>NC_141698.1:646465693-648965693 GCF_964263255.1 Lissotriton vulgaris | reverse complement strand
TTGCAACTTGGACAGGACATTTTATGTACATTGTAGGCTAAGTGGTTCAGCAAATCAATAGTGTCATGTTTGCAAGCCTCTTGGGTTTTCCACACCACCAGCAAGTTGTTGATATATTGGACCAAAACTGAATGCTGAGGCATCACTAGAGATTTTGGATTCTTTTAAAGTATCTGGATGAAAATCGAGGGTCTCTCCCTGTACCCTTGTGGGACTCTGCACCAGGCCAAGACACAGCTGCCAAACAGCAAGCGAAGAGGAACTGGCTATCAATGTGAAAGGAAATAGAAAAAAGACTTTGCACAAATCAGTGTCAGAAAACCACTTGGCCTCACATGAAATCTGAAACAGTATCACAGTTGGATTCGGTTAAACAGGACAACGAGGGACAACAATTGGGTTGACCTTTAGCAGGTCTTGGACAATGCAGTTCTTGCAATTGGGTTTCTGTGAACCCATGATGGGTGACATAATCTCTTTCAGAATGCCTTGCTCAATCATTGAGGAGTAATTCCAGCAATGTTTTTGGAGGCCAAATTAAATTGTGGAACTCTTGGAAATTCGGCATTTGGCTTCACAGTGATATAGATGGGTTTGACACCTTTTTTAGGAGTCCGATTTTTTTATCTGAAAAGTCCCAAACCTCAGGCAATACTGTGTCTCTTAACTCTTGGGGTATATCGTATTTGGTCAACAAAGGGTACATTGCAATGTCCTCATCGTAAGTGTGGAACTCAATTCCATTTGGAGTGCAATAAATAGAACAATTTATTTTACATAAAAGTCTCATCCAAGGAGATAGACTGGACTTAATTTGCACATCACAAAGCTATGCCGATCCTAAAAAAAGACCCTATTTTGACATGGCATCGCTTCTAAAACTGGGCTAGTTATTTTTTTGTTTGCAATACCTATAACTTGGATGCTCTCTGCCGAAAGGGGTCGGTTTGGAACCTCTTCTGTTCTCACAGCAGAGCGAGTAGCACCTATGTGAATGAGGAAAAAGGCAGGATTACCATTTACCTCACCGTCCACATAGGAATCAATCTGGTCTGCATCTAAGATTGAGCCAAGTACACAATCCTTCTCCCCTCTCAGGTTCCGTCATTGTGACAGGTCTTGTTATGTGCCCGGGTTAGGTCCATGTAGCGAAGCTGGTCATTTCTTACATTGTGCTCTTTTTTCACGATAACATTTCTGCAGTAAACTTTTGCACATATTTACATGCATGACAATGCTGGATTAGTTTCTCTGAAACTCCTTTGTTTAAACATTGTTTGCGGGAATTGCAAACAATGTCTCCCATTGTTTGCGATTCCCAATGGGATAATAGGATTAGTACATGGGTCACAGGTTTTTTGCGTGCGTAAACGGGTCTAAAACCCATTTGCGCCCACAAAAATAAGTTGTACATCTAGTCCCGAGTGCTGTTGAATCATTGAACTAATCTCAGGTTCAACCCATGCACAAATTGGTAAACAAAATGTCCCATCTCCTTCTCTGAGATATTCTCTGTCCCACTGAACTGTTTGAAGGCCTGCAACAATCTCCTATAGTAAACATGAAATTATTCCTTTGATTACGGGGTCGTCCTTGCAATCTTGACAAAACTCTCTTTAGGAGAGATTTTGGGCCAGATGTACTGTTAGCGATTCCCAATGGGGTCGCAAATTGCATGCTCCATCAATATTCATGATGCAATTTGCGACGCCATTGGGAATGGCTAGCACTTCCAGGGATGGTGGCATGCTGGGATCAGCAGATCAACATG
Source organism: Lissotriton vulgaris (assembly GCF_964263255.1). Taxonomy (NCBI): domain Eukaryota; kingdom Metazoa; phylum Chordata; class Amphibia; order Caudata; family Salamandridae; genus Lissotriton; species Lissotriton vulgaris. The sequence continues at coordinate 648,963,922 of NC_141698.1, read as the reverse complement.
TCTGGGGCTGCTTTTAAAAAAAAGCAGTTTTTTAAAAACAAAATGCAGAAAGGGATGCCCCTTTCTAATAGTGAGAGTCACAAACGCTATAATGTGAGTCAGTGACTCGCAAAATAGAGTTTGTACATGCCATTACCCTTTTTTGCTGTCGCAAACGGGCCCATCTCTTTCGTATGCGAGTGCAAAAAAAGGGTCATACACCTTGCCCTTTGTTTCTCAAATGTGTAATTACCTAATGATATTTCTTCATTACTAGTAGGGATGGAGCTGGTGTATGGGGATGTCTCATGAGCTCCGAATCTGGCCAATCAACTGCAACCTTGCACTCTGTTCACAAGTCACTGGGAACTACAATCTCAAACAATGTATCTAAGACTTTCCACAGAACTTTTGAGATTTTCACAAATTGCTCAACCTGCCTGTACCATTCAAACAGATTTTCTCTTGGTTTCGGGAAATCATTTGTGAAGGATGTAAGATCCGCCCTGCTCCATGGCGCATGTATATACCCTCCACCAGGCACCTCTCTTATAGGGAGCATCTATACATTATCCTCATCCACCTCTGTCCCAGAAGGAGGCATCTGTATCTGGACTTTTTGGGCTCCATTTTCTCTGACCATCTACCTTCCGCCTTATCTAGCTCACTCTATTTCCTGACCTAGGGTATCAATTCTCTGATCTGTAATTTCATTTTGGGTGGATGCATGTTGAGAATGTCTCGATCACTAAAGCCCAGTTTGTAGCTTTTCTGCAATACTTTAGACCTCTGAATGTCAATCCCCGGTTTCTGTGCCAACCTTGAAAGACGGTCATGAGCCTGTCCTGCACACCTGGTAATATCTTTACACAAGAACTGTAGTTCATCTTCTTTATAAACATCTAATCAGTTTGGACTAAGAGTCCCAGCTATCACCTCCTCCATTTCTATATTTAATTTCGCCACATCCCTATTACTGTCTCTCTGTGGATTTTGAGCAGTAGCTGTCATGCGTGTAAACGTGGTTGGCAGGAAACAGTGGACGTGGTTGGCAAGATGGCCGACACTACCCACGTGAGCGCATGCACAAAGGACAGCGCATGCGTAGGAGAATAGAGAGCGAGATTTAAGCCCTCCTCTCAGCCCTGGAAATGCTTTGCGTTCGAGCCAGTTTTCCTGCAATTTTGTCCGGGTCACGGTGGTGGCGTCTGAGGAGAATCGTCGGGTTGCGGTATCGTGAGTGAAGCGCCTGTTGTTTGGCGAAAGTGCTGATTGTGCTTTCTTATGCTTTCATGATATGGTTTGTTCTTTTGGCATGTTCTTAGTTAAGGAATAATTAAGTTTCATTCATAGCCCACGCATTGATCTCTATTTTTGAAGAGAAGCCAGGATAGAGGGTTCATTGTTGCAACTCAAGGTGTTTGGTTGCTTCTGTGTACTTTATGGTGTTTTAGGCACTATTGAGTTAGTGATTATTCACAGAGCATTGGTTTCATGGTTTTTCATGTGAAAGTTAACATGCTATGAACACATTTTACGGATATTACGTTTGGATGCTGATGGCAAGCATTCAGACTCTATTCTGATTGAGCATTTGATTCTTTTTATTTTACTTAATCCAATCTACATGGTGAGCAAGGATTTAAGTACAGAATATTCATTACTCCTTAAATGGGATACACGCCTAATCCTAAGTTGTTTCTACTACATAGTCAGAGATCCTTCACATCAAAGCTACACCGTTTATACACTTTTAAGAAAGGAAGTTACAGAGACGGAGGCACACACAGTAAACACAGGTACATATGTACATAGAAAACACGCACTGTAGGATAGAGATAGGCAGGGACAGATATTAATGGTTTGCTTTCTCTTTATACAGTAGACGCATACCGAAGCTTTGCAGGTATCCTGACCACAGTGATTGGAGACAATTTCTTGTTTTCCCCTTCTTCCCTTGTTATGTTTTCCCTCCTTCCCCCTAATCACCAGTAGATTCATCAGTCTCTACTCTGATATGTGGTGGTGATAGGGTGAAGTTGTGGACCTAACTTCTTACTCCGTGGCACTCCTGAGGCAATATAGGTGAGAGCATGACAGTAGCTTCACCATTTGTGCTGACATTCCCACTAGTCGTTGGGTATTTATGCTTTTGAGCTCATCATCAAATTCTCAAGCTGAAATACCTGGTTGCTCTACTAGAGTATTCAGAATTATTTCTCCAATATAGGTACCACTGCTTAAGACTAGCGGTGAATGCAAAAGGGACCGGTCTGAATCTGGCATTACAGTGGAAACCTCTGTCCTATGGAAACTATAAATTACCATTGGTGGGGCACATGTAGTTAGTGTGAAAAAGAGGTGATGGTCTCTGAGAAAACCTCCGGGACCTGTCAATCCTAGTCTGTTAGAAGTAGAATTTGCATTGGAGACAACTGAAGTGTTCCCCTGAATCCCCTGTGAACAGGAGCATAACAAGGTTGGGTTGGGTTAGTGAGTGTAAAGAGGTCCATTCTAGGATTTTTATTTGCAGTATGGTACCTGCAATCATTTTAATGCTATTTTAAATTCAAGACTACCGGCAACAGAGTGCTAAGATATGTCCTATTGTGGTAGGAACTCCACACACATAAACATGGTAAACCTGAGAGGTTTGGGGCAGTCAGATTTATGTCAATCTCGCTTGCATAATTTTACTGCTGGGTAAGTTGCTGTTACTGCATGCAACAATTAAAATGCTTTAATGTAATTGACTATACTACTGAATGTAATACTTTTTGCTGCTATGGCTGTTTCTCTGCCAGGGGTTAATACATTTTACAATGAAGTGTCACTCGAGGTGTCACACATATAATATGAAACTGTCACCATATAAGGTGTTTGGTACCAGGTGCGCCATATTTATGCCCAGAAAGTGCACTGGGGGAAGATGTGGTCACTAGCCAATAGGCCACCAAGATAACTCCTGCCCTTTGACAACTTCCGGTTACGTGTGGCATCTAGCAATTCTAGAGTGCACCATTCTGGCCACTGTCAAAATGTCTGAACCCTTTCTTGGATATTAGGAGCTAGCTTGGTAGCCTACCCTAGAGGTGTGGCTACCTGTGGGCTCCACAGCCATGGGAAAAATGGTTTGCCCACTGCTTTCCCCTCTTTGTTCCCACCACTAGCCCATCTACCTGAACAGAGGGGCAGTCCTATATGAGTGGGATTGCCGTTTGCCCACCAAAGGTGGCTTCCTCTTTGAAGCTTGCCTTTTGGGCTAACACCCTGTTTGGCTTCTTGCAATGGGCAGTAACACCTCCCTTTGTAACAGGCCTCAATTTTTCCTGACTTTGGTAGTTGTTCACACTACACCTCAGGAGGGCAGAAGGCTAGGCAACAGGATGACAACTTTCTAAAAGTTACTTTTCTCTAAAAGTGACATTAAATTTGACTTGTGAATCAAGTCGGTTTTAATGCCAAGATTAATTTCATGCCTTGAAGTGCCTATTTTATTAGTCCCATTAAGAAGTTAGCCGGGCTTAGAGGTCAGCCAGTAACTCTGCATTAGCCAATCGGGCTACTAACATTTCCACAGCAAAAAAGACAATATGGGGGTTTTGCTGTTAGGGTATATTAAAGTATATGTCCCATGTCATAATATACATCGCCTTGCCTTAGGTCGCGATAGTCCTTCCTTAGGGGAGACTTACATTGTTAAGGGAAGTGGTGGCTGTGCCATTGGTTTAAATGGCAAAGTTGAACTAGCAGTTTTAGAACTGCTCTTCCGGGTGCAGTGTCCGGAAGCTATTTTGCACTTTCTCACATGCAGTGTGGCATAATCAGTGCTGCAGTCATGTGTGTACACTCTAAGTTATATGCCTTGGGTACCCTTGGTACTATATACTAGGGACCTATAAGTAAGTCAGCCTATGCCAATCGGGAGTAGCCAATTCAGCATACATTTTGTAATGGGTAAGTACACTCTTACTGAGGTCTGGTTACCAGGCCTCTGTGCACTCTCAGAGTGGAAATCCAGCAGCTAATAGTCCAAATGGGGGCAAACAAGTGTGTGAGAGTGACCTCGAAAAAGTGTTTGATGAACCATTCTCAATTCAATGTATCTCTTATGAGAGGGGCATTATCTCGGTTCAGCTTGTACTCTTATTTAACTATATTTGCTAGGGCTCAGTTCACCACCACAGATCTAGTAATAAGATTGTCTTGAGAACTGAGCAAAAGGGGAAAATGCTATATCAAAAAAGGTACATCCTTTATAACAATGAATGGGACCATATGGCTATAACAGCTAACAGCTAATATTGAAGTCTTTACATTTCTTAGGAAAATTAAATAATACATCGTATTTGCTGATTCTGAAGAGGTACTGGAAGACACAAGAGAATTAAAAGGATTTGAACTTGAATCAAATTTTATTCAAAATATTAGAGAAAACAATGGATTTATTGAGAAAATACTTCTGAATAAATCAAGGGAGACTGGATATGGAAAAATGGAAAATATAATATGACTAGACATAAACAACAAGAAATTACACAAACATGTTACGGGGGCCGGGGGCAAATGCTGTAAGGATAGAATCTAATTTTGAGAGGAAAGAATGGGAGCACCCTTCTGATGAAAGTTCTTATTTTAAATTTCCAAGTAATCAAACACAAGTGTACAAACTCATATAGAATTAGTTACAATAGATATGGTTGAAGACAGATTTTAGGAAATTACTGTCTTTTGAATGGTGTACTTCCAGATCTTATCTGTTTTGCTGGCTGTAGAACTCTGTGCACTTTACCTTGCTAACCAGTACTAAAGATTGTGGTCCCCTTTCTAACATGGTTGAATTGACATTACCAAAGATTGGCAGATTCAACAAACCTATACAAACCTAGCAAATTCTACAAGGTCTAACAAGCATCTTTAAGTTAAATACCACTAGTGGCATCTGTGACAGGGGAGAGCCCTTTGAAGTAAATTAAGTTCTCGGGTACTGCCCAAATAGTCATCCTGTCACAGGAACAAAATACCTCCCCACACCCATGCCTTTGTCTGTGCTCTGGGAGCAGTTTTCACACCTCATGTCAGATGACACCAGGAATGGTCCCTTGTTTTGTTACCCCAGTCAGGCAGGCACCAATGACAATGGGGAGTTGCTGTCCCCAGAACTGGTTTGGAGTTACCATAGAGGTATTGTTCATTTCCCTGGCTACACCTCTGGGGTGGGCACATAGGCTTTGCTCAAGGGGTGAAGCGTTTTGCAATGTTGGAATTTGCAAGAGAGGGCACTGTAAGGTTGATTACAGTAGGGCACACAGAAAATGCTGCAAAAGAGGGTAGGGTAACTAATGTGAGATTTTACAAAAGTGGTACCACAAGCTAGTGCCAAACCTAACTGTGGCATCCCCTGCGCCCTCCTCAGAACACTATTGCTCAGAAAAGGGCTGATCCTGCTGTCTGGGACTTGAGAGGAGCACTGAATAACTTAACCTTCTACCTCTTGTATCAAGGACAAGGAAGGGGACATTATGGTTTATAGGGATGACTGTCTGTTCAAGCTACAGAGACACCACAAGCAGCAAGAGACCTTTCATGAAGATTTCAAGCTGACCAGTTCCAACTGGACCTGTCCTGGTCCCTGTTGGTGGTCTCTGATGGAGTGAGTCCTGACCTCAAATTGCTGTTCTGAGGTACTGAAACCCTTGGCTGTATCTGGCTGGACTTCCCCTGCCACCCTTGAAAACTTGGGACTTAGAAACGGTTTGGATACAAAAACTTCTAGAGCACCAGGACAAGGCACCAAACGCATCCAGCCAGTGATGGGCCTTCCCTATGCGTGAAACTAGAATTTCTCCCACTTGGAGTTTTCCCGCCAAAAAACAATGGCCTCACCGGAACTATGTCCAATGACTATCTAACCTTGTGGTGCCCTCCACAGCTACAGCCTGCTGCCTTGCCCCAATGAAGATTATGGACTTCCATTTTTTGATACTAAGCCCCAAGGTAAATCCTGTGACTGAGTCGAACCAGGAACCTTTATCTGAAAAGGGCTTCATTGTAGTCAACCTCAAATCACACGAAGGTCCTGGTCTGCCATGACCAGTTGACTGCGATTGGTACCATTTTTATTTCAAGCTTAAAAAATCATATCTCAAATTCCCACTATTGGAGTTTTGTCATTTTGGTGACAAATGTATTTATTAAATGGTGCTAATTTTTCTAACGTAGTTTTTTTTATTGTGTTGTGTTTTGACTTTATTACTGTTTTGATACTGCATGAAAGTTTTAAATATTGCCCCTAAGTTAAGCCTATCTACTCTGTGCCATAGGTACAAGGGGTTTGATCTTAGGTTCATTTAGTAACTTTTGTGGTTCACCCTGACTAGGACTGCAGTTGTTACTTAAGGTGGATTCTCGCCCACTTAACATATCAACTAATTTCATACATGGATCATAAACAAGACTTTTGTACAAAATGCTGCAAGAATGCCAATAAGTTATTTGATACTATGGGCCAGATTTCGATGTCGGGTGGAAAATCACAAGACAGCTTGTCAAAGGATATCTGCCTGACATTGATGGTTTCCCTTCGACCGCCATATTAAAATACTGGTGGTTGGAGTTAAACCTGTGGAGGGATTCCGGTGCGTTTAGCATCAGAATAACAGATAATCCCATAATGACAGCAGAGCCACCATCGGGATTATGATTTCACTTTCCCACAGCCTTTCCACGTCGGCCTTTCTGACATGGAAAGGCTGTCGAAAAAAAAGTGACTTTGAGGGCCCCTAGCAGGGCCCATTCACCCTGTCTCTCCTCAATAGAGTCTAGGGGGCATAAATATTTCTGCACTGCATGGTGTATGCCAAACGGTGCAGGGATGTTTACAGACATCTATTTTTCAATGACAGCTTATGCTGGGGCTCTTTTCACTGTAAAAGCTGCAATTGAAAAGTGGATGTTTCCGACTGGGGGGTCGCATCCAAATTCTGTGGGCAGAACCGCCAATTATGATCAGGTGGTTCCAGTCTGCAGCAGTGTCGGTCAGAGGCAAGAACGACCAACATTGTAATAAGGTCCAAAGTGTGTAAAAATATGAAACAATAATTATGCCCTGTGCCCTGTCTGTGAAGCTAGCAACCCAGACTGCCACCATTTTTTTGATGGCACTCCCATTGAAAGCTTCCTCTGATGACCCAACTAAGGAGTGGCTGTTGAAGGAAGGGCATTACACCACCCGTCCTATTTAGGGTGGATGGTGTGATGTCCTTTTTTCTCTCCATAACTGCCAGGTAAAACCTGGTGGAGGGCGACAGGAAAAACAAATGATGATCCCCACATCCTGGCAAAAGCTTTCCTGGTTGGTAGGGTCATTACGTTTCTATTTTTTGAATAACAAACTCTTACTTTGGAGTTTGTTCTTGGAACCAACATCTTTGCAAAGGTTTGGTGGACTGCTGTCAAAGCCACAGCGGTTGCCCACCAAACATATTTTCCATTGACAGGAAACACCAAGAAGGATGTTCCTCTAACGGTACAAACTTCTCTGCTGGGCCAGCTTTGATTTCGCAATTTGGTGGATGGTAGTCGTTCAGGGTAGCAGACAAAATGCCCTCTGCCACCTTGACGGATGGAGTACAATCCACCAATCTGGCCCTAAGTCTTACTTGCAAGATTGAAAACTGAAAGAAATACCAGCCAGAAAATAATTATAAGTGTATAGAATGGATATAACCAGCTAATGTATAAATATAATTAATAAATATGCTATGGCTTGCACAGAAAAGCTGTATATAACATATTCCATGCAGAATGCAAATAACTTCTCCTTGATGCAGCTTCGTTAGATAATGTTTAAATACAACTATTTCATGTGGAACAATTCCTTCTAACAGACAACGTGGTTTCTCTATCTGCTTGAATGTGGCCCCATCAGTGGAAAACATATTCTTGAAATACTTTGCTGAAGAAACATATGAAAAGGTGAAGAGTGGATCACAATCCTTGAATATTATGGCAAATATACTGATGATATTTTTCTGGTGTGTACCAGTTGAAGTGAACAGACCATCATCCAACTAACATAAGGAACTTACATGTGATAGCTCAAGAATCAGATTCACAATTAATACACAAAGGAGTGAGATTATATTTTTGGATGTAGAAGTAAGCATGGGAAGGGAACTATTGGAAGATTAACATTTATACAAAACCTGAGTTTAGGAACATGATACTAATGGTGACTAGTTTTCACCCTTCAATATTCAAGAGCAAATTCTTTATAGTCAAATGAGTAAATTGAAAAGAAAATTTTTAGGAGTATAATGAGTTGAAAGTTAAAAAAGCAGTATTGATTGATATGCCCAAATAGAGAAGATATGAATCTGAAACATTCACCGAATGTGAACATTAATTTAATTTAATACAGCATAAAGAACTGCCGAGATGCTATTAGAAGGAACAACCAGAGAGAATGATCATATGTGATAAAATATATTGAACAATTATCCAGAATACACAATTTGGTTTTAAAAAACTGGAAGTTAGTAGAACATGATGCAGAACTGAAACAAATATACAAAGAATGCACATACTTGTAGCTTATATGTGGAAATAATTTATGAACTTATCTGATAGTCACATCAAAAGCTAAAAACCAGACAAACAACAATCTGATAGCGGAAATGGGAATGCGGTCCAGCTTGAACTGTGTTAATTGCACACTGTGCACCATCCCCAGACAGGTAGAAAAAACAGACTCATTTATAATGCTGTCTGTCAAACCAAAAGCTGAATACACGTGATTAAATGTCTATGTGGAATATTTTATATGGTGATGAACACATTCAGTGAAATTACTGAGGAATGAACAATGCTCTAACATGTGATTGAAGAATCTAAAATCTCTTGTGGATAGTCATTTTCAAAGACATTACTCTCTATTACAAGTTTTTGATTTTTTAAAGCAAATTCACAAGGAGGAAATATGAAAAAGGTTTTATTAAAAACAAAGCTATTTTGGATTGAAAATCTGGAAACACAACATCTGTGTGATAAAGTAGTGGATTTAAGATGTTTGGATTTAATACGTTTTCTGAGATACTAGACATAACTGAAAGAGTATTAAGAAGACATTCAGACCACAGAGATGGAATAAGCAAAAACGAAATATGGAAAAACAAAACTGATGTATAAGGGTAGTGAAAAGGAAATAAACTCAAGCACATTGACACTGTGTAGAAGTATTCCGGAGCAACAGCAAACATTGAGAGCCAGATGTATCTTTCAGGTGCATCCCCACTGCGCTATGGAATGGGGCACAAGGGTGAGGCAATGGCTAACTCAGATTTATCAAGCCACGCAAGGCCTCCTCGCGTGGCCCATTGCGGCTTGATAAATCTAGAGTAACACATCTCAGCACAAATCACTGCATTGCGTTACTCTGCCCCATGGAGGAGTTCCATGGGTAGAGCATAGGTGTTGCCATGCAACCACCCATGGATTTTGGAGCTTCCCAGATTTACCATTACTGGTAGACCTAGGAATGCGTCAAATGCGACACCTACCCAGGTGAGGCATAACAATGTGCCCCTTCCTGCACAAAAAACAATCCTGTCTGCAACACAGGCACCCTTGCACCAAGCCGCAATGGTGCCTGCATCGACTCTAGGCAGCAGTTTGGGCACCAACATAAGGAAAGGACAGCGCGCTTTAGAATGTTAAATAAGGCGCATTCCTGCCCTTTCCCATTAACGGAGCGTATGAAAGTTTGACAAATCTGCCCATGAATATATTTGATGGAGAGTCTCAATTGTTTTGAAAGAGTTTAGAGTATGCTACATTGGTGAAACTATTACTAAATATTATAACCTGAAATAGGAATAAACTGAATCTTTGCGTCTAATGATCGGATTCAAATTGTTTCTAGTTTATTCTTATGATTACTGTTTTGCTTGTGTTTAGAGAAAATATTTGTGATTATTCTGCTGCCTTGGGTTACATACCCGAAATGCATAGAGGTAAAGTACACATCTTGAGATTGGAGGAAGTTTTGAACTTAATGAGAATTAATGCGCATTATTAAAAAAGGATTGAAATATTTTATAATGAATTATTAAGGCAATACCATCAGAATATGAACCGACTGGTATTCTCCTTTTGAGTATGTCAGTCCTACAGAAGGAAGAATTTCAATCTGGGTATTGCTTGTGTGATATTTTGAGACATTTCACCATGGCTACTTGAGAAATGCGCAGGTACTGGAGGTAGGACCGCAAAGCTTTTGGCCAAAGGGATTTATTGAAATAGTATTTCGCAAAGTCAGAGTATACCAGCTATTACTGTATCTGAATGTGGCTTTTTTAAATGCAAACTTTGGGAAAGGGAAAACAAATTGTTTTGCCTACATGCAGGATCGTATTCTGTTTTTATGTGATCCTTTTAACTTTGTCCAAGAGTAGGTTGTAAACAGTCAGATGTGTGACACTAATATGGCTTTTATTTCATGTGTTTTCAAATAATACACTACTTTCTTATTTAGGCCCCACATTGTAGCCTGTAACAGAACGTTTTTGAGGTAACCCCACTGGCTAAGTTTGTTTGTCACATCAATACCTTTTTTTAAGAAATCATTATTAGCCTTTGAGCAGTTTTGGCCAAAAAATGTACATATATTTCCCATAAGGTTTGTGCTCATGTAGTTGTTTTAGTTGAAGCTGAAGAAAGACAGCATGGAGGAGTGGTTGGTCGGGTTTGTGTGTTTCTGGATACCCAGGACATTGTCTTCTGGGAAGGTAACTAAATCCAAGACAGTCACTTAATTGTTGTCAAACTGACAGATTTACCTGAGATGTGGTCTTGTTCATTTAAGTTTAGAGCACTCCCTCTATACTGGGCGATAATTGAAACACATTACTGGTGTATTTTCTTCAACATTTAATATAATGTTTAAACAAGCTGGCCATGTAAGATATGTGTTCTTTTGAATCTGCAGGTGAATAGATTTGTCATACTGGAGCAAAAAGCTCTCCACTTAATATCCCTTGATTTTAAGGTACAAGTGATCTGAAAATTTATCTAAAAATGTTCTTGGTCAGTGCTATCTCAATCCAGTGTACAATAAGTCTAATTGCCAAATCATGGTGCCATTTTGTGGTGCTTTACGTTTCCTCCTCTCTAAATATGCTTATCATTTGATTCTTAATCCTTATTACAGTTGTAAAAAATCACGTAAAGGCAAGTGCTTAGTGATTGTAACAGAACAGTTGATATGTTTTAAACCAACAAAAAAATATAACAAGCATTGAAAATACAACAGGTCTTGCCTTTTGTTGTATAACATTTTAGGACCCTATTCTAATTTTCCCGATTCATGCCCTTATATAGGTATAAATCACCATATACTTATATAGTCATAAGAATCATAACCATGCTTAGACATAGCTCATGCAGTCCAAATACGGCAGGGCTACTTCCACTAGTTTCGAAAATCTACAAAAATTTCTTGAAAAACTCGGCTTCAGCAGCTAGGGACTTCCCCTTGCTTGAAAAACTGACTTGTCCAAAAACTCCTGGAGTTTTCAAAGAACTGAGACTCTTTAATGACGTTATTATGTCCACCTTTACGTCAAACTTGGTACCTTCAAAGTATAAATATTCCCACACTTGCCATAGCAAACACATGGTGGTTTGGAGCAGTTCGACTATGTACTTGTCTGACGCGCCCTGCTACTGCAAGTGCTGAAGGAAGCCGACCCTTCAGCAGACGCACTGAGAGAGACGCTGCCTTTTCTCCTGCCGAGAAATCCAGCTCCAGTGTTTCCAAGCTACCCTTGCGGGTTGCTGGGAAGTCGAGTCCTGAGCCTGACTTTCTTCATTCCAAATCAAGGTACGAAGCTGATTAGACCCTAAGAGAAATCTTGGACAGATTCTTGGCAAAAGAATACTACATGTATGCTACACCTCACTTACTTCTTCATTCGTACTAAGCTTAGGTTAGTTACATCGGGGTAGGCGTATTTTAGAAGCACCAGTTGAGTACTTTTAGCCTCTGTTATTTATATACGTATTTAGCTATGGTTTAGGAACCATACAATGCTCTTACAGTATTATTTTATTCTACTCTTTTTACTGTATGCATTATATTTTGCAACCAGTCTTACGATTGTAGCAGTTTATTTCTTATGCTTGAGAAAGAAGACTGTTCAATATAACCTTTTATTGAAAAAGCCCGTCTATCTATTTCTCTGCACCTCTGGTGAAACAAAGCATGCACGATTGACTGAGTGAAATATCTATCTATTGTTTCCACGACTCTGAAGATCAGTTTATTCTTAGGGAAACAAAGTTGTCATGTTTATGCGGTTGTCAGAAACTAATCCCTTCCTGTTTATTTGAGAACGTTTCTAGTGACCTCTGAGCTAGCTGGCACTCACAATTAATTCTAATATATTCGATAGAGACCTAGTTGACCTCAGTCCTACGTCAAAACTATAGGATATATTATTCCAATGCGCAGAGCCTATTGGGAATATAGGAACTACACTACACTTTGATTAAGTTAAAGCCATCTGCTTTGCTAATGGTATTGTATAGCAAAGCAAATGGCTTTAACTTAATAAAAAGCGAGGTCTATTGCATTTTCAATGTTTTTTTATTGGTGGGGCCACCACACTCCTGAAATGACCACTGCTCCAGTGCTTTGGGAGTTGCGTCCCTGCCAGCCAATCCCCCCATGATCTCAATTAGGTGTCACGGCAACTCATGCCGCACCCCTGGCTGGGATGTGGGGAGGGCATCCGGAACCAAACATACCCTAGGCTGGGAGGAACGTTATCTGCTTCCTTCACCCATCATACTGCAGGGACGTGGTTGGGCTGGGGTGTCTTTGCCAGCAGGTGGGTCTTGACTGATGACCCACAATCCTACCTCAAGGCTCTGTATTTTCCAATGCAGTCCTACTCATTGATCCATTCATTCCCTTCCACTCTCTCTAATCAAAGTGAGTCAAAATGTAAGGAATGGCTGATACCTCTGAGGACCAAAGCTTGAAATGATAAACAATTATTAAAGATGTGCAGGGAAGAATTATGGCTCCAAATCGAATCATGGGGAAGGAAAGAGCTTAGGTGTTTAGGCAGACATAAGCATGGGGAAAAAATCTTCACCATTTGTATAGTGCAGTGAGTGGGAAATGCAAGCAATGGAATTAGACCTGGACTTCCAACTTCCAACTGTTGCCGTTGCTATATACTTTCCAATAACCCTCTCCTCGCTTTCCATGCTCTGCGTGTCTCCTTTCTCTGAGCACATCCGAGCCTAAATCACATAAATTTTTGTCTTAATCCTGAATAATATAGTTCTGCAAATTTTCTACACCTCAATTTAAAGATCACATCCTCTCCTTCATTGAAACCCGTACCCTTGCTACGTAATAATACACATTCTCCTCTATCTCTTCTTATAATGCCACCAACCTTCTTCATAAACTCACATAACACGGCAGGCAACAATTTGCTGCTTGGCTTATCACCTTTCAGGCCTATTGGGTTTACCAATGCCTCTTGGTGATGCTGTCCAGCATTGACAAAAAGTATTCCTTGGCGATACTGTGCAGCATGGCCAAAGGGATAAAAAGGTGCAATGCGTGGCAGCTATCGTCTGCTTCCTTTTGTAGGCACATATCACAACACAAGCATGTGACCACGTAATGCGCAGCTGCCATTTTTATTTATCAATCTGATATGGATAATTAAATAAACAATTTAACAGAAGTAGTGCAAAAGTGTTCTTTTTTTGATGAGGTGCAATGGTGGGGCAGGTTATGGGGGAATACAACAAAAAACAATCCGATTAGAGGGGGGAGAGGTGAAAAGCAGCACACAAAGGAGAGAGCAACACAGGGGCAGGGGCGAAGCACAATAGGTCTTTTGCAGCCAGCCATCTGGTGCTGTCTCCTAGGCGAGACCTAAAACCAACCTACAAGACTTAGGTAAAGTGACAGGAAGTGTAGAGTCCTGGACGAAACAAGCATGATGAGGATGCAAGACAAGGAATGCCTGTTTTTTGGACATCCCTGTATTCAACATTGGAGAGTTGGGATGGCCTCCTAAAAAAATGTGGGCTTTTATTTATTTTAAAAATAAAGCAGTGGTCGCCAACCCACTTTCATTCTTTCTCAATTCCCCTCCAATAGTACTCATCCCTTTGATTCTCACACATGGCCACATCCGCCTTAACAGTTCATGAGGAGCAGTATAACTGCAAACGTAGATATTTTGGGTTTTGTTATTTTACTCACAAAAACATAACTTTTTTTTGTTCTGAAAGCTGCAGAAAGCATAGAAAACCCCCCCAGCGAAACAATTGAAATAACCTTTAGAGGTTGACGCGCCAAAGTAATGACAGGCTGGGAAGCATAGAGACAGAACAACTCAGATGCCATTGTGGTGCTCTCCGGAGCTTGCGTCGCACTGGCCATGATCCAAAAGATAATGCAGGGGCGTGAAATTCACTACTCTTCGTCATTGTTCTGCTGAGCCAACCCCCTCCCCCATCTGCATTCAGGAAAAATCTCCAGAGGTATGTTTTCCCCACCAAGGGCTATCAAATTATTAATATTGTTTTTTGCTTGCCTTTTCAATTTGTCGCCGTTTTAAATGCACACTTAATTTAGTCTTGCTTTGCATGTCCTCTAGTGACTTAACAAGCAGCAGCTGAAATCATCGGAGACTAAATGCACGTGCACATCACCTGTCTAGGCGCAAAAGCCCGCTCACTTGAAGGCAGGGTGAAGTGATGAGCACGCCTCACTTGCAGAACACAAACTAACTAGGTTGACGGGGGGAGAGAGTGAAAGTGAAAGCGCCCTATGCACGCGGTGGTTCAAATGCCAGCCCAACGCGGGGACAGGAGATGTGCACGTGTACGGAGTGCACACCTCTTATCCTTACACATGCCATCTCCTGTCCCCCTTCGCTAGCAAAACTGACAACAATATAGATCTCGCCAAGGCTGCATCGCTAGGAGAGACCTAACAAGCATTTGCAATGCAATAGGTCTCGTATTAGGAAAGTTTGAGCTATTGGTATTGTAAATGACAAATTTTTTATTTAGGTTTTGTTTTTGAAAATAGCGAAATTAATAGCTTTGTCATTTACCATGCCAATAGTTATAACTTTCGCAAATGTGACACCTATAGCATTTGTAATGCAATATGTGTTGTATTTACGTGACTTACATGTATTGATATTATAAATAACAATGGTTTATAATTTTAATAATTAATACTTAAATAAAAGTTATTGTAATTTATAATGGCAATAGCTTAAACTTTTGTAAATAACATTTGTGAAGATTATGTTCAGTGTATTTTATTGTGACGAAAATCCAAGAACATATGTCAAATATTAACATCTTTTTCTTACATATGTAATAAAGCTTGAAACATTGAGATAACATATTTGAACCAGTTGTTGTTGAATGGTTGCACAGATTGATGCTGTGGTGGAGCTCAGTGATGTTGTGGTGCCACAGAGTGATGCTGTGGTGGTGCTGAGTGATGCTGTATGCTATGCTAGGTTTTGTTTTGCTATCCTATGTATTGTTTTGTTATGCTATGCTATGCTGTTTTGTTATGCTATGCTATGTTTTGTTATGCTATGCTATGTTTTGCTATGCTATGCTATGTTATGCTATGCTATGTTTTGTTATGCTATGCTTTGTTATGCTATGCTTTGTTTTGCTCTGCTATGCTTTGTTATGCTATGCTATGTTTTGTTGTGTTTTATTATGCTATGCTTTGTTTTGCTATGCTATGATTTGTTATGCTATGCTATGTTTTGCTGTGTTTGGTATGCTATGCTGTGTTTTGCTATGCTATTATATGTTTTGTTATGTTTTGTTAAGCCATGCTATGTTTTGTTGTGTTTTGTTATGCTATGTTTTGTTGTGTTTTGCTAGGCTATGCTTTGTTATGAGATGTTTTGTTATGCTATGCTTTGTTATGCTATGCTTCGTTTTGGTATGCTATGTTTTGTTATGCTGTGCTTTGTTATGCTATGTTTTGTTATGCTATGCTATGTTGTGTTTTGTTATGCTATGCTATGCTTTGTTGTGTTTTGTTATGCTATGCTATGTTTTGTTATGTATGCTATGGTTTGTTGTGTTTTGCTATGTTTTGTTTTGCAATGCTATGCTTTGTTATACTATTCTATGTTTAGTTTTGTTATGCTATGTTTTGTTATGCTATGGTATGTTTTGTTGTGTTTTGTTATGCTATGTTTTCCTATCCTATGCTTTGTTTTGTTATGCTATGTTATGTTTTGTTATGCTATGCTGGTGAGGGTGAGTGAGGGTGAGTGAGGGTGGGTGGGTGAGGGTGGGTGAGTGGGTGAGGGTGGGTGAGTGAGTAAGGGTGGGTGAGTGAGGGTGGGTGAGTGAGTGAGTGAGGGTGGGTGGGTGAGGGTGGGTGGGTGAGTGAGGGTGAGTGTGTTAGAGCGAGGGTGAGGGTGAGAGGGTTGTGAGGATGTGCATCCTATGCTTTTTTTGTTATGCCATGCTATGTTTTGTTATGCTATGCTGATGAGGGTGTATGAGGGTGAGTGAGTAAGGGTGAGTGAGGGTGTGTGAGGGGGTGTGAGGGTGAGGGCGAGGGTGTGATGGTGTGTGAGGGTGAGAGGGTTGAGAGGGTGAGGGGGTGTGAGGGTGAGGGTGTGAGGGTGAGTGAGGGTGTGTGAGGGTGTGTGCGGGTGAGGGGATGTGAGGGTGAGGGTGTGAGGGTAAGGGTGTGTGAGGGTGTGAGAGGGGGTGTGAGGGTGAGGGTGTGAGGTTGAGTGAGGGTGCGTGAGGGTGTGAGTGAGGGTGTGTGATGGTGAGGAGGTGTGAGGGTGAGTGAGGGGGGTGAGGGTGTGTTAGGGTGTGTGATGGTAAGAGGGAGTGAGGGTGAGTGAGGGTGAGTGAGGGTGAGTGAGGGTGTGAGGGTGTGTGAGGGTGAGTGAGGGTGAGTGAGGATGGGTGAGGGTGAGTGAGGGTGTGTGAGGGTGAATGTGTGTGAGGGGTGAAGGTGAGTGAGGGTCCATACACATCTTTCTTGCTGTGATCAAGTCCTCTGCAGAGATTGTCATGAACAACACAATATCCCTGCCTCACACTGAGGAGCATATGGGCCCACAGTCCTACCAGCTCTGATGACTAACAGTATAGAATGGGACTTCATTGTTTCACTAAGGACGCGGTTCTGGTGGTCTCCCAGAATTATGAGTCCAGAACCAGAAAACAGAGAGCTAGAGGAGGCATCACAACTATATCTCACCTAATGGAGTAGGAAATTCATATAGAAGTCCCACAACTTCAGCTTTAAGGTCTGGGAACCACCAGTCAGCAATACTTTTATGTCACACCTAAACTCTGGGGGTGAGAGGTTTACCCCCTAAATGTGCAGAAGGTTCAGTACCCGGCGATGGCTCCCATTTTAATCAAGATGGAAGCTCGTGTGCGCGTTTCTTCTTGGTCCTCTTAAACGTCATTCACAGGGAGCATCCACCTCTGCAGTTATTACGTATGTTTAGGTGGAACAGTCATGCACCCTTCCCCACATCACTCTAGTTGAATGGCTGTTACAGAGAAACTAGGCTTTCTCTTTCTGACTCCTGATTTTCTCCGAGAGCTAGCAGAAGGCCCTGCATCAAGTCCCAGCACAGGAGCAAGCGCGTAGCTTTTTTTATTGGGCCTCATCAAAGAATATCAACTGATGCATGTCCTTTTCTAGAAATTTTGTGGAATAAGGCCATCTGCTGTCCAGATGGACGCCTGCAATATGCAAGTAGTGGCCGTTGGGGCCTATAGCACCAGGGTCGATGAATCATCCTCCACTTCAGACAAGGTCAATTTAGTCTCCTGTTTCTCTAATCAGGTCACCCCAGTTTCTTGGGATCCGAAGTTGGCTTGAGCCAGACTGACAGAAACCCCATGAGCCCATGGACTTCTTTGAATTTGAAGCACCTGCCTTAGGAGACATCTTTCTCAGCTGCCCTAAGTAAGGCCAGTTGCGATTGTGAGCTGCTTGCACCTGAACTCAACATCGTGGTACAGTGGTTGTGAGGAATCTTTCCAGTTTTGTCAGTAAGACGACGGCTAATTTTTAAATTATAAAGGAGATTTTTCACCTCCAACTTCTTTTTCTCCACCTCTTGGGCTTGTAAATGCTATACGACCAGGGCTTCTGTTGTCACTGCACAAATGCCAGCTATCCCACTGCATATGTTTTTACTTGGATATTAGAAGTTCTCTGTGCTCTGAGCCACTCTGTAAACTTTTGGGGCAGTGAGGCTGGCCAAGCTGTGATGAAGACCACAAATGCCATGCAGATAATATTGGTGCTAAATTGTACTATGTCCAGACCCTCCATCTGGTCCAGGAGTAAGGTGGCTCGAGTAGCATCTTCCCAACATGCACAGGGTTACTTAGTGGGATACCCTATAAACTTTCTGTAAGTGCTATACTCTGGGGCTTCCAGCAGGGGGTATGCACATTTCAGCCAGAGGTTTTGCAGATCTGGACTGAACAAGGATTGGCTACTTTGTGGACACCACCAAGTGCAGTTGACTCACGCATTTCAGTGTAAGACATCCACTGCTTCCAGAGCACGAGGCATTCAAACCTCTAATGGTTCTGTGATGGTACCCAGAGGTGGATTACTGGAGCAAGCTCACAGACTAGGAGTAACAAAACGTTTATAATCAAAACTATATCATTTTATTTTTTTTTGTTCCATTTAGGTGCCCGTTCCACCAGTGATAAATCCAAAGATAATATTTACAAACTACCAGGAATGTCCCGTTGCAGCTAGTTTCGTCACTTTTATCTGCGTGCGACATTCAGGGCAGCGCGCTGATACGGATTCATTTGTTCAGCATAAAATATGATTCAACTTTTGATGCTAAAGGAAGTGCAAAGTCCAACCTGCCCTGGTCCCTTCCACATTTGTGCGAGTTGCAGGTTTCTCTTTAGGTCTGCGTTTGACAACAGGGCAAGTACAGCCCTTGAGCTTGGAATTTCCAAACCACAAATCAGTATGGCGGGCGATGGAAGAGGCAAGTAATCATTTTGCTCAAGGTGAACTCCCTCTCAAGCAGCTTCAACATCATTTGTAAAGAGACCCAACCACTCCTGAGCTGTTAGGGACGTTTTAAGGCAACAGGTGAAAAAACACCCCTGCCAGCATTAATACACACCACTGAATCGCTGCATTCTGGCCAAGGGAGCGAAAGCTAAATAAATAAAGCAAAAACATCTAGCCCCTGTGGGAGTCTGGTGGGGAAATACCTGGTGGCCTTCATGACCCTTCACCTGACCTGCCAATGACAGGCCACGTCTCACATTGGTCACTAAAGAGATGGCCTGGATGGAGGAGCCAAATGAAGGATGCAGAGCGCATGCGCGCCAGAGTCAGCATTTAAATGGCCTCCGTCTTTGTTTCTGACCGCCCAGGAGGAGGGCAGAGGCATTCCACCTCAGTAGTCAGACACAATGCCTAACTTGTTAAGAGCTCACACTGCCCAGGAAAAGCGCTCGCCTCAAAGAAAATGCATTCACTGTCAACAATCTGAACCGCAAGTGTGCATGTGGACCATTCTAGAGTGATCAACCAGCAAAAATACTCATTGCCTTCCGTGATGAGTGAGAACTGGTCAGTGTGGGTCACATCTTTGAGCTTCACGGGGGAAGGTTCTGTGTACTTGACTGTATCTACAAACCACTTGGATGTTGGGACATAAACCTGCTGGGAAGACACCCCCAGACCCCGAAATAATGCTAAAACATCCCAGAGGAATCCAGTGTAAACATATTCCTGGATTCACATAGATGTTGGCGCTTCAAAGGTTATCTTCAAGGCGCAGCACCATCTGCTGCCATGAGATGTGATCCTGCAGGTCACTACAGTAGAGACAGCTATGGGGGTGAGAGCCAAAAGGCTCTGGATCCACACTTCCGATTAAAAATAAAAAAAACGAATAAATAATCTGAAGTGTGTAGAACAAGTAGGTGCTGGGTCTGAAGGTCAAGAAGTAAACACCAGAGGGGCAGGAAAGTGTAGGAGGGCAATGACCTCCAGAAAGGAAAGAGTTACGTGAGGGGGGGTGATGGACAGAGGGGACCCTCCCCAACAATGAAAACCAGCATTGGCGGCAAAAACAAATAGGTCTGGCCTAGGAAGCCTATTTTTATCTTAATTTTCACTCAAGCATATGCCACAGGCATTAAAAGTATAAAAGTAATACAAGTGAAAATATCACCAGCTAAATGTGACGTGCATATATATATGTTTGCAAAAAAAATAAGTAAAAATGACAGATCATAAATATAAATTAAAAAAACATGAATTGAAAGCAGAACTAAAAGCGGAGATTGGCCTTATCAGCTGTGGCACATAAATATATATAACAAAGGTGGCGATAGCACCTCGGGCATTATGGTTTTCTCAGGCTTTCCACTGAACAGATAATTTTTGTTTTGCTAATAACTGTGATACCGTAGAACAAATATGCACTGGACTTTTCATAAAGAGAAAACATTTATCTACTTTGTTCTTTTGAATTTTTCAGGCAAGTTTCGTTCAGAGCAGCCAAGCAGGGGCCAAAAACGCGGGGTGTCCTAAACGTGAGTTTTTTTTACTTTAAGTCTCATGTCAGCTTCTGCTCCTCGATACAGAAAAAGCAGCTTAACAGAATTAGAACCGGACATGAAAGTAAACATTTACTTAGTCAAAGCGCTATTTCTTGGTTTGTTGCAAATTCATTCAGTAGTCAGAGAAAATAGTGTTTAAAAAGTGTTCTGATCTGCGCATGGAAAACAAGGCAGCGCTGGGAGGGGGGCTGGGCACGAAGGAAGGAGAAATGTGAGTCACGGCGGCCGTGAAGTGTGAAGCAGATCCCTTTGAAGCTCTCGGAGGCAGGAGCAAATGGTAAGGGGAGGAGAAATGCTGCTGGGGTGAATGCCTGAGGCCAAATCCGGATCGTAAAAGTCAGCTTTGTGGATGGACGGCATTAGGTCTCTCTCTATGAGACCTAAAAAGGGTAAAAAGGCATTTTATCCTCTCTTTGCGGTGTGGCAGCCTGAGGGATGCTTGTATGTAGCACCTCTTTGTCAAGATCCAGTTACAACTTTAAGTGTCAAATGTATGTCCTTTAAGAACCATGTTGTCTGTAATTAAAGTGGACATATTCTACTAAAAGGAGGCATGTGCGGGACATGTTAAAATGAAAAAAGTCAGGAAATTTTGAAATTGGTTTTACATTAGAGTTTATGCCACACACAATAGATCAGCGAATGGAGTTATGTTACTCTTGTGGACTTTGGGAAAATGCAGAGAGGGGTTTATTAATGTGGAAGGCTCACTCCCCAGCTGATATCCTTACACAGAGCAAATTAGCAAGTGTGTTTATAAACAAAAAAACGTTCATTGTTTTTTTAAAACCCAGAGTCCTGGACTTATGAAGTCTGTTTTCTCAGAATTGGAGGTAGATAGCTGATGCCTAGTTTACATCCACAAAGCAACAATAAATCAGATAAAGTTCAATTAACAATATTCAGAAACATCTTTCTTTTCACCATCATGTGCTTTAGACTCATTGTGCTGTTCTGAACCCATAAAAGTAAGATTTCACTTTCTGTGCAACATATTAGTCTTACTGATTGTTGATGTTATTCTAAGTATTTTGGATGGTAGCTGGTTGGGCAGTGTGGGCCATGTAGAGGGTTAAGTGCCTCAATACTTGTCTTGACATGTGTTGCTGTATGTGGCCGGCCACAAGTGTTTATTGCGCATCTTGCCCATTTGTGTGGAAAGTAGATGAGGCTCTGGAACAAATCTGCTCCACACTTTCTGTTTGAAAGAAGCATGCACAACTTGGATCCTCTAAATCTTGTCTCATACATGTGCAGTGTGTGAAAGTGTGTAATTCATGCCTCTTCTTTCTTCCACATCGACAAAGGATTGTTGAGAGATTTGCTGGAGGGAAATAGCATCTCCATTCACCAGTATACTGACAAAATATAGTCTTATTTCAAAGTCTTTCTTCTTCTAATATCTTGTGTTTTTGTTGCACTCAGCACAGAGAGCTGGGTGACTTCTTCCTGTTTAGAACAAACATTTAGAGTCCACATTTACTCTTTGTTCTTCTCCTTCCAAAATAGTTGTAGTAGAAACGTGATTGCCTAAACTATCTCTAAATAGAATCTCTCCTATTCTGATCTCAGCCACTTAGTCCCTTTGGGAATTATTTTATTATACATTCCAAGGAGATATTTTGAAAGGGCCCTGACAGCCATATTTATCTCAAGCTGTGAAATTGAGCAACACACTATGTCTGCTCTAACAAGCCTCACATTGCAGGCAAATTTAATGTTTCTCCATAGGGATGGTGCCAAATCCCTCCTAGCTGATCTCCATATTCCTTGCACAAACACCAAGATACCCTAGGAGCTATGCAGACTGATCTGTATATGTAACAAACTAAATGCATCTGGTGGTTGTTGTCAGTTGTGTAGAGTCTAGGCGCCTTTCTTGGACATCTCCTAAAATTTGAATGCTAGCACACATAGCCAAGTCTTTTATTCTTTTGGTTCTAAGCCATGGACTGTTCACCTGCCCGTTCTTACAATAGTGCCTTCGCATGTCTTATGTAGGAAAGAATTCAACAAATACTTCCACATGTTGAGACATTCTTTTAGCCACGCTGCCCCCTTCTCTTCACTGTTATTAGTTTTCCAGCTTCTCAGTGGACTGTCTTGTTTAAATCTATACACGTTTTTTTATGTTGAGAGAGTATTTTGTATTGGAATCATGTTGGAAGATCAACTTATTAGGTAGAGAAGATAGTATCCTTTTCATGTGTTGTCGTTCCATTTAATATTTAATATTGTATAACTCTTTATTAACCCTTGATTTTGGTTCATGCATTATTATATCATAAAATGAATGTACATCAATTTAAATAAAAAAAACTAGATTATGCTAATCCTATCTGTCCTAGGAAGTCACTAAAACAGTTCAGTCAAATCCAGCTCTTTTAGAATTGGACAACTATAGCTTTGGGACAAGTAATGACAGTCAACTACAAGTCCCCTTATGTCACAACAATGCTCCACTCTTATTTCAGTTTTAAATCTTGAAAATTTCCAACATCACTGCAGTGCAGCAACAACTTCTTTCAATTCACCATTTGGAATTTGCAGACCTATAATATTCTTTAAGAAATATTCACAAAAGAGTCAAATCTTAATAAGTGACTGTCGCTTGCTGAAACAGCAGTACATCGGTTTGAGTTAAAGTTTGATTTATTTGATTCATCAGACATTTGAAATTAAGAATAACTTTATATTACAGAGCACAAATGTAACACCTGTCCTCCTCTTTAAAGGATACCACATACTGTAATCAAGAATTAATAGATACATTCATACATTTATACATTGAAGAACCTAGTGATAGCATCTTCAGGTTTAAATCTTGCTAGTGAAGTGAACATACGTAATTCACATTAATTAGATAAAGGTTTGAAACTAAAGTCCACTTTCAAATTGAAACTTCCAAATGAAAATAATATTGATGTCTTCCAAAAATGTTTCTTAAGTGCTTTAGATTCCAAAACTCTAAGATAAATATGAGTCAAAGGGAGATGAGTATTATTAAAGCAGGGAGAAAGCAAGAGTATTATTATAAGGCCAGTAGAAAGGGGGATGAATGGTGATCCTAAACTAAACTGACATGACCAAGAAGAGAAAAAACGCATTGAAAAACGCATTGAAAAACGCATTGAAATGATAAATAATCTTGTTAATTTATACCCACAAGGTATTGGAATTACTACAAAAATGCTTGGATCTGGGTATCCTTGATGATGACGGATTTTTCTATTTGAATGCCTTCTATGTGAAAACTACCCTAATATCATTCTTGTTCAATATATTCTTTTAGGTATTTGCTCTTTAACTGAATGCTTGTCTGAATGTATTTATATTTTCATTGCACCCGTAAAACCCTTCCTCCATATATGAAGGACACTGAAAAACTTTAAAAATGTATTTATGATACCCATTTGCTTGAGATGAGATCCTGGTAACAATTAATATAAACTCTCTGTATGCATGCATCAGACATAAATATTGCTTATTTGAAGTTAGACAGTTTCTAAACACTCCGTCAGCCACTTTCCTTGCACTTGTTCATAGCAACATGTAGATCGATGTTGTAGATTTTCCTCTCAGCATTAATGATTCCTTATATGAATATATATAAAAAAAATAAAGGAGACTTGTTGAAATAGCTCAGGGGTACATCATTGTGCTCTGAGTTTCCCTTCTCTCAGGCCAATTTACTACTGGTCTATTATTTGAGGAGGAAACATCTTGAGAAGACAAGCAGAGATTTGAGAACAATGTAATAGTTTGGCTATGTTTCGTAGATGGTATTGTTAATATATGGAATGGCACTGTCGGGATTCCTGCCACAGTTCACCTCTCGGGACTCTAAAAATATTCCGGCATGATTTATATCATTCCTCCCAACACTTATGAATAAACAAACATCTTGTACCCTGACCTTTGACCATATTACATGCTGTTGGTACTAGCTAGTTGCAGCTGGTGTTCCTCAGTTTGTTTGAAAAGGCTTAATAGCTTTTACAAATGTTTTATCATGTATATGCAAGGTCAGGTTTCAGGCACCATGGAAACATCGAGAAAATCCACAAGAAATAAACATCAAGCAACCGGAATAGAGGAGCCAAATGAAGGATGCAGAGCGCATGCGCGCCAGAGTCAGCATTTAAATGGCCTCCGTCTTTGTTTCTGACCGCCCAGGAGGAGGGCAGAGGCATTCCACCTCAGTAGTCAGACACAATGCCTAACTTGTTAAGAGCTCACACTGCCCAGGAAAAGCGCTCGCCTCAAAGAAAATGCATTCACTGTCAACAATCTGAACCGTAAGTGTGCATGTGGACCATTCTAGAGTGATCAACCAGCAAAAATACTCATTGCCTTCCGTGATGAGTGAGAACTGGTCAGTGTGGGTCACATCTTTGAGCTTCACGGGGGAAGGTTCTGTGTACTTGACTGTATCTACAAACCACTTGGATGTTGGGACATAAACCTGCTGGGAAGACACCCCCAGACCCCGAAATAATGCTAAAACATCCCAGAGGAATCCAGTGTAAACATATTCCTGGATTCACATAGATGTTGGCGCTTCAAAGGTTATCTTCAAGGCGCAGCACCATCTGCTGCCATGAGATGTGATCCTGCAGGTCACTACAGTAGAGACAGCTACGGGGGTGAGAGCCAAAAGGCTCTGGATCCACACTTCCGATTAAAAATAAAAAAAACGAATAAATAATCTGAAGTGTGTAGAACAAGTAGGTGCTGGGTCTGAAGGTCAAGAAGTAAACACCAGAGCGGCAGGAAAGTGTAGGAGGGCAATGACCTCCAGAAAGGAAAGAGTTACGTGAGGGGGGGTGATGGACAGAGGGGACCCTCCCCAACAATGAAAACCAGCATTGGCGGCAAAAACAAATAGGTCTGGCCTAGGAAGCCTATTTTTATCTTAATTTTCACTCAAGCATATGCCACAGGCATTAAAAGTATAAAAGTAATACAAGTGAAAATATCACCAGCTAAATGTGACGTGCATATATATATGTTTGCAAAAAAAAATAAGTAAAAATGACAGATCATAAATATAAATTAAAAAAACATGAATTGAAAGCAGAACTAAAAGCGGAGATTGGCCTTATCAGCTGTGGCACATAAATATATATAACAAAGGTGGCGATAGCACCTCGGGCATTATGGTTTTCTCAGGCTTTCCACTGAACAGATAATTTTTGTTTTGCTAATAACTGTGATACCGTAGAACAAATATGCACTGGACTTTTCATAAAGAGAAAACATTTATCTACTTTGTTCTTTTGAATTTTTCAGGCAAGTTTCGTTCAGAGCAGCCAAGCAGGGGCCAAAAACGCGGGGTGTCCTAAACGTGAGTTTTTTTTACTTTAAGTCTCATGTCAGCTTCTGCTCCTCGATACAGAAAAAGCAGCTTAACAGAATTAGAACCGGACATGAAAGTAAACATTTACTTAGTCAAAGCGCTATTTCTTGGTTTGTTGCAAATTCATTCAGTAGTCTGAGAAAATAGTGTTTAAAAAGTGTTCTGATCTGCGCATGGAAAACAAGGCAGCGCTGGGAGGGGGGCTGGGCACGAAGGAAGGAGAAATGTGAGTCACGGCGGCCGTGAAGTGTGAAGCAGATCCCTTTGAAGCTCTCGGAGGCAGGAGCAAATGGTAAGGGGAGGAGAAATGCTGCTGGGGTGAATGCCTGAGGCCAAATCCGGATCGTAAAAGTCAGCTTTGTGGATGGACGGCATTAGGTCTCTCTCTATGAGACCTAAAAAGGGTAAAAAGGCATTTTATCCTCTCTTTGCGGTGTGGCAGCCTGAGGGATGCTTGTATGTAGCACCTCTTTGTCAAGATCCAGTTACAACTTTAAGTGTCAAATGTATGTCCTTTAAGAACCATGTTGTCTGTAATTAAAGTGGACATATTCTACTAAAAGGAGGCATGTGCGGGACATGTTAAAATGAAAAAAGTCAGGAAATTTTGAAATTGGTTCTACATTAGAGTTTATGCCACACACAATAGATCAGCGAATGGAGTTATGTTACTCTTGTGGACTTTGGGAAAATGCAGAGTGGGGTTTATTAATGTGGAAGGCTCACTCCCCAGCTGATATCCTTACACAGAGCAAATTAGCAAGTGTGTTTATAAACAAAAAAACGTTCATTGTTTTTTTAAAACCCAGAGTCCTGGACTTATGAAGTCTGTTTTCTCAGAATTGGAGGTAGATAGCTGATGCCTAGTTTACATCCACAAAGCAACAATAAATCAGATAAAGTTCAATTAACAATATTCAGAAACATCTTTCTTTTCACCTTCATGTGCTTTAGACTCATTGTGCTGTTCTGAACCCATAAAAGTAAGATTTCACTTTCTGTGCAACATATTAGTCTTACTGATTGTTGATGTTATTCTAAGTATTTTGGATGGTAGCTGGTTGGGCAGTGTGGGCCATGTAGAGGGTTAAGTGCCTCAATACTTGTCTTGACATGTGTTGCTGTATGTGGCCGGCCACAAGTGTTTATTGCGCATCTTGCCCATTTGTGTGGAAAGTAGATGAGGCTCTGGAACAAATCTGCTCCACACTTTCTGTTTGAAAGAAGCATGCACAACTTGGATCCTCTAAATCTTGTCTCATACATGTGCAGTGTGTGAAAGTGTGTAATTCATGCCTCTTCTTTCTTCCACATCGACAAAGGATTGTTGAGAGATTTGCTGGAGGGAAATAGCATCTCCATTCACCAGTATACCGACAAAATATAGTCTTATTTCAAAGTCTTTCTTCTTCTAATATCTTGTGTTTTTGTTGCACTCAGCACAGAGAGCTGGGTGACTTCTTCCTGTTTAGAACAAACATTTAGAGTCCACATTTACTCTTTGTTCTTCTCCTTCCAAAATAGTTGTAGTAGAAACTTGATTGCCTAAACTATCTCTAAATAGAATCTCTCCTATTCTGATCTCAGCCACTTAGTCCCTTTGGGAATTATTTTATTATACATTCCAAGGAGATATTTTGAAAGGGCCCTGACAGCCATATTTATCTCAAGCTGTGAAATTGAGCAACACACTATGTCTGCTCTAACAAGCCTCACATTGCAGGCAAATTTAATGTTTCTCCATAGGGATGGTGCCAAATCCCTCCTAGCTGATCTCCATATTCCTTGCACAAACACCAAGATACCCTAGGAGCTATGCAGACTGATCTGTATATGTAACAAACTAAATGCATCTGGTGGTTGTTGTCAGTTGTGTAGAGTCTAGGCGCCTTTCTTGGACATCTCCTAAAATTTGAATGCTAGCACACATAGCCAAGTCTTTTATTCTTTTGGTTCTAAGCCATGGACTGTTCACCTGCCCGTTCTTACAATAGTGCCTTCGCATGTCTTATGTAGGAAAGAATTCAACAAATACTTCCACATGTTGAGACATTCTTTTAGCCACGCTGCCCCCTTCTCTTCACTGTTATTAGTTTTCCAGCTTCTCAGTGGACTGTCTTGTTTAAATCTATACACGTTTGTTTATGTTGAGAGAGTATTTTGTATTGGAATCATGTTGGAAGACCAACTTATTAGGTAGAGAAGATAGTATCCTTTTCATGTGTTGTCGTTCCATTTAATATTTAATATTGTATAACTCTTTATTAACCCTTGATTTTGGTTCATGCATTATTATATCATAAAATGAATGTACATCAATTTAAATAAAAAAAAACTAGATTATGCTAATCCTATCTGTCCTAGGAAGTCACTAAAACAGTTCAGTCAAATCCAGCTCTTTTAGAATTGGACAACTATAGCTTTGGGACAAGTAATGACAGTCAACTACAAGTCCCCTTATGTCACAACAATGCTCCACTCTTATTTCAGTTTTAAATCTTGAAAATTTCCAACATCACTGCAGTACAGCAACAACTTCTTTCAATTCACCATTTGGAATTTGCAGACCTATAATATTCTTTAAGAAATATTCACAAAAGAGTCAAATCTTAGTAAGTGACTGTCGCTTGCTGAAACAGCAGTACATCGGTTTGAGTTAAAGTTTGATTTATTTGATTCATCAGACATTTGAAATTAAGAATAACTTTATATTACAGAGCACAAATGTAACACCTGTCCTCCTCTTTAAAGGATACCACATACTGTAATCAAGAATTAATAGATACATTCATACATTTATACATTGAAGAACCTAGTGATAGCATCTTCAGGTTTAAATCTTGCTAGTGAAGTGAACATACGTAATTCACATTAATTAGATAAAGGTTTGAAACTAAAGTCCACTTTCAAATTGAAACTTCCAAATGAAAATAATATTGATGTCTTCCAAAAATGTTTCTTAAGTGCTTTAGATTCCAAAACTCTAAGATAAATATGAGTCAAAGGGAGATGAGTATTATTAAAGCAGGCAGAAAGCAAGAGTATTATTATAAGGCCAGTAGAAAGGGGGATGAATGGTGATCCTAAACTAAACTGACATGACCAAGAAGAGAAAAAACGCATTTAAAAACGCATTGAAAAACGCATTGAAATGATAAACAATCTTGTTAATTTATACCCACAAGGTATTGGAATTACTACAAAAATGCTTGGATCTGGGTATCCTTGATGATGACGGATTTTTCTATTTGAATGCCTTCTATGTGAAAACTACCCTAATATCATTCTTGTTCAATATATTCTTTTAGGTATTTGCTCTTTAACTGAATGCTTGTCTGAATGTATTTATATTTTCATTGCACCCGTAAAACCCTTCCTCCATATATGAAGGACACTGAAAAACTTTAAAAATGTATTTATGATACCCATTTGCTTGAGATGTGATCCTGGTAACAATTAATATAAACTCTCTGTATGCATGCATCAGACATAAATATTGCTTATTTGAAGTTAGACAGTTTCTAAACACTCCGTCAGCCACTTTCCTTGCACTTGTTCATAGCAACATGTAGATCGATGTTGTAGATTTTCCTCTCAGCATTAATGATTCCTTATATGAATATATATAAAAAAAATAAAGGAGACTTGTTGAAATAGCTCAGGGGTACATCATTGTGCTCTGAGTTTCCCTTCTCTCAGGCCAATTTACTACTGGTCTATTATTTGAGGAGGAAACATCTTGAGAAGACAAGCAGAGATTTGAGAACAATGTAATAGTTTGGCTATGTTTCGTAGATGGTATTGTTAATATATGGAATGGCACTGTCGGGATTCCTGCCACAGTTCACCTCTCGGGACTCTAAAAATATTCCGGCATGATTTATATCATTCCTCCCAACACTTATGAATAAACAAACATCTTGTACCCTGACCTTTGACCATATTACATGCTGTTGGTACTAGCTAGTTGCAGCTGGTGTTCCTCAGTTTGTTTGAAAAGGCTTAATAGCTTTTACAAATGTTTTATCATGTATATGCAAGGTCAGGTTTCAGGCACCATGGAAACATCGAGAAAATCCACAAGAAATAAACATCAAGCAACCGGAATAGAGGAGCCAAATGAAGGATGCAGAGCGCATGCGCGCCAGAGTCAGCATTTAAATGGCCTCCGTCTTTGTTTCTGACCGCCCAGGAGGAGGGCAGAGGCATTCCACCTCAGTAGTCAGACACAATGCCTAACTTGTTAAGAGCTCACACTGCCCAGGAAAAGCGCTCGCCTCAAAGAAAATGCATTCACTGTCAACAATCTGAACCGTAAGTGTGCATGTGGACCATTCTAGAGTGATCAACCAGCAAAAATACTCATTGCCTTCCGTGATGAGTGAGAACTGGTCAGTGTGGGTCACATCTTTGAGCTTCACGGGGGAAGGTTCTGTGTACTTGACTGTATCTACAAACCACTTGGATGTTGGGACATAAACCTGCTGGGAAGACACCCCCAGACCCCGAAATAATGCTAAAACATCCCAGAGGAATCCAGTGTAAACATATTCCTGGATTCACATAGATGTTGGCGCTTCAAAGGTTATCTTCAAGGCGCAGCACCATCTGCTGCCATGAGATGTGATCCTGCAGGTCACTACAGTAGAGACAGCTACGGGGGTGAGAGCCAAAAGGCTCTGGATCCACACTTCCGATTAAAAATAAAAAAAACGAATAAATAATCTGAAGTGTGTAGAACAAGTAGGTGCTGGGTCTGAAGGTCAAGAAGTAAACACCAGAGGGGCAGGAAAGTGTAGGAGGGCAATGACCTCCAGAAAGGAAAGAGTTACGTGAGGGGGGGTGATGGACAGAGGGGACCCTCCCCAACAATGAAAACCAGCATTGGCGGCAAAAACAAATAGGTCTGGCCTAGGAAGCCTATTTTTATCTTAATTTTCACTCAAGCATATGCCACAGGCATTAAAAGTATAAAAGTAATACAAGTGAAAATATCACAGCTAAATGTGACGTGCATATATATATGTTTGCAAAAAAAAATAAGTAAAAATGACAGATCATAAATATAAATTAAAAAAACATGAATTGAAAGCAGAACTAAAAGCGGAGATTGGCCTTATCAGCTGTGGCACATAAATATATATAACAAAGGTGGCGATAGCACCTCGGGCATTATGGTTTTCTCAGGCTTTCCACTGAACAGATAATTTTTGTTTTGCTAATAACTGTGATACCGTAGAACAAATATGCACTGGACTTTTCATAAAGAGAAAACATTTATCTACTTTGTTCTTTTGAATTTTTCAGGCAAGTTTCGTTCAGAGCAGCCAAGCAGGGGCCAAAAACGCGGGGTGTCCTAAACGTGAGTTTTTTTACTTTAAGTCTCATGTCAGCTTCTGCTCCTCGATACAGAAAAAGCAGCTTAACAGAATTAGAACCGGACATGAAAGTAAACATTTACTTAGTCAAAGCGCTATTTCTTGGTTTGTTGCAAATTCATTCAGTAGTCTGAGAAAATAGTGTTTAAAAAGTGTTCTGATCTGCGCATGGAAAACAAGGCAGCGCTGGGAGGGGGGCTGGGCACGAAGGAAGGAGAAATGTGAGTCACGGCGGCCGTGAAGTGTGAAGCAGATCCCTTTGAAGCTCTCGGAGGCAGGAGCAAATGGTAAGGGGAGGAGAAATGCTGCTGGGGTGAATGCCTGAGGCCAAATCCGGATCGTAAAAGTCAGCTTTGTGGATGGACGGCATTAGGTCTCTCTCTATGAGACCTAAAAAGGGTAAAAAGGCATTTTATCCTCTCTTTGCGGTGTGGCAGCCTGAGGGATGCTTGTATGTAGCACCTCTTTGTCAAGATCCAGTTACAACTTTAAGTGTCAAATGTATGTCCTTTAAGAACCATGTTGTCTGTAATTAAAGTGGACATATTCTACTAAAAGGAGGCATGTGCGGGACATGTTAAAATGAAAAAAGTCAGGAAATTTTGAAATTGGTTCTACATTAGAGTTTATGCCACACACAATAGATCAGCGAATGGAGTTATGTTACTCTTGTGGACTTTGGGAAAATGCAGAGTGGGGTTTATTAATGTGGAAGGCTCACTCCCCAGCTGATATCCTTACACAGAGCAAATTAGCAAGTGTGTTTATAAACAAAAAAACGTTCATTGTTTTTTTTAAACCCAGAGTCCTGGACTTATGAAGTCTGTTTTCTCAGAATTGGAGGTAGATAGCTGATGCCTAGTTTACATCCACAAAGCAACAATAAATCAGATAAAGTTCAATTAACAATATTCAGAAACATCTTTCTTTTCACCTTCATGTGCTTTAGACTCATTGTGCTGTTCTGAACCCATAAAAGTAAGATTTCACTTTCTGTGCAACATATTAGTCTTACTGATTGTTGATGTTATTCTAAGTATTTTGGATGGTAGCTGGTTGGGCAGTGTGGGCCATGTAGAGGGTTAAGTGCCTCAATACTTGTCTTGACATGTGTTGCTGTATGTGGCCGGCCACAAGTGTTTATTGCGCATCTTGCCCATTTGTGTGGAAAGTAGATGAGGCTCTGGAACAAATCTGCTCCACACTTTCTGTTTGAAAGAAGCATGCACAACTTGGATCCTCTAAATCTTGTCTCATACATGTGCAGTGTGTGAAAGTGTGTAATTCATGCCTCTTCTTTCTTCCACATCGACAAAGGATTGTTGAGAGATTTGCTGGAGGGAAATAGCATCTCCATTCACCAGTATACTGACAAAATATAGTCTTATTTCAAAGTCTTTCTTCTTCTAATATCTTGTGTTTTTGTTGCACTCAGCACAGAGAGCTGGGTGACTTCTTCCTGTTTAGAACAAACATTTAGAGTCCACATTTACTCTTTGTTCTTCTCCTTCCAAAATAGTTGTAGTAGAAACTTGATTGCCTAAACTATCTCTAAATAGAATCTCTCCTATTCTGATCTCAGCCACTTAGTCCCTTTGGGAATTATTTTATTATACATTCCAAGGAGATATTTTGAAAGGGCCCTGACAGCCATATTTATCTCAAGCTGTGAAATTGAGCAACACACTATGTCTGCTCTAACAAGCCTCACATTGCAGGCAAATTTAATGTTTCTCCATAGGGATGGTGCCAAATCCCTCCTAGCTGATCTCCATATTCCTTGCACAAACACCAAGATACCCTAGGAGCTATGCAGACTGATCTGTATATGTAACAAACTAAATGCATCTGGTGGTTGTTGTCAGTTGTGTAGAGTCTAGGCGCCTTTCTTGGACATCTCCTAAAATTTGAATGCTAGCACACATAGCCAAGTCTTTTATTCTTTTGGTTCTAAGCCATGGACTGTTCACCTGCCCGTTCTTACAATAGTGCCTTCGCATGTCTTATGTAGGAAAGAATTCAACAAATACTTCCACATGTTGAGACATTCTTTTAGCCACGCTGCCCCCTTCTCTTCACTGTTATTAGTTTTCCAGCTTCTCAGTGGACTGTCTTGTTTAAATCTATACACGTTTGTTTATGTTGAGAGAGTATTTTGTATTGGAATCATGTTGGAAGACCAACTTATTAGGTAGAGAAGATAGTATCCTTTTCATGTGTTGTCGTTCCATTTAATATTTAATATTGTATAACTCTTTATTAACCCTTGATTTTGGTTCATGCATTATTATATCATAAAATGAATGTACATCAATTTAAATAAAAAAAAACTAGATTATGCTAATCCTATCTGTCCTAGGAAGTCACTAAAACAGTTCAGTCAAATCCAGCTCTTTTAGAATTGGACAACTATAGCTTTGGGACAAGTAATGACAGTCAACTACAAGTCCCCTTATGTCACAACAATGCTCCACTCTTATTTCAGTTTTAAATCTTGAAAATTTCCAACATCACTGCAGTACAGCAACAACTTCTTTCAATTCACCATTTGGAATTTGCAGACCTATAATATTCTTTAAGAAATATTCACAAAAGAGTCAAATCTTAGTAAGTGACTGTCGCTTGCTGAAATAGCAGTACATCGGTTTGAGTTAAAGTTTGATTTATTTGATTCATCAGACATTTGAAATTAAGAATAACTTTATATTACAGAGCACAAATGTAACACCTGTCCTCCTCTTTAAAGGATACCACATACTGTAATCAAGAATTAATAGATACATTCATACATTTATACATTGAAGAACCTAGTGATAGCATCTTCAGGTTTAAATCTTGCTAGTGAAGTGAACATACGTAATTCACATTAATTAGATAAAGGTTTGAAACTAAAGTCCACTTTCAAATTGAAACTTCCAAATGAAAATAATATTGATGTCTTCCAAAAATGTTTCTTAAGTGCTTTAGATTCCAAAACTCTAAGATAAATATGAGTCAAAGGGAGATGAGTATTATTAAAGCAGGCAGAAAGCAAGAGTATTATTATAAGGCCAGTAGAAAGGGGGATGAATGGTGATCCTAAACTAAACTGACATGACCAAGAAGAGAAAAAACGCATTTAAAAACGCATTGAAAAACGCATTGAAATGATAAACAATCTTGTTAATTTATACCCACAAGGTATTGGAATTACTACAAAAATGCTTGGATCTGGGTATCCTTGATGATGACGGATTTTTCTATTTGAATGCCTTCTATGTGAAAACTACCCTAATATCATTCTTGTTCAATATATTCTTTTAGGTATTTGCTCTTTAACTGAATGCTTGTCTGAATGTATTTATATTTTCATTGCACCCGTAAAACCCTTCCTCCATATATGAAGGACACTGAAAAACTTTAAAAATGTATTTATGATACCCATTTGCTTGAGATGTGATCCTGGTAACAATTAATATAAACTCTCTGTATGCATGCATCAGACATAAATATTGCTTATTTGAAGTTAGACAGTTTCTAAACACTCCGTCAGCCACTTTCCTTGCACTTGTTCATAGCAACATGTAGATCGATGTTGTAGATTTTCCTCTCAGCATTAATGATTCCTTATATGAATATATATAAAAAAAATAAAGGAGACTTGTTGAAATAGCTCAGGGGTACATCATTGTGCTCTGAGTTTCCCTTCTCTCAGGCCAATTTACTACTGGTCTATTATTTGAGGAGGAAACATCTTGAGAAGACAAGCAGAGATTTGAGAACAATGTAATAGTTTGGCTATGTTTCGTAGATGGTATTGTTAATATATGGAATGGCACTGTCGGGATTCCTGCCACAGTTCACCTCTCGGGACTCTAAAAATATTCCGGCATGATTTATATCATTCCTCCCAACACTTATGAATAAACAAACATCTTGTACCCTGACCTTTGACCATATTACATGCTGTTGGTACTAGCTAGTTGCAGCTGGTGTTCCTCAGTTTGTTTGAAAAGGCTTAATAGCTTTTACAAATGTTTTATCATGTATATGCAAGGTCAGGTTTCAGGCACCATGGAAACATCGAGAAAATCCACAAGAAATAAACATCAAGCAACCGGAATAGATGACAACAACGTAAACCTTACGGAAGACAGCACCCATCAAATTAATTCCTTGCACCTCTTCCTTACTATAAGCAATTAGAACGCAACCTTTGTGAACATTCTAAAACACCTTCTAGAAGACAGCCTCATCAAATTAATCATCTGCACATGTTCCTTGCTATAAGCAATTTGAACTCAACCTTTGTGAACATTCTAAAGCACCTTCTAGAAGGCAGCCTCATCGAGTTAATTAGCTGCACATGTTCCTTGTTACAAACAATTAGAATGTGACCTTTATGAACGTTTTAAAGCAGTCTTATTTAAAGAACATTCACACTCCTCCCCTTTGCCTATCTTCATTGCCTGCCACGTACCTGTTTCATGGCTTCTAGGACTCTGTCTTGCCAGCCCCCTTGATCTTCCTGCTTCGACCTCACCGCAAAGAACGTCTTGCACCTAGATGGAAAAAAGAGCAAGAAGAAAAGGAGAGAGGCATTAACAGACTTCATTTTACTACCTGCTGCGCTCAATCACAACATTGTACTGCAAACAAAGGTAGCCAGGGTTTTTATTAAACTTGTAAATACTGCTGGCAGGGCTCTGCCAAAGAGGACTTGGGTGGAGCTAACCCTATCTAAATGTACTTGTGGGTTTGATGCTGAAATCATACTCACTACAGTTTCGAGAACTTTGATGAAGGGGCCACTATGGACAATTTAAATGAAAACAAAACAACAACAAAGCTTAAGCTTGGTTGAGGTTTGAAAAGCTTTTGTGAGGTGATACCTAAAGAGATAGAGTTAATGCTAGACTATAGCCTTATTATTTGTTTACTTATAGGTACCGTATCTGCCGGTACCATTCATCAGACTGCTGTGAATGCCAGCTGCACTGTTGCTGTTGAGTAGACGAGCCACAGTATCTTTGACTTTACACGCTTTTTCCATCCCAACTCCCTTCCCCCTAGGATTTGCCACTGGAGGAGTGTCTCCTGTAAACCGAGGGCAAGTCTGGGGAGGATTCGGGAACTAGCGTTGCCGTCCCATTGGAATCATGTGAGGTCCAAGTAGGTGGCTTATGGCAGGTAAAGCTTGAACTCCATATGTCTTTGTAGTCACATACATATTATCTTGACTGTGAAATGTTGGCAGATGACGAGAAAATTCCCATTTGACTGCATAGAAATAACTTTAATGTAAACTGCATTCTCCATGCCACGTCAGCTTATCTAAAACACCAAGTATAGAAAAACCTTATGGAGAACTATTAACAATAAAAGGTCTTTGGGCCTCATTTTGAATTGCCTGTTATTAGATTTAGGAATACTTGGACCTGGAATCTCCGACTCTGACCAGTAATCAAACACAAAAAACAGGGATACTGGGCAGGATCTCTGATCCCACACAGTAACCTCTTACCAAATAACAGGCATTGGAAATTATTGAGCCCTGAATATTGATTGCATAATAACCTAGTATAACTGGGTTCATTGTTACATGTCAGCCCCAATTATGGATCCAATAAGGGGATATTATACTATCTCATTAACCACCTGATCAGGGAAAGTGGTAAATGGGATGGGAGAGATTACTATGAGTCAAAGCTGTGGGTTGGGCAAATGTTCAGGTTCATGGGAGGCATGTATGATGCTATGAAAAGATAATCTGCTGCCTCCATGATGCAGCATGGGGTAAATGCAGGTCATGCTCTACCTGTGTCTTCAGATCTGCCCCATTCCTGCTGTGGTTTTTACGGGGTACAGATTACCAACTGTCAAACAGGGGCCAGTGTTTCCAAACCTACTAATTTCGGGCCCAGAAAAATGGGCCATTTGAAGTATACTCCCCCACAATACTCATAATGAGAATCAAAGTAGTCAGGAATGCTGGCCAGCCATATCAACCCTATATCTTTCTTAAACAAGACATGACTGACCAGATTTACTAATACTCAATGCAACACAGGACAGAAACCAAAGTTACTGCTCTGCCTTGCATCAAATTGATATAGAAAAAAAGCACCATATCTACTAAAATATATTGAGAATTGTCTCAAAACCCATGGAGGATTACATGACAACATTCATGTGCCAGCCAAGAAACACCTTCTTGATGCAAAGTCATGCAAAGTAGAGCATAACGCAACTTCGTTTTATTTTGGAGAAGTTTCCAAACCTAGTCCTGGTTTGCGTTGGATAGTAAATCCCTCTCCAACACTTTAAGCTGGGGGTGGGTCACTTTTGTGACACACACCTTCCTTGTACAAAGTGTTAATAAATGTTGGCTAACCTTCGGAAGAGCTGCCAGGCTCAATGACAGGTTCTGTCCACATAATACAATATGTTTCTCTGATCCATCATTCATAGATTTTAGACCCATTGCTAAAAGGATTGTACCAGTAACTGTATATGCTCCTAATATACTTCCATAAATATTTTGTGGGAGGGCAGCCACTCAAAAAACGTCTTTCTGTATTTTCTACCATAACCGATACCTTGCACTTGTTCAAAGATGACTGTACGTTCAACTATAGAATTGCTCGAGGAGTGAGGAGAAGTGCATGTGGGGGCATAGAAAACCTAGGACTCCAAGTGTACAATATGTGTGTTTTGCAATCAATTGCATATTAAAGAACTTGAGATAGTCATGTATGTAGAAATCTACCATATTAAAGTGGCCAAAAGTGGTGTCAATACTGAACAATATTGACGTGAAAAGGAAAACGTTTTTTTCATAAACTGTAGGCTGTCTAATTTGGCTTAAATTAAGATGAGGAAATGCATACCTCTTTACTTAGAAAAGCGATTACAATTTCTGGTGACAGATTTTGGTTAAGAACTGATCTTCTTTATCTTTAACGTTAGAGATGTGTAACCACTAGGTACAGACAAGTCAAAAATGATACTGAGGGACTTGGGCACGATTTATGAGCTAATGCTATGTCAATCTATTTTCACACATAACAATCACAAGAAGTTAACACTGTGTACTTGAACTGTGAAATTCTGTGATGAATTTGAGTAATTATTTGAGATGAGATATGCAGTGGTAAGGAACTAAGATTTCTTTTTTTCTGTTTCTTCATCTTTTTATTATATCAATATGAATCAGTGTACCTTGTTAATAGGTATATTTGAAGTGCTTAATGGACATAACTTTCTAACAAGTGGCAAATTTCATGCAGTTTCATTAAACTGCAGCAATGTTATCACACCCCCACCTTTTAAGCTTAGCCCCCTGATTTATAGATCTTCAGGAAACTGGACATAGCAACAGTAAATCTAAATATGCTAAATGACAACCATATTTCACATTGGCTAATCAAAACATGCTGAGGGTTTTAGCAAATGGCCATTTGTTGACCCCTTCAGTGCTCCCAACTTAACTGTACCTCACTTTTAGGGTCCTGAACAAATGTAAAAATACAAAGTATGGGCTTAATATTATAGGCTTATTTCAAATTTCATGCAAATATGTCAAACAACGCTAAAGTTATAGGTACGTCAAAAATACCTTTTCAACAGTCCAGAAATCTAAATTCCAACACTTTAGTGCATGTTCGGTACATTTTTAAAACACTAATATCTAAAAAAAACCTACTGAAAGGAAGTACACCAAACAAAACAATGCAAAGTAAAGCTCTACTTTCATGACAAGTTGAGCTGCACTTCATACTTCCGCTCAGAGCTTTTTGGTGTAGTGGACAGCTAAGTATTCTGTGTATGGGAAACACTTGTTAGTTTAACCCCACTCCAACCTATTTTTCCCTGTACGAATCTGAATAAACTTTGGCTTGCAAACTCTTTGCCAGTTTCACCAATGGTGTACACAGTTTCCTGCAGATTTGTCAACCAGTGCCAAAGTTAATAAAAATTCAAAACATATTTTCAACATGAGATGTATGTATTCCAGGAACACCTGGATTGAAGCTATGACTATAATTAATGTAAAATATTATAACTTGCATTTAGAAAAACTGATATTCACTGAAAAAGTGCAGTTAAAGTAACATTGTGATAAGAACACACATACATTGTTATAACTACCATTTAAAGCAGCATCTGCAACTCACTGAAAAGACAGATAAGGTGAAGCTAAAGTTAGAACACATTTCAAATATTCTAGTTCCATTTATTGCCTTCTGTCTCAGTGTACCATTACCACATCCCAAATCACCACTGCAAGTGACACCTTCAGCACTGCTGTGACATAATAATAACATGTCAAAGTTATGTCTATTGCCTGCTGGGCTTATGATGGAACCCAAGGATAAACTGCATTACCTCCCATCATATTCTCTCCTGCTACCCCCAACCATAATGGAAGATGACCACTGCATTGTCATTGTTGCGTCTGTTACAGCCTGTCCTTAGGTCAGTGTTTTCTGTTTTGTTTATGACTGGTATTATCACAGTTTGTAGCTGAAAATGGTGTGACCTCTTAGATCGTGTAGACTGTCAGCACTTTTATAGCCACATTTGTTATGTGCTGTCTGTGTTATTGCACACATCTGTACTGTTTCGCTGTGCAATGCTGGAAGGCCCAAGGAGGTGTCAAGGTTCGGTTTTAGTGTAGGAACATTCTAGGCATGAGGTACATGCTGTTGCAAATGCGTAAAGGATGTGGTCATGCAGATCATGCTCCATTGGGGGTGCTAAGTTGAAGGGGGTATGCTTAAGGCAGCAAGCTACATGATAACATTGAGAGAGCTACATTTCTGACTGTTGCCTAGGAGAATTGACTAGGATGAGGGCAGTGTGGAATGAAATTGAGAAGCAATTGCTTCCTCAGAGGCAAAACAGAAAGGTATTTCTGCAAAATTGCAAACTGTGATTTTTTAATTAAGGGTAAGTTAGTATCTGTATGATAAAGAAGTGGTGGCCTATATTGTGCCGAATTAGCATTTTTAAGAATGGGTATAAGGAACTTCTAGCTTGAGAGCGCTATCAGTTCATCGACTAGCACTCTCCAGGCCCTCATTGTGCCCAGTGTGCCTATGCCACATCAGGCCTCCTTTAGGAGTATTCACCCTTCACAGCCCACCCATTTTTCCAGTTCCCTCCTTAATGTTGCTAATCTAGGCCATACGGTTGACTTCCAGTTCCTGGTGATTTCCTGTTTAGCCATGACATATGTGAGAGCTTGGAATTTCCCTGTGACTTTGGTTTTGGCTGTGTGTGGAAACCAGCCAAGTAGGCAGTGACTCGGGGTACAAAGAATCTCCTTGTCAGTGATGGCTTTGACTATATTTATGACCTGCCCCCAAAAGGCGTTCAGGGTGGGGCACTCCCAGAACATGTGTAAGATATGTGCTTCCCTTTCTCCAAACCCGGGGCAAGCTGCCTCCTTCGTCTGGAAATACCTTCTAATTCTCACCGGTGTAAGTTACGCTGTGTTCAGGATATAGTAGTTAATTAATTTAAAGCGTGCATTTGTGATAGCTTTGGCATTCTTTCCACTATGATATCTCAATCGGTCTCAAGGATTGGAGTCCCCAGATCTTCCTCCCATTGCATTTGCAGATGAACCATTGATTGATGGACGTCATTGTGTATCGCTTTATGAAGACACAACACTGTTTTAATTGTACCTGGCGATAAGGCCACATATTGACAACAGCTCAGTGCCTGTGGCACAGTTGACCCAGTATCCCAGTGCTTTTGGACCCCCAGAGGTAAGGGCCCTCTGCAGGAGAAAATGACCTTGGAGCAGCTCAAATTATGTGCAAAACTCGTCAACCGGGAGTAACTCGGAATATCTGTAGTCCCCCTGCTGCATGCCCAGACATCGAGACCTGCCCAGCATCCGGTCTGCGGCAAATGTCGTAACATAACAAGGGGTAGTTCAGGGAGTGTGGGCTCTTACTGCAAGTTTCTTCAGAACTCTAGTCCAGCATCGAGTTATGAGTTTGAATTCTCCATTGTCCCTATTGTATCATGTCTTATTCGCAATAGCACCATGGCGAGGTCATTTGACGCTGGTTTAAATGGATTCAGGGCCTTATCTGTATGCCTTCTGGAAACCAACCATTGGATCAGCCAGTTTATCTGCGCCGCAGTATAATACGGTACGAAGACTGGGACTGCCAGTCCCCAGTCATCGTGGCGCGCAGGACCGTGGCCAGTGCTACCCGTCTGTGGCCCGCCCCCAAATAAATAATATTACCAGGGAATCAAGATCTCAGAACAGCATTCGAGGGATCCACACTGGAAGCATGCCAAAGTAGTATAGCAGCAGCAGTTGGGCCACCATTTACAGTAGGGCCACCCTGCCTGCTATTGACAGCGGCAAAGTCTTCCAATACTCCATGGATGGAACGGATGGTGTAGATCGCTCTACCAATGTTTTCCTCCAAGAGGTCAGTGGTATTGTGATATATCTTTACCCCTAGGTACGCCAGGCATCTGGGTTCCCATTGCAGGTGGTCTAGGTAGTCTGGGGGGAGCCTGTTGGTTGGGTGTCTCAGGGAATCACAGGGGGCCAGTGTTAATATATCTTCAAACGCCTGCACCATAGGGGGCGTGGCTTAGGCAGCGATCATGGCGGTCGTGTAGAGCGTGAGCTCTGACCAGCCGGCGATTATCCTACCAGCATATCCTGGCCCTGAGCATTCCTGAGGGCACCCAGCGTTGCAGCACGTTGCCCCACTCCGGGGGTATCATCCGGCGGCAGCTGTGGCCTTGTTGCGGCTCCGTAGGGCGAGCGGCAGCCCGGCGTGGTGGAGGGGCCTACCGGGTCCTGCGACCAGGGCCTCGAGTTTGGCGCTCCCCGGGCCGGGCACGTTTGGCTAGTGGCGGCCGAGAGCTGGAGAGGCGGTGGTGGACAGAGCACGGCTCGCTCGCAGCATAGCAGAGCTAAGCACACCTACATCCTGGGGCTGGCGGGCCTGTGGTCGCCCCCGGGGAGCGGAGAAAGGAGCCGTGGCTTACAGCGGGGCAGCGGAGTGATCGGCTCCCGAGGCGGTCGGCGGGAGCAGCCACCATTTTGGGACCTCCGGGCTCCTTAGTGGGGGCCTGCGGACAGAGACGATCAGGGGGTCTGCTGGTCGGCAGTGACCACCCCGTGGATGAAGGGGTGTTCGGGGGCCCTGCTGCATCTGGCCCGGCTGGGCAGGAGTGATCTGGAGTGCCTGTTTGCACCGTGCCCATTGCGGTGAGTGGAGCCTGCCTGAAGGAGGTCAAGTGGCGCTTGGGGGGCCCCCCGTATCTGCTGTGGTCGGTGTGGTCCTGCTGGGCTGATGCCCCCAAGAGGTTGGGAAGCTCGGTGGCCGGATCGGGCCCCGGTGGGAGTCGTGTGCTGGTCCCTTGGGCCAGTGGAGTGGCATCCGTGCTGGGGGCCCCTCCTGGGGC
This sequence comes from Lissotriton vulgaris, assembly GCF_964263255.1. Taxonomy (NCBI): domain Eukaryota; kingdom Metazoa; phylum Chordata; class Amphibia; order Caudata; family Salamandridae; genus Lissotriton; species Lissotriton vulgaris. The sequence goes on along the minus strand of NC_141698.1, from coordinate 648,921,094 downwards.
TACGCCGTGGTCCGCGGCAGCACTCTTTGCCTATGGCCTGGATTGGGGGCCCTGTGGATCGACCATGTGGGCGCCACCCGCTGGCGGGCCGGCCTATGCTTTACCACCTAGACCATGCTTTCTGCCCCCTGGTTGTGAGGCTGGGGGCTAGGTCTGGCCCCGGAGGTGGTCGGTGGAGTCCTGTGCAAGGGGCTCGCAAGGGGCCTAGGGATTCACCTTCCTGGGCCGGCGCGGGGGTGGCCTGGCGCCTAGCCCAGCAACTCTTCTCCTGCCTCTGCTCTCTGAAAAGCCACGTCGAGTTAGCCGGTGGGCAGCAGTGGTGGATCGGTCGGCTCGCCTGGACCTCTGCTGACCTGCGGATCCCAGACTGTGACCGTCCCTGGTGCAGAAGGGCCTGCTCCTAGTCTTGCAGCTGCGGCCACCATGACAAGGGGCCACGCGGATGTTGGTCACTCTAAGCAGGGGACATTGGACAAATTCACTGAAGCCGGTTCGGCGCCTGGCGCTGCCGGATCACAGGCTCCGGCCCCGGATAATGCATCGTTGTTGGCTGCGATCACACAGTATAGAGACATGTTGGATGCTAAGATCGGGGCAGTTGGGGCGGATGTCACGCTGCTCCGCCAAGATTTGCGGAGCGCAGTTGAAAGAATTACCAGTGCGGAGACCCGCATCTCCGAAGTAGAAGGTGATGTCTCTGTTCTCAAGAAAAAGATGGCGGCGATGGAGTAGCTACAGAAGGGCCTGGCCAAGCATGTGGAGGACGCAGAAGGGCGGGCGCGGCGGAACAACTTACGCTTTGTGGGTTTTCCGGAGGGTTGCGAGGGGGACAATGTGGGACGTTACTTGGGCCAATGGCTGGAGGGCTGGCTCCCCCCGGACACTCTTTCCCGCTGTTTTGTTGTGGAGCGGGCCCACTGGGCCCTCATGCAGAAGCCTCCTGTTGGTTCGCGCCCGAGGCCAATCATTGCCAGGTTCTTAAATTACTCTGACCGGGACGGTATCCTGAGACAAGCGAGAGTGAGGGCCCCTGCTTATGCTTGGCAATGCCACTATCCTCATCTTCCGGGACTACACGAGGATGGTTCAGCAACAGAGGCAATCTTTCCTAGCAGCCAAGACACGTCTCTGTGTCCTCAAACTTCAGTACACCTTGCTCTATCCCGCGAGGCTGTGTGTCATCTACAAGTCTTGCACGCTTTTCTTTGACTGCCGGAAGAAGTGTTTCAATGGACGGACGAGACAATGAAGATCAGGGTTAATGCGCCGTTGGGAGGCGACTATGACTTTTCCTCAAGTGGAGTGGTCTGTGAGGGACTGAGAAGTCAACAAAGGCGTCGTAGAAGGTCGGGGTCTGGTCATGCATCTCGTGCGGGGTCTGCGTCTCCGCAACCTGGTCCGTAGCAGGGCCTGCAGAGTGGGGTGAAATGAAGAATGCAACTTTCACACTAAACCCTATATCTGTTCTTGGAATGCTCAGGTGCCCTGCATTGGGCTGGACACATGCCCTTTAAGAGTGGGTGGGTAGGGGTGGGGATTCCCTAGTTATGGGGGATGTTCAGGGGATCCATTGGAGAGGGTGGCTCTCGGTCCCCCGTTGGGGGCCAGGCCGCGATCCGACCATGACAGGTGCTTCCGTGTTGGGAGGTGCGGGGTGGGGGGTGGGGAGGGGGGTGTTGGTGGTTGTTTTGGGATGGGGGGCTTTGGTTGCACTTAATGTGTTGCTGCCTGTATACTGGGATGTTAGCATGCTGGACCATCGGGGCCTCCGCGGCCCATACAGTACCTTCTTCCAATGTCGACTGTTCAGGATGGGGGGCGGGTAGCTCCAGGCACACTACGTATTTTGAGTTGGAATGTGCAGGGTTGCTAGATAAGGTGAAGCAGGGGGAAGTCCTCCGGTATGCCAAGAGGGCCGGTATAGATGCTCTGCTGCTTCAGGAGACCCACCTATTAGGTACAAAAGCGCTCTGCCTACAACGTTATGGATACACACATGCCTATCATGCATGTTTCACGAGGGGCTCCCGGGGGGTTGCCGTGCTCATACATGGCAGAGTTTCCATTACACACGAACAGAGTTGGTCTGACCCTCAGGGCAGGTACATCTTTGTCCAGGGGAGGGTTGGGGCCGACAGGGTGACACTTATGTTATGTTATGTTAAATTTGTATTTATTCAGTGCACGTACGCCCATGGGCTTCATGGCGCTATCGAAGTTTGTGAGAACACAGCATAACACTTAAAAATACATTTGCGCAAGGGTACATTTCACACCTATTTAAGAGTAGGCCTGTTTAAAAAGCCATGTTTTAAAAGTTTGTCTGAAAGTAAGAAGAGTGTCACACTGTCTTAAAGATAATAGAAGGACATTCCATAGGGAAGCGGCAAGATAATGAAAACCGCTACCACCCTGAAGTTTTTTCTTAAATGGGGGGACCCTTAATAGTTCTTGATGGGCTGAACGGAGATTACGTGAGGGGGTATATTTACATACCAGATTCTTTATGAATTTAGGACCCTTGCCCTGCAAAGCTTTAAAGATAATGCAGCCGGCTTTAAAAGCAACTCTCTGGGCTACCAGCAGCCAGTGCAGATTTTCCAATTCTGGCCTAATGCATTGCCATTTAGGTTGTTTACTTATGAGACTGGCTGCCTGGTTCTGGACATACTGTAATCTCTTATGCTGACCTACTGGAAGGCCTAAATACAAACTATTAGAAAAATCAAGCCGAGATAGCACCAAAGCGATAATTACCTGAATCAGAGCTGAGTGAGTTAGAAAATCGGCAATTTTCTTTATTTTTCTCAATTGGAAAAAACTAGATGAAACTACCATCCCTATATGGTTTTTAAGAGATAAATCCTCACTAACAGTCACCCCCAAGCTCTTCACAGTGTGGGATTTAGTGGGAGGAGTTCCCATATCAGATGGCCAAAAGTGGTTTCCCCAGTTAATTTCACTTTTCCCGAGCAAGATAAGTTCTGTCTTGCCCGGGTTGAGCTTAAGATGCTTCAGATTCATCCCTCTCTGGATATGGGACATAGTTTTTTGAAATTCAGCCACTGCATCAGGGGAGTCCAGAGAAAAAACGAGTTGCAGGTCGTCCGCATAATTAAAAATTGTAACTTTGTGGCTGCTCAAAGAATACAATGAAGGGCGTAAATACAGATTAAAAAGTAAGGGGGACAAAGAGGATCCTTGCGGAACTCCACAGCTAGAGACAATTTTTGGGGCTGTAAACGTCCCCAATCTAACGGATTGAGAACGTTCAGAAATAAAGGATTTTAGCCAACTCAAGGCAGGGCCCCTGAGGCCAGCCTGCTCGACACGGTTGACAAGAATAGAAAAGTCAACCGTGTCGAACGCGGCCGACAGATCCAGGAGCACCAATGCTTGGTGAGCGTCTCTGTCTGCGTTAGATCTCAGGGTGTTCTGGACCGCCAGTATCACTGTCTCGGTCGAGTGGCATGGGCGAAAACCTGCCTGATTCGGTTCCAGATATTCAGTAGATTCAATAAAATTTGAAAGACAATTAGAGACATGGGCTTCCAGAATTTTTGATAAATAGGGTAAGAGGGAAATCGGCCAATAATTCATAAGATCATATGGGTCAATACCAGATTTTTTAGTTAAAGGGATCAACAGAGAATGCTTAAACCCACTAGGTACCTTGCCTTGTACACTTGGCAGCTTTTACGCCCGCCACCGATGCAGTGGTCCATGGTGGAAAAGGTCATGTCTCCCTGGAGTCTAATGCTGGATACCCTTGCTCTAGTTGGGGGGGATCGGAAGGACGTGATGGACCTACGTATGGACCGGTGGCGGAGGGGGGTGACTGACGCGGGTGAGGACGTGGAGGGACCCACCACCAGGCTCCATGCCCTTGTCACAGGACTAGACTGGGTGGACGTCTGGAGGTATAGAGAGTACATGGCTCGTTTTCCAGGCTAGATTACTTATTTGTCCCCAGGGGACTGGCCCAGATGATCGTATACTCGGACATCCTACTGAGGGCTCTGTTCGATCATTCACCAGTGGCCCTTACTTTTTGTGTAGGCCCTGCCAGGCACCCATTTTGATGGAGCATGCCTGGATGGCACTTGCTACAGACTGACTATAGGGAGCATACGTCTTGGGATATTGACCATTACTTGACTACCAACCATGACTCAGTTGACTCCCCGACGACCCTTTGGGAGGCCCTTAAACCTACCCTGCAGGGGGTGGATATCTCCTGGTGCGCAGCGGCCCAAGCGGACAGGAGGCGGGAGCTGGTGCGGCGGGAGGCGGAGCTGGAAGTTTTGGAACGCAGGAGTAGGGAGGAGGGTGGTAGGTCTATAAGGCGGCAGTTGGTCCTGGCCCAGCAGCAGTACGCCGCGGTCCTACTTGATGAGGCACGACAGGCCTGGCTGGCTACCCGTAGTTGGGTGTATCAATGGGGGGACAAATCCTGTAAGATGCTACACCACCTATGTCAGGGCACTCTTCACGCCCAGCCGCTGCCCCAGTTGTTGGACTCAGCGGGATCGCCGGTTTCTGAGCCCTCTGCTATTGCGGAGAGCTTTGCCACCTACTATGAGGGGCTATACACACCTCAGGAGTGTCTGTCGGCTGAGGTCGTTCAGCAGTTCATAGATGATCTCCCCTCGTGGTCGGTCCCTGACGAGGCACGGGACCTACTGGACAAGCCTCTTACCGATGAGGAGCTGGGCACGGCCTTGGGTGAACTCAACCCTGGTAAGGCGCCGGGCCCCAACGAGTTCCCCTGTGAATTCTTTAAGAGATTTCATGTGCAGCTGGGCCCCGTCTGCGTCCGGTGATCGAGGAGGTGCGGGAGAGTGGGGTGCTCCCGCCAGACTGGAGACACGCCGAGATAGTGGTCTTTTTGAAGCCGGGCCAGCCCCCGGGGAGCCATGCGTCTTACTGCCCGATATTGTGTTTGAACTCGGAGGCCAAGGTTTTGGCCAAAGCCCTAGCTAACAGGCTTAAGCCCTACATTGCTGATCTGGTCCGTCCGGACCAGACGGGCTTCATGCCCCGGAGGGCGACCCGGCACAATATCAGGCGGGCCCAGGTAGCGATCTCTGCCTGGAGGAATCTGGGTGAGCAGGCTGCATTATTCTTGGCGGATATGGATCGTGCATTCGATTCATTAAGCTGGACGTATTTGTTCGCCCTGTTACGGCGCCTCAACTTGGGTCCTCGCTTTCTGGCCTACGTACAGCTGTTGTACACCGACCTCACTGCTTCCGTGCGTGTTGGGGGGGCGGTTTCTCGGCCCTTTCTGGTTCAGAGGGGTACGCGACAGGGGTGTCCTCTCTCCCTGTACCAGTTCGCACTGGCTATGGAGCCTTTAGCGGCGTGGGTGCGTATAGACGCCCAGCTCAAGGGCTTTCGATGGTCCCTAGGTCTTACAGATAAAATAGCGTTGTACACAGATGATGTGCTGTTCTTCCTCACGAACCTTAATCGGTCAGTACACGGCTGCTGCGCATCCTGCAGATTTTTGGGGAATCCTCCGGACAGTATGTGAATCTGGGTAAATCCAACTTGTGGGTGCTGGGCAAGGGGCGGTCGGTCGGTGAATGGGCGGTGGACATACAGTTGGCTTCTGGGGGGATGAAGTACCTGGGAGTTTATTTGTCCGAAACTGCGGGCGTCTCCCGAGCTCCTAACCTCACTCAGGTTTGGGATCGCGCACGGGAAGATCTGAAGGTGTGGTCTCGTATGCCTCTGTCAATTTATGGGAGGTCCGCCATATTCAAGATGGTGACGCTCCCACGGCTTGAGTACCAACTGCAGAACCATCCATACCCTATTCTGCCCCGTTGGTTTCAGACGGTCAATTCGGCGTTGGGCGGGCTCCTGTGGGAGGGGGGGACAGTAAGGGTCGCGCTACGGACATGCTTCCTGTCCACGTATGTAGGGGGCCTTGCCACATCAGATATACTTTAATACTACCATGCAGCGCATCTTTTGATCCTCAATGACTGGTGGTACGGCGATAGAGGTGATCCAGCTTATGCGGTGGAGCGCCACCGGATGGGCTCGTCGTCCATTCATACCTTACTATACTCCCCGCTGCTTCGGCTGGGTCTTCCATCTGCCACGCAGGTAGTCTTCTCTATATGGCGGCAGGCGCTGTGCAGGATGAAATGGTGGAATGTACTTACTAGGGAAACCCCTCTTTGGCACAATGGCCGCTTGCCCCACTTGGAGGCCCTCAGGGGTTTCGGTGGATGGGATGCAATAGGTATCTTCTCCTTGGGAGATGTAATGTCGGGCGCTACCTTGAAGTTTTTCCAAGATCTGAAGAATGATTTTGGGATGCCCGCTCTCAATTCTTTCGGTTCCTCCAATTCCGACATGCACTAACACCATATCTGACGGGCGTTAACACTCTTCCAGACTTTAGCTCCCTCTCGGCCCAACTGTTCATGGGGGATCTGCCAGACAAAAAACTGTCCCATATATACCAGTCCATGGTGCGGCATTGTTCCCCGGACCCACAGAGGCTGCGGGCGACGTGGGTGGGGGATGTGGGGGAGCTAGCAGAGGAGGACTGGATGGAGGCCCTGGCAAGTCCTAGGGGGGCGGTGATCTCCACACGCCTGAGGCTCGTACAATTAGAATACCTTCACCGCACATACTTCACCAGGGCATGCCTATGGAGGGCAGGTATGATTGGTTTCCCGAACTGCCTGCGATGCGGGCAGAGGTAGGCACACTGTTACACACCACATGTGGATGTTCGGTGTTGCATAGGTTCTGGACTGGGGTCTTCCGATGCCTGTCAGAGGTACTGGCGTGGGAGCTGCCTAGAGACCCGAAATTGGCATTACTACATGTTATGGAGGGGGTTGGGGGAAATCAATACAAACGTCATTTATTGTTGCTTGGTCTAACCTTGGCTAAACTTGATATTGCTAGAGCCTGGAAGGCACCCCTAGCCCCGCCCCTGGCCGCTTGGAAGAACGGTATGGACTTTTGTATGGGGCTGCAGCAGCCCATTTTCCTGGCCAGGGGATGCCCCCGCAAGCACTTTTGGATTTTGAAAAAGTGGGCTGATTACAGGGGGCTGGACTTAAACCCTCCACTGGAGAGTGAATCCATTCTGAAACTTTAACTGCAGGGGGTTGCTGGAGTACGTTGGTTGTGCTCTGATGGACCTGAAGTGTATTCACTGTTGATATTATTGTTTTTTAGCGATCTAGTGTTTGGTAGCAGCGCAACCTTGGGGGGGGGGATGGGGTGGGGTGGGGTGTTTGCATTTCATGAAAATGTCTGACAATGTGATACTTGCTTCATTGCTGTGTGCAATAGACTCCGGAGCTCGGGCCTATGCATTTCTATTTGTGCAGACTAATAAAATCTGTTTTTAAAAAAAAAACTCCCGCACCATAGCAAGCAACAAAAATACATTTAGATTGATATAGGGTGAACATGTGCGTGATGTATTACTTACTCAATTTATGTGCAAAATTGAATATGCTTGAGAAGGAATGTATGAAAGATTTTTGTTTTAATCTTATAAGCTTCCTTACATTAGGATTTATTATTAAAGAAACACACCTAAATAAGAGAAGGCATTAACCTTCTCTTTTATGGAGAAATGTCTTGATTTGACAGATTTTAAGCAGGTGACCATAATAAAAGTCTATTAAAATACTAAAGTACTAGGATCCCTATCATCCAATTAAATTACAAAGCCATCAAGCAATTCTTATAGGTCATTAGCTTTGCTGGCCAGTAAAACTGCATCATCTGCATATAATAAAATTGGTATTAAAAGATTACCACTACGTGCAACACACTTTTACTCTGTTATTAATTAATGATATAGATTCATTATTATGTATGTAGCTTTGGGTTTGCGATTACCTAATAGCAAATTTTTGGGATGCGCTATCTGGTAATCGCAAATAGCGATGTACAAATGTGTGTTTAGCACAATTAGCGATTCCCAATGGGTCGCAAATACACCTACCTCATTAATATTGATGAGGTAGGTCTCAGTTTGTGACCCAATGAAAATCACAAAAATCACAGGGATGGTGGCCTGCTGGTGTCAGAAGGCCATCATGTTGTGATTGCTTTTAATAAAGCATTTTTTTTGCAGAAATGCAGCCCGTTTTTCTTAGAGGAAAACCCAACCTGTTTCAGAAAGAAAAATGTAAAGTTTACTTTTGATTTTTTAAGTGTAGGCACTGATCCGTGGGACTACTTTCTGCTCTTAAAGTTTTTTTCACCAACATTCATAAAGGGGAAGCGTCCCTTGTGGACCTCTTCCCACTTGCAAATGGATTACGACCAACTAGGAGTTGGTGGTAAAATGTGGAGGTTTTGCGACTGCATTTCAGTTGCAAAACGTTCACACATACCACTGCGAGTTACTATTAGGAAGAGACACCCTAAACAAGCGCCTTCCTAATACCGAATCGCAAGCCCAATTTGCGATAGAGTACTAAGTTACCGAATCGCAAAGTGGGCATGTGTACATAAAAAAATACTTTTCTGCAGTCGCGAACTGCACAATTCTTCGAATCAGGCTGTTAGCGACTTCAGAAAAGCTTTGTACATCTGGCCCTAAGTGTAATCACCCTTTGTATTGTAGTGGACCTTGGGGTTTACATCCCTGTGCAAGTGCTGCAAGAAAATAAAATACCTGGTTCAGTTCCCATGGTGACAAGGAAAGACCATAGTTTCGGCCTGTCAACAGTATCAAAGGCGTAACTGAAGTCAATAAAGGGAAAAGTTCAGTGACCCTTTATTTACAACAGTATACTTTTCAATAAAAATATGTAAATTGAAAAACGTGATCTACAGTGCCCAGATCAAAAACTATATTGTAACTTTAGTTAGAAAAGGAGGAAAGGTTATGATATAAAATGCGTACTCTGTACAGTTCTCAAACAAATTTTATTGGGTGATCACTCTCTGGGCCAACTGTCCTGGAAAAACTCAAACAAAACATAAATAGATACAGTTGGTGAAAGAAGCACTCCAGAACAGGCATTTAATAAAGTATGAGGCCCAATTGTTTCTATTTATGTCCAGCATGCTTACTTCACTAGCAAGGCTGAGTACTCTGGTGACAATTTGGGTCCAGCCTACAACCTTACTTTTTAAAAGGTCCTTGAAACCCCATCTGAGCAAAGCACGTTCATATCAGGGCTACTAATAATGGCATGTTGGACTTCAAAGTAGCAGAAAGTCATACTTTTTCTATTTTGTATTGGGTTCTTAAACACCAAATGATACTGTGTGGTCAAATAAACCTCATCATATATTGTAGAGAAGTGCTTAATCAAGTCACCAGGTGTGATTGGCAGGTCTAAACGAGAGTTCTTATTGAGGTTTAAAAAGTTTGAGTTAATAAGTTTCCAAAAAGTGCAAGAGTTTTTAGTTGAATTGGATGAAAGAACATTGTCCCAAGCCATATCTTTTAGTTCATGTTTTTCTAGTTCTAACAGCTTCTTTATATGAATGTCTGCATAACGCCTTTTCTCAGGTTCCTGTCGGCTTTAGCATATGCATTGTTAAACCATGTAGCAACATGCAACTATGTCTCAACGGGAATTAAAGAGGGGAATAAATGTAAAGAATAAACTAATTGTACAGTATAAATTAAATTATGACAAATAGTCCCAAGAACACGGTTACATGCAATTATTTCAGCAAAGAAATGCAGATAAGATTTCAAAAATGAGAATGCAGACTCAATCATGCTTTTTAAGTTGTGTACAAAATATGGAGGTGAACACTTTGTGCTTGTGAAAACATTAAACGGCGCAAGTGAAACAAGAGGTATTCCTTTGTTTTCTTTTTTGAGTTTAGGTGCAAGTAGCATTTCCCTGGGCCAATACCACGCTTGTTTTAGTGAACGTGAGACCAATCGGCATGGATAGCCCCAGGATTTCATTTCATTTCAAATAACTTTATTTCGGCTTAAGCCATAAAAGTAAGTACAATAAAAAATTAATAGCATATCATTCTTATGCGCGTAGAATTATCGGAATTGTCAGTTTTCAGCAATGCACAACCGTGATTGAAATTACATTAATGACTACACTCAGATTCCATACATAAAATTCATATATATGCCTCGGGATATCAGTTTTTCTTTTCGAACTGCAGCTTCCCTGAAATAAGCTTTTTTACATTTACAATTTCTGCGGATCCGCAGAAATTGACCATATGGCAGACCATCCCTGAGTTACTGTAAAACAGGAGCAGGGTATTTCTTTCTGTTGGTTTGTGAAAGAGTGATGGCCTCAGCTTGCCAGCTTAGACCTGCAAAGACAGGTCCAGAAAAGGAAGCTCATTGGTCTTGGCCCCATAAGTACATTTTAGGTAAAATTGGACTATGTTGACATATCTCATAAATGTAATATTTCATGTATAACTTTATTTATTTATTTTTATTTATTTTTTAATTTTAAAAGGAACACAGCTACCAAAAAGGTTTCCCAGCGCCACTAGACAGGAAAAAAGAAAACAATTCTTCTTTTTGAAATTTGGTCCAATACACTGTAACATTCTGTTACACTTTTTTTCACTTTTTCACTTGTGCCGTTTAATAGGTTTTCACGAGCACAAAGTGTTAATGTCCACATTTATTACACAACTTACAAAGCATGGTTGATTCTGTATTCTGATTTGTGAAATCTTATTTACAATTCTTTTCTGATATTATAATTGCATTTAACAGTTATCTTGGGACTATTTGCCATTATTTAAAAAATGCTGTATAGTTAGGTTATTATTTACATTTCTTCTCCTCTTTGACTCCCATTGAGGCATTGTTGCCTGTTGCTAGAATTACCCAGTTCTTGACTTGGACAATGGGTGTATCCTGTGGTTGTTAATACATTGCTAAACCATGTAGGCACCATTATTCTTAGAGTGGATGTGTTCTGTTGTTAACAAATCATTAATTGAGTTACACGATTTGATTGAAAGAGTCAAAGATTAAAGCAACAGAATTTTCAATTATAGTCAGACAATTTCTTAATGAGATTGTTAGATGTAAGATTCCTTATAATAAAAATAATTTGAACCTCATCCCATTTTAGCCTGAAGCCCCCTTCCATATCTTCTAAGTGCCAGTACACCATATCAGATTGACGAGAAAGATGCTCAGAGAACTTTAAGGATAATAATAACATGTTGTGATCACTAAAATTGGAAGCGTTCAGAATGGAACAGACAAAATTATGGGATAAGTTGCTTAACATGAAAATATAGTTAATAATGGATGATCTAACCCTACTAATGAGCGTAGAATTATGGGTAGTGGAGTGAGAAGTCATCCCATAACTTCCAAAATTCCAATAAGTTCCTCTCTGAGATAGATTATTAGAGGGAAAATCCCTGTTGCTACAATTACTTGGAGGGACTTGGAAACCATTTGTAGGATACATGGATGACTATATATCACCAGGCATCAACTCCCTGCTCATCTTAGCATTAAAATCATCAGCAAAGCCATTGATTGTAACTAGTGATATATGGTTCATAGTGTAGGTATCTATCAGGTTAAATAGGAAGGCTACATTGTTCATATGCTTCTTATCCAAATTGCTGCTATGAAAATGAAAGACATTTATGTTAAGATATTTTCTTCTTTTTAGGATTATACCCTTTATGTTACTAGAATCAATTGCCAGATGAGTAACTTTACAATTTAAGGAGGTTGCAACCCAAATAATGAAACCACTGTTTGCCTTGGTGGAAGTAGAGGGAACTGCAAGAGTGAAAAGGGTAATACATCCATCTAGAGGAGTGGAGTGGAGAAGTGATCCAAATCCTTTAAAAGAAACTAACTTGAAACAATTTGATGAAATCTAACCATGATGGCTCTAAGAACTTATAACTTATTCCATGACAGCAATTTAAAATCACTGAAAATAAAATAAGATAAACCATTGGGGTCAATACTATAGTCTCCATTCAAATTGATTCTTTAAGGGTTATCATCAGTGTTCCAGTTATGAGTGGTGTGAACATTTGCTGTCGTCAAGTTTGGCAGATCTTTCCCTGGAAGTATGCCAATACAAGGCACACTGTGGGGCCTCAAATGGAAGGGTCTGGAGCATTGGTTGATTTAGTTCACATCTGCTTCCAAGTCAGTCAGAAGCTGAAGCCCGCTCAACTATCTATGGTTCCACTGAAAAGTTGTATTTTTCAGTTGTTCAAATGGTTCTTATTTCCCAGCATCTAAGCTAAGGACATTAATTAGGACCATAACAAAGGGCGTTGGCCAGTGTGTGGTTACTAACCTTGTTAGCTGTAGAATAAATAGTAGATCTGGTGGTGGTGCTACATATTAGGACACAGCAGTGGGTGAAGAATCACTAGAAGGAGCAGTTAAAGCAGTTCCACTGCTGGAGCCATTTTCAGGACCATGAAGCATGGTCAGAAGAGGTTGAACTACCTGGGGCTTAGGATGGGCATAGGCGGATACGGCATCCCTGTGGGACTTTATTCAGGTATAAACTTTGTTCAAGCTATCAACCTTAGCTTCAATTCTTCGAAGGTGTTGATGGAGATGATTAAAGGCTGGTTCAAGGGCTGCCAATATTTAAGGTATTAGCTCGTCAAAAAATATATTTTTTAAAGCTGTGGAAGGGGACAGCTGTTATGTGGCAGTAGAGTCAACAGTACATATACTAGCTTTTATCATAGAGCCCTGTTTAATTATGCTCCATCTGAGTTTCTTGGCTATGGCCATGCTGGGGTTAACATCCCCAGATTCAGCTGAAGTGAAGCATTGGAAACACAGCGGTTTAAGGTCAGGGAAGTCCCACCAGTGCAAATATATGTATCTTTGAGTGTTTAGCCATTGCTTGAGACAACCTCAATAGAGCAGATGCTTTGAGTGGGGCTAGCAAGGCATCTTTCAATCTCAGCACTAACTGCCTCTTCTAAGAATGAGTCAGTTGGTGAGGGGTTGGGTGTTTCTTATTACTGATAACTTCAGTTGAGACATTGGACTCTTTTCGCTTACCCATTGTGTGAGGATGATCACATCAAACATAAAAAAAGAAAAAACAAGAGGGGTGAACTAGCTTCTTCCTGACTCTGACAGGTGCAGACAGGCCCCCCTTTGGCTGATCTTCAACTGGGTGCAGCCCTGCCACTTCTCACATTTGTCCAGCGCCAAACACACTATATAGCAATTCCTCCTCCATCATCTTCTCATCCTTAAAGCAGCTGGTGAGGTGCAGTGCAGCTTGGGAGGTGTAGTCCACCACCCCTCCCAGGCAGAAAACAGTCTAAGCAATCCTGTGCTGTGGGGCCAGCAAACCTGCTGTATAGTGCTTCTTTCTCCTCCTCTTCTAAGCACCTGGGGCCAGATGCAGGTAAATACCATTTACCGATTCTAAAATACCAAATTTTACAGATTCAGTATTTTAGAATGGGTTAATGGTATGTAGGTATTCATTCGGTAATTTTTACAGAATCTGTAAAATTAGTTAAATACCGATTCGGTATTTACCAATTCGGTAGTCCCCATTCATTCCTAGGAATGAATGAGAATTACTGAATCGGTAAATACAGAATCCGTAAGAGGGGGAAGACCTACAAGGGTGGCAGGGTGTTACATTGACACCCTGTTGCACCCCTGAATAGTGCATGGGTGCATATGTGGCAAACATACATGCCCTAAGGGCATGTATGTCTGCCACATGGCACTGTTAAAAAAGCACAAAATTGCTTTTCAACGGTTTTCATTATTTACCACCAACTTGTAGTTGGTGGTCAATAACGAATCCTTACAAGCGAAAAGCACTCACTTGAGTGCTACCTACATTAAGGATTCGGTAATTTACTGATTTGGTATTTAAGAATTCGGTAATTTACAGATTCCTTAAATTACCGATTCGGTAAATTACCGAATCCTTAAATTAGGCCCCTACATCTCAAATGCCTAATACCGGTTGGTAACGGCAGAAATCCGGTAATTTCGGCCATTACCGACCGGTATACGGCTTCCTACATCTGGCCCCTGGTCTGGTGCAGGGTAGGCGACTGGGAGGTGTTGTCCTCCCCTCCCAGAAAACAGTCCAAACAATCCTTCTCTGTCATAATGCATATACATCCCTCTGTTTGCCACAGTTAAATAATTAAGGAGTACAACAATAAGATGTTGACATTTTTAAATATTTGTGCTCCAGCAAAAGGTAAGTACAATTAGGCAAAAATGTCCGCTACTGGGTCAACAATGAGAATAACAGTCAAAGAAAGCCCCAACATGCCCATGAAAGGAGCTGGGTCTGTTTTGGTTCCTTTTAGGCTGCAGTGACTTGAGAATTGTAGTTTGTGAATAGCAGTGGGCTTGCTCTTTTGTGGGTGGGTATCTGTTCCTCCGTAAATGCCTTCTTAGCACTCCCTAAACCCCTTCTTACTCCTCCCTTAATCACTCCCATTTAGTAGTAAGTCAACCCTATTTTCCAAGCACTTCCCTTAGTCATGCTCCCATTTACTACTAAGTAGTGAATGTACATGTGTGAGGATCTCTTGATAGAAATGTCAGGAAAGGTGGAGGAGGAGAATTACACTCAGAGGTTTGTGAACTGCATTTTCTAGTAAGTAAGTAGTACTAGTATGCCACTACTTTACATACTACGAAATGCAGTTTGTCAATCCAGCCCATCAATGTGAATAGCCAGAAGTAGTAAAGTTGCTCAGAAGTATAAGAGTAAACTTACTCATGTGTAAGTTTACTGTTGCGAATATATTTTTTTACATTTAAAAAGTAAAAGTCTGTTTTTATAGTGACTAAAGACTCACAAACTAGCTTCACTGTGTAGGCTGTGCAATATTTTTTTAGGAACTGGCCTAGATGTAAATTAAATTGTGAATAAAATATGAATTATGCATCTTCGCTGGGGAAAATGCTAAACAAACAATGTAAAGGTATTTTACACACTGTTAAAACATTGTTCAATGGTGAAATCAGATTTTAGGTAACTTTAATAAAAATTTAACTTATGTACCAAAGGCTATGTGAGCCAGAAGTAGCTTCAAACCAAGTATGTAACTCATCCCACTTCTAATTTCCAGTAGACATTACTAGCTGGAGTTAAGGTCCTTGTTATTCAAGGACAATGGCTTGGTCCATGATCCCAGGAATTCAGCTGCATTTAAAAAAATGTTTTTATTATTTTCATAACAAATATCATACAGTGTTTGACATAAGGCAATCTAAAGGATAATTATATTCAATGCACATCTGAAACCCCCAGCCGCACGCATCAAATCTGTACAACAGTAGTTCAGCAAGCCCATACATCGCCTGGTATTGTGAGCTCTTAATTTGAGGTGTGGCTAGTCTACCCCCCTGGAAATATGAAAGATCCCATCCATAATCATTGGCCCTTAATCACATTTTCAATGTTCTGACCAGGCACTCCAAATTTTATCCCACTTCTGGGACAAACCTGTCCCTCAAAGACCAAGTGTTTGGCCTGAATGCACCAATCCATATAGTTGCACCAGTGCTCAAACGATGGAAGAGTGTGTGACCCCCATAGCCTGGCTATGTTGCTCTTTGCCGCAACAGTTCCAAAGGGGCTGTTAGTATTGCATTGCAATGTCCCCCCCCCCTAGCCCAAGGATATACAATTTTCCCAGTGGTAGGGTGGACTGGTAAAACCCCCAATGGACATAGCAAAACCCCTTAATTCCTGAGTATTACCAAATGATGTGGGGAAAGGTGCCCACATTGTCATACCCCTAAGGCACTTATCTGTTGCTGCTCTGCCGAATTTGGCAGTTTGTGCTCTGGTATAGTAAACTCTATGTAGTTTTTTTAGCTGCACCAGCCTATAGCCTGCTCTGATAGCCACTTCCCTTGGACCTGCAGTGACTCATCCCAGTCCTCATCAGAGATGCCTTTCAGATCTTATGCCCAGGTCTCTCTAAGATTCTGGAGCAGATCTGGGACATTGTGAAGTACCTTTTTGTAAATTAGCGAGAGTATCTTCCTCCGGAGGGGCTCAGACAGAATTCTGTCTTTCAAGGGGTTGGTCCCCTCAATTTGAGTAGTTTTTGGTACACCTATGTAGGGGAAGTCAGAGACGCAATGAAACACCTCTCCTTTTGACATCTCATATTTGTTCTTGAGTTCAGTAAACCTCTTATGGGCCGTGGTCCCCCATACATTCCCCAATTTATTGATCCAGATGGTATCCTATTTCCGAAACCCTTTCAGGTTGCTCGTTTCCCAGAACCACTGGGAATCCCTGAACCCCAGTCATTAATCACCACCAGTTGGGCAGCTGAGTAATATTTCCTAATACCCAGGAGGGCTATACCTTCATTATATTGCCTTCTCACTAGTTTTGAGGGTGCAATTGTCTGGGCTCTTCATTCCAGAGTAGTGGGTGGGTTTCACTCTCCACCATTTGAAAGAACCCTTCTAGGATGGCATATGCAATATTCTCTAGGGCATGAACATATTTGGGAAGGACAATAATTTTTAACATAGCTGTCCTGCCCTACATAGAGATAGGGAGCAATCTAGCAGCTGGCACCCGCCCTACGCCTCTCCAGAATTTGGGATAGGTTGCATGGTAAAAATATTTCGGGGTCTCTTGTGACATAGATAAATATGTATCAAAATACCTCCATGCTTATCTGTAGCTGTCCCCTCCGCTGTATTCTGGGACTACAGTTCGTCAGAGGATAAATCACTGACTAAGCCCAATCTATATTTAAACCACAATATCTCCCAAAAATCTGTACCATTTGCATCACTCTATCAATTGACAGCTCTGGATCCAACAGGTACAGCAAAGCATCATCCAAGTAGAGTGAGATCCTTTCCTTCCAGTCACCGACAACTGAAGGGCCTGCCACCAAGGATTCTTACCTTATCGAAACCACAACTCCATCGCCAAGGTGAAGAGAAGAAGGGAAAGAGGACATCCCTGTTTGGCTTCCCTGATAATGGGATAGTGATGGTTGAATTTCCCATTGTTGGGATGGAAAGTCCTCTGCATGGTAATGTATGTGTACCCCGGCCCTGAGTGCCCCAACTGTACTGATGTCTGGGTCCCTAAAACAGATTTTTGTTGTCACAGGAAAAACACAGACCATACGTGTGTGTCATGAGATAGGCCTGTCTCATAGATTACAGTCTTGTTGAACCGGGAAGGGGTCCCAAAGAGCTACTCTCACAGTGGTGAAAGGCTACTGTCTTTCCCACGAGTTAAGCAGCATGAGGGTGGTTGTGGTAGCATACTGTGTAGTTATGAGAAGGAGTGAAAAGGTCCTTCTTACCTCTGTAACTGAAGTGAGGCCTACAGGTTCACTCATTTAAAATTCAGCTTCTGTGTGCTTAACTCACTCTTTGCCTCCATTGGTTTGGTGTCTAGTGCTGCGCAGTGCATGTGTGATGTACTGTACTGGGTGTATGTGTGCATGTGGATGGTACAATACAGGAATTATGCAGTACTGTGCAGTGGGTGTATGTACTATGCATGTCCTGGATACATGTGTGACTGTTAGTGGTACAGTACATGAAGGATGTAATGATATGCAGTGCATGTATGTTGTGTACATGTGCCGGGTGTATATGTGTAGAAACTGGGGAGCGACCCCACTGGCTAAGAGACAGGGTACCTCAAGTAAGTATTAAATTAAAAATCTCTTGGGTATGCAAAAAAAACACCTTTCATCAAGTGTATACTGCTATATCATACATGCATATAACAACATTTGTACTGATCAAACCAGAGGACACAATAATACCAATCCAAACTTGAACCCCAATTTGACCCCAAAAACAACCGCATGTGACAAAAAGATAAGAGACTTCAATTCATATAATGCATACAAAATTTATTAAAAAATACAATCAGATTAAGAATTATCCACAAGATCATACAATCTAAATAATAAAATACATCAATCCAAACATATAAAAAATATAATTATAAAAGGAAAAACCTGAGAGAAAAAGCACTGCGTGAAATGATTACATTCATCAAGGAACGGTTATTTCCAATGAGAATCAATATTTAAAGCACCAACAGTCTATTATTTCATCATCAAATTAGACATGAGGTATTTCCTGGATCTAACCAATTCAGAAAACACAAGCGTCAACGCGTTTCGGTGGTAAGGAATTATTGAGGTCCCACCTTCATCAGGACAAAAAACAATACATTTCTCTCTATGTATTGATTAAAATTTATAAACCTAATTAAAACAGAATAATTGATCAAAAACACAAACCCATACATATCTCATAATATTTATGAACATACACATAATTTGATTCGTAATACCCCCGATTACAAAATCCAGTGTATAATGGAGCCCCTCTCTACCTCTTAACTTGGGATCTTCCAAGAGAATGTACCAAAACATATAATTATGTTCAAGAGTCAAAATGAACAACAAGAGATTAGGCCACATCCCCCTGATTCCTCAGGCTTGTTATCAAGATGTCCACACGATTGTTTAAGGGGTTCAACCAAACAATCCATTTATGCAGAGCCCTATATGACAGTCAAACTATTAACATCATTCAACAAGCCTTATAAATGTGGAATATGCATAACTAGATCGATCACTCAAAAAACATGACATCAGAAACATCCATCTTTCATTTACCTTCAATATAGCATATTACAGCATTCACCCACATCAGCATAAAGTTAAAGAGAAATGTTCTTCAATAAGGATACGTACCACTTGTATAATTTATATGGAATAGAAGAGGGTGGGCTTATGATCAACCCTTATCCCCAAAAATGTTTTAAAAGATTCATGTGGTCAGTAAGATCCACTCTTGTTGAATCAAGTTTGCACATCAAATCCTAATGGGTGAACACAGACAAATGATCAATGCTGGACCCAATCCAATATGTGTTGGCATTCAAGTGATTAGAACATTAAAAATCTCTGCTTACCTTGGCCAATTCATATATGTTTTTTATTGGTCCATAAGGATATATCAAAGGAAACTCTGGCCAATATCCTATATATATAATTAATGGTCGTATTCAGTGGTTTGATCCACCTATAATATCAACATATTACATTTATTATTTTCGAAGTTACCTTCCTATTTTGTGATGTTAGGTTTATAATTATTATTCTATTGATTTATTGTAATTATGCGTTATGCTGTCCCTGCTTTATCGACGCTATAATCATACCATGTTAGAGTACAAACTCTCTCCTATAGGTCTGTAGTCTAAAGATTACCAACTCCCCCACATCTTAATCTATGAGAGGCACAAGTGAGAGTAAATGGTGCAGGTTACAGAAATTAACGTGCACCATTAATTTAAGTCGTTCGTTTTATTCTTTAAAACGTTCCACCGCATTTTTTTTTTAAACCAGCGGTCTCAAACAACAATACTCCTTTGTTTAATCTAACAGTTTACGAATGTCCGTCCTATATTTTCCGGAGTGTTTTATTCCTTAAAATGTTCCACTGCGTTTAAAAAAAAAAACAGCAGTCTCAAACAACAATATTCATTTGTCTAATTAAACATAAGGAGCCGTATGTATTATTCCTGCAGAGTGCTTACCTTCATGCAGGGATCGAGTCAATCGCCGCGCATTCCACTAGAGTGTCCCCGTACACCTCGTCTCCAGCTAGTAAGCCGATAAGCGGGCTGTTGTTTCAAGTTCGGTTATATACTTAAAAAATCAACCAAAATCATTCTAGCCTGCAGCGGGGCGTCATCATGATGTGCCTCTTCTGCCCTGTTTCACTTAAAGCGGCCCTCTTCAATAAAGAACATTGGTGGGGCCCACCTTAAGGTCGTATCTATAGTATTTGGAGATAGAATGGGCAAATGCCAAAGCTAATATGATTCTCTGAATTTTAAGTGGCCAAAGGATGGAGGTAAAAATAAACACAACTCCATCCTTCATCTAGAGGGGATATTGAAAGCCTTATAATACTATTTCGTGAATCTAGTATTATGTATAGTAGGAAACAGCAACATCAATAGAACTCTACATAAAAAACATAACAAAAAACTACAGATGCTATTGGTAAAATAAAATTATATATATAAAATAGTCCAGAGACCTATTACATTTAAACCTGCTCCCTATGTAGCTAAATGCGAAAGTGGAGGTTATATACATAGTATGTGGGGTCCAAGTGTAGTCATCAAAGCAATATGGGTGGCTGCCGGTACACCAACCCCGTTAACAAAAGGGGACCCACCGTGAACCCCACAGTTACCTAAAGCAAGACCTGACTCTCAATTATACCAGCAACTCTATTCTATTAATCTCAGCCGATCCTCCTTCGTAGTTAAGCCCGTTCGGATTGTGTCAAGAATCGAAATGTAGTCAAAGAGAAATCCCTGGGTGTACACTAAAGTAGGTGCCTGTTATGTTACTGTATGGGTTCTAACCAATCATACAAACATTCCTTATAGGGACATTAAGGGAAAAATTCATGTAAAAATAAAACATTAGATAAGGAGTTCCACACTAAGAATCGAAATGTACCATTGTTCACGGTTCTTATGTTTTAATGTGAAATCTCCTGATCTTTTATTGCCTTCTATTTTTCCAATAATAAACTACCTGAAGTCCGTCAGGATATGACCTACCTTTATAAAGTGACTAACAAGTGGGGCACTTTCCTTTCTATTTTTTATTGCAGACTTGTGTTTCCCCCAATCTGATACAGTGTTCTCTGGACGTCTCACCGACATACCCCAAATTGCAAAAACATAGGAGCAAATATACTAAGTTCCTGCTCCTGCAATTAATTAAGGTTTTGGAGACCAAGGTACGTTTATTATAGACCTCCTCTTTACCCTCCATACACTGTCCACACATATTGCAATGGCTACTTTTAAAGTTGCCAATTGCTTGAGTACCCATCAACGTCAGTCTCTATATGTGTGTACCAATTCTCTCCTCAGGTTGTTATTGCGCTTAAAAGCGAATAGGGGTTTATCCAGTTTAGTCCATGTGGTGTCATTAAAGATACTCCAATTCAAATTTATAATATTTTTTATTTTGTTGCTTAAACACAAATATTGACTCACAAATACTAATTTTTGTGCTCCATCCTCCTGTTGTTTCCTCAGTTCTCTATCTTTCAACATACTGTCCCGATTATAAAATCTGGCCCGTTTAAAGGAATGTGAAATGAATTTCTTAGGATAACCTCTATCCTTGAGTTTGGTTTCTAAAACCTCAGAAAGTTTATAAAAGTAATTTAGGGTTGAGGGGATGTTGTCTTTTTTGCCTTGGGGTGGAAGCAACAGAGTATTCTTATCTGTGGGTTTAGAAAATAACTCTACTTCCAATCTTATGCGAATATCTTTAATCCTCAGGTCTCAAAATTTCACGCTCTGATTACTGTATGTTAACGTGAACTTAAGGTTAACATCCCCCAATTTCAACCATGCCAAAAATTCCCCCAGCATGTCCACTGTACCTTCCCAAATGAAAAGGATATAATCTATGAATCTCCTCCACTTCACCAAATTTTCGTAAAATGGAGCAGATTTATTGAAGATGTGGGTCTCCTCAAATTGTCCCACGTATAGGCAGGCCAGACTGGGGGCACAAGTGGCCCCCATGCTAGTCCCCTTACGCTGAAGATAGAGATCCTCCTTAAACAAAAAATAAGTTCTGTTTCAATACCAACTCTGTGCATGCCAGAATAAAGTTAGCTTGGGCCCCTCTACATTCAGCCGGACCCAGGATACCACTGATGACTCTAAGGGTGGCATCCTAGGGTATATCGTGGAGAGGGCCTCTATATCAAGAGTGACCAAAAGTTGGGTTTGGTTATAAAACTCATGTCCTTCAATGGTAGTTATCATGTGGGCAGAGTCCTTGATCTAGGATTTTTGTTTTTGGACTAATGGTTTTAAAAAGCTATCCACGTATTTGCTTAGTGGTTCCAGGGGGATTTAATGCAACTCACAATTGGTCTCAGAGGTGGGTCTCTAGGGTCCTTGTTGATTTTAGGCAGGCCGTATATCGCAGGGGTAACGGGTCTGTCATTGAATAGAAACCTGTACTCTTTATCAGAGATCCACTCATTTTCTTTGGCTACTGAAAGAAGCGTAGAAATCTCCTTATTCAGTGAATTCCAATTGTTCCTTGGTATAATGAGCCTGTACATTGAGAAGATCCATCACCCTCCTATCATAGTCTGTGGTATCAAAAGTAACCACCCAACCCCCCTTGTCAGCGGGCTTTATTGTTATACTTAAGTCGGGTTTAAAGATTGGAAAAATATCTCTCTATGTTGCTTACTGATATTGTGGGCAAGGGGGGGGGGTTGATGCTCCCAAATGTTTTTTTTCCACAATTTGTTCAAACATGTGGGGTGAAAGTGGATTTAGGTTTAAGTCCAGAGATGTTATTTTCTTCTCTATATTCCTTATTCTCAAAAAACCTAGTTAGTCTAATCTTACAAAAAAATGACTTAAGGTCCTTCTCCAATAAAAATGTGTTGGCTTGAGTGGAGGGAGCAAAGATAAAGCCCTTCGCTAATACTTACAGTTCTACCTCTGTCAGAGTACGTTTAGATAGATTAATAATGGGAAATCTATCACTTATTACCTCCAATACCTTCGGTTTCTTGTTTCTAGGAATTCCTCTTGAGGTTGATGCCTCACATATTGGCCTCTCCCAAAGCCCCGATTGGCTCTCTTCCCCCTTCTGATCTAAAAAAGAAGAGGACAAGGGGGCACGGCCAGAGGCGGAGGGCATGGTTGACATTGGTACACTTCCTCCGTATTCCCCATTTTGCCAGTGACCCCCTGAATCACTTCTGTTGTTACTGTCATCATCTGATCCTGATCCAGATGATTCAGAACATGTAATACGATTTCTACCACCCCTTTGATACATAGGTCTTTGTTGGTATGGTCTTTCCCAACCGTGTTCCTTTCTCTGTTGGTAGTATTCCTTTTCTAAATATGGGTAATTAGCCTCTACACTGCATTTTTCAATGTCCCTCCTTCGTTTCTTAGTCTTCTTCTTGGTCAGGTAATCACTATATCCATTAATTTCAATATCTAGTTCTTCTAATTTTTTCTTTGCCTCCTCCAGCGCAGAATTATTTTGAAGTTCTATTAACAATTGTTCTATCACTTGTTTTTCTAAAATAATGATTTCTTGAGCTGTTTTGATAATAAGAAGTAACCAGTCCATACTGCATCTAGTCGCAATGTATGACCAGGTTTCTAGGAATGTTCTATGTTCGATGAAAAGTCTGGGTTCATTTTTGATTTGTAATCCTACTGGGATTACACCGGCTTTTACATATTCTACTAGAAATTTTGCATGCATTTCTGTTCTTGCTAATTTCTTTCTAAGATTATACAGTTTTCCCCATTTGTCACTATTACTCAAGAAAACTGTGATCTTATTGCCATTTTTCGTATTAATAACCTTATTAAATTGTTCCTCACTGAATCCAAAGGTTCTTAACTGATCCATTATTATTATACGTGAGGAGGGACCTCTTTAACCCCTTGCATGCTGGTGACGGCTCCCGTCCGTCATGGCACACAGTGCTCGTGTGCTGATGACGGCCGGGAGCCGTCACGACTACGCCCGTGATTGGAATGTGCGGCACAGGAGCGGAATTCCGACCGCATGCAAGGGGCTAATGATAAGAGTTAGTATAGACAAGAAAATCTTTCCAGGAAAGATTAAGACTCCCCAACCAATAGGTTGTGCCAAAATGTGTAGAAACTAGGGAGCGACCCCACTGGCCAAGAGACAGGGTATATCAAGTAAGTATAAAAAGAAAAATCTCTTGGGTACGCATAAAAAACACCTTTCATCAAGTATATACTGCTACATCATACTTACATATACCAACATTTGTACTGATCTAACCAGAGGACACAACAATACCAATCCAAACTTGAACCCCAATTTGAACCCAAAAAACAACCGCATGTGACAAAAATATAAGAGACTACAATTCATATAATGCATACAAAATGTATTAAAAAATACAATCACATTAAGAATTATCCACAAGATCATACAATCTCAATAATAAAATACATCAATCCAAAGATATAAAAAAATACAATTATGAAAGGAAAAACCTGAGAGAAAAAGCACTGTGTGAATACATTACATTCATCAAAGAACGGTTAATTCCAGTGAGAATCAACATATAAAGCACCAACAGTCTATTATTCCATCATCAAATTAGACATGAGATAGTTCCTGGATCTAACCAATTCAGAAAACACAAGCCTCGATGAGTTTCAGTTGCAAGGAATTATTGAAGTCCCACCTTCATCAGGACAAAACCAATACATTTCTCTCTCCTATTGATGTATTGGTGTAAATATGCCTGTGAATGGTACAATACCGACCAAATGCAGTGCTGTGCAGTGTGCGCACGTTGTATACATGTGCTGGGTGTATGTGTGTCTGGTTAGTGGTACAATACATGAAAGATGCAGCGCTGTGCAGTACATGTATGCTATATGCATGTGCTGGATGCATTTGTGCCTGTGAGTGGTATAATACATGGCTGACTCTGGGTTCCATTTTGGGAGACCCAGGGCTGCATGGTGAAATGTTAAGAGAGGAGATAAAGGAATTCCCTCCAGACAGATTTGTGTATTGCTGTATTCCTGTGTTCCGGGGTGGGACATACTGTAGAGAGGGAAAGCCAGGCTCCCACATTACACTTCAGAGGATGTTCTTTTATTCAGAGGGAGGTCACAAGGATTGAGCCTTAGGACATCCCCAGAAGGAGATGGGGCTGATAAGAGAATCATATAGAGTAGGGCTGAGCCTGTGGGCTGACCTTTTGATACACATATCACTGTGGCTGACATCCAGGTGTGAACTCCTAGTCATTTCCATGGCCTGTGTTGTGGAGCTATCAGCATTAGAGTTGCTTCTGCTGCGATAGACTGCTTTCTGGTGGAAGAGAGGGCAGAGGAGTAGGCACTTCGAAAGAAAGCAATGCCCCCACATAAACTTCAAAGACTAGGGGGCACATTAGTAAGGCGGGCGGACAGTAGGAACTGGAACCGCCTGCTAAGGGTGCGGCGGTCCAGTACATCCCACTAGGATGCACCCGCCACGCATTTTTAACATTGCAGCAGGCAGTGCTGAATGCACCGCCCGCCACAATGCTAAAATGCATGCTGTGCTTTTCAATGCACAACCTGACAGGCACAGCGCTGTGCCTGCTACGCTGTCCATTGAAAGACAGGGGGGTACCATGGGTACTATGGTACCCCCCATGTGCACCCCTCGCAACCCAGGAGTCCATGGATGCCCGCAACGGGCCCCCCAAGCCGACTTCGCATGTCTTTCCGTGGCGGCAATGCCGCCACGGAAAGGCATGTTTCTATCCACATTGTAATATGGCTGGCGGTGTCTTTCAGACACCGCCCTCTCGACCGGGCAGAAAAGTGGCTGACGGTTTTCCGTCCCACGTGGACCCCTGCCATGGTAATATGGTGGGGGTCTTTAATGGGAGGAAGGTGGGCGGATCGCCCCTGCCGGGCCGGCGGTGGCTACCGCTGGGCCGGCAGGGGCGATCTGCCCGCTATCCTAATGGGGCCCTAAGACTCTAAATTACATTTGCTGTCTGAAAATGGACTATAAGAATGGGAGCTTGAGACTCCAAAATTGTCAAATGTCGAGCAGCCAGTCGGGCAGATCGAGGAGGAGAATCTCTGCAAGACTTCTGCCAGTGACCAGGATTGGCTGTCAATTCCTGCTTGTCTCCCAGCTGGGTGAGGGTACATGCCCTAGGGACACCAAGACCACTTGCCTTGGAACTTGGAGCTTTAGTGCCTCCTTGCTTGCCAAGACCAGTGTGACCTGTGAGTAAGAGGAGGGCGTTAAAGGAGGCAAGGTCCTATGGGGCATCCAATGGACTTGATTCCCTTAGTAAGGTATGAGGAGACAGCTGCTACACCAATTGGGTCACTGCCAGTGTGAAGGGAAATTCTACAACCCTCTTAAGGAGGGGGGGCACTGTTAAGAGAGCCGTGATCATTGCTGGCCCGAATGGGTCATCACCCAGGTGCAATGAGGATGCAGCAATACCATATGCCAAGAGGGGTCGCTGAGATGAGATTGCCGTACTGAGTGGGCCATAATCCATGTGCTGTGGAAAGCCATTGACCACGTTTTTCATTGGCCCTTAGTGTTGTGTAAGTCAGTCTCCACTGAAAGTGATAACATACGCATGTGCACGCAGCACATGATTCACAAAAAAGATCCTGTTGAATATGTAAATAATGTACATAACCCTAGGCATATTTAAACGTATTTCGCATATCTCATTTGGAGAGGGTCGATGCTGCTTAATAAAGCACACTGCACATTCATGCATGCCCACAATATAGTAACTACTTAGTAGTTGCAAATTGAGAGAAACGTTTTTACATATATCCGAGCTCCCAGTGTACACCCAAATCGGCCCTGTGCAACATGTGCACCAATAAAAGTAGAATATTCACACCCCATTATCCACCCCTTGTCAGTGGATTTACGTTTTGCTAGGAGACGGGAGGGGCATAGCAACCACAGTAGAAGATATTGCTGGGCGCGTGGACAGCCAGACAGGAATTGGTGGTATGCAACTACATGTCAACAGACAGAGCCCCAAGAGACAGGGCTAGGACAGAGTTTGAGATGGCAAAGGGTGCACATGAGATGAGGCAGTGATCGTGGGACTGGCTGTGCTCGCCTGGGCCACTCTGCTGTTGCATTCTGTTTCCATGGCGACACTAAGGCAGTGATCTGCACTATGCACATGACAGTAAGGCATGCAATGGGGGAGGCGTGCGGAGGAGAAGGCAGGTCACCAGGAGTATAATAGCGTATCGAGCCATAGTTAAGTAGATATTTTAAGTGTAAGAATTGTTTCCCACACGCTTGGAAGGAAGAAGGCGGGAGTGTTATCTTTTATATGTAAATGAGGGAGTCAGAGGAGGGTCCTCGGGCCCAGGAAGAACTATTACCTGTGGAAAGGGAAGAGAGAGGCAGGTCCTGTGAGAAGCTATGGCCTTATTGTCAGGGCCACTGGAATTACATAATTCTATGGCCCTCGGATGTTTTAGCATAATTATGGATTAGCCCCATTTGCCACATAATCCATCATCTTCTGCATAGATTTTTACGAAAAGAAAATTTCTAGCTCAAACGTTACTAAAAATGTGTCAAACTCTGTTCAGGAGCAGTATAATACCCTTTGCAAAGGTTAACTGGTCATCTTCCAGTTTTATGTCTACATTTGGTTGGTAAAGTGGTACTAATGAGGTGACATAATTGCTTAGACAGTATTACCATGTGTAAACATTATGAAGTTATACTAGCAAAAAAATGTGCTGCATAATTTGCCTTTCTTGCTGCACAACTTAGTCAACCCTGCCTCATAATTCCAGTAGGCCTGACTATAAACAGTGAATATGAGGGACAGTGTTGGGCCCTGTGAAGAGATGTGGTACAGCCTGTGAACACGAGGGGCAAAGGCAGTTACTTTTAGAAGCTGTGGCCTGTTGTCATTGTACTTGAGGCATGGAGGTAGGACATCTAAGGAACTAAGGGCCCCAATAAGTGAATAAGCGGCACAGGGGCCTACCTTTATTCTCAATGAGTGACAACGGCAAGACCTAGGAGAAGCTATGGACTATAGTCCGTGAGCATAAGAGGCAGAGGCAGGCCCTGCGCGGAGCTGAGGCACATAAAGAGTTAGTATGTGCGACAGAAGCAGCTCCTTGGAGGAGCAACTGTCCCATCAGTGAATGTGAACCAGATTCGAGAAGGAAATGTGGTTGTATTTGGAAATGGGAGAGACGGGTACGGGCCCGAGGGGAGCTTTGTTCTATAATGAGTGGGTGGAGTAAACAGAGGCTGGGCCTAGGTGGCGAGCCTGCTTTAAATTATGGGAATGGGAAACTGAAAGGTGTGGCAGTCTGTCCCACAAATACCTATGCAGCGCTCTGTTGGTATTCAAACAGGCAAAATACCCCTCAGGGGTACAACCCTTAACTGGAGCAGATCAGAGTAGCCAAGTGCTGGCCAGGGTCCTTCTTTACAGGTGGAAATGCAGGTTGTTCGCCTTCCTGGGAGCGGGCGAGAGGTTTCCAAATGCTTTGCACCCACGCAACCCCTTCACATCTTCAACTTTATTTCATGACGCCATAAACCATGAATACAAGTGGCCACCTCATGTTTGAAATAAAACTCACCCCTCCCTGCGCTGATGTGCTTGCTGGTCAACAAATAAAGCAAGCATTTGCAATGAGGAGAGACATAAAGAGTGGCGGAAAAATTGCGGACATACGTTGAAGGGAGACAGAAAAAAAGAGACTGTAGATGTCGGGGATAAAGGTGAGGCGAGACGGGACAGGTGATAACAGACAGGAGGAAGAACATAAATAAAGAGGAGGGCGCCGAGGCTAAGGAGAGTAACTGGGATATTAGAAGGGAGAGGAGAGCGGCGGAGGCAGGGCGTGCGTGCGGGAGAGGGGAGGGAGGCAGAGGGGCGGAGCTGCTGCTGGCATGAGAGGCGCTCGGACAGGCCAAGGAGGAGAGACAGGAGTCTGGTTAGCACATGCCAACGGAGCCGCAGCACCAGGAGCAGACACTTGAAGGAGTAACTCAGGGGGAGAGAACTGCACCGGGAACACGAGCGTGAGGATCGGGAGCACCAGTAGCATGAGCACCGGCGACGTGAGCACCGGGGACAGGAGCAGGCAAAAGGGAAAGGCATTTGGCCTAAAACAGCAAGCAAAGAGAACAGACAGGGCGCACATACTTCAGGACGTGCGAATAAAGAAAGCTGCCCTTGTAAAGAAAAAGCTTCATACATCGTGGCGGAACACATTAGACTGTTACAAAAACAAATACATTCTTAGCTTTACATTGTAGCAGTAAAAAATAAAAGTAAAAAGTGCTACACAATTGTCAAGAAACATGAAGCAAGTGGAAATGGAGTCGGAAAAACAAAGGGGGTAAAGTAAAGCATTCATGTGCGCACTGGATTAAAGAAGACGCATGCCAGCTGGGGGTAGAGATGAAAACAAAGGAGGGAGAGGAAAGCATTCACGGGCGCGCTGGATGAAAGAAGACGCATGCCAGCTGGGGGTAGAGATCAAAAGAAAGGGGGGAGAGGAAAGCATTCACCCGTGCG
Source organism: Lissotriton vulgaris (assembly GCF_964263255.1). Lineage (NCBI taxonomy): Eukaryota > Metazoa > Chordata > Amphibia > Caudata > Salamandridae > Lissotriton > Lissotriton vulgaris. The sequence continues at coordinate 648,891,942 of NC_141698.1, read as the reverse complement.
CTGGATGAAAGAATACACATGCCAGTTGGGGGTAGAGATCAAAGAAGCCGTGACAGCTGTGCACTTAGAGCGAGCGCTTGTGCGTGTTCTAGCAAGCTGATCGCCGGCAAAGTAGCATTTCTCAGAGCCCTACTAAATGTTTCGCTCAGAACAGCGCATGAGCTGGCACAGGCGAGACCTAAAAATGAATGTGTCCTAATGTAACGCAACTGGTGCTATGTAAAGCACTTGGATACCCTATACCTTCGGGTCAAGTTTGCGTTATATAAAACTCTGTAAAATATAAAATAAATAAAAAATATGGCGGACTTCCTTCTTTACTATAGAGCAAAACATCTATTAGTTGTGTAAGAATTGTTGACAGGTGGGTGAGTTCACCCAGCCTGTAGGACTGTACTCTCTCTCCTGAACTTGGACCGGCTGATGGGCATCTTACATGATGGCCCCCTACCACACAATCTTCTGGCGATCACTAAAGTGGTCTTCAAACGTTGGTGGGGAGCAGCAAAGGAACTGGGATGGGTGAAGACCCTGACACAACAAACTCGACTGTTTAGGGTAGATGACTCAGACGCAAAGCACAACTTCAAGGCTTTTCTACGTGGTACAAAATAGGTATCAAGTTCCTGGGGGACATCTGGGGGGTAGCACAATCCATTTAGTTTTGTTCAATTGAGTTTAAAAAAAAATTCGGTTGCGAAGCTGCCATAAAAGTGCAAATAAGCAACACAAGCATACTTTGCCATCTAGTTCCATCATTAATTTTTCAGCAGACAAACAAGACTGTATAAATAGTGATAACCAATCATTATATTGAAATATGACACTTAAAAAACATTAATCAGGTTGCATTGTACCCTGCAATCATATTGCAGTTCTTAAAAACAGAACTTGTATAAAAAAACAGGCCTCTTCTTCGTGTAGCTGCTGAAATAAGTGGTAAGCCTGGATACAATGTCTTCTGAACTTCATAGAAGAGGTCAAGAACATTTTAGTAAATCTTTTATAAAAGCCACAAAAAAAGATAAAATGCAACATTGTTTGCCCGGAGATGTCGTTGCATGGCCAGGGACTAAATTCAAGATTACTCTGCAAGCCTAGCAGGTAGCAAAGCAAATATTGAATTGTGTCCACCCTGATAAAAAAAACAATGAAAAGCATTTCCATCATCCACTGAGGTTAAATAAACGATAACTTGGAAGGGTTGTTACTGGGAAGGGTTTCTGATCTTAACTGCTATTAAAAAGCAATAGTAGGTTGTAATGTTTTATCGCTTAGCCTTTTCTCTTGTGCTTGAGTGTGCTAGTGTTCGAACGTGCCTCCTCTCAAGGTTGACACTTGACGCTGAGTTTAAAAAAACTTGAGCTAGGTCGATCTCTTCAGAAGATCGCTTTACGTAGGCTACCCATGGGATGGAGAGGCCTATGGCATGGTCTAAACAATCGATAGGCCTCTTCAGTTTTCCGGATGGATAGCCATACCAGTCGTGGGTGGATTCGAACTCAGTCACTCAGGTAACTTAGAGCTAACTTCTTATGGCAGAATATAGGGGGGGGGGGGAGACAAAAGTTTCCTGCAGACATGATTTTCCTCCACCTGAATAATCCGGAAATCCCAAATGCCCCAGATTTCTTCCCAACAGGATGCCACCGGAACTCATTGTGAAGTATACATCTATAGCAGCGGTGTTGGGCCCTGCCACCTGAGGGTAATGGGAGGCTAAAAAGGGAAACTAATGTCCTAGATAAATTCGCCCTGTGTTATATTCTGTTCGGTGTCCATGAGCCAGCTGTACTCAAAGTAACCCCACAGATAGAAAAAAGTGCTTCAGTTTGTGTCTGTCATGAAACTTGAGAGCTGAGTGCTCTTAGGATCACATGCCATTGTAAATGATTTAGAGAAGTTAGTTAATGGAAAGGGGCGACCAATCGGTCCCCCCGAACATATGGTGGAGTACCCCGATCCCCCCGGGAAGCCATCTTGGGCGGGAGGCGAGTCCCGGCTGGTATGCCCGAAGCGGCGTAGCCGGGGCGCGCCTTTTCCCGCCCTAGAGTGGGTTGTCCTAGACACCGAAGCCGCCAGCCACGCCCCCGGAGGCGGGCGGAGGCGGGTTTACGCCCGCCCGAAGATGGATAAAAGGAGCGACAAGCCAAAGTAGCATCCTCTTGTTCCTGTGCTCTGAAGCTGCACCTCCCCGCTGCACGTGAGCTCGAGACGGAACGAAGAGCCAATTTTTAGCGTTTTAATTTTGTCTTTGTTCTTTCAGAGAATCGTCGTTCGAGAATGCCGGGCAAGAAGGTCGGAAAGCGGGTCGGTACCGATCAGATGCTCCGCATGCTCGTGAAAGACATGGCCGAGATGAAGAAACAGATGGCGGCAATGAACGGTGTAGGAGGCCCAAAGCGAATCGTCAGACCAGCATTGCCGGGAATAGTCCCTAGCGGGAGAGGTAGAAGGTCTGGCATCTGGGGGAGAGACCCCGGTTCCCGAGGCACCACCGGCGCTCCCCGATACACCGACTGAGGCCCCGATCCCGGTCCCGAAGGAGGGGCAATCAATCCCTGTGGTAGTCACCCCTGTGAACGGGGAGGATATGCCTCCCGAGTTGGCTGCACAGCTGGCAGCGTGGTTGGGGAAAGATAGCGAAGGCACCACGGCGGATGACGCCAGGGCAGTAATGAGGCAGTTGCGGCAATCAAGAGAGGCCGCAAAGGCACCATGTCCTTTTGTTCCCCCGCAGGCTCCAGTGGGTGAAACCGCGGCGGGCACGAGTTCGGCAGCGAATACGGTTACAGCTTCTAGTTCAGGTAAGCAGCGACTGCCGATTGCGGGGGAGGGGTCTGTACCCTCGAGAAGGGAGAAAGTGGCTCAGCATATTCCGATCGAAATCAAGGAGAGGATATGGGCTGAGAAATATGTAAACATGTTTTCTTTGCTAACTGATCAGTATGAGATCGAGCATGTGAAGGGTCAAAAGGAGTTTTTGCACCCGAGTGTTTGGCGCGCCAAGATGGCCGCTTTTAAGGTCGATGAGAACATAGGTACTTGGGGCAGAGCGTTTGGCATATTCACTTCAATTATGGGGGAACGAAGGCCTGAAATGTTGGCCGAGTTACCCGTGTACCAGACACGTATTATGGAGTTTTCTCAGTCATATGAGGGCAATCAGTGGTTTTGTTATGATAATGTTTTTCGGAAAGCCAAGGAGTTCGACACATCTCTGACGTGGGATTGTTACGACTCCATTTCATGGCAAAAAATGGAGAAATCAGGCATGTTGAAGGCACCATTGGTGGGGGGGAGCGGGGGAGAGTTTTCCCACCATTCATCTGGGGCGCCCTTTCGGGCAAGTTCAAGTAATGAGCATCACTCGAGATCGAGTGGCAATACAGGCAAAAAAGGTATCTGCTGGAATTTTAACAGGGGAAAGTGTACGAGGCCCCAAGGATCATGCAAGTTTAGGCACGACTGTGGGGGGTGTGGGCAATCCTCGCATCCTGAGACCATGTGCAGAGCCAAAACGGGTGATAACGGAAGTAGGGGAAGCGCCAAACAGGTCTGAAATAGGCCGAGGGGCGCCTTTACCTACCCCGGTTGATACCATGGCAATGATTCCTTGGCTCAATGAATACCCGGATCATGTCTCCGCTGGGGTGTTGCGAGATGGGTTTTCGTATGGTTTCCGCATCCCAGTGGGGAATTTTCAGGGTAAGGCACAGTGTAGGAACCAACTGTCGGTCCTGCAGAATACGGCGGTGGTACAGGCGAAGATTGTGAAAGAGTTGACCCGGGGTCGGGTTGCCGGACCATTCAACACGCCTCCAGTTGCTAATTTTGTTTGTTCCCCCTTGGGAGTGGTCCCCAAGAAGGACCCGGGTGAGTTTCGTTTAATACATAACTTGTCCGCCCCGAGAGGTCTTTCGGTGAATGATGCGATAGACCCGGAGGTATGTTCGGTGCGGTACGCATCTTTCGATGAGGCCGTCGCCATGTTGAATCGCCTGGGGCCCGGAGCGCTGATGGCCAAATCAGACATCGAGTCAGCGTTCCGGTTGCTCCCGGTACACCCAGACGATCAGCGTCTCCTTGGTTTTATGTTTCAGGGTCGATATTACATGGATAAGTGTATGCCAATGGGATGCTCCATATCTTGTGCTTATTTTGAGAAATTCAGTTGTTTTCTGCAATGGGTATTCACAAGAATGACGGGGTTTCAACATGTTATGCATTATCTTGATGATTTTCTGTTCCTGGGTGCAGCTGGGGATTCAGAATGTGCACGAGCTTTGAAAGAATTTTGTGGTCTGATGAATCAGTTTGGTGTGCCATTAGCACCAGGTAAGACGGTGGGGCCATCAACTTCGCTCGAGTTTCTAGGAATAGAGCTCGATTCACTGGAAGGTTGCTTCCGGCTGCCCAAAGAAAAGGTGGGGAGATTCAGGGCCTCCCTTGAAGCATGTATTCGGGAAACCAAGGTGAACTTGTATCAATTGCAGCAAACTGTGGGTCAGTTGAATTTTGCCCTTAGAGTAATGCCAATGGCCCGCCCTTTCTCCCGCTCGATTGCTCAAGCCATGGTCGGTCTCAAAGAAGGGCACCATCGCACGAGGCTCTCGGCCGAGATTCGCCAGGACATGCGCATTTGGTTGGCATTTCTGGCGGATTTCAATGGTCGGGTCGTCTGGACCAAGCCGGCGGTGTCCTCCGAGGAGTTGGGGCTGTGGACAGATTCGGCGGGGAGTATAGGCTTTGGCGCCATATTCGGTAATCATTGGTCGGCTCAGAAGTGGCCGTCATGGTGGCACGAGTGTGGGCTGACGAGCAACATTGCTTTTCTTGAACTGTTCCCTATTCTGGTGGCCCTACAAACATGGCCTGAGGGGTTCCGGGATCACTCTGTGGTATTCTGGTCAGATAACATGACCGTGGTTGAGTGTATCAATAGTCAGGCAGCACGATGCAAATGGATTCTGAGATTGCTTAAGGAAATTGTGTTACTATGTATGCAATTGAACGTGCTCTTTAGGGCGAGACATGTGCCCGGAGTACTGAATCAGGCGGCTGATGCGCTTTCTCGTTTTTGTATGCAGGCCTTCTGGGGTTTTCTGCCCACAGCGGACCCGGTGTCGGCACCATTCCCCGAAGCTCTCGGGTCTCTCGGTGCCCCGAACTACAAAACCTCGTGGGAGAGAGTTTAGCACCCAGGACGAGGAAGGCATATGAAGGGGCGTTCCGTTCTTATCAGTCCTTTTTGGGTTCAGCTAGGGGGGAGCTTTGGGGCCAGGAAGAGTATGTCGTAAAGTTTTTTCTGTTGTTACACCAGGCAGGCAAATCGGTAGCCACGGCCCAGAGGCATCGGGCCGCCATTTCCTTCATGGCGCGGGCTCATGGGATCCAGGACCCTACTGCATCTTTCGTAGTACAGAAAGCGCTGCGTGGGTGGCAACGCCTTGAGGGTCGCAGAGTAGATGAAAGGCACCCGATAGGCCTGGAGAGGTTGGCTCTGTTATTTTCCGTTCTCCCTGCGACTTGTTCATCCCAGTCTGAAACAGTGTTATTCCGGGCCGCTTTTGCATTAGCATTCCATGGGGCTATGCGGGTAAGCGAACTGGTGGCGAGGAACAAGCAGGATACGGGGGGGGGACTGTGCCGAGAGCACGTTCTAGTTAAGGGGGATACGTTGATTGTCTCGTTTCCCAGGTCCAAGACCGATCAGGGTGCGATCGGGGACAGTATAATAGTCCATCGGAGTCCCGGATCTCCCATGTGCCCCGTCGTATGCGTTCAGGAATATTTGGCGCAGAGGGCGGCATCGTGGGGGGGGACCCTGTTGAGGCACACTGATGCCACCCCACTGACGAGGTTTCAGTTCCAGCGGGTGCTAGCAATGGCAATTTCGGCCGCGGGCTTGAACCCGGGCGATTTTGGGACCCACTCCTTCCGGATAGGGGCTGCTACAGAGGCTACAGCCAGGGGTCTGAGTGTGGAAAAAGTGAAACAACTGGGGCGTTGGTCCTCGAATTGTTACAAAAGGTATGTGCGGTTGCACATGTTGTGAAGCTGTAATCATGTACTCACGCTTCTTGTTTTTGTTTGGTTTACAGTTTCGCAAGCTTACGAGGCGGGGCGGACTGTGCAGTCGACCTGACACCTGGGAACCAGCGGTCAGAGATCACCGGCTGCGGAAAAAGTGGTGTGGGTCGTGGGCCACTCATACGTGAGGCGTGCCGCGGACGTATTCAAAGCAGGTGACATGATTCACATGGCTGGGGAATACGGGTACAGGGTGACCTTCTACGGAAGGGGCGGGCTCTGTATTGACCAGTTTCAACCTTGTGTTGAGGGTTTGTTAGGCCGGACAAGGTCACCGCCATCTATAATCATAGTGCATCTTGGGGGCAATGATTTAGTGACCACTGGTAGACGACTACTTCTCGAGGCGATACTATCCACAGTAAGTTGGTTGGCGAGAAGGGTTCCAGGGTGCACAATTGCATGGTCCCACATGATTCCACGAAAGGTGTGGCGGGGGGCGAATTCTGTGTCTGCTATAAATCATTCGGTGAAGAAGGTAAATAACAAGTTGGCTAGACTGTTTCGTACAAGTGCATTGCATTCAATTCCGCATGGTTGTATCAGGGGGGACAGTATGTATCTGGAGGATGGGGTCCATTTGTCCCGGGTGGGGAATGCTTTACTCATAGGTGACCTCGTAGCCTGGCTAAAGAGTTTACAGCATGACCTTTAGGTAGGAATTTTTGTGGGGGGTCCGGATAGCCGGTCAACTATCCGGACTGTGGCGGTAAGGTCATGATCGGTGAGCAGTAATTGGAAGATCCCTATGGGGGGGGCGTCACCCATTACGGATGGGAGCGCCCGGGGGGAGGTGGCCATTGGCCCCTCAACGGGGAGGCGGTCCCTTCTAAGGATGGGACGCCGAAAGGAAAGGGAAGGCGGTCAAGGCCCCTCCCTGGATAGGAGGGGCTACGGGCCCCTCCTGGGAATTTCCCGGGGCCAGGACATCTGCGACGGCAGATGTGGTAAGTTGTGTGGGGTGGGGAGGGGGGTCCACGCTACCTTCTAGACACCCCACACGAGTCCTCGGACGACCTTAAAATGGCGTCGAGTTAATTGGGGCCCCCGTCAAGACAAGGGAAATTGGTATGTGCACATGAGGTACAGTCCTCTGTGTGGCCGCCCCTCACAAGTGAGGGGGTAGTTCTGGTTTAGGGATCTGACACCGGTTACGACCTTGCCGTTGGCCCTTAACGTTAGGATGTACAATTTCAATTTAAGAATGTTTTGTAGGATGTTAGTATCGGCTAGGAGAACCTTTGTATTAGAAATATGTTAAGGTCAGCCAAAACATCGTTATATGGAAATGAAATTGTACATGATATGAAACTGTTATTTTAATGTTTTAATTTTGTTTCATATTTTAATAAATACAGCCGGGAGGGTCACTCCCTCCCGCCTTCCAAAAGTTCAGAAATGTTTCCGTATTCCCATTCTTGGCGATTGTGTTGAGAGGGGGTGGCGGGTATCTCAGCCATATGGAAAGGGGCGACCAATCGGTCCCCCCGAACGTATGGTGGAGTACCCCGATCCCCCCGGGAAGCCATCTTGGGCGGGAGGCGAGTCCCGGCTGGTATGCCCGAAGCGGCGTAGCCGGGGTGCGCCTTTTCCCGCCCTAGAGTGGGTTGTCCTAGACACCGAAGCCGCCAGCCACGCCCCCGGAGGCGGGCGGAGGCGGGTTTACGCCCGCCCGAAGATGGATAAAAGGAGCGACAAGCCAAAGTAGCATCCTCTTGTTCCTGTGCTTTGAAGCTGCACCTCCCCGCTGCACGTGAGCTCGAGACGGAACGAAGAGCCAATTTTGACCCACCCACCAGCCCCTGGAGACAGCAAGTGGTTTGAAGTAAAGTTGTGATGTGGTAACTCAGTTTTCTCACAGGTTACTTGGTTTAAAAGTTGTGATTCATTATGCAATAAAATGGTAACTCGATTTTCTTACAGGTTGCTGTGATTAAAAGTTGTGATTCATTGTGCAATAAAGTGGATAAATTCTTACAGTATGTTCTATCGAATAAAGTATTGGCACCAGTGTTGATCAGTGATGTTTCAACAGTTCACATATTGAGCATCTTCTGTCTTTTAGTGATTAGTCCTTTTAGTTTAATGTTGTATTTATTTTCGGTCGTGCGGTAAGGTCATGATCGGTGAGCAGTAATTGGAAGATCCCTATGGGGGGGGCGTCACCCATTACGGATGGGAGCGCCCGGGGGGAGGTGGCCATTGGCCCCTCAACGGGGAGGCGGTCCCTTCTAAGGATGGGACGCCGAAAGGAAAGGGAAGGCGGTCAAGGCCCCTCCCTGGATAGGAGGGGCTACGGGCCCCTCCTGGGAATTTCCCGGGGCCAGGACATCTGCGACGGCAGATGCGGTAAGTTGTGTGGGGTGGGGAGGGGGGTCCACGCTACCTTCTAGACACCCCACACGAGTCCTCGGACGACCTTAAAATGGCGTCGAGTTAATTGGGGCCCCCGTCACGACAAGGGAAATTGGTATGTGCACATGAGGTACAGTCCTCTGTGTGGCCGCCCCTCACAAGTGAGGGGGTAGTTCTGGTTTAGGGATCTGACACCGTTTACGACCTTGCCGTTGGCCCTTAACGTTAGGATGTACAATTTCAATTTAAGAATGTTTTGTAGGATGTTAGTATCGGCTAGGAGAACCTTTGTATTAGAAATATGTTAAGGTCAGCCAAAACATCGTTATATGGAAATGAAATTGTACATGATATGAAACTGTTATTTTAATGTTTTAATTTTGTTTCATATTTTAATAAATACGGCCGGGAGGGTAACTCCCTCCCGCCTTCCAAAAGTTCAGAAATGTTTCCGTATTCCCATTCTTGGCGATTGTGTTGAGAGGGGGTGGCGGGTATCTCAGCCATATAAATCATTGGTGGCCATAAATTCCACAAATCAATGAACTAGCAAATGCAGACCTTTAGGCGTACAAGCTATTAATACAGCATCATCCACATACAACAATACAGGAAGTGGGACACCTTTTATCATAAGAATATCTGGGGTGCAGGAGATCAGATGGGAGCTAAGTTTATTAATGTGTAAAACAAACACCAAGGGGGCAAACAAGCACCCTTGTAGCATCCAACGCCTCACAAGAATATTTCCCTGTAGTAATCACAAATGACCCCAAATAAATTTGGAGAAATTATGAGTTTTCAACTTCATTCTTGCTATTTCTGGAATGATGCTAGAAACTGAATATGAATGTGACTGAATTTTCATAAATACCAGTACTTGTCCAGGTGCATTTTTACAGTGACATTGCTAATAACTGGCCACTTTGCAAGGCTTATTCATCTAGGAAAGGACATAAACAGTTGGCAGAACAAAGTACAGCTTTAACGTTGCCTCTTTTGACTTGGAAAAGCCAAATAGAGCTGCTCCTATTCATTCTCAGAGCCCTCCAAAACTTCTGGCCATGACGGAACGGCGAGAGCTCATGTAAATAGGTAATTTCTAAGGGTTTGCCTAAAACTCATCCAGAGGGAAGTAGGCTCCAGCCATTTTGAAGTTAGGGTTTCTGTGCATTTCTACAGTGAAGCAAAAATAAATTGCTGTAAGGATGTGGGCTTTGGCTAACTAAGTAGACACATTTTCACAAGGGCCATTCTCCAGTCACTGGATATTGCACAGGATAAGACTGACAATGTATTATCAACTGATCAAAACATTCCTGAACCTGGGAAGGCTACACCTAAAGAAGAATGGCCTGTCTAAAGAAGGAAGACATACTGACTCCTGTTCCCCAAATATGAGGTGGCTGACCTCCTCTTTGATGCTTTAGGGACACAAAAATCTGAACTACTCTTGACTCCAACAAGGCCCAGCTGCCAACTGAGGCCCAGACCTTACAGGAGGCCAAGGCAGAGAGAGACCTGGTGCCTACAATCTTGGCCCAAGGACCTGGGGGCTCTAGGAGTGACAAGTAGCAACATTCCCAGAGATTAGGTAAAAGAGGGACTTAGAAATGTTTCCATCTCCAGAATACTGGTACATGGGGCTTATGTGTGCCTAAGGAACTCGCACCATAAGTGGGTAAGAGAACTAGGGTCATCCCATTTCATGCCATTCTAAAAATGGGTTCAGAGGTAGCTTGTGGACACTGTGCCCACCTTCGTGGTACTCTGCCCGGATGCAGCTTCCAACTTTGCCCCAATGGAGGGTTTTGAGAAAACAAAAGTGAATAAAGACCAGATTTGGAGTTTAGAAGATGAGTATCCTATCTGTCTTATTACTAGGGCATTATATCCAAATGGACCTGTAATAAGGCAGATGGGATATCTGCGACGGAGTACCCATCCCCCAAACTCAAATGTCTATGCGCAAAGAGTCAGATCCATCACAGTGATGAAATGATAAGAGCTTACCTTAATATAGGGGACATCAAGTAAGTAATGTTGGTCTTTGACAAAAAAAATATGATTTAGTTGTAAAGCCTTTTCACAACAGCAGATAGTGGTACAGTGTTTCTAAGTCTTAAAACTACAGCAGCCGGCAGGCTTTGTTCTCTGGTAGAAGGTAATACCTTGGTAGTGTTTGGACCTGAAGTTATGAACATGCTGAGTTTTCTGGTATTATGCCAGCTGCCAGAAAATTCTGGAGAGGAAACTGCCAGAAAGGTATTGAACATTCTGGAAAAAGCAACAACAGTTAAAACAGCACTGTGCCCTTGATCCTTGCTGATCAATCTGGTTCTTTGGAGTTTTTTCTGCATTATGAAGAATTCTTGTTTATTCTGCTGATTATAGGATTTTTAATTGTTGCCGAAATATTTTTCAATGTCTCAAGACATTTTTTATGACTTCGGACTTTACACTTGCTTTAGTAAGTAATAGAGTTAGTAAGCACTTGCACACTCTGCAAACCTTGGGATTTTCTTTTGTTGAGTTTCAGTCTGGAAATTGGTTTGAACTATTTCTTAAGAGGGCATACCTTGCTCCACTCTATGAGAATATTTTCTAGATGTACAGAATATTCCCTGGATGTAGTAACACTGAAAGTGAAGGTCATAGGGCTAGATGTAGGTAATTCCGATTTACCTACTCTTAAATACCGAATTTTACCGATTTTAATTTTACAATTACCGAATCTGTAGGATTCGGTATTTACCGATTCGGAAAATACCGAATCGGTATTTCCCGATGATTCCTATGGGCCTTGAAGCCCAAAGGAATCAATGGGAAATACTGATTCGGTATTTACCGAATCGGTAAATACCGAATCCTGCAAGGAGGAACAGGGTGTCACTTTGACACCCTGTAGCACCCCAATTCTAGGCTTGTCTGCCATGTGGCACACATACATGCCCTAAGGGCATGTCTGCGTGTCACATGGCACAGGTGTACATGCACAGATGTGCATGTACACCTGAATTCGGTATTTTACCACCCAATAGGATTGGGTGGTAAATACCGACTCCTAAAGGGCCTGTGGCACTCTTTGAAGTGCCAGCTTCATCTGGATTTACCGAATCAGTAAATATACCAATTCGGTAAATTTACCGAATCTGTAAAATATAGGCCCCCTACATTAGAAAACCCTAATACCGGTCGGTAACGACCGGTATTAGGGCTCCTTCATCTGGCCCATAGTCTTCTCCCATTCAGCTTATATCATTGTCACATTGGAGTCGTGTACATATCTTTTGATTCTTTGTGTTTAATGTTCCAATATTAGGCCAGATTAGTCAATTCTTCTCTTTTCTTTTCTGATACAAATATCTCTATTCTACTACTACCTTCCATTTAATAAACTACGTCCTGAGGTAAAAATCTTATGAAAAAAGACTGAATTGGCTAGGTCTCAGCCAAGCATAAAATAGTATTTTTCCATGGCACTTTATATTTTTTAGGCTCTTTTGTTTTACAATTCTGAAGATTCAAATGTCTGAATTTTATTTTGTTGTGTTCTTGACTATAAAATTGTTAGTACTACTTAAACTTAACATACGTTTCTCTGTGGATTAGCCTGTGGCTTGTACCTTAGCTACCAGGGGTTGAGAGGAGTTTCACTGAAACTTGAGTTGAGATGTAACCAGGAAGAGGTTTTTAGGTTGGTAAGGGTCTCATTTTCCCAAATTATTAGCCCACTTTCTGGCAATGACAGCAGGTAATTGCCATATTCTTTCAAGCATTCGCCAATATCTGCTGTGATGTGAATAGGCGCCAATTTCTTGAATTGAGGAAAGTGAAATGAGGGACAGTGCTGGAGAGAGACTGTTGGACTGACAATGTGTTACCAAGTATCAGTTGAAGACTGCAATGGAGATGGACTGAGGAAGGAACAATACTATAAATTACTTTAGTTTACTTTCCTGGTTTGGATAATGGGCTAAATAGAAATGACATTGCCATTGATTAAAGGCTAAGCCCCATTGTGACAGCTTAACCAAGTCTAGAATGTATTAACATAGATCTGGTCAGGCAAAAAAAGATTGGGTGATTTTTGTAAGTACTATGTTGAAATGAATTAATCTTGAAATATCAACTACAGTATTTTTTATATACTTGCTTATGCCAGACATCCTCCTTGTAATGCACTATGAAAATAAACCAAGACAACTATAGAATTCTGGGATAAGAAATCAATGACTCTTTAATTGGTATTCGCTTTGTGACACCAAGAACCTTAAAAAGTATTGGCAATGCTAGTAAGTCTGGTTTTAACGTGCAGCACTCCCAGAGGCACACATCTCGAGGTGTACTCACACAGGCCGAGTCTTTTACCTCTAGGACACAGGGAATGGGAACCAGAGCAAAGAACAAGTGTCTTGCTGCTCTGGTGAGATGGAATATAGGCACAACAATGAGTGCATGAGAAATGAAATGAAGAATGTGAAAGGGCTGAGATATTTTTATTCCCTACTAACCTGTGGAGGACGTCGAACTGGGATTTAACAGAAGAATCTTGAGGTAAATTAAGTGCAGATATGACAGCTACAGTTGTACTATTGGAAGGCATTTAAGTAAGCCAAGCAAGGCTGCAGTCCTATAATCCACACGGGATGTTATACCTGCCTGTAGCAACAACCGGAAGATTTCTTAGTGTTAAACCATGTAAAGCTCCTCCCTATGGTGTTCCTCATGCAGCTCACAATTGGAAATTCTTTCTATTGTATCAGCCAGAGAGAATTCAATGTAAAATATTTCTTTTGGCACTTGTCAAAGAATTCACAATGTAAAACCTTACACTTGTGGTAATGAGGCAGCGCAGTATGAGGCTAGCTCAATGAGTTGATGTGGGGTTGAAACTCAAAACTGAGCAACACAAAAACAACCAATGCAGGGCTTAATTTGAGCCGGAGCTTGCCGGTGCTTAGCACCGGCACCTAATTATCAGGGCCCGGTCTACAGTCACGCTCATTAAGTGCACCGTCAGTAATTGCGTGGCAATGGCACAGAGAGCATGTGCTGTGCTGCTGCTGTAGTACGTAAGTGCTGCTGCTGCTGTCATTTACTTAGATTAAGTTACTGTCGTGTTGACGACAAAACACTTACTGTGTATCTTAAACAGTGAGGATGTGGCGTGACTGACTCAGATTCTTAATTTATTTTCTCCTCACTCTTCTTCCACTTCAAGATTTCCGGAATCCGGCCATGGATCAGAGTTGTCGGGACAGACAGTGGGCGGGACACTGAATTGGGCAGGACCAGGACGCCTTTGCCTGGGCTGGTCTTCTTCTGCGGGGTTGGGGCTGTGCTCGGCAGAGGCAGCAACGCGTGTGCATATTTTAAATGCGCCGCATTCGCTGCTTTAATTTTTCAACGGCACGCTCGCCCCCGCATACCCGCAAAACCGCACCTCAATGACCACGAGTATCTGATGGTTGATGAACTACTTCAAAGCCGCCGCCCGCTGTTCAAAGTAGCGGGAGTCGGGACCTGGTTTGGACGACGTTAAGGTTGGCTAGACACAGCAGACTACTGGTGCATAGCTCTGCTCACCAGTTGAGGGCGAGCGAGGCATGGCCTGGGTAGGCCGTCGGCCTATAAATAAAGCTGCGCATGCGAGGCAGGGCACTGAGGGCAGGGCCTGGCAGGCGCCGTGACAGTGATTACTGTTTGTTTTAATCATTATTATGTTGATTGGTCTGGTCATGGTGGCCAGGCCTGGGGTAGGCGGAGTAGGCCGGCGGCTAAATCATGATTTAAAAAATAAAGCTGCGCAGGTCAGGCAGGGCAGGCTGGCAGGCCGCAGGCGCCGTGAATACTGTTTTTTTTATCATGTTGATGGTCACTCTGATCATGATGATGAGGTTTGATGACTTTGATCCCCGTTTCATCATCATGATCAGCATACTGTATGGGGCAATCAGGCAAAAGGGTGGTGCGTGTCCTAGGCAGACGGTTCGTGACGCATGTCCCAGCCCCAGGGCCCACGCATATCCCCAGCGCTCACGCACATCCCCAGCCCTCACGCACATCCCTGGCCGGGCACGGCTGCATCTGGTGTCCAAGCTCGGGGCTGTCACTCGGGGGCTCTAAGTGACGCCTACAGCCATGCTTAATTTGAGCCGGAGCTTGCCAGTGCTTGGCACCGGCACCTAATTATCAGGGCCGGGTCGACAGTCATGCTCAATAAGTGCACTGTCAGTAATTGCGTGGCACTGGCACAAAGAGCGTGTGCTGTGCTGCTGCTGTAGTACGTAAGTGCTGCTGCTGCTGTCATTTACTTAGATTAAGTTACCGGGCAGGACCAGGACGCCTTTGCCTGGGAGGGTCTTCTTCTGCAGGGGTTGGGGCTGTGTGTGGAAGAGGCAGCACCACATGCGCAGATTTTGAATGCGCGCATTCGCTGCTTTAATTTTGCCACGGCACGCCAGCCCCAGCATACCCGCACCTCACCGACCACGTAGTATCTGGTGGTTGATGAACTACTTCAACGCTGCTGCCCGCCGTTCAAAGTAGCAGGAGTCGGGACCTGGTATGGACGACGTTGAGGTTGGCTAGACACTGCAGATTACTGGTGCATAGCTCTGCTCACCAGGTGAGGGCGAGCGAGGCATGGCCTGGGTAGGCCGGCGGCCTATAAATAAAGCTGCGCAGGTGAGACAGGGCACTGAGGGCAGGACCTGGCAGGCACCGTGATGGTGATTACTGTTTTTTTCTTTTTTTTTCAAAGTATTTTATTGAAAATAAATTTTGCAAGTATAATACAATGCAGTATATCAAAATTCTTGGCTGCGGTGGAGAGAGAAGAAGAGAAGAGGAAAAGAGAGAAAGAGGAAAAAGGGGGGGGGGGCTTTATCGCTGCAGGTCAGCGTCCAGGGCGGCCCACATTCCCCCTTTGGCGGTGTGGTTCGCTGAGTGGTGATTTGCGGTGATATTGTCGGCCCCCTCAGGAAGGCTACCCAGTTGAACCATCGATTGAAAGTGGCTTTGCCAGTGTTTTTCCAATTAGCTAGAATTGTTTTGGCCGCCGCTGTTAGCAGGAGGTCAACTAGGTCGCGGTCTTCTTTGGATTGGAGCTCTGTGGCCATAAAGGCCGTGGCAAGACCAGGTAGTCCACGTTTTGTGTTACTTCTTATGAGCGTGTCAATGAAGTCGTGTACTTTGCGCCAGAACACCATGACCGTGGGGCACTCGTATAGGATGTGGGACAGGTCGCCCTTTGCCTTTTGGCAGTTCCAGCATGAGTTTGTTTCACTGGCACCTACTGCTTCAAGTTTGGCTGGTGTCCAGTATAGTCTGTGTAGTAGCCAGTACTTTGTTTGGGCTAGCTGCGGGGTTACTTTGTTTTTGGAGGCTGAGACCCAGAACTTGGCCCTCTCTTCTTCACTTAGAGGTCTCCCTAGCTTCCCTTCCCAGAATGCCAAGGTTTTGTTGTTCAGTGTTGTGGTACGAGGGGTGATGAGTTTGTATATGTGTGCGGTTTGATGGCCAATCTTGTTTAGGTTGTGTGTGTACTGTATGATGGAGGGTTTGTGTTTTGAGAGGTTGGCTTTGGTGATTGCCGCCTTGATCTTGAGGAATTCGTAGAATTCCTGTTTTGGTAGATTGTGTGTGCGTTGTAGCGCTACGAATGTGAGCGGGTTGTTCCCTATCTCCAGCTGGGCCGGTGTTGTGATGCTCCTCCTATACCACTCTTTGTTCGCTAGTGTTTTCCCCCTGTATGTTATTCTGGAGTTATGCCAGATTGATTCCCATTTCGACCCTTTAATACTGAATTCCATATCTCCGTCTACTCTGAGAAGCGCCGTTTTGGTATTTTTGATTGGCCTCTGGGTGTTTGTTTGCTGTCAGTGCCATTAGTGGGTCGGCCCCCCCGGGATGTCTCTTTCCAGATCAATCCAGACTGGCGTGTAGTCTGGCGTAGGGGAGATCCAGTTTATGCCTTGTTTCGCCAGGCATGCTGTTTGGAAGGCCTTATAGTTAGTCATGTTCAGCCCCCGCAGATCTTTCTTCAGTCTGATTTTCGAGAGGCTGATTCTGGCTTTTTTTTCCCTCCAGAGGAATGAGTTGATTGCCTTGTCTAGTTTTTTGTGAAAGTCTATGGTTAGGGTTAGTGGTAGCATACTTAGCAGGTAATTCAGCATTGGTGTGATCATCATCTTGATCGTCTCGACTCGACCCCACCAGCTGATGAATTTCGGGCTCCAGGCCTCTAGTTTGCTTCTGATCTTCTTCAGTTTGCCTCCTCGTTGTGGTCCAGGGTCGACCTTAGGTCTCTTCCAAAGAGGAGACCCAGGTATTTCAGGGGCTTCGTTTGCCAGGCTAGTCCGGACGTGCCTAGCACTGTTTTTGTTGTGTGGCAGTTCATTGGCTTGCATTCAGATTTGCCGCGGTTTAGTCTGTATCCTGAGACATGCGCATATTCCTCAATTGCTTGCATCAGAGCTTCAATTGAGGTTTCTGAGTCATTTGTGGTGATTAGGATATAATCGGCGTACGCTGCCAGTTTGAACGCGTTCTCTCCGACGCGTACGCCTGTTATCAGTGGGTTGTTCCTAATCATGTGGAGGAGTGGTTCTAGTGCGAGTAGGAACAGCCCTGGTGAGAGTGGACAGCCTTGCCTTGTCCCCCTCTCTAGGGTGAACACTGCCGACGTTTTTGCATTGACCACTACCCGTGCACGGGGGTTGTGGTAGAGTGACATCACCATACCTCGGTATTTGTCGCCTAGGCCGAATTTGCGCATGCATTGGTCGAGGAAGGGCCATGAGACTCTATCGAAGGCCTTTTCTGCGTCCAGTGCAATCATTACTGCCTTTTCAATACTGTTGGCCATGCTGTTTATGAGGTGGCATAGTAGTCTAGTGTTGTCTTGTGAGAGTCTGTTCTTCAGGTAGCCTACTTGCGATTTGTGTATGAGGTGAGGCAGGTAGGTGTTCAGCCTCGCTGCCATTACTTGTGGCCCTCATCCTCCTGGACCTCTCCGCAGCGTTCGACACAGTCTGCCACCGCACCCTTGTACAACGCCTCAGGAACGTCGGGATACAAGATAATGCCTTGGATTGGATCATCTCGTTCCTCACCAGAAGAACCCAGAGAGTCCGCCTCCCCCCTTTCAGATCAGAGGCCACCGAAGTCATATGCGGCGTACCACAAGGATCATCGCTCAGCCCCACCCTCTTCAACGTCTACATGAGTCCCCTCGCATCCATCGCACGCCAACACAACCTCAACATCATCTCCTATGCAGACGACACCCAGCTGCTCCTCTCCCTCACCAAGGACCCAACCACCACCAAAATCAAACCTACACGAAGGGATGAAAGACGTAGCCGAGTGGATGAAGAACAGCCGTCTAAAACTGAATTCAGACAAGACAGAAGTCCTCATCCTGGGATCATCCCCCTCTGCCTGGGACGACTCATGGTGGCCCCCGGCCCGAAGCAGCGCACCCAAACCAACGGACCATGCTCGCAACTTGGGATTCATCCTAGACTCCTCCCTCTCGATGACCAGACAACACAACGCCGCCTCATCATCATGTTTTAACATCCTACGCATGCTCGGAAAGATCTTCCGATGGATCCCCACCGAAACAAGGAAGACGATCACCCAAGCACTTGTCACCAGCTGACTGGACTACAGACACACCCTCTACGCCGGAACCACAGCCAAATTACAGAAAAGACTTCAACGCATTCAGAACGCCTCCGCTAGACTCATCCTAGACATACCCCGCCACAACCACATATCCGGCCACCTGAGAGACCTGCACTGGCTCCCCGTCAACAAGAGAATCACGTTCCGTCTACTCACCCACGCACACAAAGCCCTCTACGACCTAGGACCCAAATACCTCAACACGCGCCTGACCTTTTACACCTCCACCCGCCAACTACGATCATCCAACCAAGCCCTCGCCGCGATTCCACGCATCCAAAGATCCACCATCGCAATTTTTACCGAATTCCAATAAAATTGCGAGTTCCAAATAGCGAATCCGCAATTCCCATTCATTCCTATGGGCTGAAATGCCCATAGGAATGAATGGGAATTGCGAATTCGCAATTTCAAATCGGAATGCATCAAAGCCTTTCAAGGGTGGAGAGGGGGGTCCAAAGGCCTCTGGTTTTGGCGGTGTTTGGGTCTTTGGTGAGGGAGAGGATCAGCTGGGTGTCGTCTGCGTAGGAAATGATGTTGAGGTTGTGTTGGCGCGCGATGGATGCGAGGGGACTCATGTATACGTTGAAGAGGGTGGGACTGAGTGAAGATCCTTGTGGTACGCCGCAGATGACTTCAGTGGCCTCCGATCTGAAAGGGGAGAGGCGGACTTTCTGGGTTCTTCCTGCGAGGAACGAGATGATCTAGTCCAGTGCTTTTCCTTGTATCCCGACGTTGCTGAGGCGTTGTATCAGGGTGCTATGGCAGACTGTGTCGAAGGCTGCGGAGAGGTCCAGTAGGATGAGGGAAGCTGTTTCTCCGTTGTCAAGTAGTGTTCGAATGTCGTCTGTGGCTGCGATGAGGGCGGTCTCTGTGCTGTGTTTGGGTCGGAAGCTGGACTGTGATGGGTCGAGCGAGCCGTTAGATTCGAGGAAGGCGGCGAGCTGACTGTTGACGGTTTTCTCAATGACTTTGGCAGGGAATGGGAGGAGCGAAATGGGGCGGTAGTTCTTAAGTTCGGTGGGGTCTGCTGTGGGTTTCTTCAGGAGAGCGCTGAGTTCGGCATGTTTCCAGCTTTCCGGGAAGGTAGCAGTGTTGAGGGAGCAGTTGATGACATCTCGGAGATGGGTTGCGATGATGGAGTCTGCTTTGTTGAAGATGTGGTGGGGACATGGGTCTGTTGGCGATCCGGAGTGGATGGAGTTCATCAAGCGGATGGTGTCTTCAGTGCTGATTGGGTTCCAGGCGCAAAGGATGTCGGAGGGGGGCTTTGGTTCGGAGATGAGGGGGGTGGACTGGTCGCCAAAGCTGTTATGTATGTCAGCGATTTTGTTGTGGAAGAACGAGGCTAGAGAGTCGCAGAGGTCTTGAGAGGGAGTGATGTCGTTGGTGTCGGCGGTGGGGTTGGTAAGAGTAAGATAATTAAATACATTGGCCCATCCTGCCCCACCTGCTCAGAACCATAGAGACTCTCTATAGATGTGCTTGGGTGCGGATTAAAGTTGGAAATGGCTCTCTTGTGTCGAGAAGTACAGGCTTGAAGCAGGGATGTGTGTTGGCACCCTATCTTTTCATTCACTATATTGTCAACTTGTTCCCAGCCCTTGATGCAACAAATGGTCACGATTTGCGTCTTTTGGAAAATTTGAACTGAAGCACTCCCTCTGTTCAGTTGACGTGGTCTTGATCAGCCAAACCAAAGTAGGCCTGCAAAGGCTGACAAACACCCCGCAACTGAACGCCACGTAAAATAACTTGGTCGTCAACAAAAATCAAACGAAGGTTATGATGGTCAGCAAAGCAGTCAAGAAGAATGTATCCTGGCACCTGTCTGTGTATGCACACTCCGGATGCAGTAAAACAATATAAGTGTCCAGGAGTTTTGCTGGAAGATAAGCGAACTTTCAAGCAGTAGCTGTGGGCAATGGCTAATAAGAGTAGCACCCTAATCGTGTGCTTCAATGCCTTATATAAGAGGTTGAAGGGCCCAACACTCGATCCATTACTGAGGGTAATGGCGGCAAAGGTTCTGCCATCCTTAACCTACGGAAGTTATGCACTTCACGGCTGTGACGCTATCCTTATTGACACCTCTTAAGTAAAGGTATACCGGCGAGGCCTCGGCTGATCCCAGAGCTCCTCCGCCTACCAGGTACGCCTGGAGTTTGATCTTTTGACGCAATCGATTAGTAGGCAAGGTGCAACTGTCAAGTGCTGCATCAAGGTAAAACACTCCAATGCTTAACTTTAAATCGCATTCACAAAATACTTGGCTAGTACATATCCGCTGCGTCTAAAATGAAAGCTGCTACAGGCTCTCCAGCAGGGCTCCATTCCGACCCTAGCAGAAATACCAATATGGTAGTGCACTGGGTATAGAGGCTGTCATCTGTGGCCCAAGCATGGAATATCTTTCTAACCTAAAAACATGAGCATGTGCATTTGTAAAGGGCACGTATCACCCACGGGTATCAAGGTGTTGAAAAACAGATGTTTATTGCATGTGTTTTCTTTATAAAAGAAAAGTACTTTAATGAACATAAAACAAAATATTATACTCAAAATGACAAATACTTTTATGATTTCAGGAAGAATCACAAATTGAAACATTCCTTTAGGGTTCAGCAGATTACCCAGGGTACAAATAATACACCCTAAAGAAATGCTGTTGGGTGCAACTAAGTCTTCAAATGGAGTAGGCTCTTGTCTCATCCTGGGATCCTCGCCCTCCGCCTGGGACGACTCCTGGTGGCCCCCCGCCCTGGGAACCACACCCAAACCGACAGACCACGCACGCAACCTGGGCTTCATCCTGGACTCCTCCCTCTCCATGACCAAGCAAGTCAACGCCGTCTCCTCGTCGTGCTTCAACATCCTGCGCATGCTACGGAAAATCTTCCGGTGGATCCCCACCGAGACCAGGAAGACTGTCACCCAGGCCCTCGTCACCAGCCGACTGGACTACGGCAACGCCCTCTACGCC
Organism: Lissotriton vulgaris; assembly: GCF_964263255.1. Taxonomy (NCBI): domain Eukaryota; kingdom Metazoa; phylum Chordata; class Amphibia; order Caudata; family Salamandridae; genus Lissotriton; species Lissotriton vulgaris. The sequence goes on along the minus strand of NC_141698.1, from coordinate 648,870,815 downwards.
GGAACCACCACCAAGCTCCAGAAGAGACTCCAACGGATCCAGAACGCCTCAGCAAGACTCATCCTCGACATCCCACGACACAGCCACATCTCCGGACACCTAAGAGACCTGCACTGGCTCCCGGTCAACAAGAGAATCACCTTCCGTCTCCTTACCCACGCACACAAAGCTCTCCACGATCAAGGCCCGAGCTACCTCAACAACCGCATCAACTTCTACGCTCCCAAACGACACCTCCGATCAGCCAGTCACGCCCTCGCCGCCGTCCCCCGCATCCGAAGAACGACAACAGGAGGAAGGTCCTTCTCCTACCTGGCCGCCAAGACCTGGAACTCCCTCCCTCCCGACCTGCGCCTGACCCAAGACCACCTCGCCTTCAGGAAGAAGCTCAAGACCTGGCTGTTCGGGCAGTAGCAGCAGCCCCCCCCTAGCGCCTTGAGACCCTCCGGGTAAGTAGAGCGCTCTATAAATGTCTATGATTGATTGATTGATTATCTATAAAGTACGACAGGAAATGTGCATACCAGTAGGCTCGAACCATAAAAAAACAGCAATGTTTCTATATGAGCTTTTTGCAAATATGAAGTCTTTCAAAATCAAGAGGTAAGGCTTCAGGCTTTATTAAGTCATTCACAGTTTAAAATGAGAGACCTACTGTCTTTGTCACTACATTCAATAATCAATTAAAAAACCTGTTGTATTTAATGTGAAAATATATGAACATGACCGTGTGGTCTCTGCCTAGAGAGGCCCATCATATATCTTAAGAAGACTCAAAGTATACATTTTCAGGACATCTAAAAATCTCTCTGGATATATCAAGCATTTTAGGTGCCAGGCCATGCAAATATATATTACATCCCTTCCTATGCAATTTATCAGGGAGTTCACAATATAAATTCATTCCTATTGTATTTTTCAGAGAGTTAGAAAATAAAGCCCCTTTCCTGAATGAATCAAATAAACAAACATTTTAAAATGCATCAGCTGATTCCAAAGGAAGTGTCCTGTCGCTCAAACCAATAGACAGTTGTTAATCGAAACATGTTAGATGTCCCCAAAAATACGTTTTTTAATCCTAATTTAAATACAAGCTCAAGGACTGTCTCTCTCCGAGCTTCAGGCAGAGAATTCAACAAGTTTGCTGCCAAATAAGCAAAAGATCGGCCTCCAGCTCTTTCCTTGTGAATCCGCTGAATGCATAACATGCCTAGATTGGAGGAATGGAGAGCCCAACCAGGAGTAGATATTCTAAAACTTCTCTGCAGGTATAAAGGGCATTTTTGGTGCAGTGCTCTAAAAGTAATTAGCATGTTCTTACATTTGATCCTCTTATTAATTGGAAGCAAGTGCAACTGCTTGAGGTTCCCCTGCCTTATAGTTCAGCTCAAAATCAAGTGGGCAGCAGCATTTCGAACCAGCTGGAGCTTCTTCAAAACACTGCTGGAAGTGCTAATTAGAGCACATTTGCATAATCCAGCCTGGCGGTGACCAAAGCATGCACCACTACTTTCTGAGTATGGCCAGGGAGGAATTTCAACATCTTTCTTAATGATGAGCATTGCAAAACATATGGGTGTGATTTCCTTTACTTGATGTTTAAAGGGAAGAGCTTTGTCAAAGAGAATGTCTAAATTTCTAGTTTCAGATATAGGTGTCAAATGTTTAAAAAGGTCCCTAGGACATAAGGTCCTAAGATTCAGGGAGGAAGTCATAAAAATTTGAATTTCTTATTTATCTGATTTAGGTTTAAGACAGTTTTGTTTCATCCAGTTTGCAACTGTTGACATGCAGTCATGTAAGTTCTCCACAGCCAAGTGGCCTATTTGCTGAAATTGCAATATCAGCTGGTTGTCATCTGCATAAGATACTGAGTTGAAACTTCATTATTCTACAGCCCTTTCCAGAGGAGCCATATGGATGTTAAATAAAGTTGGGCTTACCAAAGAGCCCTCAGGGACACCATACCGCAACTCTTTGAAACTTGACTTGAAAGAAGGAAAATAGACCACCTGCTAAATTTCAGATAAAAAAGATTCGAACCAGCAATTTGCAGAACCAATTATCCTAGTCTCATCCTACCTCCCCAATAGGATCTCTTGAGAGACCATATCCAGGACAATAACCATCTTTTGTACTGGTGTCTAGGTTGATTTTAACAAACTCTGCGACCTCTAGAAGAGCAATCTCCATAATGAAACCGTGCCCCATTTGGTGTAATGGAGAATACCTCAACTATCTGTAAATTGAGTAAACTATTTATTAAGTGTCTGCTTTAGCATATTATCCAAGGTTGGAAGAAGGGCGATGAGTCTGTAATTTACCAAACATCATGGGTCTGCATTGGGTATTTTAATAATGGGAGTGCTAAAGCTTTTTCCAGACAGAGGGCACCATGCCTGATTTCAGAAAGCGGCTAAATAGACCATTAACTGTTAGTTTAAAAGTGAAATTGAACATTTAAGATATCTAGGCAGACATGGGTCTAACGAGGATCCTGAACTGGCCAACAGAATGACCACTTCCGAATCTGCAATGGATATTTCTTCAAAACCTACTAGTTCTTCTCCTTCTACTTTTGGTGTTTGTCACAATATAAAACCACTTTGAGTTGCATTTGTGAATGTTCATAATGCTTTCCTATTGCATTCATCAGTGAGATCACAATATAATGACCCTTACTATTCTATTTGTCATAAACTTCATATTGTAAAAGCTCTTGCTGTTGTATTTGTTAGGCAGTTAACACTTTAAAAGTAATTCCCAGTGAATCTGCCAGAGAATTCATATTGTAAAGCAGCCTTTTCTGATTGCATTTGTCAGAGTTGACAATCTACTGCGTATTAAATGTTTCTGACAATTCACAATGTAAATGTCCTCCTTATTGTATCAGTCACAGAGTTTGCAATCGAAAATTAATTCCTATGGTGCAGGGCAAACGCTTCCTAATGTAGCCACCTTCATGTTCTCTTTATCAGGGACTGAACAATTTAAAAGCCCTTCCAATTGTATGTGAGAAGTCTGGAATTAGATGCCCCCTGGCAATCAGTGGTTATTGGGCACCAATTGTACCGATGTAGGTCCTTGTCATTTGGTGTCCTGAAGCCTCTGTACCACAGACCCTCATACTGCAGACCAAGAACTCCTTTTATGACTTGAATAAAAGGTTTATGAGGCAGGACAGTCCAAGGCTGACTCGGGCAGATGATATGTGCTAGAAAACAAAATCTCAGAAAAATTAGGTTTAATTACAAAATAAAACCCCTTACTAAAGCTGCCTTGCAAAATCACAAGGTACAAATCATGTACCGCAAAGAAATATAATTGGGGGAAACTAAACCAATACATCTAATGTGTTCCTGTTAGCTGTGTGGTACCAGGTGGACATGTTTGCACCATCAGGCAGTAACCCTAAAAACCAGCAATGCCCCTATAAGAATCTGTTGCAAAACGTAAAGCTTTTCACATGCAGCAAGGTTAGACTTACATACTTTCTCAATCATTCACAATGTAAAATGAGAGGCCTACTGTCTTTGTCACATAGTTAAAAATCCATAACGCCTATTAACTGTAACACGAACATAAAGATGACCACGTGGTTTCTTCTCAAAGATTTCCAATAAGCATGTTATTCAGACCGAATTTATACATTGACGTAACCATTACGTCGCTCTCTAAAGACTGCATGCATTGACTATGGCCACACCTAAAAAGGACCTCTTTATTAAACCCCTTCCTATTGTATTTATCCCATAGTTCAAAATATAAAGCCCCTTGCTATGGTGATTGTCATGATTCAGAAAAGGGGGTGGTGATGGACAGAGTTTCTGAATAAAGCAGAATACTCCTACCCAGTCAACAGATCAGGGTTTGATCCATCACCGTTTTTTAGCTCACTGCACCATCCCAGCTCAGAACCTGGCTACATGCAAATTAGTCTGTCCCTGGCCCAGTGCATCATGGGAACAGGGCAGACCAAACTACCAAGCCAATTCTGTTACTGGAAAGGAAACAAGCTTCCGGGTACCGGTTTCTGGCATTACAGCCGTCTGTCCATCACCACCCCCTTTTCTGAATCGTTTTGTCCACCATAAGCGTGGAAGGGTATGCTCAGATGTGAGTCCCTTGCTCATTGCACCATCAGGATTCAAGCAAGCCGGGCCGATGACGGCTGTAATGCCAGAAACAGGTTCCCGGAAGCTTGTTTCCTTCCCAGTAAAAGAATTGGCTTGGTAGTTTGGTTTGCCCTGTTCCCATGATGCACTGGGACAGGGACAGACTAATTTGCATGTAGCCAGGTACTGAGCTGGGATGGTGCAGTGAGCTAAAAAACGGTGATGGATAAAGCCCTGATATGTTGACTGGGTAGGAGTATTCTGCTTAATTCAGAAACTCTGTCCATCACCACCCCCTTTTCTGAATCGTTTTGTCCACCATAAGCCTGGAAGGGTATGCTCAGATGTGAGTCCCTTGCTCATTGCACCATCAGGATTCAAGCAAGCCGGGCCGATGACGGCTGCAATGCCAGAAACCGGTCCCCGGAAGCTTGTTACCTTCCCAGTAAAAGAATTGGCTTGGTAGTTTGGTTTGCCCTGTTCCCATGATGCACTGGGACAGGGACAGACTAATTTGCATGTAGCCAGGTTCTGAGCTGGGATGGTGCAGTGAGCTAAAAAACGGTGATGGATCAAGCCCTGATCTGTTGACTGGGTAGGAGTATTCTGCTTAATTCAGAAACTCTGTCCATCACCACCCCCTTTTCTGAATCGTTTTGTCCACCATAAGCGTGGAAGGGTATGCTCAGATGTGAGTCCCTTGCTTATTGCACCATCAGGATTCAAGCAAGCCGGGCCGATGACGGCTGTAATGCCAGAAACCGGTCCCCGGAAGCTTGTTTCCTTCCCAGTAAAAGAATTGGCTTGGTAGTTTGGTTTGGCCTGTTCCCATGATGCACTGGGACAGGGACAGACTAATTTGCATGTAGCCAGGTTCTGAGCTGGGATGGTGCAGTGAGCTAAAAAACGGTGATGGATAAAGCCCTGACCTGTTGACTGGGTAGGAGTATTCTGCTTAATTCAGAAACTCTGTCCATCACCACCCCCTTTTCTGAATCGTTTTGTCCACCATAAGCGTGGAAGGGTATGCTCAGATGTGAGTCCCTTGCTCATTGCACCATCAGGATTCAAGCAAGCCGGGCCGATGACGGCTGTAATGCCAGAAACCGGTCCCCGGAAACTTGTTTCCTTCCCAGTAAAAAAATTGGCTTGGTAGTTTGGTTTGCCCTGTTCCCATGATGCACTAGGACAGGGACAGACTAATTTGCATGTAGCCAGGTTCTGAGCTGAGATGGTGCAGTGAGCTAAAAACGGTGATGGATCAAGCCCTGATCTGTTGACTGTGTAGGAGTATTCTGCTTAATTCAGAAACTCTGTCCATCACCACCCCCTTTTCTGAATGGTGTTTGTCATGGCACTCACAATGTAAAACCGCTTTTTGTTTTATTTGACCAAGGTTTCACAATAATATGTTAAAAGAAGAACTGTTGTAATATACAAACAATTAAACACTTTGATCAAAATGACAAATATTTACAAGATTTCAGGTAGGATTACATATTGGAACCACTCCTGTAGTGGCTGTGCAAGTTAAACAGAGTGCAAATCATGTGCCCTAAAGAAATATCACAGAGGTCAACTACACCCGTAAATGTAGTCTGCACCTTTTAGCTGTGAAGTAATATGAGACAATTTGTGCACTAACAGGCTCTAATAATAAGACCCAGCAACAGTTAAATGTGAGCCTCTTGGAAAATATGAGGCTTATAACAAAATGTTTAAGTCTACAGACTTTGTTGAGTTGTTGATAATGTAAAAAGAGAGGCCTGCTTCCTTTGTTGCTTTGTCACTACATTTAATAATCAATAAAGAAAATCTTTAAATTGACTATCTTGTCTATGCCTAAAGACACCCATCAAACAATGTATGCAGGCCCGAAATATACATTGATATTTAAATTAACTTTCCTTCTGGAGATACCAATCATTTGCAGTGGCAGGATTTGAAAAGGGATATGTGTGCTAAACCCTCTCTAATACATTTGTCAGACAGTTGAGAATGTAAAACCATTCCTATTGCATTTGTCAAATAGTTTAAAATGTAATGTATGTTCTTTTTATGGCAATTAGTTGAGAAATGTAAAATCCTTTACCGTTGTATTTGAAAGAGAGTTCACAATGTAAAGTTACTTTGCATGGGTTTTGTTTGGCAAGCATTTCAATACAAAACCCTTTCCTGTAATATTTGCCATACAGTTCACAGTGTGAACACCTTTCAACTGCATTGGTCACTGCGTTACACCATGTAAAGACCCTCCCCCCCTCTGTTTTAACTGGAGCTTGCGTTGCCAATGTCCTTATCAGTTATGATCAATGGTAATACTTCTCCAGGAAACTGACAACGTTTTTTCAGTCAAAAGTTTGTACACAAGACGGTCAACATGAGGATGGAGCCAGAGCCCCTCTATTAGTACTGCATCTCACAGCTTTTTTTCAGTTGACCACATAAGTCTTGGAAGACAGCTGTGCTGTTAAACTATGGTTTCCTATGAGAATCCATGTCAGAATATATTTGTCTATGGGCAGTAAAATTGTATAATAACAATCCACCCATAAATGTGTATTGGCTTTAACATATGCTTTTCACAATAAATAATTCAGATATACTGCTTTTGTCATAGCTTTTCATAATGATCTGGCATAACTTTTTCCCATGAACCAATCCGACCTACTATTGCTTGTCATCATAATCGACTCAGTTCTACTTTGTTAAGTGTAATACATGCACTCATTTTCAGTGTAAGCACACTTCTTCCCTTTCAAATCATATAGAGAAGAAGATTAATGTGGGTGAAGCCAAAGTCCCTCACTTAGTAATGCCTCTTATATTTCTTTGTCTATTTACAACATTAGGGGATCGATTTCGAGTCTGGTGGTCAGTGGAGGCGGTGGAGGGAGTCTTCCAACCACCCTATTACAATTAGGGTGGTCGGACTGTCATTGCCCTGCCACAGCCACCAGGTAACTGCCGTTCACTGGTGGTGTTGCTGTGTTCTTGAGGCTGCAATATGCTTGGCGGAACCACTGCGGTCCTGCCAAGCATAGTACGCGTTTCCTCTCCATGACGGGTTTCATGGCGGCTCCTACTCAATGAAAACTGTGGCTAAGAGGAAACAAAGGGGTCCGTACAGGGCTCTTTGGTGCCACATGACCATGTGGTGCATGCAGAGGGGCACCACATGTGCCCCCTTGTGTGCATGCACCGCAGTTCCTGCGACTCTACAGTCCGTGCCGCGCAGGAACTGGTTTTGATGCGGGGGCAAGATGGCCGCCGAGGCGCTGTGGGAGTAAGTCGCACTCAGACCCCTCTCCTGCTGTTGAGTAAAAAAAACTCAGGCGCTAATGGAGAGCTACAAGCAGGATGCAACCTACAGCCTTTATCTACCGCGGAGGATTTACTGACTCTACTAACTTTATAAATCTAGTCAAGAAAACAAAAGCGTGGTACTCCAGAATTTTCAATCTACTGATTGCAGGGATGGCTACACGAGGAAAAGAGAAAGCTCAGCAACAGATAACCACCTCGAGCGCTACAAGCGCTACAAGCGCTACAAGCAAGGAAATACCTCAAAAGGAATTGAGCAGATCAGGCGCTATTCCCAAAACAAAAGTGCCACCTAATAACAAAAAGGTAACCCCCACGGTCTCCACCTTAACAAAGACACAATTAAGAAAACTGGAGAAAGTCGGCGAAAAAGAGAAAATGCCAAACCAAAACATGAGAAGCGCTAGCAACGCGCCAGGGATACGAGACGCGGCAGAAAGAAAGAGAAGTGATACCGTGTATCGGCAGCCTTCGGTGTCCGAGGCTTTCGGTGCCAGGGTGAGGATGGAGGCATCGGGAAGCCTTGGAGCTCCAGGTTCTCATCAAGACGTGCCTGTCAAACCGCTCGCAGGCTCAGCCCAGAACGTCCTCGAGGACGCAAGCCAAAGCGTTGCCAAGCAACCAGGGCCTACGGAGCTCACGCTTCCCGCGGAGCCTCCGGCAGAGCACCAGACGGCAGTACAGGCACAGGCACAGTCAGACGGCGCTTTGGAGCAAGAACAGACGCTGGTGTTGCAGGACTACGAGCCGGATCAAGAGGTGAGAGAGGCGAGAGAGGCAAGCTGTGGGGGTTTGATAACAAATACAGGACAAATGCTGGAGGCTCTTAAAGAGGTAGAGGATGAAATGAGGGAAGAGCAGCTGAAAGCCAAAGGCAAAGAGGCTATTTTACAGGTGACACTTGATGGCAATATGGAAGGGGCGGTCTGCGCTGAAGGGGCTGAAGGGGCCGATGGTGATGGGTTCTTTTCTGTCCCAGAGGAAACAGAGTCAGATTCAGAGCCAACATTAGCAAGCAGTGAGGAGGAAAATGACATGTCAGGCTCACTTTCAAGCTCTGAGGATAGCGACATTTCTAGAGGGAGAGGCACGCAAAAGAAGCGCAAATCTGCAGCAAGAAGAGCAGGCTCCCCACAGAACATGCATAAGGGAACAACTAAAAGGCTTGTGTGGGACTACTCAGCTACCTCTAGTTTATATAAGGAAGATGAAAAAGAGTTACAAAATGATGGGGGGAAGCTGGACTTGATGTTTGCCACATTGAAACAAATACAAATGGAGGCAAGGGCGGAAAGCAGAAGAGCCAGACATGATACAAAAAAAATCCAAGCCTCCATCAGGAAAATAAATAAAAAATTTGAAGAGGTGGAGGAAAGAGTTATCGAAGTGGAAGAAAGAACTGGCCGCTTAGAGGACGAAGTAAATGAGTGGCAAGCGACTAAAGAGGGTCAGAATAAGGCCATGGAAGATTTACAGTGGAAGGTGGAGGATTTGGAAAATCGCCAGAGACGCAATAATGCTAGACTCCTGGGAATTGAGGAAGGGATTGAAGGCCAAGATCCCAGAGGCTTTGTGGTCAAGCTGTTAAAGGGAGCATTCCCGGAGGTACCATGGAACTGGGAACAAGAGGTGCAGAGGGCCCACAGGTATCCACTCTTCGCAAGGAAAAATCATAAGGAAGGCTCAGGAACACTACCCAGGGCTATGCTAGTATTTTTTGGAAACTACCTGGCAAGACAAGAACTTATGGAGAGAGCCAGGCCCGATGCTAAAAAATCAGTGGAAGGAGTAACTTTCTTTGCAAGACCCGACTTCTGTCACATAACAGTGGAGAGGCGCTGGAGGCTAAGACAACTGATTAACGAGTTTAAGTCCTATGGAGCAGAGGCATACTTAATGTTCCCAGCGAAATTGAAGGTCATAGTAGCAGGGCGCACTAGAATGTTCTTTTCTGAAATAAAAGCGGGAGAATTTTTGACAGAACTAAAAGAACAAAGTGGGGATAGGAGGAAATAATGTAGGATTCCTGATTTTGCCTGATAAGAAAATGAAGTAGGCGATAAGAGGGCAGGGGAGGGGGGGCGACTCTACAGTGCTAAGCGGACACGCATAGGTCAGGGATGACCTATTTGCCTGTCACAGAGGGGGGGCTTTCGGGGTGGGGGGCGTCAAGGGGGGGGGGGAGAGGGAAGTGAAGAAGTCATGGGTGTAAGGTGGTGGTTTAAAAAGATACAGATTTGTAAAGCTTGTAAAATTTGGTGTGTAGCACTTAGAGAATGCATAGAAAAAGACAAAAAAGTCAAAAAAGTAGATGTGGAGCTGGCAAGTCCTAAATCTGTAGTATGGCAGTTAGGATAATGTCGATTAACATCTGTGGGCTTAACAATATGGAAAAAAGACAGAAGTTATCTTCATTGCTGCGTTACTGGAAAATAGATATAACTTGTATACAGGAAACACACATAGCAGTTGAAGAAAGGTTCTTACTTGGCCAAATGGGATTTGAGATTCTTGCTAGTACAAGTCAAGAGGGAAGAAACAGGGGGGTGGCAATTCTGGCCAGAAGAGGGGTAGCCCTAGTTAAAAAGAAAAAAGAGGATTCTGATGGAAGATGGGTGATATTAGACATAGAAGTAGCTAGGGTAAGATACACCTTGGTCTCGCTATATGGTCCAAACGAAGATGATCCGACATTACTAGATTTTATTGATAGGGAACTGGCCTTGTGGCCAGAGCCAGTGATCTGTTGCGGGGATTTCAACATTAATGGGCTGAATGGAATATTGGATGCAAGTGGAGGTACATATCAGGGAAGGAAAAAAAAGGTGTATAAAGCAGTACAGAACCTCGCTAGGCACAACGCGATGGTGGATATATGGCTGGAACTTAACCCAATAGGCGCTGGTAGCACGTTTTATTCAGCACCACATCAAACAGTAGCTCGACTGGACTACTTCTTTATTTCTAGTTCTCTAGTCAGCAGGGCGGAAATAGAATGTCTCCCGAGAATAATGTCGGATCATAACCCACTGGTACTAAGCCTAGCAACGACACAACAAGCAGGAAAAGCTAACTCAACATGGACATTTGAGAGAGGTCTGCTGAAAGAAGAGGACTATATTGTAAGGATGAAAGTATGGATGACTCAATTTTGGGATATAAATAGATACTCCGCCTCGGCAGATATGGTTTGGGATAGTTTTAAAGCGGGAATAAGGGGGGAGACACTGAGTTATACATTACGTAGAAATAAAGAAGAAAAGGAGATGGTGGAAGAGGAAATTAGAACATTGATCGAGCTGGAGAAAATGCTAGTAGATGCAATAGAGAGACAAGAGCCCATCGACCAGATATTAGTGGCTATAGAGGAGCGAAAGGCGGAAACAGGGATCACCTTGGCACAAAAAACAGCAAGAAAATACCTAGCGAATAAAGAAAAATGCTATGAATACAACGAGAGGGTGGGGCACTTGCTTGCGATAAGAACTAGGCAAACGTTAGCTGCAGGCGAGATTAAAGAAATCAAGGATGATAATGGAGTAATCGTTAATAAAGTTGAAGAGATACAGGAGGTGTTCAGAAGATTTTATGAGAGGCTTTATGAGCAGGATAAAAATGACGGAGAGATAGAGATGAAAAGCCTGGAGTATTTAAGGGAAGGTTTACAAGATGGATTGAGCGTAGAAGAAAGGGACAAATTGGATATGCAGCTAACGGTACAGGAGATAAGGGATGCAATATTTAGCTTACCCTCTGGTAAAGCAACTGGTCAGGATCAGATCCCGGTAGAATTTTACAAGACTTTTTGGGAGGTATTAGCTAAAGACATTTGGTCAATTTGCAGTTTGGCACAGGGAGGCAGAATAGTTCCTAAATCTTGGGCGGGCGCTGATATAATTGTCATATTAAAAAAAGATAAACCCCCCACTGAGCCGGGCTCTTACAGACCTATCACTCTGCTCAATGCCGATGCAAAAATATTCTCTAAGGCATTGGCGAATAGATTGAGTAAGGTGATAGAGAAGGTGGTGTCCCCTACACAGCATGGGTTTATACCCGGCAAAGGAACTACCGAACATATCAGACAGTTGATTACAATTCTGGACGCTGAAGCAGCCTCGGGGGACCCTGTCGCGGCTATATTTTTGGATGCTGAGAAGGCTTTTGACAGGGTCTCCTGGGTCTATCTATGGAAGGCTATGGAGTGGGCTGGTATTGGTCGAAGATATATAACTGCAATCCAGGCACTATATAAACATCCCAGCGCTAGGATACGCATTAATAGATCATACTCCAACGCAGTACAGATCAGACGGGGAACCAGGCAGGGATGTCCAGCCTCACCTCTACTATTTGCAATTTATTTAGACCCCTATCTGAGAAGGCTGACAAAAAATAGGCGGATTAAGCCAGTTTCTTTGTATGAAAAAGAATATAAAATATTTGCTTACGCAGACGACGTGGCTGTTATAACACCTATACCAGAGGAGTCACTAGCTGAAATAGAACAGGAGGCAAGAAAATTTGGAGAGGTGTCAGGCTATTCGATAAACAGGGGGAAAACACAAATAGTTCTGAATAGACATACTGCATTTGTAGACGCAAGAGTTGTCTCAGATACAAAATACTTGGGTGTTAAGGTGACAGCAGATCTGGAAAAATTAGTAGAGCTAAATATGGAACCATTACTAGACAAAGTTAAAACCAATTTGGAGAGGGTCAATAATCTACACTTGACTCTCATGGGTAGAATCAATTTTGTTAAAATGGTTACTTTTCCAAAATTTTTATATTTATTTAGGGCAATCCCACTCTTTTTTGAAGGGATATGGTTTAATAAAATAGAATCAGCGATTAATAAATTAATTTGGGCCCAGGGGAAGACACGTAGGGCATACCGTTTTTTAACTCTATCACGAGAAAGGGGAGGCTGGGGAGCACCCGATTTTAGATTTTACTATTGGGCAACGGCTCTACAATATTCCAAAGGATTATTAGGTGGAAGTGCTCAGGAGGAGGAGGTGGGAAGAAAGGGCCCGGCTAATGTATATGAAGCCCTCTTAGGTAAAGCGGCAGAAAATGCCTTAGTGACAACAGTGGACTTCGCATACTTTAAGCACACAAAATTCAAGACCCTGAGTGCGATCTATAAAGTCTGGAAAGCAGTAAGGAAAAAACTGGGATTGGGAAGATACAATAGGTATTTAAGGCTCTATATGAACAATGATCTCCCAATGGAAATCTTCCATGACACAGTTATGAGTGAATGGGATGTGAAAGGGATTAAGAAACTGGGGGACCTACTGGACACAGAGGGGGTAATTTTATCATACCAAAATATACAGCAAAGGTATAGCATAGCTGGAAATAATTTCTTCAAATACCTTCAAGTGAGGAGCTACTTTCATACTAAAACAGGGGGTGCAGGAGGGATGAAGTGCTACAGGATAATGGAATACCTGGGAAGCAGCCTTGCATGTTCAATAAGACAGTTGTATGCAGAGCTCCAAGTTTACAAGGTAGATGATAGAGAAAAATACAGCAATAAATGGAGAGAACAGATAAAGGCAAGACCAGAAGACTTACAAACCTCTTTAGATTATGGTCGAACTATTTTATGTTCAGCGACACTTCAAACTCAGCACTACAAAACAGTATACTCACTATATTTCACACCAGCCAGAATAGCCAGTTGGGGCGGCTCCTCTGGAATAACGTGCCCAAGGTGTAATTCCACAGAGGCTAATATAACACATATGTTTGCAAATTGCCCACAATTGTATACTTTAAAATTGGCGATAGAAGAGTTTCTGGATAAATCTTTGGGAATACGAACGAATCTAACTGAGGAGCTGATAATTTTGGGGGTAAGCCTAGATGTAAATACAATCTATCCAGAATTTCTATTCATGGTCACGGCAGTATTTAGGATAATTGTAGCTAAAGCATGGAAGGAGAAAACAGCACCGTCATTCCAGACGTGGGTAGCAAGACTACTATCTACTTACAACCTGGAAAGGGCCATATATGATAGAAAAGGAAGGAAGGCAAAAGCTCTGGGGAGTAAGATTTGGCTACCTATTGAGAATTGGAAATGTAGGAAGGCTGTCCTTGATGGCAGCTGAGAAAATCAGTAGCTTTATTAGTTGTCATGAAGAAGAAGTTGGATGCAATATTTTGAAGCTTAGTGGTTTTTGTTGCCACTGTTCACGGTTGCCTGAAATATGTATTTTGGGCATCCTTACTGTTGTTTTGGTTATTATCATTTTTGCTTACTTGCTTATTGATACAAATCTGTACTTGTTGTAAATGACTGTGTAATGTTTTAAACACATTGGATGTAAAAGAAAAATGTGGGGGGGGGGAAAAAATTCTGAATAAAGATAAATAAAAAAAAAAAAAAGGAACTGGTTTTGATGCACCCATTTTCTAAGGTACCGCTGTGGGAATGTCCAAAAAAAGCCCACCAGATAGGAAAAACACTCGTAATCAGGAGAGCAGCCCGGCCACAGGTTTGGCGGTGTGACGGCGGGGCGGGCGGACCCGGTGCAGTACTGCCAAACCCATTATCAGGCACTTGGTGTGAAGCCAGACATAAGATTGGAAGCAGCCAAAACTTTTATGCAATATTAAAGACTCAACGCTTGTGGGCATTGCTCATTCTAATGCCAGTGAATCCCATAAAAACAAGCATTATTAATGCCAAAGGGACTGGTTTATGAATGAAAGTGCCCTTTATGTCACTGCTGGGTGTAGACACTCAATAAGTCACCATACACACACTCTGTCACTCATTTTTGAGCTCATGTATCCATTCATCTTTCCATTGATTCATCCTTCCAGTCACCTGACACAACCACAAAAACTCAACAACACATGCATTATAAGTTAGAAGAATGCAAGCAGAAAAAGGAAATAATGCTGCCATCTAAACACAGCGGGTATATCTTTGCAATAACAAAACTAAAAACAGCAACAGGGGTCTGTCTTGCAAAGGTGTTGTTAATAGTTTATCATTGTGTTAAACTTCAAGCCTGGCTGCCACATACGGACCCACCATTTGGCCGTCTTGAAATGGTACAGAAATGTTAAACTATGGACAATAGTATTCCAAAATGATCTCCTCATTTGGAGGAACTTGCCACTTGGAGTGTGCTGCACGGCAGATAAAATGAGAGGGAACCATTCAACCTGTTATCAATGCCTGAGATACTGTAGTATACTCATTAGAGTTATTAGAATAAGAAGACCAGAAGCAAAGAAATTAAAAGGAAACTATAAAAGGAGACACTTTTAAATTATAGAACTGGCCAACAAGCCCTGATACTCAAGCTCACTTACTTTCACGTGGATGTACACACGTGATCAGAAAATGCCATTTGATGGCAGACGACCCTGTAGTGTAGTTCCTATTTTCCCAATAGGCTCTGCGCATTGGAATAACATAAACAGCAGTGTAGATGTAGGACTGAGGTCATCTAGGTCTCTACTGACTATGTTAAACTTAATTTAGGTTTGCGCCAGCTAGCTCAGAGGTCACTGGAAACTTTCTCGAATGAAGAGGAATGGATCACCTTCCCTGGCTCAGACAAGAAGGGATTCAGTTTCCGACAACCGCATAAACATGACAACTTTGCTCCCTCAGAATAAGAGTATATCTCTAGAGTCGTGTGAAAACAATAGACAATTATTTCACTCAGTGAACAGTGCTACTTAGTTTCACCAGAGTGCAGAGAAATGGAGAGACAGGTGTTTTCAATAAAAAAGGTGTTATTTTTTGAGCAGTCTTCCTTCTCATGCAAGAGAAATGAATTGCCACAATTGCAATACTTAAAGTAAAGTAAAGTGCGTACAGTAAAAGTAGTATTATGAAATAATACTGTAAAAGCATTGATACGGTTTCTTAGCCATATGATACTTTAAAATGGATAGAATATATACATACATATATACATTGGCTAAAAGGCTCAACTGGTGCTTCTAACTAAGCCTACCCCGGTGTACCTGACCTAAGCCTAATACGTGGGAAGGGACAAGGAAGTAGCAGTGTTAAGTTAAGTTGGTTTAAGTAATTTTGCTAAGAATCTGCATCAAGAACTCTCCTAAGGGTTTAGTCAGCTCCGTACCTTGGTAATAGAATGTGGGAGGTCTGGTATCTCTTTCCTCAGGACTCGATACCCCAGCAACCCGCAAGGGTAGGCTGGAAACACTGGAGCTGGATTTTCTCGGCTGGAGAAAAAGACAGCGTCTCTCTCAGTGCGTCAAACAGGAGGGGCGGCTTCCGCGGGCACTCGCATCAGCTGGGCTCTCGGGCAAGTAGATGGCCGCTCTGCTCCGAACCACCGTGTGTTTGCTTAAGGCAACTGTTGGCATTTTATACCTGAAAGGTGCCGGGTTTGACGTAAGGTTGGACATAAGACGTCACCAAGAACTAACAGTTCTTGAAGGACTTCAGGAGTTCTTGTTCAAATCAAAACAAAAGCAGGGGGGTTTTTCCCAGGCTGCTGTATGCTTGGTTTGTTTAAAGAACGCGTTGTGCTTTCTAGGAGACGATGGGAGTAGCCATGCTGTGCTTTGGATTACATGGGCTATTCATGAATATGAATCTGATTCTTATGCCTTTGTCAGGACAGTATTGATTATAACCTCACAAGGGCATAAATCGGGAATATCGAATTAAGGTCCTAGATAAGAACACAACACCCACTCCACGAATTGATGTCCATCATTACTAAAACTAAGCAATATTAAACATTCAAAGGTGCATGTGTTTTTTTCCGACCCACCCTAAAATACATATTGCATTTGAAATGGTATACGGTAAATACACGGAAATGAGTATTTGTACTGTACGCTTTTCAAGCAGTGTTATCATTCAGAGAAATGCATATATATATCAGCTGAATGAATTGCAAAAATTACACAAGAAATGGCTCTAAATACAGACAAGAAGGTCGAGACCATTTCATCACATATTTATATAAATTTCTGTTATATGTGCTAGAGGCTGAGGTAAAATATTGTCTCTAGTATCCTAAAATAGAAGCTCTGTTCTCTAAGAATAGTTCTACTTTAAGCAGAGTACCATGTGCCAAAAAGGTAAATATTTTGAAAATATGGGCAAAAATAATTTCGCTTTCAGGGGAAAAGTTCCAAATGTTTTCTTTAGCTTTGTTTATCAAAAACTGAAGGCCGAATTCAGAGTTCAGGGAACGCTGTGTGCTCATTGTTTTTCTTAAGAGTTATTCTCATTGGTTGGAGAGAACATTGTTTAAGACATACTTGCAAAAAATAGGTCTACCATATCAGGTGAAAGTTCGACCAGGTTCGAAAATATTGCAACTGTGCAATTTTCTGTGAGAGTGCTATCATCGATGGTTGGATCAGCAATGCTCAGAGAAGGCTGTACCTGTTCGGTGCTGCTTTCCTCTCTTACCTCGCCGCCACATACTCGTAGTGGTGAAATCTCAACGAATGCCGTCATCAGAATCCGTAGCCGCTGGGGACAACACGATGCATGAGTCGTTACTGGACCTAGCAAAGTATCGATATCCATTGGTACTGCTGATTGTAGTGTAAGACAGATGTCCAACACGCATTCTTCTCCGCATAGCAGACATCGAAGCACAGGTATGATGCAATCTTTCCAGATCGGTCTGAATGAAAGAAACCAAGTTGTACTTAGATCTCTTAGCCGGGCCAATCCGAGGACCTTAGTGATACGGTCTTGGTATCGTATTGCTAGGATCGTTTCTTCCATCGTTGCTAGAGTCTTGCCTGTGGATTGGCTTGCCATATCGGTGCAGAAGAAGCAAAAATAAAATTCCTGCTACGAGTCCCAAGATTAAGGGTAGGCCGCCAAAGACAAAATGGACAAAATTCGGAAAGATGCCCAGAACTGTTTCAAATGGTGTTAACAGTCCCGAAAAAATTGTCTTAAATACATGTGCGATGCCACTGGTATCAGACATGTTTAAGATTTGGCTTAACACTTCTACGAAATGTAAGGGGTAATTTGTTGATAAAAGGGTATGTGTCTCTGCTGTTGTCCTTGCAACTTGCAGTTCATACGTTTCTTTTGATGACGTTAGAGGCACAGTTGTTTGTAAAAGAATAAACTTCATTCTGCTTAAAGTATCAATTCGAATAGAAGAGATATTCAACCGAGGCCATAACGCAGCCCCCATATCTGGATTGCCTTGTGGATACAATACTTGCATACAGCAAATGGCCCTGGAAGTTACAGTTGTCAGATAGGCTTTTCCTGGCAGCATGCCACAACAGCTGTGGTCACTTATTAAAATGTAACTACCATTCGAAAGTGGTGTAAAAAATGGCTCTATCTGTTTTGCAGGCGTGCCATGCAGGTGACATGAAAGGTTATTTGAAGACCCTTCGCAGGCTCCATGCAAATTAATTCCTTGACACAGAAGTGTACCGCTTAGTGATTTTTTACAATTTTTACCACTAAGAAATACCTCTCTGTTTCCTTCACTGTAACATCTGTGTGTATAAGGTAAATCCCAGGTTGATTTGATGTATTCCTTACCCAACCTTTCATACTGGCCTGCTGGTATATACTCTTGACAGTAATTAAACTGGAAAGTTGTTATTGGAATTGTAATCGTTCCATGTATTATCCATTCAATGACAGGTCTTTCTGACATTGTCAATGGTAATCTCTCAAGTTTTTCAATGCTCAGGATTGTATAATTTGCTCCTTTTTGTGCCAAACTGATTTGTTTATCAGTAAGGTTAAAGTTACCGAATAATGACGTTGTGTTGATTAAACGCCATGGTACGTAGCCTGAACGCAGATTTTGCAACGTCCATCCCAGCTGTACAATAGAACGTAATTGAGACTGACCATGCTTTTAGAATTAGTAAGTCCTGATCTATTATGTCAAAGGCAGATGATACAATACTGTCAAGTGAATATATTCTGGCAGACAGAGTCGTTAACCCATTGTCCACAACAGAAAGTGATTTTTCCAAATGAATACGATCAATTTCTCGTATTTTCTCAGCAGTTTCAATTTGCATTACTTTCCATGCTTCGTTGTATGCAGCATATATACCGGCCGCTATGAAACCTGTTTGCTTGGTCCCAGTAAGAAATCACGCAAGTCAGCACCATCTTTAAGTAAAGTCAAGTGTTGCTTAATTTCAGCCAGTGTGGATTTCTGTAGCCACTCAAGGCATAGTTTCCCTACACTGTATGTTGTAACTATCTCTGGATGTTGTCTAAGGGAATATCTAGGGTCTGGTCTGGTCATTTCATTTTGAACCCCTGTGTTTTATTCAGGAATCTATCTTGACAGTTATTCGTGTCTGTTGGCCAGATCAACCATTTTTTCCAATCAGTATGTGTTCTGTTTTGGTATAACATATTTGAAACGTTTATCTCCACATCAGTAGTACTATCACTATCAGGCATGGGTTTTGGAATAGACGGTGTGTTCATGTCTTTTATCTTAGCAAGGCCAAGACAAGTAGTTTGTTGAATTGTGTCATTCAAGAAAACAATTTGTTCTGGGATCATGCAGGCCCTAAAAAGTTCTTCTAGGCCTTGTACTTGCCAATCTTTGGAACCCCAGATCGTTTTTGTTTCAATGGTTTTTTCCGAAATATCGAAACCTAATATAGACATTTTGTTATAAAAATTTTCTGAATAAATCAATTTAGTATTTGTCAACATTGTTTTCATTCCTGTTCTATTTGATAATTTAAAATAAAACGTTCTTGGGTCACTGTTATTAAGTCCTGAGAAGTATTGGAATTTATCAGAAAACTTTCTTGAACTGCCTTTTGGTGGTGTCGGACAGTGTTCCCACTGGTTAAAACAAAAAACATTTCTAGGTTGAGCACTTTTATGCAATGATCACCATAATGGTTGTAGCAGTAAAGCTCCTCATAATTGGACGAACCCTGCAAGTAATCTTGTTCTGTAAATTTTGCTGACATTACTAAATCTGACATCATATTATTAATGTTTTCAAAGTCCCAGTCATCAGAGAAGGTACTAGTTGTTACAAAGCCACTTAATGAAATCTTGAGCTCGTGGGGATACTTTAAAAGCTCGACCGGGCCCAAAATGTCATAATCAGTTCTGTCCCATGCTACCCCACCGGGTATTGGAATGGCTGTGATGTTCACTGATGACAGTTCTCTTTTCTCGATGTGAGAAGATGTGTGTGGCTTTAAGACCAAGTTGATGTTCTGACTTGCTGTGTCCATTGTACTATATTTTCCTTCAATGAATCTCCCCAAACATATAACCACGATGAGCCAAAGCAGGAGGAAAAGTACACCTAACACAACCCAAAATTCAATCCATGGTGAAATTAGGTAAGTCTTTTTCAGTTGGTGGAAAAGTTCAATTACTTTGTTTTTAAAACTCTGTGTTGGAGGCGTTTCTTCATGTTCGCTTATGTCTTCAGAGAAATTGTCAAAGTTGATGAAGTAGCCTGATGCAGTTCTGTCAATTGTTGGAATTGCTTCCGGATTTTCATTTGCTTTTGCATTTTTCTTTGTTTCATTTGAATAGTCTGAAGCTACATCATTGTAGATTGGTGTTTCTTGACTAACTGTTATTATTTGGGTTTCAAGAGGCACAGGTTCCATGGCATTATTGCATAGTCCTTTTTTATTCATTGCAGATTTTTTGATTTTGATTAGTCTCTCAGCATGAGCTTCTTGGACTGTAGCAAACTTTGGTATTCTGCTATTTCTTGGGAGTCCACTGGGCCTACTACTTATTATTAGCACAAGATTGTGGTTTTACCAGGTCGATGGATACAACTCGGTTCTCCCCTTTACCAGCAAGGGGCGGTAGTACTACTGATCTTGTTCCGTTGATAGCTAAGACAGGTACTGCTTTTCTGTAAGAAGGCCCAAATTCCTTCTTTACCGCGATCTTTTCTCTGACCAGATCCCCAGTTTTTGGAATCCAGACAGGTCTTGCTGGGACAGGTGGTTTTTCTTCAGTGGATGTTGACTGTTGTTTCAACTTTATGTTACTCAGGTTTTTTCTTTTTTCATTTAGATCCTGTAAAACAGCCAAGCGATCTTTGATATCAAAGCTTTTTTCTTCTACCACTGAAGTATGACTATCTAAGTCCTGAATATGCATTCTAGTTCTGAACAATAGTTCGTATGGAGTGAGACCTTTTAGAGAGTTTCTTGGCAGATTATTAAGACTACGTTGGACACTTGTTAAATATTTGACCCACCCATCACCTGAACCTAATACCCTTGGCATTATCGATTGCTTTATGTCCCGGTTTTTTCTTTCCACAACCGCATTTCCCTCAGGATGGAAGGGACTAGAATACCGCAATGCGATGCCCATACTGTTCATGGCCTCTTTGTAAGCTCGAGAGCTAAACGCGGAACCCTGATCAGAATGTAGCATGCCAATTGCGTATGTGCCGATAAAGACTCGCAAATCTTTTATAACAGTTCTGGCGTCAGCCTAGTGTGGTGGTCTACATTTTAAGTGAATTCTGTCTTAATTATTATGGGGACGCATTTCTCCTATTGGATTTCTGCGTTAAAGATAGCCTGAATCTTTCTAGTAATGGTATCTGGGCTACAGGCTGGACCGGTTCACAACTGCGATCTCTGTTGCAGTTCTTGCAATTTTTTGCAAAATAGTAGATATCTACGCTCATTCCCGGCCACCAATATTCTGATTGTAGGTCCATCAAAGATTTCAGGATTTCTTGATGCCTCAGACCCAACCCCATATGTGCTTCTTGTAGTAAGAAGATTCTCCTGTTCGTGTTTGGAATTACCCTTCCCTTTGCTCGAATCCCACTCCAGGGATTCGAGCAAAGGGAACGGAGTTTGCGTCAATTATGTATGTATTACTGAGTGGATAGTTGAGAGGTAATGCTGAATAATCACCTTTCAATGAGTCTTTTACCGCTAGCATGGTTTCCCCATGTATGTGTTTTTCTGAACGCTTTTCAGTGGCTACGGAAGCCGGGCAAGCCGCTTCCGCTATGGCTGTGTTAGCCAATGAATTCCCTGCAACGTGAACGCCATCACGTCGATGACTCAATGCGTGTATCACGTGAGTCTTTCGTAGTTCTTTCTGTAAAAGAACTACCTGTTCCCAAAGCCTTTTATGCTTTACTGTGGCACCTGTGTCATCTTTGTAACCATTTTTGATCCATGTCTGCATGTCACTGTTATAGGATTTGACGCAGAAATACAAATCGCACACTATTAGTGTGGGGAATTCGCAATAAGCATTTTCAAGCGCCATCTTTAAGGTTCTTATTTCAGCTCGCTGAGCTGAACATTTCCTGAGTGATTCCGTTTTGGTAATCATTGGTTTGAATCTACCAGAGCGCCAGCGACCTTTAACAATCGCGCACGCTGCATCATAGGATTTGTTTTCTACATCAAAATGTTGTGCGAATCTGTCCATATAGATTACGCAGGTATATTTTTCTAGAGGCAGGATTTCAGCTGGCAGAGGATATTCCCGTTCATATACTAGATCATCTAGTTTTTTCAGTTTTGGGTCAAAATAGTATTTAACATCTTCTGTAGCCAAAGAAGTTTCCCATTCTATCCATTCTGGATCTAATACTCCTTTAACCAAGTTACGTGGACTTGTTAACGCCTCAAGGGCTGATTCTGCTGAAAAAACAGTTATTCTCTTGCCTTGGGCTAGGGCTCTTTCTTTTGCTACAGCAGTTCTAACCGCAGTTAGAATTTTCTCTGTGGATCTGAATTTCATTTCAGCTTTAGTGTACAAATGTGATTTGTAAGCTATAGGTACCGTTTCTCCCTCATTAGAGGTCAGGTATGTGAATCCGCATCTTCCTGGGATGACTCGGATTACAAGATTGCGTGTGTTCTCACGTGTTTGCAATTGTGTTTTAGTTAACATGTTTGTTTGTAGTGATCTCAAAATTTCGGTGTTTTTCTGAGTCCAATTGTTTTGTTTGAAATCTAGTTTTATTAATTCATAGAGAGGTTTAACTCTTTCAGCATAATTTAGAATATATGTTCTTCCGAAATTCAGGAAACCTAGTAGTGATTGTAAATTCTTCAGCGTTTTTGGTGCTTGGAGTTCAGCACATTTCTCTAGGAAATTGTTTGCTAGGCTTTTGCCTTCACTTGATAATTCATAACCTAAAAATAGGACAGTTAGATGGGCAATTCATGACTTTTTAAAGTTGAATTTGTAACCCTCTGAGGTGAGTCCAAGTATTATGGTGTTCACCCTTTTTAAGTGAGTCTGCAGGTCATCACCTGTGAGATAGATGTCATCAACATATGATAATGCTTCATCATCATATATTTGTAGTAACTCTGTTACCCTTGCTGAGAATAATCCTGGGCTATTCTTGAATCCCTGTGGGAGTCGGCAAAATTGTTTTTGTGATCCAAATATTGAGAAAGCGGTCAAATACCTGCTTTCTGGTGCAATGTTTTGACAGAAGAATCCATTAGAGATGTCTAGTGTCATTTTATACTTTTTGCTGCACTATATGAGTTTTGCACTGCAAATGTTTTACAACAGGAGTTAAGGTGTCGTAGTCCAAAACTAGACGATACGAATCGTCTGGTTTGGAGACAGGAAACAAAGGATTGTTCATTTGAGAGGTGCATGTTTCGATCACCCCTTGTTACTCAAGTTGATCTAAGATCTCCCTGACTTGTTTTTTTAGCTTCTTGTTTAACTGGGTACTGCCTTTGTGCAGTGGGCTGATTTTTTAACTGGATCTTGTGGTGAGGTGAGTCCTCATCCCATCCTACATGATTTTTGTACAAAGCAGGAGCTTGTACAAAATTTTCTTGCATATGTGTATGTTAGAACCGGCTGTCTCTAGTTGGCAGAGGTATACACTTCTGACAAATAGGGACACACCTTTTCTAGTCAGGGCAAGGGGATCACACCCTTTGATAACCCCTGCTCACCCCCTCGGTAGCTTGGCAGAGCAGATAGGCTTATCTCGGAGGCTGTGCGCTAAGCATTTATGACCACATACAGTAATAAAGTGAATACACTACAAACGGACACGAGACAGTAGTATTATAAAAATAAGTATTTTTATATAAGGCTTAGCACAAGACCAAATAACGACAAAAATGTACACAATCTTAATAAATATTCTGGGAAGGGAATAATGGTTCAAAGGTAGTTCTTCTTTAGCACAAAGTCTTTCGTATCAAAGCAAATCTTCTTGGAAACACAGTTCTTAGCAACAAGGTAACCCACACGGGGGCTACCCGACGTCGGGGCAAAGTTAATTCAAAGGTTCGGCGTCGACCTCAAGGAGCGCTACGTCGAGCCCAGAGTCACACGGACCCCCAACAACACAGTACCTTGGAAAATGAAGCACACGATGATCAGCGGCGTCGAGCAGTCCGGCGTCGCGTCTTCGGTGTCGATCAGGCCTCAGCAGGCGCCGTCGTCGATGATGCTGTTGCAAAGAGTGAGCAGCGCTCACGGCGTCGAGAGGGCACGAGGGCGATGCGATCAGCAGCGGTGCAGACACGAGGTCCCTTGGAGCTGGAGCCGAACTCACTACTCACTGGCGTTGCTGCTGGCGTCGATCGGGCCCGGCGGCCGGCGTCGAGGAAGCGGGACACTGGAGCCGTTACTCACTATGTCCAGCTGGATTCGGCGACGTCCGTCGGTGTCGAGATTGCTGGTTCTTTCAGAGGTGCTGGATTCACAGGTTCCAGCAAATAGCACTTTAAGCAGATGAAGTCCTTTAGCCCTGTGACTTCAACAGGAGACTGGCACTCTTCCAGTCCTTGGAGATTTTCTTAGCAAGCGTGAGAGTACACACACAGTTCCTCTCTCCTGGTTCCTTGGCAAAAATAAAGAAGCACTGCAGGATTCCCCCCAGCAAACAGCACACTGGCAGAAGGGGTAGGCAAGTCCTTAGATCAGCAGGCCTCTTGTCCTTGGTTACAGGGTTCCTTGTCAGAAGTGATCTAATTTCTCGGTTCAGGGGTCCTTCTCTTATACCCCTTTTTGGCTTTGATCCCTTTGTCCAGGCAGGGGAATTTCCCAACACCCGGGGTCTGTTGTGGGTGGAGCCAGGCAGAAGCACCTGGCCTATTCATTGCGCAGGGCTGGGTCCTCAGACGCCCAGCAGGAGGTGGAGCCAGCATTGACACTGGCAGGAGCAGAGCTATCGGCCTCCTGGCAGGAGGTGGGGCTAGGATCGTCCATGGCAGGCACAGAGCCATCAGCCGCTTGGCAGGAGGTGGAGCCAGCATTGTATCAGGCAGGGCAGGCTATCAGCAACTACTCTCCCCCTACTCTCAACGCAAATGTCCCACTCATCCCACACTGACTCATCCAGACCTGTGGAGCCACCCAGCTCCTGTCACACACACGCAAGACCAGCGGAAACCAGAAATGGTTAGACAAGAAAATAGACACTTTCTAAAAGTGCTATTTTCGAACCCAGAGTCAAAAAACCATCCACACCAACGGATGCGTAATTAAACCCCTAGTTCAGGGATACCAAACTCGACATTGCACCATGCTCCCTGAGCCAGCTAGGATCCTAGCCTTAATAATCCCGGCGGCCCATTCTAACTAATGGAGAGCAGGCTACCTCGCAATAGTGAAGAACGAAGATGGCTGTAATTCACTATTAGGACATGCCAACTTGGTCAGGCTTGTCCTACCTCATACTTACAATGCACCCTGCCCGTGGGCCTACCATAGGGGTGACTAACATGAAGTCAAGGGAAGGTGTGAGGGGCTGGCAAGTAGGTATACTTGTGCAGTCCGCATGACAGCACTAGGCTGCACGTGGGTCTCGCAATGACCGACCCGTAGACATTCTTTTACGAGGCCGCTCTTGTGGGTGGCACAACACGTGCTGCAAGCCCACGAGCGGCATTTGTATTTACAAGCCCCAGCACTCCTGGTGCACTAGACTAGGGACTGATAGTAAACCAAATAAGCCTGGATACAATCGATACATCAATTTATCATAGGGAGCACTTGCGCTGTGGCACTGATCAGCAGTGGCACGGCCCCCAAAGCATTATCCAGCAAAACATCGAAAAACAGTGGAGGCAAACAGAAAAAATGGAGGAGAGACTCAAGCCAATGATGTCAGGTCTAACACGTGTCCCCTCCAGCTGAAATGTGGGGAGAACTACCCTTGACCTAGGGAGTCCTCTTCACTAAGGCGGAAAAATCTGGACAGACCATCAGCATTGGCGTGATCTGTACCAGGGCGGTGTTCCACCGTAAAGTCCATCCCCTGTAGGGAAATGGACCACCTCAACAGTTTCGGATTCTCACCCCTCATCTGCATCAACCATCTGAGGGGCCTGTGGTCTGTCTGAACCCGGAAGTGAGTCCCAAACAGGTAGGGTCTTTGCTTCTTGAGCGCCCAGGCCACAGCAAATGCTTCTCTCTTTATCGCACTCCACCTCGTTTCCCTGGGAAGTAACCTCCTACTGATGAAGGCTACAGGCAAGTCTCGGCCCCCACGCCATGCTCTGAAGCGTCCGTCTGGACAATAAATTCTTTCGAAAAGTCGGGTGCCTGGAGTATAGGTGCTGTACACATTGCAGTTTTCAGGGTGTCGAAGGCCGTTTGACAGGCATCAGTCCAGATCACGTTTCGTGGCTGCTTCCTGGAAGTCAGCGAAGTCAAGGGGTGCACAATGTTACCGTAATCCTTGACAAACCTCCTGTAATAACCCGTGAGTCCTAAGAAGGCTCTCACCTGAGTTTGGGTTTTGGGCGGCGCCCAAGCCAGGATGGTATCAATCTTGGGTTGCAGGGGGGCAACCTTGCCGCTCCCTACTTGGTGCCCCAAGTACACCACCGAACCCTGCCCAATCTGGCACTTACTGGCTTTGATTGTGAGGCCTGCTCCGCGCAGGGCCAACAACACTTCCTGGAGGTGGCGCAAGTGTTCCTCCCAGCTGGCGCTGAACACTGCGATGTCGTCCAGGTAGGCGGCACTGAAATCCTCCAGTCCAGCCAAGACCTGGTTGACCAACCTCTCGAAAGTGGCAGGGGCATTCTTCATCCCGAAGGGCATCACCCGGAACTGGTATAGCCCATCTGGTGTGGAGAATGCGGACCTCTCCTTTGCCCCATCAGTCAAGGCGATCTGCCAGTACCCAGACGTTAGATCAAATGTACTAAGGTACCGGGCAGCCCCCAACCGATCTATGAGCTCATCAGCTCTGGGGATGGGGTGCGCGTCAGTCTTCGTGACCGAATTGAGTCCTCGGTAATCCACGCAGAACCGGAGTTCTGGTGAAGCACCAGGCGCTGCAGCCTTCGGGACCAAGACCACTGGGCTGACCCAAGGGCTGCTAGAGGACTCAACCACCCCTAACGCAAACATTTTGGAGACCTCCTCCTTAATGTAT
Organism: Lissotriton vulgaris; assembly: GCF_964263255.1. Lineage (NCBI taxonomy): Eukaryota > Metazoa > Chordata > Amphibia > Caudata > Salamandridae > Lissotriton > Lissotriton vulgaris. The sequence continues at coordinate 648,843,991 of NC_141698.1, read as the reverse complement.
GCTCGAACCTTGTCAGTCACCCTGTAAGCCTTGTGCTTCACAGGAGGGCTGTCTCCGGTGTCAACGTCATGGACACACCAATGAGTGACACCCGGAACCAAGGAAAACAGATCCGGGAATTGTCCCAACAGGTGGCGACAATCCTTTTTCTGCTCAAGGGTCAGTGTGTTAGAGAGGACCACACCATCCACTGACCCGTCTTGCTCTTTAGCACACAGGAGGTCAGGAAGAGGCTCACTCTCCTCCTCCATTCCAGCATCCGTAGCTAGGAGCATGCCCACTTCGGACCTTTCTAAGTGGGGCTTCAAACGGTTGACATGCAGGACCCTCAAGGGGTTCCTGGGAGATTTCAAGTCCACCAGGTAGGTGACATCGCTCTTCTTCTCCACAACCTTAAATGGTCCAGTCCACCTGTCCTTGAGCGCACAAGGTTCCACAGGGGACATGACCCATACTTCTTGACCAGGCTGAAGCTCTACCAGAGTGGCATTCCGGTCGTACCATCGCTTCATCTCCTCCTGGCTGGCCTCCAGATTTGCCTGAGCAAGTTCTCTGAAGCGCCGAGTCTGGTTCCGAAAGGCCAGCATGTAGCTGTATACATCCTGGGGAGGTTTCCTGGGAGATTGCTCCCAGCCTTCCTTGACCAGACTCAAAGGCCCTCTTACCGGGTGACCGTACAAAAGCTCAAAGGGGCTGAACACTAGAGACTTCTGCGGCACCTCTCGGTAAGCAAACAACAGGCATGGCAAGAGGACGTCCCATTTCCACCTCATTGGTTCTTCAAGACCCATGATCATGCCTTTAAGGGTCCGGTTGAATCTCTCAACCAGCCCATTTCCTTGAGGGTGGTAAGGAGTGGTGAACTTGTAGGTTACCCCACACTCCTTCCACAGAGACTTCATATAGTTCAAAATAAAGTTGGTGCCCCGGTCTGACACCACCTCTCTGGGGAACCCCATCCAGGAGAAAACACCCATCAGTGCCCGTCCCACCACGGGGGCCGTCACTGTTCGGAGAGGGATGGCTTCCGGGTACCGTGTAGCATGGTCCACCAAGACCAGGATGAACCTGTTTCCCAGGGCTGTCTTGGGGTCCAGGGGCCCAACAATGTCAATACCCACCCGGTAAAAGGGGGTACTGACTACCGGAAAAGGTTGGAGCGGAGCCTTCTGCTTCCTTCCGCTTTCCCCACTTGCCTGGCAAGTGTGACAAGTCTCACAATGGATGTCTACATCCCTGCACATCTGAGGCCAATAAAAATGGGTGACAAGCCTGTCATAGGTCTTGTCCTGCCCCAGATGTCCAGCTAACGGAACGTCATGAGCCAAACCCAGTAGGAAGGCTCTGGAGCGCTGGGGTACCACCAGCACACGGGCTGACCCAGGCTCAGCAGCCTTAGGCTCCCTATAAAGGAGGTCGTTCTCCCAGTACACAAAATGTGACCCTGACTGATCACCTGAGGATTGGGCTGAGGCCTGCTGCCTCATACCCACAAGAGAAGGGCACACCTTCTGTTCGGCATAGAATTCCTCCCTGGAGGGACCACCATCCTGCTGCCAATGGGTCAGCTCGGGCAGGTCTCCCAGTTCGGCAATTTGTTCCCCTGTGGGCTCCAGGGAATCCCCCTCAGGGTCTACCTCCTCCTGGACCACGGGAACTATGGGGGCCGGTTTCCCGCGCCTCCTGCCTCTTCTCTTCACAGCTGGGTCCTGGGCCGTACTTTCAGGCTCCGGGACCCCATCAACACCCTTACTCGCTGTCATCGATCGAGTGGTTGCACACACCCACTCTGGCACACCCAACATTTTCAAGTGCGTCTCCCTCTCCACCTTAGCCCAAGGGGAGTCTTCTAAATCATTGCCCAGGAGACAATCGACAGGCATGGCGGGCCTCACAGCAACCTGAAGAGTACTTGAAACTCCCCCCCATTCAAAGGAAACCTGAGCTACCTCACACTCTTTCTGGGAGTTGTCGGCAGCTATCACAGGGTAGAATGCGTGGGGAACCACCTGCTCTCTGGACACCAAGTGACACTTGACAGCTGTCACACTCGCTCCGGTGTCTCTGAGGGCTTCTACTCTATGGCCATTAATGGTCACCCACTGCCTATATTTGCTAATGTTACTAGGCAGCGGGGGTGGAGGGGCCATTTCCATGTCTCCTAGCGAGACCAGGGACATTTATGCGGGACCCCTCCCACCAGGGACAATCTTCACCTCCCCTCCCAGGGCTACACTCGCCAACTGACGGGGGGTGCACGCGGCGGTGCATTCGAATCCTTCTTGGGACACTGGGGGTCATAAAACCGGTGTCCCACCTGCCCACAACCGTAGCAGGTTAGGGGGCCCCTATGAACAGGTTTACCCGTCGGGCCCCTGGCTTCTTCTCAGGGGGAGGCTGGGAACCTTTCCCTTGGTTCCCTTGGGGATTACTTTGGGGCCCTTTCTGAGACTCCTTCTGTTTACCCTTGTCCCCCCCACTCTTCTGCTGGGGGCCCTGCCCACCTTTGGCTGAGTCTCCCACTGGACCCTTGTGGACCCTGGTACTGACCCAGCGGTCCGCCTCCTCCGCAAGTTTTCTAGGGTTAGATATCTTGCTATCAATAAGGTGCTGGCGCAGCTCTGGAAAACAGTTATTAGACAAATGCTCCCAAGCAAACAAATCATAAAGAGCTTCATAACTTTCCACTTTGCTGCCCTTTACCCAACCATCCATGGCTCTGCAAAAATAAGACACATATTCAACCCACGTCGTACCAGGCAACTTCTTACATTCTCTAAAAGCTTGTCTGTACTTCTCGGGGGTTAGGCCATACCGTAACATTAAAGCATCTTTCATATGAGCATACGACATCCTATCCGCAACAGGCATGTCTAACAGGGTATCTCTCCCCTCATTCACAAAGCGACCCCACAACCCCGCTCCCCAATTCTTCTCAGGGACCTGGTGGGCCAACAATGCTAGCTCATACGCTTTAAACCACTGACCAATATCTTCGTTCCTATGATAATCTTTTATCACATCTTTGGGAAAATAAAACCTACTTTCTGCAGGCTCGGATGGGATGCTGCCACCAGAGGGATTCAATTCTAACTTCTTAGCTTGGATGTCCAACTCCCTCAACTTGGTATCACGCTCCAAAGCTAACTTCTCCCTTTCGAAATCCAACCTTTTGGTCTCCAAATCAGCTTCTCTTCTACCTCTTGCATTCTCTAACTCCAACTGCCCATTTATCTTTAGCCTTGCCATTTCCATGTTGTATGCACGCTCCTTCGCCCTTTCTTCTCGTTCTTCAGGGCAAAGACCTTTGGAGGAAACACTGCTTCCGGGAGAGGACTCAGGCCCATTCGCTGGCGCCTCCTCTTCCCCTTCCACTGGCGGTACCACCACCGGATCAGTGGGATCTCTGGCTTCCAACCAGGCCTGCAATGCTTTGAGATATTCCTCCTTAATCTTGAGGCCTTTGGTAGGAACTTTAAATTTCTTGCAAAAGGATTTCAGCTCCTCCAGTTTGTAGACATTTATCTTCGCTCTGTCGAATTCCTCCACGACAACAACAGGGGTAGTGACTCCGGTGTCACTCATGGTCAAAACTGGCAGTGTTCAAAAAATCAAGTTTCAGAAAAGCGGAGAACAAAAAATGGAATCCTTCCAAGTAGATTGTGACTGCGCTATGGTCTGCTTTCACTATGTAGCGCACACTAATCACTGCACATGGGTCATAAATGCAAAGTTCAAATCCTCACCGCTGACCCACCAATGTTAGAACCGGCTGTCTCTAGTTGGCAGAGGTATACACTTCTGACAAATAGGGACACACCTTTTCTAGTCAGGGCAAGGGGATCACACCCTTTGATAACCCCTGCTCACCCCCTCGGTAGCTTGGCAGAGCAGATAGGCTCATCTCGGAGGCTGTGCGTTAAGCATTTATGACCACATACAGTAATAAAGTGAATACACTACAAACGGACACGAGACAGTAGTATTATAAAAATAAGTATTTTTATATAAGGCTTAGCACAAGACCAAATAACGACAAAAATGTACACAATCTTAATAAATATTCTGGGAAGGGAATAATGGTTCAAAGGTAGTTCTTCTTTAGCACAAAGTCTTTCGTATCAAAGCAAATCTTCTTCTTGGAAACACAGTTCTTAGCAACAAGGTAACCCACACGGGGGCTACCCGACGTTGGGGCAAAGTTAATCCAAAGGTTCGGCGTCGACCGCGAGGAGTGCTACGTCGAGCCCGGAGTCACACGGACCCCCAACAACACAGTACCTTGGAAAATGAAGCACACGATGATCAGCGGCGTCGAGCAATTCGGCGTCGCGTCTTCGGTGTCGATCAGGCCTCAGCAGGCGTCGTCGTCGATGATGCTGTTGCAAAGAGTGAGCAGCGCTCACGGCGTCGAGAGGGCACGAGGGCGATGCGATCAGCAGCGGTGCAGACACGAGATCCCTTGGAGCTGGAGCCGAACTCACTACTTACTGGCGTTGCTGCTGGCGTCGATCGGGCCCGGCGGCCGGCGTCGAGGAAGCGGGACACTGGAGCCGTTACTCACTATGTCGAGCTGAATTTGGCGACGTCCGTCGGCGTCGAGATTGCTGGTTCTTTCAGAGGTGCTGGATTCACAGGTTCCAGCAAATAGCACTTTAAGCAGATGAAGTCCTTTAGCCCTGTGACTTCAACAGGAGACTGGCACTCTTCCAGTCCTTGGAGATTTTCTTAGCAAGCGTGAGAGTACACACACAGTTCCTCTCTCCTGGTTCCTTGGCAAAAATAAAGAAGCACTGCAGGATTCCCCCCAGCAAACAGCACACTGGCAGAAGGGGTAGGCAAGTCCTTAGATCAGCAGGCCTCTTGTCCTTGGTTACAAGGTTCCTTGTCAGAAGTGATCTAATTTCTCGGTTCAGGGGTCCTTCTCTTATACCCCTTTTTGGCTTTGATCCCTTTGTCCAGGCAGGGGAATTTCCCAACACCCTGGGTCTGTTGTGGGTGGAGCCAGGCAGAAGCAACTGGCCTATTCATTGCGCAGGGCTGGGTCCTCAGAAGCCCAGCAGGAGGTGGAGCCAGCATTGACACTGGCAGGAGCAGAGCTATCGGCCTCCTGGCAGGAGGTGGGGCTAGGATCGTCCATGGCAGGCACAGAGCCATCAGCCGCTTGGCAGGAGGTGGAGCCAGCATTGTTTCAGGCAGGGCAGGCTATCAGCAACTACTCTCCCCCTACTCTCAACGCAAATGTCCCACTCATCCCACACTGACTCATCCAGACCTGTGGAGCCACCCAGCTCCTGTCACACACACGCAAGACCAGCAGAAACCAGAAATGGTTGGACAAGAAAATAAAACACTTTCTAAAAGTGCTATTTTCGAACCCAGAGTCAAAAAACCATCCACACCAACGGATGCGTAATTAAACCCCGAGTTCAGGAATACCAAACTCGACATTGCACCATGCTCCCCGAGCCAGCTAGGATCATAGCCTTAATAATCCCGGCGGCCCATTCTAACTAATGGAGAGCAGGCTACCTCGCAATAGTGAAGAAGGAAGATGGCTGTAATTCACTATTAGGACATGCCAACTGGGTCAGGCTTGTCCTACCTCATACTTACAATGCACCCTGCCCGTGGGCCTACCATAGGGGTGACTAACATGAAGTCAAGGGAAGGTGTGAGGGGCTGGCAAGTAGGTATACTTGCGCAGTCCGCGTGAAAGCACTAGGCTGCACGTGGGTCTCGCAATGACCGACCCGTAGACATTCTTTTACGAGGCCGCTCTTGTGGGTGGCACAACACGTGCTGCAAGCCCACGAGCGGCATTTGTATTTACAAGCCCCGGCACTCCTGGTGCACTAGACTAGGGACTGATAGTAAACCAAATAAGCCAAACATGGATACAATCGATACATCAATTTAACATAGGGAGCACTTGCGCTGTGGCACTGATCAGCAGTGGCACGGCGCCCAAAGCATTATCCAGCAAAACATCGAAAAACAGTGGAGGCAAACAGAAAAAATGGAGGAGAGACTCAAGCCAATGATGTCAGATCTAACAGTGTATTTTTTATGAATCGGGATATGATTCGAGAAGGCAGGCATAATCATTTGTTCGCCATGAGGGCACTCCTTGACAAACTCTGGTGGCCAGTCTTTATCAGCTAACAGAATGTCATAGCCTTTTGAAAGTTTTTCCCAAAAGAGACTTTTTATTTTCCTGGTTTTATCTCCCTCTATATGTAATGTTATTTTATATAGCTTATGGGGCACACTAACTCGTGTGTCTGCAGTTTCCACTTGAATGTACTCATTCGTGTCCACTGTCTCCAGAAGATTAATCAGGGTCTTGTGAGCTATGGTCACTTCTGCTCCGCTGTCTAGCATTGTCTGTGCTCACTCTCCGTTTTTCAGCTGTGTCCTCAGAATTCTCGGCATGTTTAATCTTAATACTTGCTACCTTCTTTCTGGGAAATAGTAATTTTTTACTTTGATGAGCAGGTTCCTTGTCTTTGTCTTGGCGTGTTCTGATCGTCCTCTTCTTTCTGATTTCTGTGAGGAAGATCGAGAAGGATTCAGTGAGAATGATCTAGAGGGACATGTATCAACATCTTGATATCTGGCTGGTTTTCTTATTTTATCCCTATCTCTAAGGTTGTATCTTTTTTCAGAGGGTTCCCTTTGGGGAGACTTGTCTTCTCGGCTTGGAGATCTCTCTCTACGCTGAGGAGACCTTCCTCTGGACTGGAAACGTTTTTCCCTGGGAGTGGATTGTTTATTACCATCCCAGTTCTTTTTTGGAGTTTTTAAATTATTTTTAATAAATGTTTTTTCAGGATTTTCAGTTAGTTTGGGTTTTATCGGTTTCCCACCCAAACTATCTCTTCCTAGCTCTTCATAGGATTTTTCTATGATTCTGGCAAGTTCCAATGGTTGGGCTGCTATATCTGTTTCGTTCAGTTTCTGGTGGATCGCCACAGATGCTGCTTCACGTTTTATGTTGGCTAATAATATAGCCGAGACCAGCTTGACGTCCTTTAGTAATTTCATACGCAGAGTTAAAGCTGGTTCTGGACCGTATTCATTTTGAATCTGTCTTAATACATCCGGTATGACCGCCATAGACGGGACACCGTGTGTTTTTGTGTAGATGGAAGCAAAGACTGTGCCCCAAGTGTCACAGTCCTCTACATGTGGTGCAATCCCCATTGGGAGGCAGATAGTCAGAATTCTGTGTTTATCAGTAGGCGTAGTATCAGGAAATACTGCCTCTATTTGAGTAATTTTCTGTGCTAACCATAATGGAATTTGTTCCCGTTTTATGGGTACTTTACGAAGACATGATTGTATGTTCTGTGGTGTGATTTTGTTTGTGGTCCCCTGGTGAGGGGTCTGCTGTGGAATGTTAAATGTCGGTTGGACTATTGAGGTCCGCATGACATATTGGACTAATTGTCTATGTATTTTAATTAAGAATTTTAGCTGAGCTAAAAGTTCAGGAACTGACATTTTATCAATGTCTGGATGTGGTATGTAGCTGGCTAGAACCGGCCACGTTGCTCCTGGTCTACCTAGTGGACCGAGCCTGGTGATCTGATTATTATGTTTTAGGGCACCTTTAAACCAGCGCAGGTGCTCTTGGTATTTTAGTGGAATTTCAATCTCCTCGAAAGGAGTGTATTCATCCGGAGGTTCCTCTATTTTTTAATAGTGGAAATCTTTTGTCGTAGCGTGTGCTGCTGGAAATTGTATCCATGAATAGAATACCTCTGTCTGCCGATATTCGTGTGCCTCTATCACGAATATGACTGTACCACCTCGCGGTGTCAGAACATTTTCTCTAAGTTTTAGAGTTATAGTTCTTCTTAGAATGACGGAATGAGTATTGTATCCGGTTCGGTTTCATGAAGACTTGTGTCTTCCTCTAAGAGTCGAGCTGCTAGTCTTACTCGCTCCCTTTCCTCATCACTTTCTGTCATTTTACTGACTGAAAGTTTTCTGTTGCAGATCTAGTTTCAAGGAAACAAAGATTAGGTGCACAATATTTTGGAACACTGTATCCTTCAACGTTGATCAAAACCAGAAACTAATACATAGGATTCTCATCCTACTAAGTTCTGGCGGATATTAACCTTTCACCCACTCCAGACGTCTATTGGAGTTTTTACGGGGAAAGGGTTCTGTGTGAAAAAGCACGACTGAGTTACTCTATTGTCTTGCGTTAGATTATCGCCTTACCAAACGTTGGGTGCCATGTAGTGTAGTTCCTATTTCCCCAATAGGCGCTGCGCATTGGAATAACATAAACAGCAGTGTAGACATAGGACTGAGGTCATCTAGGTCTCTACTGGCCATGTTAAACTTAATTTAGGTTTGTGCCAGCTAGCTCAGAGGTCACTGGAAACTTTCTCGAATTAAGAGGGATGGATCACCTTCCCTGGCTCAGACAAGAAGGGATTCAGTTTCCGACAACCGCATAATCATGACAACTTTGCTCCCTCAGAATAAGAGTATATCTCTAGAGTTGTGTGAAAACAATAGATAATTATTTCACTCAGTCAACAGTGCATACTTAGTTTCACCGAGTGCAGAGAAATGGAGAGACGGGCGTTTTCAATAAAAAGGTGTTATTTATTGAGCAGTCTTCCTTCTCATGCAAGACAAATGAATTGCCACAATTGCAATACTTAAAGTAAAGTAAAGTGCGTACAGTAAAAGTAGTATTATGAAATAATACTGTAAAAGCATTGATACGGTTTCTTAGCCATATGATACTTTAAAATGGATAGAATATATACATACATATATACATTGGCTAAAAGGCTCAACTGGTGCTTCTAACTAAGCCTACCCCGGTGTACCTGACCTAAGCCTAATACGTGGGAAGGGACAAGGAAGTAGCAGTGTTAAGTTAAGTTGGTTTAAGCAATTTTGCCAAGAATCTGCATCAAGAATTCTCCTAAGGGTTTAGTCAGCTCCGTACCTTGGTAATAGAATGTGGGAGGTCTGGTATCTCTTTCCTCAGGACTCGATATCCCAGCAACCCGCAAGGGTAGGCTGGAAACACCAGGGCTGGATTTTCTCGGCTGGAGAAAAAGACAGCGTCTCTCTCAGTGCGTCAAACAGGAGGGGCGGCTTCCGCGGGCACTCGCATCAGCTGGGCTCTCAGGCAAGTAGATGGCCGCTCTGCTCCGAACCACCGTGGGTTTGCTTAAGGCAACTGTTGGTATTTTATACCTAAAGGTGCCGGGTTTGACGTAAGGTTGGACATAAGACGTCACCAAGAACTAACAGTTCTTGCAGGACTTCAGGAGTTCTTGTTCAAATCAAAACAAAAGCAGGGGGGTTTTTCCCGGGCTGCTGGAGGCTTGGTTTGTTTAAAGAACGTGTTGTGCTTTCTAGGAGTCGATGGGAGTTGCCATGCTGTGCTTTGGATTGCATTGGCTATTACTGAATATGAATCGGATTCTTATGCCTTTGTCAGGACATTATTGATTATAACATTACAAGGGCATAAATCAGGAATATCGAATTAGGGTCCTAGATAAGAACACAACAACCCAATGACTGATGCAGACTGAACCATTCCTTACTCCATGCAGTTCAGTGTCACGGATGGAAGTAAGTGTAAATGGCACTCAGGTACACACCAGTGGCAGAACAGAGTGGACCTAAACGCCCTCTGTGCATCTATATGGATATATATATATATATATATATATATATATATATATATATATATATATATATATATATATATACATATACATATATATGTGTATATATATATGTGTGTATATATATATATATATATATATATATATATATATATATATATATATATATATATATATATATATATGGATGGGTGTGCTATTTTATGTTTTTTAATACAAGATCCTGGCAGACATCTAAAATGAGATTCTACAAAGCAGTATCACAGTGTAAATATTCTACCCAAAGAGTTTGTTAAAGGCAGTAACCAACATGTCAATTACGGAAACTAAATTCACCTATCTGTAGGCTTTAATACAGAAAAATAACTATCCACCCTTAAATGCCTGTTTACTTTTTATCATATGCTTTTCACAATCGATAGGTTAGGCATACTGTGTGTAACAACTTTTCATGATAAAGAGACCCTACCTATGGCAATAGAAATATGTTTTCCTAGTGAACCAATCAAGCCTATTGCTGTTATCACATCATAAACTACAGAGGCTTCCTGTACTGAGCATAAACTTCCCCACAAGAAAACTATCAGACATTTAGTCATAAAATACGTAGCATGAAAATGTACAGTTGACAAAGCTTAAAGACATCTCTCCTAAGAGTTTGTCCCCCTCATTCCTTGGTGACAAATCTGTTTTCCCTCCAAATTTCTCCTTTGCTCTGTGCTTAGACCTGTGTGCTAAAACAGTGCACCCCCAGCCACCATTTTGTGTTCACAATCCAGTGAGGCCAGCCCTCCTGCCTCCCCCCCAGCAACAGGGATTTTCTACATCAGAGGGTGCTTCTGTGAGCTGTTTAAACTGTATTTACTGGGGCCTGTGCACTTCGTTTTTTGGCCAGCAGGGGGAGTAAATCTTTATTCAAACAGTATCGTTAGATTTCGAGTTAGTGAAGCCTTTACCTGCAGAAGTCAAATTTGTGAACCGACCCGGTCTGTCTCCTAGGAGAATCTGAACAGGAGAAGCAGCTTCCAACTCCCTGGCCAGCAAACCTTGTCTGAGGTCGCTGGGACCTTATATGGTCTGCTAGTGGTTGGCACATGTGTACACTGATTGGTGGTTGTATCTGGTGTTTCTATTGGGTTAGGGTTAATGTCCTCATTGGTTGGGTATTTGAGGGTTCTGATTGGGTTCTCGATCTGTGATTCAATCATTTTAGGGTTGGGACAAGGGCTAGGGTTAGGATTTCTATTGGAAGTAGGGACTAGGGCTTCCTATGTTATTGGTAGTTGGGAGTAGGGTGGGACTAGTGCTAGGGTTAGACCTTTAATTGGAAGTAGCTATTTAGGGCTCCTGGTGTGATTGGTTGTTGGACCGGTTGTGGGACTAAGAGTAGGGTTAGGCTTTTTATTGGAAGTAGAGACTAGGGCTACCAGTACCATTGGCTGCTTGGACTTGGGTTGGGACTAGTGGTAGGGCTAAGGCCTTTATTGGACGTAGAGAGCAGGATTTTTGAACTGATTGGGTGCTTGGACTAGGTCTAACATTGGCTGTACAGTCCTGGTCTCCTATTGGTTCTAGATGTTAGGGCTAGTGTTGTGATTGGATAGTGTTAGGGCTAGGGTTCCCATTGGCTGAAGGGGTCACCTGTTTACTAGGGCTACAAAAAAAGGCCAGGCTTAAGGCATCTCAGCCTGGGCATCGAGGCTAAGGGCGGAGAGTAAGTATGGGCGAATTTTGCGAATCTCGCGTTCGCGAATTTTGCGGATTTGCGAACTCGCAATCCGCAAAATCTGCGAATTCTTGAGAATTTGCGGATTTTTTTTGTGTTCGCAAGGATTTCTGCCAGTTCGCGAGGGTTTCGTACAAGTTCGCAATTGCGAACTTACATTTCGGCACGCAACGGTCGCAATTATGTTGTTTCTACGTCTGGTTCATCATCACAGGTTCCCAGCACCCTCGGTTTCACCACTGCAACCCTCTGTTACATCAATGCTACCCTCTGGTTCATCATTACTGTAGATTATGGGGGGGAAAAGCAAGCACACCAGCCCTGCTTCAACTGACATGAATTAATTTGGGGTTAGTTTATTAATGTGTCACTGTTTTAAAATTCCAGTCTGGCACCTGCTTCCTTATCTGTAATTTTGCTTTCTGTTGCAGTGCATTTTTTTCCCCAGGACCTTTGTGGCCTGCTTGTAGCTATTCTATGAGCCTGCTGTGACGGTCAGAGCAGGGTCATACAATTGTTGCAACTAGCAACTGAATTCTGGAGGGGCCCCAGTCAGGAAGCACTACAGGGAATTGTTACTAATGATGAGTTTGAACTCTTGCCCCTGCCGAGTGCTTTCAGTTTTGAAAAACTCATTTTTCTGCAATTTCGCGGGGTTCACGGGGCGCGAACACGCGCGAGATCGGATTCGGAAGCCGCAAATTCGTGCGAATATGCAATTTGGTTTTTTTGCGGCGTGTTAGTTGGCAAGGTTTTGTGCGTTTTTGCGAGCCGCTCGTAGCGCAAGGTGCGAAGTTACCTTCGCGGTCGTTCAAGGGCGCGGCCATCTTGTTTGCCTGACGTATTTCCGTTTCCGGGCGCGAAGTGTAATCTCGCAAAGTCTGCGGCTTGCTAGTACAGTTTCGCGCCTGTTCGCAAGGAAAATCTCACGCGAACTTACCCGCGCGGTCGTGAACGGGCGCGGCCATCTTGTTTCTCATTCATTGCTATGGTTCTGGGCATGGTCTTTGTATCCTCTGTCAATCTCTTCCATCCTTTGCTTGTTTGAAGTTTTTTTTGATCTATTTTACTTATTATCTATCCCTCTATTTTTCTAGCCCTATATTTTTGTGTTTACTGCTACTTTTGGTTAATTTTAAACTACTTTTTTAAACTCTTTTCTTTTCTTCTCTTCCCTATTCTATATTCTTTATTCCTTTCCGCCCAGACCATGGTGAAGGGAGCCGGGAAGTATCCCGAGAAGGGGAAGGGTCCCGCACCCCGTGTCCGGCTCCCGTGCGGGCGTTTGAGGGGGGAGGAGGTCGTACCCAGGGAGATCTTTACCCCGGAGGAGGTGGGCCAACTCATTTTTTATGTTCAGCGCCGCCTCCCCAGGACCATCATGGGAGGCGGCAAGATCAGTGCCGGGTACGGGGTCCGGGAGCGCCGGAAGCGGTGGGAGAAGGTGTGCCAGGCCATTTACCACCACGCTCGGGTCTGGCGCACCTACAACCAGGCCACCCACCGCTGGACGGATGTCCTGACCCGTGAGCGAGATCTGCTCAACCTCCTTGGCCTTGAGATCCCCGGGCTTGGTGAGTAGTAGTAGCTATTTCTTTACTACTATGTTTTCTCCTGCTGTGTTATTCTATTGCAAATTTTTGTTTTTTACCAAGAGCAATAATGCTGCTCATTACATTGTAGGTAAATTATATTTCAAAATCTTGTGTGCATTTCAGGTACACTGCTCTCCTTCTTCTCAGTAGTGTTGCTACTATGCTTATTTGTTTTAGATTTTGTGTTCATTTCATTGGCCTGTGAAATTATGTATGAGTGTAGTTTAAAGAACTGCGTAATGCTACACACTAAGGTTCTGATTTTTAATTACCGGCGCATCCCTGCAAAGTAGCAGGGATGCGCCAGTAATTGTGCGTCACGCCACTATCACCCATGGTGCGCCGTATTTACAATGCGGCGCACCATGGGCCCAAAACGTCACCAAAGCGTTACGCATCTGTGCCGTAAAGGCGGCACATTGATGGAGTTGCGTCGCAACGATGGTGCAGCTCCATCAATGCTCTGGGGTGCCCTATCTCCCCAATGCTGCGTCAAGCCGTACGTCTGCTTCAAGCAGGCGCAGGGTTTGAGTCACACATCATTGTCCTCAAAGTGACTGATTGAAATCTTGTAAATTTCCCTCAGCCACTTTTAGGATGCGTTCCTGCGCAGGAACGCCCTCCCTTGCGCCGGAACGCCCCCTATTGGCGCAGGGCTTTACAACGTGATGCATCTCCCATATGCGTCACGTTGTTAATATACGCCGCACCATTGCGCCTCTTTTGTGCTGTCGCTGCGTCACAAAAGTCACGCAGCAATGGAGCAAAAGAGCCGCAAGTGCCTTCTAAATCAGCCCCTACAGACTCAAGTCCAGTCCTTCCTTTGTACACATGGCGATAAGAAGAAATAGTGGTGGTGGATTAATAGTTTGAGTATTTTAATGACTGGTTAATGTAGTAGGAAACTTTAGTGTTGTCGCTGATCTTCAATCACGATGGACTTTGGCTGTCACTTTGCGTGCTGCGGACTGCTGCCTGCCAATCCTAGGCAAACCTTTTTAGTACTTTGTTTAATAGTGAGTTACATAGGGTAGTTTCCAATCCGACGGTCCGCAAATCAAGCAATACTAAAGTAATAACGTAGTCGACCACATGAGATTGGTCAATAATATATCCCGTGGAGTCGTTCCCTATTTGCTATTTCGCAAAAATATTTTGTTAGTTCTTTTGAAATGTTTGATTTGGTTGAGAAATATCATCCATGTTTTCTGTTTTTCTTTCTTTCATGTTGTACATCAGCTTCCCCCAGGGGCAAGAGGAGGACACAGGAGGTGGAGGAGGAGGGTGCTGTTGACGATGCAGGCCAGGACCGGGCAGGCGAGGGCTCCTTTGCTAGCCCCAGTAAGTTTTAATTTTAATATAGAGTACTTATTTTTTCCTAGCGTTCCTCATTCGAATTTTTCTAAATCATCTTTGATCTTCTTGTAGACAGGATCTAAATTCTTATCCTGCCTCGACTATGACTCCGTGTGGTATTACTAGATTATTCTTATTAGTCTGTCTGTGTAGCTAACTAAGATTGCACATTTGGCATTTCCATTGGACTCCCATTCTAGTCAGCAATAGCTCTATGCACTGAGTGCAGTCCTCTGGGATTGTCCATAATGTCTTTTCAAGTATTCTAAATGTTTATGCTTTGACCATTGCCAACAATAAAAAGGTGAATGGCCACCAAGAAAGAATAAGATACTACTTTACTTTTGGTTTGGATAGGAGGACAATCCATTCTACTACTGTTGCAGGGACAAATCTGCACAAACAGAACTATGGACACTAAATAATGCATTGCTTAGCTTATCAATTATAATAGGTGCTGTTAGACTTTCCACATACCTCAGTGATAACAGACTTTGTAGTTGAACCCCCAATCTCCTTACTGACTAGATAGTGTGGCAGAGTCATTTAGCTCCCAAAGTCAGCGATGGCAGAGGCACGGACTCATGCTTGCAAACATTCCAAAACCTTTAGCTCATCCACTCTAGCCTGGAGGACCAAAAACCACAGAGTCTATTTAAGTTTAAAAGCTTTATTAAAAGTAAACACATTTATTAAAATCAAGTTTGTCATAAAAGTGAACGTGTAACTGAAAATGGAAAAGTGCTTAGTGCTGACGATTAATTGGACACATTTCTTGTGGTCGAGCCGAGCTCTCACCTGGTTTGAACTTGATCCTGCTCGTGTTCTTAGAAGTCAAGCTTCTGTCTGTTAGGAGAAAAAGTGGTGCGTGTTAAAAAGTAAAAAGCAAACATTCATCAGTTGTGCCCAAAAGTGCAGCAAGACAACAGCCTTCCCTGGAAAAAGGGACATTTTTACTCTAGAGTACACAGTCATAAATTATTAAATTGTATACTGTTTTTTTCACATTTCTTTCTTCCTCCTAGACCAAATATTATATAGTAGTGAGTGGTGTATTCTAACATTATTAAATGTACTTTGTAGGTGGAACATCTGGAGACGGGGCCAGCGCGGAGGTGGGGGTGGCATTGGACGAGGAGGACAACTCTGGGGAGGAGGCGGTGCAAGTGCCGGACAAGGACATGCCTGTGAGGGTTCACACGGTGGTGGCGGGCAGAGGTAAGCTATACATTCCTTAGTCATTGAGATTGAAGACTGCAGAGTGTGCTTTCTGCACGGGTGTACTATAAATTAACCAGGTAGTATCCTCCTAAATGTACTTCGACTTAGCTGTGAAGTTTTTGGCGAGAAGAATCCCAATCAGATCTGAGGTGAACTTGATGGATGGAATGAACGAAAAGCGAAAGAAGGGTGTAAGTAAGTGTGGAAGCACGAGAAATGTAATGATGACTGGCAAAGAAGAATGATATGTGTTTGCTTGGTCCCCGAGGTGGCTGGGAAGGAAAGAAAATGGTATGGTGCATGGCTGGGTGAATGATGAAGCAAGGATGGGTGGAAGGAGAACAGCCTGGGTGGGTGAGACAGAAACTGTATGTGTGCATATACTTTGAATGGATGGATGCCTGGATCATTCATGGTACTATCTGACTCTTAGATAGCATATGTGTATCTAGAGAGAGTAGACGGTCACTGGATGAACTAAGTGTTACTTTGAAGAGCATGTAACACCGCACCCGCACGTCCGTTCCAGTGTAGGAAAGGCAAGGAAAAGAAGTTGTAACGTTGTCCAAATACTACCATGAATAGTGGCAGTAGTTTGTATTGCAACTGCAAGCACAGCATATATCCGGTTATTACGGTGGACACTCCCTACCTCTCTTAATAACTTTAGTTTAGTAGTAGTACGTCATTCATGTGTGGGGGTATCACTGTTCACTCAATAATAAGCAAAGCACCTAAAGTCATCCCATATGTCATCAAATACATCCCATGTGAAGTGATAGATAATCAGATAATTTAGCTTCTTCATTTTCCTTTTCTAATACTCATTTGCACTGTAGGGTGAACGCTAAATTAATTAAGCAGTAGCCCTTTTAACAGAGTATTCTCAGTGCCACCCGTAATAGAAAAGTAAGAGTTTCACCACCTGCATGTACTGGACCGGTACAGTAACGCAAGTCTGTCTCACTCACCATGGTGTGCGTCTGTTTTTCTCGGGTGCAAGTTCACTGCGCTGGCATTATGCCGGCTTGCATAAGATAACGTACCAATTTTCCTAAACAAGAGAGAAGAAGAAGAATAAGAGTGGTGTACTGTCATAGTCGACTGTAAAGGAAGTCCATAGTGCTCGTAGAATTTGTTCCTGAAACTCCAACTAATGTTAGAGCAAGGATGAAGAAGTCGGAGGTTACATAGATACAGTGCTCAATAGTTATGTACTGTGCTTTCAATTTGCTACTTGTACTGTGACAACTTTCTGCTCAATCATTTTGTGTTAATCTTAAGGAGCATCGGTTACAGACTATGTCTTTCTTTTTTCATGTAGTTGCTCCTTCCAAATCCAAGACACCATCAAGGAGGAAGGAGCTGGCTCGAATGGCCCGGCAGCGGAGGCTGGATGCCACTGTCGCTGAATATCGGCGGCTGGTGGCCCTGGAGGAGGAGGAGACGCAGTCTGGTACAACAACAACGTCCACTGGGACAGCTGCATCCTCCTCCGTGCAGGCTGCCAGCCAGCGCAGTGCTCCAGCGGTACGGAGCCGGGCTACCAAAGCCAAACGCCACCGCCGAGCAGCAAAGAAAGCAGCTGCCCCTCACAGGATTTGCAAGGCACACCGGCGCCGCTTATCCCTCAGACTGTCCTACCTGGAGCAGGAGGTCCATAACTATAAGAACTTGGTGGAGGGCCTCCGCTTCGAACTTGCCACCCTCCGCAAGGAGCATGATGCCCTGGCTGCTAATTCCAACAGCACCCTGCCATAGTGTCCCTTGCCCCTTTTTTAGAGACTTTTGGGGGGTGGGAATTGGGAGTTGGGATTTTTGGGGACTTTTGAAGGACAATCATTGGGGTTAGGGAGGGTCTTGCGGGAGATTCTTTTGTTAGGGCTATAAAAATATACTTTTTGAAACTTTATCTGACCATACCTGTTTTTTACTGCTTTTGAGTCTGGTGGGTGGGGGTTTAACAGTAAGTTTGTTTTCCTGAATAGTCCTAGGACTTTAGTAGTACTACCGTCAATCCAATCTCTCGTCTCTCCTAATACTCCATTATACTACCTCCAACCAAACGCCTATCTTACCTGTAATTTCTGTTTGCAAGTAGGGCTAGGCCAAGGGCTGGCTCCACGGGAAACAGCGAATAAGGTTGGCAATCCTGGGCGGATAAAAGTTCCTCATAGCGGTGGTACTAGTGGTGTGACACAGTGGCAGTTGCATGCCTATGAAAAAAAAGAAAATGAAATCTGGTTTGTCCTCCTGAGCAATACAACGGTACAATAGAGAATATAGCAGGTGACAGAAGTACAGTAGAACAGTGCCACATTGTAGCCTAACAAATGTTAAAGTATAACTAATTCGGTTGAAGTTCTTTGACATTAGCCATGGGTCTTTGTCAAGCAGAGTAAGAATATATCCTCGGATTTCTTCACCAGCCTGTTGCTATCACCTTATCCTCCCCAGCAAGTGTGTGGATTTATTGCTGTAATTTAGTCACACATCAATGAAAACCACACAGCCCGGGGGAAGAGGGTTAGGGTTTGAAAAATGGATGGGTACGGGGGTTTTTGGGAAAGGTTTTGGGAGACAAGAAAAAATAGCACAGCATGGACAAACAATTGTGAACATAAACAAATCTTTGGGTACAAACCTATCCATCAATCTTTGAAAGTGCATGCACTACTGCATGCATGTCAGTGAAAAGTAAGTAGTACTTTCGACAACTGTGGAAGAAATAATGCGACAGTACAGGGCGTGTGTGGAATTATTGATAACTATATTCAACATAAGGTCTCTGTTGCCAGATACCTGAGAGCCTTGCTGGTCACTATAAATCCATTCACAACACTTAATGGGGTTGGTCTGAAAGGTATAGTAGATAGAAAAGGAGAAATTGCTCTTTTTCTAGGTGTCCCCTCACTCACCAGGGTTGCCCCTTGGTGACATGCTTCATCATTGGGGCCATCCCAGTCCTCTACGGGCTGGGGCGTGCTGCGACTTGCGAATTACGTAGGAGCACTTACAAATGACTATGTGTGGTGCAGATGTGATAGTGGAGTGGACTAAGTGATGTGTTAAGGGATCAATTTAGAAGCAGAGAGAGATCCAAGAAATGCAGTCACAGTCAGAGAAAAAGACAAATGATACTGTATCTGTATGTTGTTGTAGTTGTCCTGTTGAATTTGGTAAGTAAGTTGCCTGCAGAAAAAAAATCCTCTTATTAGCGGCACTCCTCCATTGCAGCCGACGCTTCGTCCATCGATGTTGGTCACCACCAGAAGACACCCTGTAAAAAAAGCACAGCATGGACAAACAATTGAACATAAACAAATCTTTAGGTACAAACCTATCCATCAATCTTTGAAAGTGCATGCACTACTGAATGCATGTCAGTGAAAAGTAAGTAGTACTTTCGACAACTGTGGAAGAAAGAATGCGACAGTACAGGGCGTGTGTGGAATTATTGATAACTATATTCAACATAAGGTCTCTGTTGCCAGATACCAGAGAGCCTTGCTGGTCACTATGAATCCATTCACAACACTCAATGGGGTTGGTCTGGAAAGTATAGTAGATAGAAAAGGAGAAATTGCTCTTTTTCTAGGTGTCCCCTCACTCACCAGGGTTGCCCCTTGGTGACATGTTTCATCATTGGGGCCATCCCAGTCCTCTACGGGCTGGGGCGTGCTGCGACTTGCGAATTACGTAGGAGCACTTACAAATGACTATGTGTGGTGCAGATGTGATAGTGGAGTGGACTAAGTGATGTGTTAAGGGATCAATTTAGAAGCAGAGAGAGATCCAAGAAATGCAGTCACAGTCAGAGAAAAAGACAAAGGATACTGTATCTGTATGTTGTTGTAGTTGTCCTGTTGAATTTGGTAAGTAGGTTGCCTGCAGAAAAAAAATCCTCCTATTAGCGGCACTCCTCCATTGCAGCTGAAGCTTCGTCCATCGATGTTGGTGACCAGAAGAGAAGACACCCTGTCCACTGCCTGCCTGATGCTAAATTGTGGCTCGCTAATGTGAAGCCTGACTCCATCCTTTTTTCCCCATTGCACAGACTGAAACCCGGCCTGTAATTATTCAATGAAAAACAGGAAGTGATATAATATTACAACACCACTGATAAATAAATATAAGGTATGTAGGCTGTGGAGTGCAAAAAGTCACACTTTGATTTTCCTAGTAGACAGTACAATATTTTTGAAAGTGCATACTCTGTCAGAGTCACCTTTTGAAGGATAAATAAGTATGGGCAAATTAATGTAGCGGATCTTTCCCCTCAAGCTAGGTGTCCTGTAAACTGTGTTTTAGAACAAAATTAGATCTTCCCAGCAGTGCTCCCACCCAGACCCTTACTAAAGCCAGTCGCAAAAATGTAGAAGACCCCCAATCAAATCTCAAAAAACTAGGCCTAGCAGAAAACTGGTGACAAAACGTACTTTGAAAGTAAAAGTAGGCCCAAGTACCCCCTTACCCACCGTGGATTGCATTCAAACCACTTGCAAGCAACCAAGCAAAAGTATCCATAGCCAGCATCGCTCCAAGACTCGAAAACCCCCCCACCCAAACACATGCAATAGAAATACTGCTAACCCTAACGAACCCTAAGTTAAGAATAGTGGCAAAGGCTTTATTTAACTATGCCAAATCCCCCCTTTCCCACCATGGATTTTCTTCAAATGACTTGCAACCAAAATTACACATTCTCACGAGTGCTCTAAGACCCCAGAACTCAGTTGCAAAAATCTAGAACACCCCGAAACACATGCAATCCTGCTACTAGGGCTAACCCTAACGAACCCTAAGTTACAAAAAGTGCCAAAAGGCTTTTCCGTGAGGATTTTGCCCCAACCACTTCTACCCGGTATTAAACCTTCCCAGGAATGCCCCAAGACCCGCCAACCCACCCGCCAAGAAGCATAACACCCCCAAACAGGCCAAAAGCAAAATCTCATACTTGGAATATTTCTCAGCCTTCGGTCCAAACGCGCTGCGTAGCTAGGCCATAAGTCGGGGTTGCCTCCACGGATTTCCTGAAAAGCAAATGCAATCAAGATTAGAGTGTCCCAGCAGTGCTTCCAAACCCCGAAACTCACCCACAAACACCAGGAAGCCCCACAAACAGGCCCCCGAAAACGCTAAATTGAGCAAAATGTCAGAAATAGCAAAAAAAATATTGACGTGGATTTTGTCCCAACCACTTTTATCCGGTATTAGAGCTTCCCAGCAATGGCCCCAGAGCCGTCAACCCAGGAGAAAACGAGTAGAAGACCCCCAAACAGCCAAAGAGCAAAAGTACAAAAATGGGGACTCATTTTTTCCAAATTTCCCAAATCACTCCGCGCGTGCTCTGCAGCTAGGCCCTAACTCCCCTCTGCCACCATGGATTTGCTTCAAACCTCTTGCAAAGTAAAGTATATATAGCCAGCAGTGCGCCCAGACCCCGAAACCCACCCACAAACACCAGGAAGCCCTCCAAACAGGCCCCCGAAAACGCTACATTGAGCAAAATGTCAGAAATAGCAACAACAAAAAAATCGGCCTGGATTTTGTCCCAACCACTTCTACCCGGTATTAGACCTTCCCAGGAATGCCCCAAGACCCGCCAACCCACCCGCCAAGAAGCATAACACCCCCAAACAGGCCAAAAGCAAAATCTCATACTTGCAATATTTCTCGGCCTTCGGTCCAAACGCGCTGCGTAGCTAGGCCATAAGTCGGGGTTGCCACCACGGATTTCCTGAAAAGCAAATGCAATCAAGATTAGAGTGTCCCAGCAGTGCTCCCAGACCCCGAAACTCACCCACAAACACCAGGAAGACCCCCAAACAGGCCCCCGAAAACGCTACATTGAGCAAAATGTCAGAAATAGCAAAAAAAAAATCTGCCTGGATTTTGTCCCAACCACTTCTACACGGTATTAGACCTTTCCAGGAATGCCCCAAGACCCGCCAACCCACCCGCCAAGAAGCATAACACCCCCAAACAGGCCAAAAGCAAAATCTCATACTTGCAATATTTCTCGGCCTTCGGTCCAAACGCGCTGCGTAGCTAGGCCATAAGTCGGGGTTGCCACCACGGATTTCCTGAAAAGCAAATGCAATCAAGATTAGAGTGTCCCAGCAGTGCTCCCAGACCCCGAAACTCACCCACAAACATCAGGAAGCCCCCCAAACAGGCCCCCGAAAACGCTACATTGAGCAAAATGTCAGAAATAGCAAAATAAAATCGGCCTGGATTTTGTCCCAACCACTTCTACACGGTATTAGACCTTCCCAGGAATGCCCCAAGACCCGCCAACCCACCCGCCAAGAAGCATAACACCCCCAAACTGGCCAAAAGCAAAATCCCATACTTGCAATATTTCTCGGCCTTCGGTCCAAACGTGCTGCGTAGCTAGGCCATAAGTCGGGGTTGCCACCACGGATTTCCTGAAAAGCAAATGCAATCAAGATTAGAGTGTTCCAGCAGTGCTCCCAGACCCCGAAACTCACCCACAAACACCAGGAAGCCCCCCAAACAGGCCCCCGAAAACGCTACATTGAGCAAAATGTCAGAAATAGCAAAAAAAAATCGGCCTGGATTTTGTCCCAACCACTTCTACCCGGTATTAGACCTTCCCAGGAATGCCCCAAGACCCGCCAACCCACCCGCCAAGAAGCATAACACCCCCAAACAGGCCAAAAGCAAAATCTCATACTTGCAATATTTCTCGGCCTTCGGTCCAAACGCGCTGCGTAGCTAGGCCATAAGTCGGGGTTGCCACCACGGATTTCCTGAAAAGCAAATGCAATCAAGATTAGAGTGTCCCAGCAGTGCTCCCAGACCCCGAAACTCACCCACAAACACCAGGAAGACCCCCAAACAGGCCCCCGAAAATGCTACATTGAGCAAAATGTCAGAAATAGCACACAAAAAAATCGGCCTGGATTTTGTCCCAACCACTTCTACCCGGTATTAGACCTTCCCAGGAATGCCCCAAGACCCGCCAACCCACCCGCCAAGAAGCATAACACCCCCAAACAGGCCAAAAGCAAAATCTCATACTTGCAATATTTCTCGGCCTTCGGTCCAAACGCGCTGCGTAGCTAGGCCATAAGTCGGAGTTGCCACCACGGATTTCCTGAAAAGCAAATGCAATCAAGATTAGAGTGTCCCAGCAGTGCTCCCAGACCCCAAAACTCACCCACAAACACCAGGAACCCCCCCTAAGAGCACCTCAAAGGCAAGCAAGTCAGCAAAAACACTAAAAAAGTTGCGCCTCGGATTTGGTCCAAACCACTTTTATCCGGTATTAGAGCTTCCCAACAATGGTCCCAGAGCCGTCAACTCACCTGCAAAGAGGTAGAACAACACCCCCACAAGTGCGGAGTCTTTCTTCATTGGGCGTAAACCAGCCCTCTGGTTTGATGGAAATAGGAGTCTGGAGGAGGAGGATAGAGGAGCATGTTCTTCTGAACTTGTGAACCTGAGGAATGCAGACTGCGGCAACTTCAAATCAATTAGCAAACCAGTGAAGACAGTTCTGCTGATGGGCTTGTTTTTGTGATTATCTGATTAAAGTTTGAAATATATTAACTGTGCACAACAAAGAAAGACAGACACACAGGAATAAAAGTGAATAAGGACGAAAAAGAAAGTTATTGATTTGTTGTCTCATTTTCAGGGCTCGGTATCAAGGTCCAGGAATGAGAATAAGGCTTCGTCATCATACTCTGCGAATTCAGGCAGGGTGAGCTCAGTGTCACCTGACAGAGTAGAAATTCCCTCATCTATGTTGCTGGCCACCTCGTCTTCATCCGGCGCGCTTTCTCGTACTCTGAAATCTGGTGGTATGAGGTGCTGTATCATCTTGATCATTGTTAACCTCTCCACATTTTTGGGCGAGAGGCGGCTCCGTTTGGGAGTTACAATGCCACCAGCAGCACTGAAAACACGTTCAGAAGTCACGCTTGCGAGTGGGCAAGACAAGTAGTTTAAAGCCAGGTTGGTGAGCTGTGGCCACAATTCTTTTTTCCCATGCCAATACGCCAATGGGTCAGAATTAACATAGACCTCTGTTGAGTCATTCAGATAGTCCTTCACCATCGACTCAAGGTCCTCATCCAAGGTTCCTCCACTTTGCTTAGCTCTTGCTGTGCCTCTGACCTTTTGAGAACCAAACCCACGCAGAGCTAGCCAATCCTCTTCAGCCTCCAATGTTTCTGTTGTGTCTGGTGCAGATGATCCGGTTGCCGGTGTCTTTAACGGCTGAAAGGTCACTTGTGCCACAGCCACAGGTGCAGAAGTGGATTGTTTTGACTGGGGATGGCCTGCTGATGTACTGCCATTTCCTTCAATTTTCAGCCGTTCTCTTTCAAACCTCTTGGCTGACAAGGCTAGCCAATGTTTGTACTTTGGAACATGTTCATCATCAAAAGGAAAGAATGCTTGGCCTGCCAGCGCCTATTTGTAGCGTGGATCCAGAATAGTAGCACAAATGTAATGCTCTTCTGAGTGGATCTTTTTATGACGTTCATCACCTTGTAGGAGCTCTAATAATTTCTCAGCCAGAACAAAAGAGTCTTGGTTTTTTACATCTTTTTCAAACACAGAACACACCTCCTTCAGTTGGTCCTCCAGCATGTACAACAATGGGATAGCTTTTCCCAAATTACAGTCCTCCTTGCTGACTGCACGCGTGAAGAACTCAAAAGGACGAAGCATGCGTGTCACGCTTTGAACTATGTTCCATTGCGCCGCACCCATCCTCAGGTCATCCTGAGCTGTACCCTCTGTTAAGAAATATTGATCGAGTACCGTATACTGCTCATACAGACGCTCAAGCATGTAGAAGGTTGAGTTCCAACGTGTTACCACCTCCTGGATGAGTGCTTTCACTGGCATTTGACGTTGCTATAGCAGGCTCCTCAGCTGCTTCCGGGCCTTAAAAGAATGGCTGAAATGGTTGCACATTTTTCGGCAGGTGACCAGTACTCTGTACGCTGCACTGCCTTTATTACCCAAGAATTTTTGGACAACCAGGTTTATACAGTGCGCCAAACACGGCACTCTGAAATAGTTACCCTGCCTCATGGCCTTAACTATATTGGCGCCATTGTCCGTGGAAACATAACCAACCTGGCGTTTTAGTGGGGACAGCCAGTTAAGGACCTTTGTGTTAAAGACATCCAAAATGTTTTCTGCTGTGTGACGTTTCTCCAAACCAAACATGGCTAGTGTTGCATGTTTCCGAGCAGCTTTAAAAACAATGTCCGTGTCAACACCTGTGTTTAGCTTTGCTTTAGCCCCTGAAAAAGAGACCCAGTGTGCAGTGATGCACTTGTAATCAGCGCCTGCGCCACTGGTCCACATGTCTGTTGTCAGATGTATAGTGTGAACAGCACTCTTCTGCAAAGCTGCCCCAATCACCTTCAGAACATCTTCATGTAGTGCTGGAACCGCAACTCGGGCAAAATAGAACCGGCTAGGAACCTTCCATTTAGGGCAGAGCGCTGCCACTAATTCTAAAAAACCAACCCCTTCTACAAAAGAAAAAGGGAGAAGGTCCAGAGCTAGCATTTTAGCCAGCTTAGTGTTATACAGACGTGTCAATGGGTGGTTGCGTTCATATTGCGCTTCTGTAAACAACATCTTTTTAATGTTGCCCTGGACCAAGGATTTACGGGATGATGATGATATCTTCGACCCAGTTACGCTCGCTGATGAACTTTTCCGCATTGATGTCTCACTCTCTCCCACACTCTTAGTGTGCCTCACATGGGGTGTGCTGCTGACAGGGGTACTGGGTGTAAGTGAAGTGTTTGAATCGTCTTCTTCCTCCTCGTCATCATCAGATGAAAAATCAACGTTTTCATTACGTGCAATTCGGGCTTCCTTGACCGCCTCTAGGTGCGCAAACCATTGGACAGGGTGCGCTCTCTTAAGATGACCTCTCTGGCCTCCGGTACCATAGTTGGTACCAAACTTACCACGACTAACTCGAAACTTACACATGCTACAAATGGCTATGTTTTCCATTCTTGGGCAAACACTAAAGAAGTCCCAAACTGGAGACTTGAAATGTCTTTGGGGGCCGGAGGAGGCGGCGATACTGGTGGTGGTGGTCCTGCTGCTAATGCCAGATGAAGTGGAGGATGTGGATTGCCAAACTTCAGTACGTTTTGCACTTTAACCACCACGAATTGAGGTCGAGGTGGATGGAGGTCCCTTCTTGCGAGGAAGAAATATGGAAGCGGTAGGTGTTGGTGTACTAGTTAACTCCAAATCTAATGACTGTTGTGTTTCCATTTCCATTGCCTCCTCGTCGACATCATCATCACCCTCAGTAGCTTCTCGGGATAGGGTCAAAATGTCTCTTTGCTGCATGCCCGCTGGGGCTGCAGTGACCTTTATGATGACTGGCTCGTCGTCATCGTGAGAGGCTTCACCAGCAGCAGTATGCGTCACTTCTTGTTGTGCCTCATCACACTCCATAGCTATGAGTTTTTCGACGACCTTCCTTTTACGCTTAGGTATCTTTGTCAGATCATGGTGTGCCTCACTCTCAGGCTGCCGTGGTGGTACCCATTCGTCATCCAGATCATCAGAAGGCGGTGGGCTTGAAGAAGATGTAGACACCAACCTTGATCTTTTCCTTGATAGGGATGTGGAAGACAATGAATAATCATCAGGAGGAGTGGCTTCCAATGATACCTCAGCTTGATTGTCGATTTCCTGATGTGCCCCTACTTCGGGAGGGACAACTATTGTGGGAACTTGTTGTGACCCTCCATGCACCTCTGCTTGCGCATCTCCTTGTGCTGCCTCTCCTTCCACATGTACTTGGGCTTGTACTACTTGCACATGTTGTTGTTGCGGCTGTGGTTGTTCAACACTTGTCAGATGAGTTACAACAACCTGTGTTGATTCAGGGACATTGCTGCTACTTTCTTGCGATGAGCCAACATCACTGGTCGATGGTGATTGGAGAAGTACACTGACTGCCTCTGAAGCACTCAAGGGCTTTGACTTAAGTTGGCGTGGTGGTGGAGGCACTGAACCCAATGGAGCGGGGGTGCTGCTCCCAGCTTGGTCCCCAGCAGATCCTGCTGCTGCAGGCGTACTTTTTTTTTTGCTCCCAAAAAACATGGCGGTTGGCACACCAGCCTCCCTGGTAACTTGCTTCTTCTGCTCCTTACTAGCAACTTTCTTGCTAGAGGAGCTACGGAGACCTTTTTTTGGGGCCATCTTCTTCAGAGCAGGTCAGACAGCAGGCCGCAGTTGCACGAATTGTAGAATTGTCTGAGGCCAGACGTGACGTTGCGTGACGTTATGCTGCACACACACACCGCTGCAGGACTTCTTCCTGGCACTGGTGGTTCTCTTGAGTCTTGTGCACCTAAAAACAATGGAAGACAGAGGAACATCAGTTCAGTTATACACCCCAAAAAAATTAGAAAAAAACCCCAGAAAAATCAGCACAATCCCATTCCATCCATGCCCTCCATGATGTTTAAGTTCAAGACACCCCACAGAAAGACTAGGCCCATGCAAGACTCAATACCCCTGGTGAAAAGGCCACAAGTACAGCCCCAAAAAACAAAAATCACTGAAAAATCAGCACAATCCCATTCCATCCATGCCCTCCATGATGTTTAAATTCAAGACACCCCACAGAAAGACTAGGCCCATGCAAGACTCAATACCCCTGGTGAAAAGGCCACAAGTACAGCCCCAAAAAACGAAAATCACTGAAAAATCAGCACAATCCCATTCCATCCATGCCCTCCATGATGTTTAAGTTCAAGACACCCCACAGAAAGACTAGGCCCATGCTAGACTCAAATACCCCTGGTGAAAAGGCCACAAGTACAGCCCCAAAAAACGAAAATCACTGAAAAATCAGCACAATCCCATTCCATCCATGCCCTCCATGATGTTTAAATTTAAGACAACCCACAGAAAGACTAGGCCCATGCAAAACTCACTACCCCTGGGCATAAAGGTTGAAAAGTAGGCAAAATGGTTGCAGGCCTAACAACAATGCCTGCATTCAAAATGGCCACTTGCCTCCCAGCACATGGCCAGGGCCTGTAGCAGCACTCAAAATGGCCCCCAGCCACATGGCCTGTCCCTCCCCATGAACACCCCCAAAAAACGAAAATCACTGAAAAATCAGCACAATCCCATTCCATCCATGCCCTCCATGATGTTTAAGTTCAAGACACCCCACAGAAAGACTAGGCCCATGCAAGACTCAAATACCCCTGGTGAAAAGGCCACAATACAGCCCCAAAAAACGAAAATCACTGAAAAATCAGCACAATCCCATTCCATCCATGCCCTCCATGATGTTTAAGTTCAAGACACCACACAGAAAGACTGGGCCCATGCTAGACTCAAATACCCCTGGTGAAAAGGCCACAAGTACAGCCCCAAAAAACGAAAATCACTGAAAAATCAGCACAATCCCATTCCATCCATGACCTCCATGATGTTTAAATTCAAGACAACCCACAGAAAGACTAGGCCCATGCAAAACTCACTACCCCTGGGCATAAAGGTTGAAAAGTAGGCAAAATGGTTGCAGGCCTAACAACAATGCCTGCATTCAAAATGTCCACTTGCCTCCCAGCACATGGCCAGGGCCTGTAGCAGCACTCAAAATGGCCCCCAGCCACATGGCCTGTCCCTCCCCATGAACACCCCCAAAAATCGAAAAACACTGCAAAATCAGCACAATCCCATTCCATCCATGCCCTCCATGATGTTTAAGTTCAAGACACCCCACAGAAAGACTAGGCCCATGCAAGACTCAAATACCCCTGGTGAAAAGGCCACAAGTACAGCCCCAAAAAACGAAAATCACTGAAAAATCAGCAGAATCCCATTCCATCCATGCCCTCCATGATGTTTAAGTTTACACCCCACAGAAAGACTAGGCCCATGCTAGACTTAAATACCCCTGGTGAAAAGGCCACAAGTACAGCCCCAAAAAACAAAAATCCCTGAAAAATCAGCACAATCCCATTCCATCCATGCCCTCCATGATGTTTAAGTTCAAGACACCCCACAGAAAGACTAGGCCCATGCTAGACTCAAATACCCCTGGTGAAAAGGCCACAAGTACAGCCCCCAAAAACGAACATCACTGAAAAATCAGCACAATCCCAATCCATCCATGCCCTCCATGATGTTTAAGTTCAAGACAACCCACAGAAAGACTCAGTCCACCCACCACTGAGTACCCCTGGGCAAAAGGCCCCAAAACAGCCCAAAAATCGAAAATTCCAAAATTGTAGTTGCAGCAACTGTAATGCCCCAAACAAACTTACTTGTAAAATTTCTAATCCAACAGTGATCCAAAGAAAGTCAAAAAGGCCTCAAATCCAAATATCCAGCAGCATCCACAAAAAGTAATCCTTCCAGCTCCAGATCCAAATGAAAAGTGACCAGGAGATGGACAAAGCACTGGGAGGAGCCTGCTGGACAGGAACAGGAAGTTGAAGACTGTGGGGCACTTCCTTCCTCCCACCCCCACTCCCCCCCTCCCCAAAATGGACTCCTCGCTAAAAAAGTGCAGGCAAATGTCAACCTAAGGAGTTATTCAGATAAAAATCATCATTTCAAGAAGGTTTATGCTGCTTGCTGGTGGATTTCTTGTGCAGAATTGCAAATTTTATATTTTCGCTTGTGCGAGATTGTTGCTGCTCGCCTCATCTCAAATCTCGCAATTGCGAAGTACCGCGAGACGTGATCTCGCCGTACTCGCGTTGACAAACTCTCGCTGTGCAAGTTGGCAAGCCGCAATGACATAATCGCGCTCGCCAAATTCCCGCGGGGTCACACAGCAAGATCCAAAATGGCGCAGCACTCGCAAAATATCGAGAAAAACAACTCGGCAAACGATGATAAACGCCGCGCGCCGCAAAAATTGTATCACCAACACCGCGCCGCTAAAAAAATCCGCTGCGTGCGAATTTGCGGATTTTGCGGGAAATTCGCAAATCTCGCGGATTGCGAATTTACCGAAAATCCGCAAAATCCGCGAGCGTAACGGATTTTCCGCCCATACTTAGCGGAGAGGACAAGGGTAGTTGCCTGTTTGAGCCTGTTAAGGGCAGAGAGGACAAGGGTAGTTGCCTGTTTGAGCCTGTTAAGGGCGGAGAGGACAAGGGTAGTTGCCTGTTTGAGCCTGTTTAAGCCTGTTCCAGACTGGTCGGGACTAGGGCCAGAAATGCTGCCCTTTTTCTCATTTAACAATACCCAGCCCACACCATCCACATCCACAAACAGAGCAACACAATCACACCAAATATACACCACACACAAAACTATGCACAGATTAATGTACCAGCATGCACCACCAACCCAACCAAACCACATCTACACACCCTACTATCCCAACTACCACACATATCCACCATCACCCACAAACAGTACACAACTCTATCCTATACCACTAACCAATACACTCATCACTAACACAACGCCAATCAACGCCATACATAACTACATCCCACTCAGACACACTCTCCCTGCTGTAATTACACCTAACAGTCCACCTTTTATCACTAACAAACATATAATGATCCTTCCATCAGTTGTCCAACAAACACCCTCCTCTCCCTTCTACCATAATAACACTAACCCACAACTCACACACTGCACACCACCACACTTAGTAACTCTTGAAACAAACCAGTCTAAGATAAAAACTCTCACCTCTACTTCAATCCCTCGTACACACAACATACATTCTACTCATAAACAGACCACCACTCCCTCTACGTCACAACCTCCTCTCACAAACAATACTACACAACCAAATCCAGTGCATGAAACATATACATTAGCACTCCTTTTCACTACACCTCAAAAGCAAAATATATCACACACACCAGCACAACAATATCTTAAGAGCGCAACACCTCATAATACTTACCATCACAAAATACATACATATACCCACCTTTCAAAGCACACAAAGGAACAAACTCCAATGCCAAGCTTTCACTCTTCCACCACACCTAACACAGATACAGCAATACAGCACCTCTCTTCTAACCGCCTCTCATCCATTGGACAATTTAGAACATTACGACATGACCCACATGCTGCACCACCTCCCCTGACTCATACACCTTCCGCCTTTAACACATGCAAAAAATATAAGCAACATGCCACACCTCACAACTTTGCTTCCCCAAGTCTACCTCACAACAATATTACACCACAGAAGCAACACAGCACTCCAACTCACTCTCAAACACCATCTCCAACACATACACATGCAGACCCATCAAAATGTCTTCTTAGCATGCTGGATGAGGAACACAATAAAGAACAGCTACACGATTGCTATCCTAATACAGGTAATTCCAGCACTAAAAATACACCTGTTACACACCCACACAATACTGATCACTCTTCTACAAAACAAAGTCCCACTATCACCAAAGACCACTCTCTACACTGTCTACTAATAAATGCTCGATCCCTCTCTAAAAACAAGCATCACATCTACGACCTTCTCACCGATGCAAAACCAGACATTCTATTCATAACCGAATCATGGCTGGGAGAGGTTATGGCTCCAGTCCTGCATGAAGCCATTCCTCTAGGCTATCAAATAATCACCCAAAATCGTATAGCTAAATAAATGAGGTGGTCTAGCTGTTGTATTCAGGCAAACAATACATATCACTAAAGTTGACAACATCTCCATAAAGAATTGTGAGGCTCTTCTAACAAGATGCAATCCTACACCGTCTTCCACCTGTAACTTCCTGCTCCTTTACAGACCTCCAACTAGCAAGGCAACATTCCCAGACGCACTTCTAGACACAGTTTCAAAGCTGATAACAATACACTCCAACCTAGGAGTTGTGGGTGACCTTAAAATTTGGTTTGATAAAACCAATATGACCCATCCAAAAACAATAATCACCGGCCTAGACGCATTGAACCTGCATCAGATTGTCCCCAATCCGACACACACCGCTGGACATATCCTAGATGTCATTTTTGCTAATACTGAACTAGTTACCTTTCAAACTATAACTCCAGTCACATGGTCAGACCACCACTTGCTTGCTTTCCAACATAAAACAACACTAAGCGACTCACCTAAAACTACCTTACATCCATCCACCTATCGGCCGTGGAACAAACTCAATTTGGAACACTTGGAAACACGACTAACATCCAGTATAAATCTGGAAACCATAAATTCTGTTCAGAATCTATATGAGTGGCTACAGGAAACTTTTGACATCCTGATACCACTCAAATCCACACAACAGAACAAAAGAAAAAAAGCACCTTGGAGAAACATAGAAATAAAAGACATAAAACAACAAACTAGAATGCTGCAACATACCTGGCTCAAAACAAACGCCAAACAAGACAAACTTCACGTACAAAAAAATAACAGATTATATAAGTCGGCTTTCAAAGAAGCGAAGAAAAGGTACTATTCAGACAGAATTCAAAACGCTAAATGTGCAAATAAAGTATTCTATAAAATACTCAATGAATTTCAAAAACGAAATTGCCTAGAAGGAACTCATCCTGTTACTCAAGATTTCACAGACAAACTGGCAAATCATTACACGGACAAAGCAGACACGTTGGACTCGTACTTAAAACAGAAACAAAGCACCAGCACTAACCCTTACCCTTGTACAAAACAACTATCCAAGAATGCTCTAATCAAGCCTCTCCGTTCCTTCCAACGCATCTCACACGATGAATTTATGGACCTGGTCAAAGCAAGCAGGCCTGCCGGCAGCCCTTCTGACCCCTGTCCACCACAAACTTTCAAGACAATTCTTTTAACAACCTCTGCTGCCATTCCAGTAAGAAGAATCATCAACGATTCCTTAACTACTGGAATATTTCCAAAAGAACTCAAAAAGTCATACATACGCCCTTTACTAAAGAAAACAAACTTGGACCCGCTGAACCCTGGCAACTACAGACCCATTACAAATGGACATTTCCTGGGCAAACTGATAGAAAGAGCAGCCTTCGCCCAGATGTCACAATTCATTGAAGAGAATGACATATTTTCAGATTTCCAAACAGGATTCCGTCCAGGAAGAGGCACTGAATCTGCCCTCCTTGCCATCTGGGATGACCTAAAGAATACAGTTGACCGCAACGGGGTTGTTTCCCTACTCATCTTGGACCTCTCAGCTGCCTTTGACACGGTTGACCATGACACTCTGAAACAAAGACTTTATGAAGCTGGCATAGAGCGAACTGCTCTAGACTGGATCGCGTCCTACCTACGAAACAGAACTAATGTCATCCAAACCCAACCTTTCTCGTCCAAACAGTACTCCACAAAACCCTCAAGGTTCTATCATCTCGCCCATGCTTTTCAACATCTACATGAAGTCTTTACCAGTACTGATCAATAAATTTCACCTCACGTGCTACAACTATGCAGATGACACGCAAATACTCCTTCAACTGGAATGCCCCAAAGACATTGGAAAATCACCAATTGTCAGCTGTCTCAGAGCCGTGGATCAGTGGTTGACTTGAAGCCATCTCAAATTGAATGCTTCAAAAACTGAAATACTCGCGTGTGGCAATTGGAAAAATTACAAACCGCTTGCCGCATGGCCTGATGAACTGGGATCACTCCCTAAAGTATCGAAGGAAGTAAGAAACCTCGGAATAACCATGGACTCCAAGCTGTTGATGAATGTCCAAGTGGCTTAACTAGCAAGATCAAGCTTTCGTACTATAAAAACGCTGCGACGAATTTTCCCTCATTTGGTATTTCCACACAAGGTCCAAGCTACTGTCTCTCTTGTTCTATCCAAACTCGATTACGCCAATAGCCTCTACCATGGATCACTTTTAACGACCATGAAAAGACTACAACGGATTCAGAACTCGGCTGCCAGACTACTCTTGCATATCAAACCACTAGACCACATCTCCCCTGGCTTGAAAGCCCTGCATTGGTTACCGGTTACCAGAAGATCCACGTTCAAGCTGCTTTGTATTACCCACAAAGCAATCCATGGAATAGGACCACTCTTCATCAGGAATAAAATCACCAAACACATTCAACAAAGGAACCTCCGCTCTAAAGGAGCATCTCGCCTCAAAATCCCACCATACAAGAAAAAAACATGGGTGGCACATCCTTCTCTGTTCAAGCAGCCAAACTATGGAACCTTTTACCTCCAACATAAGATCCACCGACAACCACCTTATCTTCAGAAAACTACTCAAGATCTGGCTCTTCCCCACATAAGCACCATACGGAAACAGAAATTTACAGCATATCCCTCTGTATATAAGCATTTGATTTCACTATAGATATGCACCTATCTTTGTGTATTACTTTAGAAAACATGTAAAATAATTATGCTAAGAGAAAATAAAAAATAAAATAATAATAATAATATTCATCAATAAATAAAAATCATCTTCGGTCTACATGTACATACTTCCATTGTGCATCTATGTACCTTCCATGTACTTGGATCTGTGTGTCTGTTACTTTTCTCCTGAAAAAGCATATCCAATGCACTACCCTATTTCTCATCCTGTGCCTCGATCAATATATTTAATCTAAATATACGTACTTCCTTTATGAATCTATATACTTTCAATGTACTTATGGATCTATATATTTATAATTTTCTTCTAATTTAGCATTTCCAATGCACTAGCCTATTTCTCAGCCTATACTCGCTCAATATATCTTCTAGCCCAACCTTCTGACTCATCTCAAACTTCTTTCTACTACTCCTTCTAATGCACTACCCTATCTCTCATCCTATACATCTATCAATATATCCTCTACATCCACTCTCTCATTTATCCCAAACCCCATATCACTTCTATGATCGCCAAAATAACCCTTTCTAGACTCTCTCCTGCTCTACCCCTCCTTGCATCATCTGACATCTCTTTTTACTTCACCGATCCCCTAAAAAAAATCTTTCTAAACTCTCCCCTCTGACTCCTTACCTCCAAAACTCCTTTTTACTCATCCAAAAGCCTCTTCCTACTGCTAAGACCTAAAAAAATTAATTAAAAAAATAAAAATCCTTCACTCTTTTATCCCTCCACTATCCTTTTCAATCAAAATTAACATGTTCACTTCTCAAATTCCATATTCCATATTCAACTATACTAATATACTGCCCAAATAACTGAATAACATATCTACTACTCAAATTACTTCATATTTATACTATACTAATTTTCAACACTAATCCTTTATGACTTCCGGAGTGGCGTGCTATTCGCCAGAAAAGCGCTACAACACCCATCAGGGGTAACAAGTGCTATATGAATGCAAATCTTTCTTCCCCTTTTATCCCTCTGCTATCCTTCTCACTCCAAGTAACAGACTAATATCCACCACTGAAATTACCTCATACTTCACCTTATTAATTCACCACTAATCCTTTATAGGCTTCCTGAATAGCGTGCGTCAACAAGCGATAAATAAATACAAACCTTTTTCCTCCTCTATCCTTCTGCTATCATTCCAAATCCAAATAACTGACTAACCTATCCACCACTCAAAATGTGCTTGCATGTTTCACTATACTAATTCAACACTAATCCTCTATGGGTCCCGGAGTAGCGTGCTACCCGCCGAAAAAGTGCTTTGATGCCTCGTCAGGGGTAATAAGCGCTATATAAATGCAATTACAATGCAATACAAATATTCTAAACCCACAGTTTGTCAGAGGGGTAACCATACCAAACATACGTGACAACTATGGTAATCTGTGAGATTCCAGGTAACAAAAAACATATCTATATGCTTTAATATAGGAAAATAACAATCTACCATTGAATGCCTGTTGACTTTATAATATGATTTTCACAATCGATATGTCAGACTTGCTGCCTTTATCATATATTTTTATTCTAAACACTCATGGCTATGACCTTTATCATTGGCTTGTCACCATAAACATCTCAGATCTACTGTGTTGGTTCATAATCTTTCCCTCAAGGCAACCATAAGTTATACTGTAATAAAACTACAGCTTTTAACACAGTGTAATAACAAGCAACTTTTAAAAGCTCTTTCTCTTTAACACATGCTTTTCACAACAAGGAAGGCCTACTTGCATTGTTATAACTTTTCATTATAAACACATCACATTTATGGAACCTGACATTATTTTTCCCACTGGACTGATAATAAATCTACTCTTTACTAATGGCTTGACACTGTATGCAAGACAGGCCTATAGAAGTGCGCATAATTATCAAATATGCCACACTTGCCACAAAATCCATCATATAATTCATAATACATAGATTTAAACAAGAAAATATTTCCAGCCCAAACAAACTTCCTTAATTAAAAATTCTGCTCACAGAGGCAATGCTGTGCCAACCACTTTATGAAAGTTAACTGGCCACGTTCAACAGCTGATCGCTGAACTTAACCATTGAATGAGGTGGTCATGTTGCACATATATTTTAAACACTCTCATCTCATTGATAAGTGATATTTTTTTCTCCTGCTGGAAACAAAAGCCTTAGATACGTAAATGTAATTCAAATAGGCTTGATAAGATGCTTCCTTCTATCACTATTAAATGTGGGTTCACATCATGATCACTGTTCTCAAAACTGCTGTTATTTCTACAGGGCACTTGGACTTTAGAAGAATTACAATTATACTGCACCTCCCTTGGAATGTTCTTAAGTATTTTCCAGTGAGACATAACGAAACGTAGATTCCATTCTGTAGACCTGCTGTTTTTACTGGTAAGCACCACACAATTGCCACATAATTTGACTTTCCTTACTGCATCATTTAGTCAAATTTGGTGCATAATTTGGTCCTACCCTGCTACATAGTTCCAGTAGATCTGATTGCAATGCACATTTAAATCTGTTGTAAAAGAGATGGATGATATGGACTGAAATTCTATTTTCAAAAATATGGATAGTAAAGCCGATAAATATTATAAGCATTGTATTGTTATTTATAAAGCGGTTACTGTCCCTGATAAGTCCATGAAGTGTATTTATGGGTGCGTAGCATGCTACTCCACGGGCACTCGCTGTTGGTAGCTATTTCAGGTTCTGTGAAAAGATTTAAGCCCTTATTAACAGTTTGGTGGATGGGATACTCCACCACAATCGTGATGGATGTTGCATCCTTGTTGCATCTTCTTTGTTATCTTTATAGTGGTTACTGCCCCTGATGAGTCAACAAAGAGCTGTTGAGGATGCTTAGCATGCCACTCTGTGGGAGCTCACAGTTGGTAGCTATTTCAGGTTCTGCAAAAAGATTTAGGGCCTTATTTAGAGCTTGCTAGATGGGACATTTTCGTCAGATTTTTCCTGGCAAAACTTGTCTGGGGAACAATGCGGGTATAGTTAATTAACTCAAGTAGTAATTATCCCATAGAAAAATTGCCATGTGTGTTAATTACCTCATACATGGAAATTTACCTCACACAGTGGAAGGAGGTTCATAGTGAAAGAAAGTTTAGCAAGTTTGAAACCATACTGTAAAAGTCCAAAAAGTTCCAAAATAAAGTTTCTTTAGAGAATAAAAGTCTGTTAAACTATACATCCAATTACACAACATTAAAAATACAAAATATAAAATTGTAAAATAAGACTGTACTTTTTTACAGGGATTAAAAAGCGGCCAAAATCATTTGAACATCAAAAAGGTGTATATTGCTCAGCAAAGTCATAACTGCTACTGGAGACAAACCATATTTTATAAATAACAGCTTTAGAAATTTCCTACACAGAACTATGCATGACAGGCAGTCTATCAATATGTGAGAGAGTGTGCATTTACAAATAAAAGACCTAAATGTTCCCATTCATTAGCCTTGATTCTTGCCTCACCTTCACATTTCAAAAAACTGTATAAATGTCTTACAGAAATGTGGACACCTCATATTTCAGTGTACGATCAATGTCAATTAATATAATGGAAGACCTCCTCTTGCGCCAGATAATTTATTGTGAAATAGATTGGAGTTTAAAGACAAGATAGTTCTGAAGGAAATGTGTTTAAGGGACACTTTCAAAGCCTTTTGGCAGCAAAAGGGTCCTTTCCATGATCTTACTTGTATTAATTAATCTTAACAATTCCGTTCACTTACTTGTCCCTCTTTCAAACATAACTGAGCGAGTTTTGTTTGGTCTTCATGGGGTAACACATTACAATATCTTAAAATACATATT
The DNA here is from genome assembly GCF_964263255.1 of Lissotriton vulgaris. Taxonomy (NCBI): domain Eukaryota; kingdom Metazoa; phylum Chordata; class Amphibia; order Caudata; family Salamandridae; genus Lissotriton; species Lissotriton vulgaris. The sequence continues at coordinate 648,806,222 of NC_141698.1, read as the reverse complement.
ACGCCATATCTGTCTAGTAAGTAAAATCTATTATCATCTCAAAGCCAGGATCTTGGGGAGAAGAATTAAAATATCTATTTCTCAATTGTTTCCAAAGAAACCCTGCTATCACATGCCAATAGTCCAGCACCATTAAGAGCAAGTGGTGGAATTTTGCATTTTAAAAACAAATAAAATAATAGACAATGATAAGCACATATATTCAAAATTACACTTTAATGAGGTCCCTTAAAAGATAATAAATTGCTCCACTGTATGTTTAAAGTGCACTTCTGAATTTAGTGTACTTTTGAAAGTTATTATTGTCTATTTGTATGAATTTGCACTCGCTATGTGGTTTGCAGGGTGATAGCAGCTGTACTTCCCATGATTCTTGATGATACCTAGATTTTGGTTTACAAGAAAATTGCCTTTCTTACGTCGGACGTTATCCAAGACCTTCTCATTTTACTAAAATGATATGCATAATTAATATATTTATTTTAGGGGGTTACGGACAGTGCTCTTTAACCACTGGTTTGTTATTGTGTCATTCATATATTTCTTCCACCCACTACAGCAAACATCATGAAATAATGGGGCAGCACACTTCAGCCATTGGCTAACTTCACTGTGGGCGAAGGCATTCTGCCCTTTAATAAAAAGCACATGCACATATAAAGTAAGTGCCAGGGACTATTATGGCTATGTTTGCTTTTTGAGACCCAAAACATATTTTTGCTTTTATCCAACTATTGTTAGGTGTATGGGGGCCTGGAAGCTACCCCACAAGAAGGTTTTGCAGAAGCCATAAAAAATCCAAGCACTATCAAAGTGAAAAAGGTGGCAGCCAACTCTAGACCTTGAGCTGCCCTTAACACAGCTCAGACATTGTTGTTCAATTACTGTATGACAGCAAAGTATTAGTAATAAAGAATTGTTTCTGCATCATTTATTTTGAGTAGTAAAAATGCATTCATGATGTTAGCCCCAGTAAAGGACACCAATCACAGCCCTTCTTTAATTTGTCCAGCCAGAGCACAGCTACAGCAAGGCTTAGAATGCACGAAGCACACAACATTGTGTGCACCAGCTATCAGCTAACTGTGCAAAAAGCTGTCTGGCATTTTTCATAATAATGTGGAGTTCATTCTAAAAGACATAAGTAGAGACAATTTGCATGAGCAAGGGAAAACCTTAAAGCTGAGGTTCCACCTTCTAATTTATTGGATTTAACTCTAAAAGATATAAATAGAGAGAGTTTGCATGGGCAAGGGGAACCCCTTAAAACTATGGTTCCACACTATAACTTATCCGACTCTCCACTGTGGCCTTGCAGCAGGAAGGAATCTGTGGCAAGCTGGCCAAAATAGACTTGTTAAGTGAGGAAGAATTCAATATGAAAGCCATGTCAAATTTATACGACTCACTACTAGATACCATACCCCATAAGATCTGAAAAGAAGGGGTGAATTAACTATTTCTAGACCTATGAAAAATCTGTAATCAATCATTAGTCACAGGGTCGGTACTTTCTGCTTGGAAGAAAGCATTAGTCACACCATTACTGAAGAAACTGCAAGCTGATGTACAGGATCTTTGTAACTTCCGGCCAATCTCTCAGTTCCCATATCCGGTCAAGATCGTAGAAAAACATGGGAGTAAAATACTGGCAGATTTCTTAGAATCTAACAAACTACTTGAACCAGAACAGATGGGCTTTGGACCAGCCCATGGCACTGAATCAGCCTTAATCAAGGCAGCAGACGTGTGGATGTTGAGGGCTGACAGTGGACAGACTGCAGTTCTGATTTTCCTAGATCTGTCAGCGGCGTTCGACACCATCAACCACTAGAAGGCACTTTCTTAAAGGGGATTGAATCTTACCCATTAGAGAGATGTCAAGCAATCTCTCTTCTGCCTTTTAGACCAGAATTTAAAGAACTCTTGCATGGAGTACCACAGGGCTCCTTTATAAACTATGCACATGGCACCCAATTAATAATATCTCTGGATAATGATGACCCTAGCCAGTTAGATGAATTCCATGTTTGCCTAACAGAGATGGCAGATTGGCTCAGCAATAATACATTAAAATGTAACCAAAGTAAACCAGAGTTCCTGTGCTGTTCCCTCAGTAAAGTACCACGCCAACTTCCAAACAACTTCTGGCCATGGACAAATGGCACAGACTTAATTGCAGATGAATTAGTGCGAAATCTAGGAGTCCAAATTAACACGAAACTCTCCATGGAAGTTCATTTCAATAGGACAGTAGCCACATACCATGACCTTAGGTGGAATTTGAGAAAAAGTGGGTTTTTTTACTTCCACAGTCAGTAAAAAATATGGTTGTATAGAGTGCAATACTAAGTAGGATTGACTACTGTAATGCCCTCTTACTGGGAATTCCAGATTATCTGCTTAATAAACTTCATACAATAAAAGTAGTGGCGGCCAAAGGAGCACTTAATAAATCAAGGTTTGATTCTGCAAACAATACCGTGAAAGAACTCCACTGGCTGCCAGTGAAAGAGACAGGTAGTTTTAAAGCCATGTGCATAGTCCGCAAAGTCTTAAATGGCTCAGGGCCAAGACTCCTACAGGATACATTCACCTATTAAAAACCTGTGAGGTGGTTGAGATCATCTACAGCTAACTTTGCTTTTTTACTCAGGTTTAAGAAAACTAGGGTAGTAGGGGAAGCCTTTCAAGTCAAGGCAGCAAAACTCTTAAATAATCTACCTAACCTCCCTCAGAACAAATGGAAATGTATTAAGTGAAGAGCCTAAAACCTGGCTCTTTCCTAAATAAGTTAGGCTGTTGCCCGCCTCCTTTTAAAATAATAATATTTGTGCCCCTCCCCTTAGTCTTACTGTTGATAGCTAATGGTGACAAGATGACTGCCAGGTGAATGTAGCGCTTTAAAAATTATTAACAATAATTTTTCAAAATCCCATTGCAGCAGCTCCCACTAACACATGGGTATGTTTCATATTGGGACCTCAATCAATTGAAAGAGGTGGGTCTGCATACTGTGGGTGACTTGTTCCAAAACACGACACCTATTCCGTTTCACAGCTTAGAATCCAAGAAGTGACTCCCTGGGGGGCAAATCCTGCTGCATACACAAATATTGTGCAAAATTCGACAAGTATGGGGGTGGAGGACACGGAACCCCTGACACATGCACTGTTTCAGGTACCGTACACAGTGGGGGAGGGACATAGATTATTATCTTGGCTCTCCGAAGTATACCTTCACTGCACCGCGCTGTCACTGCAACCACTGAGACAAATTTGAGGACCCAGCAGGCCATGTTTAATGACAAAAAATGGCAAAGGGCCCTGGTATACCCCCAAAATATCTCACGTAACCCATGATTCAAATACATCCATTTCTGTATATTGCATAGAGCTTACCTCTCCCCTTACAGACTGAATCAGATATTCCCCTCAGCTAAAGCCTGATGCACTAGATGTGAGATTGACGAAGCAGACATCCACCACATGATATGGAATTGTCCTTGCCATACTGGCTTACTGGAGGGCCGTAATAACCACTATGGAGTACACAGTGGGCATAACTGAAGTGGGCACATTTGAGATTGTAATACTAGGCACGTACAGGTGAAATCGAACATAAAAGAGGTCACATTATTCAAGGACTTAGCGGTACCCATTGCGAAACGGAACATCACTAAATGCTGGAGGTTGCAGGCCTCCACATCGGTGGAGGCTTAGAGTAAGGATGTCCTACATTGGGCCGAAATGGAAACAAGAGCACTACTTCAAAATGAACGCTGAATCGCTAACAACTCCATTAAAAAAAAAACTATCTCCACCAGTTGGGAAGTATTGGTCTTCAAATTTCAAACATCTCAGAAAGATGACTTGAGACTCCACTGAAATCACAATTTCATGGCCCTGATATAGGGCCTCCAGATCGTTTCCACCTGCATACTCCCGGAGCGCCTATCACCATATGCATAATCGAACACCACAAGGGTGCCACCTATTAAGCAGCTCCCACAATATTCCACAATCCACTGCAATCGCCGCCATAAATTGGGAACTCAACTCAAGAGGTGCTTCTGTAGGACTCCCCTGACTGATTGAATGACTAGATGTACTTGTAGCCTCCTATCTGTAATGAATTCCAGTGCAGATCTTGGTGGGTGGGACATTTACAGGATGTTGTGTATGAGGAGTTTTTGTACTAGAATTTATCAACATACACAATGTTTCATGTGTTGAAGCATTTTATAGTAGTACCCTGAACATCCTGATGCCTAAAGTGGGCCAACTAAACCCATTGTTATACTTGAAGTAAACAATAACATTTTGTTCACAAAAAAATGATGCATTCAAGAAAGCATATTAACAGAAATATTCATATATGATACACACATATGGATATGAAAAGATCGCACAGATTGTTCAGGATTGGCAGTCCTAACATACATTAAGATATTTATAAATTATGCACTTCATTCAAATAAACAATTTATGCTTGTAGCAGGTTTGTGGTCAAATACCATTTATCATACCTTTTCATGTCTTTGCATTTTTAACCATTATTTAATTTTAAAATGGGACTTCCAGTTTTGCTTTTATAGGAATCAGCCTACATGCTCCAGCATGCAAAGTAATGCTGGCTAACAGGCCAGAACTGGCTACGGGTGTCACACATTAGATGGCTATGCTTAAAGCAGTATACCGACTTTCTATCAATGTATTATTCCAAATTTTGGGAACATTAATACAGGGTTGCTAACTGCCCACTTGCCACCGGGAGCAACTTCAGTCAGCCCTGATTGGGCCGATTCCGATGGCAGTCCGACCGCAACCGATGGCTCGTCGGTTGTGCTCCGACCGCAATCTTCTGCTGCGATCCGACCGACGCATTACAATGTGTGCATCGGATGCAGCAGGTGGAAGGACCCTCTAACACTTTCGGACGGGCTCAAGGAGCCTGTCAGTGCATCGGAAATCCATCATAATCCCTTAATGACGGTGATCTGCCGTCAGGATTATGATGTTGGTTTCCGACAGACATTCCATGTAGGCCTTTCCGACATGGAAAGGCTGTCGGAAAATGTAATTGAGGGTCCCTAGCAGGGGCCCCTTCTGTCCTGGCCCTCTGCTCTGGGGCCTGGAGCGCATCTGTGGTGCCCCCCTAAACATCCCTACACCTCAAGGTGCCTGCCACACGGTGCAGGGATGTTTGAAAACATAATTTTTTCAATGGAAGCTTGTGCTGCAGCCCATTTCTGCCCAACGAACATGCTTCCATTGAAAAATTGATGTTTCAAACCGCTGCATCCAAATACTTCAGTTGGATCCGCCAACCTAAGGTCGGGTGGTACCAATCCACACGTCCGCCCGACATCGCAATAAGCCCCTAAAAGTGTTGGATGGAATGCTTGAATTAATCTTTGATTGGGAACAAAAGGGGTTAGGTCCTGTATGTGGTGAGGGCTAGACCTAATATCAATAGTGAACAACACAAAGTACCCAAACCACAGTGACTCAATACATTTTTTTGATACAGGGTAAGAAACCAATTTATTGTCGCTTCCCTAGACACCATTATTTTGTGTCAATCATTTTGTATTTTTTATATTTTCAAAGAATTGCTGACTGAAAAAGACATTGATTGCAAATATTTACAAGGCTAAAACAACTTTAACAAACATTAAAGGCAAACACTATTTACACATTTAGAAACCATTATGTCACACATTAGAAAGTATTCTCACATCAGACATTAAATAAAACAATTATTGAAAAAATAATACAAACATTTTTATCACAAACAACAAAAAAATTGCAAACACTGAATGAGAGAAACTAGGAGTTGGGAGGATCGAATATAAGTAATTAAATGACTTATATATATTTTAATGCTGGACCAGCCGGTCCTAGCTTTTGTACAACAATGATACTTTGTATCTCCCAAACAACAATGCTGACGCGTTTCTAAACCAGACTGGAGTCAGTGGTCTGTCATCAGGGCTGTATGTGTCTTGTATCTGTAGGATACAAAAGCAATGTTTGCTTAGTCTAGTGTGTGGGATCCTTATTACCATGAAGTAGCTATAATGACGGTGTGCGCTACATACCAAGGCTGCTCAATGTTGAATTTCAGAGGGGGTCTTTTGGAGGTCCGTTTAAATGAATAGCGTGGCCGAACAGAGAAGCCTAGAAAGATTTTAAGGATGTTTTTTAATTACATGATTGATTCATTCATTATGCTAGTGGCTGAGTCAGTTTGGGGAAGTGAAAGCGTACCTTTTACTTTGGGTAGTGCGGAGTGCTGGCAGGATCCATTAGGAGCGGCGTAAACATCAATTTGGATTCTGAGATATGGGAGAGATTGACATTCAGAGGCTTGGCGGCGTGCAAATGGTCTTTCACACTTGCTTGGACAATTCAAAGAAAGGTTGCCTACCTTGATTTGATCTCTCGTTTGCGCATGAAAGGGGTTGTTAATTTCAGCGTTCTAAAGGGAAAAACAAAGCGCGATCTTAGTGGGATGTTCTTGCTAGTTCAGCGCTAGGCGAGCGCGTGTTAGTGCAGATGGGGCAAATACCTGTAGCTGGAGCTGCTGCTCTTTGCTGCTGGATTCGAATTTCTCTCAATAAAGATGGCCGCCGCCACTTCCTGTTTGTTATATATGCAAAAACAGTGCTGATGCATTATGGGACATGTAGTCCCATAAATCGCAATTACTGAAAAAAAATGTTTGTTATTGTCAGAAAAATCATGAGTGGGTGCTGGGCCTATTATCGTCAACACCTTATCGTAGTTTAGAAGTAATGGGTACATCACTCCCAAATATTTGATGTATTGTTTGTTTTAAAGCAAAGAATGACTCTGCTAGGATGTGCTAGCGTTTTGGGTGGCTTCTCGGGGCCAGGGACCTATTCTCATGAGATAGAGGACAAAGACCAGCGGGCAAACCAGGGATGTCTAACTGGTGCAAATCAGGACAGATGTAATTAGATATGCGCTATCTCAGACAGGTTATTCAAACCAGTCTGTGCACTGTTAAATTTTAAAATCAGATACGCTTCTTTTTGTAACAGAACGCGCTCAACGTCGTGGCATTTTGACCCCTAAACATGGGAACACAAGCAACCCACACATGTTTCTCCCTTGAAGGGCCTCATCAGTGAGGTGCAGGTTGCATCTCATGCCACAGTGAAGTAAATAACAATGGAATGGAATGGAATTCTCCAAAAGAAACACAGCGGTGCTTATTAGTTCAAGCAAACCATTCATCACAGGATGTTTTTCTGATCAATGAGTCTTTCTTAAGCGACGCCATCTTGTCCTGATGTTGTCCCATACCTTGTTGTACTTAGGGATACAAACTGCACTGACACTGGAAAAAAGATGACAACTGGGCGTGTTAAAGTTCCTGCCTACAGGTCTATCGTCTAGTAGTTCTAAATAGATAGCCCTTGTTACGGTGGGACCAAAGGTGGTCCACCCAAGGCAGATGTCGCTCAGTCATAGCACGCGATACAAAAGGGGATGATGGACGGAGCGTTTAAGCAATTCAAACACTCACCCCCAGTCAACTGATATGGGTTTAATCCATCACCATTCTTTAGCTCACTCAGCCACCCCAGTTCAGACATGGCCATATGCAAATCAGTCTGACCCTGTGCCTCATGGGAACAGTCCAGCCCGAACTTCCAAGCCATGTCTTCCCTGGACCGGAAACAAGCATCCTGGGACCGGTTTCCGATTCATAATCCTCACCAGGGAAGGCATGGCTTGGCAGTTCGGTCTGGACTGTTCCCATGAGGCACAGGGTCAGACTGATTTGCATATGGCCATGTCTGAACTGGGGTGGCAGAGTGGGCTAAAGAACGGTGAAGGATTAAACCCAGATCTGTTGACTGGGTGTGAGTGTTTGATTGGTTCAGATGCTCCGTCCATCACCACCCCCTTTTGTACCACTTTGTTCGCCATAAGTTGCAGGGTATGCTCAGACGTGAGTCCCTTGCTCACTTTGCCACTGGATTCAAGCAAGCCGGGCTGAAGACGGCTGAAATGCCAGAAACCGGTCCTCGGAAGCTTGTTTCCGGTCCAGGGAAGGCATGGCTTGGCAGTTGGGGCTGGACTGTTCCCATGAGGTACAGGGTCAGACTGATTTGCATATGGCCATGTCTGAACTGGGGTGGCAGAGTGGGCTAAAGAACGGTGATGGATTAAACCCAGATCTGTTGACTGGGTGTGAGTGTTTGATTGGTTCAGATGCTTCGTCCATCACCACCCCCTTTTGTACCACTTTGTTTGCCATAAATTGGCAGGGTATGCTCAGACTTGAGTCCCTTGCTCACTTTGCCACTGGATTCAAGCAAGCCGGGCTGAAGATGGCTGAAATGCCAGAAACCGGTCCTCGGAAGCTTGTTTCCAGTCCAGGGAAGGCATGGCTTGGCAGTTCGGGCTGGACTGTTCCCATGAGGCACAGGGTCAGACTGATTTGCATATGGATATGTCTGAACTGGGGTGGCAGAGTCGGCTAAAGAACGGTGATGGATTAAACCCAGATCTGTTGACTGGATGTGAGTGTTTGATTGGTTCAGATGCTCCGTCCATCACCACCCCCTTTTGTACCACTTTGTTCGCTATTAGTTAGCAGGGTATGCTCAGACGTGAGTCCCTTGTTCACTTTGCCACTGGATTCAAGCAAGCCGGGCTGAAGACGGCTGAAATGCCAGAAACCGGTCCTCTGAAGCTTGTTTCCGGTCCAGGGAAGGCATGGCTTGGCAGTTCGGGCTGGACTGTTCCCATGAGGCACAGGGTCAGACTGATTTGCATATGGCCATGTCTGAATGGCTTGGCAGTTCGGGCTGGACTGTTCCCATGAGGCACAGGGTCAGACTGATTTGCATATGGCCATGTCTGAACTGGGGTGTCAGAGTGGGCTAAAGAACGGTGATGGATTAAACCCAGATCTGTTGACTGGGTGTGAGTGTTTGATTGGTTCAGATGCTCCGTCCATCACCACCCCCTTTTGTACCGCTCAGTCATAGCACAGTGAGGAAATATATGACGAAATAAAATAATACACAGGGCAATAACTGGGTTTATGATTAATGTATGCATTCTACACATCACATTTTCGTTCTTCTGTATTTATCTAAAGAACATGTAAGTACTGGAAGCTGTATGGACATATGTTTGAGAAAAGTATCTATACAGTTGCAGAAACTGTAGACTGGCCCAAAACACAAGTGTTTGCTGAGGCTCCTGAAGGCTTGGGGTTGATAACCTTGAAACTGCCTATTTGCCTAGCTGCCCCGTCTTACGGTTGACACCAATGGTGTGTTGCATCGTGGGACTTGAGGTTTCATGTTTAATAACGGAAATATTGGAATAGACTCAAAAGCCATATCATACAAAATGCTGTAGGCTAAAAACCCGGTCCCTGTGTGAACGTGAAATGGAGGTCCCTTGGCAGCTGCGTTTCTCGGGGTCATGTGTCTGTAAATTAATTATTATTTTGACCCGTTGTGCACTGGGTGTTTGTCAATGGGTGTAAAGTGTGCAGTTCTCAAAAACAGAACCTCTAGCCTTTGAGTACCTCCCAACAAAAGCTTCCGGTCTGCTAAACACATTGGCACCTTGTTCGACACAACTGCTGCTTCTTGTTTCGGCTCCTCACCCCTTATACCGCCCCATTCAGCGTTGGGGGCTCGACTTAATTTCATTACCGACCGCGCAGTATCTGTAAGCTGTCTCATTGAAGGCCTGCGTTTGATCCGGGTCGGTTTCCTTAAAAAAGTAAATGAACCGTCAGAGACTTTTCTCCACTAGAGTAGAGACTTTGAAAAAATGTTTAGCCAGATAATTTATCTGCTTTAATTACTCTTTAATCCCTCTGATCGGCCTGGCGTGCAGGCCTAAATCCCCTCTGAATGGGGGCAGTCGGTGTGACATTCCCCGGGGGCCCAAAGGGTCCCTCATCCCCCTCTTCGTCAAAGCTGGTCTTCTACACACCAAGGCCTACCCAGGCAAGGCGGTGTGTGTGTCAGCCCACTGACTCCCCAACATAGCTAAAGAGCCGCTATAGCCTTGTCAATTTATCTGCAGCGGCCTCCGGTTCAGATTAAACCAAGCAAACCCGTCAGGCTTGGCCAGTTCAGTTTTTCTCCCAGAAGCCTTTGCGAGCACAGCAATATCAAAGATGTTGCCGAAACCTAGCTACGCGCTCCTTTTCCTCTCTCCACAGCTCCCTGCAGCTGGGGGAGTTCATCCCCAGCTAAAAGGCCACCCATTGGTCGTGCCTTTAATGCCGTTGTGTGGAATAATGGGATTATATGCGTTTAAGGCTGATTGGATTTTTTTAAATTAAGGGGCTCTGCCCTGCTGCCTCTCTGTGGCGGGTACCTTGTTCATTTAGGGTCTTTAGGCAGATGAGTTCGGTGGGCGTTGGTTGAAGGCCCGGGTCCTTTTGGAGACCTCGAGGTAAATGTGAATGCTCCTCGCGAAGGGCGTTTAATATAACCCACACACGCCCGTTTTCCACTTTTTGTTCTACTTGTAAATGATATCCCTTTTCAACGTTGTTGCTCTGTTTGCTAAGACTTGTACCTGCTGGTTTAATTTGAGCATCAGCGTGCTGCGAGCCAGAAATTAGAAATGCCTCGACGAGGGAGGGGGGTGTCAATCATGCATTGTGTGCTAGACTACGGCGTTTACAACAAAACACGGGGTTGGGCGCCACCCGCACCCATCCTCCACTTTAAACAAACAGGCTGGGATTGTTTACGCAATTTGCGTAAAACGGTATAAACACATTTCCAAGGCGCCTAAAAACAGCTTGTGTTTTCTCGCAGTCGTCATAAGAACGGTCCACGCATTCTAATGTGTTAAACGGAAAGATTACGGTTCACATAACTCCGGCATGAGTTATGTGCAATTTAAGACTATAGCAACAGCATATATAATACAGCGCAACAGCAGCTGTTACTGTTACCCAGTTCACCAGATGACTCTGTGCCACAGCAGGGCATGTCTCCATTAAAATATATGCAAAACGGGGCATTGTGGGACTTGCTGTCCTAGTGTGTTTCGATTGAAGCAATTTGACAATGAATTCTAAAAGAAAGGCCCTGGAAAAAAACATGCACTCTCTCCTCCCCATCATTTACTACAGCTCTTTTTTTTAATCGATTTCTGTAGACTAAAGGGCTAAATTAGCCCTCCCCGATCCGAAATTCAGATTTTCTCGGTGGCGCCGCACTCAAATATTAACAGTCATAGAACAACCCACCGAGCTACAGATAGATAAAAAGGCATCTTCACGACTGGCTGCGTGGGGCGGCTGCATGTTTATTCTATTTCAGAATAAGATTTCGGAACGAAAACAATATGGTCCTTTCAATCTGTTTAATTTATATTCTGGATGCTCTCTTAAATTGAATACTTTGATCTGATAGCAGCGCGGATTTAAGTGCCTGGTATTACGTTTGCCACTAAGTGAGCCCAGCATCGGGGAGCGCACAGTTGATAGTGTTTGCAGAGAGGGTTCAAAGTTTGCTGAATTGGGACGAAAAAGAAAAAAATGTGCTGTACAACGGGCGCGCTATATTTCAAGGAGGCACTTTTTATTTTTTTTCGCCGCTTCGCACCACTCACATTAGCATTGAAAACCGCTCCGCACACGAAAACCCTTGAATTGTTGCCAAGTCTGATCCGAAAAGGAAGTGCCCGCATCCCATAATGGTAGGACCCCTAAATCCAATCGGATTAACTCTGGTGGGGGCGGTGAGGGGACTCTGGATTGGAAGTAAACAAATGTGTGCAGGCAGGCTGGCACACATCTGCTGTGCCTTGGCAGAAATGCCAGTTACACAAGGTCTGTACTGCATTATCAAGGAACACATTATACGGGAATTCGGGAATGTTCATGATGTCTAACTGTGTTCGCTCCTTTTAATTGGTAATTTAAGTTGGCGAGTTCGACCGAAAGTTATGTTGTTTGTACGCTAGGTAAACATAGCTGACAAGTGATGACCCCATGCCAAAGTACATAATCTGCCCGTTATTTTTTTTCAGGTATGTGTTAAAAGAACAACAAACCAAATACAGGGTCATGAGCATCTTCCTTTGGATATGTCAGTCAGATCCATAAATGCATTAACACTTTTTATATTTAAATGACATACCCGCGCTATTTTACAGAAGCCAATCAAGGGCCAACATCGGAAGTAAAAGTTGGAAAAATGTCCACCTTTGAGTTTATGGCCGTTGCGCGAATCACCTTTTCCCCTGATGTCAAATGTGGTATTTGCAGGTCAGCCGCTATACACAGTTAATCGAATAAATAGTCAGGACCCCCACCCCCCGCGCCGAGAATCGAGATTCTTTCCTAAACGTTTTGCTGCCCCTCCCCCACCGCCGTGTTGTGTGTGGGGAGGGGTGGGGGCAGAACCACTGACGGGCCCTCCAGTCCCCCAGGAGAGCCCCGCCATTAGTAGCAGGTAGTTGAATCTAAATATTCTTGATGAAAGGAGACAGCTGGGCAAAATTTATGCAAATGGCATGACGTTATTATTAAAAAAAAAACTACACGGGGACGAAGGAGCTGCAAATTACTGTGGCTGGGAGAAGCAGACAGCAGAACCTCACACGCCAGGCATAAAAAAAGACAACGTGGGGGAAAGATAATCGCCGCAATCTATCTCTTTCTCTTTCTTCCCCCCACACACCTTGTTTACAAAACAGCCAGGTTAAAAATAGCTTCGGGATGTAGTAATTAATGTCTATTTCAGTTGTAGCACCCTGCATCTATTTCTGCAAATAATAAATTAAGTTTATATAAATATATAAAAGCCCCCCAGCACCTGCGCGGGCATCGACCAGGGATCTGCCGCCTGCAGGGCTCGACCGAGGACTGTCGTGAAACACAAACACCACACTGGCACAGTTCATGCCAAAATGCGAAACCCATCGATAATCAGGGGCGCTCGTTTAACTGAATTCTGGCTACGGGAAACCTATCTACCTACCTACCTGCCTGTCTGTCTGTCTGTCTGTCTGTATATATATCTAGCTAGAGGGATCTCTGGGGTCTAGCACCGGTAATCAAAAAGCCCGGTAAGCTGAATGGCATGTTCCAGAAGACGTGGCTGTAGCAACACATCATCTGCCTAAACAATTGATTAAACCACTTATACATGTGTATAGGTGTCTTTGTATTCTTTTGCCCAACCACCAAACCCTCGAAATTTCCAGACTAACATTGGTGAGAATTATTTTGGGGGAAATTTACTAAAGTGTCCCCAATGTAGCCCAGCAGCCAAAAATTCTGCTTTGAGTGACAGGGAGGGAGCAGCAGAGCATCACATCTATGGAGATATGGCTCTCGCCTTCCCTCTCCCTAGCACTGGTGTAGAATGTTGCCACTGTGCGCCGTGCACACACATTTGCACCATAGAGCAAGGTTGTGTGCGAGGGTCTACTATAGGTTTGGCACTTGAAGGATTCTCTTCCATTGCAACATGCTAGGAGCCATATTTACGAGCACCTTCCGCCGCCGAAGCATCACTGTTTGTGACAGTTCGGTGGCACAAAACACTAAATCCCATCTATGAGGCCACGCAAAGTCACTATGCATGGCTTTGAATGGCCTCATAGATTTGGAGTAAGGCAAGGCAGTGCAAATTGCTGTGTTGCCTTAGTCTGTGCTCGGGAGACACTCAATGGCTTCTGCGATGGGTTTTCCCACGCAACACCCATGGATTTTAAAACGTCTCTAGATTTACGAGAGCATGTAAACCTGGGGAAGTGCCAAAACCTTGCACCTCCCAAAGTGAGGCATATTGAGGAGAAATAACAATTTCTCCTCATGTTTTCCTCTTTCCATGTAGCACACATAGGACATGCCTCTTAGGATTGTGTCTGTGCAGGAAGGTGCCACTTCCTGCACAAAAACTGTCCTGTCAACAACACAGGCACCCTTGCACCATGGTGCAAGGGTGCCTGCATTGGCGCTAGGTTGCCACAAAGGCACCAGCGTGAGTAAAAGGACAGGAGTGTGCTGCATTGCCTTAAATACGACACATACCTGCCCTTACCCTGTCACGAGTTGCAGCACAGCAAGGTGACTTGCTGCGTCACACCACTCGACTTCCCCATAAATGAAGCTCCGTGCCTAGACAACTTTTTAAACTTTTCCTACTTTGTATGCGTTCTTACGGGGCAATACTCTAGCAAAATTAGAAAAGAAAGAAGAAATAAAAAAAAAATCCCCTTTTAACACCAGGTGTTATTATTTTAAGCAAAATCCTGTCTCACATTTTTGGTGGACAGGGTATTGCGTCAAAAAGGGCGGGTGGTTGCATGGGAATGCATGCCCATGTGTAGCCCCCTTGACACTAAGTAACGTAAAGAAGCGATTTGCGCTGCTTTAGGTTACATTTAGTTAATTTCCAGAAGGGAAATGATTATAAAAAAGAAATTGTGCTGGTCAAACCCATCGCAAAATGTTAGTAAATGACCCCCTTGGTGTTTTTTTTCGACGAGTTCAACACGTGTGCTGTACACTTTTAGGTTTTACCAGGTAGAAGTATTTAGCATTTAAAATCACTGCAAAAAAAAATAATTCTGAACTTATATGCAGCAATCTGAGACTATTCCTCATGCTGGAAATTCCCCCAAAATCTTAAACGTACACCTATGTTAGCAGCTGAATCTATATACTATTTGAAAAAAAGAGTTCTTTAAAACGAAATATATATGAACAATTCCGCCTTAGATTACAGGCTTTGTTTGTGTGTGTGTGTGGAGGGGTGGGTCTGTGGGGAAGCTCAAGAAAAATTCTGTGAAACTCTCTGCTTTGTAATGCTTAGGAGTCAAGGAAAGGCCTCCCCCTGCACTATTTTTTTTTTTTTTTTTGTCTGATGGCATGCAAAAACTCCCCGGCTGTAATTTAATATGTTTACGTTTTCAACATCTAGGATACATCGATTTTCCAAAATGTATTACGGCATAGTAAAGTTTTGTTAGAAAAAATCGTACTTACGTTCAGCTAAAAGTCTTGAATTCATTCACTGAGCACATTTTAAAATAACCATTCAGAGACCAAAACGTTTTTTCGGCATATCTCACAAATGCCTTTCACAATTCTATTGCGTGCGCCGAGATCTTTTCCAACTACGAGGCACCCAGAACTTCGCAAAATACTTCAAAGACCTCTAAGAACGTAAAGTGTATATCTTACAGGGGCCATATGGCGAACGCAGTCACAATAAATCTCAAACTAGCAGATGACGTCATCAAACAAACGAACATTTTATAGAATGCGCATTGCTGCTGAATGGGAGAGGCGCAGTCCTGTTTTTCCCTCCACTAGGAATGGTCCTTTAAAATATGCACCCAGAAGTGTAAAGATTCAGATGACCAAATCAATTGGTACTTTTTATGATGACGAAGACGCCTGCTCAGCTCTTGTTCTAAGGATTTGAAACGTCTTTGAGTGACTTGCGTCATTACGTCACAGCATACAATACATCGGATGGATTATTGACTTTTGTACTAATAACAAAAATCAAATAACATTTCATATTGTGACATTCCTTGTAGCTATTAGTCATCTCGGAACTCGTTATATAAAAATGATGTATCTGTCCTTTTACAACAATGATTACTGTAATCACATTTCGATTTTCCTATGCCCTATTCAGTTGATATTTTTTGTGCGGCTTTGGTGACAGAAACGTGAGAACAGGAGCTTATGTTTACATTTAGCAGAGCTTACATTATACACTTGTAAATCCCGCGATTGACCCTAAAGGTCATGAATAGATATCTAGAGAAAAAAAACCAGTTGTCACTGTGTCCTCGGTTTGAAACCAGGAAAGCGAAAATTCAAGCTATCTCCCAATCCAGTGTCACTATTTTTTGTGTGTGTGTAAAATCCCAAATCTGCCAACAAAGGTACAATGTCTTCATGTAATAACCCCTTCTTAAAATGAATTCACAAAACTATTTCACAAAACAACAAACTCTCTCTTTATCTCTCTCTCTCTCCTCCTCAACCCCCATTTACTGAATATCAAACGTGGTAAGTGTGTAGAAAAGGCTTCTTCAACGCTTAAAAAAACGTGGGAGATCTACACTGTTCCCTCCTTACATTCTATATGCACGTTTTTTCGGATCTCCCTTTTGCTAGTGAAAATTCCTGTTGACCGGTTTCAAATGGTCTCTCGTTTATCAACCCGCCGTCTTATTTGAGTTTTTATATCTAATCAACATTTTAGGAGTAAAACGAACATGCTTCCTGCAAATGGTTACTGGTTTGTAAAGGTTTCAGTCAACAATCCCCGCCTTTTTATGCAACAATTATTCATAATAGACATATGCCACCTCACTGGTATTGGTAGAAACCATTTGCAAGTGGTCAGCCGGAACTTCCGCCAGGGCTGTGGATTTGCCAGAGGTTTGAAAATCCAAATTTTCCACCAAACACCATACTACTTTAGTTTCTTGGACATTACGTGTGTTTGAATGATGAAAACCCGCTACCTGTACGCAATAAAGGCAACCATGAGGTAATAAGTGCTTCCCAATCCCAGAATGTACCACTCCCCCGAAAATACTCCATCCTTTACAGAGGCACACAAACGTAACAGAAAATAGTATCAAAGTATCATCACCCACAATATATTGTACGGTTATGCGTATGCCATACCATAACCTTATACTGTTTTTTTCGCTTGACCAGTGAAGTTGGATTAGGAATAATGGAATGCTCCCTGGCAATATGCAAATAATGGTATCGCCCGAGTTCATGAAATGTTGCATGACTCCGCAGTGCTCGAGACCCGCCACCTCTCGACGAAGATGGCAAGCTTTGCAGTTTCCAGAAATGTACCTTCCCGAATAGCAACTGCCCACTGCCCCAAACACGCTATGTTTGACCAGCCCCCTAGTCTAATTACACACTGTCACCTGTTTCACAACTGGCTGTTTGTCGTGTGCTCAAATTAGCTTTTCACACCTATCAGAATAGCCAGTTTTATATACAGAGTCACACAACCAGCAAGAACCGGGCTTTAGGGTTCACCAGTTCAACTCCGCTCACTGTGTGAACTCCAGAGAGACTCGGTTCTGACCCTGCCTCATTTTAACTGCTTACATTGGCCTGCTATCCATAGCCATCTCGTTAGCAGGCATCCTAACCCACTGAGCTATCTTCCTTTCGAGAGTACCAGTGCACTCCACAGACCGTAAGTAGTGCTGAGAGAGATCACTGCCATTTTCATTAAGGGGAGAGAACGAATCATCTCATTATAGAAATGTTCTCGTTTTTCTGGCATCTCTGTCAATAACACTGGAGCAGCGTAATTTTGGCTCCACCCTTACACAACACAATTGCACAATATATACGTGCTCTTAGCTACACATACTTTTTGTTTCCTAACATTATTAATGTAAAGTGTTGCACTTAAATTCAATACAAAAGTGCATTCACTCTGTTTATTTATTTGAAAGTTTTATACAGTGCGAACATGACCCTCACAGGTATCAGATCTCTTTACAAATACAAAAGAAGCAGAGACATATAGAGACAAAACTGTCATAACCAAAAACAGTACAGGAAAAGGCAATTCCACAGGTGAGGTCTACATCTCCTCAATGCTAAGACAGGTCGGAAAAGATAATGGCATAACAAGCGAGCAATATACTCGGAGAGAGGAGTTCCTAGGGATTAGTGCAGAAATCTGTTTATAAATAGTAGTTTGACTTCTTTCTTGAAAGATGCAATTGAAGGATTCTGTTTGATTTTGTGGAGGGGGCGGGCTCCGACTTCTGAATTCTCAGGGCGATGCCAGAGAAGGCTCTGTTGCAAAATTTCTTTTTGAAGAATCTCTGGTTTTAGCACTAAGGTGCTGGAGCTTATAGAGGATCTGGAGACACCCGAAAGTTCAAGCTTCTGTGCGAGGTACCCAGGGATGTTGAAATGTAGAGCTTTGTGGGTTATGCATGCAATTTTCAGTTGAATTCTTGCTTCTCAGAGTAGCCAATTGAGTGATATCAAATCTGGGGTGACGTGTTTATGTCTTTTTGATTCTGCAATGAGCCTTGCAGCAGAGTTAAGGAGACCCTTAATGGAGCAGGCGTGGATCTTGGCATACCTCAGAGGGTAGCACTTCCATAGTCCAACCTGTAGTTCAAACTGTAGAACTAGAGATTCATATGCACTGTGTGCCTTGAAGTTATTAAAATGAAATGTACTCCCTAGGAACTTGATAAAACCATCCTCACACTATTAAAATGAATTTACTTTAGATACGAGAAAGAATCATGTAAACGTGTGAACTGTTTTCACATTTGAACTTATAATGTCATTTTCAGTCCCATTCAGGGCCGGACTGGCTACCGGGCAGTTTTGTGTGCTGCCGAGCTGGGGAATAATTTCTCTGTTGTTTGGGCTTATTTCGTTGATGGGAACGTGCGTGCGCTTTGAAATAATAAAAGCAAAACGAATTTCGTTTTGCACACACAGGTCCCCATCAACGAAAGCATCCCACTGCTCGGCAGGACACACAACTGCCCGGTAGCCAGTCCGGCCCTGGTCCCATTTATACTCGCATTCAAAGTTACATTACATTTACTTAAACTGTAACATGAATCTATTTTGAATTTATGTACTGACATTTTCATTTATTTGTAGTTGGATGTGTAGCATGAACTCTTATTAAATATGTAACACTGAATTATACGTTTAAAGTTGACATAAGTAGGCCTGTATTTCTTTTTGCATAAAATTCAGATTTTTCATTTCTGCTTGCGTCTTTCCCTTGAAGGTACGTTCACATGGTTTGTTAGTTTGAGAATGAATGTAACACTACTAGTGATAGAAAGCCGGAGAAGTGGACCTGGGCAAAGAAAATGAAGAGCCTGACATTTAAAACTGACATCTTAACTGACAGTCCCTATTCAGTAATGTATGGGGGAGTAGCAGGTACCCAAGGTCAATATCGTTCACAGGACTGGTCTGAGAGAATCTGCCAATGCTACAGCTCACAGTGTGAGAATGGAAAGGACAATGGAGCCCCTGATGGTGTGAACAAGGGATGTTAGTGTGTAACAATCGGTAGCGGAAGACAGGGATCAATTGTGATCCAGTAAGGCTTTGATTACCATTCAGAGAGAAGAATGGAAGGTCCGGCCACAGTCGTAGCCCCAAGTATGAAGACAACAAAAGAGATGACTGGGCTGTTCCTATGAGAAGAAAGGAGGAAAAGGTCACTAGGGTATAAGGGCTAGTGCTCAATGGAGGACGATCCCTGGGTATCCAATTTGTTGGATATAATGGCCTCACACACTCTTGCGAGTGTCATGCTTTATCATCGGCAATGCTCCTCGCTGGGCAGGTGGTGCAATGCCCTACGGGCTCACCTCAAAGAGGGTCTCTTTATCGGAGATCATTTATCCAACTGCCTATGGGTGAAGTGGGGGTGAGGGGCCAGGACAGAGTAGATAGTGTGGGTGAGGATAAAATGTGGCACAAGGTACCGGAAAACAATTTTATTCTGGTGGTCCTCTGCCACAAGTAAAATCAAAGATAGCCGGTGCTCATGGGAACTGTGGTTTCCCCAAGTGAACCTGGGCTAAAGTGCAAATGGTGTGGTCAACATGTTTCTCGCTTCTAGTACATTGACTGCGATTCTTCAGGACCTAGTAAAAAACTACAATCTACAAAACATGACCTAATGATTAGTATCAGTTCGAATACAGCACATAAGTTGTACTACCTGTATGACACTGCTCTTGCCTAGAAAGGGGAGATAAAGGAGAACATTACTACAGGTAAGTAACAACATGTGACCCTGTTGGGACCGTGAACACACTGTGAAAAAGTGACATACTAGTGAAGATAGTGACTAGTATGTGGTTAAAAACAAGTTAAAAACTGGTAGCAGCAGTATCCATTTGAATATAATCACAGACCCATGGGATCGGTAGTACTGTTACTCACCTAAAGAATCGCAGTCAATGTACTAGAAGCGAGAAACATGTTGACCACACCATTTGCACTTTAGCCAAGGTGTTTTCTCATCTGCAGGGGTTGCCCAGAGAGGGGTAGCAATTTATTTCTCTAGGAATGTACCCTGGGAGTTTATCCAGACCAAAAGGGACTCCAAAGGAAGGTGGCTTTGGGTTTCAGTTAAACTTCATGGGAAGGCTCTAAATTTTGTGAACTACTACGGCCCAATTCTTGATGATGTTTCTGCTCGGAAAGAAATTTATGAGGCGTTAAGAGGTGTCCCAGGACAAATTATTTGTGGAGGGGATTTTAATTTTATCCAAGATCTGAAAAGGGACACTTCAAATAAAAATAAAAAGCAGTTGAAGCCCAGAACTAAAGGCTCTCTCGAAGCATTGGTAGGTGAATACCAACTACGGGATCCCTGGCGCTCCAGGAACGTAGAGAGGGAGCTGTTCACATGTTATTCTCATCGTTTCCGGACTGCATCCAGAATGGATTTTTTCTTGATATCAAGATCTCTGCAGATCTCAAATAATCTGATTGGATGCAATCCTTTCTCCGATCATGGCAGAATCGAATTGGATCTTGTTTTGGGAGGGGCCGATAGGGAGCGCCCAAGATGGCAGTTAGATCGTACTTTGCTTCAAGACCAAACCTGGGTATCTGGATTTAGATAATGGATTGTGGAATATTTTGAAATAAATCAAGATTCAGATGAACCCGTCTCAGTCTGAGGCGGGTTTAAAGCAGCAGCACGGGGCAAGATAATTGCTTTCACAAGCGCCCAGGCGAAGGAAAGGAAACTAAAAATAGCTAAATTACAATCTACTGTCGAGGAGCAGTATTTATTACAGCTTCAGTCTCAACCAAACCAATTGGAACAAGCTAAAGCATGCTTAAGGGATTTTTTTATTCTCGAAGAAATAAATAGCTCAAAAACTTTTCAGCAGAAAGTTTACGAAGACAGTCAGCTGGTTGGGAAATTACTAGCCAACTCTGTAAGAAAAAAACAGGAATCTTCTCATATACTGAAAATTCAGGACCCTCTGAGTGGGATCGAAGTGGTAGAAAGTGAGAAGATCTCTGGGATTTTCCTAGACCACTTTAAGAGAATCTATTCCACAAACTACCAGGTAGAGGAAGAAAAGATACACGAGTATTTCGCGTATTTAGAGATTTCTAAAATCTCAGAATTTCGGAAGACTCAAATAGATAGTGAATTAACTGTTTCAGAAATTTGTACAAGTGTCAAGGCAACTACTGGGGCAAAGGCCTGTGGCCAGGATGGGTACCCTATTGAATTTTATAAAGTATTTCTTGCGGAACTAGAACAACCTCTAATAAAATTATTTAACCATATTAAATTAGGGGGTACCGTTCCTGGGGTTTTCAAAGAATCGACAATTATATGATTTATAAAAAAAGATTAAAAAAAGGATGATGTAAATTCATATAGGCCAATCAGCCTTTTGAACTCTGATTATAAAATGTTTATGAAGATATGGGCAGAAAGATTTGTTCTGGCAGCCCAGGAAGTAATCCATTATGACCAGACCGGGTTTATTGCAGGACGTTATATGGTCACAAATACGGAATATCTAATTCAGGCATTGGACTATCTGAATACCAATTCAGTGCCAGCTTGTATTTTAATGGTCAATGCCGAAAAGGCATTCGACTTGGTGAACTGGGAAGCCCTATTTTATTCTCTCGGTCCAATTTGGATTCCCGGCTCAAATAATTAAGATGCTACATAATATATATTCTGGAGCTTCTGCTCAGGTAATAATTAATGAGAAACAGGCCGGGAGGATTAACGTAACCAGGGGCACTAGGCAGGGCTGTCCCTTATCTCCCTTGCTTTTTACCTTTTTTATTGAGCCCTTGGTGGCAAGGATTAGGGATAATGCAGCTATCATGCCCCCATCATCGGCATGTCTAAACTAAAACTATTTGCCGACGACATTATTCTTTATCTTGCTCCTGAAAAGAAGGTAGTTGAGAACTTACTGAAAGAGTTTAAAGCCTATGAAAAGATCGGGGATATAAGATAAATGCTAAAAAAACGGAAGTCCTTGCTTTAAATACAGATACAGGATTTCTCCCTAATTTCTTGCAAGTCCAAGCTGCGAGAAGAGACCAATAAGATATCTGGATATTTTTGTAACTGCAGAGTATGATAGGCTTTTAGACCTAAATTACATTAGAATGAAAAATAAAATCAAGCATATGTTAGATAAATGGCTTTTGCTACCTTTGTCAGTGATTGGTAGGGTGTCAATGGTTAAAATGTCAGTTCTGCCTTTACTTATATTTTTGTTCACTAATGTACCGATAAAAATTAATCTGTCTTTTTTTAAAGAATTAGAAACAATGTTAAGAGGAGTTATCTGGGGTAATAAAACTCCTAGAATTAAGCTCCCGGCGGTACAACTCTCAATAGATCAGGGAGGGTTAGCGTTACCCCACTTAAAGACATATTACGAAGCTGCTTTTTTTGATATAGTGGCAGGTCTTTTGAGGGTTTATCAGACAAGAGATAATTTTTTTTTGGAGAAGATGGTTCAAGAAGCAGGTTCTCAAATCCCAATTTTTTTAAAGACCGCAAAGCTTCCTAAAAAATCAAGGTATAAGACGTTGAAAGAATATACAAAGCGCTTGTTGTTGCTTTTTAAAAAACATGGTTCTGATGGTTCCCAGTATTTAAGTTTGTCCGAATGTAGTAAAATAGGCCTTCCATTAAGTTTGTCGAAGATTAAAAAATGGGATTTGTGTGGGTTTTGGGAATTGAGAGACTTGTTAGTCCAAAATAGGGTTATTAGTTGGCAAGAGGTGACAACTAGAACGAACATTCTAAGGCGACCGTCCTTTTTTGAATATCTACAGGTTATTTATTTTATTAAAAAGGAAGTAAGTGGTTTGTTGAATACCCCTAATAACTTACTGAATACCCTTTATGGAAGGAAGAGCAGCGGGATAGGGCAGTGGTATAAATTTCTCCATTGCTCTGGTCAATCCCCACTGATTGATAAACATTTGAATAAAGTAAGTCTTTTGACCCAGTGCTTTTTTTCCTTGAAAGATTGGGAGGCTCTCTGTTTACTGGGAAACAAATCCTTGCGCGCTGCCAACTATAAGAGGATGGCCTTCCTGTCTCGTTGGCTAGCTTATTATACGCCTGAGGCTATGGAAAGAATGTTTCCTGGAACAGAAAACAAGTGTTTTAGATGCTTAGCACACGGTCAGGGAGGATGGTATCATGTCTTTTTTGCCTGTCCGAAGTTGGAGTCCTTCTGGAAAGAGATATTTGCGGAAATTGAATTGGCCATTGGAAAATCATTTCCGCCTACGGTAGAAGTGGCCTTGTTTGGCATAAGCAAGGATAGAAGCAGGTTCAATAAATCGGAAGAGGTATTTATATTTATATCATGTGCGGTTGCTCGCTCTTTAATACTACAAAACTGGAAATCAAGGGAAATTCCATCACTGATAAAATGGTTTAATAAGATGAGGAGAACCTGTCTCTTTGAAAAAGCATACGCGGGCAGAGTAGGTTCTATTAGGAGGTTTGAAAGGAATTGGAAATATTTTGGGGATTTGGAACAACTGAAGGAGGGATGAGCTGCAAAAGAAGGATGGAGATAAGGAAAGGGTCTATACATTTGACTGCACTAGCACTTTTTTAGATTTCACTTTATCATAGCTTTTTGCACATGCAGTAGCACTTTATTGCAGGTTTTTGCACTTTTTTGCAGTGCCACTTTATAGATTGCGGATTTTGCACAGACCCTTCTTGATAAAATTGTTGTTTGTATTCCTTTTTTGTGCTTGATGAATTTCTTCCCCTTTCCTAATTCTCATGTCTGATATATATATGTATATAGATTTCTTTCTTTTTTATTGATGTTTTTTAAGCATGTTTAACTATTGAAATGATTATTGAAAAAGAAAATTGAAAAGATGCGTTGTACCATTGATCATCCATTGCTATGTTCAATAAAAAATTTATAAAAAAAAAAAAAGAAAGACTCATTTTACATTGGTGTTACAAAGCCTAATTTTGGTTTGCAATGTTAGGTCCTTGGAGCTCCAGATATTTTTCAGCTGAATGAAGGCAGCCCTGGCTTTGCCAGTTCTTGCCTTCACATTGGCGTCTGTGCCGCCTACTTGACTAAAACACTGTCCAGGTAGACTTCAATCTTTTCAGTGCATCACCTTCAAGAGGGACTGCAGTTGTTTTAGCCATGTTAGCTTTCATGATCTTGTTTTTTCCCCTGTGGATGTTGAAGCAAGTTTTGCTGATGTTTCAGCCATATTGCCTGTCTTCTCTTGCATTTTAGAGGGGTATGGGAGAGTAGCGCCAGGTTGTCTGCAAAATCCAGGGGGTCAAGCTGCGTCCAAGGTGTCTACTGGTCCCATTTCTTCTCCTTGTTGTTGACATTTTCAAGATCCAGTTTAAGGCCAGCAGGAAGAGAAAAGGTAAAAGCAAAGAACCCTGGCGGACTTCAGTGCTCTCTTGGAAGGTTGCTGTGAGTACCCCATTGTGATATTTTGCAAACCAACCTCTGTATAATAGGACAGGAACATCATCAGCACACTGGGTGTGGCGTGATGCAGCAGGAGAGTATTCGACAGTGAAAGTGGTCGGTGTATCTGCCAACGTAAATTTGCATCCCCTCTGCCCTCATATTTCCATGATTTCATATTGACTATTCTGTCCTGTCTGCTCTGCCTGGCCCTTTACGGTTAATGGCCAGCTGATCGGACAGCTCTCATACTTCAACAGCTCCCAAACATCCAGACAAGCAGCCGCCTAGCCAAGCCAACAATAGTGGTGGTGCTGTGCGTGGCGGCCTCGAGCACAGACCTAGAATGGTCAACTCTGCAGTAACAGTAGTTTAGCCTTCACCCTTTATAACAGGAGTGTACATAGAGTGTTAAGCTGAATCTGCTGTTTTCTGCTTTCCCATGATTTGTTGGCTAGTTAACCAGTTGCCTGTGAGTTGTCCCAAGCATTGGAGCAAGCATTAAAAGTGAATTGCAGGTTGAATCATATGTTTCTCTCTTGCTGACCTCCCAGTGATCTTTCTGTGATTTCCTAAGCACCTCTCCATTTGTAGCCCCACGTTGTGATGTGTGGGGGGCAGGGAGAGAGGCACTCCCTAGGGGCTCTGGTGGCCCTAAGCCCCTGGCCCTTAAGAGAGGGGGTGGAGTTCGGTGACATGGAGAGCAGACACAGGAGGTCCTGGTCATGCAGGTGAGGCTGAGCGCCAGCACCTTGTATACAGTGTAAGAAAATATAGGGCAGTATACTTATTAGGCGCTGAATGCCATTGTGCTAGGCATGACTGGTTGCATGGATTTTGTACAGATTTCATAGAGTTTATATCACACTTTGTGTGAAGCTCTTTAACATAGATGTTAAGGTGACAATGGAGTGCACAGTGAGGGAAACGTTTTTGAGTAGATGCTGTTCAATATGTGGAAACTAGAGCGATCGTAGACATTGGAGACAGTTGGATTTGAGCTCATGAAATGCATGGTAGTCTACCATATAGTTAGAATTTTTCACAAGCGAATTGGAAACAGAAGATCATATAACTGGTAGAGCACCCACGAGCCACTAGGAGCCATTAAGAAGTGGCATGTTTGCTGCGAAACACATGTTGGGAGAATGCAATTCAGATTTACAGTGACTATAAAAAGCATAACGTGTGCCCTATAAAAGAACAAAACAAATGGTATTATGAATGTTTGTATTATGACATATCAGTAATAAAAAATAAATAACTAATGGATTACAAATAATGTTTGATCATTTAAGTTTGTTTCAGAACTCAAGTAGCTTCATAGGAAATAATTATTCAGATTTTAGGTCACACATTACCCCCAGTAGCAAGATATGAGAGGCTGGCATGGGTCTTACGAGCAGAGTCATGAGCAGTCATCAAGAAGTCACTTAAAGTCTCCACAAGCCTCAATAAGTCTTCGTTAAGTTTTCAATCAACCCTCTAAGCTCCTTAGCCGTCTAGATCTTTCTAGCACCCCGAACCTTGGTCTGAGAGAGAAGTTGAGCTAGGATGCAGTCTGTGGTAAGCCCTGGTATAATCTCCTGTTATAGAGAACAGTGGTCCCTATTCAGGGAGAATACAGTGTGATAGATAACCATACACTAGAATAGAATGTATGTCTCAAGTGGGCACAGCCGTGAACCACAGAACACAAGACAGAACAACAAACACAGAATTGGCCAAAAGGCAAGCCAAAATGGGTGTGTACACTTGTACTCAGTATAGACAGACATAAATTAATCATTTAACACCGTTGCACAATGTGTTATAGCTTGAGTCTGGTGCATAGGGTGTTTGGGTGTCGACGACGTTTCGATGCCAACATTAAATATAGGGCATCATCTTCAGGACAAACAAATAATGCATTGCTGTCTTGATAATAATGTATCACACCTTTTTTACAATTCTAAGGTGGCAGAGAATCAACGGTTCACTATAGGCGCGAGGGCGCCCAAACACCCAAACACCCTATGCACCAGACTCAAGCTATTACACATTGTGCATCCGTGTTAAATGATTAATTTCTAGGCTGTGAGATGGTAATTAAGTGGCACAGGGAATAAGACTTTTTGCATCTTAGTTGACAATGCATTCACAAATTTGGTCGCGTACATTTGCAAATCTAACCCTTTGGCCAACCTGTTTTCCCTGGTCAGAATCATGCTCAATCTCTCTGTACAGGGCCATCTCGGCAAAGGAGCCACCCAAAGTTTTGAGAAACATGGGGAGGGGGCCAGAGAGTTTACATGTACCCAGGTCCTGCAGAGGATGAATCAAACCAATATGTGCAGCAAACAACTGGCGCCAACCCTTGACATCAAGGACAAAACCTCCCAAAGTCGATTAGCAAAAAACAGTGAATGAGCTGATGTGGGCTATACTTGCATCAATAATAAATATCAGATGGCTTCTCTGAAATATGGCCTAAAAAGACTTACACAATGTCGAAACAATCCGGTCTACTAGGCCTGGAAGGAAAATTTTAAGCTGAACAACCAGTCAACTTTTACAACACTTTGGTTTAAAGAAAGTTAGAGATTTCACATGAGACTATCCCAAGCTCCTAGTAATCTTCAAATGATTTCAAGAGGCAAATAAACTTAATGGTGACCAAATAATATATGCATCTCACAAAATAATGGAGACTGAGTGCATTTGACAGTCTAGCCTAAGCATGGGCGAATTTTGCGAATTCGAGATCCGCGAATTTGCGGATTTGCGAATTCGCAATCCGCAAAATTCGCGAATTCGCGCAAAATTGCGGATTTTATATTTTTTGCGTGTTCGCGGGTGTTCGTGGGGAACTTTGCGTATTCGCGGGGCGCTTTGCGTGTTCGCGTTTTTTTTTTTGCCTGGTTCATCACTGCCACCCTCTCATTTTTCATGCCCTTCTGCCCTCTGTACCACTTGTTTTTGTGCCTTTCTGCCCTCTGCCCCACTCTTGTTTGTGCCCTTTTGCCCTCTGCCCCACTGGTTTCAGTGCCCTTCTGCCCTCTGCCTAACTCATGCCCTCTGTCCCACTTTGTGCCCTTCTGCCCTCAGCCATAAGTCAGCTTCAACAGGAAGCACTAATAGATAAAGTATAGCAGGTGCTTGAGTTGAAGGTCAAATTAAGTTACACAGTCATTAATCACCCCAAGCTTGGGGTGATTAATGATTTTGTAACTGAATTTGAGATTCAACTCTAGCACCTGCTTTACTTTATCTATTAGTGCTTCCTGTTGAAGCTGACTTTTGTAACTATTTTAGAGGCTCTGGCAGCTTGCCGGCGCCATTCTAAAATAGTTACAAAAAGTCAGCTTGAACTTTTGACCCAATCCGTTCCGCTCACGGATTTTGCGGGAAATTCGCGAATCACGCGGATTGCGAATTTACCGAAATTCCGCAAAATCCGCGAGCGGAACGGATTTTCCGCCCATGCTTAGTCTATCCCATGTCCTAAGCAGGGGTATGTTCGACCCTCCACCAAGTGCACAACAGTATTTAATTCTACCGGCTAACCAGAGGGAATGGGGGCTGTTTGCCCTTGTGAGAGGAGGTTGTTTACTGTTAAATCAAACCTAAACAGTAGAAACTCTGCAAACTCAGCTGAGGGAAAGTCATCCTTTTTGCCTGATCACCACCGCTGACTGATGCTGGTGGTTTCTGACTCTGTTTATGCCATGGGCTATGCTAACCAGACCCAGGGTCAGTGCTCTGTTTAAAAGGTATATTGTAATTAGGTGTAATTACAATTGGCATGACAACCTACCAGTAAGCCCCTAGTATATGGTCGGCATGCAGGCCTAGAGGCCCAGTAAATGTAATGCACTTAAGTGTGTACTTCTGTGGTGTCTGATGTCAAAGTCAAATTCAGCTTTATTCGATTGTAAAATACTGCAATCATAAAAGCAATTTAGACACAATATAATCATGTTAAAAAAACTTAAAAATAAGTAACAATCTTTCAAGTTAATTCATAAACATATTTTGGCAATAGTTGTGATCATTATATCGTACTTAGTAGTATCGTTTATAAATTCATAGCATTTCATTGATTCTAAAAACAATATACTTAAAACAATCCTCATAATATTAAGCTCTTTCTGTAACTGACAACTTTTTTTAAGAACATTGCATTTTTCCAAATCATATTAGCATTGTCCATAGTTTGCAATGAGAAATAAGCTGGTCGATATTTTCTTATCCCCATAGTTCTGAACATTGCCAGAATCCAGACTTTCCTAATAAAAGTATCAAATTCACAAAAGAAAATAACATAGATAGTGGATAGACTAGAGCAATTATCACAAGGACAGGGTCTCATAGTTCGGCTCCAGTTATTCATATCGGGAAAACTAATAAGTCTGTGGACCATTCCAAGCCTGAATCTTGTTAATAGGAATCTGTCATATCCTTCAGGTACCATCATCAAATATGGCTGAATTTTAAAAGCACTTAAAATCATATGATTTTCCAGTACTGTAGGCTTTAGTATTTCAGTCCTCAGCCGTGAAATTTCCAACATTGCCAGACCTTCTTTAGGTCTCGCGACCTATCCATGCGCGCTAGCGCATTGAGCGGAGCGAGAATTCAAGTGCTCGAAATCCTCGTCAAACCAAGGGCTTCTTGGTGCGGTTTTCATTAAGTTCATGTGAATCACGTGACCAAACAAGCACGCGCATTCACGGCCTCACAGCACATCAAAGGGCTTCGCCCAGCGTGCACTCTGCGGCTTCTCCTCCCCTAATTTAATCATGGCTGGCCGGCCGTACTTTCAGTTTCCCGGCCGGCCGCTCTTAACGCTTGTTTGTTTTTTGTTGTTGTTGTCGACTTGGTTTCCTTTTGTTAAGTTTATTTTTTTTTCTTTTATGTTGTCTTTTTTTTTTTACAGCTGATCCTAAACCGGTTTTATGTGCTACGTGCAATTATGCATTGATCGTTTTCTTGTACTACTAGCCATGATTAGTCTGCCCTTTTGTGAACTACTACTCTGATATCCGTGGGGTATGTTATGGAGCAGCAGATTTTGTACATCATGATTACGCTATTTTATTATTTTAGCACACTAGAATATTTTCTTGTTTTTGTTGCGACTCGACGTGCTCCGTTCCCCTGCTCAACGCGCCATGCAATGCCACGAGCTTGTTGCTCTTCCGTCTTCTCTTTCCCTCCATGTCTCTCGCATTTTCTCTTTCTATCTCCCATTCCCCTCATGTCTATCGCGCCGCTCTCTCCTTCTCTCTTTCCATGCTCCTCCCTACTTGATGTTAAGTGTGGTCATCACTGGTTATGAATCTTGGTAGCAATAGTCTTGTGTTCTCTTTCTCCCTAATCCCTTTTTACAGGCGTTTCCCTCCCCTCCTCCATCTCTCCTTTACTCATCCCGGACCCCAACTTACTTCTAGGATCTCTCAAATGAACCTTTCTGGGTTTCTTCCCCTTCCTATCCCTTCCCTGAATAGCATTTGTTTTTTTTAATATGTTGCTGACGTGTTGCACTTCTTCTTCCAAGAAAGTTATATTTTCATCTTTCGACTTCTGTGGAGTGAGCTCAGGGAGAAGCAAGCCTGGCATATATCCCAACCACATTCTGGAAGGATTGTGTCCCACTACGTATAGCATTTTGTACCTACCCTGTAACTCTGTAGTTTGCAGATATTCCTTTGCACTATTTTTCATTGGCTTTTTAATCTTCTTATATAGCTGGATGCGTTATGTGCAACGCCTCAGTGCTCACTGCCCACTGTGTCCCTTTTCATTGATGTCTGCTTGTTTGTAATTGTTGCGCCGGACACCCTGAGCTGTGTTTTTTAAATATGGTGGCCGCACTTTGCTTTGTTCACACTGCCACTGATAGCGAGTGGAATGCCCTTAATTGGGAGGCCAGCAGTGTCCTGCCTGTGTCCGCTGCAAATGCGTCCCGGGTTATTATGAGAGGGGTAACAAGTTGCGTTCAAAGCACCATTTAGCTATTTGTCATCAAACTCAACTTATTTAGCAAACAGCGCAGTCCACCGTTGCTGCTAATCCTACGGTGCATCTCCCTGGCACACACTTTATCTTTACCTTTATATATTGCATGGCGGCCACAGCTGCCCCCCACCCCTCTTTGATCCTTCCTCTTATTCCCTCTCTTTAAGTCCCATTCTCACTTACTGAAACCAAACACTTTAGCTTCTCCTGCTCTGTCGCTATCAGCGCACCCTCCCCCTCCCCCCGCTCCTTGATACTCTTATTCCCTCTCTAGTCTCTGTCTCAGTCCTCCTCCGTGGTCGCAATGTACGCAGATTGGTTCAAGATCAGGTAATAAACTGCACCATTCCCGGAGGTACTATATTATAAGTGGTGCAGCCTCGGAACAGACACAAAAAAGGGTGAAAATACCAAAAGCTGCCGTATTAATTGTATTCACAACCACATTCATTCGTGCCGCTTGACAGGTTTTTCCTGTGGAGCACTACTTTTGTTTTATCGTGTTTGTTTAAACAACAATGTTCACTTCCACTTTCCGCTAGCAGCTGCCCCTTCACCCTCTTTCTTCCAGGTATTCCTCTCCTATTTTGGTGACTCACAACCACACACATTAGCGCCACTTTACAGAGGTTGCCAGTAAAGCGCTAATTTATTTCCTCTTTCTTAAAACAACATTGCTTTCCACGGACGAGAAGTGCACCATTTCAAGAGGTACTGCAATACCTGGTGCAGCTTGGGCCGAGAAATAAAAAAGTTCAAAAGACAGACAGCAGCCGGGATCCTTCTCATGTTTATTTGGCATACATATTGACACTAATGGCGGATTTGTCAAATACTGCTAATTAAGCTAGGCTAATAGGATTCTCTCCAACCCCCTCTCTCTCTCGACCATCCAGACACAATTCTTGTTTTATAGCCCAATCTCTGCCCAAACACTACCTCTTTAATCCCCATCTGCATCCACCACTCTCCCCCTCCCTCACAAGTATTTCCTTGCTGTTCCCATATCCCTCATTCACATCGCACACCATTTGGCTTCGAGTCTGCCCTCATGTCTAATTCACCACCCTGTGTTTTTATTGCCTTTCTTTGTAATGAGATCCAAACACATTATGCTTCGTTTCATTTGCAACATGCACTGGCGAGCCATGGGCTTGCTGCAGCTCCCGATTTATGTAACTGCTACTTTCAAGCTTGTGAACAGAAGCTGCTTGGTTGCAAGTTGAATGGTAATTCAACCTCCTATACACAAAAACCCACACACAACCCCCCACACAGACACAACCCACACACACAACCCCACTCACACAACTCCACACAAGCACAACCCCACATACACACAACCCCAAACACACACAACCCTCCACACAGACACACCCCACCCCCACACACACCCCACACAGACCCCCACACACACACCCACAACCCCACACACAACCACACACACACACAACCCCACACACACACAACCCCCCACACACACAATCCCACACACACACAACCCCAACCCCACACACCCCACACAACCCCCCCACACACAACCCCACACACAACCCCTCACACACACACAACCCCTCACACACCCACCCCTCACACCCCACCCCCACACCCACACACAAATACACCCAACTCTCTCTACAGCCCTCTCTCTAGGACCTCCTTAACTCCCTCTACACCCCCCGTCTACACCCCTCTATCTCTACACTCCTCTCTCTCTCTCTACACCCCTCCCTCTCCACCCCTCCCTCTCCACCCCTCTCTCTACACCCCTCTCTCTACACCCCTCTCTCTCTACACCCCTCTTTCTCTCTACACCCCTTTCTCTGCACACCCCTATCTGCACACCCCTCTCTCTACACCCCTCTCTCTCTACACCCCTCTCTCTCTACACCCATCTCTCTATACCCCTCTCTCTCTACACCACTCTCTCTTTCTGCACCCTCGCTCTACACCACATCTCTACACCCTCGCTCTACACCCCATCTATACACCTCCTCTCTCTACAACCCCCTCTCTACACCCTCGCTCTACACCCCTCTCTCTACACCCCTCTCTCTACACCCCTCTCTCTACACCCTCTCTCTACACCCCTCTCTCTACACCCCTCTCTCTACACCCCCCTCTCTACACCCCTCTCTCTACACCCCTCTCTCTCTCTCTACACCCCTCTCTCTAGACCCATCACTCTCTCTACACCCCTCTCTCGCCCTCACTCTATCTATCTATCTATCTATCTATCTATCTATCTATCTATCTATCTATCTATCTATCTATCTATCATTCTCACTCTGTCTAGCGCCCTCTATCTATCGCCCTCACTGTATCTATCTATCGCCCTCACTGTATATATCTATCGCCCTGACTGTATCTATCTAGCACCCTCATTCTATCCATTGATCGCCCTCAGTTTAAGCTATTGCCATTATAAATTACAATAACTTTTATTTAAGTATTAATTATATTTAAAAAAAGCCATTGTTATTTGTAATATCAATACATCTAAGTCACGTAAATACAACACATATTGCATTACAAATTCTATAGGTGTCACATTTGCGAAGTTAAAACTATTGCCAGTGTAAATGACAAAGCTATTAATTTAGCTATTTTCAAAACCAACACATAAATACAAAATTTGTCATTTACAATACCAATAGCTCAAAAATCAACATTAGGAAAGTGTAAGCTATTGGCTTTGTAAATAACAATGCTATTAATGTATACATTTTCAATGCCAACACATATTAAAAAAATAATTGTCATTTACAATACCAATAGCTCACACTTTCCTAATGCGAGACCTACTGGCAACGCCAGTGCTTGTTTGTAAAATCCTTTCTAGGTATCGCTTGCATAGAATCAGGATCAGTAAATTACTCCAGATGTCCCAGACTCTTCAGGAATGTTCGTGCATAACTGACTCAGGGTATCATTAGGACTTTATCCGTTTTAAAAATATCCCTATTTAGCCTGATTTCTTCTTTTGTCCATACTCGTTGCCATAAAAGAACCGTCTCCACTTTAATGAGGTCAGACAAATACGTTAAACCCAGTTCAGCATGGCACACATAGGAAGAGGTTGATCTAGGAACTGACAAGATATAGATCTCAGAAAGATATTTTCCACGGACTGTAGTGACTGGGTATTTACAGTACCCCACACCCCTGAGCCATAGGTTACAGTTGAGATACTTTTTGCCTGGCAGATCTATAAAAGCTCTACCGGGGGTCTTCCCCCTAACTTTTTGACAATTGGGCAATTGCTGAAATAGTTCTAATAAAACTAAATTTTTAGCTCTAACTGCCTGAACCCATAGGTCATCTTGGTGGAACGGTATTCCAAGATATGAAAAAGTTTTGTTACCTCAATTTTTTGATCTCCCATGAACATCTCCTGACATTTTTTACCGCCCCTTCCACATCTCATGACATGTCTTAGAAGTATTCACCTTAAGTCCTAATTCATTCATAACTTCATTAAAACCAGTTAAAACCTTTTGTAGACCTACTTGAGTTTGTGACAATAAACCTCATCAACAGAGTATAAAAGTGCAGGAATGGAGCGACCATTTATCTTGGGGTAGGCAACCTGTTTCTTAATCAATGCTTCCTCTAAATCATTTATATACAGGTTAAAAAGGAATGGGGCAAGACACATCCTTGCCTGACTCCCCTACATATTGGAATTGGAGTTGTACATCCACCCTTAATGTCAAATCGAACTTTCGTCTGAGTGTTACAATAAAAACGTTGTAAAAAATAAATAATTTGTTCTTCAACACCAATCTTTTCTAAAACCTCCCAAAGTTTGGCATGTATTACAGAATCAATAGGAGCAGTGAGGTCTGCAAAAGATAAAAACAAACTTCCTTTCTTTACACGTACATACTTTCCCACCAGTAGAACTAAATTTAAAGTCTTCAATAGTGCCCACTCCTTCACGGAAGCCATATTGAAGGTCTGAATGGACGTTCTTATCCAGTGCCAGTCCTTGAGTCTTGCTAAAATTACACGGCCCACAATTTTGGTCATAGAGTCTAGTAATGAAATGGGACTGTAGCATCTAGGATCCTGGCGATTTCCCTTTTTAAAAATGGGGACAATAATTGACTCTACCCAGGCTGACGGGAAAGGTGCTAAACAACTTGCATTCACTACTTGGGTTCCAATTGGACCCCATAAAGTTAAGTTTGATTTAAACAAATTACATGGGACACTATTGGGTCCTGGAGCATCCCTCTTCGCGTACCCGAGATCGCCCTTGTCACTTCCTCCAGGGTAAATTGGAGGTCAATTCTTTCTGGGTTACTAATTTATAGCAGATCACCTAAGTTATTATCAGTGTAACTTACCCTCTTGAACACCTCTGTGAAGTGCTCGACCAATTGGACCTTTGTGATGGCAATCTTGATAGCGGGACCCCCGTCTTGTTTCATGTTTGGTGCCTGATGTCATTCTAAAAGCCAGCCTTGCTGACTGCTTTTAAGTTTAAATTATATGCAAATTCGACTATGGAATTATAGGTCCTTCCAAAGACTCAAACTACCTAATTTTTAGGTCTCGACTATTCTATCCTGCAGGGATAAATAGACGAGAGTATAGTAGGCAAAACAAGCTCTTGAACCATTGCGGATTTAGTACAGTTCATGTGAACACAATCACGCGCATTCTCCCCACGGGGCATTTTTTTCAAGAGCTTTCATTGACTCTTCACTTTGTGCATGCTGCATTCAGTTGCCCAGTTCTCCCACCCCCTCCCTCTCCAGCACGCGCCTCTCACTCATCACACCCCCTACCTCTCCAGCGCGCCAACACGCAGACCACAGCCTCTCTTCCATTCAGCTGCCCAGTAATCCCACCCCCTCCCCCTCCAGCGCGCGCCTCGCTCTCCATTTATTTACAAACGCCAACACTCTGCCCACTATCCCGCAGGGATAAATAGACGAGAGTATAGTAGGCAAAACAAGCTCTTGAACCATTGCGGATTTAGTACAGTTCATGTGAACACAATCACGCGCATTCTCCCCACGGGCATTTTTTTCAAGAGCTTTCATTGGCTCTTCACTTTGTGTACGCTGCATTCAGCTGTCCAGTCATCCCACCCCCTCCCTCTCCAGCGTGCGCCTCTCGTTCATCACACCCCCTCCCTCTACAGCGTGCCAACACGTAGACCACAGGCTCTCTTCCATTCAGCTGCCCAGTCATCCCACCCCCTCCCTCTCCAGCGCGCGCCTCGCTCTCCATTTGTTTACAAACGCCAACACTCAGCCCACAGACTCTCCCCAGCGCGCACCATTCTTTGTTGCCACGTGTCGCAAGCCCTACCCAGTCATCCCACCCACTGCCGCCCCAGCGCGCCTACATGCAGACCACAGCCTCTCTCCCATTCAGCTGCCCAGTCATCCCACTCCCTCCCTCTCCAGCGAGTCAATACGCAGACCACAGCCTCTCTTCCATTCAGCTGCCCAGTCATCCCACCCCCTCCCTCTCCAGCGAGTCAATACGCAGTCCACAGCCTCTCTCCCATTCAGCAGCACACAATCACGGGCATTCTCCCCATGGGCATTTTGTTTCAAGAGCTTTCAAGAGCTTTCATTGGCTCTTCACTTTGTGCATGCTGCATTCAGCTGCCCAGTCCTCCCACCCCTCCCTCTCCAGCACGCACCTCTCACTCATCACACCCCCTCCCTCTCCAGCGCGCCAACAAGCAGATCACAGCCTCTCTTCCATTCAGCTGCCCAGTCATCCCACCCCCTCTCTCTCCTGACCTCGCAATACTATACCTACAAAGTAAGTCCAATAAATAATGTAACGCACCAAAAAGGTTACTGCTTTGTACTTTAAAGCTAAAAAAAGGAAAAACAAGGGAACCAACTGCTGAAAGAAGGGCTAAAACACAAATGCCCCTTCACAAACGATAACAAGCACGTCAAATGGTATTAGTTTGTCTGCACTAAGGCAAATCCGTTTCATTTCTATTTTTAAATTTAAAAAAAATGGATCTCGTTTACAAATTAAAGAAACAACGGGAACACATTTAATACCAACAGCCAGTGCATGCTTTTACACCAGGCACACACACCACCTGCTGTTGGTGCACACTTCCACACCAGGCACACACACCACCAGCCATCAGTACACGCTTCCACAAGGCACACACACCATCAGCCGTCAGTGCCTGCTTCCACCAGGCACACACACCACCAACAGCCAGTGCATGCTTTTCCACCAGGCACACACAACCAGGCCGTCAGTGCATACTTCCACCACCACACACACTACCAGCCGGCAGTGCATGCTTTTGCACCAGGAACACTCACCACCAGCCATCAGTGCACACGTTTTCACCAGGCACACACACCACCTGCTGTTAGTGCACACTTACCCACCAGGCACACACATCACCAGCCGTCAGTACATGCTTCCACCAGGCACACACACCGCCAACAGCCAGTGCATGCTTTTACACCAGGCACACACACAACAAGGCTGTCAGTGCACGCATACGCCACACACAACACCAGCAGTTAGTGCACGCTTACAACAGGCACACACACCACCAGCTGTCAGTGCACACTTCCACCAAGCACACACAACACCAGCCGCTAGTGCACGCTTTGCAAACATGAACACACACCACCAACTGTAAGTGCATGCTTTCACCACCACACACACCACCAGCCGTCAGTGCACACTTTACCACCAGGCACACACACCATCAGCTGTTAGTGCACACTTCCACACCAGGAACACACACCACCAGCTGTCACTGCATGCTTCCAACAGGCACACACACCACCACAGCCAGTGCATGCTTTTACACAGGCACACATGGGAATACTTCCACCACCACACACATCACCAGCCGGCAGTGCATGTTTTTGCACCAGGAACACACACCACCAGCCATCAGTGCACACTTTTCCACCATGCACACACACCATCTGCTGATAGTGCTCACTTCCCCACCAGGCACACACACCACCAACCATCAGTACATGCTTCCACCAGGCACGCATACCACCAGCCGTCAGTGCACGCTTCCACCAGGCACACACACCACCAGCCGCTAGTACACACTTTTCAAGCATGCACACATACCACCAACTGTAAGGGCACGCTTCCACCAGGCACACACACCACCAGCTGTCAGTGCACACTTCCACCAGGCACACATACCACCAACAGTCAGTACATGCTTCCACCAGGCACACACACCACCAGCCGTCAGTGCATGCTTCCACCAGGCACACACACAACCAGGCCGTCAGTGCACACATCCGCTAGGCACACACAGCACCAGCCATCAGTGCACGCTTCTACCATGCACACACACAGCTGGCAGTGCACGCTTCCACCATCAACACACATCACCAGCCATCAGTGCACGCTTTTCAACCAGACACACACACCACCAGCCGTCAATCCACGCTTTTACACCTGGCCCACACACTGTCACACATACACTCTAACACAAACACTATCACACAAACACTATCACACACACACTCTCACAAACACACACTCTCACACACACACACTCTCACACACACACACACACACACACACACACACACACACACACGCACACACACACTCTCACACACACACGCTCAACTAGATCAAATGACCCAAACACACAAAAAAGCACACAGACACAGAGGTGGCCAGAAAATCTGTGGATAGAAGCATAACAGTCAAAGTATCTCAGACTGTTGGGACATAAACGCAGCTTCATAGTATTAGTGAAAAAAAATACACCACCAATTCTTCAAAATTGCTGGGTTTTCATCTAAATTCCAGACACACATGTTTGGACGCGTTTCAGTTTGAAAACAATAAATGCCTCGTTTGAAAACCCAAAAATTTCAAAAGAGACAAATATTTATCTCAAACACAAAGCAAAACAAAAACTAAGAATTAAGGTTGTTGCATACCTGATAGTGTGTAAATTCATCTCACCCTTAATTAATAAAAATCATTGTAAACACAAAGAAAGAATAAAGCGAAAGAAAGACACAGTGAATATAATACAACCGTTTGATCAAACTCATACATTGTCAATAAAAAACACTATTACAAAAAAATGTTGGGAGTACATCAAATACAATAAATACATTGCAATATATTCAGTAACAACAACAGAAACACATATCACATCAAAAATTAAAAACGTTCCATAGCTAGACAATAAGTACATCCGCAAACCCAAATACAATCGGAATACACAAAGGTAATAAAACATTATAAACACATAATAAACATACAAAAAATATAAACACAATAAATACTACATACTCAAAATACTACATACTCAAAAACAAAATAATGATATTAAAATTCAAACTTACCTGTCGAACGATGCAGCGACAACACAGGAAACACAACACGCCTTTCACACATGACTGTTCTTGAAGATCTGGGAAATTCCCCGTTGACGCACAACAATCGCAACGCTATGTAACAAAACGTAGCAATGCAATTGGGTAAAATAAACTTCAATCAAAAACAAAAACGGGAAACTAAAAAAAGACTAGAACGCTAACCTAAAAAACGTAGGTAGCGTTTAGGAACTAAATTGCGTCAGCCATTTTTTAATTGAAAAGTACATCCGCAAAACAAAAAAATGAGTCTATTACATACTATCACACACGCTACACACAAAATAGAAAATCACACACACACAAACACACACACATACACAAAAACAAGTTCACAGCAACAAAACAATACACACTTCCAACACACTCACACTCACACTCGCACACCATCACATCATCAACAACACACATCACAAACTCAGCATAACACCAGAAACAACAATACACTCAAATAATGATCACATTAAAACACTACATCAACATCACACACTCACACACACATACACACCCTTACTCACCCTCTCACCCACCCTCTCACATTCACACACCCTTTCACCCTCAGACACACTTTCACACTCACACACACTCTCACCCTCACACACACTCTCACCCACCCTCAACACCCTCACCCTCAAACCCCCTCACCCTTACACACCCTCATAACCCACACCCTCACACACCACTCACTCTCACACCCCCTCACTCCCAAACCCCCTCATCCTCACACTCCCTCACCCTCACACTCCCTCAGCCTCACACTCCCTCAGCCCCACACTCCCTCAGCCTCGCACTCCCTCAGCCTCACACTTCCTCAGCCTCACACTTCCTCAGCCTCACACTCCCTCAGCCTCACACTGCCTCACCCTCACACCCCCTCACACAAACTTGCACCCTCACACACCCTCTTATCCTCACACAACCTCTCACCCTCACACACACTCTCACCCGCACACTCACACTTCCACACCCTCACCCTCACACACACTATCACCCTCAGACACACTCAGCATCACACACCCTCTCGCCCTCACACACCTTCACACCCAAAAACACCCTCACACACTCACTTTCCCTCACAAACCCACTCACCCACCCTCACACAATCACAAACCCTTTCACCCTCACACAACCTTACACACTCAAACTCCCTTTCACCCTCTCGCACACTTTAAAACTCACACACCCTCTCACCCTCACCCTCACTCACACTCTCATACAACCTCAACAACATCACCCTCACAACCCCTCACCCTTACACATCCTCATAACTCACACCCTCACACACCCCCTCACACACCATCACTGGCACAACACCACACACACCCTCACTCTCACACCCCTCACTCTCACACCCAATAACACTCACACACCCTCACCCTCACACTCCAACACCCTCACACTCCCTCACACACCCACACACACCCTCTCACCCTCACACACCCTCTCACACTCACACACCCTCTCACACTCACACACCCTCTCACCTGCACACTCACACTTCCACACCTTCACCCTCACACACACTCTCCCCCTCACACACCCTCTCACCATCACACACCATCTCACCCACACACACCCTCACACACATTCACTCACTCTCACACCACACACTGCTGCACGCCACACACTGCTGCACGCCACACACTACAAATCCTACCTCCAAAACCTCCCTCTAAATCAAGCCTCCAAAACAACACTTCAAAACCACACTCCAAATCCTAAACCACCCTCAAAATCCAAATACACCTTCCAAATCCACCCTACAACTCAAAATCCAAATCCACCTACCAAAACAAAACTCCAAATCAAATCTCAAAATCAAAACCTCCAATCCACCCTCAAACTCCACCCTCAAACTCCACCCTCAAACTCCACCCTCAAACTCCACCCTCAAACTCCACCCTCAAACTCCACCCTCAAACTCCACCCTCAAAATCTACCCTCCAACTCCACCCTCCAACTACACCCTCCAACTACACCCTTCAAATCCAGCCTCAAACTCCACCCTCCAAAACAAAACTCCAACTCAACACTCAAAATACACCCTCAAAATAAAACTTCCAAATCCAAATCAACACTCCAAATCCTCCCTCCAACTCAACACTCCAAACACACCCTCCAACTCCACACTCCAAATCCACCCTCCAAATCCACCCACCAAATCCACCCTAAAAAACCATACTCCAATTTCACCATCCAAATCCACCCTACAACTACAGCCTCCAAATATACCCACCAAATCCATTCCCTCCAAATCCACCCTCCAAATCCAACTCCACCATCCAAATCCAAATCAAAACTCCAAATACAAATCCACCCTCAAACTCCACCCTCCAACTACAACTCCACACTCCAAAATCAACTCCACCCTCAAATACCAAATCCATCCTCCAAATCCACACGCCAAAAACAACACTCAAAATTCACTATCCAAATCCACCATCCAAATCAAAATCCATCCTCCTAATCAAAATCCACCCTCCAAATCAACACTCCAACTAAACCTTCCAAAAACAACCTCAAAATCCAAACCCACAATCCAAAAACGAATCCATGCTCCAAATACAACTCAACACTCCAATTGAAAAACCAATCCCCAAAACAAACTCCACCTTCCAACTTCACCCTCCAAATCCACCCTACAACTCTACCCACCAAATCCTACCTCCAAATCCACCCTCAAACTACACCCTCCAACTCCACCCTCAAAATCCACCCTCCAATTCCAACATCCAACTCCATCATCCACCCTCCAACTCCAAAAACAGAATCAAAATCCACCCTCAAAATCCACCATCTAACTCCACCCTCTAACTCCACCCTCCAAAACAACACTCTAACTACACCCTCCAAATACACCCTCCAAATCCGGCCTACAAATACACCCTCCAACTTCACCCTCCTAATTCAACCTCAAAATCGAACATCCAAAACCACCCTCTAACTCCACCTCCACCCTCCAACTCCACCTCCACCTCCAAATCCACCCTCCAACTCCACCATCCAACTCCACCCTCCAAATCCAACCCCTCCCTCCAAATCCAAACCAGTGTTGTTTGTAA
This sequence comes from Lissotriton vulgaris, assembly GCF_964263255.1. Lineage (NCBI taxonomy): Eukaryota > Metazoa > Chordata > Amphibia > Caudata > Salamandridae > Lissotriton > Lissotriton vulgaris. Next base: position 648,764,252 of record NC_141698.1, on the reverse strand, counting down.
TATCAATACATGTAAGTCACATAAATACAACACATATTGCATTACAAATGCTATAGGTGTCACATTTAGAAAAAGTTAAAACTATTAGCTTTGTAAATGACAAAGCAATTATTTTCACTAATTTCCACAACAAAACATTAAAAAAATTGTCTTTTAGAATAGCAATAGCTCAAACTTTGCAAATGGGCAACATATTGCATTGCATTTTAACACCCTGTTAACTTCAGCTGATCTGATGCTCTCTTTCACTACACCTCTTTCTCTAACTCCCTATTCGATTCTCTTCTCCTGTGCTGATCTGCTGTTCTCTTCCACCCCACCTCCTTCTTTAACTCCCTGTTCTCTTCTGCTGTGACGATCTGTTCCTCTTGTCCAACAAACTCATTCTCTAACTCCCTGTTCTCTTCTCTTCTCCTCTCCTGTGCAGAAATGCTGATCTCTTCCACCCTGCCTCCTTCTCAAACTCCCTGTTTTCTTCTCTTCTCCTGTGCTGATCTGCTGCTCTTTTCCACCCTGCCTCCTTCTTTAACTCCCTGTTCTATTAGACTGATCTGCTGCTCTCTTCCACATCGCATCCTTCTTTAACTCCCGGTTCTCTTCTGCTGTACTGATTTGCTCCTCTCTTCCACCCACCTCCTTCACTAACTCCCTGTTCCCTTCTCTTCTCCCATGCTGATCTGCTGCTCTCGTCCACCCCGCCTCCTTCTTTAACTCACTGTTTTCTTCTCCTGTGCTAAACTGCTGCTATCTTATACCCACCTCCCTCTCTAACTCCCTGTTCTCTTCTACTGTACTAATCTGCTGCTCTCTTCCACCCGCCTCAGTCTTTAACTCCCTGGTCTCTTCTCCTGTGCTGATCTCCTGCTCTCTCCCACCCGCCTCCTTCTTTAACTCAATGTTCTGTTCTCCCGTGCTGATCTGCTGCTCTCCTTCATCCGCCTCCTTCTCGAACTCCCTTTTTTCTTCTCTGGTACTGATCTGCTTTTCTCTTTCACCCCACCTCCTTCTCTAACTCCCTGTTCTCTTAAACTTTACTGATCAGCTGTTGTTTTACACCGCCTTCTTCTGCAACTCCCTGGTCTCTTCTCCTGTGCTGATCTGCTATTCTATTCCACCCGCCTCCTTCTTTAACTCCATATTCTGTTCTCCCGTGCTTTTCTGCTGCTCTCTTTCATCCACCTCCTTCTCTAACTCCCTTTTCTCTTCTCCGGTACTGATATTCTGTTCTCTTTCACCCCACCTCCTTCTCTAACTCCCTGTTCTCTTCTCCTCTACAGATCTGCTGTTTTTTACACCGCCTCCTTCTGCAACTCCCTGCTCTCTTCTCCTGTGCTGATCCGCTATTCTATTCCACCCGCCTCCTTCTTTAACTCACTGTTCTCTTCTGCTGTGCTAATCTGCTGCTCTCTTCCACCTCACCTTTCTCTAACTCCCTGTTCTCTTCTCTTCTCTTCTCCTGTGCTGATCTGCTGCACTCTTCCACACCACCACCTTCTTTAACTCCCTGTTCTCTTTTGCTATGCTGATCTGATGCACTCTTCCACCCACCTCCTTATCTAATTACCTGTTCTCTTCTATTCTCCCATACTAATCTCCTGCTCTATTACACCGCCTCAATCTCTAACTCCCTGTTCTCTTTTTCTGTGCTGATCTGCTGCTCTCTTCCACCTCACCTCCTTCTCTAACTCCCTGTTCTCTTCTCTTCTCCTGTGCTGATCTGATGCTCTCTTCCACCCCCCTCTTTCTCTAATTCCCTGTTCTCTTCTATTCTCCCATACTAATCTACCGCTCTATTACACCGCCTCATTTTCTAACTCCCTGTTTTCTTCTCTTCTCCTGTGCAGATCTGCTGCTCTCTTCCACCCCACCTCCTTCTTTAACTCCCTGTTCTCTTCTCCTGTGCTGATCTACTGTTCTCTTCCACCCACCTCCTTCTTTAACTCCCTGTTCTCTTCTCCTGTGCTGATCTACTGTTCTCTTCCACCCACCTCCTTCTTTAACTCCTTGTTCTCTTCTCCTGTGCTGATCTGCTGCTGTCTTCCACCCCACATCCTCCTTTAACTCCATGTTTTCCTCTCCTGTGCAGATCTGCTGCACTCTTAAACCCGCCTCCTTCTTTAACTCCCTGTACTCTTCTCCTGTGCTGATCTGCTGCTCTCTTCCACCCGCTTCCTTATTTAACTCGATGTTCTCTTCACCTGAGCTGATCTGCTGCTCTCTTGTAATGTAAATGTACATGAATTTATATAGCACAAATCACCGAGCGGTTTCTAAGCGCTTGCTTAGGGAACCCGTCCTGGTATTCCCCTGTGAGATAACCCCGGCAGGGTATCCGCAAGGTGAAAGCCAGGCATCCCGCCGCGAGGGGCCGTTGTGGAGATTAAGCAAGCTATTGCCCAGAGTCGCAGAGTGTGAACCCGTGAATCGAGTAGGCACCGGAGCGAGAATTGTCGAGTCCATGGACATTTTAGGACTCAAGACCCCGCCGAGCCGGGAATTGAACCCTGGTCCCGGGCTGACCTCTGCTTCCAGGTCTGCCTCCTCTAACCAGTGAGCCACACTTCTCCACTGCACTCCTTCTTTAACTCCCTGTTCTGTTTTCCCATCCTGATCTGCTGCTCTCTTCCACCCGCCCCCTTCTCCAAAACCCTGTTCTCTTCTTCCGTGCTGATCTGCTGTTCCCTTCCACTGCATACTTCTCTAACTCCCTGTTCTCTTCTCCTGTGCTGACTGCTGATCTCTTCAACATGCATCCTTCTTTAACTCCCTGTTCTCCTATAATATGCTGATCTGCTGCTCTCTTCCACATACATGCTTCTGTAACTGCACACTCACATACATACAACCATTTACCCACACACATACAAAACACATACAACCACACACACACAACCACACACATCTATCTATCGCCCTCCTTCTATCTATCGCCCTCACTCCATCTATCTATCGCCCTCACTCCATCTATCTATCGCCCTCACTCCATCTATCTATCGCCCTCACTCCATCTATTTATCGCACAACAACAGCATCACTCAGGCGCACCACAGCATCACTCAGGGGCACCACAACATCACTATGCGCTACCACAGCATCACTGAACGCCACAGCATCACTTGTAGCCAACACAACATCACTCAGCGCAACCACAGCATCAATCTGTGCAACCATTCAACAACAACTGGTTCAATTATGTTCTCTTAATGTTTCAAGCTTTATTACAAATGTCACAAGAGAGGTGTTAATATTTCACTTCTGTTCTTGGATTTTCGTCACAATAAAATACACTGAACATAATCTTCACAAAAGTAATTTAAAAAAGTTTAAGCTATTGCTATTATAAATTACAATAACTTATATTTAAGTATTACTTATTTAAAAAAATGTAAAAGCCATTTTTATTTGTAATATCAATATATCTAAGTCACGTAAATAAAAAACATGTTGAATTTCAAATGCTATAGGTGTCACATTTGCAAAAGTTAAAAGTATTGGCATTGTGAATGACAAAGCTATTAATTTTGCTATTTTCAAAACAAACACAGAAATAAAACATTTGTCATTTACAATACCAATAGCTCAAACTTTCCTAATGCGAGACCTATTGCATTGCAAATGTTTGTTACATATGTCACCCCTAAGGTCTCCCCTAGATGCCCAGGGGTATGGTGCCTGGTAACTATAAGCAGGGACATGATAAAATATTTTTTATATGCCCTGGTGAGGGAAAAACTGCCAATTTCGTTTTCCCATTGTAGCCCAATATCTCCATAGGATAACATGGGAATACTTTATTGAAGTATAACTACTGAATGAAAGGAGCTAAAAATATACATCAATTTATCAAAATGATAAAATAAATCCAAAAACATACCACTGTCAGATTTATTATACCTATCACAGAAACAAAGTTAGAGAACTTGCATTTTTGAAGAGCCAAAATCAAGCCTTTCAGCAGCCCTTCTCTGATTGAGCAGCCTCTGCCAGTCTGAGCCAAGCTTTCTTAATGAGGTGTGAAATGGCCTGAATATGTGGATGGGAGTGGAGGAGCCAAACTTCTCTTCAAAAGGGAATGACAGTTTAAGGCAGCATATGTTCAGCCCCACATCCTGCACCCCCAGCCAGACAGGAGCCCCCTGCAATTAGATTAGAAAAGGGTTTGTAAGAGGAGTGTTAGGGAAACTTAGCCATGCATGTGGGATAGCTTATACGTATGGCCTTGCACCTCTGTAATACTTGTCATGTCTGCATATGGTTAATTACTGTGGAAAAGAGTCACATATGATAAACAAGCCCTACTCCACAATTAGAGGTAACAGTATGCGTGGGTAGCAGATACCCATGCTAATATGCAAATGCGCGTCAACTCCTGCGATACAGATGCTGCTTGTGTTATGGATATAGCATGATAATGCACAAGTTACTTACCTTCGGTAACAATATATCTGTAAGAAACAGTAGCTAGTATAAGATGCCTTACCTTAGAATATCCCCAGGCGTCAGACTGGATCTGGAAACTTTTGCGTAGCAATACCCTTGCACGTCGGTAGGCGTCGTCTGCGGCTTCGCGCCCTTCGTCGGCGTCGTTGGCGCCGGGATGACGTCACTGGAGTACTTAGACGCCGCCCTCGCGCGCTGACGTCAGTTCTTATACACAGCTTTTCCGTGCCAGAAACGCAGAGCCATGTTAAAAACCAACACTGGTGCCATGAAACTAGGGCCCTGAAAGGGGATGACCTTAACCCTAGATATCGGTTCAAAGAACAGGGAGGATGGGTGGGGCGGTAAGGAATCTAATACTAACTACTGTTTCTTACAGATATATCATTACCGAAGGTAAGTAACTTGTGCATCTAAAAGAAACAGGTTAGTATTAAATTCCTTACCTTAGAATAGAAACCCCAGCAATACCAACCCCGGTGGTGGGTCTTCGAACCAATAATCACACCAGAAAGTCCTGGAGGACGGAACGGCCAAAGAAGCCATCCCTCCGGACTTGGCTGTCCAGGCAGTAGTGTCTTGCGAACGTGTGCAGCGAGGCCCACGTAGCTGCCTGACAGATGTCCTGCAGGGGGACTCCCCGGCCCAGGGCAGTAGTAGCCGCCGTGGCCCGAGTGGAATGGGCCCTCAGCCCAACAGGAGGCTCCTTTTTAGCCAAAGAGTAGCATGCCTTGATGCACAAGACGACCCACTGAGAGATGGTCCGTTTGTGCACCACCCGTCCCTTCTTAGCGCCCACGTAACCAAGAAAGAGTTGGTCATTCACCCGGAACTGGCGTGTGCAATCCAAATAGAAAGAGAGCGCACGTTTTGGGTCCAGACGGTGGAGCCGCTCTTCCTCTTTAGAGGGATGCGGAGGCGGAAAGAAGGTGGGCAAGGTGATGGACTGCCCGATGTGGAAGGCTGTGACAACCTTGGGCAGGAAAGAGGGTCTTGTCCGCAACACAACCTTGCCCGGATGCACAGAAAGGAAAGGAGGCTTGGATGAAAGAGCCTGGAGCTCACTCACTCTCCTGGCAGAGGTGATGGCAACCAGGTAAGCAGTCTTAAGGGTTAGAATATGGAGAGAACAGTTATGAAGTGGCTCAAAGGGAGCGCACATCAGATAAGTCAGTACAAGGTTCAAGTCCCACTGAGGCATCACGGAAGGAACAGGGGGGAACATATGAGTGATGCCCTTCAAGAACCTATTTACAATCGGGGACTTGAACCAAGAAGGCTGATCAGGTAACCTTAAGAAGGCGGAAAGGGCAGAAAGGTAGCCCTTGATAGTGCCCAGAGCAGAGCCCTGCTGGGCAAGAGAAAGAAGGAAGAGGAGAACCTCAGAAAGGGGGGCAGAGAGTGGTCCACAGCCTTTGCTGTGCACCATGCCACAAATCTGTTCCACCTGCAGGAGTATACCGACTTTGTAGAGGGACGCCTGGCTACCAGAATCACATTACAATCTTCAGGAGGCAAGCGTCAACCTGACCGAGACCCGGGATAAAGGCTGAAAGTTCAGAATCAGAGCCTTAATATCCCGAACCCGCTGTTCGGGAGGATAAACCCGAGCCCGCCTTTAACAACCAGTCATCGAGGTAGGGGAAACCCCTAACCTGCGCAGATGAACTGCGACCACCGCCATCACATTCGTGAACACCCATGGGGCGCTGGTGAGGCCGAAGGGGAGCACGGTAAACTGAAAAAGCTTGTGGCCTACCGTGAACCGCAGGTAGCGCCTGTGGGCCGGCAGGACGGGGATGTGGAAATAAGCGTCCTGCAAGTCCAACGCTAACATCCAGTCTCCCGGGTCCAGGGCATCTAAGACCTGAGCCAGTGTCAGCATCTTGAACTTCTCCTTCCGAAGGAAGCCGTTGGCGTTCTGCAGGTCCAAGATAGGGCGTAGGCCCTCTTTGCCCTTCTTGGGTACCAGAAAGTAGTGGGAGTAACAACCACACCCTGCTTCTGGCCCAGGAACGCGCTCGATGGCCCCCATGGCCAAGAGGCCCGTAACTTCCTTTTGTAGAAGTTGCAAGTGATCCCCCGACACGGGGTGGTACTGCGGTGGCATGGCTGGAGGGGTCGCCTCAAAGGTGAGGGAGTAGCCCCTTCGGACAATTTGCAGCAACCATCTGTCCGATGTGACAGTGCGCCAGTGGAGGAGGTGATGGCGAACCCTGCCACCCACTGGCGTCACATAGGCCGGGGACGTGGTGGTTTTAGAGGCAGACGGAATTTCACAACCTTTTCCGATTCATCCTACAGCTCTGGAGAGGATTCTGAATAAGCCGGTCCCAGTAGATCCTACAGATACCAAGAAGCCTACGGCCCAGCTTACCAACCTAATCCTTTTTTAGGACAGGGCGGATGGAGACTCCCCGCGGCAGAGGCAACAATTGGAACAGAGGCACTGGCAGGGGCCAACAGAATGTGAGAGAAGAGTGGGACAACACGAGAGGAAGAGGTACGAAACAGGTGAACTTCCCCCAGGAGGAACACGGGGAGAGATTGACCCGCAGAAAGAATTACAGATGGTAAGACCAACCACCTCCCCTGTGATAAATATCTCCATGTACACTCTGAAGGATGAAGAAATCAAAGTACTTAGCCGTGGTTTATCTTTTGTACCTACGGCTATACCAAATGTATTCACCACTGTAGCAGAACTGCATCATTTTTTCAGAAAAATCAGACTCAGGTATTTTTTCAAGAACAAACCATCCCAGCAGCACTCATCAACTACGGGTGTAAGAATGCCATCGACCTTTGTACCTCCACGTATGCCATGACTCAGCGAATCCTGGCCTACGAGAGCCTAGTCCTACGTGTCGTAAAGAAGATTTTGGATGAAAAGAAATTCATCAAGTACAACATCAGTAGAGCGGAGAAATTCGCCCTAGCATCCTTGAGGGAGAAAAAGGATGTGGTAGTTAAACCTGCCGACAAAGGTGGTGCCATTGTTGTTCAAGATGTGGACAATTACAAAAACGCGATCATGAGGCAGCTAGGCGATGGAATCAGCTACAAAAAGTTACCGGGTGACCCATCCAAGGACTTAGCTGCGGAGATCCTAAGAGTCACAAAAGATGGTTTGGAACAAGGATTCTTATCTGATCAAGAGTTCCAATATTTAAACCAAAAAAAACCCCGGATTCCAACATATACACTTTACCAAAAGTGCATAAAGACCTACAAAAGCCCCCAGGACGACAGATTGTTTCGGGTTGTGGCTCAATACTGGAACCTCTATGCAGATACATAGACTTCTTCCTCAAGTCATTGGCTGAAGAAACTGAATTATACTTGCGTGATACAACACACACTATCAACATAATGGATGGACGCCCATTCGATTCCGATCGACAACTATTGGCGACATGCAACATCGTGTCACTCTATACGAGTATACCTCAAGAAGAAGCTTTGGTGGTGGCAACACTTGCGCTGGATAAGCGTGAGGCACCCGTCCGGGTCCCTACGTCATTCATCATTCTACTACTAAAAATCGCCATGATGCGCAACTTCTTCCTGTTCCAGAACTGTTTCTATCTTCAAACCAAAGGAGTTGCAATGGGGGCGGCCTTTGCCCCTGATCTGGCAATAATCTTCATGTCCACGCATGAAGGAACGTTCGTACTAAATGACGCAAACCCATTCAGACCCAATATACAAATGTGTATGAGGTATATCGACGATATCCTCCTGATCTGGGTAGGAACTGAAACTGAAATCACAGACTTTTTCACTTGGCTCAATATGAGGTCACAGGATATTCAATTCACCATCAATTTTGACAAGAAAGCGATAATCTTTCTAGACCTTTCCATCATTGCAGAAGATGAGGCACTACACACAACTCTGTTCAGGAAACCGGCTGAGAGGAACTCTTTACTTCAATACTCCAGTCATCACCCGAGAGGCCTTAGGGACAACCTGCCCTTTGGGCAAGTTTTACGAATCCGTCGCAATTGTAGTAAGAAAGAGGACTATATGGAGCAATCAGAGAACCTTATGGAACGACTAATAGAGCGAGGCTATCCCAAGCGTTTGTTCAAGAGAGCCAGAAAGAGAGTTTGGTTCAACCCTCGAGACGTTTTGCTACAACCCAACGAGCGAACTCAGAGTGACGAGCAGCGCCTAATTTGTGTAACAACGTTCTCAACCCATAGCAATGCGATCAAAAAAGCCATAAATAAACACTGGAACTTGATCTCAGAGGACCTCGACATCAACAACTTACCTTTACATTCCTTCAAGAAGGCCAAGAACACCAGAGATCACGTAGTGTGCTCATTTCTTGACAACAACTCTGAACCAACCATCACTTCAATGTGGAACCTTCCACCTATTGTGGGTCATTTCAGATGTGGCAGTTGCAAGGCCTGCCCATCGACCATCCAAACAAAGGAATTTGTCCACAAGCAGCAACGTGTAATACTTAAATCACACACAAACTGTAACACCACCGATGTGGTGTACTGTATAATCTGCCCGTGTGATCTAATTTATGTCGGACAAACACAGCAACGTGTAAAAATGCGATTTTTACAACACTGCAGCCGAGTCCCCTCTTGTTAAACATTGTAACAAGGAAAACCATTTACCTGAAATCTTGAAGTGGGTTGTACTTGAACAGGTTAAACTTGGCCCCAGGGGTGGCAACATTGCACCTATTCTCAATGTCAGGGAACTCAAATGGATCGTTTTTTTTGATTCTGTGCGAAATGGCCTTAATGAATCCGAAAGCAGCTTTGCTCAACTAGCAATCCTCTGAATCTTACTCTATCACCTTTCACTCTGCTCTAAGTCCGTATTGCTAATCTATGTAACCTGTACCTTCCCTTTGCAATGTTGGGCGTCAAACCACCATGTGGGTAGGTTCACGCTAACATGTGATCTACTGAAATGGGTTTTTGCATGTGTAGACTTCCCGTATCACAATATGCCGTGCGTCTAAACCACCCTGTCGGTAGGTTCACGCACCTACGAGGTCTCTATACAATATACTGAAAGTTGTTATGTGTCCATATTGGTAATTGTCGACGTAACATGCGCTCTAAACACTCTGTGGTAGTTTCACGTATGGGCACTTGGAGACGCCTACGTTTACCTAGCAACCACCACATGTTAGTCTTTCTTCACTCTCTAACACACCAGATAAAAAGGTAACCACGCCCCCTCCCTGACTTACTTCCTGGTTACGGGAGACGCGATGAGCCACAGCCTCGAGACCCCGTACAAGCTCTAGAATAGTGATTAAACAGGTAAGCTCTACATGAGACCTCCGTGTCATGTTTGAGTTACGCTGGAAAGATTCCTGATTCCTTGTCTTCCCAATACTCACTAGCCCTCCCATTTGCCCCCCCTCTAGATACGGCCAGCTGAATGAACCCTTCCAGACGATTTTCCTGATCACAAGGTGATCAATGTCACATTTTATGATCATACATCATCTACAAGGTATTAAACCGATCCTTACCCAGTCCTCTCGCTCCCTCAGATTGTCTACGGAGTGAACCTTGCAACATCCAAAACCATCCGACCCACAACTCCGGGAAGGTAACCATGATTTAATTAAACGTTTAGAGCACAATTAAATATGTGGCTCTTTTTACCTGTACAGCCCTCAGTGTATTTTAACGTAACCACCGAGTGGCCCCTCCACTACGGTTGATAGGGACTCTGTGGAGCCCCCAATGACTAATTAGTTTTCAACTTTCCTCTTTAACCCTAGGAGGTTAGCCCCCCTCGCAACCTCCCCTTCCCCTTTGTCCTGATGAAGACCCGCGTTGTAAGGATCAGCTAACCTACAAACCTTAGGGTCGAAACGTAGACTGCTATCTACCCCATCAACTCCTACCACCAGCAGGATACATACAGCCGTCTAGGAGCTTGATTGTAAAAATACGATGTATTGACTTTTGCATATCCCGTGTGGCCCCGATTGATGGGGACCATCTAAAAGAACATATACATGTACTTTAATGTATGGTGTTTATGTCACAATTTATTGAATAGTGAGTCACAACTATTTTATTTCAATCTTTACCCTGCACCCCTTCCCCCTTCCCCCTCTTTCCTATGTGGGCACAAAAATCAATGAAAAAATACCAATGTTTCCTTTGATATCGTCTAGACCATAAAAAGGTGCCAAAGTGCGTTGTGAATAAAAACACTGCACTTACGATTTGTTTTCTCTTTCTTTTTCTATGATTGTTAAATATTCTTGTGGTATTCTTTATATCGATTGCTTCCTTAAGTCTGGGACCCCTCTGTCCATAACGACTAGGCGGGTTTTGAGGCGGATGCTGCAGGGGCAGGTGTGGACTGGCCTCGCCGTTGTCCCCGACTGCCACCACGGCGGTGTCCACCCCCACCACCGCGCTGGATGGTAGTCTGCGGCCCGTGGCTGGCAGGATGTGTGGGGGCGCCTCTTCCTTGGCCACGAAAGGAGCCAAAGGCAGCCCTTTGTCCTTAAAGCGCTCAAGCGCATGGTCTGCCTTGTTGCCAAAGAGGCGACGGCCATCAAACGGAATGTCCATAAGGGTGTTTTGGACATCAGCCGAAAAGTTGGCGGACCTCAAAAAGGCGTGGCGACGAATCGCCACCGTCGTTGCCATCGCTCTACCCAGTGAGTCTGTGGTATCCAGCCCACACCGGATGGAATACCATGCCGCACCTCGACCCTCCGCAAGGGCTTGGGCGAGTTTAGTCCGGGCCTCCTGCAGACATTGTGGCAGCACGTCCGTGACCATGTCCCACAAACAGTGGGAGTAACGGCCCAAGAGGCACGCGGTATTGACGGACCGCAACCCCAAACTCAGGGAGGAGAATACCTTTTTTCCGTATTGCTCATACCTCTTGGATTCCCGATCGGGGGGAGCCGTCGGGAATGCGGTCTGGTAGTTAGAGACCTGGATGACCAGGCTCTCGGGGGTGGGGTGGGTGGGTGGGTGGACAGGAAGCAAGGGTCGCCCGGAGCCGGGCGGTGGCGTCTGGCCACATTCCTATCTACAGGCTGACTTGTAGCGGGCTTGGACCAAGTGCCCAGAAGAACGTCAGACAAGGCCTCATCAAACGGCAGCAGAGGCTCAGCCGAGCTTGTCTGCAGTTTAAGGACCTCAGTGAGGAGGTTAGTCCTCACGACCGCGACGGGGAGCTCCAGGCCCAAGGCCTTGGCCACCCACGTCAGCACCACACTATAGGCAGCCCCCTCCTCCGTAGCCACGGTAGGAGGGGAGACAAAACCAGTGTCTGGCGAGGTGTCCAGACCACTGGTCTCCCCTAGCTCACCTGTCCAGTTCTGATAAGACTGGCACTCCTGTGCCAAAGGGTCCTCAGACCCCTACCAATCCCCCTCTCCACCCAACTCCTGAAACTCAGGGCCAAAGGATGGGGCCAGGTCATAGAAGTAGAAATCTCCCATCGGCGTCGAGAACGGCACCAAACGGCACCGGTCCGGCACCAGACCCGAATTGAGGTTGGGATCCGGGACGGTGCCGCCCGGAGGTGGCGGCGGTGGTGACACCCTGGGGGCCGAGGTCGTAAGGTCGACCGGCGACGACCCGGATCCGGAACCGGATCCAGCGGGGGCCTGCGGCGCCGGGACCGAAGTTGCCAGCGGCGTCGGGGCCAAAGCACCCGACCCGCTGGGGCCCCCAGTCGGGACCGCTGGGCCCGAAGGCGCTGTGGAAGCCGACGGAGGAGTGAGCGACCTCATGGCCATGAGGAAGGCCTCGATCTCCTCGGGCGTCGCGTTCTGCCCAGGGACCGGCGGGTATGAAGCAGGCCGCAAAGCCTGTGGCTCAGGCGGAGCTGTGAGGGCGGTGTCGCCCGAACCCCCGGCCGCGCCGCGCGAGTGTCGGGGGGGGGGAGTTGGAAGAGCGATGACGCCTCTTTGACTTCTTTTGCCCCTTACACGAGGACTTCGAGCCCGAAGACCGGTGACGACTCCCGGAGCTATGATGGCTCCGACCCCGCAACCAGTCCCCTGACCTCCTTTCATACCGGGACCTCGAGCGGCGCGGGGCAGACTGCCGGAGCTCGAGCCGCTTGTGGGACTGCTCCCGTCTAGCTTTGGACGTCGGGGCCCGGCAGTCGGAGCCGCCTTGTCGTCATGGTCGAGGCCCAGACAGTGAAGGCACCGGCGATGGGGGTCAGTAACCGACATCAGTCGGTCGCAGTCGGTGCAGGGTTTGAACCCGGGCACCCCTACCGGCACCGTCGGAGTCAATAGACTTCGAAAAAGGATCAAAAATGATTGAAAAAGTTTAGGCAAAAATTGACTAAGGGTACCACTTTTTCTGGATCGGCTCTTGCTGGCACGGAAAAAAGAAGAACTGGGGCGCGATGGCGACGTCGACGTCATCCAGGCGCCAACGACGCCAACGACGGACGCGGAGCCGCAGACGACGCCTACCGACGCGCAAGGGTACTGCTACGCAAAAGTTTCTGGATCCAGTCTGACGCCTGGGGATATTCTAAGGTAAGGAATATAATACTAACCTATTTCTTTCAGATACCTAGAACTGTGGATACAGCGACATGGCAACGATGATCTTGTAAAAAGTGCACCATGTAACGATGTTTAGTTTGCTTGTATCAGGAAAATAATAAAAAATCTAATAAAGATATTAAAAAATAAATGAGGTGAGGTCAAATACAGGCGCCTGCGGTGGATGCAGTCCACTAAGCCACCAGACCAGGCTTTGTAAGAAAAAAAACTGCCTTTAGTCACAGAGTGATGCTAAATACTACGCAAGTCAATTTAAGGTAACGTAACATACATGTTAGTGACCCTAGTTACACCTTCCCCTTGTATAAGAATAAAGGTAAATGGCACACATGGGGAAAAAAACATGCATGTAGGATAGCTTAGATTTATCTAAACGTCTGAGAGAGTTTCTCCATTTTAGGAATTTGGAAGAAAAGTACTTTCTGGGTCACAAATATGTCACACTTTGGAGGAAGTAGTCATACCTGAGGGTGGAACCCTGCACCCCATTGGTCAGGAATTCCCCCCTAAAAAACAAAGGAGAAGAAGTGCTGCCATGATGGAACCCTGATCTGCACCCCAAAGATTGCACTCTGAAGGACTGCTGTTCAATGTGGAACTACAGCTCTACCGAATTTTACTGGCTCCACAACAATTAGGTAGTAGTAGACCCCCTGAAATCAATAGGGTAACAGAGCTCCAGCTGAATCATCTCCACCATGAAGGAACCATCTATAGTGCATCCACAGGACTTTTAAGGAGTTAGCCAGGTGCGTTGTGGGAAACATAGCCCCAACTTCCTAATGACCATCTCAGATCTTCTAGACCCTTGGATTGGTGTTTTGGACACTTTGAACCCACAAGAGGAACTTCAGGAAGAAGTTCCAGAAGTTTGGAGCAACTTTAGCAAAGAGCTCCATAAGTGGACCTGTCGTCGAGAGTCAAGCCGCCAACGCTGGACTGTGACCTGGCCTGGATTTCAGGTTTATCCTGCTGAAAGCCCTAGGACTTCAGCCATTAAGGAGACTTCTAGGAGTTGACTGAGAGCTTGCGCTCAACCAAGACGATGACGTAGATGCGAATCTGACCTGATGAAGTGCCTTGATCGACGATAAGAGAAAAAAGCTCTGAAAAAGCTTGTAAGTGCAAAGCTAAAGGGTTGACCGAGGCCTCCTGCTTAGTGTATCCGACCCTAGCTCCAGCACAGTCAGCCTAAAATTTTGACTTTGTCCCGGTCAAGCTCCACCAGATGTCCTAAGTTGGCGCTTTTGGTTATTAGGCACCAGAAAGTGCTTATTCTTTAAACATTCATATCTACAGTTCCCTATATTGGATTTTTGTCATTTTCGTATCTATTTTTTTCATAAAAATATAACCCATTTCTATAAATTGGTTTTGGATTTGTATTGTGTGTTGTGTCTTACTTATTTAATGTATTGGTGTTTTTAAATGCTTTACACACCGGTGTCCTACGTTAAGCCTGCAGGCTCGCAGCCAGCTACCAAGGGTTGAGCAAGGGACTAATTTATTGGGACCTTGATTTAACCTTTTATTGTGTTTATGACCTTATTATAAGTGGTAAGTCTCTACTTATCACTAGTAACAAACCACTTTCCAGCATCCACTAAATGCCTCTGTGTTGCCATAGAGGATCTGAGGCATTTCTCACATGACTGCGCTATGTACAGTGCTGTAAGATTGAGCACTATCAGAAAGTTGCTTTTAAAAGAACAGTTAAACAAGCCTGATGAAGACATCTTTTACCTCTTAAATGATCTGTCTGGGCAGGCAATGAAACTGACTAGAATATTCAGGAGGAAAAGCTGGGACTTGAGGGCTAAATTGGTACAGACAGGAAATCCCAATTTCAACCTAACTCATTAATATTAATGAGATAGGTAGTATATTGTGACCCACTCTGATTCATGTTTTAGAGAACAGTGGTCCCTATTTTGGAAGGAAAAATGGACAAGCACAATAATCATACGCTTGAATAGGTCGTATGTCTTTCGTCCAGCTCGACAAGAATTTATTTTTATATAAGTTCAGTTGATTGTGATTCGAAACATTAAATGACAAGTGGGCACAGCCGTGACCCACAGAACACAAGACAAACCAACGAAAAACAGAATGGCCAAAGGCAGGTTATAAGAAGTGTCTGTTTGTTTGTAATCACTGTGACAGACTTAAATATCCATTTTCACACCATTGATCATTACAATATTATAAAATCATATTGCATATGGTGCTTTTAGTGTCGACGACGATTCCATGCTATTCACAACAATATAAAGCATCATCTTCAGGGCAAGGAATAGTTCATTGTGGTCTTAAGCTTAATCACATATTTTGCCTATATCGCATTAGTTTGAAGGATGGACAAGGTTCAACGCTTGTGGCACGCTTGTAATACGGCCCAGTAGATCCGTAACGAGCACTGACAGCCACTAAATCGTTAATAGGCTATGGGCCTTCCTTGAATGGTTTAATTCCTGATATCAATATATGCCAGTGCCGGATCGCACTGGAGGCTTTTGGTTAAGTAACAAATCCGCTAGGTACCAGGTTGCACCTCTTGAATAACGGCGGAAAGCCAGGGCACGGGGCTCCTGCTGGCGCTGGTAATTACCAGATTATTCTGATTCGGTAATTTCAAAAGTGAAATTACCTACATCCCATTTACCTACTCTTAAATACCGAATCGGTATGATTTGGTATTTAAGAGTAGGTAAACCGAGATTACCTACATCTGGCCCTAAATGCTTAACAAACATTTTTTAAGAATAGGCAGTGGTCCATGGGCAGTAGGCTACTCTTAATTATTTTTTTTGTTAACATTCAACAGGGGAAGAGGCAGCTTGGGGATACCTTACCATTTGCGAATGGCTTACCATTAACTTTCAGTAGTATTAATGTTTTGTGAACAGGTTTCAGTCGCAAAACATTAATACATCACATTCCAAATCTCTATTTGGAAGAACACCCTAAACATGCCCCATCAAGTATCACTTTGATATGTAGTTGCACACCCAGGTTGTGATTTGGTAATGTTTTACCCAATCACAATGTGGGCTTGGTACAAACAAAAATGCATTTTGTGTTCACAAATGGTTTGATTTTGGGGATTGGACACTTTGCAAATGTGAAAAGACAATACATCTGGATCATTGCTTCCTAATTATATTTAGTTAGGAATTGTGATGACCAGTCCCCTATAAGAAGAGTGACGGAAACCATGCTTCTTACCTACGGAGGCAGATGCTCTTTGTGTTCTATATCAGTGAGAATAGTCTCTTCTCTTTAAGGGACAAATTGTAGTGTTAGGTCTTTTTGAATTGGGAACTCATGAATTGGCAGCTAAATCAGTCAAAGTTACCAACCACCAGTAGAGCGGATTCTGCATCTACCAGCCATGTAAAATCATGAGAGAAGAAAACGTTTCTTAGCTATGATTGTGTCTTATCCAAAGAGGTGAAAACTGAGAAGTATTTGCTCATCTACTGTACACATTTTTCTCCAAACAATAGTCCTTCAATTGCTACGACTGTGGCAGCTGTGTTACCCGATTTGTGGTCTATTCTGAGGAATTTTCTGTTTTAAAGAGATTTTACCTCCTAAGGGTTTCTGAGGAAACAGGTTGCAAGAACAGCCCAACTAAATAGGGAGCCAGAGTCAGTGGGTTATTCACCTGGCCTTGCCCCATTTGTAATATCAAAATCTTGGTAATGAGGCTGCCTAACACATCAAACAACTTATCCTCTTTTCTAAAGTTAGAGAAAACATATAATCATCTTTATCATGTCATTGAAGTGAAGATAATATGTTTTAGAGAAGAACTGCTATACGAAGGACTGTAATCTATTGTATACCCACTTATCTAGAGACAATCGTGAACTACTAGAAACATTTATCCATATGCTCCAAGGGAACCATTCTATGCTATTAAACTAATATATAAACTCAGAATTAAATGTGGGACCCACTACAGTTAATTATCAGAAAACATTGACTGTTCTTGTTTAAATTTGCAAGTGTAAAACATGTATTTTCTCCCTAAGGACCAAACCAATGAAGAGCTTCTGAATCGGAAAATTCATCCTCATTCATAATCCTGTCTGTCATTTCCATCATCAACGTCTTTAAAATTAAAGTGTACTAATCAATTTCTGATTGAATCATTGTCGTTGAAGGTCCTTCCTTTCAGTCTGATGGTCTCTGTGGCTGCAAGCACCTGTCTGTTTGCAAGGAGTCTTTGCCAGCCCAAACCACTGAAGAAATGTAGCCACCTTGATTGGATTTTTGTGACAAAGCATAACACCAACCAGACCACTTTTCACAGTTTCCAAAAGAACAACAGCATGTACATGTGTTGTCTTTTTTCATTGTGCTTTCTCCTACAGGGATCATTGCAGATATCAATACTGTTTAAGAGACAGATGTCTCAATTTTTGTTTACAGATATGTTTGTTGGTAGAAGACATGGCATGCTTAACAGAAGATGCCACAGAAGACTGAATATAAGCAGAGATTATCCCTAAGAATATATGTTTCCTATTATTGCTCAAATTCTGTGAGAGGAATCTGATGTTAAAGTATGCATGTAGCAAGCAAAGCATATATATTAGGGAATCCAAATAAAATCACATACACACACCCATTGGGACCATTCTTTTTAGAATGTAAGGAGTGAAAGTGCTCCTTTTCTAAGAAATGTTGTTACAAATTACTAGTTAGGCTCACAAAATTCCTTTCCTGGGACGTGTGGCAGACTTGCTCAAATGTTGCGCTCCCCACCAGAGAAAGGCAACCACTCCCAGCAGCTCTTAGCACTGCTGTGTGAGAGTGAAGGCCTGCTCACAGATGCAGGCAAGGCTGATGCTCCAGAGAAGCTTAGCGTGTGTTCTGGGCGATAGCAAAGGAAGGTCACACTGCAGCAGGACAGATTGCTTTGCAACAGCACAGGGACCTACTGGGATAGAGAGCTAATTGAAAAGGGAAATACCCAAGAGATGTGGCAGAATGAACAGCACCGTAGCACTGTAAAATAAAGCCATGTGGAGGCCTCAGACATATCCCACCATGGGTGCCTGTTACCGCAGACCAAGACACCCCCAGGGGAGAATGAAATACATTACGCTCACTCTTTAACTATGAAATAAGGCAATAGGGAGTAAATGTCTAAACCATAAATAAGCTGCGATCAGATAACTTCACTTGACTGAGAGCAGCAAGAAAAGAGGCTGGTTGCAATCGGGGATATATTTAAGGTCAGTGACCTCTGATTGGTGAACCACATTTCATTCTATTGGTTGTTCACTCCCTACAGGTTCTAGGAAGTGTCGTTTTTGTTCAAACATGTCTGCTATTTCATTGAAGCAAGGGAGGAACGCCTAATAGGAGCACCTGGTCTTTCCATAAAATCTAGGGTTTGATGTATGATTATCTTTTTGTATACAACTGTCACAATTTGCAACCAGTCTTTTTGAGACCAGATCCTTATTGTGTGAACCAACCTATGTCCTAATAGGTTGGTTCACAAAATAAAGTTTAAGAGTGAGTCGGAATCTGACCTAATTAATATTCGTTAGGTGCGACTCACTCCAATTGGTTATTATCATAGGGATGGTGGCTGGCAAGAGTCAGCAGACCATTTCTGTTACAGACTTTAAGTAAAGTAATTTATTTTAAAAAAAGCTTCATTTCTTTAAAAGAAATTAAGAATCTTTTGCTTTTGAAAAAAAGTTGTGTTTTAAAAGAAGTATCAGAGAGAGTATTGGTTCTCTGGACTACTGCCTATTCCCCTTGAAACTTTTACGCCAATTCACAATGGGGAAGGAGTGCAATGGAGACCAATATCCTTTTGAGAATAGGTTAGCACTCCAACTTGGGATATAGTAACTTTAAATAGTTTGCAACTAAAGCACAAGTTACTTACCTTCGGTAACAATATATCTGTAAGAAACAGTGTTAGATTCCTTACCTTAGAATATCCCCAGGCGTCAGACTGGATCCGCAAAGTTTTGCGTAGCAGTACCCCTGCGTGTCGGTAGGCGTCGACTGCGGCTCGGCGTCCGTCGTTGGCATCGTGATCGCAGGGATGACGTCGTCGGAGTACTTAGACACCGCCCTCGCGCGCTGACGTCAGTTCTTGTACATAGCCTTCTGCGCCAGGAACACAGAGCCATGCCATAGACTGACACGGGTGCCATAAAAACTAGGCCCCTCAAAGGGAAAATACCTTAACCCTAGATATCGGTTCGCAGAACGGGGAGGATGGGTGGGGCAGTAAGGAATCTTACACTAACTACTGTTTCTTACAGATATATTGTTACTGAAGGTAAGTAACTTGTGCATCTGAAAAAAACAGGTTAGTTTTAGATTCCTTCCCTTAGAATAGATACCCCAGCAATACCAACTCCGGTGGTGGGTCTGCGAACCAAGATCACACCAGAACGTCCTGGAGAACGGAACGGCCAAAAAAGCCATCTCTCCTGACTTGGCTGTCCAGGCGGTTGTGTCTATCAAACGTGTGCATTAAGGCCCACGTAGCTGCCGGACAGATGTCCTGCCGTCCCAGGGCAGTAGTAGCCGCCGTGGCCCGAGTGGAATGAGTCCTCAGCCCAACAGGGGGCTCCTTTCTAGCCAAGGAGTAACAGACCTTGATGCACAACACGACCCACCAAGAGATGGTTCGTTTGCACCCCGCCCGTCCCTTCTTCACGCCCACGTAACCAACAAAGAGCTGGTCATCCACCCGGAACTGGCGTGTGCGATCAAGGTAGAAAGGGAGAGCACGTTTTGGGTCCAGACGGTGGAGCCTCTCTTCCTCCTTCTTAGTTTGCGGAGGCGGAAAGAATGTGGGCAAGGTGATGGACTGCCCGATGTGAAAGGCCGTAACCACCTTGGGCAGGAAAGAAGAACGAGTTTTTAAAACAACTTTGTCCGGATGGACAGAAAGGAAAGGAGGCTCAGAAGATAGAGCCTGGAGCTCACTCAATCACCTGGCAGAGGTGATGTCAACTAGGAATGCAGTCTTAAGAGTCAGAAGACAAAGAGGGCAATTGTGAAGTGGCTCGAAAGGAGCGCACATCAGATAGGTTTGAACAAGGTTTAAGTCCCACTGAGGCATCACGAAAGGAACAGGAGGAAACATGTGCATGATGCCTTTCAAGAATCTATTTACAATAGGGGACTTGAAAAGAGAAGGCTGATCAGGAAGCCTCAAGAAGGCTGAAATGGCAGAGAGGTAGCCCTTAAGAGTGCAAAGAGCAGAGCCCTGCTGGGCAAGAGAAAAGAGGAAGAAGAGAACCTCAGAAAGGGGGGCAGAAAGTGGATCCACAGCCTTTGCCGTGCACCATGCCACAAATTTGTTCCACCTGCAGGCGTATACCGATTTTGTGGAGGGATGCCTGGTTGCCAGAATCACATCACAGACGTCAGGAGGCAAGTCAAACGGCCTCAACTGCCGCCGCTTAATCTCCATGCATGGAGGTGGTGGCTGGACAGGTTTGGGTGGAGGACCGTCCCCTGCTGCTGTGACAGAAGGTCCTCCTGAAGAGGCAAACAAATCAGGGGATCGACTGACATGCTGAGTTGCTCGGGATACCAGTATCTTCGTGCCCAGTCCAGAGCCACAAGGATGACTTGGGCCCAATCGCGCCAGATCTTCTTCAGCACTCTGGGCAGAAGTGGTATAGGCAGAAAGGCGTACAACGGACTGCAGCTCCACTTGCGATGAAAAGCGTCTCCGAGCGAGTGCCGCCTTGGAAATTTCAACACGCAGAACTGATGACATTGCGTGTTTTCTTCGGTGGCGAATAGATCTAACCAAGGCTCTCCCCGCTACTGAAAGAGGCCTTGCGCCATGTCCGAGTTCAGATCCATCATGCACTGGCAGCTGAGTTTGTCTGCCCTGGCGTTCAGGGAACCTGCCAGGTGTTGAACCACCAGGGAAATGCCCTGATGTTCCAGCCATTGCCAGAGGCACAGAGCCTCCTGACAAAGGGTCCATGACCCCACCCTGCCCTGTTTGTTGCAGTACCACATGGCGGTGGTGTTGTCCGTGAACACCTGCACTACACTTCCCCGGACAGAGGGAAGGTATGCCTTCAGTGCAAGCCAGATCGCCCGCAGCTCCAAAAGGTTGATGTGGAGCCGGGACTCTGATCTCCCTCTCTCCCATGTAGCCCCCCTTTCCAGTAGTGGTGACGCATCCATCACCACTACGTGCTCCGGTTGGGGTAGGAAGAGAGATCTGCCGCTGACCCAATCGCGGTTCGTGAGCCACCACTGAAACTGTTTTGCAGTGCCCTCCGAGATCCAGATGTGGTCGGACAGGTTGCCCAGATGCTGTGCCGATTGAAACTTCAGGCCCCACTGTAGTGTAGTTCCTATATTCCCCAATAGGCTCTGCGCATTGGAATAATATATACTGTAGTTTAGACGTAGGGCTGAGGTCGACTAGGTCTCTACCGAATATATTAAACTTAATAGTGAGTGCCAGCTAGCTCAGAGGTCACTTGAAACTTTCTCGAATTCACAAGAAGTGATTAGTTTCTGACAACCGCATAAACATGACAACTTTGTTTCCCAAGAATAAGAAATCAAATCTCTAGAGTCGCGGAACCTAGATAACTATTTTACTCAGTCAATCGTGCATGATTCGTTTCACCAGCGGTGCTGAGAAATAGAGAGACAGTCGTTTTCAATAAAAGGTATTTATGGAACAGTCTTCTTTCTCAAGCATTGGAAATGAACTGCTACAATCGTAATACTGGTTATAAAGTACAAGGCATATAATATGAACAGTATTATAAAGTAGTACTGTAAAAGCATGATATGGTTTCTAAGTCATAAAGTGCATAACATGTATAAATTACATACAGTGATAAAATGATGACTAAAAGTACTCAACTGGTGCTTCTAAAATACGCCTACCCCGGTGTACCTAACCTAAGTCTAGTACGAGGGAAGAAGGAAGTGAGGAGTAGCCTAAGTTTAGTAGTTCTCTGCCAGGAATCTATTCCAAGAATTCTCTTAGAGTTCTAATCAGCTCCGTAACTTGGTTTTAGAATGAAGGAGGTCTTGTATCTCTCTCTCAGGACTCGATTTCCCAGATACCCGCAAGGGTAAGCCGGAAACACTGGAGCTGGATTTCTCGGCAAGAGAAAAGACATCGTCTCTCTCAGTGCGTCAGTTGGAGGGTCAGCTTCCTTCGGCACTTGCTGCTGCAGGGCATCGGGCAAGTAGATAGTCGATCTGCTCCAAACTACTGTGTGTTTGTCTGGGCAACCCTAGGCATATTTATACTTTGAAGGTGCAGAGTTTGACGCATGTTTGGACTTAATAACGTCACTCAAAGGCTAAATTCTTGGAAAATGCCAGGAGTTCTTGGAGAACTTAATATTCAAGCAGGGGGAAGTCCCTAGCTGCTGAAGGCAGGTTTTCCCAAGAAATTGTTGTGGATTCTCGGAACTTAGTGGAAGTAGCCATGCCGTATTTGGGCTGTATGGCTTGGGCCAAATATGGTAGTGATTTCTATGCCTATATAAGGATATGATAAAGTATACCTATATAAGGGCATGAATCAGGAAAATTACACTAGGGTCCTAGATTCATTTACAACACCACTACAGAGCCCGCACCCACAACCGGGCATGATGCACCAGAAGGATGCAGGAGGCCATCAGCCCCAGGAGCCTCAGCGTCAACCTAACCGAGACTCGGGATAAAGGCTGAAAGACCGGATTCAGAGCCTGAATATCCCAAACCCGCTGTTCGGGGGGATAAACCCAAAAGTGCGCTGAGTCCAGAATCGCTCCGATCAAAAGGTGCTTCTCAGAGGGGCACAGGCGTGACTTCGGCATGTTGATGGAGAACCCCAGTGAGTGCAGGAGGTCAGCCGTAGTCTGGAGGTGGGAGACGACTGTCTGGGGCTAGCCCGCCTTCAACAACCAATCGTCGAGATAGAGGAAGACTGAAACCACTAATCTGCGCAGATGAGCTGCGACCACCGCCATCACTTTTGTGAACACCCTTGGGGTGCTGGTAAGGCAAAGGGGGGCATGGAAAACTGAAAGTGCTCGTGGCCTACTTTGAAACGCAGGTAACGCCCGTGGGCCGGCAGGACGGGGATGTGGAAATACGCGTCCTGCAAGTCCAACACCACCATCCCAGTCTTCTGGGTCCAGGGCAGCTAGGACCTGAGCCAAAGTCAGCATCCTGAACTTCTCCTTCTGGAGGAAGCCATTGATGCTCCGTAGGTCCAAGATAGGGCGTAGGCCTCCTTTGCCCTTCTTGGGTACCAGAAAGTAGTGGGAATAGCAACCATGTCCTACTTCAGGACCAGGAATGCGCTCAATGGCCCCCTTGGCCAAGAGGGCGGTAACTTCCTCCTGCAGAAGTTGCAAGTGATCCCCGACATGTGGTGGTATTGTGGTGGCATGGCTGGAGGAGTCGCCTCAAAGGGGAGGGAGTAGCCCTTTCGGACGATTTGCAGCACCCACCTGTACGACGTGACGGAGCGCCAGTGGAGGAGGTGATGGCGAACCCTGCCCCCCACGGGCGTCGAATGGGCTTGAAAACTCTGAGGATTTTGAGGCAGATGCTGCGGGGGCGGGTGTGGACTGGCCTTGCCGATGTCCCCCGGCACCACCACAGTGGTTACCACATCCGCCACCGCATTGAGGTTGGTTCTGCGGCCTGTGGCTAGCTAGACATAAGGGGGCGCCCCTTCCTTGGCCATGAAAGGGACGAAAGGTGGAAGTGTGTTGGCGTTGGCCGAGGCCCAAGGACTTGGCGGTAGCCCTGGAGTCCTTGAAACGCTCCAGCGCACTCTCCGCCTTGTCGCCAAAGAGGCCACGGCCATCAAAGGGCATGTCCATAAGGGAGGCTTGTATATCCAGCGAAAAAAAATTGTCAGACCTTAGCCAGGCATGGCGGCGAACCGCCACCGTCGTTGCAATCGCCCTGGCTAGCGAGTCTGTGGTATCCAGTTCACACCAAATGTAATAGCGTACTGCATCCAGTCCCTCTGCTAGGGCTTGGGTAAGCTTTGCCTGGACCTCCGCCAGGCACTGCGGCAGCACTTCCGTAACCGTATCCCACAGAGAGTGGGAGTAACGGCCCAAAAGGCATTCGGTGTTGACAGACCGCAACCCCAAACTTAGTGAGGAGAACAGTTTCTTCCCGAACTGATTGTACCTTTTGGATTCCCGATCCAGAGGGGCGGTCGGGAATGCGGTCTGGGAGGTTGAGGCCTGGATCA
This sequence comes from Lissotriton vulgaris, assembly GCF_964263255.1. NCBI lineage: Eukaryota > Metazoa > Chordata > Amphibia > Caudata > Salamandridae > Lissotriton > Lissotriton vulgaris. The sequence goes on along the minus strand of NC_141698.1, from coordinate 648,740,013 downwards.
CCAGACTCTCAGGGGTGGGGTGAACGGACAAGAAACTGGGGTCGCCCGGAGCCAGGCGGTGGCGTTGGGCCACGTTCCAATCTACAGGAAGGCCTGTAGAGGGCTTGGACCAGGTGCCCAACAGAACGTCAGTGAGGGCTTCGTTAAATGGAAGGAGAGGCTCTGAGGAGCTTGCCTGCGGTTTGAGCACCTCAGTGAGGAGGTTAGTCCTCGACTGGGAACACAAGAGCCACGGCCTTTGCTGCCCTGGTCAACACCACGCTGTAAACAGCCCCCTCCTCCATAGCCACGGTAGGAAGGGAGACAAATCCAATGTCGGTGAAGTGTCCAGACCACTGGCCTCCCCCAGTTTGTCTGCCCAGTCCTGGCACAACTGGCACTGCAGTGCCAGAGGGTCCTCAGATCCCTCCCAACCCCCCTGGTCATCCATCTCCTGAAAGTCAGGAATAAATGATGGAGCCGGGTCGTTGGTGAAGGGCTCACCGATCGGTGTCGAAGACGGCGCCAGGTGGCGCTGGCCCGACGCCGGGTGGCGCTGGTCCGATGCCGGATCCGGACCGGGGTGAGGATCGGTGACGGTGCTTGGGCTCCCAGATGGACATGCGGGGCCAGAAGGCGCCTCGGCGGGTTCCGACGGAGGGAAGCGCGACCTCATGGCCGTGAGGAAGACGCTGATCTCCTCTGGCGTCACGTGCATCCCAGGGACCGGCGGTTGTGGATCTGGATGCGGTGCTTGTGGCTCCGGCAGAGTCGCCCGAACCCCTGGCCGCGTCGCGCGAGCGTCGTGGGGGGAGTCAGAAGAGCGATGTCGCTTCTTCGACTTCTTGTGCCTCGACTTACCTGAGGACTTGGAGCCCGACGAGTGGTGTTGACTCTCCGAACTGTGATGACTGTGGCCCTGCGACCGGTCCCTCGACCTCCTCCTGGACCGGGACCTCGAGCGGCGCGGGGCACGACTTGTCATCGTGGTCGGCCCCGAGGCAGTAAAGGTCCCGACGGTGGTGGTCGGTAACCGACATCATGCGGTTACAGTCATCGCAGGGTTTGAACCCCTATTGGCACTGAGAGTCGAGAATAGACTCAAGAAGATCCAAAAGAGATCGAAAAAGTTTAGTCAAAAAATGACTAGGAGTACTGCTCTTCCCTGATCTGCGCTTGCTGGCGCGAAAAAAAGAACTGACGTCAGCGCACGAGGGCAGCGTTTAAGTGCTCCGACGACGTCATCCCGGCGATCGCGACGCCTACGACGGACGCGGAGGGGAACTGCTACGCAAAACTTTCCGGATCCAGTCTGACGCCTGTGGATATTCTAAGGCAAGGAATCTAACACTAACCTGTTTCTTTCAGATATGCCAGTGACAAAGTATTGATACATATGTTAGTGAAACACAATTTGGAATGGACATCTACAACAAGTCTCTTTAAAATTTGTGATTGAGTGTTCACTTCGAAACCCATTTTAGGACCTGGCAAAGGTTAGGGACTTCTAAACTAGTTTTTGTACATTCAATGCATAAGTGGAGGCAGCAGTTGGGGCGAAGTCACAAACTGGTCACTTTGTTTCAAAAAGTTCTTTATTAGTCTTCATAAAAACACTGGACAACAGCCAATGCGTTTCGTTCCTGTAAAAGGAAGTTCCTCAGGGCAAAAAGTACATACGTAGACTTGTAGGGTAGACCCAGAGTATTGGCCTTGGACGTGATAATCCCAATCCTATTTTCAACCACAAGTACCACGATCTCTATCGTAACTGTGCATAGGCACAGTTAAAAAAAATCTCTTGCGCAGGCTGAATCTTCCGGCTCAACAGAGCACAGCCTATATCAGAATGTCGCAGTATTGAAAAGCAGAAGTCTGTGGACGGTATTGTAGTGAGGGAACTAAATGTGGCAGTCCCACAGTGTGTAGAACAGCTCCAAGTCAAAGCCAGGAGTAAATTGCGGCGAATTCGATAGGTAGTGATCGACAGAAGGAACAAGTGAAGCTACAGAAGTTCACACGATACAGAAAATCTTTACTGTGGGTCCTTAAATTAATATCCAAAGGAGATCATGATACATCTCAGAAAATGGAATCCTCCTGTCCTCACTTCTAAAAGTTTTTGTACATTAAACAACTTTAGCTGCAGTCACAAACATCAAATTGGAGTGTTTGCAACTACAAAAAAAGCTTTGTACATCTGGCTACTAATTGTTCATAGATGCTGAGTGATAACTGCTTTTGAGGATGAGTTTGAAAGAAATACAGTCTATGCTATGGGCATAATGGCACTGTCAGACTGGTGGACAGACTGAAGAGTTTCTGCAACTGTAGCTACAGAAGTAATGGATGAAATTACCCTTCATTTTATCATGCTATACAAAAAAAACATTACAACCACAGGAAATAAACATAAACATGTTTTTTAAACACGTGCGTTATGGTGGGTCTGTTCACACTAGACTTGAATTTGCACAAATGATAGCAAGTAGCTGTAACCAACACCCATATATGATGCTGCTTATCAAGACAGTCTTCTGTCTTATTAAAGAAGTGGCAGTGAAGCAGTAAACAAAGTGCCGAATTATGGTATCACCACCCACGATTACTAGTGGTCCGGTTTTGGGGAAGGGTAAAGCAGAGGGTGTGCGAAGAGGCGCTTGGGGCTTTAATTTTTATTTTAGTGTCTTTAATCATGTTTCCCTAGTTCCTAGCAGGGTTGCTCTGCCTTTAATATTAGAGTTTTTTTGCATCCTGAAAAAAGAGACCGATATCTGAATGGGTGAACTTCTCTTATACACTCACGAGCAGGTGGCATGGATAATAAATAGGTAATATCAGTGCAAGATTTTCTCACACAAAGAAAAGTTGCAGCACAGGTAGCAACGATGTAAAGCTGATTGTGGAATGGCAAGCCGTTCATGGGAAGCTGCATTCTCCTCTCACAAAACACACAACAATTAGTGCAGCAAAGACAGCAATGGTGTCGGCTTCACTGTCACAGTGCTACACAATACATACATCTAAACAGCAAATCCACAACTCTGTACAAACACCTTTTATTGAAATTCTCTGTTGCCCCTTTAGTTCATATATGCTTATTTTTATTTTTTTGTTTGATCTGTTTATTAAAGATTTTCGTTTTGTATACATGAATACAGAGCAGTACATCATCAGTAAAAGCACCAAACAGAGCCAATAGGTAGTCATAAAATCCACATAGTAAATCAGCAACGTAGCGGCATGATTACATCAATGAGCATAAACAAAATCGGTAATAACTTTTAGGGTATCCCATCAGCCATAGCATCTCCTCCCTCCGTCAAAAAAAAGCTGTACGATCGCTTTATGGGGCATCATAAGTGCAACTATGCAACATGCAACAAATTACATAATAACGTTTCGTATGGCTTCACTCTGCCACATCACATGAATCTGTGTATAGAGTCAAACATTTTTATGAGAACACCAAACATGGGGAAAAGTATCGGGGAAGAGGGTGGAAAGGGAAGCAAGAGCCACGGTAAGGGAGGGAGGGAGGGAGGGAAATCAGGGTCCCCAGCATCATAAAACAAAGCCCTATCGACTACCCGACGGGTACACAATCAAACTGCTCGGAGAAAGGATCATCCAGTGGAGGGGACAGAGGTCCCAGTCCACATAGCAAGAAAACTAGGTAACCCAGGTAGGGTGGCGCTCTGCAAGTAAGGGTAAGTAAGGTCCTCTAATATATGCGCAGGTGCTCCAAGGAAGGGTGTGGTTACCAACACCCCACACAACCTACAAGTAGGTCTTCCAACACAATGATTCTCCTGAGCACTCACAATTTATACAACAATCAAATGATAGCACAATTTGAAAAAGTCTTTCCAGTGTATCCAAAGCAGTTCCAGGTGGATGATCCCAATAATCGTATCAAAAGTTCTTCAAATCATATTCTTTTATTTTTTACTTCTCTTCAAATAAAGCTTCTCCACATTCCATGTACAGATGTCATTTATTCAGCCAACACGTGTTTCGTCTTGTATATTATACATACAACGACTTCCTCAGGGCGTGTTCTCAAGTATTTATGCAATTCCACTAATCACTCTTCTCTGTACTCCAATAATGATTTCTGAGACCCCTGTTTCTCTCTAAGAAGTAATCATAAGATAGGAGTCTTCCTATTTTTTTCAATCTATTCAGTTCATCAATGATCTTGTTTGCAATCCTTGTTCGTCTATCCACGAACTCGTTCCCAACGCAGAAGTAAAAAATAAAAGAATATGATTTGAAGAACTTTTGATACGATTATTGGGATCATCCACCTGGAACTGCTTTGGATACACTGGAAAGACTTTTTCAAATTGTGCTGTCATTTGATTGTTGTATAAATTGTGAGTGCTCAGGAGAATCATCATCCAGTCCACATATCAATGCCCAATTCAGGACATGGGTCTGCTCAGGCCAACCTCACTAGCCTTCAGGAAAGGAAACATCTAATGGATCATCCATAACCAACAACCCCTGTAACGCACACAGCATAGTATTCCATTCAGTGGCGATGGGGAATTTACACAAACCAAGCGTATCCTCCCGTATCAGGGAGACCGCTTCAGCCTTAACCCAATTCAGCATGGACAGGAGGCAAGCTTTCGTCGGAGGGGACTCCTCCGACTTCCACCTACGGGTAATCAATCGCTTGACCACAATAAAGCCCAGGCTGTATATGCTTTTATGGTCAATGATGTAAACGGAAGAAGGCAAATCATCACTCTTACACTGTAAAATACAAACAATGCATTTTATTCCAAATTTGAAATGAGTAAGTATCTGAAGTAGCTTGCTTGACAGTAAGTTATTGTCAGACCTGTCATCTTAGGTTGGTCTTTCCCCCAACATTGTGCCTGCAAACCTCAACTTTTTGCTGTATCTTTTGTTGGCCATAGGACTCTGAACACGTTACCATAGCTAATGAGTACTGAAGTAGGTGTGCTTCTCCCCTAAACTTGGTGACATTGATGTATACCTGATTAGCCTATTTGGTTCCTTAGAGGTCCCTTATAAAGTGGCATATCATATACCGAGGACCTGTAATCGCAGGGCCAGATGTACATTGGTAATTGCAATTACCAAATAGGGAATTTTTACGATTTGCTATTTGGTAATTGCAAACACTAATGTACAGATGTGTCTTTGACACATTTTGGGATTCCGAGTGAGTCACAAATGGAACTACATCATTAATATTCATTAAGTAGGTCTCGGTTTGCTACCTATTGGGAATTGCAATAATCACACAAGGATGGTGACCTAATGGGGTCAGCAGACCACAATGTCTGTGTTTACTTTTCAATAAGGCAATGTTTTTTTTAAATGCAGCCCATTTTCAGTAAAGAAAAATGGGATGCGTTTAAAAAAAAAGAAACGTTTTCTTTAAATTTTTTGAGTAGACTGTGGTCACTGTTAAAAAATGTTCTACATACATTCATTTGCAGATGGGTTATGACCTACTTGAAGTAGGTGGTAAAATGCAAATGATTTGTGACCGCATTTCAGTCGCAAATCACAGGCCTGCCATTGCATGGCCTGTGTCTGCAGTTTACTGCTGCTTTAACTTGGTTTTTTAAACCACTTGACAAGCCTTAAAGGCCCCTTTTATTACACATAGCTACCCCTAAGGTAGGTCCTAGATAGTCCTAAGGGCAGGGTGCTGTGTAACCAAAAGGTTGGACATGTACTTTAAGATTTACATGTCCTGGTAATGGCAAAAGCTAAATTATTTTTACTACTGTGAGGCCTACTCACTCATAGGCTAGCATTGGGAGTTCCTTAAAACCCTTTCAAGCTGTAATTCCTGATTAGAAAGGAGTAGCTATGTTTTTGGAATAGAAATGAGAAATTCTCTTTAGAGGGAAAGTTGGATTTAACATTACTATTTTAGAAATGGCACTTTTAGAAAGTGGACATTTCTCTGCTCTTAACTTAGCTATGTGTGCCTGCATACTGTCTCCAATATACGCTGGGTGACAGCTACACTTTGTGCATTCCCTCCAGGCAGCCACAAACACAGGAAGGTTGGGTGTGACAGAGGACTCATCTGCATTCATTTGCATTATGATAGCCTTCCTGGGCAGTAAGGGGGAGAGGGAGCTTACACTTACATCTGAATAGGCTGTGTTCTGTCCCCACACAAAGACTGATTACCCTCCACAGGATGAAAGGAGACTTGTGAACCTCAAAACTGCTTTGAAGTCACCCACCAATTCAAAGGCACCTTTAGGTATAAGTACTGAGGCGCTGACCCTACAAAATCAGTATACTACTGGACCTGTGAAGGACCCTGCCAGGAGTGGACTGCTGTGCTACAAGGATTGCCACTCTGCCTGACTGACTGTTCCAAGGAACTGCTACACTGCTGTGCTGAGCTGCCCTGATGCCTGCTGATCTCTGCCCTGCTGAGGACTAGGACTGGACCCATCTCACTTGAACCCAGAGTGACTCCAAATGCTTGCGGGTTAATCTCCCTTTTTCTGAAGTCTCAGGGTCATAAAATACTTCTTGCAACTCTGCTGGTGCCTGCTGGACTCTTCTATCTGTGAGTCCTACCCTTATTTGAGGTGCCCCTCCAGTCCTAGGCTTCAGCAGTGGGTACTGCAGCTGCTTTTGCATCAAAATCAATGCAGTTACTATCGGAACCAACACTTCCCCGCATACACAGGAGCAAATTGATGACATCGCCTCGACGGACTGCCTGACTCGATAGCGACAGATAGCACAGCTCGACATCAACACAGTGCCTCTGTAATCCTCGTTGGGCTTCAGGATCGGATGACGGTCAAGGGAAAGCAAACAGTGTTTCATATAACTAAATACAGACACTAGACAGTTCACTGGACCCCTTATGAATGCAATCAAGTATTTATTAATGGCACAACAAACGAGTAAATCAGTTCTGGATTTAGGCAGACTACCGCAATGGCTGTTACAGGGTTAACTTTACCCTCAGTAAACCACTGTGCTAAGTAGTGGCCGACAATGCCACTCGCGTTCCGCCTGATGGAATAAAGCCCAGCAGTACCTGAAGACTGAAGGCTCATAGTTGTAGTTTTCAATGGGAGCTGCCAATCCAAATTATGTAAACAGGCTAACTTCGCGGTGAGGCCGTGTCCGGCACTCACTTGCGTGGCCCCCACAAGACTGACAGCGAGGAAGGCTGCCTCACTGCTCCGTCTCCAACCAAGTTGCAGCTATCGGGCGTCCTACGCGCTAATGCCGGTCCTGGCACTCACTTGCGTGGACCCCACAAGGATGACAGCAAGGGATCAGCTGCTCGACTTTGTTGCCAATTTCCAAATCCCAGCACCAGAGAAAACGGTGCAAAAATCGCTGGGAACCCTCTTCTCACCTTCCAACCTCCGCAATCCTGACCCGGCGTTTGGCTCAATATCCAACGCTGGGGTGCTACAGATGACGTGCTTTTACGTGTAGACGGCCTGCGCATGCTCCACGCTAGGCCCTCTGGGGAATGTAGTTCTTCAGACGGCCGGCTCACGATCTTCAGCGAAGTGCCACCGCCAAGTGCGCAAAACAAGGAGGAGGGGGGGGGGGCGAACCTGACAGCCTCCATCCTAAAAAGGTTGACGCCGGGGATTGGTGCTGGCACTCATCTCCATACACAGATCGATGATGACGTGGCACCTCATTGAATCCTCGCCCCAAGTCTTCAACGTTGACGCTTTGCTCCATCCAAGGTATTTTGTCTGTGTGGCCTGTCTGAGTCCTGTAACCAGCCTGCTCTTCATTGCGGTTGGCCTGAACTTTGGATTTACTCCAGTCCAGCATGACCTCAAGTAACCTTTTAGCACTATCGACTTCTAAGCACAATTTTTGGCTTATTCTTTAAAAATTCTTAATTGAATTCTACTCATTGAGTTTTTCTCATTTTGGTCTTGTTTTTAACACTAAAATATTCTCTATTTTTCTAAACCTGCATGGAGTCTTTTTGTGGTAGTTTCATCATATTACTGTGTGTGTTACACAAATACTTCACAAATTGCCTCTTTAGATACGCCTGCCTGCTCTATGCCAAGCTACCAGAGAGTGAGCACAGGTTATCTTTTAGTGTGTATCTATCTTACCCTGAATAGAATGGTGGTTCTTGCTTGAACAGGGTGCATACCTCTGCCAACCAGAAACCCCATTTTTAACAGTTACTTTGTGTTTTAATATATATTTAGATGCACAATACCGAATGATGCACCGTGCACTAGTTTTTTTATTGAGTTTTATATAGAGCAACTTGACGCGAAGGTACTGGGTATCAGAGCGCTTCACATAGCACCAGTTGCGTTACATGAAGACACATTCATTTTTGTTAGGTACGGGAATCACAGGATGTTCAGCGTCATTGCAGAGACTCGAACATGGTTCCCCAGATTTGAGGTCGACCGCCCTAGCCATTAGGCCAACTCCTCTCCTTTTATCACTAATTGTTACTACTGAAGCTCTAAGGCATTATCTAATATATTTCAAAAGTAGATATCAACTGCAAGATAGACAGCCATTGGCAAAGCCAACAGCTCTGGCCTTGGCAAAGTGGTGCAATGGTTGAATATTTTTATTTTCTTATTGCAAGCATGTGCCATAAAAAAGAGAAAAGTAAAAAATCTTGGCACCTAAATTGGTCACCATGTGGCTGCAATAGAAATCTAACATTTTAAACATTGACTGATGTGGCAATTTTACTAGTAATGTTTGTTAAATAACAAGCCATAAAGTTATGCATACACGTTATGTCAGAAATAATTTGTGTTTAATGCAAAAATTGCAGCAGCACAGCAAATTAATTAAAAGATAATTGTCATTTCAACTGACCAGGACTCTCGCTAGAAACATGTCAGATGGAGAATAATGCTAACATACATAACAGTAATGACATTTTTTATAGACTTTCAATACTAGTCTATGGAACATAATAATATGACAGAAACGTGTTACTTTCAAATAAAACATATCTTATAAGCAAGTGGCAGGACCTTCTCCCGGAGGAAGTGCTCGATGTCCTTGAGAAGAAGATAACATTAATACATAAAACACTGAGCTCATTATTCTTCCAAAATCCTGCTTTCAAATGCCAGTTTCGAAACCAAGGCTACGCTGTGCAGAAATGTGCAAATGTGCAACCTTGAATAACATGGCTTCTGGGCCAACTAGAAGCATGAAATTCAGCAGGCGTATTTAAAGCTACTAGTATCCTCAAACCAATATAAAAAGACATCTATACTTTCTCATTAAATATTGATACACCCTTGGTCATACATGTGTAACCCAACCATGTGGTAATGCATAGGAATACATGATTATAATACAAACGATTAGTATGATTACGTTTTCACAATTGCTACTTGTGAAGGAGACAAAATACATCGCCCTCTAACACAGGGGGAGACAATGTTAGACTTTTCCTTAAGCATTATAGAATAGCAAAAAAGAGATGAAAAAAATCACCCTCAAACCAAGCACCTAAATCACAGGGCGCTACAATGTTACAATGTCATTAAAGCCCCTTAAAACCCCAACTTTTGAACTACCTTTGTCACTGAAGAGAAGCAAACAATTTTTAGGTGACTGTGAACAATGTGCAAAGGCTGTGTGCAGTCATACACAGTTAAGGGAGACAGTGGGAAAGCGGGTTAACTCATTACCCAATGCTGTCTGTTGTTGTGGGTAAAAGCACAATTTAATGAGTATTTATGAGCCCAATAAATGAAGCCTACTGACCAAAAGCTCTTCTATATATGAATATTATTTATATGTTTTTTTAAACATGTGATAGCAAGACAGCTAAAGTTACTTCAAAGGCCAGACCTACAATCACAGTGCAAGATTCAATAAAGACAGGAAATAAAACTACAGCTATTGGGATTTTATTCAGGGAAAGTTGAGCACACTAAGCAGCAGTATGTTGGCTTTTTTTGTACTTCAGGTCTTACCTTAACCTAATTCCTTTGCTTAACGTGCCAGTCAATATTATGTATTACAGGAAAAACACTAAGCTGACCAATTAAATCAATAAAATATCTTCTGTACGGCTGAAATAACAAATAGGAGAAAGTACTATGAGTTTATGATGGCAACGGAAGACTTCAAAAGGAGACATTGAACAAGGCTTAAAAGTGGGCGCTAACCTAACTTATGTTCATGTGATCATTCAAAAGCCCATTCATGATGCAGTGCTCTGCAGGACGCACCCAACCAGGTGACACAGTATGGTCCACTCATTGTCCTCTGTAATGGAGGGTACTGCTGTATATTCTATTTTTTGGGTTGACTTCGTTGAACTATCTAGGCACCTTCATCCATTGCTGTACTGAAGAGTGAGCCCAAGTCAACTCCCAAACTGAGCACGATTGACTTCCACGGAGAGCAGCAAAGTCCCAATGCTTAACCAAGTGGAGTTTGCAGCCAGTCTAAACTGGGGCATCAAGGCTAGTCTCCCAGATAAGACAGGCACCTCAGCTCACTCCAATTTATTGGTCATGAGTGGGTGCTGCCACAGCCACCAGTGCAGAAGAAACTCCAGCCGCTTTCACAAATGCCAGCTGTACAGGGTTTTTTAGAAGATTTCAGATAGTATGGGCGCTCTGCCTAAAATTCTACGTTAAGGAGTACTACGTAATTAGGTAAGTTAGTGGTGCGTAAAGAGCGAACGGAAAAGCCCTTAACCGTCCAAGAGAAAATCAGAGGACTTTCACAGCACATAAGACAGCAATGCTCTCGCACACACAACAAGGTATAAACAGGAATGTTCATGTATGACACGAAAGAAAAAAAAATAGACAGATGCAGATTCTTGGGTGTTTTTCTTTTTGGGTGGGTTCTTTAATGAGTCCACAACTGTAGGAATAGTCCACAGTCAGCCGACACGTGTTTCGTCATGTTATGGTGAGTCAACACGACTCTTCAGGGCTGACAATAGAAAATAACGTGTGTATAGATTTAATCCATATATATCACATATTTCCTTACATTGTATTGGTGACAGAAGGTGATTCTCACGTGTATTTCTAAAGTACCGTTAGCCTCCCACAAGTTGTGATTGTGATAGGTGTCAGTTCTTGCATGTTTAAGCATGCTACCTCAATATTCTTCATGAACACATTTAGTCAATAGCAAGTTGGTGATAAAACACAAGGTTGTGACTCTGGATAGGTGATATCACGTGTGCCATGCTCACGACGATCCTACACGAGAAAATCTTAAAGTGAAAAAAAGTGCCGCTAATTCGTATAGATCAAAGTGTACATTGGTCTGTGAATTCATATTGATTTAAGGTATGTGCACTAAGAAGGAAGTCTATGGTGCTTCAGGTGCCTATGGTTGAGTAAAAAAGAGATTTATCACAGAAGGAGCGGAAAGTGCATACCTTGTGGCACAACCCCCGTATTGGCAGGTTGAAATCGGAAAAGGTTTTTATCCCGTTGGAATGTTCTGTTTAGAAAAAACGGAAGCATAAGAAAGGGGCAAGGTGCTTCAGGCGCCGATGTAGTGAGAAAGGAGGATTGAGAAAGTAGGCTTACCGGTGTTTAGATATTATCAATATTAAGATACATTTTGAAGTGTCTCGCTTTAGTCCTAGGAACGTGGGTATGTTCCTCTGTAAGTGTTCCACCCGCCAAGTAGAGCGGGCGCTCACAAAATTCACGCTGTGTATAAAAAATATATTTCGAGTGTTAAGTATACTCAATAATTGGTTAACAATAGTTTTCCTTGTTGTAACAACGATCTGTCTATAGAAGGGTAAGAAAATGACTGTACCTTAATACGTGTTTGTATTAAGCCGGTACCGGGAGGGGATCCACCTCTTGACACCGCAAAACAGTTGCGTTTCACGTCCAAAAGACTTTCTCTGTATCAAAGAGAAGAAATGAACATGGGGGCGGTCAGAAGAGAGGCGGAGTTAGGACCAGCTTGGTAAATGCTGTGTCCAAGTTGGTACGATCGTATACAGACGATCTCTTTATCTGCCATAGTTAAAAGCCACAAATGTGGTTATTTAGACTCACCAGAGAAATGGTATCCCTCCTCTTGTGTTTCCCGGTCGCCGTGTTCCGAGAGATGGACACGTGACCGGAAGGAGGAAGCACATTTAACAAAAAGGTTTGTGAGAGACTAGACTGTGACCATGGTTATGTGGTCATCCATGTTGAGAAGTAAAACATAGTAGTGATTGCTCCCTGTAGTAGTACGCCACTCTGCGAAAGAGTGACAATCGTTTAACCGATTGTTTGCATTTCTCGAGACGAAGAGGTGGTTGACAAATAATGTGTCGTCCTTCGACGTTAAAGGTCACAGTAAATTGGAAGTGACTAGTGTCTCGATAAATTATAAATAATTATGGACGAAAATGTATGTTGTAGCAGACAATGTACATTTTGAGTTTTTTTAGTTCACATGACGATCAAGATAAATAACGAGATGAGTCGGAATTATGTGACGCATTGGTGAACCAGTGAGCCGTCGTGAGTATAGCCTGCACAGAGGTGTTGACCTTGGGTGAAGGTGCCCTGTCGACAAGCCCATTTGTGACTTCATATATCATAAGACTGTAGTGATCATGTTTGTTCACGATCGTGTCGTTCCTAAATTTGTTAAACAAAATACATTCAAAACTTATATACATGAAAAGATGCCATACGCTTATACATTGCAGCATATAGTATACAAAACATTACAACGGCAATGGTAGATCAAACCAATTCGGAGAAAACCGATTAATAAGGTTTGCTATGTTACTGTTTGAAGGTATGTAAAGTCTGTATAGTGATGAGTGGATCCCACAGGGTGGAAGAAAGTGGGCGCTTTAATCCCCCAAGAAGAATTGTAGTTCTGGGTCATAGTTGAGCCCGTGCTCCACGCATTGCAAGCGCATGATCCACTTGGCTTCCCTACGCCTGAGTATAAGTTCTCGATTACCCCCTCTAATGTTGAGAGGAATCACATCTATCCCAAAGAAACGCACTTTGATGTCTTCCTCCAACGGTTGACATTCTGCAACATGTAGGGCCACTGGGTACTTGGGATCTCTTCTTTGTATGGCTCTCATGTGTTCAGCTAGTCTGTCTTTGAGGGCCCTGATGGTGCTGCCTACGTACATTTTACCACATTGGCATTCAATGATGTAGACCACAAACTTGGTTAAGCATGTAATGTTGTGTCTGATTTTATACATGGTTCCGTCAAATCCCTTAAAAGTTTTCGTTCCATGTTTGCCCCAAATTCACATAGAGCAGAACCCACATTTGTGGAATCCTAAGCCCCGTGTAGTGAGCCAGTCTAGGGCTGTGGTGTTAGGAGGAACAGTGGGGCTGAGTTTGTTTTTTAGGGTAAAGCCCTTTCTGTATGTAATGGCTGGTCTTTCTGGTACCCATTCTTTAAGAACAGCATCCCCTGTCAGGAGGTTCCAATGTTTGTTGAAACTCTTCCTGATGGTATGATTTAAGGTGTTGAATTCTGTAATTAGTCTTATTTTTTGGTTGGAAGATTCAGGCTCCATGCGTGTCTTCAAACAATCTGGTCTTGAGGTGCGTCTAGCCATTTTTTCTGCTTTGTTCAAGGATTCTGAAGAGTATCCTCTACTGAGGAATCTATCCTTCATATTGGCAATGCAGTTTTCGAATTCAGTTGATTCACTGCAGTTCCGTCTAGCTCTTAGGAATTCCCCATAAGGAATTGAGCGTATCTGATGTATTGGGTGAGAACTGGAAGCGTGAAGGATTGAATTACAAGAGGTGGGTTTTCTATACAGCTTACTGTGTAGTTTGTTGTTTTTGACATAAAATTCAAGATCTAAGAATTCCAATTTGTTTTGGCTGTGTTACATAGTGAAACTTATTTCCCATGTGTTTTGATTCAGATGCTCAAAAAAGGAAAAAAGTAATTCTTCGGTGCCAGACCATAGTAAAAAGCAGTCATCGATATAACGACCCCAGTAAACTATAGAGTCGATATATTCTGCTCCTTTGGTGCCCCAGATCAAGTCTGCCTCCAAGGCCCACATAAAGAGATTAGCAAAGGAGGGTGAAAATTTCGAACCCATGGCAACTCCCTTTTTCTGACGATACCATTTTCGATCAAAAATGAAAAAGTTATTCTCTAGAATAAGGTCCATCATGTGTAACAGCATCTTAGTGTGTGCCCACAATGAAGCTGGTCTGTTCGATAATATCTTGTTCATGGCTAACATGCCGAGTTTAGGATTGATGCTGGTGTACAAGGACACCACATCCATGGTGACCAATGTCGTGCCCTGTTGCCATTCCATGTCTGTCATGATGCTCAATATATGTTTAGAATCCTGTATGTGTGACGGTAAGTTTTTGACTAAGGGTCCCAGAAAAAGATCCACATACTCTGCTAGTCTTTCGGTGGGACCCCCAATCCCCGACACTATCAGTCTGCCCGGAGGAAAAGGTAGGTTCTTGTGAATCTTCAGCAGTGTGTAAAGCCAAGGAAAAGTGGGTTTAGAAATTTTAAGATAAAGGTACTCGTCGTCATCCAAAAGACCAGATTGTTTCCAGTTTAATAAAAGCACGTTTAGTAGCAGTGTCAAATGACCCATGGGATTATGAGTTAGTCGTTCATAACATGAGTCATCGTTGAGTTGGCTTTGAATCTCGTTGTTGTAGTCAGCGAGATCCATGACCACAACATTGCCCCCTTGGTCTTCTTCCCTGATAATTATATCAGGGTTATTACTCAGGGTGGAGAGTGCTAAACGTTCCCCTTTGGTCAAATTGTCCTTGTATTTAAATTTTGTGTTTAAATTCTTAGTGTTAGTTCTGTTCAGATCTTCAAGAACACGCCTGCGAAAATTGTCTATAGCATTGCCCCCTGATAAAGTGGGGGTCCATTTGGATTTGCATTTTAGGCCACTAGCCACCCCATAATCCGTTTCAACATCAAGCTCTTCCAGTAATTTTTCCATATCGTAAGGACTTTCTTCTCTGTCAGTTAAAGAAAGAAGCAAGTGTGTTGTTTGCACTTCTTTAATAGTCAATAGTTCATTGTCAAAAACATTGGGAATATTTCTAGATTGTCTAAGGGTGTTACTCTGTCCAGCAAAATGTTTCTTTAGTTTGAGATTACGTCCAAATCTGAAAATATCAATCTTAGTTTGACAAATGTCACCAGTTGCATAAGGGTTAAAGCTCAGGCCTTTGCCAAGTAGAGAGATCATGTCTGTTGTCAAGGGGTGCGAGGAAAGGTTGATGACCTGTACTGTTTCGTCTGATGTAGTCAGTTCCTCTGTGTGCCTGATCTCAGTTTTCTTCGATAATCCTTGTTTGCTCCTGCGTTTGCCCCTGTGGGTTTTGGGTCTGCTACGCCTCTTGGAGGTTGTATCCTGTTGCCCTTCCTGATACGCTCCATTTCTAATAAAAAAGGCGTGCGTGTAGCTTCTGTGTTGTCTAATATCTCATTTTCAGATTCACTAAGTCTGGTAGTGCTCAGTGAGGAAGTGCTGGAATTGACAGAACTAGTGGTTGTGGATCTGCCTGTCTGTGAACCATGTTTTTGACTAGGGATCATTGAGTCGTATTTACGATCATACGTGTATACCCTCCCATTTCTGTAGTCTGCCTCATCTCTCTTAATCTGACGGGTTTTCCTAGTTTTGATCTCTGCCTGATGTTTAAGTAAAATCTCATCAAGTAAGGTGTAATTCTTGATGGTGGCTTCAGGTTTATTCAGGTCTTTAATCTCCTGTTCTAGGTTGGAGATTTCTTTTTGTAATTTGGTAGTTTTACGCGCAGCACTCTCGATGAGAATGTCCATTAATGCCATGGAATTCTGGTTTAGAGAATCTTCCCATTTGGTCATCAGATCTAGATCTAAATCATCGTAGGTAGGGAAAGTATGGGAACGTAGTCCCCTTGGTATTTGTTTTAGCCTTAAATAGTGTTTCAGGGTAGTTCCATCCCACCAGCGTGAGTTTTCTTGCTTTTTTAGTCTCTCCAGTTTTATAAACTTATCTTTGAGACCTTCTATGTGTGCAGGACCTGTTGTGGCAGATGCCTGATGTGTAGGCATACCTTTGGCTAAATTTTCAAAAAGATCTGCCGCTGCCTTGTCTCTATCCATGTCAGGACAAAAGAAAGATCTGAATGTATCTAGTGAAAAGTGTGCTATAAAGTGGAGGCGCCCAATCTGAGTAGACAGTAAATAACAGCTGTACAGGGTTTTTTAGAAGATTTCAGATAGTATGGGCGCTCTGCCTAAAATTCTACGTTAAGGAGTACTATGTAATTAGGTAAGTTAGTGGTGCGTAAAGAGCGAACGGAAAAGCCCTTAACCGTCCAAGAGAAAATCTGAGGACTTTCACAGCACATAAGACAGCAATGCTCTCGCACACACAACAAGGTATAAACAGGAATGTTCATGTATGACACGAAAGAAAAAAAATAGACAGATGCAGATTCTTGGGTGTTTTTCTTTTTGGTTGGGTTCTTTAATGAGTCCACAACCGTAGGAATACTTAGATCTTGAATTTTATTTCAAAAACAACAAACTACACAGTAAGCTGTATAGAAAACCCACCTCTTGTAATTCCATCCTTCACGCTTCCAGTTCTCACCCAATACATCAGATACGCTCAATTCCTTATGGGGAATACCTAAGAGCTAGACGGAACTGCAGTGAATCAACTGAATTCGAAAACTGCATTGCCAATATGAAGGATAGATTCCTCAGTAGAGGATACTCTTCAGAATCCTTGAACAAAGCAGAAAAAAGGCTACACGCACCTCAAGACCAGATTGTTTGAAGACACGCACGGAGCCTGAATCTTCCAACCAAAAAATAAGACTAATTACAGAATTCAACGCCTTAAATCATACCATCAGGAAGAGTTTCAACAAACATTGGAACCTCCTGACAGGGGATGCTGTTCTTAAAGAATGGGTACCAGAAAGACCAGCCATTACATACAGAAAGGGCTTTACCCTAAAAAACAAACTCAGCCCCACTGTTCCTCCTAACACCACAGCCCTAGACTGGCTCACTACACGGGGCTTAGGATTCCACAAATGTGGGTTCTGCTCTATGTGTATTTGGGGCAAACATGGAACGAAAACTTTTAAGGGATTCGACGGAACCATGTATAAAATCAGACACAACATTACATGCTTAACCAAGTTTGTGGTCTATATCATTGAATGCCAATGTGGCAAAAGTTACGTAGGCAGCACCATCAGGGCCCTCAAAGACAGACTAGCTGAACACATGAGAGCCATACAAAGAAGAGATCCCAAGTACCCAGTGGCCCTACATGTTGCAGAATGTCAACCGTTGGAGGATGACATCAAAGTGCGTTTCTTTGGGATAGATGTGATTCCTCTCAACATTAGAGGGGGTAATCGAGAACTTATACTCAGGCGTAGGAAGCCACGTGGATCATGCGCTTGCAATGCGTGGAGCACGGGCTCAACTATGACCCAGAACTACAATTCTTCTTGGGGGATTAAAGCGGCCACTTTCTTCCACCCTGTGGGATCCACTCATCACTATACAGACTTTACATACCTTCAAACAGTAACATAGCAAACCTTATTATCATCTATCGGTTTTCTCCGAATTGGTTTGATCTACCATTGCCGTTGTAATGTTTTGTATACTATATGCTGCAATGTATAAGCGTATGGCATCTTTTCATGTATATAAGTTTTGAATGTATTTTGTTTAACAAATTTAGGAACGACACGATCGTTAACAAACATGATCACAACAGTCTTATGATATATGAAGTCACAAATGGGCTTGTCGACAGGGCACCTTCACCCAAGGTCAACACCTCTGTGCAGGCTATACTCACGACGGCTCACTGGTTCACCAATGCGTCACATAATTCCGACTCATCTCGTTATTTATCTTGATCGTCATGTGAACTAAAATAACTCAAAATGTACATTGTCTGCTACAACATACAGTTTCGTCCATAATTATTTATAATTTATCGAGACACTAGTCACTTCCAATTTACTGTGACCTTTAACGTCGAAGGACGACACATTATTTGTCAACCACCTCTTCGACTCGAGAAATGCAAACAATCGGTTAAACGATTGTCACTCTTTCGCAGAGTGGCGTACTACTACAGGGAGCAATCACTACTATTTTTTACTTCTCAACATGGATGACCACATAACCATGGTCACAGTCTAGTCTCTCACAAACCTTTTTGTTAAATGTGCTTCCTCCTTCCGGTCACGTGTCCGTCTCTCGGAACACGGCGACCGGGAAACACAAGAGGAGGGATACCATTTCTCTGGTGAGTCTAAATAACCACATTTGTGGCTTTTAACTATGGCAGATAAAGAGATCGTCTGTATACGATCGTACCAACTTGGACACAGCCTTTACCAAGCTGGTCCTAACTCCGCCTCTCTTCTGACCGCCCCCATGTTCATTTCTTCTCTTTGACAGAGAGAAAGTCTTTTGGACGTGAAACGCAACTGTTTTGCGGTGTCAAGAGGTGGATCCCCTCCCGGTACCGGCTTAATACAAACACGTATTAAGGTACAGTCATTTTCTTACCCTTCTATAGACAGATCGTTGTTACAACAAGGAAAACTATTGTTAACCAATTATTGAGTATACTTAACACTCGAAATATATTTTTTATACACAGCGTGAATTTTGTGAGCGCCCGCTCTACTTGGCGGGTGGAACACTTACAGAGGAACATACCCACATTCCTAGGACTAAAGCGAGATACTTCAAAATTTATCTTAATATTGATAATATCTAAACACCGGTAAGCCTACTTTCTCAATCCTCCTTTCTCACTACATTGGCGCCTGAAGCACCTTGCCCCTTTCTTATGCTTCCGTTTTTTCTAAACAGAACATTCCAACGGGATAAAAACCTTTTCCGATTTCAACCTGCCAATACGGGGGTTGTGCCACAAGGTATGCACTTTCCGCTCCTTCTGTGTTAAATCTCTTTTTTACTCAACCATAGGCACCTGAAGCACCATAGACTTCCTTCTTAGTGCACATACCTTAAATCAATATGAATTCACAGACCAATGTACACTTTGATTTATACGAATTAGCGGCACTTTTTTCACTTTAAGATTTTCTCGTGTAGGATCGTCGTGAGCATGGCACACGTGATATCACCTATCCAGAGTCACAACCTTGTGTTTTATCACCAACTTGCTATTGACTAAATGTGTTCATGAAGAATATTGAGGAAGCATGCTTAAACATGCAAGAACCGACACCTATCACAATCACAACTTGTGGGAGGCTAACGGTACTTTAGAAATACACGTGTGAATCACCTTCTGTCACCAATACAATGTAAGGAAATATGTGATATATATGGATTAAATCTATACACACGTTACTTTCTATTGTCATCCATGAAGAGTCGTGTTGACTCACCATAACACGACGAAACACGTGTCGGCTGACTGTGGACTATTCCTACGGTTGTGGACTCATAAAAGAACCCACCCAAAAAGAAAAACACCCAAGAATCTGCATCTGTCTATTTTTTTTCTTTCGTGTCATACATGAACATTCCTGTTTATACCTTGTTGTGTGTGCGAGAGCATTGCTGTCTTATGTGCTTTCACAAATGCACTGCCAACCTGAGGTCATGCTGCTTGCTGCTTGCTGCTTGCTGCCTGAAGCTTGTGCTGCTTAGGGTCCTTTCTGCCCCAGCTGAGCCAATCCAGTTAGAAATAATCAATGAGAGGAGAGACTGTGGTGCAGAGACAGGCAGCAGTGATGGGAAAGGCGGATTCAAGCTTGAGTCTTGGTGCCCTTGGTAAATAAACAAATACTTTCTGTACGCACACTTTGTTTCATTACTTCATTATGGCATTACTAGCACAGCATGCATGCCTGGGCCTAGGTAGACCTAGAGGAACAGGAAAGAAGCCTTTCCAGGAACGTTTTGATTAGGTCGCTGTTCATGGAGGTTCTCAAATAACTTTCTGCCACTGTTGATCACCCACAAACACAGCCAGAAGTTAACCGCTACATCTATAATGTAATTGGTTATTATGTACAACACAGTTCAGAACAGAATGCATCTAATTGCGTATGGACCAGGGCTGGGGAGATGATTTATCTGATGGTAAATAGAGCATTTCTAGGCATTCATGCCATTCTAATTCCAAACCACATCTCCTCACTTCAACCTCACTGCAACATCTCATATGCATGATCAACAACATACTCTCTGCTTCACTTGCATTAATAAACAAGCAATCTTTATTAGCTAATGGATTGCCAACTGGATTGACTGTTTCTTCATATCTGGCACACTAAACTTGCTTGTGCAGTGACTCTTGCACTTCTAAAATAATATACAGCCCATACCTTGTCTCCCTCCAGCTATCATTCAAAATATCAGCTACCCTTTATCTGAAGTACTCTGGAGCAAATACCCTGTAATCCCCTTACACTTTATCTTTCCGGAAATACACATTCGCACCCCCACCAATGTGGTTTCCTACTGTACACTTTCCTGAATGAGCGTTTTTTACACAAGTATTACTTTATTACCACTGCCCATCCCAATCACCATTCTTCCATCCTTATACTTTTTGACCTAGCCTTCAACATATGCGACCCCCTCCTCCCCTCTCCTCTCCTCTTCCCCCCTCCCTCAGGCTTAACTCAGTGGCAATGTGTAAAGTATTTGTGCAACACTTCAAACAGTAAAACTATGAAAACCCCACACAAAAGATTTCACACCAGGTTAGAAAAATAGAACAAACTTTTATACATAAAACAAGACCAAAACAAAAAAAATCCAATAAATAGAACTTAAGATACGAATTTTTAAAGAATAAAGTGAAAATGGTACCAAAAAGCACTAAGTGCCAACAGGGGATATCTGGTCACGCTGGACTGAAACAAATTCAAAAGTTCAGGCCAACCACGATGGGGCGCGGGCCGGCAACAGGGAACAGATTGGGTATTGAGGCTGTCATCAACAGAGTTGCGAAGAGCTCCTGGAGAGTGTCACGTACTGCTGGTCCGGAAGGCAATGTGTTGGGCTGATTCATGCAGCAGAAGTGATGTGCTGATTTTTGTCACACAACAAGGGGCGATGCAACATTTCCGATTCACGCAAGGGAACCAATGCCCCGGTGTGAGAGAGGATAAGTGGGTTTGACTGGGGCAGGCACCTAAGGCCTCCCTTCCAAGGGTCCAGGACTATGGTGGCACCACTTGGCAGGGCATAGCAGAGTTTAGGTGCAGCGGCAGCAGAGTTGGAAGTCTTTTATGACCATGAGACTTCAAAGCAGGAGGCAAGCCAGCTAGTCTTTGGAGTCCCTCTAGGTTCAAGTGATACAGGTTCAGTCCTTCTCAACCATGCAGAGGAACGGCAGGCAGCAGGGCAGCACAGCAATTTAGGAGCTCAGCAAAGCAGTAGTCCAGCAGAATGGCAGTGTTTCAGCAGCACAACAGTCCTTCTTCCTTGCAGAGTCTCCAAAGGTCTAGAAGTGTACTGAAGTGACGGTGCCAGTGGTCCAGTACTTATACCCAGTTGTGCCTTTGAAGTGGGGGAGACTTCAAAGACAGGTCTTGGAATTGCACAGAGGGCCTTCCTTCCTGCTCTGGCTCCAGGCGCACTACAGAAATGAAAGGAAATACTAGCATTTGTAAAGCCACAGCTACCTCCGGAGGTGTCCAGAAGATTAAGCAAGCTATTACCCAGAGTCACATGGTGCTGGGCTAACCTGCCTCTGGCGATCGAACAGTGAACCCTTTGGTCCAGAGTCAGGCACACTGGCCGCTGCGTCACACCTCTTCCGCAGAGAGGTATGCAGCCCTATGTGTGTGGACAGGGCACAGCATATTCATGTGTAAATGAGGCTGGGTCAAGCTCCTCCCTCTCATCCTCTCAGGATGGCCCATCAAGTCACACCTAAACTCCCACTGGGTGTGGCTGGCTAAGGAGAATACACAAATCCTAGTTGCCACCCTTCCCAGATGTGTATCAAGGACAGACATCGGGCACTAAAAGGCTAAAGTAAGAAAATGCAAACTTTCTACAAGTGGCATTTTCAGAACTGCAATTTAAAATCTGACTTCACCATAAGTTGTGATTTTAAATTGTGATTCCAGAGACACCACACTTAAAAAGTCTATCTCTTCACAATCGGGAATTACGCTTACAAAATGTAATAAATGAATCCCGATGTTATCATATGGGGGAGATAAGCCTTGCAGTAGTAAAAACAAATTTGAAAGGTTTTCACTATTGGAACATGTAAAACTTAAAAGTACATGTCCAATTTATTAAATACACTGCACCATGCCCTTGGGGCTGTCCAGGGTCCACCTTAGAGGTGACATATTTATTAAAAAGGAAGTTTGGTCCTGGAAAGATGTTTAACTTGCCAGGCCGACATGGCAGTTTAAAACTGTAAACACCAGCTCTGCAATGGCAGGCTTGAGACATATTTAGAGGGCTACTTAAGTGAGTGGCCCAATCAGTGCTACAGGCCCACAAGTAACATTTAACATACAGGCCCGGGGCACATCTAGTGCACTCTTCTAGGTGGATAAGCCAATGTTACCACATTTTAGCATGACAGCACATGCACTTTAGCACTTGTTAACTGTGGTGAAGTGCCCAGAGTGCTAAAGACAACAAAAACAATCCGGCAGTACGAGTAGGAGAACAGTCTAAACATTTGGTGGCAACCCTGGAGAAAGGGCCATTTCCAACAGGGACTATATGGGATACCAAAGATCAGTAAATTGAACACTTCATAAAATAATGGGATTAATGGACATATGGAGAATACTAGGGGTACGCTAAATTTGTGTATTTTCTTTCATGTTGGTATGACAAAATTATGCAAAAATACATTAAGTGGAGTGCAAAAAGCGTCTTTGTGTCAATTTTTGGCATAAAGACACATCTAAACAAAAACACTGTAAATAAGAGAAGCTCGCGTTCTGTTGTTCCTGTGCATTTGCAGTATGTTTTTTTAGAACGTTGCGTGTTTGCTGTACATTTTTACCACACCTGCTGCATAATTATGAGTAGTTGTATAATGGAATCATTTTGGATACATGCCCACCCATGATCTTTGAGCCAAAAACCTTAACCTACTGGTCAAAGCCAGGCTACCTTGTGCTGCTGCAAAATTCGGATTCTTCTCCTTTCTAGGCCGTTTGCAGTTCAGCTTACTAACAACAGCCTTTTGTGAGACCCTCCTTTCTACAAGAGTACAAAATAGAACTGAAAAGTCACCTTTTAAAATTCGAAACAAATGAGTAACCACTCTCAAATTCTGTTGTAAATATGTATATATTTTCTTTCCGCAAGTTTTGCTTGTTAAATACATGGTATTGCATAAGATATGTGATTGTCTTTGCCGATTAGAAGCACACAACTGCTACAACTAATCCTGCAACAGTTGTCATTTGTCTAAACTATAATAACAACCACATCCTCATCCAATCTATGTACCCTCATCATTGCAATTTAAAATATTTCTGATAAAAACTTTACTTCTGTAAAATAAACAAATACATAAACACATAATCTGTCAGTGATTGGGCATATTGTGGCACTGATTGATATAAAGTGCCAACATGGAATCCTGAGGGTATAGATCTGCATAAGTAATATACTGCAGAAAATAATGACTTTAGTTGGCATATGGGGGATTAGTATAATTTGCTTTCTTGTACCAACAGCAAAATTACGCAAACTATGCCTAACTATGCAAAGTGCAAATCCAGGGCTGGACTGGGAACTAAAAGCAGCCCTAGCAAATTTTGCCAGACCAGCCCCCGTCCGGCGCGTAGTGAGCGAGCGCAGCAAGCGAGCCCGACCGCTACTAGGGGGGTTTGGGGGGGCTCTCCACCCAAGAAAATTTTGGAAAATGACAGACCAAAATGGTGAATTTTACAGCACATTTTTCATTACATATTAAAATTGTATCAACTTTCAAAGCACAGTAAATAGTAGATGATGACCTTAAAAAACATCCGGTTACCCACCCAGTCATATGTACCTATAGACATTCTTTCAGAGAGCATCAAAAATAGACACAAGTAGTGAATCAGCGAGAACAAAGTAAAAGTGAGACCAGCCCCCACATGGTGTGTAACGAGCAAGCACAGTGACCAACCACTACTAAGGGGAGTTTGGGGGGTTGAACTTCTGCCCCTCAAGAAAATTTGGGAGACAGGCCAAAACAAAGCCTTTTTCAACACATTTTTCATTACACATTAGATTGTATTAACTTTTAAAGCATAGTAAATGAAATTGCCTATATTGCTGCCCAGGACTCTTTAAGGGGCTGCAGTGCACATTTAGGGGAAAGAGTGACTGGATATGTTATGTTTGCATTAAGGAGAGGCAAATAGGTCATCCAAGGTTTCCAGGATATTATTTGCATTAAAGTAAAACATATCATCAGCTGAAAATATGACAGAAGTATTAGGTGGGGCGAGTATGTTTGTTTGTGGATTAAACGTAGAAATTATGTTTTTAACTTTATTCTAAAAAATAAATAAAAACTTCCAGATTGTCACACAGCGTTTGTTTGGGGGTGACCAATTTGCGAAGAGCCAGGTGGGTTAATCAGGGTGAGCACCATGGAGACAATTATCTTTGTAGCATAAGGGGCTGCTAAAATATCTTTAGTGACTAACTCTGCTTTAGTGGCTCTAATCACCTTTTTGTAATTCTTCAATGCAACCATAAGTTCATACTTTAGTTCCATCGAATAGTTGGTGCACCAAGATTTTTTTGAATTTTTGCATTTGCGCTTTGATAACCTAGACGTCCCCCAACAAGTGGGTGTAGTCACTCCCTGCTCATTAAGGTACCTCCATTCCCACCCACTTTCGGGACACCTTGTACTCAGGTCTGCATTCATGTATAGAAACCGACCAGCACTGTGGTGCAGCAGGAGGAATCTCAAGCACGCAGATCAGCAGCTGCAGTGTCAAAGCAAGAGACAATTGATGTGTGGAAAACCTTAACACTGCTTCACAGTCCAGTAACTTCCTATGTCATGCAACAACAGTCAGAGGAAAATTTTGTTCTCTTTGTAGAAGTGTCATCAAGATCACAAAAAGGAGGAAACATCTTGAAGCAGAAAAAAGCACAGTTCCCTCTCTTGCTCCTCCCTTTTGTTAGGAAAGGTACAGTAACTTCCTAAAACATAACCTTGTGCTCACACTGTCTCAACGCCAATATTTTCCCGCTTACTCTACAAATGCCTATGGTATTACACATCACACTGTCGCAACTTAGTAACAGTTAACAAATGAGAGCTTAACCAAGTATTTTTCATTGCAAGTCATGGGTTTGTCTTTTGAAAACCAGCATGATCATAATAGAAAGGAATAAAGAACATATCAAACAGGAAATGTGAAATGTGCTTTGTAAAACACATCATGCTTATAAACCCCCATCAAACAATACTGTTTCCCTCCAAGCCTGTCATCTTCTATAAAAGGTACATCACATACAAGGCCACCAGAATCAGCAGCCCTCCAGACAAGTCAGAGAAATTAACTACTGGAGGTGGACAACACCACACACCAAAAGACCAACATTTAAAAAAAAAAATGCAAAAAAGAGAAAACCAAAAGACACACATTCTCAGTCTATACTTCCATGATCTGAAACACCATCTTCATCAACATTCGAACTTCCCCAAGCCTTAAGCAATTCAGACAGGAGTAAAAGACCCACCGCTCCAAGCAACACTGCATTAACACACAAAACCTTTCACTGCCCACAAGCATCCTGCTTCATCGTAAACACTACTGAATTGTAATGTGGGGCTCTTGAACTTATTTTGAACTTTAATGCTGTGTAGCCAGGAGCGCGCTCAGGCCCTGCACAGTAGTGCTGTGCTGCCCACCACCCATAAATCAGATCTGGGCCCTGACCACTGCAAACAAACAAATACTACACTCACCTGCACTGCGATGGCAGACAGGGGAGATTAAATTACGGGGTGTGGATCTCTTACCTGGCTGTCCTGTTCTGAATGACTGCCTCGACCTCGCCTCAGTCACGCGCACTTTCCAATGCACATGGGCATCACTGCAGACCCTGCCCTAAAAAAAATAGTGGCACCGCGGAGGCAGTGACATATGCGCGCTGCACGCGTCTTCAACAACAAAACATCATCATGGTCAGGTGACAGGAGGTGAGGTCGGGTGGTGACGTAGAGTGTAAATGTAATACATTAATGAGTAGGGCCGCTGGGCCGGGCAGCACCGCGGGGCCTGGCTGCCGCATGATCAAAATGAAATAATTTATGTGAAATCGGCGCAGCACCGCAGCTCACACCAGGCCTCTCAGACAGCAGACAGCCAGCCTGATTGTGATGTGCATAGCTGCCAAGGTTTCAGATTGCTTATGTGTGACATTTTTATAATTTTAGTATAATTATGAGTTACATTTCAACAACTATGAGTGACACTTTCTCAAAAGCAAAATCAAGCAATGAAGACGCGGGAAACATTTAAATATTAGACATTACACTAATTTGAGCAATGAGAAACTCAAAGAAGATCTTAACACTGTGCCAAAGTACCAAAAATGGAAGGGCACTAACCGGAGACATACTTCGAGATTGCACTTCTCAGTAACAGAAGGCAGGCAATGCAGATGCTCAGATTATCTAATTGTTCTGATCATTCATGACTGTGCTAGCCTAAAAAGCAAGTTTTATAGCATAGCGTAATAAGTGCAACTAGGAGGGTATACTATCACCCAGTGTCTCAACAGGCTTGGTCACGGCAATGCCCTTCAAAGGCTGCTCCTCACCTGGGACACAAGGCACTGCAGCTCAGCACCTGCTCTTGCAACACACATGGCAGGCAAGAGAAGGGTTCAGCGCTTGCAGCCCCCATTCGTGTGGTGTTGAAATGCTTTGGGAGGGGAGACTGCTGTTGCTAGGGTTGCCACCTGGCTAGTTTTCTTCCAGCACCAACAGTATTTTTATGTCTCGGTTAGTACAAAAACATCCAAATCACTAAAAGACTGTATTTTATTTTTAACCATTATCCTTACATTCTTCAAACAGCGTATAAACCGAAAGAAATTTTCAATGTGTTCTAAGCTACTTTAACAATGTGTAGTTAATGATTAAAGGAGACTAAGGCAAAAAGTGATTTTACAAATAAATACATGGTTTTGTTTAAAATCCTATTTAGTATCATAACCCGGACCTGCCAGACTCTTAAAACAAACAGCAATGGTCAGTATTTTTTTCATGGAAAAGAGGCAATCCTAGCTGAGGCGAGATCACTAAAAATACAGCAGAGTCATTTTGGGTATACTCAAGCCTGCCCTGCGCCCTGGCGGATGAGAGCCCAGTTGAGCTGTCTCCTTGTGCCGGTAAGCGAGATGAGGATGGGCAGTGGTGAAATTAAAGAAGAGCAACTTGAGTGCAACGTTTCCATATTTAGTGGTAAATTAACTTTGCAATGTTCTTCGGAGAATTCTGTTCTCTGACTGCTTTCAAGGTGGCACTTTCAGACACCTTTAATGCGCTTTGGAACAACCTCCCAGCATAACACAAGAGACTGTGATCTTTACCGGATATGAATGACTTTAACATCCGTGTGCAACCACTGAGGTCAAAATCTATAACCACATGTTAACGCTAACCCCGACAAGTGAACTTTAAATCATTTGTATGACATTTGGTGCGGTTTAGAGACAACAGGTCAGCTGACTCGCAGACTCAAGGGCCGCCGCAGGCAGCACTGACCAGCATTGGGCAAGCCTCACAGAAGAGTCTCTGAGTAGTCGGGGTGACTGAAGCACGCATTAGTGACAGAGCCAGCAAGATTGTTGAGGCAAGAGTACATTAAAGGGAGCGTGCCCTGCCAATAAACAATATCCTACAGTTAACGGCTGCAAATACAGTGTAATTAATTTCAAAATACATGCGATGCCCAAGCCTTTTTTTCATCATCCATATTAAGATATTGTTGCAAGTGTGTGATTGTCTGACGAATGGTGGTGTCAGGGAAAATTCTACATATCAGTGTGCAGTGCGCTATTTATTGTAAAGCAAATTATATTTAAATTTAAAACAAAAGCAGAGATACCACACTCAACTTACTCCTTGCTGCAAGGGTGGCAGGCAAGAGCAACAATTCAGTAAACTGGTGGCAATCTATAAGTATATATCAGTACCACTCGGATTCTCCTGCAGGCAGCATCTGTCTAACTCTGGGCATTCAAGTCAGTTCAGCTGCACGGCCTGGACTATGGTGTGCTGCTCTGGGGGGCTATTGAAACTGTAACCACTCAGGTCAGCGGCGCCCCCCTCACTCGGTACAGTCACTCTCAGCTGGTGGAGTTATGGGTCGTGTCCGGATTATTCATTTGATTTACAGCGCAGCGCTGCATTGCCAGAGCAAACAAACATTAATTACAGTTCATTCGACTCACGTCCACGGGCGTCTAGACATCTTCCGGCCGCCTATTAACAGGCTCATGCTAACTGATTGTGTCAGTACTAGCCATTGGACACACTGACTTCTGACGTCAGTCACAGTGTGTCTTGCGTGAAGAATTCGATCATCATGTGTTGACAGTTGTTACACTATTTTCAATACCAGAGCAGCTGGGAATGCCTGTGAGAAGCCTGGGCCAGCCCCGAACCCTGCCGGACCGGCACTTCAGCTTTTGTTATGGTGCATTTATGGACCCCCTGGAGCTTGGGGGGCCCCCGCACTGCGGGGGCTGTGGGTGCCTGTGTTACGCCACTGTCTGTGTTCTGTTATTGGGGACAATTTGGACCGACCGTGACGGTCGGTCCAAATTGGCCCCAACAACAGAACCGCCCCCCTGTCACAAAACCGGCCCCCACCCCATCCAGCCTACCGGGGGAATGCCCGGTGCCCGGAATGACCAGTCCGGCCCTGTGCAAGTCGGCATGTTTGCACTATGTTATAGCATGCAAGGCATTCTTGTCTCAATATTTTTTGCCAGGATACATTTAAACAAAAGCACAATGAATGACAGCCAATCGCTTGTCCAGTGCATTTGCAGTACATTTTTACGGCAGATTTCGTATTTGCTGTGCATTTTCACATTGATTGGTGCATAATTACAAAAGTGCCATAATGGTGCTATTTTGGGAAATTTGCATAAAACACATTTCCCAAAATTAAGTGAATTACAGGCCCAGAGAATACACCTCCCCACACTCAACAATAGTTGTAAATCACAGATTAAATGTTGTGTGTCTGCATATACACCACACACAAGACCTCTGACCTCCTGGTCTGAGAACTGTTCTCTCCCCAGCAGCTCGGCTGTCTGTGCCTTTACCGCTGATCCCGTTTCACCTCCTCCTGGCAGGTGTTCCTGGCTACCCAGGTCCGGTATTGTGCCCGTTTCTTTCTGCGACCGCTTCTCCTGCTGTTTCTGACCCTGCTTCTTGTGTTTATTTTCTTATTTATTTTCTGGTGTATATTTCATTGTTTATTGTCTTGTGTTAATTGCTTGTGTTCTGGCCCGTATTTGACTAGTTTCTATTCTGCTGCTGCTTCCCCTGCGTCCCCTCTCCCCTGGCAGTTCCCGCCACCGCTTCCAAGCTGCAAATTGCTCCCCCTTCCCTATTTAATGGCATCTGCTGCGGGGAGTGCAAGCAACACCTTTGACTTCATGGCCTGAGAACTTCTCTCTCCCCAGCAGCTCCGCTGTCTGTGCCTTCACCGCTGACCCCGTTTCACCCCCTCCTGCTATTTTGGGAAATTTGCATAAAACACATTTCCCAGAATTAGGTGAATTACAGGCCAAGAGAATACACCTCCCCACACTCAACAATAGTAGTAAATCACTGATTAAATGTTGTGTGTCTGCATATACATCACACACAAGACCTCTGACCTCCTGGTCTGAGAACTGCTCTCTCCCCAGCAGCTCAGCTGTCTGTGCCTTTATCGTTGATCCCGCTTCACCTCCTCCTGGTAGGTGTTTGAGGATGCCCAGGTTCAGTATTGGGCCCGCTTCTCCTCCTGATTCTGACCCTGCTGCTTAAGTTTATTTCCGTGTGTATTTTCTGGTGTGTATTTCATTGTTTATTTTCTGGTGTTAATAGCTTGTCTGTTTCTGGCCTGTATTTGACCTGTTTCCATCCTGCCGCTGCGTCCCCTGTGGCCCTTCCCCCCTGCCGGTACCTGCCCCGCCTCCCAGCTGCAAGCCCCTCCTCCTTCCTTATTTGATGGCAGCCGCGTGTAGCGGGCGTGCCGCTGGCGCACTGAAGGTGCACCAAAGGCAAGCCCATCTGCACCCGACCGTGACCAGATCCAGAACCCCTGCATCTCTGACAGGGCACCGCTGCAACAGTGCTGCCCTCATCGCACTCAACCCAGGGAGGAACAACAACTGCCAGCTGTCCACACTGAACACCACCCATGGCCAGTTCTCTTGCCACCACTGTGCCAGACTTTTGCCTCCATCCATGCCCCAGCAGAAACAACCCCCACGACAAACGCCAACACCTCCGGAGCCCTAAACTACATCCTCATCAACATGTGCTCCCTGCACAGACATGACTCTCACCGGACGCCGCCTTCTTTACAGAAAACTAGACCAACGCCTCCTTCACCCCGACATCGCCACCGCCATCCCTGATGGATTCAAGATTTCAGAGGAAGGACTGCCCCAACCACCCTGGGGGAAGACTCGTCCTCGCATGCAAGAGCTCCCGCTGACTCTCCACCTCCACCATGAGCAACTCCTTCTCCACCACCTCCACCTCCACCTCCACTTCCAGGTCCAGACCAGCCCTACAACCATACTTCCTGGCACCCTTGTTTACAGACCCCAGGACCCTGCCCTCCACTCAGCACCGCTATCTCCAACCTCATTGCACCCCACGCAATAACCTCCATGAACTACATACTCGTCGGAGACTTGAACTTCCACCTTGACAACCTGAACGACCCCAACTCCACCACCCTCCTGGACAACCTCGCCAACATCGGACTGAAACAGCTTATCACCATGCTTACCCACAAGGTAAGACACACCCTCAACCCCATTTTCACAGGAGGCAACAACTTCTACTTCAACCACACCACCCAACCCCCATGGACGGACTACCATTGCTTACACTTCCACGTTGACAAAACCATGCCGCCCAAACGCACCATGCCCACCACAAAGGAACTGGAGCAAAGTAACTGAGGAGCAGCTCAACTCCACCCTACACCACGATGCCCCCACCACCTCGACCAACGCCAACCTTGCAGCCAAAGAACTCCACAGATGGATCTCCAACTGCACAGACATACTCGCACCCCTACGTTGCCCGACAGACAGTGCACCAGTAAGGTCACCTGGTTCACCGTCAACCTGCAAGGATTCAGTTGCACCTGTAGATGCCTCAAGAATAACTGGAGAAACAGCAAAATGCCTGAAGACTGTACCACCTACATAAGAAAAATGACGGAACACCACCAACGCATCAGATCGACCAAAAGGGCCGTCATGCAAAACAAGATCCTCGCCAACTCCAGCAACTTCAAGAAACTCTTTAGCGTCATCCAGGAATTCACTAAACCTGTCAGCGAAACCAAGGACATCGCCTCTTCCCAGGACCTCTACAACAAGCTCAGATCCTACTTCCACCTGAAAATCAAGAGCCTATATGACAACTTCAATGACCAGACACCTGACTTTGAAGTCACCTCCCTCTCCAGCAATTCCAGTCAGCCCACCATCTCCTCCTGGACCCCGCTCACCTCCAAAGACACCCGTTTGACCATGAAAGGCATCGACTCAGAGGCCCCCACAGACCCTTGTCCACCACGATTCTTCCACAGAGCCGCCATCGCCCCAGAACTATGACGCCCCAGCAACGCCACCTTCGAGACCAGCCTCTTTCCTGATGCCAGGAAATGCGCAGAAGGCCCCTGTTCAAGAAACCCTCAGCTGATCCCACGGACCTCAAGAACGAATGGCACATCTTCCTCCTCCCATTCATGGCCAAAGTCACCGAGAAGATCGTCAATGCACAACTAACAAAATTCATCAAAGAAAACTCCATCTGCGACCCCTCCCAATCCGGATTCCGCAGCAACCACAGCACCGAGACCGCTCTACTCGCCACCACAGATGACATCCGCACCCTCCTCGACCAAGGACACACCACGGCCCTGATCCTAATCAACTTCTTGGCAGCTTTCGACACCGTCTCTTACCTCGCACTAACTGCCAGACTCCACTACAACAGTATACAAGGAAAGGCCCTCGACTGGATACGCTCATTCCTCACCGTCAGAACCCAAAGAATCAGATTACCTCCCTTCCTCTCCGAACCCACGAAAATCATCTGCAGAGTACACCATAGATCATCGCTCAGCCCTCTTCAATATCTACATGGCCTCGTCAAACAGCACAGACTCAGCATAGTATTCTACACCAACGACACCCAGCTTATCCTCTCTTTCACCAAGGACCCCACCTCTACCAGACTCAACTTCTGGGAAGGAATGAAGGACAACGCATCCTGGATGAGCAACAGCTCGATGAAACTCAACTTGGAGAAGACGGAGGTCCTTGGACCCTCCTCCTCTGCATGGGACAATACCTCGTGGCCCACTGCCCTCGTCAGCCCTTTCACCCCCACCGACCACACCCAGAACCTCAGCATCAAACTCAACTCCTCCCTCGCCATGACCCGACAGGTCATCACTGATGATCTCACTGATGTTGTCATCAGTGAGATCGATTCAGAAAAGGGGGTGGTGATGAACAGAGTGTCTGAATTAAGCAGACCACTCTTACCCAGTCCAAAGATCAGGGCTTCATCCATCACCGTTATTTATCTCACTGCACCATCCCAGCTCAGAACCTGGCTATATGCAAATCAGTCTGTCCCTGGCCCAGTGCATCATGGGAACAGGGCAGACTAAACTACCAAGCCAATTCTTCACCAGAAAGGAGACAAGCTACCGGGGACCGGTTTCTGGCATTTCAGCCTTCTTCGGCCCGGCTTGCTTGAATCCTGATGGTGCAGTGAGAAAGGGACTCATGTCTGAGTAAACCCGGTCCCCGGGAGCTTGTTTCCTTCCCAGTGTAAGAATTGGCTTTTGTAGTTTGGTTTGCCCTGTTCCCATCATGCACTGGGACAGGAACAGACTAATTTGCATACAGCCAGGTTCTGAAACTGGGATGGTGCAGTGAGCTAAAAAACGGTGTTGGATCTAGCCCTGATCTCTTGACTGGGTGAGAGCTTTCTGCTTAATTCAGAGACTCTGTCCCTCACCACCCCTTGTTGTAAATAGTCATCAGTGAGATCATCAGTGATGTCATCAATGATGTAATTTGAGATGTCATCAACGATGAGATAAATTATGTCATAGAACATGTGGTGAGTGATGTTATATGTGAGGTAATAAGCAGTGCATGGCATGGTGCAAGTTATAGTTAGTGCTGCTAGCTATAACTGGTGAATTTCTGTGTTTTTTTAGTTCAGTGAATTTCGAAGGGTTTTTGAAGTGAATTTTTTTCACTGTATCTATGGTAGAATAACTGAATAATATATCCTTGGTGCGGGTATTATTCCGAAAGGGAATTGCTTATGTATTGTAACTTAACAGGAACGGGTGCCCACTTTGCAAAATGTATCTAAAAACTATGTTTGAGTTTAATAGAGTAATCCTGAATATCTGTGTTGATGTTGTCTATCTTGCAGTTCTTCATTTTGAGATTTTCTAAGCAAGTTCATTATTATTGTAATAGCATACTTTTTATAGCCTTTGTATTTTTTTTTACATTTAAGTCGTAATCATAATTTAAGGGAGTAATCTGTTTTTAAAAACTGTATAGTATTAAGTTTCATCATATAATTCTATTTTTTAAGTGAGTGATTACTCACTAAAGTTCTATATTTTATTTTTATCTACTGTTTAAAGTTCTTTTTCATGCGTTCAGTTATTATTTAATATTAATCTATAATAAGATAGTCATTAAGATATGGCAATAATATTCATCTTTAAAAGGTGGTGAGTCTCGCAAGATTTGCGGGAGTCGAACACACAATCCCCTGTGTGGACTCTGAGGGGGATTTATATCCTGGTTGGCTTTCACAATCCTCTTGTGAGATTGTACGTTAAGAATAGATTTCCCTGTAATTCTGAATAAAGTAACAGATTAATGAAGTTGATTATGTCAGTAAAATTGCTTATGATGTCCTTCATTGAATAAATAAAGCAATAATATTGTTACGATCTTGCAAGAAGCTCACTGGAACACAACAATCCCTTGCGTAGACACTGAGGGGGATGTACCTCCAGTTTGGCTCTTGCAAACTACCCACGAGATTGTGCATTTGGAATTAGTTTAAAAGGGTAGTTTCTTGAAAGTCTAAACAAATGAAGACATTAGAGATGTTGAATACCTTCGAAAAAATTATTATGAAATGTTCCATGAAATATATAAAGCGTAAATATCTTTACGAACTTGTGAGATGCTCGCAGGAGTCGCACAAGAAGTACATGGGAGGAACCACACCCTAAATAAAGATTATAATTGGTTCATATGGATGTATTCTTTTAGAAGAGGACGATGCCACCCTTTTTGCTTTATTTTACTATTGGATTTTGGTGAGAGTAGACAAATTTGGCTTTTTTACCTAACCTGTTTCCCTTTGTGCAGAAATATGTCTTCATCTGATTCAGATGAATAGCTAGGAGCTTCCACACCACCTCAGCCATCACAGCCACCCAAGGAATCCTTTGTGTGGCAATTATTCGAAATGAGGGCAGGTGCCAAGAAGGTATCTGTGAAGTACGTGACCTGTACATTTTGCATCAAATAGTTCCACCTGGGGAGCAAAAGTAAACAGTATCATTTGAGTACCACAGGGATGTGGAGACACCTGAGGTCTGTTCATCCACAATGGCTTCTATAGGCAAAGTTGGCATGTGCTGTGGACGTAGGAAACTCTACTTGGGCTTCAACATGTTTTGTACCAGGAGAGACTGTGCCTCCAAAAATTCTTACTGCACAGACGAACAATAACCCTGCTTTTAAATAAAGTATTATTTTGCTGCTTATGTATGCAAATTTTTTTTTCAATTGATTTAAGCAGGTCTGCCCAGGACAACCTTACCCAACAGCTTAAGTGCCCCCTAGGCAGTCATTTGTTGTTCTTTTTCATTATTTTGTTGGAAGCTGTTCTTCATTTATTTTTAAGGAGAAGCTGTTCGTGTTTGTTTAACCCCTAACTGTTTATGTTTTAAACTCTTTTTATAGTTGTTCAAAACTGTTAACCAAAACGGCTCTTTCAGAGCTACCCTATAGTTTCACTATCTACATAGTTTGTACTGTTTCCGTTTTTCCCTTCTGCAAAGCTCTCACAAGACTCTTGTGAGAGCCAGACAAAAAAATCCCTCATATGTAGTCCATGAGGGCAGTGCTTCCTGGTTTGATCTTGCGAGCCTCTCACAAGATTGTATTTGTTATAATGGAATTTGCATTTATACTGAATATATCCACAGGTATTATGTATAATGTATATACACAAGGGATCACTGAAATAATATTGAGGGACAAAATATCGACTTGCAAAAATATCGTGGACAAAATATCGACAGACAAAATATCGAGTTTGTATCTACAAACAGGTAAGTGCAAAAATATCGAGTACAAAATATCGTTTACAATAATATAGTTTTAAAAAATATAGACTTTATTAAAAACAGTGTTAAATTAAAATAATATTAAAATTTAATTACTAAAATATACTTAAAAATACTTAAATTAACTTATAATAATTAAATAATAAATGAAATTAATAAAAATAAATTTTTACAATCATATTTGTTAAAACATATATATATAGTAACATACTATAATTAAATAAGATACTATTATATTACCGTACAATAGCAGAAGTGTAAAAAATACTATTCCCACTCCAAAGAGTGCAAACGTAGGGAAAGCATTGGATAGCGTAGGGGTTAAAATTACTATTCCCACTCCAGTGAGTGCAACAGTAGGGAAAGTGTTGGATAGCGTAGGGGTTTAAATTACTATTCCCACTCCAGTGGGTGCAACAGTAGGGAAAGCGTTGGATAGCGTAGGGGTTAACATTTCTATTCCCACTCCAGTGAGTGCAACAGTAGGGAAAGGGTTGGATAGCGTAGGGGTTTAAATTACTATTCCCACTCCAGTGGGTGCAACAGTAGGGAAAGTGTTGGATAGCGTAGGGGTTAAAATTACTATTCCCACTCCAAAGAGTGCAACAGTAGGGAAAGCGTTGGATAGCGTAGGGGTAAAAATTACTATTCCCACTCCAGTGGGTGCTACAGTAGGGAAAGTGTTGGATAGAGTAGGGGTTAAAATTACTATTCCCACTCCAAACAGTGCAACAGTAGGGAAAGCGTTGGATAGCGTAGGGGTAAAAATTACTATTCCCACTCCAGTGGGTGCAACAGTAGGGAAAGCGTTGGATAGCGTAGGGGTAAAAATTACTATTCCCACTCCAAAGAGTGCAACAGTAGGGAAAGCGTTGGATAGCGTAGGGGTTAAAATTACTATTCCCACTCCAAAGAGTGCAACAGTAGGGAAAGCGGTGGATAGCGTAGGGAAAAAATTACTATTCCCACTCCAGTGAATGTAACAGTAGGGAAAGCGTTGGATAGCGTAGGGGTAAAAATTACGATTCCCACTCCAGTGGGTGCAACAGTAGGGAAAGCGTTGGATAGCGTAGGGGTTAAAATTACTATTCCCACTCCAGTGGGTGCAACAGTAGGGAAAAAGTTGGATAGCGTAGGGGTTAAAATTACCCTTCCCACTCCAGAGAATACAACATTAGGGAAAGTAAATACTTCATAATTAATTATAAAATGTTCTGTAACAGGGTACGATCCAACTGCCACCTAGATCGCTCCCCTGTCGTACCCTCTAGTATTAGTTCTACCTCAATCCTCCCATGATCTGAAAAGGGATTACAGCCTATCAATGCGTTGGAAATTTGGAGTGATCTTGAGGATAAAAAAAAATCTATTCTAGAGGCTGTGTGGAACCTATTAGAATAGCACGTGTAAGACTCTAGATTGGGGTTTAGGGAACGCCAGGAGTCCCGCAATTGATATTCTGACATGAAAGCCTCTAACACCCCTTTAGTCTTTGGTTTTAGTTGTTTCTTATTCTTGTTTGAGGTGTCCCTCTTTAAATCCTGGATATAATTGAAATCACCTCCTATTATAATTTGCCCAGCAGTGCCCCTTAGTATTTCACTAATTTCAGTCAGGGCCGAGGTGTCATCAAAAATTGGGCCATAATAATTTACAAAATTGAATACTTTTCCCAACAATTTTGCTGTAACCCAAAGCCATCTACCTTTAGAGTCTCTTTGCATTTGCAAAATTTCCCAGGGTAGATTCCTAGAGAAATAAATAGCGACACCCCTCTGGGCGACCCCAGCTGAGGAAAAAAACCCATAGGAAAAATATCTAGGTAGAAACAACTTTGGAGAGTTCGATTTCAGGTGCGTCTCCTGGAGGAAGACCACATGGGGTTTAAAGGCAATTACCCATTTTAAAAGAGCTCCGTATTTCTGTTTATTTAGCAGCCCATTTGCATTAATGGACAGGATATTGCACAAGTTAAATCTCATTGACGAAGCTATGATGTTCTGAAACCTCTTCTGTACCAACCCATGTTAAGAATAGAAAACCTACTGAGCTTGTATTTTTTTTTTCTGCTTTCACTCCCCCCCACCCAGGACCCCCCCAGGGATGTGGGAAACCCCTCCCCGTCCACACTGCCCACATCCCACCCCTTATTTCCTCTATGGGTGTCTTCTTGTTACACCCTAGTGTGACCCTTGACCCAGGAACACCCGCCTAAATTTTTTCCATACTCTTTTTCCCTTTTTTCCCCTTTTAACTAGATTAACATTATAACATTAGATTCCTCATATTTAACATTCCGTTAACATACAGTTAAGCCAAGCCATTGAGCCTAGGCCCTTGTAGATATCTCATTAAGCAGGGTCTGTGCCTCTTCTAAATCAGTAAATAGAAAGAATTTTCCCTTAACGAGAACCTTCAGCTTTGATTGCTGCGCAATCGAGGCCTGAGCACCATTAGCTTTAAACAACTGCAGCAATTTTACAAACTCTTTCCTTCTTTTGGCTGCAGTTGCTGTCATATCCGAGAAAATCCTGCATTTTGTGGTTTCGGAAACAGAAAACTGGCGTTGTTGATATGCCTTAGAGAGTATCCGTTCCTTAATCCTGAAATCCGCAAAATTTAGAAGGATAGTTCTAGGGAATGGAGAGTTCGCAAAACGCTGAGCCGGTACTCTGTGGGCTCTTGTTATCGTTAAGTCTCCTTCAAAGTCTGGTAGAACTACTTTCTGTATAAATGAGTTAACCCATTGTACTGTGTCGGATCCTTCTGTTCCTTCTGGAACCCCTACGATCCTCAGGTTGGATCTGCGAGAATGGTTCTCCAACTCCTCGAGTTTATTCTCCATTATAATCCTCTTCTTTATAGCCTCTTTAGTCTCTCCTGATACCAGATTCATCTGATCTTCCAGGACAGCAATCCTTGACTCAGCTTCCAAAACCCTGTTGGGCAGCGCCAGTGTTAACTCCTCCAGCTTATCAATTCTGGCGTGAATAGCAGCAAGTTCCGTGCGCTGATTATTTTTTATTTCACGGATCTCGTCGAGAATTAGATTGAGCATCTCACGAATATCTAGCTGGAATTTTACCTCTGATCTTGCCTCCTTGTCGAGAAGGCTAGAGTCGGGTCCTAATATTCTTTCGCTCCCGCTCCCGGGAGTTGCATCATATATACTCCCCCCATCACTTGCCGCTTCATTTGCTACATTTACTGTAGAAAGCTGAGTTTGAGGTGGAGATACTGTCATGTCAGGACCCTTAGATAGAGCATTAGAGGCTGGGGGATCCAAAGTGAGGGAGACCGAAAGGAGTTGTGAAGAATTAGGAAGGAGAGATTTCGGAGTTGTTCTTTTTGCAAACAGTGGAAAGTCTCTCACCTCCTTTCCTCCCTTCCCGCTGTTTCTCCTCTCTTCTACCACCTGAGGCGCTGTTGTTACCAATGCTGGTGAGGGGTTGAGAGTTTGAGGGTGGACTTCCTTTTCTGCCTGTGACTGTGCAAGTAAATCTGCTGCATTAATATCATTCGTCTTGTCCCCCTCTGTTGCTGCTTCTTGCTGTTCTTGTTGTTCTATATGCTATTCTTTATGCTGTAGGGGGGTAGAGGAGGAGGGCGGTTCCTCATCTGAAGATTCAGGTGTTGTATCATCAGCTACAGCTACAGGACTCCCCACACCCTCCCTATTGATGTCTTTATTTTTCTCACAAGCAGCTTTGCGTGCAGCTTTTTTAGCAAGAGCGAGACGAGTTTTGGCTTTCTGTCGGGCAGCCGCTTCCACTTTGCTGAGTTTAACTGCGTCGTCATCCTTCAAAAGTTTGCCCATTTTTAGAGCAGTACACTCCCCTTTTCCTTTTTTTCTTCCTTCTTCTTTCCCTTCCTTTTAGTTTTTTTTTTTTTTTAGAATAGAAAAAGTTTTTAACACAGATCTCCAGCAATCCAAATGATCCAAAATTATCCCCACAGTTAGCTCAGAGCTTTATTTTTTTTTTTTTTAGTTCGTTTTTAGGATGAAAAAAAAAAAAAAAAAAAGGGTTTTTAAAGCTTGATCTTCAGCAATCCGTTGCAGCCCCAATGATCCCAAACAGTTAACTCAGAGGGACTCCACTCAGATCCACAGAGTCCCAAAGAACCAAAGAAATTGTTTTTTTTTTTGTTTGTTTTGTTTTTTAGGTATATTGATCGTTTCTAGTAGACCAAACTCTGCTAGCTGCACCTGGGAGCCACCCTCAGATTTACACCTCCTCCTTTCTTTCGTGGAAAATCAGTCAGCTAGCACAGCCTCAATAAGCTTAGTATCTGCTCCGTATCTGTCCGCTTACAACCACCTCAAACATTGCCGATTAGCGGGCCGACCACCCATCAGGCAGCTCTGTTGAAAAGCTCCGTGTCTGGCCCACTGATAAGAACACTCCTGCGCTCACCTTCAAAAGACACAGATGAGCAGTATGTCCTAACTCGGACCGAACTCCCGACAGAAAAGCAGACTAAATCAGCGAGGCATCATCTCTCTCGGGGCATTTCTTCTTGATTTCCTGATTCTCTCCGCACCGTGTTACACAAGTGAGACTGTGTATTCTTTTCAGCTAGAGGCTCCCGGTTTTTTCCCTGTAGCTGCAGTCCTCCAGCGTCTCCACGTCTCTAGATCACGATCGCCATTACAGAGGTGGGGTCATGGGTCACGAGTCACGGAAGACTAGGCAGAGGCGTGGAACTCTGCAGTCATCCCACTCAATGCAGTCCGTAGGGCAAACAATTTCTGTATCAGTGGCAGTTGGATCGTACCCTGTTACAGAACATGACATGGGTTGAGGGTTTTAAAGATTGGATAAGGGAATTTTTTTTAGTAAATAAGGACTCAGCAGAGCCTTTTGCAGTATGGGGGGCATTCAAAGCAGCAGCCCGGGGACAGATTATAGCATTTTCTTGCAATAAAGCAAATGACCGAAAAAGAAAAATTTCTGCCCTTCAGTGTGCTGCTGAGAATGAGTATACATTGAAACTGAATCAAAAACCTAATAACTGGGAACAAGCTAAAGCATTGCTTAGGGACTTCTTCATCCTGGAAGAGATAAATAGCTCAAAAGCCTTTCAACAAAAGCTATATGAAGACAGTCAACTCATGGGTAAGCTGCTGGCAAATTCGATCAGGAAAAAACAAGAGTCGTCCATCATTTTAAAAATTCAAGACCCGTCAGGTGGAATAGATACTCGAAGTGAGGGAATCGCGAAAATATTCCTTGATCATTACGAGAGAATATACTCTACTGATATTCAAGTGGAGGAAATATTGATCAGGGAATACTTTGATAATTTAAATATCCCCAAAATTTCCAACTTCAGATCTAATCAAATAGGCTGTGATATAAGTCATCTGGAAATTCAGAATAGTATAAAAGCCACAGCGGGAGCAAAGGCCTCAGGAATAGATGGATTCCCAATCGAATTTTATAAGGTTTTTTTGAAGGAATTAGAAGATCCCTTGAAACATTTATTTAATTATATTAGACTAGGTGGTAGGGTTCCCTCAGAGTTTAAAGAGTCCACAATTATTAGTTTTGTTAAGAAAGGCAAGAATCCGGAGGACGTAAATTCCTATAGACCAATTAGTCTATTAAACTCTGATTATAAGGTTTTCATGAAAATTTGGGCTCAAAGATTCGTGTTGGCAGCCCAGGAGGTAATACATCAAGACCAAACGGGTTTTATAGCCGGTCGTAGTATGGCTGCCAACACAGAATATTTAATACAGGCACTAGATTATTTTAATATTAATTCAATTTCTGCATGCATTCTTATGATTGATGCAGAAAAAGCATTTGATTTAGTCAACTGGTCAGCGTTATTTTTTTCTTTGGGTTATTTTGGATTCCCCGCCCCTATTATTAACATGTTACAAAATATCTATGAAGGGGCATCAGCCCAGGTGATAATAAATGCCAAGCAAGCTGGGAAGATTAAAATAAAACGGGGTACTAGACAAGGTTGCCCCTTATCACCCCTGCTTTTCACCTTTTTTATCGAACCCCTGGTAATAAAAATAAGAAATAATGAAGCAATATCTTCCCCAATTGCTGGAATGTCGAAGTTAAAATTATTTGCCGACGACATCATCCTTTACATGGCTCCTGATAAAGAAAATATCTTACATCTTATGAAAGAGCTTCAGGAATATGAGAAGATAGGGGGATATAAAATCAATGAAAAAAAACGGAAGTTCTTATTATAAATTCAAATTTAGATTTCCTTCCGCCAGATCTTCAGCTCCAAGCAGAAAAAAGGGACCCAATAAGATATTTAGGGATTTATGTGACCAGAGACTATCAAGAACTTTTTCAACTGAATTACATAAAAACAAAGAATAAAATTAAGTGCCTTTTAGAACAATGGGATATACTGCCCCTATCATTGATTGGCAGAGTGGCATTGATTAAGATGAACATATTACCTCTGCTTTTATTTTTGTTTAGTAATATTCCAATCAAAGTCAATATGGCCTTTTTTAACGAACTAGAATCCATGATGAGAAAATTTATTTGGAACAAAAAGGCCAATAGAGTCAAACTCGCGGTAATACAACTTCCTGTTAACCAAGGCGGGCTTGCTCTTCCCCATTTTAATACATATTACGAAGCAGCTTTTTTCGATATAATGGCAGGATTATTAAAGGCTAGACAGACAAGAGACAACTTTTTTTTAAATAGAATGCTTGAGGAATCAGGCACTCAAATTCCTATCTTCTTAAAAACTGCAAAGCTTCCAAAGAGAACACGATACAAGACACTGATAGGGTATTCATCAAGATTACGGCTGCTATTTGAAAAACATGGTTCAGATGGATCTATTTATTTGAAACTGTCAGAATGTGCTAAAATGGGTCTTAGGATTTCTTCAAGTCATCTGACAGAATGGGAATCGGCCGGATTCTGTGAAATAAGGCATCTTCTTACTCAAAATACCTTAATTAGCTGGCAAATGGTTAGAGATAGAACGCATCCGAGGCGGCTCATGTTTTTTCAATATTTGCAATTGATTTATTTTATGAGAAAAGAAGTAGGAAGTCTAGATTCAACACCCAATGCTTTGCTAACAGCGCTATATGGGGAGAAACATAAGGGTATTGGATTCTGGTATAAAAAGCTACCCCCTTCTGGATCATCTACTATAATAATTAACCACTTGGAGAAAATAAATCTTACATTACAGTGTGTATTGTCAGATAAAGACTGGGAGACAATATGTTATTTAGGAAACAGAGCACTTCGAGCAGCTAACTATAAGCGAATGTCCTTTCTTTCTCGCTGGCTGGCATATTACACCCCGGAGGCCCTACAGAGAATGTTCCCTGAATGTGAGAACAAATGTTTTAGATGCAAAACCAGGGGACAGGGTGGTTGGTATCATATTTTTTTCTCATGTCCAAAGTTAGAACCCTTCTGGAAGGAGATTTTCGCAGATTTGGAAATAGCAACTGGGAAAATTCTTCTTCCAGAAGGGGAAGTGGCCCTTTTTGGCATCAGTAAAGACAGGAATAGGTTTAATGAATCAGAAGAAGTGTTTATTTTTATTTCCGCTGCCGTGGCACGGTCCCTGATTTTGCAAAATTGGAAATCTACGTTGAGTCCATGTCATGTTAAGTGGGTTAATAAAATGAGAAGAAC
Source organism: Lissotriton vulgaris (assembly GCF_964263255.1). Classification (NCBI taxonomy): domain Eukaryota; kingdom Metazoa; phylum Chordata; class Amphibia; order Caudata; family Salamandridae; genus Lissotriton; species Lissotriton vulgaris. The sequence continues at coordinate 648,696,716 of NC_141698.1, read as the reverse complement.
ATATAATTTTGAGAGAGCCTATGCAGGTAGAGTGGGTGCAATTGCAAGATTTGAAAGGAATTGGAAACATTTTAACAAGCTTGAACTGTTAAAAGGAAGGTGATTGTTATATTTTAGTTAATTGTAAGTATTGTAAATATCCATCTGCCGTGCTATATCAAATTGCTAAACACTTTTATCATATATATTAGTCGTTATTGTATTTGCACTTCATGAAGTGTATTACTATTTGTGTTACTATGCATCGGCACTTTATTGCATTAGTCACTTTATATAGGTCAAATTTTGCACGTAATTGCAATAGCACTTTCAAGCGTCGGTCTTTTTCACTTTTGCACTAGCACTTTATGAACGGCATAATAATAATAATCTTGATGCTGCTATTATCAGTTGTTTATATATTGGGTAACCTAATATGTTTTGGAACTAATATCTTAAATACTGTAATAATATTATTATTATTATTTCTTTTTTCTTTTTTGTGCATTATTGCAGTTTTTGTATTATTGCTGTGGTATTTATTTTATTTTTTTTTTTTTTTTTTTTTTTGTCTAGGGTTGTCTCTTGGATACTGTAAATTTTTTCTAATGTATGTCTAAGTATGAAGAAATTAATGTACCAATGTATATAACATTTTTTTTTTTTCACCTACGGCTTGTAATAAAAAAAATAAAAAATAAAAAAAAAAATAAAAAAAAAAATAATTAATTATAAAATGTATTATTGAATATCTATTAATAATTAATTAAAAATAAATAATATTTGTATACAATTTATTAATTAATATATTATATTTACTAATTAACAATAATTATTTCTATTGATCACCTATTAATACTAATTAATAAAAATATTTACTATTAATTATTTAATAATGAAAAAGTATTTAACAATTATTTGAAATTAAATAAATATAAATAAATGTAATTAATTAATTATTTATAATTTAATCACTTCCCACCCAATTCCCCTATAAACTCACAACCCGCTACAAAAATAATTTAGTAAAATTTACATAATTACCAATTAATCAATTAATTAAAATTAATTACCAATTAAAATTTAATTAATTAACTATTATAAATTAATTGAGTATTAATTTAAATTTACTATCAATAAATACATTTATATATTTAATTAATTATAATTAAAATACTTCCCACCCTATTCCCCTATAAACCCACAACCCGCTACAGAATTAAATTACGCAATGATTATAAAAACAAAAATCATTATTAAAAATTAATTATAACATAAATACACACTTTTAACACATATTATACCATAAAAAAACACTATAAAAAAATTAGATATTATTAAAAAATCGATATTTTTTACTATCTATATTTTTAACAGTCGATATTATATCACTTACCTTAAAAACAATATTTTGGTCATCTATATTCTGTCCTGTCGATATTTTGTCCAGTCTATATTTAAAAGTCGATATTATGTCCAATCGATATTTTTGAGTCGATATTATGTCTGTGCACCTACACAAGAATAGTAACAATGTGTTTAGTTTAATGAAATGCAATCCATTATATAATTGTGGATAGAAATAAATCATTTAGATTTATGGAAAACCCCTACTTGTTTTATCTTCATGAGACACCATTGTTATATAGCACACATTGAAACTCATTTATTTACTATAAGTCCTTTTATCATTATTAGAAAAAGTTCAATCACTTATTTTTTATGATCTTGCAAGATCGTAAACTTTTTTAAAAGGGAGAATTTACACTTTCTTTTATTACAGTACTTATGCCTTATAGTCACCAGCAGGGTGTGGGGAGAAAGTATACTCTCAAATGAGATCTTTTCACAGTATAACAACAGTGCACAGTAGGTTGTAAGGAGCCACTTGTATCTCACTGACCCCACTCCACAGCCTAACAACTGTGTATAGTAGACTGCGGGGACAGACTGACCTCTCCAAGGAGATCTTGCATGAAGGCAACACTTGTATAGATCAGGGGTAAAGGGACACTGCCTCTCCACTCACACCTTTCTCCAGGATCGCCAGTATGGATAGTAGGGTGGTGAAGGTACACACCTTACATGTAAGACCTCACAATTCCATAGTAAGTATCACAAGTACTGGCCTCTCCACTGATAACTCTCTCCAGGAAAATAGCCATATACATCTGGGTATGAAAATGGATGTCATTGTCCAGTCACAGGTCTCCTCGGGATGACAGACATATACAGTAGTGTGTAGGATAACATTCTCCTCTCCACTAACAACTACCTCCAAGACAACATGGATGTGCAGTACACAAAGATGGTCTCCCAGCTGACACCTCTCCCTAGACCAAAAGGGATATGCAGAGGTATCTGAAAATGGAGTGACCTGTCCACTAACACATCTTACTAGGGTGAGAGATGTCTGTATTAGGGTTTCAGAATAATATATCTCTTTGCTCATACCTCTTCCCATGCTGTCAGGTATGCATAGTAGGCTGCTGGTATGAAATGCTCTGTTTGCTGACAGATCTCTCTTGCATGATAAGTCTGCATAGTAAATTGTGAAAAGTGACTGGCCACTCTCCTGTGACTTGTGTCATTGGATGATGGATGTGCAAATTAGGGTGTGAACAGGGCCTTACCTCTCTGGTCACAGCTCTCTCCAAGATGACAGATATACAAGTAAGGTGTAGGGATGACATTAGCTCTAAGCTGAGAAGTCTGCCTTCCAAAACAACTATAGAGACTATGATATGGAAACAAACTGCCCTGTCAGCTGAGACATATACCCAGAGTAGCACATGTGCAAAGTAGACTGTGGGTAGACTATTCTCTCTGTGCATACCTCCCTTGATAATGGCGAATGTCTATAGTAGAGAATAACATGGAGTACCCTCTCTGTTGAAAACTGTGTCTTGCACAACTGGTGTCCATATTTAATTGTGGGGATATACTGTAGTGTAGTTCCTATATTCCCAATAGGCTCTGCGCATTGGAATAACATAAACAATAGTTTAGACATAGGACTGAAGTCGACTAGGTCTCTATTGAGTATGTTAGACATAATTGTGAATGCCAGCTAGCTCAGAGATCACTAGAAACTTTCTCGAATAAACAAGAAGGGATTCGTTTCTGACAACCATATAACATGACAACTTTGTTCCCCAAGAATAAGAAATATATCTTCAGAGTCGCGGAAACAATAGATGGCTATTTCACTCAGTCAATTGTGCATTCTTTGTTTCACCAGCATTTTTGCAGAGAAATAGAGAGACGGGCGTTTTCAATAAACAGGTTATTTATTGAGCAGTCTTTTTTCTCATGCAAGAGAAGTTAATTGCAACAATCGTAATACTTGCTATGAAGTAAAGTGCGTACAGTAAAAGGAGTATTATGAAATAATACTGTAAAAGCATTATATAGTTTCTAAGCCATAAGATACTTAAAATATAAAAAATACATACAATGATAAATAATGACTAAAAGTACTCAACTGGTGCATCTAAAATACGCCTACCCCGGTGTACCTAACCTAAGTCTAGTATACGGGAAGAAGTAAGTGAGGTGTAGCTTGAGTTAAATAGTTTCTGCCAAGATTCTATCCAAGAATTCTCTAAGGGTCTAATCAGCTCCGTACCTTGGTTATAGAATAAAGGAGGTCTTGTATCTCTCTCTCTCAGGACTCGATCTCCCAGTAACCCGCAAGGATAGCAGGGAAACACTGGAGCTGGATTTCTCGGTGGGAGAAAAGACAGCATCTCTCTCAGTGCGTCAGCCTGAGGGTCGGCTTCCTTCGGCACTCGCTACAGCAGGGCGTCAGGCAAGTAGTTAGTCGATCTGCTCCAAACCGCTGTGTGTTTGCTAGGGCAGATGTGGGTATAATAATACCTGGAAGGTGCTGAGTTTGACGTAAGGGTGGACATAATAACGTCACCAAGAACTCAAAGTTCTTTACACGCTCCAGGAGTTCTGAGACAAATCAATACTGAAGCAGGGGGAAGTCCTGTACTGCTGAAGGCTAGTTGTCTTCAAGAACTCATTGTACTCTAGTAGCTTAGTGGAAGTAGCCATGCCGTATTTGGACTGCATTGGCTGTGCCTAAATATGGTTATGATTCTTATGCCTAGATAAGGATATGATAAGTTATACCTAAAAAAGGGCATGAATCGGGAAAATTACACTAGAGCCCTAGATACATTTACAACAACCACTCCACGTAGAATGTCCATCTTTACTAAATACTAAACAGTTATAACATTTCTAAGCATGTGTTTACATTCCCACCCCAAAAACACAAAAAATGCATTTGAAATGGTTTGTACACAAAAAATGAGTATTGTACTGTACGTTTTCTAAGCAGTGGTATCATTCAAATAATGCATGTAGTTTTACATTTGAAATGCTGACTGAATGATTCACGAAATTACATTCATGAAATGGCTCTTAATACAGAAGAGAAGGTCAAGACCATTTCATCACAGATTTATATAATACTGTACATGTGCAAGAAGCTAAATTTAAATATTGTCTCTAGGTATCAAAAAATAGAAATCTTGTTCTCTAAGAATAGTTCTACATTAAGCAGATTACTCTGTGCCAAAAAAGGTAAATATTTTGGTATTGAGAAAAAAATTTTTTGTTGTAGTAAAAAATAGTTCTAAATTTTACAAGTTCTGTTTATCCAAACTGAAGGCTGAAATCAAAGTTCAGGGAATGCTGTGTGCTTGTTTCTCAAGAGTTATTCTTGTTGTTAGGAGACAACATTAACTCAGATAGGCTGGCAAAGAATTTTTCTACCACAGTAGGTGAAAGCTGGACCATTTCCGAAAAAGTAGAAATAGTGCATATGTGAGATGCATGACCGTCAGCATTATCTGGATCAGCAATGTTCACAGAAAGTTGTACCTGTGTGCCGCTTTCATCCCGTACCTCACCGCCACCTAGTGGTAATGGTGAGGTCTCAACGAATGCCGTCATCAGAATTGGTAGCCGCTGGGGACAGCACGTTGCATGAGCCGTTACCGAACCACGCAAAGTATCAACATCCATAGGTACTGCTGATGGAAGTGAGAGACAGATGTCTAACACGCATTCTTCTCCGCAGAGCAGGCATCGTAGAACAGGTAAGATGCAATCTTGCCAGATTGGTCTGATTGATAGAAACCATGTGGTATTCAGATCTCTTAGACGAGCCAAGCCGAGGACCTGTGTTATCTTATTTCGGTACCGCATTGCCTGGATCGTTTGTTCCATGGTAATCTGGGTATCGCTGGTGACTGGACTTGCCATATCGGAGCAGAAGGAACAAAAATAGAATTCCTGCTACGATTCCCAAAATGAGAGGCAGACCGCCGAACACAGAGTGCACGAAATTCCGGAAAATGCTCAGGACTGCTTCAAAGGGTGCTAATAGTCCCGAAAAAAGTGTCTTCAATACATGTGCGATGCGACTGGTATCTGACATGTTTAAAATGTGACCTAACATTTCTATGAAATGTACGGGGCAGTTTGTTGATAATAATGTATGTATCTCTGCTAAGGTCCTTGCAACCTGCAGATCATACGTTTCTCTAGACGAGGTCAAAGGCACAGTTTTTTATGAAAGAATGGCTTTCATTCTGCTTAATGTATCAATTCGAATAGAAGAGATATTCAATGAAGGCCAAATCGTTGCCTCCTTGTCTGGCTTGCTGTTTGGATACAATACTTGCATACAACAAGTGACCCTGGATGTAACACTGACGAGATAGGTCATTCCTGGCAACAAGCCACAACCGTTGTTGTCATTTAACATAACGTAGCTGCCGTTGGAAAGCTGCCTGAAAACAGGTTCTATTTGTGTGGCTGGGGTGCCGTGCAAGTGGCAAGAAAGGTCATTAGATGAACCCTCACAGGTTCCATGTAAATTCATTTCTTGACACAGAAGTGTACCACTTAGCGAGTTTTCACAATTTTTCCCACTAAGAAATACTTCTTTGTTACGCCCACTCCAACATCTATGTGTGTAAGGTAAATTCCAGGTCGACTTAATGTATCCTTTACCCAACCTTTCATACAGGCCCGCTGGTATATCCTGTAGGCAGTATTGAAACTGGAATGTCGTTATTGGTATTGTTATTGTACCATGTATTATCCATTCAATGACAGGCCTCTCGGAAGCTGTTAATGTTAATCTTTCTAGTTTTTCAATGCTCAGCACCGTATAGTCTGCTCCTTTTTGTGCTAAAGAGATTTGTTTATCTGTAAGGTTAAAGATAGAAAATAATGACGTTGTGTTGATTAGACGCCAAGGCACGTAGCCTGAACGCAGATTTTGTAACGTCCAGCCTAACTGTACAATAGAACATAATTGGGACTGGTCATGTTGTAACATTAGCATATCCTGTTCTATTATATCAATATCATATGATACAATGCTGTCCAAAGAATAAATTCTGGGGGACAGAGTCGTTAACCCATTGTCCACTACAGACAGTGATTTTTCCAAATTAATACAATCAATTTCTCGTATTTTTTCAGCAGTTTCAATTTGCGTTATTTTCCAAGCTTCGTTGTAAGCAGCATATATACCGGCGTATATAAAATGTTTTTGATGCTATTTGCGAGGTCCCAATAAGAAATCCTGCAAGTCAGCACCTTTTTTAAGTAAGGTCAAGTGTTGCTTAATTTCAGGTAGTGTGGATTTCTGTAGCCATTCGAGGCATAGTTTTCCTACACTGTATTTTGTTATTATCCCTGGATGTTGTCTCTGGGAATATCTTGGGTCTGGCCTGTTCTGTTTGAACCCCCATGTTTTTTCTAGGAATCTATCTTGACAGTTATAAGTGTCTGTGGGCCAGATCAACCATTTTTTCCAATCAGGATTAGTTCTGTTTTGGTGTAAAATATGGGACACGTCTAACCCCTCATCTGTAATGCTATTTCTATCAGGCATAGGCTTTGGTACAGACGGGTTGTTTAAATCTTTTATCTTGGCTAGGCCAAGACAGGTTGTTTGTTGAATCGTGTAATTCAGGAACATTATTTGTTCTGGGATCATGCAGGCTCTGAATAAGGATCCTAATACCTGTACTTGCCAATCTTTTGAACCCCAGATTGTTTTTGTTTCAATGTTATCTTTCCAGAATTGAAAACCAAATGTAGACAATTGTTCATAAAATTTTGCAGAATATATCTGTTTTGTATTGGTCAACATATTTTTCATTCCTGTCTTATTCACATTTTTGAAATAAAACGTTTCTGGATCTGTGACATTAAACCCTGAGAAGTATGGAAATTTCTCATGAAATGTTTTTGAGCTGCCTTTTGGTGGTGTTGGACAATGTCCCCATTGATTAGAAGTTAAAACATTTCCAGGTTTTGCAGTTTTATGCAAATAGTGGTGCCCATAATGATTAAAGCAATACATTTCTTCATAATCAGATCAACCTTCTAAATAATCATGATCTGTAAATTTTGCTGACATTTCTAAATTAGACATCATATTATTAATAGTCTCAAAGTCCCAATCATCAGAGAAAGTGCTCGGTGAGACAAAGTCACTTAATGAAACCTTGAACTGGTGTGGATACTTCAAGAGTTAAACCGGGCCATAGATGTCGTAATCAGTAGCGTCCCATGCTACACCACCAGGTATAGGAAAGGCTGTGATGTTTACTGATGACAGGTCTCTTTTTTCAACATGAGATGACTTGTGAGGTTTTAGGACCAAGTTGATGTTCTGACTTGCTGTGTCCATTGTACTGTATTTTCCATCAATCATTCTTCCCAAGCTTAAAACTAAAATGAGCCAGAGCAGGAGGAAAAGTACACCTAACACAATCCACAATTCAATCCATGGTGAAATCAGATATATTTCTCCAAGTTGATGAAAGAGTTATCTTATTTTTCTTTGAATGTTTTGTTTGCTGGCTTTTCTTCATGTTCACTAGGATCTTCAGAAAAGTCATCGAAATTGATGATAGAGGCAGTTCTGTCAATTTTTGGAATCACATCAGGATTGTTAATAATCTTTGTAGTTGCTTCTTCCTTTGTCATATTAGTATAGTCAGAGGCTACATCATTGTAGACAGGTGTTTCTTGACGGACTGTTGCAATTTGGGTTTCAAGAGGCATAAGTTCCATGGCTTTGTTGCATAGTCTTTTTTTATTCACTGCAGGTTTATCAAATGTGATTAGTCTCTCAGTTTGAACCTCTTGAATTGTAGCAAGGTTTGGTCTTCTGCTACACCTTGGGAGTCCACTGGGCATACTACTTATTATTGGCCACATGATTGTGGTTTTACCAGGCCGATTGATACAACTCTGTTCTCCTTTTTACCAGCAAGCGGCGGTAGTACTACTGATCTTGTTCTGTTGATTGCTAAGACAGGTACTGCTTTTCTGTAAGAAGGCCAAATTCCTTCTTCACCACAATCTTTTCTCTGACCAGATAACCAATCTTTGAAATCCAGACAGGTCCTGCTGGGACAGGTGGTTTTTCTTCAGTGGCCGTTGACTTTAGCTTTGTGTTACTCAAACTTCTTGTTTCTTTTGTCCTGTAAAACAGCCAAACGATCTTTGATATCAAAGGTTTTTTGTTCCACCACTGAAGTCTGACTATCGAGGTCTTCGATTATCATTCTAGTACCAAACAAAATTTCATACTGAGTGATTCCACCCAGAGAATTTCTTGGCAGATTATTAAGACTACGTTGGACATTTATTAGATGTTTGACCCACACATCACCCGAACCTAATACCCTCGCTGTTATAGATTGCTTTATTTCACTTTTTTTTTTCCCACTACCGCATTACCCTCAGGATGGAAGGGAATAGAGTACCGCAATGCAACGCCCAAACTGGCCATGGCCTCCTTGTAAGCTCGAGAGCTAAACGCAGGACCCTGGTCAGAATGTAGAGTGCCAATTGCGTATGTGCCAATAAAGACTCGCAAATCTTTTATAACAGTTCTGGTGTCAGCTGAGCACTGGGGCCACATCCAAATGAATCTTGTCCTAGTAGTTGTGGGGCCTCATCCGCCCATAGGGACGCCTGCGTGTAGACAGTCTAATGCTATCTAACAGAGGTGTCTGGGCTGGACTGACTGTGCTATTGTCAGTTACCTGGTCCCGTTCATAACTGCGATCTCTGTTGCAGTTCTGACAATCCATTGCAAAGTTATAAATTTGCACGCTCATTCCTGGCCACCAGTACTTCATTTGTAATTCTATTAGAGATTTCAAGATTCCTTGATGTGTCAGACCCTCTCCCATATGTGCTTCTTGAACCAAGTAAGCTCTCCGTTTCCTGTTTGGGATTACTCTGTCCCCACTCCAGGGATTTGAGCAAAAAGAACGGAGTTTGCATCAATTATGTATTTATTTCCGAGTGGATAGTTTAGAAGTAACGCCGCATAATTGGATTCCATTGAGGCTTTTACTGCTAGTAGCATTTTACTGTCTATTCTTTTTTTAGAACGCTTAATTGTAGCTACGGAAGCCATGTGGACGGCTGCCTTTGCGGCTTCATCAGCCAATGAATTCCCTGCAACGTGAACGCCATCACGTTGATGACTCAGTGTATGGATCACGTGAGTCTTTTGTAGTTCTTTCTGTAAAAGAACTACTTGTTCCCAAAGCATTTTATGCTTTATTGTGCCACCTTTCGCATATTTGAAACCGTTTTGAACCCAGTTCTGCAAGTATTCATTGTAAGACTGGACGCAGTAATACGAATCGCACACTATTAGTGTGGGGAATTCGCGATCGGTATTCTCAAGCGCCATCTTGAAAGCCTGTAGTTCAGCTCACTGACCTGTACAGTCTCCGAGTGATTGAGTTTTTGTGACCATAGGTCTGTATTTACCTTCGCGTCAGTGACCTTTTACAATCGCGCACACAGCACTATAGGCTTGTTTACCCCCAATTGCGGGCTGTGCTGATCCGTCTGTATATATTATACAGCCGTAATGTTCAAGAGGCAGAATTTCGGTCGGCAGAGGACATTCGTACTCGTATTGGAGAAATTCTTGTGTTTTCAAGCTAGGGTAAAAAACGTATTCAACGTCTGTTGCAGCAAGAGAATTAACCCATTGTATCCATCGTGGATGTAAAGCTTTAGTATTTGGAATGCTCGCTCTGGTCACTGCCTCTAAGGCAGGTACAGATGTAACGACTGATAAGCGTTTTCCCTGTGCAAGGGTTCTTTCTTTTGCTATAGCAGTTTGAACCGAAGCCAGAATTTTCTCAGCTGAAGTGAATTTTATTTCAGCTTTTGTGTACAAGTGTGATTTGTAAGCTATTGGTACCGTTTCACCTTCGTTATAGGTCAGGTACGTGAATCCGCATCTTCCTGGGATGACTCGGATTACAAGGTTGCGCATGTTTACGCGTGTTTGCAGCTTTGTTTTAGCTAACATGTCTGCTTGTATTGAACGTAGAATTTCTGTGTGTTTCTGAGTCCAATTAGTTTGTTTGAAATCAGGTTTTATTAATTCGTAGAGAGGTTTAACCCTCTCTGCATACTTCAGAACGTAAGTACTTCCAAAATTCAGGAAACCTAGAATTGATTGTAAGTATTTCAGAGTTTTTGGTGCTTGGGGCAGTGCACATTTCTCTAAGAAATTGGCTGCTAGGCTTTTCCCTTCACTTGATAACTCATATCCTAGAAATAGGACAGTGAGGTGGGCTCACTGTCCTGTTTTGGAAGGCAGAGAAGTCTGCCTTCCAAAACAACTATAGAGACTATGATATGGAAACAAACTGCCCTGTCAGCTGAGACATATACCCAGAGTAGCACATGTGCAAAGTAGACTGTGGGTAGACTATTCTCTCTGTGCATACCTCCCTTGATAATGGTGAATGTCTATAGTAGAGAATAACATGGAGTACCCTCTCTGTTGAAAACTGTGTCTTGCACAAATGGTGTCCATATTTAATTGTGGGGATATACTGTAGTGTAGTTCCTATATTCCCAATAGGCTCTGTGCATTGAAATAACATAAACAATAGTTTAGACATAGGACTGAAGTCGAATAGGTCTCTATTGAGTATGTTAGATTTAATTGTGAATGCCAGCTAGCTCAGAGATCACTAGAAACTTTCTCGAATAAACAAGAAGGAATTTGTTTCTGACAACCATATAACATGACAACTTTGTTCCCCAAGAATAAGAAATATATCTTCAGAGTCGCGGAAACAATAGATGGCTATTTCACTCAGTCAATCGTGCATTCTTTGTTTCACCAGCGTTTTTGCAGAGAAATAGAGAGACGGGCGTTTTCAATAAACAGGTTATTTATTGAGCAGTCTTTTTTCTCATGCAAGAGAAGTTAATTGCAACAATCGTAATACTTGCTATGAAGTAAAGTGCGTACAGTAAAAGGAGTATTATGAAATAATACTGTAAAAGCATTATATAGTTTCTAAGCCATAAGATACTTAAAATAGAAATAAAACATACAATGATAAATAATGACTAAAAGTACTCAACTGGTGCATCTAAAATACGCCTACCCCGGTGTACCTAACCTAAGTCTAGTATACGGGAAGAAGTAAGTGAGGTGTAGCTTGAGTTAAATAGTTTCTGCCAAGAATCTATCCAAGAATTCTCTAAGGGTCTAATCAGCTCCGTACCTTGGTTATAGAATAAAGGAGGTCTTGTATCTCTCTCTCTCAGGACTCGATCTCCCAGTAACCCGCAAGGATAGCAGGGAAACACTGGAGCTGGATTTCTCGGCGGGAGAAAAGACAGCATCTCTCTCAGTGCGTCAGCCTGAGGGTCGGCTTCCTTCGGCACTCGCTACAGCAGGGCGTCAGGCAAGTAGTTAGTCGATCTGCTCCAAACCACTGTGTGTTTGCTAGGGCAGATGTGGGTATATTAATACCTGGAAGGTTCTGAGTTTGACGTAAGGGTGGATATAATAACGTCACTAAGAACTCAAAGTTCTTTACACGCTCCAGGAGTTCTGAGACAAATCAATACTGAAGCAGGGGGAAGTCCTGTACTGCTGAAGGCTGGTTGTCTTCAAGAACTCATTGTACTCTAGTAGCTTAGTGGAAGTAGCCATGCCGTATTTGGACTGCATTGGCTGTGCCTAAATATGGTTATGATTCTTATGCCTAGATAAGCATATGATAAGTTATACCTATATAAGGGCATGAATCGGAAAAATTACACTAGAGCCCTAGATACATTTTCAACACCCACTCCACGTAGAATGTCCATCTTTACTAAATACTAAGCAGTTATAACATTTCTAAGCATATGTTTACATTCCCACCCCCAAAACACAAAAAATGCATTTGAAATGGTTTGTACACAAAAAATGAGTATTGTACTGTACGTTTTCTAAGCAGTGGTATCATTCAAATAATGCATGTAGTTTTACATTTGAAATGCTGACTGAATGATTCACGAAATTACATTCATGAAATGGCTCTTAATACAGAAGAGAAGGTCGAGACCATTTCATCATAGATTTATATAATACTGTACATGTGCAAGAAGCTAAATTTAAATATTGTCTCTAGGTATCAAAAAATAGAAATCTTGTTCTCTAAGAATAGTTCTACATTAGGCAGATTACTCTGTGCCAAAAAAGGTAAATATTTTGGTATTGAGAAAAAATAATTTCGTTGTAGTAAAAAATAGTTCTAAATTTTACAAGTTCTGTTTATCCAAACTGAAGGCTGAAATCAAAGTTCAGGGAATGCTGTGTGCTTGTTTCTCAAGAGTTATTCTTGTTGTTAGGAGACAACATTAACTCAGATAGGCTGGCAAAGAATTTTTCTACCACAGTAGGTGAAAGCTGGACCATTTCCGAAAAAGTAGAAATAGTGCATATGTGAGATGCATGACCGTCAGCATTATCTGGATCAGCAATGTTCACAGAAAGTTGTACCTGTGTGCCGCTTTCATCCCGTACCTCACCGCCACCTAGTGGTAATGGTGAGGTCTCAACGAATGCCGTCATCAGAATTGGTAGCTGCTGGGGACAGCACGTTGCATGAGCCGTTACCGAACCACGCAAAGTATCAACATCCATAGGTACTGCTGATGGAAGTGAGAGACAGATGTCTAACACGCATTCTTCTCCGCAGAGCAGGCATCGTAGAACAGGCAAGATGCAATCTTGCCAGATTGGTCTGATTGATAGAAACCATGTGGTATTCAGATCTCTTAGACGAGCCAAGCCGAGGACCTGTGTTATCTTATTTCGGTACCGCATTGCCTGGATCGTTTGTTCCATGGTAATCTGGGTATCGCTGGTGACTGGACTTGCCATATCGGAGCAGAAGGAACAAAAATAGAATTCCTGCTACGATTCCCAAAATGAGAGGCAGACCGCCGAACACAGAGTGCACGAAATTCCGGAAAATGCTCAGGACTGCTTCAAAGGGTGCTAATAGTCCCGAAAAAAGTGTCTTCAATACATGTGCGATGCGACTGGTATCTGACATGTTTAAAATGTGACCTAACATTTCTATGAAATGTACGGGGCAGTTTGTTGATAATAATGTATGTATCTCTGCTAAGGTCCTTGCAACCTGCAGATCATACGTTTCTCTAGACGAGGTCAAAGGCACAGTTTTTTATGAAAGAATGGCTTTCATTCTGCTTAATGTATCAATTCGAATAGAAGAGATATTCAATGAAGGCCAAATCGTTGCCTCCTTGTCTGGCTTGCTGTTTGGATACAATACTTGCATACAACAAGTGACCCTGGATGTAACACTGACGAGATAGGTCATTCCTGGCAACAAGCCACAACCGTTGTTGTCATTTAACATAACGTAGCTGCCGTTGGAAAGCTGCCTGAAAACAGGTTCTATTTGTGTGGCTGGGGTGCCGTGCAAGTGGCAAGAAAGGTCATTAGATGAACCCTCACAGGTTCCATGTAAATTCATTTCTTGACACAGAAGTGTACCACTTAGCGAGTTTTCACAATTTTTCCCACTAAGAAATACTTCTTTGTTACGCCCACTCCAACATCTATGTGTGTAAGGTAAATTCCAGGTCGACTTAATGTATCCTTTACCCAACCTTTCATACAGGCCCGCTGGTATATCCTGTAGGCAGTATTGAAACTGGAATGTCGTTATTGGTATTGTTATTGTACCATGTATTATCCATTCAATGACAGGCCTCTCGGAAGCTGTTAATGTTAATCTTTCTAGTTTTTCAATGCTCAGCACCGTATAGTCTGCTCCTTTTTGTGCTAAAGAGATTTGTTTATCTGTAAGGTTAAAGATAGAAAATAATGACGTTGTGTTGATTAGACGCCAAGGCACGTAGCCTGAACGCAGATTTTGTAACGTCCAGCCTAACTGTACAATAGAACATAATTGGGACTGGTCATGTTGTAACATTAGCATATCCTGTTCTATTATATCAATATCATATGATACAATGCTGTCCAAAGAATAAATTCTGGGGGACAGAGTCGTTAACCCATTGTCCACTACAGACAGTGATTTTTCCAAATTAATACAATCAATTTCTCGTATTTTTTCAGCAGTTTCAATTTGCGTTATTTTCCAAGCTTCGTTGTAAGCAGCATATATACCGGCGTATATAAAATGTTTTTGATGCTATTTGCGAGGTCCCAATAAGAAATCCTGCAAGTCAGCACCTTTTTTAAGTAAGGTCAAGTGTTGCTTAATTTCAGGTAGTGTGGATTTCTGTAGCCATTCGAGGCATAGTTTTCCTACACTGTATTTTGTTATTATCCCTGGATGTTGTCTCTGGGAATATCTTGGGTCTGGCCTGTTCTGTTTGAACCCCCATGTTTTTTCTAGGAATCTATCTTGACAGTTATAAGTGTCTGTGGGCCAGATCAACCATTTTTTCCAATCAGGATTAGTTCTGTTTTGGTGTAAAATATGGGACACGTCTAACCCCTCATCTGTAATGCTATTTCTATCAGGCATAGGCTTTGGTACAGACGGGTTGTTTAAATCTTTTATCTTGGCTAGGCCAAGACAGGTTGTTTGTTGAATCGTGTAATTCAGGAACATTATTTGTTCTGGGATCATGCAGGCTCTGAATAAGGATCCTAATACCTGTACTTGCCAATCTTTTGAACCCCAGATTGTTTTTGTTTCAATGTTATCTTTCCAGAATTGAAAACCAAATGTAGACAATTGTTCATAAAATTTTGCAGAATATATCTGTTTTGTATTGGTCAACATATTTTTCATTCCTGTCTTATTCACATTTTTGAAATAAAACGTTTCTGGATCTGTGACATTAAACCCTGAGAAGTATGGAAATTTCTCATGAAATGTTTTTGAGCTGCCTTTTGGTGGTGTTGGACAATGTCCCCATTGATTAGAAGTTAAAACATTTCCAGGTTTTGCAGTTTTATGCAAATAGTGGTGCCCATAATGATTAAAGCAATACATTTCTTCATAATCAGATCAACCTTCTAAATAATCATGATCTGTAAATTTTGCTGACATTTCTAAATTAGACATCATATTATTAATAGTCTCAAAGTCCCAATCATCAGAGAAAGTGCTCGGTGAGACAAAGTCACTTAATGAAACCTTGAACTGGTGTGGATACTTCAAGAGTTAAACCGGGCCATAGATGTCGTAATCAGTAGCGTCCCATGCTACACCACCAGGTATAGGAAAGGCTGTGATGTTTACTGATGACAGGTCTCTTTTTTCAACATGAGATGACTTGTGAGGTTTTAGGACCAAGTTGATGTTCTGACTTGCTGTGTCCATTGTACTGTATTTTCCATCAATCATTCTTCCCAAGCTTAAAACTAAAATGAGCCAGAGCAGGAGGAAAAGTACACCTAACACAATCCACAATTCAATCCATGGTGAAATCAGATATATTTCTCCAAGTTGATGAAAGAGTTATCTTATTTTTCTTTGAATGTTTTGTTTGCTGGCTTTTCTTCATGTTCACTAGGATCTTCAGAAAAGTCATCGAAATTGATGATAGAGGCAGTTCTGTCAATTTTTGGAATCACATCAGGATTGTTAATAATCTTTGTAGTTGCTTCTTCCTTTGTCATATTAGTATAGTCAGAGGCTACATCATTGTAGACAGGTGTTTCTTGACGGACTGTTGCAATTTGGGTTTCAAGAGGCATAAGTTCCATGGCTTTGTTGCATAGTCTTTTTTTATTCACTGCAGGTTTATCAAATGTGATTAGTCTCTCAGTTTGAACCTCTTGAATTGTAGCAAGGTTTGGTCTTCTGCTACACCTTGGGAGTCCACTGGGCATACTACTTATTATTGGCCACATGATTGTGGTTTTACCAGGCCGATTGATACAACTCTGTTCTCCTTTTTACCAGCAAGCGGCGGTAGTACTACTGATCTTGTTCTGTTGATTGCTAAGACAGGTACTGCTTTTCTGTAAGAAGGCCAAATTCCTTCTTCACCACAATCTTTTCTCTGACCAGATAACCAATCTTTGAAATCCAGACAGGCCCTGCTGGGACAGGTGGTTTTTCTTCAGTGGCCGTTGACTTTAGCTTTGTGTTACTCAAACTTCTTGTTTCTTTTGTCCTGTAAAACAGCCAAACGATCTTTGATATCAAAGGTTTTTTGTTCCACCACTGAAGTCTGACTATCGAGGTCTTCGATTATCATTCTAGTACCAAACAAAATTTCATACTGAGTGATTCCACCCAGAGAATTTCTTGGCAGATTATTAAGACTACGTTGGACATTTATTAGATGTTTGACCCACACATCACCCGAACCTAATACCCTCGCTGTTATAGATTGCTTTATTTCACTTTTTTTTTTCCCACTACCGCATTACCCTCAGGATGGAAGGGAATAGAGTACCGCAATGCAACGCCCAAACTGGCCATGGCCTCCTTGTAAGCTCGAGAGCTAAACGCAGGACCCTGGTCAGAATGTAGAGTGCCAATTGCGTATGTGCCAATAAAGACTCGCAAATCTTTTATAACAGTTCTGGTGTCAGCCGAGCACTGGGGCCACATCCAAATGAATCTTGTCCTAGTAGTTGTGGGGCCTCATCCGCCCATAGGGACGCCTGCGTGTAGACAGTCTAATGCTATCTAACAGAGGTGTCTGGGCTGGACTGACTGTGCTATTGTCAGTTACCTGGTCCCGTTCATAACTGCGATCTCTGTTGCAGTTCTGACAATCCATTGCAAAGTTATAAATTTGCACGCTCATTCCTGGCCACCAGTACTTCATTTGTAATTCTATTAGAGATTTCAAGATTCCTTGATGTGTCAGACCCTCTCCCATATGTGCTTCTTGAACCAAGTAAGCTCTCCGTTTCCTGTTTGGGATTACTCTGTCCCCACTCCAGGGATTTGAGCAAAAAGAACGGAGTTTGCATCAATTATGTATTTATTTCCGAGTGGATAGTTTAGAAGTAACGCCGCATAATTGGATTCCATTGAGGCTTTTACTGCTAGTAGCATTTTACTGTCTATTCTTTTTTTAGAACGCTTAATTGTAGCTACGGAAGCCGTGTGGACGGCTGCCTTTGCGGCTTCATCAGCCAATGAATTCCCTGCAACGTGAACGCCATCACGTTGATGACTCAGTGTATGGATCACGTGAGTCTTTTGTAGTTCTTTCTGTAAAAGAACTACTTGTTCCCAAAGCATTTTATGCTTTATTGTGCCACCTTTCGCATCTTTGAAACCGTTTTGAACCCAGTTCTGCAAGTATTCATTGTAAGACTGGACGCAGTAATACGAATCGCACACTATTAGTGTGGGGAATTCGCGATCGGTATTCTCAAGCGCCATCTTGAAAGCCTGTAGTTCAGCTCACTGACCTGTACAGTCTCCGAGTGATTGAGTTTTTGTGACCATAGGTCTGTATTTACCTTCGCGTCAGTGACCTTTTACAATCGCGCACACAGCACTATAGGCTTGTTTACCCCCAATTGCGGGCTGTGCTGATCCGTCTGTATATATTATACAGCCGTAATGTTCAAGAGGCAGAATTTCGGTCGGCAGAGGACATTCGTACTCGTATTGGAGAAATTCTTGTGTTTTCAAGCTAGGGTAAAAAACGTATTCAACGTCTGTTGCAGCAAGAGAATTAACCCATTGTATCCATCGTGGATGTAAAGCTTTAGTATTTGGAATGCTCGCTCTGGTCACTGCCTCTAAGGCAGGTACAGATGTAACGACTGATAAGCGTTTTCCCTGTGCAAGGGTTCTTTCTTTTGCTATAGCAGTTTGAACCGAAGCCAGAATTTTCTCAGCTGAAGTGAATTTTATTTCAGCTTTTGTGTACAAGTGTGATTTGTAAGCTATTGGTACCGTTTCACCTTCGTTATAGGTCAGGTACGTGAATCCGCATCTTCCTGGGATGACTCGGATTACAAGGTTGCGCATGTTTACGCGTGTTTGCAGCTTTGTTTTAGCTAACATGTCTGCTTGTATTGAACGTAGAATTTCTGTGTGTTTCTGAGTCCAATTAGTTTGTTTGAAATCAGGTTTTATTAATTCGTAGAGAGGTTTAACCCTCTCTGCATACTTCAGAACGTAAGTACTTCCAAAATTCAGGAAACCTAGAATTGATTGTAAGTATTTCAGAGTTTTTGGTGCTTGGGGCAGTGCACATTTCTCTAAGAAATTGGCTGCTAGGCTTTTCCCTTCACTTGATAACTCATATCCTAGAAATAGGACAGTGAGGTGGGCTCACTGTCCTGTTTTGGAAGGCAGAGAAGTCTGCCTTCCAAAACAACTATAGAGACTATGATATGGAAACAAACTGCCCTGTCAGCTGAGACATATACCCAGAGTAGCACATGTGCAAAGTAGACTGTGGGTAGACTATTCTCTCTGTGCATACCTCCCTTGATAATGGTGAATGTCTATAGTAGAGAATAACATGGAGTACCCTCTCTGTTGAAAACTGTGTCTTGCACAAATGGTGTCCATATTTAATTGTGGGGATATACTGTAGTGTAGTTCCTATATTCCCAATAGGCTCTGTGCATTGAAATAACATAAACAATAGTTTAGACATAGGACTGAAGTCGAATAGGTCTCTATTGAGTATGTTAGATTTAATTGTGAATGCCAGCTAGCTCAGAGATCACTAGAAACTTTCTCGAATAAACAAGAAGGAATTTGTTTCTGACAACCATATAACATGACAACTTTGTTCCCCAAGAATAAGAAATATATCTTCAGAGTCGCGGAAACAATAGATGGCTATTTCACTCAGTCAATCGTGCATTCTTTGTTTCACCAGCGTTTTTGCAGAGAAATAGAGAGACGGGCGTTTTCAATAAACAGGTTATTTATTGAGCAGTCTTTTTTCTCATGCAAGAGAAGTTAATTGCAACAATCGTAATACTTGCTATGAAGTAAAGTGCGTACAGTAAAAGGAGTATTATGAAATAATACTGTAAAAGCATTATATAGTTTCTAAGCCATAAGATACTTAAAATAGAAATAAAACATACAATGATAAATAATGACTAAAAGTACTCAACTGGTGCATCTAAAATACGCCTACCCCGGTGTACCTAACCTAAGTCTAGTATACGGGAAGAAGTAAGTGAGGTGTAGCTTGAGTTAAATAGTTTCTGCCAAGAATCTATCCAAGAATTCTCTAAGGGTCTAATCAGCTCCGTACCTTGGTTATAGAATAAAGGAGGTCTTGTATCTCTCTCTCTCAGGACTCGATCTCCCAGTAACCCGCAAGGATAGCAGGGAAACACTGGAGCTGGATTTCTCGGCGGGAGAAAAGACAGCATCTCTCTCAGTGCGTCAGCCTGAGGGTCGGCTTCCTTCGGCACTCGCTACAGCAGGGCGTCAGGCAAGTAGTTAGTCGATCTGCTCCAAACCACTGTGTGTTTGCTAGGGCAGATGTGGGTATATTAATACCTGGAAGGTTCTGAGTTTGACGTAAGGGTGGATATAATAACGTCACTAAGAACTCAAAGTTCTTTACACGCTCCAGGAGTTCTGAGACAAATCAATACTGAAGCAGGGGGAAGTCCTGTACTGCTGAAGGCTGGTTGTCTTCAAGAACTCATTGTACTCTAGTAGCTTAGTGGAAGTAGCCATGCCGTATTTGGACTGCATTGGCTGTGCCTAAATATGGTTATGATTCTTATGCCTAGATAAGCATATGATAAGTTATACCTATATAAGGGCATGAATCGGAAAAATTACACTAGAGCCCTAGATACATTTTCAACACCCACTCCACGTAGAATGTCCATCTTTACTAAATACTAAGCAGTTATAACATTTCTAAGCATATGTTTACATTCCCACCCCCAAAACACAAAAAATGCATTTGAAATGGTTTGTACACAAAAAATGAGTATTGTACTGTACGTTTTCTAAGCAGTGGTATCATTCAAATAATGCATGTAGTTTTACATTTGAAATGCTGACTGAATGATTCACGAAATTACATTCATGAAATGGCTCTTAATACAGAAGAGAAGGTCGAGACTATTTCATCATAGATTTATATAATACTGTACATGTGCAAGAAGCTAAATTTAAATATTGTCTCTAGGTATCAAAAAATAGAAATCTTGTTCTCTAAGAATAGTTCTACATTAGGCAGATTACTCTGTGCCAAAAAAGGTAAATATTTTGGTATTGAGAAAAAATAATTTTGTTGTAGTAAAAAATAGTTCTAAATTTTAGAAGTTCTGTTTATCCAAACTGAAGGCTGAAATCAAAGTTCAGGGAATGCTGTGTGCTTGTTTCTCAAGAGTTATTCTCGTTGTTAGGAGACAACATTAACTCAGATAGGCTGGCAAAGAATTTGTCTACCACAGTAGGTGAAATCTGGGCCATTTCCGAAAAAGTAGAAATAGTGCATATGTGAGATGCATGACCGTCAGCATTATCTGGATCAGCAATGTTCACAGAAAGTTGTACCTGTGTGCCGCTTTCATCTCGTACCTCACCGCCACCTAGTGGTAATGGTGAGGTCTCAACGAATGCCGTCATCAGAATTAGTAGCCGCTGGGGACAGCATGTTGCATGAGCCGTTACCGAACCACGCAAAGTATCAACATCCATAGGTACTGCTGATGGAAGTGAGAGACAGACGTCTAACACGCATTCTTCTCCGCAGAGCAGGCATCGTAGAACAGGTAAGATGCAATCTTGCCAGATTGGTCTGATTGATAGAAACCATGTGGTATTCAGATCTCTTAGACGAGCCAAGCCGAGGACCTGTGTTATCTTATTTCGGTACCGCATTGCCTGAATCGTTTGTTCCATGGTAATCTGGGTATCGCTGGTGACTGGACTTGCCATATCGGAGCAGAAGGAAAAAAAATAGAATTCCTGCTACGATTCCCAAAATGAGAGGCAGACCGCCGAACACAGAGTGCACGAAATTCCGGAAAATGCTCAGGACTGCTTCAAAGGGTGCTAATAGTCCTGAAAAAAGTGTCTTAAATACATGTGCGATGCCACTGGTATCTGACATGTTTAAAATGTGACCTAACATTTCTATGAAATGTACGGGGCAGTTTGTTGATAATAATGAATGTATCTCTGCTAAGGTCCTTGCAACCTGCAGATCATACGTTTCTCTAGACGAGGTCAAAGGCACAATTTTTTGTAAAATAATGACTTTCATTCTGCTTAATGTATCAATTCGAATAGAAGAGATATTCAATGAAGGCCAAATCGTTGCCTCCTTGTCTGGCTTGCTGTTTGGATACAATACTTGCATACAACAAGTGACCCTGGATGTAACACTGACGAGATAGGTAATTCCTGGCAACAAGCCACAACAGTTGTTGTCATTTAACATAACGTAGCTGCCGTTGGAAAGCTGCCTGAAAACAGCTTCTATTTGTGTGGCTGGGGTGCCGTGCAAGTGGCAAGAAAGGCCATTAGATGAACCCTCACAGGTTCCATGTAAATTCATTTCTTGACACAGAAGTGTACCACTTAGCGAGTTTTCACAATTTTTCCCACTAAGAAATACTTCTTTGTTACACCCACTCCAACATCTATGTGTGTAAGGTAAATTCCAGGTCGACTTAATGTATCCTTTACCCAACCTTTCAACAGGCCCGCTGGTATATGCTGTAGGCAGTATTGAAACTGGAATGTCGTTATTGGTATTGTTATTGTACCATGTATTATCCATTCAATGACAGGCCTCTCGGAAGCTGTTAATGGTAATCTTTCTAGTTTTTCAATGCTCAGCACCGTATAGTCTGCTCCTTTTTGTGCTAAAGAGATTTGTTTATCTGTAAGGTTAAAGATAGAAAATAATGACGTTGTGTTGATTAGACGTCAAGGCACGTAGCCTGAACGCAGATTTTGTAACGTCCAGCCTAACTGTACAATAGAACATAATTGGGACTGGCCATGTTGTAACATTAGCATATCCTGTTCTATTATATCAATATCATATGATACAATGCTGTCCAAAGAATAAATTCTGGGGGACAGAGTCGTTAACCCATTGTCCACTACAGACAGTGATTTTTCCAAATTAATACGATCAATTTCTCGTATTTTTTCAGCAGTTTCAATTTGCGTTATTTTCCAAGCTTCGTTGTAAGCAGCATATATACCGGCATATATGAAACGTTTTTGATGCTATTTGCGAGGTCCCAATAAGAAATCCTGCAAGTCAGCACCTTCTTTAAGTAAGGTCAAGTGTTGCTTAATTTCAGGTAGTGTGGATTTCTGTAGCCATTCGAGGCATAGTTTTCCTACACTGTATGTTGTTATTATCCCTGGATGTTGTCTCTGGGAATATCTTGGGTCTGGCCTGTTCTGTTTGAACCCCCATGTTTTTTCTAGGAATCTATCTTGACAGTTATAAGTGTCTGTGGGCCAGATCAACCATTTTTTCCAATCAGGATTAGTTCTGTTTTGGTGTAAAATATGGGACACGTCTAACCACTCATCTATAATGCTATTTCTATCAGGCATAGGCTTTGGTACAGACGGGTTGTTTAAATCTTTTATCTTGGCTAGGCCAAGACAGGTTGTTTGTTGAATTGTGTAATTCAGGAACATTATTTGTTCTGGGATCATGCAGGCTCTGAATAAGGATCCTAATCCCTGTACTTGCCAATCTTTTGAACCCCAGATAGTTTTTGTTGCAATGTTATCTTTCCAGAATTGAAAACCAAATGTAGACAATTGTTCATAAAATTTTGCAGAATATATCTGTTTTGTATTGGTCAACATATTTTTCATTCCTGTCTTATTCACATTTTTGAAATAAAACGTTTCTGGATCTGTGACATTAAACTCTGAGAAGTATGGAAATTTCTCATAAAATGTTTTCGAGCTGCCTTTTGGCGGTGTTGGACAATGTCCCCATTGATTAGAAGTTAAAACATGTCCAGGTTTTGCAGTTTTATGCAAATAGTGGTGCCCATAATGATTAAAGCAATACATTTCTTCATAATCAGATGAACCTTCTAAATAATCATGATCTGTAAATTTTGCTGACATTTCTAAATTAGACATCATATTATTAATAGTCTCAAAGTCCCAATCATCAGAGAAAGTGCTCGGTGAGACAAAGTCACTTAATGAAACCTTGAACTGGTGTGGATACTTCAAGAGTTCAACCGGGCCATAGATGTCGTAATCAGTAGCGTCCCATGCTACACCACCAGGTATAGGAAAGGCTGTGATGTTTACTGATGACAGGTCTCTTTTTTCAACATGAGATGACTTGTGAGGTTTTAGGACCAAGTTGATGTTCTGACTTGCTGTGTCCATTGTACTGTATTTTCCATCAATCATTCTTCCCAAGCTTAAAACTAAAATGAGCCAGAGCAGGAGGAAAAGTACACCTAACACAATCCACAATTCAATCCATGGTGAAATCAGATATATTTCTCCAAGTTGATGAAAGAGTTCTCTTTTTTTTCTTTGAATGTTTTGTTTGCTGGCTTTTCTTCATGTTCACTAGGATCTTCAGAAAAGTCATCAAAATTGATAAAATAGCCAGAGGCAGTGCTGTCAATTTTTGGAATCGCATCAGGATTGTTATTAATCTTTGTAGTTGCTTCTTCCTTTGTCATATTAGTATAGTCAGAGGCTACATCATTGTAGACAGGTGTTTCTTGACGGACTGTTGCAATTTGGGTTTCAAGAGGCATAAGTTCCATGGCTTTGTTGCATAGTCTTTTTTTATTCACTGCAGGTTTATCAAATGTGATTAGTCTCTCAGTTTGAACCTCTTGAATTGTAGCAAGGTTTGGTCTTCTGCTACACCTTGGGAGTCCACTGGGCATACTACTTATTATTGTCCACATGATTGTGGTTTTACCAGGCCGATTGATACAACTCTGTTCTCCTTTTTACCAGCAAGGGGCGGTAGTACTACTGATCTTGTTCTGTTGATTGCTAAGACAGGTACTGCTTTTCTGTAAGAAGGCCAAATTCCTTCTTCACCACAATCTTTTCTCTGACCAGATAACCAATCTTTGGAATCCATACAGGTCTTGCTGGGACAGGTGGTTTTTCTTCAGTGGCCGTTGACTTTAGCTTTGTGTTACTCAAACTTCTTGTTTCTTTTAAGTCCTGTAAAACAGCCAAACGATCTTTGATATCAAAGGTTTTTTGTTCCACCACTGAAGTCTGACTATCGAGGTCTTCGATTATCATTCTAGTACCAACCAAAATTTCATACTGAGTGATTCCACCCAGAGAATTTCTTGGCAGATTATTAAGACTACGTTGGACATTTATTAGATGTTTGACCCACACATCACCCGAACCTAATACCCTCGCTGTTATAGATTGCTTTATGTCACTTTTTTCTTTCCCACTACCGCATTACCCTCAGGATGGAAGGGACTAGAGTACCACAACGCAACGCCCAAACTGGCCATGGCCTCCTTGTAAGCTCGAGAGCTAAACGCAGGACCCTGGTCAGAATGTAGAGTGCCGATTGCGTATGTGCCAATAAAGACTCACAAATCTTTTATAACAGTTCTGGTGTCAGCCGAGCACTGGGGCCACATCCAAATGAATCTTGTCCTAGTAGTTGTGGGGCCTCATCCGCCCATAGGGACGCCTGCGTGTAGACAGTCTAATGCTATCTAACAGAGGTGTCTGGGCTGGACTGACTGTGCTATTGTCAGTTACCTGGTCCGGTTCATAAATGCGATCTCTGTTGCAGTTCTGACAATCCATTGCAAAGTTATACATTTGCACGCTCATTCCCGGCCACCAGTACTTCATTTGTAATTCTATTAGAGATTTCAAGATTCCTTGATGTGTCAGACCCTGTCCCATATGTGCTTCTTGAACCAAGTAAGCTCTCCGTTTCCTTTTTGGGATTACTCTGTCCCCCACTCCAGGGATTTGAGCAAAAAGAACGGAGTTTGCATCAATTATGTATGTATTTCCGAGTGGATAGTTTAGAGGTAACGCCGCATAATTGCCTTCCATTGAGGCTTTTACTGCTAGTAGCATTTTACTGTCTATTCTTTTTTTAGAATGCTTAATTGTAGCTACGGAAGCCGTGTGGACGGCTGCCTTTGCGGCTTCATCAGCCAATGAATTCCCTGCAACGTGAACGCCATCACGTTGATGACTCAGTGTATGGATCACGTGAGTCTTTTGTAGTTCTTTCTGTAAAAGAACTACTTGTTCCCAAAGCATTTTATACTTTATTGTGCCACCTTTCGCATCTTTGAAACCGTTTTGAACCCAGTTCTGCAAGTATTCATTGTAAGACTGGACGCAGTAATACGAATCGCACACTATTAGTGTGGGGAATTCGCGATCGGTATTCTCAAGTGCCATATTGAAAGCCTGTAGTTCAGCTCGCTGACCTGTACAGTCTCCGAGTGATTGAGTTTTTGCGACCATAGGTCTGAATTTACCTTCGCGTCAGTGACCTTTTACAATCGCGCACACAGCACTATAGGCTTGTTTACCCCCAATTGCGGGCTGTGCTGATCCGTCTGTATATATTATACAGCCGTAATGTTCAAGAGGCAGAATTTCGGTCGGCAGAGGACATTCGTACTCGTATTGGAGAAATTCTTGTGTTTTCAAGCTAGGGTAAAAAACGTATTCAACGTCTGTTGCAGCAAGAGAATTAACCCATTGTATCCATCGTGGATGTAAAGCTTTAGTATTTGGAATGCTCGCTCTGGTCACTGCCTCTAAGGCAGGTACAGATGTAACGACCGATAAGCGTTTTCCCTGTGCAAGGGTTCTTTCTTTTGCTATAGCAGTTTGAACCGCTGCCAGAATTTTCTCAGCTGAAGTGAATTTTATTTCAGCTTTTGTGTACAAGTGTGATTTGTAAGCTATTGGTACCGTTTCACCTTCGTTATAGGTCAGGTACGTGAATCCGCATCTTCCTGGGATGACTTGGATTACAAGGTTGCGCATGTTTACGCGTGTTTGCAGCTTTGTTTTAGCTAACATGTCTGCTTGTATTGAACGTAGAATTTCTGTGTGTTTCTGAGTCCAATTAGTTTGTTTGAAATCAGGTTTTATTAATTTGTAGAGAGGTTTAACCCACCCAAACTATCTCTACCTAATTCTTTATAGGATTTTACAATTATTCTGGCAAGTTCAAAAGGTTGTTCTGCTATATCTGTTTCTTTTAATTTTTGGCGGACCGCCACTGATGCGGTTTGTCCTTTTATGTTGGCTACTAGTATAGCCGAGACTTGTTTAAAATCTTTCAGTAATTTCATACCTAGATTTAAAGCAGGCTCTGGACCATATTCATTTTGAATCTGTCTTAGTACATCTGGTATAACCACCATGTGTTTTGTGTAGATTGAGGCAAAGACTGTTCCCTAAGTTTCACAGTCTTCCACATGTGGTGCGATCCCCATTGCTAAACAGATTGTCAGAATTCTGTGTTTTTCATGAGGTGTACTATCAGGGAATACTGCCTCTATTTGAATAATCTTTTGATCCAACCAGAACGGAAATTGTTCCAGTTTTGCGGGTAATTTACCAATGACTGATTGTATAGTCCGTGGTGTAATTTTATTTGTATTCCCCTAGTGAGGGGTTTGCTGTGGAATTGTTATTGCTGGTTGGACTGTTAAAGTCCGCATGACATATTGGACTAATTGTCTATGTATTTTAATTAATTGTTTTACTTGAACTAACAGTTTTCTGTCTGACATTTCTTCAATGTCAGGATGTGGTGTATAGCTGGCTAGAACCGGCCATGTTGCTCCTGGTCTACCTAGTGGACGAGCCTGGTAATGTGATTTTTATGTTTTAGGGCGCCATTAAACCAGAGCTGATGCTCCTGGTAAGTTAGTGGAATTTCGACGTCCTCGAAAGGAACGTATTCCGCTGGAAGTTCCTCTGCTTTGTAGTAGTGGAACTCATGTGTCACAGCATTTGTTGCTGAAAAAGTTATCCATGAATGGAATACCTCTGTCTGCCGATACTCATGTGCCTCTACCACAAATATGACTGTACCACCTCTTGATGATACTCCATTATTTATTAGTTTGTAAGTTACACTCTTTCTTACATTTACCGGGATGATTACTGCATCCGGCTTGTTTTGCTGAAGACTTGTGTCCTCGGCTAATAGTTGAGTTGCTATTCTAGCTCTCCTCCTTTCGTCGTCACTCTCCGTCATTTTGTAGACTGAAAGTTTGCAGAGTATGTTTTCAAGGAAACAAAGATTAGGTGCACAATATTTTGGAACACTGCATTCTTCAACGTTGAATAAACAAAAAAACGAATACATATGATTCTCGTCCTATTTAGTTCTGGTGGATACTAACCTTTTACCCACTCCAGACGTCTATTGGAGTTTTTACGGAAAAAGGGGTCGGTGTGAAAAGCACGACTGAGTTACTCTAGTATCTAGCGTTAAATTATCGCCTTACCAAACGTTGGGCGCCATGTAGTGTAGTTCCTATATTCCCAATAGACTCTGCGCATTGGAATAACATAAACGATAGTTTAGACGTAGGACTGAAGTTGACTAGGTCTCTATTGAGTATGTTAGACTTAATTGTGAATGCCAGCTAGCTCAGAGGTCACTAGAAACTTTCTTGAATAAAGAAGGGATTAGTTTCTGACAACCATATAACATGACAACTTTGTTCCCCAAGAATTAGAAATATATCTTCAGAGTCGCGGAAACAATAGAAGGCTATTTCACTCAGTCAATCGTGCATGCTTCGTTTCACCAGGGTTTTTGCAGAGAATTAGAGAGACGGGCATTTTCAATAAAAAGATTATTTATTGAGCAGTCTTCTTTCTTATGCATGAGAAGCTAATTGCAACAATCGTAATACTTGCTATGAAGTAAAGTGCGTACAGTAAAAGGAGTATTATGAAATAATACTGTAAAAGCATTATATGGTTTCTAAGCCATAAGATACTTAAAATAGATAAAATACATACAATGATAAATAATGACTAAAAGTACTCAACTGGTGCATCTAAAATACGCCTACCCCGGTGTACCTAACCTAAGTCTAGTACAAGGGAAGAAGTAAGTGAGGTGTAGCTTGAGTTAAATAGTTTCTGCCAAGAATCTATCCAAGAATTCTCTAAGGGCCTAATCAGCTCCGTACCTTGGTTATAGAATGAAGGAGGTCCTGTATCTCTCTCTCAGGACTCTATCCCCCAGTAACCTGCAAGGGTAGCAAGGAAACACTGGAGCTGGATTTTTCGGCAGGAGAAAAGACAGCGTCTCTCTCAGTGTGTCAGCTGGAGGGTCGGCTTCCTTCGGTACTCGATACAGCAGGGCGTCGGGCAAGTAGTTAGTCGATCTGCTCCAAACCACTGTGTGTTTGCCAGAGCAGATGTGGGTATATTTATACCTGGAAGGTGCCGAGTTTGACGTAAGGGTGGGCATAATAACGTCACTAAGAACTCAAAGTTCTTTACACACTCCAGGAAAACAATACTGAAGCAGGGGGAAGTCCTGTACTGCTGAAGGCTAGTTGTCTTCAAGAGCTCGTTGTACTCTAGGAGCTTAGTGGAAGTAGCCATGACGCATTTGGACTGCATTGGCTGTGCCTAAATATGGTTATGATTCTTATGCCTATATAAGGATATGATAAGGTATACCTATATAAGGGCATTAATCGGGAAAATTACACTAGAGCCCTAGATACGTTTACAACAATACTCACCTCTCTTTCAGACATCTCTCAATGGTGACAATCATACGTAATTTTGATGCACGGCAGCTGATAGGAGTGCATATTAGAGCATGAAGATGCACTGCTCTCTGTGCCAATACCTCTCTTTTTTATCAGAGATCCCTACAGTGTGGATAAGACTGATCCGTCTACCGACACCTCACTGTTGCATGACAATTCAACATAGCTGCATAACAAAATAATTGGGTTCTTCAATCCCAAGTGTCTGCAACATAAAAGACGTGCCTACTACCAGAGAGATATATATACATGCAGCAGCATTTTACAGTCCCTCAGGATGGAACTGCCAGTTTTGGTGGATAGTGCAACACAATAATAAAACTGAAACTTATAATACGTAATAGGCAAAGAAATCAAAAGTAACTTAAACAGTTTTATTACAACAAAATGGTTTAACAGCAATATAAAACAACAACGTAAGTAACAAACTATATGAACAACTTTGAAACAAACAAAAACAACCAACTATATAACGTAACTTTTTTTGACACCCATCGGCAGGCGTCAACGTCTCCCCCTTTTCGCTTTTCCTACTGCATTTTGATTCATGTAGCACTTTTTTTCCAGTCTTTTAGCCACCTATGTTAAGCTATTGTTGATGTAGAATTACACTTCATCAGTTCTTTCCATTTGGGATAACTATAGCCATTTATGGACTGTTCACACAGATGCCACTATTGGTTTGTGTACCTTATGTCCGTACAAGAATTGGACACGGGATAGGATCTCGTTATTGGTCCTTGAAATCCTCAAAGTTGTTTTGATTTTAATTGTGTTTGTTGTGCATGTAATGCAATGTGATGGGTTATATATGTAGGAGAAATGAGACATGTGAGTTTGATTGAAAGTATGCTTGTGTGTGGGTTGTGAGTAGGAATGCTCCAGAGTGAGTGTACATATCTCTAAACACTGAATGTTATGTTTTTCTTTTCTTATCTTTATACAATGGTTTGTGATCAAGATACACAACTAGAGATCTTCAATAATATGTATTCAACATATTTGCCAAAGTAAAGATATTTGAAAAAATAGATATTGTTTTCTGATATAAAATTATTTGAGTTATATTAGTTTCTCTGAATCACAAGGCTCCACTGTGACTTCTAAGCACCTGAGATTTCCTTTGAGGTATTCCGCTGTTAACCGCGGCGGCAATTCTGCTGCGGTGTGGCAGTTTAGCGCAGTGGGAGGGTCCGCGTCGGCTAACGGACGTGCCCAGCACTACGGTGGTAGGGCTCGCGACGGCCTTTGGCCGACGAATGCACGCAACGGGTAACGTTTTTAGTAAGCAGTATAGTTGTTTATGTTGGGTTCTGCAGACACCTAATCCCTGCCTTACTATTTTGACTCCAGGGGCCCCCTTTCTTCTAAGAAACAAATACAAACATGTATGGTTATTATCGCTAATTTATAAATCCTAGTATATGGCTATTTCAAGAAAACACCATTGTTGTTATGTTTTCAAATGCAATAGGCATGGAGTACATGAGACATTGGCTAGTGATATGAATTGGGAGTTATGTATTCAGTATATTCTTCATTTATTTCTCTTAGAGCTTAACATTATTCAGCCCAGCCAATGTGTTTCATCCATCAGGGTTCAGACAATATTGTTTATCGTTCAGATAATTTCCTCTATTTTTAATCACAGCACAGAAAGGTTCATAGTAGAGTTTCATTAATTCTTTTTGTTAGGCTTGGCCAATAATAAGAGAGTGTCAATACTAACTGAGTCATCCACTTCAGACCTCCAAATTAGGCAGATATTTGTTTTCAAAAGACAAAATGTCCTCTCCAGCCCAACAACGCAAAACCAAACGTCACTCCGTTTTGTGTTGTTGGGCTCAAGAGGACATTTTGTTTGTTGAAAACAAAGCTCTGCCTAATTTGGAGGTTTTAATTGGATGACACAGTTGGGACTGACACTCTCACCTTTGCTAACACAAACCACAGTGTTTAACACTACAAATCGCAATATCACCACTCAAACACCTCATAGGACTAAAGTGTATGTATAGTGAAGTTCAATAAAAACTTTGGCTTGTATTAACACATTCCATAATCTTTCTTTCATAGTTTGGCAAATACTACTTGCATTACTTATATACACATGGAACACTTCATTTTCTACACAATATCCAAACCTTGCTCACACCTCTACATTATAATGTATACTTCTCAAAATCTTTATTAACACATCTACTCCTCCAAACACAGAGTTTCACTCTATGAACATGGTGTGGAATAACCAACATTAGTACACTTACTGACACTTCACAACAAATGTTATAAAATATATTATTAAATGTCTGAACTTGGAGTTCTTCCTTAAATGCAGATGAAGTCGCCAGTCTCTTTCAGCTCCAAATTAAGGCACATCTGCTGAGCAAAACTCAAAGAGACTTCCTTCTCCAAAGCGCCAAGGACAAACTAAGCTTTTTCTGGTTCTGAGGTCAAGGACATCACAGCATTTATTTAATGATGTAATAAGAATGGTAACTATTGGTTGGGCCTTGGCCCTATTTTTTTTACCTCCCACCTTCGATTTTGCAAGACTCTCTCAGGATCGTAAAACATCTTGTGGCAGACAAAGTAATTTTACATGCGGTTCTTGTGAGTGTCTTACGGTATCAAATGAGCTCCATGCGGCTACCTTCAATCCCGGAAGGTTGCACTCTATTCTCGTGAGACTCTGGTGGGATCGCAATAGATTTGAAGGGAAATAGTAGAATATGGGAATCACTACCCACTCCACTAAAAACCCTCTGTTGGATAATGGCTGTGCATACTTTAGTTTGAGGAGGGACAGCCTCAAATAAATGCATAGTAGGATATGTGCAGGGATTGACCTCTCTGCTGAAACCCTCTAATGCATAACAGAGGGTGTGCTGTAGGACTGTCCCATCAATCAATCAATCAATGACATTTATAGAGCGCACTACCTACCCGTAGGGTCTCAAGGCGCTTAGAGGGAGGGGGGTGCCGTTACTGCTCGAACAGCCAGGTCTTGAGCTTCTTCCTGAAGGAGAGGTGGTCTTGGGTCAGGCGCAGGTCGGCCGGGAGGGAGTTCCAGGTCTTGGCGGCCAGGTAGGAGAAGGACCTTCCTCCTGTTGTGGCTCTACGGATGCGTGGAATGGCGGCGAGGGCGTGGCTGGCAGATCGGAGGTGGCGTTTGGGAACGTAGAAGTTGATTCGGTTGTTGAGGTAGCTCGGGCCTTGGTCGTGTAGGGCTTTGTGTGCGTGGGTGAGGAGCCGGAAGGTGATTCTTTTGTTGACGGGGAGCCAGTGCAGGTCTCTCAGGTGTCCGGAGATGTGGCTGTTCCGTGGGATGTCGAGGATGAGTCGGGCTGAGGCGTTCTGGATCCGCTGGAGTCTCTTCTGGAGCTTGGCGGTGGTTCCGGCGTAGAGTGCGTTGCCGTAGTCCAGTCGGCTGGTGACGAGGGCCTGGGTGACGGTCTTCCTGGTCTCCGTGGGGATCCACCAGAAGATCTTCCGAAGCATGCGCAGGATGTTGAAGCACGACGAGGAGACGGCGTTGACTTGCCTGGTCATGGAGAGGGAGGAGTCCAGGATGAAGCCCAGGTTGCGTGCGTGGTTCGTCGGTTTGGGTGCGGTGCCCAGGGCGGGGGGCCACCAGGAGTCGTCCCAGGCGGAGGGCGAGGAGCCCAGGATGAGGACCTCCGTCTTGTCTGAGTTCAGTTTCAGGCGGCTCGTCGTCATCCACTCGGCTACCTCTTTCATCCCTTCGTGCAGGTTGGCTCTGGCGGTGGCGGGGTCGTTGGTCAGGGAGAGGATCAGCTGGGTGTCGTCGGCGTAGGAGATTATGTTGAGGTTGTGTTGGCGTGCGATGGCCGCGAGGGGGCTCATGTAGACGTTGAAGAGGGTAGGGCTCAGCGAGGATCCTTGAGGGACGCCGCAGATGACTTCGGTGGCCTCTGACTTGTACGGTGGTAGGCGGACTCTCTGTGTTCTTCCATCGAGGAAGGAGACGATCCATTCCAGTGCCTTCTCCTGGATTCCGACGTTGCTGAGGCGCTGCACTAGGGTGCGGTGGCAGACCGTGTCGAAAGCAGCGGAGAGGTCTAGGAGGATGAGGGCCGCTGTTTCTCCGTTGTCCATCAGGGCTCGGATGTCGTCGGTGGCGGCGATGAGGGCGGTCTCGGTGCTGTGGTTGGCACGGAAGCCGGACTGCGAGGGGTCGAGGGATCCATTCGTCTCGAGGAAGGCGGCCAGCTGTTTGTTGACGGTCTTCTCGATGACTTTGGCTGGAAACGGGAGTAGTGAGATGGGGCGGTAATTCTTGAGTTCGGTGGGGTCTGCCGTAGGTTTCTTGAGTAGAGCGCTGAGTTCGGCGTGCTTCCAGCTCTCGGGGAAGGTGGCGGTGTCGAATGAGGTGTTGATAATGTCCCGCAGGTGGGGTGCGATGACAGCGGCGGCTTTGTTGAAGACGTGGTGAGGGCAGGGGTCGTTCGGAGATCCGGAGTGGATGGAGTTCATCATGCGGACGGTGTCTTCGGTGCTGATCGGGGTCCAGGCTCGGAGGGTGGTGGTGGGGGGCGTTGCTGTGGTCGTGGCGTGGGTCGGATGGGTGCTGAAGCTGTTGTGTATGTCCGCGATCTTGTTGTGGAAGTAGGAGGTGAGGGAGTATCAGAGGTCTTGCGATGGGGTGATGTCGTTGTTTCCGGCGTTGGGGTTGGACAGCTCTTTCACGATGTTGAAGAGTTCCTTGCAGTTGTGTGCGTTGTTGTCCAGTCGGTTCTTGAAAGCCGTTTTCTTTGCGGTGCGGATCAGTTGGTGGTGTTTCCGGGTGGCGAGCTTGAGGGTGGTCCTGTTGTCCGGTGTGGGTTCCTTTCTCCAGACATTCTCGAGGGCTCGGCAGTTCTTCTTGGAGCTCTTGAGTTCGTCGGTGAACCATGGGGCTTTCTTACTGCCGGGTCTGCTGGGCGGGGTCCTCAGAGGGGCGATTTCGTCTGCGCAGTTGCTGATCCACTTCGTGAGGTTGTCGGCGGCCTGGCTGGGGTTCGCTGAGCTGGCCGGAGGGTGCTGGCTCAGGGAAGCGGCGAGCTGGTCGGCTGTGATCTTGTTCCAGCTTCTTCGAGCAACCTGTTGCTGGTGGTGGTGGATCGTCGTTCTTCTGAAGGTGAAATGGACGCATCTGTGGTCCGTCCAGTGGAGTTCTGTGGCGTGGCTGAAAGCGATGTCTTTGCTGGATGAGAAGATGGCGTCGAGTGTGTGTCCGGCGAGGTGGGTGGGGGTGCTCACCAGTTGCTTGAGTCCAAGGTTGGCGAGGTTGTCGAGCAGGGTGCTGGCATCCTTTTATACCTCTCTCTCAGATAACAAGTGTGCATAATAGTCAGTGGGAAGGGACAGCTTCTCCTTCCAGACCTCTTTCTCTCTCAAATGACGGGTGTGCATAGTAGTGAGTGGGAAGGGACTGCCCTTTCCTCTCAGACCTCTCTCTGAGATGACGGGTGTGTATAGTAATGAGTGGAGAAGGACAGCCCTTCCCTTCCAGATCTCGCTCTCAATGATGGGTATGCATGGCAGAGTGTAGGAAGGGACTTCCCTCTCTTTTCATGACCCCTCTCTCACATGAAAAGTGTGCATAGTAGGGTGTGGGGAGGGACTGGCCTTTCTGGTGAGACCTCTGTCTGTAATAATGGGTGTGCATAGTAGGGTTATTAGGCTAGACTGGCTTTTTCTTTAAGACATCTCTCGGAGATGATTGGTATGCATAGTAGGGTGTGGGGAAGGACTGCCCTCCCCTTTTAGACCTCTTTCTCAGATGACTGGTATGCGTGGTAGACTGTGTGGAGGGACAGGCCACTCTGCTGAGACCTCTCTATGTAAAGATGGGTGTGTCTAATGTGTGGGGAGGGACTGTCCTCTTCTTTTAGAACTCTCTCTCAGATGATGGGTGTGAATAGTAGGATGTGTAGAGGGACTGGCCTCTCTGCTGAGACATCTCTCTGTAATGATGGGTGTGCGTAGTAGGGTGTTTAGAGGAACTGCACTCTCCTTCCATACCTCCTTCTCAGATGATGGCTATCCTTAGTAGGGTGTTTAGATGAGCCACAAATCTTCTCACATCTCTTCTCAAACCAATGAACATAAATTGTAGAGTCTGATAAACAGCATCTCCAGCAAGACTCCTTCATACAGCAACAAGGGTGCATAGCAGAGTATATTCAAACATCACCTACTCCTTCCTACTTTTCATGATCACTTGGGAGTATCACAAGATCATCATTTTTTATTTTATTTAACCTTCTAATCATCACAGTACATATCTCTTACACACTTCCTCTAAAAAACAAGGAACACAATATGCATTCCTGCTTTAATAGAGTTTATTGAAAACTCACATACTCCATTTTACTTTTGACAAATCCGCTGGAGTCTGGTGAGAGCCTAAAAATGAGTTAAAAACAAAATGCATTTATTTTCTTCATAGTACATGTCCCTTAGACACCACTCTCTAAACCTAGTGGGACAGCATGCCTTTCTGCAGCCCCTTTGCATTGGTTTGTTTACTTCATTTCCAATTTTTCACAGTAAACAGTAATGACAGCCATTTTCTTTTTTTTGTGGAGTTTTTTATAGCGCAAACTAGACCCAATCGATCAGGTATCAGAGTGCTTTACACACCAATTTCGTTACAGATAGACACATTTATTTTTGTTAGGCACAGGGAGATTAAGTGATTTGACCAGAATCACAGGATGTTGAGCGTCGTTGCCAAGACTTGAACCCGGTTCCCCAGCTTCGAGGTCAACCACTCTAGCCGTAAGCCTACATCCTCTCTATTTTATTTCTAACATTCCAAAATCCAGCCAATCAGAGCGCTCACTCTCGTGAAAGTTGCAGGAGCCTTTTGCTATCACAAAACATGAAGGATCATGGAAAAAATGGGCCTCTCTCACAATCACAGAGTTCTATTTTTGATATTGAGACTCTCACAAGCCTAATTGCCCAAATATGCTATTATTATTTACCCCTAATATCTCAAAGACTACTGAATGGATTTACACCAAATCACAAAAAATATAATCTGCATACCAAGAACTAGCTTCCTGCCGAATTTGGTGCAATGTTGTTCAGCAGTTTTTCCTGTAGCCTTGTCTAAATAGGTCTATGGAAAATGCATGAGGCTTCTGCATTTAGAACCTCCCCTTTTTACTCATCCCCACTTGATGGACCACTCCGAAACTTTCCAAGAAGGAGCTGAGGTGGATGAATTTTTTCGGGGAAAGTTTTGTGAAGATTCATCAATTGGGGCCAAAGTTATCTTGCTTTTCTTGATATATATATATATATATTACCTACTGGCGGTCGCCAGTAGGTAGTTATAGTTAGGATTATTTTCAATAGAAAAACCGCAACATTCTATTGGGAATAACTTTGGCGCTGGTTGAGGAATCTGCCTGAAAATTTCCTAAAATTTGCCTCGTGGCGCTACGGTCCTTCCCTGAAAGTTTGGAGGGGATTCGTCAAGCGGGGGCCGAGATAAAAGGGGGGTCCCAAAGCGTGTTTTCCCCATGT
Organism: Lissotriton vulgaris; assembly: GCF_964263255.1. Classification (NCBI taxonomy): domain Eukaryota; kingdom Metazoa; phylum Chordata; class Amphibia; order Caudata; family Salamandridae; genus Lissotriton; species Lissotriton vulgaris. The sequence goes on along the minus strand of NC_141698.1, from coordinate 648,660,109 downwards.
TAAATTCCATAGGGCGGTCGACCTCACTTTTAGCCCGAATGGCTGAATGGATTTCCACCAAACTTGGCAAAATTGTAGGGACTGGTAGCCCGATGTGCCTTTGCTATGTCTCAAGATATGTGCTCCAGTGTATTTTGAGTAATTTAGGTTAAAAAATATATATATATCTATAAGCGCGCCCCGGTACGCGCACCGGGTGCAAACCAGCGCACTACGCGAGTTCGCACGTGGAAAGCTGATTGGCTCTCGGGTGTCTGTAAACATTCCAAACATTCCGGAGCGGCCTCCATCTTGTGTCTCGGTAGGATCGAGACACAAGCAGTGGCAAAAACAAAGAGGGGGATGACCAAAAGGGGGCAGGATAGACCCCCCTGACCCCCTATGTTTGATGTGGGGGCCATAAAAAGGCCTCGCGGGGCAAAAAAAATAAATTTATTTTACGATTTGCGCGGGGGGAGCGCCCGGTACGCGCACCGGGGAGCGTACCATGGGGAAAAAAGAATGACAGAGTTTTTTTAAAATGTAGCCTTTTTTTTATAAATTGGAGGTAGTTCTGAAAAGAACTGTTTTTTTCTTCTTTTTGTTGTTTTATATTTTTTTTTATGTTTTTTTGAACATTTTGTACTTTTTTTGGCTTTTATGAACTATTTTATTTTTTTTTGTTATTTTTATGGGGAGAAACAAACAACAAGGAATTGAAAACGGCTCAACTGAAGCAAAAAAAAAAAAACAGGAAAAAATTATGGATTTTTGGGGCATTTGTGGTTGTCACCAGCACGGTTGATGAGCTTTATGCTTTGCTCACCATAGGTGATGGTGTTCCCACAAAAAATACAAGTGATCTTGTATTTCCCAAACTGGGGTTGAATGTTTGGGACCATCTCTCTTGTCTCTGGTCCCGATGGAGTGGGTTGCTTTCTTTTTGAGGTGCTGGGTGAAGGTTGGGGAGGGTTACTGGCCAGTTCTCTCACTTCTGCCGCAGCATAGTTGTTGGGATGCTTGCGCTGCATGTGGCGAATCATGGTGTTATTGCCAAATGAGTATTTTTTGTTAGGGTTCCCTCTTGAAAGTTCCATGTTACAGATTAGGCAAGTCACCTTTGGCGCATTCACCTTTTTTTGGCCACTTGGGATGGAAAAAAACTCCCATACAATGTGTGGCTTTGGCCTATATGGGGTATTGTCTTCTGGCAGGAATGTCCTCCTCCCCTCCTCTTCCTCCTCCTCCTCTTCCTCTTCTTCATCTCCACCAGTGTGGTGTTGTGGTGGTCCTCTTGGTGGTGGTGGTGGTGGTGGTGGTGGCTAAGATGCTCCTGCTGCTGCTGCTACTGAAGCCATTTTTCAGTCCAAAAAAGTACAGAGAGGTCTTTCAACAGATCTTCTTCACTCAAAGTACAAAGTGAGAATGAGGAAAAAAGGTGGGGGTTTTCATCATTAGGAAAATAAAACTGTCCTAAACCAATGAAAAGTGTTAATTTCAGGTCACATTGTAGCGTTCTAATCTAGGACCCTGATCGATACTGTGACCTTATGCCCCTATACGGCTATAAATCCATTTATTCCCTATATTGGCATAACCGATCAAATGCAATATTCAGAAACTCGTCTCTGGCCTCACACGAACAGAACCACATTTCAGAATCACTTTCTCTGCCACTTCCTTTGCAGCTAATTAGTGCAATGACATAGCAGAAGTTAATGTCTAAGATTCCTAGATTAACACTCCGAGTTCTTCAACAAGATAAAAACTCAGCAACCTGGGAAAGCCCCGCTTGCTATGTTTTGATTAGTAATAGAACTCTAATGAGCACTGATAGATGATCACTTCCTAGTGACATCGTTGACGCCTTATGTCCAAAAACTTACGTCAAACAAGGCACCTTTCGGGTATAAATATTACCAACGTTGCCGTAAGCAAACGCTGATGTTGCTGCTGTTTTCGCTGAAGCTGAAGCTACTGCTGAAGTTGCTGTTATGCTGATGATACCATAGCTGCTATTGCTACTGCTATCGATGCTAACTAGCGAACGATGGTGTGGTGAACTTAGGAGCTGAACAGCCGTCCCGTGCAAGAGCCCAGCAGATGCAAGCTGCCCACGGACGCTGCCCCTCCTCCTCCTCCTCGACGCGCTGAGAGAGACGCTGTCTTTTCTCCTGCAGAGAAATCCAGCTCCGGCGTTTCCAGGCTACCCTTGCGGGTGACTGGGATATCGACCCCCTGAAGGAGATACCAGACCTCCATCATTCTATTGCAGAGGTATGGTGTTGACTAAACCCTTAAGAGAGAATTCTTGAAGCAAACCTTGGCAAAACCAACCTAACTAAAAGCTACTTACTTACTCCCCTCCCAAGTATTAGGCTTAGGTCAGGTACACTGGGGTAGGCGTAGTTAGAAGCACCAGTTGAGTATTTTAGCCTAATGTATATATGAATGTATATATGTTTTATTCATTTGAAACCATTGTATGGCTAAGAAACCATATCAATGCTTTTACAGTATTATTTCGCAATACTCATCTTACTGTACGTACTTTTTATAATAACAAGTCTTGCAATTGTGGCAATTCATTTCTCTTGTACGAGAAGAAAGACTGTTCAATGAATGTTACCCCTTATAGAAAACGCCCGTCTCTCTATTCTCTACATATTGTGAAAGTAATCTGCACAACCACTGACTGAGTAAAATAACTGTCTATTGTTTCACACGACCCTAGAGATTGACTCTTATCTGAGGAGCAAAGTTGTCATGTTGCACGGTTGTTGGAAAACTGAATCCCTTCTTGTCTGTACCAGGGAAGCTGATCACTTCCTATTCAGAGAAGAAAGTTTCCAGTGACCTCTGAGCTAGTTGGTAACACACCCAATTAAGTTTAGCATAGTCAGTGGAGGCCTGGAAGATCCGCACTTCTACGTCGATACTACTGTTTATGTTATTCCAATGCGCAGGGCCTATTGGGAAAATAGGAACTACACTACAACATGACCAGGGCTTTCATCATTTGGAAACCAAAACTGTCCTGCACCAATAAAAAGTGTTATTTTTAGGTCACATGACCCGACGCGCTTACGCTACGCGCACCCGGGCGTGCCCCGGGGCGCGCCCAGGGGCGCGTCGCGTAAGCGCGTCGGATGCTTACGTTGCGTGATCCTATGCGCTCGAGTGCTTCCGGTTGCGTTTACGCCGTGCGTATCACGCGGACGCGGCTACGAGATACGTCACAATGATGTTTTCGTTCACGGAAAAAGTGCTAATGGGACGCTCACCGGTACGCGCCCTGGGGCGTGCCGCAAGACTGCGCTTTCCGGTGCGCTCACCGGGACGCACACCGGGAGCGCTCCAGGGGAAAAAAAATAAAAATAAACCATGAACAATTTACATAAAAAACATAGTATTACATAAATATACATTATAGGATTCATTATAAAAAATATTACATTTCATAGATATAGAAATTTGCTATTAAAAAACCTATGAAATTTACTGAAAAAACCAAAGGTTTCACACCAGTTATAGTTAGGAATTAGCATTTAAAAAACCTATTAAATTCACTGAAAAAATCATAGGTTTCACAACAGTTATAGTTAGCTAGAAATTTTACTGACATAAACCCATTGAAATTCCCACGTTATAGTTAGTTGGACTCACTATAACTTGCGCGCCTGCAATGCACTGCTGATGACGTCACATATTACATCACTCATGACATGGTCAGTGACATCACTCATGGCATCACTGATGACACCATCCTTGTGACAGAGTGACAGACCTCCTTTCAGTGTAATGTAACCCTTGAAACACATATTAAAAAATAGGAACTAACATTTTCAAAAAAATGGAGATACCCATACCAGTTACAGCAACCAATTCAGTAATACCACCATCTATATACACATCCACTCATTCAGCAACAGTTCTATGTAGTCACTCATACATATACTCACTCATCATATGTAGTGATACACATATACATCCTGTTACACACCGACAGTCTTCCAAAAGTTACTCACACACATACTCGCACATGCAAATAAACTATTGAACATCCATTTATTAGCATATACAACTATGCACACACTACCACCTTACTTCTAAGGAAACTTACACATACTTACTCTCTTAAACAATCACTTATAGAAACACATACTTATTTAAACAGGAACTCTTACAATCTCTCACTCTCACATATACTCTTTTATATACATCAATACTCACACATACTAGATTAAAACATATGTCGTTACTGATATAGACACTAGTGAGACAGTCATTCACTCACTAACACACACATATACACACTCATCCACCCATACAGTCCTGCACATATGTTGTGTTCAAAACACATACAAACAGAGAGTCAGTCATTGATGCATCTATGTGCTAAGTCATACCCCCACCAAACCATACAGACACTCATACTGATACTAAAAACAACATCTAATAACCCATATACACACACATGTAGCTACTCACAAACCAATGCAGCCACTTATACACAAAGTGAAACACTAATACATATATTTAAATATTTAAACATTTCTCACTAATATATGTATTCACTAAGATACACTAAATAAGCCAGTTAACCAATCAATTTTTTTTAAAAAACATCCATTTAGACACTTATTTAAACATTTATTCTTCCATTGACTTTTACATATACATATATAAAACATATTTATTTTTCAGAAAGACACACATTCACTGGATGGTGTCATCAGTGATGTCATGAGTGATGTCACTGACCATGTCATGAGTGATGTAATATGTGACGTCATCAGCAGTGCATTGCAGGCGCGCACGTTATAGTGAGTCCAACTAACTATAACGTGGAAATATATATATATATATATATATATATATATATATATATATATATATATATATATATATATATATATACACACACACACATATATACACACACACATATTACCTACTGGCAATCGCCAGTAGGTAGTTATAGTTAGGACCTATTTTCCACAGGAAATTCACAACATTCTATTTCCAATAACTTTGGCGCTGGTTGATGAATCTTCGCAAAATTTTCAAACCTCGTGGGGGGCTCCTTTCTGCTTTTATCATGAAAGTTTTGGTGTGATTCGGCTAGCGGGGGCCGAGAAAAAAGGGAGGCCCCAAAACATGTTTTCCCCATGTCATTTTCCATCAGAAACTTTAGACACGGCTATAGCCCGAACTGCTGACCGGAATTGCACCAAATTAGTGAAAACACATATAGATCTATGTCCGTGCACCCTGCTGATCGCAAGCTATATGCTAATTGGCTGTCAGCACTTCAAACCAGGAAGTGTTGGCAGCCATATTGTGCCTTGGTAGAAACGAGGCACAAGAAATCAGTGAAACAAGTGAGCAAAACACAAAAAGGGGGCAGGGTAGAAACACCCTAACCCCCTAGGCATGCTTAGGGGGTTCCACAAGGATCCCCAGGGCCAAAGAAAACCCTTAAAAAAAAAAATCAGCAAAATCCGCTCATGGTGCAAGGATCCAGCCGAGAAAAAAAAAAGCGCGGGCTCCCTCACTTCGTTAATATTCAGCCCCCGGGTGGGCCAAATCCGGGGGGCAATGAGAGTATTTGGATGGGGGACCAAAGGGGCTCCCAGTCCCGGGGACCGCCAACCCCGGGTATTTAAAAAAATGGGTGGGGGGCTCAAAGGCCCCCCCAAGCCCCGGGAACCACCTCCCCCGGGGCTTGTGTTTTGTAAAAATAGAAAATAAAAATAACCGGCTCAAGCCCCCAAACATGCCCGGGGATCGCCACCTCCCCGGGGCTGTAAATATTATAATTGGGGGTTCCGTGACGGACCCCCCAGCCCTGGGGACCACCACCTACCTGGGGCTTTCAAAATGTTGGGAGGGGGGCTGCGCGGCCCCCCTCCTGGAGCCGTGTCATGGCCCTGGGGACTGCCACCCACCAGGGCTGGCTCCTGCAGTGTACTGGGGTGCCCACCCCTGGGACACTGTAGTTTGCTATGGCAGGGCGAGAGCCTCTTGGCTCCCGCCCTGCCATTACTTTTCCACACGGAGAGCTTCATCTTAGCAGCTCAACAGATTGCTTTTCCACAGGGGGAGCTGCATTATGGCAGCTCCCCGTGTGGAAGCAATGCCGGCTCCCGCAGGATGCGGGGAGCCGACGGGACCGTGGGGGGATTGGGGACCCCCACACTGTTCCCAACGGAGAGGGCCAGCCCCGGGGGACGGGGTCCCTGGGGCTATTAGTGGCCTGGGAGGGGGGCCATGCGGATCGTGCCTCAAACATTAAAAATATAAAAATTTAAAAAAAATAAAAAATAAACAAAGGCCGGCCCCGGGGGATGGGGTCCCTGGGGCCATAAATGGCCTAAGGAGCAGGGCAAGGCAGCCCCCTCCAAAACAAAAACTTAAACAAGAAAAGGGCCATGCCCCGGGGGATGGGCCCCCCGGTTCAGATTATGGCCTCGGGAGGAGGGCCACGCGTCCACCTTCCCGAATTTTCGGATTTATAAAAAAATTAGGCGGCAGGCCCTGGAGGATGGGGTCCCCAGGGCCAATAAATTAGAAAAAGGAGGGCTACACAGCCCCTTTCTTAAAAAACATAATTAAATAAAAGACCAGCATCGCGCCGGAGGTCATTCCCCCTCCTTGCAGCACTCTTCAAACACGCCCCCTGGCGTGTTGGCAGATGGGCAACGAATTCCCCTTGAATACTGGGGGTCCCTGGGGGCCAACTAGCCCACCAGGAAGCTCCAGTATGCGCCAGGGGGCCACGTTGCAGAGAGGTGCCTTTTTACACCTCTCTGCAACACAGCTCTGTGGCGCTTAATGGAGGTAGCTGGTGGGCTAGTTGCACCCCAGGGACCCTCAGTATTCAAGGGGAGTTAATCCCCCAACTTAAAATGCGCCAGGGGCGCGTTTACACAGTGGTGAAGGGAAGGGGCGGGGCCTGAGGTAACACGTGTGCAAACACGCCCTGTGTCTCTGCAACGCAGCTCGGTGTCACTTACTGGAGGTACCTATGGGCTAGTTTTAGCATAGGGACCCTTAGGATACAAGGGGACTTAATCTCTCAACTTAGAACTGCCACAGGGCGCCTTTACACAGTGCTTAAGTGAGGTGACAGGTCCTGAGGTGACGTGTGCCAACATGCCTTGTGGCGCATTTAAAGTTGGGGAAATATTTCCCCTTCCATCTTGAGGGACACTGGGGGCCAACTAGCCCACCAGGTGCTTCCAGTAAGTGCCACTGCACTGCGTTGCAGAGAGGTAGGCTAGGCCGTGCCCCCTTTTACACCTCTCTGCAACACAGCTCTGTGGCACTTACTAGAGGTACCTAGTGGGCTATTTGGACCCCAGGGACCCTCAGGATTCAAGGGGACTTTATCCCCCAACTTAAAACGCCCACAGTTGCACACATGTCACCTCAGGCTCTCCCCCTCCCCTTATCAGTGTGCAAACGCACCCTGTGGTGTGTTTTAAGAGGTAGTTTTAATCCAGCTGCCCTATTATGTACTAGGGGCTTACAGAGGAGGTCATGCTAATCACAGGGGTACCCCAATGCACAGTGTTCCCTAGTGTATGTAGGTGTTTTCACTGTATTCTCAGTGTCTTTTTGCATACCACTGGCCCTAGGTCTGATTAGTCAGAGTCAGTTAACACCAGCACCAGTCTGAAAAAGTTGTGGGCACAGGATGATTTTGTAACAAGGACTCTTTCTGCTCCTCTGTTGGTTCTTCATGCACATGTCTTGATTCTTCCTGCACTTTTCTTCATCTTTGAGGACTTCTGTTGCTTCTTTCTGTATTTCATTTTTTTCTTTCTGTGCGTTTTTTCTTTTTTCTTCACATGTTCTACCTCTGTAGGCATAGTTAGAAACTAGCATTTAAAAAACCTTTGAAATTCACTAAAAAACATAGGTTTCAGTTACGTTAAAGTTAGAAATTAGCATTTAAAAAACCTTTGAAATTCACTGAAAAAACAATAGGTTTCAGGCACGTTATAGTTAAGAATTAGCATTTAAAAAACCTTAGAAATTCACTGAAAAAAACCATAGGTATCAGGGGCGTTCTAGTTAGCTAGACATTTCACTCGTACAAAACCATTGAAATTCCCCCGTTATAGTTAGTTCAGCTAACTATAACTCACGCGCCCACAATGCACTGCTGATGACGTCATATATTACATCACTCATGACATTGTCAGTGACATCACTCATGACATCACTGATGATATCACCATGTCATGAGTGATGTAATATGTGACGTCATCAGCAATGCATTGCGAGCGCGCAAGTTATAGTTAGCTGAACTAACTATAAAGGGGGAATTTCAATGGTTTTGTACGAGTAAAATGGCCAGCTAACTATAACACCCCTGACGCCTATGATTTTTTTTCTGTGAATATACATATATACAAGGTTAAAGGGATGTTATAGGTGCAAATGCCAGTTAAAACATACAGATCTAATTGAACAAAACCACTGAAATTCACCAGTTATAGTTATCTCAAGTAGCTGTAACTCATGCCTTAGAGTAATTATAACTTATGCCCTTGCTATGCACTGCAAATTACCCCATATATTACATCACTGAAGACCTATTTTATGACATCATTGATAACATAACTGTAACATCCGAAATGATATCATCTATACTAATATAATAAAGAGAGAGCCCAAACCTTTAAGGCGGGTAATCTCAGGAACCACAGCACCAAAATCACAGCACCCAATACAGCATTGGAAAGGGCAGTTGCATCAGAAGGACATAGGCTATGCAGACGCCCACCATATACATTTAAAAGGTAAAATAACCGTGCCAGCAAAGTAGTCCCTTGTGGGCGTGTCTGCGTTGTGCTGTGGGCGTGTGCTGGGGGGATGACAAACGCTGGGGGAGTGTGGTACGTTCCACCCTTCATGCCATGACTCATATCGTGTGCTGTGGGCGTGTGCTGGGGGCGTGTGCGGGATTACGGAAAAAAAAGCGAGCGTTGTGTCCAATATTTCATTGTTTTTTCTGCCCAGATTCTGTACATTCCAGCTCTGGGTGTGCTTGCCCCGCGCTCCCAATGACATGCACCTGCTTTACTGTATGGAGGTCAGGCATGGCGCTATTCCCAAGGGCCGGAAGGAGCGCAAACAAAGGCCATTGTGCAGGAAATGTAATCTCACCTTAACTTCCGGTGACGCCGGAAGCGCACACTGGAGATTTTCCACTTCTGTTGCGCACAGGATCGCGCCACGCTCATCCGGACACAAGGCCCGCCTCCGCAGAAATAGCAAGAAAGGGACTATCCCTCCCCCGGGAATATGTGATGATATTCCGCAAACCAACATCCCGCATACCATCACTCTGCAATTTTTTTTAACGCAGGACTATTACTCCGCAAAGACATCATTTCTCAAACTTTTACAACTCATATGACTTTATCACGCATGCCATTATAACGCAAATGCATGTGTGGTAAAGTCATATACATTGTAAAAGTACATTATTAAAACATCAAATATGTTTGTATATATGTGTATTTAGTATTTATATACATTGCTGAGGTTGTGCAATATGGATATATTCTTATTGCTGTTTCTCTTGTATCAGCATTATTTCTGGCCCTATTTAATTGTACATATCGTTTTATTTTCAATGATACTGTATCGGGACAGGACAAATTTGCACATTATAAAAGGGGATTTATCCCACAATTCTCCACAAGCAATGCAATATTGATGTATGTGAGTCACTGTGTGATCTAACGCTCTATTTTGCAGCATACAATTGTATGCCATACTTGTGCAATAGGAGTTGTTTAGTCTCGGTATTTTACCTGCATTTTCACCTTGCCTTTTTTAAAGTGTACATATTGTTTCATTTTAAACAATAAGATATTTGGTCTGTTTTTTATGTCTATTATTAACTGTGACCCAATCAAATGTTAGCACTTGCACTTTAAAAGAACACTAATTTCAATGACACGCTGTCATGTGATCAAGGCTCGTGTGAGCCGAAACGTTATGGCGACAGCAATAAAATAACCCTGCATCCAAGTTTGTGGTCCGTGCCTGTTCGTGGCTGAGTGTGTAACCGGCAGCTCGAGGGTGATATATATATATATTATTGTTATTATTTTTTTTTTGCAGCACTGACGAAGCTTTTACTGCGAAACACGTCTGTCGAGGGTGAAGGGGGTTTGTAATAAATGATTAGAAACTGGATACCTGTGTGCTTGCGTTTTATCAACTGGACTTGTTGATAAGTGCTGCTATATATATATATATATATATATATATATATATATATAACGCTAACCCAATATGAAATTTTCAATTTCAGCTCTACCCTAAGGGTTTGGGGCTGGCGTAAATTGGACAGATATGTGTGACAAAATCTACTGGTCTCAAAATTTGTGTTGTAAATACATTGGGATGAATTATTGCCACTATATACATTTGATATCTAATGATAGCATTGAATGGTATAACCACATGAATTGTGCATTGTTTAAATATGAGAAGCTGAATGATCATATTCAATTATCATGCTGTTTTTTGATCTTTAATTTCAAATATTTATTTCATCTCAAGCCATAGCATATTAATTGCGTTTATATGTATAACTGTAATTTGACAATACTTATTATTTGGGCCCGTTTTTCCTCACAGTCTGTCTTCTACTTCATTTGTAGTTTATTTGGAAATGTAGTCTTGAATGACAATGTAGTCCTACCTCAGTTTCCTTAACCTTATGGAGCACTTTTTGTTGTATAAAAAGATGATTGTGTTTACATGTGGTTGGCTTTGGAAGAAGACCGTTTGGTCGAAACGCGTCGCCATTAAAACGCAATTCAAACACAGACCCTGGAGTGTGAGTCATTTGTGTGGTTCCTGGGAGGAAGAAACTCTGGTCGGGAGCCCTTTCAAACATATATATATATATATATACACACACATTTTCAAAACCCAACCTTACTCCTTAAAATACCCCAACACCCTTGAACACTAACCCATCTTAACCCTATAAATATACCCTGTACCCCAAAACCCAAACCTATCCCTAAACCCTAAAAATACCCCTGTACCCCAAAACCCAAACCTAGCCCTGAACCCTATAAATACCCATGTACCTCAAAACCCAAACCTACCCCTGAACCCTAAAAATACCCCTGTACCGCAAAACCCAAACCTACCCCTGAACCCTAAAATACCCCTGTACCCCAAACAGCCAAACCTAGCCCTGAACCCTAAAAATAACCCTATACCCCAAAACCTAAACCTAGCCCTGAACCCTAAAAATACCCCTGTACCCCAAAACCCATACCTATCCCTAAACCCTAAAACTACCCCTGTATCCCATAACCCAAAACTATATCTGAACCCTTAAAATACCCAAACTCCCCAAAACATATACCTCAGTACTCCAAAACATATACCCCTATACCCATACTTACCTTCTCCAAACATAAAAAAACATGCATTTACCATTCATGCATTTACAACGAATTTCGTTGTAAATGTATGCGTGGTAAAAGCATATAAAATGTAATGCCATGCGGAGTCATGGTACTTTCGTAATGAAAGTATGCGGAGTGATGGTATGCGGAAAGAAAGTTGCGGAATAATGGGTGTTGTTTACCCTCCCCCGGTAAGTACATTGGTGGCTAGGCGGCCCACATCTCCAGCAACATACTCATATTTTTTCACCACCCATTTGAAAAATGCACAGGTCTCTCTCATTCATGGCCAGCACCGACATACACTTTTAGACACACCTCCTGCCACAAGTTCTAGAATTGCGAACTTTAGAGCTGGGGAGCTACGTTTGAATCTCGGCATCAGCTCAACCTCCTGTGATTCCAGGCAAATCGCTTTGTCTCCCCGTGCCTACCACAAATGAATGTGTTCTTCTGTAATGTAAATTGTGCTCATGCCATGTTGTCGAGTTCGCGCTATATAATATTGCAAGGAAAAATAAAGTAGGGAAACTCGAGCTCACACACTACTGAACACACACTCTTAAGTGCATCAGCAGTGCACTGTGAATCGAAGCGTTTCACAGGCCTGTCACAGATAAGAAATGCTATCAAAACGAAATCCTACAAAACAATATACTGCTGGCCGGCAGCAATTCATACCCAGACAACGTCGGGACGGGCTGCTAGTTGATGATAACATTGCATGGTGGAACTTTCTCATGTTTTTTTAAAATATAAAGTAAGATATTATTTCAATTCCCAACTAATATGCGTGTGTGTGTGAGGTTGTATTGGTGTGTGTCTCAGTTGTGTAGAGTTGTGCTGGTGTGTGTCAATATGTGTTTGGTAGGTTGTGTGGTTGTGTGTGTATAAGTGTGTGGGTGTTTGGGATTGCGTGGGTGTGTGTGACTTTGTGTTTATGGGATTGTGTGGTGTGTGATTGTGTGTCTTTGTGTTGTGGAGTGAATGTGTGTGTCAGTGAACGTGTGGGGTTGTCAGGGTGTGTTCATGATTGTGTGTGTGGGGTTGAGTGTGTGTGTGCTTGTGATTGTGATTGAGGTTGGGTGTGTGTGTGTATGATTGTGTGTCTGTGTGGGGTGGTATGGATAACTGTGCCAATGTATGTGTGTGTGGAGGTGTGTAGATGTGTGTGTGAGTATGTGCATTTGGGTTTATGTGAGTGTGTATCACAGTGTGTCTGTGAGATTGTGAGGGTGTGTGTATGAGTGTATGTGGAAGATTCTGTGGGTGTGCATTTGACTGTGTGTGGGTGATTGTGGGGCTGTGTGTGCATATGTTTCAGAGTATGTGAGTTTAGGGTTATGCAGATGTGTGTGTAAGTCTGGGTGTGTGGGGTTGTGTGAGTGTGTGTAAGACTGTGAGTCCATGGAATTGTTTGGTTGTGTGCCTCAGTGTCTGTGTATGGAGTTTGGTGGATGGGTGTGTCAGTTGTGTGGGTGTGTGTGATTGTGTATATTGGGTTTTGAAGGTGTTTGTGTGTCTGTATAGGGTGGTGTGGGTGAGTGTATCAATGTATGCGTGGGGTTGTTTTGATGTGTGTGTGTTGAGTCTGTGTGTGGGGGTTGTGTGAGTCTTTATGTGGTTGTGTGTGTTGGGGATGTATGTCTGTTTGGGTGGAGAGTAGTGTGAATGTGCATCAGGGCATATGTGTGGGGTTGTGTAGATGTGTATGTTGGGTTGTATGAGTGGGTGAGAGACTGAGTGGGTTTGTATGGATGTGTGTGTGAGAGTGTGTTGAGTTGTATGTGGGTGTGTGTGATTGTGTGTGTAGATCTGTTATTAACCCCTTGGCTGCGGCGGAAATTCTGCCGCAGCGCTAGGGGGGAGGGGGGAGGGGGGTCGCGCGGCACTTCCATGCTCATGACGGAACCACTCCATCACGAGCCTCTGGCGCGCTGTGCTTGTGATGGAGTGGTTCCGTCACAGCCCCGCCCACTCAATAGAATGCTCAGCGCAGGCGCGAAATTACTGCCGCGCAGGTGTGGTGGCCGGGCCGTGATGGAACCACTCCATCATTAGCACAGCGCGTCCGTGGCTGGTGACGGAGTGGTTCCGTCACCAGCACCCAAAGGGTTTAAAAGGTTTTCTGGATCCACAGATCCATCACAAAACCACAAGGGGGCAGCATTGAGTGCTGCGATGGATCTGTGGATATGCCAAATAATTACAAAGATACTTCTCAAAACGGGTTCAACCACTGTGACCCCCCGAACCCCATCCAGTGGGCAGGGACCTCTACCCGGCCTCCTTGTTCTATTCCTACAACATGTTTTAGATTGCAGGGACAAGTCCCCTAGTTCTAAGATGGCAACCTCAATTCTCTGTTACAGTTGTGGCCAGTCAATAAGACTGCTCACTCGAGCTTGCGGATTCCTAGATCCACAAAGAAGGATCATTAGTGGATCTGTGGGGTGAAACATACAAGACTTAATTGCTCAAAAACTGCAGAACAGATTTACACCAAAACACAAAAAAGCACATTTTCAGGTGAGCCTTCTGCCTAACTTGGTGTAATTCTGTCCTACCATTTTCGTGATATTGATGATCAATTTTCCTATGAAAAACTATTGGAAAAACATGTATTTCCACCCCCTCCCTATTATCTTGGCTCCTGCTTGATGGATAACCCAAGCCAGACCTAACTATGACTGCCCATGTTGCGAACGTCATTGGACAGTGTTTGTGTATGCAACCCTTAGAAGCGTATTCCTGTAGAATATATCACAAATAAAAAGAGGAAGAAATTAGGAGAAAAAAAAGATATTTCTCCTTGTTACATCAGCTTTGGGTAGGTGCACCATATTTGCGCAAACCCATGTTTACTGCCTTTAATGAATCTGAATTTGAGTTAAAATACATTGGTGGATTTCCAACAAAAATTAAATAATATATGAGTAGTTCCCCAATCAGTGTACATCTGAAACTATCACAGAGAGGGTTCTTTCTACTGGCCCAGTGTTGAGGGATTTTGAGCCTATCTCACTGGAGGAATCTGCTATGCTGCTGGCTAACTGTAATTCTGGCTCCCCCCTGCATATTTTGAAGTCATTTTTGCCAATTCCAACCCCATTCTGAACAAATTGCTGAACGCCTCTCTGGAATCTGAAATTGTTCCTAAGAGGTGGAAACAGGCACTCCTGCTACCACAGCTAAAAAACATATTGCAGATACTAAGTCACTCAGCAATTTTAGACTGATCTCCCTTCTTCCTGCAGCAGTCAACATGTTGGAGAAAACAACCAACAAACAACTCTGCCTGTTCTTGGCCGCTAACTCCCTCTTCCATGATACACCAGCAGGTTTCTGGACAGGATAGAGCACTGAGTCTGCCTTACTTGAGGTTTCTGAATTTATCAAGCTTAACCTTGATTAGGGTGCTTCGGCTATGGTCGTTCACTTGGATTGGTCACCAGCATTTGATGTGGTCTTGCACCCCATCCTGCTGAACAGACTGGGGATGATTGGAATCCAATGCCCTGGCTTAAATCTTATTTAGAGACAGATCTCAGGCTGTGTTTCTTGCTTCCTTTACCTCAGACCCCAAGCCTGGCTAATTTTGTCAAATCATGGGGTCTGCAGGTGATTTCTTATGCTGACGACACACAGCTTCTTCTGTCCTCCCAGGATGAAGCATCTGACGCCTTCTATTCCTTTTCAAGGACTGCCTAAAAGCAGTGGGCAATCGGATTTCAAAAGCTGCCTCAAATTTAAGAGAGGCCATCTATAGCAGTCTGACTGCCGGGTTACATTC
Organism: Lissotriton vulgaris; assembly: GCF_964263255.1. Taxonomy (NCBI): domain Eukaryota; kingdom Metazoa; phylum Chordata; class Amphibia; order Caudata; family Salamandridae; genus Lissotriton; species Lissotriton vulgaris. The sequence continues at coordinate 648,644,881 of NC_141698.1, read as the reverse complement.
CAAGTGGTCGGACAGTAAATGGTCAAGGGGAAGACTGCCACCTTAGACAGGATCAATGATCCTGTCAGGGTGGCGGTCAAAGTCACAATCCCTATTAGAGGAGGTGCTGAGGCAGGCACTAACATTGGGATTACAATATCCCTTTCCGACAGCCCTCTCATGTCAGAAAGACCGCAGTGAACAGGCTGTCGCAAACTGATTTTGAGGCCCCCAAACAAGGCCCCCTTCCATAGTAGGCCACTGTAAAGTGGCCCAGAGGGCACATGTAGTGCCTTCACACACCTCCATGGACATTGTGCCATGCATATGGGGCATGGCACACAGTGCATGGAGGAGCAGAAAGTGCTCAGTTGTATCAAATGTAAGGCTTTAATCTTCGCCTACAGAGCATTGGAGCATAAGAGACCACTGTCTTTGAGATGCAAACTTAAGGCTTCCTATCAGGGTAGGCCTGTTTAATGCTTAGGCCGATGCTCAAGGCTGTTAACCAGATATGGGGTAGTCCTGCTGCTTGAGCCGGGACGCTCCTTTGGGAGGTGCCGCATGCTCTATAAATTTCTATTGTATTGTATTGGCTGCCTAGGAAACACCCATGCTCCATCCATAAAATACCTACTTGACGTAGAGTAACGCAGGGCAAGGCACTGAATAGTGGGGTTTTTGTGTGTGTTTTTTTACAAAGCTATGCAAGGCGATGGAAATTGGCCCAATCATTATTTGTAAATCTGGACAAACATTTTGCGATGGGGCTGGGTAAAACAAATTGGCGTAACATGACGCAAACTGTTAGTAAATCAGGGTCAATATACGTAGAAACCATGCACATGACCAGAGAAAATCCAAAGGGAATCATCCACTAACTATCTATTAAATGTGATACTTAGCTGATGCTACAAGAATGTAAAACTAGTACTAACCTGAGAGGAAAAGATCAGTGTACTCGCTACCGTTTTTGTTGGCTTAATAAAAGGGACTGATTTGTGGGCGCTAACAGGAAAAAGGGTGCACTTGTATAATTGAATCTGACGCTCCACACTCATTATTCTCAAACACCGAAGCACATCTGCGGAGGCGGCACTGAAAAGGAGCGCGAATGTGATGTTTTTTCTTTTTTTTTAAGAATAAACAATCATAGATATTGTGGATATCCTGAGAGCCTCATTTTACAATTCAGTGGGTCGACTAGCTCACCTCTAATAAAGATGTGCTCCACATTTTGAAATGTCAAGAGGAAATAGAGAAAACACAGGCTATTCTTTTAACAGAACTCCGCTCCTGCTGTATGAAGAAATCACTCTCATAACGGCGCTAGCTTTTCGAACCTCTTGTTCTAAGGATGCACACACCTTCCAGTGACATTATCTCTGTGTTCCTGTTAAAGATATCTCCCGTCAAAGGTAGGCTGCGTGCATTATACCTTGCTTGAAGCAGAGGCCCTTTGCAGGCAATACCCGCGGATGCCTCCGCAGAGAGAGGCGACAGCCCTTTGTATTCAGATGAAGGACCTCCGGAGACCTTGGTGGCTGGATCTCTCTTTTATCTGCACCTGTCATGTGAAATCTCAGATGCCAGACTACCTGTTATTCGGAAGGGCCCGGCATGCCCTGCAATCATTGGGGGCAGGCGCCACGCGCTGACAAACGAGCCGTGGAAGACAGAATCACTCCAGGCGAAGGAAGGACGCGGGCAGGCGGGCGGGTGAGATTTACATAGCCTCAGGTGAGCGACGCCGCGCAAGAGCGTTACACGGAGCTTTTTAAATCTGACACGGAGAGACGTAAAGGTTAGACGTCATGACAGATTCAGACCGGCTTTCTTATACTCCGTTGGACAGTAGCCATGATACAACCACCAGACTGATCACGAACATTACAACGTCATTAAATCATACTTAGCAATGAACACGTGATCTTCTTTCAATATCACGAAGACCCACCTATATTTTAATGCAATTAAGACCACGCACAGTTCGATCTGCGAACAACAGGTAGAAATAATTACCAGCAAATGGCTCAGTTATGGGAAAAACACGCAGAGACACATCCTGCTTGTTAATTATTTTATTTTTCTGCAGATTTATATAGCGCGAACTCGACTCGAAGGTATTGGAGCTCTTTACATGAGCACCAGTTAAGGTACACAAGGACACATGCCTTTTTTTGATAGGCACAGGGAGATTAAGTGATTTGCCTAGAACCACAGAATGCTTGCTGAGCCAACAGTGAGGCACAAATCTGGTTCTCCATCTCCAAAGTCGGCAGCTCTGCCCGTAAGGCCACATCCTCTTCCCGGTTCACCACTACTGTGCCCTTACCTAGAATTACGCACTGGTACCTATTCATATTCATAAAGCTTTATTTGATTTGTATAGACAAAGCCATAAAACCATACAATTTAAAAACAGAATGATAAAATATGATTGGCATATAAAAATAGATATATTAAAAATAGATTAAAAATAGTACAGTACTCGGGACACTTACTCACAAAAACAGAATTGATTGACGTAAAACAGATGGTAATATTTGCTGCTCTAGGTATTTACCAGTTGCTCTAAGGTTGCATCGAGGTCCTGACCCTAACGTCCGCTTTTAGATAAGTAGATACAGCTTCAATGACATAAGCATTTTCTAAGATTTTCAATTTGTAATAGGCCACTCTGCAGGTTCATATGCCCCAAGACTTCAATAGAGGTTTCAGGAAACTTTCCCTCGGGAGCAAGTAGAGCCTGCAGAATAATATGCAGTGGATGTTAGACTAAGGTGAGGTGTTATCACACGGGCAGTTTTCTAAGTTTCTAGACCAGTTGTTAGAATGTGGGAAAGTTACTAATCTAAAAAAGGTATCGGTACGAAAGCGGGTCAAGAGCATACGCGTGAAGGGGGATGGTTCTAGAATTAAGTACTGTTGTACCCCTTCAGTGTTTGTGGTCAATTGATGCTCTGCAACCATACTCTTACCCTTTTCTACAGACCATCTATGATTGTCCAAGTACTGTAAGACCAGTTTTTAAGAGTAGCTCTGGACATGGTGTTCATGGTTGTCGGATTAGAAAAAAATTCCGGGTGCCCAATATCGTTGAGCGTGTTCCTCACGTATTTAAGCCACTTGATGTTATCAGCACCGGCCAGTCTGAGGCAATCATTTATACCTTCCCTGTTCAGACTAGTCTCCTGCTTTACCCAAACATTATGCCACAGTTAGATAGGTGAGGAATTGATAGTATCCATAATATATGTAAGACCTAATTCACTGTGGGCCACATATGTTGCTGTACCCCGGGGGACAACCAGTAAGTAACGAAGGAAAAAATTCTCGGACCGTTGCAGACTATCTGCGTGCTCGATCCCCCAAATCCCAGATCCATAAGTGCCAGTTGATATGCATTTGGCTTTATAGATCTGTAAGAGGGCCCTAACCGGCCTTCCTCCCAATTTTTTAGCAAAATTAATAAGTGCGCCTGTAGCCCTAGAGAATGCTATGCCCCTTGCCATTGCGGCTGCCTGCCAGGTGCCCCTCTTGTCAAAATTGATGCTAAGGTATGAAAACCTATCTATGTTCTCCAGCTTTCTACCGTCCAAGAAAATTGGGCATTGTTTCTTACTGGTCCTAGTTCCACAGGACATGATAAAAGCTTTGGAGACATTTATGTGTAAACCTCTATTTTTCATAAACTCGATGAACTTCCCTACTGCCCTTTGTAGTCCTACACATGTTTGCGACATTATAGCGGCATCGTCCGCGTATAATAGTATCGGAATTGAAGTCCCATTGATGGTGGGGTAGTCATGGTAAGCTTCATTTAGGTGTTGACCAACTGCATTTATATATAGGGTAAAGAGCTGGGGTGCTAGAATGCACCCCTGTCTTACTCCTTGGCGGATCTTGAACTTATCAGAGCATTCACCCCCTCTTCCAAATCTGACTCGTGCTCCTACCCCCCTGTAAAGTTCTTTTATAAACAAGAGGATGTTATTATCTAAGCCGATCTCAGAAAGTGTCGCCCAGAGCAGTTCGTGGTCTACGCAATCAAATGCGGAACTTAAGTCCACGAAGGTCACGAAGAGGTTTCCTTTTTTTGCCTTAGTGTATTTGGCTAATATTAGTGCTAGGTTCAAGCCTTGTTCAATGGTTCCTTTACCTGCTCTAAAACCATATTGTAAATTCGAGATTACATCATGCTCTTAAGTCCACTCTTGTATTCTGTTTAAAATATTCCTCCCGGCAACCTTCATCAGGGCATCGAGTAGTGAAATTGGACGGTAACAGGAAGGGTCATTCCTGTCACCTTTCTTGAAAATCGGCACTACAATAGCCTCTGACCAGGTTGAAATAAAGCCAGAGGTATTTAAAGAGTTTAGCACGTTGGTGAGCAGGGGTGCCCATAGATCAATCATTGATTTGTATACATATATAGGTACACAGTCCGGGCCAGGGGCCTTCCCCAAAGGGCTTTCCTTCAATGCCACAAGGACTTCCTCATATTCAAAAGTAATGCCTAACGGAAATGGACTGGGTATTTCTTGCCCTGCATTTTCACCATAATCAATTATCTGTAAGTTCCCAGGATCCATAGGTTCCACTTTATCATATAAGCTACTAAAATGTGAGACCCAGGTGTCACCAGGTATTACTAAATCTATTTTAGTAGCCTGCTTACTTTGCAGGAAGGGGAGTTACTGTCTTCCAGAAGGTTGTGTTGTCCCTTCTGTCGGTTGCCTCCTGAAGCGCCAGCCATGCATCCTTCTTAAGTTGTTTTTTCCTGCTTGATAAGGCAGCACGGTAAGCATGCCTGGCTATCTGGATTTTTACCTGTGATCTTGGGGTAATGTGTAAGGCCTCTTTTAGGGCTTTCACAGCCTTAGTACAGCTCTTGTTAAACCAGCCTTGTCTATTTTGAGAAGTTTGTCTGGGTGCCCTGCCAAAAGTCTTTTTATCTCTGATGAAATTTTAGTAAACGAGTTAATAACTATCTGGCGCTTGTCTTTGGTCGAAAGGCATATCTGGATGTACTCATGAGTGTTTTTAACTAGAGTTTGTAAAAAGTCCGCAGGCACCACTTTGTCCCATTTGATGTAGTACCCATTGGTACTAGCAAGTTTTAGTGGCGGACTATGTAATGAACTATTCTTTTTATTTAATGAGTCGTTTAGTTTTAATTTTAAAATCACGGAAATTAGATAATGGTCACTTAGGGCGATATCTAGTGTATCCCAATTAAATATTGTTCCTGAATATCTTGCTGATAGGAGTATATAGTCGATGGTTGAGTGACAACCTCTCCCATTGGAAGGGCTTAGCTGGGGAGCACAATTCATTAATATATGACAAAACAAAATGGGAAGTTAAACTATTCAAAAGGTCCCCTAGTTTAGAGTGATAAAAATGGGTGGGAGCATCTTCCTTATTTATTCCTAATCCACAAGTGCCTGCCTTGCTCCGGGGACACAAAGGGCAATTAAAGTCCCCTGCCCATAAAAGGGCCATGCATCCATCCGTCTGCTCCTCTATTTTAGATAGATTTGCCTTTAAATTATTAACAACTACTTCAATTAATGAATTTGGAATATTTTTATAGAAGTTTACCAAGGCAAGATTTTTTAGAGCTCACCAAGAGATGACAATGATTTGGTAAAACTCAGTCGATGTAAACTTTGCATCTGTGGGTCCAGGATTAGTAGAAATATATGTACATAATCCCCCCTTGTTTCTGCCATATGAACTAGGCGTGGCTGGAGTATGAAAGGTCTTGTAACGCAAGAGGTGAATCTTGTTAATTGTCCATGTCTCTTGCATACAAACAATACTATATTGGGTCACAGTTTCCAGCCATAAAGGATTAGTGATTTTATCAAATAGACCCACCACATTCCATGATAATAAGTTGTCAGTCTGTTAGGCCTCTATGATGGAGGCGGAACTGTCCGCCCTTGCTATTGGACCCTCCGTAGTGCCCAAGGCTAAAGGGGAGCTAAGATGCAGTTCTTGCTCCTTATTATAGGTTAAGGACTTGGTTAGTGGGGTGTTAGCTGACAGTTGGGTATTCCTATTAATAAGCTCACAGGTTAACAGGAAGAGGTCAGTGCCCATGTCTAAAACCTTGGTATTGGCATGATCCTTTCCCTGGAGCTCATGTGTTTTAGTTAGTGATGGGTTAAACCGTGTGAGTTGTTGTGCCATCTCACTTGTCCTTTTCAGATTAATTTTTCCAACAAGTTCGTCATAAGTGCCTGGAGTCGTTGCCAACTTAATGTTAGGCAGTGTGGCCTTGTCTTTATGGAGGATGTATTCTTCCCTGGCCCAGCTCCCTTGCTCTAAACAACCCCCTTCAAGGGATTTTGTTTCCACCTGGAATTTATTGGAATCCCTTGAATTAATCTGTTCGCCTTCAGGTCCAACATTTGGTGCCACTGGTATTTCTGGATGTTTAAGTGCATAGCGGTCCCTGAGCGCCAGGTTAAGGAGTCAATCAACTCCTTCCAGTCCGGAAAGCATGGCGAAACGATTGAAAGTAGGGATGTTAAAACTGGGGACTTCTATGTTGCACATATATGAGGACCGGGATCTTAGAGGATTTGTCAAAAAGGATTGGGGGTAGAAGTAACTTAGATCGTGTGACGAAATTCCTCCCCCGCCTCTCTCAGTATACCAATCTCCGATGCGCGTAGTTACCCTGCGATCCCTGAAGTTGATGATGATTACATCCCCCTGTATATCCTTCGGTCTGCGCCCAACCCAGCCTAGTCTTCTTACATGTAGGATTTCACCATCGATATTAGAGGGTAATGGCCTGTTGTTTCTCAGCCAATATACTACTTTATTTTTGAGTTCTTGATATCCTTCTGTTTTCCCGTCTGCTAGTTCCAGGACCCCGGTAAGTACTATAACATAGGGTGCCGCCTCCGGTGGCAAATCTATTTGTTGTAGATTACCCCTTTGGTTCTTAACAGTGGGAAACGTCCTAACAGTATTTCCATGGGTGTTATCTGATTTGTTGGCTTGCCCTTCCACTCTTTCTCCCCTGTGGATCGTATGGCCTTTATCTATTGTCGGGGGTGCCGGAATGTTTTCATTGGATACGGGTAATAAGTCCTCGTTGTTCATTGCGTCTATTGGTATCAGCCCTTTAGGTGTAGCACAAGTGGGCTGTTTCTGCCTGTGGAGTGTCAGTTCCCTAGTTAATTTGGTGTTAGTTGCAATTACTTTTTCTATGGACCCCAGTTGTTCAGCTTTCTTTTCACCCTCTCCACAAGAGGTAATAATAGGGATTTAACCAGTTGCTCAATGTTTCCCATTAAATCTTGAGTGGGGTGAAAATGTGGGGGAAGATGGTCTGGCAGAGTTTTCCCTGCAACTGTTCTTGAGCTCTTTGAAGGGCTCATGAATAGTTTTGATGTTTTTGCGCATCTTCCATTATGACTATTCCCCCGAGATTTCTTTTCTTGGTGGTGTACCCTAAGCCTGTTGTTTTATAGTGTATTTTCTTTCTCGGAGAGTGCTTGAGAGGTGTTATTGATATGAGTTCCTCAGATGTAATTTCTAATGATGGTTCTGTATGTAGATCATTTATATTATGATCCCTGTTTAATTCAGTGGATACTGTTAAGTCTTGTAACTGTAAAGGGATACTGATGTCAGCCACTAAATCTTTTACCATACTATCAGCTGGTGAGGTGGTCGCTAGCTGGATAGGACCCAGGGACGAGCGTTTAATATACAGGAGTTCTGAAGACAGACGGCGCTCAGTGATAGCTATCTCACGTTCTAGCACTGAAGCGGCCCTGGTTATAAACTGATCTAATGTCCCTCTGACGGACCCTCCCACCAGGGATTTCCTACCTTTACTAAGACGTGAATTCATATTTCTGTCACTTGTGTTTACAGAGCTCAGATCAGACACAGAACTAGGCAAGATGGCAAAAAGAACAATTGTTACTTACCTGTAAACAGGTGGTTCTCCAGTATTGGTGTCTTTCATAGATTCACATGCTTGAATATTCCCCGTCGTCGAAGTGGGAGTCCCACGGTACATAAAATAGCAATAATGCTAATATATATATATATATATATTCACTGAAAAAACCATAGGTTATAGACCATATATAGTTAGGGATTAGCATTTAAAAAACCTTATTTTACTCGCACAAAACCATTGAAATTCCATATATAGTTAGTTGCACTAACTATATATCGCGCACCCGCAATCCACTGCTGATGATGTCACATATTACATCATTCATGACATGGTCAGTGACATCACTGATGACATCACTGATGACATCTCAAATGACATGACTGATGACATCACTGATGACATCTCATTTGACATTACTGATCATATCACTGATGATATCATTCATGTGATAATACGACGAACCTCTTCAGACTCTAATATAACCTTAGATACAATCAGTGTAAACAGACACTCACAGACTGTCACTCATCCATGGAGTTACTCACACACCTAGTCAGTCATGCAAAGAATCAATCACACCTCCATTTCCTCAACTATACAGTTAGACAAACTTTACTTATTCAAACATATACTAACACATATTTACTCTCTTATACAATCCCTGATACAAGTTCACAATGATCCATACAGCCACTCACACATTCACTGGCTCTTATGCACAGTTATTTATATATGTCAACTCTCACATGTACTGTGCTTTACATATGTACTTACTTTGACATGTAGCACTGAGATATCCATTCACTCACCAATACACTCATGCACACAGTCAACCGCCCATACAGCTGTTTCCACATGCACTTTTGAAACCATACATCTAGTGAATCAACTGCTCACACATCTATGCACAGAGTCATACACCTCCCAGCCACCCACAAACACACACAGTCTCCCATACAAATACTTGGGCAACCAATCAATAACCCATATAGTTACTCATATAGCTACTTATCAACACATGCAACAGTTTACAGAACAACAGACATAATGATGCACAAATTAAGACAGTTTAGTCACTAACCCATGCACTCAGTGAGACACATTTAATCACTCACTCATACAGTCAGTCATGCACCTACTAAATCCTTCATCCAGACACTTATACATCCACTCATTCTTCAATATGTAAGAGATATTTTAACTTTACAGAAACATACAGTCACTGGATGTTGTCATCAGTGATGTCATCAGTCATGTCATTTGAGATGTCATCAGTGATGTCATCAGTGATGTCACTGACCATGTCATGAATGATGTAATATGTGACATCATCAGCAGTGGATTGCGGGTGCGCGATATATAGTTAGTGCAACTAACTATATATGGAATTTCAATGGTTTTGTGCGAGTAAAATAAGGTTTTTTAAATGCTAATCCCTAACTATATATGGTCTATAACCTATGGTTTTTTCAGTGAATTTCAATGGTTTTTTAAATGCAAATTTCTAACTATATATGGTCTATAACCTATGGTTTTTTCAGTGAATTTCATTGGTTTTTTAAAAGCTAACATCTGTAGCTGTAAAATGTATTATTCTTTAAATCCCAAAATATATATAGATATTTATTGATAATTTTTTTTTAATACTGCTTCGATTTGGATAATATGTATCCAACATGTTGGTCTTCAAAATGTCGGTACTGTTTGGTTCCTTTTCTGCCAAATACTCAATTTCCCGGACAGGTTTTAGAACTCGATTTCGCGTTGCAGCAAGACCAAGACTCGCCCAAACGAGACTCCTGGATTTGGCATAGAGACTTGCTGAAGACAACCGGTCAGAACATTCGTAAGCTCCGATTTCTCGATGCGACAACATCTTCAGACTGAAACTGTACAACTTCTTGCTGAGGCTCTTTTCATGAGAAATGTCCTCCCACATATCCTTCAGTTCGGTCTTTTCTTTTTTGGTGATGTAAGATGTCACATACCGAGCCACAGCCATACAGTTGTCAGCCACAAACTGTATATCCATGTTAGCATTCCACATGGACAAAATCACTGGGTTGTAGTCATTGATGTACTTGGACTCTTCGTTCCTTTTCAAATTGTATGTATTCTTGGGTGATTTCCTCGTCACATTATGTCGCAGCGAAGACATCAAACTGTTCACTCTTCCTTTAGAAATCACCGGTCGTGGAAAGTTGAAACGACATTTGGTGTAGAACTTGTCCTTGTTTCTGAATTTACGACGACAGTACTTTCCACAACGATGGCTTTGGAAACGTAGAACTTGTTCTCTTAGACTTTTCTTCTCCGTTGCGTTTGGAACAGCACACGTAGAATACTGTTCGATGAAATTCATCACTAAGTCATCCGGATCTGTTCCAAATTTAGGTGCATCCTTGATCCACAGCAACATATGTATATGAGGGGCACCTCTTGCTTGGTACTCCTTTCTCCAGAAGAAATCCAACACCTCTCCAAGAGGTGGATTCTTTTTATTTGTGATGAAAGACATCATAGCTTCAAATCTATGATTGAAGTACCTGCATACATTCACTGGATCCAAAGAACACAGTTCTCCAGGTGTCTTGAATTCAATGTTTTCAATATTTCCATTTGCCTCTCGTAGAAATTCAAGTAAGTCTTCCCAGCCATACTCGGCACAGCTCAGAGTGAGGAACCATGTCGGAGTTCCTAAGTTCCTCAGCATACATTTTAAATCACCATGACGACGGTACCAGTACTCATTAGTACCACGCTGACACGCCATGAGATTAATTAAGTGAGAATCCAAAATACTGTCTTGGACATTGACTTTATGCATAAAGTCACTTGCCGAGATGTTTCGCATCTGTATACCACTTTTTAAGATGTGGTTCACTGCATATGACAGTCCAGACAGATCGCTTTCAAACAGGAGATGAAACAAATAGGGAATGCATTGCCGAAACCTAGGATCTTCTGCATACAATCGTAAAGTCCGGTATTCAGACGCAGAAATTTCACGAGGTCGCTCATCATATCTTCCTCCTTGACCTGTGGGAAATAGCTGTGGGAAACACCGAGCTTCCAAACTTTCCTCCCAAACACTAATGGGACTCCCTTTGGCTTGTTTCATTTGAAACAACTCAATAGCATTCCCCATCACTTCCTTGGAATGCAAAGGATGAACACTATAATGTTCATATATTTCTTCACTTTTAGAGGCCTCTACTTTCTCAATTTGGCCAGCACACAAATCGCTATCCTCTTCATCACTTACTTCCTCTTCTGCAACATATACATTCTTATAGTACTTATTATTTTTCTTCAAATACACTGTTGCCTTTTTGACTTTCCTAACATCCACTAAATCTTGCCATATTTTCTTATTCTTTGTCGGAACCCCATTAACCAAGATAACCAGAGGTTCCTCTTCCACTTTTTCTATTCCAATTGTGTTAATGTTTTTGTTCAAATCTAGAGACAAATAAACAACTCTTCCCTTTAATCCTCTCTGTAAATCTGCTGGAGGCAACTTCCCTGTCTTTGGCTCCATTCTTACAATAGCCTGAAAGGGATGGATACTTTGAATCAAAATAGATTCATAAGTATTTAAATCCTTCAATTCAGAAGGAATCTCAACCAATTCCAGATTATTATGAACTGCCCTAGCAGGCATCTGGTTTTGGTTTAATTTATTACAACAATAAGTACACACACGTTGATCCGATCCCAAATCAAAATAATTTTCTACCATCAAGTATGTGGCTAAATCCTTCCATTCACTATTATTTTCCCTTTCACTTTTTGCATATAAATCCACTACCTTAGTCTGATTCTTATAATAAGTGCGTCGACAACATACACAAGTGAAATTAGGCCTCTCACTTGATTTCATCTGAAACGTGGCAATTTCCTTCTGAAAATTATCTGTACTGGAAACCTGTACATTATCTTCCACATTACCCTCTACTTCAGGGTCAATTTGAACATTCTCATCTTTACTACCAAAGTAACAAAACTCAATTTCTTCACAAAGATTCTTCACATCTATTTCAGAACCATGCAAAAGAGCAGCACATAACTGTTTAAGCATAATTGCTGGACTCTTAGCATAATACAACATTCTCACTAATTTTCTCACTTTATTATGATGCACTGCTAGCATCCTGAAATGATGAAAAACACTCTGGCATACTCTCCTGGAAAGACAAGCCAGTGAATGACCACGCAAACCTGTCATTTGTCTCACTCTGCAAGGATCTAAATCTTGCAACAACTTCATTTTCTGCTTCAAACTTTTCTTATTAAATGTCCGTATAAAATCACAAAGCAAATTGATGGAAACCTGTCGCACACTGCAAATAGAACTACACTTCCAAATGTACACAGGACCCTTAGGACGTCTTCCTAAAACCTCATCACTTAGCGCCTCTTCTGTCTCTGTTGTCACAAGTTGTTCTTTTTCAACTGGACAACCATCCTTCACTTCATAAGCTCGACCACTGGTGTCAACTGCAAACACCAAATCATTATCCTGAAAATAACTCTCCTCATTAAAAAAAGCCTCACAACTAGAACTATGCATCCATTCTCCAGAAAAAACTTCACAAAAGTTAGTACGATTTACTACTCTCTTCCATCTACTTTTTGTTTTGAAATCAGAAATTACCTTGCTTAGTTTCCTAATTCTATTGATTACCAAAATAAACAACTTTCGCTTGATTTCAAAAGCATGATCAATAATTTTCTCTACATTTTTCTTCTTCCTATAAAATGCCGCTTTCTGTTGGCCTTTCTTTTTAATATTTTTCAATAAATTAACTAATATCCTATTACGGAACATTCGTTGTCGAATGTCCCTAAACTGTTGTTTCCTTCTACTATCATGCACAGAGTTATCTCTTCCTCTACCAGTAACATTTGTGATGGGTCTCTCCTTTCCATTTAAATTACTTCTCTTTTTGTGAACAGACACATTTTTTTGAGCAAAATTTTTTTTACTACAAATATTTCTTAAGAATGATTTCGTGCTCTTACCCGGACCTTTCTTGGTGTTTTGACAAGTATTTGGGGAAGAGGACTGCTGCAATAAAACATCATCCTGCTGTCTTTGACGTTTTCTAGCCTTTCGTATTCGACTTCTGGAAGGCATTTTCCAAACTATGAAAGAATCTGCAGTTGAATCTGTGAAAAAATATAATATAAAATGTTATTAACCACTATTACCAAACAGTAAATAAATAACAGTGATCTAAAACTTAATGCCGTACTAATTATTTAACATAGCAAATATTTTCCACCAGCACTGCATCACAAAAATGACACTCAATGGTACAAAACAGGCATACAACACTCATAAATCACTCCCTAATATTTTAAATCATTAATTCAGGATGACGATAAGATGTAGCCTATCTAAAGGTTTGTTTAGGCCCAGATCTTTGGACTGGGGTGAATGTGTGTCATTGATCCACATTCAGTCCATCACCTGTTTTGTTTATTTGAGGTGAGGCCAACACATGGTTGCAGATAAGATTTTCACTGAAAAAAAACCAAGGTAAAAAAACATGTGAAGGCCTACCAATGAAGTAAATCATTAAATGAAAACCAATACATTTCTGGAAATATGCACTACTAGTGCTTCATAAGATGTTTTGGATCATATTTATAAGTTATTTGAGTATCTAGTATGCTATTTTACATTCTTCATGGTGCAAATTTATTGTAAATACGCTCCCACCTGCGGTTGGCAAATTTAGATTTTGATTATGGGAGTTAGATAGGCATGTTAATAATTTCCCAAAAATGGTATATAACCCCAAACAACCTTTGAAGCAAATGCTCTTAGCCATGTTATCCACCTCCCATTGGATAACATGGCTAAGAAGTGCTTGCAAATGTGATTAAAAAAGGCCTGCAATGCATGAATAACGCAGAAAAATCAGCGATATTCATGCATTTTCCAACAAATGCTCTTAGCCATGTTATCCACTTCCTATTAAATAACATGGCTAAGAACTGCTCAGGGCACCATGAGGAACGCTTTCCATTTAAAAAGGGAAAAATAACATCAAAGACACTAAAATGCCTTCTAAATATGAACCCAAACAACCTATGAAGCAATGTGAAAAAAAACTGCCGCAATGCATGAATATAGCAGAAAAATCAGCGATATTCATGCATTTTCCAGCAAATGCTCTTAGCCATGTTATCCACTTCCAATTAAATAACATGGCTAAGAACTGCTCAGGGCCCCATGAGGAACGCTTTCCATTTAAAAAGGGAAAAATAACATCAAAGACACTAAAATGCCTTCTAAATATGAACCCAAACAACCTATGAAGCAATGTGAAAAAAAACGGCCACAATGCATGAATATAGCAGAAAAATCAGCGATATTCATGCATTTTCCAGCAAATGCTCTTAGCCATGTTATCCACTTCCTATTAAATAACATGGCTAAGAACTGCTCAGGGCCCCATGAGGAACGCTTTCCATTTAAAAAGGGAAAAATAACTTCAAAGACACTAAAATGCCTTCTAAATATGACCCCAAACAACCTATGAAGCTCTAACAGTACATATCCTGAAATTTAATTCATTTCAAAATTCGTTTTTAAACACAGCATATAAATCAATTGTATACCTGCATTCATGAAGAAATGACTAAAAATGTCCTTGAGACACATGAAAGTGTTTTCTGGAATGCCCTAGCACCATTTTTGGGACACTATTAACATGGCTAGGTAACTCCCATAATCAAAATCTAAATTTGCCAAGCACAAGTGGGAGCGTATTTACAAGACACTTGTCCCATGAGGAACACTTTACATTTTAAAAGGCGAACACAACATCTTAGACACTCAAATACCTTATAAATATGGCCCAAAACAACCTATGAAGCTCTAGCAGTACATATCCAGAAATGTAATTGATTTCTTAAATCGTTTTTAAAAGCAACATATCTGTTTCAGCTTACATAACAGACCATGAAATGGCCTCCATGTATTACAATATCTTGTGTAACTGCATGCCAGAATGTTACACCAAATATGCAATTATAATTTCTCTTTGAAACTAATTCTATTAGTATATCACTAGAGACAAAACCACATTTTAAAAACACAGCTTTCTTCATCATTTTCTCCTTAAATCATACTATTCTCTATCTAAATTAAATAAATCTTTTCTCACCTTAGCAAATATTTTTTGAGTTTTGAAAACAGTCTCAGAAATACACCAAATTGTCTTCAGCAGAAGAAAAAGGATGCACTCCAAAGGCTGCAGCTATTGAAAGCACAGAAATACAGATATTCTTTTCACATATCTCTCATATTAGCCAATCATACCTCTTCCCTCACTTTTTTCAAATCAAAACCCTTCCCCCCTCTGCCCTGTCTGCCTTGTTTCCATAGCAACCACCTCCTGGAAGACCTCTCATGTTTGCAAATTCACACAACAATGTTTCAAGTGAACTCTGAACTCTCAGTGCACCTGCGTATCCAGTGCAATCTTTCATTAAATGTTTCTTCCTTGACCATTCAAATTACATCTTTCAAAGAACACATCCATGCACCCTAACTTTCTGTTTTCAGAAATGGAAATGCACCAATCACTGCTAATGAATCATTAGCATTGTAAATCCACAGTTTTTTTTCTTTAGAAACTCCTACTGTTTCAACTGCCCTTTCATTACCACACTTCATCTGACTGCAGAACAACCTTCTTCCACCATGTTTAACGTCTGGATTGTTGGACATAGTTACATCCACTGGGCTCAAAGGTATGCTGAGAGCAGAAATTTACACAACCTCAATTTACAAGATGTGGAAATTAAGTGGTTGGGCCAAAGAGGATTAAAATGTCACCAATTGATACCATTGGTGAAAACCTTTATGCATTTGCCAAAACCTGACCTGTTAATAGTGCACTGTGGAGGTAATGATTTGGGCACTTTGACAGGGGTAGGTCTGGAAATGCTTTTAAAGGACACCTTGGAGCAATTAATGGCACTTTTTCCTCAAACTGCCTTGGTATATTCCAATATATGCCAAAGACAAAAATGGAGGTGGTCCAACCAATTTTGTCCACAAATTGAGAAAGCGAGGAAGCATGTAAACAAATCTGTTTCAGCTTACATGAGAGACCATGGAATGGGCTCTCTGTACAGCAATAACTTGCGTTACTACATGCAAGATATCTACAGAGGAGATGGAGTTCACTTCTCAGATGAGGGCAACAGAATTTTCATTCTGAATTTAAGACTGTGCATTGGTACCTACTTATAAGTACCTAAATGTACCATAAACCCAAAAGCTCTTCTCAGAGCTACCCTACATCTGATCACTCACAATTATTATTTTTCTCTAACTTTTTTCACTAATTTTCCACAAAATTCGCTCCCCGGAGCGCTACCCGGTTCGCTAACCGAAAGCTAACCTCGCGGAATTTTTTTTAAAAAAAAATTTTTTTCCGCACATATAAGCCTCCTCACCCACGCTCAGAAAACATAGGGGGTCAAGATAAGTCTACCATGACCCCTTCTACCCATTCTAAACATTATTTGCCCTCCATCTTGTATCTTAATGCGAACGAAACACAAAATGGTGGACTCCCGTGACGCTTAAGGTTCGCTAACCGGGCAGCTTCCCGGAAAGCGGTCCTAAAAAAAGGCGGGAAAGTAATTTACAGAAAAACGACTAGAGACACTCTCACCAAATATAGATTAGCTCATACCACATACCAATCCCTTCCATTCTCACAAATTTCATTGAAATTCCATTTAGCCATTTAGCCTGTAGACCTCTCCAAGTACCGTGAGGTAAATTACTTCACAAAACACATCTGAATTGTTGGAATTGACAACCAATGAAAATGTTACTTTCATTTTCTACTTTTATTACCTGACATTTAATTGGTTATATACCTGTATATATATAAAGGAAGAGAAGGAAACACAGCCATTTTGACTACTACTTCTTGTTGTACCTCCTATTTCAATAGCTTCAAAAAACTTCAACTTCTTTGTGAAGGTAAGTTATAATTTAATATATTGTGCACTATGACTTAATATAGTAGACTTTTTCTGCTACATATACACTATCCCTCTGTAGTAGTAATGTGTTTAGATAGACTTCTCTGTTATAGTTATCAATGGAGTAAGGCTTGTCTTGGTTAAATCACATACACTTTTTTTTAGTCCTATTTCCACTCTCATACTATACACTGCCAAAAGATAAATTCACTGATAAAAACTGCCTATCTAAAATTAATCCCAACAGTGCCCTATCTCTACTAATATATATTTTTTTAATCCAAATTTCAGGGAAAATGGAAGGCGAGCAGCAAGTTTCATTTTCGATTGAACTGAAGGAGAGCAGCCAAGACAAACTTGATGACTTTATGGATGACAGTAGAGACCACGAACTTCTACAATGTGTTGAAGCAGTAGACAACTTGCTTCAAAATGAAAAACAATTACACCCTATAATAAATTATGACATTTCTGACAATGAAATGTTAGAAAATGTAATAAAGTATGAAACACAATCATAATAAAAAAAATAAATAAATAAAGAAAACAAAAAAAAACAAGAAAAACAACAAACAATTAACATACAGTATTAGAAAAGTCTTTCATTGTTTTATCCATAAAGTTCGCTGCCCAGAAAGCTATCCGGTTCGCGAACTTGGCGCTTACCACGCAAAAAAAAATTTTTTTTTTTGGACCCTCCTAGGCCCTTTTAAAACCTCCACATAAAACCTAGGGGGTCAACGAGGATCTACTATGCCCCCTTATGGTAATTTCCCCCTTTGTTTTGGCCTCCTCTTGTCTCTCGATCCTACCGAGAGACAAGATGGCGGCCGCTCCGGACTGTTTAGAATGTTGACAGACACCGGAGGGCCAATCAGCTTCGCATCGCAAAGTTCCGTTACGCGAAAGGTTCGCTAACCGGATAGCTGCCCGGAGCGCTGTTACAGATATATATCTTGATTTAAACGTTAATTTCTCAAAATCCACTGAAGCACATATATTGAGACCTAGCAAAGGCACATCAGGCTAACAGTCCCTACAATTTTGCCAAGTTTCGTGAAAATCCATTCAGCCGTTCGGGCTAAAAGTGAGTCCAACCGCCCTATGGAAATTAACATGGGAAAAACGCGTTTTGGGACCCCCCTTTTTTCTCGGCCCCCCCTCCACAAAACCCCCCCAAATTTTCAAGGTCTGCTCAGAAACAAAATGTGCCATTTTCCTGAAAATTTCAGCCAATTCCGTCCACAAACGCAAAAGTTATTAGGCATAGAATTTTCAGAAATCCCATAGGGAAAAAATCCTAACTATATATACCTACTGGCGACCGCCAGTAGGTAATATGTAATAACATAATACCTAATAAAACAGAGATAATATACACTGAAAAACCTCAACAATGGTTCCTACATAGGAATGCATTATAGAGAGAAAACTCATTTGCAACATATCAGTGTCATTATGTTAGTCCAAACTGCAGCCAATCAGGCTCAAGCACCCTCTAGAATCTTCTCCTCAGAAGCTCAAGCCCTCAGATTTTCGTAGCACAAGTAATAAGAGCGTATGAGGAGAAAAGAGCCTCTGAGGGGAGGAGGGAGGGTCACATGTGAATCTATGAAAGACACCAATACTGGAGAACCACCTGTTTACAGGTAAGTAACAATTGTTCTTCTCCAGTATTAGGGGTGTCTTTCATAGATTCACATGCTTGAATAGAATAGATAGCAGTAACCTCCTTAGAAGCGGAGATTGCAATAATTCTTAAAACTTGAAAACAATAACATATGGCTTAAAAGCATATAGCAATCTCAAAAGGAAAAGGAGGAGGGAACAGAGGCTCACCTTATTTAAAAAGATGACGAAGCACTGCTTGCCCCACTGTGGTATCCGCTTCGTTGATAGCTTCCAAACAGTAATGTCTGGTAAAGGTGTGCCTGCTGGACCATGTCGCTGCCCGACAAATCTGGTGTAGAGGCACCCCAGCAAACAAAGCGGTGGATGACGCCATCGCTCTCGTTGAATGTGCCTTCACTGGACGTTGTAAAGGCTTGCCAGCTTGCTGATGACAAAAGGATATGGCTGCTGAGAGCCATCTTGCAACTGTCTGTTTTGTCACTGAATGCCCCTTCCGCATCCGTCCATATGCTACAAACAGTTGATCGGATTTACGGAAAGGGGTGGTCCTTGAAATGTAAAATTTCAGACAACGCTTGATGTCTAAAGAATGTAGTTGTTCTGCCGGAGATTTTGGATCCGGGAAAAAAGTCTTTAAGAAGACAGGTTCGTTCAAATGGAAGTCAGTAGGTACTTTCGGCAAAAAAGAAGGATTGGTACGAAGTGACACTCCATCGGGCTTAAACTGTAAATACGGAGGCTTGATCGTGAAAGCGTGAAGGTCACTTACACGACGAGACAATGTTAAGGCCAAAAGTAAAGCAACCTTCCAGGTAAGATACTTGATGTCTGCTCTGTGGATCGGTTGAAATGGAGGCTTCATAAGCTGTGACAATACCACGTTGAGGTGCCATGCCGGAGGAGGGCGCCTAATCGGAGGAAACTTCCTGAAAAGTCCTTTAAAGAACTGTCGGATGATTCTGGATGAACAGAGAGACGTTGAGCCATCATGCCTGTAGCGTGAAATAGCCGCCAGAAAAACTCTCAAGGTGGCATGCGAGAGACCAGACTGAGCGAGGCTCAGAAAGAAAGGCAAAAGCTGCTCCGGAGTTGAGTCGATTGGGTGGATATTGATGCAGCGCACCAATGACAGAAACGCTTCCACTTTAGCTTATATGTCTTGATGGTCGATGGAGCTCTAGGAGACGCTAGACTGTCTCTGCATTCTTGGGGCATATTTAAGGTGGCAAATTCAACGTACTCAGGTTCCATGCCGATAATTGAAGCGTGGATGGGTCTGGATGGCAAATTTGACCGTCGTCCATCGTCAGGAGGTCTGGACGTGGATGCAGATGAATGGGTGTGCATTGTGATAGCAGAAGCAGTTCCGACAACCAAGCCTGTCTGGGCCAACGTGGGGCGATTAGTATTAAGTGGCAGGGTTGCCTGCGCATCTTCCACAACGTCCTCAGCACCAACGGGATCGGTGGAAATGCATAAGCAAACAGTCCGCTCCAATCTATGAGTAGGGCATTTCCGCTGGACTCTAGATGAGGATGCCAACTTGCGAAAGATTGGCACTTCCGATTCACTGGGTTTGCAAAAAGGTCTATCCTGGGACGACCCCAACGGCGGAACACCAGGTCTAGAGTCGGTTGATGTAACTCCCACTCGTGAGTGGATGACGTGGACCTGCTCAGGGAATCTGCAAGGATGTTGGATACCCCCGGCAGATGGACTGCCGTCAAAGAAATTTGGTGATGAAGTGCCCAATCCCAAATCCTTTGAGCTAGACGAGACAGTGGCTGAGATCTTGTGCCGCCCTGTTTGTTCATGTAGTGCATGCTGGTGGTGTTGTCTGTTTGAACCAGCACCGACTCCCCCTGCACTACGGGCAAGAATGATTTGAGCGCTAGGAAGATTGCCATCAACTCCAGCCGATTGATATGCCAGGTTCGTTGTGTCGCCGTCCATTTGCCTTTGATGGAAAGGTCCAGGAGATGAGCGCCCCAGCCCTCCATGGACGCATCTGTAGTCAACGTCAGATCCGGAGACTGGGCTAGGAAAGAAATCCCTTCGTCTAGATTGGCTGGTTGTTCCCACCAGAGCAAACTGTTCTTCATGCGGGGTGTGACCGTCACCTGATCGTTGAACGACCCCGACACTTGACGCCATTGCAGGTCCAATTCCACCTGTATAGGACCGGTACGTAACCTGCAATTTGGGATCAGTGCGATACAAGATGATGCCATCCCCAGAATCGACTTTAACGTTCGCACAGAAACTGACTGCTTTGACCTGATGAGTGAGACCAGACGAATTATCTTCTGATGTCGTTCGAGGGAGATGAAGGCTTTTGACAGGTTTGTGTCTAAGATTGCTCCTAGGAAGTTTCTTCTTCGCAGCGGTGTCAAGTGTGACTTCTCCACATTGATGGTTAACCCTAGAGCCTTGAACATTTGTTGGCATAGACGTGTGTCGTGAGCCAGCTGTTGCGGAGATTGGGATTTTAGAAGACAATCGTCCAGATAAGGAAAGATCTGAACTCCCTAAAGACGCAAATGAGCCATGACCGGAGCCAGAACTTTCGTGAAGACACGAGGTGCTGATCGTAGGCCAAAAGGCAGGACTCTGAACTGATAGTGATGGTGACCCACCTTGAATCTCAAGTATTGCCGATGTCGATGGATAATTGGCACATGAAAATAGGCGTCTTACAGGTCTATTGTTGTTAAGAAATCTCGGCTGCAGAGAAGTCGTAAGACTTCCGATAACGTCAGCATGCGGAAAGATTGTTGTTTGAGGAACAGATTGAGAGCTCTCAAGTCCATAATGGGTCGCTGTGAGAAGGTGGCCTGATATGCAGTGCTCACTATTCTAGTGAACACTATGTATCAGTCCAGCAACCCTTATTGATGATTGGTTGTAAGTCAACCTTATAGACGAGCTATCCTAGTAGCGTGGATACGAGTAGTCTAAGGCTAAAGACTCGAGAGGGCGTGTTAAGCCAGCTGTTATACCACACATATACCCCTTGAACACCAAGTGAAAGGACACCACACAAGTGTTATGAAAATAAACAGTGTATTTATTAAAATCACAACAGCCCTGTACTCTTTATGAGGACAGGGTACTAAGCACAAAACAAAACTCTTACGAAAATACTTAAGTTAGCACAGTATATACAAATGCCCGAGGGGCACGGAAAACCATATACTCTGAAAGTGGAATGCGAAATTACTAGCAGGTAAGTACAGTACTAATAGGCTTTGGAATCGCTAGGACTACGTTACTGAACCTTCAGATTACTAGTAGGAGGCCTAGGGGACTCGGGTGCAGAGTGTGCACTCTCACGCGTGATGCGGGACAAAGTCTATGGTAGCTAGATTTCACAAAGTGAGTATTCTCGGGCGAACCCGACCTGGTAGGAGGAAAACGAAAGTGGATTCTGACCCTTGGATAGTGAGGCTATGCTGGGGCACCGAAATGCCGAAGTTACCTAGCCCAGGGGCTGCAGCTGCATAGGTCTCAAAAGACGTCGGGAATCCTCGTAGACGGACCAGGAGCCTGGAAGAAAGATGCTGGCAGGCGACCAGTGAAGAGAGTTCGAAGTGATCCAAGCCTGGATCTTGAAGATGGACGATACCTGAAAGCAGAGGGGACCAAGTTCGTGACTACTAGCCAGTAGTCAGGTGGCACCAGGAGGGCACCGGATGGTAGTCACCTCGACTAGGTGTGTGGGCGACGCTGTGCTCTGCAGATCTCACGGACCAGGAGGCGTTGTCGGCGACCAGGATGGAGGAGCGAGCTGTCCCACGATGGATGAAGCTGTCGGCGTCGCTGGACCCAGGATTGGGCAACAAAGCCTTGGCAAATTCAAGCCCACGCGGTGGACTCAAAATGGCGTCTGGAGTGGACCAGGAGGGTCTGGGGTGCCTCTCTTGAAGAAGGAAGCAAGGGCCAGTCTGGAGCAACCAGACCAGCAGCAGTGATGTCGTCGGGCATCGTTAAGAAGGCCACAAGCCAGCCGGCTAGTAGCCAAACAACGCGGTGAGCAGGCAAAAGCAGAAGGGCCCCACGCGGATCGTGGAGATGCTGGAGGGCTGATCTTCGGTGCTGGAGCTGCTCAGGGTTGGGGCTTCTCGGACCCCAAAGCACTCACCAGTGGAGCACATGGTGGGCTTGTTGCAAAGAAGTCATGCAGTCTTGGCGATCGTCGGTCCCTCGAGGTCTCGTCGCACTCACGGTTCTCAGCTTGGCTGTAGAGGTGAGTAGAGGTCAGAGGTGCCAGGGAAGCCGGGTCTCGTCGAGCTGGGCAGTCGGATTCCGGAGGAAGGACTTGCAGCAGACCGCAGTGTTCTTAGGATGGTGCCCGCTTGATGCAGGGTGACTACTCCTTAGCCACAAGGGAGAATCTTGAAGAAGAAATCTTGATGTCCTTTTGCAGAAAGTCGTGTCTTGATTCCAAAGATGATCTAATTTTCTGACCGGCCTATGCGTAGTGAGCACCGGGGTGCCACTCAGCAGTCACCTTCCTGTAAAGCCCTGCCTACCCAGGATACACAAAACCCGGTCTGGGATGGTGCTAGCACCGCCCTCGACAGGAAACCCTTTGTCCAGGCTCCCCTCGCTGGAAGGACTCCCAGCTGCAGGGGGTCAGACTCGTGTCTGTGGTGGCAGCATCCATTTTGTGGAGCTGATGCTTCGTTTAACTTTAACCGGGGTTCACAGTTACATACATGTCGTGTCCCTCTAGAAGGGTGGAATGCTAACCCCGTCGCCAGAATTGGCGAGGGGTTAGTATTCCAATTCGTATGACACCTTACTCGACACGTTTTGATAAAGCAATACCAAAGATAGCATTTAACCGCGAGGATTATAATGCACTTAAGAGTATATGGTATGCGATATCATGGAACAGCTATTAGGACTTGGTTCCGCAAGCTGCAGACAGGCTCAGCTCATGCCAGAGCACCATCTCACACGATCCCAAGCACTCTGCCTTCAGGATTGTCAAGGCCTGCCATAGGAGTGACTGATAGGAATCTGTGTGTCCATTTTAGGGTTAGATATAGGTATACTATATCTACAGCAAAGGGTGATTACACAACTTTGCCCCAGCTGTCATGCAGCCAGTTGTGTCAAATTTAGGAGGCCAGCCAGGGGTGGCATAATACATGCTTCAGCCCCTGGTAGGCCCTGGGTACACCTATGCCCTGAGTTACAGGGTCTGATAAGGTGGCCCAGTACCAATTGGTAAATGCACCTAGGGTACACGTTGTAATTTAGAGAGAGAACAGCCAGGCTGTGGGTCTGATTGGCAGGCCCACAGCCAGAGAAAGTCGTAAACCAGTGAAACAAAAGCAAAAAATCTGGGTGATCATAGGATTGCAGACCCTACTCTCCTACATGACCCCCCCCCCCAAACTTTGGGACAATAAGCTAACCTTGACCAGGTGAGTCTTCTTGTTCTAAGTGGAAATATCTGGAGAGCCCATTGGCATTGCCATGATCAGTACCAGGTCTATGTTCCACTGTAAAGTCCATCCCCTGTAGGGAAATGGACCACCTAAGCAGTTTGGGGTTTTCACCCTTCATCTGATTTAGCCACAAGAGGGGCTTATGGTCGGTCTGAATCTTGAAGTGAGTGCCAAACAAGTATGGCCTCAGCTTCTTCAGGGCCCAAACCACAGCAAAGGCCTCCCTCTCAATAGCTGACCAATTCTTCTCTCTGGGGGTCAGCCTTCTGCTTATAAAAGCAATGGGCTGGACTTGACCATCAAAATTCAGTTGAGATAGAACAGCTCCCACACCCAACTCAGAAGCATCTGTTTGGACAATGAATGGTTTGGAGTAGTCTGGACTCTTACGGATAGGTGCTGTGCACATGGCCTGCTTTAGGTCATCGAATGCTTTTTGACAGCCTGCTGTCCACTGAACCTTTTTTGGCATTTTCTTACTTGTCAGTTCATTTAATGGAGTCACAATTGATCCATAGTTCCTGACAAACTTTCTGTAGTAACCAGTCAGGCCCAAGAAAGCTCGAACCTGAGTCTGGGTGGTTGGAGGAGCCCAGTCCCTGATTGACTGTATTTTGCTCTCCAGTGGTTGAACCTGGCCTCCACCTACAAGGTGGCCCAGGTATACAACCTGTGTCTGCCCTATCTGGCACTTGGTGGCCTTGATAGTGAGACCTGCTGCTTGCAGAGCCTCTAACACTTTCCTCAGGTGGACCAGGTGATCCTCCCAGGTGGAGCTAAAGACAGCAATATCATCAAGATATGCTGCACAGAAGTCATCCAGCCCAGTGAGGACATGATTCACCAACCTTTGGAAGGTGGCAGGTGCATTTTTCAGACCAAAGGGCATTACCACAAATTGATAATGCCCACCAGGGGTTGAAAATGCTGTCTTGGGCTTGGCATCCTCAGCTAACCTGATTTGCCAATACCCAGCTGTCAGGTCAAATGTGCTTAAGTAGTTGGCAGAAGCCAATCTATCTATAAGCTCATCTGCCCTTGGTATTGGGTGGGCATCAGTCTTAGTGACTGCATTGAGACCCCTGTAGTCTACGCAGAACCTCATCTCTTTCTTACCACCCTGGGTGTGAGGTTTTGGCACTAGAACTACTGGACTAGCCCAAGGGCTATCTGAGGGTTCAATGACTCCCAACTCCAACATTTTCTGCACTTCAGTTTTTATGCAGTCTCTAACATGATCAGGCTGCCTGTAGATTTTACTCTTGACTGGCAGGCTGTCACCAGTGTCAACCTCATGGGTACACCAATTGGTCTGACTGGGTGTCAGAGAGAACATATGTCTGAAAGACTGAAGAACTTGTTTACAGTCTTTCTGTTGATGCTCAGAGATGCTGCCACAAAAGACAACACCATCTACTGACCCATCATCAGGATTCTGAGTGAGCAGGTCTGGGAGAGGGTCACTCTCTTCCTCCTGTCCCTCATCTATGGCCATGAGCAAGCTCATGTCCTTCCTGTCGACATATGCTTTGAGCCTGTTGACATGGAGCACCCTGTGGGGGCTCCTGGGAGTTCCAAGGTCTACCAGGTAGGTGACCTCTCCCTTTTGCTCAAGAATTGTGTGGGGCCCAGACCATTTGTCTTTGAGTGCTGCTGGGGCCACTGGCTCCAACACCCACACTTTCTGTCCAGGCTGGTAAACAGTCAGGACAGCCTTTTGGTCATGCCAAGCTTTTTGAAGTTCTTGACTGGCCTTAAGGTTTTCAGATGCCTTCTCCATATACTCAGCCATCCTGGAGCGGAGACCAAGTACATAGTCCACTATGTTGGTTGCAGGCTTTTTGAGAGGTCTCTCCCATCCTTCCTTCACCAAACACAGGGGGCCTCTTACAGGATGCCCATACAAAAGTTCAAAAGGGCTGTAGCCAACCCCCTTTTGTGGGACCTCTCTGTAAGCAAACAGAAGGCAGGGAATCAGGACATCCCATCTACGCCTGAGCTTTTCAGGTAGTCCATGAATCATCCCTTTTAGGGTCCTGTTGAACCTTTCAACAAGCCCATTGCATTGTGGATGATAGGGTGTAGTGAACTTGTAGTTGACACCACATTCCTTCCACATAGCAGTTAAGTAGCTTGACATGAAGTTTGCACCTCTGTCAGAGACAACCTCCTTAGGGAAGCCCACTCTGGAGAACACTCCAACTAGGGCCCTTGCCACTACAGGTGCTGTAGTGGTCCTAAGTGGAATAGCTTCAGGATACCTGGTGGCATAATCCACTACCACCAGTATAAACTTGTGCCCTGATGCTGTCTGGGGTTCCATTGGATCAACAATGTCAATCCCCACTCTTTCAAAGGGCACCCCCACCATAGGCACTGGTATAAGGGGGGCCTTTGTTGTGCCACCTGACTTACCACTGGCTTGGCAAGTGACACAGGAGCGACAAAACTCCCTGGTATCCTCATTCATGTGAGGCCAGTGAAAGTGTGAGACAAGTCTGTCCCAAGTCTTTGTCTGGCCTAAGTGACCTGCTAAGGGAATCTCATGGGCCAAGGTAAGGAGGAAACCTCTCTGAGACAAGGGTACAACCAGCCTCCTGGTCATGCCAGGCTTGGGGTCTCTTGCCTCAGTGTACAGGAGTCCATTTTCCCAGTATACCTTGTGGGTACCTGTGGCGTTCCCAGCAGCCTCAGCAGCAGCCTGCTGTCTGAGGGGTTCAAGGGAAGGGCAGTCTAACTGTTCCTTCCCCAGGTCTTCTCTTGAGGGTCCCCCTGAACCCAGAAATTCAGCTTGATCAAGCTCGAACTCTTTAGGCTCAGTTTCCCTCAATTCCTGTAGGTCAGTCTCCTCAGAGACCTGATCCTCAACCTGGGGCAAGGGGGAAGGCACAGCCTTAACCCTACTGCTCTTCTTCTTGGAAGATGTCTGGTCCATTGTTCCAGGATCCAGCACCTGTTCAGTGGGGCATTTCCTGACCTGTGACCTGGTCACAGCAAACACATGTGCTGGCAAGCCTAACATTTCCATGTGAGTCCTCTGCTCCACTTCTGACCATTGTGATGACTCCAAATCATTGCCCAACAAACAATCCACTGGGAGGTCTGAGCTAACTACAACCTTCTTTTGGCCAGTTACCCCTCCCCAGGAGAAAGCTACAATTGCCATACTGTGACTGGTAGTGACATTGCTTGCATTGGTCACCAGGAAATCTGTACCTGGCATGATCTGTCCAGGGTCCACAAAGTTAGGTGTCACCATTGTGACACTGGCACAAGTGTCCCTATAGGCCTGAGCCATTTTTCCATTAATGAAAGGTGTCTGTCTGTATTTGCCCAAAGTATTGGGACTTATATCAGGGGACATATCCACATCCCCTGTACAAACAAGGACAGCCTGAGTGAGTGTGCCAACTAAGTTGTCACCCCCCTCAGAACCCAGGGTTAACCCAACTAAACCCTTGGGAGGTGCACTACCACTGCTTACTGTACTAGGGGGCACAGGTGCCTTAGGGGCTGCAGTGGCAGGAGTCTGCCCTCCTCCTTTCTTGGTGCACTCACTAAACCAGTGAGTTTTACTTTTGCAGTATTGGCACCACCTTTTAGATTGGCCTTCTTGATTTTTCTTCTTCTGGGGAGCCTGACCCCCACCCTCTTTGGGTTGTTGGGGACCTGTCGAAGACTTCTGGTCATTTTGTTCCCCTTTAGAATCTTTACCCTTCTGGTCTGCTTTCTTCTGACCACCTTGATTCTGGCCCTGGTTCTGCTTAACTCTTGTTCTGACCCATCTGTCTGCCTTCTTTCCCAATTCTTGGGGAGAGGTCAGATCTGAGTCAACAAGATGCTGATGCAACAACTGGTTCTGACAATTGTTTAAAATTTGTTCTCTCATGATCAAATTATACAATACTGTGTAATCAGTAACCTTACTGCCCAGCAACCAGCCCTCCAAAGCCTTAGTGGCACAATCTACAAAGTCAGACCAATCTTGAGACTGAGTTTTCTGGGTATCCCTGAACAGCAACCTGTATTGTTCAGTGGTTAGGCCAAACCCATCAATCAGTGTACTTTTCAAGACTTGGTAATTGTTAGCATCCTCCACTCTAGTAGTGAGGAGCTTATCTCTACCTTTACCTTCAAAGGAGAGCCACAAGATAGCTGCCCACTGACTCTGGGGAACACCCTGCACAGTGCAGGCCCTCTCCAAAGCAGTAATCCATTTGTATATTTCATCCCCTTGCTTAAAGGGGGGCACTATCTTATTCAGGTGCTTTGTATCAAAACTCCTTTCCCTATTGCTAGGTACAATGCTGCCACCAGTGGGGGCTACCCTACTTAACTGTTGCTCTCTAGCAAAGGCAAGCCTCTCTTTGGCCAGGGCAAGTTCTTCCCTTTCAATCCTCAGATTGGCTGCCCTTTCTTTAGCTTCGTACATTCTCCTCTGAGGGGAGGTCATCCTCCTCAGAGCAGAGTTCTGAGAGCCATTGGTTTGAATGGATCTGCCAGAGCCTCTGGATAGAGACCTAGCTCGTCCATTCCCAATGTTAAGCTGGCCTGAGAGGGGTCCCAGGGTTCTCCTAGTACCATTCTCATGCCTGCTTAAGTTGTCCCTAGTTAGCTGACTAACTACTTCTGGACCTTTGTCTGCCTCATCCCCAGATGTCTCCTGATCATCATCCTCCTCACCTGAGAGATGGATGAGATCTGGGTCACCCCTGGTTCCTTCTAGGGCTGGCATGTCCCCTTCTGGATGAGAAGAGCTAAGAAGTTTCTCAGCTTTTCTGGCATCATAAGTCTCTAAGAGACCTATCAGAAATGGGATTGTGGGGTTAGACCCCTGTTTTAGCTTCCTGGAGGTACACACTTGTCTCATCTCCTGGAAGCTAAGGGCTGCATATCTAGAAGAGGCCTGTGGAGGGTCCTCAACCATCAGAGGGGTCTCAGCAGACTCTCTGAGGTTAGACATGCTTCTAGTGTGGTGTAAGTGATGCACCTACCTACACTATGTGTTTGCCTACTGATCCCTTGCTAAGAGTTGCAGCCAAGGTGTGCTAAGCCTTGAGGAGCTGCAACAGCTGGTTCAGTAGAACTCAGAGTATTCTAAGCTAAGTTATATGTACCTACAAGTACTTATGTGATCTTTCAACAAGATATTCTTAGGATACGTGTGGTAGAACAACAGCAAGCTCAAATCCCAACCGCTGCTCACCAATGTGAGAAGGTGGCCTGATATGCAGTGCTCACTATTCTAGTGAACACTATGTATCAGTCCAGCAACCCTTATTGATGATTGGTTGTAAGTCAACCTTATAGACCAGCTATCCTAGTAGCGTGGATACGAGCAGTCTAAGGCTAAAGACTCGAGAGGGCGTGTTAAGCCAGCTGTTATACCACACATATACCCCTTGAACACCAAGTGAAAGGACACCACACAAGTGTTATGAAAATAAACAGTGTATTTATTAAAATCACAACAGCCCTGTACTCTTTATGAGGACAGGGTACTAAGCACAAAACAAAACTCTTACGAAAATACTTAAGTTAGCACAGTATATACAAATGCCCGAGGGGCACGGAAAACCATATGCTCTGAAAGTGGAATGCGAAATTACTAGCAGGTAAGTACAGTACTAATAGGCTTTGGAATCGCTAGGACTACGTTACTGAACCTTCAGATTACTAGTAGGAGGCCTAGGGGACTCGGGTGCAGAGTGTGCACTCTCACGCGTGATGCGGGACAAAGTCTATGGTAGCTAGATTTCACAAAGTTAGTGTTCTCGGGCGAACCCGACCTGGTAGGAGGAAAACAAAAGTGGATTCTGACCCTTGGATAGTGAGGCTATGCTGGGGCACCGAAATGCCGAAGTTACCTAGCCCAGGGGCTGCAGCTGCATAGGTCTCAAAAGACGTCGGGAATCCTCGTAGACGGACCAGGAGCCTGGAAGAAAGATGCTGGCAGGCGACCAGTGAAGAGAGTTCGAAGTGATCCAAGCCTGGATCTTGAAGATGGACGATACCTGAAAGCAGAGGGGACCAAGTTCGTGACTACTAGCCAGTAGTCAGGTGGCACCAGGAGGGCACCGGATGGTAGTCACCTCGACTAGGTGTGTGGGCGACGCTGTGCTCTGCAGATCTCACGGACCAGGAGGCGTTGTCGGCGACCAGGATGGAGGAGCGAGCTGTCCCACGATGGATGAAGCTGTCGGCGTCGCTGGACCCAGGATTGGGCAACAAAGCCTTGGCAAATTCAAGCCCACGCGGTGGACTCAAAATGGCGTCTGGAGTGGACCAGGAGGGTCCGGGGTGCCTCTCTTGAAGAAGGAAGTAAGGGCCAGTCTGGAGCAACCAGACCAGCAGCAGTGATGTCGTCGGGCGTCGTTAAGAAGGCCACAAGCCAGCCGGCTAGTAGCCAAACAACGCGGTGAGCAGGCAAAAGCAGAAGGGCCCCACGCGGATCGTGGAGATGCTGGAGGGCTGATCTTCGGTGCTGGAGCTGCTCAGGATTGGGGCTTCTCGGACCCCAAAGCACTCACCAGTGGAGCACACAGTGGGCTTGTTGCAAAGAAGTCATGCAGTCTTGGCGATCGTCAGTCCCTCGAGGTCTCGTCGCACTCACGGTTCTCAGCTTGGCTGTAGAGGTGAGTAGAGGTCAGAGGTGCCAGGGAAGCCGGGTCTCGTCGAGCTGGGCAGTCGGATTCCGGAGGAAGCACTTGCAGCAGACCGCAGTGTTCTTAGGATGGTGCCCGCTTGATGCAGGGTGACTACTCCTTAGCCACAAGGGAGAATCTTGAAGAAGAAATCTTGATGTCCTTTCGCAGAAAGTCGTGTCTTGATTCCAAAGATGATCTAATTTGAACAGGGGGCCCGCTCCTATCTTTATACTAAGAAAAGGGGCTGACCCGGTGACTAGGTCCTGCCTATGGGTGGGACTAGGAGGGGGGTGGTTACACCCCTCTACCATGCCGGACTTTCCCCAGGCCAGGGGCTGGTGTGCCCCTGGAACTGGTTCTGACCGGCCTATGCGTAGTGAGCACCGGGGTGCCACTCAGCAGTCACCTTCCTGTAAAGCCCTGCCTACCCAGGATACACAAAACCCTGTCTGGGACGGTGCTAGCACCGCCCTCGACAGGAAACCCTTTGTCCAGGCTCCCCTCGCTGGAAGGACTCCCAGCTGCAGGGGGTCAGACTCGTGTCTGTGGTGGCAGCATCCATTTTGTGGAGCTGAGGCTTCGTTTAACTTTAACCGGGGTTCACAGTTACATACATGTCGTGTCCCTCTAGAAGGGTGGAATGCTAACCCCGTCGCCAGAATTGGCGAGGGGTTAGTATTCCAATTCGTATGACACCTTACTCGACATGTTTTGATAAAGCAATACCAAAGATAGCATTTAACCGCGAGGATTATAATGCACTTAAGAGTATATGGTATGCGATATCATGGAACAGCTATTAGGACTTGGTTACGCAAGCTGCAGACAGGCTCAGCTCATGCCAGAGCACCATCTCACACGATCCCAAGCACTCTGCCTTCAGGATTGTCAAGGCCTGCCATAGGAGTGACTGATAGGAATCTGTGTGTCCATTTTAGGGTTAGATATAGGTATACTATATCTACAGCAAAGGGTGATTACACAACTTTGCCCCAGCTGTCATGCAGCCAGTTGTGTCAAATTTAGGAGGCCAGCCAGGGGTGGCATAATACATGCTTCAGCCCCTGGTAGGCCCTGGGTACACCTATGCCCTGAGTTACAGGGTCTGATAAGGTGGCCCAGTACCAATTGGTAAATGCACCTAGGGTACACGTTGTAATTTAGAGAGAGAACAGCCAGGCTGTGGGTCTGATTGGCAGGCCCACAGCCAGAGAAAGTCGTAAACCAGTGAAACAAAAGCAAAAAATCTGGGTGATCATAGGATTGCAGACCCTACTCTCCTACAGTCGCCACTCCCCTGTCTTTTTGAGAATGAGGAAAAATCTTGAGTTGAAACCTTTCCCTCGCTGAGATACAGGAACCACTTCGACTGCACCCTTTTCTATTAGAAGATGGACCTGATGTTGTAGTTCCTCTAGATGGGGAGGTGGCGGGCCTGAAGGTGGAGAATGTGGAGGAATCTCTGTGAACTCCAAGGCATGACCCTTGTGCACAATGTCTAAAACCCATTGGTCCGATGTTATCAACGACCACTGGGAGTAAAACTGCGAGATTCGCCCTCCAACTTTCTGCTGAACTTGAAAGTCATTGACGTTTGTTGTTGTTGGAGCCTCTATAGTTAGACTTTCCTCTATAGGGCTTGGACTGCTGCTGACGAGAAGATTGTTGGTTGGAGTAACGCTGGTTCCCTTGATTGTACTGGCGGTACTGGGACTGCCCTCCTCGAGAAAAACCGGACGAGGTGCCTCGTCCACGCGCACCACGAAAAGGCTGCTTCTTGAACTGCAAGGAACCAAGCGACTTTGCCGTGTCGGTATTTTTCTTTATCGATTCCAACGCCTCATCTATGTGAGAGCCGAACAGCGACTCTCCGTCATACGGCATGCCAAGTATCTTTGACTGGATCTCTTGCCGGAACGATGTGGATTTTAGCCAACCCTGGCGCCGGAGCGCCGCAGCACTGGCAAGGATACGGAAAGCAGTACCCGCAACGTCCACAGCACAGTCAATTATTTCTTCTGAAGCCCTTTTTCCATCTTGAAGGATCTGGTGCGCTTCCGCTCTGGATGTTTCCGGAATTAACGCAACCAGCGCAGAAATGTCTGACCAAATTTGTCGGTCGAAAAGACCTAAAATGGGCTAAGCATTAGCGGCACGGGCTGAAGTAGATGCCATGGATGAAAATGTTTTCCCAATTGCATCCAAACGTCGACCCTCTCTATCAGGAGGGGAAGTGATAGGAGCTGCAGGGTTACGCGCCCGACGCTGCGCTGCCTGAGTCACCACGGAATCTGGCTTAGGATGCGAGAGCAAGCAAGCAGGCGAGCCAGTCGGGGCCTTA
Source organism: Lissotriton vulgaris (assembly GCF_964263255.1). Lineage (NCBI taxonomy): Eukaryota > Metazoa > Chordata > Amphibia > Caudata > Salamandridae > Lissotriton > Lissotriton vulgaris. The sequence continues at coordinate 648,611,866 of NC_141698.1, read as the reverse complement.
TATTTCTTTTCCAATTGAGGGATTTGAGCAGGTAAGGAGTTAGGAGCCTGCATGATCTTTATTCCCTCCTTCCACACAAATTCGATAATTGGTATGGTGTGGACCTGTTTATAAGGCTGTTTTTTAAAGTCATAGAGAAAGCAGTCTTCCTCTCGCTGCACTCTAGGCAATTTGAAGCGGTCTGCCACCTTATCCATCAAATTATGGAAGCTAGCGATGTCAACCGGAGGTGAATCACCGGAATCGCCCTGTTGTGGAGAGGGCGTCTGTATTCGATAGTCATCGAATTCTGCCATATCCGGGTCTTGTTCATCATCTGTATCCTGAGGAACTTCTCCTTCCTCTCTTTCCGGCTCTGACTCATCATCCACATCTCCTTGAGAATTAGTGGGGATAGCTGGACGTGGCTCTTCTGATGGAGCAGTCTGCCTCGGAGGAGTTTGCTGAGGTTGAAAAGGCCCTGTGGTCTCAGAGGTAGCATGGCCCGGGGTACCCTGGGGCGTAGGAGGAAATCTCCTATTGTAATCATCCAACATATGTTGGAGGTTGGAAAATAGCGATACCGGAAAAGTCGCCATAGGAACCTGCACATATTGTTCCTCCTGTTGGTCTTCAACCTCTTCCTCGTCCTCTTCAGAACTAGTGTCCTGACACTTGATAATCAAATCCGATGGACTTTGAGCATCACCAAAAACATTGTCGTCTGCAACGGATTCCGTTTCATGGTCTATTACCAACAATGGTGAAGGTGGCTGAAGAGTAGGAGGCGGCAACTGGAGAGCAGAGTCCTGAATATTGCTCAAAGAAGTCTCCGTAACGACTGTTGGAGCTGAAGTGTCCAAAGGCACTAAGGGCATATTGGCGAAGGACAGTGATCCTGAAGTGGATGCTGCGTCCTCTTGCTGTGTACCAGAAGGTAAAGGTAAGGCTGTCGTCGACGCAGCCATCGACGTAGATGTTTGAACTGGAGCAGCCGTCGACGACGATGATTTAGAGACAGTCGTCGGAGACGGTGATGTCTTGGATGTATTCGTCGACGACGAATGCTTTGACACAGCCGTCGACGGAGTCTTCGTCGACGGAAACGTCGTCGTCGAATCCTTGGATGTTATCTTCGCCGTCGACGAAGCCTTCGTCGACGGGATAATAGTCGTCGACGAGCTGGTCGACGGGATCTTCGCCGTCGACGGGGTCTTCGACGTGGACGGGAACTTCGACGTCGACGGGATCTTTGTCGTCGACGGGATCTTCGACGTCGACGGGATCTTCGACGGGACATGCATCGTCGACGATGACTTCTTCATCGACGAAAGTTTCTTCGTCGACGATATAATCGGAATCGTCGGCGAGACTGAAGAGGTAGAGGCTTTCGTAGTCATGAAAGCCGTCGACGAAACCCTCGTCTACGACGACGAAGCCGACGTTGTCGTCACAGTAGTCGTCGACTAAGCCACAGCAGCCAATCTCGTCGATGGAATGGTCGTCGATGAGCCCGTCGACGACCGAGCTGACTGAAGTGTAAAAACACTTGTAGATGCTGGAAAAGACGCCTGAGAGCCAGGTCTCGTGGGGGATGTACCATGTTACAACGCATACCATTACAACTACCTACCGTTACAACGCGACCATTACAACGCATACCATTACAACGCATAGCGCTTTGAGGTGCTGGATAGTGGTAAGTATAATTTACTATTCTAACTCCAGTCCCCGTGGACCCTAGGGAAGGTGTTGGATAGTAAATTATACTTATTCCCTATCCTAGAGCACCCCCCAGCGCAATGCGTTGTAATGGTATGCGTTGTAAAAGTCGCGTTGTAACAGTAGTGCGTTGTAAGAAATGCGTTGTAACAGGTGAATACCCTCGTGGGCGTAGTCACAGAAGTGACAGTAGCAGTAGGTTTCCCTGGGGCTACTGTTAAGGCCAGCTTTTTCTTCAGGAAAGGAGATGGTAATTCCTGAACACTGCCACGCTTAGAAGGGGCAGTTGAAGGACCTGACTGGAAACTCTCTGCATCAGACAAGACTCCTTCCTTGTCCTGAAGGTGCTTCAACCATAACAAAAGACAACCTTCCCTGTCCCTGAGAGTCTTAGCAGGAAAGGTTCTACAGAACTTGCAGTCAGCCACCTTATGCTCAGGATAAAGGCAGTAAATACATTTTGGAAGAGCAAGGCCTAAACAAAGACTTTTTACTTGACATCCTGAGGAGTACAGAAATAGAAGACAAGAATGAAGAAACTGAGCAGACCTCAGGGAGACTCCCTTCACACGACGTGCGGTAGAAAATCTGAGGGCTTGAGCTTCTGAGGAGAAGGTTCTAGAGGGTGCTTGAGCCTGATTGGCTGCAGTTTGGACTAACATAATGACACTTATATGTTGCAAATGAGTTTTCTCTCTATAATGCATTCCTATTTAGGAACCATTGTTGAGGTTTTTCAGTGTATATTATCTCGGTTTTATTAGGTATTATGTTATTACATATATATATATATATTAGCATTATTGCTATTTTATGTACCGTGGGACTCCCACTTCGACGACGGGGAATATTCAAGCATGTGAATCTATGAAAGACGCCCCTAATACTGGAAAAACAAAATTATAGCACTATGTTTTACACAGTTCGAGCTGTAATGAGTCCGGTAATCATAGGCACTAGTATAATGCTATGGTCTTACTGTAGGTGTCCTGGAAAGCCGGTATAAGGGGGGTGGCCCATCCCAGCCTCGTCTGGCCTCGGACGGCCACAGGCGGCCCGCCCTGTGCCCGGGCTTAACCCGGGCTTGACCCGCGCGCGATCCTGCGACGTGGGGGATGTCAGTTGATTTATGCGCGTCCTGGCGCGAGCGTTGGCGGCTTCCGGCCGCAGGGGCTTCTGGATGTTGTGGTCCCCCTCGGTCTCTCCCCTCATGTGGCCACGCTCAGATGTTATGGGGCTGTGGCGGCAGGAGGAGACCGTATGCGGCAGTGCGGGCGTAGCGGGCAAAGCAGGCGGGCTCCAAGGTATGCTCCAGAGGTATGTGAACGACAGCAACAAGAAAGATAGGTCCCCCGCTCCACCAGAGGTGTCCGTTGATTTATGCACCTCCTGGCACGGGTGCTGGCGGCTTCCTGCCGCAGGGGCTTCTGGATGTTGTGGTCCCCCTCGGTCACCCCCCCCCCCACTGCCGCCGCGCTCAGATGTTATTGGGCTGCGGTGGCAGGAGGAGACCATATGCAGCTGTGCGGGCTTAGCGGGCAAAGTAGGCGGGCTCCAAGGTATGCCCCAGAGGTATGTGAACGGCAGCAACAAGAAAGATAGGCACTGGTACCTGTAATTTCAGTGGATGCAAATGCACTGCTGGAACGTCACTTTTTTAATGTTCCGGTGGCACAATGTGCCACTGGCATATTTTTTAAGCCACGTAAAGCCACGTTACATGGCTTTTCATGGCCTTATAAATATGTGCCCCTATCACATGGGAGTGCTGGGGGTGTATCCAGCAACATCCATGGCTTTTTGTCAGTGCCCCTGATTTACGAGAAATTGTACGTGTGAGGCAGTGCCAAAAACATATGCCTCAGAGGCGTAAGGGAGGCACAACAAGATGAAATATCTTTATTTCTCATTGTTTTTCCTCTTTCTATGCTGCTGCATTCTGCAACACACATAGAAATAAGTCACCCTTCCTGCCCAAAAACAATCATCCTTACAACACAGGCACCCTTACACCATGGTGCTAAGGTGCCTGATTTGGGGCACAGCAGCCTATTGTGCGACTGCGTAGGGGAAAAGGAGAGGAATGCACCATACCTAATAGATACATTGCAGTCCTGCTCTTTTCTTTTGCTGTAGGGCAGCGCAGCAGCAAGGCCTGCTGCCCTGCCCTACGGAAAAAAATATATAAATGAGGCCTAGAGTTTCTACCCCAATGCTACTGTGCAACCGGCGATCAAACATCGCATATTTGCTACTTTTTAGAAGGAAACTGTTGTGGAAATGACTCAAGCCTGTCAAGAAGGTCCTGTACACTAGATAACCGTTGGCCTGTGTTGGGGCATCTCGCTTCGGGTTAGAATTAATTTTATCATATAGATACAATGCAATATTTTAACAGTTACATTCACAGCTCATCGTGATTCTCGCTTCAGGTTAGAGTCAATTTTATCATATAGATACAATGCAATATATTACATTCGCAGCTCGTGATTCATGCAATTAATATTGTCCGCACTTTTGGACATGAAAAAGTATGAAACATGGAGTTTGGGCAATTCCCTGTGCAAAAAGTATTCATCTTAGTTCATCATAAAAGTCAACACAAATATAAAAGAACATTAATAAGATAAGAACCACCAAGTTATGTAGAATCCCTATGCTTAAAAGAATATAAAACAAAATATTGATACAAAAATATGGACTCCATTTAGGGTATAGGTATGTCTTCCATATAGAAACAAAGGTCCTAATTTAAGGGGAATTGAGGTAGGGCTGTGCTATGTGTTTTCTTGCAGCACTGCCCTACACTAATGTGAAATGGCAGGAAAGCACCGTATTTATGAAATACAGTGCATTCCTGTCCATTCCGCCTGTGCTGTCGCACAATTTGCTGCCTAGGGCCAGTGCAGGCATGCTTGCACCATGGTGCAAAGGCAGTTTGCGGTGCCCTATTTTTACATTGTTGCTGCATTACAAGTGGTCTGTTAAGGGACCATCAAAATGTCTTGTAAGCACCTTGATATGGCACAATTGATGCCACCTATGCTAAGTGCCAATGCAGGGACAAATAAAGCACCTTACATCGCATGCGTTTTGTCGTAATGACCGCATTGTAATTGCATGCGTTATATCGCTCATGATGTAATTGCTGTTTCCCCACAAGCACCCTTGCACCATGGTGCAAAGGTGTCTGCGTTGCATTCATGATTGTTTTGGGGCAGGAAGGGGTACCTTCCTGCACAAACACAATCCAGTGAGGTGTTTTCCTTTTCTGTGCAAGCACAGAATGCAGTACACATGGAATGAGGAAAAAAAGAACAGAGGCCCATATACCAATTAAGGATGTTAATCCGAAATCAGGCGCAGACCAATGCTTGTGCTCCAGTTCGGATTCAAATTTGTACAAAATTGCAATACTCTCTGATTCCTCACCCTGGCACAATTTACTCATGTCTATACCTGGAAGAATTTGCCCAGAGAAAAGGAGCCAGAAAGGGGGAAAAGTCCCAAAATTAGTTGAAATATCTCTAATTCCACAGATCATCTCCCAAACTCGTAATGAGGCAGCACTCCTGTTCCAGAGAAAAACACAAGGTGCAGTATAAGTACTTCCTCAGGTGGAAATACTACACTTCACTTCTAAAAGAAACTGGAACGAAGCCATAGGTTTTCCTGTGTAGTTTTTACTATACTCTTTATTGACCAGATTCATAAATTTACTGTAACTCTAAATGGAGCTAATGCAATTGCAATAGTAACTGTCACATCATGATTTATAGATTCATTATTTGTCTAATATTATAATCGTAAATAACACTTAACTTGAAAAAATTTCCCCAGTATCGGACACTTTCCAGGATTCAAAATTTGGAGTTAGAGGGGGTAAGAGAGCATTGTGGGCACAGTAAGCATGGGCGGAAAATCCGTTTCGCTCGCGGATTTTGCGGATTTTCGGTAAATTCGCAATCCGCGAGATTTGCGAATCTCCCGCAAAATCCGCAAATCCGCGAGCAGCGGATTTTGCTCGCACTGCTCGCACTGTTCGCGTGAGTTCGCGGCTTCCCAGTACAACTTCGCGCCCCGCGAATAAGTGCAAAATTACAGAAATACGATCTTAGCAAAACTGAAACTACTTACCAGGTTCAAAAGTTCAGGCTCATCATTAGTAGCCATTTCCTGTAGTGCTTCCTGAGGGGCCCCTCCAGAGTTCAGTTGCCAGTTGCAACTATTATGTGACCCTGCTCTGAACCTCAGAATAGTTACACATATGCCACAAAGGTCCTGAATTACAGCTAAGGGAGACAAGCAGGAGCCAGGCTGGAAGTTCAAATCCATTAATCAGCCCCTAATTCATTATTGTCAGTTGGGGCAGGGCAGGTGTTGTAACTAATTTTGCAACAATGAAAGCACTTAGCAAGTGCAAAAGATCACTAATCAGGAAGCACTAAGGAAGCAGGTGCCAGCTAAAAAAATATTCTGTGACACATTAATCAGCCCCAAATTAATTCGGGTCACTTGAGGCAGGGAAGGTGTGCTTGCGTTGCCACAATAATGTACACTGACTGGACAACCATAGGGTGCTGTGATGAAACAGAGGGTGGCATGGGTGGGCCAGAGGGTGGCATGAGTAGTCAGAGAGTGGCAGTGGTGACAGAGAGTGGCAGTGATGAAGAAGAGTGTCCCAAACAGGCTGGACACGTAGAAACAACAAGTTCGCGAAACTTGCGACCCGACAGGTAAGTTCGCAATTTGCGAAATTGTACAAAACCCTCGCGAACTGGCAGAAACCCGCGCAAACACAAAAAAAAAAAAATCCGCAAATTCGCAAGAATTCGCGGATTTTGCGGATTGCGAGTTCGCAAATCCGCAAAATTCGCAAACGCGAGATTCGCAAAATTCACCCATGCTTAGGGCACAGAGAAAGTGACCATGCAGTGCGTGATGACCACCACAAATTTGTATTTGTGTCCATAAAGATTTTGCAACTGATTCCCACCCTAGAAACACAAAAAATTAGCAGAAAGAGGCACAATAAAGGTTAGAAACGAGCCGCAAGAGGCAAAGTAAAGGTGAGAAAAGAACAGAAAGTGGCTAAATAAAGGTGAGAAAAGAGCAGAAAGAGACAAAATTAAAGTCAGAAACTAGCAGAAAGAGGCAAAATAGAGGTCAGGGACTAGCACCAAGAGGCAAAATAAAGGTGAGAAACTAGCAGAAAGAGGCATATTAAAGGTCAGGAGCAAGCCGGAAGAGGCAAAACAGAGGTCAGAAATAAGCAGCAAGAGGCAGAACAAAGGTCAGAGATAAACAGAAAGAGGCAGAATAAAGGTAAGGAACAAGCAGAAAAAGGCAAAATAGAGGTCAGAAGCGAGTAGGACAGGCAGAATAAAGGTCAGGAGCAAGCAGAAAGACGCAAAATAAGAGAAGAGACAGAAAAACAAGCAGAAAACAAGCGGAGGAGGCACAATACCGAAGACAACAGAGGGTAACAGACTGTAGGCAAGCTGGACAGGAGGACAGTCATGGGGAGCTCACATGAGGACCTGCTCTTATGTACCCCCTACTTTTTTATGGCACACCCACTGACAGACCCACTCATATCCTCACACACTCACTCACAGACCCACTCACACACCATTCACAAACCCACTCAGTGTCTCATGAACCCACTGACAGGCACACTCAGAGACTCACCAACACACTGACAGGCACACTCAGACACTCGAACACCCACTCATAGATCCATTCAATAACTCATTCACCCACTCACAGACCCACTTAGAGACTCACACATGCATTCACAGACCCACACAGAGGCTCATTCACACACCCACTCACGCACTCATGCATCTACTCATAGACCCACTCAGATACTCACATACCCACTTAGAGACCCACTGAGATGCTTACACATCCACTCACTCACTTACCCACTCACAGACCTACTCAGAGGCTCTTGCATGCTCTCACTGACCCACTCAGACACTCATTGAGCCACTCAAAGACATACTCAGAAATTCACACACCCACTGACAGACCCAGACAGACACTCTAAAACCCACTCACAGACTTACTGAGACACTCATGCACTCACACACTCACTGTCAAAGGTTAGTAGTTACATTTAGGAAATACAATTTTAAAAAACGTCAGAAATTCACTTAAAAAAGCCATAAGTTACGCAGACATTATAGTTAGGAAACAACATTAAAAAACCTTTGATATTCACTGGAAAAAACAGAAATTTACAGCGATGCTATTGTTAGGAAACAGAATTTAAAAATCCTTAGAAATTCACTGAAAAAACCAAAGGCTTCATGGCACGTTATAGTTAGGATCAGATTTCACTCGTACAAAACCAGGGAAATTCAGCAATTATAGTTATCAGAGCTAACTATAACATATGCCCCTACAATGTACTGCTAATGACTTCACATATTACATCACTCATGACATGATCAGTGACATCACTTATGACATCACTGACATCTCAAATGACATCGCTAATGACATCATCCACATAAGCACTCACACAACCACTCACACCCCTATATAATCTCTCATACACCCACTCACATACCCACACAACTACTCACATACCTGTTCACAGACCCATAAAAGTGCTCACACAACCACTCCCTTATCCAGAGAGCCATTCACACTCACATTCAATCACTCATGCAGCCACTCATATCACTCATGCAACTCACTCACTCATAAAGATACTCATACAATGGGTCACTTACCCGTACAGCCACATCCATATACCGCTTACATACCCATTCACACATCCATACATGGTTAAAGCTTGCCTTGCCCTCAAAGGACTGTCCTGCTGCTTGATACCTGCCTTTCTGCAAGGACCCAGGACTGCTAGAGTGACTCCAAGGGCTAGGTTGCTGGCTTCCTGTTCTGAGCTACAGGGACACTACAAGCACCAACAACCTTGAACGACCTGCCTGCTTGCTGATCCACCTGTGTTGTATCACTGGTCAGTCTCACTTTGTGGTAGCTCCCATTGCATTCTTCTTCACAGCACAAAGCCATGTTTAGTGGGCCCTCTCAGGAAGAATATCTGGCCTCCTTGAACCCTCCTTGACTATGGCCTGCAGGTTCATTTCCGCTCGAGATTTTTCGATGTCCAAAAATGTGGTGACAGAGTCTGAATGTAGAAATCTTCACCACTACTTCACCCAGCGGCTCCCCGATAATGATGCCTCCTCCTCAACACCACAAGCTGCCATGCCCCACTGAAATTTACCTTCTCAGATACTTTTGCTTGAAATTTCTTCTAAGTTCGAAGGTAAGTTGAGGTCGGGACCAATTTTCTTCTTGTATCCAAACTGTTTCTTTCTGAGAGAACCTGTGCCAGGGCCTCCTGACCCGGTTTCTTATATGGCTAAAGACATAATGAATGCTGTCATGAAAAACTGTATTTCTGAAACTAGTTTGGATGTTTAAAATGGCCGGATTAAGGCATGAATTATACATATTTTTTTAGTTGCAGATGAGGAGATCACACTATTATACCTCAACCTATGACTCTTAGGGGCCGTTTACGATGTCGTCCAGAAAGACTCCGAACGGCATTCGATTAGTTCGAATCTGATTTCAAAGCCTTGTTTCTACCCGACTCGGAAACATTTTCGTAAAACTGATCATGATGTCCGCAAACCGTTTGAACTGTCCAACTCGGTTCCAGGCGGCATGCGGAGTAACCAACTCTGTTGGAGCTGACTCGTACAGGTCCATGGGCCGCATTTACAAACGAGCAAACAGGATGATAGGTTTGTACAGCCTTTCCGAATCAGTTTTTTCCGACATGGATCGGCTATTGGAATCTGACTTTTTTGGGGTCCGTGGCAGGCCCCACTTCATCCAGGGGCTTTGAATCGGGGCAGTGGGGGTCCCCATGGGTCCCCCCTACCCATGCATGCACAGTGTGGCAGGCACCATGGGGTGCCCACCACAGGATACAAGGTTTTCCCTAACCACCCCTCGTTCAGAACACAGGCTCCCATTGAAGTCAATGGGAGTCTGACCGAACCGTATTCGGACACACTGATGGAGTCTATCAACACCATAATCGGTCTGTAAGATTTCCCGAACCGGAGTAGTTCGGAAAGGATTCCAAAACCAATTCGGTAGGACTGCTTTCGGGACGACATCTTAATCTGCCCCTTAACTTTTCATGTCTTGACCTTTTTTAGTATATTAGTGTACCTGTAGCCTGAATTAGCCATCAATTCTACATCCCCCCATTCAATCTCAACATGTTCCTAGGCATACCCTTAAATGTATCCACCTTGTCTGACTCCAGCCCCACTCTGTTTAACCCATGTTTGGCATTCTGTGTGTTCTATCGCACGGGGCACTAGGCTGTAGATTTCACAAGCAACACGTTTAGAATCAGGGAGATCTGGAAAAAAGAGCTGCAAAAATGCTTTCATTTGATTCTGAAACTATGTACCTAAGCTTTAATGTCTTTACAACACACACTCTATCATGCCATTTAGACATTCTACCATGGTACACATGAAATAAAAAGTTTTAAATTGATTAAACAGTTACTGACACAGGAACAATTTGCATGAATGAATGGAGGGACGATGGCATGTGTGTCCCTGAAAGTTTTGAAGTGACAGCATCTTCTGGAATGTTTTTTACTCTGTGCTTGAATGTAGGTAACTCCCAAACAGTGATAAATGAGGAAAAGCATGAACTGAGAGGTAGTTACAGTGAAAGTATTTTTCAGTGGCTGTTAAGTGCAACATTTTCAATTTATATCGGTTAATTAAAAATTCTGATACTGAATTGGGTAGCTGTACTGCTTGGAAAAGGAAGAAGAAAACACACTGTTTTGATGTATACAAAAGAGTTTGATGTATAACGAAATAAAATTGTGAACCATGTACGTGCTGAGTTTATACTCTATAATTACTCTCCTGAAGGAGCAAACAGCACAAGTGAAAATGGTCACTGATCAATGCATGTTAATAGATAACTGGAATTTATCATGTTCCTAAACACGCTGAGCCATAAACCAACAATTGTGAAGCTGATATAACCACATCAGATAAACTGAAACAGTTTGTCAGATTTATATCACATGGGAGCTAGAGTGACTCCCATAATTGGTGCAAGGGTCCCAACCCCTGATTTAGTGTACCAGATGGCAAACTCTTACCCACAGGGGTAGAGGTTCAGACTCTTCATCTATGGCTACTTTTCTTATATAATAATTAAACCTCAATTATTCTAAACTCTGAGACCCTCATTATGAATAGATTCTTAATTCCAATGGGGCCGGTAACAGCAATTACCATTTCCATTAGAATTATGAGATCTGCAGGAACACCATGGATCCCCTCATGTTTAACTGGAGATTTTGGCTGCTGAAAATAATTGGACTCTCTGAGTGAAAGCAAGGATTAAAATGAGGAATCACTGGGCAAGTGGACCTGGAATTGCTGATTCCACTTGTAATTCCTCATTTGTTAGTGAACCCAAAGGGTCTAACTTGTAACAGATCGAAGTTTCCCACACACGGAGTTAGTTACTGGTACACTCTTTATTGGGTATGAGGGCCGAAGTGTATTTCTAACAAGCAGTTAGTCAACCACATCAGTCACAGGAAGAGAGTACCGGCTATAAATGCTGCAATGCTCTAGAACAAATGATCATTATTTTTTGTGTGTGCCCTTATTTAAACATATAGAAGGGTTAACAACAGGCCTCTCAGTGTTGAATCTGTCCATATCTTCACAGATATCAGTGCAAGTCCATGTCTGGTAGCTCACCAAGATGTATTGTGGTACACAGCCCTGTAAGCAAAATACTTTTAAAAGGCACAATTCAGGGGGTCAGCAAAGCATCAAGAAGCACTGGCAAAGCCAACCGGTATAGGTTTAATGTGCTAACAGACAGAGGGATATATTTACAAAAAAATGCTGCAGGGCTGTATTATGCCAAATTTAGTATTGCAGCGCTCCAACATTTTTAAAACGCATGGATGCACCGTATTTACTAAAATACAGTGCACCCATGTGTTTCACCTAGCATTGGCACTAAAAAAGCTGCCTGGAGCCACCGAAAGCACCCTGCTCCCATGTTGCAAGGGTGCCTGCGCCACAGGGCTGATTGTTTAACTGCTGAAAGGGACACATTGCTGCACATAAGCAATCAACAATGGTGATTTGCTCTTTCCATGTGGGTGGCAGAATGCAGCACACATAGAAAGAGCAAATAATGAGGAAACATTTATAATTTTTCCTTGTATCACCATTCTAAGACCAGATATTATCTGGCCTTAGTTTTTGGCACTCTCCCAGCCTTGTAAATCTGGGGCAGCGTCAGAAAAGCAGTGGGTGTTGCAGTGGAATGCCCACAGCAATACCCATTGCGCCCCATTGCCGTAGTGGACTGAGGCCGAAAGGGGCATATTTACAAGGTGGCACTAAGCCACGTTGAGTGGAATAGCGCCACCTTGTAAATCTGGTAATTGGCGCAAAGCTATCGAAGCGTCAAAAATAGTGACGCTCTGGTGGAAAAAGGGGCTTGTAAATATGCCCCTAATTAGTAGCACACTACAGCAAGACACTGAGAGGGAGCCAGCAGAGCAACCAGAGAAGACCTCATGTGTTTCAGTGTAGGCACTCAAGTGGAGGCAGATGGATACACCCACACAGCCAATAGAATTAGGTGAGAGATGAATATTCAACTATTCTAGACAGGATTGAGAAAATCTCAAACTGTAGGCTGAAAAGGCTTAGTTGAAGAAAGGAAAGGGTTGAAAGGGGAGGACCTAATGACAACCCTTTATGTATTACTAGCAGGCCGCCCCGGCATTGCCTGGGGCAGCATTGCAGCAGGAGAGGTGCAGCAGAGCGGCCGGGAGCAGCAGAGCGTACTTACAGTGTTTCCTTGCTCCGGTTTTGTTGGTCCTGGCCGCTTCTGCCCACGCTCGTGTCCCCTCTTTCCCCCAACGTCCCGACTTTGAGGAAAAGGTTTCCGAGCACTCATGGCCCCCGCCCGTCCCTCTGCCTGTCCCTCGGTGCGCACCAGCGGCTGCTTTACTTACCTCAGCCGCCGCTCCTCCCTGTGCTGCTGAGTTTACCGTTCCACTGCTCCTCCGCTTCTCGCCGCTCCTCACCGCTTGTCCGCCGCTCACCGCTCCTCCCCGCCTGTCCTTAGGTCCTCCCCGCACTCATGTCTGCCGCTCTTCCTCTTGCTCCTGAACGCGCTCCTCCCCGCGCTCCCGATGTCATCACGCATGTCGCGGCCGGCGCTACTTGCAAGGGACTACTTTTTTTTTATTCCTAAATTTTTTAAAGAACGTATATTTTTTATTTTTATATAGCCTATGTCCCTCTGCTTGCCCTGAGGTTTTCAAAGATGTCTTGGGTGTTTGGATTGGTGGTGTACTTTTCGAGTTTACCTGGCTCAAAGGACACAGTTCTCTCTTTATAATAGTAGTATAGATTAGTCGTATTTATGTCTGACAGCAAACCCAGACCCAAAAAGCAGGATTATGTGATGCAGGTCAACCTAGACATCAGTGACTGTTTCCTCGATAAAGTCCCAGAAGAGCAAGGGGAAGGGATTATCTTCCAGAGATGAGTTAAACTGTGTTTTCTTATGTGAGGCTGTAATCAATACAAATATTTAGCGGCTCTAGTATGAGTATGTGCTGATCCTCATAAACAAATTTAAGGCACTTCTGAGTTCAAGTATTTGAGAATTACAAAACGGAAATCAGAAAAAGACCGAAATGAACGACGACGTATGCAGGAGCATTAACTTCAGTTACTGTATAAAATACTTCATACACAGAAATATTTGCATGGGGCAAAAAGAAAAATGCACTCTTAATAAATACACTGATGTACTGATCATGGAACAGCACTATGTCGGTCACTTTTCACGTTATTCTACAACTGCCTTAAATTTGAAACTTGAGTACATCACTGCTATTAGGGAAACCCTCTTTGAAAATAGAAATTGAGTCATTTACTGGACTACTGGAGCTGTTAAACCCTGAGAAAGCGATTTTTATCGTGAAACAAGTGTTGGCAGATTTATGGTTGGACAGTAAATTTAATTAAGAATACTTATTGTTTTACCCTAAGGCAATTCATTCTGTATATGAAATTCTGATATTGAGATTTTGTGGTGGCAGTCAGGCACATGCTGATGGAGCTTTTGTTGCCAGTCTACGTGAATCTGCCCCATTTGCAAAGTTAACTGTGTCAAATATAGTTGCTGTGTACGTTTAATTTAGCTCCTTAAAAAGATGTCAAAATCCTGAAACAGAACCAAGTATGTATTGCAACATTTCTTTTAGATTAATGCAGCAATTACAGAATGTGTGTAACATAGCTGTACATTATAAAACGAATGGTACAGAAAAAACAAGCATTGGCAAAGCCAATAAGTTTGTTACTGGACAGATGGACATACGCACACCATCTGCATACTGATTGACACACACAGGGAAAATTGGATTTCTCTAACACTTGTAACAGAAGGGGAGACCACATTGTTTTAAATATATACATTAAACTTGAATTGGTGTACAAGGAAACAAAATTATGAACCATGTTGCTTTAAAACAAATCAAATGCATTTTCGCCTTGTTAGCTGATGAAAAATAAAAATGCTATGCACTTTCACTTAATTTCTTTGACTGTGCTTAAAATACACTATGATCAATATTATGAAAACAAGTAATACATGTTCATTTGTAGTTCAACAACCTCGCATAGGTAGGTACAGATGCATATGTTCAAGAATTAACAAACATTTCCGCAAGTATACATTGAAATCAGCAACAGTCACAGTTTTCCAAATGCACACATGGAAAACATTTGTTAATTCTATTTTGTCAGAAAACCATGCACACAAGTATATTTTTTTATGGGAAAATCGACATCATGAGTGCAAATGCATATGTTACGTTTTTGGGTTTCTTCTTTCCCCATTTAGAAACGTTTGTTCCTTCTTGTATGTTATATGCAATAATTTGCTATCATTACTAGCTTTCAGTGAGTTTGGCAGGTGTATGCTAAAATGTGTTGAACTAAATTACAATCTTTGGTTAACCCCTTGGGCGCTCATGACGAGCTGAGCTCGTCATGAGGCACAGTGGCGCTGTGCTCATGACGAGCTTAGCTCGTCATAACGGCCGTGGAATGCCCACGCGGGGATAATTCCCCTCCTGTGCTTGGCGTTCCATCAAACGGGCGTGGTCATGACGAGCTCAGCTCGTCATGAGCATTGCGCCACCGTGCTGCATGACGAGCCGAGCTCGTCACAAGCACCGCGGCGCCGCGCGCAGCCCCCCTCCCCCCTGCGTCGCTGAGTAATTAGCCTTGCAACGAAGGCGTTAAACACATATTCAAGTAGAGTACACTTATTATTTTGTATTAAAATTGTTAATCCTGACAGCCTTTGCTTTGGTCTTCCCCCAAACATGTTGCCTTATCCAGTCCTGTTATGTGATATTTGTTTTTGTTGGCTTTAGAACTCTGTACTTCACCGCTGCTAACCAGTGCTAAAGTGCTTGTGCTCACTCATTAAACCAAGTACAATTGGCCTACACCTTATTGCCACATTCCAATTACCTATAAGTCTCTGATTGCACAATTCAATTAGCTATAAGTCCCTAGTAAAGTAGTACATCATGTACTCAGGGTCCGAAAGTAAATGCTACTAGTGGGCCTTCGCACTTATTGTGCCACCCACATGCTATTGCAGCCTGTTTGCTATTAACCTGCTAATTCAAACTGGCATAATAAACTTCTTGCCAGACCTAAACCTCCCTTTTTAGTACATATAACACCCCCATGGTAGGCCCTAAACAGCCCATAGGGCATGGTACATTGTATTTAAAAAGTGGGACATATATGTTTAAGTTTTACATGTCCAGGTAGTGACAAACTCCCAAATTCATATTTCACTACTCGATGCCTACCTCTCCCATAGTATAACACTGGGTTACCATATTAAATTTAATAAGTGATAACTTTTACTTGGGAACAGAAGAAAAGCCACATCTTGTATCAAAAGAACTGTAATTTAAAATAATCTTTAATGGTAAAGTCAGATTTTAAGTCACAATTCTGAAATAACTATATTTAGAAAGTTAGCATTTTCTTGACCTAACAATGTGGTGACTGCAGCCTTTGTCTTGAGTCACATAACTGTGATTAGCTGGCAGTTGGCCTTTGTGTTTTCCAGTGGTGGCTGCCGGCTATCAGGAGAGGTGGGCCTGGCAAACAGCTGCTGGGAACACAAAACATACTACACTGCACACAAAACATACATTAAAAAAAATCACAAAAGCCACTTACCTGACTCCCCACTCCGGACCTGATCTTCCTCTTTCCTACAGCACAGGACCAGCTGACTTGCTTAACCAATCACGGCACTGCTCTGCGGCACCAGGATTGGATGGGGCGTCCTGGCTAGACTCTCCTTCAGGCCCTTAAGACCTGTGCTTGGTCCCCACCCAGCTGTCTAAGACAGCTAAGTGGAGAGCTTCAAAGTGCACATGTCACTGTGGACGGCAAAGACAGCCGTCCAAAGTGATATGCAAACTTTGGAACATCCAGCCTGCCACTACTTCTGTCATCTGCTGCCAATCGGCAGTAGAGGACACACCTGTATGTCTCTGCATTTGGAGCAGGCTGGCTGCTAGAGCGCGCACCATGGTAAAAAATAAAATGGCAATGAAATCTTATCATTGACATTTTATTTTTGGGCAATGCACCCCTGCCCAAGTGAAGAAACGGCCACTTGTGTGTTCCTCCCGGACAGTAAGACAAAGGGGGACTAAGTGTATGCTGGATGGGCTATCCTGCCAGGATGAGAGGAGGGCAACTGTTTCCTGCCAAACTTATATTTCAAAGGTCTGCCTCCAGCACACTTACAAAGGACTTGGCACCAGGGGTTTGTTACCCTAGTCCACTTGGAACCGAGGCAGGAGAAGGAAGGAAGTTTGCAGAACCAGATGAGGGGGTCGAGTAGACCTTTCTCACACTTCAAAGCATGGCATCAGGTATAACTACTGGACCCTTAAAGCAACTCTTCAGTTCACTCCTGGAGCGGCAGAGGACTGCCCTGCTGCTTGAGGCCTGCTTTGTACCTCGAAGGACTGCCCTGCTGATACCAAATGATTGCTCCTGAAGCTTGAAGCTTGGCTTGCCCTCAAAGGACTGTCCAGCTGCTTGAGACATGCCTTGCTGCAAGGACCCAGGACTGGTAGAGTGAATTCAAGGGCGAGGTGGCTGGGTCCCTGTTCTGAGCTACAGGGACACAACAAGCACCAACAACCTTGAACAACCTGCCTGCTCGCTGATTCACCTGTGTGGTATCACTGGTCAGCCTCAATTTGTGGTAGCTCCCATTGCATTCTTCTTCACAGCAGCAAATCATGTTCAGTGGGCTCTCTCAGGAAGGATATTTGGCCTCCTGGAACCCTCCTTGACTATAGCCTGCAGGTTCGTTCCCGCTGGAGTTTTTTCTATGTCCAAAAATGTGTTGACAGAATCTGAATGTAGAAATCTTCACCACCACTTCACCTAGCAGCTCCCCGATAATGATGCCTCCTCCTCAACACCAAAAGCTGCCATGCCCACTGAAATTTACCTTCTCAGATACTTTTGCTTGAAATTTCTTCTAAGTTCAAAGGTAATCCAAGGTCGGGCCCAATTTTCTTCTTGTATCCGAACCGCGCTCTATCGCGGTCGGCCATAAATTTGACTTTGCGCCGGCCTTACATGACTAGATGCCCATGGTTGTGATTTGATTTTTTAGGTGCTAGTTATTGCAAAAGTCTTCAAAAGTTCATAACTCCGGTTCTTCTGATTGCATTTAATTTATGATTTTTTTCTCTTGTTTTTTAAATTGGAGTAGGGATTTTCTCGTGTTGTGTTTTAACTTTATTACAGTTTTTGTGCTGCATAAATACTAAACACAGTCGCTCTAAGTTCGGCATAACTGCTTTTGTGCCAAGCTACCAGAAGGTTAAGCACATGTTAATTTAGTGACTTTTATGGCTCACCCTGACAAGAATTGTGGTTGTTGCTTGAGAAGAGTCTCCCCTCAATCAAAAACCCAATTTCTAAACAATAATATAAAAATCTAACATAAAATCAACAATATACAATACTCTCAATTATTTCAGACACAGATTTCAAGCCAGGCAATGCACATACCTATCTGTGCAAATGGTGTGTACCTAAATCGGCAAAGAACTACTGCTATATACGCCAAAGAATACTAACCATTAAAATGTACATACCCTCAAATGCTGACAAATACCTCACTACTGGTGATCATACTCAAAAATATAGAAAGCAGATTCTGGCCAGGGTGTGAAAGTACCAGAACATGGTGAGGTTATTCTAATGAAAAATAGAGCTATTCAAACCACTGGAACATGTATCACATAACATAACATAAAATAACATAACGTAACATAACATAACATTTATAGAATTATAAAATATGCATGTTTAGAGCGGTCAACCAAATCCTCCTATCCCCATCCTGTGTTGTCTGCTCTTCTTTGCAACAGCCAATCCAGCTACTACAGGTGTTCTATACCAGTAAGAGATGAAATATTGCTGTCATGAAAACTATGTGTTAAATTCTTGTATCTGGTATTTTATTTGTATATATTCTGAATGCAAGATCAATTTTCAGAGTGGAGGTACTGCCACCAGGTTTACATCACTTAATTCATAGGGTTTGTGAAAAATCCAAGCTTCACAAAGAACAAATGTAGCAAATGAGCTGCACTCATTTAGCGAGAGAGTGGTAAGGGTTGGAGCAGCGTAATTTGGCTCGACATTATTGTTTGACTAGGCCACATATATATGTATTCATAGCCTCGTGTACTTGTGTGATGTAACATTATTAATGTAATGTGGTGTACTAACAGTTTAAAAAGTGCATTCACTGTGTAATCTTGACATTTATATGTGTGTGTTCATAACTAATGTTTACATTTCAGAAACATCAAGTTGCAATTCTCATATATATTAGCATTTGTCTGATGTTGGGTAATATTGTTAATTATTATGTATTTGTGTACTCATTTGAATAGTAACTCTGCATTAATTTTATAACTGAAATGAATTAATTTGAACAGTATTCTACATCTATATTATAACTGTGTATGTATTCATAACCGTGCATTTAAATATGTATTGAGATGCTTGCCACCCTAACTTGACCAAAGACCTTAAGTATTTGGATTCCTTAATGTTTAACCCCCAACATGAATGTTTGCTTCACATGCAATGTTTTTCTCTCCCCTACAGATGCAGTTGTGTGATCTTACAAATAGAAAAAGGCACACTGTGTAAGAAAGGTAGTCAGGTTCGAAACTTGCATATTTTGGCAATGATGAGAAGCATAACAAATGAAGGGAGGACTACTGTTTGTGCCGATTTCAGAGACAGAAGAATCCAAGGACGTTCTGATGATTGGACCAAAGGAAAGGAGTTTCAAGAGTAGTTGGCAAGTTTACTGTTTGAAAGTCTGATTCCTTTCTTGCTTCCCTGACTTAAATAGGGTTACCTTGATTCCTAGTTTAGTAAAGGGCTTAATAGATTTACTTAGACAACCTCATGTAGAGGCAGGATGATGGAAACTCTCAATCTAATCACCAGAATTTGTGTGTTCATTCTTTGTATTGTGGCCAAAGAAGTCCATATTTGCTTTCTGTTATTGAGGATACATTTTGTTCAACGTTTTGGATTGCCATTAGTGATTCTGTATTTTTACAATATGTTTCTGCAACTGATTTAAATCAGCTGGGCTTTGAATTTGTAATAAATGTATACTTCTTTCCATTGTCTGACTCAGAGCTTTACTGTGTGACCAAATGGGTTACAATGTAACTGATAAATTTTAGTTGATCTTGACTCAGTTTTATCTCAATTGCAAAACAACAGTTGATGGACAGAATGCAGAACAATGTCATACATTCACCCCAGTACAGAGATCTGGGCCTAAATCCATCGTTTTTTTGCACTCCACACCACCCCAGTTCAGACATGGCCATATGCAAATCAGCATTGACCCTGTGCCTCATGGGAACAATCCAGCCCGAACTGCCAAGCCATGTCTTTCCTGGACCGGAATCAAGCATCCTAGGACCGGTTTCTGGCTATCAGCCATCTTCAGCCAGGATAGCTTGACTCTAGTGGTGTGGAGAGCATGGGACTCACGTCTGAGGATACCCATCACACTCGGGGTGACAAATGCAAAACAACAGTTGATGGACAGAATGCAGAACAATGTCATACATTCACCCCAGTACAGAGATCTGGGCCTAAATCCATTGTTTTTTTGCACTCCACACCACCCCAGTTCAGACATGGCCATATGCAAATCAGCCTTGACCCTGTGCCTCATGGGAACAGTCCAGCCCGAACTGCCAAGCCATGTCTTTCCTGGACCGGAATCAAGCATCCTAGGACCGGTTTCTGGCTATCAGCCGTCTTCAGCCAGGATAGCTTGACTCCAGTGGTGTGGAGAGCATGGGACTCTCGTCTGAGCATACCCATCCCACTCGGGGTGACAAATGCAAAACAACAGTTGATGGACAGAATGCAGAACAATGTCATACATTTCCCTAGTACAGAGATCTGGGCCTAAATCCATCATTTTCTTTGCACTCCACACCACCCCAGTTCAGACATGGCCATATGCAAATCAGCATTGACCCTGTGCCTCATGGGAACAGTCCAGCCCGAACTTCCAAGCCATGTCTTTCCTGGACCGGAATCAAGCATCCTAGGACCATTTTCTGGCTAACAGCCATCTTCAGCCAGGATAGCTTGACTCCAGTGGTGTGGAGAGCATGGGACTCACGTCTTAGCATACCCATCCCACTCGCGGTGACAAATGCAAAACACAACAGCTGATGGACAGAATGCAGAACAATGTCATACATTCACCCCAGTACGGAGATCTGGGCCTAAATCCATCGTTTCTTTGCACTCCACACCACCCCAGTTCAGACATGCCATATGCAAATCAGCCTTGACCCTGTGCCTCATGGGAACAGTCCAGCCTGAACTGCCAAGCCATGTCTTTCCTGGACTGGAATCAAACATCCTAGGACCGGTTTCTGGCTATCATCCGTCTTCAGCCAGGATAGCTTGACTCCAGTGGTGTGGAGAACATGGGACTCACGTCTGAGCATACCCATCGCACTTGGGGTGACAAATACAAAACAGCAGTTGATGGACAGAATGCAGAACAATGTCATACATTCACCCCAGTACAGAGATCTGGGTGCCTGAGTTTTATCTCAGGCACTTAGAAAGTTTCATTGCAAGGAGTAAGTAAAAAAAGCCCCAAATAGTAGGCGTTCCCAGGGTGTGATGAGCAATTGGTGGTAAATTTTACATTACACTGTTGCTAATATATTACTGAAGTAATATATTACTTAAGTATTGTGTGGTACCGCACTATCATTTACAGACAGCACATTTTCCTTTGAAATGGCCACTAAATGTGCACAGATACAGTTTTAGTGCTTATACTATATAGAGCACACTAAAATAAAGTGTCTTGGTATATTTTGATAGAGTTAAAAACTTTGCTTCCTTCACAGGTCAGAATTACAAAAAAGTGCCTTATTTATGCTTTGTAAAGTAAAGAGTGTTGGAAAAAATGACACCTTGCAGCCTTTCTTTTCACTCCAGCAATATTGCCATATACATTACTTTAGAAAATCACTGGGCTTTGCAATCAGAGAAAGAAAAATAAGCACCAATTTCCATGATAGAAGAATAAGAAGAAATTTGTCAGAAGACATACCTTGACATTTGACCTCGGTCTTTGTACCGTGCAGCAAATGTGACAAGATAAAAACAAAATGTAAAGGCATATGTATTACTCATTCACCTTCGGAACACAACCATTATTATTTTGGGGGAGCTGCAGCAACCCCGCACCCATACTTCCAGCACCAATTCGCAAGATAAACACAAATGCTCGATATTGCTCAGAAGCCAGCAGACTGGTACAACGTTTGAAGGCTTTTAGAGAAAAGAAGAAAAGCCTCTGCTTTGTCTTCTTTGTGATTTATGTGAGATGGCAGTCAAATAAATCGCCTTGCCTCAATCCAGTCAATAGTTTGAGAGTGAGTAGAGCTCACACAGAACTTCCTTATTTCTGCAATGTTATGAACTCGTGAGATGTAATCAAATGACCAAAGCAAGCAGTTGACCGTAGAACAGCAAAATAGTTCGGGTGGCACCGGCCTTGCCTCAACATCTTATGATCTTGGGCAAATCACTTAATTTGCCCGTGCTAAAAGTAAAAGTAATGGTGTAAAATAATCTGGTGCGGATGCACGGCGCTCCATTGCCTCTGGGCCAAGTCTGCACAATATTAAAACAAAAATCCCAAAACCAAAAATTGTTTGTGCCCAGGAACGGAAAGCTAAATTCTGACTCAGTGAAAATATTCTGAAAAAATGAAACCAACATTTTAATGCATGCGTTCATTTGCAAAAATGCGACAGGTTTTGCAGTTTTAAAATCGTGTTCAAGAAAACATGAAAGACTTTAAGGTCTGTCACAGAAACCTCGAGTATTATTCCTTTACAAGATCAAATGTATGTGCCCATAAAAGCGTTCTATGCCCAGTAGAAACAACAGATGAGCAGCAGAAAAGTGATCGTGCCCCGAGGGAAATAGTGTCTATCTGTTAAAGGCTGCACAGAGTAAAACGCCCGATATAACTCCAGTGCCAGGGGAAATAACACCAGTTGAAAACATTGTAAAATAAATTATAATGCCATCTATTTTTAAGTATCATGTAATATTCCACCAGAACTCCTGTGCCAGAAAAATATACACCATCTGAATTGCTGTCCTCACTGACCAGTTTTATATCACTTTATCTGGGTACTTAGATATTTCATGGCATTGCCAAAAATAATAGGATGTTATATAGAGCAAACACCTGGCAGCAACATCAGGATACTGATAAATATTCATTGTCTTTAATTGATATTTGAGTGGTCAAATGCATGGGTGTTACTTAATACGCAGTGCTGTTTGGTTCTACTGAACATGCCAGGGTGCTACCTAATTTACCAGCATTTGGCTTGATGTGCCAAGTTTTTCCTCAGCATGCCAGGGTGCTCCTTAATTTACTGAGTTGTTGCTAAGTATGCAAGCCTCTTGATCAATGGCCCAAATTTCTGCTTAACAGGCCTAGGTGCTGCTCGGTGTGCCTAAGTGCTGAGCAATATGCGGGGTGGTCTCAATACGCTATGATACTGCTCAAAGTGTCAGGATGACGCTGTCTGTCAGCATATTGTATGCAATGTGCCAGTGTGTGAAGCTTACTGTGCTTTGAAGCTGTTCAAAAGCCAGGATTCTTCTCAATGGGTCAGATAGATGTTAATGTGCCATGGTTCTGATTGGCATGCAAGTGTTTGCTCAGGCGACATGGTGAAGTATGAGAAGGAAAAGGATAAGTGAAGAGCGTCAATCTTCTTCCCAGCATCACTTTTCAAACAATAATACAATTCCCTACTCCCTAATGTGCCAGAGTTAGCTAAGTATGCTTGAGAGCTGCTCAGTATGAAATGGGGTTGCAGTGCTTAATTTGAACAGGTGGTTTCGGGTGCTTGGTACAACACTTAATTGTCAACACCGGAATTTATGAGGAAGAAACAAGATTCCCTTGACCCAACAATCAAGCAATAATTCGACTACAGTGATTGACAAATTACTAAATATACAAAACTACATACATTTTACATTGACACTTTATTTGAAAATTATTATGAATAAAATAAAAAACTTCATAAGATTATACGAACGGCACAATTAAACCAATCCTTGCTTCAGACATTAAAATATACAATTCACATAAAAATTGATTACTAACACAACAATTATGACCTGCATAATCAAGACAGGCAAAGAGTCTAAGACACAATACTTGTCAAATACCAATGCACATCAAAATCTGATTCGAGAACATTGTGTTCAATACAATGATTCATTGTGTATATAACACAATTGTGTTGATCCTTTAGATTGTACTCCTAGTAGGGTCAACACGTTTTGATGGCTTGCCACTTGTTACACCATCTTTTTCAAGACAACAATTTAATCTGTCTCTGCATAATTTGATACTTTCCTCCCTACATAAAATAAATATACATAAAATCAGTGAGAACATTATGTACATCTCAATACATAGAAACAGTTCATTATCCTTTCCTGTACCCAAGATTTTTGGCATTATGTCTACAGGGTTCAATGCATGCAAACAGGACTCAAATACACTCCTATCAGCGAAGTTGATCCCCGTATTCTATTGTTTCAGGTTTCTCTCTCCCATTCTACCGTAATGATACAAAAGTGGGCGGACATTTCCCATATATTGCTACTCTTCCACCAACATCTCCGTAAATCATACCCAGCGATATAGCACTTTGTAACTAAGTACCTTTTATCTCGGGATGTGTATGTTCCTTATTCACTTTATGGGCGTCTCCTTCATTTTACTTGTTTTCAATGATCGAGGAGTATGTAATTTCTTCTGATATAAAGATAAAAGGACACATCAAGCACACCTTCTGTTAGAGCATATTGTTTGTGCTTTGGGTTACAATTATCTAATCCCCCGTAGTGGGGCACAGATTCCTAATATGTATACTGTGGCGCCCTTTTAATCCCAGTCAATTTCTCTCACCTTATTGTCTAAATATTCCAAGGCCTGCCAGGGTTTCATGTAAATCAAATCTGGCTGCGTCACATACGTTCCTGGTCCGTGGCTTCTTTATTTGAGTAACTCTGGGGAACATATACAGTGTGTGATCAATCACTAATCTATCTGCCTCCTGCTACCTACAACTCTTGTTTTAGTTGTATCTTTACCTTAGATTCACGTGTACTTGTGCCAGAGGTGGTAATAAACGCATAACCTGTTCGGAGACATCGGGCTACAGTAGCGATGAGGAGCAGGGAGACGCACAGGGAAACAGGGGAGGTCCATCTTTTGAATGTGAGCCTTTTTAGGGAGACACCAAAATCGGGGTCAGCGGGGTTTCAGGGGTTACAACCGACAGGAACCCATGCGGAACCATCAACCTCAGAATGGCGGGCAGGAATATCTAGCCACGAGAACAAGCAGTATTGGAGATAAATGAACTCCCCAAAATTAATTCATCCCAAAGAACACTTAACACTTCTGGAACAAGAGGTGTTACAGAAAGGATTCAGCTTGGCCCCACAAATGAACATAATATGTTCGAATTAGAGAGTGATCTTAAAAACTTTTTTAGAAAAATACGTCTAAATAGGTTTTTTGAAGACAAAACATATGTACCACCGCCTAGTGTGTCTGGTTTTAAACCCAAATCTACTTTTACAGCCAGCTTGGCCCAAATTGATAAAAATTTAGAGATTTTTGAGAAGGTGGTTGAAATGGAAATTAGGAATATGAGGAAGACAGTACAACATTTTTTTAACAATAACTTGTCAAAGGAACAGAGAAAGGCACTGACAACCCTAAAGGAGTGTGAACAGTTGACCATTAAACCGGCCGATAAGGACGGGGTGTGGTAATATTCGATACACCCAAATATGAATAAAACATGAGAGAACACCTCAATGTGAAGAAACATTATCAACACATTAAATTTACAGAAGTAGGAAAGTTAAAGAAAGAAGTAGAAATGCTTCTCAATGCAGGAAAAGAGAAAGGCTGGATTTGCGAAAATGAATATACATTTTTATTGAACGCATATCCGGTTATCCCGGCAATCTATGGACTGCCGAAAATCCACAAAAATGTATCTAACCCACCAATGAGGCCTATAGTGAGTAGTATTGGGTCTGCATTGGAGCCTCTTAGTAGGTATGTGGATTTTTTCTTAAAACCAATAGTAAGGACATAGAGATCATACCTAAAGGACACGGCTCATGCAATATCAATTTTTAAAGGACAGTGTTTCAACAGGGTGACCCAATTGTGGGTCACCCTGGACATTGAAGCCCTGTACATGAACATCCCTCAAGACAATACCATTGAGGTTATCACTGTCATTTTGGAGGGTGAGGACCTTAATGGAGGGAACAACGATTTTATCATGTCTTGCATCAGAATGGTCCTTAAAAACAATATTTTCCTGTTCAAGGATGAACTTTATCTTCAAACTAAGGGGACCAGCATGGGGGCCACTTGTGCCCCCAGTCTGGCCTGTCTCTATGTCAGAGACTTTGAACAACGACACATTTTCAAAGAGATTGCCCCTTACTTCGAGAACATTACCTGCTGGCATCGTTTCATAGATATTATCTTCATATGCAACGGTGCCAGCACGGGTTTGATGGAATTCGAGTGGATCAACTTTGGTGACCCGAGTCTAAAATTCACGGCTCACTACAGCGACTCAAGGGTTGAGTTCTTAGATAATATAATTAAAAATGAGCAGGAGGAATTAAGGCTGGAACTTTAAACAAAGCCTACCGATTAGAATTCTCTGTTACAATATACCAGCAACCATCCCCATTCACAAATGACAACATCCCTTTTGGGGAATTTTTAAGGTTGCAAAGAAACTGTACAACACTTGAGCATTTTATTTATCATGCAGAAACCATGAAAAACAAACTGAAGGCAAGAGGCTACGCAAATAAATTGGTTAAGAACTCGTTAAAAAGAGCTCGATTTTATGATAGGGAGAGCTTGTTGGACCCTAATAAAAACAAAAGAGATGCAGTATCGGAAAGAGTTGTATTTGTCACACAGTACTCGCACGTTAGCAACCAAATCAAAAATATTGTTAATAGGAACTGGAAGATCCTGAATTACGGCACTGAAAAACAACTGCAGAAACCCCTCTTCCTTTAGAAGGAACAAAACCATAAGAAACTCACTAGTCAGAACCTATAAGACCACGAGAGAAAGACAAGCCAAGGGCAATAGTAAATGTGGGACATGCTCTATATGTCCACAGTGCCTGGAATGTAAAAGTGTTACTTTTGCAGGGAAGAATCTGACAGCCACCACATTAAACAATTGCCGCAGCAAGAATGTGGTCTACCTTTTGGTATGCCCATGCGGACTAAGATACGTGGGCGAGACGAGTAGAGAACTACGCAAACGTATCCTAGAACACAAATCAGCCATTAGAACTAGTAAGATAAATGCCCGGTTGACAGATCATTTTCAGAAGAATAATCACGACTGTGATGAGTTGAAATGTATGAAAATTATGATCAACAGAAGGGGAGGAGACACAGAGCTGAGGAGGAACAAAAGGGAACAATGGTTCTTGTGCTATCTGAATACTGTAGAGGTGGGCCTCAATTCGAGGGAAGACCGGGTCAGAATCATTCAGATAAAGGGAAAAAGAGGTAGTTAACTACTACAAAAGGACCCCCTTTATAAAGTGAGGTCCAGTCTGCATTGTAAAATAATATGAATAATAAGATAGTAACGGGGGGGGGGGTAACCGGACAAGATCAGAAGAACCGGGTAGGAAAGGTTGTATAAGCCACCCAACCTTATATTACATTGGTCTTAGCGGGGCTGGTGAACTCGTTTGTCATTACCTATCTAACTTAGGAAGTAGGCAAGAGAAGTACTCAGGATATAGAAACTTATGCAACAAATTATGCCACTGGAGAGTCCAGATTCAAAATGAGAACATCTGATCAATATTCACGCAGTACACTCACAAGCACCTCAGACTTATGCCCTTACTGAGGAAGGCTCATACAGTGGAGGCTGTAGACTAGTATAAGCAACAGGATCGGCCAGCTCACAGAAAGGTCTAGTTGTGGTTTCTAGTTTCTGCAGTAAAGCGGGAACAATAAAGTTAGAATGATCTTTATTGAGTAACATCTTGTGACATCAAAAGGGATTCTTAGTTAAAACACGCACACAGTAAACACTACCTTGTAGCGTTACCATGGAAATAGGAATTGGATGAGTGAACACGGATGCCCTGTGGTATTCTCACGTGATTCCTAAACAAATTATAAAGCAGCACTCAAATTGGATAAACGAGGCATAGAAACGGAAGGGTGTGAGCCAATAGGAAT
Organism: Lissotriton vulgaris; assembly: GCF_964263255.1. Lineage (NCBI taxonomy): Eukaryota > Metazoa > Chordata > Amphibia > Caudata > Salamandridae > Lissotriton > Lissotriton vulgaris. The sequence continues at coordinate 648,584,069 of NC_141698.1, read as the reverse complement.
GCTGATTTCTCAATGTGAGACACATGCACCAACTAACAGTGCCCACGTAGAAAAGAGAGGTGGGGAAATTGCGAGCATAGAACTAATCAGCACACGGAATCTAGAATTTAAAAACGAGGCGATTAGCGGAGTGTTTGGTGGAATTTGACGGAACCCAACACTCGGAGGGTGGAACCTTTTTTGTCATTTCCAAGGTGAGAAGGGCACCTAGACATATTACTGGGGTGGGATCTAGAAGGTAGAAATCCACACTAGCCGAATAGGGGACCGCCTGCGAACATGGATTTCTCATCTGGTTTCCCTTTAAGCGGCACGTTGCAGAGCAGAATTTTAATATTTAGTCCGAATACTTGGGCGGAGAAAACGCTTGAGACAAAGTCAATGATAGATGTGGAACACGATTACACGTGGAACTAAGGTAAAGATACAAACTAAATTAAGACTAGTAGGCAGCAGGCCGCAGATAGATTAGTGATTGATCACACACTATATATGTTCCCCAGAGTTACTCAAATAAAGATGCCACGGACTAGGAACGTATGTGACGCAGCCAGATTTGATTTAAGTGAAACTCTGGCAGGCCTTGGAATATTTAGACAATAAGGTGAGAGAATTTTCTGGGATTAAAAGGGCGCCACAGTATAAATAATAGGAATCTGTGCCCCACTATGGGGGATTAGTTAATTGTAACCCAAAGCACAAACAATATGCTCTAACAGAGGGTGTGCTTGATGTGTCCTTGTATCTTTATATCAGAAGAAATGACATACTCTTCGATCATTGAAAACAAGTAAAACGAGGGAGACACCCATAAAGTGAATAAGGAACATAAAAATCCCAAGATAAAAGGTACTTAGTTACAAACTTTGTTATATCGCTGGGTATGATTTACGGAGATGTTGGTGGAAGAGTAGCAATATATGGGAAATGTCAGCCCACATTTGCATCATTACGGTAGAACGGGAGAGAGAAAACTGAAACAATAGAATATTGGGATCAACTTCGCTGATAGGAGTGAAATTATGTCCTGTGGGCATGCATTGAATCCTGTAAATATAATGCCAAAAATCTTGGGTACAGGAAAGGATAATGAACTGTTCCTATGTATTTAGATGTACATAATGTTTTCACTGATTTTATGTATATTTATTTTATGTAGGGAGGAAAGTATCAAATTATGTGGAGACAGATTAAAATGTTGTCTTGAAAAAGATGGTGTAACAAGTGGCAATCCATCAAAACATGTCAACGCTACTAGGAGTACAATCTAAAGGATCAACACATTTGTATTATATACAAATTGAATCATTGTATTGAACACAGTGTTCTCGAATCAGATTTTGATTTACATTGGTATTTGACAAGTATTGTGTCTTACACTCTTTGTCTTGATTATGCAGGTCTAATTGTTATGTGTTAGTAATCAATTTTTATGTGAATTGTATATTTTATTGTTTGAAGCAAGGATTGATTTCATTGTGCTGTTCGTATAATCTTATGAAGTTTTTTATTTTATTCATAACAATTTTCAAATAAAGTGTCAATATAATATGTTATGTAGTTTTGTATAGTTAGTAATTTGTCAATCACTGTAGTCGAATTATTACTTGATTGTTGGGTCAAGGGAATCTTGTTTCTTCCTGGTATATGTACCTCAATTCCCTAGATAGCTTTAAGGGGTCCCTTTCATATTTTTTACCAACACCCGAATTTATGACAGTCTGCCACATATTGGCACTGTTTCTCTAATTAAGAGAGGAACACAACAACTGTTATTAACCAAATCAGTGGACCATATATTATTATTACCTGCTGCCCAACCCATTCATATAGCTGTAGGGGCCTGGAATAGTAGGAATAATCACACTGTAGGAGAGTAAGGATTAGAAGTTTTGTTTGTGCTGTCTGGCTTGGCAGTTTGGGCTGGACTGTTCCCATGAGCCACAGAGTCAGACTGATTTGCATATGGCCATGTCTGAACTGGGGTGGTGTGGAGTGCAAAAAAACGATGGATTTAGGACCAGATCTCTGTACTGGGGTTAATGTAGGACATTGTTCTGCATTCTGTCCATCAACTGTGGTTTTTGCAATTGGCAGTGCTGGCAGGAGCAATTGGTGGTGCAAGCAGCAGTTCCCCCGTGAAAGCCCTACCACTTTTTTTTTTAAACAACTTAAGCACTCATGAGAATGTGCTTGTTGTGCCAGAGCTCTGCTTGGTGTGCTAGGATGTAGCAAGGATATTGTTGAATGTGCTGGGGTGTTGCTCAGTTTGATAGGGCACCGGTCCCACTCCTCTCTCCTCTCTCCATCCCCAGCCAACTTCTTTTTAAGGTTTTAGCTCCATTGTCCTGTGGGGTGATCATTTAGACTGCAGCTACATTTTCCTTTAAGCAGGCTGTGGGCAGTGATGGGGATCAGAATCTGGGCAGCACATGTAGCCTACTCCCTTGATGGAAGCAATGGTAGACAAAGCTAACAAGCTCTTTTGCACTTAACCTCGATCTGCTGCTCCATCTGCCATCATGCCTACTATCTAGAGTCTGATGACAGTGAGTCCTGGAAATTTATTTTCTTTTCTCACCATAATGCTCCAGGGCCGTCAACAGAATGGCACTTAGGGCCTGAATATGAGTCTGGTGGTATGAGGACTGCCAGATTCGTGATGGCATGGTGCTACATTATGAACTTAGTTGTCGTGCTGGCCTGAGACCGCTGACTCCGCAGAGAACCGCCGTTCGCTGGCAGTTGCGTGACGGTCAAGGGGCATCTTTATGCTTGGCGGGATCAAAGCCGTCCCGCTGAGCATATTTTGACTTTCATCTCCGCCACTGATTTCATGGAGGTCTTTCGTCCATGAAAACAGTGGCGGTGGGGAAAGAACGGGACATCAGAAGACACCGGGACTTTGCCAAGCAGCCTCCGCTGCTGCTGTGAGGGGAACGGCTGAATTCCATCATTCCAGGTCGTGATGGGAACGCCCAACTGCAACCCCCAGTAGCCCTTGTACTCTCGTGCCTCTGACGCCGCAAATGTGCCTGGAGGCTGTGGGATAAAATCGATTTCCTACATTTGTACTAATCTTTTGTGTTAGCACGATGTATCTATATTCACATGTATATTATAAAATACACTAATTAGTTATGTCAATGCATGAACTTCCTTTCCGCTTTTGCATTATATTTTCTTTGCTACGCAGAATGAGAACCAAACAGACTCCATTTTGTCTGAACATGTATTAGACTCAAACGGTGGTCACGTGCCGCCCACCAGCAGCCGAGTAAGCTCTGTTAGTTGAGTTATACAGACAGCTGAATTCATACTATTCTTTCTTGTTCTGAGACCCAAGGTCGCATCTGGTTTCAGAGGTGATAAGCGCATTCCTGGAGGTGCGGTACCCGTGCTCCCAGGCACCGAGACGAAAGGGAGTCACCCCTCCTGACCCTCCCCAATAATAGCAGAAGCAGACTTCTAAATGAGCTTTGTGTGCCATATATGGTCTTTCCTTTAAGCTACTGTGCCTATCAGTAATTTTCCATGTACGGTGATCTCATGTAACACAATGAAAGTATATATGCCATGTAGTGAGTGTGAATCGGCAGTCTTCTCCACGCACTGGCTGGGTGACGTTGGAAGTATTGGTTGTCTAATAAACAATTGACTTATCTTCACTGCCAAATGATTGATTATTTGGTAAGACGATAAGTGGGGGCTATTGGTAGGTAAAGGTCCTTAGATTATTTTTGTAATACGTCAGTTGGCGACTCTGGTGGGACTCCACTTGAACTACGGGATACATATTTCACCTCCGACTTTGTTCCATTGAAAGACTTGAGGCGATTTAAATGGGCTAAGATTACCGAGCTACCCGAAGTAGTAGCTATCATTGAAAAGGTGATGGATCAAGCCATATTTGAGCTCCAGGCCAGCGTAGTAAATATGACGGCCTTAGAGCTGCCCACGTGCATACACAATACATTTTTGGGCACTTACGTATGTATTTTATAAAAAAGTATAGAACTGGGTGACGTTGGAGGGGCTAATCTATAGAGTATTGGTTGTCTAATAAACGATTGACTTATCTTCACTGCCAAATGATTGATTATTTGGTAAGACGATAAGTGGGGGCTATTGGTAGGTAAAGGTCCTTAGATTATTTTTGTAATACGTCAGTTGGCGACTCTGGTGGGACTCCACTTGAACTACGGGATACATATTTCACCTCCGACTTTGTTCCATCGAAAGACTTGAGGCGATTTAAATGGGCTAAGATTACTGAGCTACCCGAAGTAGTAGCTATCATTGAAAAGGTGATGGATCAAGCCATAACTGAGCTCCAGGCCAGCGTAGTAAATACGACGGCCTTAGATCTGCCCACGTGCATACACAATACATTTTTGGACACTTACGTATGTATTTTATAAAAAAGTATAGAACTAAAAGGGCAGCTACTCCTAAAATACAGAAATGGTATAAAAAAATGTAGAAAAGGCACGTGCAGCCCTAGGGGAGACTATTAAAGAAGGTGTCCGCAGAGTGGTACGAGCAGCATGGGCGACCTATCGGGGGGCCCAACCAAAATTGAAGAAAAAATGGGATAATAAAAAGTGGGAGGAACTTAAGGAGGCATGTGTTAGGAAAAACCCTAAACACTTTTGGAATGTGCACAAATGAGACTGAGGTGGGCAGGCCTGCCAGCCCCAAAACCATGTCTCACAGTTGGAGTGGGTAAATCATTTCAAGCCATAATATCCCGCAAATAGGTATGAAATAGAGGGCGGCATCGCCAAATAATTTTTCCAGGAATCAGTCTTTAGCAAGACAAATGTTGAGATGACACTTAAATCCATTACGGCTGAAAAGGCACCTGGCCCAGATGGAATACCGGGGGATGTATTCCTCTATGATAAAGAGAGATAGTGTATGTACATTTACCTATTGACAAATGCCATAGCACAGGGTGTGCCGGTCCCAAACTCCTGGAAAGGAGCAGAAATTATACCAGTTTTTAAAAAAGGGGACAAATCATGCCCAGGGAAAAACAGGCCGATCAGCCTAATAGATTCTTTGCAAAAGGTAATGGGTAGGCTGGTGCTCAACAAAGTTCAAGACTGGATCAACGAATTTAGGGTTTTAACGCCATTACAAGCAGGATTCCAAGCCTATACTAGCACTATTAATCAAGTGTTCAGGTTTATTTAGCTTTTTTGGAAAAAGCTAATCCTGAGTAAGGGCAGTTTGTACGCCATCTTTGTTGACATTAGCTCAGCATTTGACCTTGTATCAAGAGCAAAACTATGGAGGTCATTACAAGAAATGGGGTTATAACTTGACCTGATTACACTTATTATTAGGATGCATGATGACAAAAAGGCTAAGATCCGATGGAGAAAACAGGGTGAAGTCACAGAATCTTTCCCTGTAGAGAAGGGCGAGTACATTGCCACTAAGAGTCTTTCCTAGTAAATGGTCCAAACCTAGCAAGGATTTGTGTCCTGTATTCCAGCATGGCAAAGAATTACTGGCCCACCTATAGTTTGAATGTATTGGATGTAATGCGCCACGCCGTGTTTGGTTGTCACCAATTTGCAAGCTCTTGGGAACGAGAAGAGCAAGTGAAGCTGAAAAAATCCTAAGAAGCGATACAGCAGAGGTGATTGTCATAGCAATGGCAAAATACCTGGGGTGGCCGTGGGCAACACAAGCACGTTTCCTCAATTAAGCATTAGATCAATTGAGATTATGTCATTCTGTAATGTATTTCTGTGGAAACATATGCCCGTTTCTATAACCATTTTGCTTTGAAATCTGTAGCTCGTATTATTAACTACAAAGTTTTATCATAATAATTTGTATTGCATTTTTATACTTGTACATAGCGTTTTTATGGTATTTGTATTTATCCATCCATATGGACATATATCATATTTGATAAGGTGTTTTACAAATTGTTTTAGAAGTCTTATGAGTGGTTTTAGATAACTATGGGCGAATTTTGCGGATTCGCGTTCTGTGAATAACCGCGAAATGGCAAAAAAATCCACAAGTTCGCAGTTTTTCCAGCGAACTCGCAGATTATTTTGCCATTTGCACAAATATTGTGTCATGTGTGCCTGTAACTTTGCCACCGCGCCGACAGGCGCTGAGGTCCCTCGAGTGAGCTGTCCATCATAGTGAGGAAACGGCGGAAAAACGTTGCATACCCTAGTGTGTACGTGGCGGGGCCAAACGGGCGGGGCTTCTAGGCGAGTTCACATGCCTCTTGTTTATAAAGGGTCAGAGACCGATCAGAGCAGCAGATGAGAAGAAAGCAGTCCTGGTCACAGTAAGCACATGGGATTGCGCTCGAGAAACTCGTGAATGCAAAGACCTCCATCAAGGATTATATCTAATTGTAGGCGGTAGATATGGGGAGGAAGCACACCTGGACCATGCTCACTAGTTGTTTGGGCTGATTATAATGCGCGACTGAATTAGAGCTTCAATTCGGGCACCTGCTCATATTTGTAAGTGCTTCCTGTTGAGGTTTAATTTTTGTGACAGAAGCATCGTGCCAGAATGAATCCTGCCTGCATATTTATCCACGATCATGCCACCGGTTGTACATACCTCTACTCAACTGGAGTACTTTCTACTGGCTAATCAGTAAGTGCTACCTGGTTCGGTAAATGTGTAGTGCTTTTCCTACACTGCAGCTGCGAAAAGGGCCGGACGATTTGGCTCCAGTGACCATGTGTGCCTGTAACTTTGGTCCCTTGAGTGAGCTGGCCATCAAAAAAAAAAAATCCGCCTGCGAGCGAATTTGCGAATGTTTCGGCAATGTCGCGTGATTCGCGGATCGCGAAACTGCAGAAAATTCGCAAATCTCGCGAGCGGAATGGATTTTGCGCCCATACTTAGTTTTGGATGTATTTTTGTGCGCTTTTATGACTTTACACGTCAAATAAAGCTTTTTGGAATGGAATGGAAAGAACGGGGGCCCTGCACGGCCTCTTGTGCCTCATGACTTGTGACTGCACACAGGGGAGCACAACATTTGCCTCCCTCTGTGCATGCACAGAAGTTCGAGCACTGCATGGACTTTTAAGTCCATGCCGTGCTACAACTTCCTTCGACGTTCCCATTGCAATGAGAAATGCCTGCCAACAATTTAATAAGTTAATATCAGGCGGGCGGTCTTCAGGTGGCATTTGCAAAGCCGCGCTTGTGGAGAGCCGGCGCAACTGTGCCAAAGTCGTAATTGGGGCCTAAGTAGACAGAGAGTGGGAGAGATGTTTGGCCCAAGGAATTTGATAACTGGTGTCATGGTCAAATTTATGTGGATCTGAGGCAATTCTAAAAACAAAGTTCGAACTCTGCATTTTTACCATTCATAATCAGCATTAAGTTATCACTCTAGGGACCGAAGGACTCGTAGGGGTTTGATTTTAGGCATTGGGACAGTGGATGGCCTAAGGATGCTGTTCTATCTTCCTCTGTGCTTCCCCACAATTATAAACTGGAATTTATTTGAATAAAGTTATGCCTCATTATTTCTTAACTTGGTTGCTTGGTAACTGATTTGATAAATTCGCCTTTTATCTGAATCAGTAAACATTTGTATTTTGTTAATTGTACACTTATTGTTGAAAATTCGGTGACAATAACCTCCCTTTAAATTGCCAGCATTATGTGCCCAATGACCCTGTACACTTTATGAGTGAGAATAAGGATCCATCGATCCGGGTTTTATCCAAGATATCGTATCGAGCCAACAGCTTTATTTATGGAGTATTATTCTCTTCACATTGTGAATCTTGGAGATACCAGGGAGGATGGTGGTCTTGTTGATCATTCTGTGGCATTTCATTCCTTTGTTTGCAGGATTTCCATCATGAGAGTCAGACAGTATTTACCCTGGGGCAGGTGTCAGTGCTTTTATATTTCCTCCCATCCAACTGCTCCCAGGGTAGCAGGATTACACTGGATCATTCAAAACTAATGCATATGCCATGCATAATTTCACAGGGGTATTTCCTGTCTCCTGTGTTGTTCAGTTTGCTTGTGGAACCAAAATAAATGATACAAGGTCTTTACAATATACCTTTCATTTGGGAGCTCAAAGTCTGAGATAGAACAACATGTTCTCAAACGTCTTTACCTCCAAATTCTAGGACTGTGGGGCATTTTTAAATGGAATTGGCAGAGCCCGGAGCTGTGGCAAAATTTGCAGCACTGCGCTCCGCCATTTCCAAAATGCAGGGATGCAACATATTTACAACAATAAGGTGTATCCCTGTGTTTTCCCTAGCGCTGGCGCTAAAAATAGCTGCCTAGCACCAACACAGACACCCTTGCGCCATAGTGCAAGGGTGCCTGCGTTGCAAGGAATGATTGTTTATGTGCAGTAATAATCAATAATGATGATTTGTTGCTTCTATGTGTGCTACATTCTGCCACACACATAAAAGTAGCAAATTGTAATTATTTAATGATTGTTTATGTGCAGGAAGGGAAACCTTCCTGCACATAAACACTCATTAATGGTGTTTTGCTCTTTCTATGTGTGCTGCAGAATGCAGCACACATGGAAAAAGCAAAAATTTGGAGAAATTAAAGTATTTCAACTCATTGAGCCATTCTAACGTCTGCTATGGCATGGCATTAGTTTTTGGAGCTGCCTCACATTTACACATCTTTGTAAATCTGGGGCAGTGTCAAAAACAATGGGTGTTGTGATGGATTGCCCCCAAAACACCCAAAGCACGCCCTTTCAGGCAGAACAGTGCATGAAAGGCTACCATATTTACCATTAACGCCACTTTGTAAATATGGAGCAGGGCATTGTCCCACAGGAACATCAGTAAAAGTAACATTCCTGTGGTGCAGTCTCCCTGTAAAAATACCCCTGAGTTTGTATCCCATGAAAAAAAGGCACCTTGTGAATTCAGCTTTGGGTCAAAGAATAAACCCGGTTCCGTGCACTAGCTCGTCTGGTCCAGTTGTCAGAATCGCTTGAGTGCATCCTGTACTTGCTCTTTTTTTTGCTAAGTGTGTTAACACCATTGTGTTCCCCGCAAATTACGAGCACTTTAAAATTCGCAGAATAAAATATTTTTTTGGCTGGTCATCAATTGTCCCATATTCCACCCCAGATGTTGTTTTCAATGATGGAACCAGATTCATATTAGGTGGTAGATAGAGGGATCGCAATGCTTCCATTTTGAAAGGACTACATTAGCTCCCATTGAAGCAACCCTTTCTGGTTCAGCTTATAAAGGAGTACAGGATGGCTCCCCCCTTTAACTTGTGTATAATATCAAGATCAAGCAATAACAAACTTGTATACTAGATCCTCCATATTGTAATCAGCCACTAGCAAAAACTATTATGTATAACTTTAATAATATAGTACAGGTACTTCTTAGTGGCAGGTACACTTATAAAGAGTATAGAACCCCTTTTTAGTATTAAGGCACATACCAAAATAATAACATTCATATTTCTACAAAGTGTGCCACTGTTTTTGCATTACTCTAACCTAAAGAACTTAAACAAAAGTTTGAGCACACAAAGAAGACACAAAAATACAAAAAGGGTCATGAATGACAAAAGGGACTGGCAACGTGAAGTATTGGCTTATTAGCCCTGTAGTTGATGTGGGCAGGTGATTAGGAAACATATTGGTACCTACAATGCAACATTTTGGAAATGTTATTAGTTAATTCCAAAAAATATTTTTTGTTTACTTTTATATAAATAATTGTAATTTAAATTACTGTGTAGTAATATAACATTTTAGAAAAATGTAAAAAAAAAAAGGTATGGTAATGTGTAATAATGATAGTATTTTTTAACTATAATATTGTAGGTAAACGCTTTGTTTTGAATTGGAATGGTTTAATTTGCATTTTGAAGTTTTCATACCTTACTCAAGTGTCTTTAGATTAGACTGTGAACAGTAAATGGCACTGCTTTACTGCCCATCACCTTCCCAAACTGTTTTAGTTTGGCGTGGAAATAGTAAATGTCACCCCTTTACTGTCCAACACTTTCCCAAAATTGGATTATATTGGAGTGGAAATAGTAAATGTACCCCTTTTAGTGGCCAACACTTTCCTGAAGTTGGTTTATGTTGGAGTGGGAATAGTAGATGTCATTTCATTACTGCCCAACGCCTTCCTCAAATTGGTTTAAGTTGGAGTGGGAATAGTAAATATCACCCCTTTAGTGTCCAACACCTTACCCAAATTAGTTTAGATTGGAGTGGGAATTGTTAGTGTTACCCCTTTAGTGTACAACACATTCCCCAAGTAGGTTTATATTGGAGTGGGAATATTTAGTGTTTCTATTTTAGGGCCCGATTAAGAAATGGCTCTGACCCTTGGCTGTTCAGATTCCTTTCCAATCAACCCATTTTGATGGTGTCAGTCTGAAAGGAATCCAAACTGGATTTACGAATGGCCTCTGATGGGCTCGGAGAGCCCGTCTGCCATTCGGAAAGCCTCCAGTAATCCCTCAGGTGGCTCTTTCCGCCCGAGGGATTACAATGGCAGATTCCTACAGCATTTCTGTGCCGGCCTTTCCAACACAGAAAGGCTGTTTGAATCTGACTTTAAGGGCCCCGAGCAGGGCCCCCATGGGTGCAAGGCCGCCGGATGGCAGCCTAGGGGGCATCCCTGTTGATCCCTTCACCTGGTGGCAGTCACCTTGAGGTGCCTGTCACGAGGTGCAGGAATGAACTGCACCTCAGTTCTTTACAACGCGAGCAGGCATTTCAGTCAGAATGCAAGCTTCCATTGTAAAGAATAGGAATGCGACCAAACAGTGCTCGGCCGCATCCTAATTGCTGGGTTGGGTCCCAGTTCCCAAACGACCTCAGACAGACTCAGGTTTGTCGGACATCGTAATCAGGGCCTAAGTGTCCAACACTTTCTGTGAGTTAGTTTAGATTGGAGTGGGAATAGTAAATGTCACCCCTTTAGTGTCCAACACCTTCCCCAAGTGGATTTAGATCGGAGAGGGAATAGAAACTGTCACCCCTTTAGTTTTTAACACTATCACCAAATTCAGTATAATACTTAGATGTCACACACATTTAAAAAAGTTTCTTTTTTGACAATGTTAATTTATTATATAATTGAAATGTTGTGAAATATATTTGTAAAATAAAATATTAGGAATTTTAAAGTGAAATAAATAACGTAATACATGTTTTAATTGTAAAAAAGACAAAAAATATATTTTATACATATTTGCATAATATAAATTTTCACATTACTTTACATTCAATATAGTATTTGAACATTTATTTAACTTTTTTAAATACAGTTTTTAAACATTTTAAAGCATATTTATTATTAGCGTACATTAAATAATGGTATATATTTTATACTATTATTTAATTTATACTTTGCCATTTTTGGAGAAAAAAATTGCAGCATTGTTTGATATGTTTTGACACTGGATTTATTAGTTGATTTTACGATAATTTTGAAGTCGATATTGTGGTAATTGATATTTTTGATATGGTTTATGTTCATTTATAAGTAACAATATTTGAATTTATGATATTTGTGTTATTGATATATGTAAAAAGCAATATTTTTGGTAATGATATTCATGTCCTCAATATTAGTGATTTTTATAGTTGTGTATATGGAGTCAATAATTTTGTTCTCAATATTAAATTTACGATATTTGTGTTTCTCGATATTTGTTGGATCGATGTTGTGTCACTGATCACTTTCTGATGAGGAATATCTCTTCCTCACCCTCATCATTATCAGAAAAAAACGACAAACCTGCACTCATGGTTACTGTTAGAAATTTGGTTTCTAGTTGGCAGAGGTAGGCAACCTGTCCAAGCAGGAACCACAATCCTAGTCAGGGTAAGTCAGATACACACTAAAAGATAACCTATGCGCACTGTTAGGTAGCTTGGCACTAAGCAGTTAGGCTTATCTAAAGAGGCAATGTGTAAAGTATTTGTGAAACCCAACACACAGTAACACAATGAAAGCACCACAAAAGTACTCCACAAAGGGTTAGAATAGACAATAATTTTATGAATAAAACAAGACCAAAACAACAAAAATCCATTAAGTATACTTTGAATTATGGATTTTTAAAGAATGAAACAAGTTCTAGTGGTTAGAGTCAATAGGTGCGGATGGGGGGTTATCTGGTCGTGCTGGATCGGGGCAAAGTCAACAGTTCAGGCCAACCATGATGGATTGCGGGCCAGATACAGGAGCCACAGGGAACAAAATATCTTGATCCTGGTTGCAACAGCAAGATGTGGGGTACAGGCGAGTGATGCGCCAATGTCGATACCGCAGTGGTGGCAATGTGTTGGTTCTGAAGACGAAGTGCTGTGGCCAAGAGGTGTTGGTTCTGATGAGATGTGCCAGGTTCACCACTCAGTCAAGGGGATGCGTCAATTTCTCCACACTGCTGATGTGGAAATGCATTTTGTTCCGAAGCCAATGCTCTGGTTGAGAGTGCAATGCACTCATTTTACTCCTGCAACTGGGTTGATGTGCCAGTTCTGCTCCAAGCAGACAGGAGATGCATTGATTTCTCTGGTGCAAGTATCCAGGTCCACATGAACCAGGCACAGGAGCCGGTGTAAAGAGTCGGACTTTGATAGCCCTGAGTCTCAAGCAACAGGAGGCAAGTCAGCAAGTCCCTGGTTGCAAGGCAGAGTCCAGCTCTCCCTCAGCAGGGTCAGAGGGCTGCAGGCTGCACAGCAGAAATGCAGGGCTTCCAGATCAGCAGTACAACAGAGAGACAGTCCTTGTAGCAGCACAGTAGTTCTTTTGGCAGAGGTTCTTTGCAGCTCCAGAGTGTCTGATTTGGCAGTGCTTATACCTATCACTCAAAAACTATTTAAAGAAGAACACGTGATGACTTACATCTCCCAAAGACTCATCCCGCTTTGACAATTCCCATCAGGGAAGTCCCCAGACAATTTGACAATGCAGACTCAAATTTGATCCCTCTCCCCAGTATCCGATTGATTGATTGATAGATAATACTGTATCCTTACTGTGGTCTACCTTACGGTTCTGTTGTCCTATATTTTTGTATTTGACTGTTTGTGAATCCCACTTCACTTTCTTCATGTACTTTCTGTAAACATATCCTCAAAACATGGAAGTCCTTTCTTTCCAGCCCTGGCTCCGGACTATTTGTAGGGGGTCATCAGCCCTTTGTGTTGGTACAGGGCACTGCCTATTCAGGTGTAAGTGTCAGCTCCTCCCTCCCATTCTGCCCAGGAAGAGCCATCAGAGTGCAGATGGGCACTCAGACATCCTGGGTTTGTGGCTGTCTAGGGGGAATGCACAAAGCAAAGCTGTCACCCACCACAGACATATATTCAAGACAGGCAGCAGGCATATAGGCTATATGAGCAGAGACAGGTCCACTTTCTAAAAGTGGCATTTCTAAAATGGTAATGTTAAATCCAACTGAACCATTAAAGATGATTTATTATTACCATTCCACAGATATAAAACGTGACAAAGCTACTCCTTTCTAATCAGGGGTTACAGCTTACAAATATATTAAGGCATTCCCACTGTTAACCTATGAGAGGAGTAGGCCTCACAGTAGTGAAAAACAAATGTAGGTGTTTTCACTACCAGGACATGCAAAACTTAAATGCACATGTCCTATATTTTACTTATACAGCACCCTGCCAATTGGCTAACTAGGGCCTACCTTAGGGGTGATTTATGTTTAATAAAAGGGGAGTTTAAGGCTTGGCAAAGGCTTTTAAATGCCAAGTCGAAGGGGCGGTAAAACTGCACACACAGGCTCTGCAGTGGCAGGCCTGAGACACGTCGAAAGGGCTACCCGTGTGTGTGGCACAATTAGTGCTGCAGGCCCACTAATTAAATTTAATTTACAGGCCCTGGATATATGGTATACCAATTTACAAGGGACATACATGTCATATGCCAATCGTGTATACACAAATGTTATCAGGTTTAGGGGAGAAGCGCATGAAATTTAGCAGTGGTCAACAGTAGTAAAATGCTCAGAGTCCGAAGGCCAACACAAAAAATCAGCAAAAAGAAGAGGTTAGCAGGTAAAACATTTGAAGGAAGACCACCCTAAGGATGACTGGTCTAACACTTACATATTTTAATATTTGGAATGTGTTTGTGGACCTTTTCAATTCAAAATTCATGTTATATTTGCAATTTGTTTTGTTCAGTGCTTTGGTTTCATTTCCATAGTAGACTTAAGGTAAATAAATACAATGATGTCGTCTCTGATATGTCACCATAGTTTAGTGTCTTGTGATGGTACTTCTTATGATGCTTTTATGCTGCCTCTGCTTCTCTAAGCATGATTAATTTGTACCAGTTTTGGAAGAGTGTATCATACTTTACAGGTGATAACCTTAAGCAGAATTGATGATAAGCAACTCAATGATATGAGCTTTTTAAAATACTTAATTGGTCAAGGAAATTCTTTTTGGCGTTTCCTCATCTTTCCTGATGGAAAAAGAGACCTGGACCCTGATGATTAGCAACAATATGATGATGTTTCCTATGGTGTTTCCTCATATTGCATCAATAGGTAGCACACTTGACAACAGTAAACAATTGATCACCAACTCAGGAATGATAAGCATTTAAAATGGAAAACATCTTATCCAGATCCTGAGCCAGTTGGCATTAAATACTCAAATGATCCCCATCATTGTGTTGTCAAAAATGAAATTCGGTTCATATGCGCTAGTGCATTTCCAGATTGCCAGTGCACTTGCTCAAGACACAGAGCTTTTTTAGGCTCCATCACTAAGATACAAGAAATATCAAATAATCAAGCAAGCTTGAATGAAAATATCAAAGACCTAACTCCACCAGGAAAAAACAGCAGGTCTTTGTTCTTCAATGTTACAGGGACCCAATCAAAATGTTCTGTTTCCATGATTCCTCAATGCATCTGTCAAACTTTTGGAGCTGGGGCAGATCTGGGTAAACATGGTGGTGGTCCAAAAGATGCAGGGGCCGATAACTTCTGTTTATGCAAGTTGTTATTTTATGCCATGAAAAGGAGCTTCCTTCTAAATACTGTACAGGGTGTCAGATGTTACTTTGTGTTTACAAGGAAAATCTCACTAGAGGAAATGATTTTAACAGACTCACATTCTTGAAATATTTCAAACAAGTGTCAGTCATCAGGGTAATGCACCCTACCATATAAATGCCATTCACATAAAACATTTTCTGTGGCATCAGATAGACTCTCATTTACCTCCTTCTTGGTTTGCTCTATATTTACTATTTTGACAAAAAAACACTTCCTCTTTTCTCTCTTCTCAGAGTTTATATGTGCAAACCTATTTTGATGTAGTTTGATGCCTGTGATTCTAGGTCCCTGTAAGGATTAAAGCTGTTGTAACTTAAGCGGGGATGGTAAATGCTTTGTTGGTTCAAAGGGAGATGTGTTGTAACCTCGCATGTTTAATAAAGTGGTACGATCCATTCCCCCCCTCCCTGCCCCAGCCACTTGGTATATTCCCCCTAGTCATCCATGGAATGTGACATATTCCTGTCAGTGAGGAGAGCAGGGTGACAGCAATAAAGAAGAGTTTACTTACAGCTGGTTCATTTGTCTTCATTACAACACTGGCGACGACGGGAAGAACCTGGCGCAGGGGGCCCAGCTGTTACCTCCCCTTTCAGTGCTCTCTCCAACCTGTGCAAGAGTGATGCAGTGAAGTTTGTGCGTGGTGAAAATGATGTGAAAAGTTCAGTTGGTGATTTCTGTTCGACGGACTGGTGGCCGAAGTATACAGGGAGGTCTGTCAACTTGTGATTTCAGGAGGTTTACTGAAGAAAAGCCGTGATAAAGCCACTTGTGTCCATCTATAGTGCCCTCAACAGACATTTCAGCTGTCAAAGTGGCGGAATGACAGTCGGTGCAGTGCTACAATTATTTATGAGGTGCCAGCTGATCCGAGCGAACTTCCAAATCTGTCCCGTGAGTAAATGAGGGCAAAAGGAAGGTGTGACAAACTCCAGCCAGCGCAGGAAGAAGGAGTGAGTGCGAAATGATGAGATAAGAAACGTCATTTACAAACGGGTCAGTGCTATATGAGAAAGAGACTTCTATCCCGATTCTGACTGACTGGAACTGTGAGGAGACGAAGTGCCGCTTTTAGAGACGCTTTTAGTGTACATTGAGTGCTTCAGCAAAGCAATTCTCGTGAGGAAGAGAGAAGCGCACAGGCATTCTCTGAGGTAATTAATTACCGAAGGCGGCACTGTCTGGTTCTCTGTGAAGGGTGAAGCTGTGGGAGTCTCGTCGGTGAAGCGTTGCAAATACTTTCCCTCAGCACGCCTCTCGTCAGTTCACTCGAGTGCCAGCTGCGTGTCAGGGGTCTAGTGATTGCTGTGCAGCTAATGTTTCGCACCAGTGTGCCCCGTAACGTTCCTTCCGAGTTAATTGGAGAGGTCGATTCCTTCAGGGGGGCAACTCGGGGGCGCTACTATCCAGCGTGGAGTTTTTCCCATTGAAGTGCTACAAGCCGTTCCCTCAGAGCGCCTCCCTCATTTCACTAGTGTTCCAGCGGGTGTCTAAGTACGTGTCATTGAGCCCTGCTGTCAGTGTCCCCAGCTGGACTTTTGCTCAGTTTGCCTCTCGTCCGTTCAAAGTTCACCTACTACGCCCATCATATCCACCAGGGGGCAGTGTTTTGGTGCGAGTGTTCCTGTCAGCATCGGTGTCTCGTTTTCCTCAAGGCACTTCTCGTCTGTTTCCCGGTGCCCCAGCCTTCCCAGCGTTGGTCCTGTCTTCCGGCCATATTCTGCTTCGCGCCAATTCACAAGTGTTCCTACCATCATCATTATCTCCTGGGCACTCGTAGCCAGCCTCCCGCCCCTGCGCTGGTCCTGCCTTCAAGCCAGCCATATAAAACTGTTCATCCACACCGTGTGCATCCATCCCAAGAGGACAGACTTCAAAAGCGTCCACGCCTTCAGGCAAGATTTTTTTGCAAGTTGGTATTTTCAACAGTGACAACTATTGTTACGGCCGAACTATAATAACAAGTAGACCATACCGTCAATTGTACTTTCCAGTATCTTGCCAAGGGCAGTCCTCCAGAAAAACTGTGTACTTACCTCATCTTCACATCTACACCTGCCCATTTGAATTGTGAAAGGGTCTCAACTTGACAATGGTGCTATTTGATACGTGTGTAACTATCTTGGCTGATTTCTGATTGGTGTTCTTCGTCCATTTCTTCATCCATTTCTTGGGGGGGTTTTATTTTTTTCCTCTCTGGTCTGGTGTAAGCTGGGGAAGATCGTAAATTTCTCAAGTTCGTGGCGTCAGTCACAACTAGATAGCATCAGTGAGCAATTTAAAGTACATTTTAAGCATTTGTGACGTTAATTTTATTGTGTATTTCTGGTACACTAGGTACATTTTCGCAGGCCTGTACAGTGCGGTGGTTCTATCATTCTATAAGTGAGAGTAACCTGTGTCCCCATTACATCCAGCTGTACACGAGTACCATCTCAGAGCTATTAGCACCTTTAGGAATTCCCTTCCTTCATATTCTGACTATCATGTAGTCAATGGTGACTGAGTATATACAGTTACGGTCCAGCGGTTCCTTTTTACTGAGTTATTCTGTGCTTTTAGGGGCACGGATTATGTTTTATCGTGCTTTGGGGACAGGTCCCCTTCCCCAGTAAGGTGCATTTTACCACATCCAGTTTTGTAGGTTCCCAGGGTGACATATTCTCTTTAAGGCCAGGCATATGTGGGAGTCATTTTCAAGAGGGTCCTCCTCTGTTCATTCTCCTTTTCCCTCCACGTGCCTCATCCATTCCCTTTCCCCCCCTCCCAGGTGTGTCACAGTGTCCTCACAGAGATCCTTACTCCAGTCTCCTCACTCCCCTCATCATATCCTTGAACTGTGTATATCTTGTTCCTACTGGGACACGCCTCTCATAGTTTAGAGTGTTTCAGCTATCCGTTGATCTTCAGTTCACCCTGTTCTGACCCATCCAGCTGAGTATTAATGTAGTACTGGGAATGGATTTCTAGTGTGTGCATTCTTCATGTTATCAATTTCTGCAGTGATATCGTACAATTTGTGACAGCTAGTTCCGAAAGCTTTTGCAGTTTAACCTTTTGCATCACAATAATAGGGTTGCTCTGTTACTACATACAGTGTACTTTAAAGTCTATGCAATTGAAGTTGGCACCTGGTACACGGAGGATAATCATAGCTAGATTTTGCCTGCATAACAAGAGCTTATGATATGTTCGCTTCTCCAGACAGTACGTTTTTAGCAAAGTGTAATCTTGAGAGTATATTCCTGATGCATTCGTGTTCACTATCCTGTTACATGTTCTTTGGTAACTTTATTATGGTATTACTTCTTGGCATCTGTCCTCTATCCCGACATTGCTATCCAAACTGGCATCCAGTCCGGGATGTTTCCTCTGTTTTCTTGTTATTAAGTGCCAGCACTTCCCCTTTTTGGCTTCCCTTTCCCCTTCCTCCCTTCTCCATCCCTCTTTCCCTTTTGGTCCAAGGGAGATGTGTTGTAACTTAAGCGGGGATGGTAAATGCTTTGTTGGTTCAAAGGGAGATGTGTTGTAACCTCGCATGTTTAATAAAGTGGTACGATCCATTCCCCCCCTCCCTGCCCCAGCCACTTGGTATATTCCCCCTAGTCATCCATGGAATGTGACATATTCCTGTCAGTGAGGAGAGCAGGGTGACAGCAATAAAGAAGAGTTTACTTACAGCTGGTTCATTTGTCTTCATTACAACAAAAGCCAGTGTAAAATGCGGAAAGAACACGAAGCCACCCTGACAACAGGTTCTTAGAAAAAAGGTGGAGTCTCCTGTGGTCAGCAAGGTGGTTCCAAACTGGTAGATTTGGATGCCCACCAGACAGATTTATTTTGCCAAAGTAAGAGGAGGAAAGAACCGGGGCACAATCCTACGAATTGCAGGTAAGTGACACGAAAGCCTTTTAGAACAGACGAAAACACAATCAATTCAATGACTACACTGTGAGGGGGAGGGGAGAAGGCCATGGATTTTTATAGAGGGTGGAGCTTAAGATGAAGGAACTTGTAGAAGAATGAGGGAAGACACAATATGAAGAACAGGGCAGGTGGTGAACAATGGATACTTGGAAAGAGGAAGAGAAGAAAACAAGGAAGAGCCAAACCCCATAAAGCCGGAGAGGAATCAGTCAGGGGAGGACACAGAATATGATTAGGACCAATCCTTAACTGGGAAACCTCTGTGTTTCAGATTAATGAACTGCCTAGCCACTTTGCAGGAGGGACCAAGAAAAACACCTGGTTCCACTTGACTTGATGTAAAATGGGAAATGTGAACCTTTTAAGTATGGTGCCCTTATGGCCAGGAGTAAACTTTAATGTTTACTTCTAATTAGAATACATGAACTTCATTAGTAAGTACCCTTATAAGTGTTGTGTTGCTTGGAGAAGTGATTTGGAGAAGTACTTGTCATATTAAATAAATCATGCTCAGTCGCAAAAGATACAGCCTTTATTGGGTAGTTCTTTACATGTGGAGCTAGATTTGGTATTTTAAGGACCCCACAAGAAGGAAACCATGTTCCAACAACTTGTGTAGCGACAAGCTCAAGTATCATAAGTATCAAGTATCATACTTTATGCAGCATTTCAAAAAGCAGGAGCTAGAGGACCAGCAGGATCTTCATCAAGTAATCCCAGCTCATGGTGCACAATAGACCGTTCCCCATGAGAAGAGTCGGGGGCCAACAGCGAGCTTGCAGATGTCATAACAGCAGCAGTCTGTGTCCATATTAATGTCACAACACTTCAAATGTACAGCCAAAGGGAAGATCCTACTTATTTTTGCAGTATTTGTGGGTCACAGTGCACCATGGAGAGCAGTACACTGGCAACATTAAATTTCACAGTTACTAACCGAGGTTATGCAGACGGTCTACAATTTAGCTACACCTGATGGTTGGTAATACCCCTTATGATGACATCAAAAAGGCTATCTTGGAAGGACTGGAGTATAATGAAGGGAACTATCTTCTATCATTCCAGCATTTATGGCTCAGCTGTGATGAAATATACTGGCAACTCTACCGTAGAGCCTAAGATTTGGTTGATAAGTGGCAAACACTACTCCCAAGGAGCTGATGAGGGACCTAGTACTGAAAAAGAAGTACAATGAGGCTTTGTCAACAGCAACTTCATCAATGAATGAGATCGCATCGAAACCCAAACTTGTAGGAGGCAGTGAATCTGGCAACAGCGTTTGAAAAAGTCGGGGTATGAAGCTCTCTTTTCAGATAAAATCCTCCAAACTCCTTTAAATCTAAAGAGGATTCCAAGAATCTACCAAAACCATAGCTCTGACAAATGACCTGAAGAAAGTGATAGGAGACATTATCCATCAACTGGCCCACAATGCTTTAAATGGGGGAACTAGGGCAAAATCACTTGAATGTGTCCCTCCAAGAAAATTCCATAACCTATAGATCTAGTGGTTGCAAGTTTCTAAATATGGTAAATGATATCCTCATTGTCCCACATACTTACAGGTAGTAAGTGTTGATGGAAGAAAAGTTCATGGACTTGGACAATGGCTGCTTACAGACTGTGATAATCCCTGAACTCGTCACTGGTCCTACCCATGGCACTGTCCTGTTAATATGTATCTACAGTGTGAAAAGAATCTCCTTTGTGCGCGGTCACCTCTATTTTATGGACTGATACTGGTGTTGTTTTGACTCTGTACACTAGGGCACCAAGTGCATGTGCTATTATCCCTAAAACCCGGTAAAATTGTCTAACTTTTAATTGGCTTATTTGTCATTCATATAGGCCAGGGTTTATTGAGTAGAAAATAACCTATTGCACAGAAAGTTAAATGCCACCTGTGGACTGCCACACCTATTTTGCCATGCACTAGTGGGAAAAGGGAAATATTGCTTCAGGCCTTCCTTTGTCTCCTGACTGTTACAGTTTAAACCTGAAGCCCTACCTGTCAAAATGACCCATCCACAGGGTAAAAACCTTACTTTTAAATATTATTAAAGACAACCCCTATGTAGGTCCTATAGCCCACAATGTAGTGTGTACTGTATTTGAAAGGTGGACCTGTAAAAAATGTAATGTCACCATGTCCCTACAATGACTTATCCCCAAAAGCTGTTTTCACTGTGGAAGGCCATGGCAGTCCTGTGAAAAAACTAGAGGACAGATTAAACTATTAATTCAGCTATCTTGAGTTTGGGACAAGCTACAAAAATAATTAAAGGTCTCTTTTTAATATTTATTAAAACCCAGTTTATTCGTTGTTATATTTATAATAAACAGCTTGCAAAAGTAACTTTTAGAAAGGTATTTTCTCTTTGTGGTATGTACCCAGGAGCATAATTTAATTCAAAGAGGCATGCCATGTCAAAAGTATATGTTATGTGTCACTTGGAGAGGACCAGCCCATGCCCCCCCATCAGGTTGGTACTAACCTCAAAAAGAGGTGTGCTACCCATAACCTGATTTGAGCAACCACAGAGGTAGGGACTGCTCATTACTCAGACCACACTTCTGGGTGGGTACACAAGCTCTTAACAAAGACAGAAAGGTTTCCCATCTTGGATTTTGGGAGTGAGGTGCACTTTTTGGATTTTTTGTAGTAGGGAAAACAGGAGCTGCTGCAACGGTAGGTAGGGCTGGCTTTGGGAACCTTTACACAGTGGTCAGGGAGGTGTCAGGAGTCACCCGCAGCCACTAGCTGGTGCCCAGCATAAATGTGGTACCCCAACACACCCTCCTGAGAACACATTCTGGATCTGTGAATAAAAATGTCACCTATGTTCGAGACCTCTGAGATATGAAGGGCTGTACCTGCCACTTCTGAGGTTCCGTGACGGTTCCGTGACGGCTTGAACCCGTGTTTTCAAGTTTGTCGGAAATACATAAAATTAGTATCAGCGAACCGCAAATGATCCATTTAGTATATCCTAGTGTTTTCGCTACGCTACGAGCAAGAGCACTCCTTCCACTGACACATTTCTGATATACACACGGCATCCATCTTAGATCGTGGCCGCCATTTTTGTGGTTCCTTGCCCTCACATATGCAATAGCCTCTGATCATTTCATTCACTTCACTTTGATTAAAGACACGTAGCCTTAGCCGGAGATTCACCTCTTACATGACACGTGCACCTTAAACCAGATCACGCTGAAGCTGCATGACTCGACAAAGGCTGCCTCCTCTGCCCGAGGCCAGCCCACCTGAACTGGTTTTCCTGTCCATTGTACCTGATCATGATTAGGCGGCCGAAGCCGGTAGCCTTGCCCATTTACAACCCACAAACATCTCTTATCCCGTTTTCTATCTTCTGCACCTGGCTCTGCTCCTTTTCCTTCTGGGCCTTTATTAGGGGGAGGTAACGAACTTTACGATGAGGCGGTCCGGGTCTTGAATGCAATATTGACAAGGGATTGTGATGGACTGGTGGGAACCCCTCTTCGTGATGTTTGGGAACCCCTCTTCGTGATGTTTGGTATCAGATATTATCGACAGTTCCTGTGTAACGCCAAATATTTATTGTTTAGAGACACAAAAGGTTTGGGAATGTACCGACATGTGAAATATTTGCCTAGAGCACAATTTTTGGTATATAAGGAGCAACCCTCAATGTACAAATCGAACAGTCTCCTAGATTCTGCCCGTGTGTAGATTCTGTGACTTCTGTGTCCCTGCAGTAATAAACCTTTGGTCTTTGACGCCACCATCGAGAAGCCCGTGTTTCTGTTCATTTGTGCACCAAGGCAGGTGGGACTCCGGGGTCTTTGGGTGTTGTACCCTGACACCTCTGGACGGAACCAAAAAGTCCAGAACTCCAATTGGCGCCCAACGTGGGGCGACGTCATTCGGTACCGGTCCAAAAGCCTGAAGAGTTCGAGAAGCTTCGTGTGAAGATTCCTGAGGGAGGCGCCCCACTTCATCGATCCCGGCATATCGCAAAAGTGGCCCTGAAGTTCTCTTCCACGAGGGTTTCCCGTTCAGGACGGCTGCAGTGGGCCGTTGCCTTGACCGTCGCCCTGTCTTGGACCCGAAGTGGTGCAGTCCTCAGTACAGCGAAACGTGACGGGTTTCTCCTTGGTGACGTCTTCAGTGACTCAGTTAAGTATTTAGTGATAGCTAGCTGGTTACTTTTGTGAGGATTGTTAAAAATCCTTGATCGGTTCTTGGTTTGGTTTGGTTTCGTAAGATTATCACTGGTTGTTCTAGTTACGATAATCTATTTGGTTTAGTTTTGGGTATCGATACATCAGTTCGTTTTGGTAGGCCTAAGTTCTTGGTTCGAGTGCACATATTTGTTCCGTGTTTTGTTTGTTTTGTGTTCCGGACTGAAAATGGTAAGTCGGAAAATGTTGTCTTGTTTTAGTTGCAACAGTGACTCACAATTAGAGGATTCCTGTCTGGTTCCTCCGATTGGGACTCCCCTATATGACCTATATTGTAAGTATGGTGTGGGTCCTATAACTTATAATGAGATATGGGTCCGCTATTGTAAGAAGGATGGTGTCCTTAGTTGGCCACTGCATGGTAGTTTTGAACAAGAGATTCTCGACAATTTAGAAGAGAAATTGTTTAGGAAGAAAGCCCGGCCGGCAATGTTTGATTCCTTCCGTTATTGGCGGAAAGAATCCAAACAGAGAGAAATGAAAAGGTTGAAAAAAGAGCAAAAAGAACTAGAAGAGTTAACTCTAGAGCAAGCGACTAAGCAGTTGCAGGCTGACGAGTGTGAGAAGGTCATAGATGTAGCCATTAGAGAGCATAACTTAGCGATTGACAAGTGCTATCCTGCCTTGCCATCGAAAATGGCTAAGATACTGGAGGATTCCGAAAACGATCCTCTGCTATCTTATCTGTTACGGTCGCCTCCACCGTACGCACAAGGTGCTGCGGCTCCACTTATACCGGATGTTCAATTGCCGGTTGCTGGACAACCTGGTGTTCTTGTTCCTCAGAATCAAGTTCCTGTACTTCCTGTGGTGAATGTAAATGTTCCTACAGCTCCTCCTCTTCCTACACTGCCAACCCCTATACCTACCCCTGTACCTACTGCTCCAGAAACTATTTTCCTCGATACTCCTACTGTTTCGTCATCTATTCCTACCTCTACTGCGTTCTCTATGTCTGCGAGTGTACTAACTCCACTTTCTGTTCGTCGAAGAATCACTGATTCTGTTACTAATATGCTGTCGCCTATATATAAAACCTTGATTAAGACTCCTACTCCTGACTCTGTTCAGAGACGGAGTCAGCTTCCAAGTACTGAGGAACGGGGAGTTTTAGATTCCACGGCTCTCAGATGGATTTCGAAGGGTAAAAGATATAGTACAAGAGATGTGCTAGAGACATTTATGCAGTGGGGAGAACCAACGCAACGATACGTCTTTGATGAGATGTGCTCGTTGTTACGTGAAGAGATAGAAGAAGACGATGTCGAATCAGATTTGGAAGATTTAATTAAAGTGCAGAAGGAGTTTGCTGCTGGAATGATAGTGGGTGAGAATATAAAGCAAGCGATGGAACTTATTTTGAGTTTTAGGAATGATCCATCTCTTCGTTCGCCGAGAGATTTAGAGAAAGGTAAAATGAAGCCAAGTCGCCAATATCCTATGAGGGAAGTTCCTCCAATTTGGCGCGAGGCAGTACAACGTGATGATAATGCGGGTATTGCAGCTGCTCCAGCACAGTTCCAAAGAGTATGGATACATATTCCGTGGAAGCGAGCAGAAGTGTTAGCAGTGAAACAGGCCTTGCCAGATCCACGTAAGAATCCAGCCGGATATTACAAGGAATTGACACAGACAGTTGAGGCTTGTATAATGAACTTAGCCGACATTGATATGTTGTTTGGTAATGTAGTTCCGCAACCAGTGTGGGCTAAAATTCGTAGAGAGGATCATCAGGCTGCTTTAGGTGGTGATTGGGCAGCTATCACTGCAGCAGATAATCAACAAATAGGTGGTGCGAAACCTGAACCTTTGATCGCTAATCTGCCAGGCAGAATAATAGATTTAATGAAGACTCTGATGCCAGCATTGCGTGTTAATTGGGATAAATTATCCGCATGCAAGCAGAAGAAAGACGAAAGTGTCTCCGACTTCTTCACGAGGTTCGAAGAGACTTTTGTAGACCATAGTGGTCAGGATATGAGCACTGAAGGAGGACAGAGATTGTTTGTCGATAAATTTGTGCATAATTTGTTACCCGAATTATGCAATAAATTGAAAGACTCAGAAAGTGCGTGGGCTGTATCTACGACAGCGCAAATACTTGCGACTGCACAGTACTATGAAAATAGGGATAAAGAGGAAAAGGAGAAATCAGAGAAGAAAACGAAAGATTTAAAGACTAAAGTTCTTTTACAGCAGGCGTATCCGCCTCGCACGAATCAGACTAATATGCAACAGAATTCGTATCAAAAGACAGATTATAATTCGACCAGGCCTCAATACCAGTGGAATCAGTGTGCGTACTGTAAGAAAGAGGGTCACTATAAAAATGATTGTCAGGTTTTAGCGCAAAATAATGCGGCAGCAGCTCAGAGAGGTCGTGGTGGTTTTGCACAGAATTCTAGAGGTCGGGGACGAGGTGCTATGCCTCCACAAACGAATGATCGTCCTTCTAATCACTTTGATCAACAAAATGTACAGTCAGCTCAACAGAATAGATCTCAGCAATATCTTGTTGAGGATTATTGTGAAGTTGAAGAGGGATTTCAACAAAATGGGTACTAGGACAGCCATGGACAGAGAGAGGGAGTAGTATCAGTTCCAGTGGATCAGAGTGGGCCTTATGTCGCAGTAGCAACATCAGGTGTAGTCGAACCGTTTCTGTTGGATACTGGTGCCGCAAAAAGTTCTATCATGCATGCGAAACTCCCTGGCGCACCTTTGTCTGGCTCAACAAATGTTTCCGTAGGTTTTTCAGGCGCCCCTGTGTACAACCCGATATCTGGTCCTTTGTCTATTTCTGTTGGACCGTGTCAATTGAAAGCACCCTTAATTTTGACGACAGGTTGTAATGAAAATCTGCTTGGTTTAGATTTGTTAAAACGACTATATGCGACATTGTACTGTTCTCCGGAAGGAGTACAGCTTACATTGGGTAAAAATATCACCTCTCCGATGTACTTGTCAATGGACGCACTCCCGCCGGAGCTACGTTCACTCCCTGATTCTCTTTGGGCGACTGGTCCCAATGATGTAGGTCTACTAGAGATTCCACCGTATGTAGTAACTTTGAAAGCGAATGTGAAATTTCCAAGAATTCCTCAATATAAAATATCGAATGAAGGTGAGCGTGCACTCTTATTGATTGTGCAAGATTTGATTAAAAAAGGTGTGGTTGAAGAAACGCGAGGAAATGTCTGTAACAGTCCTGTATTGCCGATTTTGAAGCGAACAGATCCTACAAAGCCTCCAGTCTATAGGTTTGTCATAGACCTTAGAGAAGTTAATAAGATTGTAATTCCGCAGTTTCCTGTAGTGCCAGACATTACTGCCTTGCTAACATTGATTCCCGCTACAGCCAATTGGTTCTCAGTCATCGACTTGAAGAATGCCTTTTTCAGCATTCCGATAGCCGAGGAAAGCAGAGATATTTTTGGCTTCTGTTTAGGAGGTCGCAGAGGTCGCAGTTTCAGATTTAAACGCGCTCCACAAGGCTACTGTGAAAGTCCATCTATTTACAGTCAAGCTTTAAAAAGCCAGTTAGATTCTTTTGTCCTTCCTCCAGGTTCTGCCCTAGTACAGTACGTAGACGATCTTTTAGTGGCTGCCGATGACAAGGAAACTTGCAAAGCAGCTACAATT
The DNA here is from genome assembly GCF_964263255.1 of Lissotriton vulgaris. Lineage (NCBI taxonomy): Eukaryota > Metazoa > Chordata > Amphibia > Caudata > Salamandridae > Lissotriton > Lissotriton vulgaris. The sequence continues at coordinate 648,557,189 of NC_141698.1, read as the reverse complement.
TCACTATTGCATCATTTGTCTAATTTGAATCATAAGGTGTCACCTTCCAAAATGCAATATTGCTGCCAAGAAGTAACCTACTTAGGTCATCTCTTGTCAAAGGAGGGAAGGAAGTTGACCCCAGAAAGAATAAAAGCAATTACGCAGATGAGTGTTCCATGCACACAGAGGGAAGTACGTGCCTTTCTAGGTATTACCTCTTACTGTAGGCAATGGATCCCAAATTTTTCACTTTTAGCAAAGCCATTGGTAGCTTTGACTGGGAAAAATGTTCCGAGTCCGGTGCCATGGTCTGATGAATGTCAAAAGAGTTTTGCTGAATTACGAAAAGCTTTGTGTTCAGCTCCTGTATTGGGCACACCTGATTACAGTAAGCCATTCACGCTCTACGTTCACGAAAGAGAAGGTTGCGCGTTGAGTGTCTTGACACAGAAGTTTGGTGATAAACAACGCCCTTGTGCGTATTTCTCATCAACATTAGATCCGGTAGCTAGAGCATTGCCTAGTTGTTTGAGGGCTACAGCGGCAGCTGCAGCTTCCATTCGACAATCTGCTGGTTTAGTCGAGGGTTACAATGGCACCCTCAAGCTTAAAATAGCCAAAATTCAAGCATCCACAGGTTTGGCTTGGCCAGACGCACTTCCTTTGGCCTTGTTATCAACGAGAGCAACAGTGCATTCTAGAATAGGGCTTTCTCCATATGAGATTGTATTTGGCCGCCCGGCAAATGTCTGGGGTGTGCCAAGGCCTAAACAATTCTGCTCCATTGAATATCCTATGTTGATAGACTATCTTTATGACTTGACTGCTAAATTAAGTCTTATTCATCAACAGGTTTTTGATGCTTTGCCAAAGCCTCCGGAGAGTCCAGGGCATCAACTGAAACCGGGTGACTTCATAGTGGTCCGGAACTTCGCGAGGACAAAGAATCTTCAGCCTCGCTACATCGGCCCCTTCCAAATCCTGCTGGCAACGAGGACAGCTGTACGTGTTGCTGGCCGGAAGAACTGGATCCACGCTTCTCACGTAAAGCGTGTTCCACTGCCGCTGCCCTACGACGACTGGGTGAAGAAGGGAATTGGTGCCTCCGAATCTGAAATAACTCCAAAATTTGTCCCTTTCAGCGATGCCGATTTGATTTCTGACACTTTGAAACGTGACTCTCCTCTTGAAAAGACTACTTTGAACATTGAACATTTGTCTCCAGCATCAGAAGAAACTTTGTCATCTGCGAACGTAAACTCTGCAACAGCTGCTAGTGATACACTATTTTCCGATCAAACCGTACCAGCAAGGAAAAGATACAACCTTAGAAGCCATAAAACGAACTAATAAAGCAGGCAACTGCATGTTGTGATTTTGATATTTATATACATTGGACTTTTTTGCTTTTCAGCCAGGAAGTTTGCTATTGTTTATTGTTTTTAATAAATTGCCTTGCCGTCTGGGTAGCCGTAGGGTCGTGGCTGTGTGCCTAGTTTGAATTTGCAGGGGTCTGACACAAGGTCGATCTTTCTGTTAGTACTGGGAACTCCCAGGGCTGACAGAGGCATTTTCATCTACGTACACATCATCAGTGGTCGCGAGCGGATTGTAGAAGATGGAACTTCCTGCGCTGCAACGAGAAAATGTGATTTACGTTCGCAGAAACAGACTAAATAGAATTCTTCATAGCAAATGTTTCTTGATGCAATGTACCATTACATTTTTGATTGTTTTAGCAACACTGGTGGGTGGAATTGTCTTTAGCATAAATTTGATTTTTGTGCCAGTATCTACAGTACCTCCCCTTGATCCTGCTATTTCTACTGTTTCTTCTATACACTCTTTTCACTCGTTTCCGGAACATGAGCAAGCTCGACGCTCAGAATTCATTAATAATACTTTTGTACAGCTCTTGCACCAACACCAACTGGTAGTTAACACTACAGACTGCTGGGTGTGTGGCTTGATACCCCACACTATGGATAAAGGTATTCCCTATCTGGTTTTGCCTTTCAGCTACAATGGATCATTTCAGGCCCTTCAAACCATCTTTGCTTATGCTCTTGAGACCTATCCTCCACGCCCACCACGCTCCACTAAATATAACTCTGCCAACAAAGCTTTAGTCCAGGGAATTATTGACATGATCAAAGACGTCAATAATACTCCATCATACCCTAGAGACGAATTGCGAGTATATTTAAGTTGGAATACTTCAGAGTATCGCCTTAGTTTAGGAGAAAGCAAGCGTAAAAGCTCAACTCCAATCTGGGTCGTACCTCACCGAGGTCAGGTCTGTTTGCAAGGTAATGGGAGAAATCCGAGAGCTCAGCTAGGGAGGAGTGAGTGCGTAGAGACTTATGTGTTTCCGGCTAACTCTTCCCCTGCCTTCCTTACTGCCAGGGGTACCTACTTCATCTGTCGAGACAGAGCTTATACATGGTTGCCTGCTGACTTTTCAGGTTCATGTTATATTGCTCGATTGTTGCCTCCGACATACACTGCTTCACCGGATTACCACAGAATAAGAGTAGCTAGAGGTGTTTTCAGTAAGGAAGATACCGCTGGTCAGGAAGCTGGAGACTTCTTCAAAGGCTTCCTTCCGTTCTGGGGGCCTATGGCCAATAGTAGAAACATACGTCAGCTAACACGGGTAGTTGAATCTACTATTACCGAAACTGCTGGTGCCCTTAGCAATCTGACAGCTGAGCTTCAGGCGGATAGGCTCATGACATTGCAGAACCGTATGGTTCTAGACGTTATACTTGCAGATCGAGGTGGGGTATGCAGAATGATCCAATCGAGCTGCTGTGTCTTTATTCCTAATAATGCTCCAACAGTTTACGAGGCGATCTCTAAGTTGCACAAGATTTCAGACTCCATACATGTAGACAAGGGAAACTGGTCCTTCATGGAGTGGTTTTGGACTCTGATCTCAGCGTGGGGATGGAAGGTTCTAATGGTCATTGGTGTCATCCTAGTATTCCTATTCTCATGTTGTCTGATTATCCAGTGTGGTCCTGCTCTGTGTAGTCTTTGTGCTACAACCTGTTTTAGGAAACCACCTGCATTTGGAGAAAAGACACGAGAAAGGATGATGATACAACAACATGTCACTGACCTGATGAGCATAGAACTAGATTCTGACATAGACTGAGTAATTGCCTATGTAAGGGCAAAAGGAGGGTCTGAGGTTCCGTGACGGTTCCGTGACGGCTTGAACCCGTGTTTTCAAGTTTGTCGGAAATACATAAAATTAGTATCAGCGAACCGCAAATGATCCATTTAGTATATCCTAGTGTTTTCGCTACGCTACGAGCAAGAGCACTCCTTCCACTGACACATTTCTGATATACACACGGCATCCATCTTAGATCGTGGCCGCCATTTTTGTGGTTCCTTGCCCTCACATATGCAATAGCCTCTGATCATTTCATTCACTTCACTTTGATTAAAGACACGTAGCCTTAGCCGGAGATTCACCTCTTACATGACACGTGCACCTTAAACCAGATCACGCTGAAGCTGCATGACTCGACAAAGGCTGCCTCCTCTGCCCGAGGCCAGCCCACCTGAACTGGTTTTCCTGTCCATTGTACCTGATCATGATTAGGCGGCCGAAGCCGGTAGCCTTGCCCATTTACAACCCACAAACATCTCTTATCCCGTTTTCTATCTTCTGCACCTGGCTCTGCTCCTTTTCCTTCTGGGCCTTTATTAGGGGGAGGTAACGAACTTTACGATGAGGCGGTCCGGGTCTTGAATGCAATATTGACAAGGGATTGTGATGGACTGGTGGGAACCCCTCTTCGTGATGTTTGGGAACCCCTCTTCGTGATGTTTGGTATCAGATATTATCGACAGTTCCTGTGTAACGCCAAATATTTATTGTTTAGAGACACAAAAGGTTTGGGAATGTACCGACATGTGAAATATTTGCCTAGAGCACAATTTTTGGTATATAAGGAGCAACCCTCAATGTACAAATCGAACAGTCTCCTAGATTCTGCCCGTGTGTAGATTCTGTGACTTCTGTGTCCCTGCAGTAATAAACCTTTGGTCTTTGACGCCACCATCGAGAAGCCCGTGTTTCTGTTCATTTGTGCACCAAGGCAGGTGGGACTCCGGGGTCTTTGGGTGTTGTACCCTGACACCTCTGGACGGAACCAAAAAGTCCAGAACTCCACTACAAGGGTCCAGGACAAAGAAGTGGACTTCAAGGGTCAGCTGGCTGCCATTCACTGTGGCTACAGACACACAACAAACTGCCATGTCCTTGAATTTCCAGGCTGACCAGGAGTAACTGGAACTGGAATGCAACTTGCTTGTGGCCTCTGCTATTTGGAGTCTCGACTTCCAGGTGCATTTTCTGAAGTCCTGGGACCCTTGACTGTGTCTAACTGTACTTCTCCTAACATCTCTGAAAAGTTGAGACGTTGGTCCTGGTCCTCTAGTGGTCTGTAAGTTCAAAACTTTTCAATCACCCAAGCAGGGGCTTTGTTGTGTTAAAGAAACAGGTTTCTCCTACTTGGAGCTTTTCTGCAGCAGCACTTCCATTTTAGCAGGCACTCAGAGAGAAAGTTCCGGCTTCATGGAACTCATCGTCAGATACTGACTGCATACTTGTCTGGCTGGGGGAGTCTGAGCTCCAAAAAAGAGACTAAGTCCAGACGTACAAATATTGACCATCAAAAGAGCAAAAAGTATCATGCAGCAAAAGCACTTCACTGTGCACAACATTTTTATTTTCCTGCTCAGAGCTTTTCCAGCCTAGACTAACTACTTCAGCAGAACCTCATCCAATGATTATCCAGCCAAGTGGGATGGGACTCTTCTTGGAAACAGCCTGCAACCTTGTTCTGCTGGAGAATTTTGGCTTCCATTTCAGAGACTAAGCCCGGAGGTAAAACCTCTTAAGGGGACAAACCTAAATGGTCTATCTGAACTGCACTCCACTGTGATCAACCTGAAATCATGCCAATGTACCAGTCAATCGCGACGAGCTGGGGTCGGTGCAGGTAACAGGTGGGGAGGTGGGGCCCGGTAGAGGGGTATTTTGAGGGACGGTGCAGAGGGAAATTATTTATTTATTTAATTTTCCCTTGGCATCGTCCCTCGAAATCCACCCTTCCCTGGGCCCACCGTTGTTACCTACTTGAACCGCGGCTGACCGCAACCATAGACGAGCATTGGGGCTTTACTTTTATTGGAGCTTTTTCAGCTAAAAGTTAATATTCTGGTACCCTCATTGGAATTTTGTTGGTTTTATGTCACTTTCTTATTACTTTTTGATTTAATAAAATGAAGTGGGATTTTTATTGTGTTTCTTTAAACTTTGTATTTGTTTTAGTACATCTAAATACTTTCCACCTTTTCTTTCAGTAGATGATGAGCTCAGATTGAAATTACTAAAACGTTTGTCTGGACATAACAGGTTAGTGACTTTATTATTTGTTGTGGAATTGGATCACCCCATTTAATAATTCACTTTCATACACATGGGGACACTTGAATGTATTCCATCACAAAAATCAATTTGTAAATTGGAATGGAGGCTATGTACCCATAGTGGTAGGGTTGATTCCAAATTTACTTCTGGCCACAGAGTTGGGGACAGATATTCCACATTAAGAAATTATTTTTTTACCAGCCATGGGTCACTGACTGGTGGGAAGAGGCTCCTGTTTCTACTATAAATTTAGAAAGCAGTCACCCAGGAAGAAGAAATACAGAGAGGAATGCAGAAGGGAAAAGCAAGTCAGAGTGTTTGTCTCCCAAAAGGAATTTTGGATAGTTTGGATTTGTGAAAATAGGGCAACTGTTTGACAAGAGAAACACCGATGTCCTAACTTAGGCGCCTATTAGGATGGCAGACGGACCTGCGTCCGTCCGCTACCCCCGATGTGGAGGAACCGTCTGCAGGGGCAGCGGCGGTCCCTCCGGTGGAATTAGGATGTGACCACCACCCTGGCGGTCACATCCCGCATATTTAACATTGCGGCAGGTGCTGCTTTAAGCAGCACCCGCCGCAAAGTTAAAAGTGCATGCTGTGCATTTGCATGCACAAAGCGGCAGGCACCGCGTGGTGCCTGCCGCATTGTGCATACAAATGCAGGGGGGTACCATATGTACCCTCCATGTGCACCCCCCATCCCCCTTCACCCTGGGGGCCCGCAGCGGGCCCCCAAAGTAAAGACTGTATGCCTTTCCATGGCAGCATTGCCGCCACGGAAAGGCATGTCCTGAAGCACATCCTAATATGGCTGGCGGTGTCTGATAGACACCACCACGGTCGGAAGCCGAACGTGGCGGAAAAGCGGCGGACGGTCTTCCCGTCCGCCGATGACCCACCAGCCATCCTAATGTGACAGGGGTCTTTTCATTTATCACAGCGGTGAATCCGCATCCTCCGGGCCGGCAGTGGCTTCCGCCGGCCCGGAGGATGTGGATTTACCGCAATCCTAATCAAGCCCTTAGCCTTTTCCCACAAATGAGCCGGCAAGGAAAGGGACACTCCGCCACCGAAGCTCACTTTCTTTAAGTGTACTACACAGGTAGTTTGCTTTGGCAATACTACCATGAATTCTGTCATTCCTTTGAGGACATACTGCACGAATGATGAAGTCAGTAGACTTCAGAGCAGCCACTAGTCATAAAACTTTGGATCATGCCAAAACACTACTGGATCCCTTAGAGTAAATTGGCACATTCATGAATTAAAGATTGGTTTCCCAGGGGCACTTATGAGCCACAGTATTGGATCCACTCTATATATCTAAGTTTCTGACCAGCAAATAAAAGTCTTTCCCACAGCATCTCTAGATCGTTGGTTCCTAACCTTTTGACTTCAGCCAACCCCCTCTAAATCATTACTGGAATTGGGAGACACCAAGTTATATTTGGGTTCTATAAATCCATAAACATCAGGGACCACCCAGACTAAGCGATTTCTATGATTTGAACCTCAAAACAATGCACAAAAATACAGTAACACATCAAACAAAGAAACAAATATTGAAATATTTTATTTAATTCACAATCACATATAGGAAAATAGAAATTGTAATTTAAATCAAAAGGTTATAGCTTTTGTAAATGTGTTTTTAATTATTAAAGATGTAGAGATGTCCAACATTTCAAGTTCAAGTCAAAAACAAAGTTTATTTAGACAATGGTCTTTAAACTATAGCAAAGCCTATTACAATTAATAAAACTGCACAGATTATACATTCTCGACACACCAAGGAACTTAATACACTGTCAGCAGAGAAATAAATACCAATTATCAGATAAAAGCAATCCAACTCCTTATAAAATGTATATCTAACTTAATTCAAACTCTAAAACACAATCAATTTATGTATTTAAAATCCATAAAACCTGACATAGAAATCAAACGAGATTATAAAACTCTTAAAAAGCTAGCTAGGCCTTCCTAGGAGAGCTTTTAATTGCTTTCATGTAATTACCCAATGCAATTGCTATCTCGATATTGGGCAGTTCTATAAGTAAAGCTGGAGCTTGAGACCGTAGTCTTGTGCCATATTTTTAAAATATTGGGCAGAGGTATCGTTTATGTTGGTCTAAAAATGTTCGGCAGTCTAGCAAAATGTGCATTATGTCACCTTTAGTGCCCAGCGCACATTTACATAATCCATCACGAGTTAACATTTCCGCCTTTACTTCTTCATTGATCAACCAGGGATTAATGCCAATTCTTAATCTTAAAATCTCCTGTCTAAATCCAAGATAAGGTAGAATATCCAAATAAAGGAACCAGTTTTCCTTTAGCCATGATTCTCTCATGAATTGGACAGATGTTTTCTTATTCAGGTATTCTAAGTCAGCTCTTTTAGACACTTCTTGTCCTTGGTTTCTAAGATCACTCTTGGTAAAATCTACCTTTAATGATGACTGGCTGATTGGCACCTTTAAATTCTCACTAACCAATAAAACTTTCTTTCTTACCTCCCTAGCCCACTTTAGGCTGCTAGATTCTATCTCCTGTCTGCACCATTGGGATACCTTCTGGACTGATTCTATGTCTAGCCGTTTCCAAAATCTGATTACAAGCATTTGAGACTGTATGCTCCAGGCTGTTGAACCTATCTCGGTTCTTATTGCCTGGATCATTGATGAGCGTGGTAGGGACAGCAATGTTTTCAAACACTTCCCTTCCTCTAAATCCCAGTCTCGTTTACCACTTAAGAAAAGGATTTCTGCTCCGTAGAAAACTTGTGGAGGTATCATCGTGCTAAAAGCTTTTAGTAACTGTTTGTGGGACATGTCTCCCTAGTCTCGGTTGAATTTTTTCAGCCCACAGATTGATACAAAGGCTTTAGCTTTCTGTGCTTCAAGGTGAGTACGCCACTTAAGAGTTTTATCAAACCACAGTCCAAGGTACCAATATGCCTTTACTATTTCCAATTGTAAGTCTCCTAAAAACCAAGTGAAGCTGGTATCCTTTTTCCCAAAGAATAACATTTTTGTTTTGTCCATATTTATAGTTAAAAATGTCCCTTCACAATAATCCCTGAAGGCATCTAGCTTCCTCTGGAGGCCAATTTCGGTCTGGTCCATTATCACAAGATCGTCTGTGTACAATAGGCAGGGCACTTTCTTACCATCCATTTGTGGGCTAGCGCTTCTATCACCTTCTAGGGTTGTTGGTAAATCCGCCAAAAAGATAGATTGCAAAGAGCAAGGGGGCCAGTACACAACCCTGCCGGAGCCCATTCCCAATTGCTATTTTTGGCGTCAGCGCTTCTCCTGTGTCTCTAATTACCGGTGCCAAATTTCTGCTATGTAGTTCTTTTATAATGGGCAACAAATTTTCTGGAATCTTTTTATTTACTAATGTCTGCCAGAGGCAGTTCCTATCGACTGAATCAAACGCGGCTCGAAAGTCCGCAAAACCGCAGCAGCACAGTTTACCGTTTTGTTCAACTGACTTACGCGCCACTGCCCACAGTTCAAAGCAGTGGTCGATCATAGAATGGCCTTCTTTAAAGCCCCCCTGTTCCACCGGTACCATCGAAAACTGCTCCACCCAGTCCTTCAGTCTAAGCAATACTATTTTCGCGATCACCTTTTCCCCCATGTCCAATAGGTTAATTAATCTATAATTTTGTGGTGCATTCATATTACCCTGTTTATGCACGGGTCTTATTACTGCCCCTTTCCAGTTTTTAGGTATTTTGCCTGACTCAAGGATAACCAAAAACATGTGGGAAAAAAAGCTCGCCCACCAATTCCATTAGGTTTTTATTATAATTGCTGGAAGGTTATCTTGACCTGCTGCTCTGGTTAGCTTTAATTTCACTATTGTATTTTTTACATTAATTTCTTTTGAAGTCTGCTTTTAATTCTTCCATTAACCCTTGCCAGGGCTGAGGCCTTCCTTCGTCAGGTTCTCTATGAGCGCTATAGAGTTCCTTCAAATATTTCTCCCATGCAGCCTCCTCTACTACACAGTTCATTCCCCCCACCATGTGGTCGGCACCAGTTTGTACCTGCTTCCAGAACTGTCGTATATTCTTCGTTTCAATAGCTTCCAGAAGATTTTCCCAGCATTTATCCTTATACACTCTTTTTGCCGTGGTAATTAGCCTTTTATATTCTCTTTTCAGTTTTTTGAGATGTAGTTGTCTTATCTCATCATGTTTTACTTTAATACTTCTAGTTACTTTCCTTATCTCTCTTTTTTTCTTTAGGCATTCCATAGAAAACCATTTATGTTGTTTTACTGTTAGTGGGTGTTTATTTATTTTATCTTTTGTTAGTTCAATTCTAAGGCATTGCACCACTTAATCTATTTTTTCCTCATACCATTCTAAATTTCGCCCCCCCTGTTGCTCCCAAAACTACCTTCTGCTGTAGCTTCCCTAATTTTTCTATAGTCTGGTGGTCACTGTTTTAGGGTACTCGATTTGCGGTGGGATTACTTTATCTCAACGGTACGGGGAACCCCCTTGCAACTCCAACTGCAGGGCAGAACAAACCTTTAATCCCTAGATAATTTCCTAATGCAATGTCCTGGCTTGAAGGTTCACAGGCTAGAATGCGTGATTGTTTTATTTCATATGCCTCCAAAATTTCGCTATGCCAAAGATCTACCTTCTTTGGGTACAATTTGTGATTAAAATCCCCCATGATAAAAAATTTATCCGACCCATACATTTCCCGTAAAAAGTCAAGGTCTTCTTTAAAATACTCCAATTCAGTTCCATATTCCTTGGTGTCCCCTCATTGCATATACATATTTATAACAATAACATTTTCATATGTTTTGTTTAAGATCAGAACGGATAACTTACATGCAAGTAGCCATTTACATTTTACATTTAATACTATCACATTCTTTGCAACTTTCGTAGACAGGAGGGTCATAATTCCTCCTGCTGGACGCCCAAACCTTTTTTTTTTATTAGCTGGTCGGTTAACCTGGATGAACCCAACAAAAGTTGGGGGTTTCCTCTTTTTTCTGGTTGAGCTGGTTGAGCTGGTTCAAAGTACAGCCACCTATTACATCCTGTTTCCGTTTCTATCTTAGGGGATTCTATACCTGACCACCCAGTGTTCTTCCATCTAACCCCCCCTTGTTTACTTTTTACTTCCATTTTCCTTGCCCTTGGGCTACTTTATCATTATTTTGATTCTTCTGTTTTTGTATATAGCCCAAATAGGTTGGTTTTGAAACAGGTTTTGATTTTAATAGCTCCTTATTAGGTCCCTTGCTAACGCTTTCCCTTTCGTTGGTATGTAGGCCATTTCTCTTATTCACTTCTCTCGCATACTTAAGAGGTGTCATTTTCCGTGGGGTTGTTATTAAGTTAAATTCTTCCTCCTTTTCCCTTTTACTTTCCTTTTTTGCCTACTTTTTCTTTTCTCGTTCTATACACCTTTCTTTGTAAAAGACTGCTCAGCCTCAAAAGACAGTATCTCAAATTGCCTCCACTTTTTTTATCAACATTGGGCATTTGGATACATATACACTATGTGGGGGTTCTATTATTTCTGTACCCCCGTTCTTTTCTATCGACTGTGGGTCTAAAACAGGTCTCATCATAGAAGACATTTGCCCACTAATTCCTTGCAATTCCTCCTCAATCTTTTGTATATGTACCTTTTGCAATTTCAGCACCCCATTTTTCAACATTGTGACCTCTAATATCCCCTGAAGGGTTTTTTAGGCATCAAGAACAAGTCCATCATTGAGGAAAAGGGAGTTGCAGAGATGTCAAGGTCCTGTAAACTGTTCCTCTCGGACTTGTCTATTCCCTCAGTTCTCGAAGTCTGCTGGTGCTTTTGGATTATATACGTTTGTGGCCATAGCACTTTTGGGACCGATACATCCCCCAATCAGATCTCGGCCCTTTGCTATCAATCTTCGCTAAGCCAGATACTTCCGAATCCTCCAATTCCTGCACCTGCAGTGAGAACACCTTGGGTGACCAAGACAACCGCGGTCCTGTTGTTATTTCATTTTGACTGAAAAGGGAATGATTCTTCAGTTGTGATGCCTTTAATAATTCTTCGCAGGGTTCTACTGAAACATCCTCATTCTGCTCCTCTTATTCGCCTTCCATTGGCTTAGTAGATAAAACTACTTTTTTTTTGTAGTGCTTCCCTACAAAGTCCTTTATTAATTTGGAGGCTGATGAACTTCCTTTATTATCTTGCATAGCTTCTTTTGTAGTTTTAATAACTTTTTTATTTTTCCTCCTTTGAGCTACTTCTTTTACCCCTTCTTTGGGGCTTTCCGGGCTCTCCTGGCTTTCTTCTAGGGTTCTACTCTCAATGGAGGGCTCTCCTCTCCCAGGGCTTTGCTCTATGATCTCCTTGCGATTTTTCTGTTTCCTTTTTGGTGCCATTAGTCTTTTATTAGAGGTATATCTAGATTTGGGCAATCCACTTGCTCTCTGAACGGCTCCAATTTATAGCACTTTACTCAATCTTAACTAGCAAAACTGGGTTTTTATCTATTTCTTTGTTTTAACCCTTTCGATGCTGATGACGAGCTGGGCTCGTCATGGTGCACAGTGGTCGTGTGCTGATGACGAGCCCAGCTCGTCATGAGCCCCACCCTCGGGGGAAGCGCTGGCGCTCCCCCCGAGGTTCTCTGATCTTCGTTGTTTTGCTCGGGGCGGCAGCGGAAGAGCTTCCGCTGCCGCCCCCGCCCCCCCCCCCCCCGGGAATCCCTGATGACGTCAGCGCGCACAGCGCGCGCTGACATCATCAGGGATTCCCTGCGCTCGGGAAGCCATTTGCTTCCTGCGCGCCAAGGAGAAAGGTAAGTTTCTCGTGTCCGGCGGGGGTTTGGGGCCGCAAAGAGGCATCAGGGGAGAGGAAAGAGATTTTCCTTTCCCCTGAAGTCTCTTTGCAGGGCATTTCTGCCTCACGATCGCGCACAGCGTCGCGATCGTGCGGCGGAAATGCCCCCACTAGCACCAGGGATTGTAAATTTAGCGTTTCGGAAGCGACCCCTTGGGCAAGGGTCGCTTCCAGGTGGGCAGACATTTTCTCGACGATTTTCTGCCCCCCCTGGGGGCAAATCGGCCCGTTATTTTGGCCGTTTTGCCCCCAGGGGGGGCAGAAATAAACCACTGGCACCAGGGATTATTTGTTTTGGCAATGTTTGTTTTGGGAAGCGACCCCTTGGGTAAGGGTCGCTTCCTGGGGGCCATTATTTTGTCGTTTATTTTCTGTCCCCCCTGGGGGCAAATCGGCCCGTTTTTTTTGCTGTTTTGCCCCCGGGGGGGTCCGAAAATGCCCACTAGCACCAGGGATCGTGAAATTAGCTTTTAGGAAGCGACCCCTTGGGCAAGGGTCGCTTCCAGGTGGGCAGCCATTTTATTTTCGATTTTCTGCTGACCCTGGGGGCAAATCGGGCCGTTATTTCGGCCGTATTGCCCCCGGGGGGGGGGCAGAAATAAACCACTGGCACCAGGGATTTTTTATTAGTGCATGTTTGTTTTGGGAAGCGACCCCTTGGGTAAGGGTCGCCTCCAGGGGGCCTTGATTTTGTTGTTTATTTTCTGCCCCCCCCCTTGGGGCAAATAGGGCCTTTTTTTGCCGTTTTGCCCCCGGGGGGGGGGGCAGAAAATGCCCACTAGCACCAGGGATCTTGAAATTAGCTTTTAGGAAGCGACCCCTTGGGCAAGGGTCGCTTCCAGGTGGGCTGTGATAATATTTTTGTTTTTCTGCCCCCCCGGGGGACAAATCAGCCCGTTTTTTTAGTTGCTTTGCCCCCAGGTGGGGGCAGAAATTCCCCACTGGCACCAGGGAACTGTTTTGAGGCAATGTATATGTTTTGGAGGCGACCCCTTGGGCAAGGGTCTCTTCCTGGTGGCAAGTAATTGTTTTTGAATTTCTGCCCCCCCTTGGGGCAAATCGGAGTGGTGTTTGCCTGGCGGTGTGTGTAGTGGTGCTTGGCTGGATGGTGTGCGTGGAGTGGTACTTGGCTGTATGTGCACGGAGTGCTGCTTGGCTGGCGGTGTGTGTGGAGTGGCGCATGGCTGGATGGTGTGCGTGGAGCGGTACTTGGCTGTCTATGCACGGAGTGGTGCTTTGCTTGCGGTGTGCGTGGAGTGGCGCTTTGCTTGCGGTGTGCGTGGAGTGGTGCTTGTCTGGCGGTGTGCGTGGAGTGGCGCTTGCGGTGTGCGTGGAGTGGTGCTTGGCTGGTGGTGTGCGTGGAGTGGTACTTGGCTGTCTGTGCGTGGAGTGGTGCTTGGCTGGCGGTGTGTGTGGACTGGTGCTTGGCTGGCGGTGTGCATGGAGTGGTGCTTGGCTTGCGGTGTGGTGCTTGGCTGGCGGTGTGTGTGGAGTGGCGCTTGGCTGGATGGTGTGCGTGGAGTGGCGCTTGGCTGGATGGTGTGCGTGGAGTGGCGCTTGGCTGGATGGTGTGCGTGGAGTGGTGCTTGGCTTGCGGTGTGCGTGGAGTGGTGCTTGGCTTGCGGTGTGCGTGGAGTGGCGCTTGGCTTGCGGTGTGCGTGGAGTGGCGCTTGGCTTGCGGTGTGCGTGGAGTGGCGCTTGGCTTGCGGTGTGCGTGGAGTGGCGCTTGGCTGGCGGTGTGGCGCTTGGCTGGCGGTGTGGCGCTTGGCTGGCAGTGTGGTGCTTGGCTGGCGGTGTGGTGCTTGGCTGGCGGTGTGTGTGGAGTGGCGCATGGCTGGATGGTGTGCGTGGAGTAGTACTTGGCTGTCTGTGCACGGAGTGGTGCTTGGCTGGTGGTGTGTGTGGAGTGGACTTTGGCTGGATGGTGTGCGTGGAGTGGCGCTTGGCTGGATGGTGTGCGTGGAGTGGCGCTTGGCTGGATGGTGTGCGTGGAGTGGTGCTTGGCTTGCGGTGTGCGTGGAGTGGTGCTTGGCTTGCGGTGTGCGTGGAGTGGCGCTTGGCTTGCGGTGTGCATGGAGTGGCGCTTGGCTTGCGGTGTGCGTGGAGTGGCGCTTGGCTGGCGGTGTGGTGCTTGGCTGGCGGTGTGGTGCTTGGCTGGCGGTGTGTGTGGAGTGGCGCATGGCTGGATGGTGTGCGTGGAGTAGTACTTGGCTGTCTGTGCACGGAGTGGTGCTTGGCTGGTGGTGTGTGTGGAGTGGCGCTTGGCTGGATGGTGTGCGTGGAGTGGTGCTTGGCTTGCGGTGTGCGTGGAGTGGCGCTTGGCTTGCGGTGTGCGTGGAGTGGCGCTGTGCTTGCGGTGTGCGTGGAGTGGCGCTTGGCTTGCGGTGTGCGTGGAGTGGCGCTTGGCTAGCGGTGTGGTGCTTGGCTGGCGGTGTGTGTGGAGTGGCGCATGGCTGGATGGTGTGCGTGGAGTAGTACTTGGCTGTCTGTGCACGGAGTGGTGCTTGGCTGGCAGTGTGTGTGGAGTGGCGCTTGGCTGGATGGTGTGCGTGGAGTGGTACTTGGCTGTCTGTGCATGGAGTGGTACTTGGCTGTCTGTGCATGGAGTGGTGTTTGGCTGGCGGTGTGTGTGGAGTGGCGCTTGGCTGGATGGTGTGCGTGGAGTGGTTCGTGGCTGTCTGTGCACGGAGTGCTGCTTGTCTGGCGGTGTGTGTGGAGTGGTGCTTGGCTGGCGGTGTGCGTGGAGTGGCGCTTGGCTTGCGGTGTGGTGCTTGGCTGGCGGTGTGTGTGGAGTGGCGCATGGCTGGATGGTGTGCGTGGAGTAGTACTTGGCTGTCTGTGCACGGAGTGGTGCTTGGCTGGTGGTGTGTGTGGAGTGGCGCTTGGCTGGATGGTGTGCGTGGAGTGGTGCTTGGCTTGCGGTGTGCGTGGAGTGGCGCTTGGCTTGCGGTGTGCGTGGAGTGGCGCTTGGCTTGCGGTGTGCGTGGAGT
The DNA here is from genome assembly GCF_964263255.1 of Lissotriton vulgaris. NCBI lineage: Eukaryota > Metazoa > Chordata > Amphibia > Caudata > Salamandridae > Lissotriton > Lissotriton vulgaris. The sequence continues at coordinate 648,541,881 of NC_141698.1, read as the reverse complement.
GGTGCTTGGCTTGCGGTGTGTGTGGAGTGGCGCTTGGCTTGCGGTGTGGTGCTTGGCTGGCGGTGTGGGGGAGTGGCGCATGGCTGGATGGTGTGCGTGGAGTAGTACTTGGCTGTCTGTGCACGGAGTGGTGCTTGGCTGGATGGTGTGCGTGGAGTGGTGCTTGGCTTGCGGTGTGCGTGGAGTGGTGCTTGGCTTGCGATGTGCGTGGAGTGGCGCTTGGCTTGCGGTGTGCGTGGAGTGGCGCTGTGCTTGCGGTGTGCGTGGAGTGGTGCTTGGCTTGCGGTGTGCATAGAGTGGCGCTTGGCTTGCGGTGTGCGTGGAGTGGCGCTTGGCTAGCGGTGTGGTGCTTGGCTGGCGGTGTGTGTGGAGTGGCGCATGGCTGGATGGTGTGCGTGGAGTAGTACTTGGCTGTCTGTGCACGGAGTGGTGCTTGGCTGGCAGTGTGTGTGGAGTGGCGCTTGGCTGGATGGTGTGCGTGGAGTGGTACTTGGCTGTCTGTGCATGGAGTGGTACTTGGCTGTCTGTGCATGGAGTGGTGTTTGGCTGGCGGTGTGTGTGGAGTGGCGCTTGGCTGGATGGTGTGCGTGGAGTGGTTCGTGGCTGTCTGTGCACGGAGTGCTGCTTGTCTGGCGGTGTGTGTGGAGTGGTGCTTGGCTGGCGGTGTGCGTGGAGTGGCGCTTGGCTTGCGGTGTGGTGCTTGGCTGGCGGTGTGTGTGGAGTGGCGCATGGCTGGATGGTGTGCGTGGAGTAGTACTTGGCTGTCTGTGCACGGAGTGGTGCTTGGCTGGTGGTGTGTGTGGAGTGGCGCTTGGCTGGATGGTGTGCGTGGAGTGGTGCTTGGCTTGCGGTGTGCGTGGAGTGGCGCTTGGCTTGCGGTGTGCGTGGAGTGGCGCTTGGCTTGCGGTGTGCGTGGAGTGGTGCTTGGCTTGCGGTGTGCATGGAGTGGCGCTTGGCTTGCGGTGTGGTGCTTGGCTGGCGGTGTGTGTGGAGTGGCGCATGGCTGGATGGTGTGCGTGGAGTAGTACTTGGCTGTCTGTGCACGGAGTGGTGCTTGGCTGGATGGTGTGCGTGGAGTGGTGCTTGGCTTGCGGTGTGCGTGGAGTGGCGCTTGGCTTGCGGTGTGCGTGGAGTGGCGCTGTGTATTGCGGTGTGCGTGGAGTGGTGCTTGGCTTGCGGTGTGCGTGGAGTGGTGTTTGGCTGGCAGTGTGCATGGTCTGTCGCTTGGATGGTGGTGTGGGTGGACTGGCGCTCGGCTGGCGGTGTGTTGGTACCTACTTTCTGTTGGTCACTACACACACTGCTAGTTGAGTGACACTGTACTCAGTCCATCATTTTGTGTAGTTGCTGTGGCAGATATTTGGGTGTGTGAAAGTGATGGGCCCTTGAATGGCGCTGTCTGCTGGTGTGAGTGTTGTAATGTGATGGGTCTGCGGCTGGTGGTGTGAATGTTTTGTATGTGTCACACGTACGAAAGGTGTATGAATGTCCTTACTGCCCCCGTGTGATGGGGGTACTGGTAGGAGCAGAAGACCGACTGGCACCAAAGGGGTTAGGCAGTAAAATAAATTCAAAAAATTAACCAGTGTCTTGATGTTAAACCTCATCTAATCCCAATTGGTCTTTGCCCTATTTGATGGCCCCTCTGTGCAGATGTAAATTTGGGGGGCAAATTTGTGTGTGGTTTTTTCAATTGTTATATTGTTTGTGAAATGTGGTAGTAATTTTTTTATCTTCTCCATTTTTGCCTTGTTCCAGGCTTTTGCTGTTTAGATTGTTGTAGGTTGCGGGTCCGTTACTGTTGGTTTTGCAGCTTGTGTAGTTGCTTGTGCTTGGTAAGTGAATGTATTTTGTACTACTTTCCCTTGTTTTTTGTCTTTTTGAAAAAGGTTGTACTTATATCACTTTGTGTGGCTCTGTTTCTTTTTTTCTTCAGCATTAGTGTTTTATGTGCACTTTGATTTCTAATTTGTTTTTTTTCTTTTCTTTCTAGTGGGATATCATTTCTTTTTGCTGTGTCTCAGCAGAGTAGGTGCTGGTGAGTGTAGCTGTATTTGGTAAGAGTGAAATTGTTTTGGATTGTATTGATCTTTGTGTGAAAGCCTTACCTTGTTTACTTCTTACTTTGCACAGTGTAGGTTGTTGTTCACTTGTGTGTGCTGTCTTTCTTTGTAAGGATAATGGCTAGTCGCAGGATTACTGCTCAGCAGGTTCTTAGTTTGCTTTTTGAGTCTTCCTCTGACCATGGTTCAGAGACTGACTCTGATTCGGATTTGGAGGTTGGTGGAGAAGATTCAGGCAGTGAGTTTTCTCTTTGCCTGCATTCATCATCATCGGATGAAGAATCTTCTTCTAGTGCTGATGAAGTGTCTATGGTAGCGGAGGACATTGTTGCGCCGGTAGTGGACCAAGAGGCAGCTGTGCTACTTCCTAGGGCTGCAAGGTATCCTTTCTTTTTACGTCGGCATGAGGCAGGTGGGCTACAGCCTGCGCCCAAAAGGCTTCACATTGCTGTGGTGCGCCAAGCGGCATCTGGTGCTGTTAGGCCTCCTATTGTTGTAGAGCGGCAAGGTGCATCAGGGTCTGATTTGTTTTCCGGTGGTGTAGTGCAGCAAGAAGCTTCTCAGGCTGCTGGGCTTCCCGTTGGTGAAGTGCTGCAAGAGGCATCTGGGGCTGGTAGGCTTCCCATTGTTGTAGAGCAGCAAGATGCATCTGGACCTGCTTTGTTTCCCGGTGGTGTAGTGCAGCAAGAGTCTTCTGGGGATGCTATGTTTTCTGTTGGTGATGTGCAGCCAGAAGTATCTGTGGATGTTAGGCTTCCCGCACGTGTACAGCAACAAGTGGCTTCTGGTCTGCAGGCTGAGGTGGCTGCTCCCCCCGTTCATGGGGATGGCCTCTGGGTTCCCCCTGGCATGGTGCAGCCGGCATTGCCAGAGTTCACTGGTGTTCCTGGGTGTAGAGTGAATACTGAGAATTTTCAGCCAATAAATTTTTTTCAGTTGTTTATGGACGATGTGTTTTTGCAAAATATTGTTGACCAAACCAATTTGTATGCAGAACAGTTTTTGAGGGACAATAGTGCCAGGCTTAAGCCCCATTCTAGAGCTACTCTGTAGACTCCCACAAATGTTGAAGAGATGAAGAAGTTTTTGGGTTTAACTTTTTTGATGGGCTTGCTAAGGAAGCCATCAATGTCTTCATATTGGTCCACTAGTCCCTTGATGACAACAGCTATATATCCAGCAGTCATAAGTCGTGATCGGTTTTTGCTTCTTCTTCGGATGATGCATTTTGTTGATAATGGTTTAGCCTTGGCACGCGATCACCTTGATTGTGACCGTCTGTTTAAAATTCGGCCTGTCCTTGATCACTTTGTTGATCGTTTTTCTGAGATCTTTGCTCCTGGAAAAGAAATTGCAGTGGATGAGTCTTTGCTATTGTTCAAGGGCCGCTTGGTTTTTAGGCAGTACATTCCTAGTAAGAGGGCACGCTATGGAATCAAACTGTATATGTTGTGTGACAGTGAGACTGGATATGTCTACAATTTCAGGGTGTACACTGGTAAGGAGTCCAGCATTAACCCTCCTGGTTGTCCTTCCACTTTTGGAGTGACTGAGAAGATTGTATGGGAACTAGGTAGAGGATTATTTCACAAAGGCCACCATTTGTATGTAGATAACTTCTACACTGGTGTGCGGTTGTTCAAGGAGTTGGCCAAAGTGGGCACTGTTGCTTGTGGCACAATGCGCAGTAACCGGAAAGGTTTCCCAAAGGAACTTGTTTGCAAAAGGCTTGTGAGGGGACAGTCTACTGCATTGCGATGTGGGGAGCTTCTGGCTGTGAAGTTTTCAGACAAGAGAGATGTGTACATGCTGACTACTATCCATGACGAAAGTACTGTACCTCAGCCTGTTTGGGGTCAGGTTGCTGAAGTGCGCAAACCTGTGTGCATTCTAGATTACAATAAGTACATGGGTGGTGTTGACCGAGTAGATCAGAGGTTGGAACCTTATGATGCTATTCGAAAGGCTTACGTTTGGTACAAGAAATTGGCTATTCATCTTTTCCATTTGGCATCCTTCAATGCTTTTGTTGTGTTCCAGAAGTCTTGTCCTGAGTCGAAGATGCCTTTTGTTAAGTTTCAGGAGTCTGTAATAGCCAGCTTTGTACTAGTGGAGCAGGCAAGTGTTCCTAGATTTGGAGTGGTGGAGGAGGTGGCTAGATTGAAAGATCGCCACTTTGCTTAATTCATTCCTCCCACTACCGCAAAAGACTTTCCGACTAGAAGATGCAGAGTCTGTTGGCGTAGAGGCGTGCGGAAGGAGTCTCGTATGTACTGCCCTGACTGTCCTTCTAAGCCTGGATTGTGTCTGTCAGCTTGTTTTAAATCATACCACACGAAAAAGAAGTATTGGGAGTTTTAATGAGCTGTGAAGTGAATTGCCTGGTCTGTATTCTGTAAAAAAATTTGGTTTGTTTCAAGGTTTGGCTTTAGTGCAATGTGTTTGGTTTTAGAATTTGTGTAAGTTGATTTGTAGGTATTTCCATTTGTTTAGTGTTTTTTTGAAAAGAATAATTCTAAATGTGATTGTGGTGTGTGCAGGCTGGCGCTTGGATGGCGGTGTGCGTAGACTGGCGCTTGGCTGGAGGTGTGTGTGGATTGGTGCCTCCCTGGCAGAGTGCATGGTTTGGTGTTTTGCGGGTGGTGTGTGTGGATTTTTGTTTGGCAGGCGGAGTGCATGGTTAGGTGCTTGGCTGGCAGTGTGAGTGTATGGTGCTTGGCTGGTGGAGTGCAAGGAATGGTGTTTGGTTGGCGGTGTGGGTGGAGTGGCGCTTGGCTGGATGGTGTGCGTGGAGTGGCGCTTGGCTGGATGGTGTGCGTGGAGTGGTGCTTGGCTTGCGGTGTGCGCGGAGTGGTGCTTGGCTTGCGGTGTGGTGCTTGGCTGGCGGTGTGTGTGGAGTGGCGCATGGCTGGATGGTGTGCATGGAGTGGTACTTGGCTGTCTGTGCATGGAATACTGCTTGGCTGGCGGTGTGTGTCGAGTGGTGTTTGGCTGGCGGTGTGTGTGGAGTGGCGCTTGGCTGGATGGTGAGCGTGGAGTGGTACTTGGCTGTCTGTGCACGGAGTGGTGCTTGGCTGGCGGTGTGCGTGGAGTGGCGCTTTGCTTGCGGTGTGCTTGGAGTGGTTCTTGGCTGGCGGTGTGCGTGGAGTGGTACTTGGCTGGCGGTGTGCGTGGTGTGGTACTTGGCTGTCTGTGTGCGCTGAGTGATGTTTGGCTGGCTGTGTGCATGGTTTGGTGCTTGGATGGTGGTGTGGGTGGTCTGGCGCTCGGCTGGCGGTGTGTGAGTACTAACTTTCTGTTGGTCACTACATACACTGCTAGTTGAGTGACACTCTACGCAGTCCATCATTTTGTGTAGTTGCTGTGGCAGATATATGGGCGTGTGAAAGTGATGGGCCCTTGAATGGCGCTGTCTGCTGGTGTGAGTGTTGTAATGTGATGGGTCCGCGGCTGGCGGCGTGAATGTTTTGTATGTGTCACACGTGCGAAAGGTGTATGAATGGCCTGTAAAGAGGTTGGTGCCTTGACGTGGCTTTACAGCTCACGAGCTGTGAGTCAGTGGTTCAGTTTATCATACTTTCAATTATACGCAGTGTATTTCATTTTTGTGAAATTACTTGCAAATAAAATTGTATGTACTGAATCATCACTCATCCTCGTGCCAAATCCAACCAGTATGTGTGTGTGTTTGCGGTTTAGATGGCTGTCCAGTAATATTTGTTTTTGTTTTCCCTTTTAGAAGTAGGGTGTACCTTGTCCCTTTTTGTGAATGTTGTAATGTGTTGCTTTTCCTTCCGGATGGTGTCAATGGTCTGGTGTGTAACAGGTATGAAAGGTGCGTGAATGGCCTGTAAAACGGTTGGTGCCTTGTCGTGGCTTTACAGCTCACGAGTTGGGAGTCACTGGTTTGGTTTTTATGCATTTATTTATTGACAGAGCATTTCATTTTTTGAAATATCTTGTTAATAAAATTTTATGTACTGAACCATCACTCGCCCTCGTGCCAAATCCAACCTGTATGTGTGTGTCTTTGAGAAATAGTTAGCCGTGCTTGAATGTTTGACTTTTGAGTAACTCTGTTACGGTGTACATTATAGCTATAAATAACTTACTAAATTTCGATTTTATTGTTAAACCATGGAAGTATATGGTCATGTCTTTCTGGTGAATTTTATTGATTTTTTTCCACAATCTCCTGCAAACTTGAAATTGTCGGTCAAAATTTCCTTGAATCACACGCTCTCAAATTGAAAACTTAATTCGCCACCGTACAATTTGGACCGTTTCCTTTTGCAGCCACTATGCCTACCCACGCAAGTGAGGTACCATTTTTATCGGGAGACCTGGGGGAACGCTGGGTGGGAGGAAATTTGTGTGAGCCCAGTGACGCCACGCTTTCCCACGCAAAAAAAGTATGTAAACACTGATTTTTCCAGCAAAAATTGAGGTTTACAAGGGATTCTGGGTAAAGGAACGTTGGAGGATCCACGCAAGCCATACCTCCTTGGAAGCCCCTGGGTGTCTACTTTTCAGAAATGTGTGGGTTTAGTAAGTTTCCCTACATGGCCGTCTCGCACGGGGCCAAAAACCCAGTTAACCCCTCTTTCAAAAGCTGGTGCTATTGACATTCAATAGCCCCAGCTTTTGCAAGAGAGGTTACCTGGGTTTTTGGCCCCGTGCGAGACGGCCATGTAGGGAAACCTACCAAACCCACACATTTCTGACAAGTAGACACCCAGGGGCTTCCAAGGAGGTATGGCTTGCGTGGATCCTCCAACGTTCCTTTACCCAGAATCCCTTGCAAACCTCAATTTTTGCTGGAAAGATCATTTTTTACACACTTTTTTTGCGTGGGAAAGCGTGGCGTCACTGGGCTCACACAAATTTCCTTCCACCCTGCGTTCCCCCAGGTCTCCCGATAAAAATGGTACCTCACTTGCGTGGGTAGGCATAGTGGCGGCAACAGGAAAAGGTCCAAATCGTACGGTGGAGACATTACAATAACCAATAGCAAGATTACCTTCTTTTTTTAGGGGGGGGGGACTGAGTTATTGGACCGGGGCTCGGCGGGCATCTTTGGTAACTACCAAACCCAAATATTTCTGAAAACTAGACACCCGGGGGAGTCTGGGGAGGTATGGCATGCGTGGGTCCCCCAATGTTTTCCTACCCAGAAATCCCTGCAAACCATAAATTTAGGTTAAAAAAACAGTTTTCCATACATTTTTGCGTGGGATCGCCGTGTCGGCACAAATGTCCTACCACCCTGCGTTCCCCTTTTTCTCCCGAGTAAAATGATACCTCACTTGTGTGGGTGGGCCAAAGGCCTGTGACTAAGGCAGGGGGGCTTAATTTGCAACACTGAAATACTACTTTTTTCAACATTCATTTTTGGCCTGTTCTGCTTTGGGGCACCCACACAAGTGAGGTATCCTTTTACTCGGGAGAACAGGGGGAGCGCTGGGTGGTAGGACATTTTTGCCGGCACGGTGATCCCACGCAAAAAAGTTTGGAAAAGTGATTATTTTACCTAATTTTAAGGTTTGCAAGGTGGTCTGGGTAGGAAAACGTTCGGGGACCCACGCATGCCATACCTCCCTGGACTCCCCCGGGGGTCTACTTTTCAGATCTGTTTGGGTTTGGTACTTTCCAAAGAATACCACCGAGCCCCGGGCCAAAAACTCAGGTGCCCCCCCCCAAAAATGAAGGTTGTTTAGCAATTTGGTATTGTAAATTCACCACCGTACAATTTGAACCATTTCCTTTCGCAGCCACTATGCCTACCCACGCAAGTGAGGTACCATTTTTATCGGGAGACCTGGGGAAACGCTGGGTGGGAGGAAATTTGTGTGAGCCCAGTGACGCCACGCTTTCCCACGCAAAAAAAGTGTGTAAAAACTGATTTTTCCAGCAAAAATTGTGGTTTGCAAGGGATTCTGGGTAAAGGAACGTTGGAGGATCCACGCAAGCCATACCTCCTTGGAAGCCCCTGGGTGTCTACTTTTCAGAAATGTGTGGGTTTAGTAGGTTTCCCTACATGGCCGTCTCGCACGGGGCCAAAAACCCAGGTACCTCTCTTTCAAAAGCTGGTGGTATTCAATGTGAATACCACCAGCTTTTGCAAGAGGGGTTACCTGGGTTTTTGGCCCCGTGCGAGGCGGCCATGTAGGGAAACCTACCAAACCCACACATTTCTGACAAGTAGACACCCGGGGGATTCCAAGGAGGTATGGCTTGCGTGGATCCTCCAACGTTCCTTTACCCACAATCCCTTGCAAACCTCAATTTTTGCTGGAAAGATCATTTTTTACACACTTTTTTTGCGTGGGAAAGCGTGGCGTCACTGGGCTCACACAAATTTCCTCCCACCCTGTGTTCCCCCAGGTCTCCCGATAAAAATGGTACCTCACTTGCGTGGGTAGGCATAGTGGCGGCAACAGGAAAAGGTCCAAATCGTACGGTGGAGACATTACAATAACCAATAGCAAGATTACCTTCTTTTTTTAGGGGGGGGGGGACTGAGTTATTGGACCGGGGCTCGGCGGGCATCTTTGGTAACTACCAAACCCAAACATTTCTGAAAACTAGACACCCGGGGGAGTCTGGGGAGGTATGGCATGCGTGGGTCCCCCAATGTTTTCCTACCCAGAAATCCCTGCAAACCATAAATTTAGGTTAAAAAAACAGTTTTCCATACATTTTTGCGTGGGATCGCCGTGTCGGCACAAATGTCCTACCACCCTGCGTTCCCCTTGTTCTGCCGAGTAAAATGATAGCTCACTTGTGTGGGTGGGCCAAAGGCCTGTGACTAAGGCAGGGGGGCTTAATTTGCAACACTGAAATACTACTTTTTTCAACATTCATTTTTGGCCTGTTCTGCTTTGGGGCACCCACACAAGTGAGGTATCCTTTTACTCGGGAGAACAGGGGGAGCGCTGGGTGGTAGGACATTTTTGCCGGTACGGTGATCCCACGCAAAAAAGTTTGGAAAAGTGATTATTTTACCTAATTTTAAGGTTTGCAAGGTAGTCTGGGTAGGAAAACGTTCGGGGACCCACGCATGCCATACCTCCCTGGACTCCCCCGGGGGGTCTACTTTTCAGATCTGTTTGGGTTTGGTACTTTCCAAAGAATACCACCGAGCCCCGGGCCAAAAACTCAGGTGCCCCCCCCCCAAAATGAAGGTTGTTTAGCAATTTGGTATTGTAAATTCACCACCGTACAATTTGAACCATTTCCTTTCGCAGCCACTATGCCTACCCACGCAAGTGAGGTCCATTTTTATCGGGAGACCTGGGGGAACGCTGCGTGGGTGGAAATTTGTTGATCCACGCAGATTCCGGAACTTTCCACCACAGAAATGTGAGGAAAATGTGTTTTTTTTCCGATTTCTTAGCTTTGCAAGGGATTCTGGGTAAGAGAACCTGGGGGTAGGCAGTCGAGTCACCCCATCCTAAATTCCCCTGGGTGTCTACTTTTTAAAAATATATAGGTTTGCTAGGTTTCCCTGGGTGCCGGCAGAGCTAGGGTTCAAAAACAAAAGGTAGTCTCTTTGCCCAAAAAGGCCACAATTTCACAGAAAAATTGAGTTGTGACCACGTTGCGTTTTGCGCTGTTTCCTGTCGCAGCCACTATGCCTACCCACGCAAGTGAGACACCATTTTTCTCGGGAGACCTGGGGGAACGCTGGGTGGGTGGAAATTTGTTGATCCACGCAGATTCCGGAACTTTCCACCACAGAAATGTGAGGAAAATGTGTTTTTTTCCGATTTCTTAGCTTTGCAAGGGATTCTGGGTAAGAGAACCTGGGGGTAGGCAGTCGAGTCACCCCATCCTAAATTCCCCTGGGTGTCTACTTTTCAAAAATATATAGGTTTGCTAGGTTTCCCTGGGTGCCGGCAGAGCTAGGGTTCAAAAACAAAAGGTAGTCTCTTTGCCCAAAAAGGCCACAATTTAACAGAAAAATTGAGTTGTGACCACGTTGCGTTTTGCGCTGTTTCCTGTCGCAGCCACTATGCCTACCCACGCAAGTGAGATACCATTTTTCTCGGGAGACCTGGGGGAACGCTGGGTGGGTGGAAATTTGTTGATCCACGCAGATTCCGGAACTTTCCACCACAGAAATGTGAGGAAAATGCGTTTTTTTTTCCAATTTCTTAGCTTTGCAAGGGATTCTGGGTAAGAGAACCTGGGGGTAGGCAGTCGAGTCACCCCATCCTGAATTCCCCTGGGTGTCTACTTTTCAAAAATATATAGGTTTGCTAGGTTTCCCTGGGTGCCGGCAGAGCTAGGGTTCAAAAACAAAAGATAGTCTCTTTGCCCAAAAAGGCCACAATTTCACAGAAAAATTGAGTTGTGACCACGTTGCGTTTTGCGCTGTTTCCTGTCGCAGCCACTATGCCTACCCACGCAAGTGAGATACCATTTTTCTCGGGAGACCTGGGGGAACGCTGGGTGGGTGGAAATTTGTTGATCCACGCAGATTCCGGAACTTTCCACCACAGAAATGTGAGGAAAATGCGTTTTTTTTTCCAATTTCTTAGCTTTGCAAGGGATTCTGGGTAAGAGAACCTGGGGGTAGGCAGTCGAGTCACCCCATCCTGAATTCCCCTGGGTGTCTACTTTTCAGAAATATATAGGTTTGCTAGGTTTCCCTGGGTGCCGGCAGAGCTAGGGTTCAAAAACAAAAGGTAGTCTCTTTGCCCAAAAAGGCCACAATTTCACAGAAAAATTGAGTTGTGACCACGTTGCGTTTTGCGCTGTTTCCTGTCGCAGCCACTATGCCTACCCACGCAAGTGAGATACCATTTTTCTCGGGAGACCTGGGGGAACGCTGGGTGGGTGGAAATTTGTTGATCCACGCAGATTCCGGAACTTTCCACCACAGAAATGTGAGGAAAATGCGTTTTTTTTCCAATTTCTTAGCTTTGCAAGGGATTCTGGGTAAGAGAACCTGGGGGTAGGCAGTCGAGTCACCCCATCCTGAATTCCCCTGGGTGTCTACTTTTCAATAATATATAGGTTTGCTAGGTTTCCCTGGGTGCCGGCAGAGCTAGGGTTCAAAAACAAAAGATAGTCTCTTTGCCCAAAAAGGCCACAATTTCACAGAAAAATTGAGTTGTGACCACGTTGCGTTTTGCGCTGTTTCCTGTCGCAGCCACTATGCCTACCCACGCAAGTGAGATACCATTTTTCTCGGGAGACCTGGGGGAACGCTGGGTGGGTGGAAATTTGTTGATCCACGCAGATTCCGGAACTTTCCACCACAGAAATGTGAGGAAAATGCGTTTTTTTTTCCAATTTCTTAGCTTTGCAAGGGATTCTGGGTAGGAGAACCTGGGGGTAGGCAGTCGAGTCACCCCATCCTAAATTCCCCTGGGTGTCTACTTTTCAAAAATATATAGGTTTGCTAGGTTTCCCTGGGTGCCGGCAGAGCTAGGGTTCAAAAAGAAAAGGTAGTCTCTTTGCCCAAAAAGGCCACAATTTCACAGAAAAATTGAGTTGTGACCACGTTGCGTTTTGCGCTGTTTCCTGTCGCAGCCACTATGCCTACCCACGCAAGTGAGATACCATTTTTCTCGGGAGACCTGGGGGAACGCTGGGTGGGTAGAAATGTGTTGATCCACGCAGATTCCGGAACTTTCCACCACAGAAATGTGAGGAAAATGCGTTTTTTTTCTCCAATTTCTTAGCTTTGCAAGGAATTCTGGGTAAGAGAACCTGGGGGTAGGCAGTCGAGTCACCCCATCCTGAATTCCCCTGGGTGTCTACTTTTCAAAAATATATAGGTTTGCTAGGTTTCCCTGGGTGCCGGCAGAGCTAGGGTTAAAAAACAAAAGATAGTCTCTTTGCCCAAAAAGGCCACAATTTCACAGAAAAATTGAGTTGTGACCACGTTGCGTTTTGCGCTGTTTCCTGTCGCAGCCACTATGCCTACCCACGCAAGTGAGATACCATTTTTCTCGGGAGACTTGGGGGAACGCTGGGCGGGTGGAAATTTGTTGATCCACGCAGATTCCGGAACTTTTCACCACAGAAATGTGAGGAAAATGCTTTTTTTTCCAATTTCTTAGCTTTGCAAGGGATTCTGGGTAAGAGAACCTGGGGGTAGGCAGTCGAGTCACCCCATCCTGAATTCCCCTGGGTGTCTACTTTTCAAAAATATATAGGTTTGCTAGGTTTCCCTGGGTGCCGGCAGAGCTAGGGTTCAAAAACAAAAGGTAGTCTCTTTGCCCAAAAAGGCCACAATTTCACAGAAAAATTGAGTTGTGACCACGTTGCGTTTTGCGCTGTTTCCTGTCGCAGCCACTATGCCTACCCACGCAAGTGAGATACCATTTTTCTCGGGAGACCTGGAGGAACGCTGGGTGGGTAGAAATTGTTGATCCACGCAGATTCCGGAACTTTCCACCACAGAAATGTGAGGAAAATGCGTTTTTTTTCTCCAATTTCTTAGCTTTGCAAGGAATTCTGGGTAAGAGAACCTGGGGGTAGGCAGTCGAGTCACCCCATCCTGAATTCCCCTGGGTGTCTACTTTTCAAAAATATATAGGTTTGCTAGGTTTCCCTGGGTGCCGGCAGAGCTAGGGTTCAAAAACAAAAGGTAGTCTCTTTGCCCAAAAAGGCCACAATTTCACAGAAAAATTGAGTTGTGACCACGTTGCGTTTTGCGCTGTTTCCTGTCGCAGCCACTATGCCTACCCACGCAAGTGAGATACCATTTTTCTCGGGAGACCTGGGGGAACGCTGGGTGGGTAGAAATTTGTTGATCCACGCAGATTCCGGAACTTTCCACCACAGAAATGTGAGGAAAATGCGTTTTTTTTCTCCAATTTCTTAGCTTTGCAAGGGATTCTGGGTAAGAGAACCTGGGGGTAGGCAGTCGAGTCACCCCATCCTGAATTCCCCTGGGTGTCTACTTTTCAAAAATATATAGGTTTGCTAGGTTTCCCTGGGTGCCGGCAGAGCTAGGGTTCAACAACAAAAGGTAGTCTCTTTGCCCAAAAAGGCCACAATTTCACAGAAAAATTGAGTTGTGACCACGTTGCGTTTTGCTCTGTTTCCTGTCGCAGCCACTATGCCTACCCACACAAGTGAGATACCATTTTTCTCGGGAGACCTGGGGGAACGCTGGGTGGGTGGAAATTTGTTGATCCACGCAGATTCCGGAACTTTCCACCACAGAAATGTAAGGAAAATGCGTTTTTTTTTCCAATTTCTTAGCTTTGCAAGGGATTCTGGGTAAGAGAACCTGGGGGTAGGCAGTCGATTCACCCCATCCTGAATTCCCCTGGGTGTCTAGGTTTCAAAAATGTATAGGTTTGCTAGGTTTCCCTATGTGCTGGCAGAGCTAGGACTCAAAAACAAAAGGTAGTCTCTTTGTCCAAATAGCACAAGATTTCACTGGGAAATTGAGGTGCAACCGCGTTGCGTTTTGCGCTGTTTCGTGTTGCAGCCACTATGCCTACCCACGCAAGTGAGGTATCATTTTTCTCAGGAGACCTGGGGGAACGCTGGGTGGGTGGAAATTTGTTAATCCACGCAGATACCAGAACTTTCCACCACAGAAATGTGAGGAAAATGTGGTTTTTTTGTCATAAGTTTAGCTTTGCAAGGGATTCTGGGTAACAAAACCTGGGGGTAGGCAGACGAGTCACCCCATCCTGAATTCCCCTGGGTGTCTAGTTTTCAAAAATGTATAGGTTTGCTAGGTTTCCCTATGTGCTGGCAGAGCTAGGACTCAAAAACAAAAGGTAGTCTCTTTGTCCAAATAGCACAAGATTTCACTGGGAAATTGAAGTGCAACCACGTTGCATTTTGAGCTGTTTCGTGTCGCAGCCACTATGCCTACCCACGCAAGTGAGGTACCATTTTTCTCGGGAGACCTGGGGGAACGCTGGGTGGGTGGAAGTTTGTTGATCCACGCAGATTCCAGCACTTTCCACCACAGAAATGTGAGGAAAATGTGTTTTTTTTGTCATAATTTTAGCTTTGCAAGGGATTCTGGGTAACAAAACCTGGGGGTAGGCAGACGAGTCACCCCATCCTGAATTTCCCTGGGTGTCTAGTTTTCAAAAATGTATAGGTTTGCTAGGTTTCCCTTGGGGCTGGCAGAGCTAGGACTCAAAAACAAAAGGTAGTCTCTTTGTCCAAATAGCACAAGATTTCACTGGGAAATTGAGGTGCAACCGCGTTGCGTTTTGTGCTGTTTCGTGTTGCAGCCACTATGCCTACCCACGCAAGTGAGGTATCATTTTTCTCAGGAGACCTGGGGGAACGCTGGGTGGGTGGAAATTTGTTAATCCACGCAGATTCCAGAACTTTCCACCACAGAAATGTGAGGAAAATGTGTTTTTTTTGTCATAATTTTAGCTTTGCAAGGGATTCTGGGTAACAAAACCTGGGGGTAGGCAGACGAGTCACCCCATCCTGAATTCCCCTGGGTGTCTAGTTTTTAAAAATGTATAGGTTTGCTAGGTTTCCCTATGTGCTGGCAGAGCTAGGACTCAAAAACAAAAGGTAGTCTCTTTGTCCAAATAGCACAAGATTTCACTGGGAAATTGAAGTGCAACCACGTTGCATTTTGAGCTGTTTCGTGTCACAGCCACTATGCCTACCCACGCAAGTGAGGTACCATTTTTCTCGGGAGACCTGGGGGAACGCTGGGTGGGTAGAAATTTGTTAATCCACGCAGATTCCAGAACTTTCCACCACAGAAATGTGAGGAAAATGTGTTTTTTTTGTCAAATTCTAAACTTTTTAAGGGATTCTGGGTAAGAAAGCCTGGTGGTAGGCAGTCGAGTCACCCCATCCTGAATTCCCCAGGGTGTCTACTTTCCAAAAATGTATAGGTTTGCTAGGTTTCCCTAGGTGCCGGCAGAGCTAGGGTGCAAAAACTACAGGTAGGCACTTTGCCATAAAAGGGTCAATTTGTAACTGCAAAATTGAGGTGTGACCACGTTGCATTTTGCGCCGTTTCCTATCGCAGGCACAAGGCCGACCCACACAAGTGAGGTACCGTTTTTATCGGGAGACTTCGGGTAATTCAGATTTGTAAATCAACTGTTATTACCTAATGAGCTTTCTAGCATTTCTCCCTTTCAATGACAGACATTGTGTAAAAAAAAAATGTTTTTGAAAAATGACCAATAATTCTCAAGCTAGTATGGGTATTCCCAATTTTGAAAATGTGCAATTATATACTGTTTCTGAACTCTATATTTTGTACCCAAATCAGAAATACATAGGTGTCTTTTATACAGATTTTTCCATGTATACATTTTCTAAGACAAAGTGCTCTATACCCAGTAAAAGAAAAAAAAACATTGCAAGTTGCTGCTCAGTTTTTGGATCTGGGTTCGCTGGGTTCTTGGTGAAACTACAACTCCTATATATCCCCACAACCAGGAAGGTCTAACGGATGTAACAGTATATTGCTTTCCAAGAGCTGTCAAGATTAGAAAAAGTTATAGGTGAAAACGTTGAGACAAAAGGCTGTTTTTTTCAACAAATTTTCTATTATTCCAAGATTTAACTGTTACTTTCGATAAAGAATCCTTCATGGATTTAGACAAATGACCCCTTTCTGAATTCAGAATTATGTTTACTTTCCGAAAATGTACAGCTTTCTAGGATCCATTATTGCTTTCAAACTCTTTTCTACCATTAATTGGAAGGAGGTGGAAAGCTCTAAAAATAGCAAAAATAGGCTATGTCCCAGAAAAATGCCAAAACTGTGTGAAAAATGTTGGTTCCCTGACAAAAGACTGTCATTCCCTGAAAGCTGAGAAAACGGAGATTTCAGCCCCACAAACCCTTTTTTGATACCATTTTCAGGGAAAAACCCAGAGGCTTTCATTTGCAGCCCGTTTTTCCCATTTTTCTGAAAAAAACAAAAAAATCACTATATTTTGGTTAATTTCTGGGACCCCTCCAAGGGAATCCACAAACCCTGGGCGCCTTTGGAATCCACATGATGTTGGAAGAAAAGGACGCAAATTTGGCGTGGATAGCTTATGTGGTCAAAAAGTTACAGGGGCCTAAGCGCGCACTACCCCAAATAGCCAAAAAAGGGCTCAGCACAGGAGGGGAAAAGGCCCAGCAGCGAAGGGGTTAAAATGTTAAAACTCTACAACCATCCACACACTTACCTCTGCTGGGCCCGCCGCGCCCATCACACCTGCCACCTTGTGCTTTTTTTCTGGTGTACTTTTCCCTGTTTTGTATGCTGGGGAGCCTCCTCACCTCACCTGGCTTCAGGGGCGGAAGCTTCCCTGCTTTTCCGCTTTGCTTCCTCCCTCCTTCCAGCTGCCTGGAGTTCCCAGGGCGAACTGCCCCTCCTACTCCTGTTCCAGCTCCCCTGCGTTTTTCTATAGGCAGATTACCGGCAGGAAACAGGAAGCAGGAGGCACCGGGAGACACCGGGAGATTACCGGCAGACTCTCAATGGCACATCAAGGGTCCCAAGTGCCTGCCAAATCCACCTGCACAGTGTGTGCTCTATGTTTTTGCACTTTACTACAGTGCAGTACGGTGCGGTCCAGCAGTTCACGTCCGTATTCCGCATTCAGTTTCCTCACTCCTCGTCCGAAGGCTCCAGGGGGCGGCGCTTCATTGAACCTTCCAACGTTCCGACGTCGTGGCGTGGCAGGGCGTTCTCGGCGTTCTCGTCAGCGGGGCACACAACAGAGAGAAAGGGTTGTGTTCAATGTCTTTTTCACTCCAATTTGCATGCTCTCTTTTTGTCAGCGCTTTGTCAGGCCACCCATCATCTATACTATATTCTGTTTGCTTTACTTGCGCTGCTCTAAAGAATCAAGCTAAGAATACCAACTTAATTTTTAGCCACCAATTTCAAATTCCTTAATATTTTAAATGTTCTGTTTCGCTACTTTATATTTGCTTTCTTAATCTTAACGATATTCAATTTAGTCTAGAGTCACAGATCCCCTGAGGAGCGGACCAAAGGTTAGGAACCACTGATGTAGATTGTCTACTGGTCAAAAAGGAGCTGGGCCACATGTTAATCTGTTCCAGCTCTCAAGTCATCCCCTCCAATAATACTCAATGCAAACTGGATGGTCTCAGACAGTGTATTACAGGCCTGCCTTCCCCAGGAACATAAGTGACTGAAGAATATTTGAGAAAAGGTCAGCGGCTATTGGCATCAGGCAGATCAAGACATTATTTGCGGAGGGAATAGCCTTAACTTTTTTTCAAATATCTGGAAGTATTGTGTGCCAAGAAAGAGCTATTAATAAAGATGGTACCAGGTTAAAGAAGCTCATCTAAGTCATTTTTCTTTCTAGATGGCTAGAATGTTCTAGAATGACAATAAATGTTGAAAGAACCAAGGCTATTGAATGCAGAAGTAACCCCTGCTTTCACCTCTGTATTGAGTGACTCAGGGTACAGGGTGTTTATATTTCAGCACTCTATCATCACCATTCTGAACAGCAGCAGGGGTCCAATCAGATCTTTTTTCTCTTCAGAGCCTGCAGTTCCACCCTTACATCTGATCATCTGATGGACCATTCACATATAAAGACCCAGTCCTGTTACACAATACTTTTCTAAGTTTGCCAGCATCAGAGAAAAATGGACCAAGACCATCAAAATCATCATGTCCAGCAGAGGGAATGATTCATTGGGACTTGGAAGAAACTGCTAAGCACTAAATTCACTAACAAGCAAATATGTGCCATGGTTCTCCAACAGTGTATAAAAACATATTCTGCACAGCTGGCTATCAGACATTGAAGGCCCATTCTTTCAATGAATAATGTTCAGAGGCAAATGCTGATTATGATGAACTCATTACCTAGGAGGGTAAACCCAAAAGTACCGGGACCTGGGTATTAAATGTTACAGGGAAAAGTGGTCCCAGTATGTACGATTTTCAGCAACACAAATATTTATACTACATTTATAGTAAAAAACAATAACAAACTTGAAAAGAGAGATGTTATTTAATCACATCATCATCAAAGCACATGTATGACAAACAATCTTCTCAAAATATACACAAAATGTGCCCAGAGGAAAAGAGGGAGGGATGGTGGGGTAGGTAAGTGGTTTGGTGAGGATTGGGGTTCTTGGTAGGTGTTTTAAAGATCCAGTGAGGTCACAGAAAGCATTGTTGACATCACTATGGTGTATTTACTCAGCACCATCAAAGAACAATGTTGAACCTAGGCCACACAATAGAACACAGTAATAATAGTCTGTTGTTCATGGATAGGTCATGTTGTAATAGTCATCGTTTCGACCCCTGCTTGATGTAAGTTAGTTTCCCTTACTGCGGGGTCTTCCTCAGGACTGGGATGGTGATAGGGGTGAGAAGGGGCACCTAGGGTGAATACAAATTGAGATTAGCTAATGGAAGTCACCTATTCAGGCTAGAGCGTAAGACATTGCAAATAATTACCAAGGGGGCGCCTAATTTCTGGCGTTGATTTCCAAAGGAGGGGTTGGGCCAGTAGGCTCCCAGTGAGGAGAGAGCGAGATATCACCTGAAACATAAGGTGCAAACATGAGTGGCCAAATCAAGAAAGCTCCATCTCATGGTAAATAGAAACTCATGATGAGAGGTGGGATGAAACAAATTATACACATTAAGACACCGGAGGATACTTCATCTTAAACAGACTTGAGGAGGTTCAGACCCAGGCATGCCTAAAACCCTGACATGGGGCCCCATATATTATATTAACTACTAAAAGTTGCTAAACACAATAATCATAGGAGATTGAAACAGCGCGAGTGAGCATAAAAATGAAATCACAAGGTAAAATGCGTGCGCACACTAGTAGCATCTCAGTCCGTAGCTATATTGCAGTGGATTAGTTTTAAACGTTGGGCCAATGACAAATTATACTAATCCAAGACGAATCTACAATAAGTTAGAGCTTCCCTGTGTTCCGTTAATTCTTAATTTAAAACGGGTTAAATAACTCATTATTAAGCCCAACATTAGGGCAAAGCGGCTCGCAGATCACTGAAGGTAAACAGAAGTATTCAACACATGATTGCAAACGATATGACCAAAGCTCGTATCATCACACCAGCAGGATCGTCAAATAAATGTAGTCACCAGTAATTCCAAACACATCGGCAACGCTGTGTGATTCAAATGAAGGTCAGCCCGTGCAAAAGTCTACAAAAAAAACATACAGTAACCCATTAATGGCCATTCCATCAAATTCAAAGAACCGCTTTAGGAGCGTGTGTAACAGGACACGAACAATGTAACAGCTTACCGCGGGAGCAAGGACCGCTGGAATAAATCACAAGGAGAAAGCACCGGCTGGGGAGACCATTATAACCGGCGTGCACGTATTACGTCTGCCGCCGCGCAATGCTCTCCTTTGCCGCATCACTGCGGCCCAGTTGTCAGATGCCACGGAAAAAAGACTACGTCGGTTCTGACAAACGAAAACGACGATGTCTCAAGTCGGGCAATTCTAATTTCCAAAAAGGTGTTAAGATATTAAATAATATATAAACAATATTGACAGCAACTCAGTAGTCACCAATAACATATTCCAATATATCAAGGTTGATGGATAGTGTCAAGGGGCAAATCTCGTTTCCAACCTCATAGTCACCAATAACACATTCTATTCAATCAGGTTTTGGGGATGGTGTGATGGCCAGTGGTGACTAATGTGGACATCAGATGCTGATTCAGGCAGCTGAAATAGGCGATATAACAGAAGTGGGTGAGCGGTCTCTTATTCAGTTCTGGACAAATTAATCAGTCGAATAAGCATAACCCACATGGAATGACAGGTCTTGTAGTCACAGGCATTGATGCATGATAACAAGTGAATAAAGTGCATTTGCATATCAACCCAATTATAAAATAAAAGTACAGTCTGAGTCAAAGTATTAACATCACTGGAATGGGTAACGGGTATGATTCACAGTTGCAGCATACACATAGTCCAGACGTTGAACTACACAGGAATGATGATCCATGAATACTAGCAATGTGAAAGGTTGTCGATACTATGGATAAAAATATTATCACAGACAAGCTGTCAGGAAACTCAGTATTGCCGCAATCTGTGCTCCCAAGGTTCAGGCAAAGACACGGACATTGACAAAACGCAACCGGGTTAACATTTGGTACCTTTTTTATAAGTAAAACCTCCCCTCGTAAGATGGCCGCCGCAGTGGCCATCATGCTTTCAATAAGGAATCAGTTACAGTCTAGTGAGTGAGGGCAGAGCGGAGTTTTAGAAATGCGCACTTTAACGACGCTCGTTACAGAGAAGCAGCTGAGTTCCGCCGCTCCGCGTCTATTTTTCATGACGGGAGTTAGCGGTTTCAGGAAGATTAGAGAATCTTGTCAGGAAAGTAGTAAGCAGTATCTCTGCTTTCCCTAGTGGTCAGAGAGTACCATTTTTGGCATAGTTCGCCTTAATTAGGTGAAGTCTTTCAGTTTGTTTGGACGAAGCGCAGCGGAGACATCAGTCAGAAACAGGAGGCTGCAAGGAGAACAACTTCATGAGAGACAGCATAGTAGCATACGAACTCTGAAGCAGCAGAAGCTACAAACTGAGAAAGTAAGACAAGCTTTGTGGCCAAGCATAAGCAGCGTATTCGAGCCAATATTACCTACCCTTCTATTGCGCTTGCCCTATCCTTTCCTTTCCCCTCTGTGCCTACCCTGTACCTTTTTGCGCGCTACCAGAAGGATTGACATTGGTCACAGACTGCAAAATTTGTAACACTTTGGATACATTGTACTCAGCGAAGAAACCAGTACAAGGCTGTTGCAGGAAGGCTTTCAGGTACTTAGAAGCAGGTATACTGAGAACAAGGTTAGAACAGCATTTCAGGATAGCAAGTAATTTAGTTCTTTTCAATTTATAGAAGGAAAGCTCCTTACAGAACACCATCAATTAAAACATAGAAGAGTAGCATTTACCTTGGAAAAAGCTGGTAGGACAAGCTTTAATTAATACATAGAGTTCTTATAGAAAGGTGGGTTGTTGTCTTATTATTCCCCCTTCTGTGTATTAGGCACCCTGTTGCACAGACTGCAGAAGTCCTACTGAAGAATCCAACAGCCTGTGTAGGTGGCAGCAGTTTACACGGTGTCTCTTCTTTTACCCACTTCCCCTTTTCCCCCTTGCTGGTCACTCCACTCTAAGTAGCGGTGGCACTGGGAGGCGGACGATTGGGACTAGCATCCATACTGTCTCTGCGAAGGGATTGGAGCACCCTGACAGATTAAAGTGCCCACAAATTTACTTCGCCCGGGCAGTATGGCTGAGGGAATGAATCTTAAGGCTTTGGGTGAAATGCTTGAGGGAATCCAAAGGGAGATAGGTGCAGTTTGAGAGCAAAATAAAAATTTAAAACAAGAATTAGTGGCCTCTCATCAAGAGACTAGAGTGCTTGCTCAGAAGGTTGATGGTTTAGCTATGGGAAACCCAGTCAAGAGTACTCCAGCTCCTAGTACCAGTATTTCAAGTACAGATCCTAAAACTGTAGCACAGGTGATACATTCAGTTTCCCCATTAATTCCTCTAGCAGCCCCTGAAAGATTTTTAGGAGATCCACAAAAGGCACAAATTTTTTTAAACCAATGTTCTTTACATTTCATGTGCCATCCCACGCTTTTCCCAGATGCTCAGTCTAGAGTAGCCTTTATTTTATCTTACCTAGGAGGGGATGCTGCCAATTGGGCAATGCTGTTGGTCAGTGGAGATGATCCCCTTCTTTATGATTTTGCCCAATTCAAGAGTGAGTTTCTCAGAATTTTTGACAGAAGGATTTCCCAGGCTACCGATAATGAGTTACTAGAATTACGTCAAGGATCAAAACATTTGATTACTTATCTAACTCAATTCAATAAATTAATTATTGAAACGAAGTGGCGGGAAGAGAAAAGAGCGGCACTGTTTTACCGGGGACTGAGAGATGAGAGTCCCTAATCGTCCGACAGACTTAACTGCCTTGGTGGATTTGGTGTTAGAATTGGATTTCCATAACTCTGAACGCAAAGGAGAGAAGAGGAAAGATTGGAAGATGAATTTTCCTCGTTTTGATCGGATGAGGACCGAGAAAGAAACTGGAGGAAATAACGAAACCGAACCCATGCAAATCGGAGCCATTAGAGGTCCTTTGAGCAAGGAAGAAAAAGAACAGAGACGTTTGAAGAAGTTGTGTTTATATTGTGGAGGTTCCGGTCACTTTGTGAAAGAATGCACCAAGCGTCCTAAGACTCCTTTGAAGGGAAACAATTTGAACCATTAGTAGGCGGAGTCGCTCTGGTGGTGAAGGAAGATAAGACGGCTCCAGAATCTCATTTGATCTTAAGTACTCTGCAGTCAATGACTCCACATGTGATCCTACATATGATGTTAATGTTTCATGAGCATAAGATTTTGGGAGTTGCCATAATGCTGGACTGCGGGGCCACTGGAAACTTTTGCGACATTAAATGCGCTCGTCGAATGGGAATTCAAGCCATCCAGAAAGAAAAGAAAGAACCTGTACGTGCGGTGGGCGGAACAAATTTGTCTTCAGGGCCGATCACCAGTCATACGGAGGGTTTAGAGTTGATTCATTTCGATGGCCATCGAGAAGTTTGCAATTCAACCTTATAGACGCCCCACAGTTCCAGTTGATCTTAGGGTTACCATGGTTATCCACACACAATCCAACCATTGATTGAGAGAATCGAACTGTAAGAATGCAGTCTAATTATTGCTTGGAACATTGCTACGGCCCTAAAGAAAGTTTGGAGGGTCCTTCGCAAGCGTCGCTACCCTCCTTCAGAGGTCAGTTCATTGGAGTCATCAATTCCGGAGATGTTCCCACAGAATACCAAGATTTTGAAACAGTTTTCAGTGAACATGAAGCAGAACTGTTACCACCTCATCGTACATATGATTGTACCATTGAATTGGAGCCAGGGGCAGTCCTTCCCTGCAGTCGGATTTATGCCCTGACGGAAGCAGAGAATGACCATTTTAAGGATTACTTGGACCGTTATCTTGCTAACGGGTTCATTAGACCATCTCAGTCGCCGGTATCCTCTCCACTATTTTTCATACCTAAGAAGCAGGAGGGAAGTTTGAGGACTTGTATAGATTACCGCGCACTGAACCAAGTAACTATTAAGAACCGCTACCCTCTACCTTTGATCTCGGTCTTGTTGGATCAAATTAAAGAGGCTCAGATTTTCACAAAGCTCGATTTGCTTGGTGCTTACCACCTTATTCGCATGAAAGAAGGGCATGAATGGAAAACCGCCTTCCGAACCAAGTTCGGCCTCTTTGAATATTGCGTCATCCCCTTTGGGTTGTGCAATGCACCTGCAGTGTTCCAACATTTCATAAATGGTGTTATGGGAGACTTGATCGACAAGATTGGCATCATTTACTTGGACGACATTTTGATTTACTCCAGGAGTCCACAAGATCATCCAAAACATGTCAGATTGGTATTGGAACGACTAAAGACTCACCGATTGTTCGTCAAGTTGGAAAAATGTGTTTTCAATGCGACCAAAGTGGAATTTTTGGGATTCGTCATTTCCTCCCAAGGAATCACTATGGATCCGGGAAAGGTGCAAGCGATGGGGAATTGGCCTGCTCCTCATAATATCAAAGAAATTCAAAGATTTCTGGGGTTCGCCAATTTTTACAGACGTTTCATTCAGGGATTTCACAGTTGATTGCACCCATTACTCGTCTGTTAAAGAAAGGAGTCAAGTTCGAGAGGTCAACAGACGCAGAGCAAGCATTTCTTGATCTTAAGAATAAATTTGTGTCGGCTCCCATACTGTTGCATGCAGACCCCGCAGAACCATTCTTCGTGGAGGCTGATGCATCGGACCAAGCTATCGGTGGTGTTCTCTCGCAACGACATCAGAAGACAGGACAACTTCATCCGGTGGCTTACCGCTCCAGGAAATTGAATTCGGCGGAGTTGAACTACACCATAGCTGAAAAAGAACTGTTGGCTGTGAAAGACGCCTTTGAGGACTGGAGGCATTACCTGCTGGGTGCCAAACATACCGTCACAGTATTCTCTGACCATAAGAATCTTCAATTTCTAAAGACTGCTAAGACTCTAACTCCTAGGCAGTTACGCTGCTCTTTATATTTTGCGGATTTTGATTTTGTGATCACTTATCGTCCTGGCACTAAGTATGGGAAAGTGGATGCTTTATCCTGTTTGAATACCGAAGAATTTGATCATCCTGTGGATCCGCAACCGATCATTCCAGAAACAAAAATTGTATGTACAGTCTCTCTTGATAACTTTCAAGAAGAAGTTCGGAATAGCTTGTCTAAGGAGGAGATTCAGGAGTGGGTCATTCATGGAGGAGAAAGACGATTACATCAGCAATTACCTTATTATAAAGATGCTTTATATCTTCCCACATCTACTCTCCAACAGAAGGCTTTACAAAGTTGTCATGATCATCCATTAGCAGGACATAAAGGAATTTCCAAGACCCTGGATTTGGTACAGGGTTATTTTTGGTGGCCTGGGTTGTCCTCTCATGTCAAGCAATATGTGCAGTCTTGTGAGCTATGTGCCAGGAGTAAACCTAGCAGACAAGTTCCTCAGGGGTTTTTAAAACCACTCCCCACCCAGACTCATCCTTGGCATACCATTTCCATGGATCTAATTGTGGATTTGCCCGTTAGTAAGGGGTTAGATACCATTTTGGTGATAGTGGATACCTTCACCAAGATGAGTAATTTTATTCCAATGTCTGGCACCCCTACTGCCCCTGAGTTAGCACGAGCATTTGGTGAAAATATAGTAAAGATTCATGGAGTTCCCAAGGTAGTGGTATCAGATCGAGGCCCTCAGTTTATTTCACACTTCTGGCAGGCCTATCTTAGGGGTTTGGGAATTGAGAGTAGATTGTCTACCAGTTACCATCCTGAATCCGACGTCAGATGGAGAGAATCAATCAGGAACTGGAACTGTACCTCCGTTTGTTCCTCATTGATCAGGGAGGTGAATGGTCTGATAGGTTGTGGATGGCTGAATTTGCTTGTAACAATGCGAAGAGTGCTTCTATGGGCTACTCTCTATTTTACTTGAATTTTGGTCGTCACCCTAATCCTTTTCAAACTCAAGAAGATTTGGAAGTACCTGCAGTAAGGAATTTGATGAAAGATATAGCCTCCCTTCATAAATCTGCAGAACAGAATTTAGCTAAAGCTAAAAAGTCTTATAAAAAATGTGCAGACAGGCATAGACAGCCCGCTCCTCAATATCGGGTGGGAGATCAGGTGTGGCTTTCTACCAAGAATCTACATTTGAAAGGAAATAGGAAGTTTCAACCTAGGTTTGTGGGCCCCTATCCAGTTGAGAAAGTAATGGGACCAGTTACTGTGAAATTGAAGTTACCAGGTAAAATAGGGATTCACCCAGTCTTTCATGTGTCCTTATTAAACAAGACCAAACCACAAATGAGATTGAGAAAAACCTCCAGAACCACTTGACATTCAAGGCCATTCCGAGTATGAAGTAAAAGACATTTTAGATTCTAAATTCAAGAAAGGGAAACTTCATTACTTAGTGGATTGGAAGGGGTATGGCCCCAAAAAAAGGTCTTGGGAACCTGTATCTAACATTCACACCCCACAGTTGTTAAAGAGGTTTCATGCACAGAAACCACTCAAACCAGGACCGATAAATCGGTCTTTGAAAGGGGGTACTGTCAGGAAACTCAGTATTGCCGCAATCTGTGCTCCCAAGTTTCAGGTAAAGACACGGACATTGACAAAACCCAACCGGGTTAACATTTGGTACCCTTTTTTCTAAGTAAAACCTCCCCTCCTAAGATGGCCGCCGCAGTGGCCATCATGCTTTCAATAAGGAATCAGTTACAGTCTAGTGAGTGGGGGAAGAGTGCGGTTTTAGAACTGCGCACTTCAACGACGCTCGTTACGGAGAAGCAGCTGAGTTCCGCCGCTCCGCGTCTATTTTTCATGACGGGAGTTAGCGGTTTCAGGAAGATTAGAGAATCTTGTCAGGAAAGTAGTAAGCGCTATCTCTGCTTTCCCTAGTGGACAGAGAGTACCGTTTTTGGCATAGTTCGCCTTAATTAGGTGAAGTCTTTCAGTTTGTTTGGACGAAGCGCAGCGGAGACATCAGTCAGAAGCAGGAGGCTGCGTGGAGAACAACTTTGTGAGAGACAGCTTAGCAGCATACGAACTCTGAAGCAGCAGAAGCTACAAACTGAGAAAGTAAGACAAGCTTTGTGGCCAAGCATAAGCAGCGTATTCGAGCCAATATTACCTACCCTTCTATTGCGCTTGCCCTATCCTTTCCTTTCCCCTCTGTGCCTACTCTGTACCTTTTTGCGCGCTACCAGAAAGATTGACATTGGTCAGAGACTGCAAAATTTGTAACACTTTGGATACATTGTACTCAGCAAAGAAACCAGTACAAGGCTGTTGCAGGAAGACTTTCAGGTACTTAGAAGCAGGTATACTGAGAACAAGGTTAGAACAGCATTTCAGGATAGCAAGTAATTTAGTTCTGTTCAATTTACAGAAGGAAAGCTCCTTGCAGAACACCATCAATTAAAACCTAGAAGAGTAGCATTTACCTTGGAAAAAGCTGGTAGGACAAGCTTTAATTAATACATAGAGTTCTTATAGAAAGGTGGGTTGTTGTCTTATTATTCCCCCTTCTGTGTATTAGGCACCCCGTTGAACAGACTGCAGAAGTCCAACTGAAGAATCCAACAGCCTGTGTAGGTGGCAGCAGTTTACACTGTGTCTCTTCTTTTATCCCCTTCCCCTTTTCCCCCTTGCTGGTGACTCCGCTCTAAGTAGCGGTGGCACTGGGAGGTGGACGATTGGGACGAGCATCCATACTGCCTCTGCGAAGGGACTGGAGCACCCTGACACAAGCTAGCTGGGCATAGTTAGTGTCCAGTTCATTGAGCCCATTAGAAATTGTGTCAAAACAGAGCATCCACTTGCTTTCCCTGAGATTCAGAGTGGAGCCCAAGTCACTTCCCCTTGGGCCCAGGAATACTTTCTCAAGAACGACCCATTTAAGGTCTTCTGGTTTGTGATTAGCTGTCCTGAAGTGATCTACTAAGGGCACTCCCTGCACACCACACCTTATCCTACTGCAATGTTGTAGGATTCGTGCCTTGATTTTTTGTTGGGTTTGTCCAATATAAATAAATCCGCAGGGACATGTGATGCAGTAAATAGCATTGTTAGTGTTACAATTGGTAAAGGACTTGAGCTCTACCTTATGTTGTTTGTAAATTAATTGCTTGGTTTGTACAGTTAGTTCAGACGCCTTACATCTCCCACATCTAAAATGACCAGTTGTCACAGGTAGGTTCAGCATAGTCTGTAGTGTGGGTTGGTCCGGGCTGGTTAGGAAGGAGGTGACCACATGGTCCCTAATGCTTTTGGCCTTCTTGATGGAGTGCATGGGGGGGGGGAACTGTTGTTCAATGTCTTCTGCAATAAGGCCCCAATGTTTATTCACAATTTTCCGGATGGCATTGCTCTGGGTACAGTACGTAGTTACGCAAATCATTCTCTGGAGACTCATCAGTTCTGTCCCGTGTGGCAAGAAGTGTTTCTCAGGGACTGTACCATGCTCTTTTCTGGGCTTGTTTAATGAGTCGTCTTGGATAGCCCCTTTCTTGGAGTCTGGTCCTGAGATCATCTGATTACTTAAAATAATCCCCCTTTTTCAGTGCAATTTCTACGAACCCGCCGAAATTGTCCCACCGGTAGGTTATCCCTTAAGCCTCTGGGGTGACGGCTGTTATAGCGTAGCAATGAATTACGTTCTGCCGCTTTGCAGTATAAGGTCGTAGAGAGTTGATCATGTTCTTCAAAGATGGTGATGTCAAGGAAATCAATGTGCTGGTTGCTGGATTGTTGCGTGAATTGTATATCCTGGCTTTGCTGGTTAAGCCAGATGTGAAAGGAATCAAATTCCGTTTTAGTGCCAGTCCAGAGTAGCAGCTCATCGTCAATATATCGTCGCCACCAGATGACATGATCATGGTAGGGGTTGGTCCTGTTGAGAACATGCTTCTGTTCAAAATCGTCCATAAGACTCAAGGCCAAGTCCGGCGCAAAGGCTGCCCCCATTGCGACGCCCTTGGTCTGTAGATAGAACTCATCCTGAAAGATGATAACATTCTTCATCATGGCGATCTTTAATAAAGCAATAATGAAATCAGTGGGTGAAGCCATAGGCGCTGGACGTCCGTCCAGTGCCAGTCGAATAACTTCAAGGGCTTTATCTTGCGGAATACTGGTGTAGAGAGACTTGATGTCACAAGTGACCAGAAGTTGATTGTCTTTGTCAGAGGGGTGCCCATCGACCAAGGTAATGGTTTGAAGTGTGTCACGTAGATAGGTCGTAGTGGACTCAGCAATTGGCTTAAGGAATATATCTATGTATTTACATAGCGGTTCCAAAATCGATCCACATCCAGATACGATCGGTCTCCCTGGTGGTACCTGCATGTTCTTGTGAACCTTGGGCAGGGTATAGATTGTGGGTAGCCTGGGGTTCTGCTGGTTCAGGTAGAGACATTCATGTTCGCTCAGAAAACCTTGATCTCTGCCTAGTTTGGTAAGGTTGAGGATCTCCAAAGCCAAATCTTTTGAAGGGTTGGCCTGTAGTTTCCGAAAGCTCACTCCATCTCCCAGCTGGTTCAGGATTTCCAATTTTTTATTTCTCGACATCTTGCACCATGATTGCCCCACCCTTGTCGGTTGGTTTGATGACAATGTTTTTGTTGTTCTTAAGTGCCATACGTGCTGTCTTCTCTTCTTTTGTGACGTTGAGCTTAGTGTATTTGTATGTTCCAAGGGTTCTGGATACATCCTTCAGTACAGTGTGCTCATACACCAAGATTTGGTTGGTTATTGTGTTTGCTGCTGGGACAAAGGTAGAAGGTGGTCTGAGCCCTGTGGTAGAGATATTTCTTGACGGTGGGCTGTTCCTGAAGAAGTATCTAAGTCTGATCTTGCGGACAAACCTCATGAGTTCAGTCTTCATGACAAAATGGTCAGGATGGGCAGTCGGCACAAAGGATAATCCCTTGCTGAGAATGCTGATTTCTTCTTCATTAGGGCATGGGAGGAAATATTGATCACATGATTTATCTGTTTCACTACCATCTGTAAACTTTCCTGAGGGTGGCTATTTCCCCTTGGCTCTCTTACGGGAAATGGACTTGCTTCTGTGCCCTGGCTCGGCCTCCCTCCTAATTGGAATAAGATGGGTATTTTCCCTGGGGGACACCTCTCTGCCAGTTGCCTCCTCTGCCTCTCGGTGGTCAATATTTCCTCCCATATTTCCTCCCATGCCCTTAATGAAGAAGAAATCCGCATTCTCAGCAAGGGATTATCCTTTGTGCTGACTACCCATCCTGACCATTTTGTCATCAAGACTGAACTCATGAGATTTTTCTGCAAGATCAGACTTAGGTACTTCTTCGGGAACAGCCCACCGTCAAGGAATATCTCTACCACAGGGCTCAGACCACCTTCTACCTTTGTCCACCCAGCAAACACAATGACCAACTAAATCTTGGCGTATGAGCACACTGTACTTAAGGATGTATCCAGAACCCTTGGAACATACAAACACACTAAGCTCAACGTCACAAAAGAAGAGAAGACAGCACTTATGACACTTAAGAACATCAAAAACATTGTCATCAAACCAGCCGACAAGGGTGGAGCAATCGTGGTGCAAGATGTCAAGAAATATAAATTGGAAATCCTGAACCAGCTGGGCCAACCCTTCAAAAGATTTGGCTTTAGAGATCCTCAACCTTGCCAAACTAGGCAGAGATCAAGGTTTTCGGAGCGAACATGAATTTCTCTACCTGAACCAGCAGAACCCCAGGCTACCCACAATCTATACCCTGCCCAAGGTTCACAAGAACATGCAGGTACCACCAGGGAGACCGATCGTATCTGTATGTGGATCCATTTTGGAACCGATATGTAAATAAATAGATATATTCCTTAAGCCAATGGCTGAGTGACACACTTCAAACCATTAACTTGGTCGATGGGCAACCCTCTGACAATCAACTTCTGTTCACTTGCGACATCAAGTCTCTCTACATCAGTATTTCGCAAGATAAAGCCCTTGAAGTTATTCGACTGGCACTGGACAGATGTCCAGCGCCTATGTCTGTACCCACGGATTTCATTATTGCTTTATTAACGATCGCTATGATGAAGAATTTTTTCATCTTTCAGGATGAGTTCTATATACAGACAAGGACGTCGCGATGGGGGCAGCCTTCGCGCTGGACTTGGCCATTATTTTTTGGGACGATTTTGAACAGAAGCATGTTCTCAACAGGATCAACCCCTACCACGATCATGTCATCTGGTGGCGACAGTATAAGGACGATGTGCTGCTACTCTGGACTAGCACTAAAACGGAATTTGATTCCTTTCACATCTGGCTTAACCAGCAAAGCCAGGATATACAATTCACGCAACAATCCAGCAATCAGCACGTTGATTTCCTTGACATCCCCATCTTTTAAGGACATGGTCAACTCTCTACGACCTTATACCGCAAAGCGGCAGAACGTAATTCATTGCTACACTATAACAGCCATCATCCCAGAGGCTTAAGGGATAACCTACTGGTGGGACAATTTCTGCGGGTTCGTAGAAATTGCACTCAAAAGGAGGACTATTTCAAGGAATCAGATGATCTCAGGACCAGACTCCAAGAAAGGGGCTATCCAAGGCGACTCATTAGACATGCCCAGAAAAGAGCATTGTACAGTCCCCGAGAAACACTTCTTGCCACACGGGACAGAACTGATGAGTCCCCAGAGAATGATTTGCGTAACTATGTACTGTACCCAGAGCAATGTCATCCGGAAAATTGTGAATAAACATTGGGGCCTTATTGCAGAAGACGTTGAAGAACACTCCCCCCCCCCCCATGCACTCCTTCAAGAAGGCCAAAAGCATTAGGGACCATGTGGTCACCTCCTTCCTAACCAGTCCCGACCAACCCACACTACAGACTATGCTGAACCTACCTGTGACAACTGGTCATTTTAGATGTGGGAGATGTAAGGCGTGTGAACTAACTGTACAAACCAAGCAATTCATTTACAAACAACATAGAACTCAAGTCCTTTACTAATTGTAACACTAACAATATTATCTACTGCATCACATGTCCCTGCGGATTTATTTATGTTGGACAAACCCAACAAAAAATCAAGGCACGAATCCTACAACATTACAGTAGGATAAGGTGTGATGTGCCGGGAGCGCCGTTAGTAGATCACTTCAGGTCAGCTAATCACAAAACAGAAGACCTTAAATGGGTCATTCTGGAAAAAGTATTCCTGGGCCCAATGGGAGGTGACTTGGGCTCTATTCTGAATCTCAGGGAAAGCAAGTGGATGGTCCGTTTTGACTCAATTTCTAAAGGGCTCAATGAATAGGACACTAACTATGCCCAGCTAGCTTGTCTGTGAGAATGTTTTTATCCATGATATTAACAACCTTTCACATTGCTAGTATTCATGTATCATCATTCCCGTGTAGTTGAACGTCTAGACTATGTGTATGCTGCAACTGTGAATCATACCCGTTACCCATTCTAGTGATTTTAACACTCTGACTCAGACTGTACTTTTATTATAGAATTGGGTTGATATGCAAATGCACTTTATTCACTTGTTATCATGCATCAATGTCTGTGACTACAAGACCTGTCATTCATGCATCAATGTCTGTGACTACAAGACCTGTCATTCCATGTGGGTTATGCTTATTCGACTGATTAATTTGTCCGGAACAGAATAGGAGACCCCCTCACCCACTTCTGGTATATCGCCCATTTCAGATGCCTGAATCAGTATCTAATGTCCACATTAGTCACCACTGGCCATCACACCATCCCCAAAACCTGATTTAATAGAATGTGTTATTGGTCACTACGAGGTTGGAAACGAGATTTGCCCCATGATACTATCCATCAACCTTGATATATTGTAATATGTTATTGGTGACCACTGGGCTGGTTTCAATATTATTTATAAATTCTTTAATATCTTAACACCTTTTTGGAAATTGGAATTGCCCGACTTGGGAGATCGTCTGTTTCGTTTTTCAGAACCGACGTAGTCTTTTTTCCGTGGCATCTGACAACCGGGCCGCAGTGATGCGGCAACGGAGAGCATTGCACGGCCGTAGACGTAATAAGTGCACACCAGTTATAATGGTCTCCCCAGCTGGTGCTTTCTCCTTGTGTTTTATTCCAGCTGTACTTGCACCCACTGTAAGCTACTCGTGTCCTGTTACACACGCTCCTAAAGTGGTTCTTTGAATTTGATGGAATGACCATTAATGGGTTACTGTATGGTTTTTTTGTAGACTTTTGCACGGGCTGACCTTCATTTGAATCACACGGCGTTGCAGATGTGTTTGGAATTACTGGCGACAACATTTATTTGACAATCCTGCTGAGAGGTATTCCATATTTATAAATCTCTCTGGTGTGCTGATACGAGCTTTAGTCATATAGTTTGCAATCATGTGGTGAATACTTCTGTTTACCTTCAGTGATCTGCGAGCCGCGCTGTCATAATGTTGGGCTTAATAAGGAGTTTTTTAACCTGTTTTAACTTAAGAATCAACGCAACAAGGGAAGCTCTGACTTATTGTAGATTCTTCTTGGATTAGTATAATGTGTCATGGGCCCAACATTTAAAACTAATCCACTGCGATATAGCTACGGACTGAGATGCTACTAGTGTGCGCACGCATTTTACCATGTGATTTCATTTTTATGTTCAATTGCGCTGTTTCAATCTCCTATGATTATTGTGTTTAGCAACTTTTAGCACTTAATATAATATATGGTGTCCCATGTCAGGGTTTTAGGCATGCCTGTCTGAACCTCCTCAAGTCTGTTCAAGATGAAGTATCCTCCGGTGTCTTAATGTGTATAATTTGTTTCCTCCCACCGCTCATCGTGAGTTTCTATTTACAATGAGATGGCGCTTTCTTGATCTGGCCACTCATGTTTGCACCTTATGTTTCAGGCAATTTCTTGCTCTCTCCTCACTGGGAGCCTTCGGGCCCAAGCCCTCCTTTGGAAACCAACGCCAGAAATGAGTCGCCCCCTTGGTAATTATTTGCAATGTCTTACGCTCTAGCCTGAATAGGTGACTTCCATTAGCTAATCTCAATTTTTATTCACCCTAGGTGCCCATTCTCACCCCTTCCACCATCCCAGTCCTGAGGAAGACCCCTAGTAAGGGAAACTAACCTATAACAAGCAGGGGTCGAAACGTCTACTATTACAACATGACATATCCAAGAACAACAGACTATTATTACTGTGTTCTATTGTATGGCCTAGGTTCAACATTGTTCTTTGATAGTGCTGAGTAAATACACCATAGTGATGTCAACAATGCGTTCTGTGTCCTCACTGGATCTTTAAAGCACCTACCACCAACCTCAATCCTCACCAAACCACTTACCTACCCCACCTCCCACCCCCCTTTCCTGTGGGCACATTTTGTGTATATTTTGAGAAGATGGTTTGTCATATATGTGCTTTGATGAGGATCTGATTACGATGAACTAGCATTTGATACTCCATATATATATTTTCTTAGAAAAAACATAGGGTTTAATTACGATGTTGGGTAGACCGCCACCGACAGGCTGAAGGTGGCAGTCCGCCCGACACCTAGGCAATCGGTCAAACTTCCAGATTACAAAACTGGCGGTCAGAGTGCAGAGGTCGGGGGAAGACCTCCACCTCTGACACGATCCAAGATCCCATCAGGGCAGCTGTCGGAATCCTCTCCCTACAGTGAAGGTGGTGCCTGCGCATGCACTACCATAGGGATTAGGATGTCCCTTTCTGACTGCCTTTTCATGGCGGTCCAATTGCCAAAAAAAGGCAGACACCGCCATCGTCATAAGGCCCATAGTGTTTAGCAGAGCTCCCAGGGGTCAATTACAAGTATATATCTGTTTACTAAGGTGACAAAGAAGAGACATACATTAACTCTTCCCATGTCTTTACTGCCCTCTTGATATTCATTTAAATTACCAATATTTCAGTGCCCTCAAATTATTGGCTGTGCATACAATTTTCCTACAAAAGTCCTTCTGCCCTTTTAAAAACGTGATCATCTGAAATATTTTACCTGTCAGTTATAAGTGAGGAATTGGCGAAGAAGGGTGCTTAAACTAAAAATTATACATAACTTTGAAAGATAACAGGGTAGCGTTGTGTGCAATGCCATTCAAAAGAGACAAACTCATCTTTTTAACAACAGAGGAGACAAACTCCAGTTCTTTGGCAGAGTATGGGACATCAACAAAAGAAGGATTTTATTAGTGTTGAGTAGAGTTCAGATGTAGGGACAGTAGAAAAGACTAATTACATCTAGGTAGCAAATATGTGATCTAAAATTAGTTTGTAACGGTTAATTTGCTAATGTGGGCTGTGTTATATATGTAGGGAGTACTTGAATAACGTAAAATGCTGCTACTTGAGATGTTAAGTAAAAAGACGCCTAGAAAAAGTCATACATTTTGCAAAAGTAAACAATCGAATATATTGAAGGATAAAACAGCAGTCCTACCTAGTGAATACGTGGCAGCTCTTACACCTCCTGATATTTTACCTTTGAGGAATAAAAACAAAAATAAGAAATGTAAACAAACTATAGACATTAAAAAGTTGCAAGACTATTTACATGTATCTATAATAGATAAAAGCACATTTTACATTTTAAAACATTTTGTCAAAAAGTTCTGAATAGAGTAGTCCCACGCAGAACAAAGTAAAGGATAGATCAAAATAGCGCAACAATGTAGCACCATCAGCAATAGGTATTCCAGCTTGTGCTGCCTGATCTATTGGGTAGCTTAGAAATTAGCTGCATTTTT
Organism: Lissotriton vulgaris; assembly: GCF_964263255.1. Classification (NCBI taxonomy): domain Eukaryota; kingdom Metazoa; phylum Chordata; class Amphibia; order Caudata; family Salamandridae; genus Lissotriton; species Lissotriton vulgaris. The sequence goes on along the minus strand of NC_141698.1, from coordinate 648,506,867 downwards.
TGTTTCGCATGCAACAATGTGCTAAGATTTTCTGTAACAAATGTGCATCAAAATGTATGTCCCACATCATATGGAGACAGTGGCAGCTCCTCCGCTAAGGCAGAGGAGCATCGCCCCACTACTTTTCAGCAGTGTAAGGAAAAATAAAATGTTAACATTTTAATTTTTCCTGTTTGTGGATGCAGCAGTTTTGCCAGGCAGTGAGAGGTGGGATTGCTCTACTGACAGAGCAGGGGAGGGGAGGAGTGATCTTCACTCCCTAAGTGTGCATTAATGTTTGGACAGCGCTCTCGGGCCGGCCAAACAGTCATGCGCACTTTCCCTGTTCTCCACGTGGGCTGCATTACAGCCTGCAGGGAGAACATGCCCAGGCCGCCATTCCCTGGTAGAGACATTCACCCTGCTGCATTGTAGCGTTGTGATTGGTCAGGGGAGCCTGGGTGCTTACCAATCACAATGCTGCAATGCAGCCATGTGATTGGCTCAGGGAAGCCTCAGCCTGGATGCTTCCTGTTGCTCTGCCGGCGCGACGAGGAGGACTCAGCGAGGAAGTCACGGTGAGGCAGTAAGTTAAATTTAATTTTTTCTTTACCTCCTTACCACCCCCACCTCCCTGCCCCGCCACCCCGATCTGTGCCGGCCGCCACTGTATGGAGATTTTCATGTAAATCGCTGAACTAGGGGTGCACAAAAATGCGTGAAATATTTGTAAATTTCATAATGTGTGGATTTGAAAATCAGAATGCAGAACTTTACCGAACATTACGGAACTTCATAGACTGAATCACTTTTGCTCACACCTCTCTCTAGCACTTCCCCTTTTTACCTTCTCATCACATTACGTTCAAATACAACATTCAACTATACATTGGTTACCTTATGTGTGATATTTGAATTCCATTATCAGCATCAAAAATGTTAAACTTGGATGGATATTTACACGCGCTTCTTACTTGCTTTCTAGAATGCTTTGGATATACTCAATTAAACTTCTCTTTCTTCTTAAATAGGGAGAAATAGGCATAGGGAGATGGCCATTCACGGTGTGAGAAACATGTGAAAAATATATAATATGTTATTTTGTTTGTTGCGTGGTGCACTCCATATTTGTCAGTTTTGTTGATAGTCCTCCTTAAATAAAGTTTTTCGAAATAATCTAATGGTGCTACACCGCTACATGTACTGTCAACGCACGCTACTAATCAGCAAAATACAACAAGAACACAGTCTTGGTGGCGGTGTGCACTGTTTCAATTCATACTGAATTCCTCACAATTTGAACCAAAAGATCTTTTGAGTTAGGCACGGGAAGCGTTGAAGGTGATTTTACCGGAGTCTACCATTGCGCTAATGGCAGATTTACTCATTTAAGGAACATCTATGATTTGGAGATAGTTTCTGAAAGATCATATTCATTAATTAAATGGATTTTCGGTTGTAGATGATGATCTTATCTTAAGCAAAATTTATAAAGCGCACTGACACCATAAGTTTCCTGGCGCTGTTGTCGAGATATTCCCCTGAAGAAGGGACCTGGAGTACCAAAATGCATCGAGCATGAAAAATGAACAGAAAACAATGTATTTGTTGACAAAGTGCTATGTTTTTACATTATTGTCATTTGTTAAATTTTGTATCAAAGTAAAACTTTGATGAAAAATTACTTTTTTGTGTGTAAAAGAATATGAATTGAGTACTAGTAGTATGGTACTAAAAAGGATCAATTGATTATATGAGGAATAAGAAATAAATGTTTGAACAATGCAAAAAGAAGTATATTGTGGTTCAAATTGTGAGGAATTCAGTATGAATTGATGTGAACAGTGCACCCCTCAACCAAGACTGTTCTGATGTATTTTGCTGTTGCATATATGTAATATGAAACAGATCGTAAGCATTTTTATGGGGAAAATTGAATCTACACGAAATGAAAATGAAACTCAAATTTTATAAAGGAAAAGAGGAAAAAAATGATAACATTATGTCCACTTTGCAGAGCCTGGTGCATGCTCCTCAAACATTCTCACCATTGTCTTTTTACTGTTAAGCTGTAGCCTGATGTCTTGCGGTTCTTGGTGCATGTTGTCCCACTGTCACAGATCATCGAAAACGACATGCAGCCATTGTTTGTATTGCTGGAACCAGTTCTTTAGCCATGTCCAAAAACAGTAGCACCAAACCATTGAACGCATAGTTGTTCGTGGATTTCCATGGAAGACTGGTCCATAGTAACAGACTTTAGCAGGTTCCCCTCTACCATCGTTTACAGCAGCTGGATGCTATTCAAAATACTTTTAAATAACACTTTTGCCATAAAAATTGTGTTGCTAATTCTGGTAGTATTCCTAAGGCATACATTCACAGAAACATTAAAACATATGCCAATAGACAAAACTATTTATAGATCATGAATAACTGTGTTTCCTAATTTGTGTTGGCTTGTTTTAATTTCTTTTTAAAAGTTTTAAAATTGCAATGTGATATGTTTGCAGTAGCTTCCGTCGAACAGAGTAATGTCAGTTGTCTTTAACTACCATATACACATCGAGTAGTGGCTAACAGGTTTAGAAAAGGGGCTCAATCGTGGTATGGGTGTGACTGTTGGAATTACACGAAATTTGCCGAATGTGTTATGATGTGAAAATATGACTTCTTACTGACAGAAAGACTAAAAGAATAAAATAATAAACCCTGATCTTGAGTAAATTTCTGATTTGAGCATTCTGTAATGCACTTAACACGGAGATAGCTCGCATGGGTGCAAATAATCCCTGCTTTATTGTTAATCTCCAAAAGCCTTTTCATTAAAAAGGAGTAAGAAGAATGAGTTTTAATGCAATATAAAATGCAATTAATTCCAAAAATCAATTCTCAATTTAAACAGTGGTTTGGGGGCATGAATTAAATACAGAATAGATTTCTAATTAAGGCCTGGAATGTATGGACTTATTACACATGCGCGTGCAATCACTTTCCCTTGGACTTTGAATGCAATTCTCTAATAATACAGTTTTGATGAATTAGGCGAGCCAGACAATGCACACTTTCCAATTGCTCGAGTGAGCGAAAGGTTAGCGAGATGGCGAGATTTTCATTATATTGCAATAAGAACGCAGTGTACAATGCTCACTTGAACTTGTTCAGTCTCATTTATTTGAAGAGAGTCTCACTCGGTACTAAAATTACCATTATTCTTTTTGTGGTGATTAATTTTATTGTATACATTGTTAATACATCATAACATTGTTTAATATTACAAAATGATGTGGGGAAGGTTTGTAATGTCATCTGGCAAACATTAATTTGATTAGGCACCGAAATCCTGTTCCTCACATTTGCAGCACGGCTCGGAGCTGACCTTTGAGAAGGTGCCTTTAACGAACCTTCAGAACATCTCTGTGCTCTGCTGAGCCGCACTTTCAAATAAAGCTGAATAAATAGACAGCATATGACTGAGACGCCCGCCCATATTTACCTGCAAAGAGACACCGCATTGATATTGTGACAGAACATACAATTCTTCTGTGTGGGACCATTAAAAAGATTTCACGAGACACTTGCTCATACAGAAGGCATACACGCCTCAACATCTTACATAAAATAATCATTAGCCAAGCCAATGCTGTGGGTTAGAAGTACGAAAGTAAGCAGCATTAGCCAATGAAGGAAAGACACTTGGAAGGGGGGCAGCAGGAGCGGACTAGCGGGCATATGCATCAAAGGAAATTGCATTCGCAAATGGTGCGAATCGCAAAATTCGGCCGTTTGCGAATGCAACTCCAATTATTGGGATGCATTATCATTTTTTGTAATTTCGCAATTTAAGAAATAGCAAAATTGCGATTTCTTAAATTGCAATTGCATTTAAGGAATCTCAAATTGAGATTTCTTAAATGCAATGCATCAAACTTTAAAAATTTGCAAATTCGCAAATAAGGGGAGCAAATTACCATGAAGTTGACCTTCATGGTAATTTGCGAAAACTTTGAAAAATGCACTAAAGTGTATTTTTCAAAGTTCCATTTTACACACACACATGCCCTTGGGGCATGTGTGTGTGCAAAATGTACTCATAAGCAGATTTCAGGGGTGCAACAGGGTGTCCTTTGGACACCCCTGCACCCTTGAAATTGCCTTCTCAATTTGCGAATTTCTAATGGTGAATCGCAAATTAAGAATGTCTTCCCATTCATTCCTATGGGCCTCTAGGCCCATAGGAATGGATGGGTAGGTATTCCTTAATTGCGATTCTCAATCGGAGAATCGCAATTAAGGAATTGTAAGAAATCGCTATTTTTTTTGCGATTTCTTGATGCATTGCAGTTTGCAGTTCCTTAATTGCGATTCCTTATTTTTTGCAATTAAGGAATCGCAAAATGCAATATTGATGCATGTGCCCCAGAGATTGCTATAGTGAAAAAATAGTCCCTTTTTCTAGTCAATGCAAGCACCCGAGTGGAGGCAGCAGTATACAAGATAACAGCCAATAGCACTAGGTGAGAGATGAAATGCAGTGCTTAATTTGTAAAATAATAAGTTCTGGTTTCTCAGAAATAAGCAGATAGTGCTGACAAATGCTGGGATAGGCAAATACTAATGCTGCATTGTCTTGATTCCAAATCGAACCTCTTTCCTCCACTACCATACATGCCCTGTCCGTTTATTTCACTCTTGCAAGTTTTCCTTCATCTCTGCTTTTTCCCTTTGTCACTGTTTGTCTGTCTTTATCTTCCTCCTCATTTTCTCCTTGGGCGTTTTCTGTCTCTTCATCTGGGTTAAAGTTTTATAAGGGAGAGTATCAGTCCCCAATAAGGAGTGTAGGGGGCCCATTTGCACCTACCGACTCAAATTAAGCAGTAGAATACTCCATTGAGTTGAGCCAAGACGTGACTAAGCAAGTCTCAAGCCAATGGTAGAAAGAGGCTGGCTGAAGCAAGCCTGTGGTTGAAAGAGGCAGATCTTAAACCCACTCTGTGTATATTGATAGCAGTAGGTTTGCTTGACAGCTGTGCACGAGACGATACAACTACACAAAAGCTGCTGCACATTATTCAAGTACCTATATACAGTGGATCAGAGTTAGACAAAAGTCATACCAACTCCAGAGAGACTGAATGTAATGCCTAAACTTATTGCAAAGTGGATGAGGCATCTAAACAATCAAAAGTAAGCATGCATGTGTGCAGAGAATAATATTTACCATTGTTAAGAATGGGGGGTTATAACTCAAGAGAAGCCTTGAGAGTGATTCATGCAGGGGCGGCTCCTCCGCAACGGCTGAGGAGCGTCGCCCCACCGTTTCAGAGCCAGCATCTGAATAATAAAACAATGTACTATCATCGTTTGATTTTTCACCTGATGACTCTGAGCCAGCATGTGCGGGGAGGGCCGGGCCATGGGAGCGGTAGGGGGAGGAGGACTGGTTCATGAACTTCTAAGTGCACATGTATGCTTGGTCGACCGTCTTAGGCCGACCAAACACACATGCGCTTATGTTTCTCCAACCAGGTTGTATTGAACGGGTTAGAGAAACAGTACAGGCTTCTGTGCCTGAGCAGAGCGTAGAGCCCGCTCAGGCCAATCCCAGAGCTGCTCTCGTAGCATGAGAGCAGCTTGGGGATTGCACAGAGAGTATGTGATGCTGTCCCAGTGTCTGCTGGGATAAGGAGGAAGAACAACAAGGCACAACGCAGGAGGGGACCTGCAGCTCCTGGTAAGTTTTCCTTTTTTTATTGTTCATAACCCCCTCGGCTCCCCCTCCCGTGCTCCCCCACCCCACCACTTTTTAATTGTGACGGCCGCCACTGGGTTCATGATGCCCCTCCATTGCTTTAACAATGGTAATAAATTGCATATTACAATCTACATCTTCATGTATGGTTTATACCATGTAGTTTTCATTTCAATTAGTAAGAAATTAGGTATTTAAACAAAACTAGCATACATCGAACGACATTTGTGCCGTGAGATAAAATCAAGCTAAAGAGTCCTATTATTGTTTTTTTCCTTTGTAAATCATTCTAATAAGAGGTCTGCCGGTCAATAAAAAGGGTTTTCTCACATCATGTATTCTGTACTGTGGCAATAAAATACAATTTGACCTTTGCACTATAGTGATAAATGTGTGAATGTGTTTATTTATTAGTACTCCTGGGCCTATTAACATAGGTTGTTAGGTCATATTTCATTTCACTTGCATGTTAGAAACTTTTTGTTAAAGTGCAAAACGTGGCAATTGAGCCAGCTGTAACACATTTGTGTGTATGATAACTATTAGAGACATTAATCATTACATATATAATATATGTGGGCACTATAGGTAGCCACAATTAGAGTGGTTGATCGCACGCATGTACACGTGTTTTGGAATTGGATACAATTCTAAGTTGAGCAGATGTCGAATGCTATTAGGTGTGCAGTGAAAGATAGCAATATATGTACACGAGAAAAAAGTCAAAATTGCTTTATGGGTTGCAAACCAAAACCTAAAACCTTCAGAAATATGTCAGTTATAGTTTGCTACGTGAACCTTAGCTCACACTGCCATCATTACAACCGTAACTCACCAACTAACAGAACAATTTGTAAACTCACAGTTTTCATACCAATAAACAACTATAGTTAACAATACATCATTAAATAATAACATATATCCAGGGGAAAAGATTATGCTGTATCCACAGTAATATGCAAAAGAGGCAAACGATCGACGGAAAGCTGAACAATGCATACATTCTCCCCCAGTCACAAAGATCTGGGTTTAATCCATCATTCTTTTGCTCACCACGCCACCCCAGCTTGGACCCATCCATATGCAAATCAGTCTTGACCGTGTTCCTTATGGAAAAAGTCTATCCCGAACTGCCAAGCCACGTCCTTCCTGGACTGGAAACAAGCATCTTGAGACCGGTTTCGGGGCATCACCTTAAATCCAGTTACGCAGTGAACACAGGACCAACATCTGGGCATACCCTTCCCACTTAGGGCGACAAATGCAAAAGAGACAAGTGATGGTCGGAATGCTGAACAATGCAAACATTCACCCCACAATTAAAAAGATCTGGGTTTAATCCATCGTTCTTTTGCTCACCACGCCACCCCTGTTTGGACCCAGCCATATACAAATCAGTCTTGACCCTGTTCCTTATGGGGACAGTCCAGCCCGAACTGCCAAGCCAGGTCCTCCCTGAACCAGAAACAAGCATCCTAGGACAGGTTTCGGGGCATCGCCCCTCATCAGCCAGGTTAGCTTGAATCCGATGATGCAGTGAGCACGGGACCAGGTCTGGGCATACCCTTACCACTGAGGGCGAAAAATGCAAAAGAGACAAATGTTGGACGGAATGCTGAACAATGCAAACATTCACCCACAATTAAAAAGATCTGGGTTTAATCCATCGTTCTTTTGCTCACCACGCCACCCTAGTTTGGACCCAGCCATATGCAAATCAGTCTAGCTTGACTTTAGTGGCATGGTGAGCCCAGGGACTTCCGGGATCATATCCGATTAGCACCTTATCCAACCAACCTAGCTGGCCATGACATTTAAAAGGAACTGATCTCAGTCAAGTGGCTATGGCATTAAGCACCAAAAATGTTCTTTGATAATAGTCCTCCAAAACCCAACAAGCATCTTACAATATATCTGTGAGTGCTAATTATCCTGCAAAGTGATAACAGACAGTTGTCCACCCTACAAGACCTTAGTACTGCGAGGCACAAGAAAGAAGCTAGATTCAGGTAAGAAAGGTGGAGAACCCACAATTGACTGACAAGCATATGACCGGGCCACTGGGTGCCTAAGGGCACTTCAAGTAGACCTTCTAATAGCTGTTCTCAAGCAGATGTAGTGATTAGATTTCCGAAGCCTTATTAGCCCATTGCTGTGCCAGGCCCATGGCAGAGGGCCCCTTTTCTTTGGCCTCATAGCACTGCACCACTGCTGCTCCCTGAGCCTCCTAACACTGAAGTATTCTCAAAGGTAGTGTGGGGTCCATTAGTTGTGAGCGTTAGAGGGTACCTGGCAGCTGCCAACACTACGCATGCCTAGCGCCGGTCCTGCATGTGGGTCTGTGGACAGTTGTCAAATTTGAGAAATGTCCAAGAACAAATGGTCCAAATATTTCTAAATACCAACTCTTTGATGCTCTCCCAATACGCTTTTTTTTTTGTAAATCTTTTTATTAGTTTCAAAACAAAGAAAGTAATAGATATATCAGGTGCCATACATTCAGACATAATAGGAAGGTGAACAGATGTAGATACAGGATGGATACTAAGCAGTGAAGAAATGGCTGAGACGCCTACGCCAATGTATGAGAAACAGGATGTGCCACAGTACAATATACGATTCACATTAAGCGCAAGGTCCCAGAGTCTGCCCACCCATAAAATCAGGATAATAGAAGAAGCATGAGCACCAGATACTGGAATACCAACAAAGGCAGGATGTTCCACCAACTATACTTAGAAAAGGAAAGTGAAAGAGAGTGTGAAGAAAAAGAAACCATAAAAACAAAAATAAAGACAAAACAATAAACCCATCCTAGCACCCTGCACCCCTGCACATGGCTATCGCCTAACCCCAACTAGCAGTGTGCCTGTCGCCCCAACTAACTAAATACTAAAAGTAAAAAATGGAGGAGGGCGTCTTCATACATGCCCCCGGTTTCCGCTCCCCCCGCCAAATCCAAGAATCCCCAGACTAAGGTCTCAAAATCTATTAAGATGCGAATACGTAGCGCAACAGGGGAAACTCCAAACACCGCCCAACCTCCCGAACGCATCATGGTTCCAAACCCCGTGTCCAGTAATACCCGATGGCAAACTCAATCACACAGTCTCATCCTTGACCCTTCCGATCAAACATGTGCACCCCTTCCGGACAAACTGTTGCTTCCGCAGGATAGTCAATGCACAAAAAAGCTGTAGCAAAGTTCAAACCGAGACGAAGCAGAGAGATGAAAGTGTTGAGAACTCCGCTAAGTCCAAAGACTCCCCACACCGTCATGGATTCCCAAAGTTGTTTCGTCCACCATCTTAGCAGTGCCGATGTATAGGGGAGTGACGCAGTTTTAAACCAACAACAGTTCCCATCAAAAGTCTCAGGAAAGGGAGCATCAGGTAGTCCTTCCAAAAGTCGGCAACGATCGTAGGCCTGACAAATTAATTGCGGCATCAAGCTTGCTCTCCGCACCCAAAACACTGGTCAAAGTCTCTAACGTCTCCCATAGTACGGGTCTACTTCCTCAATCGAAGAGGCCATCTTGGGTATCTCGAGTCGTTTCGTTTCTTGTAGTGGACCACGGTCCGGTCCCATCCGCCCAGTTCCAGACAAAAACACTATCATTTTATGGATGCGGGCTTCAACGCAAACATGAAGTGACCCTATGGCTGCCAACACCGTTCGTAGTGACGGGTCACTCTCAGTCCGCTCCACAACATCTTGATCAGTTTCGGTCATATTCGCGTCCCCAGAGAGCCCGGTCTCCCCGGGGAGAATAGGTGGATGCGGAACGGACGACTTCAGAGGGGGACTTATCGTTGGGGACAATAACAATCCGAACTCAGCCACCGCCGGCGGATATCCCAACCCAGCGAACATCGGCGGGGCCCTAACTGGGCCACCTGGCCAGGGACCCCCGTACACCGCTCCAATTGTGCGTCGTCACCCCTCCTTCAATATTCACCAATTCAGCCAACCATCGTCAACTTCGGTCTAAGAAGAAAAATGTTCCACCTCGGTAGACCGGACCCTGTCACACAACTACAGCCGATGTTGTTCAACTGAAACCCGGCAGGGCCAGTACTCGAGACCCCGGCTTCCAGGCTGGTCAAGGCCGCAAACTGCCGCACGACGTATCTTTGTCTACCAAACTGGTAGAAATCTCGGGATTGCACCGTTAAGCTCCAGTCCGGTTCATACACACGGAGGCAGGGTGCAAAAGCAGGATAAATAACAGGATCTTTTGGCAGGATTATGAGGTCGGCGGAGCCGGGAGCTTACGCAGCCATCTTGTTTGCTGGCATAGCTCCTCCCCCAATACACTTTTTAAATGCTAACATCTAAAAAAATTCTGAACAGGTTTATTCCAAGGACCAAAAAAATGCTGTGTAAGTGAACTTGTACTTTCCTATCAAGTTTCATGTTACTCCATTCAGCATTTTTTGTGTTGTAGAGAGCAAAATTTCCTACGCAGAGTTTAAATGTAAAATGCATATTGTTTGAATGAATGGATTTGTAGAGCACACTGTTACCCTGAAGGGTGGTGTGGTGCAAAGTAGAGAAGAGGTAAGAATACATCCAAAAGAGGAATAAAGAGCAATGGAAACAGGTGAATTTTAAGTTAATTATTGTCTTGTTGGTTCCGTGATATTAAGTACAGGTGTATAGATTTTCATTTATGATGGTTCAAGAGTCTTCCTCCTCCCACAGTCGTCGTAGGTTCCAAAATCGTGAACCTGGACAAGTTTCCTCGGTCGTCTCACAGTGGCGGCATGGATGGTCCCAAGCTGGCTAGCTAGATTTTGGAACCTACAAACGACTGTGGGAGGAGGAAGCGACACGACTTCCCTTACCAGAAATTTAAAGCACTGAAGCGTGAGATGCCACCAATAAGGGATTCCATATTATCCTTATCGTGAGGTTTGCTGAAGACTCTTGAACCATCATAAATGAAAATCTATACACCCGTACTTAATATCACGGAACCAACAAGACAAGTAGAAAACTCAACCTTCAGGAATAAGAGATACAAACGCTGTTTATGAATTTGGAGGATCCAGGCGTGCGCCACCGGTGTAAACTTTAGTCACCCTGAAAAAACTCCCTGGTAGGGAGTGAAACGCGCTGGCTGATTTGGTTGTAAATTGCACGGTGACTACTTTTAAAAGAATGTGTAAGAATGAATAAAGAACTTTTCTATATACACAGTGACAACTTTTCTGGACTTCTTTCTTGTGCGCCCCCATAGAAAACCAAACAAAATGGTGTAAGTGTGGTGGAAATGACCTCCGGAATGTTTTTCAACACCGCAACAGGACAGGGGTTCATAGGAGACCCTGACCAAGATGACTGCATACGTTTTATGACCTCTGAGGTCTGTAGCAGAATAAAAGCCTCAAGCCTATCTGACGCCGAAGTTACCCCCGCCTTGGGGCTGGCTGCTACATCCCCCATCTCCCCTTGAGCCTTGGAAAAAGAGGAGAAGATAGCTTCCACCTTATTGAGGAAAAAAGAGGCTAGCGATTCAAACAGTGTAGAGCTACTATGCGAGTTGGGCTTGGCTGGATTAGTCAGATTAGTGATGGTCCTAAACAGTTCTCTGGACGATGAATTGGCTTTTTTTATCTGCTCCGCGAAGTAAGCTTTTTTGGTTTCTAAGAGTAATTTCTTATAACTACTGCGGCTTTCTTTATACTCTTCTTTATTTTTAATGTTGTACCCTTTCCTCCACGCCCTCTCCAGTCTCTTACAATCTGTTTTGCGCTTTTGCAAGTTAGCTGAAACCCAAGGTGCTGAGGGCTGGGCCCGCTTGTGTGTGTTTAACTTAGCCAGCGCAAATTTGTCACAGGCGGTCTCGATCCACCACGAGTACAGCGCCACTGCTTCATCAACATTAGCTGAAAGATTAGGAGTAGTTAAGGTCAGAAAATTCCCCATGTCAGTGCTATCTATATTTTTCCAAGCAAGAACGGAAATGATCTCCCTGGGTTTAGTATTAGACTGATTGAGAGGCGTATGTAACAGCCTGAAAATAATGGCCGCATAGTCAGACCACGGGAGTGGTAATCTTTCTGACCAAGCAAGACCGGTGTTGTTGGAGAATATGCCGTCCAGGGTGTGCCCCGCAGCATGTGAAGGGCCAACCATACATTGTTCTAAACGTCCTCCGCTCATTATTTGCATCAGTCTCATATTGTCCAAGTCTAATACATCCTCCAAGTCAAAATTGAAGTCTCCCATGATCGTGAAGGAGTTCAACTTCAAACACAGCCCCTCCTCCAGGAGAGAACTAATCAAGTCTAGAAATGTACCTCTAGGGCCTGGAGGACGATATATCGGCTTAGCTTTGAAAGTGTCCTGGGGGGAGAAACATACACTGATTGACAGAGCTTTACAGGCTTGATTTGAGGCTTTCAAAAAAGTGTGATATATGACAGCCAGCCCTCCACATCTTCTTAAAGGTCTGTCTAGCCTATGGCACAAAATATTAGTGGGCTGGGCCTTAACGATATCGGATCCTGAGGTATTGTCTGTCCATGCCTCAGTTATAAATGCCATCATAATTTGATGCTCTTCAATAAAAAGACAGCATTCCAGGCTGTGTTTTACCAGGGACCTGGCGTTGAACAATAAAAAAATAATGTGAGTGGCTGCACGTCGCTTCATCGGGCCCTCCCCCTCCTTAAAGGAGAATTTGCTGGTCTGGGCCAAAATGTAAGGGAGGGGACGTTGGCAGTTGGAGCAAGCCGCTGCGAACTCTCTGGGCCTGACACTGGGAATAAACCTAGGGCAGCATGCTTTCCCACCCTCTGGGTCCAAACTCCTCAGAAGGTTAAAAGAAAATGTTAAGACATCTGGCCTAATAGAACCAAGGGGACTGGCTTTGAGCCCGATCTGAGCGCAGACGGACTTGCCTTAGGCACGGTCGCGCCAGCGTGGGTTTAAATAAAAATGAAAGCCCACCCCGTCCATAGGGTGACCAACTGGCATAGGTGCAAATTCAGGACGGTGAGTGTAAAAATTCAGGAGAAAGGGTCAAAATTCAGGACAAAACTTCGGGACAAAAGTAAGTTTTACAGACACGTCAAAGGTGGTCGCGTAATAGTATATAAGTAAGTAAATAGACAACCATCTAAGTACAAGTCAAAATAGGTTTATATTAGGTTGAGACAATCGTGCACTTTGCGGTTTTTCAGTATGGCCCCAGCTTGCTGCCTTAGACAATTCAAAATTTGCAACTCACTCCAGCAGGTACATTAGTTACCAGACAATGGTGAACAACACCTGAATATAAGTGAGGCCGCTTTTATTGTTGACTGAAAACTACTGGATATACAAGGAACTTTGCAGTGCCAGCCCCCGGTAACAAAACTGCTCCCCCCCCCTTTCCAGCCTCCCAGGGAAACACCTGATGCCCGGTCCAGCCAGTCCTGCCTTGCTACCACCCTTCAATGGTGCCCCTCATCTTTACTTAGACCGTCTCTCATGTGTATTTAATTTCTCATATAGTGTTACTCATCTCAATTATGTAGGGCAGGGTGTTGGAGTGCGTTACATCACACACATTATATAGAGACAATGACTCATATTAACGTGAAAGTCAATGTATAGGAAATGCTACTTAAGATAATGGGTGCTACAAGGTGTAATCATTCTTTTATCTATTATAGCCTTATAGCCCGGCGTAGAGGGCTATACCAGCTATTAAAGGCCCTCTCCAGCGTTAAAGGCCCCGAGCCGAAGGCGAGGGCCTTTAGCAAGGGAGAGGGACTTTAATAGAGGTATAGCCCATCTACGAAGGGCTATAAGGCTATTAGAACATTCTGCCACTAGAGGACCGAATGTTCTAACAAAAAAAACAAAGCCTTTTGGAAGCGTGAGGGGATTGGAATCCCCTCAGGTTCCCTGAAGCCTTTGTTCACAGCCAGAGCTGTGAACAAAGAAACATTGGAATGTTGGAGCTCCAGGCTTATACCAGACATTATAAGCCAGGAGCACTCCATTATTTTCAATGGAGCTCCCGACATTCCAATGTTCTAATATTCAGAATTTCACCATTCATTCTGTCCTTCCATCTATGTGCCCATTTATATCCAAACATATTCAACCTTTTGCAAACCTATCCACCATATATCCTTCTATCCATCATTTCACTAATCCATCCCTCCATCCACCCTTTCACTCATCCATCCATCATTCATCTACCCACCCTTTCACCCCATCCATCCGTACAGTCATCCATCCATTCTTTCACCCTTCCATCTATTAACTCATCCATCCAGCCATTTACCCTTTCACCCATCCAGCTATTCATTCATTCACTTACTCATCCATCGACCCAGTCACTTATCCTTCCACCCATTCACCCTTTCAGTCACTCGTCCTCCCTTTCTCTCTCCATCCCCCTTTCACTTATCCATCCATCCATCAGCCACCCATCCATCTACTCATCCATTAATTTATTCCATCCATTGACCCTATTACTCATCCATCCGTTCTCTCATCCATCCACCCTTTCACTTCTTCACTCATCTATTCATCCTTTTGTCCATCTACCCCCTTTCACTCATCCATCCATCCATTCACTCTTTCACTTATCAATTCAATCCATCCTTTCACTCATCTATCCACCCATTCACTCGCCCATCATCTAAGCTTTCACTCATCCATCCTTTCGCTCACCCATCCACCCTTTTACCCATCCATCTACCCTTCCACCCATACATCCATCTATTTACCTTTCCCCTCATCCATACTTCCACTCATCCATCCATCCTTTCTTTTATCTATCCATTTACCCTTTCATTCATCCATTCATCCTTTCAGTCATCCATCCAGTTATTCACATATTCATTCACTTATTTTCTCACCCACCTTTTCACATTATGAGCTGAGCCTTTGTCTGCAGAGCGGCAGACAGAAGAGGCCCATCAAGAACTTCACCTCGCTGTAGTTCCTAAAGCAAGGGGTGGGGGAGGGTTCACAATGCCCCTGCACATAGACAGTTTGAAAATGTAGAAGTCATGAGTCATGCATGATGCACAGTGCCAGGACGTGAGGTGACTGTGACATGGTGTTCTTTCCAGGGCTTTAAGTGGTGTAAAAAAACTGGGGGGTGTCTTCACAGGGGGTGTTCGCTGTAATTAAGGGCAAAGTTTAAAACTCCTAGGCTAAATATCAACGCTAGCATAGTGTTCCGCCCGACTGGTATTATGTTGTTTATGTCATTGCATCCAGATATATAATACAGCAAGTATCATTACACCAACAAAAACCAGGACTATTGGCTTTGTCAATGGTTGTTAGTTGCTTAAAATAAAAAAGCAGCAACCATGGCTTTGTTGAATAGAATATTGAAAATACTTCAGTTAAAAAATGAGGAGACAGTGAAAGAACGATAACCCGTTCTTTTTAACTTATTTTACATGCTTCTTTATATAAACTGTTTTCTAACATTTCTAAAGTTGCAGAGTTTTACCTTTTATTTTACAGAATGCCCTGCTGTACACTGGTCCTCGAAAGCTTGTTTCCGGTCCAGGGATTGCATGGCTTGGCAGTTCGGGCTGGGCTGTTCCCATGAGGCACAGGGTCAGACTGATTTGCATATGGCCATGTCTGAACTGGGGTGGCAGAGTGGGCTAAAGAACGGTGATGGATTAAACCCAGATCTGTTGACTGGGTGTGAGTGTTTGATTGGTTCAGATGCTCCGTCCATCACCACCCTCTTTTGTACCTCTTTGTTCGTCATAAGTTGACAGGGTATGCTCAGACGGGAGTCCCTTGCTCACTTTGCCACTGGATTCAAGCAAGCCGGGCTGAAGATGGCTGAAAGGCCAGAAACCGGTCCTCGGAAGCTTGTTTCCGGTCCAGGGATGGCATGGCTTGACAGTTCGGGCTGGACTGTTCCCATGAGGCACAGGGTCAGACTGATTTACATATGGCCATGTCTGAACAGGGGTGGCAGAGTGGGCTAAAGAACGGTGATGGATTAAACCCAGATCTGTTGACTGGGTGTGAGTGTTTGATTGGTTCAGATGCTCAGTCCATCACCACCCACTTTTGTACCTGCTGTACACTGAGGCAGGAGGAGGCCGCCACATGCTTTGCAGCCCAGACTGGCCCATTGTCATTCTGTATGTGGCAATCAGCCCCATACAGAATGACAATGGGCGGGGTGGAGCTGCTCTTGTGCTCAAGGAAGGTGAGGCCTCTCACACCGGGGAGCAGTGCTGCTCCCTGTGATGGCCAAAATTACGGACAAAAGGTGTCCGTAAAAGGTATCCTCACGGACAACGGACGTGAGGTCCAAAATACGGAATGTCCGTGAAATTTACGGACGGTTGGTCACCCTATTAGCAAACAGTACCAAAGTTATATGCAAACCAGAAATCATTTTTTTTAAAAGTGTCTGACACATAACTAGGTCGCACTTGGACTTTTTGTACTTTTAATCATTCATGCGCTTTAAGACCAGAGAAGGCCGTTTCAGTTGTATTTTTTGATAGTTATGTGTAAGAAAGCAAAATCAGTAAAGGCATTTCATGCACAACAATACTTTGTATATGTGCTGTAGAAGTGAGCCAATAATAGGTACTTTGTTCTTTATTATGCTGAGAAATGTATCACAGTGAGGCACCCTTGTAACATGAGACTATAGATTTAGCACTGGGAGGCAATATGAGAGTTCTGATAATCACATACAATGTAAATGGAATTAATTTGAACTCTAAGCACTCAATTTAAGACCTATACTGAGATATTGCTGTCACATTTGTGCATTAATAGGGGCCTGCAATGCATGAACTTTTAATGCGAGCAATGGTACATCAAGGAACTCCGCCTGAGTTTAAGATTAACTTGCATATCTCTATATACATATATTCGTCTGCTCCATAACATCCACAAAGTGCTTACAGCATACTAAAAGTAAGGGAGGCGGGCATACCTGGATTGTTTAGAGAGCTCCAGTGTTTCTGGGATTGCGTCCCTTTGTGACATACTTTGAAAGTACCTTTTATGGATCATCTTATCAGGTGATTGCCTCACAGATATGTATTCCAAACTATATTCTTTGGTATCTCAGTGACCCCATACATTGTCTTGGGTCTTAAACATTACATATCATTTCAAGAGCCTAACACAGCATATGCTAAACGTGGTGCATGGTCATAGATCGCACCACTGAAAATATATTAATATGGCCTGTAAGAGAATAGAATGCTTATGAACGTGCAGCGCCCCTATGGGCTTGCCACACAAACTACTGACATATGCAGATGCTATTTTTAAATGAACATGTCACAGGTGGATCCCTGCTTACCACATTCCGAAGCATCCACGCCAAAACATACAACTCAAATGGTGCAAATAGTGGCCACTGTCACAGTGATACATGTACATCAAATGATTGTAGGTATTACATTTGGAATAATGACCTATCTTGGATTCACTGGCCTGGCTGACATGGATAGTCAATTGATGCTTTTACTCAGCACTAAAGTGATGCACTGAAATGCTTGAATTAATCTAAAACACTAGTAATTACACTATGTACATTCCATTTCTTATGTGTTTTTTTGTCAGCTGTGCAATTTCAGACGAATGCAAAAAGAACTATTGATGGACAGAATGCAGAACAATAACATACATTCACCCCAGTACAGAGATATGGGTCTAAAACCATTCTTTTTTTGCTCACCATGCCATTCCAGTTTGGACCCAGCCATATGCAAATCAGTCTAGACCCTGCGCCCAATAGGAACAGTCCAGCCCAAACTGCCAGGCCAGGTCCTCCCTGGACTAGAAACTAGCATCCTAGGACCGGTTTTGGGCTTTCAGCCCTCATCAGTTAGGATAGCTGGACTACAGTGGCATGGAGAGCACGGGACCCACGTCTGGGCATACCAGACACACTCGAGGTGACAAATGCAAAAAGAACAATTGATGGACAGAATGCAGAACAATGTCATATATTCACCCCAGGACAGAGATCTGGGCCTAAAACCATAGATTTTTGCTCACCATGCCATTCCAGTTTGGACCCAGCCATATGCAAATCAGTCTTTAACCTGCACCCAATGGGAACAGTATAGACCGAACTGCCAGGGCAGGTCCTCCCTGGACTGGAAACAAGCATCCTAGGACCGGTTTCGGGCTTTCAGCCCTCATCAGCCAGGATAGTTTGACTCCAGTGGCATGGTAGCACTGCACCCACGTCTGGGCTTAACCGTCCCACTCGGGGTGACAAATGCAAAAAGAACAATTGATGGACAGAATGCAGAACAATATCATAGATTCACCCCAGGACAGAGATCTGGGCCTAAATCCATAGATTTTTGCTCACCATGCCATTCCAGTTTGGACCCAGCCATATGCAAATCAGTCTTTAACCTGCACCCAATGGGAACAGTATAGACCGAACTGCCAGGGCAGGTCCTCCCTGGAATGGAAACAAGCATCCTAGGAGCGGTTTTGGGCTTTCAGCCCTCATCAGCCAGGATAGTTTGACTCCAGTGGCATGGTAGCACGGCACCCACGTCTGGGCTTAACCGTCCCACTCGGGGTGACAAATGCAAAAAGAACGATTGATGGACAGAATGCAGAACAATGTCATACATTCACCACAGTACAGAGATCTGGGCCTAAATCCATCGTTTTTTGCTCACCATGCCATTCTAGTTTGGACCCAGTCATATGCAAATCAGTCTTGAACCTGCACCCAATGGGAACAGTCTAGCCCGAACTGCCAGGGCAGGTTCTCCCTGGACTGGACACAAGCATCCTAGGGCCGGTTGTGGGCTTTCTGCCCTCATCAGCCAGGATAGCTTGACTCCAGTGGCATGGAGAGGACATGGGTCCTCTGGCTGATGAGGGGTGAAACCCCAAAACCGGTCCTAGGATCCTTGTTTCCTGTCCAGGGAGGACCTGGCTTGGCAGTTTGGGCTGGACTGTTCCCATGAGGCACAGGGTCAGGACTGATTTGCATATAGCCAGGTCTGAACTGAGGTTTCATGCTGAGCAAAAGAATGATGGATTTAACACAGAACTCTTGACTGGGGGTGAAAATCATTAGATTGACTTGCACTAGATGGCCCTCCAACCTAAGGAATAGTATGATTTACTATTCCAACACCTTCCCTACTGTTGCGCAGGGTGGAGTTGGAATAGTAAATTATACTATTCCTAATGTTGGAGTACCATTTCGTGCAAGTCGATCTAATGACTTGTGTTGTGAAGGTATCGCTTACTAACAACGCGGTCATTGTACCGAACACGGTGTAATGGAACACAATGTAAAAGCATGCATTGTAGCATGCTATATATGTGTAGGGGGAACCTGGAGAAAAGGATCCACTTTAAAATCTGCTGGTAAGAACTGAAAAGGGGTGATTATGCACCCCAAATCCATTGTCTCCACTGACCTTTAAGCCGTGTTCTGACCACCATGGTCGGTTCATGGGAAAACCAACTTGTAATATGAATGACTGTGTTGCGCCTCTGTACCACCCAATGGAGGCTGCCTTCCCCGACCGTAACCCCGGTGGTCGGCAGTGTGCTGGCACTGCCAGCGATCCAGCGGGGGTCTCGGCACAGGCAACACTCCCAACTCGTAAACCGGTACTCAGCTCACCATTGTTGGACCGCCACTGCCGGGACGGCAGTCCACAGACCACAGAACTCATAATAAGGCCCTATGTAATGTATTAATGCTGTTAGTGTTTTTTGTGCCTATATTCTGTACCTGCAATTTTTAGGTCAATGTTGATCGTTTTAGTCAATTATGCAGGGGATACTTCCTTGTACACTAGATAGCGAGTTACATTTTTTTTTATATACATTAATACATTACATGCACCAAAACAACAAAGAGCAAACAAGTGGAACTGAAGATATCAATTGTAATGTTTTAAATAAAAATTGTGCCAAAGGTGTATGTGCCACCCTCTGTCAACTGGTTGTGGTAGACTGGGACTTAAAAGTGATTTGAGGCCAAGTGTGATGGATCAGGGTTGGATATCGCAACCATATTTGCCCTCGCTGGAAGTCTTACCTTTTGACCTGTGGTCTGATCTAGATCTTGGAGGTACTGGGCCAGCCGTTGCTTTTTCAACAATCTTCCTGCCCACTGCCTTGGTGGTCATCTCACTCGATTTAGATCCTGGCTGGTCACTGTAGGGAAGACCACCACCTCTGCCAAAATCTTTCTTGTGAGTCAACGGCGTCAGAGGCACAAGCTTCTGTCGGAGGGAGTCCTGACAAAATTCCCACCATCCAGATTACAACGTGCCTTTCCATCTTGGTGAAATGGAAGAAAAGGAGATGAAAGCCCACCTTTTTTCGGAGTCCGACCACCGATTATATCCTGCTCTGCCTCCCAGGGGGGCAGAAAACCCAATAGGCACCAGGGATTCTTCGTATTTTGTTATACGAAGGTGTAGGGGCTGCCCAGAATGGGCATGCCAATTCTCCACCTCAAAAAATTGCTACAGTCATTCTGCCCCCCCCCCCCCACCGGGAGGCAGATTGGGGCAAGAGCCCCTTATCTGTCTCACAGGGGCGCAGAAAGCCCACTAGGCACCAGGGATTCCAGAATGGGCAGGCCAATGCCCCCACCCCAAAAAAACTTGCCAAAGCCTCCCCCCAGGAGGCAGATGGGGGGAATAGCCCCTTATCTGCCCCATGGGGGCAGCAGAAACCCACTAGGCACCAGGGATTCTTCTTTCAAAGTTCAGGGGTGGGGCCTGCCCAGAATGGGCATGTCAATGCCCCCACCCCCCATAAAATTGCTCAGCCTTTCTGCCCCCCAGGAGGCAGAAGGGGGCAATAGCACCTTACCTGCCCCCGGGGGCAGAAAGCCCACCAGGCACCAGATATTTTTTTTCTCCAAAATTCAGGGGTGGGGACTGCCCAGAATGGGCATGCCAATGCCCCCACACCCCAAAAAAATGCCATAGTCTTTCTGCCCCTCCCCCAGGAGGCATATGGGGCAGTGTCTCCTGATCTGCCTCCGGGGGGAGCAGAAATCCCACTATTCTTTTTAAAGTTCAGGGGTGGGGGCTGCCCAGCATGGGTATGGCAATTTCCCCCACACCCCAAAATAATTCTGCAGTTTTTCTGCCGCCGCCTCTGCAGGAGGCAGATGGGGGCAGTAGCCCCTGATCTGACCTTTGGAGGGATGCAGAAAGCTCACTAGGCACCAGGGATTATTCTTTTTTTAATACGTAGGGGGTGAGGGCTGCCCAGATTGAGCATGACAATGCCCCTACCCCAACAAAAATTGCCACAGCCTTTCTGTGGTGCAAAAACTCACTAGGCACCAGGGATTCTATTTTTTCAAAGGTCAGGGGTGAAGGCTGCCCAGAATGGGCATGTCAAAATCCCCCCAAAAAAGTGCCACAGCCCTTCTGCCCCCCAGGAGGCAGATGGGGGAATAGCCCCTGATCTGCCCCCCCCGAGGGGCAGAGAGCCCACTAGGCGTGAAGGATTACACTGGCTTTTTTATATGCAGGATGGGCATACCAATGCCCCCAACCCCCAAAAATAGCCACAGTCTTTCTGCCCCCGATATGCCCCCCCTGGTGGCAGAACACCCACTAGGCACAGACCTTTTTTCGCTATGTGCCTAGCTGTGGATTTTGGGACCTAGCACAGCCGGCACCTATGGAAACCTAGCAAACCTGTACATTTCTGAAAACTATACGCCCATGGGAATCCAGGATGAGTTGTCTTGTGTTCCTCTCAC
Source organism: Lissotriton vulgaris (assembly GCF_964263255.1). NCBI lineage: Eukaryota > Metazoa > Chordata > Amphibia > Caudata > Salamandridae > Lissotriton > Lissotriton vulgaris. The sequence goes on along the minus strand of NC_141698.1, from coordinate 648,485,400 downwards.
CAGGTTCTGTTACCCAGAATCCCTTGCATCCTCAAATTATGTAAAAAAACAAATTTTCCTCATATTTCTGTGATGGAAAGTTCTGGAATCTGCATGGATCCACAAACTACTACCTCCCCCAAATTGCCCAAAGTCTTAAAAAAAAATGATACCTTACTTATGAGGGTAGACTTAGTGCCTGCAACAGGAAATGGCCCAAAACACAGAGTGGACACACCACATTTTTGCAGTAAAAACTGACCCTTTTTTTGCAAAGTGCCAAGTTATGGATTTTGAACCCTACCTCTTATGGCACCTAGGGAAACCTAGCAAACCTATACATTCTTTTAAATTAGACACTCAGGGTAATCCAGGATGGGGTGACTTGTGTTGCTTTCACCAGGGTCTGTTACCCAGAACCTCTTGCAAACCTCAAACTTTGTAAAAAAAGAAAACAAAATGCCCCCACATTTCTGTGATGGAAAGTGCTGGAATCTGCGTGGGTCCACAAACTTCCACCCACCCCGCATTCTTTAAAGTCTTCCGATACAAATTGTACATCACTTGTGTGGGTGAGCCAAGTGCCTGTGGCAGGGAAGGGCCCAAAACGTATTGAGGAGATATAAAAATTACCTATCACAAAAAGACCTGGTTTTGCAAAGGGGCTCACCTGGGTTTTTGGCCCAGCACTTGCGGCCTTCAAGGGAAACCTACCATCCCAGACATCTTTGAAAACTAGACACCCGGAGGAGTTCAGGGAGGTATAGCTTGTGCGTAACAATCAATGGTTTCCTACCCAGAATCCCCACTGAACCTCAAATTCGGCTGAAAAATCAAATTTTTCTCAAGTTTTTTTGTGGGAAACTTGTAGGATCCCCGGGCTGGCACAAATTTCCTACCACCTAGCATTTCCTCAGGTCTACCGATAAAAATGGTACCTCACTCGTGTGGGTGGGCCAAATACACGCGACAGGCAAGGGCCCAAAACATATTGTGGAGACATCAACATTACCTAACACAAACAACCTGGTTTTGCAAGGAGGGAGGCACCTGGGTTTTTGACCCCAGGCTTGGCGGCCATCTAGGGAAAACTACCAAACCCACACATTTCTGAAAACTAGAGACCCGGGGGAGTCCAAAACCACAACCGTTTTTTATGCCATTTGCACGGAATAAAACAGATGCTTTCTTCTGCAGCACTTTTCCCACAATTTTCACCCAAAAAAACCACTGTGTTTTGGCTAATTGCTGGGTCCCCTCCAGGGGAATCCACAAACCCTGGGTACCTTTCAAATCACCATGATGTTGGAAGAAAAGGACGCAAATTTGACATGGATACCTTATGTGGACAAAGCGGTATTGAGGCCTAAGCGTGAACTACCCCAAATAGCCCAAAAAAGGCTTAGGACGGGGGGTGGGGGGCGGGAAGGCCTAGTACCGAAGAGGTTAACATTTACTTGCACAACCTGGATCTCACACTACACCAAATGTATTCCACATTCTTTATTATTATTTTTGGCTTTTCTCCCACTATCAGTTTCATTAATTCTCCAAATTATTCAGTGGGGGAATGCTTAACAGTTACAGAATAGAGGATGTTGTCTAATTACTTAAAGCTAAACCTAAGCAAAACTTAACAACTTCCAACAGCCCCAAACTCACTCTGTCAGATCTTGACTGGCCATCATATATGGGTCTTCAGCCCACAATTGCAGGCAGTGTTTAAAAAAAAAAACATCTTTATTGATTCCACTTTAACTTGCCTGAAACATTAACAATGTTACCAGATCTTGCTTTTTTCTCCTGAAAGCACTCTGGTTCATTTGCCATATCTTGACTGACACCTAAGAATTCTGTTTATCATATTCATTTGTTGTAAATGTCGCAAACATCAGAAAAAGTACACTGTGAATAAGAGAGGAGTGAAGAGAAATGTGGATGAATTGGAACTGGAGGAACTGAATAATCAAATTTATAAAAGGGTGAAAAATTCTCACCCTAATAAAGAAACGAAAGAAAAGATGAATCGAATGCTTGAAGAAATTGAACTGGGAAAAATGTGACAAGTTGGCATCTGGTTTCATTAATAGTGATGATAGTAAATATCATCAAAGAGGGGATTGATGGAGCAAGTATTCGCACGTTAAGCGACTTGCTTGTATTCATGAACCTCGAATAACCTTAACTCTGTAAACAATTTGTTTGTCTCACTAATATTGCACATTTTACACTACACGGGGTGTCCCAGAGAAGCTTGCTTATGTGTTTACTAAACAGTAATAATGCTTACCTTTAAAATGGTCGCTGCTTTGCGGGAATTTAGTCTGCGCATGCGTCAGTCATACCCATGTGATGTGATGCACTCGCAATTCTGGAGGGAACTTGTTGCTCATGCGCAGTATTGCTAAAATGGCCGCTTTGTTTTCTCACATGCTCCGTGCTTGCATTGCCGCTTTTGCAAAGCTGTCTGTTCTGCCTAACTCCGAATGCTATAGTTATTATAAAGTAAGGGGTGTAGTATAGCCAATCATGGTAAACAGTGTATTCATTTTTTCTGTGTTTCTAAAATTGTTTTCGCTTACTTTTCATGCATCATTCTCCGTGGGCCTGAGAGGCGCTTGCTACTCCATATTTGAAGTTCCTATGGTCCCAGTCTCATGATGGGGGGAAATTAACCTGGCCACAGTGGAAGTCAGCCAGCTGGCAACCAAGGCTAAGATGTTCATGAGAACGCTACCTGCAACCCAGCAAGACGAAGCTGAACTGTACCTGCACTTGCTACATTTGTATAAACCTTACAGTGTACCCTATTGTCTTCTAAAATCCTCATGCCATGGGAACTGGAATGTAAGGGGTGGGTTCAAAAATGAATATTAAGCCTGAGAAAGTCTAGATTTTAGGAGGTACCATGACCTAACCTCCTCCCTTGCCCAATCAGAATTTAGGGAACCTTTCACTTGCAACATTTGTGGGTGGTACATTGACCCGAAAACAGTATAATTAGCCTAGGTTTAGCTAGAGAAATTGTCCGACTTGTCGGAATAGCTGACCTGTCACTGACCCAACGAACCCTATAGGTGATTGATACAGAGAGCTGCGAAGCACTCTGTCCGTAATTTCCACAGACTCAGTCGGGGTTTGGGAAACCTTAAGTGCTGGCGAAGCACTTTGCTGGGAGATTCGAAAAACCAATCGGGATTATTGGCAGATTCCTTGCAGAGAGGGGGTAGCGCAGGCATTGCATCCGAAGCTGCAAGTGTTGGTCGTACCCTTTGGTGAGCCTGGTCCTGATCCAAATCCTGGGGTTATCCTGTCCTGACTGTCCATGAGCCATACCTGCTCGCCTACTGGCAGCCCAAGTCCTTGAGGGTCCTTTCCCGCCTTTTCCAACTGACCCTTGGCCAGGGTTAGTCTTCAACCTATCCTAGGTAAATATAACTGAGTGTGGGTGTTTGTCTATCTAAGCTTCTCTCTCTTGTCCCGAATAAAGCATAATTGCCTACGTCTTTTACCCTGTTTTCCATAAATAAGTTTTTTCGTGCAAACTTGTCTATTAGAATGTTCCATTCTCTCCCTAGCCTTACTCGAATACAGAATCGTATGCATATATAGTTTGTTCCATTCTTACCCTCCCTTTAGAGAACAAGTACATCTGGATAAATCAAATTGCATAAGTTTTGTTTCTTATAAACCGTTAGTGTAACTCGAAAGTCTGCTTTGATTAATATGTTCCCTTTCTTTACTCGCCTTTAGTAAAGTTGTGAAAGTCTGCTGGTTTAAAATAGCGAATTCCTTATTTTCCCTTCCCTTTATTTTCGATTTCTAAATGTTTCTTACTCTCATTCATAGCTATACCATCTTTTTTATTCTAGTTATAGACAGTTTGATCTGTGTAAATTTGTGGCTCATGGCTATAGAGGATGAAGAAAATTAGATAAAGGTTTTGACAACTTCTTGCGTCTGTGGTTATTATTAATTTCAACTGTTTTCCAAATGTTGCATGGTAGTTTTATGCTTTTTACCTACTCCCAAAACTAGCTCCTGATCCATTGTGATCTTAGGTACCTGTTACAAGGATTTGTAAGTCCGGTACACAAAAAGAAAGGAAGAAACTGAATTGCTGATAACAGCGTGTAGGTTACCTGATTAAAGTATACATGAAAATTATTTTATGGGCCCGAGTGTGCATTATGTTTGGTTGGGTGACCTGCGCGCTCTATCGGTAATTTTCTGGTAGCAGAGGAAATGGTTAGGACTAGTTAAGATAGGTAGATAAGTTGCTTGCTGATAAATTGTGAAAATTAAAAGTGCTGCTAAAAATATTTTTCTGCAAAATCGATTGATTGAATGTAAAAATATTGCTTTAAAATGCTATGAAATGTTTTTATAAGTTTTGATGAAATGCTGCTATACGAGTTTTATGTAATAACAACTTGTTAGTGATTGTTATATGTTGTCTGGAATACCCGGGGGCAGAATAGCGGGTGGTGAGGAGAATCCACTTTGCAGAGAGGTCACTTACAATGAGGAAAATTAGTGCATGGTTAGAATAACTGGAAGCGCTAATTAGGGTTTTCTGTATGAACAGTAGAATAAATGATAGCAACGAGTTCGCTAATGAAACTTCAGTTGCGATATAACCTAGTAAGGGTCACACAAGAAGGAGTAGTAGGTTCATCGGAGCTTGAGTGATTGCAAAGTAGTTCGCTAGTGAAACTTTAGACTTAGTATATATCCCGAAAAGAGTGGATGAGTCAAAGAAGTAGCAGGTTCTCTAATGCTTGTGTGAAGGGTAGGCAGAAGGGATCTATCCGTAGTGTATGAAAAGTAGACAGAAGAGGTTTACTTGCAGTGAAACAAATCTTTCTTTCTAGACACTCGAGTACAGTGGCGAATGTTATACGTTGTAAACTAAATAGAGCACCGGCACTTTAAGAAAGAAATCAAGTGTCCGTTACCTTGTGAAGGAGGGAGTCAGTCGTGAAGCTGCGCTGACGTCACTCTGTGCCGCGCTGGTATTGGTCGAAACAGCGGGTGTGTAACGGAGCTGGAATTGTAAAGGAGGGGTGAGTGCCGGAGCATGAGACCGCGTCTCACGGAAAGGCCTCACACCCATTGGTTGAAGTTATTTGCAATCACAGTGTTGATTGGTTGGTGAAATTTACTAGACGCGCTAGAATTGGAAGAAAATTTGTAAACAAAAGTACGTAATTCAGGCTAGAGTTAGGTTTTACGAGGTATATGTGGTATCCCGAATTTTTACCTGATCCGAAATATTTAGGTTTTGGTAGGGATCAGATGCCAAGAGGCAGACCTTATAATATGTACGGAAGCAAGAGAAAAATTACTCTCGTAGACAAGGTTAAAAATTACTTTAAGAAAGATAAACCCATCAAAACTAGAGAAGGGGTAATCATTCCACCACCTAATACTCCCGCATCTTTCATGTTATTTGATAAAGGGTATCATACCTGTGTATGGTTGGAAAATTGGGTGGAATATATCAAAGATGATGGAGTTTTAGCATTTCCCTTAGATAGTACCTTTAATGGTAGAATTTTGTTTAATTTGAGGACCCGAATGAATGATTTACACCTCAGACCAAGACTTACGCAATATGAGGCCCTAGAGGAATGGGAGATTGAGGACTTTTAGCGAGACAGACCTAGAATTGACAAGGGAATAAGCAAATGGTACCCCAAAATGCATGGGGAGGCAAAGGAGAAAAAGATGAAGCAGTGGAGACAGAATATGATGATAGAAGGACTATTCCCAGTACGTACTGTAGACGAACCTGTAGGAGGAAAAAGTACAGAGAAAACCCCACACTTAATGACTGCGGGTGATTCAGAAGATGAATACCTGGAGGATTTGTTAATGAAAAATCCACCCCCATATGATGAGGAGTCTAGGTCCCGGAGTTCGAAAAATCCATTCTTTAGGCCTTCCAGTGATAGAAGGGCCAGTGCATCCGATACGACAGGTCCAGGTTATAGATCTAGTGGTAATGTAGGATCAAGTATGCCCGATACAACTGTTCCATGTTATAGACCGTCCTGTGGTGAGGGACCAAGTACGACAATTCCCACTGCCCCGAATCTTTACCCACCTTTAATTCCACAAGTAATACATGAAACCTCCATGGAAAAGGTTTTGCAGGACAGAGAAAGGGAAGCCTTAGCTAAACAGAGAAATGAACTCATTCAGAAAATATCCCAGTTAAATTCAAGTCCTGAAGCTCTGACAATTCCAGTAACCATTGGCTCAGTTGTTCCTCTTTATGGGGATAGACATGCTAGTCAAAGACTCCAGATATTACTCCAGCTGTAGTTAAGCCAAGAAAAGAGCCTTTAATAGTTGATGACCAGGCAAGTGAATGCGAGTCTGTAATTTCCCTGATGGATTTGCCCATAAGGGAACCGGACGGCAGTGCACAGAGAAAGAACACTCAGACTAGTGCAAGAGGAGTCCTGATAGAATCATCTGCAGGTACTCGAAGTGCCACGGTAGTGACCAGGGGTGTGGAATTTAATAAAATATCTACTTGTCCATGGGACAGGTTGCTTTATAAATCAACTTGTCCTGTAACTAAATCCACTTGCCCCTTTGGTGCCATGTGCACCGTCAAATAATGGCAGCATACTCATTATAGAGAGCTCTGATTATAGCCTCTCCGGTTATGTCAGGCTCAGATTATAGAAGGTTTCGAATACTAGTGATTTCTTTTTTTTTGCCTCTTTTTTTGCACATCTACCCATTCATCATTTCATTCACCTCCTGATATCTAACATTTCACCTTTACATTGGTATCCATTCATTCTTTCATCAGACTTTCCCCATTCTGTTTGTCCATCCATCCGCCCGCCCATCCATATTCAAACCTACCCATCCATCCCAAACCATATCCATCCATCTCAGCGATCGGCCCATCCTTCCGTTCATTCATCAATGTACCCTTTCACTCATCCATCCTTCCACTCATCCATCAATTTACCCTTTCACTCATCCATCTATCAATACACCCTGCAACCCATCTATCTTTTCACCCTTTCCTTCATCAACACACCATCCACCATCCCCATCACTCATTCATCCTTTCACTCATACCTCCATCTAGTAAGCCAGTTACAGTCACTCATCCATCCACCCATTCATCCACTCACTCTCCGTTACACATTAATTATGGGACTTGGACTGCTGAGCTAAAGACAGATGAGGCCAATCAAAAGCTCCACCCCCACTGTAGCTGCTAAAGAGAGGGGTTCACAATGCCCCGGTCCAAACCTATCCTTCCCAGTCTAGATCTATCATTTAAATGTATTCATCCCTCCTTCCTTCCACTCATCCATCCATCCATCCTTTAGCTCATCTATCCACTTTCACCCCCTCTATCCACCCTTTCACTTATCCCTCCATCCTTTTGCTCTTCCATCTTTCACCCCTCCATCCTTCTTTTCCCTCATATCCATTCACCTTTTCACTCATCCCTTCATCCGTCCTTTTGCTCTTCCATCTTTCACCCCAACCATCCTCTTTTTTCCTCATATCAATCCACCCGTTCAGTCATCCCTACATTCACCGTTTCACTCAACTAACCACCCTTCTATCCATCAATCTATCCATCCTTCCACCCAGCCATCCATACACCCACTCTGCCATCCATTTATCCACTCTCTCTCATCCATCAATCCACGCATTCATTTAACCATTCATCCGTTCACTCATCCATCCACTTTCACCCCATCCATTCATTCACCCTTGCACTCATCCATCCATCCATCTACTCATCCATCCTTACATCCATCCTTTAACTCATTCATCCATGTATATATCCTTTCACGTCAATTATGAACCTTTGTCTGGACCTGCAGAAAGAAGAGGCCCATGAAAAACCCTACAGCTGCTGTAGGGTGTTCAGATGCCCCTGGTGCACGCATGAAGTGAGACGAGAGGCCCAGTGCAAGGACAGACATGAGGGTGTGCCTGAAGACTGCATGAATTCCCCATGGGGAAACTATTGAGCGTTATTGTAAGCCCTGGATGATGCAGGATATGAGAGATCAAGGGGGCGGGTCAGGGCAGTCAGAGGGGGTAACAGAGGGGGGTGGGATTCGCAAATTCAGGCACTGGGTGAAACATAAGGTGCACAGTAAAGGCAAAGTGCAAAGGAGGGTTGTGCAAGAGCATGATGATAAGGGAAAGCATGTGCTTTACTGCAGGCCCACGGAGGCGAGGGTGAGGAGCGATCCTGGGGCCGATTGAAGCCCAAGGGTGAAGCACGGAATAAAAGGCAGGGGTCACAAGGTTCAAGTCTGAGCAGGAGCCAAGAGGCCGATAACATTACCTTCCAGTTATGTGAGTGTTCTGGAGCTGCAGAAGCTCCATGTTCGTTTTGTGCTTGAAGAAAATGAAAGGACATGGGGAGGGCCTGAAAGCCACACATGAGCCTCGGGGAGAAAGCAAAAAGACTCCAGTGCTGTGGAAGTATTATACAGAGCTGCAACTTTGAACTCAGCTTCATCATTTTGTGCTTCTGCTCTTGGGAAATTAAAATGCAGACCCCAGCTTTTACATTGACCCTTTCACTGCCAATAAACTTTGCAGAGCTACTTATTAACTGGCTGTGACCAACAGGGTTGAACAGCTGTGTATCAGATTACTGTAAGACTGTCTACTTGTCCTTTGGACAAAATAGAAATGAAAACCTCTTGCCCTTGTTAGAAATCTTGATGTCTCGGGCGTCGGGAGATAGGAATTCCCCACCCCTGAGTGACTCCCGAAGAAATAGATCGATGGACCAGAGAATTAGAAAAAATAAATCCTCAGCCAAAACCATTAGATATTTACAAGTTAAGAATAGAATTGGAAGAACTGATGGCTGGGAATGTGAGACTGGACAGGCTGAACACGCTGAGGTAGTGAGGAAGAGCTACTGTTCATCTGTAAGAGTATTACTAGAAACACCAGTGTTCCATGAGAAATTAATGGACACAGCAGCTAACATGGGAATAGACATCAGCAAATCCAAAGTATTGCAAAAGCCCTACAGAGCAGAATTTTCTGACAAAGATTTAGAAAACATGAATGTGTCAGGTAAAAAGGTACAGATAAGAGAATGGCTGAACCTGTTACAGAAATGGGGAGACCTAGAAAAATGGAAAACCAGGTGGGCAAAGAAAAAGGAAGACAGTAGATCCAGACAAGTGTCCTCTGAATATGTCCTAAAAGAAGCTGACAAGGCAGAAACATTATATCCTATGAGAGAAGTGCCAGGTGGAGGATATGTACATGTTCCATGGTCCCAACAGGATATTGTGTCATTTACAAATGATTTCCCAAAATTACGAGAGAAACCTGCAGACTGGTACAGACAGGTCGAGAGATTTGTTAAAGTGCAGAAATGTCTCCTGAAAGATCTAGATGGGTTCTATGACATAGTAGTTCCAGTAGATTTGTGGACAGAATGTAAAATTGCTGTTGATTTGACCAAGTAACACTCATGACAGATAGCAAAACATTTTTTCCATGCTATCAGCATACTGCTTTTAATGATGCCAATTTGATGGTCAAACCCAATAAAGTTACCTTATGTCATCAAACTAGGCATTTTTAAACACTTGGAGCACTTTTCCTTTATTTTCTGCACTGCAACTTTTTCTTTCTGCCCTGTCTGCTCACATCCTGTCTTCTGTGGGTTGGATGTTTCGACCTAAAGGGTCCATGATCAGGCAACCTTAGACTTCGGCTGAGGATGAGCCTATAGGACACCTTCTCTCCCACTACCCAAATGACGATACTCCGCTTTTGAGTGGGCTGATGGGTACTGTTTTCTAGTCTCAAAGACTCTGTATCTTCTCCATTTCATTTTCTCTTTAACATGACATAATATTGTCTTCTTTCAAGATCAACTGTGTGGTCTGTATGCATTTTTGGACACCACTTGGGTCCATTCCCTTACCCAGACTGAAAGTACCTCCTCTGTTTTTTCGCAAGTGAAGAATATGCCAGAGACAAAAAGACAGGAGCTCCTTCAGCGGAGGTGATGAGAAAGTATGACCAGGTAATACTGTACTTAAAAGGAAAGGTGCCTGCTAAAGAAACTGATTGGACCCGCATAGATAGAACTACCCAGAATCGTGATGAAACTGTGCATTCATACTATGAACGACTGTTACAGGTGTTCAAAACGTACAGTGGACTAGATAACATTGAGATGAAGGACATGACACATTTTATGTTAGGACTGAGACCTGAAATTTCTCAATGGATTAAAGACAATAAAATATGTTGGCAAGCCAAGCCCATTGATGAGGTCATAAAGTATGCTAAATATTGTGAAGATGAGCTGGAAAACAAGTGAAAAGAATTAAAAGAAAAGGTTATGTGGGCCCCAGTAAAATTAGCAGAGCGCCAAGAACAGCAGTTAAGCAAAACAAATAATACCCAGAATCAGAACTCTGGGGGTGGAGGGAAACCCAGAGTAAAAATGAGCAGAGAGGAAGCCCGAAAAAAATTTCCCTGTCACGGTTGCAGAAAGATAGGGCACTGGAGGGATGAGTGTAAGGCTGTGCAGAATGATAACGTGCAAAATAATGATTTGAATCCACAGGTGCAGAATGAGGGGCCACGAAAGACACAGAAACAGGTAAAACAGCAACAGTTGCCTTGTGCACCTAGGCCAAATTATAGGAACAGAGCACAACAGAGTGAGGAAGCAGAGGTTTGGGAAGGAAGGGAGGATAGGAATGCAGCAACTTCGCAATTCCTGTTGAATGATACATTCCTCTGTGATGAACCTTACTGATGGTGCCTGAGGGGGGAGGACGAGGAGTGCGTGCTTGGCGCCTCCTTGCCGGTGGACCAGTCTGGGCCATACATAGAAGGAAAGGTTGAAGGAAATTACGTCACCTTTCTGTTGAACACTGGGGCTACCCGTTCTACTGTGAGAACAGCAGATGTTCCAAACCTACCCCTCTCGGGAGAAGCAATCCAAGTAGTGGGTGTTTCTAATCAATTAATTAGTATCCCAGTTACAGAGCCCATGGAGATCACAATAGGGAACTTCAAAGAAATGCACAGATTTGTAGTCTGTGATTCAAGTCCTGTGAACTTACTAGGGCGTGATTTGTTGTGCAAAATGAATTGTACCATCTTTTGCACACCAAAAGGCGTTGAAATTCAGACCCCAGATGTAGATGGAATTTATAAATTGATGTTAATACGGCCTGACTCAGAAATTAAAAGACTGACAATACAAGACTTACCTGAAGAGCTCCAACAGACAGTGAAACCAGAAGTATGGGATTTTACTGGAAAAGATGTCGTATTAATGGCAAATATTGACCCAATTAAAATAGCCATAAAAGAAGATGCAGTTTACCCAAATACCAAACAGTACAAAATGAGTGCAGAAGTAAAGGCAGGGGTTGCCATCGAAATAAAAAGATTGTTAGAAGCAAACATCATACAGGAGGTAATGAGCAGTCCTTGTAATTCGCCCATAATTGGAATCAAGAAACCGAGTGGTAAGTACAGGGTAGTGCAGGACCTGCGCAAGGTAAACAAAATTGTCGTTCCTTGCTGTCCTATTGTACCAAACCCTGCAGTGATTTTGTACCAAATTCCATGGAATGCTGAATGGTTTACTGTCATTGACCTATGTCACGCATTCTTTTCAATCCCATTGCATCTAGACAGCAAATTTCTTTTCTCATTTGAATTCGAAAGTCATGTCTAAGTCTGGAATCGTGTCCCCCAGGGGTACACAGATAGTCCTTCAATCTTTAATCAGATTTTGAAAAAGTGCCTTGAATCCTTGGTCTTACCTGGAGAATCAGTCCTGGTGCAATACATAGACGACCTCTTGGTGGCGTCTAAAAGTCGTAAAGACTGTGTTGTTGACACCATTGCCTTGCTAAACCATTTAGGGGAAGGAGGGCATAAAGTATCACCAGACAAATTGCAGTTCTGTACCTCTTCAGTGAAATATCTGGGGCACCAGCTCGAGAAAGGGATCAGGAAAGTAACCACAGAAAGAATTAGGATAATTCGAAACATGCATCTACCCAATACTCAGAAAGAGATCAGAATGTTCCTTGGGGTTGTAGGATACTGTAGACAGTGGATTGTGGGGTTTGCAGTTTTAGCAAAACCATTAATAAAAATGACAAAGAAAGAAGCAAAGGACCCAGTGGAGTGGGATGAGGAAAGCATGTCAGCTTTTACAAAATTACGAGACTGTGTACAGCTCCTGCATTAGGGATGCCTGATTATTCGAAGGAGTTTGCACTGTTTTGTGACACACGAGACAACTGTGCATTGTCAGTCCTAACCCAAGCGCATAGGTTGACTAGACGTCCTGTAGCATATTTTTCTGCTACTTTGGATCCAGTGGCTGCTGGATTGCCTGGATGTCTGAAAGCAGTAGCTGCAACTTGCATGAGTCTTGAACAGAGTGAATCCATCATTATGGGACATCCTGTAACTGTGTACGTTCCACATGCAGTTGTAATCTTACTGACCCGAACTAAAACCCAGTATCTCACACCTAGTCGGGTGATTAAGTATGAAAGAATCCTGGTGGGCGCAGCAAATGTAACCATTACTTGATGTAACATATTGAATCCAGCTACCCTATTACCAGATTCCCTTATTGCAGAAGTAAAGGGAGAGGTCGAGCATGATTGCATTGACCTGACCGAGTTCAGTACAAAACCACGCCCAGACATTAAAGAAATGTCCTTGCCTGTTGAAGATTATGAACTGTTTGTAGATGGCTCGTGTCTAAGACATGAGGATGGTGCTGCATACGCAGTGTGCACATTAGAACGTGCAGTAGAAGCATCCTATTTGTTTGGAGTCAAGTCTGCACAAGTAGCCGAATTGGTTGCATTGGCAAGAGCCTGTAAAATTCGGAAAAATAAGAGAACAACCATATATAAGGATAGCCAGTATGGTTAGGGGCTGTGCATGACTTCGGCCAATTGTGGCTGCAAAGAGAGTTCCTGACTTCTTCAGGTACTCCTATCAGAAATGGGAGAGTTGTACAGGAGCTACTGGAAGCAATCCAGTTACCAAAAGAATTGGCAGTGGTCAAGTGTGCTGCTCACAAATCTGGCAATGACTATGTGACAGCAGGTAATCGATATGCTGACCAACTGGCCCAACATTGTGCAAGATATAAAATGTCAGTCAATATCAAGTTGAGGGGAATTGGAAACAGCTGTCAACTTATGGTGTTTGAAGATGTAGAAACATGGGAAGAACTGAAAGAATTGCAAAATGCAGCAGGACCAAAGGAAAAGAGAAGGTGGAGAAGGTTTGGTTGTCAGAAACGGAATAAGGATGGTGTCATGGTTTACACTGATGGTATGCCTGTATTGCCTGACAGCTTGCTTGCTCCCATGGCCCGGCTAATTAGGTGTGGGCGGAAAATCCGTTTCGCTCGCGGATTTTGCGGATTTTCGGGAAATTCGCAATCCGCGAGATTCGCGAATCTCCCGCAAAATCCGCAAATCCGCGAGCAGCGGATTTTGCTCGCACTGTTCGCGTGAGTTCGCGGCTTCCCAGTACAACTTCGCGCCCCGCGAATAAGGGCAAAATTGCAGAAATACGATCTAATCAAAACTGAAACTACTTACCAGGTTCAAAAGTTCAGGCTCATCATTAGTAGCCATTTCCTGTAGTGCTTGCTGAGGGGCCCCTCCAGAGTTCAGTTGCCAGTTGCAACTATTATGTGACCCTGCTCTGAACCTCAGAATAGTTACATATATGCCACAAAGGTCCTTAATTACAGCTAAGGGAGACAAGCAGGAGCCAGGCTGGCAGTTCAAATCCATTAATCAGCCCCTAATTCATTATTGTCAGTTGGGGCAGGGCAGGTGTTGTAACTAATTTTGCAACAATGAAAGCACTTAGCAAGTGCAAAAGTTCACTAATCAGGAAGCACTAAGGAAGCAGGTGCCAGCTAAAAAAATATTCTGTGACACATTAATCAGCCCCAAATTAATTCAGGTCACTTGAGGCAGGGAAGGTGTGCTTGCGTTGCCACAATAATGTACACTGACTGGACAACCAGAGGGTGCTGTGATGAAACAGAGGGTGGCATGGGTGGGCCAGAGGGTGGCATGAGTAGTCAGAGAGTGGCAGTGGTGACAGAGAGTGGCAGTGATGAAGAAGAGTGTCCCAAACAGGCTGGACACGTAGAAACAACAAGTTCGCGAAACTTGCGACCCGACAGGTAAGTTCGCAATTTGCGACATTGTACAAAACCCTCGCGAACTGGCAGAAACCCACGCAAACACAAAAAAAAAAAATCCGCAAATTCGCGAGAATTCGCGGATTTTGCGGATTGCGAGTTCGCAAATCCGCAAAATTCGCGAACGCGAGATTCGCAAAATTCGCCCATGCTTACGGCTAATACATGGAGATGCACATATAGGCAGGGATGCGATGGTTCGTGTCTTTAGACAGACATGGTTCAATTCGAAATTCAGGAACATTTCAGAGGCACTCTGCCAAAGGTGCTTAACTTGTCAGGAATACAATCCTAGAAAGAAAACAGTAGTTTTACCGGGTACAGTCAGAAAAGCAGAAGGTCCTTTTGTCAGACTGCAAATTGACTTTATTCAGTTACCCCCCTGTAAAGGAATGAGGTACGTCCTTGTCATTGTCTGCCTATTGTCAAGATGGGTGGAAGCTTATCCTGCAAAGAAAAATGACGGCATTACTGTAGCCAAGTTGTTACTGAGGGAATTAATACCTAGGTTCGGTTTTCCAGTTACAATTGAATCAGATAGAGGTGGACATTTTCAAAATGAAGTAATAGGCCAGCTCTGTGAAGCATTCAAAATTACCCAAAAATTGCACTGTGCATATCGCCCAGAGGCTTCTGGAGTGGTAGAACAACTGAATGGCACTATCAAGTCAAGATTAGGAAAAATGTGTGAATCTACTGGAATGCATTGGATAGACGCCTTGACCCTTGTCCTGATGGGAATCAGAAGTATTCCAGATCGGAAGACAGGCCTGAGCCCCCACGAGATACTGATGGGAAGAGTAATGCGACAAGCATGGGTACCAGGACACAAACTGCTAAGCATTTCTGATGATTTGGTGCTAAAGTACTGCAAGCAACTGGGTGACCAAGTGCGTTCTATCTCTCACCAGATTGGGGAAGACGCCGTCGCCAGGCCAGCAACTCCAGCCCATAATCTGAACCCGAGTGATTGGGTTGTACTAAAGAAACACACCTGGTCGAGTTGCCTTGCACCGAAGTGGGGAAAACCGAGACAAGTGATTCTTATTACCACAACAGCGGTGAAGTGTGCAGGTGTGCCGAAGTGGATCCATGCCAGCCATACGAAAAGGGTGACAGAAGACGAAGAAACTGAGGCTGAAGGTTGTGCAGCTGAGGGGTCTCCTGAAGTTGGTCCTGAAGTAGCTGATGACGAACAACCGAGCACCAGTCAACATGAGTGGGTCCCAGTAATCGACCTGACATTCAATCCCATAAGAACCAGAAGAAAAACCTACTTAGATAGAGAGTGGGATAGTGAGGACGAGACAGGAATAGAAAAAGATAATCAGATCATCGAAATCCATGTCAAATCAGATAACGAGGAAGGTCAGATAGGGACAGAACAGGTTATCGACACACCTCCAAGAACTCCTGAGATTGAAAAGGGACAAATAGAAAATAGGGCGAAAGTTCAAGCAGAAGAAAATCAAAGGTTCGAAGTGCTTGAACAGGATCAGATAGAAATAGATAAATGTGTTCAGGAAGAAGAAATTGAAATAAAAGAAAGCCAAATCCAGCATACACCTGAACGAGGCCAGCTTAGTGACCAGGCAGAAGAAACAGACCCAAGACCTGGAACTAGTCAGACAGATAGGGAAGAAGAAACCATTGAAACAGATGTGCCACAACTGAACGAAAACAAAAGAGCATTTGAAGAAAGCCAAATCAAGGTGCCAGTCAAAAGATTCAAGAAGAAGAACAGGAAACCAAGGTTCATAAAAAGACTGAGACTAAGACTAAAGACTGTAGAAGAGAAACTTGAACAAAGGAAACAGGCCTCTAGTAAAACCGAACAGTCTGGAGTAAAACCTAAGAGAAGAAGTGCTCGAATAAAGAGCCAAAACAGTAAATATCAGAATCCTGAATGGACTTATCTGTTGTTGGAAGAATTTGAGAATCTTGATATAAGTGACAAAAGTGATGAAGAATTGATTTCTAACCAGAGTACTGAAGAAGAAGAACCAACCTGAAGTTGCTCTGCGTAAGAAACCTGTACAAAGTTACAAAGAGGGGTTGAAAAACTTCTTTTGAGCCAAACATGTCTGATTCCAATGTGAATGGAAGACCTAGGCGTAATTGTTGTAAAACATGTTGTCAAATATGTGTATGCAGTATAGCACTAATACTAATACTATGGATAGGACTGACTATAACCATTCCTTCTATGATGAGCAAAAACCCAAGTCTGTACCCCAATAATGACTTACCGGATGACACTGTAGAATCACATACTAGAAGTACACCACCAAGTATAGATGTACTAGACAGACCACTTAGCCTAAAACAAACAAAACTAGATTTAGAAGTATCAGATGAAGAAGACTTACACTTTAACAAGATAAAGAACAAAACTCATTGAAATGTTTTTGCAAACCTATTAGTACACTATGTAGAGACGATGGAAATAGATGACTGTTATGTCTGCATGAAGCTACCTACTTCAGTAGCTGAAGGTGTGACTTACCATCACTTACCCTTAACCTATGGAATTTCCTGTAGTATACTAACTAGCTTATTTTACAGAAGGTTACTACTCAAACCTTGACGTGACATTTTCTGAAATTCCTGTTAGAAGAAATCTGAACCCTGTACATACGACTAGAGATGTAGCTAAATATATGGGTGATTATTTTCTAACTGTAGGAAAAATTAACATAGATGACACACACAAAAACAACTTGACTTGTTCTTTACGTGAAAAGGAAAAAGAATTTCTAGATATGGTAGAAAAGAGAAGAGAGAGTTTCCCGAAGAAGGCCAAAGATAAAACTCAGAAAGTTCCTAAATGGGCAGAAAATATAGGGAGCACCTCAAATGGTGGAGCAAATGCTGCCTTGTTACTGGATTTCGAAAAGAAAGGGAAACTTTGTCTTCAGAGAGAAATGACTAGTTACTATAATAACATATTCATTGGTTCCAGTGAATGCGAACATAATTACAAGGTAATTGGGGGTTGGGGATTCAAAGATGGGTCAGAGCCAGTGTTTCCTGGAATTTATTTTATATGCGGAAACAAGGCTTATTTCAAATTACCGGACCATTGGTACGGAAGCTGGTACTTTGGTATTCTCTTTCCAGAGATATACCATGTGGGGAAAAGCACTGGAAGCACTGAAAAGACTAACAAATTAGCATGCACAAAAAGAGAGAGTGCCGGAGAAATAGTGGGAGATATTTTTAGTGCATTGATACCTGCAGTGGGAGTGACTCTGAATACACACAGAATTTGCAAATTGTCAACAGTAGTGGATCGGTTATCTACTGACACTGCTGGAGGTTTCCTGATGGTCAATACCGAAATGGTTGCGATCAGATCTATGGTTTTAAAAAAACAGGCTCTTAACACCTTATTAGCAAAAGAGGGCGGAGTCTGTAAATGTTGAAAGCGCAACATTGTTGCACTTACATACCTGACAAAAGTGTGGAGATTAAAAGGTATGTGAGGAATATTACAAATTTGGAAAAAGAGCTCAAACCACTGGAAGTTGACAGTGCCTGGAAGAGACTAACTGATGGTCTCTCCTCTGTAGGTCATTGGTTTTCTAACTTAGGGAAAAGTCTTTTGAGTAAAATACTGAGGCCAATCATGGGGATAAGTATAGTAGTGTTTATCATATTCATTTGTTGTAAATGTCGCAAACATCAGAAAAAGTACACTGTGAATAAGAGAGTAGTGAAGAGAAATGTGGATGAATTGGAACTGGAGGAACTGAATAATCAAATTTAAAAAAGGGTGAAAAATTCTCACCCTAATAAGGAAATGAAAGAAAAGATGAATTGAATGCTTGAAGAAATTGAACTGGGAAAAATGTGACAAGTTGGCATCTGGTTTCATTAATAGTGATGATAGTAAATATCATCAAAGAGGGGATTGATGGAGCAAGTATTCGCACGTTATGCGACTTGCTTGTATTCATGAACCTCGAATAACCTTAACTCTGTAATCAATTTGTTTGTCTCACTAATATTGCACATTTTACACTACACGGGGTGTCCCAGAGTAGCTTGCTTATGTGTTTACTAAACATTATTAACGCTTGCCTTTAAAATGGTCGCTGCTTTGCGGGAATTTAGTCTGCGCATGCGTCGGTCATACCCATGTGATGTGACGCACTCGCAGTTCTGGAGGGAACTTGTTCCTCATGCGCAGTATTGCTAAAATGGCCGCTTTGTTTTCTCACATGCTCCGTGCTTGCATTGCCGCTTTGCAAAGCTGTCTGTTCTGCCTAACTCCTAATGCTATAGTTATTATAAAGTAAGGGCTGTGGTATAGCCAATCATGGTATACAGTGTATTCATTTTTTCTGTGTTTCTAAAATTGTTTTCGCTTACTTTTCATGTATCGTTCTCCGTGGGCCTGAGAGGCACTTGCTACTCATACATATTTGAAGTTCCTATGGTCCCAGTCACATGATGAGGGGAAATGAACCTGGCCGCAGTGGAAGTCAGCCAGCTGGCAACCAAGGCTAAGATGTTCATGAGAACGCGACCTGCAACCCAGCAAGACGAAGCTGAACTGTACCTGCACTTGCTACATTTGTATAAAACAGTGTACCCTATTGTCTTCTAAAATCCTCATGCCATGGGAACTGGAATGTAAGGGGTGGGTTCGAAAATGAATATTAAGCCTGAAAAAGTCTAAATTTTAGGAGGTACCATGACCTAACCTCCTCCCTTGCCCAATCAGAATTTAGAGAAACTTTCACTTGCAACATTTGTGGGTGGTACATTGACCCGAAAACAGTATAATTAGACTAGGTTTAGCTAGAGAAATTGTCCGACTTGTCCGAATAGCTGACCTGTCACTGACCAAACGAACCCTATAGGTGAATGATACAGAGAGATGCGGAGCACTCTGTCCGTAATTTCTACAGACTCAGTCGGGGTTTGGGAGACCTTAAGTGCTGTCGAAGCACTTTGCTGGGAGATTCGAGAACCCAATCGGGGTTATTGGCAGATTCCTTGCAGAGAGGGGGTAGCGCAGGCGTTGCATCCGAAGCTGCAAGTGTTGGTCGTACCCTTTGGTAAGCCCGGTCCTGATCCAAATCCTGGGGTTATCCTGTCCTGACTGTCCATGAGCCATACCTGCTCGCCTACTGGCAGCCCAAGTCCTTGAGGGACCTTTCCCGCCTTTTCCAACTGACCCGTGGTCAGGGTTAGTCTTTAACCTATCCTAGGTAAATATAACTGAGTGTGGGTGTTTGTCTATCTCAGCTTCTCTCTCTTGTCCAGAATAAAGCATAATTGCCTAAGTCTTTTACCTTGTTTTCCATAAATAAGGTTTTTCGTGCAAACTTGTCTATTAGCATGTTCCATTCTCTCCCTACCCTTACTCGAATACAGAATCGTATGCATATATAGTTTGTTCCATCCTTACCCTCCCTTTAGAAAACAAGTACATCTGGATAAATCAAATTGCATAAGTTTTGTTTCTTATAAACCGTTAGTGAAACTCGAAAGTCTACTTTGATTAGTATGTTCCCTTTTTTTACTCGCCATTAGTGAAGTTGTGGAAGTCTGCTGGTTTAAAATAGCGTGTTCCTTATTTTCCCTTCCCTTTATTTTCGATTTCTAAATGATTCTTACTCTCATTCATAGCTATACCATATTTTTAATTCTAGTTATAAACAGTTTGATCAGTGTAAATTTGTGGCTCATGGCTATAGAGGATGAAGAAAATTAGATAAAGGTTATGAAAACTTCTTGCGTCTGTGGTTATTATACATTTCAACTGTTTTCCAAATGTTGCATGGTAGTTTTATGCTTTTTACCTACTCCCAAAACTAGCTCCTGATCCATTGTGATCTTAGGTACCTGTTACAAGGATTGGTAAGTCCGGTACACAAAAAGAAAGGAATAAACTGAATTGCTGATAACAGCGTGTAGGTTACCTGATTAAAGTATACATGAAAATTATTTTATGGGCCCGAGTGCGCATTATGTTTGGTCGGGTGACCTGCGCGCTCTTTCAGTCAGTCCTTTAATCCAATCTACAAGTGACTATGATAAAGCAGTCTTCCTAAGTGTGACTGGTTTCGAGGTTTCAATTAATTACAACACAAAATTTCAGCTTCTTTGCAATCTAAAAAGGTCAGACTGAAGCATATAATTTATTTCAGTTTGAAAGCTTTATTGAAATATTAGTTATAAAACCAATAAGGTGGCAACAGTAGAACAATAAAGAAACAGATACATTATGCAGTAAGTGAAGCAAATATATACTACTGAAGGCACTAGTAAAGAATCAAAGCATTTTCTAATTTTTGGAAGGGAAGAGGGGGGAGGGGAGGGAGGGTAGAAAGGGATATGATGATAATAATCCTATAAATATAAGCATAAACATAAACATTGTTGGCAAGAAAGTCAATTGTACAATAAATACATAAGAGAAAGGAAAGAATTATACAATGCATTAAAAAATGGAACTAAGAAACTGTGAAATCTGTGGAAGAAAAAACTGTAAGCAGGAGCACAACTGTTCAAGGAGGTTTAAAGTTGTCAGAAGATAATGGAGTATAATTACTTTTGGCAGATTGATCAAGGTATAGAGTAAGAGGCAACCAATAAAGCTCAACATCGCGGGAAGGTTTACAGGAGGAGGCAAAGGCGACATCCATTCTGTGGGAGTGACATATAAGATTCCACCAACAAGTGACGGAAAGTTTGGTGAGGGACTTCCAATTGGATGCGATGAGATGGAGGGCAACGGCTATCATAAGATCAAAGCGACCAAGTGAATGTGTGGGGAGATCTAAGGAGTCAGAAAGACTTCCTAAAAATACTAAGGGAGCAGAGTAGGGAATAGAAATATTGAAAATGCGGGAAATGCGGGAGCAAACCTGAATCCAAAAGGTTTGAACTGAAGGACAGAGAAAGAAAAGATGAAAGAGATCAGCATTAGGAGTGTTGCATGTCCAGCATTTGGTTTCAGAGGAGGGAAGGAAACGAGAAAGAGAAAGAGGAGAAAGATAGAGCCTATGATAGAAATAAAAGATGGATTGAGTGAGAGAGGCAGAACGAGAGGTCTTCAAAGATTTAGTCCAGAGCTTATCCCAAATCGAAACAGACCATGAGCAATCCAGATCTTTTTCCCAGGACAACTCCAATTTTGATTTGTTACGTTCAGGATTAGGAGCGGAAAAATAACGGTAAATAAGAGAAGCTTTAGGAATAGTGGCTAGAATAGTAAGAAGAGGGGAAGAGGGGAGAGGTAGTTCTGCAGATGGGAGAGAGTAATAACGATCAAGAACAATTTCCATAAGAATATAATATTTCTGTGCAAACGAGCGGGGGCAATAAAACTGCAGTTGAAATTGAGGAAAAGAACGAGGTGAAGAACCATCAAAAAGATGGTGAATCCAAATGATACCTTTTGATCGCCAGGAAGGCCAGGCAATAGGTCTGTTACGTAAAAGAACGAGTGAATTATACCAAATGGGCATAAGCAGAAAGGATTCTCGAGACACGGGTGATATAGAGAATAAAGGTGTCAAAAGAGAAGAGGTATGTTTGAATAATGGCGATTTAAGATAGGGAGACTTAGATGTGAAGTGAAGTGTATCTTGAAAGGAAAAGGGTAACATTAAGGAATGTTCAATATGAAGCCAAAGTGGAGAAAAAGGTGACGGTTCTGGAGATAACCAACGAGAAGCTTGACGAAGAGAGAAAGATTTATGGTACAGGTGAAAATCAGGGAAATTGACCCCTCCATTTGACTTAGTTCTACGGAGAGATACTAAGGATATACGAGGTTTCTTCTGTTTCCAAAGAAATTTGGATATTACAGAATCAATGCGACAAAAATAGAGAGCGGGAATATGAACCGGAAGCATGGCGATTAGATAAATCAGAATCGGAGCAATCATCATCCTAACAGAATCCAGACGACCCCACCAAGAGAGAAAGAGGGGATTCCAAGAAGAAAATAAAGATTCAATTCTCGAAATAACCGCATTCATATTAAGTTTGATAGAAGATGAGATGGAATTAGAGAAGAGAACTCCAAGGTATTTTATCTTAGTAGTGGTCCAAGCAAAACCAGTCGAAGAAAAATAGTGCGGAAGGCAAAATTTGGTTAATGGGATAATTTCTGTTTTATCAGAGTTGATCTTATATCCTGAGATAAGGGAAAACTTCTCAAATTCTTCTAACAAGGAAGGGACAGAAGTCTCTGGATCTCAGATGAATAAAAGAATATCATCTGCATAGGCAGACAATTTGAGATGTTGATCTCCATATGGAAAGCCAGAAATTGAGGGATTATTGCGAATAGAAGATAGAAAAGGTTCAAGAGCTAATATAAATAGAAGGGGAGAGAGAGGACAACCTTGACGAACTCCGCGTTGAAGCACAAAGGGGGAAGTGAGTTGACCATTTACAAGGACTGAGGCTTTGGGCGTTGAATAAATTAAAGATATTAAGGAAATGAACTTAGGACCAAAACCATGCCATTTCAGAGAAGCCAATAGAAAAGACCAATCAACCCGATAAAAAGCTTTTTCAGCGTCGACAGAAATAGCTGCTAGTGGAATGGAGAGAGAAGAGGCTTTATTTAAAACGTTGAGAAAAAGTCTAGAATTATCCGACGTGAGACGACCCTTTACAAATCCGCATTGTTCTTTTCCAATGAGGTGAGGCATAAAAGGGTCAAGGCGTAAGGCTAGCAGTTTAGCAAATAACTTATAATCCACATTAACTAGGGATATTGGTCGGTAATTCTTGCAAAACTTAGGATTGCGGCCTTCTTTAGGGATAAGACAAATAGTCGCATCCTGAAAAGAACCTTGAGCAATACCAGTAGAACAAAAAGACTGAAAAAGAGAAAGTAAACGAGGTAGAAGAAGATCGGAGAAGTGTAAGTAGAATTCAACCGGAAATCCATCCGGGCCGGAGTTTTGCCTTTGGTAAGAGATGTTAATGCAGTAGAGAGTTCGTGAAGAGTTAAGTCTGTTTCGATGTCTGAGAATTGAAGTTGGGTTGTATTTGGTTTAGGCAATTTATCAAAATAAGATTGAAGAAGAGCAGGGGAAGGTGGGTTCTCAGGAGTATACAAGGATTCATAAAAAGATTGAAATTGTTCTAAAATATCTTTATCTGTGTGCAAGAGAACATTTGAGGGGGAATAGATAGAATCAATAAGAGTACGCTCTTTGCGTGACTTAAGATAATTAGCAAGAAGTTTACCTGATTTGTTACGTCCACCATAATAACGAGCACTGCTTCGAAGAAGAAAGGTGGATGCCGAATCGGTGGTGAGTTTATTGAACGAAAGTTTGGCCTTAATAAGGTCTGGAGATACATGAGTGGGGGAAGAAGTATAAAATTGATGTTCTAGAGTCTTGATATGAGCGAGGGCAATCTTACGTTTTTGAGTAAACTGTTTCTTCTTTTTGGAAACGAAGTCGATAATGAAACCACGGGCCGTGGCCTTGAAAGAGTCCCAAAGGACATGAGGGGATGTTTGTGGGTCAGAATTAATCTGGAAGAATTCGGAAGTGAAAGAACGAAAAGAAGAAGAGAAATGGGGGTCAGTTAGTAAGGAGGAATTAAAACGCCAACGAGAAGATGCAGGAGTAGGAGGAAGGAGGTCAAAGGCTGTAACAATAGGAGCATGGTCAGAGATTACAATAGGTTCAATAGAGGAAGACAGAAGATTTTGAGACGAGGAGGAGGAAAGGAAGATATAATCTAGACGTGAAAAAGAGGCATGTGGAGGGGAAAAGAAAGAGAAATCTAAAACATCAGGGTGAGTAAGTCTCCAAGAATCTACTAAATGAGCTTGTGTAATGGTGTCCAGAAACTGTTTATGAGGTTTGTGTGGAGCAAAGCGAACAGATGATTTGCGATCAAGGAAAGGATCAAATATCTGATTACATTCGCCACCTAAAATAAAGTACTTATCTTTATGTTGAATACATTTGGAGGTGATTAATGGCCAAAATGAAGAGTCAAAATTAGTAGGATCATAAACATTAAATACAGTAATAGGAATTGAGTCAATAAGGAGTTTAGCTAATACCCAGCGACCATCTTCATCCCTTTCTTCCAAAATAATCTTACATTTGAGTCGCTTGTGGATCAGAATAGCAACTCCATTCTTTTTATGAGAGGCAGGGGTAAATAATACAGTACCAACCCATTGTCTTTTTAACTTCAAGGATTCAAGATCAGAAAGGTGAGTTTCTTGAATAAGTGCAATGTCAGGGTTATATGAAGATAAGTGGGATAACACTCTCTGCCATTTAATAGGATTGTTAAAGCCTTTCACATTCCATGAGACAACTTTAAAGGTTAAAACCTGGGAAAATATACAGGATAAAAGAGTGCAAAAACATTGGTACAAACAACAAGCCAACAATTAAATACTGAGAAAAAAGACAGAAAGAGTAAGAAATGAAAAAGGAGAGGGGAAGGGGGAAGAGGAAAAGGGGGAAAGGAAGGAGAGACATCAATAGGAAAGGAAGAGACAGAAAAGACAGTACAAATCCAAAGGATGACTGCAAAAAACATACCTGATGGGGAAGGTATACAGAGGGAGGTGGGGAAGTGGTGATGAGTAACAAGACGGGTAAGACCAGGAACAGAAGCATGACCGCACCGGGACCTCACAGGACCACAAAGGAGAAAAAACATAGGATGAGGGGAAGACCGGTACACATCTGCATAAGGGAAGAAAGAGAACAATTAATATGAAAAACATGCAAGGGACAATACAAGATAAAAAACAAGAAAAACAGCTGGAATACAAGTGATGGGGATTTCGTTGAAAAGTATATAACATTAACAAGTGAACATATTCAAGAGGAATGAATGAATTACTAAGCAACAATATTCAGGTATTATAAGTCATAAGGGATAAGAGACACAGGAAACCATAGAACTCTTAGAGAGCACAATCAATAAAATAAAAACAATTGTCAGCCACTGTTTGAAGGTGATGAATCCATTCCTTCATTGTTGTGCAGAAGGATGAAATTTCGTAGCTCTCCAGGATCTTGAAAGGACCAAGATTTGTTTTGGTAAGTTACTCTGAATGTGCAAGGATGGAACAGACCATAATGCGCTCCAAGAGAGCGCAGCGAAGGACGAAGAGCTAAAAATTCTTTACGTCTGGAGGCAGTAGCATTAGAGACATCTTGAGACAAATACACACGTTGACCAAGCCAGGAGATTTGTTTTTTAGCTCTAGCTGCGGATAGAATGGAGAGAAGGTCTGTGAATTTCAAAAACAGGATGATAACACCTCGAGGTTTCGTGGAAGTAGATGTACATGAACCAAGTCTGTGAGCCCTTTGAATACTAATGGATGTAGAAGGTGGCATATCTAAAAGTTTCGGTAGGAAGGTGGTGAAGTAAGTGACTGGATCATCTCCCTCCAAATTCTCCGGCAAACCGTAAATACGTAGGTTGTTCCTCCTATTTCGATTTTCCAAATCCTCTGTATGTTGTTGCAAGGATAGAACAGTCTTCTCCAGAGCTACAATGCGTTGTGTGTTAGATTGGACTTCTGGAAGTTGTTGTTCAATAGAAGAGATTCGGGTATCCATAATGTCCCATTTGTCCTTTAAAAGTTGCATATCTTTACTTGTGTCTTCAATAAATGGGCGTAGTGCTCGAATCTCCTCCAAAATTAAGTCAATAGAAGATGAAGCAAGAGGTGCATCTGGTGCTGGAGAGTCTTGCTTCAAACGCTTAATAGAAGTCGCAGGAGGCGAAGATTTATTTGTTGATGACTGCCCTAAAGAGGAGCGATGAGAAGATAAAGTCACCATCTTGGAAGACTGTGGAGTTGAAGGTACAACACCTGGAGGACTCACAGAATACTTTACAGTAGGAGTGAAAACAAAGTTTGGTTTACGTAGGTTCACCATAAGAGAAAAAATGGAGACAGAGATGCCTTTGGTATATTAGCACTCCGACAATAAAAGTAAGCACTAGAGTTGTTTGAAGGAAAGTGCACCTAAGTTAGCAAGAGTCAATAGACATTCAGTAAGTTCCGTAGAGAGAACAAGGCCTTCGAGGAAAATTATTATAATGAGGGACTTACCATTCTGCAAGTAAGCATTATCAAAGTTGGAAAGAGTCACAGTGAAGGCAAATATAGGTACATATTACAATAAAAAGTCACTTTGCAATTGGGTATTTCCTGTGTATCCACCAAGAAACCTTACAAGGAATATAAGGTGAGTATACCATACAGAACAAAAGGAGAAGTCATCAATGGAAGAACAAAATGTATGGTACGAATAGGACTGAAGAGACCATGAGGAAATATTCTGCAGCAAAGGACCGTGTTCCAAAAATGTATCTTTGTTCCAAGGTGACAAGATAAATAAGTAACTTGTACTAGGTCAAGACCTTATAGACACGTCGAGAATATTATGTAAAAAAAAGCTGCAGCTCTCAAATCAGTCGCGGCTTGTAGGAGTGGTGGTGCTGTGATGCACTATTCAAAGACGTGTTATAAGGCAGGGCACAGAACACAGTAAAGCTGGGAATGTAGCATGCTAAAGCATTCCAGTATGCAAATAATTAGTTTCCTGAAGCAAAATGAGCAGACCAGGCAATAAAAACAAAAAAAAGTCACTGAAGAAACGCCTGTATTTTGATAAGCTCAGCAGACATTAGAACACCTTCATAGAGAGTGAGGGTCAAATATGGCACGTGAACTGGCAAAAGGTTTCAAAGGAGAAAGAAAAAAGAGTCCTGTGGTAATGTTCCAATTTACTGCATATCCTCAAAAAGCTTTAAAGGCATGACAAAAGAAGAAAAAACAACCAAAGGAACATGTTGTCCAGGGTGCTGGCAAAGCGGCATCAACAGAGCGGTGAAGCACTGTGACTATTCAACTCAGTCACTGCATTCGGGAGCTATCAGTGCCATGACGCATTAAAAAAGCGCTTATAAAAAATATTGCACATGGGCCAAAACTAGTCACAAAAACGATGTATTGTGACCCAAAAGCGCACAGGGGAAATGAATGCACATCAGTGTGTGCATACCTTGTGTCCATTAAACGATTGAATTCCGGCGGAGTCACTCCCCGGCGTCTGACATGGCGCACCCTGAGGTAAAATACTCGTGCAGGCGTTCGGGTCAAAGGAGCTGGCCTCGGAAGTCCAAAGTCGGTCAAAACGTCCCCAGCATGTTCCGACTGCAGCTGCCACCAAGTGTTGCAGGAACGTTCCCCAAATCACGGGCAAAACCTCCGTGAAGTGCTACAGTGCGGCGGAGCTCTGAATATAGCCGGCCATCTTGCTCGGCGTCCAAGCCATGCCCCGCGAAGCATATTATTTAAATAATTACATTTTGTTATATTACAATTTAAAAATAAATATATTATATTTTAAAATGTTGAGGTTAGTCTGTTTTGGAATTTGTCATTAAAATTAATATTTATATTATAGATAATGTTTCTTGGGGGATTTAGGGTACTGTATTTTAATGTTAGATTAATTATAATGACTTCATTTCTGGATAGAGATCCATCATAAATATTGTGTTAGCAATTTAAAAAAAAAAAATAAACCATTGTGGTACATTATTTGTGTTTATCTTTTAACAATTAATATATTTTTTAATACTTCTATTTTTGCATTTTTTTATTTATGAGTCATTGATATTTTATATATAATATTTAGGGTTTATAATTTCAACAAATCTTTTAACACCATCGCTGCTGCAGCAATTCCCCTCCTGTGCTGCAGATTGTGTACTCCCATTGTTCATGACGAGCTCAGCTCGTCATCAGCACAGCTCAACCGTGCCTCATGACGAGCTGAGCTCGTCATGAGCATCGAAAGGGTTAATATTACAAATAAAGAAATGTTGGAATAGTATTTTTTACCCCTCTCAAATGTAAAACACTTTCACTGATGTTTCTTGTACTGTTTTTGAAATAGTAAATCATACTGCAGCACATTATGAACTTTCTCCAATGGTTGGGGTGGAGGATAAACTAGTATTTTTTTACTACTTTGCCAATTATTACATTTCCACATTTCGATTGGTAGGTGTTGGTTCTGGCCCTTTCTGCAAGGTCACCCCAGATTTTAGCATTCCTTTGCTGAACCTATTTTTGTTGCCTTTTAGGACTCTGCACCTTTTACTCTTGCTAACCAGTGGTAAAGTGCTTGTGCTCTCCCTTCTAAACATGGTAAAATTGGTATACACCTAATTAGATTATATAATTACTTATAAGTCCCTGGTATATGGTGCAACAGGTACCAAGGACCTGTTAATTAAATGCTAATAGTAGGCTGCAGCACACATTCTGCCACCCCCTTAAGTAGCACGTAAAGCATGTCCCAGGCCTGCCACTGCAGCCTGCAGAACAGTTTTAAACTGGCAAAAGGAGGGATTTGGGGGGCAGCCGAACTCAGTGAGGTCTGCTCCTGGGCAACTTGGAAGGGGGTGGGGCAGGCGGAGTAATGGGCATTTTGTGGGTTTTGGGCTACATTGGGAATAGCCAAATTGTAGCGCAATTTCATTTATAGCCCAAAGGGTATAAGGGCCGTCTTCGCGCTTCCCCAGCCACCATTTTAGCTTTGGTGACCTGGTGGCTGGGAGCGCTGTAGGATTTAGCATTTTTTGTGTGTACGCATTTGCTGTAGTGTAGGTAGTTAAGCCTTCTCAGTGTAGGGGTTTTGTTTAATTTGTGATGTATGGCGACTGAGAACGACCGCGTGCTCGAAGCGGTTCGCTTACTGAGAGAGTCCGGCTGGCTGGATCTACTCATGCCAGAGGCCTCGGAGAGCACGCTCCCGTTGAGGTGCGCGTTGGCTGGGGTGGGTTCTGCGATGGTGGCTTGCTCGCCTCTCCGGCATGCCCGGAAAGAGAAGGTGAGTGTTGGGGGCCAAGCGAGCGTTATGAGCCCCTGCAAACATTGTCGCGATGAGTTGGGTGGGAGGTTGCCTGCGGTCTCAGAGGTGCGGGGAAGAAGGGCCCAGAAGGGAAGCACGGCCCGGGCCTACCTGACGAGTTCTCCAGTGTCGTGGGGCTACTCATATGCGAGGATAGCGGCCCAGAGCGTGACTATTGATGTGGAGCCTCCCTCTTCAATGGGGGCTCCGGTGTGGGTTAGCGTGGGCGGGGCCAACGGGAGGCTTGATCGCCACGGAGCGGTTCCGAGCAGCGGGGGGAGGAAGATGTTGAGGCTATGGCCCCAGGCGGTAGAGCACGGGGGCAATACGTGCCCCAAGGAGAAGGGGAAGCAAGGGAAGGGGACGCTACTGGCCTGTGGTGCGGGCCCCCAGGGGCAGATAGACAGGAGATTGCCACTGGAGGAGGGCACTGGGAGGCAGGGCAGGAAGGGCAGAAAGGGGTCCAAAGAGGCCTTGACTCTGGCTCTGCCGGCGGCTTTTGGTAGGGCAGATGGAGGGGGTGGGGATATGGGGGGTGGTGGGGGGCTTCAGGGACAGAAGGGGAGGACAGGGATGCCTTGCGGGGGTAGAGGAGGCGGTGGTCTCCCATAGGATTGGTAGGGAGCGCCCGGGACTGGGAGGGGCTGGATATCTTCTCATATGATGTTGGGGGGGGGGGGGCACAGTGAGTGGGGCGGAGCATGGGGATGGGTTTTGGTCATGGGGAGACTGGGGGCATGGGGGTGGGGGACAAGGGGCAGTCTGGAAAAGCGGGGTTCCCTGGAGGACTGTTGGGGGGCCAAGTGGGGCCGGTATGCGGGACGCGGCGGGCTTGGAATTGAGCAATGGGGAGGAAGACCAGTTTGATAGGGCGGAAGTGGTAGATCTTGGCCTGGTGGGGCGAGCATGGGCAGGGAGTACGCTAGAAGTAGGCAGGAAGAGGAGTTGGGATGGGAGAGAGAAGATGGGTAGGCCCGGCACACCAGACCATTCCTTTTTCTTGCAGAAGGTGGAGCAACGATGAGTGCCAGATTTGGCAGAGCAGGGAGCAGCTTGATGGCGCCAAGGAGAAGGGAGGGTGGAGCCTCACGCGGAGTACCCGGTACCAGCGGGGGATCATGTCGCGGTTGGCATAAGGAGGCCAAGGGCAGGCTCGTCCGCCCCAACACCCACTGGGCCTCAATGGTCCGGGGGACACCGTGGAAAGAGGAGCTCCAAAGACAGACATTTGAGTGGTGTTAGGAGGGGGCAGTCTGCACCTCTGGCTGAGAAAGCTTGTGGTTCCAGGGAGGAGGAACTAGATTATGATAAAGATAGCATGGAGGAGGGCGAGTTAAAGGACATGCAGGACAAGGAAGGGGGGGGCCGAGCAATGCTGTGTGTAGTGTGTTCCAGGTGGCAGGAGTACTGCAAATTCAGGCATGACTGCTCCCATTGTGGATGCAGAGATGCATTGGTCAATTGCTTTGGGGGAGGGCAGGGGCAGCAACAAATGAACCAGCAGTGGCAGTCAGGGGGGGTTTAGGATGGGGGGACAGCAGCAACAGCCTTTCACGGGTGGGTGAGGAGCTAAGAGGCCTGGGCCAAAAGGCTTGTACTCCGGTTAGAACAGACCAATTGATTGCAGCCCTGCAGAGTTATTGTGACGAAGAGGCTGCAAGAAGGTTTTCAATTGGTGTACGGGGGACTTAAGACAAGAAGGTGGGCAGAAAATTTACAGTCAGCGAAAGAGCACCTGGACATAGTGCAGGAGAAATTGGATAAAGAGGTGCGTGAGGGCCGCATGGCGGGACCCTTTGTGGTTTGGCCAATGCAAAATTTGATTGTGTCACCCATAGGATTGGTGCAGAAGAAGGAACAAGGGCTGTTCCGTTTAATACAACATTTGTTGTGGCCAGAAGAGGGCTCGGTGAACGATTTCATTGACGAAAGTGAAGCTACTGTGTCCTATTCATCAGTTGACGTGTCCATGTCCTTAGTAGTGACTGCGGGCGCAGCAGCGATAATGCCAAAGTACGACATAAAGTCAGCTTTCCGGTTGCTTCCAGTCCAACCGGATGATTGGGATCTTCTGGATATCCATTTCAATGGTAAATGGTACATGGACAAAGCATTACCGATGGGGTGTTCTATGTCTTGCGCACTTTTTGATTGCTTCAGCACGTTCCTGCAATGGTTGTTTTCAGAAAGGACGGGTCACCAAAGAGTAACACACTACCTGGATGACTTTTTCTTTGTGGGCACCTCAGACTCCACGGACTGCCAGAAGGCGCTGGACAGTTTCAATGAGATCATGATGGAACTTGGGGTGCGGTTGGCACCGGAAAAGACTATGGGGCCCTGCACGACTCTGTCCTTTTTGGGCATTGAGTTAGACTCTCAATTGATGGAGGCACACCTTCTGGAGGACAAAAAGCAGCAAATGTTGGGGCTGCTGGCAACAATTTTGTCAAAAAGCAAGTTCACTGTGAAAGAGATTCAGGTGCTGTTGGGCCACCTCAAGTTTGCTTGTAGAGTGGTGAGAGTAGGACGGACATTTTGCAGGTGATTGGGCAGGGCGCTAGCAGGACAGAGACCTCCTCATCATCATGTGCGGCTCTGAGGGTGTCAGAGAAGACTTGTGAATGTGGCAGTATTTCTTGCAGAACTTCAATGGCATCCCCTTGTTGCTGGAGGGTGACATGGTTTGGGATGTACAGATTTTTTCTGATGCCGCAGGTAGCAAGGGTTTTGGACTCTACTGGCAAGGGAAATGGTGTGCAGAGCAGTGGTCAGCAGAGTGGTTGGGGGGTAGGAGTATGGCCGTTTTGGATTTTTTCCCACTGGTAGTGGTGGTCAAACTATGGGGCGAGCAGTTGGCACACAGGAAGGTAGCTTTCAAAATTGTTAACATGGCGGTTGTGGAAATTGTGAACCACCAGTTGGCCAGGGATGAACAAGTTTTGAAATTACTGGAGGCATTTGTGTTGGGCTGCTTACGTCATGATATTGCTTTTCGAGCAGTGCATGTGGCAAGATTGGACATTGACATAACGGATGCTTTGTCTCGTTCACAGTGGGGGAGATTCTATGGGCTAGCCCAGGATGCAGACAGGACCCCGACCAGCATGCTGCAGCATTTGTGGTACGTAGGCAACACAGGATGTTGCCGCTGGTTTTAGGGTCTCTTGCTCAATCCACGAAGACAGTGTACAGGGCAACATGGAATGAACTTTTGCGCTCAGGTGCTAGACGGCCGGACTCACTGCCTCTTCTAAGGGAGGACGTGATACAGTTCATCCTAGATCTGCTTGATAAAGGACTTTCTAGGGTTACGCTTGCGGGTAAACTGGCAGAGATTGCATTTGTGGGGAAATTGTTGTGGGATAATGCGCCATCCGTAGGAGAAATCGGGATGCGGATACTGGAGGGTTGAGCTTGGGAATGTAGTCCTGCAAGCAGTGTTAGGAACCCCATGTCTTGAAGTTTGCTAAGGAGAGTTATTCAGACTTTGCCAGGGCTGTGTACCGATCATATGAGGTGTTTCCTTTCTCCACACTGAGGGCGTGGATGTTTTTTGGGCCCTTTCGGGTCTCAGAAATGTTAGGAATGAATTCCGGGGAAGGGCTTCTATGGAGTGCGGTGTCAATTTACAGGAATAGGATTTGCATTTGGCTGCAAAAATCTAAAACAGATCAGAGGGGAAGGGGTAAATGGATGTCCTTGCAGGCTGCCGAACTGCAGCTGACTTGCCCATGTAGGAGGGAAGCAAAGTGGAGAAACCTTGCTCACGGCTAGGTGTGTTTAGTTTTCGTACATTCAAATGGGCAGAGTGCAACAGCTTCCCAGCTTTTAGCAGTTTTGAGGAAAGCACTTGCGGAACTTGGGATTGATGGTAAGGGTTTTGGGACACATTCATTCAGGATTGGGGCAGTGTCGGGAGCGAGCAATAGTGGCTGGGGCGAGGAGATAGCATGAAGTTGGGTAGATGGTCTTCGGATTGCTACCACGCTTTGTGCGGAGCGCATCGGGGGGATGTAACACGTTTCTGTTGTTTTCTCCTGCTCATTCAATTTTTCTTGTTTCAGGTTCGGTGATGGGTCCCCTCACCAGATGTAGTGTAGTTCCTATATTCCCAATAGGCTCTGTGCATTGGAATAGTATATCCTATAGAATAGACATAGGACTGAGGTCGACTAGGTCTCTATCGAATATACTAAATTTAATATTGAGTGCCAGCTAGCTCAGAGGTCACTAGAAACTTTCTCGAATTCACAAGAAGGGATTTGTTTCTGACAACCGCATAAACATGACAACTTTGTTTCCCAAGAATAAGAAATATATCTCTCAGTGTCATAGAAATAATAGATAAGTATTTCACTCAGTCAATCGTGCATGCTTCGTTTCAACAGAATTGTTGAGAAATAGAGAGACAGGCGTTTTCAATAAAAAGGTTTATTGAACAGTCTTCTTTCTCATACAAGAAAAGTGAACTGCTACAATCATTAGGCAGACTGCAAAGTATAATGAGTACAACGAGAATAGTATTATAAAATTATACTGTAAAAGCATTGTATGGTTTCTAAGCCATATAAAAATACATACATAAATATACAGGCTAAAAGTACTCAACTGGTGCTTCTAAAACACGCCTACCGCAATGTACCTAACCTAAGTCTAGCTCGCGGGAAAAAGTAAGTATTGTGTAGCATAGGTTTAGTTTTTCTTTGCCAAGAATCTACCAAAGGTTTCTCTAGGCTCTAATCAGCTCCATACCTTAGTTTAGAATGAAGGAGGTCTGGCATCTCTGTCTCTGGACTCGATTTCCCAACACCCCGCAAGGGGAGCTTGGAAACACTTGAGCTGGATTCTCGGCAGGAGAAGGGCAGCCTCTTGATCAGTGCATCAGCTGGAGAGTCGGCTTCCTTCTGCATTTGGTGTAGGGAATAGTTGTTCTTTGCAAAGTACAGGAGTTCTTGGACAAATCAATATTCAGGCAAGGGGAAGTTCCTTAACTGCTTAAGCCGATTTTCCAAGAAATCGTTGTGACGTTTGGTACGGGTGAAAGTTTCCATGCCTGTATTTGGGTAGCATGGGCTATGCCTAAATAAGGGATTGATTTCTATGCCTATATAAGGGCAATGTGAATTGTACCTATATAAGTGCATGAATCGGGAAAATTCACTTGGAGCTCTAAACGCCACACAACACAGGGAGATGTCTATCTGGATTGTAGGACATTCCTATGTAAAATGGGCACAGGTCCAGGCCCTCGCCAGTTATTTTGGGGAGGATTTAGGATTTAATAAAGATTTGTTTAAAGTTTGTTGGAAGACCGGGGGGCATGCGATGGAAGGAGCTGTTGCAGGTTCTGAATGGCGTCTTGGTGGCAGGTAGGTGCCCCAACGTGATGGTGATCCATCTTGAGGAGAATGACATGGTCAAGGAAACAAGTTTGACTTTAATGAGGAGCATGAAGCGGGATTTGTCGTTGATAAAGCAGCAGTGGTTGGGTTGTGCCCTCATTTGGACAGAATGTGTTCCTCGTAGGGTCTGGAGAGGTGCGGTTAATCCGGGGGCGGTAGCCAAGGTCCTGAGTAAACTCAACACTGAAATGGTGTGTTTTTGTCAGCATCTGGGTTTTTCTAGGATTGGGCATAGGGACATTAAGTAAGATACACCGGGTTTCTACAGGGGAGATGGAGTGCATTTATCCAGGTTTGGTATGGATTTGTACCTACTGGAAATCAGGGAGTTCCTGGCCAGGTTGTTGAATGTGCAACAATGCTAATGGGTCATACCTAAGAGGCTGGGGGGCAGGAAAATGG
This sequence comes from Lissotriton vulgaris, assembly GCF_964263255.1. Classification (NCBI taxonomy): domain Eukaryota; kingdom Metazoa; phylum Chordata; class Amphibia; order Caudata; family Salamandridae; genus Lissotriton; species Lissotriton vulgaris. Next base: position 648,450,454 of record NC_141698.1, on the reverse strand, counting down.
GGAGGCGGTGTTTCTGCCTACTCTCCCACTTTTCCTGGGTGGCGGGGTTGTTGAAAGTTGGCCAAGATTGGCTGAAGTTTTTAGTTAAGTGTGGGTAGTTTGTGAGCAGGGGCAGGGAAAGGGTAACCGTGTAGGCTAAGTTTAGACTAGATGTTTGTTAGCTACAGTTGCACAAAGGCAGGTAGAGGTTTGGATCATTGGAGGATAGGATTTGTAAATGCATTATTGTGTACAATTGTGTAATATGGTTGTTATGTAATGTTATTTTGTATTCGGCAGGGTGGGGGATTTGATGTGGGGATCGTAGGGGTGGGGGGAACAAGGGGTCAGGTCATTTATGTAAAGTGAGGTTTTAGTTTTGTAAGGGAGTTACCAGTGTCAATAAATAAAGATATGCACCTGCTTCAATAAAGCGACCTATTACACACATAAAAATTGGTCTCGGTTTGGCTTGCCCCGCTCCCTCCCAATGGAGTTTTGGGGGGCAGCTGAACGCAGTGAGGTCTGCCGCCAGGGCAGATTGGGAGAGGGTGGGGCAGGCTGTGTAGCGGCCATTTTGTGGGTTTTGGGCTACATTGGGAATAGCCCAATTGTAGCCCAATTTCATTTATAGCCTAAAGGTTATAAGGACCATTTTCGCGCTTCTCCAGCCACCATTTTAGGTTTGGTGACCTGGTGCCTGGGAGGGCTGTAGGATTTTGCGTTTTACCTCTCGCCCACCCTCTTTTTCTGGGTTTGGGTGTTTTTCTTTGAGGTTTAGGGTTTTTTCCCATAGGCGGTTATTGGAACAGGTTAATAGGGGTTTTGGCTAAGTTGTATATTTTGTCGCTTGGAACAGGTGCTGGCGGGGTTGTTAAAAGTTGGCCAAGATTGGCTGAAGTTTTTAGTTAAGTGTTGGTAGTTTGTGGGCAGGGAAAGGGTAACCAGGTAGGCTAACTTTAGACTACATGTTTGTTAATTACAGTTGCACAAAGGCAGGTAGGGGTTTGGGTCATTGGAGGATAGGATTTGTAAATGCAATATAGTGCAAGATTGTAATATAGTTGTTATGTAATGTTATTTTATATTCTGCAGGGTGGTGGATTTGATGTGGGGATCATAGGGTTGGGGGGCGGAACAAGGGGTCTGGTAATTTATGTATAGTGAAGTTTTAGTTTTGTAAGGCAGTTGCCACTGTTAATAAATTGTGATATGCACCTGTTTTAATAAAGCGTCCCTTTACACACACAAACATTTGTCTCGGTTTGGCTTGCCCCCCTCCCTCCCAATAAACCATTTGCAAGATTGACTCCCCCTGACCCCTAAGGTAAGCCCTAAAGACTCATTGGTCAGGGAACATGGTTTTTAAAAGGTTAGACATGTGTTCTTAGGTTTTACATATTCTGGCAGTGAAAAACTCCCAAATACATTTTGCACTGTAGCAAGACTAATTCACCCACCCCACAGGCTAACACTGGGTTAGCCTATTACACTTAATAAGTAATAACTTCAGTCTGGAAGCAGTGAGAAAAATACTTCTTCCATTCATTTGAATTGTAATTTAAAACCCACTTTAATCGTAAAGCCAGACTTTAAATTACTATTCTGAGAATTGTACTTGTACAAAGTTAACTTGTCATTTGTCCACCCAAGCCAAGTGTGCCTTTCTGCCAGTGTCCACAGTGACATGACTGATTATGGTTCTACTGTGGTGTGGTGTGTATTCCTTCCAGACAGGGGACATGAGTGCCTTGAGTGTGGGAAAGCATGTTCCGCTCCTGAGCAGCATGGACAAGGGGATTGTACTCAGCCCTTCCTGAGCTTCAAAGGGTAGCCTGAGGGTTGTATCTACCACCTTCTTGACTCCTGAAGACGCCTACCTTGTCACTGGAAGATATAGGGTACACCTGGGCCTGCTTGCCTTTTTTCACCCTAGATAGATTAGAGCTAAACTAATTGAAAGGGGTAGAACTTACGGTACAAGATTTAGGTTACACATAGGGGGGACCGCACACACTAGCTGGCAATGGGTATAAAAGAGGCACCTTCAGAACCGCTCATCAGGACACTCCTGGACCAGGGGAGACTCAGAAGAAAGACTGCCCTGCTGTCTGAATCCCAAGAAAGACTGGATATGCGTGTCTTGTACCCAGGATCCCAGAAGTAACTAAAAGGGTCAGTTGGCTGACCTCCTGTGTGAGTGACAGAGACACAACAAGCGTCCAGAGACCTTCCCCGCAACTTCCCAGCTGACTAGCAACAAATAGACTTGTTGGACCCTGCTGCTGACATCTTCTGAAGTGAGTCCTGACCCCCAAGTGGTGACTCCCCAGGTCTTGGACCCTTTGCTGGTGTCAGAGTGTACTCCTACAACCTAAAGACTGCAAGCACTGGACTGGTGAATATCCAAAGGTTCTGAGCTCTTTGCGATGAAAAAGAACAGCACAGTGTCTCTTCGCAAATGACTTCACAGAGGATAGCGCAGGACCCCCATCCAAATGCCATTGCAACCTTCCCAGCTACAAACTCTGGACTTCACTTGCACAGTGCTCTTCACATCAGCAATGACCACCCCACATGTCCTATCACTGGGAGGCTCTGATCAGTGACAAGTTCTCCCACCAACAACAATTGGCTTATGGTCACTCATCGACACAAAGCTTCGACTGAGGCTCTTTGCATGGAAGTGGACTAAGTTACAAGGTAAACTTTACAATGGGACAAATCTGTTCCCTATATACAAGCTGCACTCCATCGCAGTCGGACTAAACTTTTGTCTTTGACCCAGTCCAGCACGACCAAATAACTGCAATTTTCGCTTTGTGCTTCTTGGTGCTAGTTTTACCTACACTGTTTAAAAATCATGCCTCAGGTTCTACTCATTCGATTATCGTCATTTTGGTGTCATTTTATTTTTCAAATGTTATCCTATTTTGCTATGTTTGTTTGAGATTTCTCTTGTTTTATGTTCCCTTTTTATTACTGTTTGTGTTCTGCATAAATACTTTACATATTGCCTCTGAGTTACACCTGACTGCTTTTGTGCCAAGCTACCAGAGGGTTGAGTACAGGTCTATTTAGTTACTTTTGCTGGTTCACCCTGACAAGAATTGTGTTTATTACTACAGTGGGGCTCTCATCCCTCTAAACTAATAACCCAATCTCGTACAGCCTGGAGTTAGAATAGTTAATCTTAACCCTTAACCCTTCAAATTATACAATGCCCCTAAGTTTGGAGTTATAAAAGTATACCCCCTCCATTTTAAACTCTTTCTTTAATGTTTTTTGATCTCGAGTTAGAATAGCAGACCTAACCCCCTCCAAATGATATACTTTGCTCAATTAAATGGGTTAGGATTAAAATAATATAAATGTTGCCCACTCCCATTTCATACATTTTCTTCAATGATGTTGAAGATGAGTTATAATAGTAAATCTTACCCCTGGCAATTGAACATATTCCCTAGTGTTCAGGGGGTTAGAGTAAGAATAATTAAGAATATTCCCATTGTTTGCTGGATTGAAGTTGAAATAATACATCTTTCCCTTTCAAACTAGAAACTTTCCCCAATATCTGGGGGATTGGAGTAGAATAGTATACATTAGGCCTATCTCTTTTTGTTTTTACACTTTCCACAATATTTGGTGGAGTTGAGTTAGAATAATAAATTAACCCATCCACAGTATGCGCTTTCTCTAATGGCTAAGGGCTTGTAGTTAGACTGGTACATGCGCCCCACCTCCATACTTTATTCACTTTCCCCATTGTTTGTAGGACCAGTGTTACAAAAGTCATTCTCAAATTTTGCACTTTCCCTACAGTTTGGAGGTTTGGGATTGCACTATTATATGTGGTCCCTCTCCCCACCTACATTTTCTACAATGTCTGTTTAGCTGCAGTTACAATACAAGTTATCATAACATCAACGTATGCACTTTCTGTAATGCAAAGTGGTTTGGTGTTAGAATAGTATATTTGCCCCACAAACCTAATGCATTTTACCCATTCTTTGTTAGATAGTAGTAACGGAAGCAATTCTTACCCTTCTGTAATAGGTTGCTTCCCCACTGTTTGGGGCTAAAGAGTTACAAAAATCTATTTACCACCCTTCGATTTGTGCTCAAAGTTTTATTTGGAGTATATTTACAAGAAAAGCTAATATGAATAAAATTAAATAAATGTTTATTTTCAGCAACAAATTGAAACATCAGATGTTGCAAAACTAAAATAGAAAGTAATTATAATAAACATATCATTAGCATGTACATATAAATGTACAATAATTAAATTAACATATACTTAGCATGTTCATATAAATTAAGAAATAAACATTTAGGGCCTAATTACGAGTCACCGCCAGATTTAAGTGGGGCGCAGTGGTGGCGGTCTTCCGATTGCCCTATTACAATTAGGGTGGTTGGACCGCCATGCCCCGCCACAGCTGGCAGGGAACCGCCATTCCCTGGCGGTGTTGCGGTGGTCAGGAGGCCACAATATGCTTGATGGGACTGCCATGGTCCCACCAAATATTTTACATGTTTCCTCTCCACCACGGTTTTTATGGCACTTTCAACGCCATGAAAACCGTGGCACTATTATATGTGGTCCCTCTCCCCACCTACATTTTCTACAATGTCTGTTTAGCTGCAGTTACAATACAAGCTATCATAACATCAACGTATGCACTTTCTGTAATGCGAAGTGGTTTGGTGTTAGAATAGTATATTTGCCCCACAAACCTAATGCATTTTACCCATTCTTTGTTAGATAGTAGTAGCAGAAGCAATATGGCTGAGATACCCGCCACCCCCTCTCAACACAATCCCCAAGGATGGGAAACCGGAAACAGTTCTGAAGTCTTTGAAAGACAGGAGGGAGTAACCCTCCCGGCCGTATTTATTAAAATATGAAACAAAATTAAAACATTAAATAAACAGTTTCATATTATGTACAATTTCATTACCACATTGCGATGTTTGGCTAACCTTAACAGATTCTCTAATACAAAGGTTCTCCTAGCCGAACTAACATCCTACAAAACATTTACTTGAAATTTTGAAATTGTACATCCTAACGTTTAAGGGCCAACGGCAAGGTCGTAACCGGTGTCAAGATCCCTAACCCAGAAATATCGCCCTCACTTGTGAGGAGCGGCCCAGAGGCGTACCTCAAGTGCAATTACCAATTTCCCTTGACTTGACGGGGGCCCCAATAAAACTCGACGCCACTTAGAGGTCGTACGAGGACTCGTGTGAGGTATCTAGAAGGTAGCGTAGACCCCCCCCCCAAACCCCACACAACTTACCACATCTGCCGTCGCAGACGTCCTGGCCCCGGGAAATTCCCCAGGAGGGGGCTGTAACCCCTCCTACCCAGGAAGGGGCCTTGACCGCCTTTCCTTTTCTTTCGGCGACCCATCCTTAGAAGGGTCCACCTCCCCGTTGAGGGGCCAATGGCCACCTCCCCCGAGCGCTCCCATCCGTGCTGGGTGACGCCCACTCATAGGGATCTTCCAATTAGTGCTCACCGATCATGACCTTACCGCCCGACCAAAATAAATACGACAATGCTAACTAAATAACTAAACTAAGAAAGACAGTAGCAACTACTACAATTTTATTAAAGCCTGCTTATCAATGAACACTAAAACAGAATTTCTTTATTTGCGAAACGTAACACAAATCGACCATTCTTTATTACATAATCAAAATCATCACGATAAAACCACAACCTGTAAACGAAAATCAGAGTTATCCATCAACTTTATTCAAGAACCACTTGCTGTCCTCAGGGGCTGGTGGGTGGGTCAAAATTGGCTCTTCGTTCCGTCTCGAGCTCACGTGCAGCGAGGAGGTGCAGCTTCAGAGCACAGGAACAAGAGGATGCCTTCGGATCTTGCTTCTCCTTTTATCCGTCTTCAGGGCGGGCGTAAACCCGCCCCTGCCTGCCCCTAGGGCGTGGCCAGCCGCGTCAGTGTCTAGGCCAACCCCCTCTAGGGCGGGAAAAGGCGCGCCCCGGCTACGCCGCTTCGGGCATACCAGCCGAGACTCGCCTCCCGCCCAAGATGGGTTCCCGGGGGGATCGTGGTACTCTGCCATACGTTCGGGGGGACCGAGTGGTCGCCCCTTTCCATATGGCTGAGATACCCGCCACCCCCTCTCAACACAATCCCCAAGGATGGGAAACCGGAAACAGTTCTGAAGTCTTTGGAAGACGGGAGGGAGTAACCCTCCCGGCCGTATTTATTAAAATATGAAACAAAATTAAAACATTAAATAAACAGTTTCATATTATGTACAATTTCATTACCACATTGCGATGTTTGGCTAACCTTAACAGATTCTCTAATACAAAGGTTCTCCTAGCCGAACTAACATCCTACAAAACATTTACTTGAAATTTTGAAATTGTACATCCTAACGTTTAAGGGCCAACGGCAAGGTCGTAACCGGTGTCAAGATCCCTAACCCAGAAATATCGCCCTCACTTGTGAGGAGCGGCCCAGAGGCGTACCTCAAGTGCAATTACCAATTTCCCTTGACTTGACGGGGGCCCCAATAAAACTCGACGCCACTTAGAGGTCGTACGAGGACTCGTGTGAGGTATCTAGAAGGTAGCGTAGACCCCCCCCCCAAACCCCACACAACTTACCACATCTGCCGTCGCAGACGTCCTGGCCCCGGGAAATTCCCCAGGAGGGGGCTGTAACCCCTCCTACCCAGGAAGGGGCCTTGACCGCCTTTCCTTTTCTTTCGGCGACCCATCCTTAGAAGGGTCCGCCTCCCCGTTGAGGGGCCAATGGCCACCTCCCCCGAGCGCTCCCATCCGTGCTGGGTGACGCCCACTCATAGGGATCTTCCAATTAGTGCTCACCGATCATGACCTTACCGCCACAGGCCGGATAGTTGACCGGCTATCCGGACCCCCCACAACACTCCTACCTAAAGGTCATGGTGTAACGTTTTTTAGCCATGCTAAGAAGTCTCCTATGAGTAACTCATTCCCCACCCGAGACAAATGCACTCCATCCCCCAAATACATACCATCATCATTAATACACCCGTGTGGAATAGAATGCAGTGCCTTGGAACGGAACAACCTACTCACTTTGTTATTAAGCTTCCTCACAGAATGATTTAAAGCAGGAACCGAAATAGCCCCCCGCCACACTTTTCGTGGGATCATATGGGACCATGCAATTGTGCACCCTGGAACTCTCCTCGCTAACCAACTTACAGTGGAAAGCATCGCCTCAAGAAGAAGTCGTCTACCAGTGGTGACCAAATCATTGCCCCCAAGATGTACTATGACTACGGACGGCGGTGACCTTGTCCGCCCTAGCAAACCCTCAAAAAATGATTGGAACTGGTCAATACAGAGACCGCCTCTTCCGTAGAAGGACACACTGTACCCGTATTCCCCAGCCACGTGAATCATATCACCTGCCTTGAATACGTCCGCGGCACGTCTCACGTATGAGTGGCCCACGACCCACACCTCCTTTTTCACAGCCGGTGATGTCTGACCGCTGGCCCGGTGTTGGGTCGACTGCAAAGTCCGCCCCGCCTCGTAGGCTTGCGCAACTGAAAACCAAACAAAAACAAGAAGCGTGAGTACATTGCTACAGCTTCACAACATGTGCAACCGCACATACCTTTTATAACAATTGGAGGACCAACGCCCCACCCGTTTGACTTGTTCAACATCCAGACCCCTGGCTGTAGCTTCAGTAGCAGCCCCTATCCGAAAGGAATGGGTCCAAAACTCGCCCGGGTTCAAGCCCGCAGCGGCAATCGACATCGCAAGCACCCGCTGAAACTGAAACTTTGTCAGTGGGGTGGCGTCAGCGTGTCTCAACAAGGTCCCCCCCCATGATGCCACCCTTCGTGCTAAATAATCTTCTAGACACCTTACCGGGCACATGGAGGACCCGGGAATCCTGCGTATGATTACGCAGTCACCCATCCCACTTTGATCGGTCTTGGACCTGACAAATGAGACCGTCATCGTCTCCCCTCTGATCCGGACGTGCTCCTGGCACAATCCTCCTGTCACATCCTGCCTGTTCCTCGCCACTAGTTCGCTTACCCGCATAGCCCCATGGAATGCCAGCGTAAAAGCGGCTCGGAATAACACTGTCTCAAACTGAGATGAACACGTAGCAGGGAGTCTGGATAGCAACTGGGCCAGCCTATCTAAACCTATCGGGCGCCTTTCATCTACTCTGCGACCCTCAAGGCGTTGCCACCCTCGTAGCGCTTTCTGTACAACGAAAGACGCTGTCGGGTCAAGGATCCCGTGGGCCCTAGCAACAAAGGAAATGGCAGCCCGATGCCTCTGAGCCGTGGCCACCGATTTCCCGACCCGATGTAAGGACATCAGAAAATTCACCACCCACTCTTCCTGGCCCCAAAGCTCCTCTCTATCAGTCCCCAAAAAGGCCAAATAGTACCGGAACGCCCCTTCATATGCCTTCCTCGTCCTGGGTGCTAAACTCTCTCCCACGAGGTTACGAAGTTCGGGGCACCGAGAGACCAGAGAGCTTCGGGAAAGGGTGCCGGCTCCGGGTCCGCTGTGGGAAGAAAACCCCAGAAAGCCTGCATACGAAAACGAGACAGTGCATCAGCTGCCTGGTTCATTACCCCTGGGACATGTCTTGCTTTGAATAACACATTCAATTGCATACACAGTAAAACAATTTCTTTGAGTAGTCTCAAAATCCACTTGCATCGTGCTGCCTGGCTATTGATACACTCGACCACGGTCATATTGTCAGACCAGAATACCACAGAGTGATCCATGAACCCTTCGGGCCAAGTTCTCAGGGCCACTAAAATGGGGAAAAGTTCCAAGAAAGCAATGTTACTTGTCAGCCCACTGTCATGCCACCATGTCGGCCACTTTTGTGCAGACCATCTTGTGCCGAAGATGGCACCAAAACCTATACTCCCTGCCGAATCCGTCCACAGCCCCAGCTCATCCGAGGACACGGCTGGTTTGTTCCAGACGACTCGACCATTGAAATCCGCCAGGAATGCCAACCAAATGCGCATGTCCTGGCGGACCTCAGCCGAGAGCCTCGTGCGATGATGGCCCTCCTTCAGGCCGACCATGGCTTGAGCAATCGAACGAGAAAAGGGGCGGGCCATTGGTATAACCCTCAGGGCAAAATTCAACTGGCCAACTAGCTGCTGTAACTGATGCAGCTTAACCTTGGATCCATTTATACATATTTTCAGAGATGTCCTGAACTTTGACACTTTTTCGGTAGGTAAACGAAAACACCCTTCCTCGGAATCCAACTCGATCCCCAGAAACTCGAGGCAAGTGGAAGGGCCCACAGTCTTACCAGGTGCCAATGGCACGCCAAACTGATTCATTAAAACACAAAATTGAGCCAAAGCCTGCCCACATTCCGGATCCCCGGCTGCCCCCAGGAACAAAAAATCATCAAGGTAATGCATCACATTTCGGAAACCCGTCTTCCTTGTGAAGACCCATTGTAGAAAAGTACTGAATTTTTCGAAATAGGCACAAGATATAGAGCACCCCATCGGCAGACACCTATCCATGTAATAATGACCCTGAAACATGAAACCTAGGAGACGCTGATCGACTGGATGTACCGGGAGCAACCGGAACGCTGACTCGATATCAGATTTTGCCATCAGCGCCCCGGGCCCCAGGCGATTCAAAATGGCTACGGCCTCATCGAAGGATGCGTACCGCACCGAACACACTTCCGGGTCTATCGCTTCGTTTACGGAAAGACCACGTGGGGCTGATAAATTGTGTATCAGCCGAAACTCACCCGGGTCCTTCTTTGGGGCCACACCTAAGGGGGAACAAACAAAGTTAGGAACCGGTGGTACACTAAACGGACCGGCAACTCGACCTCGAGTCACCTCTTTCCTGATCTTATCCTGTACCACGGTCGTATGCTGGAAGACCGATAGCTGATTTTTACATTTCGTTGCACCTTGAAAGTCCCCCACTGGGATGCGGAAACCATAAGAAAACCCGTTCCGCAACACCCCAGCAGAAGTACGATCCGGGTATTCACTGAGCCAAGGAATCATCGCCAAGGTATCAATCGGGGTAGGTAAAGGCGCCCCTCGGACTATATTAGACCTGTTTGGTGCCTCCTCTACCCCCGTTATCACCCGTTTTGGCTCTGCACGTGGACTCAGGATGGGATGATTGCCCACACCCACTACATTCGTGCCTAAATCTGCACGATCCCTGGGGCCTGGTACATTTACCCCTGTTGAAGTTCCAACAAACCCCCCTTTTTCCTGTATTTCCGGCAGGCCTCGAGTAATTGTCGGTACCTGTACCTGATCGAAAGGGCGTCCCCGCATACTGGCGGTAGGATTCGCCAACGTTACTTCCCACCAATGGCACTTTCAACATACCAGTCTCCTTCATTTTATCCCAAGACACAGAATCATAACAATCCCAAGTTAAGCTTTTATCATGTTCTTTAGCCTTTCTAAACAGATTATCATAGCAGAACCAATGGTTACCCTCATGTGACACCGAGTACCCCATGATTCGAGACTGATAAATCGGCAATTCGTGCAGCAGATCGGGCCTTCGTTCCCCCAAGATCGATGTAAAGACCCCCCACGCTTTGCCCCAATTGCCAATATTTTCGTTCACCTTAAAGGCGGCCATTTTTGCGCGCCAAACACTCGGATGCATGAGATCCTTCTGGCCCTTAACATGCTCCATTTCATAGTGATCAGTAAGCAACGAGAAAATGTTCACATATTCTCCCGCCCATATCTTCTCCTTAATAGCCAAGGGAACATGCTGACCCACCCTTTCCCTACGAGAAGGTGCTGACTCATCCCTTGCAATCGGCAATGGCCGCTTACCTGAACCGGACGGCGTCTCTGCGACCGAACCTGTCCCCTGTGGCTTCTCTACTACCGCAGCCGGTGTGGATACCTTCGCTGCTTCCCTTGACTCACGCAGTTGCTTCATCAGCACCTGCGCGTCGACAGCCGTGGCGCCCTCACTATCTTTACCCAACCACGCTGCTAGTTGTGCTGCCAGCTCAGGCGGCATATCGTCCCCGGACACGGGGGTGACCACAACGGGAATCGGATTCCCTCCCTCCGGCACGGGGGTGGGTGTCTCTAGCGGGGCACTAGGGCCCGGGATGTCTTCCACAGCTCTCCCTCTCCTGGGCCTCTTGTTTTTCCCTCCCGGGGCCGCTCCCGCCAAAGGACGTTTCGGTCCCCCTTCCTCGTTTTCATCCATTCGCCTCTTTAACTCAGTCATCTCTTTCATAAGAACGCGCAGCATCTGGTCAGTAGTCATGCGCTTTCCCGCCTTCTTCGGCATTCTCCAACAGAGTATCTGGAAAACAAACAAGAAACATTACAACGCTCAAAATTGGCTCTTCGTTCCGTCTCGAGCTCACGTGCAGCGAGGAGGTGCAGCTTCAGAGCACAGGAACAAGAGGATGCCTTCGGATCTTGCTTCTCCTTTTATCCGTCTTCAGGGCGGGCGTAAACCCGCCCCTGCCTGCCCCTAGGGCGTGGCCAGCCGCGTCAGTGTCTAGGCCAACCCCCTCTAGGGCGGGAAAAGGCGCGCCCCGGCTACGCCGCTTCGGGCATACCAGCCGAGACTCGCCTCCCGCCCAAGATGGCTTCCCGGGGGGATCGTGGTACTCTGCCATACGTTCGGGGGGACCGAGTGGTCGCCCCTTTCCATTCTTACCCCACAGCGTGTTTATCTAGGTTCCTGATCGATACTGTAACCTTATGCCCCTATTCGGCTATAAATCCATTTATTCCCTATATTGGCATAACCGTTCAAGTGCGATATTCAGAAAGTCATCTCTGGCCTCACACAAACAGAGCCACATTCCAGAATAGTTCTCTGCCACTTCCTTTGCAACCAATTAGTGCAATGACAGAGCAGAAGTCACTATCTGATATTCCTAGATTAACACTCCGAGTTCTTCAACAAGATAAAAACTCAGCAAACCTGGAAATCCCCGCTTGCTGTGTTTTGATTAGTAATGGAACTCTAATGAGCAACTGATAGCTATCACTTCCTAGTGACATCTTTAATTGACGTCTTATGTCCAGCAAACTTGCGTCAAACCAGGCACCTGTCAGGTATAAATACTACCAACGTTGCCTTAAGCAATAGCCTGTTGCTAGCTGTTGTATGCTGTCTGCGAGCGAGCCTGTCGCTGCAGCCAGTGTCCCATTGCTGCTGTTGGTGAAGCTACTGATACCATTATCGCTGCTAAAGCGCGAACGATGGTGTGGTGAGCTTAGGAGCTGAACAGCCGTCCCTCTGCGAAGAGCCCAGCAGATGCCAAGCTGCCCACGGACGCTGTCCCCCCTCCTCCTCCTCGACGCGCTGAACAGAGAAATCCAGCTACAGCGTTTCTAGTCTGCCCTCGCGGGTGACTGGGATACCGAGTTTTTCCCTGAAGGAGATACCAGACCTCCATCATTCTATTCAGAGGTATGGTGTTGACTAAACCCTTAGAAGAGAATTCTTGAAGCAAACCTTGGCAAAACCAACTTAACTTAAGCTACTTACTTACTCCCCTTCCACGTGTTAGGCTTAGGTCAGGCACACCGGGGTAGGCGTAGTTAGAAGCACCAGTTGAGTATGTTAGCCTAATGTATATATGACTGTATATATGTTTTATTACTTTTAAACCATTATATGGCTAAGAAGCCATATCAATGCTTTTACAGTATTATTTCGCAATACTTATCTTACTGTACGTACTTTTTATAAAAACAAGTCTTGCAATTGTGGCAATACATTTCTCTTGTACGAGAAGAAAGACTGTTCAATAAATGTTAACCCTTTATTGACAAACGCCCGTCTCTCTATTCTCTACATATCATGAAAGTAAACTGCACTAACCTGACTGAGTGAAATACATGTCTATTGTTTCACACGACCCTAGAGATTGACTCTTGATCTGAGGAGCAAAGTTGTCATGTTGCACGGTTGTTGGAAAGCTGAATCCCTTCTTGTCTGTGCCAGGGAAGCTGATCACTTCCTATACAGAGAAGAAAGTTTCCAGTGACCTTTGAGCTAGTTGGTAACAAACCCAATTAAGTTTAGCATAGTCAGTGGAGGCCTGGAATATCCGCAGTTCCACGTCGATACTACTGTTTATGTTATTCCAATGCGCAGGGCCTAGTGGGAAACTAGGAACTACACTACATGGCGCCCAACGTTTGGTAAGGCGATAAACTAACGCAAGACGTTAGAGTAACTCAGTTGTGCATATTTCACACAGACCCCTTTCTCCCGTAAATACTCCAATAGACGTCTGGAGTGGGTGAAAGGTTAAAATCCGCCCGACCTTAGTAGGAAGAGATTCCTATGTAAAGCTCTGGTTTATTCAACATTGAAGGATACAGTGTTCCAAAATATTGTGCACCTAATCTTTGTCTCCTTGGAGACCAACTCTGCAAAACCTGCATTTATACAATGTCAATAGAAAATAACGGAACCACTGGGGCCGCAGTAAATGCAACTCAGCAGGATTCCGACGATACAGTACCGAGTGCTATTATCATCCCGGTCCACTTAAGAAAATCTATAACGTTAAAACTTATAGAAAACGGACTGACACCTCAAGGTGGTACAGTAATTTTCATGATAGATGCTCACGAATATCGGCAGACAGAGGTATTCTATTCATGGATAAACTTTCCAGCGGCAAATGCTAGAACAAAAGAGTTTCACTATTACAAAATAGAGGAACCTCCGGAAGAGTACGCTCTTTTCGAGGAGATTGAAATTCCACTTAAATTCCAAGAGCACCTGCTCTGGTTTAATGGCGCCCTAAAACATAATGATCACATTACCAGGCTCGGTCCACTAGGTAGACCAGGAGCAACGTGGCCGGTTCTAGCCGGCTACACACCACATCCGGACATTGTAAAAATGTCTAAAGAAGAGCTGTTAGTACAGCTAAAAACATTAATTAAAATACATAGGCAATTAGTGCAATATGTAATGCGGACTGCAACAGTCCAGCCAGCTGTTAATGTACCACAGCTGACCCCTCATCAGGGGAACACTAATAAAATTACACCACAGAACATACAGTCATGTCTTGGTAAAACACCCGTAAAACGGGAACAAATTCCTTTCTGGTTAGCACAGAAAATCACTCAAATAGAGGCAGTATTTCCTGATACTACCCCTATTGAGAAACACAGAATCTTGACAATCTGCCTTCCTATGGGAATCGCACCACACGTGGAGGACTGCGACACTTGGGGTACAGTCTTTGCTTCCATTTACACAAAAACACACGGTGTTCCGTCTATGGCGGTAATACCAGATGTGCTAAAACAGATTCAAAATGAATACGGTCCAGAGCCTGCTTTAACTCTTGGTATGAAATTACTGAAAGACTTCAAGCAGGTCTCGGCTATATTATTAGCCAACATAAAGGGAGAAGCAGCATCTGTGGCGATCCGCCAGAAGTTGAAGGAAACAGATATAAAAGATCAGCCATTTGAGCTTGCCAAAATCATAGAAAAATGCTATGAAGAATTAGGTAGAGACAGCTTGGGTGGGAAACCGATAAAGCCCCAACTGCTCGAAAATCCTGAAAAATTATTTATTAAAAATAATTTAAATACTCCTAAAAAGAGCTGGGATGGAAATAAACAACCCACTCCTAAGGAAAAAGTTTTCCAGTCCAGAGGAAGGTGTCCTCGACGGAGGGAAAGAACTCCGACTCGAGAACACCAGTCTCCCCAGAGGGAGCCCTCTGAGAAAAGATATAACCTTAGAAATAGGGATAATCTGAAAAAACCTGATAGTTATCAAAGTATTGATACACGTCCCTCTCGATCCTTTCCACAGAATTCGGAAAGAAGAGGACGGTCAGACCCAGGAGAGCACACCAAGTCCAAAGACAAGGAACCTGCTCAAAATAAGAAATCTCAATTTCCTAAAAAGAAGGTAGCCAGTATTAGAATAATCGACCATGCCGAGAATACTGAGGACACAGTTGAAAAACGGGGAGTGGGCATTGACAATGTTGGACAGTGCAGCAGAAATCAGTATAGCGCGCAAGATCTTGATGAGTCATCTGGAGACAGT
The DNA here is from genome assembly GCF_964263255.1 of Lissotriton vulgaris. Classification (NCBI taxonomy): domain Eukaryota; kingdom Metazoa; phylum Chordata; class Amphibia; order Caudata; family Salamandridae; genus Lissotriton; species Lissotriton vulgaris. The sequence goes on along the minus strand of NC_141698.1, from coordinate 648,435,360 downwards.
GGACACGAATGAATACATTCAGGTTGAAACTGCCGACACCAGACTTAGCGAGCCCCATAAAATATACGAAATAACATTGCGTATAGAGGGTGATAAGACTAGGAAAATAAGAGGTCTATTTTGGGATAAACTCTCAAAAGGCTATGATATTCTGTTAGCTGAAAAAGATTGGCCCCCAGAGTTTGTCAGGGAGTGCCCTCGTGGCGAAGAAGTGATTATGCCTGCCTTCTCGAATCACATTCCGATTCACAAAAAATATACATATTCAAGGAAATGGGCAGTGGCCCAGGCACCTGCGTTATATAAAAATCATGTAGGATGGGATGAGGACTCAACTCCTCACAAAATCCAATTAAAAAGTGAACCAACTGCCCAACGGCAGTATCCCATTAAGCAAGAAGCTAAAAAACAAGTCAGGGAGATCTTAGATCAACTTGAATACCAGGGGGTGATTGAAACATGCACCTCTCAACTGAACAATCCTTTGTTTCCTGTCTCCAAGCAAGACAATTCATATCGTCTAGTTTTGGACTACAGACATCTTAATGCATGTTGCAAAACTTTTGCAGTACAAAACTCGCATAGTGCAGCCCTAATGAATAACATAGTTAGGAAAAAATATAAAACGACATTAGACATATCTAATGGTTTCTTTTGTCAAAACATTGCTCCAGAAAGCAGATATTTGACCGCTTTCTCAGCATTTGGGTCACAGAAAAAATTCTGTCGACTCCCACAGGGGTTCAAGAACAGCCCAGGACTATTCTCAGCTAGAGTAACAGATTTACTACAAATATATGATGATGAGGCATTATCTTACGTAGATGATATCTATCTCACAGACGACGACTTGGATACTCACTTGAAAAGAGTGAACACCATTATACTTGGGTTCGCAGCAGAGGGTTACAAATTCAACTTTAAAAAGTCCCGAATTGCCCATCTGACAGTACTATTTTTAGGGTACGAATTATCAAGTGAAGGGAAAAGCCTAGCGGACAACTTCTTAGAGAAGTGCGCTGTACTCCAAGCTCCAAAAACGCTGAAGAATTTACAATCCATTCTAGGTTTTCTGAATTTCGGAAGAACTTACATTCTAAATTATGCAGAGAGGGTTAAACCGCTCTACGAACTAATTAAACCTGATTTCAAACAAATCAATTGGACTCAAAAACACACAGAAATTTTGAGATCACTGCAAACAGACATGTTAGCAAAAACAAAATTAGATACTCGTGACAACACACGTGATCTTGTAATCCGAGTCATCCCAGGAAGATGCGGGTTCACATACCTGACCTCTAATGAGGGAGAAAAGGTACCTATTTCAATTAAATCTCACTTGTACACACAAGCAGAAAAAACATTCAGTCACACAGAAAGAACTGTGAAAGCAGTGCAAATTGCATTAGCAAATGAAAGAGAACTAGCACACGGCAAACGGATTAATATCCTCACAGCGGAATCCGCCTTCGAGGCGCTATTCAGCCCAGTAAACCTGCCTACAGTGTCACTGGATCCGAAATGGATACAGTGCGTAGATTCTCTAGGAGCGGAAGATGTGAAATACTATTTCGCCCCGCAATTTGAAGAACTGAATGATTTAGAGTATGAAGAAGAATATCCTCTGCCAATCGAACTTCTGCCCCTCCCACAATACGCCTGTATAATCTATACAGAAAGATTTGTACAGCATTTCAACGTAGAGAGCAAATCCTACGATGCAGCATGTGCGATCATTAAAGGTCATTGGCTGTGCGGTAAATTCAGACCGAAAGTAACAAAAACTGAATCAGTAAAGTACTGTTCGGTTCAGAGAACTGAAATCAGATCTTTAAAGATGGCGCTCGAAAATGCAGAACGTGAATTCCCGACACTTATCGTGTGTGATTCTCATTTTTGCGTCAACTCTTACAACAATAAACTGCAGAGTTGGATTGAAAACGATTACAAAGATGACACAGGTGCCACAATAAAGCATAAATTGCTCTGGAAACAGGTAGCTCTTTTACACAAAGAACTACAAAAGACTCACGTGATTCACGCACAGAGTCTTCAACGTGATGGCGTTCACGTTGCAGGGAATTCATTGGCTAATACAGCCACAGCGGAAGCAACTAAACCGGCTTCCGTAGCCACAAAAAAGCGTACAGATAAATACATAGACGGGGAAACCATGCTGGCAGTAAAAATGACCGTAAAAGGTGACTGTGCAGCACTACCCGTGAACTATCCACTCAATTATGCATACGTAATAGATGCAAACTCCATTCCTTTTGCTTGAATCCCTGGAGTGGGGGACAGTGTAATTCCAAACAGGAGCAGGAGGGGCTTCCTCTTACTGGAAGCACACATGGGGTTGGGTCTGAGACACCAAACAATCAAGGTTTCTCTGAAAGAATTACAATCAGAGTACTGGTGGCCAGGAATGAGTATAGATATTCAATGTTTTGCTCAAAATTGTGAAAACTGCAACAGAGATCGCAGTAATGAACAGGCCAGTGTAGTTTCAGGATCCCTGCTAGACAGCATAAGGCGGTCTATCTGCGCAATCAAAAAAGAGAAGCGCGTCCCATTGTACACAGTTAAGGCTAAACACACTTAAATAATGTAGCCTCCTGCGCTCGGCTGACGCTAGAACTGTTATAAGAGAGATCTGCGAGTCCATATCGGCATATACACAATTACCACGTTCCATTCTGACCAGGGTCCTGCTTTCAGCTCTCGAGCCTATAGGGAGGCCATGGCCAGCATGGGAATTGGGTTGCGGTATTCTTGTCCGTCGCACCCCGAAGGGAATAGTGTGGTTGAAAGAAAAAACCGGGGCATAAAGCGATCTATAACAGCGAAGGTATTAGGTTCAGGCGCTGGGTGGGTCAAACATTTAATAGGTGTCCAGACTAGTCTTAACAACTTGCCAAGAAACTCTCTGAAAGGTTTCAGCCCATACGAACTATTGTTCGGAATTAGAATGAACATTCAGGACCTCGATAGTCAGATGTCAGTGGTACAAGAAAAAACAACAGACTTTGACATCAAAGATCGTTTGGCTGTTTTACAGGAACTGAATGAAACAAGAAAATCCTTAAGCAACATAAAGTTAAAACAACAGCCATCTACCACTGACGAGGCACCACAAGCAACAGCCCCAGCAAGGCCTGTCTGGATTCCAAAGATTGGGGATCTAGTCAGAGAAAAGATCGCGGTGAAGAAGGAATTTGGGCCTTCTTACAGAAAAGCAGTACCTGTCTTGGCAGTCACCGAAACAAGATCAGTAGTACTACCGCCCCTTGCTGGTAAAAAGGAGAACAGAGTCGTGTCCATCGACCTGGTAAAACCAAAAGCATGTGGCCTATAATCAACAGTAGGCCCAGTGGACTCCCAAGAAACAACAGAATACCCAAACTTGCAACAATCCAAGAGGTTCAAACTGAAAGACTCATCACATTCGATTAGCCTGCAGTACACAGAGAAGGACTATGCAATAATGCCATGTAACTCGTGCCTCTTGAGACACAGATTGAAACAGTTCGTCAAGAAACACCAGTCTACACTAATGTGGCATCAGAAAGTGCTACTGAGAGACAGATTGAAAGAACAATCCCATCAATTGACAGAACTGCCTCTGGTTATTTCATCGACTTCGACAACTTCTCTGAAGATCAAAACGACCCCGAAGTGATGCCAGAAACAAAAAAGACTTTTAAAGAAAAAGCAACGGAACTCTTTCATCAACTGAAGGAAATCTACCTTGTTTCCCCTTGGTTAGAGTTCTGGTTCGGTCTAGGTGTGTTTTTCCTCCTGCTTTGGCTCATCATGGTACTTTGTTTAGGAAAGTTCATTGAGGGAAAATATAGTACAATGGACACAGCAAGTCAGAACATCAACCTAGTCCTGAAACCACACAGATCATCCCATGTGAAGAAAAGAGAACTGTCAACAGTAAATGTCACAGCAATTCCAATACCTGGTGGGGTAGTATGGGAGAAAACAGACTATGAGATCTATGGTCCGGTCGAAATCCTGAAGTATCCTCATCAACTGAAGGTTTCCTTAAGTGACTTTGTAACACCTAGTACATTCTCTGATGATTGGGACTTTAACAGTATTAATGACATGATGTCTGATTTAGTAATGTCAGCTAGATTCACAGATCATGATTATTTACAAGGTTCATCTAGTTATGAGCAGTTATTCTGTTACACACACTATGGTGATCACTATTTGCATAAATCTGCACAGCCTAGAAATGTTTTTATGTATAATCAATGGGAACATTGTGCTACACCACCTAAAAGCAGTTCTAAAGCATTTTTTGAGAAATTCAAATACTTTACAGGGTTTAATACCAGTAATACAGAAACGTTTTATTACAAACTGTTAGATAAAACAGGAATGAAAACAATGCTGACAAATTCTAAATTGATATATTCAGAAGCATTTTATGATAAAATGATGACATTCGGTTTTGATTATTGGAAAAATAATATTGAAACGAAAACAATTTGGGGTACAAAAGTTTGGCAGGTACAAGGCCTTGAAGCACTATTTAGAACCTGCATGATACCAGAACAAATGTTGTTTTTAAATGACACAATACACCAAACATCCTGTCTTGGCCTAGCTAAGATCAAAGACCTTAACAAACCGTCTATTCCAAAGCCAATACCTGAAAATGCAACAGCAGATATTGAGTTAGACGTGTCACAAATTTTACATTTTCACAGAACACATCCTGATTGGAAAAAGTGGTTAATCTGGCCTACTGACACAAACAGCTGTCAAGATAGATTCCTGAACAAAACACAGGGGTTAAAAATGACCAGACAAGACCCGAGATATTCCCAGAGACAACATCCAGGGATAATAACAACATACAGTGTAGGGAAACTCTGCCTTGAATGGCTAACATTATCCACACTGGCTGAAATTAAGCAACACTTGTCTTTACTAAAAGATGGTGCTGATTTGCGCGATTTCATTCTTGGACCACGCAAACAGCGTCAAAAGCGTTTCATAGCGACCAGTATCTATGCTGCGTACAACGAGGCTTGGAAAGTCAAACAAATTGAAACAGCTGAAAAAATACGAGAAATTGATCGTAATAATTTGGAAAAATCACTTTCTGTAGTAGACAATGGGTTAATGACTCTGTCTTCCAGAATATATTCGTTGGACAATATTGTATCCTCTGCCTTTGATGTGATAGATAGAGACTTGCTAATGTTACAACATGGCCAGTCACAATTACGTTCTATTATACAATTAGGCTGGACGCTGCAAAATCTTCGTTCAGGCTATGTGCCTTGGCGTTTAATCAACACAACGTCATTATTTTCCATTTTTAACCTTACTGATAAACAGATCAGTTTGGCACAGAAAGGAGCAGACTATACAATCCTGAGCATCGAAAAACATGAGAGATTACCATTGACAATGTCAGAGAGTCCTGTCATTGAATGGATAATACACGGAATTATCACTATTCCGATAACAACTTTCCGATTTAAAAAGTGCCTTGAATACATACCTACTGGCCAGTATGAACGATTGGGTAAAGGATATGTAAAATCAGAATGGAAATTACCATACACACATTCTTGCTATAGTGACAGCGACAAAAATGTATTTCTTAGTGGTGAAAATTGTAAACATTCACTAAGCGGTATACTTTTGTGTCAGGGTATTAATTTACACTGAGCATGTGATGGAAATTCTAACAACCTTTCATGCCACCAGCTAGTCACACCTGCAACTCAGATAGAGCCCTTCTTTATGCAACTTGCAAACGGGAGTTACATTCTTAGAACGGATCACAGATGTTGTGGCCTTGTGCCAGGGAAAAGTTATCTAGTAAGCGTAACATCCATGGGCAAATGCTGTATGCAGGCATTGTTCCCGAGTGGGCCTGCAGACACAGTGACTCCCATCTGGCCTCGTCTGAATCTGTATTCTATACGAATTGATACTTTAAGCAAAATGAAGTCTGTGCTTTTGCAGACAACAGTGCCTATAACGTCATCAAAAGAGACGTATGATCTTCTAGTTGCAAGGACAGCTACTGAAGTTCATGAACTTTTATCAACAAATTGCCCCGTGCATTTCGTAGAAATGCTCAGCCAACTCCTTAACATGTCTAGTGCCATAGGCATCCCAGGCATATTTAAAACGATTTTTACGGGACTGCTAACACCTTTTCAAGCAATTTTGGGAATCGTTCCTAATTTTGTACACTCTGTTTTTGGCGGCATACCAATATTTTTGGGACTTGTAGCAGGGATGTTATTTTTGACCCTCCTGCTTCGTTATGGCAAGCCGAAACTCAGACATAGCTCCCATGGGAATGGAAGAGACAATCCTAGCAATGCGCTACCGGGACTAGACAACTAACGTCCTCGGATTGGCCAGGCTGAGAGATCTAAATATGACCTGGTTCCTTTCATTCAGACCTATATGGCAAAATTGCATCTTACCTGTGCTACGGTGTATGCTTTGCGGAGATGAATGCGTGTTGGACATCTGTCTTTCACTTCCATCAGCAGTACCAATGGACGTCGATACTTTGCTCAGTCCAATAACGGCTCACGCATTGTGTTGTCCCCAGCGGCTACCAATCCTGATGACGGCATTCGTGGAGACTCCTGTGCTACAACCAAGTGGTAACAGTGGAGCGAGTGACAAAAGCAACATCATCGAGGTACAACGATCTGAGAGCATTGCTGCTCCTGACTATGATGACAGCAATCATTCTCACACCTGCCAAGTTACAGCGCTATCAAATTTGGTTGAACTGTCACCTGATTTGTTAGACCAATTCTTTGAGAGCCTGTCTGATACGATGTTCTCGATTAAGAAAAGGGGGTGGTGATGAACAGAGTGTCTGAGTTAAACAGACCACTCTTACCCAGTCCAAAGATCAGGGCTTGATCCATCACCGTTATTTATCTCACTGCCCCATCCCAGCTCAGAACCTGGCTATATGCAAATCAGTCTGTCCCTGGCCCAGTGCATCATGGGAACAGGGCAGACTAAACTACCAAGCCAATTCTTCACCAGAAAGGAGACAAGCTACCGGGGACCGGTTTCTGGCATTTCAGCCTTCTTCGGCCCGGCTTGCTTGAATCCTGATGGAGCAGTGAGAAAGGGACTCATGTCTGAGTATACCCTGCCACACCTATAGTGGCCAAAAACGATTAAGAAAAGGGGGTGGTGATGAACAGAGTGTCTGAGTTAAACAGACCACTCTTACCCAGTCCAAAGATCAGGGCTTGATCCATCACCGTTATTTATCTCACTGCCCCATCCCAGCTCAGAACCTGGCTATATGCAAATCAGTCTGTCCCTGGCCCAGTGCATCATGGGAACAGGGCAGACTAAACTACCAAGCCAATTCTTCACCAGAAAGGAGACAAGCTACCGGGGACCGGTTTCTGGCATTTCAGCCTTCTTCGGCCCGGCTTGCTTGAATCCTGATGGAGCAGTGAGAAAGGGACTCATGTCTGAGTATACCCTGCCACACCTATAGTGGCCAAAAACGATTAAGAAAAGGGGGTGGTGATGAACAGAGTGTCTGAGTTAAACAGACCACTCTTACCCAGTCCAAAGATCAGGGCTTGATCCATCACCGTTATTTATCTCACTGCCCCATCCCAGCTCAGAACCTGGCTATATGCAAATCAGTCTGTCCCTGGCCCAGTGCATCATGGGAACAGGGCAGACTAAACTACCAAGCCAATTCTTCACCAGAAAGGAGACAAGCTACCGGGGACCGGTTTCTGGCATTTCAGCCTTCTTCGGCCCGGCTTGCTTGAATCTTGATGGAGCAGTGAGAAAGGGACTCATGTCTGAGTATACCCTGCCACACCTATAGTGGCCAAAAACGATTAAGAAAAGGGGGTGGTGATGAACAGAGTGTCTGAGTTAAACAGACCACTCTTACCCAGTCCAAAGATCAGGGCTTGATCCATCACCGTTATTTATCTCACTGCCCCATCCCAGCTCAGAACCTGGCTATATGCAAATCAGTCTGTCCCTGGCCCAGTGCATCATGGGAACAGGGCAGACTAAACTACCAAGCCAATTCTTCACCAGAAAGGAGACAAGCTACCGGGGACCGGTTTCTGGCATTTCAGCCTTCTTCGGCCCGGCTTGCTTGAATCCTGATGGAGCAGTGAGAAAGGGACTCATGTCTGAGTATACCCTGCCACACCTATAGTGGCCAAAAACGATTAAGAAAAGGGGGTGGTGATGAACAGAGTGTCTGAGTTAAACAGACCACTCTTACCCAGTCCAAAGATCAGGGCTTGATCCATCACCGTTATTTATCTCACTGCCCCATCCCAGCTCAGAACCTGGCTATATGCAAATCAGTCTGTCCCTGGCCCAGTGCATCATGGGAACAGGGCAGACTAAACTACCAAGCCAATTCTTCACCAGAAAGGAGACAAGCTACCGGGGACCGGTTTCTGGCATTTCAGCCTTCTTCGGCCCGGCTTGCTTGAATCCTGATGGAGCAGTGAGAAAGGGACTCATGTCTGAGTATACCCTGCCACACCTTTAGTGGCCAAAAACGATTAAGAAAAGGGGGTGGTGATGAACAGAGTGTCTGAGTTAAACAGACCACTCTTACCCAGTCCAAAGATCAGGGCTTGATCCATCACCGTTATTTATCTCACTGCCCCATCCCAGCTCAGAACCTGGCTATATGCAAATCAGTCTGTCCCTGGCCCAGTGCATCATGGGAACAGGGCAGACTAAACTACCAAGCCAATTCTTCACCAGAAAGGAGACAAGCTACCGGGGACCGGTTTCTGGCATTTCAGCCTTCTTCGGCCCGGCTTGCTTGAATCCTGATGGAGCAGTGAGAAAGGGACTCATGTCTGAGTATACCCTGCCACACCTATAGTGGCCAAAAACGATTAAGAAAAGGGGGTGGTGATGAACAGAGTGTCTGAGTTAAACAGACCACTCTTACCCAGTCCAAAGATCAGGGCTTGATCCATCACCGTTATTTATCTCACTGCCCCATCCCAGCTCAGAACCTGGCTATATGCAAATCAGTCTGTCCCTGGCCCAGTGCATCATGGGAACAGGGCAGACTAAACTACCAAGCCAATTCTTCACCAGAAAGGAGACAAGCTACCGGGGACCGGTTTCTGGCATTTCAGCCTTCTTCGGCCCGGCTTGCTTGAATCCTGATGGAGCAGTGAGAAAGGGACTCATGTCTGAGTATACCCTGCCACACCTATAGTGGCCAAAAACGATTAAGAAAAGGGGGTGGTGATGAACAGAGTGTCTGAGTTAAACAGACCACTCTTACCCAGTCCAATGTTCTCACCAGTACGATGTTCTCACCCGTACAGAAACAATAACTTTGGAGAAGCTTCCGACACACATCGTTCCCATGAACTCTGAATTCGGCCTTCAGTTTTGATCAACAAAAACTGCTAAAAGCGTTGGAACTCTATTTCCCCGTTCAAGCATTAATTCTTTTGAATTGAACATTTTTTAATATTGACCCTTTTTGGCACGAACAATTCTTTGCTTAAGGTAAAAACTATTCTTAGAGAACAGAAGCTTCACACTTCTATTTCTAAACACATCTAGAGACATAACAAAATTACATCAGCCTCTAGCACATTTATTGCAATGCATTTATATGTGATGATTTATCTCGCCCTTCTTCTGTTTCAGTGATATTTCATGTGTAATTCTTTTTGCATAATCGTTCATTGATTTCATATGCAATAATTTTTGAATGATTTCTATGCTTCAAAAAACGTACAGTACCTAAATTTCATGTATTACAAATACGCCTATTTCGAATGCATATATGCATTTTGGGGTGGGCAATGTTGCACATGCATCCTATTGCTCTAGTTTTAGTAATTTGATGGACATGAAAACGTGGAGTGGGTGTTGCGTGTTTATCTAGGTTCCTGATCGATACTGTAACCTTATGCCCCTATTCGGCTATAAATCCATTTATTCCCTATATTGGCATAACCGTTCAAGTGCGATATTCAGAAAGTCATCTCTGGCCTCACACGAACAGAGCCACATTCCAGAATAGTTCTCTGCCACTTCCTTTGCAACCAATTAGTGCAATGACAGAGCAGAAGTCACTATCTGATATTCCTAGATTAACACTCCGAGTTCTTCAACAAGATAAAAACTCAGCAAACCTGGAAATCCCCGCTTGCTGTGTTTTGATTAGTAATGGAACTCTAATGAGCAACTGATAGCTATCACTTCCTAGTGACATCTTTAATTGACATCTTATGTCCAGCAAACTTGCGTCAAACCAGGCACCTGTCAGGTATAAATACTACCAACGTTGCCTTAAGCAATAGCCTGTTGCTAGCTGTTGTATGCTGTCTGCGAGCGAGCCTGTCGCTGCAGCCAGTGTCCCATTGCTGCTGTTGGTGAAGCTACTGATACCATTATCGCTGCTAAAGCGCGAACGATGGTGTGGTGAGCTTAGGAGCTGAACAGCCGTCCCTCTGCGAAGAGCCCAGCAGATGCCAAGCTGATCGCGGACGCTGTCCCCCCTCCTCCTCCTCGACGCGCTGAACAGAGAAATCCAGCTACAGCGTTTCTAGTCTGCCCTCGCGGGTGACTGGGATACCGAGTTTTCCCCTGAAGGAGATACCAGACCTCCATCATTCTATTCAGAGGTATGGTGTTGACTAAACCCTTAGAAGAGAATTATTGAAGCAAACCTTGGCAAAACCAACTTAACTTAAGCTACTTACTTACTCCCCTTCCACGTGTTAGGCTTAGGTCAGGCACACCGGGGTAGGCGTAGTTAGAAGCACCAGTTGAGTATGTTAGCCTAATGTATATATGACTGTATATATGTTTTATTACTTTTAAACCATTATATGGCTAAGAAACCAGATCAATGCTTTTACAGTATTATTTCGCAATACTTATCTTACTGTACGTACTTTTTATAATAACAAGTCTTGCAATTGTGGCAATACATTTCTCTTGTACGAGAAGAAAGACTGTTCAATAAATGTTAACCCTTTATTGACAAACGCCCGTCTCTCTATTCTCTACATATCGTGAAAGTAAACTGCACTAACCTGACTGAGTGAAATACATGTCTATTGTTTCACACGACCCTAGAGATTGACTCTTGATCTGAGGAGCAAAGTTGTCATGTTGCACGGTTGTTGGAAAGCTGAATCCCTTCTTGTCTGTGCCAGGGAAGCTGATCACTTCCTATACAGAGAAGAAAGTTTCCAGTGACCTCTGAGCTAGTTGGTAACAAACCCAATTAAGTTTAGCATAGTCAGTGGAGGCCTGGAATATCCGCAGTTCCACGTCGATATTACTGTTTATGTTATTCCAATGCGCAGGGCCTAGTGGGAAACTAGGAACTACACTACATTCCCTATATACAAGCTGCACTCCATCGCAGTCGGACTAAACTTTTGTCTTTGACCCAGTCCAGCACGACCAAATAACTGCAATTTTCGTTTTGTGCTTCTTGGTGCTAGTTTTACCTACACCGTTTAAAAATCATGCCTCAGGTTCTACTCATTCGATTATCGTCATTTTGGTGTCATTTTATTTTTCAAATGTTATCCTATTTTGCTATGTTTGTTTGAGATTTCTCTTGTTTTATGTTCCCTTTTTATTACTGTTTGTGTTCTGCATAAATACTTTACATATTGCCTCTGAGTTACACCTGACTGCTTTTGTGCCAAGCTACCAGAGGGTTGAGTACAGGTCTATTTAGTTACTTTTGCTGGTTCACCCTGACAAGAATTGTGTTTATTACTACAGTGGGGCTCTCATCCGTCTAAACTAATAACCCAATCTCGTACAGCCTGGAGTTAGAATAGTTAATCTTAACCCTTAACCCTTCAAATTATACAATGCCCCTAAGTTTGGAGTTATAAAAGTATACCCCCTCCATTTTAAACTCTTTCTTTATTGTTTTTTGATCTCGAGTTAGAATAGCAGACCTAACCCCCTCCAAATGATATACTTTGCTCAATTAAATGGGTTAGGATTAAAATAATATAAATGTTGCCCACTCCCATTTCATACATTTTCTTCAATGATGTTGAAGATGAGTTATAATAGTAAATCTTACCCCTGGCAATTGAACATATTCCCTAGTGTTCAGGGGGTTAGAGTAAGAATAATTAAGAATATTCCCATTGTTTGCTGGATTGAAGTTGAAATAATACATCTTTCCCTTTCAAACTAGAAACTTTCCCCAATATCTGGGGGATTGGAGTAGAATAGTATACATTATGCCTATCTCTTTTTGTTTTTACACTTTCCACAATATTTGGTGGAGTTGAGTTAGAATAATAAATTAACCCATCCACAGTATGCGCTTTCTCTAATGGCTAAGGGCTTGTAGTTAGACTGGTACATGCGCCCCACCTCCATACTTTATTCACTTTCCCCATTGTTTGTAGGACCAGTGTTACAAAAGTCATTCTCAAATTTTGCACTTTCCCTACAGTTTGGAGGTTTGGGATTGCACTATTATATGTGGTCCCTCTCCCCACCTACATTTTCTACAATGTCTGTTTAGCTGCAGTTACAATACAAGTTATCATAACATCAACGTATGCACTTTCTGTAATGCAAAGTGGTTTGGTGTTAGAATAGTATATTTGCCCCACAAACCTAATGCATTTTACCCATTCTTTGTTAGATAGTAGTAACGGAAGCAATTCTTACCCTTCTGTAATAGGTTGCTTCCCCACTGTTTGGGGCTAAAGAGTTACAAAAATCTATTTACCACCCTTCGATTTGTGGTCAAAGTTTTATTTGGAGTATATTTACAAGAAAAGCTAATATGAATAAAATTAAATAAATGTTTATTTTCAGCAACAAATTGAAACATCAGATGTTGCAAAACTAAAATAGAAAGTAATTATAATAAACATATCATTAGCATGTACATATAAATGTACAATAATTAAATTAACATATACTTAGCATGTTCATATAAATTAAGAAATAAACATTTAGGGCCTAATTACGAGTCACCGCCAGATTTAAGTGGGGCGCAGTGGTGGCGGTCTTCCGATTGCCCTATTACAATTAGGGTGGTTGGACCGCCATGCCCCGCCACAGCTGGCAGGGAACCGCCATTCCCTGGCGGTGTTGCGGTGGTCAGGAGGCCACAATATGCTTGGTGGGACTGCCATGGTCCCACCAAATATTTTACATGTTTCCTCTCCACCACGGTTTTTATGGCACTTTCAACGCCATGAAAACCGTGGCGGGACGAAATAAAAGGGTGCCTCAATAGCTTTATGCCATGTGGATGCACACAGGGGGGTACAACATGTGCCTCTCTGTATGCATGCACAGCAGTTCCTGCACTGCATGGACTTTACAGGCCATGACATGCGGGCACTGTTTTTGGTGTTCCCATTTCGATGCCCATTTTAAGAGACACCACCGTGAGAATGTAAAAAAAAAAGCCCGCCAGACGTGAGAAATACTTGTAATCTGGTGGGGGCCCGACCACGGGTTTGGCGGTGAAGGGAGGACCCGGCACCACACCGCCAAACTAGTAATCAGGCCCTAAATCATTTTTAAATGTAATAAAATAAAAATGGGTCACACAGATAGTTATGGTTCTTAGTAAGACCGTAAATTAACATGGTTTTCACCTTTAATACAAATTATAATTCAATACAAATTTGTATTAAGTCCTTGGAAATCAATAGTATGCAATTCTATAATAATTAATATTGTACACAAGTTAACATTGCTTAACTTTTTTATTTAAAAAGTTGAAACATATTTTTAGTATGTTAAGACATTGTGAAAGGTATATCAAAATGATTGCTTTTTTAGGCAGCACAAAAATTGAAATTTGACATTAACTTTAATGGATTGATATTCTTTTTTTCATTCTAATTTTCACAGGTAAGTCCACTGTCAAATCACTGGATTCTGTGGATGTTCTTGATGTAGATGTAGTGTCCAGTGAGGTAAACAGAAAAATGCCTCAGATGAAGAATAGAAGATGGGAAAAGAAAAAGACAGTATAAACGATTGATGTCATGAAGGCCAATGAGTTTTTTCCAAAAGGAATTTTTGAAAGTCTTGAGACAATGAGCGTTAGTATAACCCCATATTCCTGCTCCGTAAGTTGCCACTGAAATTGATTTGGCAGAGTAAACCTTTTGGATCATCTCGAGTTGGGATCATGTTGGACCCGGATAGTTGTCTCTCAAAGATTATTCTGAGATACGAGAAGGTATCTGTATGGGCTATTTCACGTCCTTCTATGTAAAAATGTGGGGCCCAACCTCTCTCTATGTCCAGTTATTAAAAAAAGGGACTTCGCCTCATTTGTTTTTAGGTCTAAACTACTCATGTGGTTTACATAAATCCCTAATAATTGTTTTAGGGCTCGGCCAGTGCGGGCAATCAGAACAGCATTGTCTGCATATAGCAGAATTGGGGTGTGCACATTCTTGATCGATGGGACTTCCGGTGTGGAATTTAACAGGGTTGTTTCTACCCCATTGGTGTAGATGGAAAAGAAGAATGGGGCTCAGAAATCACACCTGTCGGAACGACCTAGTGCACTCACCCTGCTTTCCATAGCGCACGGTTGCCAATACTGAAAAGTAGAGCTATCTAATAAAGGTGGTTATCGTATCGTCAATACCCATTTCTGCCATTAGTTTCCATAGATGGTGATGGGCTATGCAGTCGAATGCTTCTGAGAGATCAATAAATGCCAGGTATAGTTTCTCCTGCTTTGCTTTAGTATATTTGGCCATTAATAGGCTCAGGTTGAGGCTTTGATCCTTGGTGCCACTCCCCTTCTTTAACCCGTTTTATCAGGATGTTATGGTCAGTGGCCCATTCCTCTAATCTGTTGAGTAAAACGTGACCCATCAGTTTGGTGGTACTATCTAGCAAAAAAATTGGCCAATAGTTTTTAGGCTGGGCTTTGTCTCCTTTTTTATGAATTCCACTGTGGCAATTACATTAAAAACATTAGGGAGCAACAGCCCACACGGGTTGGGGTGCTCCCAGGGGCTCTGTTGGTAGAGGACTGTGAGAGGGGCAGTCTAATTTCCTGTTGGTTAAAACACTGGGGCAGATTTGTAGGCGGGCTATTTAATGGCAACTGACTAGCCAACGCCTCAGTATGAGAGATAAAATTAGAAGAGAAATGTTCGATCCAGCAATACTCGTCCTCATGGCACGCAGTGCTCTGTTCTTCAGAAGATTTGAGAAATGGGGCATTAATGACTCTCTAAAACTCCCTAGAGTTTTTTTAAAGAGCCGCTTGATGAAGTTTCTCCCAAGCATCTTCATTAAGAGTGTTGGTTCTTCGCTTCCTGGGCTGTGAGTAACGAAGCCATAGGGTCTTGACCAGTGCTGCATCCCCTTGAGTTGATCTAAGAGCTTGGTGTAGATTTGAAAGGGCCTTCGTGCAGGACTGGTTGAACCATTTAGGGACTGAGGTATTAGAGGTTCTTCTTTCCCTAGTTAAGACTTTTTTGCCTCTGATAATACCCTGTCAAAGGCTGTTATTGTGGGTATTGGGTCAGGGATTGCTGCCAGACAGATCATAATATGGTCAAGACTATTACCGACCACCCCTTTGATAAGTTTTACTTTATAATTTCCCATTTTAGAATTATCCCATTTTTTCTAGCTATCACTGGGTTAACATGCCTTCCCTGCTCCGGAACAGTTCCTCCCATACCAAGTTAGCAATTATGGCATGGTGGTCACTGAATCCATATGGCATAATTGCAGTATTAGAGATAGATTTGCTCATGGGCGAAGACATCAGTAAATAGTCTAGGGTTGAACCCTGGCTGGACAATCCAAAAGTGTGTTGAAGAGAGCCGGAGCTTGGGCCAATGGGATTCATAATTTCCAGGTTGTTAATAATAAATATTCTATTCAGAGAATTGCCATAGGCATTGTGTACATAATGGGAAGTTGGATCACCTGAACCATTAAACATGCAGCATATTGTTTTATTTCGTAAAGTACAGCAGTGTGCATTAAAATCACCAGCCCATAGGATATTTGGAGGCTGCTTAAGACTCTTAAAGAAAGTATCAACATCTCTTTCCAACATATCAGCGATCTCTTTCATGTTTGCATTGAAGTTATTATTATAATAATTGATTTAAAAAATGGTGTCACCACTTGGTTCTTTTAAATAGAGAAAATGGTAATAGGGAGTAGCATTAGAAAATGATAAGACTGCTAATTTTAAGGTGTTTTTTAACGAAGTTAAAATACCTCCCCTGGCGCGTTCAGAAACAGAAGGGCGGGCTGGAGTATAGAAGGGACGATAGCTGTCTAGATAGATTGGTCCCATTTCCGAAGGTTTCCTGGAGGCAAATCAGTTCATGTCTATTAATGATTGCTAACCAATCTAAGTTAGACACTTTGGACCTTAGTCTGGCAATATTCCAAGAGGCTAGTTTAACATGGTCACTGGGAATGGGTGAGTGGTTGGAAATTGCCACAGGAGATTCAGGGGAGTCGGGCCCCAGGTCCCTGCGACTTTGAGGTAGATAAGTAGTGCTTCCATTCCCCCTGTCAATCACACCCATCCAAGTCTGTTAGGACGCTAAAGCAGTTATTGATGGGGAGGTGGGTAAAAGGGTGGACTAGGGCAAGGTGAGGGGGCTCCTGATAGTTTTTACTATGTGAGATTAAGAAGGTTTGGGCCCTATTAAAGGTGTTATCAGGTCTGTAGAAGAAGCCAAGTGACAGTGCAAGCATCTGGGTTTGCTGTGTAGCTGTATCAGGTAAGCGCCAAAACAGTTTCTGAACTAGATGATGCGAGGTCAAATTGACAACCACATAGTCCACATGAAAGGCTTTTTTAGAGTTCCCTACCCAAGCCACCCGTCTTGCCATTAGGATACATGGAAAATAACTCCCCTCGACCCCCCATGTTTGCTAATCCAGTGACATGCTTGGTAGGACTATGACATAGGGACAGGCAGCGGGGGAAGGAATAATGTTGAATCATAAGGTATGTTTGTACCGCTTAACGCTTCGATGTTGGAGTCCTGGAATGTACCACTGTCGATGGAAAAGATCAGCTAGGTGCCTCCTGTGGTCGCAGAGGATGAGAGGAGGAGTGATGAGGGGGGTGAGTGACTTGCAAATGTAAAGGTTGAAGATGATTTTGAACTTCACCGACCCTCATACCTACTGATTGTGGACTTCTTGCCCTAAGGGCCTCACTTCGAGTCTCACACTATCCTGTGTGGTTAAGGAATGCTGTGTAATTACGGGAAACTCAGAGGGCAGGGGCATCTCCTTAGTCCCAGCCCAATTGTTACCGTTGGTGCTTGTTTTAGTTAGATTTAAGGACTCCAAAGTTGCCTCAATTTTACTTAGTCTGTCTGAAAGGGGCTGAAATAGGTGGGTAAAAGACAGTTACATTTTTTATAGCAGTGTGTCCATTGAAGCTATGGAGGTTGTTGCAACCTCTTGTAAAATAGCAGAAGTTGTCTTTGCAGCTGATCTTCAACCCCCTTTTTTCCTTTTTGGTGGCCGCTCAACATAGGCAGGCGGAGAGTGTATTCTAACATTATCCAAGAGTTTTGACATTTAGAGCAAGTTACAGTTTGCTTGGGTGATAGAGGGGAAGAGGGAATAGACAAATCATCCATAGGTGCAGTCGAAGGCCCAATGTTAGTATGAACAGTCAGACAATCAGGCACTGCTAAGTTGCCCATTGATAGTCTATCCTCTACAGTCTGATTCTCATTGTTCAAAGCGTCAGAAGCTGTTATGAGAAAGACATTTAGAGTGTTGGTTGACTCACCTCTGTTGGTGGTGGATTTCCTTTTACCCATCTGTGTCAGCCAGGCCAAATCGAAGTCCAGATCTTAATAGTGGATGATGGAATGGAGGAAGTTAGAGGGGGGGCCCAGCCCAACCTCCTCCAGGCTCCGACAGGCATGGTCCAATCCTTGGCATTGCTCCGAGTTGCACGGCTCTCCCCTGGACTTCTCGGGGCACAGCAGGCGATGTGCGGCTCTCACCATGGGCCCCCGCAGCACAACAGCAAACAGCTGGTATCTGGACAGGGGAGTACGGGACTGCAGGTGCGCAACGCGTTTTTTGACGTCAGGGAGGCGGAAACAGGAACCGGTAGCTGACTGCTGGGGAGATGGGAGTTGTGGTCCACTCCCGGGCAGTGCTCCGAGTTGCAAAGCTCTCCCCTGGACTTCTCAGGGCGCTGCAGGTGATGCACAGCTCTCCCAGCGGGCTCCCTCAGCACAACAGCACAACAGACATAGTATTAAAGCCAGATACTTTTTGTGGGATTAGTCAGTTAAATATCAGATATAGGGAGAAGGTATGGCTTGTTTGCTCTGCAGATTTAACCCCTGCAGATTTTACCCCGCATAACCTTCACTCTGCAACTTTTACTCTGCGGGTAAGTTTCATTTGCATGCCTTTACCCTGCATTACCTGCACTCCACATGTTTTAACTTGCATGTTTTTAGTTTTTATTTGCATGATATTAAAGGGTAACTAATTTACAAAAGTTCAGTAATTTAAGAATTAAAAATAATTTTTATCTAGTATTTTTAAATAAGTTTGTTTAGATTTTTATAAAATATAATAAACATATGTTATAATTTCAAGAAAAACATTCATAAAATATTTATTAAATATGAGCCAAGAGGTTAATTTAATATAGGCTATAGGGCCTCATTTGGATGTCGGTCGAAAAGCCTCCGACAGCTGGTTTAAACTCAAACTGCCTTATTAAAATGTAGGCGGTCAGAGTTTAAACCGGCCAGTCAATCCAACTGGCTTCTGACAGGCTCAAGGAACCTGCTGGCCAGTCAGAAGCCGATTATCACTAGCAAATGGCGTTTCCACTGTCGGGATTATGAAGTTGGTTTCCAACAGGCTTTCCATATAGGGCTTTCTGACATGGAAAGCGTGTCGGAAAGTGACTTTGGTCCCTAGTAGGGCCGTCTTCCGCAGCCCACAGTTGTGGGCCAGGGGCGCACCTATGGTGCCCCCTGTAAATCCCTGACCCGTGTGGCGGGCATGGTGAGGTGCCTGCCACACGGTGCAGGGATTTACAGTAACTCCCATTACTCTATAGGAACTAGTTCTGCGGCCGGTTTCTAACCGCCGCACAAGCTCCCAAAGAGAAATGGGAGTTTGCAACTGCACCATGTGCGGTCGCATGGTAATTGTGGTTTCAGACTACCGACCCGAGGTCTGTTGGCTCTGAAACCGCAGAGATGTCGGTCGAAGGCAACTCCGACCGACATCTTAATCAGGCCCTACGTTTTTGAAAATATTTAAAATAAAGTAAAGGGGATTTGAGGGAGGTGTAACCCCTATTAACATGCATTCAATTGTAAATATTACTTTTATATATATATTTTACATTAATAACATCCATAGAATAGGAGGGTTATAGGAGAATAGGGTGAGAAGTGTATTAATACTAAAGTGGAGTTTGGATATGACTAGCGATTGCACATTTTCTAAAAAATCTGATTGGGGAATGAAATGTTTGATTTTTTGAGAAGTCCGAGTTGGGTTTGGGGTCACTTTGCTGTAGAATTTATGAGAGCATGAAGATTCTGGTTATTGTTTAGAAAGATTCCAAGAGATTTGGTGCAATCAATAATTTTGGGTTTGCAGTCTAGTACATTATGTGAGCCAGAGGTCTATGGCCGGGGGTAAACTATAAGAACGGGTGATGAGAAGGAATTCTGACTTCAGCGGGTTAAGCTTCAGGTGGGTAAGTGACAGCTGAGCTTGAATGTCCTTTAGAATTTGGTGTAGGAAGAGTATGTCTTGTAAAGACAAAACAACTAGGTAAAGCTGTGTATCATCTGCATAACGATGGTCAGTGAGATTTGAATGTTTTATGATCAAGGTCTGAGGATCCAAATGCTAGTTAAAAAGAGGTGAGGAAAGTAAGGAACCTTGAGGTACTCCTTGGAAAACTGGAATCAAATTGGATAAGGTCCCAATCGTTTTTATTTGTTGAGGCTGGTAGTTTAGGTATGAGGGGAATACCTACCTCCTTGAGAGTGATTAGCAGGATGTCATGATTTACTGTATTGAGAGCCCCAGATAAGTTGAAGAAAATGGGCAGATAGAACCACCCTTGTCCAGGATGTGAAGGCTGTTGTCCATGCTCTGCAGAATGCCTGTATTTGTTCTGAAGCTTTCTCTGAGACCTGATTGGAAGTTGTCTAATAGGTTGCTGTCATCAATGAATTGCTTAAATTAGAGGTGAGGAAAGCAAAGAACCTTGAGGTACTCCCTGGAAGCCTGAATTTATGTTATCTTATATGTTATAAAAAGTTTTATAGTGTGCTCAATTACTCTAGAGTATCCTGGTGCGAGCTCAAGCAGAGAGGCAGAATGGGTGGAAATGGAAATTAGAATGCTATGGTAAAGAGATGTGCTTTTAGTGCTAGTAGTTAGTTAGTTACTACTGTTAGTAGGAAAATCACCATAGAGGAGGGCTTCAGATTTTTCCTCATTACATTTCAGTTGGGCAAATGCAAGCCAACGAAAGACCGGTGAGAAACAAAGCTGGACATCAGAGGTGTCCAGTTTATCACCTGGCCAAGTAAACAAAAGCTGGGTGTCATCGGCATAGGCAATTATTTTTGCACCTAATTGCTCTGCCAGGAAAATCAAAGGTGTCAAGTAAATAATAAACAACAGGGGCTAAGAGTAGACCCCTGAGGCACCCCAGTAGAAAGTGCCCTGGCAGAGGACGCGTTTGGCAGCATCCACACCTGTTGGGGCCGATTGTTCAGGAATTATGTCAGCCACTGTAAGGCGGAACCAGTGATGCCGATTGCAGACAGCCTGGCGAGAAGAAGCTGAGGGGGCACCGTGTCAAAGGTTGCAGATAGGTCTAACAAAACCAATGCCGCTCTGCCGCCTCAGTCCAGGCACTCCCGAATAGCCTCTGCCATCTCTACCAGTGCTGCTTCAGTGCTATAAGCAACACGGAAGCCCGACTGAGCCGGTTGCAAAACATTGGAGGCCTTCACAAAAGCCTCCAACTGGCGAAACGCAATTTTTTCACAAACCTTGGCTAGCACCGCTAGCAGGGAAATAGGTTGATAGTTAGATGGAACTGATGGGTCCAGACCTGATTTCTTTAAGAGCGGCAATAGTTTGGCTTGCTTCCAACAAATCGGAACTGTAGCAGTTGTAAAGGAGAGGTTAACAATCTGAGTAACCTCTGCACATACCGTTACTGCCACCCCTCCTAACACACGGGCCTGACACGGATCAGTGGGAGACCCAGATTTCATGGACCTCAAGCCAGTATGTCCGCTTCAGCAGAGGGAGAAAATTCCCCAAATTGACAGTTGGGGAATTTAAGGGTAGGCAAAGAGGGCAGCGAAGGCAAGGTCCTCTGATTATGGCATGCTATGTGCAGGCTGTCCTGGATCTTCACAATTTTATCTGTAAAGAAAGAGGACAGATCCTCGCACCACTGTGCAGAGGAAGGCAACAGAGGTTGCTCAGCACACGGAGATAGGAAACGCTTAACAATGGCAAAAATGTCTTTGCTGTTATTAGTAGCCTTGCAGACAACAAGAAAATTGCCTACCCACCACAATTTTTACACAAAATTCAACAGGTCAAAAAAGCGTTTAACAAATTTGACAAGGTATTTATTAGTACAGGTAATAAAATATGACTTTAGAACAGTTATTGCAAAAATAACACTTGTAGAAAACAAATAGCTTCACCTAGGGCTATTGCAATGTCGTGACAGCAATAAATCTAAAGTATGGTACTGACCCCGAGGAGCACGGCGTGGAGCATGGAGTCACATAGACCCCCAAACTCTGTGATGATGCATGGTGTCGTGGAGGTGAGGCGTCGGTGCCAAGATTGAGGCGAGGTCCCTGGCTGCCACAGGGGAGGCGAAGCGTTGAGTCCGCAAGGAGGCGACATGACGAATCCAGGGCAGGAGAAGACGGTTGTGTCGGTGGTGAGGTGTCTATTCCGGTGACGGTGCACAGTCAGCGAGTTGGTGGAGTCACCCTTAGTGGTTATCGGTGCCGCAATAACAGGATGCAGGCGCTGGCGGATTCGGTGGGAGCGCTGGCGTTGGGAAAAACTGATAACTGCAGGCATCGAAGGGCATCAAAGGGCATTGGAGCCGCGGTGCAGGCCGAGCTGTGCGTTGGTCACTTCATGAGAGGTGCCCCCGGCCTTGGTACAGGTCACTCTATCACAGCGGCACTGTTGACGGTGTCTGAGACAGGTTTTCTTACTTCTCTTTGGTTTCGTCCAGCTCCC
The DNA here is from genome assembly GCF_964263255.1 of Lissotriton vulgaris. Lineage (NCBI taxonomy): Eukaryota > Metazoa > Chordata > Amphibia > Caudata > Salamandridae > Lissotriton > Lissotriton vulgaris. The sequence continues at coordinate 648,413,049 of NC_141698.1, read as the reverse complement.
AACAGCAGGAACAACCTCCAGAGGCCCAAAACTGGAATAGGCACCTCCTGGCAGGCCTTTAAATGGGCGGATGAAACAGTGTGGGTGAGGGTACACACGCCGCCTGGCAGAGAGTGGGACTCATCATCGAGCAAGGTGTCCCTGAGGGGTCCTCGGGGTCAGCAGCAGAAGGGTAGTAGACAGTAGCGATCCCGGCAGTGCTCCATGTCCTGTGGAGCCTCCTCTCGGGGGGGGGGGCCTACCTCTGGGCGACAGACATTGGAAGCTTAATGTATAAGTTTGTGAGGTGCTGCGGAGTCTGGGACTGTTGAATGTTTATTGGGGGAGCCCTAACATGGGCGGGTTTCTTCGCCTGGGCCAGTGCTGGCGGAGGAAGTGCCCGGAGGACATGGGCTGTAAGTTGGGGATCCATTGGTCGGGCGGCCCCTGTCCCCCCATTGGGGATCGAAGTACAGCTCCGCCGCGACAGATGCTTCAATATTCTTGATGTATGGGGTGCAGGCTGTTTATGTTCACAGGTCGCACTTCTGTTACGGGTCCGCAGTCCTCCACATGTACACCTTCAGGGCCTACTACCTGCTATACTACCAGCTACGCTCCCTCATGGCTAATACACCCAACACAAGGCAGGCAACCCCGGGTACTCTCCGCATTCTTAGCTGGAATGTGCGCTGGGCTCTCGACAAAATCAAGCGCGGGCCATACTCTATCAGGCCAAGCGGACGGGGGCTGATATCCTTATGCTGCAAGAAATGCACTTAATGGGCAACAGGCACTCTGCTTGTAGCGTTATGGGTTTCAACAGGTCTATCATACTGGCTTTACGTGGGGTTCAAGGGGGGTAGCGATTCTAATACACCGCAGGGTCCCCGACACACATGTCCAACAGTGGACCGACATGCAGGGATTCTATTTGTTTATTCAGGGCAAGATTGGTAAGGACCCCCTGGTGTTGGGTAGTGTTTATGCTCCCCCTCCCTTGCAGTGGACCTTGGTGGAAAAGCTCCTCACCCTATGGGGCGATATACCGGAGGTATTATTCGTGGTGGGTGGAGATTGGAACGATGTTATGGACTTGGCCAGGGATAGGTGTAGGACCGGGGGTAGCTCGATGAGTGGCCATACCACATAACTGCATTCCTTGGTGACGGGACTTGATTGGATTGGTGTATGGAAACGCTTCCATGGGGATAGTCAGGGTTTCACTTACCTTTCGGCGGTCCATGAGTCATTCTCCAGACGCAACTACCTCTTTGTGCCCAGGCAGAGATTGGCAGGGTGTTATCGGCAGAGATTCTGCCACACGGCCTCTCCGATCATTCCCTAGTGTCTCGAGTTCCATATGGGCAGAGGAAGGCAACCATTCCGGTGGCGCCTCTCGGTCTGGCATTTACAGAACGATGATTATGGGTGAACATGAGCGAAGCCATTGATCATTACTTAGCGTCCAATATGGGGTTGGTCTCGAGCGCCAAGACTTTGTGGGAGGCACTGAAACCCACTCTGAGGGGGGTAGACATCTCCTGGTGGGCAGCAGCGCGTAGAAAACGCAGAGGGGAGCTGACTCGTGCGGAACCAAACATAGAGGCACTTGAGCGTCGCAGTCCGGAAGCAGGAGGGAGTCAGCTTTGGAGTTAGCTACTGCTGGCCCAACAGACATGTGCTGCTCTTCTGATGGATGAAGTCCAACAGGTCTGGCTGGCGACGCGTAGCAGGGTCTACCAGTGGGGGGACAAGTCCAGCAAGATGCTGCACCGACTTTGTTAGGGAGCCATACAGTCTCAGGCCCTTCCGAAGATTCTGGATCAGGCAGGAATGCCGATTACGGACCCCCCGGCCTTAGTGGAGAGGTTCGCCGCATAATATGTGGAGCTCTATGCCCCCCAGGATTGTTTGTCAGAGTCCACCATAGATAAATTCATAACCTACCTGCCGCCCAAAACGGTATTGGATGAGGTGCGGGATCAGCTGGAGCTTCCCCTGCAGGATGAGAAGTTGGGTACGGCCCCGGGAGAGCTTAACCCAGGGAAGGCGCCGGGACCTAATGGGTTTCCAAGTGAAATTTTCTGAAGGTATTCTGTGCAACTAGCCACTCACTATCAGGCAGTGGTGGAGGAAGCTCAGGAGACTGGAGGCATGCAGATATGGTGGCGTTTCATAAGCCCGGCCGTCCCCCTGAGCACCATCATCGTATCGCCCAATTTCTCTTTTAAACGTGGAGGCTAAAATTCTGGCCAAAGCCTTGGCCAATTGCCTTCTGCCCCACATCTCCATACCTGCACATCCTGATCAGGCTGGGTTCATTCCGAAGAGGGCGACCAGACACAACATTAGGCGGGCACAAGTGGAGGTGGCGGCCATTCGGCAGATGAGGGAACCAGCCGTTCTGCTCCTAGCAGATATGGATAGGGCGTTCGACTCCCTGAGTTGGGTATACTTATTTGCCTTGCTGCGCAGACTCAACCTAGGCCCACGCTTCCTATCCTATCTAACACTCCTGTATACGGATCTGACGGCATCAGTGGGGGTAGCAGGTTCAACCTCATCCACCTTTTCTATTGGACGAGGCACGTGGCAGGGCTGTCCCTTGTCCCCGTTTTTATTTGCTCTAGCCATGGAGCCACTGGTGGCCTGGATACGCATTGATGTGCAGGTCCGAGGGTTCGAGTGGGCCCCGGGCCTGTCAGACAGGATCACGCTCTATGCGGATGATGTTCTATTCTTCCTTACGGCAGTTGACAGGACAGGGCCACGGCTCCTGCGCATCATACAGATCTTTGGGGAGACATCAGGGCTCTACATGAACCCTTGCAAATCCACATTTGGGCTTCGGGGATCGGAGGAGAATGATTGCGGGGGCATCCTCGATACAGTTGGGAGTGGGGGACTGAAGTATCTGGGCATGTTTCTTTCAGATGTGCCGGCAGTCTCCTGGGAGCGGAACTTGGTCCCCGTGTAGGAGCGGGTACGTGCAGACCTCAAGACCTGGTTCCGTATGCCCCTGACGCTATATGGTAGGTCAGCGATATTCAAGATGGTGGCGCTCCCCCGGTTCCTCTACCAGCTACAGAATCACCCATACCTGATCCCACCCTGCTGGTTCCAGTTGGTGAATGCCGCACTTGGGCAATTCCTGTGGGAGGGGGGAAGGGTGCGTGTGGCATTGTGTATGTGCTTCCTCTCTACCTATAGTGGAGGACTCCTTAGATATTCTCTCCTATTACCAGGCCTCACACTTGCTGGTCCTCAAGGAGTGGTGGTATGGCGATAGGAGAGACCCGGCATATGCGCTCGAGCTGCAACTCATGGGAGGCCACTCACTCCATGCAATTCTGTATTCGGCACCATTGCGGGATACGTTGCCTTCAGTCACACGGGTGGTGTCCCTGATTTAGAGACAGGCATCACTACGAATGGGATGGTGGAACACCCTGACTTGGGAGACTCCCCTCTGGAATAACCGGCGGCAGCCCCAATTGGCTGCCTTGCAGGGGTTCCGGAAATGGGACGACATAGGTATTTCGGTCCTGGGGGATGGTATGAGGGGCCCACGCTCAAGTGTTTCCAAGACCTCCAGAGGGAATTCCTTATGCCACGGTCGCAGTTTTACCGCTACCTTCAGTTTCGGCATGCCCTGTCCCCCAGCTTAGAGGGTCTGGAGTCTCTCCTCCAATTCAGTCCACTGGAAGCAAAAGTTTTTATGGGGGATCTGAAGGAAAAGAAAATTTACTGGATCTACCAGTCCCTGGTTACACATTGCTCTCCCACACTTCAGAATCTCCGGGGGGACTGGAAGGCGGATGTAGGCACACTGGAGCAGGAGGATTGGAATGAGGCTTGGCGGCTCCGCAGGAAGCGGCCATAGCGATGCGGCTCCGCCTCGTCCAATTCAAGTACCTACATAGGGTCTACTTTACTAGGGTACACTTGTGGCGGGCGGGGCTGATCGCGTCCCCGGAGTGTCTTTGATGTGGCCGAGAGGAAGGCCCGTTCATCCATACAGTATGGCAGTGCCCCTCCCTGAATCACTTCTGGAGGGGGTGTTTGCCTGCCTTTCAGAGGTACCGGGTGGGGCAGCTGGCCCTGCTCCATGTCATGGAGGGAATAGGAGGTAATGTGTACGAACGTCACCTTATGCAATTGGGTTTTACACTGGCAAAGCTGGATATGGCCAAGGCGTGGAAGGTGCCACAAGCCCCCTCGGTGACCGCATGGAAGAACGGATTAGATTTTTGTATTGGGCTAGAACAACCTTTTTTGTGGCCAGGGGGTGCCGACGCAAGCACTACAGAATTTGGAAACAGTGGGCGGAGTATCGGGCCTGTGGTTGGATCCGCCAGCCGAGGCAGCGGCTCATCCGATGGGGTGATTTCCCATATATACTTTGCCTGTGGAGATGCTGGGGGAGGTTTTGGAGTATTCCAAGATTCTTCTGGTTTTATTTTAGGCCGTGGATAGGACTGTGTGGGAGTTGTGTGACCAAGGGGGTGGGGTGGGGGTGGGAGGGTGTGAGGGGAGGGTTCTTTACAACATTTTGTATTGCTCTAATAATTTCTGAAAGTATTCTGATATTATGCTTTGTAAAAAAAGAAAGGAGAAGTTGATTGCCCATCTATCTGCATGGTCCGATTCTGCAGATGTCTCTGTGTGCAGAGCCCTGCAATATATATGCGACTTGCCAAATCAAATATGTAAAAAAAAAAATGTGGTAGAGGCAAAATGTCAGGGGAAACCACACCAAAGATGCCAAGTCTAACAAGGACGTACTTGTTTTACTTAAGAAAACCATGGTGACACAACTCTTAAACAAATTCTTTTCTTGATCACATTACACTGTGGATTCATATTACCAGGCTTCCATTTTTTTGTGGCAGAGGGTATGGAAAAAGATGCTGCAACCCATCTTCTGTTGCAGAGAAGTCATCCTAGCACATGACTTGGAAAAGTAAGAATAGGGATCTTGTCTTTGCCTAGGATGATCTCCTCACAAAAATAAATCATGCCCACACCAACTATCTTCACCTATCATCTGCATTCACCAAGTCATCTCTGGTCTCTTTGAATTTCAGCACTGACACTGCAGCCTTTTAACATCTGACTCCTAACATTTGCCACCATACTTCCTTGACTTTTCTTTCACGATTAAGGGCCTGATTACGATGCTGCCATAGGAAACTGCTCCAACCCTCGGTCGGAGCTGCTCATATGGCATCGCAATCTCCTGTTTAGATTAATTTCCAACTGACCCATTTGGATGTAGTCGGTCTGAAATTAACCCAAACAGGATTTACGAATGGCTTTTGACAGCTTGGAGAGCCGTCTGCCATTCGGAAAGGGGCCTGTAAACTCAAGGGCAGTTCTTTCCGACCTAGGGATTACAATGGCTGATTCCCACAGCCTTTATGTGCTGGTTTTTCCGACACAGAAAGGCTGTGGGAATCAGACATTGGAGGCCCCGAGCAGGGCCCCCATCGCTGTAAGGCCTCCGTGTGGCAGCTTAGGGGGCACCTATAGTGCTCCCTCTGTTGATCAATGCACCCGTTGGCAGGCACCTTGAGCTCGGTCGGAATGCATGCTCCCATTGTAATGAATAGGATTGCGACTGAACAGTGTTCTGTTACATCCTAATTGCTGGGTTGGGACCGTCGAAAGAAGGTCGGTCGGTCCCAGTTCCCAAATGATGTCTGACGAATTCAGGCCCGTCCGACATCGACATCGGGCACTAAGTTTAAAATGATGACATACAGCTTTATTTTAGGCTTGTCAATCAGGACCCACTCACTACTGGAGTTGATTTCCCAATTAAGCTTAAAGACATCAACAAAGTGATAAACTCATTTTTTCTAAATTTCATAGTGTCCTTCAAGATATCTCCATTGGCTAGTAGCATTCTCCAATATAACTTTTCAAAGAAAACAAGCTCATCCATTAGATCATGGGTACTCATAGTACGGCCTGCGGGCCGCCAGCGGCCTGGCAAGCCTTCCTTGGTGGCCCGTGGACCTTTCAGACATAATGGGGAACATCACTTACAACGCATTTTTTACAACGCACTACCATTACATCGCAACCATTACAACGCATACCATTACAGCGCATTGCGCTGGGGGGCGCTCTAGGATAGGGAATATATTTAATTTACTATCCAACACCTTCCCTGCTACCCACGGGGACTGGAGTTGGAATAGTAAATTAAATAATTCACTATCCAGCGCCTAAAAGCATTATGCGTTGTAATGGACTGCGTGGTAAAAACCGCGTTGTAAAGGCATGCGATGTAAAAGCATGCGTTGTAGCGACACCAATCCGACATAATACCCGTGTTTTACACTGCCACTGCCACTGCAAACACTGCCGGTTGCCGCAGCGCGAGCCTGAGAGACTCTGCTGCTCTGTGGGGGCCCAGTCATAGAGTGGCCCGAAGAGGTGACATACAACAAAGCCTCATTACCATGCAAATGGTCTTTTAAAGACCTGTGAAGTGCTCGGGTGCAGCTGTGTGTGCGTGCTGGGGAAGCTGTCTCAGCCCGGGCACACACATGCAGGGTGAGATGACAGAGGGAGACAGAGGGAGGGAGAGAAAGGGAGGGATGGAAAGGGAGAGAAAGGTAAAGGGAGGGAAAGCGAGAGCAAGGGAGGGAGAGAAAGGGAGGGAGAGAAAGGGAGGGAGGGAAAGAGAGAGGGTGGGAGGGAGGGAAAGGGAGAGAAAGGGAGGGAGGGAAAGGGGAGGGAGGAAAAGGGTGAGAGAGGGAGGGAAAGGGAGAGAGAGGGAGGGTAAGGGAGAGAGAGGGAGGGAGGGAGGGAAAGGGAGAGAGGGAAAGGGAGAGAGGGAAAGGGAGAGGGGGGGAGGGTACGGAAGAGGGGGGATGGTAAGGGAGAGAGGGAGGGAAAGGGAGAGAAAGGGAGGGAGGGAAAGGGCAGCTTAGGGGGCACCTATAGTGCTCCCCCTGTTGATCAATGCACCCGTTGGCAGGCACCTTGAGCTCGGTCGGAATGCATGCTCCCATTGTAAAGAATAGGATTGCGACTGAACAGTGTTCTGTTGCATCCTAATTGCTGGGTTGGGACCGTCGAAAGAAGGTCGGTCGGTCCCAGTTCCCAAATGATGTCTGACGAATTCAGGCCCGTCCGACATCGACATCGGGCACTAAGTTTAAAATGATGACATACAGCTTTATTTTAGGCTTGTCAATCAGGACCCACTCACTACTGGAGTTGATTTCCCAATTAAGCTTAAAGACATCAACAAAGTGATAAACTCATTTTTTCTAAATTTCATAGTGTCCTTCAAGATATCTCCATTGGCTAGTAGCATTCTCCAATATAACTTTTCAAAGAAAACAAGCTCATCCATTAGATCATGGGTACTCATAGTACGGCCTGCGGGCCGCCAGCGGCCTGGCAAGCCTTCCTTGGTGGCCCGTGGACCTTTCAGACATAATGGGGAACATCACTTACAACGCATTTTTTACAACGCACTACCATTACATCGCAACCATTACAACGCATACCATTACAACGCATTGCGCTGGGGGGCGCTCTAGGATAGGGAATATATTTAATTTACTATCCAACACCTTCCCTGCTACCCACGGGGACTGGAGTTGGAATAGTAAATTAAATAATTCACTATCCAGCGCCTAAAAGCATTATCCGTTGTAATGGACTGCGTGGTAAAAACCGCGTTGTAAAGGCATGCGATGTAAAAGCATGCGTTGTAGCGACACCAATCCGACATAATACCCGTGTTTTACACTGCCACTGCCACTGCAAACACTGCCGGTTGCCGCAGCGCGAGCCTGAGAGACTCTGCTGCTCTGTGGGGGCCCAGTCATAGAGTGGCCCGAAGAGGTGACATACAACAAAGCCTCATTACCATGCAAATGGTCTTTTAAAGACCTGTGAAGTGCTCGGGTGCAGCTGTGTGTGCGTGCTGGGGAAGCTGTCTCAGCCCGGGCACACACATGCAGGGTGAGATGACAGAGGGAGACAGAGGGAGGGAGAGAAAGGGAGGGATGGAAAGGGAGAGAAAGGTAAAGGGAGGGAAAGCGAGAGCAAGGGAGGGAGAGAAAGGGAGGGAGGGAAAGGGAGGGAGGGAAAGAGAGAGGGTGGGAGGGAGGGAAAGGGAGAGAAAGGGAGGGAGGGAAAGGGTGAGAGAGGGAGGGAAAGGGAGAGAGAGGGAGGGTAAGGGAGAGAGAGGGAGGGAGGGAAAGGGAGAGAAAGGGAGGGAGGGAAAGGGAGAGAGGGAAAGGGAGAGAGGGAAAGGGAGAGGGGGGGAGGGTACGGAAGAGGGGGGATGGTAAGGGAGAGAGGGAGGGAAAGGGAGAGAAAGGGAGGGAGGGAAAGGGAGATGGAGTGAGGGAGGGAAAGGGAGAGAGAGTGAGGGAGAGTGAGGGAGACAGAGTGAGGGAGAGTGAAGGAGAGTGAGTCAGAGTAAGGGAGGCAGAGGGAGACAAAGAGAGAAAGGGAGGGAGGGAAAGGGAGGGAGAGAAAGGGAGGGGGAGAAAGGGAGGGAGAGGGGGGAGAGAAAGGGAGGGAGAGAAAGTGAGAGGGAGAGAGAAGGGGGAAAGGGGGAGAAAGAGAGGGAGCGAAAGGGAAGGAGGGAAATGGAGAGAGAGGGAGGGAAAGGGAGAGAGGGTAAGGGAGAGAGAGGGAGGGAAAGGGAGGGAGGGAAAGGGAGAGAAAGGGAGGGAGAGAAAGGGAGAGAGGGAAGGGGAGAGAAAGGGAGGGAGAGAAAGGGAGAGAGGGAAAGGGAGAGAAAGGGTGGGAGGGAAAGGGAGGAGGAAGGGGGAGAAAGGGAGGGAGAGAAAATGAGATAGAGAGAGGGAGGGAGTGAAAGGGAAGGAGGGAAAGGGAGTGAGAGGGAGGGAAAGGGAGAGAGAGGGAGGGTAAGGGAGAGCGAGGGAGGGAAAAGGGAGGGAGGGAAAGGGAGAGAAAGGGAGAGAAAGGGAGGGAGAATAAGGGAGAAAGGGAAAGGGAGAGAAAGGGAGGGAGAGAAAGGGAGGGAGGGAAAGGGAGGGAGGGAAAGGGAGGGAGGGAGGGAGAGAAAGGTAGGAAGATAAAGGGAGGGAAAGAAAAGGGAGGGGGAAGGGAGAGATAGGGAGGGAGAGAAAATGAGAGGCAGTGAGAGGGAGGGAAAGGGAGAGAAAGGGAGGGAGCGAAAGGGAAGGAGGGAAAGGGAGAAAGAGGGAGGGTAAGGGAGGGAGAGGGAGGGAAAGGGAGCGAAAGGGAGGGAGGGAAAGGGAGGGAGGGAAAGGGAGGGAAGGGAGAGAAAGGGAGGGAAAGGGAGAGAAAGAGAGGGAGTGAAAGGGAAGGAGGGACAGGGAGGGAGAGGGAGGGAAGGGGAGAGGGAGGGTAAGGGAGAGAGAGGGAGGGAAAGGGAGAGAAAGGGAGGGAGGAAAGGGAGAGAGAGGGAGGGAAAGAGAGAGAGAGGGAGGGTAAGGGAGAGAGAGGGAGGGAAAGGGGGAGAAAGGGAGGGAGGGAAAGGGAGACGGAGTGAGGGAGGGAAAGGGAGACAGAGTGAGGGAGACTGAGTGAGGGAGAGAGAGATAGAGGGAGGGAGAAAGAGAGAGAGATAGAGAGATAGAGAGAAAGAGAAAGAGAGAGAGAGAGAGAGATGTATATTCCGATTCTGGTGGCTCAGTGGACGAAGACGGCCGTTGCAGGTACCTGTGTTCAACCTCACGGTCACAGTTTTTTTGTTGTTGCTCTAGCCCCACCCCATCCCCGACTGACCACACCCCCACCAGTACGGCCCTCGGACACAAACCACACTGTAAATTTGGCCCCGAGAGAATGTTTGTGAGTACCCATGCATTAGATCAAACAGTCCAACTGAATAAAAACCCACTTGATATAATTAATCACCCAAATCCACATTGTCGAAACACAGTTGAGGCAATTTGTCAGATAACTTCCTAAAATCCTTGATTAGCAACTATGAATTAACTAAAACAGTTGGCCAGTCCAAGTCCCACAATATTACAGATACACATTCTTCACACACACCACTGCCACAGGATTACGTCATCATAAATAAAGGTATGTTTTAAGAGAAAAGACAATCGGAAAATGACTCTTCTACGGTTAACAATGAAGAATAATGACTGAGTAAACAAATATGCGGGGGTTAAACTGAGTCAAACTTTGAAGTTATCAGACAAAGCAGAAGGAAACACAATAAACAATACATTGTCAAAGCCAATAAGTTTGTGTATTTGTGAGGCGAAATTGTTTCTGCCTTGAGGGGTAAGTCTGTGTGTGCTCTTGTGGTATTGTGCATGGGTTCGTTTGAGAGTGAGACAATGATTGGGTGGATGAGTACATGGATAGATGGATCAAGGAGTGACTGGTTGCATGGATAATAATTAATCGATGAGTGATGCTTTCTTTAAGCCAATAATATGCATAACTGCACAACAACCATGTGGTTTAGGCAATGAGAATGAATTATCAAAACACTAAACATATACTAATAATGAGAAAATACCAAATAATTAACTATTGACTGTTAATAGAGGCAAGCTTGGAAACCTGAGTAAGACGGACATATAAGAAAGGTAGATGTGCCAAACATGAAGCAATTAACAGTTTTTAAGTCAAAGTTATTGCCAGGAAAACAACAAGCTTTTAAAAGATGAGTGATGAACAAAAATTATGAAACCTCTTAGCAGAGAATTATAAAAGGAAAGAAAATACTAAGGAATGCCCAGCACGGTGTGACAATAAAATAACCAAACCCCCAGAGATATACAAGAAGGCAGTAGGAAGATCACTGTTAGGACCAAAAAGATCTGTACACAGTATATAAATATTACACTATAACGAACCAGATCCATTTCTTCCTTGGATTTTAAAATATAAATGATATATGTGTATTAATCAAAATATATACTGAAAGGAAACAAACCGGCAATAATGGTATGCTTTGGCAATGCCAAAAAAACATCATTGTGTTGTACAGTAATCTACAAATGGTGCTGGGTAGGAGAATTCTAGCTAGGAATAAGCCTGTGGTCCTACAATCACTGTACTGCAGCAGTTATTTGAGCTTGCAAAATATCCCCTATGCATCCATTTTTTTGTCCAGTTAGGTGCCAGAATGAAAAGATCACTGAACAAGGGATCATGAATATCTATATATTATTTGGAAGAGGTTTTGGGGTAGGAGAGTACCTTTTGAAATATCAAATAGAAAGGAGAATTATCATATGCGTCATAAATCAAAACTGATATGGCCTATCAATACTGTTTGATCATCTGGTGGGTTAGGTCCAGCATGTACTAGCCTGTGGTCAAAGCATGAAGGAAGCAGCAATGGAACTATTGAGGGTTTGGAGAAGGGCAAGTGGGTTCGAAAAGAAGTATTGTTCGCTCTTTTCAACTGGTTAAAACCAAGGCATGAGATATCATTTCGGAAAATTAGGACCTGCTCAAGATCTTTTCTGCAGGACAAGAGTGCTCAGTGTTTTGGGGAACGATCTGAAGAGAGGCGGCAGTGGGCCTTTGAGGCAAAGCTGACATTTCCTAATGAATATCATTTTCTCTTTGTGAATCTAGATCACCGACTGTGTATGCATAAGGCTGATGCACCAATAATGTTTCAGCATGACGTTAAATTTAAAATACTCAGATGAGCTTGTCCAAAATGTGAATACCACTTTTTATTCCATAGTGGCTGCAAGTGGGTGACCTAAAACAACCAATGGCTAAACGTGGGTCACCCAAAGTTCCTCTCTGTATTTTGTTATTTTGATCACAAGTCATTACAGATAGCTAATTCTGCTACTGGCTAGAGCTAAACATATTATATTAGGTATTAGAGAGCAGGCAGTCCATATTAAGTCCCACCAGAAACAGAATGAACAAGCAAAAAAAAAAAATCGAATCATAGACTACATGACTGACCTTGTCACATCAGAATTTTCCAATCTCAATGTGAGTATTAAAAAGTTGTAGTTTTCTCTGAAAAATGAACAACATTAGAAACAAACCAGCTCCTCTGTTAGCAACAAGGACAGACTTTGATCTTTCAATAAAAGCACAGTTTTTTGTCTTTCTTCCACTCCATAGTTGCATGATAACCTGCATAAAACTGCTACTTCAACTAGAGGTACTCCTCTGTTCCTGTGCAATCTTTATTAAATCCTCCTGTAGTACCAGAGACCCAATGTGAGCATAAATGACAACCTCCACGATCTCCCAAAGAAGCATTTATTACTGCTCAAATAACCTGAAGGAACCCTGCCAGTCCCAGCAGCTACTGTCCCATCAAATAGGTCTTATTCCGTGTCAAAATATAAGCAATCTGTTTCTTCTTAAAAGTGAAGTAATCTTTGTCAGACAACAAGCTAGTGGTATATACCGCCTGAGTTTCTTCCAAAGCGGAAGAAACCGAATCAGTCAAGGACCACATTGTTTTAGAAGGACCAAGGTATCAACACTCAAAGAACGGCACATGTTATGCATAGACCGTTCCTTTTACTTTCACTTTCACTGGTGGCTATTCAGAGTGTGCAGAAAAGGTATATCCACTTATCAAGGTGCTTTAGTTTCTGTCAGCAAACTCTACCAAATGGATTTTTGTATTCTACTGGCAAAACGAGGTCAACAACATCACATTTACTGGCACATGCATCAATATTGCATTTTGCGATTCCTTAATTGCGAAAAATAAGGAATCGCAATTAAGGAGTTGCAAACTGCAATGCATCAAGAAATCGCTATAAAAATAGCGATTTCCTAAAATTCCTTAATTGCGATTTTCTAATTCAGAATCATAATTAAGGAATACCTCCCCATCCATTCCTATGGGCCTAGAGGCCCATGGGAATGAATGGAAAGACATTCTAAATTTGCAATTCACCATTAGAAATTCGCAAATTAACAATGCGATTTCAAGGGTGCAGGGGTGTCCAAAGGACACCCTGTTGCACCCCTGAAATCTGCTTAGAAGTACATTTTGCACACTGTGTAAAATGGAACTTTGAAAAATGCACTTAGTGCATTTTTTTAAGTTTTCGCAAATTACCATGTAGGTCAACTTCATGGTAATTTGCTCCCCTTATTTGCGAATTCGCAAATTTCTTGAGTTTGATGCATTGCATTTAAGGAATCTCAATTTGAGATTCCTTAAATGCAATTGCAATTTAAGAAATCGCAATTTTGCGATTTCTTAAATTGCAAAAATTACAAAAATGTTAATGCATCCCAAAAATGGGAATTGCATTCACAAACGGCCGAATTTTGCGATTCGCATCATTTCCGAATGCAATTTCCTTTGATGCATGTGCCCCTTAGTCCCCAAAAACCTCCAATCTAGCAATACACAATGGTATCCACAAACCCCATTCACCTCTTAAAAACACGGCCAACATGCTGACCCAGATCACCCACAATTACACCCAAAAAGTCAAATCATGAGTGTTGCTCATTCCCTCAGCTGCCTGTAGATGATCAGCCGTGGAGTCTAAACAGCGTGCTCTTATTTCAGAAGTTAAATACTTAAAGTGATTACCCTCATTCTTGCAACCCCACTCTCAGCTAATCAATATGGAGGACTCCAAATCCAACCCATACCGACCTTACCATGAGCTCCCCAGGCAGTGACCTGACCCCTCCAGAGTGTCTTAAATTGACATGGGTTGGGCCACTCGGAATCCTGAGCCAAAGTTCACAACAAACATCCTCAACTGCAACAGAAAACTGGTCAAACATTCAACTATTCAGAATGTATAGTCCTACTTCCCTATCCATGCTTAATTATTAGTAGCAGTAAGTAATATTTCACCCGTGCTATTCTCACAAATTAAGTCCTTAGGATTTTTGGGCACAAAACAAAAACACCGTAAAAATAGATGTGAAAAAAATATCCTACAAATGTAGTGATACTGCTTTAACATTTTAATCCAGATTAAACTACAAAGAACATGCACTTCTTAGGGCAACCGCATAAGGATTTTAAATAATTCGGGATGCAGGAGAGCAGCTAAACTGGGAAAGGTGTGGCGTAGTGGCCAGAACGGCTCACTCCAGAGTGCTGGGCGGCTGCTCACCTCAGCATCATGTGACTCTGGGTTTACCTAATCTCCCCGACGGCACCCAGGGCCTTTAAACCCTTGAGGGGTGATAAGAGCGCTTTACGAATTATGATTATTATTATAAGTTAACGATTCTTCAGCAGCCTCCTATCAATGATAACCTATCTGAGGAACAAGGATGTCCACCCACCCCATAATTTACTGGGCAACAAACTACTACCCATAGCTGGTGGCACACTCAAACTGCGCAAAAAGCACAAACTGGAATTAGTGGTTCATGAAAAAATAATCATCAAAATCACTCTTTAATCATGTGTCTCTACAGACTGAAATGCAATGGCAAACACTCTTTGCTTAGCCTCCAGCTCGGACAACTTCAACACAAGTAACAGGTCCTAAGGCGGCGTCTAAGCAACAAGATATTTATAGACTCCTTCCTTGTCATAATGTCGCAAAACATACTATATTGAAAATAGTTTAGTTTTACAATTGCGGTCTCTTGCCTTTTTGCCTCGAATAAACAGTGCTTCGATGCCTCAGGCGGCATGGCCATACTTAACAGAACTGTAAAATTAGTTTTAAAAAAGCAAGAGTAAGAGGCTAGATGTATATTTTTTAAAAAGGCAATCAGAATTAACATCTTCCTGTTCGAGGCATTAAGTTTCCTCTATATGGGATGCTGGGCGTGGCCCCCCCAAAATAAAGAGCGGAGGCCGGGGGGAACTTTCTGCACACTTTATTATCAGGGTTATAATCCTCTGAAGGGGAGAGCCGTCCTGTCTCTCCCGGCACCGCAATCAGAATCCTTAGCCCTCCGCGTCACTGCCTCACAATAGGACTCGCAGGAAGGCTAAAGCGCAACACTATGCATCTTCCCCCTTAACAATAGTGGACATAACTGTAACTGTGCCCACAGGCGTGGGGAAGGGAGAGAGAGAGAGAGAGAGAGAGAAAGAGAGTGAGAGAGTGAGAGAGAGAGAGAGAGAGAGAGATAGAGATAACGGTATAGATAGAGATAGGGATGGGGGAAGGGAGGGAGAGATATATATGGTTTCACAACTGAAAGTCACTGAGGTGTTTCAGCAGCTTTACCACATGGCCCTTGCGGGTGTGTGTTCCGGTCCCTGGCTCTCTTCCTCCGCTGGGTCCGTCTGACCTTGGGCCCTCCTCCTGGTCTCTCTGGGAGGCGTTGGGTGTTTCGTCTGGAATTCTCCCTCAGTCTGCGTCTCGGCTGGGCGGACATGGCGTCAGCTGTACGAGTGATTGTCCCTCTGCACTGACTGCTGGTCCGGCTGCACTCACGTGGTAGGTAGAGGGTGCTGCCACTCCGGCTATGCTGGGGCTTTCGTCTAGTTCACTGTTGTTCATGCCCCAGTGCAGGATCTTGTTGCACTTGGCCATTCTGGATTGGGACCATACCTTGCCATCACTCAATAAGGCAGAGCAGGTGTAGGCTTCTACCACCCGCAGGGGATCACTGAATTTGCTGTCACCTTTGAGACCTGGTTGGCCTTTTTTTACTCGGACCCACTCGCCATTTGTCAATGAGTCCTCACGCACACTGTTCCTTTTGTCATAAGGTGCCTTGTAGATGCTTTGTGCCTTTTCTATGTTGCTGCGGACAATAGGTGGGGAGCATTTGCTTTGTAATCTCATGGTCATCCAGGCTGTGTTGTCTCTGGTGAAGGGTTCTCTGCCTCGTAGGATCTTAAATGGGCTGTAGCCTGTTAAGGTAGGTGTGATGTGGTAGGCCCCTACCGGTTTTATGACTTCGGACTCCCAGTTCTTACCGGCGCGGATGGCTGCTTGGATCGAGTCCATGATCACCGGTTAAAGCGTTCCACTTGGCCGTTCCCGGGCTGGGTGGTAGACCAGAGTGCGCTTCGTCTGGATTCTGTTTCTGTTGGTGAAGGCTGTCCGTTTGGCTGATATGAACTGAGGTCCATTGTCATTAGTGATGGACTTGGGGATGCCCTCCCTCAAGAAGATGCTGGTGAGGAAGATTATGACGGCATCGGAATCAACCGACTCACAGATTTCGACTTCTGGCCACTTGGAATAACGGTCCTCGACAATGAGGTGTTTGGGTGTGCCCCAGGTGTCTAGGACTGGGCCTACAATGTCGATGGATAAATCCTCCCAGGGGTTGTTGGGAGTGGAGCATTCACCCATGGGGAACCTCATGGTGACGAGTGTTTTGTCCGCTCTGGCGCAGTCCCTCACGAACCTTTCCACTTGGACGTCCATGGTGGGCCACCAGTACAACAGCTTCATCCGCCTTTTGGCTTTCATGATGCCCAGGTGTCCTTCGTAGTTGATGTGGAGGATGTGATCATGCAGCGTCTTCGGGGCACCACTTTGTCACCTCGTAGCAGGAAAATTGAGTTCTTGCCAATGGAGAGTTCCTCGCGTACTTCCCAGAATTTTCTAAGGCTGCTGTTGATCTGCTTCTTTTCCGGCCAGCCTCTTGTGACATACCACTTGACTTGAGATAGTTCCACGACCTGTGTGTAGGCTTGTGCCCAGTCCTGGGCACTGATGGTATGTTTCTGATCCGCCATGAAGGCAACGCCGTATTCGTCCCACTCAGATGATGTGATGGGCTCCTCCATGGCGGCCCTGCTCAGGAAATCCACCACTCTGTTCTGTGGGCCCGGGATGTACTCTACATCGTAGACAAAATCCAACAGGCGCAATGTCATTTTAGCAATGCGTGGAGTGGCTGTCACGTTTCTGCTGGATGAGAGGACCTTGATCAAGGGCTTGTGGTCAGTGCGGAGTGTGAATGGTTATCCCCATGGATACTGTCGGAAATTCTCCATCACGCAGATGGCGGCTACCATTTCCTTCTCAATCACACTGTACTTCTCTTCACTGGGGGTGAGGAATCGCAATGCGAAGTCCACCATGGTTTCAGTGCCGCCTGAAGCCCTTTGGGACAGGACTGCTCCAAGTCCCTTGTTGCTGGCGTCTGTGGTGGGGATGCTGGACGCAGAGCTTTCGAATCCATGTAAGGGAACAGCCTTGCAGATGTCCTGTTTGATGGCTTAAAACCTCTGCTTCCGTCTCCTGTGACCAGGCAAAACTGTTCTGTTCCTTGAGCAGCTGGCGTAGGCTGTGGGTCTTTGACGCAAAGTTTGTGACAAGTTTACTGTAGAACTCCGCCAGCCCCAGGAATGAGCGATCGTTGTCTTTAGACTTCGGGGAGGGAGTTGACCTGATGGCCTCTACGCTTGCTGATTTGGGGGCGGTTCCCATGTCGCTGATTTCATGTCCTAAATACGTGACCTTACGAAGACTGAATTAGCATTTCTCCAATTCGGCCGTGAGCCCATTGGCTGCGAGCGTGTGTAGGACGGTGTGCAGGATGTCATCATGTTCAGCTTTGGATTTCCGCATGACAAGGATGTCGTCTTGAAAGTAGAGAACTCCTGGACACTTTGGAACACCTTGTGCATGAGTTTTTGAAAGACAGGCGCCGTGGATGCAAGTCTGAAGGGCTGGCGTCTGAACCTGTAGCATCCGAAGGGTGTGATGAAGGATGTTAGTCTTCGGCATGACAGGTGGAGTGATACCTGGTGGTAGGCGGCTTAGAGGTCGATGGTAGAGAACCACTTGATATCTTTCGTCTGGGCGAGCAGTTCGTTTATCTTGGGTAATGGAAACTTGTCCACGATGATGTTTTTGTTAAGTTCACAGAGATCAATGCATAACCGGTTCTTCCCACTAGGTTTGTGCGCCACCACCAAAGGCGCGAGCTATTTGGCGCATTCAATCGGTTCAATAATGCCGCTGTCTTCTAAGAGCTTCAGTTCTAGCTGTACTGCTTCACGGCAGTTGAACAGGATGTTCCTGACTTTGTGGGGGACTGGTACCGCTCCGTCTTGAAGTACGATCTTGTAGGAGAACTTGGACAATTTGCCAATCTGGTTGCTGAAAACAGTGGGGATCTCTGCTTGGAGTGAGGATGGCATGGATGTGTCATCCATCAGGAGCACTTGCGTGTCACCACCGGGGTTGAGCTGGATGCCAAGCGCTCCCTTGTCAGCCCACCCCAGGACCGATGGGCCCTTCTTCACTACGTACAATTTCACAGTGGTGTGCCTTCCTTTGAACTCGAATGAGAGCTGCCGGAAGCCTACCATGGGGATCCGTTCTCCCGTGTACGTGACTGGGTGGATGTCCATGGGCTGAAGCTGGTCCCCCACCACTCTGGCGAAGTCTCTGTCTCAAATCTGTTTCTGTAGTAGTGGATCTCTGTGTATAGTCATAATCTAGTGAATAGTCCCGCCCATGTGCGTGGACCCCGGCAATCAAAAATAATCTCTTAAGTTGTCAAATCATGCAGAAACTGCAAAGACACTTAAGAGAGAATTTAAAGACAAATAATGCAGCCTATATCCACAGGCTACACTGTCCAGTAATTCAACTAGAAATTCCACCAAACAAAACCACACACAACCCAGCCTGCCCAGTTTCTTCCATAGAGAAACTTGCCTCTACCAGTAAAAGACTCTGGGATGATAGAGAGGAAGGCATGGACAAACAAGCCCCATAGGCTGCCATTATGTGGCTTAAATAGGATACTGTGCCTTCAAGAGAACTTTCCAGAACTTTCTCCCAGTATCCCAGCAGGTCCCTTTTACTTTCAGTTCTTTTTTCCGGCTCCTGCTAACAGGACCCTGGCATTGAGCTCTCCCTTTTTTTAAGGGTTTATATTGGATTTAAGTAAGGAAGAAGGCCAAGACTGATCCACACGACGTCTGCATTATTTGTCTTCCTGAAGCACATGTCCCTGAAGACTGTGACATCTGCCAGAACCTCTCAGCAAGGACCCTGAGGGAAAGGCTGAAGATTAGGCTTCAAGGCCATGTCCAAGTCTGTCCCGACTCTGGTCCAATGCATACAGTACTTGGGAGCCTCCATCAATACGCTGTCAGCAAGCGTGTCTCCTTCAGGGAAGCGACGATTATCACTCATAGTCATAGGAGCTCAGGCTCCTATGACTACTCCATCTACAACAGTGAGGACGGTGTCTTCTCTACTGGGATCGATGGCCTCTTGTATCTTTCTGATGCCACACGCACGGCTGCACATGCGACCGCTGCAGGAGTGCTTGGAGGACCAGAGGGATCAGAGGAAAGGATCTTGGGACGACAAGATACGACTGTCTCTGCATGCTCTTCAGTCTCTGAAGTGGTGGTGTTCAGCGGAGAATCTCCTCAGAGGGGTTCCCTTCCACAAGGACATTCCCTCGCAGACTGTCGTAGCGGATGCTTCTCTCCACAGGTGGGGGCGCACTCCGGAAATCTACAGATTCAAGGAACGTGGTCCCCGATGGAGGCCACGTATCACATCAATTTCCTGGAACTCAGAGCGGTTCACTTGGCACTGAAGGCCTTTCTTCCGTCCTTTCAGAACAACTCTCTGCTTGTGCAGACGGACAATACGACCATGATGTATTACCTTAACAAGCAGGGGGGTTCGAGATCACGCACTCTGTCATAAGAGGCGCAGGCGATCTGGCACTGGCTTCTGGCCAGAGGACTGACGATAACAGCTACCCATCTGCCAGGTGTGCAGAATGTTCGGGCGGACGCACTGAGCAGACTGATTCAGGAAAACCACGAATGGGTCATAAACGACGAAGTACTAGGAGAAGTCTTCGCAAGGTGGGGGACTCCAGACATAGATCTGTTCGCCACCGCCGAAAACAGCAAATGCCGAGACTTGACCTCCGGGTACTACCAGCAGGGGACGCTGGGGAATGCGTTATGGATCAACTGGTCGAACAGCTTTCTGTACGCTTTTCCACCCATTCCCCTGATTCCGGCGGTACTCATCAAGCAGGCCCGATCCAGGGCTCGGATGATACTCATTGCCCCGGAATGGCCCAGACAGTGGTGGTTCACGGACCTGCTTCACCGGTCTCTCCTTCCTCACATTCGGCTGCCGTGCAGGCCAGACCTTCTCACGAAGTTCGGGGGGCAGATGTTGCATCCCAGCCTCTCGTCTTTGAGTTTGGTGGCATGGCTCCTGAAATAGTGTAATATGGCCATCTAAATCTGCCCGAAGATTGCATGGACATACTGAAGGAGTCTAAGAGACTTTCCACTCGGACTTCCTATGCTTACAAGTGGAAGAGGTTCTGTATCTGGTGCCAGTCCAAGAACTATGACCCGACGTCATGCTTCCTTACCTTCTACATTTGGCGCAGTCTGGCCTTAATGTTCATTCCATTACAGTTCATCTTGCTGCATTGACTGCCTACAGGAAATGCCCTTCACAGACTTCCTTCTTCCAGATCCCTGTGATTAAAGATTTTTTGGAAGGCTTGAAGAAAGTGTTCCCTCCTGTCAGGCTTCCTTCGCCTTCATGGGAATTGAATTTGGTGCTGTCCAGATTGATGAAGGAGCCTTTTGAACCTATTCATAAGGCTTCGTTGCAGCACCTGTCCTGGAAGGCGGCGTTCCTCGTGGCCATTACATCGGCGGTGAAATTCAGGCGTTGTGTTGCCAAGAGCCTTATACTGTATTTCATGCTGCTAAGGTTGTTATGCGTACTCACTAAGCATGGGCGGAAAATCCGTTCCGCTCACGGATTTTGTGGATTTTCGGTAAATTCGCAATCCGCGAACTCTCGCGAATTTACCGAAAATCCGCAAATTCGCACGCAGCGGATTTTTTTGCTTGGTGATACAATATTGCGGCGTGCGGCGTTCACTTACCATCATTCAGCGTTTGTCGAGTTGTTTTTCTCGATATTTTGCGAGTGCTGCGCCATTTTGGATCTTGCTGCGGGATCCCGCGGGAGTTTGGCGACGCATCACGAGAGTTCACAATTGCGAACATGTAGATGCGGCGGGCAGCAACAATCTCGCACTCGCGAAATTACAAAATTTGCAATTCTGCACAAGAAATCCACCAGCAAGCAGCATAAACCTTCCGAAAATGATGATTTTTATCAGAATAACTCCTCAGGTTGACATTTGCCTACACCTTTTTGGATTTGAGGCCTTTTTGACTTTCTTTGGATCACTTTTGGATTAGAAATCAACTTTCACAAGTAAGTTTGTTTGGGGCATTACAGTTGCTGTTCTGCAGAAAAAACGAGTTTTGCAAAACTGAAAGCACTCAGCAGGTGCAAAAGTTCACTCATCATTAGTAACCATTCCCTGTAGTGCTTCCTGAGGGGCCCCTCCAGAGTTCAGTTGCCTACTTGCAACTATTCTATGACCCTGCTCTGACCCTCACAGCAGGCTCATAGAATAGCTACAAGTAGGCCACAAAGGTCCTTGGAAAAAAATTGTACTGCAACAGAAAGCAAATTACAGATAAGGAAGCAGGTGCCAGACAGGAAGTTTAAATGCAGTGACACATTAATCAACCCCAAATTTATTCATGTCAGTTGAAGCAGGCCAGGTGTGCTTGCTTTTCCCCCCCATAATCTACAGTGATGAATCAGAGGGTGGCAGTGATGTACCAGAGGGTGGCATGGGTGAATCAGAGGATGGCAGTGGTGAAACAGAGGGTGCTGTGAACCTGTGATGATGAACCAGACGTAGAAACAACATAGTCGCGACCGTTGTGAGCCGACAAGTTAAGTTCACAATTGCGAACTGGTACAAAACCCTAGCGAACTGGCAGAAACCCTTGCGAACACAAAAAAAAAAATCCGCAAGTTCGCAGATTTTGCAGATTGCGAGTTTGCAAATTCGCGAACGCCAGATTCGCAAAATTCGCCCATGCTTAGTACTCACCCTAAATTTCTTCCCAAGGTTATTTCTGATTTTCATGTCAACCAGACCATGACATTGCCTACGTTTTTTCAGAATCCTTCATCTCCAGCGGAAAGGTCTCTACATTCCCTGGATGTTAGGAGGGTGTTGAAATTTTATCTGGATAAAACCAAAGATATTCGTAGGCCAGACCAATTATTTGTCAATTATGGATCGGTCAGGACGGGTCTTGCTACCTCTAAGCAGTCCATCTCTAGGTGGAGTGTGTCCTGCATACAGCTGTGTTACCAAAAAGCTAATTAGACCTTAGGGGGTAAACCTAAGGCTCATTCCACCAGGGGAAAAGCTGCCTCGGCAGCTTTACTCCGTAATGTTCCGATTGCAGAGATCTGCAAGGCGGCCACTTGGAAGTCGGTTCATACCTTTGCTAAGCATTACTGTCTGGACACTGATGCCAGGGCAGATGCTCAGGTTGGGCAGGCTTCGCTGCGGAATTTGTTCGCACAATAGTGGTGTTAATTTCTTTTCTCCACCGCCGCTTTGGTGTGGTGATGGGCTTGCCATTCTATTCACTAGATTATGACTATACACAGAGATCCCCTACTACAGAAGGAGTAGTTTCTGTCCTGTAACTCCAGTTTCTCTATGGAAGAAACTGGGCAGGCTGGGTTGTGTGTGGTTTTGTTTGGTGGAATTTCTAGTTGAAGTACTGGACAGTGTAGCCTGTGAATATAGGCTGCATTATTTTTCTTTAAATTCTCTCTTAAGTGTCTTTGCAGTTTCTGCATGATTTGACAACTTAAGAGATTATTTTTGATTGCCGGGGTCCACGCACATGGGCGGGACTATTCACTAGATTATGACTATAACAGAGATACCCCTACTACAGAACTGGAGTTACAGGACAGAAATGACTCCTTCTGGATGATGGTGTAGGGCGATCCGGTGTCCGCAACCATGACGACCCCCTATGGACAACTTGCATGAGGGCTTTTTTGTTACGACACCCCCTATGCCTAGGATGTGGTCTTCGATTAAAAGAATGCTATCTGTGTCAGAGAGAACTGCTCCCTCTTGATCATCGGAGACGTCTTTGTCATATTTGACTGCAGCATTTCTGGGCCTCTGACAGCAGACCTTGCCAAAGTGTCCTGTGATGCCACAGAACAAGCATTTAACATGGAACGCCGGGCATTTTTTGTCATTACCCATGTGGGAGTGGCTGCCACATCTGTAACAGGTGCCCCGTTTACCCTGAGGGGCACGACCGGAACCTCTGCCCTTAGACAATGGTTGGCGGGGTGGGGCAGAGTCTGTCGTGGTTTTGATGGCGGCACCTTGCGATCAGTCATTTTGCACACTGTGGCTTGTGGCGCTATGTATTTTTTGGCTCCGAGAGCGCATTGCTTGGACAATTCTGCCCACTTCACAATGGCGATGATCTCCGGTAAAGGCGTCTCACCGCTAACCCAGAGATTTTCCTGGACACTCGTGAGGGTTGAGTGCATGATGATTTGGTCTCGTATGAGGTCGTCGTGCAGAGTGCCAAACTTGCAGTTTATGGCCAGCTTCTTCAGGGCCACCACGTAGTCCTTCACTGACTCTGCTTCTGCCTGTTTCCGTTGGAAGAAGTTGTAACGGTCGATGGCCGTGCATATTACGGGCTGGCACTGGCTGTCCAGGTCTTCAAGGGCATGTTGGAAAACATCGGTCAAAGCTCTAGTCTTTTTCACCGTCTGGTCGTAAACACGTAGACCCTCCGGCCCTAGCTTGTATAACAGGATCTTCTACCGCTGTTTGCTTCCGAATTCCTCCTCGCCTTCGTCCTCCAATGCTGAGAGGTAATTCAAGAAATATCCCTTCCAATCAGCCCACTTCATGGACGGCTCCCCGGTTTTCGGCAGGAAGGGTACTGGGTTGGTTAAGGAGAAGGTCTGTGCACACATGGTGTGTGTGTGGAGGACAGCAGTGGAACCTTACCGTACACGTAGAGCCCAGGGGGCTGCGGCAGGCTTGGAGGGGTTGCACCCCTGCGTGGGCTGAGAAGGCACTGCTTTTTGGGTTGCAGGCTGTCACGTGCCTCTGCGGGGTTGCTCTAGTGCTGGTGTGTGGGGCAATTGTGTGGCCCAGTGGTCGCCGAGGCCGCTGGAGGCCAGCTAAGAGCCCTTCTGTAAGGGTGACAGGCGGGGCACCCACCCTCTGGGAGTGCAGGTGGTGAGGCTGGTGCCAAGTGGGCCACGTGCTGAGGCTGGGTCCTTGTATAGGTAGGCCAAGGGGTGATTCCCTTAGAACCCTGCCTTTCCTTGTATGGGTGGGCTCCCTGTGCATCAAGGCTATGCTGTGCAGTGGCTGGCTCTTCTCTGAATAGGGGCCTGGTGGTGCCTGCTCCAGTTGCCCGTTGGAGGTTGCCCTTAGTGCACCCACAATGAGCTAGGCCTTGGCTGGCCCACCATGTATTGGAGCCTGGAGGTGGTTGCCCGTGTGGTAGGCCGTGCGGAGCAAGGACAGGAGTGGTGCTGGCGCTGCACACCGAAATGCGCTGAGACACTGGTGGGCGTGGACTGCGCACTGCGCTGGAGTGCATGCAGATGCTACACTTTGGATGGGGCTGCTGTTGAAAGAAGTTAGAGAGTGAGGAGCGGCGAGCCCCCGCCTCGTTGCAGGCGCCGGCTCTCCCCTACCTGGCCGAAGTTGGGCGGTGTGACGTTCTATCCGCCTTGTCGCCACTGTGGGATGCAGGGACGTGCCCCCCCCCCCCCCCAAATGAAGAGCGGAGGCTGTGGGGAACTTTCTGCACACTTTATTATCAGGGTTATAATCCTCTGAAGGGGAGCGCCGTCCTGTCTCTCCCGGTGCCGCAATCAGAATCCCTAGCACCCCGCGCCACTGCCTCGTGATAGGTCTCCCAGGTCATGTGACTGCGGGAAGTCTAGAGCGCAACACTACACTCTATACAATGCTTACCTTGCTGGATGTTCAGGCCTTCTTTAATTACTCGAGGTGCAGAGTTCATGGATTAGTCACTTATTCCACCTTTCTCATTCGCATTATTTTGTATTCTCTGGAGAGAAGTAAAGGTGGCCATAACATTGGTGTCCACTTTCAGAATGTGGATTTTGATTTGACCGACTATTTATTGCAAGCAAACTTTCCATCCCCCTGATGACACAAATACATTAAATGCCAGACATCGAAGGCTCCCCCCTCTGGAACTTGCTTCAACTGTTTCTGACCGGACGGAAAGGTCCCCTGCATGGTGATGGACGAGCACCGCTACTCCATCTGCATGGATAGCTGGATCCCAGATGATGATGTTTGCTCACCGGTGAACACATGCTGGGCTGCATGTATGTCCCTTTGGAAGATACATAAAATCGAGCCCAGTGGGTTCCATATTGAAAGCACAGGACCCGCAGAGGATGGAGAGGCGAGGACTGCCACCTCAGACAGGAGATGTGTATTGCTGATATTACTGAGGGCTGAGGTGGGACACACACACTGAAGAGAGTTGAGTATAATAGCCTCAGTGAACATCAAAGGGCTTTTTGATTTGAGGAAGAGATACTGGTCAGTGGGGCTGGGGCTCATTGTCCAGGGATATGGTGGGAGTTATACGATTGGCACTGCCAGGGAATCTGATAGAGAGAAGGGTTTAGTCCTTTGAACTTTTATGTGGCATATTTAGGTGCAGGCTGACAGTCAGGTGTGAATTCTGCTTACTCCTTGGCTTTGATCACTCAGAACTGGAGCCACTCCTACAGTGGCAGACTGTTCCTTTGAGAAAATGCCTTGCAAAGGAGAGAGCACTTCAAAAAAGCTAACAACGCCTCTGATTTGCCTAGACCTAAGTGGATTCCACAGGGCTCTATTTTGACTCCTCCGTTAGTCAGTGTGTATGAAAGTGTGATTGCACTGCAACTTAGGTTAATGTTGTACAGAACTGGCCAACCTCTTGGAATGAATGGCTAACATTGGCCTCATCCAGTTGTCCACAGACCCCACCCACAGAGCAGGGCACACACTAGACACTATCTTCACGTCCAGCAACAAAGTCAAATATAGTCATACCACGCAACTCACCTGGACCAACCACTCCATCATCCACGTCATCATCACAAGACCACATCACACCTCACACCACCCCAACCCTCGCACCACCTCCTTCCGCAGCTAGAACAAAGTGACACAAAACCAGTGGATGGACACTCAACACCACCCAGCTAGACACCGCAACCACCCTGAAACAGGCGAGAATGTCAACACCTGGATCATCAATGAGGGTGAACGAGTTGACCCCATCAAACCAGACAAAACTTGCAGATCCTCCAAACAAACCAGCAGCTACACTCAAGAACTCAGCACAACACACACACACAACACACACAAAAACACAGCTGCAAACAACTCAAGAGAAGGTGGCACACCAGCAGAGACTATGTGGCTGAGCCATCTTCAAATCAGCCCTCAACAAATACCACCAACAACTCAAAAGACGCAAAAAGGACACCCTGACAGACCGCATAGAAGTTAGCACCAACCACACCGAGGAACTCTTCACCATCGTCAGAGAGTTCTCCTGCCCAACATCTACAGAGAACACATTCCCTCACTTGCAGTAACTCTGCAATGCTCTAGTGAATCATTCCACATAAAGCTATCCACCATCTACAGGGACTTCTAGCCCCAACCCACTGACCTCCTCAGCCTCCTCACTCCAATGGAAAACTCTCCGACCAGCTTTTCACTGCATGGGAACAGCTCACCACACCGGACACCACAGTCATAATGAACTCCATCTACTCAGGAACAACCACCGACCCCTGCCCTCACCACATCTTCAAACTAGGAAGCGAGATTTGCCACCAACTCACCATCCTCCTCAATGCATCTTTCACCACAGCCAACTTTCCAGATGCATGGAAACACGTATAGGTCAGACCCCTCTGGTCTAGGAACCCTCTGTAGACCCCAGTGATCTCCATAACTACCGCCCAATCTTGCCGATCCCATTTTCCACCAAAGTCCTGGAGAAGGCCATCAACCATCAGTTCAATGATCCCCTGGAGAGAAACAACCTGCTAGACTCATCGCAATCCAACTTCCGAGCCAACTACAAACACCGAGACCACCTTGAATGCCACCAGGGATGACATCTGCACTCTAATCGAAAGAGGAGAATTGGCTGCCATGATCCTTCTCGATCTCTCCGCAGCCTTCAACACCACTTTCCACCACACACTCACCAAGGGATTGCATCAGACTGGAATCAAAGGAGATGCACTCAGATGGGTTGCATCATTCCTTACAAGATGCACACAGAGAATTTATCTTCCCCCTTCACCTTGGAACCCACGATCACGATCTACAGCGCCCCCCAATGTTCATCCCTCAGCCCCACCCTCTTCAACATCTACATGACACCTCTAGCTGACATTGTCAGAACCCATACCATCAACATCATATCCTACGCCGCTGACACCCAGCTCCGTCTCTCGCTCTCAGCTGAACACATCACAACGAAGACCAACTTCCACAACTGCATGAAGATGGTCTCGGCCTGGATGAAGCAAAGCTGTCTGAAGCTCAACAAGGACAAGACCAAAGTGCTGAATTTTGGCAGCCTTACTTCCCTCTGGAATGACACCCTGTGGCCCGCAGACCTTGTACTCACCCCCACACCAAATGACCACCCCGTAACCTCGGCATCATCCTTGACAGCAAACTCATCATGAGACAAAAGATCAACACAGTTTCCTCAGCCTGCTTCCACACCCACTGCATGCTCTGAAGAATCTTCAAATGGCTCCCCACGAGAATCAGTAAACAGACACGCAAGCCCTACTCCAGCCGTCTGGACTACGTCAATGCAGTGTACGGAGAAACCACAAACGAACTCATGAGAAGACTCCAGACAATACAGAATTCGGAGAACAGACACATCCTCAACCTGCTCAAATAGACCACTTCACCCAGCACCTGAGGAACTAGTTCCCCATCCAGAAAAGGTGCCAATTCAATCTACTGACACATGCCTGCAAAGCCCTCCACATCCAAGGACCATCATACATGAACCACTGCCTGAACTTCCACCACCAATCCAGAAACCTTCACTCCACCTCCCTCGCACAGGAACCTCGCATCGGCTGTAGCCACAGTGGAGGATGCACCTTCTCCCACCTCGCCACCAAGACCTCCACCTCTGAACATCACACCTGCTGAAGGACTTCAGGAAGACACTCAAGATCTGGCTCTTCAATAAAACCCAGCAACCCTGCGCCTGGATACCCTCACAGGTGATAAGCTGCACTCTACAAATACTGACTGATTGACTGATTGTGCAGCTCTTGTTGCTGCAGACACAGGTCTTTTCTTTTGTCCTTGTTGCAAGACAGATCAGAACGGAGGTTCTGGTCTCAGGGGTAGCCATTAAATCCTAGAGTTAAGGGCTTTAGTAGTGTGGGCGCAAGTGGGCAATAGGATACTAGCCCCAGTGGCTAATTCGCCCCTGATGTGATATCTTCCAGGGTTGAAGGTCACCCTTTCTAACTAGAACCCACTATTTGAACACTTTTTTGAAATGGCAGATGTCTTCTTTAGCTGTACAGATGAGGCAGCCCACCCTGGAGGTGTTGCTAGCCTTCTGCGGGTGTACATCTCCTGAATACCTAATTTTTCCACCTGCCTGAGTGCAATTGTCCCTAGGGGGGCTGTTTCTTCCTTTTGGAGGTAGCCTGGTTGTATTTCCCAGTGGTGCAGACTTCGAAGCTCACCGCCTTGATGTGCCATTTCACTAGCCATTCTGTCAGGTAGTTAGGTGTGGCCTCCTTCCCATCCAGACCTTTGTTTATGGCTTCTGGGAGGGTTCACACCTCCTGGTAGAGGGTCAGATTCCTGCATTGGTGCCAGCAAATACAGGCTGTAGCCAGAGCACAAGAAAGACTGGGGAAACCAGGAGGCTAACCTCTCAGGTAGCCACCTGGGTGCATGTCACATAATCCTTGACATGAGATTCACTTCAGGGATGATGAGGCATGCTGTTTGACACCAAACACAACATATTTAGGCAGTTCCGTAATCGAGCTGCCAACCACAGGTTTGCCCGTGTACAAGCCCATGTTATCCTGCAGAACCTCTATCACTTATGGTGTCTTTTATTGGTAAAGGCCAATATATGGAAATAAAAGCTTGTAATTACATGTAATATAATACACCCTGCCTCCTGGACTCAGGAGGCCTTCCTGAGGAGTCACTGGCATACATTAAAAATAGTGCATGGTGGTTGCCACACATGGTGAAGGCAGAGTCGAGTTCAAGCAGTTTGCACTGCTCCTGCAGTCTGCATTGGAAAGCCTGCTGTCAGTAGTTTTCTTGGGTCACTCAGTGTGGCACAAACAGGGCTTCAGGCCCTGGAGACCCCTTTAAAACCCATGACTTGGGTACCATTGGTACCATATACTAGGGGCTTATAAGGGGTTAAAGTCTTATGACAATTAGGGATACTAAGCAGCACATATCAGTTTTAGGGAGAGAGCACTAGCACTGGGTCCTGGGCAGCAGGCTCCAGTACACTTTCAGGGTCATAACCGTCAGAATTGGGGCAAAAATTGGGGGGTGACCATACAAAAATGCCTCTTTCCTACAGCAAAAGGGAACCAACCTTAAAGGGCCATTAATGACAACACTCCCTAGTAGGCTGCCTTTTGTTCATGCAGACAAATTGGAGACAGGGACAAAGAGGAAAAAGAGGAAAACCAAGTCCCCAAACTGGTTGCCACAGGTGTGTAGTCCTCAGGTACCCACATCTCTAATGTGGGCTACCAAGCTCCTTATCACCACAGAAGGATCCCAATATTTTGAGAGCGGCTAGAATATTGCACTCTGGGGTAGTCAGATGCCACACTTTGAAGGAAACACATCACCAGAAGGGAGGGGACCCAGTAGCCCATTGGTTATTGATTACATGGATCACTTAAAGCAATTTCCTGGAATAATTATGGCACCCCTGGCACCTTGTCCTGCAGATCGTGTTGTATTTGCAGAAGGGACCAAAGAAAGACTGCCCTGCTGCCCATGAAACTGCACGAAGAGAGGCTGCACCGTCGGAAGGACTGCACCTGCTGCAATTTGGGCTAGCAAAGTTTATTTCTGCCATCAGACAAAAGCAGTGACTCAAAGGATCAGTTGGCTGATCCCCTGTCACCAGCTCCAGGGGCACAAAATCTGGAGAAAAAAAACAGCAAGTTTGTAGCCACCGTATAAGTTTTGCCACGGCCAGCCACCAGGCGCACAAAGTGACCAAACCTCAATGGCCAAAAGTTGCATACGAGTCCTCTGGACCATGGGAGTGCCATCAGATTCATCAACCAAGAGGGACACTAGCCCCAGCCAAAGAATCTTGTCCAACCCGTGATGCAAGGAGACCAGTAGACGAGTAGCAGCTGGCCAGCCCCTGCAACCAAGAGGACTTTGTGTAACCCCTATCTCTGTGGCTAAAGTCACCCGGCACCCCTCATTGACCCAGGACTCACCACAAAGGCACCCCCATTGATGGCACCTCAATCAGAGCATCCTTGATCCTCTTTTCACCTGTATCCTCAGCATCAGGATCACTCAAATATAGTCTATGAGGGTTGTCCTATAAAGTTTGGAACTTGTCGTAAAAACACTCTTGTAACCAGGCGGGACCAGAGTTGCCAAACTAACTTTTTCATAATTTTCAAAAGTTGACAAACTTTCTGTTAACCAATGCATTTAAAAGTATTTATATCTTCAGAAACCTGTATCTCTGAAACACTCTGGTGGATTCTGATCATCAAGGTCTCTAAATACTTATAAAATATACTATTTTAATGCACAGCTCCCCCCATTTGGGGGGAGCTGTGCATTAGTTTCTACATTCACGCTGTGAGGCACAGACAGCGTAATTCCCCGTGAGCACGCCACAGACTATTACTTTGATTACTCTTTGAACTATCTTCGCTGTGCAAGTCCTTCTCTCATTCCTTAAAATATACTATTTTGTCATAAATCAGTGTCCTATTTCTTTCGTCATATGGGACTTTCCTATTTTCTTGTTTGGTGCTGTTAAATGATTTACACTAGGGGGCATATTCACAAGGTGCTATCGCCGAATCAACAGCACTTTATCACAGCCAAAGTCGTGATAGATTTACCCCCACATTCACAAGCTGGTGCTAACAGCCCACAGCACCAGTTTTCCCACGACAGCAGGCGCAAAAAAAATAAATCACCACAGAGGACCCCCCGCAACTATCGCTAATGAGATGCAGAGTAGGCGTTCCCGTGCACAAAGCCACAACAACACAACACCTCAACATTCACAACAACCAGCCAGATCGGCAATAAGAACACAAAACATGCGATAAGGCGCGTTAGCAGCAGGAAATTAACACCTTCACTGACCTGGTGTAAAGTTGGACCACAGTCTGCGCCACAAAATGGAACACAGCACACAGCCACACCTGAAGGGCAACAGATGCCATGGAGCAACTGAACATGCAGGACAGACACCCAAGAGGGCCACAACACCCACTGACACCACACCCAGGCCCCCAACACCCCCGCCCCCCGGGCCGAACCCTAACTCCGGACCAAGAAACTACACACCAACACCACGAATCCCAAAACAAATCATTTGCCATAATGTCGCACAAGCAAGAAAATCAACATACATGCGTGGCCAGAAAATGGAGAATCAGTCATACAAAATTGCAACCACCAACACAAAACACCATACAAACAAAAGCCAAAACAACCATTCGGATGAGTCCTAGCGGGTCCTCACTGGACACTCCGTAGGACACAGCCTGGAAGACTAAATCCAAGAGGAGAAGGTGTGCCATGCGCCCAACAAAGGAAAGAGAGCGAGGGAGAGAGACGGAGTGAGATTGCACAAGGAGAGCAAGGCCTTGCAGGGCACCTGGCTCAACATGCCAACAATTGTGTGTGTATCGCCATCCGTACCCCATGAGCCCAAGGCAGTGTCCCAATCTCAGCACTAAAGCCACATCACATTCCGAAAATGCAAATGGCAGTCAGACAAACAACAGGGATGAAAGCTTCATTGTCCCAATGCGGAAGGTGTGAGGACGCGTGCACCTCTGACCTTGGTCCAGAACGCACGTGGAACACCCTGAGAGAGATTCCATGGCAGATGTGAACAACTCCCACACCACGCATTGCACGAATGAACTATCCGACTCATCCACACCCCACACACAGAAGCCCCTGCCTGAGGGACCCCACATGGGATGCCCACGACACACACCGAAATAGCAACCCATTCAGCCCAACATTGCATACACATTCGAATCATTGCCCAGAGCTGTGGCATATCCTCCACACAATTGCCGCAGTTTCGAAGAGTGCCGGTTCCACAAGACGCATCAAGGCAATGGCAGGCCATACCATGCACATGCACTACCGCCATCATGTGGAACACTACCGTGCACGTATGCTGCATTTACTGGGAGCAGTGCCACTGGCAGTGCTGCGGATCAGTTACCGGCTCAGCTTCCGCATTGCCTACGTCACCTGCGTCCAGCCCTGGTTCCACTGCACATTCGAGTGTCCCATGGAAGTCTGCCTATACAACACAACTGTAGATTAATTGAACTATGATTTGTGTCTGCGCCCCCTGTTGGAACACAAACAGGAGTGTAATCGAGACAGCTGTGCATGGGATGCCTTGACACACTGCGTATGTATTGGCAGTTGTGCATGGGAGATGGCACAATTCCTCGTGTGCAGTGACCACATCGAGGCGCTCCCCTATTGGGCTGTGTTGCAGATTGGTGAAACAGCGTGGGCTGAGCAGACCTGCCCGGACCAGTGTCCAACACTGTAAAATCAGCACAAACTGAATCGTGCACAGTGCAAGAGGGCATTGCTTTTTTCTGTAGCTCGGGTAGCAGTTCTACTCAAGTGGCAGCTTCCGCAACACGAATGGAAGGTTTCTCAATGCGCTTGCGTTGAGAAATCTCGTTGGGAAGTGGTCTAGCGTTGGCTTTTCCTCACTCACATTCAACAACTTACGGTTGGTGAGCAAAAGCATGGAAAAAACTCTGCTGAACAGAGTTTTTCAGAACTCCACAAGCACTCTACAAACTTTGCGAACGGAGCAGAGTTCGCCACCCAAGCTTATTAAATTGGTCAAATGGTTACAAATTCCACATTGTTTAGATTTCCCACGGCAAACCCCATTTAATTTCTAAGCCACAGATACAGAATGGAAATCTGCAGCAGGACATCTAGATCTGAAGTCTATAGAAAAAGCGATTCTACGCTTGCCAAAGAATGAGATAAGTTTCAGGAAGTGGGCATTTGTGGAGGTTGCTTCAAAACCTGATCCTTCAATGGAAACCTACCATTATCCTGAACGAGGAGATCGCCAAGAACCGGTCAGCAATTTTACAAGTCCAGAGGAAGAAAACTGTGTAATCTCCTATACAGTAGCAATCTTTATTATTGGCCACTAGATACAAAGAGCGAGAGATAAACTGACGCAGGCAGCCGAAAAGTTCATCCATGCCAAAGCCCCAAATTAATGACATCACTAACAAAGTTACAGTCCCAAAGTTGGACCAACTGGGTATAGATTGTGAGCGGGAAAATTATTTTGAATATCTGACCCAAAGTTTTTATTCTGAATTAGGAGTCCACTAGAAGTCTTCTTTCTTTGACTACTTTATTTTAATTCCCTTATTGACTTGTTTGCTTTACATATTTCTCAATTCATTAAAATGCTTTTGTTCCAACACTTTTGTTTTCAATTGGGGGTTTTGATACATGGATTTACTTTCAGAAGTTTGATGGATTTTTTGTTCACTGTGATTAATGTAGTGAGCAATGAGAAATCTGTTCATTTGATTAAAATGGGAGTATACTTGGGAGCAAGTAATTCCTGAATAGGTTATCTTTCGGCTCTGTTTAAAGTGGTTTTGCAACAGAGTGGTGCTTAATTAGTTTTTTGCTTTATTAAATTAATGTAACAACATGTGATTGACGGTCAATACCCTGAACATAAATACCATGTTGTTTATAGCTGAATATTTCTATTTTTGATTTATTCCATCTCCATGCCCTTCATCTGCTCAGTAACTACATTGAGCATTTTTACTGTAAGTCACTAATTCTGCCCCATCTGAGTTCAGCGTCAGCAAATAGTTACCACATGACTCAGCTATTCTTACAACCTCTCACCAGAGAAGACTGGACTGATGTTACACAATGAGTTGAATGATACTTTCAGGTGGTAATCCGCTCTGACTGACCTCAGTTTAAAGGTCGCACCAGAGAGATAGTATATTTAGGTATTAGAACTGTGGAAGGCGTAATACCATAGAAGGATAGCCCGGCATTTTGACATCTTCTCTGGGTGGAATGTGGGATCCCACCCCCAGGAAAATGGTCTGTGCTTGGAGAAGTGTTACAATCTTATGTTATATTTATCACCTATTTACAACGTTATGTATGATCAGCAGTGAAAAAGGCAGTTTCTAATCATACGCCTCAGCTTACTATCTTTTAACATGAAGTTTTAGACCGGGGTACTCCACACTGCCTCCCTTCAATCAACACAACTGCCTGTCCACCCACCCTCCGGTTTAGAAGGTCGCTTTGTGTCAGTTCCCTCTGTTATTGGACCCAGTCATACTTGGCAGTTGCTAACATATATTAAACTGGCCTGTTTTCTTCCCAGAAAAATATGAAGGTAGATTGATCCAGAACTGTGAGGGAAATGTGCTCTCTATCTATGTGCGCTGCAACCAATCTATGCATGGTTTATGGGCTTCAATTTCTGGATGTCCGATGCGGTGCCATATGCAAGCCATATCGTAGTCCGCAGGAGCTCAAAAAATGAAAAACGTATTAAACCACAGCTCACTTTCCATTATGCATTTGGACAATTGAAACTGCAATTTACATTGCGCTGAAGATTCTCGGTGTGATGCTGTTGGTAACTGATAGCCACGCCGTTGGTTTTATCAGTGCATACTGCATCCTTTGTGCTCACTAATTCAGCAATTGCCCTCGCTTTTCTCATCTTGAATGCTATGCAGGCCCTCTCATTTTCAACACAATGCCTCTTCTTTGTGCATTACATTCCCTAAGTGCTTTTCCATTTTTAATTACAGTTTGCCCTTCAATAAACTCCCAGATGAGCTTTTGCTATTATTCAGGGGAGATATGCGTGGTCAGCTTCGATTTGTATTGCATTTTGCAGGCCTGGTGCTTGCGATCTCGACTGGGAGAAGAATTCAGAGGGCGGTGGGGTGGGGGCGGAGGGTTGAATTGCTCCTTTCAGGGTGGATCCAAGGTGTTTGAGCAAAAACCAGATGGAAAGTGAAAACAGGGAAAGAGGGAAGGGATTCAAGCATCTGCCAGCAGGCAAATAAAAGTGGGTGTGCTCATTATTTTATTATTGATCATCCGTATTGTGTTAATGCAGCTGCAAAGAGATGCTTCAAATTGTCTGATCTTAGACGGAAGTAGGGGGCTAAAGGAGGGTGGGGGGTGATGTGGCTAATGTAGAGTGAAACTAAAAGGAATACATGCTGGTGGAGAGATTTACTGTAAACTGAACAGATATTGTTTGAGTGTTTATGAATTTGAGAAAGTCACATTTATCTTGGAAGCCTCAGAGCAGTTAACTCCATATTTTAGGGGTCAAGACCTAGAAACTTTGGTGCCCCTCTCTGCAAGCAAAATTGTGTACACTAGGATGGCGTTTAAAGACCTAAATTGTCTACATTGCATGTAGACAGTCTGTGCATAAGCCCCTGTGACTGGTGAGAAGTTGTGCATAGTGGGTGCAGGGGTAGGGGGACTGAGCAAGCCCTCCACCAAAATGCACACTTTAAATTTCTAAAGGCCACATGAAGCTGGCTCTGTCTTGTGAGATTAAGCAAATGACCTTACCATAGGCCTTGCCCTGTGCCCAGTGCATGCAGCATATGGCGGATAATTATAGACAGTAGGGTTGGAGCTTGGTGTAGTGCGACTGGGCACATGGTATGTCTATGCGCCACTTCCCAATACCTGCTGTACATGGCCAGCTGTCCTGAACAGTGTGTTTGGGGCATAGAACCTGGGTGTAGTGTGTCTAAGAGGCCATACAGAGGACTTAGCACAACTACACACAGGCAAATGTTGTACAGAGTGGTCTCTTCTCTAGAGACAAACCCACTCGGCACACACTTGTAAGTCCTAAACAGTGGCTTCTGGAAGAATAGGGTATATAATTTGAAACACCATTCATTCAATTCATTGACAAATGCTTAGCCACGAGAAGTTAGGGATGTGTAGGAAGCAGATGGGCAATAGTAACAGTCAAAAGCACTGTTATTTTGCCTAATACTATGTCTATAATATAACACTTCAAAATATAAGAAATGTGCAAGAACTTTAAGTCTTACTCCCAGCATGCACTTCTCATGATGTCCCAAACTTTGCAAATAGCACTAAAATAGTACATGACACAAATGACACAGCGCTAGGGGCACTTTTCTTAGGTCTGGAGAAGTGGGCCTGAGATATTTCTAAAGGCCATACTCTAAGTTCAATGTCAGATGCAGTAGGTTCAAGGTCATGTGATGGAAGCCCATTTCAACTTCTAAGGTGTGAATCTTGTGGCCAGCAGGTTATGCTCCAGGAGCATGTTGGTTGGGCACACCAGAGGCCAGGTTCTGGCACCAATGCCATTGACATTACACTCAATTACTACTGTTGTCTTGTTGTCTGACTGCTTCCAAGACAGGCCTTAATATTCCCGTTAACTGAGATTTGTTTTCAGAGGAGTGACTGAGAAAGCAGTATTTTACTATCTAAGAAAGGTACAACTTTTTGTTCATCATTTTCAGTCACATTTTTCATTAATCTTTGTGACTTGTATTCTTTTGGATGAAGACTTTTACCACGGCTAGTAGTTCAGACCCATGATCCCTTCCCCTCACTATGACAGACTGGTATTGCCACTAGACTACAACTAGAATGGCGATTAAGTGCTGCCACGTGGCTTCCTTCAGAATGGTTATCTGCAGCAGTGATATGAATTTGTACCTTTATATTGTAAGCTTGATGGTCAAGTGGTCAAGTGATCTGAAGCAGCTTCAACGCAACATGTAGCGCTCACCAAAGTATCTAATAAATAGATAAATAAACAGCAGGATTTTCTAAACTCTAGGTTTAGTAACCATTTGACCACCCTTCTATTATCTTATTTTCTGTAGTCGCCAAATCAAACTATCAAAAAAAAAAAATCAAAACCTTCTGGCAATGGTTGAGCATTTGCGGATTGTGCTCGATGCAGGTCAAACGGCAGCGCTTATTTTATTAGACCTGAGCGCTGCCTTTGACACTGTTTCCCATCGCATCCTTCTATACCGCCTGCAGGACATTGGCATTTGTGGTTCAGCTCTGCAGTGGTTCCGCTCCTTCCTTAGTGATCGCTCCTTCTGCGTTGCCACCCCTCCATTTCAGTCCAAGTACCATCCTTTGGACCTGGGGGTCCTTCAGGGCTCCTCGCTGAGTCCCACGCTTTTTAACCTGTACGTGCAGCCGCTGGCTGAGGTCGCCAGGCAATGGGGCCTAACCATGGTCTCCTACGCTGACGACACTCAGTTGGCGGTTACGATCAGCGGGGATGCCAAGCAGGATGCCCTCAGGTTCCGAAGTGGACTGAGAGAGGTGGCCAGCTGGATGAATAACAACTGTCTCCAGCTGAACGCGACAAAAAAGGAGGTGATGATCGTTGGAAGGGAAGCGGACCACTGGGGGGACGGATGGTGGCCTCCTGAGCTGGGATCAGCGCCGGCCCCTGTCCTGGAACTCAGGAATCTGGGAGTATGGCTTGACCACACGTTAAGCTTTGTGACTCACACGAAGAGAGTGGCGGCCTGCTGTTTTGGAGTATTACGCGGGCTAAGACCCCTGCTCAGATTTTTTGATGCTCCTACAAGACAGCTGGTCATTCAAGCAATGATTATCTCTCGGCTGGACTACGCCAGTTCACTCCTTTTAGGAGCGAACCAAGCCGAGATCCTTCGTTTACAGCGAGTCCAGAACGCTGTGGCTAGGGCGGTGGTTGGTTTGCCCCGATCCTGCCCCACCTCTAACACTCTGCGGTCCCTGCACTGGCTCCCGATAAGCAAGCGAATTCAATTCAAGGCGCTTTGCCTGGTTTTTAAAATTCTTCGAGAGTTGGCACCTGTGATACTTAACAAACTGCTCTCTCCCTACGTTCCTACCCGCTCACTCCGATCCCTTGGACAATCCTTGGTGGTTGTCCCCCGTTTTAGACTTAGTCGGATGGGGGGTCGCTCCTTCCGCGTGAAAGCTGCAACCCTCTGGAATGCGCTCCCCTTGGAAATCCGCCTCTTGGATGATTTAATATCCTTTCGTAGGGCTCTGAAAACCTTCCTGTTTTAAATGTTCCCTGTTTTAAATGCTTCTGCTTTTTTGTTACTGGATTTAGTGTTATGTTGTGTTTACCTTTCCCTGCGCCAGGACGCTCCTTCGCTGGAGCAGCTGTGCGCATTAAAAATGCAAATAACATAACATAACATAACAAACAACTTTCTGATAGTAGCAACTATAATTCTTCTTTAATTCTATAATGAATATTGATTCTTTGATTTTTGATCACTCCAAATATTGACCTGCAAAAGGAGTTTAAAGAGGAACTCACATTCTTTTATTCTATGACATGTCAAAAGTACATAATAAATTCTTGAAGTTTCTACACCCCCTATTGCAAATCTGTGATTAGAGTTTGCACACATAGGCCCTATTTCTAGCTGTCTTCTGTATCTAATGCCATTCTGTTTCTTTCTGGAGATGTCCTCTCATGGATGAGTTGTTGATGGTTCAAATTGTATTTTCAGGGTTCTTTCATTTTGAATGATGCTATCACCCACACTGTGAAAGCCTGGAGCAATCACTTTGGGGCTGATTCACAAAATAAGATTGGAAAAAGACAGAAAAGTAGTGCCTTAACTTTACTAGCATGTTTCGAGCATTTCGGAATTCAAAAAATGATCCTGGTTTTTGCAACTGGTGTGGTTTTCCAGATGTAGTCAAATGTTTAACTTTCTGCATATAGAAATATAAGAATTACATTTGTGAATGATAAAATATCTCTGTACTTGACTTTGTAAATTAATGTTTCTTCTTTTGTTCGTCAATGATATCCCATCTTACTTGGAGGGCTGTAACAATGATTCACCAAAATTGAATGGAGAAAGGGTTCCGGCCCGTTTATATGCAGACGATACAATACTGATTTCACAAACACAGAGAGGCCGTCAAACCCTTTTAGATTCATTTTTAACATATTGCAATAAGAAAGGCCTAGAAATTAATACTAATAAGACCAAATATATG
Organism: Lissotriton vulgaris; assembly: GCF_964263255.1. Lineage (NCBI taxonomy): Eukaryota > Metazoa > Chordata > Amphibia > Caudata > Salamandridae > Lissotriton > Lissotriton vulgaris. The sequence continues at coordinate 648,373,869 of NC_141698.1, read as the reverse complement.
GCTATAAACCCTCACAAAACTTTTAGGGGGAATCTGTTTTTAAAAAATCAAAAATTTGAATCTGTACAGAATTTTACTTACTTAGGAGTTTCGTTAGACTCAAAACTTACATGGAAAACTCAAGTAGAGAGGAGTAAAATGTTACTTACACAGAATATTTTACCTATTGTAAAAAAACATGGGGAGAGCCTAAGCAAGGCAGTCTCCCCGGCACTTGAAGTTTTTAAGTTTAAGGCCCAGTTGGCAGCACTATACGGGCAGAAATATGGGGGCCTATGTCTAGGAATGTTTTTATGAACAGTGAAAACAAATTTTATATGACCCTCCTGAAGCTGTCAAAAAGTACCCATAATGTTAGACTTAAACATGAAGCGCACAGATCATTATGCCATCCTGCGTCCGTTATCTTTATGGGTGAGACTCTGGTGTATACCGGAGTTAGTAGATTACAGAAACGGACTTCAAGAAATAATGAGATTAGATTAGAATAACACGAATGTTTGGCTGAAACATGTGCGCACATGGCTTAACAGAATTGGGTTGTCTCAGTTTTGGGAAGACCCCTCAAGTTTGACCCAAAATGCGAAAAAATTGCTGAAAACGACCTTTTGGGTATATATAGCACATAGCTTGTCCAATGATCATACAGGTGGAACCTTGATAAAAAATGTTCTTGCTTTCAAGGATATTCATTTTTTTGAGGAATGTTTAGATGAGATTCAACCACCCTTGGCTAAAAGCCTTTATATGAAATTTATGTATGGTATGTTGAAAACCAACACAACCTTAGCTAGGTGGACAAGCACCTGTGAAATAAGGATTAGTGAACTATGTACCTTGTGCCAAATTAATTCAAAATAAGACGAGTCACATATCCTTTACTTTTGCCCAGCCCTTGAGATGGCTAGGAAAAAATGGATCAAGCCTCTTTGTAATGTTTTAGGAATACTTTCATACAAGGAGGCAAATAGGATTATTAAGACTGATACTAGGCAAATGATTGTTTTTGGAGTTAGTAGATTCCTTTTCTCAATAAGCCTCGTACGCAATAAGAAGGGCCTGAACTTATAATAGAAGCTGTGATGGAAATACTTTTCTGTACCTTGAAGTCAATATTGCTGCTATTCTGTGCTTATTAGTTTGTCTGTACACATATATAAATTTTACAGTAATTTGTAATTCTGGAACTAGTGAGAATAATTCTAAGTAAGTCTTAAGTATTTTTATAATCATGCCTTTTTAATTAATTTATAGATTTTTATTGCATCGTGTTCCAAACCATATCCGTATCATCTGTAAAATCATTTATTCCTCCGAGTAGAAACTGTATTATGTAACTGTTTTTATGCATCTTTTATGGCTCTATTGTGCCGAAATAAAGATTATAAAATGAAATGAAATGAATGATGCTATTACCCACACTGTGATAGCCTGGTGCAATCACTTTGGGGCTGATTCACAAAATAAGATTGGAAAAAGACAGAAAAGTAGTCCCTTAACTTTACTAGCATGTTTGGAGCATTTCGGAATTCAAAAAATGATCCTGGTTTTTGCAACTGGTGTGGATTTCCAGATGTAGTCAAATTTTTAACTTTCTGTATATAGAAATATAAAAAGAACATTTGTGAATGATAAAATATCTCTGTACTTGACTTTGTAAATTACTTTGTCTTTTTTATCCATTGGAAAAAATGTTACTCTGTCAAAAAAATTCATTCCTTACACCCCCATGAAATTTGGCAATTCCCGTTTATCATTCCTACCTACACCAAACATAATTGTACTCTGTAGGTGAGAGGAGTAAATCTATTTATTAGCAGTGTTAGGGTGGACACTACCTGTAAGATGATTGCCAAAACCCAGAAAGGCACGAGTCTTTGGGAGTCCATTAGCACTTGAAGGTACAGCACCCTTGAACAACCACACACCCAACCAGATTTGTTAACATGCTCGTACGGAAATTCCACCCTAGTGGCAGAATGTATGTGTAAACAAATCCGCCCCTCCCCGCCCCCCCCTTTGCATCACCAGGATTCTGCTTATCCGGATTAGGGGAATCAGTCAAGGAATTGTTTGGGTCCGATATCTTCTGTGTCTCAGATCCCTTGGTTGACAAACCAAGGAACAACCAAATAATAAGCAGAGTTCACATGACTTCCCCCATAGCTTTGCCTCTGAAAACCTAATTGCAGGTTTTTGGGAATTACTAACTAATAAAGACATCTGAACATATGGCAATATTGATATCACCCAGGTCCAAATTAACCCCTTCCATGCTGGGCCGTTTCCGCCACTGTGCGGTAAACAAAAGAACAGGGCGGGGCCGTGACGAACCCCAGCCGTCATCAGCACACGAGCGCCGCAGAGCGTGACGGCTGGCGTTCATCACTAGCATGGAAGGGGTTAATATCCCATTACGAGGTTTAGATGTTGAAATAAGAGATTCACATGCCAAAGCCTTTTTTCTCTTTTGAACCGCTCTTCCCCATGCAAATATGGCCAAGTTTTACCTGGAAAAAACTGCATTGGGAGAAATCTCAGGAGTGCCTATTTAGTGTAAACTTTAAATAGCTTAAGGGGATGAAACGGTGTTTGCGCCCAATACTGGAATTTCCTGCAAATGCACAATAAGAGTCTGTGCTTTTTAGTCAGGTTTTGCTCCCTCTTTTGCCAAACCATTTCTCATTCGTTTGAATTTATAAAATTATATAACTACATAAATTACACAATGTACCATCTTTCTGGTCATCACTCCTTCCTCTCTGGCACATACAGGCTCTTTTTTTGCAAACAGCTGCTTCCACTAGTCTCTTTCCTGCTGTTAGCTTGTTTTGGACTCAGGTTTCCATGGTGAGTGCTGGCTGTCCTCCTCCCATCTGTGCTGCTGCCACAGAAAACCACCGTACATGATCTAGTTATCGAAGATACTTTAATAGCATTACAATATCATGTGGGGGCCCCTGAATGTTCAATCTCAGGCAACTGAAAAAATAAACAAAATGATCACAGCTGCATGGAGGGCAAGCACTTTTACGATGGCTAGTAGTTCTGACCCATGATCCCTTCCCCTCACTATAGCAGACTGGTGTTGCCACTAGACTACAACTAGAATAGCGATTAAGTGCTGCCATGTGGCTTCCTTGAGAATGGTTATCTGCAGCAGTGATATGAATTTTCACCTTTATATTGTAAGCTTGATTGTCAAGTGGTCAAGTGGTCTAAGCACTCCACTTCTTCCAAATCAAAACATGTACTCATGGGTCTCAACATGTGGGTGGAACCAGAGCCCCTCTCTAGTGATCCTCACTTAATAGTCTGGTAACAGCTGCACTGTCAAGCCAGACCATAACAATTAGATCATAAAAAACGTACTAGCAGAGAGGGACAATCAGAGTCATAGTGAGAAATGACTCTTAACAATAATATCACATGAATGTTCTATCACTGAATAGTCTGTAAGTCCAAAAACTTGAGCTTAAGGGGTAAAGTCCATAATATTGCCAAATTTCCCGAACATGCACTTGGCCATGTTTAAACAGAGAGGGAGGTATGGAGTGACAACTGTGGTGATTCCAAACCAGTAGGATAACTGACCATCTCACTGGGTCGGTGAAAGAGATTTGAGTGCAAGCTGCACATCACAGGTTCATACATCTGTGGGTTAACCCAGCCTTTCTTCTTACTGAGTATGTGAAAAGGAGTACCATTGCGAAAGAAAGCAGCAGTGGTCATCGCATGCAGGGCTGCAAACTTCCAATCCTGCAGCAGCAGGTAGTCAGAACTGTGTGAAAACCTGCTATTGCTATACAGAAATAAACTCCAGCGGCAACACCTAAAGTCCTCACTTATCAACTCTAGACAAAATGGATGTGACTTTAGAAATAGTCTATTAGCATTTCCCTGTCAGAGTTCTGGCTTTGAAATGAGAAGTAATGTTATTTTGCATTCAGAATATGTGTCTCTTGAGAAAAGATGCTATGAAAAAATAAAAGTGCGTTCAATCACCTTTAAGCAAAAAAAGTGAGTGGGGAATATGGGGCAGCTCTGGTGTCTGCTAGCAGCCAAACCTCTGAACTTAGGTTTTCAATTTTAAAGCTCTGAAAACTACCATGGGATACAATACAGCTTGTTCAACAAATATGTTTTGGATACTTGTTATAGCTAAAACTCTGGAGATTACAACTTTCAGGCATCAAGTTGTCTTTAGAGGCAGGGCAAGTAAGTACTCCACAAAGGCCACTGCATACAGTTGCCTAAAGGTGCAAACACGCACCACCACAAGGGGGGGCCAGAGTGCAACAAATATCTCGAAAAGCCATTGGTGGCAGGAGAGGTGGGAGGAAGTACTCGAACAACAACATTTCGGTTTGCCTGTGGCTCAAAACTTTTCTGCACTGGAGTTGGCACAATGGGAAGTCATTGCTAAAACCTTAAGAAAGCAAATCATATTAAAACCTTAGTCGTTCACCTAGCTTATTATTATTGTTGCTGGCATACATTTCACATTCTCAAATTCCTATACAGATTTCAGGCAAATAAAAGATTTGCTTTTCATAATTGCATTAGTTTTAAAGGTGGTTCATTGTTATGATAAATGAGCTAAATTAGGAGTGCAAACATTACTGGTGCAACGAACATTTGTGGAGCATATCATGTAAGTTTTTGCTCTACATCTGCATTTAGCAATTAATTGGTACAAAGGTTTCATGAACTCAATTGGCCCACATTGACACCATACATACATTTGAATGGACATCGTGGTGATAAGTGCCTAGGCAAAACCGTATTCAGCTCAATTTGTGCTCGACTCCTAGGGCTTATTTACAAGCCCCTTGCGTTGCTGGCACGTCCCTTTTTCCCATATTAAAAGTGACGTAACTTCTAGTATCTCCAGAGTGGCTATTGAATGAACGTCATTCCACACTTATGCCACGATGCAATAATGTTCTGCATTAATCTCTGCAGCGAGTGCTGGTGGTAGTTCTTGAGTTACACCAATGACATCTCTTCTCCGGAGTTCTCATATTTAGGCCGCTGTTATATGTCAGCTATGCCGGTGTAATCTCATGTAATTCTGGAAATTTACCGTTACACTAGTTATGTGACATTCCTAAAATACAATATTACTCCATGACACATAATAACTCTAAGTTCATTGTTAAAAATGTGTGTGATGTCACAGCACCAAAGCAAACAACCAGGGAGCGAGAAGCTGCTGTTTGCGGAGCTTTTATTTTTGGCACAGAATGCATCCTCGTGTCCAAAATGGATGAGGACACATTTCGCACAAAAATATCGCACCAAGGGCCATATGTATCATTCAAAATTGCAATCGCTAATGCCGAAATTCGCGTTTGCGATCGCAATTAAGCTTAATGGTATGTATAAAAGAAAAAATGCCTCGCAAAATAAGGAATTGCATTTAAGGAATCGCAATTTGCAATTCCTTAAATGGAATGTATGAGGTACTCAAGTTGTGCGAATATGGCATAAGGAATCGCAAATTACCACCAACTACAGGTTGGTGATAATTTGCGATTTCTTTTAAAAATGCACATTTTTGCATTTTTCAAAGTGGCATGTGGCGCACACACATGCCCTTAGGGCATCTACGTGCGCCACATGTGCACCCATTCTCATTTCAGGGGTGCAACAGGGTGTCCTTTTAACACCCTGGCACACTTGAAATTGCATTCTCAATTTGCGATTCTCTAATTGAAAACCCCAAATTGAGAATGTCATGATCTTGCTTATATTGTCATCTTTGTGGGTAGCCCAAATTATCTTGTAACCATTTCTTGATTAATCCTGTTGCATCTAAGATGGGTGGAGCCATTCGTATGGCTTTGTTTCACATTTTGTTAAACTCAAATTGCCTCCTCAAATATTCTCTCACCTTGAGCCTTTCTGTGCCCGGGGAGAATAATCACTGGGGACTGAGGTCTCTATATTCAAGGCCATACTTGTAAATTGCTTATTCATGCTTTCCAGCTTCAGCTTCAATGTTTGTGGGGGATTGGGGGGCTGGGAAATGCAAAAACTATGTAACAGTAGCCGAGGGTACAGAGGTGTATGAGTGCCTGAACCCCTGCTTTTCTTTGGATATTTAGGTGTCCAAGTGTGGTCATTTGTTTTGTTGAAAGACTGGCGCTTGACCCCTGCATGTGGTCTGGCTGTGGGTTTTCACGTAAGGCACCTGCCATATTGCAGTGTGTAGTTTGGTCTGTTTCTATTTGTTTTCCCTTCAGGTGTAATAGTATGTTTTTAAACTCCCCCGGATTTAATCTCCTGAGCTGATCCCTCTTTGAACGTGTGCTGCAGGTGGACGCCGTTACATTTTTTATTATTTTAATATTTTTATTGATATACATTTTATTTTCAAGCTGTATTTTAAGACTGATGGTTTTAATTGAAATTGACTTTAATCTTGAAGATTACTGTACTGGTTTTCTGCCAATGAAATTCTAAATGGTTGTGAATATAACTTTTTTTACTGAAATTCTGTTTGGACCCTAATCCCAACATCTGTCTTGTACTACAGTGTTAAAATGTTTCCATAATCCTTCATGAATGAGACATGCTACGTTGTTGTGTCTGCTAGTTTAATAATGTGCGGCCATGGACACTTGACATCCAGAACCCGCATGTGAGACAGTCACATATAAATATGTATCTTTGTACATGTTTAGGATCAGTGTAATACAAGACATTCAAGCCGTCTATATATAATTGCAGTTATATCATTCTCATAGATGTGGTACATTCAGATGCCCTGGTTGGTTGCGACTTGCATAGGAGAGCAAGGTAAATCCTACAAGACATATCGGGCCACACTGCTCCCAGGGGGCACTCTCAGATCATACAGAGCACCTGTCATCCATCCATCAGAGACCCTGAGTGCTAAATCTAGATACAACATCACTCACAAAAAGCTATGCAGCTATGAGACCATACTCATGGCAGAACGGGCGCTATACAAATGTCAATAACCATACCACTTGTTTTTGACTTTCGACAAATGGATTGGCATTGGCTAGCTGAATTATAGAGAAAATGATTGTGCAAACATTGTGAATTAATACAGAATCATATGAGAAGTGGTTTAAAATGAGTAAAAAGAAAAGGCTGTTTATCTAACCTGAAACGCTGGTCAAATGAGTTCACTGAACACTTGCGTTTTGATATTACAATGCCCATTCCAGGCATATAATACAATATATATTTGATGGCAGTTAACTCCACCAGTAACCTATCTAATCAATTCAACAACAAACTATTTATTCAATCATGTGCATATGCGGCATAGAAAGTGAAAATTTATTAAAATAAAAAGATATTTATAAAGAGCAGCTTTTACCCAAGGGTGTCTAGGCACTAGCTCAAGGAGTGAATGATCACAGAAGCTGACCTGCGAGATCAGAGATTGAACAGGGGAGAGGAGTGGCCTAATGACTAGGGTGGCCAACCTCGAATCTGGGGAACTGGGTTCGAGTCTCGGCAATGATACTGAACATCCTGTGATTCTGGGTGAATCACTTAATCTCCCTGTGCCTAACAAAAATGAATGTGTCCTCATGTAATGTAACTGGTGCTATGTAAAGCGCTCTGATACCCGATATGGATCAAGTTTGTGCTATATAAAACTGTGTAAAATAAAAAAAACAACAACCAAGCTTTTAATGCTTCTCTAAAAGCCAGCAATTGGGTTTCCCTTTTTAAATCTAAAGGGAGAGAGTTTCAGAGTATGGTAGTACCTGCCGAAAACTTCTGCCACCCGCCAGCTTTTTTAAACTTGGGAACCACAACGTTATAAGCAGAAGTAGACCTCAGCATCCAGGCTGGAACATACCATTGGAAATTCAGTTTAAAAAAGCTTGGAGCTGTGCAGTGTATTGGTTTAAAGGCAACGGAAAGAGCCTTAAAGTCAATGCGTTTCTTCACTGGGAGCCAGTGAAATTGCCTAAGCGCAGCAGCAGCAGATTTGTGCTTGGGGGATAACCAACAGCAATCGAGCAGCAACATTTTGCACAATCTGAATTTTGGTGAGACATTTTTTCCTTAAAGTAATAAAAAGACCATTACAATAGTCGGCCCTGGACAGCACTAGGGCTGAGATAAACAGTTTTTGAAGATTATGAGGGTTAAACTGAAAAAACTTTTCTAAGAAGTTTTAGTGTATAAAACAAGGCTGAAGAAATGGTGTTAACATGACCCTCAAACATGAGCTTTGAGTCAAAGGCGACTCACAGATTCTTCACCTTACTTAAGCGACACTACGATCCACTGTGACTCCAGATTACTGTATTATTCACCATTAAAACATTATTCACATGTTACATGGAAATTACAATACTTATATAATGAAGCTTTAAGAGAAACTGCTGTTCAAATGATGGAAAGCATCTCATTCTCAGTAATCACATTCGGGTCATACTTGGGAGAAGAGTACTGATACAATGTTTAAAAACTCATACATACATCCTATCCACATTACAGTCACCCTAAACATATACTCCTTCACTCACACTCATACAGTCCATAAACTTTCGTAATTGACATCACATAAACATTGAGAAACACAAATGGGTCTTCAAGACAGCATTCAAGTAATGAATTATGCTACATCATATGTCAGTTAGATATTAATAATGATATTTTTCACATCCTGTAAAGGATCTTGTATCAACCGTGCATGAACATTTCTTTTATTTAAACATCATTCCGACATTGTAACCATTACTATCAGGGCCGGACTGACCGTAGTGGGCACCGGGCACTTTCCCGGTGGGTTGGAAGAGTGGGTGCCGGGTTTCGAACAGTGGGGGGCCAGTTTTGATACAGGGTGCTGGTTTTTCAACAGTGCTGCAATATTGGCCCCCTGTACCAAAAGCAGCCAGCAGCAGTACTACTCGCTAGCACCCCCTGACCTCCGCAACCCCCACCCCCAGTCCAGTTCTGTTGCTAGGGCTGGTTTGTGTTCCAAATCCGGCCCTGATTACAATATATATATATATATATATATATATATATATATATATATAATGTATTTCATGGCCTTAGTAAGGCACTGTACACACGTTTCGGCAAACCTCTGCTGCCTTCTTCTGGATCACCACATTTAGAGACCCTTCATGCCTTCTCCACCAAAAACGATAGGGTCTGCTCAACTTGGGAGCCCATCGAATATGTGGGCTTATTGGACCTCAAGGAGGGTGGACCTGGAGGTGCCTAAAAGAATTTCACGATCTATGCCCTTCCAGGTATGTGTATATGGATGTATGACATTACAACGCGTGCTTTTACCACGCATGCCTTTACAACGCGGTTTTTACAACGCATGCCTTTACAACGCATAGTGCTTTGGGGCGCTGGATAGTGAATAGTTTAATTTACTAATCCAACTCCGGTCCCCGTGGATAGTAGGGAAGGTGTTGGATAGTACATTAAACCTGTTCCCTATCCTAGAGTGCCCCCAGCGCAATGCGTTGTAATGGTTTGCGTTGTAAAAGTTGCGTCGTAATGGTAGTGCGTTGTAAAAGTTTCGTTGTAAAGGTTGTTTACCATGTATATAAGGGATCAGATGTTTCAAGTAAGTAAAAAAAATATATATATTTGCACAATTATTTAAAATCATTACAATGTACATATTCAAAATTGGCTGTTGTGATAAAAGGAATATTTAAGTCTATTAAAAAATCAATAGGTTTGTTGGTTAAAAAAGCGAGGCAAATGTCACTTAGAGAGGATAAAGTTCAGACTTGGTTAGATGGTAGGGTGAAAGAGTTCATTTCTGTAATAAACTTTACAAAACGTGTCGCCATCTGAGGTGAGTCCCCCCTCATACAGGCATCGAGTGCTTCTGGACATGTCCTGATACTAAGAAGAAGCCAGATTGGTCTCAGATGTTATAAGGGTGATCATTCTAGAGACTTAATCCAAAGCTTTTTAAATAGTCCATAAATCCTCTAGTCAGTCTTCTGAGTTCCGAATGTGAGGCTGCCTGTCTGACGCCATAGTCTTTATTTCTACTACTAAGTAGTACATTTTAAAGCCTTCTCATGAATGTTATCCTCAACTTTATTGGTTTAATTGCTTAATGCTTAGGTTATACGTATTTTACCCCCAGGATTTTTCAGCATCCACTGTTATTTGCCCATTGCAGCATTTTTCTCCACGTGCAATTCCATACAATATGAACGATCAATAACTCCGCTAACAGTAATTGTTGCAGAGAGAACCCTGCTCACATTTTGCATTGCTTTCAACTGCCTATTTAAAATATTTCAATTTGGATTGTTGAACTGTACTAAAAGTGTGTTTAACATTCTTATTGTCTCAAGTGTTTTAATTACCATTATAGAATGTTATTAATGGCAACGGTGTGGATTTTAAAATTATTAGTATGTGGTTCGTGAATGGCTCTCCTGATTTGTAATCCTTATTGTGAAAAGAATGTTTCTATGGTTTGTGTGGCCAAAGTGAAAACACTCCAGCTTAAGGTCCACCCCAGCATGGTTGAATTGAGTTAAGAACCAGCTGATGCAGTTTGCAAACTTTTAGACACATTTTTGGAAATGTGTCATTCTTTTAAATTACGTTGCCGAAAGCAATTATGGAGGCCTATGAAAAATAGGAAATATAATTCAGCACAAGGGAGGGAATGGGGAGTAGAAATAGAGGCAGAGGAATTGGGCACAGATTTTGCTTGTGGCTGGATGGTTTTTGGTACATGAATACTGTGAATGCTATTTGTCTCAACGCTTCCTAGGGTGATCCCCCTTGAGTACTGCATCAGGGATACTGCTAACATGATGTGGACTTCAGCAATAGCCTAATGTCAATTGCCCACTGGGCAAGGTTACAGCTTTTGATCAACCAATAATTTGCATATAGTTATTAAGTGCTCAGCATGGTCAAAGTCATGGCCCTGTACCTACCTTCTACTGTGCCCGATGTGCTTACTGGGTATTGCAGGCAGAGGTAGTGTGCACTTGTCCTACGCCCATACCATGATGAGCAAAACCTGTAACCATGCCCAGTGGGTACTATTCTGGTGTTGGGGGAACAGAGCATGGTCAAAAATCAAGTTCTCTGCTTGTTGCACATTTGGCACAGCTGTCAACTGTTTTTAAAGATGTCTTCAGCAAAAGTGTAAAAGTATGATAAAGCCTGTTCAAAATTCAAAAAGTGTATATTATTAACAAGCAGAACTGTTTCACCTTAATGCATCAGAATATATCAGTGCGTTGAGAAGTCTTTTTTAAAATTATAGTTTTCACACATGATTTTAGAAACGTTCATTCTTCCGCCCTCCCACATCCTGACAACAATGCCAATAGTGAAATAAGAGGCAAGTCAGTTATTATGTGCACTCTTTGTGCGTCCTGGTTTTATATTAAACATGAACAACATTATAGCTCATTAAATCAAACACAGAACAAGGTTTTGTACAGCACACGTCCTGAAGTTGTGCATTTCAATATCCTCATATGTGATAATGAAAAAGGAGGGAAAGTGAAATAGAACAATTGCCTAGGATGATACAGTTTAGTTAAGTGGAGAAGCCAGGATTAATCCCACATTTTTAGTTTCACATTGTGCGATTCAGACACTAGATGTATATGCTTTTCTTCCCCTACACCCACCTTACTGACAATCCCCTTGAACACCCGACCGCCACCCTGCTAGCATCAATTCGACCCTCCATCATATCACAGACCAAACTTTATGGCCCCTGAGAAAATGTTTGCGAGTACCAATGGTATGGAGAATGGGCAAAACAATACCTTGCGCCCAGCGTCCACCTAAGGTTCATGGGCAAATTTCCAACAGTTATTAAAGTATATCATTAGAAAGCCACAAATTTGATTGAAAATCGTTTTTTAAATGTTGTCAAATAAAATCAGTAACAAAGGAATATGTGGAATGTTCGCTAAAATTGAAATCCAAAACTTAATATAAACGCTGACATTTCCAAATTATGGCTAACTTTGCACCATAGGGCCACCACAATTTACTGATCATGACCTCACATATAACACTACAGATAACATTACAGATTACATTTATGACATCACTGGTGACTTCGCATATGATTAATTCACCAGTGATATCACTAGACAGCATATTAGCTGCAAACAATAGTACGTTTTGAAATGTGCTCCTCGACAGGCACGATACAGGCACTTCACTGAATGAATTTTCAGTGGGCACATCCAGAAGTTGACAGTCGTACTGCAACTTTACACCCACATAAAATTTGCATAATGTTTTCCATTGCTTCTGCGTGTAATTTCAGCAGTTGATGTGGCAAAGTCTGCCTATCAATATTACACAATGCTCATATTTTACAGTGATGGTATCATACTGTGATTGTTGTCTTAATTTAAAGAAATGGTGTCATCTTAGTAAATTAAGAGTTTCAAACAATGGAGAAGCCGAGAAATGAGTATAGCTCAACAAAGTATTAAGATATACCCTGGACAAAGAGAGTTATGTGACTGATGCTACTGTGTTTTCCATTTACTTTTGGATGTATTACAGTTTGTCACATAGTCCAGAACCATGTATACTATCTTCGCACTTCAATAAATAACGTATTTCTAGTTTATTAGATCATAGGTTACTATCAGTACCTCATGTGGTCTAGGCCTGGGCGGTAAATTCCATTCCGCTCGCAGAATTTACGGAATTTGGGTAATTTCATGTTACGTGGAGAACGCAGAATGGGCAAATATTCTGCGATCTGCGGCTTCGTGGAATATAATTCCCCCTGAGCACGTAAACAGCATTCGTGAACAGGAAAAAGGCATTGCGAACGGGGGGGGAAGCAATTCCGCATGTTCGCGAAACTCTGCGTGCTCGCAGACATTTTTTGCCATTTCGCAGAGCTTTGCGTAGCGCGGCTACGCAAATTCCGCCCACCCCTAATGTGGACCTCATTTCTTTTCCTGTTGTACTGAAAAAGGTAAGTGGTCACTGTACACATGTAATTGTATTGATAAAACATTGAAGTGTTGAACAATTCGACCAGATGGTATTATGTACCCTAGTAAATGGATTGTAGAAGAAGTTTTGAAAAAATAGAATGATGCATCCCCATGACAATGCGTTGGTTCCCATTTAATGTCAATTCATGTTTTCACCACCCTGTTCTCAAAAGAGCAGCTATTTCAATTTATATATATGTTTCATCTTTTTTAAAGGTCTGGTGTCTTGAAGTTTAAAGGGTCTTATAATGGGACCCCTACATAGTACTATATAGTAACCATGTATTGAAAACTGAACTGGATCATTTATTGTTGTGAGTTGTTCTTTTAGAAGTCCCACAGAATGAAAATAATCAACACATCATGAAGCTCAAGACAAAATGTTTAAAAACAACGGCGTGATGTCCAGAATAAAAGTTAGGAAGCATTTAATTCCACAGTATGCTCATGTATGTGTGTTGCGTCAAGTGCAACAACTATGTTTTACACAGACTATTTTACTCTGGCATGTAGAGAGAATAGTATTAACAAAATTGGGTTTCTCTGCTTCCATAAGCAAGAAAATAATGAAATGTTGAACAATGTTTTGAACCTTTGTAGTTTCTAGAGCATTATGACTCATTTTGTATCAATGTTTGATAAAATGTCATAAGAGCTATGAAATCATGTCATTACCTTTTTCCTACAGCATCGGTCAGAAACCATAAGTCATGGGAATTGTTATTTCTGTAGTTTCAATACAGCGTGCAAATTATATAAATTCAGCGTACTATTAATTTCAACAAATGGAAAGTCTCTAAAATATGCTCCCTGGTCTGATTTCCTTCTCAATCAGTTAGTTAGTCTCTGTGTTGTCTCAGTATGAAAATCTTTTTATGAACAAAATGAATTAGGGATTTTAATGAGCCCTCTTTGTTTTATCAGCAGTGCGTTTAAAAAATAAACAAGAAAAACATTCAGAGCAATTGGCGGTGCATTGTTAGTTACACATTGCAAACAACTTTTTTACTACCACTCATTTCTGCTGATATATTATAGCTGAAAAACGCAAAACATGCATTCAGTAAAACCCCTCCTACTGTCAGAAAATGCCTTCTTGGTGTTCTGGTGACAACTGCAAACTACTTGCCCATTTCATGGCTTATTTTATTTCCAAACCCCTATATAGCATTATAGGACCATATTACCAAATATATATGTTATATACTGTTAGAGACTCAAGGACTGGATACTATAATGATTTTACACAGGGAATAAACTTTAATAGTCACCAGCTTTCTTTAATGTGTTTTACCTCACTGCACAAATGTCACCCTTGAATCCTAATTTTGGTTAACCAAGCATACATGAAAAATGCCATGTCATAAACAATACTTGTTTTGTATTGTATTAGTATAATATATTATTTATTATCATTAATGAAGAAAAGAATTTTGGGGGTATGACCCATTCAAGGCTTCGCCTCTTTTGCACCTCTCATCCCAAGCCCAACAATGAGAAAGAAATAGCATATTAGACTCTGCATAACTGCTTCTTCCATCTATCTATCTATATATATGTGCAAATATATATATGTATATATGCACACACATACATATTCGCTAGAGGTGGGTGATTCACAGAAAGCTTGACCCTGGCACGAGCCCAAGCCTGGCACTGGCCCAGATCAAGCTACTGTTAGACCTCAAGACTATAACGAGCCAAGTTTTCATGTGGCTTTTGCCTGCCACCCTTGCTCTACCCTAAAGCACAAAGAGGTAAAAACAAAACATTAATTATTGAGATAAAAATGTGAGACAAGAAGTTACCCGTTTAGTGGCTTAGTTGTACAGAGTGAAACCAGAAAACGCGGGTTAATCATAGCTTTCCCGTTTAAGCATATTGTGTAGCCTTAGACAAATATTTTATTTCACCTTTCCTCCTTTTCTTCATTATTGCACATGAAAGCACTTTCAAAAAGGTGAGTTCAGAATACTAGCAGTACAAAAACCTATCATGTTTAATTTAATAAATATAATGTTACCCTATCTATAATAATCTGGACCACATACAGGGTTCACATGACAACTGTCTTGCTTCTTAGTTCACTAATGACACTATGACACTGTCGCCAGGGTGGGGAGGGGCATGAATGGTTTCATGTGGCTTTTGCCTGCCACCCTTGCTCTACCCTAAAGCACAAAGAGGTAAAAACAAAACATTAATTATTGAGATAAAAATGTGAGACAAGAAGTTACCCGTTTAGTGGCTTAGTTGTACAGAGTGAAACCAGAAAACGCGGGTTAATCATAGCTTTCCCGTTTAAGCATATTGTGTAGCCTTAGACAAATATTTTATTTCACCTTTCCTCCTTTTCTTCATTATTGCACATGAAAGCACTTTCAAAAAGGTGAGTTCAGAATACTAGCAGTACAAAAACCTATCATGTTTAATTTAATAAATATAATGTTACCCTATCTATAAAAATCTGGACCACATACAGGGTTCACATGACAACTGTCTTGCTTCTTAGTTCACTAATGACACTATGACACTGTCGCCAGGGTGGGGAGGGGCATGAATGGTTCTAAGTTCATGTTAAAAAACGATCACTTTTAATTAGTACTTCTCAGTGCTGTGTAATAATGTGACTTATTAATGTCAAAGTTTCCACATATTAAATAAAGCATACACTTTTTTAGAATTTTTAGGAGACTTTAGCATAATTAATGTGATATTTGTTGTATGAGACACATGGTAAACATTTTCAAGGCTTGGTTGGCACATAGGCTGCTAGAGCCCAGCCAGGCCCAGGGTTTAGCCCGACCAGGCCCTTGGCACTAGCTCGGCTCTGCCTGTTAATTGGTTGGCTCGCCCACCTCTTATATATAGTATACACAGGCAGATGTGGATAGTTTAATACGCTATTTATTACCATTGATGAGGCAAGGGAAGAACAAAAGACCCGTTCAAGGTTTCACCTCTTGTGATTCAACAATGTTCATAAACAGCACATTACACATTGTATAACTGTATTCATACTCTGTATGTATATCTATCTGTCTATCTATCATCTGTATATGAATAGAGGGACAGACAGACAGACAGACAGACAGACAGACAGATAGATAGATAGATAGATAGATGTACAGAGTGAATATGCTATTTATTTCCGCTACTGAATGTGGGGTATGGGCCATGACTCGCAAACAGCAAGGCCTTCGGTGGATCATGATGCCCCTCCTTTCCATCAACGATGGCAATTAATGTCCTATTATTGTTAGTGGATCTGCATCTATAGTTTATGCCACACTGTCTCATAAGTTCGAGTTACAAAAAAGATATTTAACAAATATCATGTCAAAAGTGGCTGAATCCGTGCAGGGGTATGATATTACATTGAAGTGTTCTTGTTGTATTACCAGGGCTGTTTTCCTGCATAAGGTCATTGTAACATGCAAACTGTTGAGGCGGATGCTTCATTTTCACAAATAATTTTGTTGAATATTGGCAGTAACAGGGAATTTGGTCGTTGAATTATAGCATTGCATTTGGAGAATGAGTTATGGTTTCCAAGGCTGTTTTGCGAGGTATGCATTGTGATCCTGACCGTAACTTGCTCATTTCAGTGGCTTTTGGTTTCTATTCATAAACCATAATTGCACTTTAACTGTGGTTTTCTTAAGTTGAAAAATATGTTGAGTTGTTAGATACAAACCAAACTAAAACTTCACTTTCGTGTTGTTTTTTCAATTAATGCATGAAAACACTGTTTACTTACTTGGATACTTCATGTTACAAGAACCTTCCACAAGAAAACAAGTCTGCTCATAACTAGATACCCTTTCCAATTTAATAGTATCTCACGGCAAATTAACCCCATGTATCCTGGTCCTTTTAAAATATTTTTTTTCATAAAAAGACACAAGAAACAACCTGACATAAACCATATATGCAGATCTGATGAGTTTAATATTTATTGTATTTCCTTTACAGAGGGCGGGGCATCATGATTTCATTGAGGCTTCACATCTTGTGAGTCATGGCCCTTCCCCACACTCAGCAGTGGTAATAAATAGCATATTATACTGTGCACAGGTTCATATCTAATGTGTGTCTGTCTATGTTTACAGGCCACTGCATGTGTTCAAGATCTTCCTGATGGCAGATATAGCATTCACCTTTCCTTGCAGGACATATGCCTAGTGCTCACAAAACTGCAGCTACCACCTTCAGTGTGCACCATTTACTAACTCCTCCTTGGTACAATGGCGGCCCCTCAGAAATGAGACTGTGTGGTAAGATCTACGCTCCTCCACCCAGAAGAGTCCATTTTGGCCAACCAAACAATTTTTACATTGGAACAGATGTTAACTCCTTCATTTGTTATCATCTTTCTCCGTTGGGCGAGGGAGAAGAACCCTTGGTGGTCTGTGAATTGCCGACCACCCATTACCACAGTTTATGATTACAGACGGCGGTATGTATACATTACCCTCGTCACCCCTCACACCACCTCCCTCATTCATTTGTTTGCTGCTTTTCTAGGTCGCTGAGTTTTATTGACATTTCTGGGCATTTGCCACCTGTCACACCAGTTTGCACAGTTGTTTACTGCGGTCAGGTTAAAGTTCCCGCTGCAAACGGGGCACTTTGTGGCTTAACGTTTAGAAACACCGCTAATTAGCTGATTTTGGTGGTCATTAAAAATTCGCTATAGTTTTTCTCAACGAAAGACTACAGAGTGAACAACGCGCAGAGAAACGCCGAAAGTTAACAGCCTACTAATCTTTGCCATGGAACAAAATCAAACACCGTATTTAAAAGGGGCAATTCGTTTTCGCCTCAGCGATGTCGTATTTGCATCTATAAAATAATAACACCTCTCCTGAGGTATAATAACCACAAACACGTTAATCCTTGTGAAGCTAGACTCAAATAGAGCTTTGCAGTGTACCTTTGGCCCTAAAGTCCTGGAAATGAACGTGTGCGCATACAATTTAGATATTCTGTTTCCCTCAATTTGAACTTTCGACGCGTAATTAATTCCCAAAGTTGTGCTTTGTCGGCTAAATTCACAAGTAGTACTCAGATGTTTTTGTTTTACAAAATATGCATTTCATTGAAAAACTAAACTGAATAAATATTCTTAAAAGCAAATTACCACAAAAATAATAATACTGAAAAACAGCAAGGTCTGAACCTGGATGTACTTTTTTTTTATCTGTATCTGAACCATTGCTTGTAATTGGAGTGCATCAAAGAGGAAGAAAGGACACCGGGGTATCTGTCTGCCTTTGCCACCCCCCGTCGCCCTGTTTACCAGCTACTTACTTGCTGACTCCAGCTAGGCACTGGCAGGGTCCTTTCTCGCGCATCACCTCTTAACCAAAGCGGAGGGGTCCCTCGTGGCCGCCCTGCCCTCCCGGGTGCTCCTCATTAGCGGATTGCTCGAGCACTTGCAGCTGACTTTTCACGCGCTCTTCCAGCCGGACTGCAAAGGTCGGACGCCTCGTGCTTATCAGTCACAAAGCTGCACGGGTCAGTGGTTGAGGAGTCTGACTGCCCGGGGAAAGTCCTCAGTGAATGCAGCCACACTTAAAGCGACATGGAGCCCGGCCAGGAATCTGCCTGTCGGTGAACCAGGCCCACCCCGGTGAGGCAGAGCCGCGCACCTTTCAGGGTTGCAGCTGCAGTATATGGAACACAGGGCACCGATCTAATCAGGATAAATAAACTACAGTTGAATAGGGGCTGTGAGGACACTACAAAACATATTTTACACTCAAAGGCCTTAGACAGTAGTCGTCCTTTGGCCTCCTCGCAGATTCGGATGCATGATTATGGAAGAAAGGGCATGCAATAGTTAAAACGTCATGAATACGACAACGTGAAAATAATGTTCTCAGAGAAACGGGAATGCCTTATTTTATGCGCATAAATGCAGATGCTCCAGATAACAATTAAGCTTACATGCGTCACTATGACGAGGAATTACTGAATAGTTACCAAAAGCTGTGGTTTACGTAAGTATAACCGGTTTCTTTGGCTTCAAAAGATTATCTGTGTATCGACTGAAATATTGTGTGTGGAGAGGGAAGTGTCCATCCGCGGATACCACTCGTGTGTAAATAGGGTCATATGTGTCAGAGAGCCCGTTAAGGAGTTCCTCATATCTTAACTACATTTCTGTCATAAAAATATGTATTTTCTTAAAGCCCTGCCAGAACGGTACTGCTGGAAGACGCCATCTTGCCGTAAAAGCTCCCCACAGCTGAAATGCTGGTCTACGGGATGGATTCAGTTCGGATTTATGATCTCATTTGTCTTGGAAGGGGTAAGAAAAGATTAGACGTGACTGGTGTGCCAACATCTTGATCAGCCTACCAATAAAATATGTCGAAAAAGAAACAGCGCCTGGATTTCTTGTGCTATGAGTAAAATGGCAAACCTCTTTGAGGTGGCAGCGTGAGGCAAGAGTGGCAGCTTGCTGCCATGACATGACCTGTCCAGTAGAATACTCTCACCATTTTGATTTATTTCTCAGTTGTAAATCCATGCCTTGTGCCCCTCAAACCTGCAGCACCATTTCAGTTTTCTGGTATCCCTCCATTGCAGACCCCTGTCTGCAATGTCTTGATCGGAGGCTAACCTTAAATGCCACTTTACCTATATCTGGCATATTTTTCATGTACACAAATGGCTGATTAGCAAAGTATTTTTTTCTGCTGTGAAGAAAACTCAAAAGGCTGTTTTGTGGGCATCTTTCGGAGAAAACATTAGAAGGGCACATTACTTGCAAAAAATGTGTTCTGCAAGGACATAAGCAATATTGTACATACATATCCTGCACACATGTAAATACCAATAGTGAAGAAGGTGGCGAACTCAGTAGTGTGTTGGAGGACTGTCTAGCGATATACTATGCAAGATTGATTTACATACAGAAGGTAGTACATTAAAGGGCGTTTACATATCTTTAGAAGTGCACTTGCTATGCTTACATGGCCAATTAACGTCACCCAAATAGACCTGGCTTGAATGGTGAAGAAAGATAGGTGAAGTGTAGTGACCTATTTGATATGTGGCAAATGTGTGCATGAAGTGGTGGCACAACTGAAATAAGCCAGCCATCCATCCAACCGTCCATCTATTTTTATTTACATAGCTATGGTTACCCCTGTATAGTTATTGTTAGGACTGAGTTCCCAAAGGAAATACATTTTGTTGTATCGCTAATAACTTTGGTGCAGTTTGACAAATCTTCACAAAACCTTGCAAAAAAAGGCTCATCTACCTCAGCTCCTTCCTGAAAAGTTTCAGAATGATCATGAAGTGGGAACCAAGCAAAAGGGGGAGTGGTCCCAAAACATGTTTTCCCCCTTCAATTTCCCAGAGTAACTTTAGACAATGTTACAGCCAAAACAGCTGAACAGAATGGCACCAAATTTGTCTGAAAACAAAATCTTTAATTAAAAAGGATGCTTTTTGTGATTTGGTGAATATCTGTTCATCTATTTTCTAGGGAAAAAATGACAAATGAAGCACTCTGATAGGCCGTGCTCTGCAGGGGGTTAGGAAAGTTAGGTACAGTAATGAAAATTTACTTCACATAAAAAAACAGAAATTTACTGAGAAAAAAATAATGGTTAAAGCATCTTAATACCTTACTTTGCATTTTAGGAAAAAACCTTCGAAATTCACAGAAAAAACCAAGGTTACAGTGATGTTATACTGAGCTGAAAATGTGAGTTAAAAATTCAATTTTCAACAGAAAAAAAACCTGAAATCACCAGTTATAGTTAACTGAAGTAATTAAAACTTGCTGTTAGACCTGTTAGCCTTAGGGTGGCCTTACCCCAAACCTTTTGCATTTCCCCATCCTATTTGCTGAATTTTGTTTTTGTTGGCTGTATGACGCTGTGCACTTTACCACTGCTAAGCAGTGCTAAAGTGTTTTTGCCTAGGCCTTAAAACATGGTTAGATTGGCCTATAACTCATTGGGACATTTAGTTAACTTATAAGACCCTAGTAAAGTGGTACAACATGTACATAGGGCCCGTACATTAAATGCCACTAGTGAGCCTGCATCTGTAATTGTGCCACCCATTTAAATAGCCTTATAAAATACATCTCAGGCCGGCCACTGCAGCCTGTGTGCAGTTTTACACTGCCAATTCGAACTAGTAAAATAAACCTTTTTCTTGGTGTAAAACTCAATTTTTACAACATATAGGTCACCTCTAAAGTAGGCACTAAACAGCACATAGCGTATGGTGGATTGTATTTAAAAAGTTGGACATGTACTTTTATGTCTTACATGTCCTGGTAGTGAAAAAATCCTACATTAATTTGTCACTACTGTGGGACCTAACTCTCCAATAGAATATATCTGGGTTACTGTTTTACATTTAATAAGCAATAACTCTTGTTTGGGAACAGGCAGAAATGTCATGTTTGGTTTCTAAAGATTTGTAATTTAAAGTCCTGTTTAATAGTAAAGTCGAATTTAATCCCTTCAGAGCTGCGCGAATTCCGCTGCGGTGCTGAAGGTTCTAAAGAACCAATAGAACCATGACGGAACGGTTCCGTCATAAGCACAGGCCAACCGACGCTCATGACGGAACCGTTCCGTCATGAGCATGGAAGGAGTTATAGTCACAATTCTGAAAATGCCACTTTTAGAACGTTGAAGATGAACCCAGGAGTAAGGCCCCTTTGGACAGGACTTAGGTAGGGCTGTGTGATTTACCAAAAGTCCTATTTTTCAATTAGAAAAATCACACCATATACTTTTTGTGATTTGGGTTATTTATTTACCCTTTCTTTACTTATTTATTCTTTTTTCACAAAAAGATATCCTCTTGTTTTTAGAGAATCACACATAAAGATTGCACTTACATTTACATTTACTACCAATCAAAATCACAAAAGACAAGATCTACACACCATGAAACAAATCACATAATCACTACATGAATTTGAATTTAAAATTATTTATATAGCGCACGTTCACCAGCGGTTTCGTGGCGCTGCAACTGACAGATATCTGGGCGGGAGTGGCAGAAGCTAAGTTAAAAAGGAAACAAGGCTGCTAGTAAACTAATTAAAAAATTTAGTGAACAAATGAGCTTTGAGCTGTTTCCGGAATTGCGGATAGAGAGTTAAGGCTCTAAGCTCTAGAGGCAGGGAATTCCAAAAGAGTGGAGCAAGGGTCGCAAATTTCGATCCTCCCCATTTCTTCCTCCGGAACCGCGGGACTGTGAGAAGGGATTGAGTGGATGAACGCAGTACCCTAATAGGAACATAGGGGATGATCTCAGATGAGATAAAAGCCGGTGCCGTGCCCAGTCGTGCTTGGAAGGTGAGAGAGGCAAGCTTAAACTGGACACCTTCACGGACTGGGAGCCAATGTAGAGACTTGAGGAGGGGAGTGACGTGGTGGGACTTTGGCAATTTAAACACCAGGCGCGCCGCCTGGTTCTGGATCTGCTGCAAACGCCTTAAACTATATGCAGGTATACTTGCAAATAGGGCGTTGCCGTAATCCAGGCATAAAACATACGATATGTCACTAAGTTATTCAACATTAATTCCACCGTATACATGTAATGTATATAAGCTCTCGCATGCGCCACCAATTATTTGGGCATATGTGCACAACAAACTAATTTGGCTGATTTAAAAAAAACACCATTATTCGACATCAAACATTGACTCAGCCGACGCGTTTCAAGCCTCGTTGTTTTCTTTACAGGCTTTCATCAGGGCTTCTTAATTCAAGAACTTTGGACATATCTTTTATTGGTTAGTTGACCACCAAATCACTTCATGTAAATAATTCCAGCTCTGCGCAGCAAGATGACTCCTTAAACATTCTACAAAACGCCTCTCTGGTTTTCTTCTTTTTCACGTCTGCATCAATCTAGTTTTTTGTCTATCTTATTTCAATCAGGGGCACGTTTATGGACCTCGACTATCTGCAGCACATCAATCTCTCCTTTAGTGAGTGATCAGGTATACCGATTTCACCTTTCAGGAGCACTTCCCGTGTGTTGATTCTCACCTCATTCTCTGCTTCAGCTAACAAGCAGGGCTATTCTCCGACGCCAGTCACCGCGAACATCGCACTTTTAGAAAGTTGGCATATTAATTCCCTAACCATTTGGTGCCTGCTGCCTGTGTTGTGGGTCACATGACTAGGTGTGACTGGTAGTTGGTCTTTGTGTATTTCTCCCAGGTAGTGTAACAAAGAGAGACTAGATGTTGACAGGATGGGCCATCCTGCCAGGATGGGAGGAGCAGAGCAATTCCCTGCCCGCTTACATTTCAAAGGAGCTGCCTCAGCACACTCACAAAGAACTTCATATTAGTCTTTTGCGACCACACACACCTTGGAGTCTGGGCAGGCAGGAAGGAAATTTCAGAACCATCGGGGGGAGTACTCCAGAAGCGTCTTCCACATAAAAGCTGGCACCATGTATAAAAATACGACCCTCAGATCCACTCTTCAGCATACTCCTGGACCTGTGAAAACTGCAGATCACAGGTATTGTGAAGAAAGAAGACAGAAGAAAGACTACCCTGCTGCCAAAAGGTTGCACTGCTGCTCTGATTTCTGAAAAGGAAGACTAGACCTCCTCCCCTCATTCCAGGCATAGTGACTCCATGAGTCAGGTGGCTGACCTGTTTTAAGCTACAGGGACAGAACAAGCTCCAGAGCCCCCCTCCAGCTGCCAGCTGGCCTGCTGCACTAGGCCTACCTGGACCGGCAACAGGACCTGCCTGACCCCTGCTGCCCCTGCTAAAGTGAGTCCCTGATCCCCATGTGGCACCTACTCAGGTCCTTGTGTAGTGTAGTTCCTATATTCCCAATAGGCTTTGCGCATTGGAATAATATATCCTATAGATTTGACGTAGGAGTGAGGCCTACTAGGTCTCTATCAAATATACTAAACTTAATTGTGAGTGCCAGCTAGCTCAGAGGTCACTAGAAACTTTCTTGAATAAACAAGAAGGGATTAGTTTCTGACAACAGCATAAACATGACAACTTTGTTTCCCCAAGAATAAACGTATCTTCAGAGTCGTGGAAACAATAGATGGATATTTTACTCCGTCAATCGTGCATGCTTCGTTTCATCAGAGGTGCAGAGAAATTGGGAGACTGGCGTTTTCAATAAAAGGATTTCTTGAACAGTCTTCTTTCTCATGCAAAAGAAATGAACTGCTACAATCGTAATACTGGCTGTAAAGTATAATGCGTACAGCAAGAAGAGTATTATAAAATAATACTGTAAAAGCATTGTATGGTTCTAAACCACAGATAAATACATACATACATAACAA
The DNA here is from genome assembly GCF_964263255.1 of Lissotriton vulgaris. Classification (NCBI taxonomy): domain Eukaryota; kingdom Metazoa; phylum Chordata; class Amphibia; order Caudata; family Salamandridae; genus Lissotriton; species Lissotriton vulgaris. Next base: position 648,349,552 of record NC_141698.1, on the reverse strand, counting down.
AGGCTAAAAACACTCAACTGGTGTACCTAACCTAAGTCTAGTACGAGGGAAGAAGTAAGTGAGGTGTAGCATAGGTTTGTTTTTTCTTTGCCAAGAATCTAACCAAGATTTCTCTTAGGGTCTAATCGGCTCCGTACCTTGGTTTTAGAATGAAGGATGTCTGGTATCTCTATCTTGGAACACGATTCCCCAACACCCCGCGAGGGGAGCTTGGAAACACTGGAGCTGGATTCTCAGCGAGAGAAAAGGCAGCCTCTCGATCTGTGCGTCAGCTGGAGGGTCGGCTTCCTTCGGCACTTGCTGTAGCGAGCTGCGTCGGGCAAGTAGATAGTCGAGCTGCTCCGAACACCGTGTGTTTGCTAGGGCAAGTGTAGGCATATTTATACCTTAAAGGTGCCTAGTTTGACGTAAATTTGGACATAAGGATGCAAGAGGCTAGAGCGGTCCTGGAGGAGAGACTGGAGTGAGGCGAGTCGTAAAGAATATTGTGCGGCCCTGAGCAGGTATAAATCCGCTATTCGGGTGGCAAAATCAGGATTCTTTGAAGAGCGCATTGGCTCTGCGGCCAACTCTTCTAAAGAGTCATTTAGGGTTATTAAGGAGCTACTCAATGCCCCCGACCCTCAGGTTTTCCACGAAGACCCTCGCAAAAAATGCACAGAACTGGCCTCGTTTTTTAAAAGCAAAATCGACAACATATTGGCTTCCCTTCCCCGGCTAGGTGAGGTCTCCTCTTTGGAGGATAATCCCAGCTCTCAACTTGAGTTACAATTGGTGGAGCTGACCTCCCTCGGTCCAGTCACTAAGGAGGAAGTCTTGTCGGTGCTGAGATCTATGAAGAGCGGCTCCCCGAAAGACCCAGCACCTATTAAATATCTTAAACAGGTGTCATCCACTATCGTCGGCCCTGCGACGGACTTGATAAACCTGTCTCTCGCTCATGGGGTGGTCCCCCCCAGTTGGAAAGGGGCGGTGGTTAAGGCTCTTTTGAAAAAGCCTAACCTCGATCCCGCCGATCCCGCCAACTTTCGGCCTATCTCTTTGCTGCCGGGTATCAGTAAGGTGGCTGAGAAGCTGGTGAATAGCCGCCTTTCCAACTTCTTGGAAGCCAATTCCCTCCTGGGCGACTCCCAAACGGGTTTTCGCCCCGGTCAGGGGACTGACACCGCCCTGCTGGCGGTCGTGGAGAATGCGAGGAGCATGCTGGATTCGGGAGGATCAGTGGCAGTGATCCTCCTGGACCTCCGCGCTGCTTTTGACACCGTGGACCATCAGGTGCTTCTCTAACGGCTGTCGGGGGTGGGGGTCACGGGTTTGGCCCTCAAATGGTTCGCCTCCTTTTTGGAAGGTCGTACATTTGAGGTGTGGGAAGGCCAGGAAAAATCATCCTCTACCCCTCTCCAGTGTGGTGTGCCACAGGGCTCCTCATTGAGCCCTACCTTATTCAACATTTACATGGCCCCCCTGGAGAGTGTGGTACGCCCGCTGGGTATTAAAATCATCAGTTATGCTGATGATACTCAGCTGGTGGTAGGCCTTTCCCAGTCGGCGCACCATCCCGACCGGCTGCACTCGTGTCTTGAAAAGATCTACACGTGGATGTGCAGCTCAGCCCTAAAGTTAAATGGCTCCAAAACGGAACTGATGCTGCTGGGGAACTCCTCTCCATCTTTGTCCCCCAGCAGCTGGCCAGACTGTCTGGGACCGATGCCCCCCCCAAGCAGGAGATCAAGAGCTTGGGGGTATGGCTGGAGCAGGACCTATTGTTTAAAACCCACGCCAAAAAGACTGCTGGCGTGTGCTTTGGCCTGCTCCGTTCAGCCCAGAAGATTCTGCCCTTGCTCCCAGTGGCCACTCGAAGGCTTCTCATCCAGGGACTTATTATCTCGCGGCTGGATTTCAGCAATGCGCTATTCCTGGGCGCACCCGAATCTACCCTGAACAGACTGCAGCAAGTGCAGAACGCGGCTGCCAGGCTTTTGACGGGTCTCCCTAGGCGTCAATCTGCCCGCCCGGCGTTGAGGGCACTGCACTGGCTCCCTGTGAGGGACAGGGTGAAATTCAAGTCACTCTGCATCGCCCACAAAGTTCTGCACGGGGTAGGTCCACCTATTCTGGAGGAGATGGTCCAGCCCTACAAGGCCTCTCGTTCTCTTCGCTCTGACCACCAACATCTCCTTCAGGTTGTCAGGGTGAAAAAGGCAAGAACTGGAGGCAGAAGGTTTTCAATAAATGTGGCCTCCTTGTGGAATTCATTGCCCCTACAACTGCGCTCGGAAGCCAGTCTTCTCAGGTTCCGTAAACTTTTAAAAACTTTTTTGTTCTCCGTTTAATTCCTGCATTCTTTTAGTAGTGTTATGTTCTGATAAGCGCTGGGATGCCTATTGGTAACCAGGCGCTATACAAAACTCAGAATAATAATAATAATAATAATAACGTATTCAAAGAACCTCAAGGGAATGGTAGTTCTTTGAAAACTCCATACATTCTTGGACAAATCAATATTCAAGTAAGGGGATGTCCCTGACTGCTGAAGCCTAGTTTTCCAAGAAATCGTTGTGGCTTTTTGGAACAAGTGGAAGTAGCCATGCCTGTATTTGGACTGCATGGGTCATGTCTAAATATGGTTATGATTTCTATGCCTATGTAAGGGCAATGTGAATTGTACCTATATAAGGGCATGAATCAGTAAATTTTGCTCGGATCCTAAAACGCTATACAACTCCCACTCCACTTTATTATGTTCGATATTACTAAATTCTAAGCATTTTAAACATATCTAAAGCATGATGTGTTAAAAACCCCACCCAGAATACATAAAATGCCTTCGAAATGGTTGTACACGAAAAATGAGCATTTGCGCTGTACGCATTTTTAAAAAGCAATATTTTCATTCAAATCATATTGTATGACAATGGAAATGCTATTCGAATGAATCATGAAAGTACATTTATGAAATGGCTCTTAAATACAGAAGAAAAAAGGTCGAGACCATTCCATGACAGAATATAATAACTGTTTTGTTTGTGAACAAGGTCAAATATTGTCTCTTGGAAGTGTTTCAAAAGAATTCTTGTTCTATATGAATAGTTCTACTTTAAGCAGATTACATTGCGCCCAAAAAAAAAAATCAATTGGAAAAAGTCAAATCGCAAAAAAAAAGAGTTCTAAAGTTATACGTTTTTGTTTTGAAAAGTGAAAGTCGAATTCAGAGTCCATAGAACGCTGTGTGCTAATTTCAAAAGCCAGTCTCATTGTTTGGAGAAAACATCAAATCTTCTAAGCTGGTAAAGAATTTGTCTACAACAGTAGGTGAAAGTTGGACCACTTCGTTAAGTAGACCGATTGCACAAAAATGTGAAGCATCGCCATCAGCATCAGCCGCATTAGCAATGTTCAATGGAGATGGTACCTGTGTGCCTGTCGATCCACGTATCTCACCGTCAGCAGATTGCGTCTGTCAAACCTCAATGAATGTCGTCATCAGGATTGGTAGCCGCTGGGGACAACACAATGCATGAGCCGTTACCGAACCAAGCAAAGTATCAACATCCGTTGACAGTGCCGATGGGAGTGTCAGACAGATATCCAACACGCATTCTTCTCCACATAGCAGGCATAGTAGAACAGGTAAGATGCAATCTTGCCAGATTGGTCAGAATGGTAGAAACCACGTGGTATTCAGATCTCTAAAACGAGCCAGGCCCAAAATCTGTATCATGCGCTCACGACACTTCATTGCCAGGAGAGTGCTCTCTATGGTAATCTGGGTGTCACTGGTGACCGGACTTGCCATATTGGAGCAGAAGGAACAAGATTAGTATTCCTGCTACGAGTCCCGAAATGAGAGGCAGGCTACCAAACACAGAGTGCACAAACTCTGGAAAAATGCCGAGGACTGCTTCAAAGGGTGCTAACAGTCCCGAAAAAACGGTCTTAAATACATGTACAATACCACTGATATCAGACATGTTTAAGATACGACCTAACATTTCTGCGAAATGTATGGGGCAGTTTGTGGATAAAAGGGCATGTATCTCTGCAGAAGACCTTGCAACTTGTAGTTCATACGTCTCTTTGGACGAGGTCAGTGGCACAGTTTTTTGTAAAAGAATGGCTTTCATTCGGCTTAAAGTATCAATTTGTATAGAAGAGATGTTCAGTGAAGGCCATAACGGTGACTCCCCGTCTGTCTTAGTTTTAGGAAACAGTACTTGCATACAACAAGTGACCCTGGCTGACACAGTTACGAGATAGGCTTTTCCTGGCAACATGCCACAGCAGCTGTGATCATTCAACATAATATAGCTTCCTTTTGAAAGCTGCCTAAAAATTGGATCTATCACTGCAGCTGGAGACCCTTGCAGGTGGCAGGATAAGTTGGTCGAAGAACTGTCACAGGCTTCATGTAAATTAATACCCTGACATAAAAGTGTACCGCTTAGTGCGCTTTTGTAGTTTGTATCACTTAGAAATACTTCTTTTCCCCCACTTCAACATCTGTGTGTAAATGGTAATTCCCAGGTTGACTTGATGTATTCTCTACCCAACCTTTCATGCACGCCAGCTGGTATATGTTTCAAACAATATTGAAAGTGGAAAATGTGATTGTCCCATGTATTAGCCATTCTGTTGCAGATTTTTCCGAAACAGTTAATGGTAATCTTTCCAGTTTTTCAATGCTCAGCACCGTATAGTCTGCTCCTCTTTGTGCCAAAGTGATTTGTTTATCTGTAAGGTTAAATACAGAAAACAATGACGTGGTATTGATTAGACGCCATGGCACATATCACATATCCAGAACAAAGATTTTGAACGTCTAACCTAAAAGCATTATAGAACATAATTGTGACTGCCCATGCTATAGCATGAGCAAATCCGCAAATCCTGTTCCATTATGTCAATGGTAGAGGATACTATGCTGTCCAAAGAATAAATTCTGGACGACAGTCGTTAACCCATTGTCAACTACAGAGAGAGCTTTCTCTAAATGAATACAATCAATTTCTCATATTCGTTCTGCAGTCTCTGCTTGTGTCGCTTTCCAAGCTTCATTATAAATGGCATATATACCAGTGTATATATAAAACGTTTATGATGCCGTTTCGCAGGACCTTGTAAGAAGTCCCTTCAATCAACACCATCTTTAAGTGAAGATAAGTGTTGTTTAACCTCTGTGAGTGCGGATTTTTGTAGCCACTCAAGGCACAGATTTCCTACACTGTATGTTGTTACTATCACTGGATGTTGCCTCTGGACTTATCTTGGATCTGGCCTAGTTAATGTAAATCCTTGTGTCTTATTCAGGAATCTATCTTGACAGTTGTTTGTGTCTGTGGGCCAGATTAACCATTTCTTCCAATCAGGATCAGTTCTGTTTTTAAGTAAAATTGTTTTTATGTCAACCCCTCCTTCTGTAGTGTTCTTACTATCAGGTGTAGGTGTAGGCATGGACGGTTTGTTTAAATCTTTTATCTCGGCTAGGCCAATACAGGATGTCTGTTGCACAGTGTCATTCAAAAACATTATTTGTTCAGGGCTAACTCAGGCTCGAAATAACGCTTCTATTCCCTGCACCTGCCAGTCTTTTGTGCCCAAGACAGTTTTTGTCTCAATGTTGTCTTTCCAAAAGTCGAAACCTAATGAAGACAGCTGAGCATAAAAGCCAGCAGAATAAATTTGCTTAGTATTAGTCACCATACTTTTCATTCCTGTCTTATTAACATTTTTAAAGAAAAGCGTTTTTGGATTTGAGACATTAAAACCTGAGAAGTATCGACAATTTTCATAGAATGTTTTTGAGCTACCCTTCGGTGGCGTTGGACAATGTTCCCATTGATTAAAAGTATAAACATTTCTAGGGTTTGCAGATTTGTGCAAGCAATGATGACCATAGTAATTATAACAGTACATTTGTTCATAATCTGATGAACCTTCTGAGTATTCATGTTTTGTAAATTTTGCAGACATCTCTAAAGCTGACATCATATTATTAACAGTCTTAAAGTCCCAATCATCAGAAAATGTGCTGGGTGAAACAACCTCACTCAAGGAAACCTTGAATTGATGTGGAATCTTCAACAGCTCTGCAAGGCCAAAGATGTCATAATCAGTTTTGTCCCAAGCTATACCACCAGGTATAGAAATGACAGTGATGTTCACTGATGTCAAGTCTCTTTGTTCATGATGAGATGATTTGTTTGGCTTGAGGAGCAAGTTGATGTTCTTATTTGCTGAGTCCATTTTACTATTTCTTCCATTTATCAGCATTCTCAAAGTTAGTACAATGGTTAGCCAAAGTATGAGAAAAAGTACGCCAAGCACAATCCAAAGTTCAACCCATGGTGAAACCAGAAACGTTTTTTCAAGTTGCTGAAAGAGTTCTGTTACTTGTTCTTTAAATGTTTTATTTGCTGGCGTCGTTTCAGGCTCACTGGGATCCTTGGAAAACGTAACAAAGTTAATGAAATAGCCAGAAGCAGTTCTGTCAATGGTTGGTATTGTATCAGGATTACTTGAAATCACTGGAGCTACCGGATCCTTTGTCATATTAGTATAGTCAGATGCTACATCATTGTAGACAGGAGTGTTTTGACAAACAATTATTTGGGTTTAAAGAGGCACACGTCCCATTGCTTTTTTGCTTAGTCCTTATTTTCTTACTGTAGATTCCTCATAGGTGATGAGTCTCTCAGTTTGAACCTCTTAGATAGTAGCCAGATTTGGTTGTCTGCTACATCTTTGGAATCCACTTTGCCTACTACTTATGATTGGCCACAAGATGTGGTTTCACCAAGTCGATGGACACAAACCTGTTCTCCTTTCTTCCAGCAAAGGGTGGCAGTAACACTGTTCTTCATCCGTGGATTGCTAGCACAGGTACTGGTTTTCTGTGAGAAGGCCCAAATTCCTTCTTATCTGTGATCTTTTCTCTGACTAGATCCCCAATCTTAGGAATCCTGGCAGGTCTTGCTGGGACGGGTGGTTCCCCTTCAGTGGTCATAGGCTTCTGTATTGTGTTGCTTTGACTTCTCCTTTTCTCATGTAAGTCCTGCAAAACAGCCAAACGGTCTTTGATATCAAAGGGTTTTTGTTCTACCACTGAAGTGTGACGGTCAAGTTCCTGAACAAGCATTCTAGTATTAAAAAGGATTTCATATGGAGTGATTCCACCCAGAGAATTTCTTGGCAGATTATTTAGACTACGTTAGACACTTTTAGATGTTTGACCCACCCGTCACCCGAGCCTAATACCCTAGCTGGTATAGATTGCTTTATGTCCTGGTTTTTTCTTTCCACTACAGAATTTCCCTCAGGATGATTGGACTTGAATACTGCAATGCATCGCCCAGATTAGCCATGGCCTCTTGGTAAGCTCGAGAGCTAATTGCAGGACCCTGGTCAGAATGTAGCGTGCCGACTGCGTATGTGCCGATAAAGACTCGCAAATCTTTTATAACAGTTTGGATGTCAGCTGAGCGCTGAGGGCACATCCAAATGAATCTGGCCTAATAGTTGTGGGACCGCATTCGTGCATAGTGACGTCTGCGAGTAGATAGTCTAATGCTATCTAACAATTGTGTCTCTACTGGGCTGGCTACACTGTAGTCAGGTATCTGGTGGTGTTCTCTGCTACAATCTCTGTTGCAGTCATGGCAATTAATTGCAAATTCTTGAATGTGGGCATTCATCCCTGGCCATCAGTACGTCTCTTTTAATTCTAGTGTAGATTTAGAGATCCCTTGGTGTATCAGACCCTCTCCCAAATGTGCTTCATGTATCAAAGCTACTGTATGTCTCCTGATTGGAATTACTCTATTCCCCACTCCAGGGATTCGAGCAAAAGGAACATTATTTGCAGCAGTTATATATGAGTGCTTGAGTGGATAGCCTTCTGTAATTGAACTACTTGTTCCCAAAGCAACTTATGCTTGAGTGTGCCACCTTTTGCATCTTTGAAACCGCTTTGAACCCAGTTCTGCGAGTATTCATTGTAAGATTGCACGCAGTAAAACAAATCGCACACTATGATTGTGGGGAATTTGCGATTGGTATTTTCAAGCGCCATCTTGAATGCCTGTAGTTCAGCTCAGTGAGCTGTACAATCTCATAGAGATTGCGTTTTTGTGACCATAGGTCGGAATTTACCATCACGCCAGCAACCTTTAACGATCGCGCATGCAGCACTATACGCTTGTTTACCCCAATAGTGGGCTGTGCTGATCCGTCTGTATAAATTATACATTTGTATTGTTCTATAGGCAGAATCTCAGTGGGCAGAGGACATTCTTGTTCGTATTGTAGAAATTCTTGAGTTTTCTAATAGGGGTCAAAAACGTATTCAACGTCTGTTGCAGCAAGAGAGTTACCCTATTGTATCCATCTCGGATGTAAAGCCTTTGCATTCGGAATGCTCGCTTTTGTTACTGCCTCTAAGGCAGGTACAGGAGTAACAACCATTATGCGTTTTCCCTGTGCGAGGGCTCTCTCTTTGGCTACTGCAGTTTGAACCGCTGTCAGAATTTTTTCTGTTGGATGGAATTTCATTTCAGCTTGTGTGTACAAGTGTGATTTACAAGCAATAGGTACTTTTTAAACTTCATTAAAGGTTAAGTACGTTAATCTACATTTTCCTGGGATTATTCTGATTACAAGGTTGCGTAGGTTTACGCGTGCCTGTAAATGTGTTGTTGCTATCATATCTGTTTGCACTGAACGCAAATTTCTGTATGATTTTGTGTCCAATTAGTTGTTTTAAAATCAAGTTTGATTAATTCGTAGAGAGGTTTAACCCTTTATGCGTAATTTAGAATGTATGTTCTTTCGACATTTAGGAAACCTAGAGTTGACTGTAAGTTTGTAAGCGTTTTTGGAGGTTGGAGCAGAGCACATTTCTCTAGAAAGTTGTCTACCAGGCTTTTGCCTTCTTTGAAAGCTCGTATCCTAAGAATAGGATGTTGAGGTGGGCAATTCTTTATTTTTTAAAGTTGAATTTGTACCTTTCAGAGGCGAATCCAAGTATAATGGTATTCACTCTGTTCAAGCGCCTGTCCAAGTCATTGTCTGTTAGATAGATGCCATAGACATAAGATAATGCCTCATCATCATACGTTTGTAGTAACTCTGTTACTCTAGCTGAAAATAACCCCGGACTATTCTTAAATCCTGTGGGAGACGACAGAAGTGACGTTGTGTCCCCATTATTGAGAAAGCGGTCAAGTACCTGCTTTCAGGTAAAAATTTTTGACAGAAGAAACCGTTATAAATATCTAATGTGGTTTTATACTTTTTACACACAATGTTATTCATTAGTGCTGCACTGTGTGCATTTTGTACTGCAAAGGTTTTGCAAGAAGAGGTTAAATGTCTATAGTCCAAAACTAGACGATATGTATTCTCTGGTTTGGAGACAGGAAACAAAGGATTGTTTATTGACGAGGTGCTTGTTTCAATTACCCCTTGGTATTCAAGTTGATATAATATCTCCCTGACCTGTTTTTTAGCTTCTTGCTTAACTGAATACTGCCTCTGAGCAGTTGGTTGAGTTTTTAATAGGATTTTATGGTGAGGGGAATCCTCATCCCATCCTACATGATTTTTATATAATGCTGGAGCCAGGGCTACAGCCCATTTTCTGGCCTAGGTGTAATTTTGGTGAATTGGAATGTGATTGGAGAAGGCTGGCATAATGATGTCTTCAGCTAATGGTTAAGGGTAGTGCACAGCCTATGTTTCTACGTGTTCTTCCAAAGTTTACTGTGCTCTCCGGTATCACTCCCCTCCTGGAGTGTGGACAAATATTAAACGAGTTGCACTCCTACAGCCTGTAAGATTGTCACCTGAGGCACCAGAGATCTGCTGAATGTCCTTCAGCTGCCGTGATTCAAATAAAGAATTCTCTGAACTCAATTTCTGTTTTACTCTTGTTTGTGAGTTTTATTCCAATGTTTCATTTCAAGTTTACTTTTCACTTGTTTTCATTTTTTCATCCCAATACATTATACATGATCCAATGCATTTCGGCGATATAATACGCCTTCATCAGGGATTATCTATAAACAAATAATAAATCAAAGTGCATATTAGACTGTTGCCGTTTCCTCTCTGATTACATACTTTATAACACTACTTGTTGCAAATTTCAATATTCCTGTAAACAACAATCTGTTCCGAATTTCTACTCTCGTGTTATCAACACGAATGTGGCCATATCTAACTCTCTGTTACGTTATATGCTATTGCTTTGTCTCATAGGTTCCTCACCATGTTATGGCGTTCTATGTCCTCGTGGTTCAAGCACCATGCATTATGACATTCTCCTCGTTCGGAGCTTTGAAATACCCCTCTTCTACGTTATATCTACTCTGGGCATGCTTTCCTGAACCTGCATATTACGCGTTGCTGTTGCCTACTGCGGGGACCCCGCTAATTTAATGGCGCGTTCCTTACCTTCGGTGACGGCGTTAGCGAGCGTACTCTTCTGTCTCTTTGCTTTCCAAACAGTGTTTCCTGTCAGCTGATCGGAATGTTAATATCGCTACTTTCTGCGCATGCTCGTGTTGAGTAGTGTTCCTATACCTAGTTGAAATCGCGAATGCTTTATTGCGGTCCTTAATACAGTCACCTAAATGTGCTTCTAAGAGGTTAGACCTGCTCTACATCAAGCTTGAATTGTACAACATAAATTATATATAAATTAAATTGCATCTAAATAACATCAACCCGGAGATGCCAGTACATATGATCTGCTACCACTACTTGGTAGTATACGAGTTAATTGTCCACATACTGATGAACTGTATGGTAATCAATGGTGTTTGATCATAGGTAGCACAAAAACCCGGTCCTATCGTTCAGTCAGTAAGGCTTAAGGCTTCAGGCTTCAGGCTGTTCATAAAATAAATCCACAGGGGCATTTCAACATGTAAATCAAATTCATTGAGTTGCATGTGGCGTTTACTTTCAACTGTATGGGATTGCCTTTCATTGGGTGGGATACTATGTTCCCTTTCATGATGTTGTGACATCCGCTGCAGTTTAAACAAGGTAAAGAATCTCTAGAAATTCCATAGAGGCATGATTTTTTTTTTTTTTTAACAGTTCTCCAAGGTTCTTCGCACGAGTGTATGCGAACATTGGTTCCTTAGCAAATATGCCTTTGAAATCGGGTTCTAATTTGAGAATCTGCCAGTGTCTTTTCACAATTGTTTTGTAATGTATGCTCATATTCAAATATTTGCTCACGCTTGTGATGCGTTGCTCCGTTGGCCGCATTCTACTTTTGAGCAACTCTTCTCTTGAGATAGGAAGCTCCCTCTGCCTGGCTTGATCAATCACTTGATTGGGGTATCCCCTATCTTTAAACCTGTCTGCCATATGGTCCAGTTGTTGTAGTTGTAAATCATGGTGCGAGACCACACGCTTCACCCTAAGAAACTGGGAGTAGGGCAAATGTCTCTTCAGTGCTTCTGGATGATGACTAGCTTATTGTAATAGATTGTTTCTGTCTGTTGCCTTACAATATAAATTGGTTTAAAATAGATGATTCTTCCTGGTGACCTCTACGTCCAAAAAATTGTATGCACTCTTTTTCAATCTGTCAAGTGAATTTAATTCTGTCATCTCTGGAGTCTAAGATGTCCAATTGCTTCTTTAAAGTATCCTCGGTGCCCTTCCAGACCGCAAATATGTTGTCTATGAATCTCACAAGCATAGCTAATTTGTCTTTCCATGCTGGATTTGAATAAATATGTTGTTCTTCAAATGCGGACATGAACAGGTTCGCGCACGCCGGCGCAGCGCAATTTCCCATGGCTGTTCCACTACATTGCATGAACCACCTGTTCTCAAATCCAAAGTAACTGTGCAAAAGGGTAAACTCCATTAGCTCCATTAAAAATACCTGCATTTCCTGAGAATATTCACTTTCTAACAGAGCTTTCTCTACGGCCTCCAAGCCCTGTTGATGAGGTATCGACGTATATAACGCCTTTACATCAATCGTTGCCATGCATATAGTATCCTGTATTTATTATTCTGAAAGTTTTTTCAAAAAATCAGTGGTGTCCTTTATGTGTGATTTATTCTTGAGTACTAGTGGTTGCATGTATTTATCTAAGAGTTTCCCTATAGGTTCATGTATGTTCACCTTAGTGGAGACTATCGGGCGACAGGGCGGTCTTTCTAGATTTTTATGTATTTTGGGTACAACGTATAGCATAGGGCTGATAGGGTTCTCTTGAATCAAATATTTAGTAGTCTTCTCATTGATCACTCCTTTTTCTTGGGCTTTACATACAATAGTTTGAAGTGTTTTTCTAATATCTTCTGTGGGATCAAATCCCAATTCCATATAAGTGTTGGAGTCATCCAAATGTTCATGCACTGCTTCCAGGTAGTAGGTACTATTCATTATTACCAACGCCCCTCCCTTGTCGGCTTTTTGGCCAATGATCTTGTCATTGTTGGCTAAAGATTTCAAAATTTCAAATTCTTTATTGGACATGTTTGGTCTTTTGCTTTTTTTATGTGTGATCAACTGGTTAATGTCTTTCTTGCATAACTCTTTGAAAAGATCTAAGGCCTTGTGACCGATGGGTGGCATATATGAACTAGATGTTTTGAGTCCCATAAGTTCATCTGAGATTTCTGGTCTGATTTCTGCGACAATGTTCTCAAAGAAATGTCTCAACCTTATTTTTCGTGTCAATTTAAATAGACTGATTTCCAGCTCCAATTTGTTAGTGCGTGCTGTCGGTACGTATGATGTACCCTTCTGTAGGGTGCTTATAACTTGGTGGTTGAAATGGTAATCCGATATATTGATGACTAGGTTCTTTTGATCGTTCAATGTTTCTTGGTTCTGTCTTTCTTTCCGGTAACATTCCTTGTTTGGGGCAGTGCTTTTTCTTTTTCTTTTTCCGAGTCCCCTCCGGGGTCTGTGTTTTTTTCGGGGCCCTCCCCCAAAAAAGACTCCCCTGTAGATGTTCCTGCTTTTTCTTGGGGGCGTGCTTCATATTGTGTCTTATTTCTTTGTTGTGTCGGCATCTCGCTGTCTGAAGAAGATGTGTCAGTCTGGGATGTATAGGTCTTTGTTTGTCGTCTTTTGGCATATATCTCTGCCCAGGTATATACTTCTTGAAGCTTATAGTCAAGCGTATCACGCCTGTACTTTCTCAGTTTCCTGTCATTGACCTTTTGGGTGTGTTTGCTTAGTTGATCATTAATATCCGCTATTATCTTAGTTAGCTCTTCACGTGTCACTGTTTTACTCAGTTCTTCTTTGGTCTTTTCGATGTCTGCTTTAAGATCTTCTAAAATTTTTGACAATTCCTCTATTATGAGTATTATGAGATCTAAACTGCATATATTCAAAATGGCGAACCATTTCACTGTGAATGGTTTCGAATTTTTGCAAAGCGACGGTCTTAGGGATATGCGGGAGCCTCTGGGGATCCTTTGGGCCTTATGATATTTCACCATAGTACTAGCATGCAGCCGTTGATTTATTTCCTTGCGGGTTAGATATAAAAGATGTCTGATTTGCTGTTCTTTATTTTTGGAGAATGTGTGCTCTGTAGTCTCCGTCTGTATCAGAGAGTAGATGCGTTCACTTGCTTCAGCTGTAAAGGCGGACGTGTCCGCCCGACTTTCTGTAGAATGGGTTAGTTCGTCGTATTGCATGATATTTTGTTGGCGTGCTCCTATCCCAGAGGGGTGGTTTGTTGCAATTCAGCTAATGGTTAAGGGTAGTGCACAGCCTATGTTTCTACGTGTTCTTCCAAAGTTTACTGTGCTCTCCAGTATCACTCCCCTCCTGGAGTGTGGACAAATATTAAACGAGTTGCAATCCTACAGCCTGTAAGATTGTCACCTGAGGCACCAGTGATCTGCTGAATGTCCTTCAGCTGCCGTGATTCAAATAAATAATTCTCTGAATTTAATTTCTGTTTTACTCTTGTTTCTGAGTTTTAGTCCAATGTTTCATTTCAAGTTTACTTTTCACTTGTTTTCATTTTTTCATCCCAATACATTATACATGATCCAATGCATTTCGGCGATATAATACGCCTTCATCAGGGATTATCTATAAACAAATAATAAATCAAAGTGCATATTACAATGTTGCCGTTTCCTATCTGATTACATACTTTATAACACTACTTGTTGCAAATTTCAAAATTCCTGTAAACAACCCTCTGTTCCGAATTTCTACTCTCGTGTTATCAACTTGAATGTGGCCGTATCTAACTCTCTGTTACGTTATATGCTATTGCTTTGTCTCATAGGTTCCTCACCATGTTATGGCGTTCTACATCCTTGTGGTTAAAGCACTGTGCGTTATGACATTCTCCTCGTTCGGAGCATTAAAATACCCCTCTTCTACATTGTATCTACTCTGGGCATGCTTTCCTGAACCTGCATATTACGCGTTGCTGTTGCCTACTGCGGGGACCCCGCTAATTTAATGGCGTGTTCCTTACCTTCGGTGACGGCGTTAGCGCGCATACTCTTCTGTCTCCTCGCTTTCCAAACAGTGTTTCCTGTCAACTGATCGGGATGTTAATATCGCTACTTCCTGCGCATGCACGTGTTGAGTAGTGTTACTATACCTAGTTCAAATCGCGAATGCTTTAATGCGGCCCTTAATACGGTCACCTAAATGTGCTTCTAAGAGGTTAGACCTGCTCTACATCAAGCTTGATATTGTACAACATAAATTATATATAAATTAAATTGTATCTAAATAACATCAACCCGGAGATGCCAGTGCATTTGATCTGTTACCACTACTTGGTAGTATACGAGTTAATTGTCCACATACTGATGAACTGTATGTTAATCAATGGTGTTTGATCATAGGTAGCAAAAAAACGTGGTGCTATCGTTCAGTCCGTGAGTCTCCAGGCTGTTCATAAAATAAACCCAATGATTTTCTCTCATGAGATGTCTTTTATTAGTTGAACCTTCTTTTTTGGGAACCATTTCCAATACACATACATTCAACTGGCTAATATGATGTCGTTGTTATTGAAAGTGCATTGCCACTGTAGATTTTGTAGAAAAAGTTCTGATGTTGCTTTTGTGTTCGCTTAAACGTACTTTTAACTTTCTCTCCATGTGGCCCACATATACTGACCCGCAGGGGCATTTCAACATGTAAATCAAATTCATTGAGTCGCATGTGGCGTTTACTTTGAACTGTATGGGATTGCCTTTCATTGGGTGGGATACTATGTTCCCTTTCATGATGTTGTGCCATCCGCTGCAGTTTAAACAAGGTAAAGTCCCTCGAAAATCCTTGAAGGCATGACTTTTTTTTTTTTTTTTTTAACAGTTCTCCCAGGTTCTTCGCACGAGTGTATGCGAACATTGGTTCCTTAGCAAATATGCCTTTGAAATCGGGATCTAATTTGAGAATCTGCCAGTGTCTTTTCACAATTTGTTTGTAATGTATGCTCATATTCGAATATTTGCTCACGCTCTTGATGCATTGCTCCGTTGGCCGCATTCTACTTTTGAGCAACTCTTCTCTTGAGATAGGAAGCACCCTCTGCCTGGCTTGATCAATCACTTGATTGGGGCATCCCCTATCTTTAAACCTGTCTGCCATGTGGTCCAGTTGTTGTAGTTGTAAATCATGGTGCGAGACCACACGCTTCACCCTAAGAGAGTACTAGTGATTGCATGTATTTATCTAAGAGTTTCCCTATAGGTTCATGTATGTTCATCTTAGTGGAGACTATCGGGCGACAGGGCGGTCTTTCTAGATTTTTATGTCCGTGAGTCTCCAGGCTGTTCATAAAATAAACCCAATGATTTTCTCTCATGAGATGTCTTTTATTAGTTGAACCTTCTTTTTTGGGAACCATTTCCAATACACATACATTCAACTGGCTAATATGATGTCGTTGTTATTGAAAGTGCATTGCCACTGTAGATTTTGTAGAAAAAGTTCTGATGTTGCTTTTGTGTTCGCTTAAACGTACTTTTAACTTTCTCTCCATGTGGCCCACATATACTGACCCGCAGGGGCATTTCAACATGTAAATCAAATTCATTGAGTCGCATGTGGCGTTTACTTTGAACTGTATGGGATTGCCTTTCATTGGGTGGGATACTATGTTCCCTTTCATGATGTTGTGCCATCCGCTGCAGTTTAAACAAGGTAAAGTCCCTCGAAAATCCTTGAAGGCATGACTTTTTTTTTTTTTTTTTTAACAGTTCTCCCAGGTTCTTCGCACGAGTGTATGCGAACATTGGTTCCTTAGCAAATATGCCTTTGAAATCGGGATCTAATTTGAGAATCTGCCAGTGTCTTTTCACAATTTGTTTGTAATGTATGCTCATATTCGAATATTTGCTCACGCTCTTGATGCATTGCTCCGTTGGCCGCATTCTACTTTTGAGCAACTCTTCTCTTGAGATAGGAAGCACCCTCTGCCTGGCTTGATCAATCACTTGATTGGGGCATCCCCTATCTTTAAACCTGTCTGCCATGTGGTCCAGTTGTTGTAGTTGTAAATCATGGTGCGAGACCACACGCTTCACCCTAAGAGAGTACTAGTGATTGCATGTATTTATCTAAGAGTTTCCCTATAGGTTCATGTATGTTCATCTTAGTGGAGACTATCGGGCGACAGGGCGGTCTTTCTAGATTTTTATGTCCGTGAGTCTCCAGGCTGTTCATAAAATAAACCCAATGATTTTCTCTCATGAGATGTCTTTTATTAGTTGAACCTTCTTTTTTGGGAACCATTTCCAATACACATACATTCAACTGGCTAATATGATGTCGTTGTTATTGAAAGTGCATTGCCACTGTAGATTTTGTAGAAAAAGTTCTGATGTTGCTTTTGTGTTCGCTTAAACGTACTTTTAACTTTCTCTCCATGTGGCCCACATATACTGACCCGCAGGGGCATTTCAACATGTAAATCAAATTCATTGAGTCGCATGTGGCGTTTACTTTGAACTGTATGGGATTGCCTTTCATTGGGTGGGATACTATGTTCCCTTTCATGATGTTGTGCCATCCGCTGCAGTTTAAACAAGGTAAAGTCCCTCGAAAATCCTTGAAGGCATGACTTTGTTTGGTTTTTTTTTAACAGTTCTCCCAGGTTCTTCGCACGAGTGTATGCGAACATTGGTTCCTTAGCAAATATGCCTTTGAAATCGGGATCTAATTTGAGAATCTGCCAGTGTCTTTTCACAATTTGTTTGTAATGTATGCTCATATTCGAATATTTGCTCACGCTCTTGATGCATTGCTCCGTTGGCCGCATTCTACTTTTGAGCAACTCTTCTCTTGAGATAGGAAGCACCCTCTGCCTGGCTTGATCAATCACTTGATTGGGGCATCCCCTATCTTTAAACCTGTCTGCCATGTGGTCCAGTTGTTGTAGTTGTAAATCATGGTGCGAGACCACACGCTTCACCCTAAGAAACTGGGAGTAGGGCAAATGTCTCTTCAGTGCTTCTGGATGATGACTAGCATATTGTAATAGATTGTTTCTGTCTGTTGCCTTACGATATAAATTGGTTTGAAATAGATGAATCTTCCTGGTGACCTCTACGTCCAAAAATTGTATGCACTCTTTTTCAATCTGCCAAGTGAATTTAATTCTGTCATCTCTGGTGTCTAAGATGTCCAATTGCTTCTTTAAAGTATTCTCGGTGCCCTTCCAGACTGCAAATATGTCCTCTATGAATCTCACAAGCATAGCTAATTTGTCTTTCCATGCTGGATTTGAATAATTATGTTGTTCTTCAAATGCGGACATGAACAGGTTTGCTTACGCCGGCGCGGCGCAATTTCCCATGGCTGTTCCACTACGTTGCATGAACCACCTGTTCTCAAATCCAAAGTAACTGTGCAAAAGGGTAAACTCCATTAGCTCCATTAAAAATACCTGCATTTCCTGAGAATATTCACTTTCTAACAGGGCTTTCTCTACGGCCTCCAAGCCCTGTTGATGAGGTATCGACGTATATAACGCCTTCACATCAATCGTTGCCATGCATATAGTATCCTGTATTTATTATTCTGAAAGTTTTTTCAAAAAATCAGTGGTGTCCTTTATGTGTGATTTATTTTTGAGTACTAGTGATTGCATGTATTTATCTAAGAGTTTCCCTATAGGTTCATGTATGTTCATCTTAGTGGAGACTATCGGGCGACAGGGCGGTCTTTCTAGATTTTTATGTATTTTGGGTACAACGTAAAGCATAGGGCTGATAGGGTTCTCTTGAATCAAATATTTAGTAGTCTTCTCATTGATCACTCCTTTTTCTTGGGCTTTACATACAATAGTTTGAAGTGTTTTTCTAATATCTTCTGTGGGATCAAATCCTAATTCCATATAAGTGTTGGAGTCATCCAAATGTTCATGCACTGCTTCCAGGTAGTAGGTACAATTCATTATTACCAATGCCCCTCCCTTGTCGGCTTTTTGGCAAATGATCTTGTCATTGTTGGCTAAAGATTTCAAAATTGCAAATTCTTTATTGGACATGTTTGGTCTTTTGCTTTTTTTATGTGTGTTCAACTGGTTAATGTATTTCTTCCATAACTCTTTGAAAAGATCTATGGCCTTGTGACTGATGGGTGGCATGTATGAACTAGATGTTTTGAGTCCCATAAGTTCATCTGAGATTTCTGGTCTGATTTCTGCGACAATGTTCTCAAAGAAATGTCTCAACCTTATTTTTTGTGTCAATTTAAATAGACTGATTTCCAGCTCCAATTTGTTAGTGCGTGCTGTCGGTACGTATGATGTACCCTTCTTTAGGGTGCTTATAACTTGGTGGTTGAAATGGTAATCCGATATATTGATGACTAGGTTCTTTTGATCGTTCAATGTTTCTTGGTTCTGTCTTTCTTTCCGGTAACATTCCTTGTTTGGGGCGGTGCTTTTTCTTTTTCTTTTTCCGAGTTCCCTCCTGGGTCTGCGTTTTTTTCGGGGCCCTCCCCCAAAAAAGACTCCCCTGTAGATGTTCCTGCTTTTTCTTGGGGGCGTGCTTCATATTGTGTCTTATTTCTTTGTTGTGTCGGCATCTCGCTGTCTGAAGAAGATGTGTCAGTCTGGGATGTATAGGTCTTTGTTTGTCGTCTTTTGGCATATATCTCTGCCCAGGTATATACTTCTTGAAGCTTATAGTCAAGCGTATCACGCCTGTACTTTCTCAGTTTCTTGTCATTGACCTCTTGGGTGTGTTTGCTTAGTTGATCATTAATATCCGCTATTATCTTAGTTAGCTCTTCACGTGTCACTGTTTTACTCAGTTCTTCTTTGGTCTTTTCGATGTCTGCTTTAAGATCTTCTAAAATTTTTGACAATTCCTCTATTATGAGTAATATGAGATCTAAACTGCATTTATTCAAAATGGCGAACAATTTCTCTGTGAATGGTTTCGAATTTTTGCAAAGCGACAGTCTTAGGGATATGCGGGAGCCTCTGGGGATCCTTTGGGCCTTATGATATTTCACCATAGTACTAGCAGACAGCCGTTGATTTATTTCCTTGCGGGTTAGATATAAAAGATGTCTGATTTGCTGTTCTTTATTTTTGGAGAATGTGTGTTCTGTAGTCTCCGTCTGTATCAGAGAGTAGATGCGCTCACTTGCTTCAGCTGTAAAGGCGAACGTGTCCGCCCGACTTTCTGTAGAATGGGTTATTTTGGTTCATGCAACGTAGTGGAACAGCCATGGGAAATTGCGCCACGCCGGCATACGCGTACCTGTTCATGTCCGCATTTGAAGAATAACTAATTTATACAAATCCAGCATGGAAAGACAAATTAGCTATGTTTGTGAGATTCATAGACGACATATTTGTGGTCTGGAAGGGCACCGAGGATACTTTAAAGAAGCAATTGGACATCCTAGACACCAGAGATGACAGAATTAAATTCTCTTGGCAGATTGAAAAAGAGTGCATACAATTTTTGGACGTAGAGGTCACCAGGAAGAATCCTCTATTTCAAACCAATTTATATCGTAAGGCAACAGACAGAAACAATCTATTACAATATGCTAGTCATCATCCAGAAACACTGAAGAGACATTGAAGAGGAACACTGCTCAACACGCGCATGCGCATGAAGTAGCGATATTAACATCCCGATCAGCTGACAGGAAACACTGTTTGGAAAGCAAAGAGACAGAAGAGTACGCGCGCTAACGCCATCACCGAAGGTAAGGAAAACGCCATTAAATTAGCAGGGTCTCCGCAGTAGGCAACAGCAACGGGTAATATGCAGGTTCAGGAAAGCAGGCCCAGAGTAGATACAACGTAGAAGAGGGGTATTTTAATGCTCCGAACGAGGAGAATGTCATAATGCACAGCGCTTTAACCACGAGTATGTAGAACGCCATAACTTGGTGAGGAACCTATGAGACAAAGCAATAGCATGTAACGTAACAGAGAGTTAGATACGGCCACATTCGAGTTGATAACACAAGAGTAGAAATTCGGAACAGATTGTTGTTTACAGGAATTTTGAAATTTGCAACAAGTAGTGTTATAAAGTATGTAATCAGAGAGGAAAGGGCAACATTCTAATATGCACTTTGATTTATTATTTGTTTATAGATAATCCCTGATGAAGGCGTATTATATCGCCAAAATGCATGTATTGGGATGAAAAAATGAAAACAAGTGAAAAGTAAACTTGAAATGAAACATTGGAATAAAACTCACAAACAAAAGTAAAACAGAAATTGAGTTCAGAGAATTATTTGTTTGAATTACGGCAGCTGAAGGACATTCAGCAGATCACTGGTGCCTCAGGTGACAATCTTACAGGCTGTAGGATTGCAACTCGTTCAATAATGATGTCTTCGCCATGTGGGCACTCCCTGACAAATTTTAGTGGGCAGTCTTTTTCAGCTAGGAGAGTGCCATAACCCTTATAAAGCTTATGCCAAAAGCGTGCTCTTATTTTCCTAGTTATGTCCCCTTTCATCTGGAGCGTTACTTCATATAACTAAGGGGTACACTAACCCTGGTATCGGCAGTTTCAACTTGAATGTACTCATTCAAGTCCACTGTCTACAGATGATCCTTCAAGATCTCACGAGCTATGGTGACTTCTGCAGCGCTGTCCAGCATTGTCTTGACCCACTCTCCGTTCTTGAGTTGTGTCCTCAAGATCCTTGGAATGTCTGATTTTTAGACCCGCTACTTTCTTTTTGGTGAATTGGGTTTTCTTATTTTTTGGAACGTGTTGATCGTCTTTGGACTTCACACATTCTTCCTTGAGTTCTGACCATCCTCTTCTTTATGATTTCTGTGAGGAAGTCTGAAAGGTACGAGAGGAACGTGTATCAGTATCTTGATATCTATCAGGTTTTCTCAAATTTTCCCTGTTCCTGAGGTTGTACCTCTTTTCAGAGGGCTCCTTTTGAGGAGACCTTCCTCGGGACTGAGAACGCTTCTCTTTAGAAGTTTGTTTAGTGTTCTCCCACTTCTTTTTAGGACTAGTGAGAGTGTTTTTATTAAAGACCCTTACAGGACTTTCTGTTGGGGTTTAACTGTTTTCCCACCCAAACTATCTCTCCCTAGTTCTAAGCATGGGCGAATTTAGCGAATTCGCAATTCGCGAATTTGCGAATTGGCAAGCCGCAAAATTCGCAAATTCGTGCGAATTTGTGGATTTTTTAATTTTTGCGTGTTTGCGAGGTGCTTTGCGTCTTGGCGGGTGTTCGCGAGGCACTTTGCAATTCCGCGGGGGGGGGGTTTGCCTGCTTAATCACTGCCACCCTCTCGTTTTTTATGCCCAGATGCCCTCTGTACCACTCGTTTCTGTGCCCTTCTGCCCTCTGCCCCACTCATTTTTTGTCCCCTTCTGCCCTCTGTCCCACTTTTGTGCCCTTCTGCCCTCAGCCCCACTGAGAATGGCGCCGGCAAGCTGACAGCGCCATTCTAAAATAGCTAGAAATAGCTTCAACAGGAAGCAGTAATAGATAAAGTAAAGCAGATGCTCCAGTTGACGGTCAAATTAAGTTACACAATCATTAATCACCCCAAGTTTGGGGTGATTAATGATTGTGTAACTGAATTTGAGCAGCACCTGCTTTACTTTATCTATTAGAGCTTCCTGTTGAAGCTGACTTTTGTAACTATTTTACAATGGCTCTGGCAGCTTGCCGGCGCCATTCTAAAAGAGTTACAAAAGTCAGCTTGAACTTTTGACCCAATCCGTTCCGCTCGCGGATTTTGCGGAAAATTCGTGAATCTCGTGGATTGCGAATTTACCGAAAATCTGCGAAATCCGCGAGCGGAACGGATTTTCCGCCCATGCTTACCTAGTTCTTCATAGGATTTTTCAATTATTCTGGCCAGTTCATATGGTTACTCAGTTACATCAAATTATATTAATTTTTGGCGGATCCCCATGGATGCTGCCTCACCTTTAATATTAGCTAATATTATAGCTGACACCTGTTTGAAATCTCTCAGTAATTTCATACCCAGATTCAAAGCAGGCTCTGCCCCGTATTCATTTTGAATCTGTTTCAGGACGTCTGGTATTACCGCCATAGTTTTGTGTAGATTGCAGCAAAGACTGTGCCCCAAGTGTCACAGTCCTCCAGGTGTGGTGCGATCCCCATTTGTAAACAGATTGTTAAAATCCTGTGTTTCTCATGAGGGATAGTATCGGGAAATACTGCCTCGATTTGAGTCATTTTTTAGCTATCCAGAATGGAATTTGTTCCCTTTTTGCGTGTAATTTACCAATGACTGATTGTATAGTCTGTGGTGTGATTTTATTTGGGTTCCCTGGTGAGGGGTTTGCTTTGGAATTCTTATAGGAGGTTGGACTGTCAGAGTCCGCATGACATATTGAACCAATTGTCTATGGATTTTGATTAGTTGTTTTAGTTGAACTAATAGTTCCTCACCTGTCATTTCTTCAACAGCAGGATGCAGTGTATAGCTGGCTAATACCGGCCATGTTACTCCTGGTCTACCTAGTGGACCGAACCTGGTATTTTGATTTTGATGTTGTAGGGCGCCTTTAAACCAGAGCTGGTGCTTTTGGTAAGTTAGTGGAATTTCAATGTCCTTGAAAGGAATGTATTCCGTTGGATGATCCTCCACTTTGTAAAAGTGAAACACATGTGATACTACATTTGCTTCAGGGAAAACTATCCATGAATAGAATACCTCTGTCTGCCGATATTCATGTGCCTCCATGACAAAAATTACCCTACCACCTCTTGGTGATAGGCTGTTTGTTATAAGCTTTATAGTGATGGTTTTCCTTAAGTTTTCCGGGATGATAATAGGATCCGGGTTGGCTTCTTGGAAACCTGTAACGTCTAAGCCCCGTTGGTTTGCAGTTGCTGCTGCTCCACCGGTTGTGTTGTTGTCGCCGTTAAGCAACATTGTTTAATGAAAGTTTGCAGAGCAAGTTTCAAGGAAACAAAGATTAGGTGCACAATATTTTGGAACACTGTATCCTTCAACGTTGAACAAAACAAAAACGAATACATAGGATTTTCGTCCTACTCAGTTATGGCGGATATTTTATCCTTTTACCCACTCTAGACGTCTATTGGAGTATTTTATGGGAAAAAAGGGGTCTCTGTGAAAAGCACGACTCAGTTACTCTAGTATCTAGTGTTAAATTAGTGCCACACCAAACCTTGGGCGCCATGTAGTGTAGTTCCTGTATTCCCAATAGACTCTGCGCATTGGAATAATATATCCTATTGATTTTAGGTAGGACTGAGGTCGACTAGGTCTCTATCGAATATATTAAACTTAATTGTGAGTGCCGGCTAGCTCAGAGGTCACTAGAAACTTTCTCGAATAAACAAGAAGGGATTTGTTTCTGACAACCGCATAAACATGACAACTTTTTTTCCCCAAGAATAAACGTATCTTCAGAGTTGTGGAAACAATAGATAGGTATTTTACTCCGTCAATCATGCATGCTTTGTTTCATCAGAGGTGCAGAGAAATAGAGAGACGGACGTTTTCAATAAAAGGTTTTATTGAACAGTCTTCTTTCTCATGCAAAAGAAATGAACTGCTACAATCGTAATACTGGCTGTAAAGTATAATGCGTACAGCAAGTCGAATATTATAAAAGAATACTGTAAAAGCATTGTTTGGTTTCTAAACCATAGATAAATACATACATAAATAACAAAGGCTAAAAGTACTCAACAGGTGCTTCTAAAATACGCCTACCCCAATGTACCTAACCTAAGTCTAGTACGAGAGAAGAAGTAAGTGAGGTATAGTATAGGTTTGTTTTTTCTTTACCAAGAATCTAACCAAGATTTCTCTTCGGGTCTAATCAGCTCCTTACCTTGGTTTTAGAATGAAAGAGGTCTGGTATCTCTGTCTCGGGACTCTATTTCTCAAAACCCTGTGAGGGGAGCTTGGAAACACTGGAGCTGGATTCTCAGCAAGAGAAAGGCTGCCTCTTGATCTGTGCGTCAGCTGGAGGGTCTTCTTTCTTCGGCACTTGCTGTAGCGAGCTGCTTCGGGTAAGTAGATAGTCGAGCTGCTTCGAACCACCGTGTGTTTGCTAGGGCAAGTGTAGGCATATTTATACCTTGAAAGTGCCTAGTTTGACGTAAAGTCGGACATAATAAGTATGGTAGTTCTTTGAAAACTCCATGAATTCTTGGACAAATCAATATTCAAGCAAGGGGATGTCCCTGACTGCTGAAGCTGAGTTTTCGGCTTTTTGGAACAAGTGGAAGTAGCCATGCCTGTATTTGGACTGCATGGGTTATGTCTAAATATGGTTATGATTACTATGCCTATATAAGGGCAATGTGAATTGTACCTATATAAGGGCATGAATCGGTAAATTTCGTTCGGATCCTAAAACGGTATACAACACTTGACCCTTGGCTGGCATAAGAGTACACTCCTCTGAAGAAAAAGGAGAAATCCTGAAGTTTTCCATCTACCAGCGACAACCTGTAATGCAAGATCTGCACTTCTTGCTACAGCAATGATAGCCAGCAGTAACTGCCAACATGAAGGTCCAGCAATGGCCGTCTGCAATGCCTGACAGTATCTCATATGCTAATGCGCACCACATGAATATGCGGATTAGTGAAGCTTGCTTATGTGTTTACTAACATGAATAACATGAACGAAGGATGAAAACCGCTTTAACTGGAAATCTTTGCTGCGCATGTGTCAACTGCATCTACGCAGTATGACGAGCTATCGCTTGGATGAAAATTCTTGCGCTTGAGCAGAAGACACTAAAATGGAGTCTTGAAGACTCGCGTGCATAGTATCTGCTTAGCTGAAATGAAAATGAGCTATTTTACTAACGCTAATGTGGGGAAAGTATTAATAAGTAAAGGGGAGTAGAGATGGGTGGTATACAGTGAAACCATTTTGTCTGTGAAATTAATATTTGTCTTTCTGACTTTATTACTACTGGAATGAATACTTAAGATGTTGAACGGGAGCCAAGGTCGCAAGTGTTATACCCTGGGAACGGATGGTGAAGAGCTCAATGTGGACTCGCATTCAAACTATCTAAAAATTGTTGCAATTAAAATGAGAATGCGTGTGTGACCTAAAATTTTGAATAAAAATTAAGGAGATAAGTTTGCGAACAATAGTTGAACTGATTCAGATAACATGGAAGCATGGTGTGATGATCTTCCCTCCTTGCCTGACCAATTAGATTTAGTATTTTTACGATATCAAAACTTTAGTGGGTGGAGCATGAGGAACGAAAGGTATAATTGAGATAGCTTTAGTTACTTAGAGAGAGTACAGATGCTGTGAGCCATCGATGCTGAGATGCTGAAGCTCGTGATGAAGAATTGCTGTACCGGACGTGTGCTCTGAATGCTGCTGCTGGGAGAGATGCTGTGAGATGCTGAGGAAGAGCTAAATGCAGAACCTTCTATCCTAATTCAATTGGGTTAGGTAAGAAGATTGTGGAAGAATCTAGAGGAGGGAAAGAGTGTCAGAGAGGGGTGTGGCGCAACCGTCATAATTTTAGAGAGGTTATCTGTCCTGTCCTGATTCCTGTCCTGAAGTCTTTTTCTCCTGCCCTATCCCGGGGGCACCCTTACCATCCCTTTGGCCAGGGGGTTGGTCTTCACACCATTCTTGGTAACTATATTTTCACGTTATTTGTAGATGTTCTTTTCTCTCTATCCTTTCCTTTCCTTAGACATTGTTCATTGAGTAAGTCCATGTAATATTTGTTTGATGGTTTAATTTAATTTTCTCTCCTAAGAATGATGGTGATTGCACTGGGTATTTGAGATAGTTCACATGCATTTGAAAATGTAGATAAAGACTTTAAACCTTCCTGAGTTTGTGATTATTTTACTTTAAAATAGAAAAGTTACAATTAAGTACATTGTCACCATCAACTAGTTCAACTAATGGTCCATCAACCAGAGGAAAGAACTGCTTGATCAGTGAAAGGGTTAGTTTGAGATGAACAGAGGTACCAAATACCTAATCCTGATTTATTGTGGAAAATATATATGTATGTGTATATATATATATATTTATTTTGCGGACTGTCACTACGTTCTGCTGAGCATCCTACCCCCCTGCTATTTTCTTGATTTACCTCAAGAACGTCCCACAGCATTCTCATCTGGGAGCCACTGGTGCATCCTGGATACTGGAGTCCGTTGATTTGCTCGGACTGATTAATTCTATCACCTGAGGATTCTTCCATGCTGTGGGCGGAGCGGACATTTGCACCTATCAGTGCGCGGCATGGTGCACTCAAAGGCAGAGCGTCAGGACTTCCTTTCCACTCACCGTAGGCGCTGACGAAGGCCAATCCGGCCGAAATGCATTCGCCATGTATTTAATAAAACGGTGCTGTTCCTCTAACCCCGCCGAGGCTCCTGCTTCTTTTTTCCAAGAAGACGATTACTTCATTTGTCTACGCGTGTCCCAGAAGCGCGATCAGGAGCCCCCTCTACACAAGTGGCCCGGAGAATCTGGACTCTGCTTCGGCTGTTGCCTGTTTCTTCTTCACTGAAATCTCCTGGTCCGCCGGCAGTCCGAGAAGGCGTTACAGCGAGCCATTATCTCAGCCAGGGCAGGTTGCACCTTCTTCCTGCTCACGCCACACTACACTCGGACCCATGGTGGAAGAGGACAGGGGACTTGAGGCGGCATCTTTTTGTTTTATTTTGCGGACTGTCACTACGTTCTGCTGAGCATCCTACCCCCCTGCTATTTTCTTGATTTACCTCAAGAACGTCCCACAGCATTCTCATCTGGGAGCCACTGGTGCATCCTGGATACTGGAGTCCGTTGATTTGCTCGGACTGATTAATTCTATCACCTGAGGATTCTTCCATGCTGTGGGCGGAGCGGACATTTGCACCTATCAGTGCGCGGCATGGTGCACTCAAAGGCAGAGCGTCAGGACTTCCTTTCCACTCACCGTAGGCGCTGACGAAGGCCAATCCGGCCGAAATGCATTCGCCATGTATTTAATAAAACGGTGCTGTTCCTCTAACCCCGCCGAGGCTCCTGCTTCTTTTTTCCAAGAAGACGATTACTTCATATATATATATATATATATATATATATATATATATATATATATATATATATATATATATATATATATATATATTTTTTTTTTTTGCCGTACTACACGCTGCCAGTCACCACCCCAAATCAATGGTGAAAAACATCCCCTATGGTGAACTGTTATGCATCAAACGGAATTGCTCTGAAACCAGCGATTTCCTAGATGCACAAGAAGCAGCGATATCTAGATTTCAAGAACGGGGCTACTCCAAAACATCTTTATTAGCAGCCTCAAAAAAAGTGGAACAGAAAAACAGAAAAGACCTCCTGGTAATCAAAAACAAACAGGCAGAGACAGAATCAGCAACAAGGATGATAACAACTTACAACATGAGATCAAAAGAATTGGTCCAAATTTTTAATAACAACTGGCATATTCTGACCACAGATAACATCTTAAAGAACAGAATATCGCCTAGACCATTGATCACATACAGACGTTGCCAGTCAATCAGTGATCATCTTACCAGGAGTCACTACACTGAGCCCCCTATAGCGCCCAGATCCAAACCCATACAAGGTTTTTATCCTTGCATGCACTGCAAAGCGTGCAAGTATAGCCAGAAGAAGACCAAATATGAGGGTAGACCGAAAGATCCACGACCAACCGGAAATATCACGAAATTCCTGAATTGCAACTCGGAATTCGTTGTATATATTCTGGTTTGTCCGTGCTCCAAGAGATACGTTGGTAGTACCATCAATCCAGCAAAGAAGTGCATCTCGGAGCACATGCGTGCCATCACAAACAGGGATAAGAACTACCCGGTGGCACGCCACTTCGAGACCCACCATAACAGTAACAGGGATCTCTTGTCATTCTATCTAATTGACCAACTAGGAAGACAAGAAAGAGGTGGAGACAAGATCAGAACCCTCAGGGCCATGGAATCCAGATACATTATAGACCTTCAAACAATGAAACCGACAGGTCTTAATAATGATGAAGAACTTTGGGTACATCTGGATTGATATATAGGGGTATCTCTTTACAAGTAATGATCTGTAACCTCTGAAAATGAAATACGATAACATCATCTGCCGCACTCATCCCTGCACACAGTAGAGTATGTCAACTATGTACATATATCAGGGAGTCACATGCCCATACAGGGCTAGACGTACAAAAACAAAAAACAAACATGCCCATCCAGGGCAATAAAGTTACTTATGGACTCACACACATGTACGAAACAACATGAAAGAGAAAGACCAAATGTACACGATGTACTTTTATGTATTGTCTTGAAATGAAGGTTGAATTACATTCATATTTCCCTTCAGTGGATTACGTAGTTCCCCATGTAGATCACCCTTGTGGGGGACACATAACGATATTAATTATCAGCATCTAAAATATAGAAGTATTGCAATATATACACATTTATATTGACACAATGTATATATGTACATATCATGAATTGAACTGGTCGAAAACGTATTCTCTTTAAGTTGTCTGTGAGCCAAAGAATGTCTAAATGTATCACGAAGGGAAGTTTTTGCCTTCTTTGTTTTTTTTAATGCACAAGCACTTTATTGATCGCCATTTCTCCTATGCTGCATAGAGAACCAGTAAGCATTTGCACTTTTCAATATGTCTGCCACTATTTCCATGTGTTGATTGGCTTAGTCCTCTTTCTATTGTTAATAAGAGATGGAGTTTAAATGGCGATTTTTTACATTTCACATTTGACACTGAGGAAGCCGTTTCACGGCGAAACGCGTTTGTCTTTGGATGGGGTGACGGGGGTCTGTCATTAAACCAAAAAGTATCCAGCTCCGAGTGCCGTCTGCTTTCTTTGATGCGAGCGAGCGTGCAGCAATATATATATATATATATACTAGCATCCCGTCCCAACGTTGTCCGGGTATGAATTGCTGCCGGCCAGTAGTATATTGTTTTGTAGGATTTCGTTTTGATAGCATTTCTTATCTGTGACAGGCCTGTGAAACGCCCTGATTCACAGTGCACTGCTGGTGCACTTAAGAGTGCGCGTTCAGTAGTGTGTGAACTCGAGTTTCCCTACTTTATGTTTCCTTGCAATATTATAGCGTGAACTTGACAACATGTCATGAGCACAATTTACATTACAGAAGAACACATTAATTTGTGGTAGGCACGGGGAGACAAAGCGATTTGCCTGGAATCACAGGATGTTGAGCTGATGCCGAGATTCGAACGTAGCTCCCCAGCTCTAAAGTTCGCAATTCTAGAACTTGTGGCGGGAGGTGTGTCTAAAAGTGTATGTCGGTGCTGGCCATCAATGAGAGAGACCTGTGCATTTTTCAAATGGGTGGTGAAAAATATGAGTATGTTGCTGGAGATGTGGGCCCCCGTGCCACCAATGTACTTATCGGGGGAGGGTAAACACCCATTATTCCGCAACTTTATATCCGCATACCATCACTCCGCATACTTTCATTACAAAACTACCATGACTCCACAATGCCATTATAACGCATGGCATTACATTTTATATGCTTTTACCACGCATACATTTACAACGAAATTCGTTGTAAATGCATGAATGGTAAAAGCATGTTTTTTTTAATGTTTGGATAAGGTAAGCATGGGTACAAGGGTATATGTTTTAGGGTACTGAGGTTTATATTTTGGGGTGTTTGGGTATTTTAAGGGTTCAGATATAGTTTGGGTTAGGGGTACAGGGGTAGTTTTAGGGTTTAGGGATAGGTATGGGTTTGGTGGTACAGGGGTATTTTTAGGGTTCAGGGCTAGCTTTGGGTTTTGGGGTATAGGGGTATTTTTAGGGTTCAGGGGTAGGTTTGGGTTTTGGGGTACAGGGGTATTTTAAGGGTTCAGGGCTAGGTTTGGGTTTTGGGGTACAGGGGTATTTTTTGGGTTCAGGGCTGGGTTTGGGTTTTGCTGTATGGGGTATTTTAGGGTGCAGGGGTAGGTTTGGGTTTTGGGGTACAGGGTTATTTTTAGGGTTCAGGGGTAGGTTTGGGTTTTGGGGTACAGGTTTTTTTTAGGATTCAGGGGTAGGTTTGGGTTTTGGGGTACAGTGGTATTTTAAGGGTTCAGGGCTAGGTTTGGGTTTAGGGGTACAGGGGTATTTTAGGGTTCAGGGGTGGTTTTGGGGTACAGTGGTATTTTTAGGGTTCAGGGCTAGGTTTGGGTTTTGGGGTACAGGGGTATTTTTAGGGTTTAGGGATAGGTTTGGGTTTTGGGGTACAGGGTATATTTATAGGGTTAAGATGGGTTAGTGTTTAAGGGTGTTGGGGTATTTTAAGGAGTAAGGGTGGGTTATGATTATGGGGTGCAGGGGCATTTACAGGGAGCAGGGTGGGATTAGCACACGATATGAGACATGGCATGAAAGGCGGAACGTACCACACACCCCAAGCGTTTGTCATGCCCACAGCACACGCCCACAGCACAACGCAGACACACCCACAAGGGACTACTTTGCTGGCACGGTTCTTTTACCTTTTAAATGTATATGGTGGGCATCTGCATAGCCTATGACCTTCTGCTGCAACTGCCCTTTCCAACGCTGTATTGGGTGTTGTGATTTCGGAGAAAAACGGACCTCATTAGGCTGTTCGTGCTTGTCATTCTGCCATTTATGAGTTTCTGGTATCTCACGGCAGCTCACAGATTTCAATGACGGTGCAATTCCACGACCATGGACTGGCCGTAATACTTGAAAAAAAGGGTGCCACTTGCTTGGAACGCACTTAAAATGCCCAACGCGTTTCGAAGCCACATTGCTTCTTGGTCACGGGCTGGCACACAAATGAGGCAGGGTTCACAAGCAGGAGCAGTCAGTTAATTTGAATGAGCTTTTCCTGCCCCCTGGTGGGCTTGCTCAGGTGCATTCTGGAAAGGCATGCTGGAACTAAGCATGGGCGAATTTTGCGAATCTGGCATTCGCAAATTTGCGTATTTGCAAACTCGCAATCCGCAAAATCCGCAAATTCGCGAGAATTTGCGGATGTTTTTGTTTTTATAGTGTTCGCAAGGGTTTCTGCCAGTTCGCGAGGATTTTGTACCAGTTCGCAATTGCGAACTTACTTGTCGGCACGCAACAGTCGTGACTATGCTGTTTCTACGTCTGGTTCATCATCACAGGTTCACAGCACCCTCTGTTTCAACACTGCCACCCTCTGTTTCACCCATGCCACCCTCTGGTACATCAATGCCACCCTCTGGTTCATCATCATCACTGTAGATTATGGGGGGAAAAAGCAAGCACACCTGCCCTGCTTCAACTGACATGAATTAATTTGGGGTTGATTTATTAATGTGTCACTGTTTTAAAATTCCAGTCTGGCACCTGCTTCCTTATCTGCAATTTGCTTTCTGTTGCAGTGCAATTTTTTTTCCAGGACCTTTGTGGCCTACTTGTAGCTATTCTATGATCCGGCTGTGAGGGTCAGAGCAGGGTCATACAATTGTTGCAACTAGCAACTGAACTCTGGAGGGGCCCCAGTCAGGAAGCACTACAGGGAATGGTTACTAATGATGAATTTGAACTTTTGCACCTGCTAAGTGCTTTCAGTTTAGCAAAACTCGTTTTTCTGCAGAACAGCAAATGTAATGCCCCAAACAAACTTACTTGTGAAAGTTGATTTCTAATCCAAAAGTGATCCAAAGAAAGTCAAAAGGCCTCAAATCCAAAAAAGGGCAGGCAAATGTCAACCTGAGGAGTTATTCTGATAAAAATCTTCATTTTCAGAAGGTCTATGCTGCTTGCTAGTGGATTTCTTGTGCAGAATTGCAAATTTTGTAATTTCGCGAGTGCAAGATTGTTGCTGCCCGCCACACCTACATGTTCGCAATTGCGCACTTACGCCGCACGCCGCAAAATTGTATCACCAAGAAAAAAAAATCTGCTGCGTGCGATTTTACAGAAAATCCGCAAAATCCGCGAGCGGAACGGATTTTCTGCCCATGCTTAGCTGGAACTTCGAGTTCCCACTCGCTTATTTTCTCCCTCCAGTGGGTTCTGCCTTATTTGCATCCATTTCATTTTCTTGCTTCTTTCCCTTCAGTTGATTTTGGGAGAAAAATGGACCTCATTAGGCTGTTTGGACCTCATTAGGCTTTTCGTGCTTGTCATTCTGCAATTTATGAGGTTCTGGTATCTCAAGGCAGCTCACAGATTTCAATGACGGTGCTATTCCACGACCATGGACTGGCCGTAACAATTGAAAAACAAAGGATGCCACTTGTTTGGAACGCACTCAATGACCGGCCGGACTTCTGTGTATTGTAACAGGGTCCTTTATTTCAGCAGGTCAGCATTTCAGGAGTCCCATTAAAAAGCCCAACGTGTTTCAAAGCCACATTGCTTCTTGTTCACGGGCTGGCACACAAAGGAGGCACGGATCTCAGTTAATTTGAATGACCTTTTCCCGCCCCCTGGTGGGCTTGCTCAGGTGCATTCTGGAAAGGCATGCTGGAACTTCGAGGTCCCACTCGTTTATTTTCTCCATCCAGTGGGTTCTGCCTTATTTGTTGGTACGCTACTGAATCAGTTTTCTGGTATCAGAGTTATGGTTATTATTGACTAGTTTGGTTTTAAATATTGATTATTGATTATTAACTAATGATTTATGTTTAACAAAAGAGTTAGCATCTTATTTTGTGTTGTCTGGAAATCCCGAGAAAATAAATAGCGGGTGGTGACAGAAGCCACACTGCAGTGAGGTTACTCATCTGTTGGAATAATACTGAGAAGCTACGTAGGGCTGGCAGTATTAAACTAGGGACCATTTCGCATGTGAGTGTGAGTGATAGCAGAGGTTTCGCTGGTGAAACTTTGGTCTTATTTCCCAGTAGGGATAACACTGAAGAAGTGACAGGTTCTCCCGAGCTTGAATGAAGCTTGAATGAAGAGTAAACAGCGGTTTTACTTGTAGTGAAAAGGAGCAAAATTGAAATCTATCCTTTGTTTAGTGCAACAGACAAAGTAGCAAATGTTTTCATTTTGTTACTAACGCATTTTATTTTAAGAAAAGTAAAGAAATAAGTTTTCGTATTACCTTGTGAAAGCAGCGGTATCGTTGCTTAGCGCTTCCTTCCTCAAACTGTGTCTTCTGCATTGCCTGCTGTGCGCTCTGTTTTCCGCTGTGATTATTTCACTGTTGGTGTAATTTACATTGCCTGGTGTGCGCTCTGTTTTCCGCTGTGATTATTTCACTGTTGGTGTAATTTACATTGCCTGGTGTGCGCTCTGTTTTCCGCTGTGATTATTTCACTGTTGGTGTAATTTACATTGCCTGGTGTGCGCTCTGTTCACCGCATTGATTATTTCACTGTCTGGCAGCGCGACTTGCCGACCTGTAAAGCGCATTCCCCCCAAGCGCCCTCCATTTTGTTGTTGTTGTGCTTCTACCTAGCCCGCCCCGCCTCCCAGCTAAGACGCCCTCCCACAGACTACTTCAGCGCTCCGTTACCTGGAAGCGCTGTGACTCACTCGACGCTTGCCAGCTGAGTGGTCGCTCCCTTGAGCAGCGGTATCGTTGCTTAGCGCTTCCTTCCTCAAACTGTGTCTTCTGCATTGCCTGCTGTGCGCTCTGTTTTCCGCTGTGATTATTTCACTGTTGGTGTAATTTACATTGCCTGGTGTGCGCTCTGTTTTCCGCTGTGATTATTTCACTGTTGGTGTAATTTACATTGCCTGGTGTGCGCTCTGTTCACCGCATTGATTATTTCACTGTCTGGCAGCGCGACTTGCCGACCTGTAAAGCGCATTCCCCCCAAGCGCCCTCCATTTTGTTGTTGTTGTGCTTCTACCTAGCCCGCCCCGCCTCCCAGCTAAGACGCCCTCGCCCCTCCCCCTCCACTATCCATATATGACAGTTCTTCCCGCGCGCAGCGTTCACGCGCAGCGACCGCGCCCAATACGCGCCGAAGGTGCGCCAAAGGTAAGCCCGTCTACGCCCGTCCGCGCCTGGACCGCGCCCAGCGCCAGACCCCCTGCCCCTCGCGCAGCCCATACCTCCCGCATTACCTACGATGCCGCCACCCTCCTAGCCCTTAACCCCGGTCGCGCCCCCACCTGCGTCCAAGCCGCTCCCGGACACACCCATGGACCATTCTCTTGCTACTCTTGCAAATTCTGCGGCACCGACAACATCTCCGCTACGACCACAACAAAGATCCCCGACCCCAACCACCTAGAATGCATCCTTCTCAACACCCGCTCGGTCCACAGGCACGCCATTGACCTATGGAACCTACTAGACACCATCTCTCCGGACGTCGCCTTCCTAACGGAAACATGGATGAACGCTTCCTCCGCCCCTGACATCGCCATCGCTATCCCTGATGACTATAAGATCACACACAAGGACCGCACCGACCATACAGGAGGTGGAATCGCTATCGTCCATAAGAAATCAATCCGCATTTCAACCAGCTCTGACGCCAACCTCACCAACTCCGAACACCTTCACTTCCAGATCCACATCGACCCCAAGACCACACTCAGAGGCACCCTCCTCTACAGACCACCAGGACCACGCGCAAAATTCAGTGAAGACATCACGGACTTCATCACCCCACACGCGCTCCCCTCCAAAGACTACATCCTTCTGGGAGACCTCAACTTCCACCTTGAAAAGATCAACGACCGCAACACCGCCACCCTCTTGGACAACCTCGCCAACCTCGGACTTAAACAACTGGTCACTTCCCCCACCCACATTGCAGGCCACACTCTCGACCCCATCTTCACCTCCAGCAACCATGTCTCCTTCAGCCACACTACGAATCTCCTCTGGACTGACCACAGCTGCGTTCACTTCACCTACAACATGCCGAAACCCATCATCCACCTACAACCAACTCTTCAAAGAAACTGGAACAAAATCACCACAGAGCAGATCTCCACATCGCTCCTTCAAACCTCCCCAGCCCTCTCCTCTAACACCAACGAAGCCGCCTCCAACCTCACCCTTTGGTTATCCAACACCGCAGACAACTTAGCACCACTGAAAAAACGTCAACACAAACTTGGCACCAAGAAGGCCTCATGGTTCAACGACGACCTCAAGAAGTCCAAGAAACTGTGCCGCTCCCTTGAAAATGCCTGGAAAAAGGACCCATCCACCAGCAAGAAGGACGCCTTCAAAAGCGCCATCCGCACTCACCACCAAATGATCCGAAAAGCCAAGAAAACAGCATTCAAAGATCGACTTGACAACAACGCCCACAACAGCAAGGAACTGTTCAACATCGTCAAGGAATTTTCCAACCCCTCGGCCAACTCTAACGACATCACCCCCTCTCAAACCCTCTGCGACTCCCTAGCCTCTTTTTTCCACAACAAGATTGCTGACATCCACAACAGCTTCGACAACCAACCTGGAAACCAACCCACCCTTCCATCAGCTGACCATCTTCCCCCCGTTAACACCCTTAACGCCTGGAACCCAATCTCCACTGAGGACACCATCCGCCTGATGAATTCCATCCACTCTGGATCCCCCACAGACCCATGCCCTCACCACATCTTCAACAAAGCAGACTCCGTCATAGCTCCGCACCTCCGAGACGTCATCAACTGCTCATTCAACTCCGCTACCTTCCCAGAAGACTGGAAACACGCTGAACTCACCGCCCTTCTGAAAAAACCCACAGCGGACCCCACCGAACTCAAAAATTACCGCCCCATCTCGCTTCTCCCATTCCCGGCCAAAGTCATCGAGAAAGCCGTCAACAACCAGCTCGCCGCCTTCCTCGAAGCCAACAAATCACTCGACCCCTCACAATCTGGCTTCCGAGCTAAACACAGCACTGAAACCGCCCTCATCGCAGCAACAGACGACATTCGTACTCTACTGGACAATGGAGACACAGTCGCCCTCATCCTCCTCGACCTCTCTGCAGCATTCGACACAGTCTGCCACAGCACCCTTCTACAACGCCTCAATAACATCGGAATCCAAGGAAAAGCACTTGAATGGATCACCTCGTTCCTCACCGGAAGAACCCAGAGAGTCCGCCTTCCTCCATTCAAGTCCGAGGCCTCTGAAGTCATCTGCGGCGTACCTCAAGGATCATCACTCAGTCCCACCCTCTTCAACGTATACATGAGCCCCCTCGCGGCCATCGCCCGCCAACACAACCTCAACATCATCTCTTACGCGGACGACACTCAACTGATCCTTTCTCTCACCAAGGACCCCAGCACCGCCAAAACTAACCTACACGAAGGAATGAAAGAAGTCGCTGAATGGATGAAACAAAGCCGTCTGAAACTGAACTCAGATAAAACAGAAGTCCTCATCTTAGGCACATCCCCCTCTGCTTGGGACGACTCCTGGTGGCCGGAAGCCCTCGGAAAAGCACCCATTCCGACAGACCACGCACGGAACCTTGGCGTCATCCCTGACTCTTCACTCTCAATGAACAGACAAGTCAACGCCGTATCCTCTTCCTGCTTCAACATTCTTCGCATGCTCAGAAAAACATTTCGCTGGATCCCCTCCGAAACAAGGAAAACAGTCACCCACGCTCTGGTCACGAGCCGACTGGACTACGGAAACACCCTCTACGCAGGTACCACCGCTAAACTCCAGAAGAAACTCCAACGAATCCAAAACGCCTCAGCCAGGCTCATATTAGACATCCCACGCAACGAACACATCTCCGGTCACCTTAAAGACCTCCACTGGCTACCCATCAATAAAAGGATCACTTTCCGACTGCTTACCCACGCACACAAATCACTCTACGACATCGGACCAGACTGCCTCAACTCTCGACTGTCCTTCTACACCCCCTCCCGCCAACTACGCTCTTCCAGCCAAGCCTACGCCACTGTACCTCGCATCAACAAGACCACCATGGGAGGCAGATCCTTTTCATACCTGGCTGCTAAAACATGGAACTCACTCCCCGCTTACCTTCGCCTCACCCAGAACCACCTAGCGTTCAGAAAGCAGCTTAAAACGTGGATATTTGACAAATAATCCTCCTCCCCTTCCTAAGCGCCTTGAAACCCTCTGGGTATGTAGTGCGCTATACAAATTTTATGACTTGACTTGACTTGGCATGAGACAGAAGCAGATTGTGAAGGAGGGGTCAGTAGTAAGGAGCAATACTGATGTCACGAAAGGCTGCGCTGGCATTGTTCAGAGCACGAGCTTGAGACTGAGTCTGATTGGTTAATAGATAGAAGTCGTGTTAGGATTGGTCAAAAAAGAATTGTTTGTTAAGTCCTGATTTGACTGAGGATGTGAGTCTCGCTGGCATTGGACGAGACATAGGCAATAGAGCTTGAAGATATACGGAAGACTCTTTCCTATATTGTCCATCCGAAATGTTCAGAAGACCAAAGAAAATTAAGTTAATGAAGAAAATTAAAAATGTCTTTACAAAAGATAAAGCTGTAATGACTAGAGAGGGAATTCCTATTCCACCACCTAAAACGTCTGCTTCATCTATGGTGATGGAGAAAGGATATCACACATGTGTATGGTTAGAGAATTGGGTGGAGTATACGAAAGGTGATGGTGTTTTGGCTTTTCCAGATCATGTTACCTTTAATTTAAAGATACTTCAGAATTTGAGAGATAGAATGAATATGTTAGAACCAAATCCTAGAATGAGACAGTATGAAGCTTTAGAAGAATGGGAGATTGAGGCATTTGATCGTGAAAAATTCAGAAGTGGTTGGAGATTTAGAGGATTTTTGCCTAGACATCCGTATGAGTCAAGTAGAGATCGAATGAAGTGTTGGAGAAGAGCTGTAGTAGCAGAGAGTTTATATCCAATATTGATGGCTGAAAAACAGTCAGGGAGCAAGTGTAAAGAGAAAACGAAACACATGAATGTGACAGGATATGGTAAATCAGATGACAAATTATTAGGGGAAATTTTAACAAAAAATCCTCCACCGTACCAAGAAGGACCCAGTAGAGTCACCCCAAGTGCACCAGTAATGGGAACAATTTAACATGCTACATCATTTAATAGGGTGCTTCAAGATAAAGGAAGAGAAGTCTTGAATAGAACTTGGAAGGATGTAGTACAGAAAATAAGTCTATTGAATTTAAATACTGAAGCTTTGACGGTACCAGAGACTATAGGTCCTATTGTCCCTTTATATGGAGATAAAACTTGTTGCCCAAAACCCCAAGCTGTAACAACTCCTTTGTGTAATCCCAGAAAAGAGGTAATAATATCTGATGATCAGGCAAGTGAGTGCAAATCAGTCATTTCATCAATGGACCATCCAATAAGGGAACCTTTAACTGAAACTCCGAAAAGAGTTACACCTGGAAATTTGAAAGAAAGAGGGTCTACGGTACCTTTAGAAACTAGAGGCTCAACAGCGGTCACTCCAGAAGATTAAGAAAGATGGGCACAGAGAATAGAAAAACAAAGCTCAACACTAAAGATCATAGATATTTACAGATTTAAAGTGGAATTGGAAAAGATGATAGCTGGAAATGTGGGAATAGAAAGATTGAACCTTTACAATGATGAATAGTTGTTGTTTATATGTAGGAGTATAACCAGAAATGAAAAATTGTTTCATGATAGATTGACCGAGGTTGCATCAGAGATTGGAGTGGATATAGGAAGATCAAAATTATTACAGAAACCATATCGAATGGAGTTTACTGTCAACGATTTAGAGAATATGAATGTATCTGGTAAAAGACTACAGATAAAAGAGTTAATGAACATTTTGCAGAAATGGGGAGACATTGACAAGTGGAGGACTCGGTGGACAAGGAAGAAGGAGGAAGCACAAGCAAAGAAAGCATCATCTGCATTCTTGCTAAGAGAATCAGAAAAGGCAGAGAGAGGTTCCTGGTGGTGGATATGTTTATGTTCTGTGGAGCAGACAGGATATTTTGTCATTTACAAATGATTTCCCTAGGTTGAGAGAGAAACCCGTTGAATAGTACAAACAGGTTGAAAGATTTGTGAACGTTTCAAAGGTTCTGTTGAATGATCTGGATGGGTTGTTTGATATTGTGGTACCAGCTGACTTATGGACACAGCATAAGATCACAGTTAATTGGCCAAGTGAGGAGTATGCTAGAGACTCTAAAACAGGAGCACATTCAGAGGAGGTGATGAAAAAATATCACCAAGTAATTACTTTTCTGAAAAGGGAAAATCCCTCCTAAAGAAACAGAGTGGGTAAAGATAGATAGAACGACTAAAGAACCAAATGAGTGTGTACATGCATATTATGAGAGGTTACTGCAAGTATTTAAGCAGTATGGTGTATTTGAGAATATTGGTGATAAGGATATGGGACATTTTGTGTATCAGTTTGTGTATGGTCTGAAACCAGAGATTAGTCCGATGATTCAGCAGTACATGTGGTGCTGGCAGAGTAAAACGATTGATGATATTTTGAAGTACGCCAAGTATTGCAGAGATGATATTGAGGCAAGGCATAAAAAACTAAAAGAGAAAATGATGAGGGCACAGGTAAAATTGGCAGAACAGCAGGATAATAAATTAAATACCCAGACTAATAATCAGATGAAAGAACAGAATCAGAATGATCAAGCGGTGAATGGTGGTAAAGTAAGAGGACAAATGTATAGAGAGAAAGCAAAGAAGAAGTTTCCTTGTCATATGTGCGGAAAGCTTGGACATTGGAAGAACGAGTGTAAGAATATTCAGAATAAAAATGGGCCAAACTAAAATTTAAATCCACAGATGCAGAATGAAGTGATTATGAATCAGCCACAGCAGAGAGTTACTCCACAGTATCAGGTGCCACCAGCTCCTATGCCAAACTTTGTGAACACTCAAAAATACAGTGCGAACGCCGGATTTCAAGGAGAAAGTGGTAAGAAAAATTCTGTTGTTACAGAATATTTTTTGCAGAACGATGATGACAGGATGGACTTTGCGCAATGACGGTGCCTGAAGGGGGAGGAAGAGGAGTGTGTGCTTGCCACTTCCATGCTGGTAGATCAGTCAGGTCCATTTATTGATGGGAAAGTGGAAGGTAGTGATATCATTTTTTTATTGGATAATGGTGCTATCCGGTCTACTGTGAGAACAGGAGACATCCCAAACCTACCCCTCTCGCGAGAATCTATCGAAGTTGTCGGAGTGTCGAATCAACAGATTAGAATCCTGATCACAAAACTAAGCATGGGCGGAAAATCCATTCAGTTCGCGGATTTTGCGGATTTTCTGTAAATTCGCAATCTGCAAACTCTCGCGAATTTACCGAAAATCCACAAATTCGCACGCAGCGGATTTTTTTGCTTGGTGATACAATATTGCGGCGTGCGGCGCTCACTTACCGTCATTCACCGTTTGCCGAGTTGTTTTTCTCGATATTTTGCGAGTGCTGCCCCATTTTGGATCTTGCTGCGGGATCCCGCAGGAGTTTGGCGACGCATCGCGAGAGTTCGCAATTGCAACAATCTCGCACTCGCAAAATTACAAAATTTGCAATTATGCACAAGAAATCCACCAGCAAGCAGCATAAACCTTCCGAAAATGATGATTTTTATCAGAATAACTCCTCAGGTTGACATTTGCCTGCACTTTTTTTGCAAGGAGTCCATTTTTGCAGGGGGGGGGGGGGTGGGAGGAAGGAAGTGCCCCACAGAAAACAAGTTTTGCAAAACTGAAAGCACTCAGCAGGTGCAAAAGTTCAATCTCATCATTAGTAACCATTCCCTGTAGTGCTTCCTGAGGGGCCCCTCCAGAGTTCAGTTGCCAACTTGCAACTATTCTATGACCCTGCTCTGACCCTCACAGCAGGCTCATAGAATAGCTACAAGTAGGCCACAAAGGTCCTGGGAAAAAAAATTGCACTGCAACAGAAAGCAAATTACAGATAAGGAAGCAGGTGCCAGACAGTAAGTTTAAATTCAGTGACACATTAACCAACCCCAAATTAATTCATGTCAGTTGAAGCAGGGCAGGTGTGCTTGCTTCCCCCCCCCCATAATCTACAGTGATGAACCAGAAATTAATTCATGTCAGTTGAAGCAGGGCAGGTGTGCTTGCTTTCCCCCCCCCCATAATCTACAGTGATGAATCAGAGGGTGGCAGTGATATACCAGAGGGTGGCATGGGTCAACCAGAGGGGGGCAGTGGTGAAACAGAGGGTGCTGTGAACCTGTGATGATGAACCAGACGTAGAAACAAAAAAGTCGCGACCGTTGCGAGCCAACAAGTAAGTTCGCAATTGCGAACTGGTACAAAAACCTCGAGAACTGGCAGAAACCCTTGCGAACACAAAAAAAATCCGCAAATTCGCGAGAGTTCGCGGATTTTGCGGATTGCGAATTCGCAAATAAGCAAATTCGCGAACGCCAGATTCGCAAAATTCGCCCATGCTTACACAAAACCAATGGAGGTACACATCGGAAATTTTAAAGATATGCATCGGTGATCCAGCGCTCCTACTAAAATTCTGCATAAATGATTTCACTATCTACCACCAAACTTACCAATCAATACCAGGCCCATAAAATAACAGAGCAGCTGGTTCATGAGGCGAATGGATCTGATATGTTGTTTAAACTATCTACAATAAACAAGACCAGCTTGTCATTTTAAAAGTTTATTCAAACATATTCAGGAAAACTTAGGTTTTGGAACTTTATTAAGCAAGCATTTTAAAAAGTCATAAGAAAGTTTTATTCAGCATTTATAAAGAGAGCTTAATTCAGGAAAATATTATTCATTAGCAGAAATAAGTGAAAGAGAGCATTTCCAAACCCTAACTAATTCTCTGTCTCTACCCTCATCGCCTGAAAACAAAGTCTTTTAAAGTCACCTTTCCTTACGTGTTTTCATCGGACAGCAGAACACGTCCCTCTGGAATCAAGAAGCGTAAGCCAAAAATCTGCTCCTAGAGCCTATTCTTATACCCTAAAACTATGGCTAAACTAACTAATTTCACATACCATCAGCTGAATTCTGGCTCCCCATTGGCTGAACCACCTCACGCCACAGTAAATTGTGACATCTTCCACCTCAAGTCCAGGCTTTTACACAAAGCCATTGTTCATTGTTCTAGCCCGTAACTGGAAGAAAGCTAACCTGACGGAACTTCACTCCATGCTGGCATCTACAGTCCCCCTGCTCTCCGGCTCAGTCACTCATCAAGCCTCTACCCCTGAACAATGGCTGTTGTCTGCTTGCAACTCAGTAGCCCCACTGAAAACCATAAAATCTATGCGCCCTCACGACGCTCAGCGGTGGTTCACTGATCAAATAAAACTTGACAAACTGGCTCTTCGCCAAGCCGAGCGCCGATGGCGCCGCAATTATGATCCACATCTTAAGTCTGAATTCCTGAACTGCCTAAAAACCTATAAATCCTCTATCCTCGCGGCCAAAACAACCTACTTTTCTCACAAAATAATGGAGTCTGCCTCCAAGGCAAAAGACATATTCTCCATTGTCAACGAGCTCTCCCTTCCAGACCGGGTCACTCTTCCCACCTTGCCCACTCAGGCTCTATGTGACACATTAAGGGCCCGATGTAGGTAAACGCGATTTTCCGATTTCAAAATACCGAGGCGGGCCGAATCGGTATTCTGAAATCGGAAAACGAGATGTAGGGGAAAAAAACCGAATGAATACCGATTCGGTCGGCATCGGTAATGAGATTCGGTACGTTCCGATTCTGCTCGGTCCGAATCGGAAAGTACCGAATCGGCCAACAACGAATCGGAAATGACCGAATCGGCTACCACCGAATCGGATATTCCCGATTCGGCGAATACCGATTCGGTAAAAGCCGAATCGGTAAAATCCGAATCGGCAATCATAGACCCATGGCGAAAAAGCCCATAGGAATGCATTGAAAGAACCGATTCGGCTTTTACCGAATCGGATAATACCGAATCGGATTTTACCGATTCGAATATTACCGAATCGGTAAAAGCCGAATCGGCAATAGGCGATTCAGCCAATGAGGTGGCTCCCCCTCCCCCACCCAAACAGGGAGTGGCAACCCTGGCAGGTGCAGCTAATTAAGAAGTTTCTGGAAATATCTGGAAAGCCTGCCTGAGCCCAACACACACAGTTAGCAGCAGTTGGAGAAGGAGGTTGCAAACTGAACAGGAGAAAATGGCAGATCAGGCAGGAAGCCAGAAGTCCTCCCAAAAGAGGAAGCCCAAGTTCACCACCACCGAACTTCAGGTGCTGGTTGAGGAGGTGGTGAGGGTGCACCGCCAGCTGTTTGGCAAGCTGTCCCTCAACGTGCCAGACAGCACCAAGAGGAGAATGTGGGCCGACATCGCCCAGAAGGTCAACGCTGCTGGTGTCACCCCCAGGTCCATTGAGGAACTGAAGAAAAGGTTTTACGACCTCCGCAG
The DNA here is from genome assembly GCF_964263255.1 of Lissotriton vulgaris. Taxonomy (NCBI): domain Eukaryota; kingdom Metazoa; phylum Chordata; class Amphibia; order Caudata; family Salamandridae; genus Lissotriton; species Lissotriton vulgaris. The sequence goes on along the minus strand of NC_141698.1, from coordinate 648,305,684 downwards.
CCTCACGAAGAGGAAGCTGGCTGACATTCAAAGGCAGGCTGGACTCACTGGAGGAGGCAACAACCCGGCGCCACCCCTCACCGAGCTGGAGGAGATTGTCTCCAGCACCATCGAGAGGGAGAGCATCGTAGGAATCGGGACCCTGGACAGCTCTGCCAGAGCCACAGCTACAGGTAAGAAGCATGCGCATCATGACACACCCTACCAGACACCTCCCCATTAGACACAATGCATAGGCAAACACCAGCACTGTACTGTCACCAACATACAAGAGACAAGCATCATGGTACATGTAGTCAGCAGAAGTTAGCCAAATATGTCAGTGCAGAATCACAAGACAGGAAACAGTGTGACACGGTGTAAGGAGATGCAAGGACATGTGGAATGCCATAATTGTACTGACTGTAATACATCGGCACTCAGTTTACAAATGCTTCTTTGTACCTAGGGGCACCATCAGGCGGCACAACTGTGACAGCAGAGGGAGCAGCAACGTCCAACACTGCAGTTGCAGGGCCGAGCACCAGCCAGGCTGGCCAGGAGGAGGAGGAGGAGGAGGAGGATGAGGAAGGAGACACCCCAGGGCTAGGAATGGAGGGAGTCCTGGTCATTGACTTCCAAGCAGTGCACTCACCAGTACTGCCCAGCACACCCCCCTTGCAATTCTCACCACAAAACTCCCCTACAAGGCAGACCATTCCGCCGACACCAGCTCCTGCCACAACCGTGGCCTTGCCACCCGTCCAACCTGTCCTGGGAGCAGGGGCTCCGGGACCGGCCAGCACCACACCCCCACCAGTGGCACCCCAGCCCACTCAGCAGGCCGGAGGCAGCAGTGCCCGACGCCGTGCCACCACCACCACCACTGCTGCACCAGCACGGGAGGGCAGTGTGTTCCTGGGCCTGGAGGGCCAGATGGTTAAAATCCAGCGCCAACAGGCCAGATCCACCATGGCCTGCCAACGCCAGCTCCTGCAGCACAACATGCAGATGGGGGAGTTGGTGAAGGGTTTCCAGGCTGTTGTGGACAGCAACAAGGAGGTGGCAGCAGGGTTAGGCAGGCTGACCACTGCCATCACCCACTCATCTGCCAGACAGGAGGAGCATGAGGTTGCACGCAGGAGGGATGCCCGGGTGCTGAACCGGGCCATGGCCCGCCTTGCAGCGGCGACCGCACAACTGTGCCATCGCAGCTCCAACCAAGAGTCTGTGCTCAGTCAGCATACGGCTGAGCTCACCAGGGGGATGGCCAGGATCACCACGGCCATGGAGGCCATGTTAATATCAAACGCCGCCTCTAATCCTGCCCTGGACCTGGGTGATGCTGGAGACAGCAGCAGCCGCAGCAGCCCGGCCAGCGCTGCATCTGAACCACGGAGGAGCACCAGGCGATCCGCTGATGCTGCTGGGCATTCGGAGGGGGCCGAGGGACACCCCAGTGGGTCTGGCAAGCGGGCCAAAAAATAGCCTGACAAGGGGGGATGAGCAAACCAGTACCCTGGACTTTATTTGATTTTACAAACTCCATTTTTTGATGCACATCAGTGCTGTAACTGTGGTGCATCACTATTAAAATTTGATTTTTTGCAAGCAACATTTAGCAGTCTTTGCATCTGTACTCAGTCAGAAATAGTTCTCAGTGATCTCCTCACGTCTGTATCTGCCATCACTTGGCGTACACACCCCAGCTGGCTGTGTCAGTGGCACAGCTTCGTCGTCGTCATAGTCCTCGTAGTCAGACAACTCCACCTCAGTGCCCTTCTTGACCGCAAGGTTGTGTAACATTGCACATACAGCTATGATCTTGCAGCAGGTGATGGGGGTATACTGCCTTACACCTCCACTCTTGTGCAGGCATCTGAATCTACTTTTCAAGATGCCAAAGGTCCGTTCGACAACATTCCTTGTGCGTATGTGGGCCCGGTTATACCTCCTTTGGCTGGGTGTGGAGGGGTTGAGGTAGGGGGTGAGTATGAATGAGCGGAGGGCATATGCACTGTCGCCTGGAAGAGAAAGGGGTCACATTAGACACATGCATACATGTATTCCACCTACCTACTATGTGTTATGGGGGTCTGATGATGTGTCTCACCTAGGAGGTATCCTTCTCCGAATTCGCCAGCCATCAGCCGTGCATATATGCCGCTCTGTTGGAATATATAGGAGTCATGGGTACTCCCTGGAAATTTTGCTACCAGGTCTGTGATGGTGCACTTGGCATTGCAGATCACCTGCACGTTGATGGTGTGTGTAGATTTCCGATTGCGGTATATGTATTCGGTGTCCGCTGGTGGGCAAATCGGAATGTGTGTGCCATCTATGCAACCAATGATTTGGGGAAATTGTGCCATCTGGTAGAAGTCAGCTTTAGTTTGTAGCAGTTCCGTGTGGGTTGCAGGGAAAGAGATGTATTGGTCCATCCTGTCTATCATGGCGTCAAGGAATATGTGGAAGAACCTTGACAGGCTGCTCTGGCTCACCCCTCCTGCTGCTGCTACTCCACTTTGATAGCTGCCAGACGCAAGCAGGTGTAGGCTGCATAGCACCTGGACGTGCGCTGGGATGGCGTGTGCCCTTGGGGTGTGGTGGTCCAAGAATGGCTTAAGGTCCCTGATGAGCTCGAGTATGGTGTCAGAGTCCAGCCTGTATCTCTGTAGGATCTCAGCCTCAGTGAGCATGAACAGGGTTACCCTCTGTCTGTAGACCTGTTCATTTCTTAGCCATTCCCTCTGTCCTTCCTGCTGTAGCCGTAGCCGCCTCGCAATGACATAGAAAGCTGCCATCCTGCAAGTTGCAATGCATTTTGGGACTGTTTATATGGGTTGGAGTTGGTTACCACCTGATTGCAATCCATGGTAAATACCGAGTGAATTCTACCGATTTTGAGCCGATTTCGGTGTTTCTGTGCCTCCCTACATCTCCCCAACTGTCGGAATCGGGGAATTTCCCGATCGGAGAATCATACGAATCGGCATGTTTTCCGATTCGGATCATGTCCGATTCGGTATTTGTACCGAATCGGTAATTGGACCGAATCGGTGAATTTCCGATTCGGTGTCACTTACGAATCGGTAATTGGACCGATTCGGTGATTTTCCGAATCGGTGTCACTAACGAATCGGTAATTGGACCGATTCGGTGATTTTCCGATTCGGTGTCTCTAACGAATCGGTAATTGGACCGAATCGGTGATTTTCCGATTCGGTGTCACTAACGATTCGGTAATTGGACCGATTCGGTCTTTGCATCCGAATCGGTGTTTTTCCGATTCGTTACATATCCGATTTTCGGTATGTACGTATCGGATTCTTTCCAATTCGGTACTCATTCCGAATCGGTTTTCTATCCGATTCGTTCTGTTTTTGGTTCCCTACATCTCGATGGCTGTTTACCGATCGGTAAGGGCCAAAAATCGGTATTTTCGGCCGATACCGATCGGTAAAGCCCTACCTACATCGGGCCCTTAACACCTACTTTTTAGATAAAATTATCACTATTAAAAACAACATTCCTCTGCCCCATCCCCTCTCTTATTCCCTCTACCTCCTAATAATCCTCAGCATCTGGATGCTTTCCCCCCTATCTCTAATACAGAGTTTCAGAGATTACTGCACAAAGTTAGTTCTGGTTCCCCCAATGACTGCTGCCCTCCTCAGATTCTCAAAGAAATTTTCTTGGCCTGCCCCGACCCTGCCTTGGCACTCCTTAACACCTTGATGGCCACTGGAGTAGTTCCCGACTCCTTCAAACAGGCAGTGGTGATACCAATCTTAAAGAAAGCTAATGCCGATCCCTCGGTCCTAAGCAATTACAGGCCCATTTCCCTCCTCCCCTATCTAGGAAAGATCTTGGTAACCCATGTCACGCGCTGTCTGAGCGCCTTTATCGAGAGCTCATCCTTTTTGGATCCCCAACAGGCCGGTTTCCACCCCCTTCACTCTACTGAGGCTGTCATTGTTGCCGTCATGGACACTCTAAGAACAGGTGCTGACAACAACATCTCTCAAGCCCTCGTATTGGAGTTCTGGACTTTTTGGTTCCGTCCAGAGGTGTCAGGGAACAACACCCAAAGACCCCGGAGTTCCACCTGCCTTGGTGCGCAAATGAACAGAAACACGGGCTTCTCGATGGTGGCGTCAAAGACCAAAGGTTTATTACTGCAGGGACACAGAAGTCACAGAAACCACACATGGGCAGATTCTAGGAGCCTGTTCAAATTGTACAAAGAGGGTTGCTCCTTATATACTAAATTTTAAGCTGGGGGCGAATTCTTTACATGTAATACATTCTCAAAACCTTTGTGTCTAAAACAATAAATATTTGGTGTTACACAAGAACCGTTGATAATATCTGATGCCAAACATTACGAAGAGGGGTTCCCACTAGTTCATCACAATCCCTTGTCAATATTGCATTCAAGAGCCGGACCGCCTCATCGTAAATTTCGTTACCTCCCCCTATTAAAGATTCAGAAAGAAAGGAACGGAGCCAGTTGTGGAAGATAGTAAAGCGGGATAAGAGATGTTTGTGGGTTGTAAATGGGCAAGGCTACCGGCTTCGGCCGCCTAATCGTGATCAGGACAATGGACACGAAGACCAGTTTAGCAGGACTGGCCTCGGGCAGAGGAGGCAGCCTTTGTCGAGTCATGCAGCTACAGCGTGATCTGGTTTAAGGTGCACGTGTCATGAAAAAGGTGAATCTCCGGCTAAGGCTACGTGTCCTTAATCGAAATGAAGTGATCAGAGGTTATTGCGTATGTGAGGGCAAGAAAGACAAAATGGCTGCCATGATCTAAGATGGATGCCGTGGGTAGATCAGAAATGTGTTCATAGCAGGAGTGCTCTTGCTCGTAGCATAGCGAAAACACCAGGATATGCTAAATGGATCATTTGCGGTTCGCTGATACCAATATTATGTATTTCCGACAATATTGAAAACACGGGTTCAAATCGTCACGGAACCTCAGACCCTCCTTTTGCCCTTACATAGGCAATTACTCAGTCTATGTCAAAGTCTAATTCTATGCTCATCAGGTCAGTGACATGCTGTTGTATCATCATCCTTTCTCGTGCCTTTTCTCCAAACGCAGGTGGTTTCCTAAAACAGGTTGCAGCACAAAGACTACACAGAGCAGGACCACACTGGATAATCAGGCAGCATGAGAATAGGAATACTAAGATGACACCAATGACCATTAGAACCTTCCATCCCCATGCTGAGATCAGAGTCCAAAACCACTCCATGAAGGACCAGTTTCCCTTGTCTACATGAATAGAGTCGGAAATCTTGTGTAGCTTAGAGATCGCTTCGTAGACTGTTGGAGCATTATTAGGAATAAAGACACAGCAGCTCGATTGGATCATTCTGCATACCCCACCTCGATCTGCAAGTATAACGTCTAGAACCATACGGTTCTGCAACGTCATGAGTCTATCCGCCTGAAGCTCAGCTGTCAAATTGCTAAGGGCACCAGCAGTTTCGGTAATAGTAGATTCAACTACCCGTGTTAGCTGACGTATGTTTCTACTATTGGCCATAGGCCCCCAGAACGGAAGGAAACCTTTAAAGAAGTCTCCAGCTTCCTGACCAGCAGTATCTTCCTTGCTGAAGACACCTCTCGCTACTCTGGTCCTGTGATAATCAGATGAAGCAGTGTATGTCGGAGGTAACAGTCGAGCAATATAACATGAACCTGAAAAGTCGGCAGGCAACCATGTATAAGCTATGTCTCGACAGATGAAGTAGGTACCCCTAGCAGTAAGAAAGGCAGGGGAAGAGTTAGCCGGAAACACATAAGTCTCTACGCACTCACTCCTCCCTAGCTGAGCTCTCGGATTTCTCCCATTACCTTGCAAACAGACCTGACCTCTGTGAGGTACGACCCAGATTGGAGTTGAGCTTTTACGCTTGCTTTCTCCCAAACTAAGGCGGTACTCTGAAGAATTCCAACTCAAATATACTCGCAATTCGTCTCTAGGGTAAGATGGAGTATTATTGACGTCCTTGATCATGTCAATAATTCCCTGGACTAAAGCTTTGTTGGCAGAGTTATATTTAGTGGAACGTGGTGGACGTGGAGGATAGGTTTCAAGGGCATAAGCAAAGATGGTTTGGAGGGCCTGAAATGATCCATTGTAGCTGAAAGGCAAAACCAGATAGGGAATACCTTTATCCATAGTGTGGGGTATCAAGCCACACACCCAGCAGTCTGTAGTGTTAACTACCAGTTGGTGTTGATGCAAGAGCTGTACAAAAGTGTTATTAATGAATTCTGAGCGTCGAGCTTGCTCATGTTCAGGAAACGAGTGAAAAGAGTGTATAGAGGAAACAGTGGAAGTAACAGGATCAAGGGGAGGTACTGTAGTTACTGGCACAAAAATCAAACTCATACCGAAAACGATTCCACCCACCAACGTTATCAAAACAATCAAAAATGTAATGGCACATTGTATTAAAAAGCATTTGCTGTGAAGAATTCTGTAAAGTCTGTTTCTGCGAACATGAATCACATTTTCTCGTTGCAGCGCAGGAAGCTCCATCTTCTACAATCCGCTCGCGACCACTGATGATGTGTACATAGATGAAAATGCCTCTATCAGCCCTGGGAGTTCCCAGAACCAACAGGAAGATCGACCTTGTGTCAGACCCCCGCAGATTCAACTAGGCACACAGCCACGACCCTACGGCTACCCAGACGGCAAGGCAATTTTAAAAACAATAACCAATAGCAAACTTCCTGGCTGAAGGCAAAAGTTCAAAATTTCAAAATATCACAATGGGCAGTTGCCTGCTTTATTTGTCCATATTACGAGGTCGTAAATTGTATCTTTGCTTCGCAGGTACTGTTTGATCGGCAAATAGTGTATCACTGGTAGCTGTTGCAGTGTTCGAGTTCGCAGATGACAGAGTTTTTTCTGATGCAGGGGACAAATGTTCAGAGTTCAAAGGAGTCTTTTCAGGAGGAGAGTCAGAGTTTGGAGTGTCGGTAATCAATTCGGCATCGCTGAAAGGGATGAACTTTGGCGTGCGTTCAAATTCGGAGGCACCAATTCCCTTCTTCACCCAGTCGTCGTAAGGAAGTGGCAAAGGTACACGCTTAACATGAGATGCGTGCACCCAATGCTTGCGACCAGCTACACGAACTGCTGTTCTCGTTGCAAGCAGGACCTGGAAGGGGCCGACGTATCTGGGCTGAAGGTTCTTCGTCCTCGCGAAGTTTCTGATCACGATTTGATCGCCGGGTTTCAGCTGATGCCCTGGACTCTCCGGAGGCTTTGGCAATGCATCGAAAACCTGTTGGTGAATAAGACTCAATTTAGCAGTCAAGTCGTAAAGGTAGTCTATCAACATAGGGTATTCCAGAGAACAAAATTCCTTAGGCCTCGGCACTCCCCAAATATTTGCCGGGCGGCCAAAAACTATTTCATAGGGGCTAAGCCCCACTCTAGAATGTACAGTTGCTCTCGTTGATAGCAAAGCCAAAGGAAGTGCGTCTGGCCAGGGTAAACCTGTGGATGCTTGTATTTTAGCTAGTTTCAGCTTGAGGGTGCCATTGTAACCCTCTACTAAACCAGCAGACTGGGGATGGTTCGCACTGTGGAACTTCTGTTTCAGACCTAGGCCGGCACACACACTCTGCATAACTTTCCCTATAAACTCACTTCCGTTATCTGACCATACAATCCGTGGCATACCGAATCTAGGGAAATATTCTTTGAGAAGAATTTTGGCAGTTGATAGGGCAGTATTGTCCTTTAGTGGATATGCTTCGATCTACCTGGAAAAAGCACAGACTACCACCAGGACGTATTTCAGATTATTACAGCGATCCATGTGAATGAAGTCTAACTGAATCACTTCAAAGGGGCAGGAAGGAGGAGCGAAGTGACCAGCAGGAGTTGGAGTTCCCTTGCCAGGATTATGCATCAGGCATACCATACAATTTTTCACCACTCTCTCTGCACACTTACTGATCCCATCATTCTTCCAGACTGGAGCCAACATCTTACAGATTCCTTTAGAACTTATATGCGCTACTCCATGCGCCATTGTCACCACTGCAAGCACATACGCATCAGGCAACATCCAACGCTGCTGTTCCGTCAAATCAATCTAACACCCATTCGAATCCAATTTGCCCGTACTTTCTTTCCATACACGTTTTTCCTCCTCAGTTGCCTCTTTCTGAATCTCTTTCACACTTTCCATTGTATCCTCACACATTCCAGACTCAGCAATCCATCTTGCAGACGTAGCAACATACATTCTGCTCATCATATTTCTAGCTGTCTGTTTAGCGGTTTCATCAGCAAAAGCATTCCCACGACCAACATCATCCGTGATTGCTTTATGAGCACTGCACTTTACAATCGCAACTTCAGTCGGCAAGGTTAGAGATTCCAACAAGTCGTTAACTAGCTGACCATGTTGAATCTTAGTCCCATGGGACGTAATGAAACCTCTTTCTCTCCACAAACGGCCAAAACTATGGGCCACGCCAAACGCGTACTGACTATCTGTAAACACATTCACTCTCTTTCCCTTAGCTAAAACACACGCTCTTGTTAAAGGTATTAATTCTGCAGCTTGGGCAGAATTCTGACTCACTCTTGCAGTCTCCACAATCGTCTTCAAAGTCGTTACTGCGTAAGCAGCAGTCACATCACCATTCTCCAATTTAAAGCATGACCCATCCACATACAGCGTGCCATCTGGATCTGATAATGGAGTGTCCTTTAAGTCAATACGTCCTTTTGTCTCTTCCTCCGTTCTAAAACAGCAATCATGTGGCTCGGAATCACTCGACTCTTGATTAGCCGGCAACAACGTTGCTGGATTCAATACATTACATCTTTTAATCTGAATATGACTCGCTAGTAATGTCAGCTCGTAACCAGATAGTCTCGCACTGGTAAGGTGTTGTGTCTTGGTTCGGTTCATGAGTGTGTCCACTGCATGAGGAACCATGACCACTAGCATGTTGTTCATTACCAAACCAGCAGATTGTCGAATGGAAGCCGCAGCTGCCGCTGTAGCTCTCAAACAACTAGGTAACGCTCTAGCTACCGGATCTAATGTTGATGAAAAATACGCACAAGGGCGTTGTTTATCACCAAATGTCTGTGTCAGAACACTCAACGCGCAACCTTCTCTCTCGTGAACGTAGAGCGTGAATGGCTTACTGTAATCAGGTGTACCCAATACAGGAGCTGAACACAATGCTTTTCGTAATTCAGTAAAACTCTCCTGACATTCATCAGACCATGGCACCGGACTCGGAACATTTTTCCCAGTCAAAGCTACCAACGGTTTTGCTAAAAGAGAAAAATTTGGGATCCACTGCCTACAGTAAGAGGTAATACCTAAAAAGGCACGTACTTCTCTCTGCGTGCGAGGAACACTCATTTGCGTAATTGCTTTTATTCTCTCTGGGGTCAACTTCCTTCCCTCCTTTGACAAGAGATGACCTAGGTAGGTCACTTCTTGGCAGCAGTATTGCATTTTCGAAGGTGACACCTTGTGATTCAAATTAGACAAATGATGTAATAACGAGATCGTAGCTGCTTTGCAAGTTTCCTTGTCATCGGCAGCCACTAGCAGATCGTCTACATACTGTACTAGAGCAGAACCTGGAGGAAGGACAAAGGTATCTAACTGACTTTTTAATGCTTGACTGTAAATAGATGGGCTTTCACAATAGCCTTGTGGAGCGCGTTTAAATCTGAAACTTCGACCTCCTAGACAGAAGCCGAAAATATCTCTGCTTTCCTCGGCTATCGGAATGCTGAAAAAGGCATTCTTCAAGTCAATGACTGAAAACCAAGTAGCTGTAGCAGGAATCAATGTTAACAAGGCAGTAATGTCTGGAACCACAGGAAACTGCGGAACCACAATTTTATTAACTTCTCTGAGGTCGATGACAAACCTATACACTGGAGGCTTTGTAGGATCAGTTCGTTTCAAAATCGGTAATACAGGACTGTTACAAACATTCCCTCTAGTTTCTTCAACCACATCTTTCTTAATCAAATCTTGTACAATCAATAAAAGTGCACGTTCACCTTCAGTAGAGATTTTGTATTGAGGAATTCTTGGAAATTTTACATTCGCTTTCAAAGTGACTACATATGGTGGTATTTCTAAAAGGCCTACATCGTTAGGACCAGTCGCCCAAAGAGAATCAGGGAGTGAACGCAGCTCTGGCGGGAGTGCATCCATTGACAAGTACATCGGAGAGGTGATTCTTTTACCCAATGTAAGCTGTACTCCTTCCGGAGAACAGTACAATGTCGCATATAGTCGTTTTAACAAGTCTAAACCAAGCAGATTTTCATTACAACCTGTCGTCAAAATCAGGGGTGCTTTCAATTGACACGGTCCAACAGAAATAGACAAAGGACCAGATATGGGGTTGTAAACAGGGGCGCCTGAAAAACCTACAGAAACATTTGTTGAGCCGGACAAAGGTGCGCCAGGGAGTTTCGCATGAATGATAGAACTTTTTGCGGCACCAGTATCCAACAGAAACGGTTCGACTACACCTGATGTTGCTACTGCGACATAAGGCCCACTCTGATCCACTGGAACTGATACTACTCCCTCTCTCTGTCCATGGCTGTCCTAGTACCCATTTTGCTGAAATCCCTCATCCACTTCACAATAGTCTTCAACAAGATATTGTTGAGATCTATTTTGCTGAGTCGACTGGCCATTTCGTTGATCAAAGTGATTGGAAGGACGATCATTCGTTTGTGGAGGCATAGCACCTCGCCCTCGACCTCTAGAATTTTGCACAAAACCACCACGACCTCTCTGAGCTGCTGCTGCATTATTTTGCGCTAAGATCGGACATTCATTCTTGTAGTGACCCTCTTTCTTACAGTACGCACACTGGTTCCACTGATATTGAGGTCTCGATGAACTATAATCTGTTCTTTGATACGAGTTCTGTTGCGTATTATTCTGATTCATGCGAGGCGGATACGCCTGTTGCAAAAGAACTTTAGTTTTTAAATCTTTTGTTTTCTTATCTGATTTTTCTTTTTCCTCTTTATCTCTATTTTCATAGTACTGTGCAGTCGCAAGTATTTGCGCAGTTGTAGAAACAGCCCACGCACTCTCGGAATCTTTTAATTTATTGCATAACTCAGGTAACAAATTATGCACAAATCTATCGACAAACAGTCTCTGTCCTCCTTCTGTGCTCATATCCTGACCACTATGATCTACAAAAGTCTCTTCGAACCTGGTGAAAAAATCGGAGACACTTTCGTCTTTCTTCTGCCTGCATGCTGATAACTTGTCCCAATTAACACGCAATGCGGGCATCAGAGTCTTCATTAAGTCGATTATCCTACCTGGAAGATTAGCAATTAGGGGTTCGGGTTTTGCACCACCTACTTGCTGACCATCCGCTGCAACAATAGCTGCCCAATCACCACCTAGGGCTGGATGATTCTCTCTACGAATTTTAGCCCAAATTGGTTGCGGAACTACATTACCAAATAACATATCAATGTCCGCTAAGTTCATTATACAAGCCTCAACTGTCTGTGTTAATTCCTTATAGTACCCAGCAGGATTCTTACGCGGATCTGGCAAGGCCTGCTTTACTGCTAGCACTTCGGCTCGCTTCCACGGAATGTGTATCCACACTCTTTGGAATTGCGCCGGAGCAGCTACAATACCATTGACATTATCAGCTTGTACAGCATCGCGCCAAATTGGAGGAACCTCCCTCATTGGATATTGGCGACTTAGCTTCGTCTTGCTTTTCTCTAAATCTCTCGGTGAACGAAGTGATGGATCATTTCTATAACTTAAAATCAGTTCCATCGCTTCTTTTATATGTTGACCTACTATCATTCCTGCAGCGAACTCTTTCTGAACTTTAATTAGGTCTTCTAGATTTGATTCAACATCATCTTCTTCTATCTCCTCACGTAACAGCGAGCACATCTCATCAAAGACATACCGTTGTGTTGGTTCATTCCACTGCATAAATGTATCTAGCACATCTCTTGTACTATATCTCCTACTCTTCGAAATCCATCTGAGAGCCGTGGAATCTAAAATTCCCCGTTCCTCAGTACTCGGAAGCTGACTACGTCTCTGAACAGAGTCAGAAGTAGGAGTCTTGATTAAAGTTTTATATAAAGGAGACAGAATGTTAGATACAGAATCAGTGATTCTTCGACGAACAGAAAGTGGAGTCAACATACTAGCAGACGTAGAGAACACAGTAGAGGTAGGAACAGATAGCGGAAAAGTAGGAGTATCGAGGAAAATAGTCTGTGGAGTAGTAGGTGTAAGCGACACAGATACAGGTATAGAAGTCGGCAATCCAGGAGGAGGAGGAGCCGTAGGAACATTCACATTGACTACAGGAGGTACAGGAGCTTGATTCTGAGGGGCAGGAGCAGGAATACCAGGTTGTCCAGCAACCGGCAATTGAACATTCGGTACAAGTGGAGCCGTAGCACCTTGTGCATACGGTGGAGGTGACCGTAACAAATAAGACAACAGAGGATCGTTTTCAGAATCCTCTAGTATCTTAACTGTTTTCGATGGCAAGGCAGGGTAGCACTTGTCAATCGCTAAATTATGCTCTCTGATGGCCACCTCTATGGCCTTCTCTGACTCGTTAACTTGCAGCTGCTTAGCCGCTTGCTCCAGAGTCAACTCTTCTTGCTCTTTCTGTTCTTTCTTTAACCTCTTCATTTCTCTCTGTTTGGATTCTTTTCGCCAGTAACGGAAAGAATCAAACATTGCCGGCCGGGCTTTCTTCCTAAACAATTTCGCTTCTAAATTGTCAAGGATTTCGGGTTCAAAACTACCATGCAGTGGCCAACTAAGGACACCATCTTTCTCAGTGTATCGGACCCACACCTCATTATACGATATAGGACCCACACCATGTTTACAGTACAAGTCATATAGGGGAGTCCCAATCGGAGGAACCAGACATGCGTCCTCCAATCGTGAGTCACTGTTGCAACCAAAACAAGACAACATACAGTTTCTCCGACTTACCATTTTGCAATCCGGAACACAGAACAAACAAAACAAGAAACAGATATGTGCACCTGAACCAAGGACTTAGGCCTACCAAAACGAACTGATGTATCGATACCCAAACTAAACCAAATAGATTATCGTAACCAGAACAACCAGTGATAATCTTACGAAACCAAACCAAACCAAGAACCAAAAAGGATTTTAACAACCCTCACGAAGTAACCAGCTAGCAACCACTAAATACTTAACTGAGGCACTGAAGACGTCACCAAGGAGAAACCCGTCACGTTTCGCCGTACTAAGGACTGCACCTCGGGTCCAAGACAGGGCGACGGTCAAGGCAACGGCCCACTGCAGCCGTCCTGAACGGGAACCCTCGTGGAAGAGAACTTCGGGCCACTTTTGCGATATGCCGGGATCGATGAAGTGGGGCGCCTCCCTCAGGAATCTTCACACGAAGCCTCTCAAACTCTTCAGGCTTTTGGACCGGTACCGAATGACGTCGCCCCACGTTGGGCGCCAATTGGAGTTCTGGACTTTTTGGTTCCGTCCAGAGGTGTCAGGGAACAACACCCAAAGACCCCGGAGTTCCACCTGCCTTGGTGCGCAAATGAACAGAAACACGGGCTTCTCGATGGTGGCGTCAAAGACCAAAGGTTTATTACTGCAGGGACACAGAAGTCACAGAAACCACACATGGGCAGATTCTAGGAGCCTGTTCAAATTGTACAAAGAGGGTTGCTCCTTATATACTAAATTTTAAGCTGGGGGCGAATTCTTTACATGTAATACATTCTCAAAACCTTTGTGTCTAAAACAATAAATATTTGGTGTTACACAAGAACCGTTGATAATATCTGATGCCAAACATTACGAAGAGGGGTTCCCACTAGTTCATCACAATCCCTTGTCAATATTGCATTCAAGAGCCGGACCGCCTCATCGTAAATTTCGTTACCTCCCCCTAATAAAGATTCAGAAAGAAAGGAACGGAGCCAGGTGTGGAAGATAGGAAAGCGGGATAAGAGATGTTTGTGGGTTGTAAATGGGCAAGGCTACCGGCTTCGGCCGCCTAATCGTGATCAGGACAATGGACACGAAGACCAGTTTAGCAGGACTGGCCTCGGGCAGAGGAGGCAGCCTTTGTCGAGTCATGCAGCTACAGCGTGATCTGGTTTAAGGTGCACGTGTCATGAAAAAGGTGAATCTCCGGCTAAGGCTGCGTGTCCTTAATCGAAATGAAGTGATCAGAGGTTATTGCGTATGTGAGGGCAAGAAAGACAAAATGGCTGCCATGATCTAAGATGGATGCCGTGGGTAGATCAGAAATGTGTTCATAGCAGGAGTGCTCTTGCTCGTAGCATAGCGAAAACACCAGGATATGCTAAATGGATCATTTGCGGTTCGCTGATACCAATATTATGTATTTCCGACAATATTGAAAACACGGGTTCAAATCGTCACAGAACCTCAGTCCTGCTAGACCTGTCGGCGGCTTTTGACACAGCCGATCACTCTATACTGATCAACCGTGTCACTAAACCCGGCATTCAGGGCGTTGCCCTCGATTGGGTCAGATCTTTTCTTGACAAGCGCTCTCAAGCCGTACATCTCTCTACCTTCTCTGCTTCTTTCTCTTCTCTTTCCTGCGGAGTCCCTCAGGGCTCCACTCTATCTCCTTTGCTTTTTAATTTGTATATGCAGCCCCTCATGGTTTCTCTCCGCAAATCCTCTGCAACAATTTTCAACTACGCAGATGATTTGCAGCTGATTTTCCCTATCAACACCTCTCCCTCCTCCCACATTGGTTTTCAAACCACCATGCTAGATATCTCTGACTGGATGGCTCACAGCCAGCTCAAATTAAATCCTACAAAGACTGAGCTTGTGCTAGTGGGTGGGCCTGCCAATCCATGGAACGACAGCTTTTGGCCCCACTCACTTGGGATCCCCCCCCACCCTGTCAACTCTGTGAAAAGCCTCGGTGTAGTCATCTCTGGCGATCTATCCATGAAGTCTCAGATCAGTGCTGTAACATCATCCTGCTTTTTCCACCTACGTAGGATACGCAAAATCTGTAGATTCCTCACTAGAGATGCACTTATCCTCGTCATCTTGGCTCTTGTTATTTCCAGAGTTGACTTTGCTAACATCTTATATGCAGGGATCCCCTCCTACCAGCTCCAGAGGCTACAGCTGATACAAAACCAGGCTGCTCGCTTAGTATATCACCAGCCTAAGCACCAGCACGTTTCGCCACTATTACAGAGCCTGCATTGGCTCCCGATGGCCAAACGTTGCACTTTCAAAATTGGCTGCACCATCTTTAAAGCCCTCTATAATCTTGCACCTGCTTTTATTTCTTCCAGCTTAAAGAGGTATATACCCACGAGAAACCTACGCTCTTCTGCTGACAACCTCCTGCTCACCCCTCAAATCCAACGCAAGAAACATGGTGGCCTCTGCTTCTCTTTTTTAGCCCCTACATTTTGGAGCTCCCTCCCCTCCCCCTTCCGCCACTGCCCCTCTTACGAGTGTTTTCGCAGGACACTGAAGACGTTCCTCTTTAAGTCAGCATTTGAGTAAACTTCTGCCCTTGCCCTCCGCATCTGTTATGAGCGCCAAGAAACCGATTCGGTGAACGTGCGCGGTTTAAGACTTTTTAACATAACATAACATAACATGCACAGAGTCCTGGGAGCACTTCCTTAGGCTGCTACATTTTGTAGCAAAGATTGTTCATGTAGTGCACAAAAATGCTGCGACTCACATTCCTGGCCTTGAGCCTGTCCGTTCTGAGCTTCTCGTGGCACATTAGCAAACCATTCCACAGAGTCGCCTTTTGCAGTTCTTTTCAAACCTTTTCACAATAAAAGTTCATAGGCTTCTCATCTTTTTCAAAATACGTTTTTCTCGTGTGGCTTTTCATCAGCAGGCCTCTTTTCAGAAAGCATCAATTTTCTGCGCCACTTTTGCTTGCGTCACTGCGCTACTTTTAGCTTGCGTCACTTTTTCAGAAAACTATTATTTAAACAAACACAAAACAATAATTAATTCAGGAAATGAAAGTCATTCTGTTTCCAACCTACATAGCTAATGTTAACCCATTAGTATAAGTCACCTAGCAGAAGCACATAGAAAAGCAGCACATTTAAAATCTACCATTCTTCATAATGTCCAGCAGGTTTCTTCATAAATCTGAAATGATAAAAAGAAATACAAACACAACATAGATAAACAGACACAACATAGACAAACGCATAAGCACACATAATAAAAGCACATGCCATTAATTAATCAGCCGCATTAATATTGACAAAGACAATAGGACAGACAAAACAACATTAGTTATGAATTATTAAACAAACTTGCAAATGCAACATAAAGCACATTAGTCCCGTGTAATGATGTGGAATTTTACTCTAGATTGGTTTAATACAACAAACCATGCAATAACTCATTAATATGTTAATTCAAGTTATGAGAGTTTTATATCACATCCAGAATAAAATAATTTCTGAAGCTCGCTCCATCAACTCCCTCATCTGGTGATTTCAAAATCACCAAACAAAATCCAAAAATTTTACTTACATTTTTTTATCTATTGAACATGTTTCAGGCTTACTCAGGATTAGTATTTAAACTCTAATTTCATCTATATTTCTGCAACTTTCATATTGAGTATTGAGTCTTACATCCGACTAATTCTATATCCTTTACCCTTTCTTTATTCAGCTAAGTTGGATCTTTCCACCTTTAAATCCCCAACCCCCAATGAATTTATAGGTAACTAAGTTTTAAATTGCATAACTACATTTTGAATTGCACCAACAAAACAAATATCAATCTGAGTATTATAAAACAAAACAAAAAAAAGTAAATTTTGAAAAATTAGTATAGTATAGAGTATATACCCCCTCTTTTTTTTTTTTCAAATTCTAAAACATGTTTTCTTCGACCTTGCGTCTTTACATAAAAGTGTTTCCAGCTAACACAATTTCTTTGACCTTGTGTCACTCTAACACAATTTCTTCAGCCTTATGCCAAAAATAAACCTCAACTTACCTAGTCATTGTCACCATTTTCTTCCAAGTCCGCCTGACTGCTACTGCGCTCCTCAACTACTGCAGTAATATTTATGTAGGCCCATTCTAGAAGCTTGTATTTTTCTTTTAGCAGTGATGTACCAGAGGGTGGCATGGGTCAACCAGAGGGGGGCAGTGGTGAAACAGAGGGTGCTGTGAACCTGTGATGATGAACCAGACGTAGAAACAAAAAAGTCGCGACTGTTGCGAGCCGACAAGTAAGTTCGCAATTGCGAACTGGTACAAAAACCTCGAGAACTGGCAGAAACCCTTGCAAACACAAAAAAAAATCCGCAAATTCGCGAGAGTTCACGGATTTTGCGGATTGTGAATTCGCAAATACGCAAATTCGCGAATGCCAGATTAGCAAAATTCGCCCATGCTTACACAAAACCAATGGAGGTACACATCGGAAATTTTAAAGATATGCATCGGTTTGTGATTTGCGATTCCATTCCAGTAAATCTGTTAGAAAGAGATCTATTGTGCAAAGTGAATCACACAATCTACTGTACACCAGATGGTGTTGCTTTCCAAACCCCGATGAAGATGTAGTATGCAAAATGATACTTGCTAAACAAGGTACTGAAGTAGATGAGATGTTTTCATTAATGACTGAAAGTGAATTACCAGAATAGTTGAGAACCACAGTAAATCCAGGTGTGGGATTTTACAGGAAAAGATATTGGCCTGATGTCAAATGTAGATCCAATAAAAGTGACAAAGAAAGAAGATGTGGTCTATCCAATCACACACCAGTACAAAGGGAGTCCCAAAGTCAAAGCAGGAGTTGCTCCAGAAATTGACTGAATGATTAAACAAGGCATTTTAGAAGAAATAATGGGTAGTCCTTGTAATTCGCCAATAATGAGACTTAAAAAGCCTGGCAGAAAGTACAGGATAGTGCTGGATTTAAGAAAGATCAACAAAAGTGTAGTGCCTTGTTGCTCTGTAGTGCCAAATCCAGCAGTAATTCTTTATCAGATACCCTGGAATGCAGGCTGGTTTACAGTAATTGATTAATGCCTAGCCTTTTTCTCTATTCGTTTGCACCCAGACAGCCAATATTTGTTCGCCTTTAGGTTCGAAGACCGTGTCTTGGCATGGTCCCGAGTTCCTCAAGGGTATACAGAAAGCCCCTCGATTTTTAATCAAATCCTGAAAAAGTGTCTAGAAACATTGGTCATGCCCAGAAATTCAGTCCTGGTTCAGTACGTTGATGACCTACTAGTGGCATCAAAATCACGAAAAGATTGTATTACTGACACAATTGCATTACTGAACCATTTTTTAGTACAGCAAATGTACGTGTAGCAGTGTTCAAGTGCCCATAATCTAACACTGAGCTATATGAATGGCCTGGTTTCATTACTGGAAACAAAGGATTATTCATAAGGAAGGTGCAACTCTCTATTACACATTACTATTCAAGTTGTGTAAATATATCTCTTACCTGTGTTTAACCTTATTTTTAATGAGGTATTGTCTTTGAGGTTGTAGGGTTGATTTCACAGGAATGATGTGATAAGGGGAAATGTCATCCCACCCTATATGGTTGTGGTATAATGCTAGACCTTGCGCTTAAGCCCACTCCTTGCAGCCACAGCCGACACAGATAAGCGCGGTAGGGCAGGGCTGGGTGCAGCACGGAGAAGGCAACAAACAACGGAATAGGTATTATTTATTTATTTAATTACACCTATTCCATTGTATGTTGACTTCCCCCCTCCCACCCCACTCTGCCCTGACCCACCGCCCCACTGCATTTACCTGTGTCAGCTGTGGCTGACTCCTAGGCGTAAAAATGTCTAACTGCATCTGGGTTGAGGTCGGAAAAAGCTTGTAAAGTCATGGTTTCTCCCTCAGGGTAGTTCATAATGAACTCTGGCTGCCAATCCTTTTCAGGCAAGAGAATGTCATGCTGAATGACAAGTTCCCCCAAAAGAGAACATTTATGGGATGTTGCATATTCCCTTCCATTTGGAGTTACATCTCATATAGTTCATGCGGTACACTCACTCTCCTATCAGGTGTTTCCACCTGGATATAGTTACTCATTGCTATTGCAGCCAGACACTCCATTAGATTCCAGAGAACTATTGTGACTTCTGCTGCACTGTCCAGCATGTTCAGAGTCCACTCCCCACTCAGAAGCAGTGTCCTCAATATTAATGGCATGCTTGATCTTAAGGCCAGCCAATTTATTCTTTTTGAATTCAGGCTTGGATTTTTAGGTTTGTCTTCCGGTTATATAAAGTCAGACTAGCATTGTGAGTTCTTCTTTGGCTTCACATACTCCTCTGATCTGTGCTCTGTCATCCTCCTCTCTTCAAGCATTTTTGGATGAATTCTGAACGAAATGAGAGGAACACGCATCAGTATCTGGATACCTATCAGGTGTTTTAATATTTTCACAGTTACGCAGATTATAGTGTTTTCTAATAGACTTCTGTTGAGGATAACCACCCTATTGCTTTAGTCTTTCTTAATTTTTCTTCTTATCCCACTTCTTCTTAGTAGAAGATGTGTAATGTCTGCTTCGGGTAATCCTTTTCAGATTTACCCTTTATTTGTGATTTACTAGGTCTGGCTCCCAAACTATCTCTTACTATTGTTGCATGGGTTTCCTCAATAATTTTTGGTAAATTTGCGCTCCTGTTGCCCAGGAGTCAAATTTGTGAGTTGCTAGCTTGTAGACAACACTGCTACTTCCCCTTTAATGTTACTCAACATTATGGCTGATACTGCGGCAAAGTTGCCACTCAGTTTCATCCCCAAATTCAGGGCAGTGGCTGTCATACTTATTTTGGATCTCTTTAAACACTTCTGGCAAAATAGTTAATGAGGGTGAAATATGTGCTCTCGTATTTACTGTGGCAAAGTCTGTGCCCAAGTGGCATAGTCTTCCACCTTTAAAAGGTTTACACTTGAACAACCTACAGCCAATACATAGTATTTATCTACTCAGCTGAGGAGGATTATTTCCCGAAGACCACAGACGTCTCTGGTTAAGAGGTGAGTAGGAGTCTTTGGGTATACAAAAGAAAACTACTTGGGCAATCCATTAATTAAGAACCCAAGCTAGAATTTTGATGGAGCCATGTTGGACAGTTTACACTTTCTCAGTAAAACCTGTGCATTTACAAATAACAAGCACCAACACAACAGCTGACCAAGGTCAAGCACTTCAATTCTTTTAGTTTCAATAAGTCAAATAAGTGCAACAACTTCCAGCATCCGCTGCTGAGAGATGCCTATTTACAACAAAGATTCATACAAAAGGAAGGTGCACTTGATAGAAGTCAAATCAGGCAACAAATCAATAATTCATAAGTTCTTCTTTTTATTGAATTCTTGTTAAAAAGCCGGCACACAGCCAACGCGTTTCGTTCCCCAGTGCCACAGGAACTTCGTCAGGGCTGCAACAGTTATGAAGACCAACATACCCACCTTGGATGGGTTATAGTAATTGTCCCAAGCAGGGATGTCGCAAATGCCGCTGTAGTAATCTAAAATGCAAAACAAGCATAAAGCGGCATATATATATTACTATAACCCATCTAAGTTGAGAACTGGGGTAGGGTTAACCCTCTAGTAGCCAGTACCGACTGTGCGTCGATTTATCTAATAATTGTTATGAAGTTTACTGAGCTTTGAAAAATAAACAAGCTACTGACCCACTTATTGACCATCTTGTCCATTGATACGTGTGATAGGTCGTCCTATTTTCGGGTGTCCATGAATTAAGCGCTCACCCTCATCCTTTTTGGTAATCATCAGTAGACCTTTTCATCTATCATATAAAGGTGAGAGTCGATATTATGGCCATGTTTACATGCAGTGGGCATGTTTTGCTATTAGAATTATTGAAAGTATGGCAGAGTAGCATGTTTGCCACACATTACGATCGTTCTTTGAATATGTTAGAGAATTCTGTAGCACTTTGCTTATATATACAACATTTACTGATGCTCTTTTATCTCTTGTAATTTACAGAAATGTTTCAAATGGGAATAGGGCATAGTAGCATGTTTGCCGCATATTATGATTGAACTTTGTATATGTTATAGACTACTTTAGCATCTTGCTTTTATATATATTATTTTTACTAATTCTCTTTTATTTCTTGTAGTTTACAGATATATTTTAATGGCCCTTTTGAAAAACCTTTCAAGTTACTTGAACCTTGTCCTGATGTTCACTATCTGACCCAGGTGAGATACTGGTGTCACATTGGATATATTCATATCATTTTTCTAGACGACTTGGGGAACGAGTTGCAATATATAGCTACTCAGCATCGGTCCATTTATTGCTTATAGGTGTTGACTTATCTGCCCTATCTCCGTTATAGATTATTCGGTTTTACATCCTATTTATATATTGCAATTATTTGTGTATGTTCTTAGGACTACGTGAATTGGACTTGACCTCTCATTCTCTCATACATGAATGATTGCGAATCAACTTAGATGGCCCTGTCCTTGACTGGTTTAGTTCCTTCCTCCAAAACCAATCTCAGAGATTCCTAATCAACGGTAACCTGTCGGCTCCCTCCTTGGTCACGGTGGGAGTATGTTGTAAATAGAAGCTGGATCCTGGTATCATGTAGGTTACTTTATTCAAGTCTTCAAGATGTTAAGTTAAGTTACAGAGAAGACCCACCAGGAGTGACTAGCTTGCCACTCAGCCTGCCTGGTTCCAACTGCTAGTTGTCACCAGGCTAAGCCCCAAACACTCCATGATGTCACCCAAGGTTCTAGTGGTGACATCATGTGAGTGACCAAGAAATCCCAGAGGTAGAAAGAAGACAGGCTAAATACAACACATCTCCTTTCTTTAGGGAAATCAACAAGATGGAAATATATTAGATAAAATTAGCTTGTGTGTACACATCCATATGAAAGTACACATAGCATCCATTCCACAGATGGAGTTACAAACACATCCCAAACAGTTACAAACACAAGTCAACGACAACACGTCCCAAACACAACTAGTCCCAAGTCCCATCCCCTTTTCTTGGGAAACACAAACACAAACTGATTTAGACGAAAATTAATGGAGTCCACTATGCTCCGTAACGGGGTACAACCCTCCCCGTGAACTACACCTTGGAGTAGCCATTGCTCCGTCCCCAATTTCCTAAATGGGGCACTCAACGGGGTACAACTCCCCACATGAACTGCACCTTGGAGTAACCATTGCTCCGCCCACAATTTCCTAATGGGGTACTCACCACCCTTAAATTATAAAAACAGACCCTCTACCGTTACGGGGTACAACTCTCCCCATGAACCATAGCTGGGAAACATTCATAATCCCAAACCCATAAAAAAGACAGGGTACACTTCTTTAAAATAGGAGTATAGAAGTGTATAACTCCCAACACACAACCACACATGCAAACCATGTATACAACAACTCCTCCTATAATAAACTGTACAGGGCCCTCCTGACCCCAAAACAACAAGCTATAAATGCACACCACCCTGTAGGTGCACAATAATACAGCACTTGCCACACACACGCCACTCTTGACACCTGAAAATACTCTACGTGGCTCACAGCAGTCCAAACACAACACTACACAGGTACTCACTGTACACGCCATTAACTTGCAACCAACCATACCAAAAAGAAAACACACTCTTCCCTGAAACATACCTTGGTCCCTCTCTGTGGAACTCCATGCCACAATCTGTGCGCTCAGAGGCTAATTACATCAGATTCAGAAAAGCCTTTAAAACCTGGCTGTTCAACATCTAAGCCAGCTGTCCTTCTCTCTACACTGAATCACAAGCGCCGGGAAACCCTTTGTTGGGTAGCTGTTTGCGCTATACAAACTAAACAAACTAAACTAAACTGTATAAGGCACACTTCATGCCGAAAAGAACAGTAATAAGACAAAAGAACCACTACACACACTCACCAACCACCACTCCCAGAAAGCACGAGACAAACACTACAAATGACCAGCAAAAATAATGTTAAAGAAAGTCCCATGCTCCGGTGAGCGGTCTCTCACCCGAGTTCTCCTCAAAGTTCTCCTCAGTAGTAGGAATCACTGTAAATATGGCAAGATTTGCGATGTCTCCCAGAAAAATTAACAACACTCCGACAATACTCCCCTCATCATCAGCGCTTAATTTCCATGTAATGTCCAGAATGTTTGTGCCAGTGGGTTCGAATCCCATCCTCGTCGTCAAAAATGTTGTAAATAGAAGCTGGATCCTGGTATCATGTAGGTTACTTTATTCAAGTCTTCAAGATGTTAAGTTAAGTTACAGAGAAGACCCACCAGGAGTGACTAGCTTGCCACTCAGCCTGCCTGGTTCCAACTGCCAGTTGTCACCAGGCTAAGCCCCAAACACTCCATGATGTCACCCAAGGTTCTAGTGGTGACATCATGTGAGTGACCAAGAAATCCCCAGAGGTAGAAAGAAGACAGGCTAAATACAACAAAGTCCCTCAAGGATCACATTTGTCCCCCACCCTTTTCAACCTCTATCTAGAACCCCTTGCTGAAGTCCTTCGCACCGCAAATATCTCCTACCATATGTACGCCGACGACACTCAGATTTACATAGAAATCTCACCTTTCGAGGAGATTCTCTCCCTGAATGAGGCCCTGAAGCTGACGTCCAATGGCTCTCCTCCAACCAACTCAAACTCAATGCAAAGAAAACTGAGTTCCTCCTAATTTCCCCACCTAAAAGCAACTCGGAGATCCAGTCATGGATTAAAGCCATCACAACCTTAAACTGTCCCCCGGCCATTGTTGACTCGGCCAAATCTCTGGGAATTACCTTGGATTACAACCTAAACATGCAAGACCACATCAACTCAATGGCCAAATCTGCCAGATTCCACATGAGCTACCTTTGGAAACTGAAACCCTTTCTTGACGCTCCTGATCTAAAACTTGCAGTCCAAGCACTAGTTATTTCTAGGCTTAAAAATGGCTGTTCCACCCTCTCTGGTTTACCCAAGATCTCCTTAGCACCTTTAAAAGCCTGCCTCAATGCAGCAGCCAGACTACTTACCGGCTCATGGAAATTTGATCACATCGCTCCTCATCTGAAAGCGTTGAACTGGCTTCCACTCGAGGCCAGAATTCACCTCAAGCTGGGATGCATCACGCACAAGGCCCAACACTCAAACTCCCCTGCGTATCTTGCACAGAAACTGGTGATATCCGGGGGAAGCAGAAACTCACGATCGGCCAATGCCCTCCTACTCCAGCCTGCACGCTTTCGAAAAAAAAATAAAACTATAGTTGGGCGCTCACTGGGGCTGCACCAAGAATATGGAACTCCTTCCCACCCGCCATCAGAAGAATCCCCTCTCTGGCATGCTTCAAAAAGGAGGCTAAATCCTTCCTCATGGATAAATTCCTTGGCTAAACCCCGTCCCACAACCACCTCAGAGACTATTGCCCTCCTCCTTCGACCTCACCCCACCAAGAAACCGGGGGGTCCTCAGCGACTGTAATATTGACTATTCGTGTATGCTCTCATCGCTTTTGTATGCAGCACCCCCCCTCCCAAATGTACAGTATATTCTTGTGATATCATGTCTAGTGTATGACTCTTTGACTATGTAAAGCGCTCTGATACCCTAACAGGTCAAGTTCGCGCTCTGTAAAACACAAAAATAAAAAATAAAAAAATAATAAACATAAGGTGAGAGGAGCGTGATTGTTTCTGAGCTATATGAGTGTATTCCAACCTATGTAATGTAGTAAGGCATTGGATATTAGTTGCCTATCGCTCTGTGATTTTTTGCTACACGATCGATTGGTAACTTCTAATGTCATTGACCTGGCAACCTCCGATGGGGTTGGCTCTACCATTGATAGGTCTATGGTTAACTTTCTGAGCTGTATAGTTGGTTTGAATAGTGTGTTTTTTTCTGATTATTGGAATGCTGAGAATATTGAGGTGATGAGTTTGCTCTGGTATGCTTTCTTTCTCTCTGTCTGGCTACGTTGTGGATTTGATAACACTGATTTCTTTGCAGGATAATTTCACTGCTTTTAAATATTCTCTTTCTTTTTCTTTTTCTTTCTCGTCTTATTTCTATTTCTTCGTCTTAATTGGAGAACTGGCTATCAAAATACATTTATTGGGGATTTTTTTCATTCTTTTTTTTTCACCTATATACAAATGAACAAGACTGCAGCTATTCTAATTTTACCTTTAAATTGTACTGAGTGTATAACAAACTGACATGATGTTATCATTCAGTTGCTATTTTAGAATGTTTCTCTGTTATGTTTTTAGTTGTGGTTGTATGTGTCTTAAAAATACAGATTGTGTGACATTAGGTCATGGGTCATATGTGTCATTGGTGTTGTTGTTGTATTTCTAAATGTTTCCTAAATGTATATCACTTTGTATATTCATCACGTTATATGTATATTTATGTTGATCTTTGTAACTGTTTCAGCCCTGACAAAGTTCCCGTGGCACTGGGGAACGAAACCCGTTGGCTGTGTGCCGTTTTTTTAACAAGAATTCGATAAAAAGGAGAACTTATGAAGTATTGATTTGTCGCCTGTTTTGGCTTCTGTTGAGTGCATCTTCCTTTTGCTTAAACCTTTGCATTTATTGAACAACATAAACATCAGAACTGTGCAAGACTAACCCAACGCACACCATTCGGATATTTGGCCTTAGTTCGGTCCCAGGATGCTTGTTTCCGGTTCAGGGAAAACTTGGCTTGGCAATTTGGGCTAGGCTGTTTCCATGAGACACAGGCCCAAGAAGGATTTGCATATAGATGAGTCTGAACTGGGGTGGCAAAAAGAGCTAAAAAATTATGATGGATTCAACCCAGGTCTGTGACACAGGGTGAGTGTCTGAAACGTTTCAGCACTCCATCCATTACGTCCTTGTGTTTGCTTAGTCTTCCTAGCTCACTTTGCACCATCTCTACCCCTAACATGACAAGGTAACAAATGAAATGTGCAACCTCAGAACATGACAACCCTGCTCCCCAAGGAAATCCTGGTAACAGGGCTAGAACGTTTTTATTTGGTTACTCATGAATACCCAAAGAAATACACATAAACTGCACAACATGCAGTTTAAATATTATAGAAGCAATATGATTCTTGAGTAAACTATATGTGCTGCAAAAATCAATAGGAAAAAAAAGAATAATGTTATTAGCATAACAAGAATGGTGAAAAAGATAAACAGTTCAACCATTTTGTTATTGCAGAGAAGATATGCTTGCATATAAGTACTGCAATATATTGTAGTCCTACATAGTGCTTCCTAACCCAGTGTGCCTAGGGTGAGCGAATCTGCTAAATCCCAATAGGGTGATCTTACTCCCCCGTACCTATGGGTAAGTGCCATCAGGGTGCCCATCTTGGTGGAGAGCTGGGCAGCATTCCTCGCTTAAGGTAAACAAGAATCATCTGAGCTGGAATCCTGGCATGGGATGACCTCTCAGTGCCAGTGAAAATGTTCCTCTGTCTAACCAAGGGAGTGATGTTGTTTATATAATAAACATCATCGATGTTGCCATGCTGAAGCCCTAGTCGCAACACTATTGTTCATTCTATTGTGATAGCTCTGTCATCAAACAGCCAAAGTAATACCATCATTTTGCATAATGAACTTACCCTTGTACAGAATTGTGGACTGGGCTGTTGGACCAAGGGTGGCGGGTGCGCCCGGTTGTGGGTCAGGAACGAGAGTAACACCAAGTTTTGGGGTTAATGAAGGTTTTATTGGGATTCCCCGATGTGACTTTATCATTAAAGTTCTCCTCGTTCGAAAAGTGAGTCTCTCTTTAGCAAATTGGCTAGGATCCGTTTTTGCGTTCTGTGTCTTCCGCTTCGTGTGGACGTGATGCACCTCAAGGTCTGGTCAGACGGCAGTCACTCGGCTCCGGTTCCCATGCAAAAGAGACCAACATAAAGGGAGCCGTTAGTTCTCCTGTCTACTGGGGTTTTGCACCTGAGGGGCCGTGTGAAGTGAGGGAGGGATTCACCGGTGGCTCGTATCACTAGGTCAGTGGAGTGGTTTGGGTTGTACAGACAGTGAGGGTTACTCGCGGGGTAAAGGATACAAAAGGGGGGTTAAACGCGGGAATTCAAACACGGGTTCTGTACTTTTAAATGCGCTTGCTTCCCACCCAAGCTGCCATACGCTGCCGTACCTGTACAAGCCACGCTCCTCCCCTGGGAGAGTGGCACGGCGGCTCACGGGAACGTTGGCCTCCTGGCTCTCCGGGGAACTCCTCTTCCGCTCTTCCTCCGGGATGTTCTTCGGTCTTTTCTCGTACTCCTTCGCTGCTACTAACTTCTCTCGCGCTTTCTCCACCTCCGCTCCTCTCCTCCTCCTCCGGGGTGACGTCACACGCCGAGTAAAGCACTTCCGGGGCTTTAACCAATCCCGTACCTCTGACGTGTGCAGAGGGAGTGTTTTCCTCCTCTATGTAGGACCAGTTAAAGGCGCCGTGTTCTTCTTCCTCGTGTCCGTCCTGACCTGCGCCCCATGGATCCGTCTGTAAGGAAGGAGTAATTACGGAGTCATTTCTGGGGGTCCACCACTCCTCAGATCCCGTCAACCTCACCCCGTTACACTCCTCCCCCCCTGGATTCTCCCGGTTGGGGAGAATGGGCATGCGAGACAGATAATCAGCGTTCCCATTGTCTCTCCCCTTCCTGTGCACAACCGTAAAGGCGAAGGGTTGAAGGAACAGAAACCAACGTAGTATCCTGGCATTCTGGGTCCTATTCTTCTGCATCCACTGTAAAGGGGCATGATCAGAGTACAGCGTGAATGCCCTCCCTTCCAGATAGTAACGTAACTTGTCCACTGCCCACCGTATTGCTAGGCACTCCCTTTCCACGGTGGGATATTTCTGTTCCCGGGGATGGAGTTTCCTACTTATATACAGGATTGGATGTTCTGCACTGTCCTCCCCAATTTGTGACAACACAGCCCCTATGCCCGTATCTGACGCATCTGTGGCCAGTGAAAATGGTTTGTCAAAATCTGGGGGCAGTAATACCGGGCTAGTTGTGATTGCCTTCTTCAAGTGAAGGAAGGCTTCCCTGGCTTCAAGGGACGGTGGTTGTGGGAGACTGTTTCTGACATTTTTTTGAAGTAAATTGGTAAGGGGCGTGGCTATTTTTGCAAAGTTCTTGATAAACCTTCTATAGTAGCCCATGAGGCCCAAGAAGGCCCGGAGTTCTCTTTTTGTGGAGGGAAAGGGAGTTTCGATAATGGCTTTTATCTTCTACTCCTGGGGTGCTATTACTCCATCTCCAAGCATGAACC
Source organism: Lissotriton vulgaris (assembly GCF_964263255.1). Lineage (NCBI taxonomy): Eukaryota > Metazoa > Chordata > Amphibia > Caudata > Salamandridae > Lissotriton > Lissotriton vulgaris. The sequence goes on along the minus strand of NC_141698.1, from coordinate 648,277,278 downwards.
CTAGATATTTAACTCTTGGAAAGGCTGCTCTGGATTTTTTTGCATTTACATGCAGTCCGGCGTCTCTTAATGAGGCCATGACTTTGGTCAAGTGTCCCAGATGTTCATTCCATGTGTTGCTGAAAATGACAATGTCATCGAGATACACGGAACTATAACGGGTATGTGGGGATAGTACCGTATTCATAAGTCTTTGGAAGGTGGCAGGTGCCCCATGGAGTCCAAAGGGAAGGACGTTGAACTCGTATAACCCTTCCTCTGTGGCAAATGCTGTCTTGTGGCGGTCTTCCTCTCTCAGGGGTACCTGCCAATAGCCCTTGGTCAAATCCAGTGTTGTTATGTATTTGGCTTCCCCTATCCTTTCTATTAGCTCGTCCACCCTGGGTATCGGGAACGCGTCAAAGGTGGAAATGGCGTTTAGTGCCCTGAAGTCCATGCAAAAACGAGTGGACCCGTCAGGTTTGGGGACCATGACAATGGGGGATGACCAACTGCTCTTTGACGGTCTGATGACACCAAGTTCTAACATGCTAGCTACTTCCTTTCGCACGTCTGCTCTTTTTGCGGCTGGTATGCGATAGGCCCTTTGCTTGATGATACTTCCCCTGGCCGTATGTATCTCGTGTTCAGCTAAGTGTGTACACCCAGGTATGTCAGAAAACAAGGGGGAAAAAGGACGTAATTCCCTTAGTAGTTCGTGTTTCTGTACATCGGACAGCTCTGGATTCAGGGGAAGGAAAGCTAGAGTTGACTTCTCTCTATCTTCCGGGAATGCCAGATTGGAGGCTTGAGGAACAGACCCCAGCCATTTTTTTAGAAGATTTATGTGGAAGGTCTGTTGCCGATGGGGCGACATTTGTAACCTATAGGTGCTATTGCCAAATTTTTCTGTTACTTGATATGGGCCCTTCCATTCACTCCTAAATTTTTGAGTAGATGATGGAAGCAACACTAGGGCCCACTCCCCTTTTTCTAGAGATCTCCAACGTTTTCCTTGATCATAGTATTGCTTTTGGTGGCTCTGGGCCGCCTTCAGATTAGTAAAGGCCAAATCTCTCAGTTTGCCCAATCGGGACTTCAACTGCTGGGTATAGTCTAGTAGAGACCTTTGTTCGTTTGCCTCTTCCTTTTCCCATGCTTCCCTGGTTATTTCTAGTAGTGATCTCGGTTGCCGGCCATACAGGAGCTCAAAGGGAGAGTATCCTAGGCTACTCTGGACCTGTGATCGTATCACATACAGCGCCAAGGGGAGCATGCGGTCCCAGTTCTTATTTTCAGAACTCAAAAGTTTTTTTAGAGTGGCTTTTAGGGTCCTATTGTACCTTTCCACTAAACCATCCGTTTGTGGGTGGTAAGCGGAAGTGCGGATGTGTTGCAGATCCAGAGTCCTACACACTTCCTTCATCATACGTGAGACAAAGGGCGTTCCTTGATCCGTTAGGATCTCCCGAGGAAACCCGACTCTTGAGAACAATTCCACCAGTTTCTCCGCTACATTCTTTGTAGTGGGGGAATTTAGGGGGAACGCCTCGGGGAACCGCGTGGAATAATCAACTACCACCAAGGCATAAGTATGTCCTCTAGAGGTGCGAGGTAGGGGCCCTATCAGATCCATGCCCACACGTTCCCAGGGATTGCCGATAATGGGCATGGGCTGTAAAGGTACTGCAGGAGGTTTGTTCATATTTTTCCTCTGACAAATCTCACATTGTTGGCAGTAGGCTTCGGTTTCCTTATAAATACCTGGCCAGTAGAACAGGCGCAGAATATTTTGAGTGGTCTTTTCTGCGCCACTGTGCCCTGCGGTTAAATGTGTGTGCGCATAGAATTTTATCTGTTCCCGGAAGTCTTTTGGCACCACCAGCTGTCTATGTTCTCCCTCCTTTCCTTCCCTGTACAGCAACTCATTTTCAATGCTAAACCGGGGGAATCTTTGTGGAGAGTTGGTTGTTTGTGCTATGTGGGCTGCCTCCCACGCATTCAGAAGGGTAGGATCGTTGGCTTGTGCAAATTTGAACCCTTTGTCTATGACCCATGGTTCAGTGGATAGTAAAGCCTCTGTTGGACGCCTGTCTAATTCCCTTTTAAATAAGGCCAGGAATTGCGGGTTATCTACCCCCAAGATCAGTTCTTCCGGGAGGGATCCCACCACCCCTACCCTCACAGTGCATGGTGCTCTTCCTATGGGGTGTATGGTAATGCTTGCCAGGGGGTAGGTCTTGACATCCCCGTGAACACACCGGATGTGCACTTCTCCCTCCTGCCCTATCTGAGAAGGAAACACTAACTTCTCCCTTATTACCGATTGTCTACACCCTGAATCTAGGAGAGCTTTTACGGGAGTGTGGTTCACCCGTACCCTTACGTAGTAAGAAGGGCCCATTTCCGCTGTATACATTACAGCCTTGGGTATATATCCGACTTCCATGGGTTCTTCCATCGGTTTTCTTCTGGGGCATAAACGTGCTATGTGGCCCCACTCCCCACATTCGAAACACTGGGGTCCTTTTATAGGAGTAAAATCCGGGCGGAAAGGGCGAGTCTTCGGAGGTTCAAAAACGGCCTTCTTTTTTTCAGGTTTCGATAAAGGGGCCGTTGCTTTTGTTGGTTTGTCCGTCTCCCAGGGAAACGATCTAGGTGCTGCCCTTGTATAATTAGCCGCCATCTCGATTGCTTGGGCTGCAGTCAGCCCTGGATGTTGCCTCAACCACCTTTGTGTCCCATAGGGCAGCGCCTCCATGAACTGCTCGAGTATTATACAAGTCATAACGTCCTCTTTACTACAGGTATCAGGCCTTAGCCATTTTTCTGCCGCCATTTTGAGTCGTAGGTACAATGTTTTCGGATTCTCCCCTGTGACCCCTTTTTCTTTCCGGAAACGGAGTCTATAGGCTTCGGCATCCATGCCGAGGTGGTCCAATATCACTCCCTTGATCGCCGTGTAAGTGGAGGTACCCGACTGGTTGGCCACTTGATAGGCTGTCTGTGCTTCCCCCGTCAACAAGGGAGCAAGGAAGAAAGGCCACTTCTCCTCTGGCCATCCACAAGCACGGGCAGCTCGCTCGAAGTTTACTAGGAAGGCGTCAGGGTCCTCGCCGGTGACGTACTTCTGTAAGGACACCCCCGATGGATGCGGTCCGAAGGGCCTACGATCTACTGATATCGGGGTCCCTGGGGTCTGCACTACTTTTTGAAGATTGTCCATTTGTTGGGTCATGGTGCTGCGGAACAGGGTTCGGTCGGCATCGGCGGTACTGATTTGCTGTCCAATAGCCCATTCCAATTTCTGTTGTCCCTCGATCAGTGTTTGTATAACCTGTTCCATGATTGGATCTTGCTCGGAGGGAGACGATCCCACTTCTGACACCACTGTGGACTGGGCTGTTGGACCAAGGGTGGCGGGTGCGCCCGGTTGTGGGTCAGGAACGAGAGTAACACCAAGTTTTGGGGTTAATGAAGGTTTTATTGGGATTCCCCGATGTGACTTTATCATTAAAGTTCTCCTCGTTCGAAAAGTGAGTCTCTCTTTAGCAAATTGGCTAGGATCCGTTTTTGCGTTCTGTGTCTTCCGCTTCGTGTGGACGTGATGCACCTCAAGGTCTGGTCAGACGGCAGTCACTCGGCTCCGGTTCCCATGCAAAAGAGACCAACATAAAGGGAGCCGTTAGTTCTCCTGTCTACTGGGGTTTTGCACCTGAGGGGCCGTGTGAAGTGAGGGAGGGATTCACCGGTGACTCGTATCACTAGGTCAGTGGAGTGGTTTGGGTTGTACAGACAGTGAGGGTTACTCGCGGGGTAAAGGATACAAAAGGGGGGTTAAACGCGGGAATTCAAACACGGGTTCTGTACTTTTAAATGCGCTTGCTTCCCACCCAAGCTGCCATACGCTGCCGTACCTGTACAAGCCACGCTCCTCCCCTGGGAGAGTGGCACGGCGGCTCACGGGAACGTTGGCCTCCTGGCTCTCCGGGGAACTCCTCTTCCGCTCTTCCTCCGGGATGTTCTTCGGTCTTTTCTCGTACTCCTTCGCTGCTACTAACTTCTCTCGCGCTTTCTCCACCTCCGCTCCTCTCCTCCTCCTCCGGGGTGACGTCACACGCCGAGTAAAGCACTTCCGGGGCTTTAACCAATCCCGTACCTCTGACGTGTGCAGAGGGAGTGTTTTCCTCCTCTATGTAGGACCAGTTAAAGGCGCCGTGTTCTTCTTCCTCGTGTCCGTCCTGACCTGCGCCCCATGGATCCGTCTGTAAGGAAGGAGTAATTACGGAGTCATTTCTGGGGGTCCACCACTCCTCAGATCCCGTCAACCTCACCCCGTTACAAGAATGTTCAGTGGTATTTGAATATGTGCCTACGAAGTGGGAATGTAAGCAAAGCTGGTTTCAGAGAATATTATCCTGCACTGGCATATAAACAAATGTGTGTCAAATGTCATCATGTTTATGAAAAAAGCAAATTACCATCTTGAGTATTTAAAATTGTGATGTTTCTACCCAGGCCTATAATTTGCCCGCATAACATGATGGCATCTGAAATAACATCATTAATGACATCACTTTGCATGGCAAGTGTCATATATATTTGTGAATAAATAGTTTCAAGTTTGAGAAAACTTGCCAATTGCAGATTTGCCATAAACTGGTGTATGCCTCCATCCATATAAACTTCATATATGGACATGGATATCATAAGCAAAGCTGACATTAAGCACATAAAAATATAGGCAAATAAAAGACAATATTTTAGCTTAACCTCATGGGAAAGTGCGATTCATACGTATCACATTTTTCATCAGACTAATGAATATCAATTCCAGCAATACCAAAGTGTATCAGAAATTGGCAATAAAAGGCACAGGAATGTAAGTTGTTACTTTAACTTTTTTTGTAATGGGCTGGACATGTTTTGTTTCACACAGAATTGTGGCAGCAGTGCTGCCACTGAAATGTCATCAGCAAGCGTTGAATGTACATTAACAGTTGGACAAGATAATAACATGAGCAGTTAGACTGGGTTTTCACATTAAATTGAATATCCATTTTGCTCAGCTGAGGAAAATTCGTTCCTACTTTCCATTACTGCTATCACCTTTCAAGCACGCCAAGTTATCCTAGGATAAATTAGGGAAGGGGAGGGGTTGCACTCACCTTCACATACTAATTTAGTACAAATAATTGAATATGTGTTATTCTATCTTTTTTTAGATATGTCATGTATACTATTTTACTCTGTTCTGCACTATGTAGACATTTGAATGATTGTGGCACATGTCCATGTCGGATAGAAAAGAAATGTGTACGTTTTCCTGCCCAGTCAAACTTCAACAAGACAAAAATTAGTATATTTTGTTTACCGTTGACAATACGGAATGGTGAATATTTGGAGGAATGTGAAAACAGAAATAGTCTGGCACTTTTTTGCAGTATTCATAGAACTCTACACTATGTGATACATACCATGTCTTATGGCACTATTTGTTTGATCAATCTGTGTTCCATGTTTGTGCTGTACCATTGATTCAGATGCTCCGTCCATCACCACCCCCTTTTGTACCGCTTTTGGCCGCCATAAGTGTGGCAGGGTATGCTCAGACGTGAGTCCCTTGCTCACTTTACCACTGGATTCAAGCAAGCGGGCTGAGGGCGGCTGGAATGCCAGAAACCGGTCCTCGGAAGCTTGTTTCCGGTCCAGGGAAGACATGGCCTGGCAGTTCGGGCTGGACTGTTCCCATGAGGCACTGGGTCAGACTGATTTGCTTATAGCCATGTCTGAACTGGGGTGGCAGAGTGGGCTAAAGAACAGTGATGGATTAAACCCAGATCTTTTGACTGGGTGTGAGTGTTTGATTGATTCATATGCTCCGTCCATCACCACCCCCTTTTGTACCGCTTTTGGCCGCCATAAGTGTGGCAGGGTTTGCTCAGACGTGAGTCCCTTGCTCACTTTGCCACTGGATTCAAGCAAGCCGGGCTGAAGACTGCTGGAATGCCAGAAACCGGACCTCGGAAGCTTGTTTCCGGTCCAGGGAAGACATGGCTTGGCAGTTCGGGCTGGACTGTTCCCATGAGGCACAGGGTCAGACTGATTTGTATATAGCCATGTCTGAACTGGGGTGGCAGAGTGGGCTAAAGAACGGTGATGGATTAAACCCAGATCTTTTGACTGGGTGTGAGTATTTGATTGATTCAGATGCTCCGTCCATCACCACCCCCTTTTGTACCGCTTTTGGCTGCCATAAGTATGGCAGGGTATGCTCAGACTTGAGTCCCTTGCTCACTTTGCCACTGGATTCAAGCAAGCCGAGCTGAAGACGGCTGGAATGCCAGAAACCGGTCCTTGGAAGCTTGTTTCCGGTCCAGGGAAGACATGGCTTGGCAGTTCGGGCTGGACTGTTCCCATGAGGCACAGGGTCAGACTGATTTGCATATAGTCATGTCTGAATTGGGGTGGCAGAGTGGGCTAAAGAACGGTGATGGATTAAACCAAGATCTTTTGACTGGGTGTGAGTGTTTGATTGATTTAGATGCTCCGTCCATCACCACCCCCTTTTGTACATCGTACCATTCATGGTGCAGAATCTTTGAAGCTAAGAGCAATTTCACCCAAAACTTCATAGTTCTATACTCTGACATTTATTAAAGGATATCCCCGCATGTCCAATTTGAGTATTTTGGTTCACTCCCATCGCTAACATGCACATTTTATTTTAACTCTGTGAAGTAACCAGTAGGAAATATCAAATATAGTAACCCCCTTGTACCACACCACCCCCTTCTCTTCAAATTAAAAGTTAGTCTCACTCCTTAAAGGCTAACATATAGCTTTCTTATCTAATCATCCGCAAATGTTTTATTTAAATATTTATTTTGTTTTTGAAATAGCGCAATGTGTCTGCTTTTTCAGCGTTTCATCTTAAGAATTAGGCCTATCCACCCATATGTAGGGGTAGGGTTGAAATGGGTTGGTGCCCTTGGGTACTGAATAACTACACTTTTTTATTTTGAGAGGGATAGTACCGGCACTTCTCTAGCGAAATGCAATATTTTAAATTGGAGTGTACCAGCACTTCTCAGAAACAAGCAGGTACCCTGGCACAGAGTATCTGCACTTCTATTGTTCCATTTCAGAAGACACTTACGAGGTTTGAGGACTGACACTTCACACGAACAACGGTGAAGAGGAGATGCCATAGTGAACATTTGAAGTAAGTGACTCAAAGGAAGTAAAGAATAATATTGTCACTCAACAACCCTACTCTCAGTCCTCACTTGAGTTTTTGATGCTAAGCCTGCATATTCCTTCAATCGAAGTATGTTACTACAAACATCAAAGCAAAAATGGCAAACAATAAAAAAGCCATTGCCCCATAATGAATGAAATAATTAACGCCGCTTGCATTAAAAACACCTTTTTTTAATGCCTTCGACGGCTTTGAATAGAAATTTAGTTGTATTTATTTATTTAAGAAGGGCTGAAGCTTTGTTATGCAGCCTTTAATTGAAAGCATTTAATGTGACAGAGTACATTAAAAACACACAAACAGAGTCCCTTGCAATACATTCTGTGTAAACATGAAAATCACCGCTGCTGGCTTAAAGCGTAATCATGTGGGCCTAGTGGGATATGGAATTTGTGTGATGGTAATGAGTTATGAAACATGCTGTTTATTCTTTCTGATCGCTCCTAACAGTACAGGTTGCATGACTCACTCAGCTACTCTCTTGTCGATCACGTCCCTGAATCTAGTTGTTTGTTTCCAATGAATACAGTCATTACATATGTATATAAATCACACCACGGAATGTTACAGGTTGGCACAACATTCTAGTACGGGGCACCAGAAGGATTTGTTTTTTCTTTTGTCCCTGCTTACTAGCAGCAGGTACACCAAAGCATCCCTGTCTCTTTTGGGGAATAATGTACACTCACTGTTTTGTGTCCTGAGTTATTAAGATTTTGATTGCAGTCACTAGGTTACCAGCAAGGAAAGCTACCTTGGCATATGCTAGGGCAAGAGAGCATTCTTAAACTGGACTGGTAATAGCACAGGAACAGTGTTGTCAGAGACAAATTGTAAGTGAGTCGAACATGCACATGTTTTCAAACCTTAGATCCCATGCCCGACCCTTAAAATCAACACTGATTAACGCCCCAAACACAGCAACATGTTTCATGATAGGTCACACCAAGCAAGCTTAGCTATAATAGTAACTTACAAAGAATGACTGCTGGCATTTTTCTCCTCCGGGGACCTTCAAAATATACCGATGCTGCGCATTAAAACCTTTGAACTAAACAATTTTGTACCAGTGCTTAATTCGGAAAATAATAAGTGCACGGTCCCAAAGCTTTGCTCATAAGCCCGTGGGCGGCGTCGAGGAATGACGAGATTGCCGAATACCTAGGCTCCCACGTCATGCCACTTTCGTCCACCCACACCACTCTCTGTCCACTTATTTCACTCTTCCAGCTTTTGTATATCTTTTGCTTTCTTTCTTTGTCACTGTTGTTGTTGTATTTGTCTTCCTCCTCCTTATCTCCTTTGGTGTTTGTATCTCTCTTGCTCTAGCTTAAAGTAAGTGCAGGTCTCCTAAAAACAGTGCTGGTGGGCCCTGCCCACAACCACCAGCTCAAATTAAGCACTGGTGCCACGCCCCTTATGCTACAAATCTATGTTCAGGTATGTAAAATGAATACTGCACGATCCACACCCTTTGGGATTTCAGATAGCTCAATGACTGTGCTAAACATGCAGCACTGACAGGTATGCTGCAAAACGACCAAAGCACACCATGGAATATCACATATCATACCTAGCTCTTCCCACATACGACACATTACAGCCACACTTTTCCCAGTCATTAGCTACTGCTCTATTTGCAGTGGGAAGTTTGAGCATTATGTTGCCAAACTCAGTAGTGGCTCCTCCGCTAAGACAGAGGAGCGTCGCCCCACTCACTGCTTTGCAGCAGCGAAAGAAAGGAAAAATACAATTATAATAACTTAATGTTATTATCATTTTATTTATTCCTGCTGCGGCAGCAGGGGGCAGGCCCGGGCTGCTCTGCTCGCAGAGCAGGGGAGGAGTGGTGGGCACACTGCAGTGAGCATGACGTTTTGGCAGGCTGTCTCGGGCCGGCCAAACAGTCATGCTCACTTAGCATGTTCTCCACCCAGGCTGCATTACAGCCTCGCTGGAGAACATGCCCAGGTCCCCTGTCCCCGTCTGAGCACTGAATATGGCACTCAGACCAATCACAACGCTGCACTGCAGCATTGTTATTGGCTCAGGGGAGCCATTGTGATTCGTTCAGGGGAGCCTGGCTGCTTCCGGTTCAGCGGATGCGGAGGAGAGACAACGTGGGACAGAGCGGCGAGGAGGTAGGAGTCTTTTTCTCTTTTTACACTCCCTTTCCCCACCACCCCATATGCATGCCAGCCACCGCTGGCCAAACTAGCTGCATTTGTGCGCTGTGGCGTTGTGAACCCCGTCTTAGCAGTTTAAGTGGGGGTATAGTTTCACATAGGCCTCTGCAGCGCTGCACAAACATTCTCATAATCACTCAAAGGAGCAAAGAAAAATAAATCATGGGTGAAAAGAAAAGAATTGAGTGCAAGGGTGTATAGTTGAGAGGGTGAAAAGATGAATAGAAGTTTGAAGGATCAGTTGGTGAAAGGATGGAAGAAAGGGGAAGGATTGCTGGAGAATGGGTAGGCGGATGGAAAGATTGACAGAAGACTGAAAGCTGAATGGCTGGAAGAGTGAATGGATGATAGAGTGAAAGGATGACAGATCTATGTGTTAAGTGAATGGCCATTTGGTGGATGGATAAATGGAAAAGTGAGAAGGTGGATGGATGGATGGTTAAAATAATTGATATGTGAACAGATGGAAGGATGCAATTTCAATGGATGGTTAGAAAATGAAAGGATGGTGGGATGATGGACAGGTGAAAAGATGAAGGATGTGTGGATGGAAAGGTGACAGAAAAGTTTCCCTGAAGGTTACACGATCCTGTGTTGTCAAGGTCATAATCACCTCAGCAAGCTTGAGACCTCTATGCTCCATTTTCGAGAATGCAGTAAAACCATTTTACTATTATGACCTCACAATACTAACACCCACCATCTTTCAAATATACATGATGCATGTACTAAATACATTACTATACTAATCTTATATTTCTATCAGAGAGTACAACTTTATTCCTGATGAGTGCCACTGGCAGTGGGTTGCATAGGCAGAAACATGTTGACCTTGGCTTGTGGTTAGAATTCTTCCCTGCTTTACTGTTGCTCTGCCACCAGGGGATTCAATAACATCTCTCTATTCCTCTCATTATGCAGTTTTAACTCACATACAGTTTTCCTCTTCCCCTCACACCCAGACAGACCAGACTGGTAACATAGCAAAGCAGTTGCCATTTATTCCCGCATAAGTGCTCCAATAAATGGATCGGTAGTAATTTGTACCTCATTCCATTGAATAGTTACCAGGAGGGGCTTGTGATGAAGCATGCCACTAACTGGGTGGATGAGCAACTTTCTTCCTTAAACAAGGAAGGTTTTGTTAGTTCAAGACACACTTCCTTGTGGTGTGCCAAGACTTACACATTATAGGCATGCAGTTCTTTTGTGGTTAATTTTAGTGGAGGAGGTTGTACTGACTACCTTTAATCCATCTGGCCCTTTGGTGTGATGTAAATTGAGTGCAGAAGGATAAATGGACAGATGTAAGGGTGATGAGAACTATTAAAGGAAGAGTGGGACTTACTTTCTTCGTTCGCTCTGTGTCATTAGAGGTTTGGATCAAAGCGGCGGTATTTTAATTGTATGGCTAGTACCTTGGTTGTGCCCTATATGAATGCTAGACTGCCTAGCATCCCTGCTAGCTGCATTTCTTTAGGAGGTAAAGACAGCCTGGGTTTGATTCCTAGGCTTAGAATTGTTATTACTATTTGTATTGCATATTTTATCAGACAGATGTACATTAAAAGGAGTGAACAATTTCAACCTACTTTCCTTTAGATTACAGTAGATAATAGTTAATTATTTAAAATGTTCTAATACAAGTAGGGAAGGAAATGTAACAGTAGGAGAATATAGAAATGATTGTTTATCACAGTATGTAGGTCACCAATATCAAACTGCACATACATCTACTTCGCAATCCCGGCTACAATTATATATTCGAGCTAGGTCTATGTAGGTGTAACGGCCGGATTCTCGGACCAGATAGGATCAGCTCCTCAGAGCACCACCAACCCAGCCGGAACGTAATCACCTCCCTCCTCAGGATGTATTTACAATAGGTATCTATGCCTTGTACCTAAGGATGGGGAAATTAGCAATATACATGCATAGGTTTTCTACAATATCACACTCACACCAATTAGTCTCGCGGCAGCTTAGGCCCAGACTAATCTACCCTGGGGCAGTTCTGATTAGTTACCATTACACACTGATCACAGTCAGTGCCCACCCGACAAGCCAAAATCCTGCGTGTCTAGACACAGTCTCCTCCCTGGTGTTCTCTCACTTACATCCCGAGCCGCAATCCTGCGGATCTAGGCACCAGTATCCTCCCTGGTGTTCTCATTACTTACATCCCAAGCCGCAATCCTGCGGGTATCGGCACCAGTTTCCCGCCTGGTGTTCTCATTAACGCCGCTTACCAATGACGATCACTTTCCTATGAATACCCTTGGAAGGAATCTTTCATTGGCTACTAGGGATATGATACTACAATATTATAGATCACACAACAGTTTACCGAATTAGATGATGTACAATCTATTCTCCACTTCAGGGGCCCCTCTCTCCCTCATTGCTCAGTCACTCCTTACCTGACCGGGAATTACATTCGTTCATGAAAACAATGCCTGACTAGAAGAACAGGTTACCCTGATTGAACAAGAATATGAGGCACATGCTGGTTCACTAAGAACTGGGGCACTTTATTACAATGATCATAAAAACACAATACTATACTATAACATATATCCTGCAAAGGAAAGTAAAAGGTTAGAATGTGCACACTATGAGACAAAGACTGACATCACCTTATTAATGTGAAGTCTGGATTCAGCAGTCATCAAGGTTCCCTTCTCGTCTGTGCCTTGGCTCGTCTTAAGGTTACACTTCTGCAGTCACGGGTACACGTCTGCACCACTATGCTCTGTCTTTTCTGCTTCCCTCCAAGTCACTGGAACCTTCCTCTTTATTAGCTGCTTTCTCTCTCTGGCTGTTCTGCGCTACTCCTCTCTCCTCTCAATCACGGACCATCTTCATTTCTCAGCTTCACTCTTATAACTCAGTTTCAGCCACTCTGGTATTCGTTCTCTTGACTAACTGCTTCATTCGGAATGCTCCGATCTTATAGGTCAAAGCTCCACAGCTGCTCCAACTAAAATAACTTCAATCTTTCTAAGAGAGTATCAGCTTCTTGGGTCTTTCTCGGACTTCAAAATGGCGACTGTCTGCCTGGAAAATAATTAATGGCATTGATGCTAACAGCTAGCTGCCGCCTACAGACTGATGATTCACTGCCTCATGCTTTCACTAATATGGAAGCTTGTTCCTTCATGGAAAGTTACCGCCAGTAACCTGCCGCCCACCAAATTCTTGTACCTCCCCGTACCAAGGACACGTTCCCAGACGGCCGTCCTGATGTTGTGTCTTCGGAATGGAGAAAAATACAGTCTTTCGATAAGGGCCAGCCTGAGCCGGTTCTCTCCAAGCGAACAACACCTCGTAACTAAAACATTACATTTGACCTAAAAGCATCTCAAGCTGCCGGGGCAGAAAGCAAGATGGAGTCTCTCCCGTTTGAGGCCTACAGGGCCCGAAATAAGCATAACTCCGTAGAAGGTATACTAACACTCTTGCAAAAGGACGGATTATCACTAGTACTAATGAATCTATCCCCTAACATAAGTTTATAAGCCCTGATCTACGGAAAAGGGTACCGAAATACATTACTATGCCTTGTGAATAGGCCCTGTCTATGGTTCTAATCCTTGCACTAGAATGATAATAGACTGGAGTCACCTCCAATCATCTTCTTCTCACAGGAGGGCCAAAAAAGTCAGTCAGAACACTTCACCCTTGACTTTAGTCTATTAATCATTCGTTAAACGGAACTCACATCTGTGGAAGAATAATAAGAGACAAAACTAACTGATCTATTCCTCGTGCCGAATCTACAGTATTGAAGTAGGGAAGGAATGCACTGAATAAAGCAGCAAATAGGCACTAAAATACTAATAGCAATCATAATACCCCCTAATATCTGTCGTAAGGAATGTAAGTCAGGTAACCAATTGAAGAGCCAGTCAAACCAACCCTGGTCAATGTGTTTTCTAACTTCTTCAGTCAAGTCATGAAGTTTGTCAATATGAGCCTGAATGGATTCAGTATGATCAGACAGGTTAAAACAGCAAAGACCTTCAAAATCAGAACAATCATGTCCATGTTTAAGTAAAAGATAATCGATAGCAGCACGGTTTTGTAAAATAGCTCTACGTTCACCCTGGGCATCTAATAACATATCAGATAAAATGGTAGAAGTGTGATTAATCGACTTGACCATCCAGCAGGCCATTTTCCCTATTGATTTGGCATTATAGACAGCCAATGCTGGGACACCAATAACCGAAAAAGCTAAGGTAAGGTCTTCAGACTTGGAATAAAGATGTAAGGAAGAATCACAATCCTCATGTAACATCATAGCATCACGAACTATACGGGAATAGGTATTAGGATGTGAAGAAAACATTAATAAACTCAGCCTAGTGATGGCACATGGACCTCCGGAAATATTTGCGGGAATATAGGGCCAAGAAGTGTTGCCACAGGAAAAAAGCCAACCAGAAGGTAGCAACATTGTGGGATAATGGCTAGGGGCAACTACTATACTCTTACAGGTCATATTATTTTTAACAGAAGTACATGACTTTGGAGGTCTTCAGGAACACAAAGTTCGTTCATGAACTGAAAAAGAAGTTGCTGCCTTAAGCTTCAACCGTACACATTCAGTAATTGCATTAGGATCACAAGTAAGGAAAAAACACATATCACCCTGTGTGATATTATGTGTAGTGATTTGGGAATGAATCGGGGGCGTTGAGTCTGAAAGTATAGGAAATAGAGGGCAGTATTCGTGTGCGGCGAAATCACCAAGAATTACATTGGGCCAGGCATTTGATATGTTAAAAATATGCATTAAGGTTTCTAACGAAGCGGGGACAGCAACCAAACAGGTCGCTAGAATGCCAGTCACTGAACGCATCGGTGTCAGGCAAAAATGTGGAGAATTGGTAACTCGTTTAGCTAAAGTAGTCCAAAAGTTAGATGATGAATCCCACGCAGCAAAGGAACGCGGTACTCGGGTTTTCGAATCAACCAAAGTCTGTGGGTTCCCTCCTTTCCCGACATAGAAAGCCAAAAGGAGTCCAACGCCGGCACATCCTGCAGCAACAGTCCAGAGAGTGATCTGAAAGAAAATCAAATACAGGCATTATTCATTCTCGTAGGTAACATTTGTCAGCCGGGACAGCTTCCCAGCTATCTTTCCCTGGTCTCATTACTAGAATGGTATTGTCATGACCGGTTGCAATGATTTCAGCTTGTTCAGGGGGATTTTTAGGCGATTGCACCCATATTCTCGCTCCAGGATTATCCGTAGAGCCAAATCGTTTCTGTCCTCGCACAGTTAGCAACGTTGGGGTAGTGCCTTTCTGAATCTCACCACTGAAAACAGGCATAATGCGCAATTGAGCAACTCGGTCAGTCTTTTGAATTGATAAATCAACCTCACTGCTGTTCAGCAGGAGAACCTTAATCTCTCCCTGATAATCGCTGTCAATGACTCCACCGAGTACTTGAATGCCTTTTAAGGCCAGGCCCGATCTAGGGGCAATCAGTCCAAAATTTCCCGTTGGTATACAGACACCAACACCGGTTTCAATGATGACTCGGTCTCTACTCTTAATCACAATGTCATTCATAGCATGCAGGTCCAAGCCTGCGGAACCTGGGGTTGATCTGCATGGAGCCAGTGCTCCGGGGGAAATTTCCCAATACATTACAGTATTGCCAACGGAATTGGGTTTTGCATCAACAGTTGGGGGAAACAAACGCATTAAAGGAGATTTAGCATTCAAAAAGGGACGATTGTTCAAAATTAACAGTGCTTGGAACAAATAATCTCTCTAATTCTTATATTTATTGTCAGTCAATTTCCGCAATTGTTCTTTTAGCAAACCATTCATTCTTTCAATAAGGCCTGATGCCTGTGGATAGTATGGTATATGAAACACCCATTCAATGTTATTTTCCACACAAAATTCCTGTACCAATCTTCCACGAAAGTGGGATGCGTTGTCAGATTGAATTTGAAATGGAACACCATAATAGAGCATAATCAATTCCAATGTTTTAATGGTATTCACTTGGGTAGCTTGTTTACAAGGAAAGGCCACTAAAAGGCCACTGTAGGTATCGACAATTGTACAAACATATTGGCAATTTTTACTCATAGGGAGTTGACCAATATAGTCAATCTGCCAAATCTGAGCGGGCAATTTTCCTCGATGTAAATGACCTCTAACAATTTGTGGTACTTTTCGTTGTCTGGAATGTTGACAGATGGGACAATGCAAAAGGGTATCTTTAATGAAATCTAAAGGAATATAAATTCCTCGATCTGCGGCCCACCTGCTAGTGGCTCTCTCTCCAAAATGTCCTGCTTTCTGGTGGGCCCATTTCGCCAATCCCGCCAAATCAGAATCTTGCATATCCACCACTGCCTCAGCAATTTTAGATTTCTCATCTGCAATGTTATGAAGGAATTTGTCAAGGGAGTCTATGGGGGTATGAGCATCCACATGAAACATTGTCACAGTACTCTGTGGGAGCATTTCCCAAATTTCTTGCCATAATTCTTTTCCCCACAGTTCTTTTGAATGCAATTCCCAATTATGAGAATGCCAAGTTGGTAACCAAACTGCCAGTCCATTAGCAGTGGACCAGGAATCAGTAAAAATATGACATGTGCCAGGTAATTCCTGCTTCAAAACTTGATAAACTGCATATAATTCAGCGAATTGACTAGTCTTTCCTTCACCGGTTGTACTCAGCAACTTTTGTGTGATCGGATTATAGGACACTGCCTTCCAATGCCGTTTCTCTCCTATGAACCTTGCCGAACCATCCGTAAACCACACATGTTTTCTGTCCTCCATGGACAAATCATCAAATGGCTTACCCCACTTAACAGGAGATTCCTGTACTACAGGTACAGAGCAATCACTTCCAGTCTCAATCGATGGCGCCTGCGCCACTTGCTCATGTAAAGATGCTACACCTTTCGGACCCACAAGTGCCCTATCTTGAATGTACCACTTCCATTTAATCACACTCGCTTCTTGAGCATGTCCAATTCGATGAGTTTTCGGCGAACTCAAAACCCACTGCATAATAGGAATT
Organism: Lissotriton vulgaris; assembly: GCF_964263255.1. Classification (NCBI taxonomy): domain Eukaryota; kingdom Metazoa; phylum Chordata; class Amphibia; order Caudata; family Salamandridae; genus Lissotriton; species Lissotriton vulgaris. Next base: position 648,260,790 of record NC_141698.1, on the reverse strand, counting down.
TCAGGTCTCAAAATCACATCATGACCCAAAGTCAATTGCTCGGTATCCACCAGAGCCCAATAACACGCAAACAACTGTTTCTCAAAAGGTGTATAACGCTCACCAGCCTCAGGTAACTTTTTGGTCCAAAAACCTAACGGTACTTTTTGTCTGCCTTGTTTTTGCCACAGACTCCAATTTGCATAAAGACCTTGCACGGACACATTTAAATGCACATCACCCTCGCACACAGGCCACAGATCCAAAGCATACTGAATCGCTTCTTTTGCCAGATTGAATGCATTTTGCTGTGGTTCGCCCCATTCAAACACATTCTTTTTGCGAGTGACTCGATATAAAGGGGCCAGTATCTGACTCAAATGTGGGATATGCTGACGCCAAAAGCCAAACAAGCCAATGAAGCTCTGGGCTTCCTTCCTGTTTCTTGGGACTGCAAAATCTCAAACTTTTTGTTTAACCTGTGGAATCACCTCTCTGTGACCCTCATGCCAATTGATGCCTAAAAACTTTACACTTTGGGATGGACCTTGTAACTTATCGGGATTAATTTACCAACCTTTCTCACGTAAGCACTCAAGGGTTTGATCTAATTGGGTCTGAACTTGATCTTGTGTTTCACCTTGAATCAAAATGTCGTCAATATAATGACACATCTGAATTTGCGGGTGTACAGATACTTCGGACAAATGTTCCGCCACCAGCCGGTGACAGATTGTAGGACTATGTACATAGCCTTGGGGAAGACTTCTAAATGTCATTTGACGTCCATTTCATGTAAAACTGAATTGTTCCTGACACTCGGGGGCAATCGGAATTGAAATAAAAGCATTAGCAATATCAATTGACGCATACCATGTACCTGGATGCTTTTGGATTCTTTCAATTAAAGTAATAATATCCGGTACTGCAACAGTCAAAGGGGGTGTATCTTTGTTCAGCTCGCGATAATCAACAGTCATGCGCCAAGAATTATCACTCTTACGCACCGGCCAAACGGGATTATTCCAAGCAGAAGTAACCGGAGTTATAACTCCTGCATCAACCAAATCCTGAATAGTGGCACTAATCTCTTCATGGCCACCTGGGATACGATATTGCTTCTGAGAAACAATTTTTGTAGCCTGAGGGGTTTTTATGGGGGGCATTCTTAAACGACCAACCCGTACGGGTCTGGACGATGTATAATGTTTAGTTCCAAATTGATAACAGCCGTCATCTAAATGCAAAATCATTCCTTTTAGAATGACAATTCCAATGATATACTCCAAAAGTGGTACAACTAATACAGAATATTCTTTTCGGGGAATTCTGCCTATTCTCATTTCAAGTGTAGTTTGCACTGCAGGAGTTTCCTTTCCACCTAAACCAGTAATTGTGAAAAATTGACCTTTGAATTTCTTTGATTTTCCATGAATAAGAGTGGCCTCCACTCCTGTATCTACCAATGCTCGGGCCCTTTGGATATTACGATGTTTCCAAAAAATTTCAATATCTACATAGGGTCTATTGTCTCTGTGAGCCCACCTGCGTACGGGAGCTTGACCTATTTTCTAGTCATTCTTACTACGTTCTGTCAACCAAGACAAATCAGGGTAAATGCTCTCATGTTTTTTGGGTATTAAAACATCATGTTCATATCCATCTCCATTACGAAATGGATTCCTGTCATCTGTATGGTACTGTGAGTTACGATCGGAAAGTCTGTGTCGATCCTCCCTTCTCAACTCAGGGGACTGATCCCTTTCATCTCTATATCTGGTGTAGACACGATCATCTCTCCCCCTTTCTTTTTCCCCCTCTCACCCCCTCTCCTTCTCATAACGAGGGGACACATCACGCTCATACCGCCGTTCACCACGACGATCAGAATCCACAGGACGCCTGTCGTCACCACTGTCATCAGAACAACCGCGATCACAATCATTCTTACGCATACGACGGGCACCCTCCTTACCATCCAAACCACGCTTGCGAAACATCTCCCATAGGCGATTATTAGGTTCACCATCAATGTCCTCCTTTTTCACACCGTCATTCAAAAGTGCAAGAAACATATCACGTCTATAGAATTTATAATCTCCAGCAGTACGACCCTCCGGTCGAGACTGTCTCTCAGGTTTAAACCAGTCACCCAATTCACCAAGCTGACGGACAGATTCAAGCACCATAGATAGAGCATTGCCAGTTTGATTAATTAACAAAGTCATCATAACCTACTTATAAGCAACAGGGGAAGAACGGATAATGCGATTCCGCACAGAAGATGTCAATAAACCATCCAACAACCTGTCAGCAGTACTGAGAAAAATCGCAGTTTTCATCACCTCCTCTTTCAATTGCTGCGCCGCATCGCGCAAAGTATACCACGGTTTGTCATTCACAGGACAATCAGATTCAGTAGGATATTTATGGTTACAGCCATCAGTCGCTAACTGGAGTAGACTAATCTGGCCAGCACCGTTAAAAATACGAAAATGATCTTGTACAGTTGAATCGGAACTCAAAGAGAAAAATTTCAAGGCATCTCCTGCATCTAACATAATACCTGCAGAGCCCAATTCATAAAGGCGCACCATCCACGTAAGCAAAGCCTCACCAGGCCACTGTCGAAATCGTTGTAAAATGTCACTAACTTCTTGTTGAGTAAAATCTTCCAAACTATCCAAAGCAATACCATTCGGATTACCAGGAGCTTGTTGTAGCTTACGACGAAAAACCGGATGTGCAGAAACCTCTGGACGGGCATCCGAAGAAGCCCGATCCATAGGTTTAGAAGAACAATCAGGACGAGAAACGCCATTAGAATGGGAAGAGCGACCACGGTTAACGGAATCATCATTTTTGTCACAAGAAGTAGATTTACAGTCACGTCCGGAGCGAGAAGATTTGCGCCTGTCAGACTCCTCAGCCGAGGAACCTGAATCATTCGAGTCCCAGATATTACCATCCCATTCATCGGGGTTCCAATCCAGTCCGGCTTTCGCCACGACCAGACGCACTTTCCGTTTACAAACATGACCGCGACGATGCCTATATTTGTACTTCGCAATGCGAACAGCAGCCATTTCGGCAATGGTCTGATAAGTTTCAAGCTTGACGGCAAGCTACTTATTTTGACATCGCAAAAGAGTATGCGCATTTTGCACTTCAACAAACTTTTCCTCCATGTCCACAAATCGTTGCTGTAATTTGACAAATTTCTCATGTAAAATTCTGTATGCAGTCAAAATAATCCAACCTCTGCGCCCTTAAATAGGAAACTCCTCACCCTTCACTACTGGTCCCTTTTGTAAGCAAGAAATCACATCAGCCGGCTCCGCCAGCTCCAAACAAGAAGTCCAATTCTCACTCAAACCAGTAGAGTCGGCCCACTCACGGGCCAAGACCTCGTAAGGTGTCGACGGTTCCCTTCTCGTCTGTGCCTTGGCTCGTCTTAAGGTTACACTTCTGCAGTCACGGGTACACGTCTGCACCGCTATGCTCTGTCTTCTCGGCTTCCCTCCAAGTCACTGGAACATTCCTTTCATTAGCTGCTTTCTCTCTCTGGCTGTTCTGCGCTACTCCTCTCTTCTCTCAATCACGGACCATCTTCATTTCTCGGCTTCAATCTTATAACTCAGTTTCAGCCACTCTGGTATTCGTTCTCTTGACTAACTGCTTCATTCAGAATGCTCTGATCTTATAGGTCAAATATCCACAGCTGCTCCAACTAAAATAACTTCAATCTTTCTAAGAGAGTATCAGCTTCTTGGGTCTTTCTCGGACTTCAAAATGGCGACTGTGTTGTAACTAAAGTGAACGCTTTACTTTTCCCCTGTTCTCTTCCTTACCCCCCTCCTTGTTATCTCATGATGGTACATTCCCCTGGACAGCCGGGCGCTCGCTGTGGAATGTTGACACAGCGACCCAGGCTTCCAGGTTGTCAAGCTGACGGCAGTCTGCAGTGTTTTACTTACTAATAAATATGTAAGCTGAATACTTTGGCTCACATTTACTACATTTTCCTGGCGACGAGGGTTCGGAAACTGATCCAGGGACAGTGACTGTCGTTTCCCTGGGAAATTTAATGCTTGTCAACTAATAGAGGATAAAGAAAATAAAACGGAGCCTGTGACTGAAGTAAAGACAGGAGCGACTGTCTTATGCTGGCTGTCAAGAAGCGGTGTGAGCTTTACAAGTAAGGAAATAGCGCTGCGAGATATTGAGGCACAGAGAAGATTAAAAAAAAAAAAAAGAAGAAACACTGTTGTGGTAGAGGCTTTCGACCTGGGTGCCACGACAGGCATCACGCAAGCACCGCGCTGGGGAATTGCAGGATATGCGGGTGAAGTAGGAGCGTTTCAGGGCTGGTGACATCGTTATACTCGGGTGCCGGGTCGGGCACACATGGTGGATTGAGGAAATATTTGACCCGTTATCCAGCCTCATTGATCGCATCCTGCACCCCCTTGAATGAAGGAAAGGCGGACAACTAACCCAGTTCAAAGTTAGTGGTGACGAGGTGTCCTGGTTCCGCGCGGTGAGGCGCTTTGTTCCTCCTCACCCCGCTAGAAGCTCCTGCGCGCGAGAGCCTCGTGACGCGCGGTGTGGAGTGAGGTAGCTTCAAATCACCCTGGGCTTCGTGCGCGCTCCACTAACGGAGTGACGGAAATCATCACTCACCAAGTAGCGCACTCACCGGCAGTTCCCTGACGCGTCGGTGCAGTTTGTGCCCACTTCTAGCTCTGGTGTGAGTTCCAGCTGAGCAGCTGAGGTGTTGGAAGGGGCTGCAGGCCCGGGGCAGACACGTCTTAGGCAATTTCCAACTCGGATGTTCGATGCCGGCCTGACAGGAACTGCTCTGAGGAGAAATCGGCACATAGGAAGCTCCCGCCTGTAGGAAGGGAAGAAGGCTATTTCATTGGACACAGCTCCTCGACCTGTGGAAGCAGAAAGGGGACTGCAGGGATTTCTTTGCTAATGTTATTTTTCTAGGTACATTTCACGAGTATCACGTGTCTAGTGGGAAGTTTGAAGGCTTAAGGTATTTACCAGTGCATGCTATTTCATGAATAATCACAGACAGTGGCAGTGAGTCCCTTGCACATCTCTGTGGTGATTGTTGGTGTCAGTAAATATTAAATAAACTAAGGGTTTCAGGAATTTTATGGCAATGGCAGGAGCAGGAATGAGCCAACCCCCACCTTTCCTCAATGAGTTAGGAGAGCCAGATATTCCTTGGAGGAGATGGGAAGGTATCTTCAAGTCGTACTTGATAGCTATTGGGGGTAGCAACTACACTAATGTACGTAAACAACATATATTACTACACAATTTAGGCACACATGGGAGGAAAGTTTACGAAGATATTACGGGGAGATTGATTGAGGATGAAGAAGAGGTTGTGGAGGAAGGTGTCAACGTTTATGAAAGCACGCTGAGGGAATTAGCGGCACACTTTAAGGAGAAAATAAATGTGGTGATGGAAAGGCATAAGTCCTTCAAGAGAGTGCAGAAGAGGGAGGAGAAAGTGAGCAATTATATAGCGATGTTGAGAGGGTTGTCAGCCACATGTGAGTTTGGTCAACTCACAGACTCGTTAATAAGAGACCAACTGGTGAGGTGCACCAATGACACTAAGATACAAGAGGAACTACTTACTAAGAACCCAAATCTTGAGGAAGCAATAAACATAGCAAAAGGGCTAGAACACACGGCACGTTGCATGAGGGAAATGAAAGCACCAGAAGGGTCAAACAGAGAGAGTGAGACAGTTTGTAAAGTAGGGGATAAGAGTAAAGAGATCATTCGCAGCAAACCAAGTTCCTCTGTGTGCTATAAATGTGGTAGTCCCAATCACTTGGCCAATAACTGGAAATGTCCGGCAAGGAATGTACAGTGCAGAAAATGTAACAGGTGGGGGCATTTCTCAAAGGTGTGTAAGGCCCCAGGAAAGGCAGTGCATGTTATTGAGGAGTCACCCCAGGAAGAGGAAAGGGAAAAGTCTTATGTTTTCCAAGTGGGGGATGAGGAAGATAACTGTGAAGAGGTTTACCCCAAGTGTGATGTCTTACTAGATGGTGTGAAGTTTAGCATGTATGCAGATTCATGTTCCCCATATACATTAGTAGACAAGAAAGTGTTTGATGACAAATTTGCCAATCGTCCTGTAAAATTGTTGCCACCTGACATCAGTCCCAAGGGTTACAACGAGGGGAAAATCCCCCTGGAGGGCATGTTGACTATGAGAATCTCATTTAAAGATAGACACACAGTAGGAAAGGTGTATGTGTCCACGAGGGGATCGACCTTATTGAGCTGGAAACATCAGAAGCAGTTGGGGATCACCCTAGATCCAAACAACAGTGAACAGGTACTGTTAATTGATCCTGTAGGGATAACAGAGGATCTCACCCAAGAGTACAGAGAAGTGTTCAGTGATAGGATGGGAGTATTTAAGAACTACATGCACAAGATAGTGTTAAAGGAGGGGGCTGTACCAGTAGTGCACAAGACTAGGTCCATACCATTGCGCATGAGAGAGCCCCTCCAGCAAGAGCTTCAGAGACTAGTCAGTGAGGGGGTCATTACAGAAATTGAAAGCTCAGCCTGGCTAGCCCCGATTGTCATCATGGCCAAGGATAAAGGGAACAGCATAAGACTATGTGTGGACCTGAGGGACCTGAATGCGAATATCCTTGTGGACAGGTTTCCTCTTCCCAGAATAGGAGAGATGCTAAGCACCATAAGGGGGGCCAAGTATTTCAGCGTGCTGGACCTATCATCCGCCTATTATCAAATCAAGCTCCATCCGGATTCCCAACTACTAACGGCGTTCACAACTCCCTTCGGGAATTTCAAGTTTCAGAGAATGCCATTTAGCTTGGCATCAGCAGCTGCTGCTTTCCAAAGGGTCATGCAACATGTGTTACAAGACTGCAGGAACACCATCTGTTTTCAGGATGATATACTTATCTTTGGAGGTAGCGAAGAAGAACACAATGAAATGGCTAGAAGGGTCTTGGAAAAGTTGAAAGAGGTAGGCTTCACCACGAAACCATCCAAATGCAAACTAGGTGTGAGTTCGGTGGACTACCTGGGACATACTTTATCGGAAGATGGCATCAAGCCAAAACTTGACTTAGTGAAGGCAGTGGAGGCTGCCCCCAATCCCAAGAGTAAAGAGGACATACTTTCTTTCCTAGGCTTGGCTGAATATATGTCCAAATTTATCAAGGATTTTGCAATGGTGTCGCAGCCGCTAAGAGACCTGATAAAGAAGGACAGTGTTTTTCTTTGGGGAAAGGAACAAGAAATGTCCATGAAGAGCATAAAGAAGGCTATCATCGAAGCCCCATTTATAGGGAAGTTTGATCCTAATGGTTCAACCATCATCTCTACGGATGCAAGCAACAGAGGCATCGGGGCAACTTTGGCACAAAGAGAAGGCAGCAAGATAAATGTGATAGCCTTCGCATCAAGAACACTCACATTGTCCGAGAAAAATTACTCGACCATAGAGAAGGAGGCTCTAGCTGTTTATTGGGCCATTTGTCACTACAAATTTTTCATTTGGGGAATTCCATTTGAAGTACAGACTGACCACAAACCTTTGGTTTCCCTGTTCACCAAGAAGGACATGGAAAGCATGACGCCAAGGATAGCGAAATGGGCAGTAGGCCTACAAGCCTATAACTTCAGAGTATCCTACATACCCGGACAACAAAATAGGGTTGCAGACTTCCTGTCGAGAGCTCCCGCAGAAGGTGAAGAGGAAGAGGAAGTGAGGGGTAGCTCGGTCTTAGAGGTGCGTCTTGCAGCAGTGGAAAAGGAGTCATGGGAAACACAGATGGAACAAGACGAAGTTTTGAAGAAGGTGAGGAGTTTTATACTATCTGGATGGCCCAAGAAATGCAAGGACATGGAGACAGAGATCCAGCCATTTTGGAATGTGAGGGAAGATCTGTCGGTGGAAGGTAATTTCATACTTAAGTCAGGGAAATTAGTCCCTCCAGAAAACTTAAGAAACAAAGTAGTGGAACTGGCCCACGAGGGACATCTAGGAAGAAGCTTGTGCAAAGCCAGACTTCGTGCAGACTACTGGTTTCCTACAATGGACAGAGAAATGGAGGACAAGGTGCGAGATTGCTACGCATGCGCTCTGAGTGACAAAACCAAAATCACGAGAAGAGCACCGCTGTCACCGGTTGAAGTACCGGAGGAGCCATGGAGCAAGTTAGGCTTTGATATAGCAGGTCCCATCCATGGCAAAGGACCCCAAGATTGGTAATTATTGGTTTTAGTGGACTACTTCTCAAGCTGGATAACCTGCAAGACCGTCCACAGCGTGAGCACCAAAATGATAATAGATTTCCTGAAAGAGGTGTTTGCACAAGAAGGTATACCCTCAACTCTGGTGACCGACAATGGTGTGCAACTGATCTCGGAAGATGTTGCCAGCCTCAACATAAACGAACAGGTCACACCGGACTCTGGTAGTAAACCTCTTTCCACAAACGGTGCTCTCGACGATACTGAAAAAGGACGGGTGGACACATATTCAGATTGTGTTATTCTGACCTGTGCTTAACAAAAAAGCGAGCACTATTTCAATCGCGTGCTATCATTCCCCAGCGTTGACAACTATATAGCGACAAGCATACCTCTTTCACTGCTGCTGCAGGCTTTGGCTTTACAAACAAACTCTCGCCTTAGTTCTCGGACTCGCTCGTGATCCCACTAAAAAATAAAAGAAAACAAGTTCTAACTAAAGCGCAACGCCGAGAACCACATCTACCTTTGGGTATCGTTTCATGAAAGTATCTACCTGTGCTCCACTCCGTGATAAACTGTCGTCGGTCGCAACTTCTTCGTGGAATCCCGGCAGTCGGTAAACAAACCGGTCCTACCGCAACTAATAAACCCACCTACAAAAATGACGGGCCAATCACACGCTCGAGGTAAAAACTAAAGATGGACTGAGAAACTAGGAAGATTCTCCGGAGAGAACCCTGTGGGCGCCATATTAAGATGGTCAAAATTGTGAAAATTAGAGTGTGATAAAGATCACGAAATGAACAAAGCAAATGTGTAATGTATGAACTACAGGTTGTAAGAGTACATATTCATAAATGACATTTAACAATCGGCCTCAGTGCAAGCTCATACGTGCAATATCACAAGTAACAACTCAAATCGACACGATCATTGATCCCTTTGGGATCTTGTGTTTGCAATCTCTTGATCCAATAAATTTCTCTTTGTAATAGAGTTCTGGTCATGCTTTTTCCGGGTGTTGGAGTCACCATTTCTAAGATCTGGAATTTTAGTTGGGCAATGGTATGTCTGTTTGTGTCCCAATGCACTGCCAGGCTGCTGTTTGCATTCTTGTTCCGTATGGTGCTCTTGTGCTCTGAAATCCGTATTTTCACTTTTCTCTCGGTTTTCCCTACATATAGGAGACCGCAGGGACATTTGATGGTATAAATAACGTTCATGGCATTACAGTCCGCATTTATCCTGAGAGGAATAGTTTCACCCGTGTGCGGGTGTTTTACTGAGTCCGTGACCATCACATTGTTGCAATGAATGCAATTTTGACATTTTTTCATCCCTTTGAAGTTGGTTGGAGTCCTAGTGGTATTGGATTTCAGTAATTGTTTGATGTTATGAGACCTTCTGTAGGCAAAGATGGGTTTGTGTATAAACAATTCCTTAAAATCAGACTCATTACTCAATAGATCCCAGTGGGACATAATGCTTTTTTTGATCTCCTGTGAGCAAGTTGAAAATTTGGACACGAACACCTGGCGAAGTGGTTGCTCTTTTGTTCTTTTGGTTAACAAAACTTCCCTGGGTAATTTATCAACCTTGTCCTTAGCCGTCTGTAGTACATTGGCGGGGTACTTTTTGGACGCATATTTGCTGCAAATGGTATTGATGTTTGTGTGTAGAGACTCCTCTTGTGAACATATCCTTTTTGCCCTTAGCATCAGGGAAAATGGTAAATTGTTGATGAGGTTCTTGGAATGAAAACTGTTGTATGCTAGGGCCGTGTTCTTATCAGTGGCCTTGTGAAAAACCTCTGTTTCCAACGTGTCTTTACCCAGTTTCACTAGTACATCCAGATATGGAATAGCCTTATCATCAATAGTGTGCGTGAATTGTATGTTCTCATCACGTGTATTCAACTCAGATATTTTTTGTTCAAGCAACCTAGTGGAATTCTGCCAAATCAAAAAAATGTCGTCGATGTAACGACAATATAGAACAATGTTGTCAATCCAATCTCTATCATTCAAAAGGAATTGCGCTTCAAATCTTGCCATATAGGTATTTGCATAGGCAGGGGCCCCGGAAAAGCCCATAGAGGTTCCTTTGTTTTGAAGATAAAATGCATTGTTCCAAAAAAAATAACTGTGATGAAGACTGAAGTGAAGGAGTTCTAGTAAAAATACTTTACTCACGGGTAGGTTCTCTTGTTGCAGCAAAGCCCATTCAACTGCCTCTATTCCCTTGGAATGTGGAATAGAGGTGTAGAGAGCCTTGACATCCAAGGTACATAGACACATTCCTGGTTTGATGATGATTTTGGATAGTTTCTGTAAAAAATGAGTAGTGTCTTTGGTGTATGAATACCATGCCTGTACAAAAGGTTGTAAAAATCGATCAATAAACTGCCCCAGAGGTTCGAAAATGGTGCCACACCCAGTAACAATAGGACGGAATGGTGGGTTCAAAAGATTTTTATGGACTTTTGGCAGCATGTAAAGACCTGGTTGTTTTGGAAAAGAAACTGTAAGAAACTGCCTAGTTTTTGTAGTGATCCATTTCATCTCCTCTGCTGTTTTCAGTATTTTTTCTAGTGTTTCTTTCAATTCTCTTGTGGGATCTTTATCCAGCATCAAGTAAGTGTCCATGTCAGATACATGTTCATGAACTTTGTTGTCATAAAATGTCTGATCCATAACCACTATGGCGCCGCCTTTGTCGGCTTGCTGAATATGTATCTTTGGATTCTCTGATAGTTCTTTAAGAGTATCCCTCTCATATTTTGATAGATTCCGATGACATTTTTTATTGGTTTGGATGTTTTTCAAGTCTTTCAGAACCAAGTTTTCAAAGGCATCCAAAATCTTATGTGATGTTGGTGCTTGGAAAGTGGATTTGGGTCTAAATTCCAAGTATTCTGGTGGTTCGGACACACTCTCTTGGTCTGGGAGATTAGCGAAAAAATGTCTCAAACGCAAGATTCTCATGAATCTGAAAAAGTCGATTTCAATTTCAAGAGGATTTGTTTGGTAAGTAGGTACAAAGTTGAGTCCTTTATTGAGCACTTTCGTCTGTTGAGCAGACAACTCATATTTAGAAATATTGATTACTAAGTTGGTCGAGTGCTCCTCAAGTTGGGTTTTGTTACCTCCTTTGCCTCTCCTGGTTTTCCTTTGGTTTTTCCCGGTGGTTGGGTGGTTTCCGCGTCCTGGGCGGAAAAAGACGTCTTGGAGGAGGCTGCTCCTTGACTTTCTGGGGCAGCTGATGCGCTTGGTGTGGTTGTTACAATAGTGGGTGGTGCCCTATTGATGTTGGTATCTCCTTCTGTGGCTACACTTTCTTGAGAAGAAGTATTCGGTGTACGTTTCACAAAGGTTCTCCTCTGTGCATACACCTCCGCCCACGTATACACCTCGTTTAACTCGTAATCAAGTGTGTCTCTTTTGTATTTTCTCAGTTTGCCCTCTTGAATATCTTTGGAGTGTTTCTCCATTCTTGCATTCATTTCCTCCAGAAATTTAGACCAATCTTGCTCATCCATTCTGTCTTTTAGGTCAGATTCTATTACTGTGATTTCATCTGTGATTTCCTTAATTACTACAGCGAGTTCCTCCAGTAATAAAAGTATCAAATCCAAGGAACATTTATTCAACACCGCATACCAGCGGTCCATAAAATCTTTTTTCATGTGAAATCGGAAAAGCATGGGTTTGATGGGCATTCTAAGGCCTCTTGGTATCCTTTTTGCACGGTGATACTGCACCAGAGTGGATGCATGGAGGCGCTGATTTAATTGTCTTTTTGTCAGGAATTCCAGTTGTTTCAATTGCTGTGACAAGCTACTCCCCTGCACATTAAAGGACCTAACATCATGGATCAAAGAATATATTTCAGAAGCTTGTTCATTGGTGTATGCCAAAATGTTAGCTCGGTTATCCGTCAAACTTGTTATAGCGTCAAACGACATTCTTAAATGATAGTGGGTGCTCAATCCCTGTGGACAGGGTACAAAACAAGATGTTAGTGATGGGAAAGGCACTCCTTATTGAACAATATTCACAATTAATTAATTACCAACTTTATCTATGCGTGCTGCAGAAGGAGATGGATAGTCCAAACTCCATCGATACAAAACTAGAACAAAGAAATCAAGCAGAGCCGCTTGCCCTCTGCGCACTGTTGCAATTCCCCAATGTGGGATAAATGTATACAATATATACCTCTGTTAAACAATATAATTTCAAGAAAACACGCTGCAAGCTACATGTGTTTGATTTTTTTCTTTACTGACATGTCTTTTGTTTTAACTCATAACGTTTTTCAAGAGTACAACTCTCATTTTGTACAAAATTTGATAAATGTAAAACAATTTCATTTCAGGAATCAAAAAATACATCAATGAAATACTCTTCCTATATTCCCTGCCCAATGCATTTCGGGCCACCGGCCCTTCGTCAGGGGCAATACCTAGGAAAACAGAAATAATAATTGCTTTTACTATTCAGTGATAGGTTTCTTAAAATGTGCAAAGTACACCACAAGTCACTTTATGCATACATTAAACATACTGCTACAAAAAAGTTTAGAAATATCCTGTAGTTATCTTCGCAGTATTGTGTGCTCATACTCACTTGAGCTACGATGTATAGGGATGAGAAAGGCGGAAAAGATGCGAGTGTGTGATTGTGGAGGGTTTCCTCAGTTTCTATGAAAAATGAAATAAAAAATGACGCGTATCAATTGTATGTATTCACATCAGGGACAGGGTTGCCAAAAGACACTACAGGGGTTCTGAATGATAGAGATTGGATTGACAACATTGTTCTATATTGTCATTACATCGACGACATTTTTTTGATTTGGCAGAATTCCACTAGGTTGCTTGAACAAAAAATATCTGAGTTGAATACACGTGATGAGAACATACAATTCACGCACACTATTTATGATAAGGCTATTCCATATCTGGATGTACTAGTGAAACTGGGTAAAGACACGTTGGAAACAGAGGTTTTTCACAAGGCCACTGATAAGAACACGGCCCTAGCATACAACAGTTTTCATTCCAAGAACCTCATCAACAATTTACCATTTTCCCTGATGCTAAGGGCAAAAAGGATATGTTCACAAGAGGAGTCTCTACACACAAACATCAATACCATTTGCAGCAAATATGCGTCCAAAAAGTACCCCGCCAATGTACTACAGACGGCTAAGGACAAGGTTGATAAATTACCCAGGGAAGTTTTGTTAACCAAAAGAACAAAAGAGCAACCACTTCGCCAGGTGTTCGTGTCCAAATTTTCAACTTGCTCACAGGAGATCAAAAAAAGCATTATGTCCCACTGGGATCTATTGAGTAATGAGTCTGATTTTAAGGAATTGTTTATACACAAACCCATCTTTGCCTACAGAAGGTCTCATAACATCAAACAATTACTGAAATCCAATACCACTAGGACTCCAACCAACTTCAAAGGGATGAAAAAATGTCAAAATTGCATTCATTGCAACAATGTGATGGTCACGGACTCAGTAAAACACCCGCACACGGGTGAAACTATTCCTCTCAGGATAAATGCGGACTGTAATGCCATGAACGTTATTTATACCATCAAATGTCCCTGCGGTCTCCTATATGTAGGGAAAACTGAGAGAAAAGTGAAAATACGGATTTCAGAGCACAAGAGCACCATACGGAACAAGAATGCAAACAGCAGCCTGGCAGTGCATTGGGACACAAACAGACATACCATTGCCCAACTAAAATTCCAGATCTTAGAAATGGTGACTCCAACACCCGGAAAAATCATGACCAGAACTCTATTACAAAGAGAAATTTATTGGATCAAGAGATTGCAAACACAAGATCCCAAAGGGATCAATGATCGTGTCGATTTGAGTTGTTACTTGTGATATTGCACGTATGAGCTTGCACTGAGGCCGATTGTTAAATGTCATTTATGAATATGTACTCTTACAACCTGTAGTTCATACATTACACATTTGCTTTGTTCATTTCGTGATCTTTATCACACTCTAATTTTCACAATTTTGACCATCTTAATATGGCGCCCACAGGGTTCTCTCCGGAGAATCTTCCTAGTTTCTCAGTCCATCTTTAGTTTTTACCTCGAGCGTGTGATTGGCCCGTCATTTTTTGTAGGTGGGTTTATTAGTTGCGGTAGGACCGGTTTGTTTACCGGCTGCCGGGATTCCACGAAGAAGTTGCGACCGACGACAGTTTATCACGGAGTGGAGCACAGGTAGATACTTTCATGAAACGAGACCCAAAGGTAGATGTGGTTCTCGGCGTTGCGCTTTAGTTAGAACTTGTTTTCTTTTATTTTTTAGTGGTATCACGAGCGAGTCCGAGAACTAAGGCGAGAGTTTGTTTGTAAAGCCAAAGCCTGCAGCAGCAGTGAAAGAGGTATGCTTGTCGCCATATAGTTGTCAACGCTGGGGAATGATAGCACGCGATTGAAATAGTGCTCGCTTTTTTGTTAAGCACAGGTCAGAATAACACAATCTGAATATGTGTCCACCCGTCCTTTTTCAGTATCGTCGAGAGCACCGTTTGTGGAAAGAGGTTTACTACCAGAGTCCGGTGTGACCTGTTCGTTTATGTTGAGGCTGGCAACATTACTTGTGTTTTGACGAGTAAGTGATGAGGAACCCCTGTAGTGTCTTTTGGCAACCCTGTCCCTGATGTGAATACATGCAATTGATACGCGTCATTTTTTATTTCATTTTTCATAGAAACTGAGGAAACCCTCCACAATCACACACTCGCATCTTTTCCGCCTTTCTCATCCCTATACATCGTAGCTCAAGTGAGTATGAGCACACAATACTGCGAAGATAACTACAGGATATTTCTAAACTTTTTTGTAGCAGTATGTTTAATGTATGCATAAAGTGACTTGTGGTGTACTTTGCACATTTTAAGAAACCTATCACTGAATAGTAAAAGCAATTATTATTTCTGTTTTCCTAGGTATTGCCCCTGACGAAGGGCCGGTGGCCCGAAATGCATTGGGCAGGGATATAGGAAGAGTATTTCATTGATGTATTTTTTGATTCCTGAAATGAAATTGTTTTACATTTATCAAATTTCGTACAAAATGAGAGTTGTACTCTTGAAAAACGTTATGAGTTAAAACAAAAGACATGTCAGTAAAGAAAAAAATCAAACACATGTAGCTTGCAGCGTGTTTTCTTGAAATTATATTGTTTAACAGAGGTATATATTGTATACATTTATCCCACATTGGGGAATTGCAACAGTGCGCAGAGGGCAAGCGGCTCTGCTTGATTTCTTTGTTCTAGTTTTGTATCGATGGAGTTTGGACTATCCATCTCCTTCTGCAGCACGCATAGATAAAGTTGGTAATTAATTAATTGTGAATATTGTTCAATAAGGAGTGCCTTTCCCATCACTAACATCTTGTTTTGTACCCTGTCCACAGGGATTGAGCACCCACTATCATTTAAGAATGTCGTTTGACGCTATAACAAGTTTGACGGATAACCGAGCTAACATTTTGGCATACACCAATGAACAAGCTTCTGAAATATATTCTTTGATCCATGATGTTAGGTCCTTTAATGTGCAGGGGAGTAGCTTGTCACAGCAATTGAAACAACTGGAATTCCTGACAAAAAGACAATTAAATCAGCGCCTCCATGCATCCACTCTGGTGCAGTATCACCGTGCAAAAAGGATACCAAGAGGCCTTAGAATGCCCATCAAACCCATGCTTTTCCGATTTCACATGAAAAAAGATTTTATGGACCGCTGGTATGCGGTGTTGAATAAATGTTCCTTGGATTTGATACTTTTATTACTGGAAGAACTCGCTGTAGTAATTAAGGAAATCACAGATGAAATCACAGTAATAGAATCTGACCTAAAAGACAGAATGGATGAGCAAGATTGGTCTAAATTTCTGGAGGAAATGAATGCAAGAATGGAGAAACACTCCAAAGATATTCAAGAGGGCAAACTGAGAAAATACAAAAGAGACACACTTGATTACAAGTTAAACGAGGTGTATACGTGGGCGGAGGTGTATGCACAGAGGAGAACCTTTGTGAAACGTACACCGAATACTTCTTCTCAAGAAAGTGTAGCCACAGAAGGAGATACCAACATCAATAGGGCACCACCCACTATTGTAACAACCACACCAAGCGCATCAGCTGCCCCAGAAAGTCAAGGAGCAGCCTCCTCCAAGACGTCTTTTTCCGCCCAGGACGCGGAAACCACCCAACCACCGGGAAAAACCAAAGGAAAACCAGGAGAGGCAAAGGAGGTAACAAAACCCAACTTGAGGAGCACTCGACCAACTTAGTAATCAATATTTCTAAATATGAGTTGTCTGCTCAACAGACGAAAGTGCTCAATAAAGGACTCAACTTTGTACCTACTTACCAAACAAATCCTCTTGAAATTGAAATCGACTTTTTCAGATTTATGAGAATCTTGCGTTTGAGACATTTTTTCGCTAATCTCCCAGACCAAGAGAGTGTGTCCGAACCACCAGAATACTTGGAATTTAGACCCAAATCCACTTTCCAAGCACCAACATCACATAAGATTTTGGATGCCTTTGAAAACTTGGTTCTGAAAGACTTGAAAAACATCCAAACCAATAAAAAATGTCATCGGAATCTATCAAAATATGAGAGGGATACTCTTAAAGAACTATTAGAGAATCCAAAGATACATATTCAGCAAGCCGACAAAGGCGGCGCCATAGTGGTTATGGATCAGACATTTTATGACAACAAAGTTCATGAACATGTATCTGACATGGACACTTACTTGATGCTGGATAAAGATCCCACAAGAGAATTGAAAGAAACACTAGAAAAAATACTGAAAACAGCAGAGGAGATGAAATGGATCACTACAAAAACTAGGCAGTTTCTTACAGTTTCTTTTCCAAAACAACCAGGTCTTTACATGCTGCCAAAAGTCCATAAAAATCTTTTGAACCCACCATTCCGTCCAATTGTTACTGGGTGTGGCACCATTTTCGAACCTCTGGGGCAGTTTATTGATCGATTTTTACAACCTTTTGTACAGGCATGGTATTCATACACCAAAGACACTACTCATTTTTTACAGAAACTATCCAAAATCATCATCAAACCAGGAATGTGTCTATGTACCTTGGATGTCAAGGCTCTCTACACCTCTATTCCACATTCCAAGGGAATAGAGGCAGTTGAATGGGCTTTGCTGCAACAAGAGAACCTACCCGTGAGTAAAGTATTTTTACTAGAACTCCTTCACTTCAGTCTTCATCACAGTTATTTTTTTTGGAACAATGCATTTTATCTTCAAAACAAAGGAACCTCTATGGGCTTTTCCGGGGCCCCTGCCTATGCAAATACCTATATGGCAAGATTTGAAGCGCAATTCCTTTTGAATGATAGAGATTGGATTGACAACATTGTTCTATATTGTCGTTACATCGACGACATTTTTTTGATTTGGCAGAATTCCACTAGGTTGCTTGAACAAAAAATATCTGAGTTGAATACACGTGATGAGAACATACAATTCACGCACACTATTGATGATAAGGCTATTCCATATCTGGATGTACTAGTGAAACTGGGTAAAGACACGTTGGAAACAGAGGTTTTTCACAAGGCCACTGATAAGAACACGGCCCTAGCATACAACAGTTTTCATTCCAAGAACCTCATCAACAATTTACCATTTTCCCTGATGCTAAGGGCAAAAAGGATATGTTCACAAGAGGAGTCTCTACACACAAACATCAATACCATTTGCAGCAAATATGCGTCCAAAAAGTACCCCGCCAATGTACTACAGACGGCTAAGGACAAGGTTGATAAATTACCCAGGGAAGTTTTGTTAACCAAAAGAACAAAAGAGCAACCACTTCGCCAGGTGTTCGTGTCCAAATTTTCAACTTGCTCACAGGAGATCAAAAAAAGCATTATGTCCCACTGGGATCTATTGAGTAATGAGTCTGATTTTAAGGAATTGTTTATACACAAACCCATCTTTGCCTACAGAAGGTCTCATAACATCAAACAATTACTGAAATCCAATACCACTAGGACTCCAACCAACTTCAAAGGGATGAAAAAATGTCAAAATTGCATTCATTGCAACAATGTGATGGTCACGGACTCAGTAAAACACCCGCACACGGGTGAAACTATTCCTCTCAGGATAAATGCGGACTGTAATGCCATGAACGTTATTTATACCATCAAATGTCCCTGCGGTCTCCTATATGTAGGGAAAACCGAGAGAAAAGTGAAAATACGGATTTCAGAGCACAAGTGCACCATACGGAACAAGAATGCAAACAGCAGCCTGGCAGTGCATTGGGACACAAACAGACATACCATTGCCCAACTAAAATTCCAGATCTTAGAAATGGTGACTCCAACACCCGGAAAAAGCATGACCAGAACTCTATTACAAAGAGAAATTTATTGGATCAAGAGATTGCAAACACAAGATCCCAAAGGGATCAATGATCGTGTCGATTTGAGTTGTTACTTGTGATATTGCACGTATGAGCTTGCACTGAGGCCGATTGTTAAATGTCATTTATGAATATGTACTCTTACAACCTGTAGTTCATACATTACACATTTGCTTTGTTCATTTCGTGATCTTTATCACACTCTAATTTTCACAATTTTGACCATCTTAATATGGCGCCCACAGGGTTCTCTCCGGAGAATCTTCCTAGTTTCTCAGTCCATCTTTAGTTTTTACCTCGAGCGTGTGATTGGCCCGTCATTTTTTGTAGGTGGGTTTATTAGTTGCGGTAGGACCGGTTTGTTTACCGACTGCCGGGATTCCACGAAGAAGTTGCGACCGACGACAGTTTATCACGGAGTGGAGCACAGGTAGATACTTTCATGAAACGAGACCCAAAGGTAGATGTGGTTCTCGGCGTTGCGCTTTAGTTAGAACTTGTTTTCTTTTATTTTTTAGTGGTATCACGAGCGAGTCCGAGAACTAAGGCGAGAGTTTGTTTGTAAAGCCAAAGCCTGCAGCAGCAGTGAAAGAGGTATGCTTGTCGCCATATAGTTGTCAACGCTGGGGAATGATAGCACGCGATTGAAATAGTGCTCGCTTTTTTGTTAAGCACAGGTCAGAATAACACAATCTGAATATGTGTCCACCCGTCCTTTTTCAGTATCGTCGAGAGCACCGTTTGTGGAAAGAGGTTTACTACCAGAGTCCGGTGTGACCTGTTCGTTTATGTTGAGGCTGGCAACATTACTTGTGTTTTGACGAGTAAGTGATGAGGAACCCCTGTAGTGTCTTTTGGCAACCCTGTCCCTGATGTGAATACATACAATTGATACGCGTCATTTTTTATTTCATTTTTCATAGAAACTGAGGAAACCCTCCACAATCACACACTCGCATCTTTTCCGCCTTTCTCATCCCTATACATCGTAGCTCAAGTGAGTATGAGCACACAATACTGCGAAGATAACTACAGGATATTTCTAAACTTTTTTGTAGCAGTATGTTTAATGTATGCATAAAGTGACTTGTGGTGTACTTTGCACATTTTAAGAAACCTATCACTGAATAGTAAAAGCAATTATTATTTCTGTTTTCCTAGGTATTGCCCCTGACGAAGGGCCGGTGGCCCGAAATGCATTGGGCAGGGAATATAGGAAGAGTATTTCATTGATGTATTTTTTGATTCCTGAAATGAAATTGTTTTACATTTATCAAATTTCGTACAAAATGAGAGTTGTACTCTTGAAAAACGTTATGAGTTAAAACAAAAGACATGTCAGTAAAGAAAAAAATCAAACACATGTAGCTTGCAGCGTGTTTTCTTGAAATTATATTGTTTAACAGAGGTATATATTGTATACATTTATCCCACATTGGGGAATTGCAACAGTGCGCAGAGGGCAAGTGGCTCTGCTTGATTTCTTTGTTCTAGTTTTGTATCGATGGAGTTTGGACTATCCATCTCCTTCTGCAGCACGCATAGATAAAGTTGGTAATTAATTAATTGTGAATATTGTTCAATAAGGAGTGCCTTTCCCATCACTAACAGCTCGTAAACAAGTAACAGCTGGCTTAGTACTATCGAGGCTGGATTATTGTAATGCCCTCTATGGTGGCATCAATAAAGGGGCTATCCATCGCCTCCTAATGGTGCAAAATGCGGCTGCCTGGGTGGTATTAAGTCTTCCTAGGAGAGCGTCTGCAACAACGGCCAAAAGAGATCTTCACTGGCTGCCGATCCCATCTAGAATTTCTTTTAAAAGTCTATGTCTGGCCCATGGTGCCATCCATGGATCAGGATCTGAAGGCATTAGATCGCTTCTGCGTGCCTATACTCCTGCCAGAACTCTTCGTTCATCTTCGAAGAATAGGCTTGTGGCCACCAGGTTTGCAAAAGTAAAATGGGGAGGTAGAGCCTTTTCCGTCGTGGCTCCTAAACTGTGGAACTCCCTCCCCCTCAAACTCACCAGTCAATCTTCCCTGGTAATTTTTAAAAAACTTTTAAAGACCTGTTTTTTCTCTCAAGCATATTAGATTATGCCTTTCCAATGGCGTTTTATTCTGGCTACTTGGTAGTTTGGACTTTTATGTCTGTCTGTATTGCGCCTTGATGCCCCTTGGGATTAAGTTTTGCGCGGTATAAAAATGCCTTTCATTCATTCACAGGATCGACCATGGATATAATAAGGGCATTTTAACTTGTAAGAATGAATATTCAGAACATTTTTAATTATAAACCATAATTCAAAATTAAAAGATATAAAATAAGTACAACAATGTAATTAATGTCTCTTGGTATTTTTGACTGCTAAATTTCGATGGCTTTCAGTATACCGCCTCACTTGGATTTGCTTTTTCATTACCATATGGGAAAAAACATACAATCTTTAGCACGCATTAAACTACGCCTGCGGAAATTAAAACATGCAATATTGTTTAAACAATATTTTCCATATATGTTAATTTTTGCATGTGATAAGCAACTTGTAATAGTGTAAACAGCTTTACGGGTAAGTTTTTAATGCTACAAGTGGTAAAGATTTTTTGTACCGGCTTCAACATTAAGAACACAAAGTTAAAAAAAATCTAGAGAAGTGCATCACAGTTTGGTGATAAGTCTGAAACATTAACAAAAGATAAAACTCAGTTATGGAGGAGTTTGGGAAAAGAAAGGAAAAATTATGAATTGCAATGCTGATAAATGGAATGTAATGAAGCTAACCACTGAACTCTGCGTCCACCATTGATTTCCTTGTAGCACTCCTGCATCACTCCATAGGTGCCATCTGACTGGTAGCAGCATACACTATGTCTACCTGTTTTTAAATGCTTTTATGTGGTTTTAGTTTTTTCATCGTTTTGTTGGTTTTCTTCTTTCAGTAGTTGTATCTTACAAGGGAGCTAGTTAGAGACAGCAGGGGTTGCTGGGTCCTAGTTTGCGTTTCTTTTGCCCACATGTTTGGTTGTCATTGTGCCGAATCGGCGCTCCTCTACCATGTCCCCTGGCACATCCCCGGATGCCAGGCTTCAAAGCCAGTCCGAGAGGGCATCTCCGCAGCCTTGAATGGAAGCTAACCACTGAACTCTAAGTCCCCATTGATTTCCTTGTAGCACTATGTGCGTTTTGGGAGATGCCTGGCTACGCATCACCACATAGCCGTCATATTCCTGGTAGCGGCATATGCTATGTCTGACAGTTTTTAAATGCTTTTATGTGTTTGTAGTCAGCTTCAGCACAATTGTTCAAAAGGAATTCATTTAGATCAAAATGTGTTATTTTCCGCAAGTTCCTACTATCTATCTTGCAGCGATTTAAGCAAAGTTAACAATTGATCCAGTCAATTTGTTCAAACACTTACAAGTTTCTTCTAAGTTCCATTTAGTTTATGACTTCAGAGAGAAACATATGACTGGAGAGAAAATAGCCCAACAGAAATTCTTATCCAACACTCACTTCAGCTGAAGCAGTGCTTCTTATTTGCAACTACAATTTATGGTAATAGAAAACTACACATATAAACTTCTACTGTATGTTAACACTATTTACATATTTATTAAGAAACAATTGTGACATGTGACCCTGTTAAGTGACCATAACCAACAAGTGAATAAAGCTAAAGTGACGGTTTTTAAAACAAAGGGTTGGTTATTGGAGTTAAAAGGATCTCCTTTAAATTTTCAGAATAAATCATAAGGTCCTAGAGTCTATTCTACAACGTTTCATCACTCTGTCATTATCAGAGTCTCTTCAGGACGGATATTCTGTAAGTGTGATAGGGTATTAGCGTGGTTGCAAATAGTAGGTGTGGGCTGTTAATAAAGATGACATGAGTTTGGGAAACATCCTTTACAACGCAACTTTTACCACGCAGTGCTATTACAACGCAGGTTTTACAACGAAAACCATTACAACGCATTGCGCTGGGGGGCGCTCAAGGTTAGGGAATAGATTTAATTTACTATCCAACACCTTCCCTAGTGTCCACGGGGACTGGAGTTGGAATAGTAAATTAAACTTTTCACTATCCAGCACCCCAAAGCGCTATGCGTTTTAATGGTATGCGTAGTAAAACCTGCGTTGTAAACGCATGCGTGGTAAAAGCATGCGTTGTAACGTCATACAACCCATGAGTTTACCCAAGGCACTTCAATGTATGCCAGATGGCGCAATATTATTTCAGTCATCCAACATCAAAGCATTAATAATGAGTGCAGCCTGTGGGAACCTTCCAAGGAACAAACTGGCCTCAGTAGGTATTGTAAAATAACCTGAAACAATGGTGAACAACTTTAATTTTTACCATGATTATCTAAAAAATTATGAAAAGGAGTAATGGACCACTTCAGTTCAGTTTGGAAAGCTTTATTCAATCATTAAAAACAATCATAAAAGCACATAAAATCACAGCAAGTATAACATGACGATAAAATAGGGGAGCATCAATCATGGGCAATGACCATTGGTTAATTAAAAGAAAAGACCATGCTTTTCCTAGCAGCCACAGATTTCAGGATATATACAGCTGTAAAAAAACACACATCAGGTTCATCAAGTGGAAATAGCAGCCTCATAGCAGAATTAACAGACGACACAGAGTATTTTTAAAAAAGTGGCTTAAGATAAGCAATACGAAAGTACAAGTACAGAGGGCAAATAAACAAAAAGTGCACAGTAATTTGCTTCGTGCTCCCATCACATGGGCAGAAAACAGAGGGATGTTTTTTTATACAGGGGAAGGCCACCAAATCGTGTACAATACCTAATCTTAACCTACTGAGGACGCACCGATGAGAGGGCCAAGTGACCACCTTTAAATACTTTGGAAAGCCAGAACTAACCAAGTTGTTATCATAATAAAATTGATGGGTTAAGAGCTGGCTTGAGGCGTCACTACGCCGTTTGGCTTTTTCCCCCAGATATGTAAGTTTTAGCTTCTTCTTGGGGATATCAATAGCACTGGCTGGATCTTCTAAAACATTCAGGTCAAATATATCTTTAAAAGATGTTACCATATAATTAAGCCAGGGGATCAAGGAGCATTTGTCCAAACGGAGACAATCATTAATGATTCTCCTGGTGAAGCCTGTTTCCTCCTTGGCCCATATCGATCGCCAGGCTAGTAGGGGTCTTAGTCCAATGAGGTCTGTTAAATACTCCAACCTTACTTCCTGGTGTGTCAGCCCAGTAGAGGCAGATGTTGGGAGGCAGAGGAGTTTTTTTTAGAAATGTATTTTCCTCTACTTGCAGATCCCCATGAGGACAGTGGCCCCAAACTCCAGAACCATAAAGAGCTACTGAGACACATCAATGACGATATATATGCAACATGTCATGTACACGTCTACTACCCAGTTTGGAAGCAAATTTAAAAATGCCAAAGGCACTTTTGCCCATCTTAGCTTTGACGTTAAAAATCTCCTGTGTCCACATGCCACTACTGCTAAAGGTAATGCCCGGTAGCAGAATTTATCTACTACCTGAATTGTTTGTTCTTCGATCTGGAAAGATCTTACTTTCCTTACTTTTTTCCACAGGACATAATAAACATTTTGGAATTATTGATCTTTAATTTCCTGCCCCTAATGAAATCTGAAAATCTATCCATAAGTCTCTGTAAGCCTAAAGGTGTTCTTGATAAAAGGACCGTATCGTCTGCATAGAGCAGCACAGGACTTGCTTGGCCCGCAGCTTGTGGTGCATCAGAATTAACCAATTTCAAATCAGTGTCAATAGCATTGATGAAAAGGGAGAAAAGTAGAGGGGCAAGGACACAGCCTTGCCTGATACCAGACTTGACATCGATATTATTGGTGCATTCCCCCGCTTGACCAAAATGGACCACTTCCCAACTCACCAGGTAAGAATTATACTATAGTTATGAATGAGTAGACTTGCTTCCGTATGGTAGTTGGTGGTATAGCAGAAGTGTAAAGGGTATTCAACTTATCTCAATACACATTGATCTTGTAAGATTTTCCACAATTCCAGTATCTAAAAAGACAGTAATTTACAATGACTAGTACCCATCAGTCAGGTTCACAATCTGTCCAGGGCTGGTTAAGAGGGAGACTGTGCTGCAGGGACCTTACCTAATACTGCAACCGGGTCCAATGATGCTCGATTGAGCTCATGAGAGAAAATGCATTAACTCGAGCTCATCATTTCCTGCCTCTAATAGTAAAAAATAATGACAGTCGACCCCCATTGTTACGCGCATGCGCAAGGGCATGCTGGAACACGGTGCATATTGGCGTCCATTTTGCAAAATTAACTACTTGTAACTATGCCCCCATCCTGGCAACTGATTGTGTCCGAATGACTGTAATAACTATCGATAATTCGCCAAAACATCATTGTGAAAGAGGGATTGAAATAACAGTCGATGACTAACCAAGAAATAATGCGAAGCAAGGATTTAGTCTCTGTCTATTGGAATTGCTGATGGGCCGACCCCACTAAGTTGTGCATGCGTAAAGGGTTCATGTAGTCTGTTTCTACAAGGCGGCTATTTCTGATCAGTGTTTTCATGCTAGTGGTATCACAGATTTGATAATAGATAAAAGGGAACAAAATATTAAACCGGGGTCTATTGAAATTGGTTACGGGCCGGTCCCACTGTGTCGCGCTTGCGATAGGGTTCACGGAGTCTGTTTATATAAGGCTGCCGTTCCTGAATGGTATCTTCGTGCTGGTGGTATCACAGAGTCCGCAACCACTAGTATCAATATGAATTACGGTACAATCATCTATTTACCCCATGACTGAGTGGGGAGAGACTAATGTTAAACCTTGGATTACATCATTGTACTGCCGAAAAGCGGCGCCAATTGGATGCCAATGAACCAAAACAGATTATTATTGAACAACTGCTTGTTTTGCAGTAGTGCCAACACAATAATCATATTTTGTGAGTGGCATGATAGACCAAGATATGTAACCCACTTAGGTGAACCATTCATGTTTGGGGATATATAATCAGCATATTATTCAACTAATGATAATGAGTGAATGGCATATAGAATAAGATAGTCTCCCAATATTTTCATCATATTTACATTTGTAGTCAGGATCATGCATGAGGACAATATAGGGTCTGTATATGGCCTCCATGTAAGGACACAAACAGCACTTAAAAAAGCTGGTTTACATTACTTGTCAACCATAGTTATTTGATAATTTAGACAAAGCCAGGAATAATGATAATGGATAAGCTCATCTCATCTCCATCTTCTCTCTGTCCCGACTATTAAACTTAAACGTTATGGTGGCTGCAGGTTTACCTACCAGGCACCCACTCTCTGGAACTCCTTTCCTTTAACAATGAGACGCGATGATAACCTATTTGCTTTCAGAAAGGCGCTTAAAACATGGCTGTTTGGGCTAGCCTTCTAAATGGGTCCTTACGCTACTACTTGAAGCATTATTAGCGCCATGAAACCTTTGGTGACCGTGCGCTCTATAAGTAACTGATAACATTAACATTAACATTAACATAAGACTTAGGACAAGCAATCCTCCAATATTGCCATCATATTTACAATTGCATCTGGTTCATGTTTATGGGCCATAAAGCTTATTTATATGGCAACGTGTAGAAGACACATACAGTACATATATTAGAAGACAGTGTACAACAATTGTCAACATATAAACTTGAGAATTTAGACACTGAGGAGACTATGACCGTTAATGCAACTTGATCCTAAGTATCTCGGCGAGACTGGTACATAGCTTAAGACTCATATATAGGGAGACAAGCCAACATTCATATCAGGTAGTAAATGACAAGGAGAATTATCACTCTTAGATACAATAAGGAACTGAGAGGTGGGAGTAGGATAAGTTCTACAGACACTATGTAATTTGTGCTTTATTAACTAATCAGTTCAGACTAATTAACTTTCGCCACTCCTCCAGACTGTTCAACCCTTGCCTTATTGAATTGCATTTGTCAATCCATTTACATTCTAGGGACTGGAGAAGCCGTGAGATGTTATCTCCTCTTGGAGGAACACTTGCTTTTCAAGGACCTGCCAACGTAACTCATCTGCTGAATGGAGGTTATCGTTATAGTGCTGGACCAATGGCGCACTTTCTACCAGACAGAGTATCCTGCTTCTATGCTGGACTATCTGTGTTTTAACTGTTTGGGATGTCATGGATGCTTGGGACACCAGAGCGGTTCTGCATTTGCACCTGAATCTGTTCCAACTCTTAAGGTGAGTGGCGTACCATTGGACTCTCCCACGGCCTCCTTTTATCTGGTAGACTGTTGCTCGCTGGACAAGCACAAATTAAAAATGCATACTTTTATTCTAGACTTTGCGCCTACCACCATCTTTGTTACTGAGACCTGGCTCTCAGAGAATTCGGAGCCAGATATTCTTTTAGCCATCCCTCTGGTTGCACCATTATGCGGCTTGATAGAGGGGACAATGTGAGGTGGGCATTGCTGTCATTTTTGAACACACCTTTCTTTGTTCTTTCACGGAGATAGCTATAAAGGGCTGTGAAGCAAAGCTCTTTTCCTTGACTTGCTCTAGTAGTTGCAGCTTACCAGGGATACTTATCTATCGACCGTCTGGCACAGCCTCGAGTTTCGTATCATCCTTGGTAGAAGTTTTATTCCCTCTGATCCTACACTATGCTAATTTCTCTGTTATCAGTGAACTTATGGCCAGATGTAGGTGGCCAAATACCGGTTGGTAACAGCCGATTTCGGCCGCTACCGACCGGTATTTGGAGTTTTAGACGTAGGGGGCTTTAATTTTACAGAATCGGTAAATTTACCGATTCGGTAAAATACCGAATCAGTAAATTTACCGATTCTGTAAATCTAGATGTAGGTGACACTGAAAACAGTGCCACAGGCCCTTAAGAACTCGTTATTTACCACAAAATAATATTTTGTGGTAAATAACGAATTTCAGTGTACATGCACATATGTGCATGTACAACTGTGCCATGTGGCACACATACATGCCGTAAAGGCATGTATGTGTGTCACATGGCACACAAGCCAGAATCAGGGGTGCTACAGGGTGTCAAAGTGACACCCTGTCCCCCTTGACAATTCGAAAATGTTACAGAATCAGTATTTACCGATTCGGTAATTGACATTGATTCCTATGGGCTCAAGGCCCATAGGAATCAATGGCAATTACCGAGTCATACCGATTCGGTAAAACGTAACAATTTTTTCCCTACATCTCATTTACCAAATCTAGAATACCGAATCGGTCAAATTCGGTATTCTAGAGTCGGTAAATTAGATTTACCTACATCAGGCCCCAAATCTTCATTTTGAAGACACTGGGCCACCCGTGGCAGCCAGCTTAACTGCCGACTTGAAGGCTCTCCAGGTATCTCAGTTAGTTCTCTCTCCAACTCACAGAGGAAGTCACGCCCTTGATCCAATTTTTTCCAACTTATATGTCCTGACCATTTGGCAGTGTCATTTCAGGTTCCTCTGTTCTGCGCTCCTGCCAGTTCCTCCTCTGGTACTCGGGTGAGGTCCAGAAAATGGGCCAATGTTTCATCTGCCAATTTCACCCTTCCCTGAGTGGCTAGAAGACCCAATTTTGATAGTTGTATTGACATTGCAACATCACTGTTTTATGAATGGGTGAATAGGGCCCTGGACCAGATTGCTCCTATGGTCAAGAGAGAAGTCGGCAGAACCAAGCCCATGGCAGACTGGTTGAATGAAAAACTAGTACCATTACAAAAACAATGTAAATGCTGCAAGCGTGTGTAGAGTAAGAATTTTGAAAAGGTGAGTAAAAATCAGTATTGTCTTATTTTAAAAATCTACCACGAGTGCATGAAACAAGTGAGACCTGAATTCTACACTAGCAAAATTACAGGGGCCCGGAATTCTACAGCAAAATCTTCTCTATTGTCAAGTCCCTGTCCTGTTTAGACCACGTCTCTTGTCGCAATTCTCCGTGTAGGCAGGATGTAATGCCCTCACTACCTTCTTGTGGGACAAAGTTAAATCTTTATATAGCTCCTTCCTTGATGAGGCTAGAGGGGCCCCACACTTACAGGTTTGGTTTGAATCCTCGCAGAATGACTCTCGTCTGCTCCGGTCGAAATCGGTTGCACCTGATGAGCTATCCCCCCTGATGCACTCTATTAAGTCCTGGTCTCCTTTTGATGTGGCAGCTCCTGCTATTTTGGAGTTGAGAATGAGGAATTTCTTCCTGTGTCGGGCATTCTGATTAACATCTACCTGGACCTTGCAGAGGTGCCCATTTGTTGGAAACATGCCTTTGTGGTGCTGCTTTTGAAGAAACCCTCACTGGACCCTTCTAAGCCCGAAACGTTTAGGCCTATTTCACTGCTCCCTTTTCCTGTGAAAGTCACAGAAAAGTACGTTAATCACCATCTCTCGACTTTTGTAGATGCCAGAGACCATCTGCGCAGAACTCAACGTGTTTCGGCCACCACAGTACAGAATCTGCATTGCTGCTGGCCTCCTAAACACTAAGCCAGTCCCTGGACAGAGGTGACATGGCAGCTTTACTGTCACTCGATCTGACGGCAGCTTTTGACACCGTGTCCCACAGCATCCTGCTGGAATGGTTGTGGATCTGCAGTGTCGGTTGGAAGGCATGGCAGTGGTTTGCATCCCTTTTGCAGTGTCACACCTTTTCAGGTCCTGCAGAAACCATAAAAATCCAAAGTCTTGCCACTGCAATAGGGAGTGACACTGTGATCTTCTTTGAGTCCTACCTTATTTAATCTTTATATGCACCTCCTGGTGGATATCATAAAGAGGCATTGCCAAAGATACTCAGATCATTGTCACCATGTCCCAGAATATGGCTATTGCTGCTGCCTCTCTGAGGACTTGTCTATCTAAGGTGGCCCTCTGGATGGACCTCAACTGCCTGAGATTAAAGGCTGGCAAAACAGAGGTCCTGATCCTGGGGGGCCACACGTCCATCTGGACTCCTGACTGGTGGACGCCATCACTTGATCCCCTTCCTGAGGCAAAGCCTGTGGTGAAAAACCTGAGCATTCTGTTTGATGAGAACCTGACATTTGACAGCTGGATCATTGCCTTAGCAGGCAAGTGTTTCGAGGTGTTAAAATCACAAAAAAAAGATCATTGGGATTCTACCTGAGGCCGTGAGGAAAACAGTTATTCAGGCTATAATCAATTCTCAGTTGGACTACTGTAATGTTTTGTATCTAGGAGCCTCCCAGACATGGCTGAAGCGACTCCAACATGTTCAAAACTCTGCTACTTGCCTGCTGCTGAATCTCCCTAGATGAACCTCGGTTGGCATGGCCCTGCACAAATTGCATTGGCTTCTGGTGGAGAAGCGTGTATCCTTCAAGGCCCTGTGCTATATCTACAGGGCCTTCAACAAAGCTGGTGAAAACTATTTTCACCCCTTTCTGAGATCTGCAGGATCCTCCTCTGCAGAGGTCCCTGTTTTCACGAAGGCCCGCATTGGGGACAGTTCTTTTAGGGTTCTTTCCTCCACGCTATGGAACTCCCTCCCTTTGGATCTTCAACAGTCTAAGACAGAGCTCATATTTCGCAAACATTTTGAAACTTGTTTTTTTTGGTAGTTCTGCCTCCCTCTGTTAGCTCTGTTCACTCTGGTAGCTTCGACTTGGGTATTGCTGGGATGCTTCTGCTGGATCAGCCATGCGCTTTATAAATTACTTTATTATTATTATTATTATTATTAATATTATTATTATTATTATTATTATTATTATTATTATTATTATTATTATTATTATTATTATAAGGGAATTGGGTGCAGGAAGAAAATCTGTTTTGTGTGTATTCTCAAGGAAATACTACCGTGAAAAAATATTGTGGCTAAACCAATAGATCAGCAGGGTAAAGTGAAAGACAGGGAATGATAAATATACATTGACCAGTTAAGTTGCTCATGGTTCACATGGAGCTTCGGCAGGGAAACCTTTCACGTTTTAAAACTGCTTCTCAACCCTTCTGGCCAACCAGCAGAACGTTTTGTTTGTTATTGTTTAATTGACTACTTGGAGTTTCACCACACAGGACCTCACTCAAAACACTCTGTTATGCAGCTCGTAATACCTCCCCACCCCCCAGTTACAGATATCAGAAGTAACCAGAGGTATTGGTAACTGAGTAAATAGGGGAATTGCAAGCCAGTTACAAATGGGACTGTGAGGATTCCCTAAGAAATGTAGTATTACCCGGGGAATCCACAATTTAGCCCTGAGTCCCTTGTTTATTCCTTGACTCAGTTAATCCTCATTTCCACATTGTACTTCACCCATTGGGTGAAGTACACAGGACAATACAGTTCCTGAAGAAATTCCCCTTAACTCAAACTAAATTAAAAATGCACTCATATCTTTACTGTGACGGAGAGGAAGGAAACAAGGATATACTAGTGGCACTCTGTTTGACAGCTCCTGTGTTTATGAGAGGAGGGAGATATGTGGGTATAAAAGTTGGACAATGTTACATATCCCCTGTCCTTGTATTTTCATACTGTTATCGGGATGATTCGTGAATGAACTTAACTCCTCCATGTGATCTGTTATACTTCCCAATTGCCACTCTTTAGCAAGACAATACCCCATTTCCTCTTAAAAAAATAATTATGTTTAATGTAGAAAGGCATATTTTTCTATTGTTGAAGAGTGAAATGGCAAAACAGTTAGCGTGGTAACTACCCAAAATCCTCTGTATCCTACCTCACAATTTGACAAACATCGTTTAATATTAGCCACATTGAAATTAACCTATTTGGGCCACGGACCCTTGTTTTGACAGGTCACCAAAATTCATATATTTATGGGTAAATTGCTGCTCTCCTTGTATCTCAAATTATAAATATTTATGATAGTGAAGATGTGTAATGTAAAAGTAACAATATGGAGTGCTGTTTGGTGTGGTGCGATAATTTATTGCTATCTCCTACCTCTCCATCATAGTCTGTTTATATAACTTAGTTTCAAAGTTCAGCACTTCTTTTTTATGATGTTCCTTCTTGCATAAAAATGTTCTTTGTAAAATTCCCCACTGCTCCTTGTAGCATATATTTGTGAGGTAGCCCACCAACCTACCTTATTTCCATTGGAGCCTGTGATTTACACACAGAAGAAACTCAGCCTCCTTAACTGTCTCACTGAGAATGGACCCTACCACTTTCAGGTTATAGAATCCATTGCATGTCCTCTACTCACAGATCTAGTGTCAGTTTTTCTCAAGTTTCATTTATACATCTGAGACCTCAGTGCTTCCTCAGATTTATTTCATAGTGTCATTGATCTTCTTCTATACAGTGGTTTCTAAAAGCAGCTGCGTTTTGTAGATGAGACAACATTTGAACAGCATATTTTTGAGGTAGTTACTAAAAGTTGGTGTTAATATGGAAAACAAGGCATACATCGATGGAAATGAAATTTTGTATTTATTAACTGTTTTTCCCGTTGTGAACTCTACATCAACCTCGACTCGCAAATATGTAGTTAGGCAGGCCCTGAGACCTAGGCCGTGGAATTGCTGATTTATAGGTCACAGGTGGGAGGATGCATAGCTGGCAGTCAAACACTCGGGCAGAAAAACGCTTGAGCAATCCAACAGATAGGCGCAGCGACATTAAAATGGTCAGGGGAGACTGCCCCAATAAAGCACACAGGGCTGGAGGGGGTACGTACACTCCTAAAAACACCATAAAGTCAGATGCCACATCAGTTAGGAACACACAACCAATCAGGACTTAGCACACGTAGTGATAATGTGCTCCCCATGCTGCACATCTGGACACATTCACCACTGGCCACACAGTGCCCACTCAAGGTCAAGACCCACCTGTAGTAAACATTGACCATTCATTTTTGACTCCAAAGGCAGCAACCAACATTCCTCATCATATGTGATACGCCGGAAACCTTTTTGACGTGTTGTATTTTTGTATATAAGGACACAAACCAAATGTAAATTGAGACAGTCCTCACACCTAGTGCCTGTAACTGTTCTTCAGGCTGAGCTGTTTAATTAAACAAACTGTTCCTGTTTTGACAAATGCCTATTGTCTTCTGTTTTTTACGGAATTCTATTAAGAGCATTGCACTAAACTCAAAGGTGCGAGGGAGTGACTTGATCTTTGGTAAGCATTCTGTAGTCAATGTTCTGCCTGAGGGTGTTTAACCTCTTCGATGGCAAGTCTTTGTGCTGTTGTAAATGGCATACACAATTAATCCTTTCCAATCTTCACACTGTTGCAAAAAATGTATCCAGTCTCTTATCTTTCCCAGACCTGATAATTGCAATTTACATGGTATCAACAAATGCTCTAAAATCTTTTGCCAACACAGGGACCGGCATTGGCTACCTACAAGGGAACATCTATTTGAACGTCTTTGCCTTTCTTAAAAGGCAATCCATCACATTGTAATTTTTTATCATTTATGTTTATCATTTATATCATTTATAAAGGGTTCTGTGACATAACAGGTATCCTGTCGCTGACAGAATTGCAGGGGAGGATGTTGAACGATTCCACAGAGTTAGCAGTAATTAAGCTTGCTAAGAAAGGACAGCGTTGGGGGCGTGGCTAGCAGCCAACGATGGCGGCCGCAGCTTAGGGCGGCTCCTAGGCAGAGGCGGCTTTCCGCGATAATCCGCATTAAAAATCCTGATCATCGCTGGCGGAAAGGGGCGGACCGGACCCGGTGTCCGTGCGGCGAGCAGCGCTGAAGTTCATGTGAGCGGCGGCGGCCAGAACGGGCGAAATCTCACGCTCGAGAGACGGAGGAGGAGCTGGGCCTGACTGCAGCCGGGAAGCCGCGGATTGCCGGTGCCTTTGAATCCGGCCGGAAGTGTCAAGCAAGCGGGGGTGAGTGGCAGGAAGCGCAGGCTCCCCGAGCACGTCACCCCGACAGCCCCGCAAAGCTTCCCTCCCGTCCGCCCAAGCACAGGGGCGCACACCACGACGGCCCGCCAGCATTCCCCGGACTCACCTGCACCCACCAGCAGCGCGACGGGAGCGGCGCAGGCTCGACCCAGCGCCGCCATTACCCGGCCACAACGGCGGAAGACGCCCGACCCTGGCAGCGGCCGGCAAAGCCATTCAACGGCCGGCAAAGGTACGCGGCAGCCACAACAGGCGGGGGTTGCTGAAATTGCAGACTCTCCAACGGGTGCACAGGGGGCCATACGCACGCGGCGCCACCAGTGAGACAGGGGCCTGGGCAGCGCCCACATCAAGGGGACACTGCGGAGCGGCATACCGTGGCAGCCCCGGCCGGTGTGAGTCACAACCTGCAGCGCACCGCCAGACTCCCCCATTGGGGCCCGGTGCCGGGGGGAGACCCGGCGCCTAGCCTGTACGCACTCCTTAAGAGTCACACCACTACACAACGGCGGGAAGACACCACCCCCCACTGCGGTGACCATATACCTCGACGCAGCCTACCGCTGGTGCGCAAAGGAGCAGCCCGGCACAACCCGCGCATGATTACTCTATCCACCAGGCAGTTCAATTCACGGCAGCACCATGTCCAACAGGGGCCCCAGGAACACCTCTACCCAGGCCAAATTGGACAAATTCGCATACGAGAGGCAGTCACCGCCCCAAGACCAACGCAAGGCCACCGGAAAAGCGTCTGAAACGGAGGGGGCGAAAAAGGCCACGCTTGACGATGTCCTGGCAGCACTGGCCCAAGTGCAAACGACGGTGGGGGCCACGGCAACGGAAGTCACCTTGATAAGAGCGGATCTACAAAAGATGAATGAAAGGGTCAAACAGGTCGAGGTGGTCACTAAATCGCTGGTTGAAGATGTATCCGAATTGCAAATAGCGGTGGAACGGCTGCAAACCGATAACAAACTGCTTAGGGACAAACTGGACGACCAGGAAGGGCGCTCCCGACGCAACAATGTCCGAATTTTAGGTGTGCCAGAATCAGAAGACACGGGGGCAATGGACCTCTATGTGGAGGACTTGGTCAAAACTCGGCTCAAGCCCAAGGGACTCTCGAACTTCTTCTCCGTCGAAAGGGCGCATCGCGTCCCGGGAGGGAAACCCAAGTCCGGGGCCGCACCGCGACCGATACTGGCCAGGTTGTTCAATTTCCGAGATTGGGATGCCATTCTGCAGGCCGCTAGAGTGGCACCGGCCATCCAAATCCAGAACTCGAAGATTGCTTTCTTCCCAGACAATACGGCTGAGGTGTCTAGGAGAAGGAAAACGTTCCTGGAAGTAAAAAAGACCTTGAGGGACAGAGAGCTGCCGTACTCCATGCTATTCCCGGCTAAGCTGCGGGTGGTAGCGGACAAGAAAGTGTGGATCTTCGACTCCCCTGGAGCGGCCCGGGACTGGCTGGAGGGTTGGCACACCGTTGGACGACAGCGCAAAACACACAGACCGGATCGAGACCGTGGAGGGGACAGCAGAACGGGCTCGCAAACATCGGGACGAGCGGAGGGAGCGGGACGCTCACCGGCTCATGGGTTCGAAGGGGGAGGCGAGGAAGACTGAACCCGTCCCTGGACCCAGAACACTAAGCAGTCGCCGAACGCCGAACTAACGTATAATTTCCACAGCTGCACGTAGACGCCGGCATGGCTGCCCCAAAAGCCTTCAGGGAAGCCGCCTGCCTGGGGAGACGCTCTCCCCCCTACAAGCAAGTACTCTGGTTTTGGGATGGGTAAAGCACTCTGCTAAGTTGGGGTGGCGGGCAGTTGGAGGTCCGTTAAGCAGGGGGGCAGGGAGGGGGGTTTGTTTTGAACTGTTTATGTTAGGAAGGCGCATAATGGGTCGCAGACAATGTTTCAGTACCTATGAGACTCAGCCCACGTTGCTGGGAACGGACAGTGACACTATGCCCCCATGATGCCTCTGAACACTTTGCTGCGCGACGACGCAGCCGATACACTGGTTACATCTCTGGGGCTCTACATCATGCACCTAATACCACCTGATGGCTAACAATCCCGCACCGGCAGAGGGGGTGACTCACTCTGACACACAATGCCCACCTCTGACCTTGATGTCCTGGAATGTGAGAGGTTTGGGGGACAAAGTTAAGCGGGGATTGGTGTTGACGGCAATTAAGCGCCTGCGACCCACTGTGGCCCTGTTGCAAGAGACACACCTAGTGGGGGGGGCTACGAAGGCCTTGGATAGGCGTGGCTACAAAATGTGGGCCCATTCTGCCTTCACGTCCGGCTCCAGGGGGTCCGGCGTTCTGGTACAGAAGAACTCCCGTTTCATGCCCCTATCAATTAAAACGGATGATCAGGGCTGCTTCGCGGCTGTGCAGGGACAATGGGAGGGGAAACTCTTTAATTTGGTATCAGTGTATGTGCCACCGGCTTTACATTCGGTCCACCTCCCAAGACTGGGGGACTTCCTTTTAACTCTCCCCGAGGGTGAGACCATACTAGGGGGGGGACTTTAATGCGGTCGTAGACCCACACCTAGACAAACACCCCTCCCCCAACCTGACAGGGGGGGAAACATACTTCCGAAGATTCACCTCAGCCATGGGCATGACAGACATCTGGAGACACTTACACCCGGGCACGAAACAATACACATTTCACTCCGCGGTGCATGGCAGCCTGTCTCGCATCGATTACTTCCTGTCACTGGGGGAGGCCCTTTGTCTTGTAGATACCCTGGAGATTCACCCTCGTGGTATTTCTGACCACTCACCGCTCACACTGACGCTCTCCCTACAGACGAGGGCACGTAAGCGCATTTACCCCATGCACGCATCATATTTTAAAATCCCACAGGTTCGCAAAGCACTCAAACAAGCCACAAACCACTACTTTCTTGAAAATACCCATTCGGTGCGCTCCCCGGCAACACTATGGGAGGCCTATAAAACGGTTCTGCGGGGTCAGGCCATTAACACTATCTCCGGACACACAAAACAACAATCTCAGGAACTGGCCGACCTAGCGATTACGTTGAGGGAGCGGACAGCGACGCACGAGTCCCACCCTTCTCCCACTGCCCTGCACGCACTCACTCTCCAGCAGCAGCTGTACAATGATCACCTGCGGAGGATGGTCAAGGGTCTCTTAACCGACACTCAGAATAGGATCTACGAAGTGGGGGACAAAGCAGGGAAAATGCTGGCGTGGCTCGATAAACGTGAGGGTAGCTCCAGGGGGGACCGATGTCTAAAAGATGAACAAGGGGAGACACACACGGATCCAAGGCGCATAGCAGAACTACTCGCGTCCCATTTTGAGCGAGTGTACACCCCGACTCGCACAATTACGCCTGAGAGTGCCAGGGCGCTCCTGGCACCAATTGAGGTTCGGACCCTCTCACCGGAGGCGTCGAGCGAGCTGGAGGCAGACATCACAGCCGACGAGATCCAACTGGCCATTAAGGCGCTAAACCCGGGCAAGGCACTGGGACCGAACGGGATACCCATAGAATGGTATCAAGTGATGCCGGACACCCTCAGCACGCATCTGCTGGGGATGTTCAAGGACTGCCTGGAGAGGGGTTCCCTTCCACCGGACCAGCGTGTGGCTACTATAATACCTATCCCCAAGCCGGGTAAACCCCCGGAGGACTGCTCCTCCTATCGGCCAATTTCCTTATTAAACGCGGAGGTGAAAATCTTGGCCAAGCTTCTGGCGCAGCGGATCCTGCCCCATCTGTCCTCAATTATACACCCGGATCAGTCCGGGTTTATGCCGCACAGGAACACAGCGCTGAATTTGCGGCGACTGCATGGTATCCTGTCCAGAGCTGACACCATCACCACGCCGGCGGTAATCCTGGCACTTGATGCCAAAATGGCATTTGACCTGGTGGAGTGGGAGTACCTTTTCGAAACGCTGACACATATGGGGTTCGGGCCTCGCTTTCTAGCATGGGTAAAACTGCTGTACGCGGCCCCGATGGCTCATGTGGTGGCGAACGGCCACATTTCCCGCACTTTCCCGCTGGGTCGGGGCACGCGTCAGGGGTGCCCTTTGTCTCCCCTGTTGTTTGCCATCTCCTTGGAACCACTCGCGACTCTCATACGTGCCTCCCCCCTCCTCAAGGGTATACCGGGGAACGGGGGCTGGGAAGACCGCCTGTCCCTCTACGCAGACGACATGCTGTTGTATCTAACAGACCCCGGGGAGGGAATACCGGCCTTGCTACGCATTTGTGATACATACGGCAGGATCTCAGGCTACACGTTAAATTGGTCCAAATCAGAGCTTTATGTCCTACGGGGTCCGGCTCCTGACCTCGACGATACTTGCCCGCTGCGATTGGCAGGAACGTCCTTTAAATATCTAGGCATACACGTCACTAGGGACCCGGCTGAATTCGTGGACAAGAATCTGAAGCCGCCCCTGGATAGACTCAAGCGGGATGTGGAATTCTGGTCCGGCCTGCCGTTAACACTTCTCGGCAGAGCGGCGCTTTACAAGATGATGGCGTTGCCGCGCTTCCTTTACGTCCTTGACAATTCACCCTACCCGGTGCCACCCAAATTCTTCCAGAAGGTAGCGGCTCTGGTTTCCAACTTGCTGTGGGGCAACCTCCCGGCACGAGTGGCACAATCCAAGCTACACAGGGACTGGTATGACGGGGGCATTGCGCTACCGAATCTGAAACTGTATTATTGGGCTGCACAATTGAGGCCCATTAATCATTGGATACACGCACCACATACCGAGCCAGCATTTCACTCGGACAGGGAGCAGTTGGGCGCTGACAGTCTGCTGGGTCCACTATATAATCACTGCAAGGTGCGTACTCTGGTCGGCCCCACCAAGTTAACGGTGCAGATATGGCATGCAGCTACGGCGGCTCTGGGCTGGAAGGGGAGAATCACAAAGATGACCCCGCTGTGGGACTCTCGCGCATTAGGCAACCTGCGAAACACCAAGGGGTTCGCACAATGGGACATGATAGGCATCTCCGTGGTGGGTGACCTGTGGGAGAGGAATGAAGTGATCCCCTTTGCCCGACTAAAAGAACTCTACGAGCTCAACGACAGGGAACTATACAGGTACATCCAGGTCCGTCACGCATTACTCGTGGCCATTCCAGCAGACACCCAACTCCCAGAGTCCTCGCCCTTGGAAGATCGCCTACTCACAGATTTCATGCTAGAACGGGCTACATCCCTCACTTACCGTAAGCTCCTCAATAACGGCCCTGACCCCACATTACATCTGAAAGAGAAGTGGGAGGGGGAGGTTAGCGACATGGATGACCATGAATGGAACGCAGCTCTTGGGTCACCTAAAGAAATAGGCATCTCGGCACGCATGCGGCTGGTGCAATTTAAGATCCTGCACAGGGTTTATTATACAAGGACAATGTTGCATCACATACATAGAGCGCCCCATCCCTACTGTCTGCGTGGGTGTGGGGAGGAAGGCACGTTCTTCCATACTATATGGGACTGCCCCAAGATCCAGGAATACTGGAAACAAGTACTCCGCACACTTTCACAGGCGTTAGATCACTCCATATTGCCGGACCCGAGGAGGTGCCTGCTAAATATTTGGGAACCTACTGACTTGACCCGGTACGAGCAACTTTGGGTCACGGCGGGGCTAATGGTTGCGAAACGCGACATAGCACAACGATGGGGGGCAGCAGAACTCCCAACCAAGTCCCAGTGGTGCTTGAACATGGATCGAGTGATGTTGACCGAGCGAGCAGTGTACATCAACCGAGCCTGCCCCGGGAAATGGAATAAGATATGGCTGAAATGGAATGAGTACAGGGGGGACATCTGTGAACCCTTGCGAGAGGATGTGTTGGATGAATCTGACGATGAGGGCGGGGAGGGCTGAACACGGGCGGGAGGAGGGAGTGTGGAGGGGGCGTGGGCGGCTGCAGCGGGTTGCCTCTCAGAACCTAGACGAATGAGTCCGAGGGGGTGGGGGCGGGTGGGGTGAGTTGAGGCATGTGCGCACTGGGTGGGCTGTCAAGATCCCAAACTCCCAAGAGACACTAAAGACTTGTAACGCACTGATTCGTGTCAGACCTTACCGTCCTTCCTAACGGTTGTTGTTCTGTGTTTGTTGTTTTCCAAAAAACGAAAAAACTCCATCAAAACCTCAAACTACTGCATTGAATAATTGCTCAACTGGCACTTTATTGTTTCAGCTCCCTACATCAAGACTTTTATTGACACTGTGGTATGATTATCCTTTTTGCTGAAAATCTCTGTGTACAATGATCCTAAGATAGCGGCCGGCCCTCGGGGTTGTAGGCATTCCGCTGTGTGCTATGCAAAGTGCAATAAAGGTTTTGAAAAAAAAAAAAAAAAAAGAAAGGACAGCGTTTAATACTATTTCACAACTGTAGGGAACAGCCAGGTTTTTAGTGCCTTTCTAAAATGTTGTAAGTTGGGGAAGATCTCAGGGTGCCTGAATGATTGTTCAATAGATGAGCTCCTGCAATCATGAAGGCTTGTCCCCCCTGAATTGAACCTAATTCTTTGTCTCAATGGTAGCCAATGTAAGTCTTCCAATGCTAATAAAACAGATGACCTTCTGGGTAAATTCAAGGCAAATTTAACCACCACTGCTTGGACTCTGTGTAGCCGATTAAGCATGTATTCCGGAGCTCCCAGCAGCAAAGAACAGTAATCCAGCCTGCTTAAGATGACCCTGTGGACTACCAGGTATCTAGATGAAGTAGGCAGTAGCACAATAATTTTACATGGTACTCTAATTATGGAGAAAAAAGACCCAGCAGTCACATTTACCTGAGATTCCAGGCTCAGTTTTTTGTCAAAGGTAACACCCAGATTTCTCACAACCTCTGACAGAACAGGAGTCTCATCAGAGGGAACTGGCCAAAAGTTAGGGAGAAATAGAACCGGGAACTTAATTGCTCAGTAGCAAAGGAATTCCGTCTTGCGTCCATTAAACTTCAAAGAGTTGGAATTAAGCTGGATGATGATATCATTCATGCATTCACAGAAGGGATCAACTGATGGCCTATGATTTCCTTCTAATGATAAGATAAGTTGAGTACCATCAGCATAATTGACCAGGCTGATGTGTGATTTAATAAGTAAAATCAAGGGGCTTAAATATATATTAAAAATAATTGGGCTAATTGATGACCCTTGAGGGACACCATGTCGAACAGTCATAAGCTTAGAGCAATATGGTGGAAGGGACAACACTTGCTGTCTATCATACAAATAAAAGTAAAGACACTTTGCTACTGTGCCTTTAACCCCAATCGGGATTAGTGTAGCCAAAAGTTTATTGTGATTTACGGTATCAAACGTGGCAAATGTTCTAAATAAGATCAGTACCATAGATTGACCATTATCTTCTCTCATTCTTAGCTTGTTCTTAGTAGCGGGCAAAGCTGTTTTAGTCCATTGTCCTAGTTGAAAACCAAATTGCTCTTCTTTCTAAATTTGATTGACTACCAGAAACTGAGATAACACTTTGCTGACAAATCGGTCCGGAATCTTTACAGGATATGGTAAAAGTAAGATTTGTCTGCAGATGCTTAAGATTGTAGGGTCCAACGTAATTTTTTTAAATAAGGGTGGCACAGTTGCCCATTTCCAAACTGCTGGGACTACGCCAGTTTGCAAATGTGCGAAGGCGTGGGAAATGTTTTTCTCCCTGTTCAAACGCTATGAGATAAAGGATCCGGGGGTAAGCCGGAGGAGATAGACAACGCAATAGTTAAAAATTCATTGCCTGTTAAATGCTCAAAGTGATCTAGCTCACTTATTTGCTCTTTGGCACTGAGTCTCGGCAAACCCTGATTCGAAGGAGAAATGCCAATGCCTTTGATAATTTTCTTAATTTTCTCTTCAAAAAACCCAATGAAATTATCATATAAAGTCTGTGATGCGGGTATAGAATGCTTTACACACTTTGGATTAGAGAAGTCTTACATAATAAAGAAAACTTTCTTTGCACTATTGGGTGCAGCCAAGATAGCACTAGGAAACTTTTCTGCTTTAGCTTTCAAAATTTCGATCTTATAATTTTCCAGAGCTTTTTTGAGATTTCTTTTGTCCTCTGTCTTATAGGACTTACACCATTTTCTCTTAGCTTTTGTACAGGTCATTCTATGAGCCTTAAGTGAAGCATTATACCAAGCGGCAAAGGGTCTTCCTGGGGTTTTCAGTACTTTGAGAGGAATAACTCGGTCTGAAGTAGTTCTGATACTATTTTCCAAATCCAGACAATTTTCTCCCACCGGTCTGTTCAAGTCAATAGAAGGAGCACAATTAAACAATGGTTATCCTCAGACTGTTTACCGAGTTTGTTCCATGCCCTACCAAGATGTCTACCCTTCAAATTGATCTTTTGCAGTACTGATTCTCTACTTTTTAATGAGAAAGACACTATGAAGTGATCTGTCCAGCAGAAAGTGAGAATGTTCCCTATGGTGGCAAAGTCATAGGTGAAGAAAATAAGATCCAGAAGTTGAATTGATTTATACATTTATAAAGTGCAACCATCACTCCGAAAAGAGTATCTTGGCGCTATGCGGAATTAATCAGAAACATCAGACATGCATAGTTTTTATCATAGTTACACCAGAAACAAAGTGTGTCAGAGACTGTTAAAATCCAGGTCTTAAGGGCTTTCCTAATGAGCGTTTCAGATTCCAATAGTCCTAGCTATGTGGACAAGAGGTTCCAAGCTCTGGTTCCCAGAGCTGCCAAGGATTTTCCTCCTTTGGTTTTGAGTTTAAATGGAGGGTGTTTGAGCAGATTCACTGAGGAGGATCTTAGTGTCCTGGCAGTAACATATTGTGTAAACAAGGTGGCTAAATATGCTGGCTCTGATTTTCTGAATGCCTTAAAGGTAATTAGAAGGAGCTTAAATAAAATTATTTTATGGATCAGCAGCCAGTGGAGGGTTTTAGGGCTGCCAAGGCCAAAGAGTGGCTAGGTAGTTTCATCACCACCTGGGCAGCCACATATTGCATCATCTGTAGCTTTTTAGCACTTGTTTGTTTACCCCTGCATACAGGCTATTGCAGTAATCCTGTCTGGATAAGATCAGGGATACTTCTACTTTTTCCTTCCACCGAAAGGGATGAGATTGAAGAACTTTTTGAGTGATTTGAATACCTGAAACACATCCCTGCCACTGACAAGGCCTCAGGACGAGAGGGAGGCGTCAGATTTTACCCCACGATTCTCAACTACTTCCACTGTATTTGGAGGGGCAGGTGTGTCTTCTGGTCACCATTTCACTGGATTGAATGGATTGTCTCTGCCTATTAACCTTATCTCGATCTTATCTGTATTACATTTCAGATGGTTGAATGTCATCCATTGGATGACCTCTGATAAGCATTGCTTAAAATTAAGTTCAGAGTCATTTGAATCTTTATCTAAGACTAAGATAAATTGTGTGTCATCGGCATAGGAGGAGGTTTCAATATTGAATGAGGAAATTAGTGACATAAGTGGGGCCATGTAGATGTTAAACAAAAGAGATCTGAGGGAGGAGGCCTGTGGTACGCCGGTAGTACTAATGCGTTCTTTTGAAAGGAACAGTGCCAAGGCAACTGTTTGCCTGCGATTGTAATGAAAGGACTGTACCTAAGCTAAGACCGTGTTAGCTATGCCACAATTTTTCATACGGGATAGAAAAATGTCATGAGAAATGGTGTTGAATGCAGCAGACAGATTTAATACGATCAGCACTGTATTATTTCTTTTGTCTAAAGTTAGCTTTAGTGTATCTACCATTTCCAATAATAATGCAGATTTGGTTGAATGCTTGGGCCTAAATCCTCATTGGTGGGGATGCAAGATCCTGGCCTCTTCTAAGAAAGCAGACAACTGCTTGTTAACCAATCTTTCTACAATCTTGCCAAGGGAGGGCAGTAACGAAATGGGATGGAGGTTAGAGACCTTAGATTGATCCATTACCTGTTTCTACTAGAGTGGTTTAACCACTGCTAGTTTCCACTCTGGGGAACTGTCACTGTGGTAAGTGATGAATTACTTATGTGTTTAATAACTGGATTAACGATCTCTACCATCCTATGGAGCACTGCAAGGAGACACGCATCCAAAGTAAAACAAGATTTACACGAGAGAATAGCTTGGTGTGACTACTCCAAAGTAATTCTGTCACAGACCGGGAGATATGGCTCTATGTAAGTGGGACCTAGCTCTAGATCCTGTAAAGCTGTGACTGAGGTACTCAAATCTTTTTGGATTTTATGAAGCTTTTCCTCAAAAAAAGCTGAGATCTGATCACATAGGGTCTGTGATGGGGGGAGTGGGTAGCCTTAACTAGTGATTTTGGATTAGTAAAGGACTTTACAATCGAGAAAATAATTTTCTGATCCTGCTTAGCATCTATTAATATTTTGGAGAAATAATCTTTTTTTGCAGACTTATTTTGTTGATGACATTTTTTCCTAGCTATTTTAAACATGTTCCCTTCTTCTACTTCGTAGCCTATTCTCCACTTATGTTCCAAACGTTTGCTTTGAAGGCGAAGATCAACTAATGACAGAGTATACCTAGGAGCTGAGGTTTTAAGAGTGTATTTGATCGTAGCTTGGCCTATAGGCGCTAATTCATTACTGATGAAGGTAATCAATACATCAAAATGCCGGGAATTATCTACTGTATTTCCTGATGTAAATGGTATAGAAGCTTGTGTTGTATAAGGCAGCTCTGGATTTGCTATCCTCTTAGGCCACTTACGACAAGGTAGTGAGCTTATACTAGAGTTCAAGAAGAGATTTTTTTTTTTAAAGTGTTACTGTTAAAAGGATTAGCAAATGGTCAGACTAAGCTTGAGGAATTGGGGAATTGAATGTTAGGGAAGGGAAATTGGAGCAAACCCTGTCCAGGGCAATGGCCCGCCTGATGTGTATGACCTAAAACTAGTTGGTGAAGTCCTAAGGTTTCTAATGTATCAAGAAAGTTGTCCACACATGTTTCTTTCCAACAGTCTAAATGAAGGTTGAAATCTCCTAAAAGAGTAAAATTTGAGTATCGCGGGATAAGGTGTCCTAGAGTATCTCCTAGAGTTTTTAGGGCCGGGGAGGACGGTATATCAGACCTCCTTTAAAGCAGAAAGCCAGGCTTTCCGATCCTATTAGGTAGGGAAGGTCAACATTTGTGCAGTGGTAGGAATCATGCTAAATAATGGTTAATCTTCCTTCTCTTGTCTTTTTATCTTGTGTACAAATAGTGCAGGTAGGACTAGTGCAATATAGGGGTTGCACCATT
Organism: Lissotriton vulgaris; assembly: GCF_964263255.1. Taxonomy (NCBI): domain Eukaryota; kingdom Metazoa; phylum Chordata; class Amphibia; order Caudata; family Salamandridae; genus Lissotriton; species Lissotriton vulgaris. The sequence goes on along the minus strand of NC_141698.1, from coordinate 648,215,797 downwards.
CCTTGAGCCATGATTCTGTAATAAACAAAAAGTCCAACTGCATTTCGATAATCATTTCATTAATGTCTTGGGCATGCTTACAGAGAGAGCAAGCATTAATGAGTCATCCTTTCAATGAAGTATCGGGTGTATTGGCAGTAAAAGCTAAACTAGTATCGGGAAATATCATGGCTGTTTTACAGTTAATGTAGGTTAGAGGGCACTAGATTTGACTTGCCGACGAACAAAAATCACATTTATGATCAGTATTATTTAATATTTTAAAAAGTCTGCTGGCATAAGAATACCTCAGGAAAGATGGGCAGCGTGGCTGGTGCTGGCCGCGTTCCTGCCTCGGAAGGGTACAGACAGGCTTGCCTTTGGCTCGTGGACGCGCCGCAGGCCCATTAAATACAGATGCCTGCCAACAACTAGTTAAAGTAAAAGAGTTGCTAGCCCCCACTCTGATTTCTTGTCTCAAATTTAAGAACAACCAAACAAAGAAATTATCTTCTGTTTGTAGGGGTTATTTTATTTAAACCCTTTTAGAATTTATCAAATCTTTTATGTATTTTCATGAGTGAAAAAAACACTTATACAAAACATTTATACATATATACAAAACTACTGCACATCATACGTATATATAAATATAAACAATTTATGCACAATCTTCTTTTCAAATGTAGCGGTTTTGTGTTCACAAATAATTATTTTTTGTGAAATATCTCAATATCTCTCCACTACAATAACCACAGGGTGAAATAGCAACAAAAACGGCAACAAAATTTCTTTAAGAAGGATCAAAACCAACTTTGAAAGCAAAATCTAAGTGATTAACAATAAATTCTTGTTATCTTTCTTTTAGTGCCTGCCGACGCGTTTCGAATCTGGAGTTAAGTTTCAGATTCTCATCAGGGCTCTTTCATTGTGGATAATCTGAACAGAAAATGCAAAAGAAGAACATTCAGTAACTAAATTCATCTAGAAATTAATACCCCTTCAAGAGCTGGATGTCACAAAACAAGTTACCTTCAACAATGGGCAACGCGGTCCCGCGGGTCCAATTATTCTAACGAAGCTAGTGCACTCCTGAGTCTTTTAGTGCAACTGTAGACCTAGTATACGAAGTAAGGAATATTTACTGTTTGGTCAAGGAACAACACAGCCTGCTAGGTTCTAGAACTAAAAGGCTATAAATTCACACCTATTTTGGTGTAGTCAGTGTTTGAAGGATTTCAGTTGTTTATGTTTCCAACTTCAAGAGGGTGCCGAGGCTCTAAGTGGGGCTCCAAATCAATCTGCAAGGCACAAACGGTAATCGTGCTCAGTGCCCATTCTTTTCTGAAAAATGTACGAGCGAGCTTTACAATCTGGGAACGGGACGTACCTGTATTTGTTTTCATCTATGGCGGAGCTCGCGTTTGGGCTTTTCCGTGTCTCGCACACCCACAAGTTCAATTCATCAGCGGGGAAGAGTAATTCGGTTTTCTCCGAGGCATAAGGGACAGCGTGTCAAAGTCGCGCTGAAAGCCGGCATAGAGATGTCATTGTTTAGTGGGGACAGGGCGCGGGGATCGCGGTGGTGTTAACCAACATCACACTCACTCACCTTTCTTTTGATGTGACTGACCCGAGAAGCGAACCTTCTAACATCACGGCAGCCATGTTTGGCTCCTCCACTATATTCAACTGCCGCTAGGCATTGTGGATGCTGTAGTTTGTGAATCAGTTTTCCGCGACTGGGTGCTCCTCAAAGTCTGGAAACCTCAGACAGGGAATTCAAACCTGTTTGTGTACTGTTAAATTTTAAAATCAGGTAAGCCTCCTTCCTAAATAACACTTGTTCTGTGTTAATGCCAACAACTAGAGCACAGCAGCACCCAGATATCTGTTCCAAAACAACGGGCCTTCCTCCACCCAGTAGGGGAGGATTAAAGTGCAAAAGTACAAGGAAAAATACAACCGTGCTAAAAATGTCAAAGTGACTTTAGTAGCAACAGGCTCTGAACGCTAAGACGAACAGCAAGCGGATTGAAGGTAACTTTCCCCACTAGTAATTTCAATTTCGTTTCCCCCGAGCATCAGTTAAAGCACAAAGTACAAAGAGTAGTTATGAAATTCTCCAAGCAGCCTAAATTCCATTTAAGCCAGCAGGACGTGCCCATCCTGGTGAGTTAGACATGAAACGAGCTGTTGCAGTACTAAGTTTTCACATGACCCAAGAAGATCTTTCAACACAGGTCCAGGGTCTCCCTCGGACCACAAATTGAAGTCCCCCAAAATCTTGAGTGAGCCAGGTCCGTGTTACTAAAAATGTCAATAAGGTATGGCGATAGAAGCTGGATGGGCCTCTCTTATCTCCAAAATCTGTCCCCCCATTAATATTCAGCCAATAATCTGTGGTCAGCCTCTGCTGCCTACCTGTGACTACCCAAACGCAAGTTATGGGTGGGTTGTCTTGCCTCTTTGTACACTGCAGCTAAAGCAAGAAACGCTTTGCTGCTTCATCTTTGGTTAGCTCCATCTTTAATGTTGCTTCATGAACTGTTAAAGGCTCATCTGTTTCCCATTGATTAAGCTTGAGTCAGTTCTCCAATTCAGTGTCAAAATGCTTGGTTCCAGGGTATAAGTTGCCCTATTAACATTTCTCAAACTCAATAAATTATTCTCTGAATTAATTTACTTTTGGTGTTAGAGCTGTGAGGATGAATTCAGTTCAAAGATGCAGCATGCCCATTTCAATATGAATCTTTTAATGGTTGAATATTTTGGAGATTACTACGTCAGCAGAATTTGTCATGGCAGTATAAGATAAAATCGAGTGCCTGTGTTTTTGTGTTTGAGGTATATACACGTATCTCAGACTTTTTGCCAGTTCATGCATAAGCTTTACAAAGCACAAGTCAGAAACAGAGACAGGCAATCTCTATCCAGTGTTTCCAACATGGCTGTATTTTACGCATACACTTAGAGGAATTCAAGTTAAAAGTATTAATGTTCTCAAATGCAAAAAAAAGGCACTGGGCTTTGAGCTGAGCAAGAGCAGCTACTCATGATACAGCCCCAGATGTATATGTCAGAGATGTTCTGCATCTTGCTAATGTTTGTAAGCTGTCTTTTTTGCATAATATGCAAAGTTCTTTGAGACATTTTACTTAGTCATTTCCACTTACATCTTTCCACCAAAGCCAAAAGTTCTTCAAAGAGAATATTGGTTTTTTTAAATGCTTTTAATCTGTGGAATGTTCACTAACATTGCAGTGATGTTTCTGAATGATAAATGCATTAGGAAAACAAAGTATAATATAAGTAATTGCGTTCTGCTTTATACCATTTCTGTTAGCCTAGTTCAGTCTTTAGCATTTTTTGCTTTGGAATCTGTAACCAACTGGCTTGAGACATTGTCAATTGCATCATGGCTTGACTCATACCATTTCAGCCTCAAAGTCTTTTCATGAAAACGGTGACAGGCCCATCTTAACTTCTATTTTTGCTGTATGCTGGTTTGCAAACTATTTTTTCTCTTTCTATTAGAGTCTGAAGTTTTAGACATGTGCAGTAGTGCTGACATCATGTCTACCTCCTATCTAGGCTGACATATTTTTGTCGTTTATGTTATGGTCTCTGCAATGTTAACATGAACGCTTACAGTGGAGGCTAAAGTGTCAACATGTGATTTGGAATGACACATTACCCCCAGGTCCCTCCTGACCTCGTCCCATTCCTTAAAATATGGAGATAACCATCTCCCTGACAGAAAAAAAGAAAAGGAGCATGCTGGGATACCTTACCTGCTCCCTCCCACTGGGAGTACATAAGCAGTACCAGCCCAGCATGCAGCCTGTTCTTTTTTTCTGTCTCCGACAGAATGGATTGTTCGTGTATGCTGTGATGTTTTTCCTTACCTGGATTCTTCTACCGGACGGCGCCCGCTCCTGCTGGGCTGGGGTGGCGTGCTGGTCCTTCTCTGCTTCCCCTGCCCGGCTGCCTGGCTTCGCGGGCAGGGGTGCTGCTTCCTGGTGGTCTGCCTCCCGGCCTGCCTGGCTTGCTGGGTCGCGGGGCTTCTTCCTGACTGCTTTCCGGATTACCGGCCCTGTGCGGCTGGTGCGCCGTCATCCCGCTGTTCTTCCTGGTCGCCTGGGCGCGTCTACCCGAGCTTGGCCGGGTGGGAGACGCGCTGCTCCTGTGGCTTGCTGGAAGAGTTGGCGGTGGTTGGTTCCTGGGGCCGGCGGTGTGTGGGGGCCTCGTTTCCTGGTGCTGAGGCCCCCGCTGCGGGTGAGTCCCGCTTTGCGGTGTTTTATGGATTCTTTGGGGCTGCTGGCTTGCGGGCTGGGGCTCCCGGTTGGTGTCTCAGTGTCTCAACCTCCTATGTATCTGGGCCTTTAACGTACTATCTCTGTGTGATTCGTTGTGCTCTACGACATGCTGATGGACGGCAGAGGCGTGTCTTTCGCTCGGGTTGCTGTGTGTCCATGGGCAAGGCTTGGGGAAGGCATCTTCCTTGCTCGTGCATTTCCATTTGGTTTCCAGTGCTGGCTTCCCTGCTTCTGCTACTGGAGTGCTATGTCCTGGATAGGTGTTTGTTGGCCATGTTTTTCTAGGTTGGTCGTGGTCCTAGTGGCCTTTACGACACATATGCGGTTGAGGCATGTTTTGTCCTCATGCACCGGTCCTGGTCTTACTTATTTGGGCTGTGGGCCCGGGTATGTGACTGTGCAAATAATGCCGCTTTACCTTGCCGGCTGGCCACAGACTGGTTGCTTTGCTGGTGTCTGTGTTGAATGGCTGCTGGGGCACCTCCTGATGGTCTGGCCTGTGCCCTCCCGATGCTGTTTCCTTGGATTTCTTCCGCAGCTGTGCGTGTGGTGTGGCCTTCTCTGCCCGGCGCTGATGTCCTGGTGGGCACCTGGGCTGGTTTCTTTGGGGGCGGTGAGCTGTTGGGGCGCTCCTCCTGCCCTCCGGGTGAGTACCGCGTAGCGGTCCCTGTTTCTTTCTTTGGTGTCCACCTTTCCGGCTGTCTTTCTTTTACAGGTTCCTCCTGGGCCGGATCCTTGGCTCCCTGCCTATGGCCAGTGTGATTCTTGCTGTGGCCTCGGCGGGGAGGACTTCTCTGCCCGGCGCTGGTGTTCTGGTGGGCACCTGGCCTGTCTGTTGGGGGTGGGGGGGGGTGCTGCTGTGCCCCTCTTCCTGCCTCCATGGTAAGTGCCGTGTTTCAGCGATCCCTGTTTGTTTCCTGTTCACTGTCCTTGTGCGCTGTGTGGCGGTTGGGATGTGTATGGACGGGTTGGCCTTGTTGGACATGTTTCCGCCTTTGCCTACTGCCGTCCGTGGCGGTTGCTGGTGGGTGTAGTCCTCTGGGCGTCTCCCTGGCGGTTGTGTGGGGTGGGTGCTGTTTTCCTGCACTGTTTCCTCCGCTCGTGTCCGCGTGTTGCTTGGTCTCCTGTGCTGCCTTGGCTCTTCTGTTGCTGCCTTGGTTTGTCTTCCCCGTGCCTCCTCTATTCTGGGGTTTTTCTCCTGTGGTGGATTCCTCCTGCTTCGTGGGGGTTGGCCTCCTCCTTTTGGCTCTCTCGGGTGTTCTCCTGCCCGTCTTTTTTGCTGCGGGGGGTCCCCTGTTGCTCGGGCCCCCCTGCTCTGCCCTTGTTGCGCCCCTGGTGGGTAAGCCTGTGCCTTTGGAGGGGTGTGCGTTCCCTCTCGCTTCCTGCCTACTCCCTGGTTCCCTGTGTTTCCTTTTTGTGTTCTGGGGTCGCTTCTGTTCTCCCCTGTGTGCGTTGGGCGTGCCTCTTTGGTTGGCTTGCCCTTGGCCTTGGTTTGGGCTTTTTCTTCCTGTTCCCCTGGCCTGTGTCCTGTTTGTGGGTTCCGGTTGGGCCTTGCCGGACTCCTGTTCTTTCGTTCTCCGGCTGCTGCGGTTCCCTGTGCTTTCTGTTCCGGGGTTCTTGCTGGCTTTCTTTTCTGTTTCCATCCGGCCTCTCCCTCTGGTGCTTGCCGCTTGGATTGGGTCGTTTGCCGCTTGTGCTGTGCTCTGCGGCTGTGTTGCCCTGTGGCTGTGGCTTCTGGTCCTCCTGCTGCCTGGCCGTCCCTGGTGTGGTGTCTTCCTGCTGGGCCGTGGCTCGCTTTTTGCGGCCTTCTGTCCTTCGGTTCCTGGCGTTCCTGTGGGTTCGGTCCGGGTTCGTGCCTATGGGTTTCCTGAGGTTTCCGCTGCTGGTCGCCTCTTGCTACCTCTATGGGTGCTTTGCTTGGGCCCTGCTCGGGCCTTCTGGCTTTCGGTGGGTTTCCTGTGTCCTCCCCTTGTTTCCTTGTTGGGGGGGGGGGGCTGTTGGGCCCTTTCTATGTCCTGGGGGCGCCTTGTCGCTGGGTCTTTGGCTCTGCCTTCGGTGGACGCTTGTTCTTCGTGGGCCTGGCCCTGGGCGACTCCCTGTCTGCTGTTCCTGGCTGTGCTGTGCCCTTTCCCTGCTGGTGGGTTTTGGGTGTCGGTCTCCCCGGGTGTGTGGCCTCTCTGTTCTTTCCTTTCGCCCCTTGGTTCCTACCCTTCTGTTGGTTTGTGCGGGGTGTGTGCCTGTCTGGGTGCCGGCTCTGCCTGCTTGCCTGCCTTTTTCGCTGTTGGGCGATTTTTGCTCCTTTCGGGTGCTTTTGCTTGCCCCGTGCTCGGGGTGTCTGCCTTCTGGTGGGGTCTCCCCCTGGTTTCCGGGGGGGGGGGGTTGGGTTTGTTGTGCCCTTCCTCTGTGCTGGTGGGTCTTGGCCTTTTTGGTGGTGTTGGCTCGGGTTTCTTCTTGCCTGCTGCCCTGTTTCCCCTCTTGCGCCCTGTCCTGTTGGTGGTGCCTTTTCGCTCCTTGAGGGGTTTGGGTGTCCGCCTCCCCTGGTGTGTGGCCGGGTTTTTGCTTCCCGCCTCTCTCGCTCTTGGGTTGCGGTTGGCTTTGCTTCCGTTTTGGGGCTTTGGGGGGGTCTGGCGTTGGCCCTGTGCCCCCGTGCCGGCTGTTTTCGTCCTGAGCCCTTTGCTCTCTCGTTGGTTCTTGGGAGTCCCTTCCCACTCCCTTGTTGGGTGGTGCTCCTTGGGCTTCTTTGGGCTCCTGTCCTTTGCTTTCGGTGCGGGAGTTTTTTCCCGTGTGCTCGGCTGGCCGTGGCTCTTCCTTTGTTGGTTTTGCCTTTCCGGTCCCTGTTTTGGCATCCTGTTCGCTTTGCGTTTGGATGCCGGGTTAGCCTCTTGGCTTGCTTCTGTTGGGCTTTGTGCTGTGGGGCCCTTCTTTGCTTCGGGTCCTTGTTTTTTGGTCCCTGCTGGGTTCCTTTCCTGGCTGCTCCTTCTCTTGGGCTTTGTCGTGGTCCTGGGTTGGTCTTCGGTCCTTTTCTGGGTCCGCTCCCTTCGGTTGGCTGTGGCGCTGGGTCCCTTTTGTGGGCTCTGGGCCTCCTTCCTCTGGTTCTCCTTTCTCTGGGTGGTCTGGCTGTGGTTGGCTGTTGTGCCTTTCCTGTGCCCCTTCCTGGTTGGGGGTTCCTTTTTGCCTCTCCCTCTGGGTCCAGGTGGTACGGTGTTGTATGCCTCCTGGCTGGCTGTCCTGCCTGTTCTTGGGAGGGTTTCTTGGGGTTGGGCTGTGGGCCTTGTTGTTGGCCTTCTGCCTTTGGGGTTTCGCCTTCGGTGGTTCCGTGGTGTGTCCCTTTTTCCTCCTGGGGGTCGGTTCCTCCTGTCCGGTTTTGGGGTTTTTGGTTTCCCTAGTTCCGTGTGGGCCTTTTGTTGTCTTTCTTGGCTGCGCCTTCGTTTTTGCCCCGGTCTTGGTCGTGTTTGGGGCACCGGGTTTTTTCTCCCGGTTGGTTGTCCGTTTGGGTGCAGCTGCTCTGCGGCGTCTCTGTGGGGGTTGGCCTTTGGTTGGTCCTGCCCTGTGGCCGGGTTCCTCTGTGGTTCCCTGTTGCTGCCCTGGTTTCGGTTCGGCTGGGGGCTTCCCATGCTGTGTTGGGGTTGTCCCTCTGCTTTGTTCCTTTCTGTTCCTTCGGCTCGTCCGCCCTGTGCGGGTTGTTCTTTTCTGCCCTTGTCCTCTGGGCTGGTTTGGCCTGTTGGTCCCTGGTTGTTTGGCGGCCTGGGTCCGGGGGCTTCACCCTTGGGGGTTTCTCGATGGTTGTTTCCCCTTTCCTGGCTCCGTTCTCTGTTGTGGCGCGTGCGCTTCTCCTGGGCTTCCTTTGGTCGTGGAGGGGGAGGGCCTGGGTTTTGGCTCCTCTGCCTGCTCCCTTGGGTGCTTGGCTCTGCTTCTGTGCCTCCCTTCTGCGTGGCGGTCGCCTTCTGATTTCTGAGATACCATAATATGTGACAGAATCACAATGATACATAAATTTGTGTGTACTCCAAATACAACAAATAAGCAAAGTGGTGATATTATGTCGACGTTTCGGTCCTCCTTTGGTCTAAAAGATCCTTAGGACCATCATCAGGACGATGTAGTTGCACATGTGTATCTTATTCAGGGTCACTCGGTCTCTTGGTAGCTGAGCAGACGGGGCGATCTTTGAGACGCATCCTGCAATCCATCTGAGTGATCGGCAGCCGACATTCTACATTCAATTATTGTCGTATCATTAAGTGTTGATATCATTGTTTGAGAAACGTGACAGAGGAAACTAATTTTGTTCTCCTGTGAGATGAACTACCCTGAATAAGATACACATGTGCAACTACATCGTCCTGATGATGGTCCTAAGGATCTTTTAGACCAAAGGAGAACCGAAACGTCGACATAATATCACCACTTTGCTTATTTGTTGTATTTGGAGTACGCACAAATTTATGTATCATTGTGATTCTGTCGCATATTATGGTATCTCAGAAATCCATATTGTTGGCAAATGGTGATTTTACAAGACTGCAACCAAATGTAAATTTTCAGTTTTGTGTTTGTTGCCAAAGCATAAAGAAAATATAATAAGAAATATAAAATTACAAGAATAAAACTTGTGTTTTGATACAGTTGCCTGTTTGCTCTGGTTGACTGTTTCCTGCCTTGCCAAATATTGATCACGACTGTGACATTACTTCAAAAAAAGATTGAGTTGAATGATTCCTTTTGGGGACAACTGAATTTTGTTATGTATGGTAACAGCCATCCTTCTGTTTAGGGGAACTTGACCCACTCCTTTTGTGCCTCCACCCCAGTATCGTTTAGAGGTCAGCCTCTTTCCTACGCTCTCTGGGTACAAATAGCTTGGAATTAATTAGGTGCTGGGACATCTCTGCAAAACAATTAATCAAAATGTGCTACTTCATCATCAAATTATAAATCCCATCATAATCATGCATTTTGCTGCCCTTTAAGCTCTTGGACGCAAGCCACTCTGGATTCAGACCTAATTTTCAGTACTGCGGCTGCATTGATAGAGGTTACTGAGTACATCAGAGGTACCCTAAATGCAGGGGGATGGCAGTGCCTTTTGACATGGTTCCCCATACCAAGCATTCCTCCAATCAATTGGAGTAAAAGGTCAGACCTTGAAGTGGCTTGCATATTTTTTGAGTTGTAGAGGACAGAGGGTATAGGTCCCTCCTTTTTAGGGCTCGCTGCAAAAAGCGGGAGAAAGCGCGCTCTCGCTGAGAGCACTATAGCTGTCAGCTCAGCCAACAACGAGGGGAGACAGGAGCTGGCCACGCGCGCAGCATTGTCAATGGCAGAGGCGGATTCAGACGGGCGCCTTGGGATTGGGTCGCGCGCGTCGGAATCCGACTCTGCCATGCGCCGTAAGTTTCAGTTTCGTTAGCGCTCAGTTTTTACATCTCGCCTAGCTCACGCTGTCTGCACGTGCCAGTCGGCTCTCTGATTGGTCAGAGAGCCGACCGGCGCGTGTCAACTCGCTGTCCCGGGGGAGTGTCGATTCGCAGCCTCGTCCCGGCGTGCGTGTCGACACCCAGCTGGTGCCTGGCCTGAGGTCTGAACTGCCCCTGGAGGCCGGTGCGCAAGTCGGTGCCACCGCAGATCTGTGAGGCGCAGATACTTCCCCAGAACAGTGAGGAGGCATCTGCCGAGCTTGAGGGAGACGCCACAGCGGGACCCGCTATGAGGCATCCTGTGGGTGAGCCCGCGCCGCAACAAGATGGGCGGGAAGTGTTGCCGGGCAACGGCAGACCCGCGAGGGGCTGTCTCGCACCTCGCCCGGGCAGAGCCAGGCAGGATCAACCCACCTTGCATCGGTGGAGTAGTGCCAGCTGGAACAATTTGATGTGTTCATCGTTGTTCGTGCCTGGAATAAAGCAAATGGTTAGAACTAGGCTGACTCGCAATGAGCTCTTTGGCATTTTTATGACTGCCCTTGCGCCTTTTGGGCTGGCCTGAATGAAAATCCTGGTAATGCACTCCCCTCTCACCACGATGAAACTTCTAGGGGTGTGCACACACTCTTGGCACGAGACACGTGTCTGCGCATGCTATCCTGCATGAAATGTGCATGGAATGACGTGCATTGAATAGCTAGGCTCCTGACTGTCTGCCCAGGGAGAGTAAGGTGCCCCCCGCCCGCTCCAAAAGTAAGCACATCTGTTATTGAGAGAACACGGATGCATGCTTCTCGTGTAACAAGTATAACTGCAGAAAGTAATGCTTGTTCTTCAGTGTCCCTGGCATTAACAGTGGGGGGTTCCTCAGGGCTCTGCCTGAGCCTCACATTGTTCAACATTTATCTTTTGCCATGAGCACAGCTGGCAGAAACCTTTGGGGTAATCTCTTATGCTGACAACACACATCTGCTATTTTCCTGTAGGAAGAAAGAAAAGATTGCAGGGGAATTGATTAAATCCTGTTTAGTGGCTGGATTCTTCTGGATGACTCTCAATCAATTTAAATGAAAATTAAACTACTGTTTTTCGGTCAAAAATTCCCAGCAGCTTGGCAGATCTTTTGGCCGGATGGCGCCCCCAGGAGGCCCTCAGGGTGGAATAGTCACCGGGTCAAATTTGATAGCCATCTCTCTTTTCTACCTCAAAATAATTTTGTGGTGGGCTCTTGCTTTGGTGTGCTGCACATTCTGAAAAAGCATCTGCATTTTCTCTCTTTCTCAGTCAGACAATCAGTCATTCAGGCACTCATCACATCTATGCTAGACTATGCAAAACCTTTGTAGTTGGGCTTGCTGGGCTACCTGGTCAATAGACTCCAACTAGTCCAGAATACTGCAGCCCGCATCCTTCTCGACCTGTCATTGAGAACGCATGTGCCTCCTCATCTTCTCTTCCTTCACAGGCTGCCATTGAGGAAGGGCATCCTGATTAAAGAGCTGGTCCTGTTTCATAACACAAATCATCACACGGTGCCGGGAAACTTGGACGTCAGAATCAGCCTTTACCTACCCACTAGGGACATGTGTTCCGCCAACAGTTTACTGGCAAAGGTACCTAAGATACACCGTGCCAACAGCAATGGAATCAATCACCATGTTTAAAAAAAGAGTGAAGACATTGCTCTATGTGCAAGATTAGTGGCCTTGCCTCTTAGCTGAGCGCCGGGACACTCCTAGTAGTAGCTGTGTGCAGAATAAATCCCATTTCATTAATTAATTTGCCCAACCAGCCAGAGCTTTGCTTGATGAGCCCAAAAAGTCTACCCATGATTGGTGTGTGGATATCACTGAACTTCAGGTGATATTTCACAGGGTTCAGACCAAACTTACTGAAAAGAGCTTCCTTCTTGGGGGCATATCTCATCTGGTCACCTACCTCTAAGACCAATGCGGTATCCCTCCCAGCAACTAGCATGTGCTTCCACCGACTTGTTGCCCAGCCCTTCTTTGGAACTCTATGCATATGCATGGCCATCTCCTATACTACAAGCCACTTATCAATGCCACCCCCACCACATAACTAGGCACCAAGTCTTTGTGGATGTGAACTCTTGCACCACTCCTAGGTAGTTCACTATCGCTGCCACCATCATCACTGAACTCAGAGGACCTCTTTGCCTTCATTTCCAGGTCTTTCTGGTTCACTTCATAGGCCAGGAGGACCATTTTCTCACCCAAGGCCAAGGTTAGCTTTGTCTCCTCCAGTACCAGTGTTATTTACTTCTCCTCCAAGTCAAGGGTAGCCAGTTATAGTGGTTTGTTTCTCTCTGCTTGCCTGTCCTCTATCACTGACTGGATCAGACTGCAGGAGTATACGCAGCTCCCTGCTCTGGATAAGGCAGGTAACCTGGATCCTGTGGGCAAGTCCCCTACTGGCACTGAGGCATCTACCAGGCCATTTTAATCCTCTTCCCCCAGCTCTTTTTCATCCTACTCCCCATCATTCTTTTGCTCTTGTGTAGTGGACTGTAGCTGACAAACGTCCTTCTGTGCTCTGCGGGCTATCTGGTAGTCCCCTTTCTTGGACCACTTTGTCAGCTTCAGACTCCCCTCTCTGCACTAATTCCTCATATCTGTCATGATAAAGCTCTCAATGTTGGTCAGAACCATTTCCATTCTTTCAAAAATTACAGTTGCAAAATTAGAGAATAGGAAAGAAATATAAGACAAATAAAGAAAATGTTCAATTAAAAATCCGAAGCCACTTAGAAAATAAAAAGTCGATTTTGATGTCAGATTATAACTGGGATTTTTAGTTTTAGTTAAAATCACTGAATGGTATTTCAAATCAAAAGTCCTAGATCCCACCGCTGATCATGAATGTAAGAAATCATGGTATTAAATGAGGGGGAGGGAGTACCACCTCAAGCAAAATCTCAAACCAATTTAGAAAAAAAGTACATTTTAATAAAAAAAATGAGAACAAAAAATCAAATAAGGAAAACCAGAGTTGTGAATTTTAAAATTTAAGGATCATTATGGAGTCAAAAAGTGTTAAATGCCACCCTTTTTCATCTGGTTGCACTTGACTAGTAACTAGGCACAAGTTAAGGCCAACTGCACTGGAATGCAGGTCGGGTACTGAAACCAGATTCAACCTATTCTCTGGAATGAAAGCCAAAAATTCTCCATGAATTAAGGAAGTAGAATGTGGCTAAAGAGGGCTGTACATTGTGGATAGCCACTGGACGAGAACATGGTGAAGCTGTTGACTTTTTGCCGGAAATCTCAGAGAAAGAAAAATCTGAAGAGACAACTCTACTCACTTTTGCAGCACTTCCTGTGTGCTCTACTGCAAGAAATTTCACAGTGCCCCTCTCTGTCTAAATATAAGATGGTGAAACCCTCCCCTCCTTTTGGATCGCCTGCGTGTCCACCCCAGGCATTTGGCTAGGGAAATGAGCAATCTCTCTTCTTTGGTCCCTCTAAACCAGTGTTGGGGGCAGCTCCTCTGTCACTGGGAATGGTGGCTAGCTGACTGGGGGAATGGGCAGGACACGGTGTTACTTACATCCGCCAGTGACCGGGTAGGCCTCTTTGAAGTTAATCAAGTACGTGGGCCCAGTCAGAGGTCACCCTGTCAAGGGAAAACAACACCACTCAACACCCAAGGCCTTCATCAATATCAAGGGGGCTATTCACCTGTCAAATGACAGTGGAAGCTCATGCAACTTGTCCTTCAGAAACTTTAGGTTGGGAAAAGTACCTTTTTACAAAATATTTAGTTGAAATCCGATTTCACCAATGAATTTAGGCTTATAATAAATATTTAAAAAGTTCAAGAATGATATCTGTAGCTGTTTCCCAGACGTAGATAACAACATTAAATAAAAGTTTCTAGCCCAATGCGTTCCTATGTAGCAGCCAACTCTGCTATAGTGACAATAGGTATGGTGCCTTTTCACTTTAGGAACACACGTAACATTAAACTTTTATATGTACTGTTTTTAAATATCATGTACCCTGCATTATGGCCAGTAAGGCATGCTTAGAGGTGTCATATTAATATTTAAAAGCAATGTTTGACATGTGATAAGGGGTTATTTTGACAGGACAAATTTGTAGTTTAAAACTGCACAGCCTGGCTACAAGGGGTAGATCTGCAGTCATGTTTGCTCTGGCACTGTACTGTATGACACAAAGGATGCTGCAGTTCAACTTTGACATTTGACTTATAGGCCTTGGGTAAACTTTTCTAAAATGTAACATATATGTAAGTTAAATATGCCAATTAAATGTATGACAATTTAATCATGTTGAATGGGGGAGCAAATATACTTTACCACTGGTTAGCAGGATTAAAGTGCACAACGTTTCAGAGCTAGAAAAAACTGTGAAGGCAAAATTCTGGTGGTATTCCACACAAAAGATGGTAATTTCCAACATCAACACAGAAAGATCACACTAGGTCGACAATTGATGTACTAGAATCTATGATCAAATAGTCTCTTGTGCACACTCTAGAAATATATTCGGCACAAGCATTGCTTGTAGACTGCCTATTGATTAAAATATCAAATATTCTTTGTTCCTCTGAAAAACACACAAGATGAAAACCTCCTTTACAACTAACCCACTTTTTCATTTGTGTGCCCCTTCTATTGTATTTAGTGGGCATAGCACTTGACATGAACTGTTCATACTTCCACTTCACAATGAGACTTTCCACTAGGCATGTACATCAGTGAAGACACACACTTTTAATATATTCAAGATATAAATAGGAATTTGCTTCACAGTCCTGCAGCTTAATAGCATCTAGAGATTCAAATATGCTTTCCAGCTATTCCCCAGCTGCGCAGCATAACCACAACTTGTCACAACATCTCTTACAGCTTTTGCATTATAAAGTGCGTCTCTTCTATTTTTCTTTCATACAACCCACTTCTTTACACATGGAACACGTTTTCTTCTACTGTGACATTGGAGTCAAAGAGATGTGCACACACCAGTTGCAAACGAGCACAGAGAATGCACTTTTGGCAAAATTGAATAATAGGCAGACCGCCCTGTTGTTGAAGTACGCTTTGCATTCTTTAAACAAAATGTTTGGGACAGTCCCCCCCAAAGAAACGGTTTGCTTTGAAAAGTAAAAAAGAAATGGTCCTGATGTTCAGGAAAAGTTCTCCATGCATGTTGGGAACATTTCTTTCTTTTCTTGCCAGTGACCACCAGGCTTAGCATGGTAGTCTGGGACAGAAAAAATTAGTGCTGGAATCTCTGGCCAAATTAGGTCGGCTTCAACACAACGATGCTGCAGGCTGTGGTAGCTCAATAGCCTGGTCATGAACTTCCAATGTCATAACCAGCTGAAAATCTTCCAGCATAAATAGGACGTTTAGCATTTCTATGTGAGTTAGGAGAAAAGCTGGTTTGGTGGACAGGTACCTTGCCAATTTCCAGTGGGAAGCCCACACCGCTAAATCCTAAAGGTGGTGCATCGACTTGAAGCATAAAATGGTGTTTAAGGTTTAGTGTATTCCCCCATAGCTAAGAACTCCATAATATATCATGCACCTATACATTTTAGTCAAACCTGTTTAGAGTATTGACTCAGTTTCTTGAATATCCAGTAAACAAATGTATACAATATTATGCATGGTTTTGAGTTTGAATAACTGTATAAGTCAGCACTGAAATAATAACTGTCAACACAATGTATCCCATGTCACACTCTAATCTCAGAGTGTGCAGAACAGTGAAAGGACATTGAGACATCGAGATGAACACCAGAAGACCGACTTGAGAAAACAAAAGCTTGTAAAAGAAAAAAAAGATCGAACACCATGATGTTGATCCTGGACATCGACAATGGAAAACTGGGAACGAGACACATGGAGATTAACATGGGCACTAGGACAAGAGCATTTGTACATGGATACTGACATCTGGACACTGACGCAGGGACACAGATACAGGGATAAGAAAACATGGATACTTGGACTGGAAACTTACAGAGGGTAACATGGACAGAGAGTGACATAATTACAGTGGAACAAAGCAACGTCAACATTTAATACAGAATCAGTCAAATGTGAATAATTTGTGCCAGATGGGCTCTATTTCTAATTTGAATTATGTGATACAGTCATTATACAATTCATTCATATGTATCAATTTTTACCTGAGCACTGAACACAAGGTTTCACTTCGCATTGTTCTCATCCTAATGTCCCTCATGAATATGTTGACCGAATTACAGTATTTATGATGGAAACATTATTTTCAAGCTTACAATATTTATTATTGTTAAGGGAGGATTACTGCCCCTCTACAGACCAGTGGCGTCACTAGGGTGGGTGTCACCCAGTGCGGGTAACTCATGGTGTCACCCCCTCACGACTTAACGTATGGACCTCCTCCCATGGGCCCTCTCCTAAGGGGTATCCAAAGTAGGCCCACAAGGGTCTGATCGAGGCCCTCCTGGGCTAGAGTGACCGCCTTTGAAGCTGAAGAATCAGGCTCGAGTCTGGTGGGAGGTTCAAACATCCTGTGATTCCGGGCAAATCACTTAATCGCCCTGTGTCCTAAAAAAATGAATGTGTCCGTCTGTAAATGCAACTGATGCTGATGTACAGCGCTCTGATATTTTCGGGTCGAGTTCGAGCTATATAAAACTGCACAAAATAAAACTGAGGCCAGAATTTCCTTATAATCACGATGTAAATATTCCCCACTTAATTTACAGGGCCCAGTTCACAACACAAACCCATTTGGTGAACCCTATCAAATGTATAAGGAGCAGCTATCTCGGGAGGGGAGGTTCTGGAAACTTTGGGAACACGCACAACTTTAGGACCTTATTTATGAAGGCCTTGCGCCACCGGTGCGTCACTTTTTCCCATTTTAAAAGTGACGCACCGGCAGCGCAAGGCCTTCATAAATAAGGCCCTTAGAGTTTATGGGTATACGGGTTCACACACAAACCTGAGTGCTTGTAGATTTCAAGAACACTCACAAACCTGAGTGAGGGTTTGTAGGTGTTCGCAAACCTCTCCGTGATTAATTCATCACACCTTGGGAGGAATCAGGGATTCACTCCTGTTATAGACAGTAGTAAATCTGTTTTCATGGTGAAAATAGGAAGGAAACCCTCAAAAGTGGTGTGGCTATAGGAGAAGGAATATCGCCACTGATAGAAAAGGAGAAGAAATAGATAATAGAAATTGTTTCCTCATGGCGAACAAAATAAAATAAAAATGCAACTTTACTAATGCAAATGCATTTACACATGAGCAGGTGTACAAGGTGTAACATACATGACGAGCACAAACCAAGAACTGGTGCTAAAGTCGCCCAAAGAGCGCTCTGCTGCCACACTAACGCTAAACATATTTTAAATAATAAGGCTAAACCTTTTCCAGAAGAACTCGTTGAAGAATTGTGCATTTGTAGAATTTGTAAATCTGCTTGAAAGCCGAGTAGTAAACCTACAGGTGCAGATTTACAGAGCTGTTTGAGAACCAGGCTCATTGAATTTACATTTCATGGATGTCCTGAGAGTCCGGCTGGAGTGCGGTCCACGTGGACCAACGCTGGACACCCAGAAAGATTAATCCAAGTCAATAGTCATAGTTTTGGGGGTGAGTATGGATTTCGAGTATTGACTGCATTTAATGGCAATCACCATTACAGCATAGGCCTTTCTTTTTGCTTGGGTGACGCATACTTCATTGTGAGACTCTGGAAGACTTTGCGAAACGATTGCAAAATCCACCAAGATTTCTCTATCTTTCATCCATCAGCTATGGCAGCCATCCACAAGTGATGAAGAGTGGAGCAGGTACATTTTGACGTGCTTGAAAAGTGGTCCCGCATGAGGTGGTACACGTGAACTCACTTGCTAGTCAGAAAGGTGGTCAGTAGCTTTCCAAACACGGGGCAGAGTCAACATTATTTAGTGGCTACAAGTGAGCTTGACATGTTGTCTCACAGAGCCACAAGTGTAAAGGCCATATGGTGGAAAATTGTCACTGGTGAAAAAAGTACAAGGTGCAATTCTGTGTGAAACACCTTGCTGTTTGTGTAATGGAGTAAATATAATCTGTTGCTTCAGTGCAAAATGTGTATCAAACTGAGTAAGAAAGGGTAAAAAACATTTCTTCCAGTTTACAAATGTGAAATGCGAGTCTGTTGAGGGTTTTTAAAAGTGCAATTTATGAATTACGATTCCTTTTTTAAAAATGATATGACTCAGTTAAGATCATGCCGCCGTAAGCCACTCCCCACCCCTCCTCGAGGAATTATTGTGCTAGTGAGTGCCGCACACAACCATAAAACACATTTACGGAAACTGCATCCATGGGAAGAACAGCTTTGTTAAAAAAGAAAGTTTAGCAAAAACACTTACGCGCACACCAGGCTCTCCTTTTCTTTAGATTGGTGTCACCCCATATGATGGTGTCACCTGGTGCGGTCCGCACCCCCGCACCCCCCTAGTGACGCCGCTGCTACAGACCCCTGTTGCTTTGAAATAAAAAAAAATGTATATAAAATGAGTGGGCTTTACAAGTGTAGGTCTATAGTGCTTACTGGAAAACCGGTGGTGGTTTAACTGTATTATACATAAAGGCGAAATCTGCCCTAAAGTGCGGTTTTGCTCCTATTAGGCCAACAGGGTCCATCAAGGTACCAAACAGGTGTAAAACATACATGCTGAGTTGGACTTTGCAATTACTCATACACTACATCCAAATCTTATGGGACTTCAGGATTTATCATATTTCTATGGCTCATCTCATAATCAGAATGTAGGCCTTTGTTTCCCCACCTGGGACAAGTTAATTGTTATGTTATGTTATGTTATGTTATGTTATGCTGGTTTTTTTATAGCGCAAGGCTACTCAAAAGAGTGTCCCGGCGCTTTGGTTGCAGACCTATCTCATAACACAACAAGAAAGAAAAGAAATAAATGAAAAACAGAAGATACAGAGAGGAAAAAAAAACATAACCCAGGGCGCAGCTAAGAGGTGAAAAGCCAAGTTTTAAGCCCTTTCCTAAAAGCCAGTAAGTTAGACGTGCTGCGTAGCACCCCTGGCATCGTGTTCCAGAGCTGGGGGGCTAGCAATCTGAAGGAACGGCCTCCAGTATGTGCCCTTTTGACACGAGGAACATTTGCAAGGTACAAGGACCCTGACCTCAGGGACCTGGCTGGATGATAAAAAGCCAGCCTTTTTTTAAGGTATTTCGCTCCTGTGAAATGCAGCGCCTTATGTGCCAACGTCAAGGCCTTAAAGATTATCCGCTTCTGAATGGGAAGCCAGTGCAGCGCCTGCAGGAGGCCCGAGGCTCTAGCACGGCGAGATAGTCCAAAAATAGCCCGGGCTGCCGAGTTCTGGACCACCTGTAGCCGTTGAAGCAGGTATTCCGGCAGGCCAAGATAAAGAATGTTCGCATAATCAATACGCGAACCAATTATCGCCTGCACTGTGACTTTCCTGTGCTCCTCAGATAGTAAAGGGAGAAACTTACGCAGCATCCGGAGCAGGCCAAAACACGTGCCGGTAAGGCCGATTATCTGGGAGCGCAGTGTGAGGCCATTGTCGATCTTAATCCCAAAGTTTTTCGCCACCTGGGAAGAACTAGCTGGTGGGAACATGTTCTCCGGCCACCACACCTTCCAGTCCGGATCTACACTGCACCCGAAGAAGAGGACCTCGGATTTATCCAAGTTGCACTTGAGGCTGTTGTGATGGAACCACTGAAACACAGCCTCAAGGCAACCCCGGATCCTCTCTCCGTTGAAGTCCGCACCCCTCTCACAGGTGAAGAGCAGCTGGGTATCGTCAGCGTAAGAAACAATCTGAGCCCCGAAAGACTCCGCCAAAGCCGCCAAAGGGGTCATGAAGATATTGAAAAGGGTCGGGCTCAAAACAGAGCCCTGAGGGACCCCGACCCCCAATGGCGCCATCTCGGCGGAGCAGGCGGAGGCCCAGACCGTTTGTCGACGGCCCGTCAAGAAGGAACGAAACCAATTGAGCACCGTCCCCCTAAGACCGATCTCAAAAAGTCTTGCGAGGAGACCCTCGTGGGAGACGGTGTCGAAGGCCGCCGACAGGTCTAACATCACCAGCATCGCCCTACCCCCTGAATCCAGCACCTCCTTAATCGCCTCCGAAACTTCCAGGAGAGCTGTTTCGGTGCTGAGATTGGTGCGGAAACCTGATTGAGTAGGGTGGAGAAGGTCATGGGACTCCAGAAAATTGGCGAGCACCTTATGCACATGTTTTTCGATGATTTTTGCACAGGCAGGCAGAAGCGAAATAGGTCTATAGTTCGCTAGTACCTCTACATCCAGACCAGGCTTTTTAAGCAGGGGGATGATCATCGACTGCTTCCATGACTGAGGGACCACACCCTGAACCAGAGAACAGTTCAGCAGGGGGTTGACAAGAGGGTTGATGACTGCCGCCATTTTCGCCAAAAACTTGGCGGGGCAGGCATCCCGCGGAGAGCCAGATTTTAGACAGGCCATCAAATCCAACGAAGAGGCCATGGTGATAGGGGGGAAAACTGCTAGAACAGGGCCAGCACTGGTCGGGAGGGCCAAGGCCTTCCTCACCGAGCAAGGCATCCCGGGCTTCAGCACAGGAAAGGAGTCCTGGATCAGACGGATCTTAGAAATAAAAAAGTCCGCTATAGCCCTGACCCAAGGCTCAGCGGGGGGAGTCTGATTCGACGTGGCACGAGAAGTCGTAAACTCCCGCACAATGGCGAATAGCTCCTTACAAGAATTGGAGGCAGCTTCAATTTTCCTAGCGAAATAGCTCTTCTTCTCAGACAAGATGTCTCGATGGTACATTTTCACTAAAGATTTATATGCAAGTTTGGCCGCCGGATCATATTTGGCGCGCCATGCTCTTTCGGCTACTTTACATTGCCGACGGGAAGCTGCCAGCATTTCCGTGAACCAGGGAGCAGATGCACGTTTACCCACCTTGCAAGGCGGTCTCACAGGAGCCAGGTGATCAAGCCTCTCTAGAAGCCATGCCTGCAGCCGCTCTGTATCCCCGTCTAAATCCCCTGTCAAAATACAAGGGTGGGCCGCACATTCCTGTGCTAGTGATTCCGGAGTAACCCGATGAAGTGCCCTAAATCCCTGGGAGACCTGTCGAGGGGGACAGGAGGACTTCCTTACCTCCTGAATATAAAATTTGACCAGCCTGTGATCCGACCATAACACCTGACTAGGTGTATGCATCTCTATAGGGATTGTAGAGAAAGTCAGATCGAGGGTGTGTCCCTTCTCGTGGGTTGGTCCTATATGGTAGGGAATCAGACCAAGAGGAACTGCGACGTCCAACATTTTTACCGTGTCGGCATCCAGATCGTCGTCCATATTACTCTGCTCTCTAGCATAGGAGAGAAAGGGCTCCCCATACCAAATGATCAATTACCAGTAATTGACCAGCCCAGGCCCACTAGAACAAAGACTAAGGGCCAAGCATCTGGAGCCAATACAGTAGGGGCTTGTCTTTGATGGTTTGGTGACAAGCGATCCGGCAGTGAAGTCAGATAGAGAGAGGAACTCTTTCCAGAGACACTTGGAGTTACAATTTTGAATCGTCTTTGGATGCTGTGCAGTAGGATTGGGACGGGGTGGAGGGTTGAAACAGCTTCCTAGTATTGCCCAGGAGTTCGTGTCTGCTAAAACTTTCTACCCTCACTTAAAAATATCTGCACGAGGAAGAGACATTTTTAGAAGACCCCTTTCTGCTTCGGACCCCCAAGAGAGTCAATTCCTACAACAGGGTACTTTGGTCCTAGTAATAAGACAATTACAGACCTATTACTCATGAAGGACTCACATCATTCGCAACTGTTAACCCAATTTCTTACACACCTGGAAACTGACATGGGCATTAGAAAAAATCACAATTGTATACAAATGATGGTACTAGGGCTCTGACACAGGCGCACACACTAAGTGGTATTCGAACTCAGCCCAGGACAAAGGAGCATTTGTCAATAGGTCAAGGACACAGGCACCCAGAAATCAACAGAGAGAAATGGACCCCTGGAAATCGATATACCCCATGTCATAGGCAGCGGGGCACTGAAACTCAGATACTTAGATTTGGACATTATATACAGACACTAAGCATGACAATAGACATGGGCACACAGACACTGGCACATCAACAATGGGGCACAAACACTATTGGCCTGATTACAAGTTATTTCCTCTGTCACCTTGGCATGACTCTTGCCCGCCAACCTTTTAGATCACTGCGGGCCCTGACGTGATCTCTGTTACTTCACAGGAGCTGGAGCCACCACAGATTCTGTGAAGACACTGACTATGATGAGTGCCCACCATTTTTCAAGCAGCAGATCACAAAATGTTTTTATTTTTTTTAATTAAGTTTCCAAAGACAGAGTTTGTGGGTCAACACACTAATGACCCGGACAACCCAGGGTGTAAGTGCTATTAGCATTTTTGTTCTCTATAGGACCGCCAGGTTTTCTGATTTTCTTACACAGTCAAGTTATCAGTTTAATGTGTCCCTTCTTAATGCAGCACAGGTGTCAGGGCTGGCAAAGAATAGGTTATGAGAGTAGAACTTGTGTGGGGCATGCATAATCAGCCAGCGGCAGCCGCACAGATAAGCGCGTGGGGCTGGGCAGGGTGCAGTAGAGGGAAGCCAACAGATGACGGAATAGGTATTATTTATTTATTTAATCATACCTATTCCGTTGTCTGTTGACTTCCCCCTTCCCACCTGCACCGCCCCTCATGTCCACCGTGTTT
This sequence comes from Lissotriton vulgaris, assembly GCF_964263255.1. Classification (NCBI taxonomy): domain Eukaryota; kingdom Metazoa; phylum Chordata; class Amphibia; order Caudata; family Salamandridae; genus Lissotriton; species Lissotriton vulgaris. The sequence goes on along the minus strand of NC_141698.1, from coordinate 648,193,266 downwards.
ACCGGTGCCGGCCGCCTCTGGAATCATTGGGAGGATCACATTAGGAAGGTTGAGGATGCTTACGGTAGGAGCCAGACAGGGACCCTGATATAGACACTGGGATACGGATACTTGGACATTTGTCACTGAGGGATTGACACTGGGAGGTCTCTTACTTTGATGTGGACAATGGGTCTTGGGCACTAAGACATTGTGAAAGAGACACTAGGATGAGGGATACTTGCCCATAATCACTGTGAAAAGGACACAAACACTGGGAAGATGAAAACCATTGCTGACACTTGGTAAGTGACACAGGTTCGCTGGTCATAGACAAAGGGGCATGGGCATAGAGATTTAGACACTGTAAGATGGACAAAACTCCTCAGAAAAATGGACACTTGTGGACGGCCTTGCATGGCAGACGCTGGCCAGACAACATGCATTTATTTATTTATTTATTAAGAAGCTTATAAAGCGCACGGCTACCTCCAACGGGGGTGTCCCGGCGCTATAGACTGCAAGCTAGAGAGGAATGATGCTACTTATGAGATAGTGAACAACCAAGTTTTCAGTGTGCTTCGGAACAATGGTTCAGAGGAAACAAACCTAACATCCAGTGGGAGGCTGTTCCAGAGTTTAGCTGTTACTACGCCGAACGCTCTGCCACCACTTCTAGCACGACGAAATCTGGGCACCACCAGGAGGCGTAGGCTGTTCGATCTCAGAGACCTGACAGACTGGGACAGTTTAAGCCTCTTTCTCAAATATCCTGTGCCTAACCCATTAAGGGCACGGAAAGCAAAAATCAAAGCCTTGAACTGAATGCGACGGGCAATGGGAAGCCAATGCAGCTTCCTCCGATATGATGCAACCGAGTGGCGAAAAGGAATATTGCCAATCAGTTTAGCCGCAGCATTTTGTACTATTTGTAAGCGTTCAAATTGGTACAAGGGGGCGCCCGCATAGAGACTGTTGGCATAATCTAGATGCGATGTAATCAGGGCATGAATAATGGTTTTGCAGGAATCCAATGGGAGGTATGGAAAGATCTTCCTGATCATACGCAGTTTGCCGAAGCAAGCTGCTGTGACCTTGTTAATTTGTGATTTGCAGGATAGTGCATTATCAAATTGAAAGCCCAAATTTTGAGCTGTCTGGATTGGGACCGGAGGAGGATTAAGTACAGTTGGCCACCACTGAATGGCAGGCAGCACGGTTTTCTGATAAAAAATAAAACCTCTGTTTTATCGGTATTAAGTCTAAGATGATTAGAGGTCATCCAGGAGCAGATATTGCTGGGGCAGTGGCGAAAATTGATGAAATTGGTGTCAGAGTGATCTCTAAATGAGAACACAAGCTGAGTATCATCAGCATAGGAGATCACTCTGACCCCCCAAGATTCCACCACCTTTGCCAGCGGTGCGAGATAGACATTGAAAAACAGGGGGCTCAAGGCAGAACCCTGAGGCACACCGCAAAATAGAGGTTTACCCTCTGATTCAAAAGGTCGAAGAAAAACCTTCTGGGTCCGACCTGTAAGGAAGGATCTAATCCAAGTCAACACAGTACCTCCAATTCCAATCTGGCCTAACCGATTCAACAGTATCTCATGAGATACTGTGTCGAAAGCGGCGGATAGGTCGAGGAGGACCAACATGGCCTCCTTGCCCCTATCCACACACTGACGAATTGTCTCTGATACCTCTTAAAGAGCGGTCTCGGTACTGAAGCCTGTTCTAAATCCAGACTGCGAGTCATGTAACAATTGGTTGGCTTCTAAGTAGTCCGCCAATTGTTTCTGGGGAGCCTTTTCCAGGATTCTTGCCGGCTTAGGAAGGAGAGAGATTGGTCGGTAATTACAGAATTGCGAGGGATCCGCATCTGCTTTCTTCAAAATCGGGACTAGCATTGCCTGTTTCCATGCAATCGGAAATTGACCAGTGCATAACGATGGATTCCAAACAGAGAGGAGTGGGCTGATCAGTAAAGGGGCAAGATTGCCCATCACCTTAGCAGGAACCGGATCTAAAGGAGACCCTGATTTGAATTGGACAAGTAGACTTAAGGCAGCCTCAGTAGTAAGCTCTTTAACCCTTTCGATGCTGATGACGAGCTCAGCTCGTCATCACCCATGGGTGTCGTGTGCTGATGACGAGATGAGCTCGTCATGAATAGTGTACTATATCAATGTCCAGCACAGGAGGGGGAAAACGCCTAGCAGCCAAGGTGTTAAAAGACTTCAGCGAAACTTTCTGAGAGTCCGGGTCACTGACAGGAGGGCGGGGCAAAAACAGGATTGAATGAGGATGTTAAATTAATAATTTTGTCCTGAAAGTAGTCCGATAGCCTATTGCATAGTACCTGGCATGGGGAACTCTGAACCATCATGGCGGGTGGGTTAACAAAGTCCTTGACAATATAAAAAAGTATTTTAGTAGAGTTTTCTGCATTCTTAATTTGCTGGGTGAAAAAATCTCTCATAGTGGACCGTTTTAATTTTTTATTTTTTATTTAGGGCAGTCTTATAAATCATTTTAGACTCAGGATCATATGTCTGCCGCCATTTGCGTTCCAACTGTTTACAGCGGCTCTTTTCCTCTCGCAAAGCGGGGGAGAACCAAGGGGCAGAGGGCCTCGATCTAGTGGAGGTGATAGGTTTTAATGGGGTAATGGCATCAATAGCAAGTAAAAGAGAGGAGTTGTATTTCGCCACTTCTTCGTTAAGGTCCGTTGAGAGAGGATCAAACTGATAAGAAAAGAGAGGATCAAGGGCAGCACATGTAACTTTATGCCATTTTCTCCCTATTTACCTATCAAGAATTGAGGATATGGGTAATAAGGGAGGAGTAAGATCAAAAGGAAGGAGGTAATGATCCGACCAGGTAAGGGGAAGTGAGGGAAGAGTAGTGATCCCAGGATGATTCGTAAATATCAAGTCAAGAGTGTGACCTGCTGAGTGAGTCGGGCCCGGAACTAATTGAGACAAGGTCAGTCCCTGCAAGGTCTCTAGTAAATCAGACGCTTGTGAACAAGAGGGATTTTCAGCATGCAGGTTAAAATCTCCTAGCACTATAAAGTGCGAATGTCTAAGGGAGAGATCCTCTATCATGTGTAAAAGGGTAGCTAATGATGAAGCTAAAGCATTGGGGGGGTTGTATACTAAGATGCCGGCCAGAATAGCAGTCGCCAAATCTAGAATAGTAAAATACATGGCTTCAATAAGCCCTATATTGGTTAATTTCTTAAAAGTCATATTAAGATGTGACCTTAGGATGACGGCAAGACCGCCCCCGGTTTTGGCGTTTTCTCGATTAATACCCACCAGTCGATAACCTGAGGGAGTGGCTAAGTGAATATCAGGTTTCGAGGTGTCTTTGATCCAAGTCTCAGTGAGAAATAAGATATCCCAAGCATGGGTATCGAGTGACATCCAGATCTCACTAGCGTGACGAGGAAGGGAGCGGCAATTGATCAGAGCAGCCTTCAGCATCAAAGGGTGGCTCGGGCATTTAGCCAGATCGGGACCGTTTCGACCAAGGAGTAAGAATGAGCTCACAAAATTAGCATTTGAAAGGGCGGCCCTCAAGGCTGAGTGGGCAGCAGCTGGCAACTGGCGAGCAAGTACCTAGTCTCAACTCGAGGAGTTGAGTTCTAGTCCAGCACATCTGTCTAGTGTTGGTGCATTGACAGGGGACCCGGCGCTGGTCGCGGGCCAGGCGCGGACGGGCGCAGACAGGCTTGCATCACCAGGACCTTCCTAAACCAGAGAAACCTCCAGTTGCATTAATGGCAGTGGACCTTCAATGGAAACGTTGCTGCCTTTGATTGATAGCCAGCAGAGCCAGTGGTGGATCCACTGTAAATAAGTGAATGGGGTGGAGTAACCAATAGTTTGGCAGGGCAAGAAACCCAATGATTTATGGAAGTTTTATCTTCCCACCAAACCCTATGTGCACCCGTAAAAAATGGACATGGTTGCAGACTCTTCCATAAACAGTGAAAACCAACAATTATTTTGAGTACAGACACTGGTGTATCTCCACATTCCATCATATAAGGAAACTGGGACAAGGACACCGAAGAACAAACAAGGAAACTATGACAAAGACAAAATGACAATAACATTAGCATATGGACCCTGTGAAACAGACACTGGCTCTAACATGGGCACTGGAACACAGCCACTAAGGTATAAACAACTGGACAGAGACTTTGGATATACACACACATTCAATTACAAGAATGCTAATTCTGGCATTGACACTTGAACACAGAGACATGAACTTAGCAGCATATGTACAAAGAAATGGCGCAGCGGAAAATTTTTCAGTCCCGCGCCATTTCCAAAACACAGGATGCACCGTATTTACAAGAATACGGCACACCCCTGGTGCTAACAATAGCTGCTTAGCGCCAACACAGACACCCTTGCGCCATAGTCAAGAGTGCCTGCGTAGAAGGGATAATTGTCTACGTGCACAAAGGTGTCCCTTCTTGCACATAAACAATCAATAATGGCGATTTGCTAGTTCTATGTGTGCTGCATTCTGCTGCACAAATAGATGTAGCAAACTAGACAACATATTGCATGAGAGTCGACAAGAGAGAGGATGTATTGAACCCATTAGTAATATACATAGAAAGAAAGGCAGAAAGTGAAAAACCTATTGAAGAGCCTGAACCCATGCAAATAGAGAGTGTAAGAGGCCCTCTCAGTGATGAAGAACGTCAGAGTCGCAGAGACAAGAAATTATCAGCTAGATTCATCAAAGTCCCGTTTTGCGAGTCAGTAATAGCGATTATGAAGGAATCGCTATTACAGACTCGCAAAACGGGATTCATGAACAAATCGCAATTTATTTTGCGATTCCTACTGCTTCCTTATTTGCGATTAGCTAATTGCTAATCGCAAATAAGGAATAACTCCCCATTCATTCCTATGGGCCTAAAGGCCCATAGGAATGAATGGGAAGACATATCAATGTGCGAATCGCTATTAGCGATTCACATTTTGAGTTTGCGATTTCAAGGGTGCAGGGGTGTCCAAAGGGCACCCTGTAGGACCCCTGAAATGTAAATGTAGACTGATGTTGTGCACACACATGTCCAAAGGACATGTGTGTGTGTAACATACAACTTTGAGAAATGCACTAAAGTGCTTTTTTCAAAGTTTTCGCTATTTTCCACAAAGTCAGACTTTGCGGTAAATAGCGGCCAAAAATAGCGATTTCGCAATTCAAAAATGGTTCATGAATTGCATTTAAGGAATCTCAAATAGATCACATCAGTTCCAGGCCATATTGGCTATACCACGGTTACGGCATCACAACCTGGACATTGATTAGTGTAACCAAGACATGTCCTTTAATTCTGAAATATGTAAGTAACATTGACTATCTGCTCTCGTAGCAGATAAAGAATATGCAGTACTCGCTACATCTGATATACCTGAATTGCCTTGCTGCTACTCAGAAGTATTTGATTAAAAAAATAATTCTGTTCTCCCACCCCATCGACCCTACAATTGTTAAATCAACATTATACGGGGGCACAAATACCATGTAGAAGTATTTCCGCTTTGACTTAAAAAGAAAATCTGTATCTGAGGGAATATCTGGATGAGATGTTCCCTATATGTTTTAAAAGACCTTCTTGTTCTCCTGCTTCTTCACCTCTAGTTTTTTATACCAGAACAGGAGGGTGGCTCAGTTGTTGCATCGACTATAGAGCCCTCAATAATCTAGCCATAAAAAACTGTTACCCTTTGCCTCTTATTCAATCCCTGCTTGATCAGGTTAAATATGCTTGAATATTTACCAAACAAGTCTTAAAAGGAGCTTATCATCTGGTAAGGGTACAAGAGGGAGATGAGTGGAAAACAGCATTACGCACAAAATTTGGTCTCGATGAGTATTGGGTGATGCCTTTCGGCCTTTGCAGTGCTCCTGCTGCCTTTCAGTATTTTTTTTTATGAGGCTTTACGAGACATGGTGGATGTTTATTCTGTAGCCAATACTGATGACATATTGATATATTCCTCCTCTACTCCCGAACACGTGAGTAATGTGAGAGCCATCTTAGAATGGCTAAAAGACAACCAGTTATACGTAACGTTGGATAAATGTGAATTCCACATACCAATTGTGACCTGTCTGGGACTTATGCTATCCCCAGAGGGGTGTGTATGGATCCTCAAAAAATATATGCTATAACCAGTTGGCAGCCCCCTCAGTCTGAAAAGAGAGTACAAAGTTTTTAGGGCTTTGCCAGTTTTTATAGATGGAGCATTGCTGACTTTGCAACCTTGGCTACTCCAATAACTAAACTGATGAAAAAAGGGGTTGCCTTTATATGGTCTTCTGCTTCCCAAGTAGCTATAGGAGGGGTGTTGTCACAAACAAGCCAGGAGATGGGCTACTTACACCTTGTGGTCTTCTTTTCACATAAACTGACCCCTACTAAACAGAACTACTCTGTAGGAGCTTGAGGACTCCTTGTCATAAAAAAGGGCCTTTGAAGAATGGCATCAATATTTGATGGGTGCGCTCCATACCGTTACAGTCCTTACTGACCATAAGGACTTGCAAATCTTAAAGACAGCCCAAGCTTTATCCATGAGATAACTACATTGGACTCACTATTTCAGTGATTTCAACTTCTTGATCTTGTTTCAAGCAGGTAAAAAATATGGAAAGGCAGATGCTTTGTCCCAATTCAGTTGTGAAGCAGTAGAAATGTCAAACGATAACCCATCCATTATCGCCCAAGAACGCATATTAGGGGCCATTTGTTCTGAAGAGGATTATTAACATCAGGTACTACAGGCATAAGATTGCATTAAAATCAAAGAACTAGAACAAAAACACATGGGCCTTCGAATACAAAACTTGTTATGCATTCAAGGGTTTTTGGTCTTACCTACACTGCACATTTTCAGCAACAAGCATTAGAATAGCCACACACACACACCAGTTTTCAGAACACCCAGGGTTTAACCAAACTATGGATCTCCTCAAGAGAACATTTTGATGGCCGACAATGGCCCAAGACATGAAACAATTCATCAGAAATGTCACATATGTGCACAGAGCAAAATCTTTCATCAAGTCCCCGCTGGATTATTAATCTCAATGCCCACTCCTCCTACACCGTGGTATTCCATCTCTTTGTACATCATAGTAGAGTAACCTCAGACAGCTCAGGGATACACAGTAATTATTGTAGTTGTAGACATGTTAACAAAAATGTCTAATTTTTTCCATTATAAGCACTCCTTACATCCAAAGAATTGGCCAGCATCTTTTCTCAACACATAGTGATATTACATTGTCTTCCTTATGTGATTGTATCTGACAGGGGTGATTGTATCTGACAGGGGTCCCCAATTTGGGTTAAAATTTTGAGAATTTTGGGTACATTGTTACATATTGTTGTTCGTCTGTCCTCTTGCCACAATCCACAAACTGATGGACAGGCGGAAAGAATTAACCAATGTCTTGAAAAATATTTGCAATGTCATTTGTTGCAATCTTCTGAAGAGTGTGAGGCCTTTTTGTGGACAGATGAATTATGGATTTCATCTTTGTTCTCTGTTTTTACTGCCATCTAATTCTATCCCCACTCCTGCAGCTAAGGTATTAGTAGAAAACATACAGGACATACAGAAAGCTGCTCAAATAAATTTAGACAAAGCTAAAAGTGTGTACAAAAGAAAAACAGATCTTCCTCTTCGACCCTCTCCTAATTATGAGGTGAAAGATAAGGTTTGGTTGTCCACACATAACATCTCTGTAAAATGAACCTATAAGTTCAAGCCATGATTTATTGGTCCTTACAAAATTGTGAAGGTAGTTAATGCAGCAGCCATGAAATTGGACTTCCCCTCTACAGTGAAAATTCATCCAATATTTCATGTTTCCTTTTGGAACCAATAATATCCGGTACCACGTTACATGCCCGACCCCTGTGATACTGATTAATAATGAACCTGAATACAATGGAGAGTCTATAGTAGATTCTTGTAGCGTAAGGTGAAGATTGCAATACTTAATCAATTGGAAGGGGTATGGTCCTGAGGATCTTACATGGGAACTGAGGTGGCAAAGAGAGCTACAGAACGATGATGTGTTCAACCCAGATCTGTGACTGGGGGAGTATCTGAAAAGTTTCAGCACTCCGTCCATCATCTTCTTGTGTTTGCTTTGTTCACCCTAAGTTGGCAGGGTATGCCAAGACGCTGGTCCTTTGCTTACTTTGCCACTGGATTCAAGCTAGCCTAGCTGATGAGGGGTGTTACCTCAAACCCGGTCCCAGGATGCTTATTTCGGGTTCAGGAAAGACCTGGCTTGGCAGTTTGGCCCGGACTGTTCCCATGAGACACAGTGTCAAGACTAGTTTGCATATAGCTGGGTCTGATCTGAGGTGGCAAGGGAGCTAAAGAACGATGATGGATTCAACCCCGATATGTGACTGGGTGAGAGCATCTGAAAAGTTTCAGCGCTCCATCCATCCTTTCCTTGTGTTTGCTTTGATCGTCTTAAGCTGGCAGGGTATGCCCAGACATGGGTCCCTTGCTCACTTTGCCACTGGATTCAAGCTAGCCTGGCTGATGAGGGGTGTTACCCCGAAACCGGTCACAAGATGCTTATTACAGGTTCAGGGAAGACCTGGCTTGGCACTTTGGGCTGGACTGTTCCCATGAGGCACAGGGTCAAGACTGATTTGCATATAGCTGGGTCTGAACTGAGGTGGCCAAGATGAGCTAAAGGACGATGATGGATTCAACTCTTATCTGTGACTTGGGGAAAGTCTGAAAAGTTTCAGCGCTCCATCCATCATCTCCTTGTGTTTGCTTTGTTTGCCCTAAGTTGGCAGGGTATTCCCAAACGTGGGTCCCTTGCTCACTTTGCCACTGGATTCAAGCTAGCCTGGCTGATGAACGGTGGTACCCCAAAACTGGTCCCAGGATGCTTATTTCCGGTTCAGGGAAAACCTGGCTTGGCAGTTTGGTAGGGACTGTTCCCATGAGGCACAGGGTCAAGACTGATTTGCATATAGCTGGGTCTTAACTGAGGTGGCAAAGTGAGTTAAAGAATGATGATGGATTCAACCCAGATCTGTGACTGGGGGAGAGTGTCTGAAAAGATTCAACACTCCGTCCATCATCTTCTTGTGTTTGTTTTGTTCACCTTAAGTTGGCAGGGTATGCCCAGACGTAGGTTCCTTGCTCACTTTGCCACTGGATTCAAGCTAGCCTGTCTGATGAGGGGTGTTACCCCGAATCCGGTCCCAGGATGCTTATTTCTGGTTCAGGGAAGACCTGGCTTGGCAGTTCGGGCTTGACTGTTCCCATGAGGCACAGGGTCAAGCCTGATTTGCATATAGCTGGGTCTGAACTGAGATGGCAAAGTGAGCTAAAGAACTATGATGGATTCAACCCAGATCTGTGACTGAGGGAGAGTGTCTGAAAAGTTTCAGCCTTCCATCGATCATTTCCTTGTGTTTGCTGCGACCTGCTGATCATGTTATGCTCTTAGACTACTTTGGGTGTCCCATGGAGGTTATCCTACTAAACCCAAATCATTTTGGGGTTTTGTAGGGGAAGTGTACTTTTGGGACTGCTCCGTAAATGCCCGCATATGTGGGTGAGGTAGAGCAATCCCTGAATAAAGAGTAGGCACAAAGGGGAGAAAGCTTCACATTCTAGTCTACCCGTACGCTTCTCTGTCTGTGCCATTTGACTCACCTGATTACTTCCAGGTCCTGTGGCAGTTGTTTGTTGGTATCGGGCTTCTCCTCTGCTAATTCCTGGTTCTTACATGCTGCTGGCCTCGCTATCTCTTCTGCAACTCGTTATCCTGTAAAAGAAAGAAGAATGACAAAACCTTTAAAGAATCCTTGCATTTAATCTCTGATGGTATCGTGAAAATATTTTCTATATTTATACTATACTTATCTGAGGTATCCCCACAGCTGTTGGAGATCCCCTTTTCTTATGCACTGCTGTTAGCGGCAATGTGTAAGTAAAGAACATTATTCCTAGCTATTCTGAAGTTAAGGAATGCTTATTTGTATTATATAAGCCGTGCCCATTTTTTGGTATACATTTTTTGTTCTTCTTACCATGCTTGATTCACTCCATCCTATTGAGAAATATGTTTTGTGTTTTTTTCCATTGGGACTAATATTTTTTAAGGGCTATTCTAAGTGTGCTGACTACTTCTAAAGGTTGATTCATTGGTTATCTTATCCTCCATTATTTCTCTATGTCCTTTGTTCTTACCACAAAATCTTTATTCCTATTAATCAGTGTAAACTACACTTTGGGTCCTGTAACAATCTTGGTTGGAAAGCCTCTGACCTGAGATCAGAGTTTTTCCTACTGAGATTGTCGGTTCCAATTCAGACTGTCTCATAATAATATAGGTGGTCGAAATTGAAACCCAACTGTAACTTCAGCTGGATTCCAGTGGGCTCAAGGAGCCCGTCGGCCATAATCCAAATGGACAGTGTTTCCGCCTCTGGGGCTACGATGCTAATTTTATGACAGGCTTTCCATGCTGGGCTTTCCGACGTGGATAGCCTCTCAGAAAGGGGGTTTTGCTGCCCCTAGCTGGGCCCCCTTCTCTTTGAAGCCTCTAGTTCAGGGCTGAGGGGGCATCTATGCTGCACTCCTGTTCATCCTCACACCATGTGTCAGTTACCCTGAGGTGCCTGCCACATGGTGCAGGGATGAGCACAACCTCCCATTTCCCTATGGGAGGTTGTGCTAAAGCCGGTTTACTGCTATAGCACAAGCTCTCATAGGGAAATGTTAGTATGCGACCCCACCATGTGAGGTCGCATCGTAATTTGGTGGGCGGGACAGCCGAGTGGAGGTCAGTCGGTCCCAATTCTGCAATGATGTCGGTCGGAGGCAACTCGACCAACATAATAATCGGCCCCTTTATGTGAAAAGCATTATGTTTCCCTACTGAACAAGCCAAGGTAGATATTGTTCTACCTTATTTAGGTGGAACAGCTGCCACGTGCTCAATACCACCAGTGGAACGTAACGATCCTTTACTATATAATTGTGCAGCTTTCAAAGGTGAGCTGCGTAGGTTACTACTTAATACACATGTTCTTTTATACATAGAAAGAAAAGTGCATACTCTGCCTCTACATATCTAAAGACCTTAACAGAAGAGGGGAAATTCACAGGTAGATATGTACATAATTTAATGCACAGTCTTATAGAAGGATGACTGGAATTGTTAATATCAGTTTATGTAGTTACACATACCCATTGTCTTTTATGCAGGCCTTCTCAGTGATTCAGAAGATTCCTATTCCATCCTCGTATATCTCAAACGTGTGTCTCTTGTTCCCTTCTTTTCCCTTCTTCCCTGTCTCACCATTACATACTTTAACTTTGTTGAGCTTTTGTGGTGATTGGGGGAAGTTGGAACTAGCTACTGAACTCAATCTCGCCCCTGAGGAAAATATAATAGGTTAGAATTACAAGGACCGTCCCCCTGCACGAGTTGAACTTGTAAACAGGCAGTCGGTCCTTGTGCAGCTTTGGTGCAGACGTGCCGTTGGAGAACCTACACAACTGTGCCAAAGTCATAATCACCCCTTAGTTTTTAATTAATATTATTTGTTTAATTGATAATTAATTATTTTAACTGTGAAATTAATATTTTTCTCCAGATTTTAGATATGATTCGTGGCTTTTGTAGGGGTCTGGGGTGGGAAGGAAAATTAAGCAATTAATAATTTTTTTTTAATTAATCTTAATAATACATTTAAAAATGAATTATTTTAATTGTATAAATAATTTGCTGTTAAATTTTATGAATGTGTTGTGTGTTTTGTGGGGGCATATTGTGGGAAGTACATTATTTATAATCAATTACTAATTATTATTTAATTATTAATAATTATTTTGTTTATAAATATTTATATTAATACTGTAAACATTTTTTATTAGTTACTTTTTAGGTGCAGGTGCAGGTTGTGAGTTTTGTGGTGTTATAGGGTGGGAAGCAAATGTGATAAATAATGTTTAAGTTAATAAAACATTTCTAAATACAAAATATTTATTTGTAAGAAAATTATCTTTGTATTATATTTATAATAATATGTGTTGGTATTTGTGATATGTATTTGACATTGTAATATGTTTTTGCTTTTTCATTTTTTTATATTAAATATATTTGTCTTTTATTTTTTGACATATTTACATCTTTTTTATTTACTTTGTTTTAAAAATGATTTTATTTCATTGAAAATATATTGTTTTTCTTTTTAATGTTGAACTGACTGGAGTGGGAATAGTACATTTTACCCCTCCACTTTCCAACACTTTCCCTACTATTGTATTGACTGGAGTGGAAATTGTAAATTTTACCCCTCCGTAATCCAACACTTTCCCTACTGTTACACTCAATGGGATGGAAATAGTACATTTTACCCCTCCACAAGCCAACACTTTCCCTACTGTTGTACTGGCTGGAATGGGTATAGTGACTTTTACCCCTCGCTATCCAACACTTTCTCTACTGTCACATTTATTGGAGGGAAAATTTGTCAATTTTACCCAGTTTTAGTATTTTTGCATTGCGTGAAGTGGGAGTAGTACATTTTTTATATGTTTTCTTTAGTAGTTTGAGTAGTTTTCTATATATTGTAGTGGGAACAGTCTATGTATTAAATGGTATATTTTATAACTTATTTTATATTATTATAATTTATATTATGTCTTTGTCCATTTAAAATATTATATTCTAAGCTGTTTTTTTTTAATTTAATTAGTAAACATTTTTGTTAAAGATTTTGTGTTAATGGTATATGTATATATATATATATATATTTATGTATATAAATATATATATATATATATATATATATATATATATATATATATATATATATATATATATATATATATATATATATATATATTCACTGAAAAAACATAGGTTTCAGACCAGTTATAGTTAGGAATTAGCATTTACAAAACCTATAAATTCACTGAAAAAAACAGAGGTTTCACACCAGTTATAGTTAGCTGGAAATTTTATTGACATAAAACCATTGAAATTCCCACGTTATAGTTAGTTGGACTCACTATAACTTGCACGCCTGCAATGCACTGCTGATGACGTCACATATTACATCACTCATGACATGGTCAGTGACATCACTCATGACATCACTGATGACACCATCCAGTGAATGTGTGTCTTTCTGAAAAATAAATATGTTTTATATATGTATATGTAAAGGTCGATAGAAGAATAAATGTTTAAATAAGTGTCTTAATGGATGTTTTTAAAAAAAAAAAATTAAATGGTTAACTGGCTTATTCAATGTATCTTAGTGAATACATATATTAGCGAGTATTGTTTAAATATTTAAATGTTTGTATCAGTGTTTCACTTTGTGTATAAGTGGCTGCATGGATTGGTTAGTAGCTACATGTGTGTGTATATGGGTTATTAGATGTTTTGTTTAGTATCAGTATGAGTGTCTGTATGGTTTGGTGGGGGTTTTACTTAGCACATAGATGCATCAATGACTGACTCACTGTTTGTATGTGTTTTGAAGACAGCATATATGCAGGACTGTATGGGTAGATGAGTGTGTATATGTGTGTGTTAGTGAGTGAATTACTGTCTCACTAGTGTCTTTATCAGTAACTACATATGTTTTAATCTAGTATATGTGAGTATTGATATATATAAGTGACTATATGTGAGAGTGAGAGATTGTAAGACTTCCTGTTTAAATAAGTATGTGTTTCTATAAGTGATTGTTTAAGAGAGTAAGTATGTGTAAGTTTCCTTAGAAATAAGGTGGTTGTGTGTGTATAGCTGTATATGCAAATAAATGGATGTTCAATAGTTTATTTGCATGTGTGAGTATGTGTGTAAGTAACTTTTGGATGACTGTCGGTGTGTAACAGGATGTATAGGTGTATCACTACATATTATGAGTGAGTATATGTATGAGTGACTATATAGAACTGTTGGTGAATGAGTGGATGTGTATATAGATGGTGGAATTACTGAATTGTTTGTTTAACTGGTATGGGTATCTCAATTTTTTTGAAAATGTTAGTTTCTATTTTTGAATATGTGTTTCAAAGGTTACATTACACTGAAAGGAGGTCTGTCACTCTGTCACAAGGATGGTGTCATCAGTGATGTCATGAGTGATGTCACTGACCATGTCATGAGTGATGTAATATGTGACGTCATCAGCAGTGCATTGCAGGCGCGCAAGTTATAGTGAGTCCAACTATCTATAACGTGGGAATTTCAATGGTTTTATGTCAGTAAAATTTCCAGCTAACTATAACTGGTGTGAAACCTCTGTTTTTTTCAGTGAGTTTAATAGGTTTTTTAAATGCTAATTCCTAACTATAATTGGTCTGAAACCTATGGTTTTTTCAGTGAATTATATAGGTTTTTTAAATGCTAATTCCTAACTATAACTGGTGTGAAACCTATGTTTTTTTCAGTAAATTTCATAGGTTTTTTAAATGCTAATTCCTAACTATAACTGGTGTGAAACCTATGGTTTTTTTAGTGAATTTCAAAGGTTTTTAATAGCAAATTTCTATAGCTATGTAATGTAATATTTTTTTAAATGAATCCTATATTGTATATTTATGTAATACTATTTTTTTTATGTATATTGTTCATAAATTTTTTTATTTTTTTTTGTCTTGGATGCGCTAATGGGCACGTCCCGTTAGCGCACCCCCCAAAAAATAAAAAAAAATAAAGGAGTGAGAATAAAGAAAGGGGACAGAGAGAGTGGTGTAAAGAGAAAGAGAGCTAGAGGGAGGAACACAGAGAGACTGTGTAATAGATAGTAAGACAGAGAAAAGGTGTTAGAGGAAGTAACTGAGAAAAGGAAAGACATGGGGAGTGACAGAGAGAAAGGACAGAGAGAGAAAAGGAAGGAGTGACAGAAAGGGACTGAGTGAACCAGAAAAGAAAGGAAAGTGAGGGAGTGTGGGTGAGCAGGAAGACTGAAAGAAGTTGAATGTGGTAGGAAAGTAAGGAAAAGGGAAATAAACATGGAGGATAAGAATAAGTGAGGGAAACAGAGTAAGGAAACAGGGGTAACGTAGGGTGAGAGAAAAGTAGTGAGGATAAAGCAAAGGATCATGACAAACTACATTTTTTTAGTCACACTTACCATATAATTAATATAAACTTAATTATATTTTTTTCTACACTTTGTATCTGTGAAAGAGAGAACAAAAAATAAGTTATAATTAGTAGAATATATATTTTAAAATAAAAGAGACAGGTGAAGAGGTTAAAAATCATAAAAGTGTATAAAGAAATAAAGCAAGAGTGAAGGATACAGAAAGGGAAATAAATTAATGTAGAAGGACAAAAAGAGTGAAAAAGAAATAGAAGAAAAGCAAATTACTAAGAGTAAGGCAGATAAATTCAGTGACAAAGAGGAAGAGAAGATGAGAGAAATGAAGTGAAGGTAAGTAAGATACAAAAAGAATGTGACAGAGTACGAAAAAAGAGATGAGTGAGTAAAGAGAAATTAGTAAAAGAGCAAAGGAGGAAAAGACGGAAAAGGCAAATAAAGCAGAGAGACTGAAAGCTGAAAAGTGGTGCAAGGGACAGAGGCGATGCAGATAGTTGAAATGGGAATGAGGGATTGTGAAAAAAAGTGGAGTAAAAGAACGGGGATGAAACAGAGTGAGAGAAAGGCAGTGTGAGTGAGTAAAGAGAGCTGAATAAGGGTGGAAAAAGGAAAGTGAGTGTGAGACAATGGGAATACAATGTAAATTACACAAAACAAACTATAGAATAACTTCTACAACATGTTACATAGTTTATTTTTGCTGTTCTCAGAATATATTGAATTTCACTAAAAACAGTGAGTTCAAACTATTTATCATATGACAACGGGGAAAAAAAACACAATCTAAAAGATTGTGTTAAAAAAAACATATAAACTTACAAATCACATATTTACACTAATCTTTGATTCACTTTTCCTTGAGGCCAAATAGTAGATCGTGAAGGTCCTTTTCATTGGAAAATACTATGCTGTTCTCTAAAACTTCCATTTCATCGACTTTCTATAAAAAAACTCTATGAACATCTGAAATATGTCTCAATTTTTTCTTTTTCTCGTTGTGTTAAGTTATGACTCTTTGCTAATTCCAACACTATTCCTTAAGGCCATATAGTGTCAGATTTATCAGTCTATTTTCAAACTCAGAAATTACCGTTTACCCGATGTTTTGAAAGAAAAGCTCATACCACATTTTCACAATGTATAACTATTCATATTCCCATCTCTGGATCACTCATGTTCAACATTTCCTATAATACTGATATCACTTACTATGAGATCCACTTACAGTACCTATATGAGAACTGGATTTTTTATATTATGTTTATCACTTTTACTCACAATATAATTTTAAATAGCAGACTAACTTTTATTAACTGCTCCTGTCTTTATAGGCCAATTACCTTTAGTTAAATTTTGGTTCTAAAAACACTAGGTAAGAATTTTTTAAGTCAAAAGGCAAATGTTGTTTGAAAGTCAAATGAGTATCATTACAGAAAGACCAACCTTTTTGACATTTTAAATAAGCTGTATAATGCCCTGATGTTGTTGAAGGACCGTCATGATAAATAATAGCTACAGTTACAAAGGTTCTTCCTGAAATTGATAACTGAGAAGCTACAACATTTTTAATAGAAGTTGTCAATTTAGTTCCATCAGATCTACATCGTTGAAACATTAAAATGACACACTGTCCATAAGTTTGTATAAATAATGTGAATGTGAACAGCATTGGACACTTACATTGGGAACAAACCATATTATGATCAGCTGCTTTAAGTAGATTATTAAAAGACACTGATTTGCAGTCTGGTAAAGTCAAATATATAAATCTTTCAGTGTCTATTCTAGTACTACTTGATAAACTACAATTGTCGCAGTCATGCTGCCATTGATAAGAAAGCCTAAAAAGATTTTCTACATCTACACCTTCATCTTTCAATACACCAAACATATACATTAAAAATTCCTGACAATACTGCAGAATATTTTGTGAATTTTTTTTTTACCTGAACATATATCTAAAAGATTTCGAATTTCGGAAACACTTTCTATTTTTGCTCTATCACTGCTACATTTCTGAAACACAGAATTCAATAAACCGCAGAATCTTTGATCCCGATTTTCAACAATCTGTTCTTGTAAAGTTTTAAGAAAAAAAACAACATTAACCACTACATTAGCATAGCAGTTGACACCAGAACTGTTTTCAAATTGAAATCCAACAACATCTTGAACAGAATCCTTTTTCTTTCTGCTTACAATTACAGTTTCATCTACTTTTTGTCTTTTTGCTACTACCTCACTGCAATTATTCTCATTTCTTCTTTTTCGGCCTACCACACGTTTTTCAAACAGAGGATATTGAGGAAATGTGGAGGATACTCTCTTCTTAACACAATCTAGATCTGCACAAATCTTTGTCTCATCACACTCAATCAAGTACAATCCTGATAAAGTTCTGACTCGTGATAATGCCACATATGCCATACCCTCTTTAAACACAGAACTTCCAATGTTCACCAAAGCACTATCTACACTTAAACCTTGAGATTTACGAATTGTCGCCGCATATGCCAAACAAACAGGAAACTGTTTTCGGCGAACATATAAGTCTTTTACAAGCAAAAATCTAGCAGAACAACGACTAATTTGTTGTACTTGTTCAATGCCATCACATTTTATTTTTAAAAATTCAATTCCATCTCTATTTCTATAATTCACAAAATCAACAATATGACCCATTGCTTCATTTACCAGACATCTTTCAACATTTAAATTCCTTCTCAAAATGATACGACAATTTAAACACACATTCAGTCTTTTCAAAACCAGCTGTTTTAGATATACTTTTCTCTAATGAATCCAATTTTGTTTTCAAATTTTCTGACAAAACAATTGTTGCACCCATATGCTCTATTTTAT
Organism: Lissotriton vulgaris; assembly: GCF_964263255.1. Classification (NCBI taxonomy): domain Eukaryota; kingdom Metazoa; phylum Chordata; class Amphibia; order Caudata; family Salamandridae; genus Lissotriton; species Lissotriton vulgaris. Next base: position 648,175,257 of record NC_141698.1, on the reverse strand, counting down.
CTATTGCTTCCAGTTTCACAATCTCTTCATTTTCTAACTTTAACATTTTGGTGTTGAAGATGGAACATTCTTGCAGAGTTGGCATCAAACATATCCCAGATTTCTTCTCAGTGATTTTCTTAAAAATATTCTCTGGAAGAATGTTTTCATTTGGATACAAATTTGAAATTAATCGAGCATGTAAAGCTTCTTTCTCAAGCCCACGTACTTTTCCGATTCTTACATCTTGTAGAATATTTTTATAATCTTCATCCTTTGCCTGTCGCATATTTTGAAGCAGTACTGCATATTTAAAATTTAACCATATATTAACGTTTCCAATGCTTCCAAGGGACTTCCTGGTATCTTCATGCGTGAGCATTTTAAACACTGGTTGTCCTTTTACTGGAGTCAACTGCAGTAGATCTCCAAAAACAATAATGTGTTTTCCTCCAAATAACACATCATACTCTGTTCTAAGAATTTCTTGCATTCTCAAATGCACAAAAGCAAGCATTAGATTTGAGACCATGCTTACTTCATCATTCATCAATGATAAGAAGTTTCATTTTCTTCAGGACTCTGGAAACTTCAGAACACGCATCTCCAGATAGCTTGTTGTAATGCAATTTATTATCATGCTCCACTGGCAGCATCAGTAAACGATGTAGAGTAATCCCTTTAATGTTATGTGCTGCCAGTCCAGTTGGAGCGGTTACAACACAACAAAGCGATGATTCAGTCCTTTTCTGCAAATAAGTTGCAATGGCTTTAATCAGAAAACCTTTTCCTGTTCCCGCTTCGCCACTTATGTACAGTCGGACAGGCTTAAATGATGTACATGAGCACTCTTTTTTCTCATGTCTGAATCCATGTTCAATCTTCGTCATATATCTTTTTCTGCTCAACATTTAGTTGCTTTACCAAATCTTTTAAGTTAACTACATCCTCTTGAGCTTGTTCCATAGCTCTTTCCACCTCATCCATGGCAGTTGCAGCTTCATTTTGGATAATTGGTCCTCCTAGTGGCTCCTGACTCAATGAAGTAGAACTCTGACTGTCTTGAGAACTGTCTCTAGCAATCTCTTCAGCAATTGTGGCTTCTTGCTCTATTTCTTCGTTCAACATTTGCAGATAATTTGGAAAAACAGGACATTATATGGTATCCTTGGTTGCATTAAAAGAGTCTGCGTAACAGAGAAAATCTCCAAGTAGTTCCTCTTCTGTACGCCATGGCTTAAAGAGTTGCAAAAGAGCTAAATAGTAAAATTCTCTTTTGTCTGGAGATTTACAACTCAATTTTCGATGATTAATCAAATGGCCTTTTCTCTGCTTCACTAGACATCCTTCATACCCAATGACAGCATATTTTCCATTATTGATATCTTCTGTGATGTTCCTCTTATAACTGTAGTTTTGCAGAACTTCATACAAACAAGTGTTCTCAAGGTGAGTACTTCTATTTGGATAGTATGTATCCAACATGTTTGTCTTCAAAATATCTGTACTGTTTGGTTCTTTCTCCGCCAAATATTCAATTTCTTGTACAGATTTCAAAACTCGGTTTCGTGTTGCAGCAAGACCTAGACTCACCCAAATGATTGTTCTTGATTTGGCATAGAGACTTGCTGATGATAACCGATCAGAACATTCATATGCTCCAATTTCTCGATGCGACAACATCTTCAGACTGAAACTGTATAATTTTTTACTTATACTCTTTTCATGTGAAATGTCTTCCCACATTTCCTTCTGTTCAGTCTTTTCTTTTTTTGTGATGTAAGACGTCACATATCGAGCCACAGCAATAGAGTTTTCAGCAACGAACTGAATATCCATGTTAGCATTCCACATGGATAAAATCACTGGGTTGTAGTCGTTGATGTACTTGGACTCTTCGTTTCTTTTTAAATTTTATGTATTTTTTGGTGATTTCCTTGTCACAGTATGTCGCAGAGAAGATATTAAATTATTTACTCTTCCTTTAGAAATCACTGGTCGTGGAAACGCGAAACGACATTTCGTGGGATTGAAAACGTAAAACTTGTTGCCTTAAACTGTTTTCTTCAGTAGTTTTCGGAACAGCACATGTTGAATATTCTTCAATGAAACTCATCACTGTGGCATCCGAATCAGTTCCAAATTTGGGAGCATCTTTAATCCTTAACAACATATGTATGTTTGGAGCACCTCTCGCTTGATACTCCTTCCTCCAAAAGAAATCCAAAACCTCTCCAAGGGGTGGATTTTTTTTGTTGGTAATAAAAGACATCATAGCTTCAAATATATGATTAAAATATCTGCAAACATTCACTGGATCCAAAGAACACAGTTCTCCAGGTGTTTTCAATTCTATATTTTGTATGTTTCCATTTGCCCCTCGTAGAAATTGAAGTAAGTCGTCCCATGCATACTCAGCACAGCTAAGAGTGAGGAACCATGTAGGAGTTCCTAAGTTTCTTAGCATACATTTCAATTCCCCATGACGACGGAACCAATACTCGTTTGTTCCACGCTGACATGCCATGAGATTGATTAGCTGAGATTCCAAAATACTGTCTTGCAGATTGACTTTCTCCATAAAGTCCCTCGCCGAAACATTTTGCAGATGAGCTCCACTTTTCAGTATAGGATTAACTGCATAAGAAAGCCCAGACAAATCACTTTCATACAGTAGATGAAACAAATACAGAATGCATTGATGAAACCTTGGATCTTCAGCATATAATCTTAAAGTCCGGTATTCAGCTGCAGGAATTTGAACTGGTCGATCGTCATATCGTCCACCTCGACCTGTTGGAAATAACTGTTGAAAACAACGAGCTTCCAAACTTTCTTCCCATACACTAATAGGACTTCCTTTTGCTGCTTTCATTTGAAACAAGTCAATTGCATTCCCCATTACTTCTTTGGAATGCAAAGGATGAACAGTATAATGTTCATATATTTCTTCACTTCTAGACACATCAACTTTTTCAATTTGGCCAACTGAACAATCACTGTCTTCTTCTGTAGCTGTTTCCTCTGCTCCAACACTTACATCTTTGTAGTACTCATTGTTTTTGACCAAATACAACGTTGCCTTTTTGACTTTCCTAACATCCACTAAATCTTGCCAGATTTTCTTACTCTTTGTCGAAACCCCATTAACTAGAATAACCAGAGGATCCTCTTCTACTCTTTCTACACCAATTGTATCAATATTTTTCTTCACATTTAGAGGCAAATAAACAACTCTTCCCTTTAATCCTCTTTGTAAATCTGTAGGAGGCAATTTCCCTATCTTAGGCTCCATGCGAACAATAGCCTGAAAAGGATGGACACATTGAATCAAAATAGATTCATAAGTATTTAAATCCATCAATTGAGAAGGAATATCTATCAACTGAAGATTATTATGAACAGCTCTAGCAGGCATTCTATTTTCATTTAATTTTTTCAAACAATAATTACAAATACGCTGATCAAAACTCAAATCAAAAGAATTCTCCACCAACAAATAACTTACAAAATCCTTCCATTCACTATTATTTTCCAAGTCACATTTTGCATATAAATCAACTAACCTAGTCTGAATCTTATAATGAGTCCGTCGACAACACACACAAGTTAAATTAGGCCTTTCACTTGATTTCACCTTAAACTTGGTAATTTCCTCATCAAACTTTTCTATACTTGAAATCTGTACATTGTCTTCCACATTACCATCCATTACTATATCCATTTCTACACTGTCCTCTTTGTTCCCAAAATAACAAAACTCAATTTCTTCACAAATAGTCTTCACATCTACTTCAGATCCATGCACAAGAGCACTGTTTAACTGTTTAAGCTTAAGTTTTGGACTTTTTGCATGATACAACCTTCTCACTAATTTCCTCACCTTATTATAATGCACTGCTAACATCCTAAAATGATGAAAAACACTCTGACATACTTTTCTAGTAAGACAAGCCAGTGAATGCCCATGCAAACCTGTGTTTTCTCTCACTCTGCAAGGATCTAACTCTTGCAAGATCTTCATTTTCTGTTTTACACTTTTCTTACTATATGTACGTAAGAAATTTCGAAGCAAATCGATTGAATCCTGTCGCACACTACAAATACTACTGCACTTCCATGTGTACACTGGACCCTTAGTACGTCTCCAGAAAACTTCATCAGCTAACACCTCTTCTGCATCTCTAGACACAAGTTTCTCTTTTTCCATCAGACAACCATCTTTCACCTCATATGCTCGACCACTGGTGTCAACTGCATGCACCAAATCATTTTCCTGAAAGTAACTCTCCTCATTAAAAAATGGCTCAGAACTTGAACTATGCATCCATTCTCCAGAAACTACTGCTCAAAAATTAGTCCGATTAATTATTCTTTTCCATCTACTGTTCGATTTGAAAACATCATTTGCCTTGTTAAGTATCCTAATTCTATTGATTACTAAAATAAATATTTTTTTCTTAACTTCAAAAGCCTGATCAACAATCTTCTCTACACTTTTCTTTTTCTTGCAAAAAGCAGCTCTCTGTTTACCTTTCTTTTCATTTTTTAGCAAATTTAAAACTACCCTATTGCAAAACATTCGTCTACGAATGTCCCTAAATTGATTTTGCCTTCTATTGCTATCCATACTCTTCTATCCTGCTCCAGTAGAAACATTTTTTGAGGGCCTCTCCTTCCTTTTCAAATTTGCTCTCTCCTTCTGGATCTTCACATTCCCGTTAACATTTTTTTTCTTCTACATATGTTGCGAAAAAAAGACATAGGGCCCGATGTAGGTGTCCATTTAATGACCGGTAACGGCCGATTTTGGCCGTTACCGATCGGTAAATGGTCATTCCTGATGTAGGGGGCCTATTTTACCGATTCAGTAAATTTACCGAATCGGTAAAATACCGGATCGGTATTTTTACCGATTCGGTAACTTCCACATGTAGGTGGGACTCTTCTGAGTCCCACAGGCCAGTCAGATTCGGTATTTTACCACCCAATCCTATTGGAAGGTAAAATACCGAATACAGGTGTGCATGCACATGTGTGCATGCACACCAGTGCCATGTGACAGACAGACATGCCCTGTCTGTGTGCCACATGGCACACATGCCTGAATTCAGGGTGCTAGAGGGTGTCAAAGTGACACCCCCTGCACCCTTGCAAAAATCTGTATTTACTGAATCAGTAAATACTGATTCGGTAATGACCATTGATTCCTATGGGCTTCAATGCCCATAGGAATCAATGGACTTTACCGATTCGGTATTTACAGAATCGGTAAATACCGAATCTTAATGATTCGGTATTTACCGAATCTGAAATACCTACATCCCCCCCCCTCCTTTTTACCACTTCTTAAATACCGAATCGGTATGATTCGGTATTTAAGAAGTGGTAAAATGAACTTACCTACATCGGGCCCTTAGTTGTCTTACCAGGAGCTTATTTTGTGTTTTTTGAAGTACTTGCTGTAGAGGATTCCTTTAATTCCGTTGCTGATTTTGTTCTTTTCCGTATGGTATTTGTTCTTCTCCTTTGCCTTGACGGCATTTTTGCTTACTTTTGAAATGTTGATTTCAATCTGTGGTAAAGAAAAAAATAACACATTATAGACCACTATTAGCAAACAAAAAAGCAATGACAATAAGCAAACAATATAAACACTAATTTGCAACATATCTAAGTTTATACCACAGCAACTATATAACTAGGAGTAAGACAAAGAAAAACAGCTAGAGGGAGTAACATAAAGACACAGAGAGACTCGGACAAAGAAACAGGTAGAGGGAGTAAAACATACAAAAGGACTAAGACAGAGAGAGTGTATAATATGTTGAAAGACAGAAAAAGGATGTAATAGGGAGAGGGAGTAAGTCAAAAAAAGGGAGTAAGTCAGAAAAAGGATGTAACAGGGTGTAAAACAGAGAGAGGGTGTAACAGGAAGTAACACAGAGAGAGGGTGTTAGAAGGGAAAAGGTTGTAAAAGAGACTAAAACAGAGAGAGCCCGTAAAGCAAGAGACATAGAGTAAGTTTGAGAGAGGATGTAAGAAGAAGTAAATCAGAGACGGGATGTTACAAGAAGTAGGTCAGACAGAGGGTGTAACAGGAAGAGAGAAAAAAAGTTAGAAAGAGGGAGAGAGACGGTATAAAACAGACAAAAGGTGTAATAGGGAGTAACTCAAGGCTAGAATATTACAAAGAAAAAGGTTGATTAGATAGTATCTGCATGATTCAAAAAATATATTAGCTCATTTCACAATCATGTCATCTATGTTTCCTCAGATTAGTCATGTTTTTTGATAATGCTTGGTTAAAACATTTTGCTGCATAGAGAAATTGTCTTTTGTGAAATAGTGAAGTTTCAGTAGTGAAATTGAATGCTTGTACATAGGACCTGTGCTGTGTTTCTAAAATGTTATTTAAAAAACGATTTGGGGGTAAATGAATGCCTTTTATATTTTTGAGAAGGAATTATTAGTGTTTGCGTCATTAAATAAATATATTTGAACCTTTTACAATTATGTCACCGGCGTTTCCTCAGGTTAAGATGCAGATTGAGCTTCTTTCTTGTTGGTTTGTGTCATGTTTTTTATTAATGCTTGGTAAATAGATTTTGCTGAATATAGGTATTGCATTATATATAATTGAGAAGTTTTACTAGTGACATGGAATGCTTGTACATAGGACCTGTGCTGTGTTTGAAAAATGTTATTTAAAAAACGATTTTGGGGTAAATGCATTGCTTTTATATTTTTGAGAAAGAATTAATAGTGTTTGCCTCATTAAATAAATATATTAACACATTTCACAATCATGTCACCTGTGTTTCCTCAGATTAGTAAACAGATTAAGTAGATGAGGTGAGGCCTATCCAGGGGTGCAAAAGAGTTCAGCACTGTGTCCAATAGTGCAATGGACTTGACTTACCTTCTCTGAAACATGGCGGCCGCTGGTTAAGCGGTCGCAGTGCTCTGGGAAGAGCTCCTGGTGAGGACAGCCACACCGTCTAAAATCGGATCGGGAATAGATGTTTGACACTCACGTTAGTTAAGGGAGCTGACACCTGATTGACGGGACGACTTTTCAGGGAACTGGAGATCTTCGTGGCGGGGGATGCAGCCCCGTCTCATTGAGAGCAAGACCGAGTCACCGTCAGTCCGCTTTCTGCCTGAGTGCAGGACGGCAGCTGTGGGCGGGGAGAACGCGGGTTGCTGTTGGCTGTAAGTGTTGCGGATGTTTCGCAGCCCTGGACTCTGCTCTGGTTCCACCTGTAATCGTTTGGGAGCGTGCGGAGGGACTCTGAAGAATTCAGCGGATTGCCTGTTGGAGCTCTGGCAGAATTCACCAAATGAGATAAGTGAACTGTCTTTAATATTTCTCGAAGAAGTCCTTAAAGGAACAGTAAGCCTTTATTTTGGGAAACAGTCCCCTATCCATTATTTAGACTTCCCTGAGAGGGTTTTGCAGTCTCATCCACAGGAGCCCACAAGTGAGCTAAAACATCTTCAGTTTTCACAACCACCGCTACTCCGTTTACAGTCAGCCGCGCTGGAGCTGAGGAGAGGGAGGTTACTTAGAACACTGGGGCAGCCATACCACGCAGTCTATTCTGATAAAAGCCAGCGTAGTGCCCCAGAACTTGTTTCTAATTTGCCGTGCATTCAGTCAATATCTACATCTGCACCTTCATTTTTATCAACTGCGGTGGCGGAAATTGAGGAGGGGGGAGACAAGGGGCTTCGAACTACATCTGATCCTCAAACTTCAACTTTGTTAAGTCAAGAGGGACTAACAAAGGTGGTGGTCGCTTCCGAGTCTACCGTAAAAACACAGCCCCCCTCAGTAAAACTAAAGTTACCGGCAAAAGAGGGCAGAAGAAGAAAGGGGCACTGCTAGAGGATAAGGCTGAGATAGGAGGCTCACCTTGTGGGGCTGGTGACCACACCGTAGTAGGTGATGATAAAAAACCTTCCTCCTACTTAAATACAGAGGTCAAAGGAAGAGGCACTAAATACGGCTCAAAGTCTAAAATGAAGACAAAAACTAAAACGCAGAATATCATATCTGAGAAAAAAGCCAAGATCACCCCCTCATTACGCTCTTACTTTAAAGTCATACCCCAAATACTACATCTGCCAGGGGATCACGCCATGTCAGCTGGTTCTGTTTCTGAAGTGGAACCTTCTCTCCTAATGGATAAGATTTCTTCTGTACAGGTCTCAACGACAATAGAGTCAATAAAGGCTACTGATTATGGAACAGAAGAAGGGGTCATAGAACCAGAGGCTAGTGAATTAAGTCTAGGAGAAGTAGACGGGGATAACGAGAAAAACTCAGGATCACAATCTCCTCTAGCTCGGGAGGAGTCAGTATCATTACCAGCACCAGCTCCCGTGTCACAAGATTTAGAAGAGATGTCTGTTATTGCTCCCCCTAGCAGCTCGAATGAAGAAGAAGCCGGTGCAATTGGGGGAGATCATTTCAATCAAATCGAATACTCTATAGACTCCCTCGCGGATCAATCCAAGTTTGCAGCCGATGACGAAATAACTCCAGCGGCTATACTAGGCATGTTTTCAGCTCTTACGCAGGAAATAAGGAAGGGCTTTGCAGAGGCTTCAGCAAATCAAGCTGTGCATCAAGCTGAAATAAGGAGCTACTGTGAATCTCTTGAAAACAAAATTGAGGGACTAGCTATAAGAACGGGAGTCCTGGAGGAGACCACAGGAATAATTTCTATTAATTTGGACCAGGCGAAAGAAGATATTCAGAAGCTTTCTAGAGAGGAGCAAGCACTTAGTGAAAGGATGGAAACCTTGGAAAACAATGCGAGCAGGGGGAATCTTCGAATTTTGAATGTGCCTGAAGGCTCAGAGGGCTCAGATTTAAAACAATACATAACGGGCTTGCTAAAAGAGTCCCTGAGTCTAGACCTCTCCCTAGAAGAAATAGCATTGGACATCCAAAGAATTCACAGGGATCCCTTTAGACGAAACCCCCAGAGATCTAAACCCCGTAAAATTCTAGTAAACTTCCATACATATGTTCTGAATTAACAAATACTTAATCTTGCATTAAAACAAAAGGCGCTGGTTGCAAAGGGGTTTACATTCTTAATAAGGTCAGATCTTTCAAGAATTACCTTGGAAAAGCAATGGGAGTTTGGGAGGTGACTGGAAGCGTTTAGAGCAGCGGGTGCCACAGCTCAATTAACATTCCCTGCTGGTATGAAAATAATGTATAATAATAAGATGACTAACATTAGATCAGTACAAGCAGCGGATGAACTCCTGATGCAGATGGGAAGCAATAAGAAACAATAAGAAGTTTAAGAAGTTTAAATATAGGATTTGGTGAGTAGAGTCAGCGTTCATGGTTATCCCTTGACTTCTCCGAGTTCTTATGTACAAAGTGTAAAAATAATTTCTTCACAAGGGACATTAAACAATATAATTAGTTTAGTGTCATAATTAGTTTAGTTTTTCCTTCATACTTTTTGCATTTATATAGGTGTGGTTTCTCTCCAGGAGTTCATGGAGGGGCGCTATCTACCGGACATTGCACCGGTTGGATATCGCAAGGGTTTTCCAGGGAATGGGAGGGGGGAGGGAGGGTGGCACGTAGCTAGGGTAGGTGGTGACGCAACACTAATAATTCCTTTTCAAAAATATAAAAGGCATTCATTTACCCCCAAATCGTTTTTTAAATAACATTTTAGAAACACAGCACAGGTCCTATGTACAAGCATTCAATTTCACTACTGAAACTTCTCTATTTCACAAAATACAATTCCTCTATGCATTAAAATGTTTTAACCAAGCATTATAAAAAAACATGACACAAAACAACATAAAAAAACCAATCTGCTTCCAAATCTTCTCCATAGAGCATACAAGTCTCCATCTAAATTAAATGAATCATTTCTTACCTTTACAAATGCTTTGGGAGATAGAGAACAATGTCAGACACACATACCAATTTTGCACTCCACACACTGCAACCATGACTGGCACAAAAAACCTCTAATTCTACACAGATATGCCTCATTTCAACCAATCAAAACTCTTCCCTCACTATTTTCAAACCAACACCCTTCCCCCCTCAGCCCTTTCTATCTGTTACCATAGCAACTCCCTCCTTACTTAACTCTCAGGTTCAAAAGTTTATTCTGCAATGTTGCAAATGAACTAAGCAAGGATGTTTGACCTCTCAATACACCAGCTTATCCGATGAAATGTTTCTTTAAATGACTTTTTCTTAACCATTCAAATTGCTTCTTTCACAAAACACAACCATGCACCCTAACTTTTAGTTTTCAACTATCTGAATCCACCAATCATTGCTTGTGATTCAAGAGCAGTGAAACTCAACAATTATTTTTTTGTAAACTCCTACTGTTCCAACTGCCATTTCATTCCCACACTTCATCTGACTGCACCAGAACCTTCTCTCACTATGTATTCTGTGTGGATTATTGGACATAGCTACATCCACTGGGCTCAAAGGTATGCAGCTAGCAGAAATTTTCACAACCTTGATTTAACAAATGTGGAAATCAAGTGGATTGGCCAGAGAGGATTGAGATGTCACCAATCGATACCATTGGTGAAAACCTTTTTGCATCTGCCAAACCCTGACCTCTTAATAGTGCACTGTGGAGGAAATGACTTGGGCACTTTGACTGGGGTAGGTCTGGAAATGCTTTTAAAGGACACCTTTCATCAATTGATGACACTTTTTCCACAAACTGCCTTGGTATATTCCAATATATGTCAAAGACAGAAATGGAACTGGTCCAACCAATTTTGTCCACAATTTGAGAAAGCACTGAAAAATGTGAATAAATCTGTTTCTGCTTACATGAGAGACCATGGAATGGGTTCAATATACAACAATAACTTGCGTTTCAACATGCAAGATATCCACAGAGGAGATGGTGTGCACTTCTCAGATGAGGGAAATAGAATATTCCTCCTGAATTTAAGACTGTGCATTGGAACCTACTTGTAGGTACCTAAATCAGCCACAGAACCCAAAAGCTCTTTTCAGAGCTACCGTACCTCTGATCACTCAAAATGATTATCTTTCTTTAACTTTTTTCACTATTTTTCACCAGAGTATGCTCCCCGGTACGCTCCCCGGTGCGCGTACCGGTCGCTCCCCCCGGGAAATTTATTTATTTATTTATTTTTGGCATATATGCCTCTCCTAAACTCCCCTCAGAAAACCTAGAGGGTCAGGGGGTGTCTACTGTGCCCCTTTTTACCCATTCCCAACGTTGTTTGTCCTCCATCTTGTATCTCAATTCGACCGAAACACAAAATGGCGGACTCCCTTAGCGCTCCCGGTACGCGTACCGGGGCGCGCACCGGTAAGCGCTCCCCAAAAAAATGTGGGAAACGAAATTACATAAAAACCACTGGACAGACTTTCACCAAATATAGAATAGACCCTACTACATACCAGTCCCTACCATTATCCCACATTTGATGGTATTCCATTGAGCCATTTGGGCTGTAGCCCTGTCTAAATATCCTAAGGTAAATTACATGACAAAAACACATATGAAGTGTTACAATTTACAATCAATTAAAATGTTACTTTCATTTTCTACTTTTTTTTCCTGACATTTGATTGGTTATGTACATGAATATAAATGAAAAATGAAAGGGAAACACGGCCATTTTGACTACAGCTACCTGAGATACATCTTTAACCCCTTCGATGCTTGTGACAAGGTCAACTCGTCATGGGTTTTACCTGCCCTGTGCTTATGACGAGTTGACCTTGTCACAAACAATGGGATTTAGAAAATTGCAGCGCACAGCGGGAATGTTGCCTAGCAAGGATGTCGTTAAAGGATTTTCTCATTTATCTTCATCACCTTTCTATAAGGTAAGTTATAAATTTGTAAGGGGCACTTTAAGTTCATTTGTAAAAACTTTTTCTGACAGTTATTTACTGTCCCTCTGTTATAATTACAGATTGAGATAGGCTTCTCTGTTATAGTTATAGATTGAATTAGGCTTCTCTGGTATAATTATGAATTTTCTTAGGCTTCTTCACATACACTTTTTTATATTTCTACTTCCTACCTCATACCATACACTGCCCAAAGATAACTTCACTGTTAAAAACTCACAAGTACCTGTCTGAACTTAAACCCAACAGTGCCCTATCTCTATTGATATATTTATTTTTTATGCAATTTACAGCAAGAAAATGGAAGGAGAACAAAACAAATTTAATATTTCATTCGAAATTGATCTGGAGAACGATTCTAAGGAAGAGATTGATGAATTAGACTTTTTGGATAAGTCTCTGGACCAAGACTTACTTAATTGTGTGGAAGAAATGGAATCATCGAATCCAAATGAGGACATACCTGACAATATAATGTTGGAAATTCTTTTAGATTTTGAAAAATCACAGCAATACATTTTTATTTAAAAATTTAAAATTGTTCGAGACATTATTCTTTTTTATATGTAAATTATGAAATAGTACCAAAATGAATATAATATAAAGTGAGACTTATAGTATACTGTGCAAGTTTTTTGTGTTACATAGTAATTTTGCTCATAGTTACTTCCTTTCTCCCACTATATTATCTCCAATGTGTATTTATCATCTCGTTATCATCTCCTGCCTCCATGTTGTTTCTGCTTTCCTGACAGACTATACTATAGATTCCATATACCACAATAACTTCTGTAACAACATGCAAATTATCTACAGAGGACACAGTCTACATTGAATTTTAGACTCTGCATTGGTACCTACATGCTGGTACTTATATCACCCACACAACACAACAACTCTATGCAGAGCTACCCTACCTCTAAGCACTTTAAATAATTATTTTACTATTTCACTGGGTTTTCCCCTAGTATGCTCCCCGGTGCGCTCCCCCCGCGAAAATAAAAAATAAAATTATTTTTTTTGCCCTGCGGGGCCCTTTTATGACCCCCACATCAAACCTAGGGGATCAGGGGGGGTCTACTCTGCCCCCTTATGGTCATTTCCCCCTTTGTTTTTGCCACCTCTTGTGTCTCGATTTTACCGAGACACAAGATGGCGGCCACTCCGGACTGTTTCGAATGTTTACAGACACCCGAGAGCCAATCAGCTTTCCGCGCGCGAACTTGCTTTGCGCGCTGGTACACTCCCCGGTGGGCGTACCGGGGCGCGCTTACAGATATATATATTTTTTTTAACCTAAATTACTCAAAATCCACTGGAGCACATTTCTTGAGACCTAGCAAAGGCACATCAGGCTACCATTCCCTACAATTTGCCAAGTTTGGTGGAAATCCATTCAGCCGTTCGAGCTAAAAGTGAGGTCGACCACCCTATGGAAATTAACATGGGGAAAACATGTTTTGGGACCCCCCTTTTATCTCGGCCCCCGCTTCACGAATCCCCCCCAAACTTTCAGGGAAGGACCGGAGCGCCACGAGGCAAATTTGAGGAAAGATACGGCAGATACGTCCACCGGCGCCAAAGTTATTCACAATAGAATTTTGAGATTTTGCATTGAAATTTTTTTTAACTATAACTACCTTTTGGCGACCGCCAGTAGGTAATATATATATATATATATATATATATATATATATATATATATATATATATATATATATATATATATATATATATATATATATATATATATATATATATATATATATTCACTGAAAAAACCATAGGTTATAGACCATATATAGTTAGGAATTCGCATTTACAAAACCTTATCTTACTCACACAAAACCATTGAAATTCCATATATAGTTAGTTGCACTAACTATATATCGCGCACCCGCAATCCACTGCTGATGATGTCACATATTACATCATTCATGACATGGTCAGTGACATCACTGATGACATCTCAAATGACATCACTGATGACATCACTGATGACAACATCCAGTGACTGTATGTTTCTGTAAAGTTAAAATATGTCTTACATATTGAAGAATGAGTGGATGTATAAGTGTCTGGATGAAGGATTTAGTAGGTGCATGACTGACTGTATGAGTGAGTGATTAAATGTGTCTCACTGAGTGCATGGGTTAGTGACTAAACTGTCTTAATTTGTGCATCATTATGTCTGTTGTTCTGTAAACTTTTGCATGTGTTGATAAGTAGCTATATGAGTAACTATATGGGTTATTGATTGGTTGCCCAAGTATTTGTATGGGAGACTGAGTGTGTGTGTGGGTGGCTGGGAGGTGTATGACTCTGTGCATAGATGTGTGAGCAGTTGATTCACTAGATGTATGGTTTCAAAAGTGCATGTGGAAACAGCTGTATGGGCGGTTGACTGTGTGCATGAGTGTATTGGTGAGTGAATGGATATCTCAGTGCTACATGTCAAAGTAAGTACATATGTAAAACACAGTACATGTGAGAGTTGACATATATAAATAACTGTGCATAAGAGCCAGTGAATGTGTGAGTGGCTGTATGGATCATTGTGAACTTGTATCAGAGATTGTATAAGAGAGTAAATATGTGTTAGTATATGTTTGAATAAGTAAAGTTTGTATAACTGTATAGTTGAGGAAATGGAGGTGTGATTGATTCTTTGCATGACTGACTAGGTGTGTGAGTAACTCCATGGATGAGTGACAGTCTGTGAGTGTCTGTTTACACTGATTGTATCTAAGGTTATATTAGAGTCTGAAGAGGTTCATCGTATTATCACATGAATGATATCATCAGTGATGTGATCAGTAATGTCAAATGAGATGTCATCAGTGATGTCATCAGTGATGTCATTTGAGATGTCATCAGTGATGTCATTTGATATGTCATCAGTGATGTCATCAGTGATGTCACTGACCATGTCATGAATGATGTAATATGTGACATCATCAGCAGTGGATTGCGGGTGCGCGATATATAGTTAGTGCAACTAACTATATATGGAATTTCAATGGTTTTGTGTGAGTAAGATAAGGTTTTGTAAATGCGAATTCCTAACTATATATGGTCTATAACCTATGGTTTTTTCAGTGAATTTTCAAGGTTTTGTAAATGCTAATTCCTAACTATATATGGTTTATAACCTATGGTTTTTTCAGTGAATTTTCAAGGTTTTGTAAATGCTAATTCCTAACTATATATGGTCTATAGCCTATGGTTTTTTCAGTGAATATATATATATATATATACATACATATATAAACATATATCATCTGTATATCTATATAAATACAAACATAAATGCATGCATACATATACTTATATGCATACATATGCATGTTATTTACATGAAAGTTGAAAAAACACTAATAAAAGCAAAGCTAAAAAGCCACCTCATTACAAACAGAATGGCTTTAACTTAAACGAGGGCGAGATCTATTGCATTTTCAATGCTTGTTTACTTTGGTTCCATCAAGAAGGCATTCAGATGTGTCACACATTTGCCATAAATTCTGAATGTTAGCACTCTAGTTGCACATTAGATCACTGTAGTAAAGCTACTGCTCACCAGGTACGTCTGCTGCTGGTATTCAAAGTGCATGTTTCAGTCTGCATGTCAGAATTTTTTTAATGAAATAGAAGAGGATTTGAGAAGTCACTCAAAATGATCCCTAATTTTTCTTTCTGAAGCACTAATCATACTTTCTATGGCAAAATGAACCCCCTCATGTTGTTCCTTTTTAAATTGAGTGTTTTCAGACTTACCACTTCATTCCAATCAAGATGGCTTCTGGTGTGCCATACTTTTGTCATAAGTAAGACTGTTAGCGCTCTAGTTGTTCTTTAGAACACTCTGGGACATTCTGTCATTGGGCTATACTTGGGGTACATCTGGGTGATATTTGGGCTACATTTAGGCTCTTTTGTCTCTGGTGGCCATCTTGGGAGACTGTATGTCAGAATTTTTTAATGAAATTGAAGAGGGTTTGAGAAGTCACTCAAAATGTGCCCTAATTTTTCTTTCTGCAGCACTAATCATAATTCATATGGCAAAATATACCCCCTCATTTTGTTCCTTTTCAAATTAAATGTTTTAAGAGTTACCACTTTATTCCAATTAAGATGGCTTCAGGTGTGCCATACCTTTGTAATAAGTAGGACTGTTAGCGCTCTAGTTGTTCTTTAGAACACTCTGGGACATTCTGTCATTGGGCTATACTTGGGCTACATCTGGGTGATATTTGGGCTACATTTGGGCTCTTTTGTCTCTGGTGGCCATTTTGGGAGACTGCATGTCAGAATTTTTTAATGAAATAGAAGAGGATTTGAAAAGTCACTCAAAATGTGCCCTAATTTTTCTTTCTGCAGCACTAATAATACCTTCTATTGCATAATATACCCCCTCATTTTGTTCCTTTTTAAATTAAATGTTTTAAGAGTTACAACTTTATTCCCATCACGATGGCTCCAGGTGTGCTATACCTTTGTAATAAGTAGGACTGTTAGCGCTCTAGTTGTTCTTTAGAACACTCTGGGACATTCTGTCATTGGGCTATACTTGGGCTACATCTGGGTGATATTTGGGCTACATTTGGGCTCTTTTGTCTCTGGTGGCCATTTTGGGAGACTGCATGTCAGAATGTTTTAATGAAATAGAAAAGGATTTGAGAAGTCACTCAAAATGTGCCCTAATTTTTCATTCTGCAGCACTAATCATACTTTCTATGGCAAAATATACCCCCTCATGTTGTTTCTTTTTAAATTAAATGTTTTAAGAGTTACCACTTTCTTCCAATCAAGATGGCTTCAGGTGTGCCATACCTTTGTAATAAGTAGGACTGTTAGCGCTCTAGTTGTTCTTTAGAACACTCTGGGACATTCTGTCATTGGGCTATACTTGGGCTACATCTGGGTGATATTTGGGCTACATTTGGGCTCTTTTGTCTCTGGTGGCCATTTTGGGAGACTGCATGTCAGAATGTTTTAATGAAATAGAAAAGGATTTGAGAAGTCACTCAAAATGTGCCCTAATTTTTCATTCTGCAGCACTAATCATACTTTCTATGGCAAAATATACCCCCTCATGTTGTTTCTTTTTAAATTAAATGTTTTAAGAGTTACCACTTTATTCCAATCAAGATGGCTTCAGGTGTGCCATACCTTTGTAATAAGTAGGACTGTTAGCGCTCTAGTTGTTCTTTAGAACACTCTAGGAGGCTGCAGTAGAACACAAAGGAATCAACTGACAGTCTCTGTCCTTGTTGGATGTACATGTTTTACTGAGAATGTCAGACTTCATTTTCACATGACTGAGAAAGATAATGTGAATTTACAGAAAATATGCTTTCAGTTTAGCTTATAGATCCCCTTCCAAACCACTGTGGGAAAATCATGAGATATTAGTTTTCTTTCAAACAATATTCATGATATCACAGCAGAAGGTTTTTTCACATGGTAAAATCACCTTAGAACCCACCACAATTCCTAAAACGAGTATGGTACCATCAACAAATGATTTATAATGTAACTAAAGTCCTAAAACCCTCTATTAACTACAATGCTTTTTAATGAGGTGCTATCATGTATATTGGTCCCAAGATGGCTGCCAACACTTCTTGCATGAAGTGCTGACAGCCAATCAGATCAGATGTGTGGTTAGGCTCCGCCCAGATATATATCTTTTTTTGAACCTAAATTACTCAAAATCCACTGGAGCACATATATTGAGACCTAGCAAAGGCACATCGGGCTAACAGTCCCTACAATTTTGCCAAGTTTCGTGCAAATCCATTCAGCCGTTCGAGCTAAAAGTGAGGCCAACTGCCCTATGGAAATTAACATGGGAAAAATGCGTTTTGGGACCCCCCTTTTTTCTCGCCCCCCCCTTGATGAAACCCCCCCAAATTGTCAGGGGCTGCTCAGAAACAAAATGTTCCATTTTCCTGAAAATTTCAGCCAATTCCGTCCACAAACGCCAAAGTTATTAGACATAGAATTTTCAAAAATCCCATAGAGAAAAAATCCTAACTATATATACCTACTGGCGACCGCCAGTAGGTAATATATATATATATATATATATATATATATATATATATATATATATATATATATATTAGTTCGAAGAATCCAATAAAGTATACCACGCTCTCAGAGTCCCGAAAACACCACACAAATCAGCAGAGTCCAAGGGTGTTTATTAACACCTACTACATGTTTCGGCTTCCACGAAGCCTTGATCACGTAAGTGTCGTGTTCAGCATGCAAAACATAAATACATTTCAAAAGTGCCAGAAACAAAGACAATGGACTGTGGCATCAGGCTCAGAAATCGTGGCAGCCATCTTGGAATGGTCACAATATGAGTGTAATGGACCAGAGTATAACATAGTAAATGTAAATTGACATGTAACATAGCAGGACACAACTGAAACAATAAACAGTGTAAAAATTCTGAGCCGTTGTGGAGGGAAACAGAGACGCTCAAGCTAGTAAGCGCGTTAGACATGGAGCGCTGACTATGGAGAATGACTGTAGTCATGGTAACCCCCCTACCAGAGACGCCGTGTCATGCTGCGTAAAGCAGGGATCACTGGGCGTGAAGGCGTGACTGCGAATGGCTAAGTTGGTATTTCGCCAAATCTGCATGAGGACCCAAGCAAGAAATGAGAGTCTAGTGTCAGAATGGGACACAGAGCCTGTTCACAACCTGTTGTCACATTTTTTTCTTAAGTTTCCTATATTGATTTATGTAATCTTTTTTGAAATATTATCAAAGGTACATCCCTATGTGTATAGGAGGTACGTGGGCGGAGTGACCGTCATATGTAAAAGTTAAAAAAAAAGAAAATTCAGGCAGTAAAGTGGGAGGACACTACCTTTGGTGAAAGTGAGGAGTGTATGGGAAAAAGAGTGATGGAATCCCCTCCTCCACTTATATAATTATCCTCAAGATGAGGAGCCTTGGATGAACAGGTCTTTGCACACATGTGGCGCCATGTCCAAACTAATCATCAAGATGGTTGTTCTATGTTCTCTCTGGAGCTAACATTGCAGGATGTTGTGACACAATTTGGAAGCATTTCATTCTGTAAGTGTATGACTCCAAATTCATGCAACAATACCTTGGGTGTTGGTTTCATTAGTGTCAAATTAATTGATGCCATTCCTAATATATAAACATTAACCTCTAAAATTAGTGATCCCTGAACTTTTTGCACATCCTATTGACATTTATCTATATTTACTTTGTGTTTTCAGAAAGAAATCGATTGATACAATGGTATATTTTCATATTTATTTAACTGATAAACATGCACTCTTTCTTTATCTTTATTCGGTCAAACAATATTAGACCATAAGAGGACATTCAACATAAATATAAATTTATAATACATAGAACAATGCATTATCAATCCGATTTCCTTACAACAGCAATTCACAGATATAGTTATACAAGATACCAAGGACTAATATTCAGGATTCAATTTTAAAAACAATTCAGTCTAAGCCATTTTACAAATTCATCTATACCTTATAATAACTTTTGTCCGTTTAAGATTCTAACAGTGTAAACATCATAGAAATTTTGGGAAGGTATAATTCTGAAATCTGAATCCACCATACGATCCTGTTTCTGTTTGTTTACCATAAATCTTATTGGCAAAGTTATATATAAAACAACAGTGATAAATATGTTCTATATAAAAATGAAGCACATCAATTTCTTGCATGATTCTTTAAAGCACTATTGCCCTTTCCATCTGAGTTATCTGTTTTCTTCTAACAGCAAGTTCTTCATAGCATAAAAGACACTCCACAAAAAGTAGGACACTCTTACACAGATATCGATTGTAGGTAAGGACTGTAAGAAGAAATAGGCCAGCCGACATTGAGTGAAATTTAGGTGTTTTAAAAGGCTTAATATATAGTATTTCCTCCACTTTTTATAGAATTCACAGAAAAATACAACATGCATTGTAGTCTGTGTAGAGACATTGTCACAAGGACACTTTCACAGATTAGAGGACCAATCATTTGTTTCGGGCAAAGTGACCATGCAGTGAAAGATGTCCATTCTAAAATGAATTAAAATATATCTGTGCTTTTGGAGTGGTATTATCTCTGAGAAACTTGCTCTTTTGTTACGTATTAGTCCTTGTTTTGTTTCACGAACGGTGACAAGCATCAACAAAACGTTTTGCGATTCCTTATTAGCGATTTTTAAGGAATCGCAAATAAGGAATCGCAAAACGGGATGCATGATTGAAAGTGCATAATATTTGCGATTCTGTAAAAATCGCAATTTTTACCGAATCGCAAATATTATGGGAATTCCAATTTGCGATTTCGCAATTCCCATTGATTCCTATGGGCCAAAAGGCCCATAGGAATCAATGGGATTTGCGAATTCGCAAATGAGAATTCGCAAAATGTTGATGCATTCCATGGGTGCAGGGGGGGTTCAAAGGACCCCCCCTGCACCCCTGAAATGTATTTTGAAGTGCATGTTTCAAACACACATGTCCTAAGGACATGTGTGTCTGTAACATGACAGTGTATTTAAATGCAAATTTGAGCATTTTAACACATTTTCGCAAATTACCACGAGGTTCAACCTCGTGGTAATTTTCACCCCCTAATTGCGAATTCGCAATTTTAAAATTAATCATGCATTGGTTTTAAGGATTCGCAAATTTGCGATTCCTTAAAAGCAATCGCATTTTTGGAATTCGCTAAAAATAGCGATTTTACCAAAAATGCTTGATGCATCCCAAAAACCTATTTAGGAATCGCAAACGGACAAATTTTGCGATTCGCACCGTTTGCACTTCCTAAATAGGTTGATGCATGTGCCTGTTAGTCTATTATTGCTTCTATCTACATGATAGACTTTGGGGAAAACTATTGCAAAATAACAACTATCATACCAATGTGCAGGCAAACTATAATAGGTTTTCCTACCACACACATAATAGACTCCTGGAAAGACAGGGTCATTTCAATCCTTCAATCCTCAACCGCCAGTAATTTGGACAGTATGCTCACATTCACTAGCACCAATGAAATGATTGTTATAGTTAGTTTTCATTCTAAGCAAACATATTTTTCCCTTTTGAGACCAGTCAAGGGACATTGCAGCGTATGTCTCGCTTTTTTCATAATTTCCTTCTCTAAAAGCCCACGGTGGTACCTGTGACTTCTGATCAGCAACCTTCCTTTGGAAACTTTCTCTTCTATCTTCTACCATTTCTATAAATATCTTTTCTTCAACCCGCAAACTACACATTAGGTTATTTTTATAAACATATTATATGTCTAAAGTTTTAGTAATATGGAAGAACTCTTCCATATAACATGCTTTTTTACTACTTAAAACCTTATTCAGCTCCTTAATAACAGGTATTTCTGAAAATACTATATCTATATTGGAATAGTGATATTTGAGATTCCCCGGCACGTAAAACAGGCTAGTTAATACACTGCAAGACACACCATGGGCTCGATTCCGATCCGGTAAAAAAATCCCCCGTACGATTCGTATTCGTAGCCGAATCCGTACGAATAGAAAAAAAACGTCCGACCTGCGTAGTACGATCCATTTGCGCCTATTCCCGTACGAATATCAGCCATCCGTACGAACAACAGTCGAAGCCCCGTACGACTCAGCGTCGGAAATCAAACCGTACGATTTGTAAACCTGCCGTACAACCACACAAGTACGATCCAGTTGGGGAACCCAGTACGCGATTCGTACGGGCCAAAGTAGTCGCGCATGAAGATGGATTCGTACGGGATCCCATGCCTCACAGCAAGCGCAATCAATACATACCACACGTGTACCCCTCGCGCAAGCCTACGCGAGCCCCCCAACGGCCCGTACAACTCGACCGCACGCACAAGTACCGCACGCACACCCCCCAACAAGCATATGCGAGCCCCCCCGCCAATGGCCCGTACAACTCGATCGCATGCCCAAGTACCGTACGCACCACCCCCCCAACAAGCGTACGCGAGCCCCCCCTGCCAACGGCCCGTACAACTCGATCGCATGCACATGTACCGCATGCACCACCCCAAGCAACTCGATCGCACGCACAAGTACCGCACGCACACCCCCCCAACAAGCGTACACGAGACCCCCACCCACCAACGGCCCATACAACTCGATCGCACGCCCAAGTACCGTACGCACCACCCCCCCAACAAGCGTACGTGAGCCCCCCGCCAACGGCTCGTACAACTCGATCGCACGCACATGTACCGCATGCACCACCCCAAGCAACTCGATCGCACGCACAAGTACCGCACGCACCACCCCAAGCAACTCGATCGCACGCACAAGTACCGCACGCACCACCCCAAGCAACTCGATCGCACGCACAAGTACCGCACGCACCACCCTAAGCATTTCGATCGCACGAACAAGTACCGCCCGCACACCCCCCAACAAGCGTACGTGAGACCCCCACCTGCCAACGGCCCATACAACTCGATCGCACGCACATGTACCGCACGCACCACCCCAAGCAACTCGATCGCACGCACAAGTACCGCACGTACACCCCCCCAACAAGCGTACGCGAGCCCCCCACCCACCAACGGCCCGTACAACTCGATCGCACGCCCAAGTACCGTACACACCACCCCCCCAACAAGCGTATGCAAGCCCCCCCCGCCAACGGCCCGTACAACTCGATCGCACGCACATGTACCGAATGCACCACCCCAAGCAACTCGATCGCATGCACAAGTACCGCACGCACCACCCCAAGCAACTCGATTGCCCGCACAAGTACCGCACGCAGCACCCCAAGCAACTCGATCGCACGCACAAGTACCGCACGCACCATCCCAAGCAACTCGATCGCACGCACAAGTACTGCACGCACACCCCCCAACAAGCGTACGCGAGCCCCCCACATGCCAACGGCCCGTACAACTCGATCGCACGCCCAAGTACCGTACGCACCACCCCCCCAACAAGCGTACACGAGCCCCCCCGCCAACGGCCCGTACAACTCGATCGCACGCATATGTACCGCACGCACCACCCCAAGCAACTCGATCGCACGCACAAGTACCGCACGCACCACCCCCCCCAACAAGCGTACGCGAGCCTCCCCCCGCCAACGGCCCGTACAACTCGATCGCACGCCCAAGTACCGTACGCACCACCCCACCAACAAGCGTACGCGAGCCCCCCACCCGCCAACGGCCCGTACAACTCGATCGCACGCCCAAGTACCGTACGCACCACGCCCCCAACAAGCGTACGCGAGCCCCCCCGCCAACGGCCCGTACAACTCGATCGCACCCACAAGTACCGCACACACACAACACCAACACCCAAACCAGCACAACAACACCAAACATGTCTCCTGTGTACACACCATTGAGTAAGAATGTACTGGTCACAGCTAAACAGGCAAACAGAGGTCAACAGTGACACCCACCCCATATATGACACACACAACCAATTCAAAATAAGCCACACCCACTTTTTCACCAATAAAAGGGTCCACACATACAACCCATCATCCTTTGCAACATACCCATTATTGCGAAGAAACTGAGAGCACACCAACAATTGCAGCAACATACCTTCACACATACACCCTATCACATCTACACCCACACCACCCCCTTCACAATCAGAACCACACACCCTCATCCATACACACCATCACCCCCTCAATCACATACACCCCACACCATGACCACACACAAGAATCCAAAGTTCACTAACCCGGAGATGGAGATCCTTACAGATGAAATCATCAGAGTCGAGCCACAGCTGTTTGGCGCATTGGTCAGACAGACCAGCATGGCACAAAAAACTCGCCTGTGGGAGAGGATCATAGACCGGGTCAATGCTGTTGCACCCATCAGGCGCACCAGGGGGGAATGCCAGAACAGGTGGTATGATCTGTGGAGGATGGTCAAGAAGAAGATGGACCAGGACTACGCCAATGCACACTACACTGGAGGTGGTGGTCCCCGCAGACCGCCTGTATACCATCCCTGGGAGCAGAAAGTCATGGAGCTGCTGGCACCGGTGGGAGTACACGGAATAGGAGGAGCCATTGAGCCTGGTGAGTGTACAAGAAAAACATGTTACAGGGGTGGACTTACAACAGTGCCCAGCAGCATGGGGTGGGTGGCCATGAGTCCCAGCATGACTAAACAACATGGGGATTGATGCAAGGGGGAGGCACAAAGGGTGGAAGGTGGAGGGTAGGAGGCTACTCCCATCCCATATGTCCCAGGGACACACCCAAGCACCATGCCCAATGCACAGGGATAGGGAAATATCACACAAGATAGTATACTACAGATGCCAAACAATTTCATGTGGTGGACACACCTTCCAGAGAAGCAACATTTTGTGGCACAGTAAGGCAGTGTAGCGAGCAAGCACGCACAAACAACCTGGCTCCATCCCTGTCTCACTCTCCCTCCCACTCCCACTGTCGCCCACTCCCTCTGTTGCCCTCTCCCTCTGTCGCCCCCTCCCCCTGTCGCCCCCTCCCCCTGTTGTACTCCCTCCCTCCCTCTGTCTCCCTCCATCCCTCTGTCTACCTGCCTCAGTCACTTTACCTCAGCCCCCTGGGCACGCAGACAGTTGCACCCAAGCACTGCACAGGCCTTCAAAACACCATAGAGCTGAATGTCCAGGGATAGCAGTCATCTACTAAATGCCTGCAACACACCCACCATTTGCAGTGGACAATGTACTGTGTCAGGACACACATTTGGGAATGCTCTGTAGTACACAATGGGCACAGGTGTAGGCACCACAAGTCTCTCATGTGATCACTGCAAACACAAACACCAGGACAAGGTCACACATCCTGTGCATGAACCCAAAATCACAAATATGCCAGCATGCCACATCAGGGGGCAGCCAAATAATGAACGATGGACGCTTGCAAATCACACGCAAACTACTAACATGGCCTGTCATACACCCCCCTTAAAGAAACTCATCCCCTGGGGACAAGCATAGGAGTGCAACAATGTCACAATTGTCATGTATCACAACTAAACACTCACTCATATGAATACGCATACAAGTAATACATGCACATTGCAGAAGCTCCAGTCCATTGTTCCTCTCAAACAATGCACGTGCCCCATCTCATGACTGATGTGGATGCACGTAAGTAACAACATGGACATGGGTATTGACAAGGTGATGCGTCTTAGAGAAGTGACACGTTCAAAAGCCATGATCGATAAGTGTGTGTACAGGTCCAGGGGTGTTGGCATTGTGTGGCCATCACGGAACAGCAAAATACATCCAAAGTAGTTGATGTTATGCAAATTAATGATGCCCTGTGTCTTACATCAACATGCTGCATCTAAACTCTGTGCATGCTTGACGCAGACATAAGGATTTTCACCATATCCTGGATGTTGCGTGAACCTGAGCAATGCTTAACATGTGTTGTGCCGGCAAGACAAGACACAGCAATGGCTGTGTCAGTCATCGTCAAGAGAATGGAAGAATGAAAATACCCCTGAGTACATGTCAATTCACTACCACTACATGCACAACTGAACAATGACAACAATCTAAAGCATGTGGAACTGTGATGCAGATAATGGATAAATAAACAAGATGTCACTTTATAGTGCCTTAACAGTGTCTCTCTCTCCCACACACAGGGCAACGTGTGGAGCCCCCCCCCCCAGGGGGGAGAAGGATCCCAGTCCCAGGCTCAGCCGGACACAGACCCCACCAACAGCCACGCCACTCAACGCACTGTGGATGACCCCAACCAACCTGGCACCTCTGGATCCCAAACACCTGCAGCAACTGTACCAGCTACATCTCTGCCAACCACCGGAACCATTCCCAACACATCACAGCAGACAGGTCAGAGCCCTGCACATGATCCATCCGAGGGCCTGTCTGAAGATGAGGGACACCCTTTGTCGGGCGCCCCTGAGGTGGCAGACAACCTCCACTCTGCCAGCACTCGGGGGGCCCGTCGACCGGATGTGCCCACAAGCGCAGGCGATGCTCACGTGGGTCAGGGTGGTGGGAGAGGTGCAAGGCGGAGGTGGGAATCTGGCCAGCCAGCTGCAGGGCCCTGTATGCCTGAAATCACTAACATCCTGGAGGCATACCAGCGGGACACCAGGGAGGTAGACCAGCTTGCGGAGGTCCTCAACCAGGTGAAAGAACAGCAGGCAGAGCAAATAGCCAGGCAACAACAACATTATGGACGGGTGGAGGAAAGTCTAGCTCAGCTCTTGACGGTGCATCGGGAAATGAGCCAATCGCTACGTCAGATAGGTGCCAACATGCAGCACCCTCCCTGTGTCACAAGGCCAGCAACATCACGGCAAAGTGTGACACCAGCCGCAGGGAGGGGGGAGGAGGAGGAGGAGGAACTCTCTGACGTAGCGTCCCATGCATCGTCCAGGCCTGCACCTGAGGGTCCCCCAAGGAAGGTGGGTCGTCCACGGCTAAGACGTTGAGGGGCAGTGGGCCATGCACAACTCCCAGGACACAGGACCTGGCATATTGCCCCTGGGTGCAACAGTATCCCCTATGCGACTCTCCCACATGGACTTGCTGGTCACAGTCTACCTGATGATGCCAAGCACTGTGGCCTGGACTATGGTGACAGTAACTGTAAGGCATCTCATCTCCACCACTGAACTTTGGATTCAACACCTTTATGTACAGCACCTATTCACGTTTCCTGCACAAGATCACCAAATAAATACACTGAACCTCATACGCATTTGTCCATTTATCTTTGAACCACAGCATAAAATGAAATGTGTGTGCAAATGTATACAATGCAAGGGTATCCAACAAACAGCAGCAATCCACACACTTGTATCAGATTCTGTGTGAGGACACACATCGGTCAGAAATCACTAACAACTACATACATGGATGGCAAGACACACCTGTGTGGGATAGTAAATGCTGGAGGGGGGATTGGATGCCAAACTGCTATCACAGCCAGGCCCAGGAGAGTCACATTGAGGTGTACAGATCATTGTGACAAAACTAGTTGTCCACGTAGGGAGTACCTACAATTGTGTCCTAGGGTTATGTGAACTATCATCAACATGATGCAGTACTGTGGATGTCATGAATGGCGCACAGGACAAGGGTGGCAGGACAGACTGTGGGCAATGGGCTGTTGCAATCTACACAAGCACACCTGACTAGGTGACCTACCCCTATGTAGCTACAAGTACTAGACTCCTGTTATGGGAGCAACGCATACAGAACAACTACCCACGTCTGAAACATACCTACACCAGACTGGGTAAATCACACCACACCCAAGAGATGTGGTCATGGTGTGTGTCCCCTGTGGCACACACACCACATGTGGCATCATTTGCACAGTTCTGACATAGTCATGTTGCGGTGTGATATTTCCCTAACTATTACATGAACATCATCATACTGCATTAATGTTTGATTAGTCACAAATGGTCTGTGATGCAATCACACATATGAGCGCTTCATTAACACAAGTGGCATGGTGTGCGTACATTAGAAACCCTGTAATCACGGCAAGGACACAATATGGATGCTCCTACAGCAGATGTACTGAAATGTATGAACTGGTTACTTTCCTTTCGTAAAAAAATATCATAATGGAACAGTAGTAAGTAGCATGTCCCTGACTTTGAATACATACCAATCTTCAGACAAATTTGCCTCCCTGGATGCCATCTATGTGAGTCGGGGATATTGAGCCGTCACTGGATGAAATACGGTGTCGCTGACTGGCATCCTACAAGTGCTTGTCCAAGTATTGCCCGTACCTACAACACACACTCTGCCAGCAGTTACACAACCATGTCCCACAGACAGTGTGGGAAGCGGACAAAGAGGCATGTGATGTTGGAAGACCTCAGTCCCAGACTCGGGGAGGATGATGACATCTGTCCGTACTGCTCAGACCTCTTGGATACCCTCTACAGCGGAGCTACGGGGAATGTGATCTGTGATTTGGTGGGCTGGATGCCCATGCTCTCTGGGGTGGGGTGGGAGGACAGGGCACATGGTCATTCCGGGGAGGGGTGTGGTCGTCTGACAACGTGCCTATCTACAGCCAAACATGCAGCGTGCCTGTACATGCAGAACAATATAGATACAGTACATTCCTCAGGATAGGCCTGCAGAGGCTCAGCGGAGCGTGACTGCACTTGAAGGACCTCAGTGAGGAGGTTGGTCCTCACCGCGGCAACGGGGAAATGAATGGGCAAGGCTCTGGCCGCCCACATAAACATTACACTGTACGTTAGCCGCTCATCCATTAACACGGTTGGAGTAGAGACATCACCAGTGTCTGGCTAGGTGTCCAGACCACTTGCATGCCCCAGTCCACCTGTCCTGTCACCTTGGGACCGACACTCATGTGTCAGTGGGTCTTCAAGAACCTCCCAATACTCATTGACACCCATTCCCTGATAATCAGGCTTGTCATGAGCTGTGCCCGGCTCGTAGGAGTTGAACCCCCCTGCAGCATTAATGGCGGTATACTGCCGCACAGTTCCCACGCCAGTGCCATACAGGGTGTGGTATCGGGGACACCACCACCCTAGAACGGCGCAAAGCTGGCACCTGGGGGACAGTTGCCAGTGAGGTTGTGAGGTGAACCAGCGAGGACCAGGATCAACATTCAGATCCTTTCTGTCCCAGCGGGTCTGGCACAAATGCGCCGCCTGCGTCAGGGACAAAGTGAGTGATAGCGTCACGGGCAAATCACCAGATGCGCAAGTGCCCCCAGACGGGTCCGCTGGGCCAGAATCCGCCTCGTAGGCCTTTGGTGGTGTGAGGGACATCATGGACATGAGGACCACAGGTCGTGGTGCAGGCTACGACGGCTGCAAATCTGACAGAGCCGCGTGGGCGGTGTCACCCGAATCCCATGCAGCATTGCACGTGCATTGTGTTGATTTGGAAGTGTGATGACATCTCTTTCACATATATGGGTTACCTGACGACTTGGCCTGGAGGACTGATGTCAAATCCAGGGGCTATGATGTCTCAACACCCACGCCCAGGCACTCCTCCTACGTCCAGACCATGAGCCATTGTGGTGCAGGGACAACTGCTGGAGTCTGAGCGGCTTGTATGACCAATCACACCTGGATTCATATGTCTGGTCCCGGCAGTCGGAGCAGCTCTACTTGTTTTGCTTGACGTGAACACTGTGGAGACACCGACGGTGAGGGTCAGTCACCAACATGAGAGGGTTGCAATCCTCACAGGCTTTGAAACGGACATCCCTATTGGCACAGTCCTGAGTCAGACAATCCAAGTGAAATGGTCAGAAGTGATCATACTATGATCTTGTTTAAAAAATGAGTTAGGTTACACTTATACGGGACCAGCGCAGGTTTTGTTAATACAGAGGACCTGAAGTGAGCACGCTGAGGTCAAGTATGAGTACCCAGACAACGTCATCACGGCACACACAACGCCAACAACACACGATGAGCCGTAGGACATGCCTACCGACACACAAGTGTACTACTGAGCGGAAATTGCCATGTCCAGGATGACACGTGGGGATATTCTAAGGTGATTAATATGATACTGTCCTGAACATTTCATATGCAAACAGCAGGCACAATGTCACATATGGCACACACATGACGTGGTGACTCAGGGTCATGCTGTGCGTCTATTACACCTCTGTCACAGTGGGCATGTTGCTGTCATCATGTGCCAGTTCCCTGTACTGAATGGTGTGCCAGTCCAGTGTTGATGTGCATCACAATATGTTGTAGACGTTACGCCGGTGCAAAGTGTTGTATGCATGTGATGCACATGTGCTAAAGGAGTAATGACAAGTCTTGCCAGCTCTTCACACATCAACTGAGGCACTAGGTCACAGTCCCTGTGCTTCTTCAATGTCTGCCACACCTGGGGCATGCTGATGTGAGGATGCCATGCTGATGTATGCATCCACATTGTCAACATGAGGGTAGACTACATCCCTGCTATGTGATTTCCTGGAGTCACTCTCCCAATGGTGACATGAAGGAGGTCAGGAACGCAGCCTACACAATCGTTCACTTGAGCATGTCTGAGGCACTGTACATACGCCTCGTTTCCCTATTGCATTTCAGCCATACGCGAGCAAAGCGTACCCCAATGGTACGTGCGTGTGTACGCCTCGTTTCCCTATTGCATTTCAGCCATATGCGAGCAAAGCGTACCCCAATGGTACGTGCGTGTGTACGCCTCGTTTCAGTATTGCATTTCAGCCATACGCGAGCAAAGCGTACCCCAATGGTACGTGCGTGTGTACGCCTCGTTTCCCTATTGCATTTCAGCCATACGCGAGCAAAGCGTACCACAATGGTACGTGCGTGTGTATGCCTTGTTTCCCTATTGCATTTCAGCCATACGCGAGCAAAGCGTACCCCAATGGTACGTGCGTGTGTACGCCTCGTTTCCCTATTGCATTTCAGCCATACGCGAGCAAAGCGTAACACAATGGTACGTGCGTGTGTACGCCTCGTTTCCCTATTGCATTTCGCCATACGCGAGCAAAGCGTACCCCAATGGTACGTGCGTGTGTACGCCTCGTTTCCCTATTGCATTTCAGCCATACGCGAGCAAAGCGTAACACAATGGTACGTGCGTGTGTACGCCTCGTTTCCCTATTGCATTTCAGCCATACGCGAGCAAAGCGTACCCCAATGGTACGTGCGTGTGTACGCCTCGTTTCCCTATTGCATTTCAGCCATACGCGAGCAAAGCGTAACACAATGGTACGTGCGTGTGTACGCCTCGTTAAACCATTGAATGGGTTGCATTGGCAACGGCAATGTCACCTTACTTGTGTGGGTATTTGATTAAATACATAGGGAACATCTAGGGGAACAGTGGACTGATCAAAATGCAACCAGGTTGTCATGGATACAGATTTTTTTGAGCCTCCTACAGGTGTTCTAGAAAATTCAGTTGGGCAAAAGTATACAATGTTGCAAAAGTTGTTGTTCAGCTCAGGCTCAGTTTTCAAACCATGCATATGTGTGTCATGTCCTTATGTGTGATGTGATTGGATGGAACGTAGGATGCTAACTATGGTGGCCTATCAAACACTACTCCTTGGACTCACAGCCCCTCTGCAGCACAGATATAAGGCAGCATGTGGCTGTGGGAGGGCACTTGCCTGCACAACATTGGTGTGGTAACCACAGCTGCTGTCTCTGAATCCTCTGGACCCTGATTGGCTTAGCATGGAGAGGGCACCTGCATTCACTGATGGTGAGAACAAGGCCCTGCTGGATGCCCTCCTGCCTAACTACAGCAAGCTGTATGGGAGACCAGAGGATCAGGTGAGTGATGTGTGCAATACCTTGGAGTGTGCACCTGTTGTGTGTGTGACATTATAGCCACTGTGTATGTATAGTGTCTAGATGCAATGTTGTTGGGAGTGAGTGCCAGGGTGTACAGTGTTGTTTCTAGAGGGTTCTTTGTTGCAGTGGGGTGTGTGACAGCGTGTCACGTGCTGCAGTGCACCCAGATGTAGCATACATTGCTCAGTGAGTGCCATGCTCAAAGAGTGTTTAGCACCCATCATGTCATCTGTAGCCTTTCAATGGCATGTCATGCAGTGGTGTTTGCTCGCAGGCCACATACTCGTGACCAAAAATGCTAATGTGTTTAGCTTACAATGCCCTGTTATCATCAAGTTTTTTGTGCACATATGTGTGTGTTTGGAACATGGACCAGGTGTACTGATGCTGTTTTACTTTACATTTGTGACAGGTATCTGCCTATGAGAAGGGTGAAATCTGGCTGGACATCGCCAGGGCTGTCAGGAGTGAGGGGGGGCCTCGCAGGAGGCTCCGGAACATCAAGAAGAGTTGGCAGGACATCCGGTGCTGGACCCGCCACATCGCCAGAGTACAGCTAAAGCTGGAAGCTCCACGCCAGCATGGCGGCACCCGCCACCTCACCCCCAACATGCACCGGGTCCTGGAAGTGGTGTTCCCAGACCTCCATAGGCAGTTGCAGGAGGGACAGCAGCAAGTAGTGGGTAGGTTTATGTCTGTTTGTTGTGATGTGTGTCACATGCTCCCTGCAGTGCTCCAAGGCATGGTTACACTCCCATAGTTTGAGTGTTGTGGTCAGACAGGCACTCCATGCATTGGCATCAGAATGTCCCAGTTTCTGCAGCTGCTTCTTTACATGCCTTGCCCTAATCCACATTTGACCTGTGCTTTGGATGATGTTTGTTTTTCACATGTACTCCTATGGTGCAATGTCTTTGTATGCATCTTCCTTTGCACATCATCATGTTAGAGGGGGGTCTGTGACACCTGTTGGAACCTTACATGTGGCACCACATGTGCACTGTGTCTGCCGTTCTTCCTATTTAGGCACTGATCTTGAGTCTAAACATGTGTCTTCTGCACGAGTCAGCCTCAGTGGCCTTTGTCCATGGTACTCTTTCAAATAGTCATGTGTTGGCTACAGGTGCACAATGTACATGTGCAATATTTTGGGCTTATGCATACTCACACTGGGCAGTGCGTGTGTGCATAGTTGCCAAATAAGTCGAATGTTGTTTGTAATTACTATTGATGGTCAGTCACACAATGAGACTTGGGGTGTCAACAGCTGTGATGCCAGTGTGAGGTGATGTTACACTTGGTTCAGGTCCCAGGATGGCATCACATGTCAGTTCAGGAAGGACTTTTCCCATGTGGCACAAGGTGTAAGGAAATTTAACATGTGCAGGTCTGGGTTTGGGTGGCAGGGTGTGTAAATGAGCTGTGATGCTTCATCAGCTATCCTGTTGTCAGGCAGTCAATCATCATTGTGTCGCTCATGATAGATTTTTCCCTTCACTGTTGCTTGTATCCTACTATACATTATGCGTAGTGTCTCTCGCAATTGGCCACAACTAGACTTATCATTGTGCATTGTTCAGTCTCATGTGACTCATGATGCATGCCATGTTCAGAAATGAAGCCTAATGAATTGTAGCTCACATGTCTGATGTGTACAGGTGACTGATATGTTTTTATTCTTCTCCCTGGCCACAGCATCATCATCTGAATCTGGAGGGGACACAGGTGCGGACCAGGAAGAGGGACACACCGACAGTGCCACCTGCTTTGAGGAGTCAGAGGGAGGCAGTGGCACGGAGGGTGACGAGAGTCTGCAGGCTGGACGACATGTGACTGACACATCTTACCATGCCGACGACTCCGAGTCAGACTCTCAGGAGGAGGGGGAATATGCAGCAATGGTCTCTCCATCATCTTTGGCTTGCGTCCCCTCCTCCAGTACCATCTCCACCCTCCCAGTCGTTAGTGTCCCTAGGGTCCGTGCTAGCACCCGTGTCTCCTTTGTTCCCGGCACCGCCGCCCCTGCCCCTGTGTCCCCTGCTGCCCTCAGTGCTGAGACTGTGGACCTACTCCGGCAGATTGCAGTAGGTCAGACATCCATACTGACTGTCCTCCATGGACATACACAACTGATTACACTGTTGGTGTCGTTCATGGAGGGCATGTCATCGGCCATGTCTGATCTACGTCGGAGTGTGGCTGCCATAGAGTCAACACTGACGGCAGCAATGTACACCCAGCAGCATCTGTCTCCCCCCCATCCTTCAGACCCATCCACCTCTGCCTCTCCCATATCTACACAACATACACACAGACGCCACAGGTCACACACACCCAGCACACCCACACGTCAGAAAAAGCTCAAAGCTCCACGCACCCAAACTCACGGGGATGTAGGCACACCCACAGGGAGAGGGGACACAACGCACACACGCATCCACACACCCAGGAGTACAGACTCACAGCCCTCTACCTCCACCCCCAATGTGTCCCCGGGTTCAGGTGGTAGTTTTTCCGCACTGGCTGAGGTGTGCAGCCAGGTTTTTGAAGCTACTTTTGGCAATACACCAGCCAGTGTGGCTGAATTCACTACACCTGCACCCACTCCGCCTGTCCTTCCCTCTCCTGTCCATGCGGTGCCGGAGGATTCAACAGATGGTGGCCACATCGTTTCCACTGCGGATTAAACGCCATGTGCAGGCAAGTTTGGGTGTGCCCACACCCATGGAGGTACAAACTGTTGCTCAGACTTTTTTGGACTGGACATTGGCCTTTAAGGAGCAGGGACTCTTATTTGCGTTTCTTTTTTGGAGCAGCTGAATAAAGCAATTCTTGTTATTTTCTGAAGTTGACTTTGTGTGATAATGTCTGTGACTGCTGTGTGCCTGGGAGCTGGTGTCAAGTTGTAATTTAGGTATGTTCATATGTGTCAATCTCCAGATGGTAATGCAGTTCACAATGGAATGTGTTTTTGTGTAACAGCTGGGCATGGGGGGGGATGTTAGCCACACACACTCTGATGCTGGGCACTGGTGGGCACTTGTGGGGGGTGTTAGCCACACACTCTGATGCTGGGCACTGGTGGGCACTGGTGGGGGTTGTTAGCCACACACTCTGATGCTGGGCACTGGTGGGCACTGGTGGGCACTGGTGGGGGGGGTGTTAGCCACACACTCTGATGCTGGGCACTGGTGGGGGGGGGGGGTGTTAGCCACACACTCTGATGCTGGGCACTGGTGGGCACTGGTGGGGGGGGTGTTAGCCACACACTCTGATGCTAGGCACTGGTGGGCACTGGTGGGGGGTGTTGGCAACACACTCTGATGCTGGGCACTGGTGGGCACTGGTGGGGGGGGGTTTAGCCACACACTCTGATGCTGGGCACTGGTGGGCACTGGTGGGGGGGGGTGTTAGCCACACACTCTGATGCTGGGCACTGGTGGGCACTGGTGGGGGGCTGTTAGCCACACACTCTGATGCTGGGCACTGGTGGGCACTGGTGGGGGGTGTTAGCCACACACTCTGATGCTGGGCACTGGTGGGCACTGGTGGGGGGGTGTTAGCCACACACTCTGATGCTGGGCACTGGTGGGGGGGTGTTAGCCACACACTCTGATGCTGGGCACTGGTGGGCACTGGTGGGTGGGGGGGTGTTAGCCACACGCTCTGATGCTGGGCACTGGTGGGGGTGTTAGCCACACACTCTGATGCTGGGCACTGGTGGGCACTGGGGGGATGTTAGCCACACACTCTGATGCTGGGCACTAGTGGGCACTGGTGGGGGGGGGGTGTTAGCCACACACTCTGATGCTGGGCACTGTTGGGGGGTGTTAGCCACACACTCTGATGCTGGGCACTGGTGGGCACTGGTGGGGGGTGTTAGCCACACACTCTGATGCTGGGCACTGGTGGGCACTGGTGGGCACTGGTGAGGGGGGGTGTTAGCCACACACTCTGATGCTGGGCACTGGTGGGCACTGGTGGGGGGGTGTTAGCCACACACTCTGATGCTGGGCACTGGTGGGCACTGGTGGGGGGGTGTTGTTAGCCACATACTCTGATGCTGGGCACTGGTGGGCACTGGTGGGCACTGGTGGGGGGGTGTTAGCCACACACTCTGATGCTGGGCACTGGTGGGGGGGTGTTAGTCACACACTCTGATGCTGGGCACTGGTGGGCACTGGTGGGGGGGTGTTAGCCACACACTCTGTTGCTGGGCACTGGTGGGCAGTGGTGGGCACTGGTGGGGGGGTGTTAGCCACACACTCTGATGCTGGGCACTGGTGGGCACTGGTGGGGGGCTGTTAGCCACACTCTCTGATGCTGGGCACTGGTGGGCACTGGTGGGGGGGTGTTAGGCACACACTCTGATGCTGGGCACTGGTGGGCACTGGTGGGGGGTGTTAGCCACACACACTCTGATGCTGGGCAATGGTGGGCACTGGTGGGGGGGGTGTTAGCCACACACTCTGATGCCGGGCACTGGTGGGCACTGGTGGGGGGTGTTAGCCACACACACTCTGATGCTGGGCACTGGTGGGGGGGGGTGTTAGCCACACACTCTGATGCTGGGCACTGGTGGGTGTTCTGCTCACCACTTACACTTACAATCACATGGCAGGCGTATGTGCCACACGTCTATTGCACTGGTGTACTGCGGTGACGTACCATACCCCGTGGTCGATGACGTAGGTACGGCCGGTCTCTGTATTGCACTGGTGTAGTGCGGTGACCTGCCATACCCCGTGGTCGATGACGTAGGTGCGGTGTATTGCACTGGTGTACTGTGGTGACGTACCGTACCCCGTGGTCGATGACGTAGGTACGGCCGGTCTCCGTATTGCACTGGTGTAGTGCGGTGACCTGCCGTACCCCGTGGTCGATGACGTAGGTACGGCTGGTCTCGGTATTGCACTGGTGTAGTGCGGTGACCTGCCGTACCCCGTGGACGATGACGTAGGTGCGGCGTATTGCACTGGTGTAGTGCGGTGACGTACCGTACCCCGTGGTCGATGACGTAGGTACGGCCGGTCTCCGTATTGCACAGGTGTAGTGCGGTGACCTGCCGTACCCCGTGGTCGATGACGTAGGTGCGGCGTATTGCACTGGTGTACTGCGATGACGTACCGTACACCGTGGTCGATGACGTAGGTACGGCCGGTCTCCGTATTGCATTGGTGTAGTGCAGTGACCTGCCGTACCCCGTGGTCGATGACGTAGGTGTGGGCGGTCTCCGTATTGCACTGGTGTAGTGCTGTGACCTGCCGTACCCCGTGGACGATGACGTAGGTGCGGCGTATTGCACTGGTGTACTGCGGTGACGTACCGTACCCCGTGGTCGATGACGTAGGTACGGCCGGTCTCCGTATTGCACTGGTGTAGTGCGGTGACCTGTCGTACACCGTGGTCGATGACGTAGGTGCGTCCGGTCACCGTATTTCACTGGTGATGTGCGGGAGTGTGTGGCGCAACATAGCCAGACATTACAATCGTGAAATGGAGATGTGCGCGTGTTGCAAGACGTACAGGTATGTAGAACTTCGTTGTACTCACCTTCTGCGCCGTCGTCGGTTTCTCAGTACGAGGTGGTGGGCGTACAGGATAGGGATTACACGGACGATGGCGTCCATGTCCTGCTTGTCGCGTACCGGGGTGCGGGTCGTGCCGGAGTGTGGTTTTACGGTAGTTTTGGGCTCTCGTAGGAAAAGAGCCGTAGGGAGTGTGTAGAACACGGATCGTACTTTGTGGTTCGGGAGACGCGGTCTATTTACGTTCGGACGTAGCGTCGAGCGTCAGCCGACTGCTATTCGTATGGACTTTCGATTTGTACAGCGTTTTTTACGTGGCGTACGGAGTGACGCATTAGCTTGTGATCGTACTTGCACATTCGTACGGGGACGCCTTCAGGTACCATTCGTACGGGGAAAAACGCTCGGTACAGTAATTCGGAGCGCTTTTTACCGGATCGGAATCGGCGCCCATATGTTAAAGGTAGGTGGTGATAAGTCACCCCTCTGAGACAGACATAACAATCACTCACATTTATTGTATTAATGTATTCATGTAACAATTTAGTACAGACATTTAACGAGAAATCACTATTTGATTTATCATGATGGAGAATGCTTCAATCCATTTGTTCTGTATTAGTATTAGAGGTTTCATTAGTGACATTACTCATTCTTTCACTTGTTACATCATTAGTATTGTTTCCATTATTAGCTACCATTAGAATAGGTACAAGGACAGTTAACAATATCCACATAAATGTTAATATAAAGACACTACATGAGCAAGCTTTAATACATCTACACTTTAGACTAGATTTTGGATGTTTTGACAAGGTTGCACCTCAACTTTTCACAATTCTCTTAAGGCGGTCTCAATTTGCTTTCATCAACTTGCTCAGTGTCAGAACTGTCTTTTTCTTCACTTGGATCTGAGCCTTCTATTTCTTCCAAATGACGTAATTCCTCTCAGGTGCTGTGTATTTCTTGCTTGGAATTCTTACTCTTCTTGTCTTTCAGACTAATTCTTCTCCTGACTCTTCTTGTTTGTTTGACTTGAGACCTCATTACTTTCCTCTGGTCTTTTCTTTGACTTTCTCCTCACAAGAGAGTACTTCAACCTTTTCACTCCACCTGGCCAATTATCACCTTTTCTTGGTTTCTTAGTTTTAATTACTTTTTCACCTTTTGCATCTGGTTCACATGTTCTTTTATTTGGCCTTTCTTCTATCTGTTCTTCTTCCTCATTTTCAGCAACTTCTGTATCTGCTGATTTGACAGTAATTTCACGTTCAACTGTGAACTCACTTCCTTCTGGTTCAACAGCAGTCTCACTTGTTTCTGGTTCAGCCGTGAACTCACTTGTTTCTGGTTCAGCCGTGAACACACTTATTTCTGGTTCAACCATGAACTCACTTTCTTCTGGATCAACAGAGAACTCACTTTCTTCTGGCTCAACAGCAGGTCTTGAGTCCCAGTATCTGGTGCCCACTCTACTTGACTTGTGCTCGGCTGTTCATCATCTGTTTGTTCTTTAGAATCTGTCACTCTAGATTCCCCAGCTTCACACACTTCAGCCCCTGGTCTTTGACTTTGATATACCAGTTGTTGCTCTTTTGATCTTTCAAGTGGACTTAGGACTCATCTGGAATGGCTCGCATGAATCCAATTTGGCAACCCACCACACTTCACTGCCGTTGTTATCACCTGTAAAATTTGATACGGTCCATTCCACCTGGGTTTTAAACACGATTCCCTCATGTGCTTTTTGACGACAACCCATTCACCACGACTCAGATCATGAGCTTGATTTCGCTGTTGTAGTGGCATCTCCTCCAACCTGGTGAGGCACAGAACGCACCAGATCAGCCAATCCTCTGCAATAGTCAAGTGCTAGATTATCAGATATACTCATCAGTTTGTTTGCTGGTATGTATGCTTGTCTCATTGCTCTTCCCGTTAGGATTTTGTGAGGACTTAATGTCGTCTTTTTGTCAGGAATACTTCTAAGACTTATCGTACAAGGGGTAAAGCGACAGGCCATTTCAGTGTTGTGGATGCACACACCTTCCCTAACCTGGATTTTATAGTGCCATTGATCTGCTCTACCACTCCAGATGCTTTGGTCGATAGGCACAAAGCAGCTTCTGCTCAATTTTTTATGTTGCACAAATCATCCGAATGATCTCATTATTAAAGTGAGTTCCTCTGTCTCTCTCTAAGGTGACTGGAAATTCAAACCTAGGAATCACCTCTCTAAAAGCAGTTTAGCTACTGTGAGGCTATCATTTCTTCTAGTAGGATAGGCTTTCACCCAGCGAGAGGACAAGCAGGCGGCAACCAACATATTCTTCAACCCATTACATGGGGGAAGTTCGATGAAATCCAATTGGAGTCGGGTAAATGGTCCTCCTGCCCTTCCAATTTGTCCCCAACTAATAACTGTCTTTCTGCCTGGATTGTACTGCTGACAGGTGATGCACCTCTGGCAAAGACTCTCTGCAACGACCCTAAACTTCGGGTTATACCATGACTGCTTGAAGAGTCTGATCAGTGCATCTCTTCCAATATGCACAATTCCATGGTACACTCTGGCCATATGGGAAAGTTAAGAAGCTGGTAAGACTGATCTTTCATCACAATAGACCAACAATTTGTCCTCTGCTCCTCTGTTCTCTTTCTACAGCCTGAATTACTGCAACTTTCCATTTCTTCATCACTTGCCTCTTTTTGCATCTGCCTAACTTCATCCCAAGTTTCAAATGTGGTTGTAATCATAAGATGGCATTTGGTATTTTCCCTCTCAATTGATCTATTTAAGGCCATTAAATTTTGTGCACAGAAAAGCGCTATTTGGTCACCGTATCTTTTGCCCTTCGTCACATAATCATCTCCTGATTTATGTGTGACACATTTGACCACTGCAATTCTTTTGGGCAATTGCAAAACATCCAATAATTATTTAACAGTTTTGCTGTCTCTGATAGGAGAACCTGAAGAAGTCAGGAATCCCCTTTGCATCCATAGCTGACCAGAATGATGGACAACCCCCGAACCCATATTGGCTATCCGTAAATATTGTCACCCTCAGGCTTTTGGCAATTTTGCACGCTCTAATCAGAGCCATCAATTCAGCAATTTGAGCAAAGTTTACCCCTTTTAGACAGCATGCTTCAAGAACTCCTGCTATGGTGTAAACAGCATAGGCAGTCCATAATTCACCTTTCTCATTTCAAAGACATGACCCATCCACAAATATCTCACAGTCTGAATCTTCCAATGGAACATTCTCTATATCAGGCCTAGATTTGGTGCACAGTTCTGTCGCATCCATAAAATCATGATCTACTACCTCTCCCACTTCCTCACAACAAGAATTCAGCAATAGAGTTGCCATATTTACATTTGTGCACCTCACCACAGTCACATTTTCAGCACCCAGAATCACTCTCTCGTACTTACATAGTCAGCCAACTAAAAGCCAGGTACTGCGTCCTGGTGCGAGTTAAAAGAATCTCAACAGAATGTGGCACATACACCTTGACTGGATATCCCATCACAATAACTTGACTTTGTTCAAGACTCATGCAAGTGGCGGCTACTGCTTTTAAACAGCCTGGTAACGCTGCAGCCACTGAATACAAAGTAGCAGAAAAATATGCTACTGGACGTCTTGCCATGTTTCTGAGTTAGGACTGAAAGTGTACACCCATCTCTCTCACAGCAGTACAACTCATACTCTTTTGCATAATCTGGCATTCCCAATACAGGTTCGCGACAAAGACTGCTTCTCAATTTAGTAAAAGCTTCCATACTTTCATCATCCAGAACAATCAGATCTTTAACTTCTATTCGTGTCAGCCTCTGTAGAGAATTTGCAATCAGTGAGAAACCACTGATCCACTGCCTACAGTATCCAACCATTCCCAAAACATTTGTACTTCTCTCTGAGTTTTGGGCAGGTTAATTTGTTTGATCACATTAATTCTTCCTGGTGTCACTTTCCTAACTCCTTTTTCTATTTTGTGTCCTATGCTGATGACACTCAGCTTTTCATCACTCTGTCTGGGCAGGAGTCGTCTTACAACAACCTATCCTCCTGTCTCAGCAGAGTTTATGAATTAATCCTTCTTGAATCTGAATGGAGCTAAAACAGAGATCATGATGCTGGGACATAACGCACCCACCCCTGTAAAGGAATAATGGCCGGACTCTCTGAGCCAACCCCGCCCCCAAAAGATCAAATTAAGAGCTTGGGAGTTTGGCTGGACCCAGCTTTCAATTTTCTGGTACCCGCTCGGAAAGTAGCAGGGACCGGCTATGCCCTGATCAGATCACTTAGAAGAATTATAGGGCTACTTCCGTTTAAGGCTAGGAGGATATTAGTACAGGCGTTGATTTCATCACACCTGGACTACTCCAATGCAGTCTATCTAGGGGCCCCCCAGGGGACACTTAAGATCTTACAGACTATCCAGAATTGTGCAGCCCAGTTGTTATTGGACATCCCACGAAGAACCTCAGCCAACTCAGCGCTGCGGCAACTTCATTGGCTGCCTGTACAACAAAGGATTGAATTCAAGGAACTGACTATTGTGCATAAAGCCCTGTCTAACTCTGGACTAGACCTCCTCCTACCTCTGTTTTGTCCCTATCAAACAAGCAGGACCCTAAGATCCAGTAATAAGAATCTACTGGTAATTCCAAGGATTAGGAGAATCCGTATGGGTGGTAGGCGCTTTGCTTTACAGGCTGCAAAACTTTGGAACAACCTCCCTGATGCTATCCGTTTGGAGGAGAACCACCTCAGGTTTAGAAAAATGTTGAAAACTTTTTTGTTCCTCTAATACATCAGAGATGAATGGACCACTTAAGCGCTGGGAGGCCTCCGGGTAACCATGCGCTATACAAATGTGTAGTCATTCA
Source organism: Lissotriton vulgaris (assembly GCF_964263255.1). NCBI lineage: Eukaryota > Metazoa > Chordata > Amphibia > Caudata > Salamandridae > Lissotriton > Lissotriton vulgaris. Next base: position 648,133,557 of record NC_141698.1, on the reverse strand, counting down.
TTCATTCATTCATTCATTCAGATACTGGACTTCCTGTTTACAAAATTGCAATTTTGCTGGAGATACTTTGTGTCCTCCTGCCAAATCCTTCTGCCAAATGTATGTCACTCATGCCTCTCGTGTCTTTGATACCACTAACAGGTCCTCAATATATTGAACCAAAACTGAATTTCCTGGCATGACTAAAGTCTCCAGACATTTTTTTCAAGATCTGATTAAAGATTGAGGGGCTCACTGTGTACCTTTGAGGAACTCTGCACCATGCCAAAACATGGTCTCCAAACCGGAATGCAAATAAATACTGGCTTTCCGGGTGTAAAGGAATCGAGAAAAATGCTTAGTACAAATCAATCACTGTGTATCATTCAGCATCACAGGGAATTTGGTAAAGAATCACTGCTGGATTTGTCACTACTAGACAACAGGGTACTACAATTTTATTAATCTTTCTCAAATCCTGCACTATCCTGTATTTTCCACTGGGCTTTTTAAATCCAATAATAGGCGAATTACAAGGACTGCTCAGTATTTCTTTCAGAATTCCCTGTTCAATCATTTTGTCGATCACAGGAGTGACTTCTGCAATTACTTCTGCACTCATTTTGTACTAAGGTATGTTTGGATATACAGCACCCTCTTTTACTGTAATCTGAATTGGATATACATTTTTCATTAGGCCAATTTCTTTTCCTGAAAAATCCTACACATCCGATCTTACTGTACTTTTCAACTCTTCAGGCAAATTCTCTTCTGTGAGAAGTGAAAATGACTCATCCACTTCTGTCCCTTGCTTCGCTAGCATCATCTTAAATTCAACATCCTCATCAGGTGTCTGAAATGAAATACCGCCTGCTGTACAAAAGACGGTGCAGTTCATCTTGCATAATAAATCTTCACCTAAGAGATTTACTGGACTCAAGTCACATACCACAAACCGATGCATGTCTCTGAAGTTTCCATTATGAACTTCAATTAGATTTGTGACTGGTGTTCTAATATGCTTATTCGAGACTCCTACAACTTGGATAGTTTCCCCCGAGAGGGTTAGGTTCGGAATTTATGCTGCTCTCACAGTACAACGGGCCGCACCAGTATACACTAGGATTGTGATATCATTACCTTCCACTTTTCCGTCAACAAATGTACCTGACCGATCTACCGCCAAGGATGCACCAAGTACGCTCTCTTCCTCCCCCATCAGGCACAGTCATTGAGATGAGTCTGAATCATTCTCATTGCATTGCACCCAGTATTGCAGAACCATTTGCACACTCTGATTCTTACCAACTTGATCATCTCTGTGAAATCCAGTATTCACACTGTACTTCTGCACTTGAGCATTCACATTATTTGGCATGGGAGCTTGTGGCACCTGTTACTTGGGAATAACTATCTGCTGCTGCTGCTGGTTTACATCCACCTCATTCTGCATCTGTGGAATTACATTTTGATTTACCCCATTGTTCTTTTTGGCAGATCTACACTTGTTCTTACAATGTCCATGCTTTCCGCACACATGACAAGGAAATGTCTTCATAGCTTCCTCTCTGCTCACTTTACCTCTACCTCTACCTCCACTGGGTACCTGACCATTCTGAGTCTGATCATTCACCTGGTGACCTGAATGAGAATTATTGTATGTCTCTTGCTGCTCTGCTACCTTCACTTGCGCCCACATCATTTTCTCTTTCAATCTTTTATGTTTGGTATCTATTTCGTCACTCTAATACTTTGCATCCCTTAGGATTTCGTCAACTGTTTTGCTCTGCCAGCAAATAAAATGATGCTGTATCATATTGCTAATCTCTGGTCTTAGTCCAAACACAAAACGGTACATTAAATGTCCCATATCTTTGTTTCCAATGTCCTCAAACACACTGTACTGCTCGAAAACCTGTAATAACCCTTCATAATAGGCATGTACTGATTCTTTTGGTTCTTGGGTCGTCCTGTCAATTTTAACCCAATCTGTTTCTTTCAGAGAAATCTTTCCTTTCAGATAAGTGATTGCTTGATTATACTTTTTCATTACTTCATCTGATGGTACACCTGTTTTAGGGTGTCTAAGATATTCTTCTTTTGGCCAATCGACAGTGATCTTACACGCTGTCCATAAATCTGCTGAAACGACAATCTCAAAGAATCCATCTAGATCCTTTAACAAAATCTTTGAAACCTTCTCAAACCTCTCTACCTATTTGTATGATTCAACAGGTTTTTCTCTTAATCTAGGAAAATCATTTGTGAAAGACAATATATCCTGTCTCGTCCAAGGAACATGAACATATCCACCACCTGGAACTTCTCTCATTGGACACTCCCTTTCAGCTTGCTCTGCCTCTTATAAAAGAAGCATAGGCGCTCCATTACCAGCTGCTTCTTCCTTCTTTTCCGCCCATCTACTTTTCCCTCGATCTACAGCCCCCCATTTCTTCAAAATATTCATCAATTCTTTTATTTGCAATTGTTTCCCAGACACGTTCAAACTCTAGATCCTTGTCAGTAAAAGCCATTCTTTATGATTTCTGCAACACTTTCGATTTTTCTGTGTCTACTCTTAACTCACTAGCAGCTTCTGATATTTTCTCCTGAAGATTCTTTGCTCTCCAAGAACTACTTTTACACAAAAACAATAGTTCTTCATCTCGGTAAGTCCCTAATCTGACTGGACTTATTGTGCCAATAATCATCTCTTCCAAATCTACTTTCAATTGGCTCACATTTATACCTCGGGGTTTGAGGTTTTGGCTTTGCCATTTCTTTTATCCAATTATTTAATTCTTCTGGTGAAGGACCTGCTGAATTCCCTGCTACTGGAGTGACATTTGAAGGTGTTATTATCGTTCTTACTGGTTGCTTCGCATAATGCAACCCAGGTCTCTTCCCTTAGCTAACTTTTTCGCTATTTCGAGGCCTGTCTATACGCTAACCTGCACTGCTGAACCTCAGCTCTACACCTGTGGTTTCTATGTAGTGCCTCTTTAAGCCTCTTGTTAGCCATAGGACAATGTGTATCAAACCAGCCATTTCTAGCTTTGTTTGTTTTCCTAACTGATTGCAAATTCTCCTTCACTGTCTTACTGATTGTAGGAAGGGGGGGGCTCTAGTTGGCGCAGTGCAGCACTAGCGACAAGCAGGGACTCTCTCTTCCTCGTCAGGGCTGAGGGTTACCTTCCAGACAACCTCTGCTTACCCTCTAGGTAGTGTGGCTTAAGCAGAGCGTAGGCTAATCTTTGGGGCACATAGGGTTAAACACTTGCAATAGTACACCTTTACAACCAACCCACCACACAACGAGACCAGACTGTATTCTGTAAAAATATATATCTTTATATAGATTTTAAGCAGGCTTGTGAATACAGTCAACGTACTTTATGATAACGGTTGTAAGTTTACTCAGTTCAGGTTACCACAGTTCTTATGCAGTTCTCTTGAGGCCCGTAGGCCGGTGTTAACCAAAGTTCTTGTGGAGCCGGCGGCGTCCAGGGGATCTGTCCCACGTCGCGTTGCCTTCCCGGGGTCGCTGATCGTTGCGGCTCTTCAGCCGAGCAGGTCACTGGTCATCCGGGGCAGCGGTGCTCTGTGGCGGCAGGGTCCTCTCCTTGTCGTCCGCTCCGACCCTGGAGGCGGCGGCTGTGCGGCGGTGGCAAGTGGCAGTACGGTCCCCAAGTGCAGGACGTACCCAGCCAAGTGCCGGTGCAGCTGTGGGCTCACAGCTGGGCTGTCGGGCAGGCTACCGACCTTGCGGATTCTCACAGGGCAACTGTCCGTCTTTGCAGGTGAGTGGCTGCTCGTTATGCAGTCACCTCAAGAGCTCGGACCGGACGGGTCCTCCTTCGCTTTGCTCTCGGGCTCCCGGTGCAGTTGCAGTCACGGTGTTCGGGCCAGCGGCGGCTGGTCCTTACTTTGCTCTTGCTGTTGCTTTGGGCCCCGGTCACGGTGGTCAGGTGGATGTCGTTGCCTTGGAGGAGATTCCTCCGTCGGTGCTGCGGTGATGGTCAGCACCCGCAGTCGCTTTCTTCCAAGGGGGTAGCGTCCACTGGTCCTGGGACGCTGGTCAGGGGGCAAGTTCAGTTGCAAGCCCTTGGAGATCTCTTTGCAGAGTTTGGCACAAAGTAAAGCAAAAGTCTTCTCGTAGTCTTTTCTTCTTCCTCTCCTTCAGCAGCAAGGCACCAGACACAGGCAAGAGTCAGCACCCTTCCTTGTCTCTCACGGTCCTTCTCGTAGGGCAGAGTCCTTCTGTGGCCCAAACAGGATCTAATTTTCAAGGAGCAGGGCTCCTTCTTTTATAGGCCAATTCTTTTGTTCTCGCAGGCCAGGGGGGCCTTTGCATAGCCACTCTCAGTCTTTGAGTACCCCGGTGGGTGTACTCCGGCTTCTGCTTTCAGTGTGAGGGGCAGGCGCATCAGACGCCCCACAGGAGGTGGAGCCAGCATTGTCCGGACAGGGGTGGCCAGAGTACCTTGTTGATGGGGGCTTCGCCCTTCCTGGGCCAGGCATCGGCAGAGTCATCCGCCGCTCCCCAGGAGGGTGGAGCCAGCATTGTGGTGGTCGAGCACAGCTACAGTTCGAGTCAAGAGGCACTCCTACCTCCCACTAAGGTGTAATCTGCGCATTCACCACCTGTCATCCCTCCAGCCCTGTCACTCACACATCCCAGACAGTCAGATACACATACCAGCAGAGGCGGGCTGAAATGGTTAAGCAAGCAAATGCTAACTTTCTAAAAGTAGCATTTGCAAACCCAGGATACTAAAATAAACTTGACTACAAGAAATATTTTATCATCCTGAGTTCAGGCATACTAAACATGACTCGCTACCGTGCTCCTTGAGCCTGCGGGGATTATAGGGTGTAATAATCCTCGCAGCTCAGTCTGGCCTAATGGAGCAGGTAGCCTTCAATAGTGAAATACGGTCTTGGTTGTAAGTCACTACTAGGACAGGCCACGCATCTCAGGGCTTGTCCTACCTTGCACCTACAACGCACCCTTGCCCGCAGGACTACCATAGGGGTGACTAATATGTAGTCAAGGGAAGGGTCGGTGCGGGCAAGTGGGGACACTTGCCCAGCTAGCGTGACAGTACGAGACCGCACGCGGGTTCTGCGGTCGCAGTTCCCAGACACATCTTTACGGCTGCTTCGGTGGGTGGCGCAACCAGCGCTGCAGGCCCACCAGCAATATTGGCATCTACAAGCCCCGGCACTCTCTCGTGCCCTTTACTAGGGACTAACAGTAAATCCAAAGAACCAATCATGGATACCAATCGCATGTACAATTTACAGTAGGGAGCACTTGCACTGCGGCACGGATCAGCCGTGGCGCAGTGCCCTGAGTATCGGAAAACCAGCAAAACATCGGAGGCACATCAGCAAAAAGTGGAAGGGAGACTCACGCCAAGGTGCCAGGTCTAACATGTGTCCCCTCCAGCTGAAATGTGGGGGGGAACTACCCTTCCCCAGGGAGTTCCACATCACTAAGGCGGAAAAATCTGGACAGACCGTCAGCGTTGGCGTGATCGGTGCCAGGGCGGTGTTCCACCGTAAAGTCCATACTCTGTAGAGAAATGGACCACCTCAACAGTTTCGGGTTCTCACCCCTCATTTGCATCAACCATCTGAGGGGCCTGTGGTCCGTCTGAACTCGGAAGTGAGACCCAAACAAGTAGGGTCTTAGCTTCTTCAGGGCCCAGACCACAGCAAATGCTTCACGCTCTATTGCACTCCACCTACTTTCCCATGGAAGTAACCTCCGACTTATGAAGGCTACGGGTTGGTCAAAGCCCTCCTCAGTCATCTGTGAAAGAACAGCCCCTACACCATGCTCAGAAGCGTCTGTTTGCACTATGAATTCCTTGGAGAAATCAGGAGCCAGGAGCACGGGCGCCGTGCACATGGCAGTCTTCAGGGTGTCAAAAGCCTTCTGACAGGTGTCAGTCCAAATCACATTCCTGGGCTGCTTCTTCAAAGTCAGCTCTGTCAAGGGGGTCACGATCGTGCCATAGCCCTTGACAAACCTCCTGTAATACCCCGTGAGCCCCAGGAAGGCTCTCACTGCAGTCTGGGTCTTGGGGGGTTCCCAAGCCAGGATGGTTTCGATCTTGGGCAGCAAGGGGGCTACCTTGCCACTCCCAACTTGGTGTCCCAAGTACACCACTGAACCCTGCCCAATCTGGCACTTGCTTGCCTTGATTGTGAGGCCTGCTCTGCGCAGGGCCATCAACACTTCCCAGAGGTGTCGCAGGTGTTCGGGCCAGGTGCCGCTGAACACCGCGATGTCATCCAGGTAGGCGGCACTGAACTCGTCCAGTCCAGCCAACACCTGGTTGACCAATCTCTGAAAGGTGGCAGGGGCATTCTTCATTCCAAATGGCATAACCCGGAACTGGAAATGTCCATCTGGTGTAGAGAATGCCGACCTCTCCTTTGCCCCATCGGTCAAGGCGATCTGCCAGTACCCAGACGTTAAATCAAACGTGCTGAGGAACCGGGCAGCCCCTAGCCGATCAATGAGCTCGTCAGCTCTGGGGATGGGGTGCGCGTCAGTCTTCGTGACTGAATTGAGTCCTCTGTAGTCCACACAGAACCGGAGTTCGGGTGTGGCTCCCGGCGCAGCAGCCTTCGGAACCAAGACCACGGGGCTGGACCAAGGACTGCTGGAAGAATCAACCACCCCGAGGGCAAGCATCTTGGAGACCTCCTCCTTGATGCAGGCCCGGACCCTGTCAGTCACCCTGTAAGCCTTGTGCTTCACAGGTAAGCTGTCTCCAGTGTCCACATCATGGACGCACCAATCTGTGACACTCGGAACCAGGGAAAACAGGTCTGGAAACTGCCCCAGCAACTGGCAGCAGTCCTCCTGTTGTTCGGCGGTCAGGGAGGGTGAGAGGTTAACTCCATCCACTGACCCATCCTTCTCACAGGCCACCAAGAGGTCAGGAAGAGGCTCCGACTCCTCCTCCATTCCGTCATCGGTTGCCAACAACATGCCCACTTCGGACCTTCGCAAGTGGGGCTTGAGGCGGTTGACATGTAGGACCCGCAAAGGGTTCCTGGGCGTCTTCATGTCCACCAAGTATGTCACGGGGCTCTTGCGCTCCACAACCTCAAATGGGCCTGTCCACTTATCTTGAAGGGCACTGGGCTCCACTGGGGCCAGGACATACACCTCTTGTCCAGGCTGAAGCTCGACCAGAGTGGCATTCTGATCGTACCACCGCTTCATTTCCTCCTGGCTCGCTTCCAGATTTGCCTCGGCAAGTTGTCTGAAGCGTCTGGTCTGGTTTCTGAAGGCCAGCATGTAGCTATATACATTCTGGGGAGGTTTCCTGGGAGATTGCTCCCAGCCTTCCTTTACCAAACTCAGTGGTCCTCTCACGGGGTGACCGTACAGTAGTTCAAAGGGGCTGAACCCTAGGGACTTCTGCGGCACCTCGCGATATGCAAAGAGTAGGCATGGCAAGAGGACGTCCCACTTACGCCTCATCGGACCTTCCAGGCCCATGATAATGCCTTTGAGGGTTCGGTTGAATCTCTCAACCAACCCGTTACCTTGTGGATGGTAAGGCGTGGTGAACTTATACGTTACGCCACACTCTTGCCAAAGGGACTTCATATACTTCGATATGAAATTGGTCCCCCTGTCGCTCACCACCTCTAGAGGGAATCCCACTCGTGAGAAAATTCCCATCAGTGCACGCCCCACCACGGGAGCCGTCACTGTCCTCAGAGGGATGGCTTCAGGGTACCGGGTGGCATGGTCCACCAAGACCAGGATGAACCTGTTGCCCATGGCTGTCTTGGGGTCCAGAGGCCCAACGATGTCAATACCCACTCGCTGGAATGGCGTACCGACCACAGGGAAGGGTTGGAGGGGAGCCTTGTTCTTCCCTCCCGTCTTCCCACTTGCCTGGCAAGTTGGACAGGTTCTGCAATAAGCATCTGAACTCTTATGCATTTGGGGCCAGTAAAAGTGGGTGACAAGCCTGTCATAGGTCTTGTCCATCCCCAAATGTCCTGCTAAAGGCACATCATGAGCCAGACCCAGTAGGAAGGCTCTGAACTTCTGGGGTACCACCAGCACACGGGCTGACCCAGGTTCAGCAGCCTTAGGCTCCGAATACAGGAGGTCGTTCTCCCAGTACACGTAATGTGTTTTGGCCTGAACACCATTGGCCTGGTCTGCAGCCTGCTGCCGCATACCCACGAGAGAAGGGCATTCTTTCTGCTCCTTGCAGAATTCCTCCCTGGAGGGTCCTCCTTCTTGCTGCCAATGGGTCAGCTCAGGCAGGTCCCCCAGTTCGGCGATCTGTTCCCCTGTAGGCTCCAGGGCATACCCCTCCAGGTCTGCTTCTTCCTGGACCATGGGAACTTCAGGAGCCGGTTACCCGCGCCCCCTGCGCCTTCTCCCTAAGGCCGGTTCCTGGGCCTCTCCTTCAGGCCCCAGGACCTCTCGATCACCCCTACTGGCTGCCATCGACCGGGTGGTCACGCACGCCCAGTCAGGCAGACCCACCATCCGCAGGTGAGTCGTCTTCTCCACCTTTTCCCAAGGGGAGTGCTCCAAGTCATTCCCTAGCAAACAGTCAACAGGCATGGTTTTTCTTACACAGACCTGCAGAGTACCAGAGACCCCCCCCCCACTCGAAGGGAACTTGAGCCATCGGACACTGACTCTCTGAATTATCAGCGTTGATAACCCTACAGTAGGCATGGGGTACAACCTGCTCTTGAGACACCAGGTGCTGCCTCACTGCAGTCACACTGGCTCCTGTGTCTCTAAGAGCCTCAGCTTCCTTACCATTGATGATCACCACCTGCCCATATTTCTTAGTGTTAGAGGGCAGGTAGTTCGTAGGGATCATCTCACTGTCCCCTAGCGAGACCAGGGTCATGTGAACGGGATCTCCACCCCCCGGGACCATCATTTCTTCTCCCAGGTGAACGCTAGTCACTTGTCGGGGCGGAGCACCAGTGGGTGCGGGTTTTCCAAACAGGCGACACTTGGGGTCACTGGATATGTGCCCAGGCTCGCCACATTTGAAACAATTGAAGGGCCCCTTTGGAACAGGTTTACCTGTCGGGGCCCCATTCTGCTTCGGAGGTGGGGGAGGCTGAGAACCCTGCTGCGGGCTCCCTTGGGAACTACTTTGGGGGCCTTTTTGGAACCCTTTCTGTTTTCCCCCTTTGTCCCCCCCACTCTTCGGCTGGGGACCCTGCCCACTCTTGGCGGAGTCTCCCACGGGACCCTTGTGGACCCTGGTGCTGAGCCAGCGGTCCGCCTCCTCAGCAAGCTTCCTCGGGTTGGACAGCTTGCTATCGATCAGGTGTTGGCGTAACTCAGGAAAACAGTGATCAGACAAGTGCTCCCATGCAATTAAATCAAAGAGACCTTGAAAATCATTAACTTTGTTACCTTTCACCCAACCATCCAGTGCTCTGCAAAAGTAAGTCACATACTCCACATACGTATTCCCAGGCCGCTTAGTACATCCCCTAAACTTCTGTCTATACATTTCAGGGGTAAGCCCGTACCTGTTCATTAAAGCTTCTTTCATGTGGGCATAGGATCTCTGATTTTCAACGGGCAAATCTAGCAAGGTATCTCTCCCTTCGCTAAGGAACCTTCCCCACAACCCCGCTCCCCAATCCTTGTCAGGGACCCGGTGGGAGGACATGGCAACCTCGTATGCCCTAAACCACTGTCCTATGTCATCCCCCTTAAAGAACTCCTTAACTACGTCCTTCGGGATGTGCACTCTTGACTCTACCTGCACTGGCGATGCGCTGCCACCAGAGGGAGGACGATCCAAGTCTCTCTCCTTGAGACTTATCTCCCTCATTTTTACTTCATAATCCATCTGGTGCTTTCGCTCTTCCAGCGCCATTCTTTTCGTTTCAAGCTCCAGCTGGATTTTCAATTCTGCCAGCTTCCTTTCGTGATTCCTCGTTTCCTTCCTGTCTGCCAGCTCCTCTGGCGACAGGCCTTTACCAAAGCTGTGCTCGCTGTCTTGCCTCTCGAGATCGATCAGATCCCCAAGGGCATTCTGCTCCGTCGTTGCATTCTGCTCGGCGAGGGCGTCTTGATCCTCCGGGGTCTTTCTGGACTCCACCCAGGCTTTCAGGGCCTTGTAGAGCTCCGGCTTGTTTTTGCAGCCAGCGTGCGGAACCTTGAGTTTCCTACAGAAAAACTTCAGCTCCGTCTTTGAGTATTTGTCCAGCTTTGCGGCGTCCCACTCTACCTCCAACACCTCGGAGGTCGTGGACTCCGCTCCATCCAGGCTCTTTGTGCCCGGCATGGCTTCTGCACTCGGAATCTTCTTTCGGCAAAATTCAAAAAGCAAAGTCTGTGGCTAAGTAACTGGACCGTAATCCCTGTGTAGTGGTCAGAAGCTCAGGTATAGATATCGCAAGTGTAAATTCGAGATCCTCTCGCTGCGTCCAATGTAGGAAGGGGGGGCTCTAGTTGGTGCAGTGCAGCACTAGCGACAAGCAGGGACTCTCTCTTCCTCGTCAGGGCTGAGGGTTACCTTCCAGACAACCTCTGCTTACCCTCTAGGTAGTGTGGCTTAAGCAGTCGTAGGCTAATCTTTGGGGCACATAGGGTTAAACACTTGCAATAGTACACCTTTACAACCAACCCACCACACAGCGAGACCAGACTGTATTCTGTAAAAATATATATCTTTATATAGATTTTAAGCAGGCTTGTGAATACAGTCAACGTACTTTATGATAACGGTTGTAAGTTTACTCAGTTCAGGTTACCACAGTTCTTATGCAGTTCTCTTGAGGCCCGTAGGCCGGTGTTAACCAAAGTTCTTGTGGAGCCGGCGGCGTCCAGGGGATCTGTCCCACGTTGCGTTGCCTTCCCGGGGTCGCTGATCATTGCGGCTCTTCAGCCGAGCAGGTCACTGGTCATCCGGGGCAGCGGTGCTCTGTGGCGGCAGGGTCCTCTCCTTGTCGTCCGCTCCGACCCTGGAGGCGGCGGCTGTGCGGCGGTGGCAAGTGGCAGTACGGTCCCCAAGTGCAGGACGTACCCAGCCAAGTGCCGGTGCAGCTGTGGGCTCACAGCTGGGCTGTCGGGCAGGCTACCGACCTTGCGGATTCTCACAGGGCAACTGTCCGTCTTTGCAGGTGAGTGGCTGCTCGTTATGCAGTCACCTCGAGAGCTCGGACCGGACGGGTCCTCCTTCGCTTTGCTCTCGGGCTCCCGGTGCAGTTGCGGTCACGGTGTTCGGGCCAGCGGCGGCTGGTCCTTACTTTGCTCTCGCTGTTGCTTTGGGCCCCGGTCACGGTGATCAGGTGGATGTCGTTGCCTTGGAGGAGATTCCTCCGTCGGTGCTGCGGCGATGGTCAGCACCCGCAGTCGCTTTCTTCCAAGGGGGTAGCGTCCACTGGTCCTGGGACGCTGGTCAGGGGGCAAGTTCAGTTGCAAGCCCTTGGAGATCTCTTTGCAGAGTTTGGCACAAAGTAAAGCAAAAGTCTTCTCGTAGTCTTTTCTTCTTCCTCTCCTTCAGCAGCAAGGCACCAGACACAGGCAAGAGTCAGCACCCTTCCTTGTCTCTCACGGTCCTTCTCGTAGGGCAGAGTCCTTCTGTGGCCCAAACAGGATCTAATTTTCAAGGAGCAGGGCTCCTTCTTTTATAGGCCAATTCTTTTGTTCTCGCAGGCCAGGGGGGCCTTTGCATAGCCACTCTCAGTCTTTGAGTACCCCGGTGGGTGTACTCCGGCTTCTGCTTTCAGTGTGAGGGGCAGGCGCATCAGACGCCCCACAGGAGGTGGAGCCAGCATTGTCCGGACAGGGGTGGCCAGAGTACCTTGTTGATGGGGGCTTCGCCCTTCCTGGGCCAGGCGTCGGCAGAGTCATCCGCCGCTCCCCAGGAGGGTGGAGCCAGCATTGTGGTGGTCGAGCACAGCTACAGTTCGAGTCAAGAGGCACTCCTACCTCCCACTAAGGTGTAATCTGCGCATTCACCACCTGTCATCCCTCCAGCCCTGTCACTCACACATCCCAGACAGTCAGATACACATACCAGCAGAGGCGGGCTGAAATGGTTAAGCAAGCAAATGCTAACTTTCTAAAAGTAGCATTTGCAAACCCAGGATACTAAAATAAACTTGACTACAAGAAATATTTTATCATCCTGAGTTCAGGCATACTAAACATGACTCGCTACCGTGCTCCTTGAGCCTGCGGGGATTATAGGGTGTAATAATCCTCGCAGCTCAGTCTGGCCTAATGGAGCAGGTAGCCTTCAATAGTGAAATACGGTCTTGGTTGTAAGTCACTACTAGGACAGGCCACGCATCTCAGGGCTTGTCCTACCTTGCACCTACCACGCACCCTGCCCGCAGGCCTACCATAGGGGTGACTAATATGTAGTCAAGGGAAGGGTCGGTGCGGGCAAGTGGGGACACTTGCCCAGCTAGCGTGACAGTACGAGACCGCACGCGGGTTCTGCGGTCGCAGTTCCCAGACACATCTTTACGGCTGCTTCGGTGGGTGGCGCAACCAGCGCTGCAGGCCCACCAGCAATATTGGCATCTACAAGCCCCGGCACTCTCTCGTGCCCTTTACTAGGGACTAACAGTAAATCCAAAGAACCAATCATGGATACCAATCGCATGTACAATTTACAGTAGGTAGCACTTGCACTGCGGCACGGATCAGCCGTGGCGCAGTGCCCTGAGTATCGGAAAACCAGCAAAACATCGGAGGCACATCAGCAAAAAGTGGAAGGGAGACTCACGCCAAGGTGCCAGGTCTAACACTGATGAATAGAAAAGAGTTTATAATCTCCATATTAGTTGTGAGTTATCATCTAAACATATCTCAAAGGCTTCCCCTGCGTTGCTTATTAATTTTCCAAGAAATCCCTCCGGGGTGATGTGGTGCCATCGCAGTGAGAAATCATTACGTGTGGCTATCTCTACTTCTCCACTCGGAGCTTGGCCGAACCTATTCTGCCCTTTTGTTAAAAGGCCCTTTGCAATTTGTACAGATTGTGGGTAATGGTCACTTAGTAGTATAGAATGAGTATTAAAATTAAGGACATAAGGGCTCAGATTATTAGAAGTTAGAACATAATCCATAATACTATGGTTATTTCTCCCATTGAAGCTACATCTGAATGGAGCAAATGGCAATGACATTCGAAAATGATAAATTCAGCGTATAACTAAGTTCATTTCGTTTGTCTCCATAACAATTATGAATAAAAAGTGATTTACTTGAAGCATCTAGATTGTTCATACCACAGACTTTCTCAGATAGTGAGCTACAAAATTGAATATTATAATCACCTCCCCACATAATCGATACCTTTTTCTTGTTGCTATTATCCAACTTTTCCAGGTACTCATATAGGTTACACAAATGCATTATCATTTCACCACTAGATGCGTTCTTATAAAAGTTGACCGCCACTAGCTTGGTCGAACCTGACCCTTCACAAAGGATCACTTGGTAGTAGGGATTAGTTCATTCTTTTGCTCACTTTCTAGGTGGAACGCTGTTAGAGCCAACAATACTTAAACCGCCTTTATGTCTACCGTGGGGCTCACTTTCTAGGTGGAACGCTGTTAGAGCCAACAATACTTAAACCGCCTTTATGTCTACCGTGGGTCACTGGAACAGAAGCAACATGAAATGGTCTAAAACCATTAATATGAAGAGGTTCCACCAACCAGGTCTCCCAGAGACAGATAAAGTTATCCCACTACCAAGTCTAGCCATTCCGGATTGTTCATTTTGTTTCGGAGTCCTGCTACATTCCAGTACAAAAAACCAATACAAGTGTTAGAATCGTGAACAGAGCCCCCCACCCCACAGCAGTAGTTTGCCTTGCGTCTGTGTCAGGCCTAACGGCGTGCTGTAAGGAGTCAATGCCAGGTAGAATAGTTGGCTTGATAGATACTGTGGTCTGCCCTTCCCTTACCGGTTGAACAACGCTTTTGTCCCCTCATGTGTCCGCTTTGTTCCTTCCCCATTCTCCACTGATGGTCAATCTTTACCTTCGAGGTTTTCTAGTCCCTGATATCTGTTAGAGGTTGGAACATTGCAATATTGAAAAGTAGCAGGTGGAGGGAAGCTTAAAGGTATAGGGCGGTTATGGAGCCTTATTAAATCTGGCTGGTAGAAATAACCTAGTGGAAGAGCAAAGATTGTATTTGGGGGGACATGAGTGGGCCGAATTCTATTTAAAACAGTCTCTACCAGTCTCTGTGATTTAAAAAACAAAACTACGTACTCTCCTGATAGAGATTTCTGGCTCCTGCCCACCGATTTGATTCGTCTAACAATTTTTAAGTCTGCAAATAGATGTTCAGTCAGGCCAGATCTGACCCCTAATCAATTTAATGCCTTGTTTTTAAGAGAGATCCAAGTATCAGAGGTGTTATCCTTTCAAGGGGGGACATTTGATAACACAGTTACATGTGGGGTAGCAGCTGGTGGGAGGTCTAAAAACTCTGGTGGCTGAGGTAGCGGAACGTCTACAAGAAGGTTTTTGGCAGGCAAGGGCAATGTGCTTGCAGGATGTTCCCTTTGTTTCTGCATGGGCCTATTTGATCATATGATGTTGCACCCTGACAGCTATGAGTATATAGGTGATTTGATTCTCTCGCTGTGTTAGCTACTGCTAGATTATTAGCAACTATTTCAATCCTCCCAGTGGGCTCACTTGACAGGCACACATTTAATTAGTCAAAGCATATATTACATTTGGTTACTAATTCTTTTAAGCGTGTATTAATGGCTTCTAGGCCATTTTTCATAAATATGTCTAGGGATTTAACAGCTGAGCATAATATGTCCAACTTTTTGTTAATTACATCACTGCACTGCTTAGACTGTTCGGTGGATGCCATTGTTAGGCTATTTATGATCTTGCTTTGGGGTTGGGTCTTTTTACTACAGGGTACCTCTTTATTTGGGGCACTAGTTGTAGTGCACATACATGTTTTTTTATCTGTTTGGAAGGTGGTGGGGAATCATTTTTAGAGGAGTCAATAGTGTCAGTTATATTATGTATACACCCATTCATACCCTTATCAGTTGTAGGAACTAAACCTTTTTCACAAGATTTTGGGTTTTCATCATTATTAGCAAAACTTTGTGGTGCAGTCCGAGTTGTCGTGTTTTGTTCTCCACAAACTAATAATGACTCCTCAACATTCGTAATTTGTTTCTCGATTGCACCCATTGCACCTGATATAAACTTTAACAGTGAGGTCTGTGTATGCATTTCACGCCGTCCTGGTGAATTAGGCCTTCCTTGGGTATTAGTTTCCTTTTTCTGGTACTTGCTCCAAGTGGCCCACAACGTAGGTTACAGTGTATGATATATGTACAATTTAAAAGGTTAAACAATTAAAACAATTAAAAACCAAACACAAAAGTAAAAGGAGAAATGTAGAGGTTAGTAGCAGGACATGGATTTATAGGTTGGACCCACCTCCGACTATAAGTCACAGAGTACTGTCCTGTAAATTCCTGAAAGTCTCTTTGTTTAACTAACAGTAATATATAACATAATATCCATAAAAGTTAGTTCAACCAAGTCTTAGCCAAGCTGCATAAGATTCCGGATTGTATAAACTATACAGCTTGCAAAAGGAGTACCTGTAGACCACTGCTTGATGGCCAATTACTACAGGGTCCCCCCTGGCCGTCCCCTTCTCTACTCCACGCCAGGGAGCTGTTGTTGCGTAGCTGTTTTTCGCAAGATGCCCTGATATCCTAATAGAAAGCCAATAGGGGTGGCCCAGCCCAGCCTCCTCCAGTCTTTGACGGGCTCAGACGGGCCCGCCCATGTCCTGGGCTTTGACCGGGCGCGGTCCCGGCACGCCGACTCGGGTCCTGCACTGCAGGAGATTCAGCAGCCAATGATGCAGCTCCTGGCACGTGGGCGTAGTCAGCTGGCTTTGCGGTCGAGCAGCGGTGCTTGGGCCGCGATGTCAGGTGGGGAATGGAGTCCCGCTCCTCTCCTTCCTGGTGTAAGTTGCTGTGCGCAGGATCATAGTTACAGTCTCATACTTTGATGCCTGTTGCCTGTTGCCTGTTGCGTTTGAGCAAATTAAGCAGCCAATATAGCAACACACTACACACTACACCTAAGGGTAAATATTAGCATTATGTATAAATAAATGTTAAAATATGCCTGTATTTAAGGAAATCTCATCCTGATTTTTAACCCTTAACTGCGCCGAACGTTCCGCGCTAGTGCGGAACGTTCTATTGAGCGGGCGGGGCCGCGACGGCCAACTGATGTGCGCAGCACTACAAAGGTAGTGCACGCGGCGGCCGTTGGCCGTCAGCAGAAGGCATGAGGTTAACTCACCAAGCTATCTATCTGCTCATCTGTTGGCCTGGAATTCATGAAGGGCAGCATAAAAAGTCACTCACTAGAAGCACAATTTTCAGTATTTTTCCATTTTGCAAAATAAATACAGACAATAAACACATTGGTTTCTATATTTATCTGTAAAAAACAGTACAAAATAGAAAGCTGAAAGCTCTACTTGTAAAATAAGGGGGGACTTCTCAAATCTTCCAATTTGATGTATTTTCAATAAATCGTATCATTTTCGTCCTGAAGTAGCCTGCCCTTATGCTTAGGCTGGCTGAAACGCCATCAATACACTATCAAAGGTTAGTCTTTGCGGCTTTTGAAGTGGACTGCGTGTAAGTAACTGACAGTCATAGGTGAACACTTTCTAATAAGGCCTTGAGTAATGCAAATATGACATTTGTGTTCCTCATATTAGGCCTCTGTTTGGAGTATTACATTTTGTTTTGTTGTTAATTAGGCAACTATTTGTTTCTTATATATATAAAATAGAAGGTAGCTAAGGACTACTATACCACGCCACCTGTGAATCCCACGAAGTATGCTCACTCGCTGCCAACCTTTATAGATTAGCTACCAAATAACCCAACATAAAGGCACTTTTCAAACCATAGAGAGGCAACACACACAGTAATGTACACAATCAGCTTTACAACTTTGATCAAGAGATTTCTTATCGTTTAGATTCATTATTCATCTTCATACAAGAACAAGAGCTCAGCCAACATGTTTCACCCAAAATAGAGCTTTATCAGGGCATAGATTCTAAGAACAATTCATATCATGAAAAGTCCAAACAGAAGTATTGTGGTAGGTGTGAACAAAGCAGCAACAATCCATGCAAAACTAAACTGTAGTTCCAGCAACAAATGGCTTAGTTGAGGTCGGACGCTTTGCCGAACATGGCTTGGCCTACCGATTTTGGGAATCATTGAGTTAAGAAAACATTGCATGTACCACTTGTACGAAATCTAGTGGCCGTTGGATATCTGACATAATACGGTTCGCATACTTCATGAGTGTTTTGCATGGATGGATACAGCCTCTGATGTGTTGAGATACATATCAAAGAAACAGTGTGGTTTGCAGAGGAAGAGTGGATGACAAGTAGGGTGGCTCCTGCAATAAGAAATCTAGGTAGCCTTGCACTAGGTCCCCCTGTGATCACCAGTAAAGTACCTGTCAGGGTACTAGTAGGCTGAGTTAAAGGAAGAATATGTGTGTCTGATTTGTTATGGACTCAATATGCCTTCAAGCTTGCAGATGGAGGTACTTCAGAGTTCAGGGGCAATTAAAGTGGATGCAGCTACACCAAAGGCCCTTTGCAACTACATGTGATTTCTGGCATCTATGTCCTTGTTACAGGCTCCTTTTGACTTGAAAGATAATTTACCAGGACATTTTGTACAGACTTTTCTGTGAATATTACATACCTCTTAGGTAATTAATATTCTCATCACCAATGTTAAAAAGATGCAGAGGCAGCTATGTTTTGTGGTCGTGCATTTTTCGTTAGAAGTCCATTTTAATGATATTTCAAAACAAATATACATTAGGGATTGCTATACAAAACAGCTGTTGCATGCAACCCACAAATGGGACTCTTTCAAGCAATCAGCTCTCTTTGTCCACTTTATTCCTTCCGGTCTAGAAATGATTTAGCTTCTTTGCAGCATTCTACTCCCAGATACCCCCTTCTCCGTAAGAAAAGAGACATTGGTGAAGGCCTTACCTAAAAAACATACCCTGCAGCATCAAAAGATTCAGAGGAATGATAAAAGAGCAATCATTGGCAAAGCCAATAGTTTTCATCTATCTAATGCAAGTACAGACCTGTTGGCTTTGCCGATGTTTTTATGGAAAGTGTTGTTAAAAAAACTTCAAAGAAGAAAGCATTTCAAAATGCATATCAAATAGTATCTCAATACTGCATATGCAATTTAGTCTTTCCAATCTTTAAAAATGGCATGGTTTACTTTTTCAAATACTTTCCACTCAGAAAACTCCGAAACAGAGCTTTAAAAGAATATGCCAGTGCCAGCATGTAAAGGGAAATGCTTGCAAAGCCTACTTTATTTTCCACAGGATTCAGCCATTTGGCCTTCTGCAGTAGCCCATGGAGCAGACATATGGGCCTCCAGGAGAGGTACTTGCTAAGTACCCCTTCTGCCTCAGAAGCCAGCTGATCAAGTGCAACAGATGTCCCTTTCCCCACTTCCATAACGCCTTTGTGTGCCAAAGCATGTGACTTAATGCAATATGTGAAATGCAGAAGATGAAGCAAAACCAACCCTTAAATTCTGCTCTTCAGTCATACCCCAGGAAAAATAGCCATGTTTCTGTGCTTTAATAATCCAGCTGGTATTGATGGGGAATTATAAAATGGGGAAACACTTGAGGATGGGGAGCAGCACAAGAGGGAGATAGCTAGAAAACACATGTTCAAGAAGTGCTGCAGGAAAAAGAAAAAATGCAGTTTGCTAAATGTGAGCAAAGGAAGGATACACTTAAGAAGAGTAGGCCTCAGTGAAATTTCAATTACACCTGACTAATCAGAGTGATTTTGGTAATTTTGTTTAACTTTTTCATGCAAAATTAATAAATATTACAGCATTATCCCTTTTGGGTAATTATGAGTAATTTGGCACAAAACACCTACTTCAGGAGCGCAGGAACAACACATTTGTGGTAAATTTAAAAGAAATGGCACTTGGCTGTTTTGCCGCAGCGGAGCGCAAACAAGTGTTTGCCATGGTAAAACAGTTCCTAACCCCATGTTAGCTTTGTATTTCCAATACAGCACTCCATGGCATTAGGAAGAGGCCTGCGTCGGAAAAACAGATGATGATGACTGCAACTAGTCAGTAAAAAAAGGCACGCTAAGGTAGAAAAAGTCATGTTCTGCCAATTAGTGGCCAGAAAACCAGATGCTAACCATCCTAGTGTCACTTTTGTGCACCTAGGGGGAAACAAAAATACAAAAAGGCAGCTAAGTGAGAAAAAAAAGATACACCTACAATGGAGCAGCCAGGAGTGAGCACAGACCAGGACAGCAACCCCAGCAACCCCACTACCAGCCAGGATGTCCAGCCCGAGTTCCAGAGGAAGACAAAGATCATGTTCAGTGAGGAGGAGATTAAGATCTTGATCATGGAGGTGATGGAGTACCAACACCAGCTCTTCATCAGTTCCAAAGTGTCTTTGGGGAAGAATAGGACCATATGGCAGACCACAGTGAACAAGGGGCATAATATTGCTGATGTCAAGAGGACAGTGACAGACTGTAAGAAGTGCTGGCACTCTTTTAAGAGCAAGACAAAGGCGAAACAGACAACCAATCTCAAGGCAGCATTGCAGACCAGACGTGGTTGTCCAGCGTCTCAGGAGGAGTTGGATCCCTTGGAGGAGCAGGTGTCCACTGTCATCTGCATGGAGTCATTGGTTTGAGTTGCGGGACAGGACAGTGCTGACTATGATGAACTGCAACAGCAACAGGGTAAGTTGCAACAAGGGGTAATGTGGGTAAGTATGTAATGTCATGCAGTGCAGGCAGCTATGTCTCATTACTGTGCAACACTGTCTGCAGGGCATAGGATAGGATGCAGACTCAACTATGGTGAAACATGACATCAAGGGAAGGCTCATGGGCATTTTGATAATATGTTGGCATAGGGCAGGCTGCTAGCCTTCTAGCTGTGCTACCCTACTTCATAGGAAAAGGGCAGGAATGTGGTGTATCTACAATATATGCTGCATTCCAGTCCATTCTGCTGGCACACAAACAGCACATGTCCACCAAAGCAGGCACCCTAGCACCATGGTGCAAGGGTACCTCAGTTGGTGCCAGCCAGCTGAACGTGCACCAGCATAGAGGAAAGCACAGGGATGTGTTGAATCTTTTTCACCACAGTGCAACCCTGCACTCTTCTAATCACACAGCTTGTTGTCTCAGAGGATAAACAACACATCTGAGGGGTAGGGGATATGTGGGACATGGATAGTACCTACAAATCAGTACATTTCAAAAGTCATGTCCATAGTTGCCTAGATCAAACTACATTGTACCCAGATGTCCTGGCATCCAGGCTCAGGGCACACAGGTGTCAGCTAAAATGGTAGGACCCACTTGACCTCCTTCCATCCACTAAATATGACTGGGGGTCAGGGTGAATGCAAGTGATGTAACAGAGGACTTTGGGCCATATTTACAGTCAAATCCTGCACCACGTCGATGCAAACAAATCAGCTGCACTAAGATGCATCATTGCAGAAATGCTGGGATGGGCTGGATTGACAGGGATATGTGCTACCCCTGTGCACACCCCTGCACATGTGCAGAAAGAACAGCCGCGTGCCAATGCAGGTACCCTTGCATCATGGCGTGAGGGTGTCTGTGTTGGCATTTGGCTGTTACTTACAGTATCTGTGCAAGGGATAACATTGGTGCACAGTAATCTTGTAACCATGCCACCTCACTGCGTTATGGAAATGATGCATTGTGGCACCATTAAATTTGGCACCTGGCTGCGACATTTCCTTGTATATATGCAGCTGAAAGTGAAAAGTATTGCACCTTGATTATCAACTGGATTACTCATGTCAACATCTAAGAGATCAGCAAGAGCAATTCTCCATCTCATTGTAGAGGATAAACCCTCATCTCCTGGCCAGCAGCCTGTCATGGACTTCAGCGATGATGGGGTTGATGAGAACCTTCATACCATCGACCCCGATGCCGTCCAAGAACTCCTGGACTACATCGGGGCACCATCTCCGGCCACGGGGAGGGTCAACAGTGTCAGGGGTCTCCACATCCCTGACTACTAACCAACAGGCACCACCTGCCACCCCACCCAGACCCCTGGACTCCGAGGTCCCACAGATTAACGTCCATCACACTGCGGTAAGAGTCCAGCTCGAGTTGGTAGAGCAGGTGCTGGCAGGGATGGAGCCATGGTGGTCACCCTAGGGCACCTAACTCCCAGTAGACTATTAAAACCAAAGGTGTGACCCTTGGAACCAGGGTATTATTGATATAGTCTAAAAAAAGTTCAGTTGGGCGAGAACAATTTCTTTGAAATCATAACAATTTAAAGAGAAAGCATTTCTTTTTATATACTCTGAACATAGTACTAAACACACCACAAAGATACATTAAGTTATATACATGTTTCATTTATATATTTCATTTGGTGAGAGAGGCTGTCAACCAGAACATAAACAAAACAACCAGCTAATCAGTGACTGATGTGACATATAGTGAAAAAGTGGTGAACTGAGAAACACTACAAGAATCCATAAATAACAAAACAAATGAAAGAATCTCAAAAAGTAATCTAATGAAAAAATGTCCAGTTTCAAAGTTCAAAGGTAACCCGCAATATCAGCAATTCATGGTTACAATGACTAAGGACATGAGTTAATTGTACGTTGACTTTTCGACCCTGATGCCTGTATTATTGAAAAATTTGGCTGGCCAACACACTGTTGACGCAGACTCAGCTACGCACAACCTTAATACAATGTAACGATCAAACTGCACTTAGAACATAGTCTTCATATTTTTAATTCATATGTATCTTGACATTAAATCAAATTTTTCAAAAGTATTATGTGTACATATAGTCATTACAATATTTACAAACAGATTCATAGCAATATGTACAATGTAGAACATTAGTTTCTTTGGTGTACATCATATTTCGCCCAATGCATTTCGGGACAAAAGTAGGGTCCCTTCGTCAGGGGCAATGCTGTAAAATAACATATACAGACGCATAAGTACAGTTGTATGGTTGTATGTATAAGATTAAGTTTCATGGTTCATCACGCTTTTAAAATAACCTCCACCTAAAGAAAACACCCAACGTGAGTTTTTAGAGTAAACAATAGCCTCAAGAAACCAGAAAATACTACTCACATATGTACAACTAAATCGTGTCTTCGTCTGAGCTTCCCAAGTCCAACACAGTTCTTGAAAAAAATTCACGAAGAAACAACAGACTTGTCAACTCAGTCTATCAAATAAATATGCCAGCCTAAAAACTAGACAAAAAGTGCTCCATCCAGATCATGTTTAAAACAGTTCAATGAAAATGCATACCTGCTTCTCAGTCCAACCAGACACTAAGTGTAGACACTCTCCCTCTAGACACGTGCTTTCCCTTCACGACCTGTGTATAATATAAACCCATTTAAAGGTCGTTAATATACATGACCGCGTTCTAACAAACCACAATGCTTAGCCTCAAAACACCAGTTCTTACCGAAATTCCAAAGACGTGGCTCGTGTATAGACCTCCGTGTAAACCTTCCAGCGTTCGAAGACACCGGCGTGTACGGACATATCTCGTTTCCTGGTATAAACAGTATACCGTATCACGCTATTGGATGCTGCCTTAATTGTCTGCGCCAATAGAAAACGAGTTCTCAAACCATTCCATCCACGTCACTGGTAACCATGGTGACCACTCTCCCGACTCTCAATAGGTCGCTGTTTCCAAAAATAACGTCGAAATCGTACCAGCCATATATTAATCAAAGAGTTGCTTAAGTCCCGTAATAATCCCGTGTTCTATTCTAGGTATTTATTAATAGAACATGAGTTTATATCGATAACTCAACCACCTAAATCAACTCCTCCATAAGCTTTAATTAAACGAATACGACACTACGCAATCTTTAGCTCCCACAGGTATAGGTTGCCAAGCAATAGAACGTAAATGTACGTGGTCATTCCGCCACGTGTTATTCAACATTTCAACAAACTTTATAAAATAAATACGCTGCTACGTTACGTCCAACTCTACGGATAACAACAAGCCTTGGCTACCTCAGGTCAGTACTTTCATTGAAGAAAAGAAAAATGAAAGGAAAAAGGGAAAAATAAATAAACTCATTATACAAGAGGTAAATAAAGGTGTGAAAAATAAATAAAAACACAGTCATGAACCAACATTATTGCATATATGTGTTATAATCAAATCGGGACATATAATTATTTTCATTCCAGACAAAGATATTAGTTTAGTCATTTCAAACACAGTGATTACTTTTTACAGAAAGCTACTTAATTCAATCCGGTCATTCAGTCCCCCGGGGGTCAGAGTACCCAACATTTTAATCCAAAATGATTCTCTCTGTAACAATTTTTTATGTTTGTCAATACCCTCTTTTAAAGACACTATTTCAAGAATGGTAAATCTCATTTGTGCTATAGTGTGTTTTTTGTCTAACCAATGTGTTGCTAATGGTGATGTTAGAGATTTATTTCGAATTCTACTTTTATGTTCTGAAATACGTATTTTCAGTTTACGCTCAGTCTTTCCAACATATAAAAGTCCACACGGACATTTGATTGTGTATATGACCTGATTATTGTTGCAATCTCCATCAAATTTCAGTTGAATAGTTTTTCCAGAATGGGGGTGACTAATTGTGTTTCCAACAATCACATTGTTGCAATGCACACAGTTTGTACATTTTTTCATGCCTTTAAAATCCTTCTTTTTCATGGTCTCAGGATGTTTGAGTAACTCTTTCAAGTTCTTGGAACGAGTATATGCAAACAAAGGTTTATCTGTGAAGCTGTTCTGAAAATCATTTTCTTGTTGAAGAAGCTCCCATCTCTGGTGTATGATGTTTTTGATTTTTTGTGAATTTACAGAAAATTTAGAAACAAATACATTGCGTTGTTGAGTTTCCTTATGTGTTTGTACTAATAAATCAGTACGATTCTTATCCATTGCTTTTCTTTGTGCTGCATCCAGAAGATCCATCGGATATCCTCTCTTTTTGTAATTTTCTTTATATTCATGGATATCATCAAGGCATTCATTTTGTTTGGTAACTATTCTTCTGATCCTCAAAAATTGAGAATAAGGAAGGTTCTTCAATAGATTCTGTGGGTGAAAACTTTGGAAAAGAAGCATACTATTCTTGTCAGTAGGTTTTCGATATAGGGACGTGTTAATCTGTGCTCCATCCAATTTGACCATTACATCCAGATATGCTATTTGGGATCTGCTGACTGTATGCGTTACTTGTATCCGTGGATTCCTTGAATTCAAAATGTCAATATTTTGTTGTAACTGAGTTTCTGTTCCAGTCCATATAACAAAGATATCGTCGATGTAACGACAAAAAAATTCAAGGTTTTCTGTCCATTCTTTGTGAGCGAAGACATGTTCGTGCTCAAACTTTGCCATAAAAGTATTAGCAAATACTGGAGCCCCAGTAAAGCCCATTTACGTTCCATTCAACTGCATATAAAATCTTTCCGACCATTGAAAATAGCTATTCTTTAGACAGAACTGTGTTAGTTCTAATAGGAACACTGGGTTAATTTCCATTTCAGGATGTTGAAGTAACATCCACTCTTCGGCTTCAAGACCTTCAGTGTGACCGATCGATGTGTATAGTGACACAACATCTATAGTACATAGAATGTACTCCCTTTCTGCATTCAATTTAATAGATGCCAACTTCACTAGAAAATCAGTTGTATCTTGTATATATGTATGCCACTTCTGAATAAATGGTTGTAAGAAAAAATCAATTACTCGCCCAGCTGGTTCAAAAATAGAATTACAGCCAGCCACAATAGGTCGAAATGGTGGGTCTTCCAATGACTTGTGCACTTTAGGCAACATGTAGATCTTAGGTCTGTTTGGATTTTGTGTCATGAGAAAATTTGCCATATTCGGTGTAATCCAGTCTTCATCTACTGCTTTATTTATCAAAGCTTGCAATATCTTTTTTATCTCATTCGTTGGGTCTTGTTGTAACAGCAGGTAGGTGTTAGTATCATTAATGTGTTCTTCTACTTTCCTTTGATAGTACTCAGTGTCCATCAGTACCAATGCACCCCCTTTATCCGCTTTTTGAAATGTTAACTCGGTGTTCTTGGATAATTGAATCAGGATGCTTTTCTCCAATCTGTTTAAATTGTTCGGTGTTTTCCTGTTATGTTTGTAGTTCAATTTTTTTAAATCCTTCATTACCAATGTCTCAAAGAGATCCAGTGTCTTGTGTGAAACAGGTGCTTCAAATGTGCTTTTTGGTCTGAAGATTTCTACCTTTTTCTCTCCTTGGTTTTCATTAGTAGAAACCACATTATCAAAAAAGTTCCTTAATTTTAAATTCCTCATGAACTTGTAGAAGGCTATCTCATCTTCAAATTTCGAGCCCATGTAGGTAGGGACGAATGTTATGCCCTTGTTAAGGATTCTCTCCTCGTGGATGGTTAAAGGATGTTTAGAAATATTTATGATGAGGGTTTCCCCTGGCTCCGTAGTCCCTTTTTCAATTGTTTTTCTTTTTCTTTGTCCTCTCCTTGTTTTTTTGTGGTTTGGTCTTGTTCCGGTGGTCGATCTATTTCCACAACCTCGGTTAAAAAAGAGACCTGCGGACTTGAGGTACTGGCTTTATCTGTTTGGGTTATGCTTAATGCATGTGTTGTCTTTATCGGTGGACGTGATGCATCTATATCTCGATCTGTGGCTAGGCTTTCCTCTGAAGAAGTTGTAGTTGTGGTTGGTCGTCGGGTAAAGCGTCTTTGGGCATACACCTCTGCCCAGGTGTATGCCTCATTCAACTTATAATCGATTGTATCTCGCTTAAACTTCCTCAATTTTGTCTCCTGCAGTTCTTTTCCATATTCATCCAGTTTAATATTCAAATCGCTCAAGAATCTGCCAAGTTCATCCTCAGTCATTCGTTCAGATAGATCAGACCTGATGGTTAAAATCTCAGTTTTAAGTTCATCTATTGTTTTTGCTAACTCTTCGATAATGAGAAGAATCAAATCCAACGAACATTTATTCAGTATTTGATACCATTTTTCCATGAATTGTGGATTGTTTTTTAGACGATATAGCATGGGTTTAATTGATAATCTGAGTCCCCTCGGGATTCGTTTGACCTTATGGTATTGAACCAAAGTTGATGCATGTAATCTCTGATTGAGTTCGCGTTTAGATGCAAATTCCAATTGTTTTAATTGATGACCTATAGATGCACTATGCGCCTGTAAATTGGTGACTTCACTGATTAAACCATATACTTCTGTTGCTTGTTCTGTTGTATATCCTCTTGTAGTTGCCCTATTTTCTGTTAATGATGCTATTGATTCAAAAGACATCTTGATTCTACAGTGGGTGCTCTGGTGCTATAGTGGGTAACGTGAAAGAAGTTGAACTGTTGTGTACCGAGCACACCTAATTAATGAAAAAACTTTAACTTTTTATTTCGATCTGTGTGCTGTAACTGAAAGAGTATACCCTAATACTCTACTCATAGCATGGAAAATTTGGCTGGCCAACACACTGTTGACGCAGACTCAGCTACGCACAACCTTAATACAATGTAACGATCAAACTGCACTTAGAACATAGTCTTCATATTTTTAATTCATATGTATCTTGACATTAAATCAAATTTTTCAAAAGTATTATGTGTACATATAGTCATTACAATATTTACAAACAGATTCATAGCAATATGTACAATGTAGAACATTAGTTTCTTTGGTGTACATCATATTTCGCCCAATGCATTTCGGGACAAAAGTAGGGTCCCTTCGTCAGGGGCAATGCTGTAAAATAACATATACAGACGCATAAGTACAGTTGTATGGTTGTATGTATAAGATTAAGTTTCATGGTTCATCACGCTTTTAAAATAACCTCCACCTAAAGAAAACACCCAACGTGAGTTTTTAGAGTAAACAATAGCCTCAAGAAACCAGAAAATACTACTCACATATGTACAACTAAATCGTGTCTTCGTCTGAGCTTCCCAAGTCCAACACAGTTCTTGAAAAAAATTCACGAAGAAACAACAGACTTGTCAACTCAGTTTATCAAATAAATATGCCAGCCTAAAAACTAGACAAAAAGTGCTCCATCCAGATCATGTTTAAAACAGTTCAATGAAAATGCATACCTGCTTCTCAGTCCAACCAGACACTAAGTGTAGACACTCTCCCTCTAGACACGTGCTTTCCCTTCACGGCCTGTGTATAATATAAACCCATTTAAAGGTCGTTAATATACATGACCGCGTTCTAACAAACCACAATGCTTAGCCTCAAAACACCAGTTCTTACCGAAATTCCAAAGACGTGGCTCGTGTATAGACCTCCGTGTAAACCTTCCAGCGTTCGAAGACACCGGCGTGTACGGACATATCTCGTTTCCTGGTATAAACAGTATACCGTATCACGCTATTGGATGCTGCCTTAATTGTCTGCGCCAATAGAAAACGAGTTCTCAAACCATTCCATCCACGTCACTGGTAACCATGGTGACCACTCTCCCGACTCTCAATAGGTCGCTGTTTCCAAAAATAACGTCGAAATCGTACCAGCCATATATTAATCAAAGAGTTGCTTAAGTCCCGTAATAATCCCGTGTTCTATTCTAGGTATTTATTAATAGAACATGAGTTTATATCGATAACTCAACCACCTAAATCAACTCCTCCATAAGCTTTAATTAAACGAATACGACACTACGCAATCTTTAGCTCCCACAGGTATAGGTTGCCAAGCAATAGAACGTAAATGTACGTGGTCATTCCGCCACGTGTTATTCAACATTTCAACAAACTTTATAAAATAAATACGCTGCTACGTTACGTCCAACTCTACGGATAACAACAAGCCTTGGCTACCTCAGGTCAGTACTTTCATTGAAGAAAAGAAAAATGAAAGGAAAAAGGGAAAAATAAATAAACGCATTATACAAGAGGTAAATAAAGGTGTGAAAAATAAATAAAAACACAGTCATGAACCAACATTATTGCATATATGTGTTATAATCAAATCGGGACATATAATTATTTTCATTCCAGACAAAGATATTAGTTTAGTCATTTCAAACACAGTGATTACTTTTTACAGAAAGCTACTTAATTCAATCCGGTCATTCAGTCCCCCGGGGGTCAGAGTACCCAACATTTTAATCCAAAATGATTCTCTCTGTAACAATTTTTTATGTTTGTCAATACCCTCTTTTAAAGACACTATTTCAAGAATGGTAAATCTCATTTGTGCTATAGTGTGTTTTTTGTCTAACCAATGTGTTGCTAATGGTGATGTTAGAGATTTATTTCGAATTCTACTTTTATGTTCTGAAATACGTATTTTCAGTTTACGCTCAGTCTTTCCAACATATAAAAGTCCACACGGACATTTGATTGTGTATATGACCTGATTATTGTTGCAATCTCCATCAAATTTCAGTTGAATAGTTTTTCCAGAATGGGGGTGACTAATTGTGTTTCCAACAATCACATTGTTGCAATGCACACAGTTTGTACATTTTTTCATGCCTTTAAAATCCTTCTTTTTCATGGTCTCAGGATGTTTGAGTAACTCTTTCAAGTTCTTGGAACGAGTATATGCAAACAAAGGTTTATCTGTGAAGCTGTTCTGAAAATCATTTTCTTGTTGAAGAAGCTCCCATCTCTGGTGTATGATGTTTTTGATTTTTTGTGAATTCACAGAAAATTTAGAAACAAATACATTGCGTTGTTGAGTTTCCTTATGTGTTTGTACTAATAAATCAGTACGATTCTTATCCATTGCTTTTCTTTGTGCTGCATCCAGAAGATCCATCGGATATCCTCTCTTTTTGTAATTTTCTTTATATTCATGGATATCATCAAGGCATTCATTTTGTTTGGTAACTATTCTTCTGATCCTCAAAAATTGAGAATAAGGAAGGTTCTTCAATAGATTCTGTGGGTGAAAACTTTGGAAAAGAAGCATACTATTCTTGTCAGTAGGTTTTCGATATAGGGACGTGTTAATCTGTGCTCCATCCAATTTGACCATTACATCCAGATATGCTATTTGGGATCTGCTGACTGTATGCGTTACTTGTATCCGTGGATTCCTTGAATTCAAAATGTCAATATTTTGTTGTAACTGAGTTTCTGTTCCAGTCCATATAACAAAGATATCGTCGATGTAACGACAAAAAAATTCAAGGTTTTCTGTCCATTCTTTGTGAGCGAAGACATGTTCGTGCTCAAACTTTGCCATAAAAGTATTAGCAAATACTGGAGCCCCAGTAAAGCCCATTGACGTTCCATTCAACTGCATATAAAATCTTTCCGACCATTGAAAATAGCTATTCTTTAGACAGAACTGTGTTAGTTCTAATAGGAACACTGGGTTAATTTCCATTTCAGGATGTTGAAGTAACATCCACTCTTCGGCTTCAAGACCTTCAGTGTGACCGATCGATGTGTATAGTGACACAACATCTATAGTACATAGAATGTACTCCCTTTCTGCATTCAATAACCTTTCCTGACATCACGCGCATCACTTTGGATTCTGTTTTTAAAAACCTGCACTGTTCGATAATTTTAATTTTTGCGTCATTGTAATTGCGCAGTGTACTCCGCCGCTGTTTAAATGTAAGCGCTGCTACTGCTGTCACCTGGAGACTAGACAGGCTTACCTGCATCTAAATTGTGCCCCCACAAGCCGCGTTTGCGAGACTGAGTTAGGGGTCCCTGGTCCTGGTGACTCGTCCGCCATCTTTGGTAGGTAGTGACGCTCTGAGACATTCTCAGGCGCCATATTGGTGGGGTTAGAGGCTCGAGCAGCCGGAAGTCCGCACTTGGAGAGCTTATAAAAGCTGCTCCTAGTCATTGTCCTTCAGACCTTTCCTGACATCACGCGCATCACTTTGGATTCTGTTTTTAAAAACCTGCACTGTTCGATAATTTTAATTTTTGCGTCATTGTAATTGCGCAGTGTACTCCGCCGCTGTTTAAATGTAAGCGCTGCTACTGCTGTCACCTGGAGACTAGACAGGCTTACCTGCATCTAAATTGTGCCCCCACAAGCCGCGTTTGCGAGACTGAGTTAGGGGTCCCTGGTCCTGGTGACTCGTCCGCCATCTTTGGTAGGTAGTGACGCTCTGAGACATTCTCAGGCGCCATATTGGTGGGGTTAGAGGCTCGAGCAGCCGGAAGTCCGCACTTGGAGAGCTTATAAAAGCTGCTCCTAGTCATTGTCCTTCAGACCTTTCCTGACATCACGCGCATCACTTTGGATTCTGTTTTTAAAAACCTGCACTGTTCGATAATTTTAATTTTTGCGTCATTGTAATTGCGCAGTGTACTCCGCCGCTGTTTAAATGTAAGCGCTGCTACTGCTGTCACCTGGAGACTAGACAGGCTTACCTGCATCTAAATTGTGCCCCCACAAGCCGCGTTTGCGAGACTGAGTTAGGGGTCCCTGGTCCTGGTGACTCGTCCGCCATCTTTGGTAGGTAGTGACGCTCTGAGACATTCTCAGGCGCCATATTGGTGGGGTTAGAGGCTCGAGCAGCCGGAAGTCCGCTCGGCGTAATACTATAATTAAGATGTGTAAGCAGACGCGCAGCGGATGCGTGCAGCGGAGGCGCCGTAGATGCGCCGGAGGTGCGCCAGAGGTAAGCCCGTTTGCGCCCGTTCGCGTCCCGGGCGCCTCTGGCGCTCCTGCCCCTGCATACTCATGCCCTGCTTCCACTGAGGATTTAGAGCCCGAGCCTTTCCTCACCCCGCTTAAGACGCTGTCTTGCGGCTTGGTGAATGCTCGCTCTTTGATAAAACATCATGCTGAGACCGCCTTATTAATTGAATCGTCACAGCTAGATATACTATTCGTGACTGAAACATGGGCCACGAAGGACTGTAACATGGAATTAGGTTGGGCGTGCCCGCCAGGCTATCTGATAAGACACACCCCCCGTATATCGGGCAGGGGTGGTGGGATAGGCTATATCTTTAGAGACTCTATATCCATGACCGAACTGGTGACCACGAAGGTAGCAGGTTTTGAGCTTATGGGTTTTTCCATCGCGGCTCAAGGAGGTACATTAGTAGCAGGTCTTTTATGCTACCGTCCGCCCTCTCTGCCTACGACAGCCCTTCAATCCTTAATTGATCTGATTTACGACCTCTCGAACTCGCATGCCAATTTTCTAGTACTGGGTGATTTCAACCTTTGGCCTTCTGGCCCGCATGATTTGGCCTTCCGAGAACTGTGTCAAGCATGTAGCAATATCCAGCTTGCTCAACTGGTTCAGGTACCCACCCATGATAAGGGACATATACTAGACTTGGTTTTTGCAGATAAGAACTTGGTTGTGGTAGAGAAGGTCGAGGCCCAGGGTTGGACCGATCATTCTATGATTGTCCTGTCCCTCCTTATGCCTGCCCCATGGAGACCTAGTAAATCGACCAGCAGGAAGCTGAATCGGCAATGGAGTCGTCTCCTTAGGGAACCGATTCGCCCTACACTCCTACCGGGAATCTTTCAGATGGAGGAGAATGTGGATAAGAGCTACGCCTCCCTCTGCCAGCATATTGTATTATCTCTTGATGACCTGGCCCCCTTACGTAAGGTAAGAGACAGGCCCAGGGGCCTAAACGCCTGGTTCAGCGAAGAACTAGGACACTCCAAACTCCGCTGTAAACAGGCGGAGCGTGTTTGGAGAAGAGGATATAGGGAGCAAGATAAGGCAGCTTATAAAGCAGCCTTGCACGAATACAAGGCCCAGTTAAGAGCCGCAAAAGCCAAGTTCTTGGAAGATACTTTGGCGAAGGCCTCTAATAAATCTCAGACCCTGTTTAGACTGGTTAAGACCTTGTCCGACCCACCCTGCATGGCGTCTACCATCCCGGCCTCACAGGCACTATGTGACTCGCTGGCTCTTGCTTTTGAGGAGAAAATCAGGACTATCCTGACTGGACTGAAAAATCCCGAACAATCTGTAATAACCGCAGTCTCTCCTCCGGACCTGTTTGACAACATGGACCCCATTTTGGCTCCTAACATGGAAGGGATGCCTCAGCTGTCCAGCTTTCCTGTCCCCTCGTTAGAGGAATTTGTTATCCTGGCAAGCAGTGTATCGTCAGGATCACCGCTGGATCCCATGCCTCACAAGATCTGGAAGGCCTTCCAAGATGAGCTCTTCCCTCCGCTGCATTCCATCTGCTGTCAATCATTGACTACAGCGTCAGTTCCAGACTGCTGGAAGTTGGCCATTGTAACACCTTTGTTGAAAAAGGCTTCTCTGGACCCTCTTTGTGCGGCCAACTATAGGCCAATCTCGCTATTACCATTTGCGATTAAAGTCCTTGAAAGATGGGTCACAAGAGCCTTATCCAACTTCCTAGAAACAAATCGGTGTCTGGATGCTGTACAATATGGCTTTAGGCCAGCGCACGGCACTGAGACAGCCTTGGTCACCGTGTTGGACGATCTGCGAATGCGAGTCGACAGGGGCAAGTCTGCATTTTTGGTGCTACTTGACATGTCGGCCGCGTTCGACACGGTAGACCATGAAGTTTTACTTGGCCGTCTTCAGAGCGCGGGAGTGTGTGGCCTGGCCCTAGACTGGCTCACGTCCTACTTAGACAACCGACAACAAGCCGTGGCATTACCACCTTTTCGATCAGCCACTAGGCCGGTGAAACAGGGAGTCCCTCAAGGATCGGCAATCAGCCCGATCCTATTTAATATATATCTCCGTCCCTTGATAGCACTGATAAAGTCATTCGGCATATCCGTTGTCAACTACGCCGATGACACTCAGTTGATTTTCTCACTTGAGGGCTCAGAGACTATTTCAAGGGATGTCTTTCACCGTTGTATGGCAGCCACAGCAGCATGGCTGCGAGCCAATGCGTTACAATTCAACGGATCGAAAACGGAGGTACTTCACTGCTCTTTGGACCGAACTCCCCGTACACTACCGGCCGATTTCTGGCCTATGTCCATTCCGGGATCGGTGGAGGCGTCAGAGTCAGCTCGCAACCTGGGAGTTCTATTCGAACCCAACTTGCAGCTTGATGCCTCCGTAAATAAAACGGCAGCAACATGCATGGGTCTGCTCCGTGCCTTACGGAAAATCTTGCCACTTCTTCCACAGGGCTCCAGAGCTGAGGTAGTGCGTAGTTCCATTCTCAGTAGGATTGACTACTGTAACGCACTACTTTTGGCTGCCCCGAAGACTCTGATCCTAAAGCTCCAAAGGATACAGAATATGGCCGCTAAATTGGCCTTGTCTCGACCACGGTCCGCCTCTTCATCGGTAGCCTTAGCCGATCTACATTGGCTTCCAGTCCAGCAGAGAATTGCGTTTAAGGCTCTCTGCCTTGTCTATAGGGCCCTGCATGGACTGGGACCAATACCTCTTCAGACCCTCTTCCTCTGGTATCAGGCAGCCAGACCTTTAAGATCATCCTCGGCGTTCTTGGTAAAAGTCCCTAAAATTAACAGAACGAGAATGGGTGGTCGCGCTTTCAGTTTTGCGGCTGCCACGATGTGGAACACCCTCCCCCTGGCATTAAGGAGCTGCCCTGATCTGCTTACCTTTAAAAAGAGCCTCAAAACCTATCTGTTTCCCAGAGTAATGTAGCTGTTTTAATAGATGCATGGTTCGGTCTCAGCGCCAGGATACCCTTGGGGGTGACAGTTGCGCTTAATAAGCAATAAATACATACATACATACATACATTTAATAGATGCCAACTTCACTAGAAAATCAGTTGTATCTTGTATATATGTATGCCACTTCTGAATAAATGGTTGTAAGAAAAAATCAATTACTCGCCCAGCTGGTTCAAAAATAGAATTACAGCCAGCCACAATAGGTCGAAATGGTGGGTCTTCCAATGACTTGTGCACTTTAGGCAACATGTAGATCTTAGGTCTGTTTGGATTTTGTGTCATGAGAAAATTTGCCATATTCGGTGTAATCCAGTCTTCATCTACTGCTTTATTTATCAAAGCTTGCAATATCTTTTTTATCTCATTCGTTGGGTCTTGTTGTAACAGCAGGTAGGTGTTAGTATCATTAATGTGTTCTTCTACTTTCCTTTGATAGTACTCAGTGTCCATCAGTACCAATGCACCCCCTTTATCCGCTTTTTGAAATGTTAACTCGGTGTTCTTGGATAATTGAATCAGGATGCTTTTCTCCAATCTGTTTAAATTGTTCGGTGTTTTCCTGTTATGTTTGTAGTTCAATTTTTTTAAATCCTTCATTACCAATGTCTCAAAGAGATCCAGTGTCTTGTGTGAAACAGGTGCTTCAAATGTGCTTTTTGGTCTGAAGATTTCTACCTTTTTCTCTCCTTGGTTTTCATTAGTAGAAACCACATTATCAAAAAAGTTCCTTAATTTTAAATTCCTCATGAACTTGTAGAAGGCTATCTCATCTTCAAATTTCGAGCCCATGTAGGTAGGGACGAATGTTATGCCCTTGTTAAGGATTCTCTCCTCGTGGATGGTTAAAGGATGTTTAGAAATATTTATGATGAGGGTTTCCCCTGGCTCCGTAGTCCCTTTTTCAATTGTTTTTCTTTTTCTTTGTCCTCTCCTTGTTTTTTTGTGGTTTGGTCTTGTTCCGGTGGTCGATCTATTTCCACAACCTCGGTTAAAAAAGAGACCTGCGGACTTGAGGTACTGGCTTTATCTGTTTGGGTTATGCTTAATGCATGTGTTGTCTTTATCGGTGGACGTGATGCATCTATATCTCGATCTGTGGCTAGGCTTTCCTCTGAAGAAGTTGTAGTTGTGGTTGGTCGTCGGGTAAAGCGTCTTTGGGCATACACCTCTGCCCAGGTGTATGCCTCATTCAACTTATAATCGATTGTATCTCGCTTAAACTTCCTCAATTTTGTCTCCTGCAGTTCTTTTCCATATTCATCCAGTTTAATATTCAAATCGCTCAAGAATCTGCCAAGTTCATCCTCAGTCATTCGTTCAGATAGATCAGACCTGATGGTTAAAATCTCAGTTTTAAGTTCATCTATTGTTTTTGCTAACTCTTCGATAATGAGAAGAATCAAATCCAACGAACATTTATTCAGTATTTGATACCATTTTTCCATGAATTGTGGATTGTTTTTTAGACGATATAGCATGGGTTTAATTGATAATCTGAGTCCCCTCGGGATTCGTTTGACCTTATGGTATTGAACCAAAGTTGATGCATGTAATCTCTGATTGAGTTCGCGTTTAGATGCAAATTCCAATTGTTTTAATTGATGACCTATAGATGCACTATGCGCCTGTAAATTGGTGACTTCACTGATTAAACCATATACTTCTGTTGCTTGTTCTGTTGTATATCCTCTTGTAGTTGCCCTATTTTCTGTTAATGATGCTATTGATTCAAAAGACATCTTGATTCTACAGTGGGTGCTCTGGTGCTATAGTGGGTAACGTGAAAGAAGTTGAACTGTTGTGTACCGAGCACACCTAATTAATGAAAAAACTTTAACTTTTTATTTCGATCTGTGTGCTGTAACTGAAAGAGTATACCCTAATACTCTACTCATAGCATGGAAAATTTGGCTGGCCAACACACTGTTGACGCAGACTCAGCTACGCACAACCTTAATACAATGTAACGATCAAACTGCACTTAGAACATAGTCTTCATATTTTTAATTCATATGTATCTTGACATTAATTCAAATTTTTCAAAAGTATTATGTGTACATATAGTCATTACAATATTTACAAACAGATTCATAGCAATATGTACAATGTAGAACATTAGTTTCTTTGGTGTACATCATATTTCGCCCAATGCATTTCGGGACAAAAGTAGGGTCCCTTCGTCAGGGGCAATGCTGTAAAATAACATATACAGACGCATAAGTACAGTTGTATGGTTGTATGTATAAGATTAAGTTTCATGGTTCATCACGCTTTTAAAATAACCAAACTCTACTCCATGCTATGAGTAGAGTATTAGGGTATACTCTTTCAGTTACAGCACACAGATCGAAATAAAAAGTTAAAGTTTTTCATTAATTAGGTGTGCTCGGTACACAACAGTTCAACTGTATTATTGAAAAGGCATCACGTAGGGTCTTCTTCTGGACAAAAAAGAGAACCACATTGGACAGCCAGGATGTTTCAATATAGAAAACTTCTCCAATCCTGGATGGAGTCAACAATGGAATTTATATCTGGTCATCGGGGACGCATCATCGTCGTGACTGGTCTAAGATCCAAAGTTAGGGTAGGCAGGGACCTTACTGACAAATCGATCGCTCATAAGTAATACAGATTATACAATTTTGCAAAGTGTTGATATCCAGGATTACATAGGGTTAATCAAAGATGGATTATTGTAATGGCTGGTAAAATGTCGGCGTGCTCCTGAGGTCAGTAAGGTCCTCTAACTTTGGATTTTAGACCAGCCATGACGATGATGCGTCCCTGATGACCAGATATAAATTCCATTAAATTTTACTGATGTCACAGAGATATTGTATGTGAACACATGATTTGCACTTTCTACAATTTCCATCATGATAAAGTCATGGCCAACATGACAGATTCCTATCCATAGGTAAGACACCTACTCACACATGTTGCCAAGCACTGCTAGCAATGACATATGCATGTGCATAGCATTACCTGAGCACACATGCTAACTCCCACACAGTAAATCATGACGTAGACCTGTATGTAGCAAACAATGACATTTATTGTCAATAGAAACTAAAAATATTTATAAAACTACGCACACTATACTAACTTTTCTAACCTGACCTCCAATATCTTATCCTACATTCTATCTAAAACTACCTTAACTTAGCTTACCTTACTCTTTACATTTAGCACGACATGATAAACATTAACCCCCCTCACCCCTTTAAGACATGTCTTCACACAAGGGTTACAGAACCACACCTAAACTTCACCTACCCAAACATAGAATCCTAAACAATTAAATATTGGTTTGTGTTTTTTATTATTTTATATATATATATATATATATAGCTGCGGACATGTTAGCGTGTAGCCAGTGACACGCAGAGGGGGCCCTTCCAGAAGTGTTCTTCCAGGAGTGTTTAGGGTTCAGTGGCTTAACCCGGAACACCCCGCAACCCGATGGAGGCAGACGGTTTGCTGCCAGCTGACAGTACGTGACACACACGGAGAGACGAAGTTACTTTAACGGCATCTCCAAGCCTTACCAACAGAGGGACTGCGAGGTTGGAAGTGCAGGGCCCAGGAATCACTGGACACAGCGTTACAGACTCAAGCTGGCCACTCTCCATACACAGACACTCACTTTGAGAAAGACAAAACCCAGCTGTGTGGGAGCATTCGTCCATGCCGAGAACAAACTGCATGATGGGATCTGCAGTCCTTACCATGAACTGGCCGAGTGCTCCGTAACGAGATGTGGTGCAGGTGAGCCCCGCGCTACTTCAGAGGGAGGGGCATAACAAATATAAGGACACTGTGAGACTGCAACAACGGAGGCATCTGATGAGGCTATCGCCGAAACGCGTCATGCCAATAATTATTTAATATTCCCTGGAAGCCCTGCCGTGTCCCCTCATCTTTTTCAACTGAGAAGGATAGCTGCGGACATGGTAGCGTGTAGCCAGTGACACGCAGAGGGGGCCCTTCCAGAAGTGTTCTTCCAGGAGTGTTTAGGGTTCAGTGGCTTAACCCGGACCACCCCGCAACCCGATGGAGGCAGATGGTTTGCTGCCAGCTGACAGTCCGTGACACACACGGAGAGACAAAGTTACTTTAACGGCGTCTCCAAGCCTTACCAACAGAGGGACTGCGAGGTTGGAAGTGCAGGGCCCAGGAATCACCGGACACAGCGTTACAGACTCAAGCTGACCACTTTCTATACAGAGACACTCACTTTGCGAAAGACAAAACCCAGCTGTGTGGGAGCATACGTCCATGCCGAGAACAAACTGCATGATGGGATCTGCAGTCCTTACCATGAACTGGCCGAGTGCTCCGTAACGAGATGTGGTGCAGGTGAGCCACGCGCTACTTCAGAGGGAGGGGCATAACGAATATAAGGACACTGTGAGACTGCAACAACGGAGGCATCTGATGAGGCTACCGCCGAAACGCGTCATGCCAATAATTATTTAAGATTCCCTGGAAGCCCGGCCGTGTCCCCTCATCTTTTTCAACTGAGAAAGATAGCTGCGGACTGTTAGACCCGGGACCCCGGGCTGGCCAAGGCTCACGCCAAAGTCAGTCAGAGACCACCATGTCCCTGTAGGTAACGTGACGCGAGCAGCAAGGCTGATCTCGGAGGCGATGTGTAAAGCGTTTGCGCGCGCACCCAGCAACAACACCCAAGGCCCACCACAAAGGAAACTCCACACAAGGTTATATAAAAAATTGCCTTTGTATTATAGTAAAAACACATTAGATAACACACATACTTTACAATGTGCCAACAGGCACGGGCAGAATTTACAAGGGATTATGTACAGGACAGGGCCACATGGACCACTGTCAGGGGTAGGCACTTGTTAGACATAATACTTGTAGGTATAACACTTAGCACATAAA
Organism: Lissotriton vulgaris; assembly: GCF_964263255.1. Lineage (NCBI taxonomy): Eukaryota > Metazoa > Chordata > Amphibia > Caudata > Salamandridae > Lissotriton > Lissotriton vulgaris. The sequence goes on along the minus strand of NC_141698.1, from coordinate 648,094,836 downwards.
CATATAATGACTGTAGCACAAAAATAGTAAATGCAGCACACAACCAGTAATCACTGGTAAGGGTAAATACCTCCTACACAACCCTAAACACTGTAGGAAAATCACGCAGGGAACTAGTACCTTATCATCATCAGGACCTATAGAAGGAAAACCATCACCTAAGCAGGTCACTTTTAGCAAAGGGAAGGAAACCTAAACAATCACCTAAGCAGGTCACATTTAGCAAAGGTAATAAAACATGAACAATCCTCTAAGCAGGTCACTTTTAGCAAAGGAGATAAAACATAAAACACCTAAGCAGGTCACTTTTAGCAAAGCTAATAAACATAAAACAATCCTCTAAGCAGGTCACTTTTAGCAAAGGTGATAAAACAGAGAACACATTGCACATGAGGCATTAAAACCCATTCAGAGGTGCAGGTAGAACATTTACGCAGGAATCACATAAACAAGTAAATTACAATGCGCAGGGTGCATGTAGCACAACACTAGAATTGTCCCCCAGGCCAACTGGCCTCGCAAGGGCTGAAACGCCCTGAGTCCAAATGTCAGGGTAGCTGCGCAGGCAGCAGAGAACACAAGCCTAAACGTAGCAATGTCCACTAAGTGCTGGACAGTTGTAAGTACAGATGATGCCAACGTTGGAGCCTCGTGGGCTCAAGAACAAGGGTGAGGGCAAGTACTGCCTGGGAGCCTCGGGGCTCTAACCAACTAACTGTGCCCCCAAGAGCCTCTCCGGGCTCGCAAGGCAAATAGGCAGGCACTAAAGAGCTTCAGCGCTCTAAACAATAATGTGGGCTGTGAGCCTCTCTCAGGGCTCAAAGAACAAGGGTGCCGGCACTTGAGCCTCTCTGGGCTCGCAAAGCAAGGGAATGCCCCCAGAGCCTCTTAGGCTCGAAAATCAATGTAGGGCGGGAGCCTCTCGTGGCTCGAAATACACAATTTGCCCCCAGGAGCCTCAGGGCTCCCCAAACACAGATGCGGGGTTGTTGGAGTCCTTCGTGGACTCGGACTACACTTGGGTCCGTTGGAGCGGCCCGCTGCCTTTCGGGCCGCTCTTTCACCTAGGACGCCGGGAGCCTTTCGGGGCTCAAAGAAACAATGGGGACTGGCCTCGAGCCTCTCTGGGCTCGAACATGTGATGTGCCCCTTCTCTCCTGCGGAGCGGCCCGCTGCCAACCCGGGCCGCTCTGGACACTATGACGCTGCCTTGCACTCACCGGGACGGCGGGGACTCTCTGACACTGCTCCTCTCCTTCGCCGGGACAGCAGTGCGGCACCAGCGGGGCCCTCAGGCAGACTGGGGCTCTCCCTCTCGTCTCGCTGCGGCGCAGAGGGCGGGACTTCTGGTTGGCCTCCTGGGGCCGCACTGCAATTGGCCGGTCGGCCCAACACTTCCGGGTCGCCGCGGGCCGCTCGGCGGCTCGTTTCAGGCAGGCAGGCGGGGTCTCATTATCCGAGGAGTGGGCTCCCTCGTGATAAATCAAAATCCAAGAACGGGGCAATGCCGGGTGGGCACCGGCTTTCAAAATAGCAATAAATCGAGGTGGGCACTCGTAAATCAAATAGCGAGCACCGCAAAGTCAGCAAATGCCGGGTGGGCACCGGCTGGACAACCAGAGTGCTCCCAAGCGCTCTCGAGGCAAGGTCAAGTGCTCCCAGCGCTAGGAATCAAAAATAAAGTGTTTTCAAGCGCTAAAGGCAAGAAAAAGCGCTCCCAAGCGCTTAGGGGCAAAAGCAAAAGCTCCAGCAGGGTCTGGAAGCAGGCAGGGGGCAAGGCTGGGCCCGGAGCCAGCTCACTGGGTCTCCAGGCAGGGAGACAATCCAAGTGGCGGTCCTCCTGGCCCCAGCAACAGCAGCAGCCCCCTCTCGCAAGGATCGAAAAGCAGAACAAATTGTATGGGGTCACAGCCCCTTCTTATACTGTAAATTCCTTTGTCTGTAGGTGCAGGGTGGGGGAGAAACCAGTCACAGCTGGTTTTGAAGCACCCTTGATAGCCTAACCACCCATTTCATTGACTAGCAGGGCTAGGGTCATCAGTCGCACCACAGGGGGTGGAGCCAGCATTGTGTGGGGAAAGTCCAGCCCCATCAGGAACCAGGTGCACTCCTCCCCAGCCATCAACATGCTAATCTCACACTCACCACCGGGCAGACCCATCCAGCCTTCCTGGAGCCAGGCTCACCAGCCAGCTCCAGCCAGTCACACACCAGGCATATTTTATACCAATATGCCAACTCCTAGAAGTGTTACTTCCGCACTAGACACACTCATGCCACATTCATCATTGCGAAGCATTCATTCTCACGAGTTCGCACATACCAAATTCGAGTCTGCACGCATCAGGAACTACCAGGGACCCCATGCATTCCTATGGGAGCAGGCCAGCCTAACTACATGCACGCACTTTTCTCTGGGACACAAGGAAAAAGTGCCCAGAGACCCAAAAATCAACAACACAGATCACAGATTAAAAGCAAAAAGATTAGAGGTGAGCCTGCCAGAAGGGCCAAGTCCAACACAGACATATATATCTGAATTACTATGACAGTGATGATTGCAATTTAGTTTTTAAACGACTGGGAACATTGCGATAAGGTTCTGCTATTTTTTATGATGCTGTGATTACCTTGTACATAGTGTAATTAGTCTGCATATAAATGAGATGTACATATATGAAATTTTTGAATTTTTTGGTGTTTAACTAGGTGTAAATATATGAAACTATTCATATGTATTATAAATGAAATTAGGATTAATCTAGAAATTCACTAATGATTATTTATTAGTTGAACTTTACGGGCACTATGCCCTTCATTGTCGTTTTTAAATGTGCAGTATTTCGTCACTGCCTATGTATGAAATGACACCAGCTGAATCCATTTGAATATTTGCACTATAAATGCCTTTGTTTGTGTTTATGACACGTCATGTGATCAAGCCTCGTTGGTGGAGGTGAAACGCGTCATGGCGGATTGCAGGCTAAGAACTTTTCACAAATAAATCACTGAAAACGGCACGTATCTGGTGGTTCTGCTCTCTCGTTATTCTGGGTGAAGCGGCTGTGAATGGCGATTCTCTTAATCTAATAGTAGCTGGGAGCTTCCTGGTTACGAGCGGACCCCCTCTCCGACGTTTGGGCGATAGCACGGCAGGAAGCTGTGATTCTGTGAACCGGAATCTAAACCTGACTCTGGTAGGAGGAAGCCGTGGATGCCACTGCGAGTAAGCACACATCTGTCTGGAACTGAAGGAGCCGATACCACCGAAGCAGGATTGAGGTGTGGGGCAGCCCTATCCGGGTAAGACAGCAAACGCATAGCGCAGTGTGCCTGGTGGGAGTGTGGAAAGCCTCAAACACGCAACCCGCCGGTGTTTTCAGTGAGTCGCATTTAAAATAGCCATAACAAGCAATGTCCGCCGCCGTGTTGAGACACAGGGAGCAGGCTGCTGAATCGGTCTTCAAAACCCCGGCTGGGGGAGACTCTGCCTCTATCACTCAACAACCCGACAAGGGGAACGCAAACCCAACAATTAGGGATTTGTTCCGTAAATTGGAGAAGCTCACCAAGAAGGAACAGGCAAAATGGTGGGAAAACAAATCCCTTTCACGATACCTTGAAGTGGGACGGGTCCCCAGGGGTCTCCGCATAACACTTGCACCGAGTTACGACAGTCCGGACCCACTCATCCTAGAGTGGGCTGCGGCGAATCTGGAATCCTCAGCAAAACTAATGAGGATTTTAGTTAAATATGCGGAGAGCGATAGAGTCAAACTACAAACTGAAATTGAGATTTTGGAAGTGGAATTGGCAAAAGTCGATATCGATGATAACATCAAAAAAATGAGGGAGGACATGGATATGCGACTGGCTAAGGAGGAAGACATTATCAAAAAGTGAAAGGCCTTTACATTTGAGTGAGATAGACTGGATTATTTGAATGAACACATTTTCACCTTTGCCCGCAGATATGACGGAATCAAGGCACGGATTGGCAAAATGGGGCAGAAGCCACGAGAAGTAGCATCTACATCTGCCTCCTCAACTGACTTGAGCTCAGCGGCAGAGAGTGAAACAGAGGGAGGTCCCTCAAAAGTCCAGGGATTGGGGTTTACAAAACTTACCCCTGCACAGGAGGTGAGTTGCCTGTGCGAAAATCGAAGGGACACTCTGAGATCAAGTACGCATCCAAAAGCCTTTCTAGGAAACAAAGGGCAAACCACAAATGGCTCGAGCGTCGGAAATGCCACAAGAGTAGGTGGAGAGAAAAAAAGCAATCGGGGCAAGTGGAACAAAAAACGGGGACAGACGCAAGCGCCCGCTCAATAATTAACCTGACTGATGTTTTCTTAACACCTAAGGAGATTGCCATCCTATCCCTGGGACTATCATACTGCCCACCTAGGGATTTCAACTACGCAAACACGAGGATGGACGCTTTCAGATATGTCAGGAAATTAAAACTCAGTAAATTCCACCGCCTACAACCTTACAAAAAGCCTAAAACTGCGGCAGTACAAAGCCCCTTTTTACTAACTGCAGGGGAAGGACCTGCATTTCAGGAAATCTGGGTCTTACAACGTGAAAGCCTGGATACAAATTTGGGGGTGGATAGTACTGCAACATGTGGTACCGGGATCAGTACCACACCATTCCAAGCTAGGTCCACCTTCTTGCCGGTGCTAACCCATGATAACTTGGATGTCTATCATGAACTCATCATAGAGGATTTGAAAAAGTTATACACTGCCTCCAACAAAAAACAATTGGCCATCAACAGACAGAATCAAGGCTATAACAACTTGGTCAGTAAACTCAAAGCCGACAACAAAATAATAGTAAAACAAGCCGACAAATGGGGAAACATCGTCCTTTGGAAATGAGAAGAATACATAAAAGAGGCTGAGCGGCAATTGGGGGACACGAATTGCTACAGAAAAAGCAACTTTTCAATAATAAAGACAGCATGGAATGACCAAAATTCAAAGTTGATGGCATGGCGTAGCAGTGGCTTAATTTCCTTTGATGAATTTCGATATCTGAAAAAGGACCATCCGGTCATCCCCACCTTCTACCTTTTACCCAAGGTGCATAAGGATGCCTCAATGCCACCAGGGAGGCCAATTATTTCGGCTATAGACAGTTCCACTGAAAATGTCTCTCGATATATTGACTATTTTTTACAGGAGTGGGTGAAGAAACTGGATTCCTATGTGAAGGACACTACTGAATTTATTTGTAAATTGGCCACAGTAGACTGGAGTGATGATTTTCTCCTAATGACTTTGGATGTGACCTCACTTTATACGTCTATTAAACACTGTGACGGTGTTAAGGCAGTGGAACATTACCTTGATAAGCGCCCCATGGAATGTGTACAACATAACAAAATGATTGTTGGTATGTTAAGGCGTTGCCTAAAACAGAACTTTTTTACATTTAACAATCAGATATATTAACAGATGAGAGGGGTGGCTATGGGGGCTTGCTTCTCCCCCAGCTTTGCATGTTTGCACATGGGGCTGTGGGAGGAGCGGGGTCTTCTGAGGAAGCCACTGATTTTGTAAGGGAATTAAATGTTAACAATCTGAACTTACAATTCACCTCACAGATTCACAAAGAGACTGTGAATTTTTTAGACGTGGAGGTCTACATCAAAGATAACACATTAGAAACAAAACTACATAGAAAAGCAACCGCAGGGAATACGTTGCTTCATGCAACAAGCCAGCATCCGCAACACCTTATCCGCAGTATCCCCTATGGGGAGATGCTTAGGTTGCGGAGAATATGCAGTTCGGACGCTGAATGTGATCTAGCACAACGAGAGAGCAAAATAAGGTTCCTCAACAGGGGGATAGCAATGAAATACTAGATGGGGCCATCAAACGCACTAAAAAAATCTCGAGGGAACAAGCCCTAGTACCCAAAATAAGATCTGACAAAACGGGGAGTGACAATGAGCAAATACAAGCCAGAGCCATTGTCACTTATAGTAATCAACATTCAGCAATTAGGAAAATCTTCAATAGAAACTGGAACCTGGTCAAGGGGGACCCGGTAATAGGGGGTCTGGTATCTGACAAACCAAACCTCACGTTTTGTAGATCCCCCACCATGGCCAATGCTCTGGTAAGCAGTAGTCTCGGAACTTCCAAATCTTGGATGGATCGCATTACAGGTTTTAAGAAGTGCCAATCATGTAAGGCCTGTCGCCATGGAATAAATAAGACCCATATTTCCAGTCCTTTCCTTGAGAAGCCAATTGCCATTAATAAGAGACTCACATGTAAGACCGAATATGTGGTCTATGTCTTGCAATGCCCTTGTGGGCAGCACACGTTTGCCCGCCCACAAACGCATATTGCAACACCTCAGGGCAATATCGGGAAAGAATCAGACTTACCTAGTGGCGAGGCACTTCGAATCTGTCCATAACAGTGACTCCAGCAGTCTCCAATACTTTCTCGTCGATTCCATTCTACCTCTTAAGAGAGGTGGTAACAGGGACGCTAAGTTGCGCCTGTTAGAGACGAGATATATTTTCGAGCTCAACAGTAAAAACCCTGGAGGACTGAATGCCAGTGAGGATATGTACACCTGCCTCTAATTTCCTTGAGCTTACCCCTGTAGATTACAAGTCAAAAGAAGAATATGTAAACAAGAGAACCTCCGAAGGGAGTTATTCGTGATCAGATTCGGCAACCTGTTAAATTCTGTAGAAAGGTTTTTATGTAGCACTTGCACTTTTAGTAAATACACTTTAAACATCTGCAGTACCCCAAGGAGGGCATTATAGGGAGAACTGTGAATTTGGATTTCAGTACTTGTTTGGTAGGATTTTATCTTCACCCACTTGGGTTGAATGTCTATGACAGTGATGATTGCAATTTAGTTTTTAAACGACTGGCAACATTGCCATAAGGTTCTGCTATTTTTTATGATGCTGTGTTTACATTGTACATAGTGTAATTAGTCTGCATATAAATAAGATGTACATATATGAAATTTAGAATTTTTAGGTTTTTAACTAGGTGTAAATATATGAAATTATTCATATGTATTATAAATGAAATTAGGATTAATCTAGAAATTCACTAATGATTATTTATTAGTTGAACTTTACGGGCACTATGCCCTTCATTGTCGTTTTTAAACGTGCAGTATTTCGTCACTGTCTATGTATGAAATGACACCAGCTGAATCCATTTGAATATTTGCACTATAAATGCCTTTGTTTGTGTTAATGACACGTCATGTGATCAAGCCTCGTTGGTGGAGGCGAAAAGCGTCATGGCGGATTGCAAGCTAAGAACTTTGCACAAATAAATCAATGAAAACGGCACTCATCTGTTGGTTTTGCTCTCTCGTTATTCTGGTGAAGCAGCTGTGAATGGCGATTCTCTTAACATATATATATATATATATATATATATATATATATATATATATATATATTTTTTTTTTTTTTTGTATACATACGAGACATCAACCTCCCACTCCAAAAAACACAAAAAGTACTCCTAACTACTAAATATCTAAACCACCCCTAAAAAACCCTACACACACTATCCCTACACTATCACTATGACTATGCTAACCTAAACTAATCTATAAAAACATTATGTACAAATTAAAACAATATAAACATGGGAAATGGCAGAAAGGGTCCCTATGTCTATGGTCTCCTGTGTCTGGATGCTGACTGCTTGATCTCTTAGAACATGGCCAACGCCTGGTCCATTTTGTTCTTCAATACAGTCCCTCATAACTTCAGGTCAGGTATGTCCTTTTTAATGTCTATTTCAAATGAGCTAGACCCTGCTGTGGCCTGAAGTGTGGGTCCAGGTGTTTGCAATGGCACATTGGTGGAGGTACTGGGTACCGGTTTCTGGAAGGTACCTGTACCAGATTGTCTTTTTCTGCCAGAGTTCCCCTTGTCAAGGGAAGGTGGTCCCAGCAGAAAGCTTTGCCGCTTGCCCTGATCCTTGTCCTCCTTGTACCTCCTCTTCATGGCTCTGTGTGCCTTTGCAACACGTCAGAGGTGGTGGTAGCGCTCCTTACGTTTACCTTGTTGCCTCAGCTGCTCTGGGGTCATGTTATCTGTTGAAGCATTGAGGTTAACTGTCAGTCAAAGGGTGACTAGGAACAGGTATCATCATCATGAAACATTATTTACACAACATCAGAGATAGCAGACCCTACAGCCTAAAGTCTTCTTGCAGCTTAGAGTGAGTATTCACATGCCTATTATCTATCATATGGGGTGTGCTATGCCCTAATTACAAAGGCAGGCAAATTGTTGCACAATGCAATTGCAATATCATTGGCACAACTAGGTATGACCATGTCAGTACTGAGTATGCTTGGAAACAATGCTCTTTGGTACCGATGGAATGGTACACATGTCACTTTGACTGTATATCAGTGTGCCTTCTGCATCCTGCAATGGCCTTTATGCTGTGGGCATTTGCCACAGTAAGATGTACAATGTCTGAAAAGTACATGTATTGTCTCACAACATAGTGTAACTGATATGCCGAGGACTAAGCATGGGCGAATTTTGCGAATTCGCGATCCGCGAATTAGCGGATTTGCAAATTCGCAATCCGCAAGATTCGCGAATTCGTGGATTTTTGTTTGCGAGTTCCCGGGGCACTGTGCGTGTTCGCGGGTGTTTGCGGTGCACTTTGCGTGTTTGCGGGTTTTTTTTTTTGCCTGGTTAATCACTGCCACCCTCTTGTTTTTTATGTGCCCTTCTGCCCTCTGCCCCACTCATTTTTTATCCCCTTCTGCCCTCTGTCCCACTTTTGTGCCCTTCTGCCCTCAGCCCCACTTAGAATGGCGCCGGCAAGCTGCCAGCGCCATTCTAAAATAGCTACAAAGAGCTTCAACAGGAAGCTCTAATAGATAAAGTAAAGCAGGTGCTCGAGTTGGAGGTCAAATTAAGTTACTCAATCATTAATCACCCCAAGTTTGGGGTGATTAATGATTGTGTAACTGAATTTGACCTTCAACTCGAGCACCTGCTTTACTTTATCTATTAGAGCTTCCTGTTGAAGCTGACTTTTGTAACTATTTTAGAATGGCTCTGGCAGCTTGCTGGTGCCATTCTAAAAGAGTTACAAAAGTCAGCTTGAACTTTTGACCCAATCCGTTCCGCTCGCAGATTTTGCGGGAAATTCGCGAATCTCGCGGATTGCAAATTTACCGAAAATCCGCAAAATCCGCGAGCGGAACGGATTTTCCACCCATGCTTACCGAGGACCCATATCAGGACACATTGATACCCATATAGAACACTTGGCAGGTACATGTATTGTCTCACAACATTGTGTAACTGATATGCCGAGGACCCATATCAGGACACATTGCTAACAATATAGAAGACTTGGCAGGTATGACATATAAAAATGGACACAAGATAAGTACCTCACATCACCTAGAGGCATATGAAACCTCTTTTGTTTGAACTGTAGTAAGTCCATGGTGGACCATGTCACCCCTCATTACATGCTCCCAATATCATAGCATGTGCAACTGATATGCTTTCTGTATTCTTTACAACAACATCTATGTTCAGATGTGTATCCACTACCACATATATTTGTATTGTCTGCCACTGGGCTCATGGCTCTCCTATCAAGCTACCATCATGTGGTCCATCCCAGATTGGCAAAGTGTTCTCCTTGACAGAAGTCAGAGGCTGATAGACATGCAAAACTTAATGTCAACTGTTCCAGACCTATTTATCTCCTTCCAAAAGTTCATTTGTGAGAGGGATGCACATTGAATCTGGCAAGTCACACAACATCTGACATTATACTCAATCCTGGTACAACAAAATTAGCGTTGATGAAGGGACTCACTGATGAAGTTTGAATCCTTGAAGTTCTCCCCCTCACCACACATGTATGATGGAGGTCCAGCTACAAGACATAACATGTAAATCACATCAGTAAACTTACAACACATATTTGATATGTAACAGACCCACAGTACATATGCATGGCTATTGGCTATGTAACCCTTCAGGTTGTAAGTGATAAAATGACACAGTTGGCATACCCGAATGATACACATTAGTAAGACCGGCTGAAGTGAACATACATACGAAGAGCCAAAACATGCACCTGTTGGTCAGTTTTCAGAACCAGGTCATGAACCTCATCACTACCAAATTTCACTATGGTAGCTGACTTTGATGATGCTCTACCCCTACATAATTCATATACCATACTCAGCAAGGTATTCAATGCTGACACCAGGATATGAGTATTTGTTCCCTGAATTTGGTGAGTTTTTTTACCTGTCAGTGCTGCTGAGTGCATGATATTGTTCACATATGTTCCATGCACCCCTACATTTAAATTGCATAATTGAACAATAGCATTTATGGTATAGGTTGAGATGAGTCTCATTCAGGCTTGCATACCCTTCCGTACCATGTGAGTGGGCTACCATCTGAAATACAAAGGGCCTCTCATACTAGAGGCATGTACTATGTGAGTCTCATATGTTAGGACAGCTCCAGAGGTACTGGTCTCAAAAACACCTCCATGAGGCCATGCAAAGGCAGCATGTGGGATTTGCTATGCATTCAAAGGTGTGTAGTCAGTCGAACCAGTGCAAAGCACAGTGTAGCCATAGTGGACATCAAGGAACCATACCATTTGCATACGAAATGCTGTTCACGACCAGTGGTATGTGTATTGCCACATTCAGAGGTTAACAAGCCATGGTGGCAGGCCTCATTAATTCTTGACAACTCAGGGGAGGTATGCCAAGAACGATCATTGGCACATCACTATGACACTTATTTACAAGGCCCTTGCGCTGCCGGTGCATGACTTTTGACAATGTAAGAAATGACATATCAGTAGTGCAAGGGACTTGTAAATACGCCCCCTTATGTGAGGCATATGTTCTGTAATGGCCAATTTCAACTGTACCTGACAAATGCCTGAAATAAGCAGCTCTGGAGCAGATCTGCACTACCTGGTCTGTCATCATATGATTTGTCGGGATGGGCTATGGAAATGTACATCAGCTCAGTGCTTCCCTGGGCCTCATTTGTATCACCTACAGGGACATGAATACTTATGTGGCCCGCACAGTGTCCTATGGCACTGGTGCACAGACCATGCCATCACTATAGCCCCAACGTTTCTGGCTTTAACATGGGGGCATGGCAAAATTGAGCCAAAAGTCATGTGAGCTATACTTAATGTTACCACAAATCATTAATGGGTACATGGGTAACATAGGATAGCAGACAAATCTAGAGTACTTACCAATTACTCCAACAACTTCTAGTCTAAGCCAACATATCCAGGAGGTCTGACGCCTTTCCGACCACATCGGCCCACCGATGTTTTAGTTGGTGGATGTCATGGTTCACTCCGTACATCCTCTGCATCTGTTGACGTATGGACACCCACCTTTGTTTTCAGACCTTCAGGGGATAGCACTGTATGACACAACTCCCAATTTCTAGCATGGCAGGCAGGTAAGATGTAACCTCACCAGCCATAGGAAGCTTCCAAACTCCTGCTCATTCATGGGGTGACAATGACTATTCCCGGCATGATCCCATCCAAAATAATTGCACCCAAACACAACAAAAAAATGTAAAAACTACTTTTAGAATTAAAGGAAGGAGCAGTGGAAGTGGTAAGAGGTGCTACTGGGGTAGAGAGTCCTCCAGGGGGGCTGCCAGTGAATGAAAGTGAGATTCTTAGGACCATGAGTGACTTAAGGAAGGAAGTAATCCTATTAAAATTGGTTGTTCTCAGCCTCACTGAGCAGGTCAAACTCCTAACAGCTGGAGGAGTCTTATTTGTCCAGTCCCCAAAAATGGCAATTGATAAGCAACCAAATCAAAAAACAAGAGTTGCTACTCGCCCAATGATTCCCACCCGAGCACACTGTCCGCAGTCCCTAAATACTGTCCCTAGGGAATGGCCTTTGCCAGTGTACACGCGCATAGATGCGATGAGTACACAAAAAGGTGGGTGGCCAGCTGTAAACCAACATCACAATCAGCATGGCCGGCGTATGAGCCATTAATTGTTCCCTTAACTTTCTAACTTAACTACTCCCTTGATCCCCTACAAGCACTTGTATGGGCAGATTCAATTACCCCCTGAGTACATATTTATGAAAATCTCTCCTAAAGTCATTTCTCCCGCTAAATACGAAGGTGAGGACTCCCTGATTAACAAGGCTATCAACTGGATCCGACATGTGCGGGGTTGTCGCTCAGTAATAAGGGATGACATTTGGGGTAAATACACCAAGTGCACCAGGGACTGGGCACAATAAGAGTGAATGCACAGCGAATATGAGGTATATAAAGGAATAACACGGATTGAACACAATACGAAGGGTGTGCTTCAGGTTAACCTTCAATGACATCAGGGGTGCCAAAAGGATAACCTGCCCTAATACTCAGTTAGACTCCATAGAACACTACCTTGCAGATGGGAACATGACCCACAATTTGATAGTTCTCAAAGCTAGAACCAGTTCTTCCACTCCTACGGGTATTCAACTCAAGTACAAACTTCCTCAGCTTCCATGTCTAATAACACCCCTGCACCAGGGTTCTCACGTGGGTCAAGATTCATCGCTTGCAAATATCGACTCTTCCACTCTGCCATTCCGGGTACACAAACATACATAGATTAGCGTGTCCAGATAGACAGCACTGTACCGCTGCATTTGGGGATTGCACCTGTGTAGTAAAGTTTTCAGCAACCGCCATGCTGACTGACTCTGAGTAGAACATCATGCCCGAGCCAAATTGCTGGATCTAAGGAGGGAGCTTATTCTGTGATAATATCTCACACAAAAGCAGATAGGGATTAAAATGAAGTAGACACCTGTTTATGACCAACTTTCAGCCTTAAAAATATTTAATAAACTTAAGTTGGTCTCATGGAATGTAGCTGGGCTAAGATCGAAAATGGCTCTTCTTCATTGGGTCCAATTTATTGAGTCCTTTGACATATGTATTCTTCAGGAAACCTGGAGTTCTACCCCCATCCATCTACTGGGCTATCTTACCTTTCATCACCCAGCTTCTTCCAACAAACCAGGCAGGGTCGCAGGGGGGCTGGGGGGCTGATGATTTGGATAAGAATGCGTTAGCATTAACCGTCTTTGAGCTCCGCTCTAATAGGCCTGACATTCTTGCAGTTCAAATCAAGGGCAGAGAGGGTGCATTGCTAGATATTTATAATATATATGCCGAGGACCCATTGCAGGTAGTCTGTCTGGAACATTTACTTGATAATAGAGTTACTGAACCATTATTAATTGTTGCAGGCGATTTCAACATCACCTTTGAGCCATTAGCTAGGGAGGACATTTGTGGTACAAGGGAGGAGGATGAGCTGTGGCATGCCCCCCCCCCCCCATCTACTTCCATCAAAAAATGGTCACAAGTGGCGTTACAGCTTAATGTCTACTACTTCCATAACAAATATACATCAAAAGACAAACACCCAACAGCACACAGGACAAAACAAAACAATATACAGTAATTACACACAAAAAGTACTTAAGGGACACAACAAAGACAGTAGACATAACACACTAGCTACAATAACACCAAAACCACTCTCCAGCACAAGCAAAACACCACCACTCCCAAGCTCAGACAGAAAAACTGTGAACAAGTAAAAACAAAAGTTACCTCACAGTTTCTGGTTTGCAGCATGCAGGATCCATTACATCACTTCCCTTTATCCATTGCTTCACTTCCTGAGTGGGTGCATTATTTTTTTTTACGCTACCAGTCAATGCATTTATTTAACACGAGGCCTGACAAGGGACAATGCATTTTTTAGTACGCGATGGCTGGGAAGCGTAATTTGTGGTGGCTGAAAAATATCACGTTTAATTGTGTTGGGTTATATTTTTTATGCAACAGGTCAAAAGTTTGGTTTTGGGTGTATTGGGATGTACAGTGCATGTAATAATGTACAGGATTTCAGTGTTGGGTGTGAATAGTGTAGTTGACCTGTTTACAGGTTTTTTTAATATGTGTGTTTTTCAGTGAACATATGTGTGGGCTCATCTTGTTCAGGATTCAAACTATGCATAGTGCCCAAACACTCTGGTAGCACAAGGACGAGAGGTGTCCTGTGTGCTAAATTATTCTTTGCATCCATTGATATTGTATTAGCTTCCCCCAGGGAAGTGTTGGGACTGTGTTCCCATGCACATACTATGTGGAACACTTCAAAGTCATCATACTATGAGTGGCCTCTACTATCATCCACCATTATGAGGCTGTATACATGGCTCGCAGCTGGAGAGATACACCACAGTCATTACACACTATCTATTGTAGTGTAGCTCCTATTTCCCTTATAGGCTCTGCGCATTGGAATAATATACACTATAGTTTTTGCATAGGACTGAGGTCAGTATGCCTCTATCGAGTATATTAAACTTAATTACTTTGTGTGCCAGCTAACTCAGAGGTCACAAGAAACTTCTAGAATAAACAAGAAGGGAGTAGTTTCTGACAACCGCATAAACATGACAACTTTGTTTCCCTTAGAATCGGAACAGTTCTCAGAATCGTGGAAATAATAGATAACAGTTTCACTCAGTCAATCGTGCAAGCTTAGTTTCTTCAGAGTTACACAGAAATAGATAGATGCCCGTTTCAATAAAAGGATTTATTGAACAGATTGAACAGTCTTATTTCTCATGTAAGGGATATGAGCTGTTACAATAGTTAGACAGTATGCAAGATATAAAGTAGTAAGAAGAAATAAAACTGCAATAGCATGGTCTTCTAGCTTATGACATATATTCATATAAACATACATAAATAACACAGGCTAAAATGTGAATACTTGTCTGATGCTTCTAAATAGTTCTACCCTAGTGTACCTAACCTAAGTGTAGTACGAGGTAAGAAGTAGGTGCTTTTTTCCAAAGTATGGTAAGCTATAGTGTCCTGTCAGTGCGTCAGGCACGGACTCAAATTCCTTCCGAACTTGCCGTGGCGAGCGGTATCGAGCTGTGTAGCCGAGCCGTGGTATACCATGGTAAGTGAAGGTATATTTATACCTTGAAGTTGCTTAGGAATGCTAGCATTGACAAAAAGTCGGGCAGAGGAAGACGTCATGAATGAACCCCTAAGGAATAGTTGTTCATGCATAATAAATGAGTTTTTGGAGAAATCAATAATCCAAGCAGGGAAAGTCCCAATGGCTTAAGGGTCTGGTTTCTAAGAACTCGTTTGGTGGGATGCACGGATGCAGGTGACCATGCCTGTATTTGGATAGCATGGCTGATGCCTAAATAAGGACTGGTATATTATGCCTAAATAAGGGCAATTTAAGTTGTGCCTATATAATGGCATGATTCGGGAACCCTATCTACGGGTATCTAAATTGAAACAAAACACTATGTCACCAGACCACGTTAATTATGGTTGGCAATGGAGGGCTATCTTCTACAGGCAGTTGGCACGCACACTATTTCATTTGTACAAGATGATGTTCAATGTTGTTTGTTACACAAAGCTACATACATTATCTTTGTGACAGTTATTAGCAGGTTAAATGTGAATGTTTAGGTGTTTACTGTGACTACATAATCAAAATTTATACTCAGTGGTAGTGCTCATACATTTATTTACAAATAGTTCAACAATGTTATATCTGTCATCATTGTGTGATCTCATGCTTCTGAGAAAAAAAATTATGATGTAGTCCCTCTGCTGTGTTGCGGCCATTGTTGGTTCAGTTCAATGAGACTTCTCATCTACCTCCTCATCGTCTGGCATTTCCTGCTGCCAATTGTCATCAGCCCTTGGCACATTTGTCCTCACACATATGTTGTGCAATATGCAGCACATCAATATTATTTGACACACTATAGGTGGTGAGTGTAGCAATCGACCCCCAGAAGTATCACAGCTCCTGAAGAGGGATTTTAGAAATCCAAATGTCCGCTCAATGAAGGTCTGAGGGATGGTTAGAGTCTGATTGTAGCTCAGCTGGACTTCAGTTTGTGGGTTTTTCAGAGGAGTCATGACCCACAGAATCAGAGGGAATCCTTTGGCCTCTGCAAAGACAGGAGGTGTACAATTAGTTTAGAGTCAAGACCAGGGATGGCCCTACATTCATGTCCATTCAGTTATGTATTATGACTTACTCTAAGATCCTGCTTACTGTAAGAGACATGCTATGACATTGTGTGGCAGACATGCATGTATGATTTGGAAATCACTGACACTGTGCTGCACATATGCAGTGTGCTGCCCTCTGTAATTCACTTATTATTTATCATTCTGGTGAGTGCCAATGTCATGCAAGTGATGATTTATCACCACTAAGGAGAGTCAATTTGCCATTGAGTAGACACGTCTCACATTCATCTATCCTGTCTATTATTGGCTACAATTGCCATACCAGAACTGACACCTGTCTGATTTGACAACATGTAACTGGAACAGGTGATGTGGAGTACTTGAGTCACACATATTTGGCATTGAGAGTTGGAGTCAATGTTGTTCAATGTGTACTGCCATGGGAAGGATAGTGAGTGGATATCAATGTGGGACATGATAGTGTACACATGGCAGTGCACACTGTCCAGTATAGTGACTGTACACAAGGGGTTTGAGATATGCGTTAATCATGTGCAGAACAGTGCAAATAGTAGACTAACTACACTACAGTGGCACACTGCTTGTGGATAGTGTAGGACATATTTTCCACATGTTTTAGTGTCCGGGTTCTGCGCTGTACTAGCAGAACGTGTGCTGCATTGTTCCAAGACAGGTAGATAATTCCCAAGATAACTGTATTGTTGGCTGTCATAGGAGATGTAGTTTGTGCATGAGGCTGCACCTTGCTTGCTGAACAGTCTGGGGCCTTGGAGGACTGATTGAGTGGTTTGTGCACTACAAAAGGTATACACATAGGATGTGATGTCTGGATAGAATGAATGATGTAATGTAGCATGGTAGACGACCTTGTGAAGTCCCTATATGACAATATTTCACATTTTCACAGGCTTGGGATACATCTCCTGCCTCTTGATGATCAGATTTATATGTGGACCTACATACTTGCAAAAGGGATTGCATTGCTTCAACAGGGTGTTTGGGTGCAGCATTTCTTATGGTGTTACTTTAGTGAGGCTGTTTGACACAATTGAATGCACACAAGGCCTCATGTAGCAGTTGCTGCCACTGGGCAGCAAGGATTTTATTTAGCTGTGCTGACCTGCTTCCAAAGTGAAGGGGTGGAATGTGTCATATTCCAAACATACAGCACATCCACAAATTTGAATGCATACGCACCATAACATGGTAGTTACTAGTGCCATCACCCCCCCTTGCACATGTGTCAGCTTAGTGTCCTCACATGACGTTATTCTTTTAGTGATACATTCCAGCACCAAAAAAACACAATCTATGTAATTCCTTTGTTCTATGTGTCCTGTGGAATGCAGGACACATAGTAATTGGACAGGAGAAAGAGACATGAAATCATGTAACCTCAGTTCACCTCCCTCCTCCCTTGGGAGGCAAACTATTTACACACAGTCCCAGGGTCCCTAGACGCAGGATGTGTGGAAATGTGTGAGATCTTCATAGGTGTTGCAAGGCAAAAGTCACCGCAAGGCCCATGGCACACATCCTTAACGTAAGGTGGATGAATGCTGCACTTTGCTGTGGCTTGCCTTACTGCATACCTATGAAGCCATGCAATGTCATGCATATGGACTTTGCATTGCAACATTGACTTTTTTTTGTTTAAATCTGTTTTATTATTTTACTAAAATGTTTACAAATGTTTGCAGGACAATGTCCACCATTACATTACCCCACAATTAGTATCTTCTGACAGTGACGCTCAGTTCTCACATACAAGCTTGAGGTAGCCACCATGTAGTCTGGTGACCCCTTAATCACAGTTCCAGTCCGGACTACAACATATGTATCGCTACAGTTGAGGTGAAGTCCACAATGTTGTCATAATGTGGTTCTGGTGACTTATTGCGCAGGGTGTTACAGAACATACACTTTATATGAATGCACAGATGTTATATTGGAAACAAACAGTACCTAAAGAAACAAAACTACAGCAGCTAAGTACAAATTCTGACTACTCTCTTTCACTTTTTTCTGAGTCCCCTCCCCCTCCCCTCATTGTAACCGCATCTGCCATCTCCTCTCCACCCCATCCCACATTCCCCGGCTCACATCTCTTTGCAAAGCTGTTGCATCAGCCAACACACAATTGCATCCTTGCTCAGCCAGTAGACAGTAGGAATGTAAATATGTACAAACACGTCTGGATTTTATACCACTAATACCATTATAGGTCCATCAGTTACTATGTGACTTTGCCATCAACATCCATGACACTCATGTTCTTTGAATAGTCTACGTGCACTAACTGGTATAATAAGTATTGATGATTGGATACAGACTCACAGTCAGGATTGTTCATCAAGTTTGGGTTTTTCTTACAAACTTTGTCCCCACACACACCCAGACTTAAATTCCAGGTCCAATATACAATGTTTGGCTTCAAACCGGAATTTTTTCTGTATTTTCAGCGTCCATTAAGTTACGGACTAAGTAACGCATTTAAAATAAAAATTGCCAAGGACTAAAATTTTCAGAATTATTTAAATGCGTTTCGCACCTTCGGAGTCATTTAATATTGCTGATTTTTGACTCTGGAATAATATGGGTTTGATTGCACGAAAAAAACACTCCCCTCTCCTTGTAATTTATTTAGTGCAGTGTGGTTTTCCTATAGATAAAACAAGCCCGCTCTTTTGGAAAAACGTGACTATATAGTATCAACAGCCACGAGACTGTGCTTAGGAATGTTAATGTCTGCTATATTGAGCACTTTTTTCACACGCAATTGGTAACTACAAATCCCAGTTACCCTATCGTGCTCCTGCCCGCGATCAGAAATAGCCGCTTCCCCTTCCATTCGGTGCCTCCCCAGTATAGCCCAGAGGGACGTTGGGAGACACCGACGGAAAGGTAAGCGGGCACAGCAGCTTTGTGTTTTTCACGATTGCCGCTGCACATATGGGCAGCGCCTTTCGCGGTCTTTAACTGCTTGCGAGCCGTTGGGATGTCGCAGGTGTTGTTCAATCTAGCCGATCACGACTTTCCAATATCTGCGCTGTTAAATGTCTTGGGGCAAGCGGGGGAGTAGTTTGCCTTTCAAGTTTACCGCCTCGTGCAAGACTTGTTGCACACAGGCGGCATCGATGTCCTCCGATTTATATTTTCGGGATATCGTACATACTGATTCTTGTACCAAGAGAGGGGCATTCTTAACAAACCACCCTTTTAAATATGCCTCATGAAACAACTTGCAAACATATGGAAATTACAAGGAGCTAGAAGCATCTGAAATAAGAATGATAGATCTGTAATTCCCTTCATTTGAAGGAATGGGACCATACATATGGGTTGTTTTTGCCATCATTTGGGCCACAAACGATAAGAGGCTCTGAGGCTCATATAATTTGTATACTTGTATTCTAACAGGCAGACGCATAGAGTCCGTTTACGAAACCAGGAACTTTGATATATCTCTGGTTTTGTATTGTAATGAACAATACTGAGGTCACAATGTATGTAATGAGACAGATGTATATCTAGAACATCACATCTGTTTTTTAACCTTGTCTTGAGACAATCAGTGGAATGTTTTCACAATTGTGTGTTTTGCAAACAGAGCGGTGCTCCTTATTTACCTGAGCTTCAGCCAGGTGAGGTGAGGCGCCATCCCCACAGAAATTGGGTGAGTGATATCATGTTAATCCAATTGCTAAAAACATGAACACATGAACACAAGAATATCATTACTATAGAGTGTATTCTTTGACAAATATGTTTGTTTTTCTCATTTTCTTTCCGTGTTTGCATGACTACTTTAGATTGTGGAGGAGAATCTACACCTGATAAACAGGTGATATAATTTCTTTTATCTTTTTCACATAATTGTACAGCAGTAGCAACATCTAGGTCCTGATGAATGCATAGGATCAATTGCTTATATGCAGAAACATGTCGACCGCTCGCTGAGCAGATATTATGTTAAATCTGCTTTTTTTCACTTCTCACTATGGTTTTAAGCTTAGGGGGCTGAGAGAAAATATTAAAAATAACTACTCTACTCAGTTTCACCTAATTTTATTCACTTCACTTATTTCACTTGCACTGCTTTTTTTCAGTTGTAACATCATTCCGACACCATACTGACACCACCTAGCGAAATAACTAATGTCAGTCTTCTTACTCACACAGACCCTTTCCTACAACTTGTGTGACTGTATGCACACTAACTCCTGGGTAAGGAGAACCCAAATGATGTAATAGTGGTGGTACAGAGAGAGAACTGATGGGAAAATTCTCACCCTGATTGTATGTTGCACGTATGTGTGTTTAAATGGTTTATATGTCCAACTGTTTTCAATCCACAATCTTTCTTTGTGTCGTGTAACGGTTTGTCTATGAGAGAAACATGCTTTTGACTCCTGGGTACCTTGTGTTGTAACTAGTTCTTCTGTCAGGGGCATGTATCCGGTACAGAGTCATTAAAGTAGCCCTTGGACCCTCATTTAAATAGTGTGTGTTTCAGACAGTAGGAATGTACCTGTGGAACGGGACAAGGGTGTACCTGACATGCCACCCTTCTCAAGGTGCAGGTGGGGCCTTCCTCATCCTACAGCTGCTGCTCTAAGTTGTCCCCCTCCCTGCGCATAAGGCTCTGCAGCAGATCCTTCCATTGCGCTGCTATTGGCGTCTTTCGCAGGCCTAGTGTTTCCTCCTGTATGATGGCAATCCCTTCTGCCTTAGCCCATGCTATGAGGGAATACCTCCATGCCCTAATGTGTGGTGAGGATTGCCACTTCCACCTCTTCGTTAAGAGGCGCTTGGCAATGACTAGCCCCAGGTCGAAGAAGCGAGAAGTGACTTTTGTGGTCGGGGTCCTACTGAATTGGTGTAATAAGTAAGTAGGCCACTCGAAAGGTATGCTTCGGCTTGTACATGCGCCCAATGTCCCACTAATAGCCCTCCAGTATGTGTGCAGTGTGTGACAGCCCCACAGCATGTGCACCAGCCCCCCCCCCCCCACCTCTGCACAGCGGGGACAGGCTACATCCTCACAGTGAAAGTACCTATTGATCTTTTCAGGAGTGAGGTATGCATTGTGAACTATAAATAATTGGATTTGGCGGAACCGCATGTTTCTGGGAATTCTCTTAGGGCTCTTCAATATCTTTTCCCATTCCTTATCCCCTAGCTACCTCCCCAAGTCGTCTTCCCACCCGCGTCTGAGGGAGTCTAATTTTATTGCTGCATGCGTGCGGTGGGATGCCGCAAACCACCAGACTAAGTGTCGCCCTCGACCCTTACGTGGAGATATTGTATAGTGAGGTGTTGACTCGGTTCCTCCAACATGTCTCCCCATCTAGAGGCCAGCATAGTAATCAAAGATCGGTGTCTTAAAAAATGTCCCTGTGATTTTGCATTGCAACATTGATATGATTTGGGGGGCTGCTCCACAAGAGTTCCATGAAAAGTGATACTCCATCAGCACAGTTTACTCGTACATGTGACCCACAATGATGTAGGCGGTTTCAACTTGTGTGACTTGTATGATTGTGTGGCACATATGCCTTGTACTATGGCTCAAGTTTGTAGGCCCACACCAACCATGCATGCACTGTTTCATTCAAACCAAGGCTGATATGTCAACATGTTCCCACATTATGGACTGTCATGTGGTCTGTCATATGCTTTAGAAGTACTTACCAACCAGTAGACTATTTCCATAGTTCCCAGTCTGTAAGTGCTCATTGATGGTGGAATGCCAGAAGATGAAGGAGTCATGGGCACTTTTAGGGTCCTTCGCAAGGACATTTATGAAGAGGCCCAGATGGTCCATAATTGTTTGCATGTTCATGGAATAGGTGTGCTTCCTTTTGCGGTAGATGTGTGATGCTGCCGCTGGAGGCTCAAGTTGCACATTGGTGCAATTCATTGCCCCCAACACATGTGGAAATCCTGTAACAGCATAAAAGCCTTGCTTGTTCTTCTGTTGTTGCTGCATTGTGCTGGGGAAGTAGACGTACTGTATTGTGAGGCTAAAGAAAGCATCATGAAGACAGGTGAGGAACTTTGAGAAGGATGCCTGAGACATTCCTGCCACTCTGGCTGTGGTGGGCTGGAAACACCCAGACACCAGCCTGTGGAGTACAGCCAGTAGCTTGGCCTGCAGAGGTATGTTGGTCCAGCACTGCAATGTTGGCTGAAGCCTTGGTGCAATCTGGTGCAGAAGGCAGACAATGGACTCCATCCTGATCCTGTAATGGGCAATGACCTCCTTCTCCCTGAGGTCAATGAGGGTTATCCTCTGGCGGTATGTCCGCTCCCTTCTCCTGTGCTGCCCCTGTGGTGATGGTAATGATGGTGACAGTGGATGTCTCCTGGTGTTTCAAGCTGCAATAGAAGTAGATCCATGGCATAGTTGAGCTTGCCAAAGTGATTTGGGTATTCTCTGCTTTTATACCAGTGTGCATACGTCATTTTTAGACCAGCTTTTCCTTAGCAGTAAAAATCCTGCCGCTGCTAGGATTCTGTGCCAGGTTTTCAAAAATACCACCATTTCAGAAAATCCTTGTCCATATGGGAGCATCAATTTTGAGATGCCTGTTTTTATGAGGGAACGCTTCCTTGCATTTCATTACCAAAAACTGCCACTAGCAGATCTGGCGTTAAAAAAAATTGTTGCTACAATGGAACCGTGATGCCAAAGGGCTCTAGCGTCACTTTGCAAGTATGGTCCTAAAAAACATATGCCGCAGCGTTAAAAAAGTGATACTGCGGTGGCGTTAGCTCCTTGTAAATATGCCCCTTGGCTAGTGTGGGAGGCTGCTGACTGCTGCTGTTCGTGTTGTGATGCATTTTATACTATTTTCTTACTGCAAAAGGCATCCTCTGGCCCATTTTCAATACAAGGGTGCATTTTGCACTTAGAAAATAGAGCTAAATAATGGGTTACTCTCCTCGAGTCATTACAAATGATCTCGCATAATTTTGCTGAGATCTTGTGTAATTTCTCTACAGTAAATTACACGAGTTACTTGAACTCCTAAAGGAGAGGAAGGCAAGCCATAGAAAAAGGAGCAAACAAATGAGAGTGACAATGAAGCCAACCAAAGGCAAGCAGTGGACAGGCTTTAAGCTTACTGTAGGTTCACAATAAGTCTTTCACTTGTGCTGGCTGGTATGTGAGACCTAAAAGTGATACTGGTGAATGCTGTATTAAAAGCCCTGAGGGAGCAAAATAACTTGGCAAAACAGGTGTCGACTGTCTGTTCAACAACTACTACGTGTCTCAGTAGAATGCTAGCCTGTTTTCAAAGTGAATTGCCAAAGGATTATTTGTTTGTTAAGAAACTAACTTCTGTACTAAAGACACATTAAAGAAGTATTTGAATATCATGGATTCTTTTTTATTGTTTGCATAAGTTTTCTAGTTGCCATTCAAAAGTAGTCCTATGGAACGAATAAAAGACTTCCTTGAGATCTTCAAAATGGAAAGAATTTACCAATCAATGCATCAAGAAGCTTCGGAAGATGGTCCGCCCCAGTTGTTCTGGCCACCCCCTCTCCCTAGTGATATTGTAATATTTATTAGAGCTAAAAAGAATGCTGTTAACTTATTTCCATATTTTACAAAGTGTGTCTGCCATCTTTGGAATGAGAAATAAAACCATTATCTGCAATTTATTACAAACATTGGTCCTGTTTGTGATATGGGTTTCTATGGAAAGCTTGTACCTTTTTATGTTATCTATATTTAAATATTAATAAGTTTTAGGAAAAAAATGTTTGCCTCACTTCATGTTAAAAAAAAATTAAGCAGAGTATATTATTAATTAAAACAGTCGCAGAACCAAAACTGAATTTTATATCCATCCCTTGCGACTGATAGCAATTCATTCTGATGAAGAAGCTCACCAATGAGCAACACAAAGGAAACCTGCTTCTGAGGTATGTAGGCTTAAATCAATGGAGCCTGTAGCTTTCATAGTAAATTATTACATATAACATAGATGAAGGGACGATCTAACTTTGCGATTGGTCGCGAGAGAGAACGCGATGCTGATGTCTTAGTACAGGAATGGAGCATTGCTTCTCATATGCTAATACAAGGTTTGCAGTGTTCACTCATGGCCCTAAGGCACCAGTAGAAACAAGGGCCTCCATGTATCAGCACACCTCCACATAGACGCAGAATGGGTTAAACCCTTTTGATACAGCAGGCATCAGGAGCAGTATGCACAGAGAGCACTTTGAGGCAGGTATTTGCTGTGATCCTAGATGATCCATATCAATGTACCCATATTTGCTTGCATTTCATTTTCAAAGAAGGGCTCGTGTGTTACACCCCTCCTCTCTTTACAGTAGTTGAAGAAATGTATTGCATGGCAGCAGAGACAGATAGCTAAGAGCTGTAAAAGAATTAAAAAGATATTTGAGGTGCAGGTCCTATCTTTTCCTTTAATTGCCAAATGGCAAAACATGTATTTCCTTTGAAATCCACAACAAGAAATAACATCATCCGCTAATATATTTCATCACAGTAGAAAAATTCCAAATGGCTTGGGCAGCATTTGTATTTTTAAAATCTTTGTTTGAAATGTCAAAACACTTTTAATTTGTTTGGAAGCAGGAATATGAAAATATATAGACTGTTCTCTAGCTCACTACAAGTGCCCTGAGAGTCATTTGTTTGGTACTGGGCTTTCATTTAACCATCAGTGAATTCTGGGAGCTATGGTTTTGTAATTATTTGTAAAAGAAAAGTCTATGATTACATCAACAGTGTTTAAGATGCATGAGGCAATGTTCTTAACCTAAGTATGCCATATGTTAGTAATTTAGGATTTAAGATGCAGAATTGAATTGTTACAAATGTATGAATGAGTCAAAGTGGCCAGTGATGAAATGGGCAAGCAGATACCACTGCTTTGTTAGCAACTGTTGAACATTGCAAAAAGGGCAGATCACATTGGCATATAAGTCATTTCTTTTTCTGGAGGGCAAGCATTGAATATGCATTGACACTGATCTTTCTCCACCACAAATTAAATGTTGTTAGCAAGAGATCTAAATATTAAGAGGACATGAATCTAGACCATGCGTATTTTTTATTACATGATTGTAATCTTGCATAGATACCATCTCTTGGGCTACTTGTAACTCACATAATTTCCTGTTTTCATCACGCTTATGCTACCGCATAGCTTTTGCTCATGATTGTTGGTTCTAGCAAAAAAGTCTCATGGACTTTCATAAGGAAAAGGTACTCGAGATAATTTATTCTGGCAAACAGATGTTGAAAATGGTTATCTCACAATGAAGAGCTTTGTGAAAGTCACTATTTGTCTTGTGTACCACCTCCTCTTGTAGCATGCATTAAAATGTGCATTTCCTGTGATAATGACATGCTCTATGTGATCAAAAACTACACCCACTCCTAGATGAAGTCTGTATTTATACATCCATGCATCCATCTTTTTGTCTGTTCATCCTTCATTTCATCTCTGTATTATATATATATATATATATATATATATATATATATATATATATATATATATATATATATATATATATATATATATATATATATATATATTTGTAGTGGGGGCTATAGGTGAACTTGTATGTTTGCTGCCTGTGTGTTAGACTGTGCTTGATTTTATAAACTTGCGGTTACTTTATGGCCCTGGGTACCTGACTCTCCCTGTCTCACCCTGGCATCTGTCTAGCAGCTTACCATGTATCCTCTCTGTGAGACTCCAATTCCTTATTACACTGTTTACCACCCCTCTTCATTTAGAGGTCCTAATATCGCCCGCTTATAATTTCCATCTCATGCAGTGTATTTCATTCTTCGGCTTCCTCCTTTCCAACCACAGGTTTAAGATTATTTATCAATGACCACTTCATTTTGGGGAAGCTAATTCCATTCACAAGACTCATTTCTCATTCAATCTCTTATATTCTTTCTTCCCTCCACTTCTGTCACCTCTAGTGGTTTGAGGCAGCCTTGGGGCCGTATAAAGTGCTACACAAGTAACCAATGTATCATTACACGTCTTTTAGTTAGTGTGTATGATTCACTATATATCAGGTGCTCTGTGTGCATGGGTGTCTGTAGGTCTGTGTGCATTGGTACCTGTAGGTCTGTGTACATGGGTACGGGTGTGTCTACTGGTTTCTATCTGAGGTGTATATGTGAGTGTCTGTCAGTATATAATCACAGAATATCTTGTGATATTCTGCTCTGCCTGCCAGTTTACAAGTGGTTGTCATGCCAGCTGGTCGACTTTCAGCTAAAGGTTTGTTGCTGACATTGATGTTAGTCTACAGGTCACGAGTTTGAATCTTGGCAAGGTCAACTCAGCCTTTTGTCCTTCTAAGGTTGATGAATTAAGTGTTGGTAAATTAGGTAAGCGTGACACTTGTTAACTACAGCAATTAGAAATTGCAGAAGTGTGGTATAAAGTGTCACATAAAAAAGTCACTAGTCTTAGCTTGGACTAGTTCAGTGTGTGTGCGTGTGCTATATAAAAGTCAAACCTACTGGCGTTGTCAGTGCTTTTTTTAAATAATTATGGGAAGGTTAGGGAGCACATGTTCCTTGTTCCTTCTCCATGCTGATATCCAGGTGGCAACACGTTTGCAATTTTCAGGAAATGTTCTTAGCTTTCAGATGAAAATGATAACATCTCCGAGCAGAAAGCAACAGGTGCTACCGCTGCTTGACTGTCAGCCCCTATCAGCGGTGCGGTGGCGCCATTTCCCCCGCCTTAATTAGACCAATTACACGAGTGAAATAGATGAAGTTAAAGACTCCGTAACTAATGGGTTTACGGCTCAGGGGCAGCCCCGGCCTGGTTCAAGGGCTGCGGGAGGGCAGGGGAGTTACAGACAGAGGTTAGGGGAGATGACAGCCAGGTAAGACAGCTTGAGGTTGACTGACACGGGGGCTGACAAGGAGAAATGTGCAGTGTTTTAGAGGGAGGCCGATAAGGATCTCCGAGAAGATTTTAAACTGGAGGTTTTATTTCCACTTAGCACCTTTGCCCCTCTTCCCGTCACTTGCTGCGCGCAGGGTTTTAGAAGATGGAAGTTGCCTTTTGTCTGCGTAAGGTCAGACGGAGCCATTTTGTTGCAGAAGGGCTTTAACGCTCCGTGAGCACACAGAAAGGCCCGGGCAAAGGCATTTGACAATCCCTATTGTTTGGCAGCTAACTGAGGAAGGTTCGATTTAAAATACCAAGTTCATGGCATTTCAAAGGCTGGGGATATATATACGCACAGAATATCCGTTCAGACAAATGCAAGAGAGATTTGGGGCTAATGTGCTGCTACGTGCATCCTGGAAGGACGCCCCAGCATAATAAATATTTGGACACATGCCAACAGCAGGCAATAGCAGTGCGAAAAAGGAGATAGCGCACTTTACCGCCAGAAGCCCCTGGGAAGGACGCAGGCACCACGGTCCCTTTGTCTACAGAAGGCCCGAGAAGTTTAATTTGGTGTAAAGTCAGCAAGCAGAAATATAGTTTATTTGAACAGGGGATGAATGGTCTATGCGCTGTCAGGGCTGAAATAATAAATACCCCAGGAAGGAGAGAAAAGTCAGGAAATTGAATGCGCCTTTTTCCTGCCCCCCTCCTTCGAAGTTTCCCTTCAGTGGTTTCATTTTGTTGCTGTCTGGTCTTGCAGCCGTGTGAACTCTAAAAGCCTCGGCTTGCCCCAGCGCTGCCCCGGTCACAGACTGCTGGCGCCCTATACCCAGGGCTGCGGGAAAGCACAAACCAGGCATTTGTCATTGTAAATGTTCGCCGGGCTAGCTGCGTAGATCACTTCCCAGTCATTTTCATACACGGGAGAAAATAGGATTAGCCCATATCTGCAAGGTAAGTCGGATTAATGGCCGCCTTAAATATATTGTGAGACTCGTAAAGGTACTTTCAAATATTTTATGTCTCATAATAGGAGGCCGAATGCGCTCCTTATGCCCACGGGGTAGCAAGTGATAGTTAATGCGTTTAGACTTTTATAAACCCCCAAAATAATGTTCCAACCGAATACGTGATCGTATTTGGCCCCTTGTTTGGTGTCAGCAAAATTTAGGCCAAAGCTAACTCCTTACTGCCCTCTGGCGGAAGTTTTCAGTTGAAGGATTATAGCGAGTTTGCCAACTAGAGATATGTTCTTGCAAAAAATAATAACAGACAATTTATTTCAAAATCAAAAGAGTTAAGAAGCCCATTGATTTGTTATGTTTTTTACAAAAATATTGAGCTCAAAGTCCAAGACGCCACACTTATATCACTATAAAATAAAAAAAGAGCATAAGCCCCAAATCTAAACTTTGTTGTTTCCCACTCAGGGTGATCGTATGTTAAAGCAGATACTTTTTAAAGGAGCCTCGAAGTACAGTTTTTTGTCACCAATTATCTCATTAATAATGCTGTTTTCATTACGAAGAAGCTTAACAATGATCGTACATGCCTTTATTCCAAGGGAGGCAAAGATTGTTTAAATTATGATGTTGATTGGCAGCTGATAAGGATATTAGACGCCTCGATTCATAAACATGTCAATCACTTTGCCGATAGCATCCACTGGAATGCACGACGGACTCCCGCGCATTTTAGACATTTGACAAGCCTTTTTATGGGATGACATTTTGTATTTTAGCTTTTGCTGTCTGGTGCTACATTTACTACTCGAGTTTATTTTGTTATACTTTACTTCTCATAGCCCAAAACTAATTATTATAAATAGAGTGCAATATTTATAAATCGTTATTGGCACAGATTCATCTGAGAAATTCTGGGTGTGTTTAAATGCTTTTCGTCCGGAAAGTAACAGAACTTGCAAGCAAGGCGCACATTTACTATGAGTGGTTCATAATGCAGCCTCGCCCATCAATGATAATAAAAAAGTATATCACCCTATACGGATGTGCATATTTGGTTTATGCCATGCTGTTATTCATATTTGTATAGTGAGGTTTAGCTATGGTAATCACAAATAACATGGAATTCGACCTTCGCACTGTAGTAATACATTGTTGAAGATATATTTATTAGTATGCATGAAACACATGCTTTACTAGGGCATATTAATTTTGACTTGCATGGCATGGCATACACTATAACATGCCAAATAGATTGAAGTGTTTTTTAGATTTTAGATACTAACTAATATGGCCATGAAACTGGTTTCTTTAGGTGAATTTCTAGGGTTATTTATTTACTTTATCAAATATATATATTTAATAAATTAAATTAAACTTTATTTATCCATTCCAGTTACAAATTATAACTTGTGAAAAGTATTTTAAGTAAAAACGAATATTTAGGTTATTAGTTGCCTTTTGTTTTTCTGTAAAAAAAATGTACATTTGTAGTCTGTGATACATACTCTTCCAATCATTATAGACACCAGAAAACATGGTTAGTCTCCTACATAGAAAAGATGGGTGCTAAGTGGTCGAAAACTGAGAATCCCTTTTGTGGGGCTGTAGACTAACACTATGTTCAAACCATAGGTGATATTTTAAGCAGATATATTTCCAACCTAAGCTTGTAGTTTTTGCACAACTATGTGAAAATCAAGTTATATTTTTTACAGGTATATTTTTCCCCATTGTTGCAATTAATTGTGATATGCTTTTCACAATGGCTTATGTTTTTTTTGTTCAATAAAAATGTTTTTTAATCACCATTTTACATTATTCATGACATATTTTTGAATATGGTAGTTTTATGCTATAGATAACTTGAATTTGTTTTTTACTTATGCAAAGTTGTTTTGAATTTATTATGTGTGGTAATGTAAAACTTCATTTTTCAAGGGATATCTTTTTGTTATGTTTTTAAGCTTGGCTGCTTTGATCCAGATTTTTTTATATGCAGAAATATTGTTTGTCTTTAGTACAGTTGTTCACCAATGACATTTTTTTTAACTTAATGTTGAACTTTTTTATCTATTCAAAGGACGTGTGTAGGAATACTTTTATTCATGTGACGCTGTATGTTGGAATATTTATTTCTGTAAATAATATATATATCAGTGATACTTTTAAAGGTTGTCATTCCGCACCTAAACCTTCTGAAAGCATATGTAATATGATTACATAATCATCGAAATGGACTTTCTGCTCAATAACAAGTTCACAAAAAGTGCTTAATTAAGATTGCCTTAAATTAATGTATACATTTACGAGATTTCTTAAATAGGATGTCATTATATAATTACAATTTACTCTAATATGCGCTTTGTTTTATGTCAATAAAGTGCTAAAGTGGAGCTGGATCATCATACCAGGTATAATGTGTACTTGCCATCTTAAATAATAATAACATTTTACAGATTAAACGTCACATAGTAATACAGTAATACAGCTCATAGTTTAGGAGTTTTCAGAGTCTAATTTCTAGCAGTCAGGCAGTGTATACATTTATCAAAGTGGCATTTTTACTAAGATTTTGTGGTTCTGCTAACAATAGTTTAACCACCATACTTACCTTCTACTTCAAATCCATGTTTTTTAAACTAATCTTGTGGTCTCAAGCTATTTATCAAAGTTTGTCTCATTAAATAGTCTTTATTTCTTATAGACATTTGATATAGGGTAACAATTTTAAGCTACAAACGGCGACAATGCT
This sequence comes from Lissotriton vulgaris, assembly GCF_964263255.1. NCBI lineage: Eukaryota > Metazoa > Chordata > Amphibia > Caudata > Salamandridae > Lissotriton > Lissotriton vulgaris. The sequence continues at coordinate 648,064,050 of NC_141698.1, read as the reverse complement.
GTGCTAGTCTGCTAGAAGTGGGCAGCTTGGCAGTGCTTTGCAACATGAGAGATCCAGTGTCTACTGTGGGTTGGTCTCACAGAGATAGAGTTTTGTAATTTGATGGAACATGTTTGTGTGTGAAAGAAGATACGTAATGAAGCCAAATCGAATTTATTATGAGTCCAGGTACAAGGCAGCTTAATCTTATTGTATTGTATCCTATCCTATCCATGTGGTAATTTGTATAAATGCTTGAGAAAGAATGGTTTGGATGGATTCCTGTGTCTATAATTGACAAGAGCCCTTTACCAGAGCTCCTCAGACAGCTTTACTCGATGCATTTTGCTTTCTAAAAGGGAAATACTACAGGCAAGGTCAGAACAGTTTTGAGAGTGATCCTCTGAAGGATTTAAGGAAGTTAGGAATTTGGATCATTATTGCTGGCTGAGAGCACAAGTTATTGTTAATGTAGTAGAGGTGAGTGTATAATGTTTCCCTAACTCATAGTTGAGAAATGTAGTTCTAGAATAGATTTATAGACCCTTGTTACAGGTGAGGGCAATCTTCTCTTTCTTTGAAATGTAGGGTGTTTCCTGTAGTAGCCAGTGTTGAATAAAGTCCTATCTACTGCATAAGGATGAGTGAATGCTTGTTTTTATGGATACTCTTCTATTGTATTCCATCAGAGAACCACAACCTGCTCATCCAGCCCAAATCATGAGCGCAGAGGTTTCCGTATGGTAAACCTCAGGGAAAAGTTCCCTATAGTTTACCATAGGCATCCACCCCAGTAGCATCGATCTCCATATGGGAAAGAACTGAAAACATTTCAAAAGTTTATTATACTGGGAAAAACAGTATTCCAATTTTTTTATGTTAAATAGTACTGTAAATTAATTTTATATGTTTATTTAAAATGATGAAAAGCAAAAACAATGCTACAGCACGGTTAGTTTAATTTTGAATAAAATATTTAATCATTTTAATATATTACATTTAATAAAACACATTTGGCTGAAGTTTAAATTAAAAAAGTAAATGCCCACCTAAAGTAAAAAAATATTTTCACTATGCATTCTAACTTATTCAAAGTCATGTATAGAATTATTTAAAACAAATGTGATTATATTTGAATAAAAATAGTGTTACATTATTATTATTTATTTTTATTTTTCAAAAACCTTTATTGAAAGTTATGCACAATGAGTTAAAAGGAATTCAAACATTACTTCTGCAAATAACAAGAAAAAGCTGACAGGCCATATCAATTATCAATCACAGAAAAGTTGTCAGTTTTCCTTTAATTTTTAAACTGAAAAGGTTGTTAAAATATTTTAGAAAATAAAACATGTTTATTTATTTGCATTAAATAATGTTTATTTACATTTTTAACAATTTTAAATAATTTAATTTAATTTAACATTATTTCTATGGAGGGTGTTGCAGTATTAGTGGTTGACCATATGTGGTGCTGAACTTGCAGTTGTAAATTTGGCTTCACCCCTTTTTTTAGGGAGCAGGGACATGTAAGCCTATAATTTGTAGTAATTTTACACTCAGATTTTATTAATAGCCCAAAGTAGTTAAGTTCAATGTGCAATAGTAAACTTACACGTGCATATTACTCACAGGTGATAGCTGCTTTTGTGAATAGCAAGCCCTCTATATGTTTTCTGCAAGGCATCCATCTCTGCTGTTAATTCCAAAACTTTAAACCCTTTCACCACCCTGATTTCTAGTCTAAGGCTGACATACCTACTTCATCCTTCATTTGCTTCTGCTAAAATTGATAAACCCTTCTGTCATGCACAGCCCTTTATTAAGATAGTGCAACCATTTCTAGATTAGGTTTACAGTGGTTCAAAAAAGCATGCGGATTTATATATACAGGAATTCTTTGTACATGGTCCTTCCATTTAAATCACAGGCTACAAGAAGTGCAGAACTCAGTGTCACAGCTAATTTAGAATCTTTCCCTGCGTCAATTTGTATCTGGTCATCTTAAAGACTTGCAGTGGCTACTGTTTCATTAAAGGTACGTTTTCAAGGGCTGATGGATAGTAGTTAAAGGTCTTTCAAGCAAAGGCACCCAAATACATCCTTACAAAAATGAAACCCTATCAGCCACCAATATCATTTATTTCCTGAAATAAGAAACTGATTGTAGTTCACTTGCGGGAGATCCCTCTTTCTACTTCTTGGCTGCTATGACTTAAAACTCTCTTCTTCCTTAACTATGGCTTACAGAATCAGAATCTATGTTCTGAAAAAAACTTAAAGTCTGGTTATTTAGTTTGTAAGAATGGTCCTCTTATGAGCTACTGGGATTTGCTCTATTTGGTCCTCAGTGCAAAGACAGACTGTTGGGTTGAGATGTCCTATGTAAGTTAATATGGTATAAGAATGCAAACACCTTCACATTTTTGCCTATAATGGCGTTAATCTGTTCAAAGGATATAATTTATTATGGACAATTAAAGACGATCCATTGACAATGTTCAAGGTGTTTCATTATTCTTTGACTAGGTTCTGTTCAGTTACTTGAAAACCAGTCAACACATGTTTGGCTCCCTGTGGCACACATGGCCTAAGGATTCCTCAAGGCTTGAGTCTAAATGTATATTTAAAAGATCTCTTTGTCACAAAACTGTAGGATGCGCTCTCTGTAGTTGCTAGTTTTAGGTGGTCAGGAGGAAAGCAGTATTAAATCCCATACAAGAGGGTTTAATGCAGCCTGGAGAACTTTCCTGAACAGAAGATTGTCAAAGAATAAAGAAGCACCTTGAACAATGTCAACTGATCACCTTTAACTGTCCATATTAAATAAGATGCACTGAACAGACTAAATCTATTCTAGGTGGAAATCTGAAGGTGTTAGCTTTTTTGTATCACATTTGCTCAGTAATGCCAAGGGGCCCACGTGTGAAGGAATGCAAATATACACTTACCAATCTAACTTCAAGTTGCTTTCACAGCATTAGAAGGAGTAATTGACATTTGCATGACTAGTTTGGGGTTTTTGGTTCCCTTCCTTCTTTGATCTACATAAGTTATGAGCATGCATCATGTGCATTGCTAACCATAACTGGGGGATTTCAGGGGGTTTATCGGTTTGAGTTTGCTAAGTCAAACGTTTTATTAAACTTTATTTTGATTGAATTTGTATGTTTATTTTAATAAAGTACTTAATTTTCCTGCCATGCATACATTCAACTATGTGTAGTGCATGTTGGCCTAAGCGCACTGAGCCCTGCCAAGCACCACTGTTTATGGCTTTTGATAAACGTGTTTCACAGCATAAAATGAAGCAGATCTGCAGACAACATATGCAAAGAAGAAGACCCCCAAGTCATAGAAATTTCAGAGGTAGGTTCATCTACAGCTATTGCCAAAGAACTTTTAAGCAAGTTTTGATTGAATAGTCACAATCAAAATATTAACCCCTTTGGAAGAGAAAAACCCAGAAGTACAGGCAGAAAAATATCAGATTCTCAACGGTGAGGGAGAAAAACACAAGCAGAATGGACCTTACGCAACAGTCACATAACATATCTGATAACCCCCTTACTAAACAGCTGGAGTGAGAATCGAGACTGGGATTGACCATTTCCATCACAAATGTACTGTAATTGCTCTGAATCACATCTTGATCACTAAAACTACATAGAAACATTAAACTATTTAAAAAAAAGAAGAAAAAAGTTTGCATCACAGATGCAGAAAATATATATGCGTGTGTGAATATATGTGTATATATATGTGTATTTATATGTGTGTGTATGTGGATATATATATATGGAGGCGGTGAGTCGCTATTTGAGGGTGTGACACTACACGGCAACCCAATTGGGACTGATAATTTTTCAATATTGCATTAAGTTGAGCCAACTCACTGGAGTAAAACTGTGGATAACTACGAGGCCGAGCGGTGGACCACGCCCACTGAGGCGGAACAGCATATTAAATGGTTACATTTGTGGCTCACTAATGTTTGTAACTGTTCCTTTGAAGAAGTGCATCCTTCACGAAACACGTCAGGCTTGGTGTCATGCTAGCAGTGAAGTTTTACACTCGTCATCTTGGCAGCCTCGAAATAAAATTTGAAGCAGAAACTTACCTGTTTGTGGGCTCTTTCGTAAGTGAGAAGTGTTGTTTGTTGGATTTATACGGCTGGTCCCGGCCGTGAAAGAAGCCCCGCTGTGTGAACAGCCCGTGTGCATGCCCGTTGGTGTGCACGTTCAGGACACAGGCGCTTAACTTGGAGGCGGTGAGTCGCTATTTGAGGATGTGAGACTACACGGCAACCCACTTGTGACTGATAATTTTTCAATATTGCATTAAGTTGAGCCAACTCACTGGAGTAAAACTGTGGATAACTACAAGGCCCAGGAGGCCGAGCGGTGGACCACGCCCACTGTGACAGAACAGCATATTAAATGGTTACATTTGTGGCTCACTAATGTTTGTAACTGTGCCTTTGAAGAAGTGCATCCTGCACGAAACGCGTCAGGCTTGGTGTCATGCTAGCAGTGAAGTTTTACACTCATCATCTTGGCAGCCTCGAAGTAAAATTTGAAGCAGAAACTTACCTGTGTGTGGGCTCTTTCGTAAGGGAGAAGTGTTGTTTGTTGGATTTATACGGCTGGTCCCGGCCGTGAAAGAAGCCCCGCTGTATGAACAGCCCGTGTGCATGCTCTATGGTGTGCACGTTCAGGACACGAGGCTTAACTTGGAGGCGGTGAGTCGCTATTTGATGGTGTGAGACTGCACGGCAACCCACTTGGGACTGATAATTTTTCAATATTGCATTAAGTTGAGCCAACTCACTGGACTAAAACTGTGGATAACTACAAGGCCCAGGTGGCTGCACGGTGGACCATGCCCACTGAGGCGGAAAAGCATATTAAATGATTACATTTGTGGATCACTAATGTTTGTAACTGTGCCTTTGAAGAAGTGCATCCTGCACGAAACGCGTCAGGCTTGGTGTCATGCTCGCAGTGAAGTTTTACACTCGTCATCTTGGCAGCCTCAAAGTAAAATTTGAAGCAGAAACTTACCTGTGTGTGGGCTCTTTCGTAAAGGAGAAGTGTTGTTTGTTGGATTTATAGGGCTGGTCCCAGCCGTGAAAGAAGCCCCGCTGTGTGAACAGCCCGTGTGCATGCCCGTTGGTGTGCACGTTCAGGACACAGGCTCTTAACTTGGAGGCGGTGAGTCGCTATTTGAGGGTGTGAGACTACACGGCAACCCACTTGGGACTGATAATTTTTCAATATTGCATTAAGTTGATCCAAGTCACTGGAGTAAAACTGTGGATAACTACAAGGCCCAGGAGGCCAAGCGGTGGACCACGCCCACTGAGGCGGAACGGAACAGCATATTAAATGGTTACATTTGTGGCTCACTAATGTTTGTAACTGTGCCTTTGAAGAAGTGCATCCTGCACGAAACGCGTCAGGCTTGGTGTCATGCTAGCAGTGAAGTTTTACACTCATCATCTTGGCAGCCTCGAAGTAAAATTTGAAGCAGAAACTTACCTGTGTGTGGGCTCTTTCGTAATGGAGAAGTGTTGTTTGTCGAATTTATACGGCTGGTCCCGGCCGTGAAAGAAGCCCCGCTGTGTGAACAGCCCGTGTGCATGCCCGATGGTGTGCACTTTCAGGACACAGGCGCTTAACTTGGAGGCGGTGAGTCGCCTTTTGAGGGTGTGAGACTACACGGCAACCCACTTCGGACTGATAATTTTTAAATATTGCATTGAGTTGAGCCAACTCACTGGAGTAAAACTGTGGATAACTACAAGGCCCAGGAGGCCGAGCGGTGGACCACGCCCACTGAGGCGGAACAGCATATTAAATGGTTACATTTGGGCTCACTAATGTTTGTAACTGTGCCTTTGAAGAAGTGCATCCTGCACGAAACGCGTCAGGCTTGGTGTCATGCTAGCAGTGAAGTTTTACACTTGTCATCTTGGCAGCCTCGAAGTAAAATTTGAAGCAGAAACTTACCTGTGTGTGGGGTCTTTCGTAAAGGGAGAAGTGTTGTTTGTTGGATTTATACGGCTGGTCCCGGCCGTGAAAGAAGCCCCGCTGTGTGAACAGCCCGTTTGCATGCCCAATGGTGTGCACGTTCAGGACACAGGCGTTTAACTTGGAGGCGGTGAGTTGCTATTTGAGGGTGTGAGACTACACGGCAACCCACTTGGGACTGATAATTTTTCAATATTGCTTTAAGTTGAGCCAAGTCACTGGAGTAAAACTGTGGATAACTGCAAGGCCCAGGAGGCCGAGCGATGGACCACGCCCACTGAGGCGGAACAGCATATTAAATGGTTAAATTTGTGGCTCACTAATGTTTGTAACTGTGCCTTTGAAGAAGTGCATCCTGCACGAAATGCGTCAGGCTTGGTGTCATGCTAGCAGTGAAGTTTTTCACTCGTCATCTTGGCAGCCTCGAAGTAAAATTTGAAGCAGAAACTTACCTGTGTGTGGGCTCTTTCGTAAGGGAGAAGTGTTGTTTGTTATTTATATATATATATATATATATATACATACAAAGTGATCCTTCGAACCCTAGTTGCGCTCCACTACTGGTGCTCAGCATAGGGGCCGGATCATGGCCCAAACAGCAAATTTTACTCCAATGATGCAGCACACAGGCTTGGGTGCTTTCAGCTCGATTTATTCAACACAACACAACTCTAACCAACGCGTTTCAGCCTGACCTCGGCTTTGTTCACGGTAAGTGAGTAATCATTACTTTTTTACTTTTATATCCTCAGCTACCATTATGGGGCATTATGGGATATGTAGTGCTATGACATATTTACAAATATTTACAGTTTAATCCAGGCATTGGGTTCTTATGACATGCATAATTTTGTTTGCTTTGCATTTATTTAGTTCGTGGGTGTAGTACCCATTGTTTTCCTTGGTTGACAGTCATAATGTTAATTTAATTGTTGTAATGTCTCTGGGATGTAGCATTGCCTTTTGGTCACCGCAACTGTCTGTCTTCTCTTGGTACCAGTGTTGAGTTCATCTTAATTTTTAGTGTTTGGCGGGTGCTGTGATATTGTTAATTTTAGCTTCATTTCTTGTGGTTTTTTACCGGTATAGTACCTTATCAAGTTTGTTATGTGAGATGTTGTTGCTGTTCTTCAATTACTCGAGATGTACATAAAGTTATTCGTCATTGTTCATGCCTCTTGGCACCTTGGTTTTTAATCTGATGATGAGGCGTGACTCCGCCTGCCTCAGTTTTTTTCGTCTGTCGCCTCCTCTTTCGTTAGGTTTTATCATGAGAATCCCATAATATGTCATAGCTTTCCAGTTGCTGTTTTTACATGATGCCATGTGTTTGGCTGTTGCGTAGGACATGTCCTTGTTCTTCACCGCTCTGATGTGCTCTAATATTCTTTTCTTTAGCATGCATGTTGTGCTTCCGATGTATTGTTTCTTACATTCGCATTCAATAATGTATACCACATGTGTGGATGTGCAATTGATTTTTCCTTTTATTGGAGCCATTTTGCCATCTGGTTCCTCAAAGCTGTTTTTATTTTGTCCAATTTTACATGCTTTGCATACATTACATCTTCAGAAGCCTTCTTGTTGATTAGTGAGCCAGTTGGTTTTTCCTTTGGGAGTTTTTGTTTCAAAATGGCTTTTGACAAGTTGATCTCGCAATGATTCCGTTTTTCTGTAGCTGAATAATGGTCCATCTCCTAGCATTTCTCCAATATCTGGATCATTGGATATGAGGTGCCAATATTTCCTGATCTTTGTAGCAATGATCCCACTCTCTTTATTGTACGTGGTTATGAATCCTGGTGGGCTTTGTGTTGCCTTCAGTGTGTTGTCTTTCTGTTTTAGGATATCTGATCTGGATTTATTTGCCACCTGTTTTTTACTTTTTTTCCAGAGTTCTTTCCTTGTAGCCTCTAGCTTTTAATCTGATAGCTGTTTCTTCTATTTTTGCCTCTGCATCTGATTCTTTTGAGCAGTTTCGCTTCATACGAGTGAACTCGCCATACGGTATGCTTGCAAATAATGGCTGAGGGTGGAAGCTAGTGCCGTGAAGTATGCTGTTGGTTGCTGTTTGCTTTCGAAATAACTACACCCACTAACTATATAAATGCAAAGCAAACAAAATTATGCATGTCATAAGAACCCAATGCCTGGATTAAACTGTAAATATTTGTAAATATGTCATTGCACTACATATCCCACAATGCACCATAATGGTAGCTGAGGATATAAAAGTAAAAAGTAATGATTACTCACTTACTCACTTACCGTGAACATAGCCGAGGTCAGGCTGAAACGCGTTGGTTAGACTTGTGTTGTGTTGAATAAATCGAGCTGAAAGCACCCTAAGCCTGTGTGCTGTATAATTGGAGTAAAAAAAAAAGCACTATGCTTTAATTGTGTCTTTAGATCATTTAAAGTTATCTGATCCTAAATTGTCACATTTTTTCGCTTGACTGCTTGTTTGCTATCTTATTTTACCCATGCGTCCTGTTTCTTTAGGCGCTTGGGCTTTTAATTCCCATTTAATGCTTTGCCTACTCCTGACGCGTCACGTGAGCAAGCTCCGTTCGCGGAGCGAAACGCGTCAGGGAGGGCACTTGCTCTGACACACTTTTGAAAATAAATATTGCACTGCTGGCACTTTGATCGGTTTTGTGGCTTCGATGATTTAACATCTTATTGATTGAATGGTGGAGAGGAGGTCTACGCCTGTTTAGACCGCAGCGAGAAGCGGTCGGGATTCTCTTTCATTTCAAACACCAGGATTGGTCTGCTTCTGGTTTCGTGGACCCGCCCATTCTTTGAGGCACGGCGTTCTTGCAACCGAAAACACCTCGGCGTTCTACACTTTTACTCGTTGGAGTATTTCCGAGAGGAGCTTCGAAACTGGAGAGGTCGGTGGACCTCCCTTGGCATCTCGAGGCTGAATCCGGTAAGGCACCCAGTGTGCAACCTGAACTTTTATTATTGAACTGTAGCGGGTTTGGGAAAACTCCACCAAAGACATTCATATCACTTGATTTAAGCCAAACAGAAGTCCACCGGCGCATTTAAAGCCGTCTATTTGTGCACAAACATGTTCTCCAGCGACGTCCTCAGGAGTAGGGAAACGGCGGCGGAGGCTCTTTATGAAAACCTGCCTACTGAAACGACAACAACTTCACATGAAAGCCGTACCACGACTACTAACAGCAGCACGAAGGATTTGTTAAAGACACTAGAAAAATTACTCAGCAGTGAGTTATCTAAGTGGTGGGAGAAGAAGTCATTAGAAAAATATCTTGAAGCCAACCGCGTTCCAAGAGGCTTAAGGGTGTTAATTGTTCTGACCTATGAAAACCCGGACCCAAGGATGCTTTAAGAATGGGCAGAAAATAATCTACAATCGTCTAAAAACATGTTACTGATTCTAATTAAGTACGCCCAGTCTGATAGAGAAGCGCTATTAGTTGAAATTGACCGGGTGAATGGACTTTTGGAAGCCACTGGTGAAACCGAGCTGATTAAAAACACCCGTGAAGAGATTGATCAGAGACTAACAAAGTTGGAGCAAACTATCCAAGAGCGGAAAATCCATAAATTTGCACGGGATAAACAAGACTATGCGACAGGTCGTATATATTCACCTTTGCGCGTAAGTACGACTCTTACAAACGCAAAGCTATGTCTGTCCAACAAAAACCGGGTGCAACAGCTGACCAGACGGCACCCACAAGCTCTACCCTTACCAATGAAGACAATCTATCGGTAGCATCTTTCAGTGGTTCTGAAGAAAGTTTATCAACTGCAGCTGCATGTCCCACAGATCTTACCATCCTTACAGTCGTAGACAAATTACATTTTGTCAGCGAGGACCGGAGATACTCTCTGCGCTCACGGAACAATCCTCAACCAGCAGGCAAAGTGGCAGTCAAAAACGTCGCCGCAGGAAACGTATTGCCAAAGAGAGGTGGAGGGCGAGGCAACACTCGCAGGAATTGGAACAAGTAACTATTGCTCAGGATAATACAGTGATTAACCTGACTGACATGACATTATCTAAGGCGGAGGAGCAACTTCTTTCTCTAGGCCTTTCGTACTGTCCACCCAATGATTTCTCTTATGTTCAATCACGTATCGATGTATTCAAATTCATCAGAAAAATCAAATTAATGAAATATTTTTTGATACATTCGGAAAACTCGAACATTGGTTTTGAATTGCCTACTGTAACATCAGATCAGGAACCATTACAGGTCAAGAATCTACAAGGGCTTCAGACTTTGATTCCTTTGGCGCATGAAGACAGTTCTCAATCTAGCCCTACAGTCAGTCAGGTCATTACTGTTAACAAATCACCATCTATTTCTTTTCGGGGCAAGTCCGCATTTTTACCCTTGATGCCCAAAGACGCACTGGATGTTTTCAGTGACAGAATCATCACTGAACTCAAGACATTGAATAGAACGGTGCTCGCAAGGAAAAAACAAAGTCATTTCAATAATGTACAATATTCCAAACTTGTCAAAAAAATTCAGGACAATAATCATGTGATAGTGAAGAATGCGGACAAGGGTGGCAACACTGTGTTGTGGGCTAAAACTGATTATTTGCTAGAGGCAGCCCGCCAATTAGGTGACCCCCATTTGCTACACCAAAAGCACAAAGTTTGTGATGTTTAAAACCCATGAAAACACCAAAAAAGAAATTAACCTTTGGTATAGACAGGGTCTGCTCACCAAAGACGAAACAAAATTCTTAAATGTAGCACAACCCATCACCCCTCTTTTCTATCTTTTACCCAAGATTCATAAGTGCACCTTCCCTGTTCCAGGCCGTCCTATCATTTCTGCACAAGGTAGCATGAACGAAAACATCTCTAAATATGTGGATTTTTTCTTACAACCCCATATGATTTCACTCCCCTCCTACCTTAAAGATACCACTGATTTTTTAGTTAAGATTAGTCAAGTCATTTGGTGTTCTGATTTTTGTTTACTGGTGATGGATATTGAGGCACTCTACACCAGCATTAATCATCTGCAAGGTTTGGAAGCTGTCCAATATTTACTTGACACACGTGAGGCTGCCATGCGAGAACATAATTCCATGTTGTTGGACATGATACGGATTTGTCTATACAACAATTACTTCCAATTTGACAGGGATATTTTCCATCAAGAATGTGGAGTGGCCATGGGTTCGTGCTTCTCCCCCAGCTATTCATGTCTTCTTGTTGGCTGGTGGGAGAAGCATGTTCTCCAGGTCACCCATGGGCATTGGCTCCCTCACCTCGCCCATTATTGGAGGTTTATAGACGATATTTTTATCGTCTGGAAGGGAACACAAGAGCAGGCAGCACATTTTGTCAATGACTTCAATGTGAACAACAGGAACCTTAAATTTACTGCTAACATCACATCTAGTTCTGCAGAATTCCTAGATGTCCAAGTTTACATTGACCACAATACCATCCAGACTAAACTACACAGGAAAAGCACTGCAGGAAATTCCATCTTGCATGCCCGCAGTGCTCACCCTCCACATACAATCAAGAGCATACCGCTAGGCGAATTTATCCGCATTAAACAAATTTGCAGCAGTTCTGACACCACCAATCAGTGTTTGGCTGATTCTAGGGAAAGATTCCTCAGGCGAGGGTATAAACGAGAAACTTTAGATCAGGCTCTTACAAAGGCTTTAGCTCGCCCAAGAGAGGAACTTCTTACCCCAAAAACTAACACCACCCTTGATTCTGCCACTGCTGGATCTATTCGTTTCATCACCACCTACTGCTCCCAGGTACCAAAGCTAAGAAAGATCATAAAGTCAGAGTGGCCGATTGTGCTAACTGATGTGATTTTAGGCCCATTTCTACCAAAGCTACCGGCCATCACCTTTAGGAGGGCTCCTTCTATGAAAGATCTATTGGATAGAACACAACCTGAGCTCCAACCAAAAACTTCCTGGCTTAACAAACCAGGTTTCTTCAGGTGTACTTCGTGCCATGCCTGCACGTTTGCTGTTAACGACACACACTACACATCAGCTTTCAGTGAGAGACCTATTGCAATAAAAGAACACCTTACATGTCGCAGCGATTTTGTTGTATATCAACTTACCTGCACATGTTCACTCTCTTACATTGGCAGCACTAAGCTGCAAGCTAACCAACGCATCTTGCAGCATATCCGAGCAATAGTAAACTCTGACATGAACTATCCAGTGGCTCGCCACTTCAAGGCAGTGCACAATAAAAAACGTAAAGATCTGAAATATACTTTATTGTGCTCTGTCGCCAATCCGGGCAGAGGTGGTGATCGCGAAAAACTTCTGCGTCAAAGAGAAGCCTATTTCATTCTATTGCTCGACACCAGATCTCCTAACAGTTTAAATGCTTTTGATGAATTACACCACTTTTTGTAACTGTGTTGATTTTTTGAATCATTGATCTCTTTAAGATATCCTTCTGCCATTATTCTAATGTATTTTCAGAGTATACATATATATACATGATGAATATTTGTTAGTACTCAGTGCACATTTGTCTGCAGGCTCTCAAATGAGTTTTCAACCGACTACATTTCAAATATTCCATGTATCTAACATCTGAATGTGATGACCACGTTTTTTAAGCACTTGCACTTTAGCATTCAAGCACTTTGAGACATCGACATGCAAGAGTTGATTATTTATACTCTATCTGTGAAGGCTAGTGTTGCATGGTTATATAGCTATACTTTGCATTTGCAAATTATTTATCTACAGTATTTTTACGTGCAACTTTGAAATGGATTGTAAATGTTATTGTTTACATTCCACAATGTATTATATTACAATGTTAGTATAAACAGTTTTTTTTAACTTGAATGGATTTAACCAAGTCACTACTGTTTACAACTGATGTGTGTTGCCTTTTCACTCATAAGCACTATGCTTTAATTGTGTCTTTAGATCATTTAAAGTTATCTGATCCTAAATTGTCAAATTTTTTCGCTTGACTGCTTGTTTGCTATCTTATTTTACCCATGCATCCTGTTTCTTTAGGCGCTTGGGCTTTTAATTCCCATTTAATGCTTTGCCTACTCCTGTCGTGTCATGTGACCAAGCTCCGTTCGCGGAGCGAAACGCGTCAGGGAGGGCACTTGCTCTGACACACCTTTGAAAATAAATATTGCACTGCTGGCACTTTGATCGGTGTTGTGGCTTCGATGATTTAACATCTTATTGATTGAATGGTGGAGAGGAGGTCTACGCCCGTTTAGACCGCAGCGAGAAGCGGTCGGGATTCTTTTATATATATATATATATATATATATATATATATATATATATATATATATATATATATATATATATATATATATATTCAATGAAAAAACCATAGGTTATAGGCCATATATAGTTAGGAATTAGCATTTACAAAACCTTATTTTACTCGCATAAAACCATTGAAATTCCATATATAGTTAGCTAACTATAAGCGCTAACTATATATCGCGCACCCGCAATCCACTGCTGATGATGTCACATATTACATCATTCATGACATGGTCAGTGACATCACTGATGACATCACTGATGACATCTCAAATGACATCACTGATGACATCACTGATCACAACATCCAGTGATTGTATGTGTCTGTAAAGTTTAAATATGTTTCACATATTGAAGAATGAGTGGATGTATAAGTGTCTGGATGAAGAATTTAGTAGGTGCATGACTGACTGTATGAGTGAGTGATTAAATGTGTCTCACTGAGTACATGGGTTAGTGACTAAACTGTCTTAATTCGTGCATCAGTATGTTTGTTGTTGTGTAAGCTGCTGCATGTGTTGATCAGTAGCTATAAGAGTGGCCATATGGGTTATTGATTGGTTGCCCAAGTATTTGAATGGGAGGCTGAGTGTGTGTGTGGGTGGCTGGGAGGTGCGTGACTCTGTGCATAGATGTGTAAGCAATTGATTCACTAGGAGTATGAGTTCAAGAGTGCATGTGGAAACAGCTATATGGGCGGTTGACTGTGCATGGGTGTGTTGGTGAGTGAATGGATTTCTCATTGCTACATGTGCAAGTAAGTACGTATGTAAAACACAATACATGTGAGAGTTGAGATATATAAATAACTGAACATAAGAGCCAGTGAATGTGTGAGTGGCTGTATCGATCACTGTGAGCTTGTATCAGGGATTATATAAGAGAGTAAATATGTGTTATTATATGTTTGAATAAGTAAGATGTGTATAACTGTATAGTTGAGGAAATGGAGGTGTGATTGATTCTTTGCATGACTGACTAGGTGTGTGAGTAACTCCATGGATGAGTGACAGTCTGTGAGTGTCTGTTTATACTGAGTGTATGTAAGGTTATATTAGAGTCTGAAGAGGTTCATTGTATTATCACATGAGTGATGTGATCAGTGATGACAAATGAGATGTCATCAGTGATGTAATTTGAGTTGTCATCAGTGATGTCATCAGTGATGTCATTTGAGATGTCATCATTGATATCATTTGAGTTGTCATCAGTGATGTCATTTGAGATGTCATCAGTGATGTCATCAGTGATGTCACTGACCATGTCATGAATGATGTAATATGTGACATCATCAGCAGTGGATTGCGGGTGCGCGATATATAGTTAGCGCTTATAGTTAGCTAACTATATATGGAATTTCAATGGTTTTATGCGAGTAAAATAAGGTTTTGTAAATGCTAATTCCTAACTATATATGGCCTATAACCTATGGTTTTTTCATTGAATTTTCAAGGTTTTGTAAATGCAAATTCCTAACTATATATCCACTATAACCTATGGTTTTTTCTGTGAATTTCATTGGTTTTTTAATAGCAAATATGAAAAGCTTTAAAATGTCAAGTACGTGATAGATAAAAACATTTTCGTATTTATGCACGCTGATGTGCTTTGAACGCTGCCCCCCCCCCTCCCCTCTTTTGCCTTAGTAGTACTCTCTCTTTGCAGATACAGAAGGGTAGTTAACGCAGGCCTTTACCCCCGTTGTAATCAGTCGTACCTCCTTGTCTCTCCATTTGATTGATTGTTGTCCAAGCATTTACTGTTTTAGAATTGGTTCTCTTTGGATCATTCTCTATTTACAAACAAGCACAAAGTCGCAATACTCTGTTTAGTCTTTGCAGATAGTGAAAAATCGTGTAAAAAAATAAAAGTAATCGAGCAAAATCAGTAGGCCACTAATTGGATCTCTTTTTGACCTCGCTAAAATAGAAATATTAGGAACAACCCTTCTTGAGAAATACGAAAATAGTGAGATGAACTGAGCTCCACACCATGAGGGCTGCAAGACAGCTCGGCTCCATCACCCATCCCGCACAAAATAATGACAAACCCTATGCAAATATTAAAAATATAGACAACACACCAGCAAAGAAACAGGGTAAAACATTTTATTAAAAAACTATTTACATAACGTTGGTTTATAAGATGATGTCAGTAGTGGACCGATGTGTGAATAGATCGAAAACAGCACAAGGCTCCAAGATCCGGATAGCAAGCTCCTGGATGTTGGGTGCCATAGTTTAGAGTTCTGAATTTCAGCCTTTTTCAATGCCTGTGCTTTGTTGAATCAAAATGGCGGCTTGACACAAAGCTGACTCAAGCGTTGTTACTGATGCTATGCAGACCAAAACTGGTTTTCAGTTTGTACATTTTTCTAGATTTTTCAATCCAAGTTTGGTTGACTTTGTAGAACGATGGCTTCAGATTTTCAACATACGGTGTGGTGGCGCTGACTGGGAGGGGGCGCTTCGCTCCTGCCCCCTCCCCAAGTAAGATTTTCATACGTGAAAGTACGTTAATGGTTTTGGTCCCTGAGATGCTTCGATGTCACTACCATTCTCAAATAGCATAAGTTCTGGATGTTGGGTGCCATAGTTAAGAGTTCTGAGCAGCGCTTGTAACACTGTCTGAAGCTTATTTCCACCTACTGCAGCTTCACTATTCTCAAAGTAAGTGAGTGTCGTTTGTGGACCTGACTGCATTAGAAAACAATGTGATATGTTACCTTCCTAAACAGCTTGACGGAGGCCCCTGAGGGGCGCTGTGATGGCCATGGACTCGGAGAAGACGCTTGGCTCCGACACCCTCCCCAAGTCTTATAGCACTGTTGTAGCCTGAGATCGCCCCCGACATAGGCGGCCGGCTCCCGGGGTCCGGCGGTACTTTTTGCCTTTTGATGACTCTTCAATTCTGGACCTTGTCCCACAATCCGTTTGACCTGAAGACAAGCTGTAGTGAGGCGCCCCTTTATCGTTTTAGTTGCCATTCCGCCCGCTTTTGCTACACTGTGCCTCTTCCGCCATTCAGCTGTTTTCCGCCCGCTCTTGCGACTACAGCGTCTCGCTCACCATGTAGTTGAGATGCGCCCGCTCTTGCGGTGCAGCGATAGGCGGCTGCCACAGGACTCTCAAAATGGCGGCCGGCTCTTCGGTTTTGGGCCTGGTCCACTAAAATGGCCCTGGGACACCTTGGAACTCGGACGCTTGTCTGCTAGGGCTTGGGTCCCATTCTCGAAAAGCGTCCCCTCAGCCGTGAAGATTCTACAAAAGTCTTGGGGGCCTCCGACTCCCGCAGGCTTCTGGTGGGGAGCGGCTGCCATGATTGCTCGTGGAATGGCCACGACGGAGCTACGAGATGGTAGTGGTCTCATGCTGACGCCAGCTTTAGTCTGAAACATCCAGAAACACTGTAGACTACCAATTCGATCAGTTCCGGTAGCGCCCCAACATGACCCGGAAGAGAAGAACTTGCCCTCCCCTCTTTGACTGATGGTTCTTGTTGCCTGTCCCCTCTGTTGTCATTTAACAGAACTTTTTGGACTGCTGAAAGGGGTTGTGTTCTGAACGCTGGTTGGTGGAGACATTTAGACTATATTCTTGACCTACGTTGTCGCGTAATGCGTTTTATGACACGCCGCGTTAGCGCACCCTGAAGTGATCCGAGGCGCGGCGCGCAGCGCGTAACGTAAGCATAACAGGTCATGTGACTTGTTAATAAAACTTTTCATTGGTTCATTTTACTTTTGTTAATTTAATGATGAAAAGCTTGGTCATATGACCTAAAAATTACGCTTTTTATTATTTTCGAACAATATTTTTTTTTCAAACATATGTTATAATATTCCAGGCTAATGTACTTTCCCGGAAAATTTACAACTGTCTTGCAAGTAAAATATATTCCTTTTTCGAGAAAAAGGGCGTTTCTTCCTTCCATGATGGAGCCGTTGAGTAAAAGAGATTCGGCCTGCTGTCTTAGTCGCCGATACGCCTGATTATCAGATTCTTATCGATCACTTTATGTTGCAGACATGAAAAACACAACTGCCCTTGACCATTTATCTTTACTGCGTTCCTACATATTATACCTTTTATCCGTCATGTAATTGGACTGCTTTATTTCACTTGCCTTTTACTGATTCGAAAACAGTCACTAAAAGTAAAAACTTTACAAATGAAAATACTACTACCGTGTTTTGTTTTAAAAACCTTTATTGTGAAAATGTCAGTATACAAATACGGGCCTATAACCACGTGGGCCGGCCACGGAGCAAACTCAAATCGTATATGATGAGGAGACATTTACACTGTAGAAGAACGTAACGAGCGGGCCATTAGGTGACAAGAACAAAGGTGTCTAACAGTTGCGGAATCGGTGGACGTACATTTTGTAATTAAAATACGACAGGGCCACTTACAATAACATTTTCTAGATATACATTTGCGGGCAAAGAGTTACGAGTCCCATTTATACCGGCGCCATTTTGGGCGAGGCCGGGCAGGTCCAAGATATAGTCAAAATGTCTCCACCAACCATCGGCCAGACCAGAACCCCTTTCGGCCCTTTATGTTACAAGATGGTGTCTTCCATTCAGAAAATATTGGTGGCAGCATTTTGAAAGGAAACAGAAACAGCCGCTCTCCTAGTGAGTTTCACATTGTTACATTTAGGAAGAATGTTGAAGAGTAGTATGTGGAAAATCTGAAGCCATTTTTCTACAAACTCTCAATCAGACTTGGATGGAAAAAAAAACCTGAAGAATGTACAAACTGAAAACCAATTTTTGTCTGTATAGCACCAACAGTAACGCTTGAGTCAGCTTTGTGTCAAGCCGCCATTTTCATTCAATCAATAGCGTCCCCCTGCACACATTCAAGGACCTGGTCGTGTCTTCAGATGAAACGCATTGTAGGAAAAGAAGCAGAAAGGAAAAGGAAAAAAGTTCCGCCGGACCTAGTGAAGCTGCAGCAGGTGCAAATAAGCTTCAGACAGTCTTACAAGCACTGCTCAGAACTCTCAACTGAGGCACTCAACATCCAGGACTTGCCATTCGGATCTTGGCGCCTTGTATTTTTGTTTTGTTTTTGATGGAGGGGAAACAACAAAAAACAGACATTGAAAAAGGCTCAACAGTGCAGGGCGCCTTGTGCTGGTTCCGACCTATTCACACATCGGTCCGCTACTGACATCACCTCATAAACCAACGGGGCACCCCACGCCGACTTTCGGCGCAGCATTGTAGGATGGCCACACCAGTGCGGCAATTTGCTGGACACCACCTCGGTCCCATCCAGATCTCGGCGCGTTCATTCAATCAATAGCGTCCCCCTGCACACATTCAGGGACCTGGTCGTGTCTTCAGAAGAAACGCATTGTAGGAAAAGAAGCAGAAAGGAAAAGGCAAAAAGTTCCGCCGGACCTAGTGAAGCTGCAGCAGGTGCAAATAAGCTTCAGACAGTTCTACAAGCACTGCTCAGAAATCTCAACTGAGGCACTCAACATCCAGGACTTGCCATTCGGATCTTGGCGCCTTGTGCTGGTTCCGACCTATTCACACATCACTCCACTACTGACATCACCTCATAAGCCAACGGGGCACCCCACGCCGACTTCCGGCGCAGCATTGTAGGATGGCCACACCAGTGCAGCCACTTGCTGGACACCACCTCGGTGCCATCCGGATCTCAGCGCGTTCGAGTCACTGTGCCGGAAGAGTGACCGGAACTCAGCTGAACACGCCGTCTTTCGGCGCAGCATTGTAGGATGGCCACACCAGTACGGCAATTTGCTGGACACCACCTCGGCGCCATCCGGATCTCGGCGCGTTCGAGTCACTGTACCGCAACAGTGACCGCAATTCAGCTGGACACGCCGTCTTTCGGCGCAGCATTGTAGGATGGCCACACCAGTGCGGCAATTTGCTGGACACCACCTCGGTGCCATCCGGATCTCGGCGCGTTGTGCTGCCTTCGGCCTATTCGCACATCGGTCCGCTACTGACGCCGCCTCACGTGCCAACGGATTTTCTACGCTTTTTGTAGCCCTATGTCGCATAACAGGTCATGTGACTTGTTTATAAAACTTTTCATTGGTTCATTTTACTTTTGGTTTCCTAAAGATGGAAGGCTTGGTCATATGACCTAAAAATAACACTTTTCATTGGTTTAGAACATTTTTTTTTCCCAAACGATGAAAGCCCCACCTTGTTTCTGGATCATTCAGACTGAAGCTGGCGTCAGCATGAGAGCACCACCATCTCGTGGCTCCGTCGTGGTCATTCCGCGAGCAATCATGGCAGCCGCTCCCCACCGGAAGCCTGCGGGAGTCGGGGGCCCCCAAGACTTTTATACAATCTTCACGGCTGAGGGGACGCTTTTCGAGAATGG
Source organism: Lissotriton vulgaris (assembly GCF_964263255.1). Classification (NCBI taxonomy): domain Eukaryota; kingdom Metazoa; phylum Chordata; class Amphibia; order Caudata; family Salamandridae; genus Lissotriton; species Lissotriton vulgaris. The sequence continues at coordinate 648,044,354 of NC_141698.1, read as the reverse complement.
AGCCCAAGCCCTAGCAGGCAAGCGTCCGAGTTCCAAAGTGTCCCAGGGCCATTTCAGTGGACCAGGCCCAAAACCGAGGAGCCGTCCGCCATTTTAAGGGCCATGTGGCAGCCGCCTATCGCTGCACTGCAAGAGTGGGAGCAACTCAACAACATGGTGAGCGAGACGCTGTGGCCGCAAGAGCGAGCGCAACTCAGCTAGATGGCCGCCACCTGGGGAGGCCCGTTCACGCCGGCTCCCCCACGCCCCCCCCCCGGGCCGCCGCACGCCAATTTTCGGAGCAGCATTGTAGGATACCAAAACCAGTGCGGCAGTTTACTGGACATCACCTGGGTGCCTGTCGTACATGTTGTGTCAGCCATGTGACACTGGACACAGACCGCTACTGACGAGGCCTCCCCCCGCACCACCCGGGACGCCCCACGCTGTTTTTCTGTGCTGCATTGTAGGATCCCTAAACCAGTGCGGCACCCAGGCGACATCACCTGGGTGCCGTCCAGAACTCTGCACGTTGTGCTGCCTTGGGACTATTCGCACAACAGACCGCTACTGACGAGGCCTCCCCCCGCCCCACCCGGGACGCCCCACGCCAATTTTCGGAGCAGCATTGTAGGATCCCTAAACCAGTGCGGCACCCAGGCGACATCACCTGGGTGCCGTCCAGAACTCTGCACGTTGTGCTGCCTTGGGACTATTCGCACAAAAGACAGCTTCTAACCATTGTTGCTTTTTGTGTTGAGAAATGTTTAAATGTTTTTAGTTTTTGTTCCGTTTGTTAAAGTTAGTAGTTAATAAAGTTTTATAACCTTACTTTGTTGGAGTGTTATCTATTTTTTTTAAAACGGGTGAATGGGGCCTTGATTCGGGTTATTGTCATGTGTGGGCTTTGGAAGTGTGCTGCTGCAGGATCGGACATTTCAAACTCAAATGCACGTTCTTTTTCTTACCTTTTCGAAGCATGGAGCGCAATAGCAGGCAGAGAAAGGGTGATGCACGTGTTGAACACTACCTGACCTGGCAAGTTGCTGGCAGTGCCCCCCCGCCCGCTCCTGAAAGAGGGCACACACACACCGCCGCCCCGAGTACTTCACAAATCTTTAAAAGACCATGCGCTTGTTCATGAGGCTTAAATGGTTTATCACCTCTTCTAGAACCCCTACATCGACCCTCTGACGTTTCATGGAAAAATTACCATGTAACACAATACCAAGCCCTGTCAGCTGAAACCCCCAAGGAATCGTGGGGCATATTATCAAGGGGGTTTATCTCCGCTTTTTTGGCTTTAAAAACCATGAAAGCGGAGATAAAATTATTTCCCTATTATCAAGCTGTCGCTAACACCAGTTAGTGACACCTAAAAGGAGATAGCGACCATCTTGGGCCCGGCTTTGCATGTCAGTGATACTTATCACTAATGACATGCAAAGTGGCGTGCCAAGATGTTAGCAACTGGAAACAGTCCCTAACATCGCTACCTTCTATTACCAACTTTTGGAGATATTCGCGCTAAGCGCGAATATCTCCAAAATCTAACACCTGCCCTGAGCAGTTCTTAGCCATGTTATCCAATGGGAGGTGGATAACATGGCTAAGAGCATTAGGTCGATAATACATGAATATCGCTGACTTTTCTGCGATAATAGCAAGGTTTATCTGCGATAAAAATCGCCGATGTGCGGCGATAATTTTTGTCTCTAAACAAGTTATAGACAAAAATTATCGCTAGTTGTTCGTAATATGCCCCCGGGTTTTTGCTTGCAGAAATCGGGAGGCGGGAGACTAGCACTGAAATCAGTACTCACACGCCTGAATCAGGAGGATTGGCATGTCTGAATTCTCTACAGCTGGGGCCATAAACTACATCCGCAGGGGTAGGTGATAGCCTGGGACCAGCCTGGCATCTAAAATGGCTGCCGTGCACGACAAAATTGTGGCATTCGAAAAAAGGCAAGATGGCGCAGCCGCTGGAACAGATATATCAACATATATCAGCCTCCTCAGCCACCCTCAGGAAACATAGGGGATTAGGATATGTCTCCCGCACCCCCTTATACCTAGTACTTTAATTAACGAAGCACAAAATGGCGAATTCCCGTTTCGCTACCAGTTTGCGGCCCAGTTCGCGGCCCGTGAAGCGCTTCTACCGTGAAAAATCATTTTTTTTTTATTTTCCCCACGGGACCCTTTAATAACCCCAACAACATTCCTAGGGGGTCAAGAGGGGGATACCTTGCCCCCTTTCATTAAATTCCCCCTTAGTTTTTCACCTTTTCTTCTCTCTCGATCCTACCGAGAGACAAGATGGCGGCCGCTCCGGACTGTCACGCAGCAAAAAAAAAAAAAAAGCTCACGCACAGCCGCTGGAAGAGATGTATCAACATATATTAGCCTCCTCACCCACCCTCAGGAAACATAGGGGATTAGGATACGTCTCCCGCACCCACTTATAACTAGTAATTTAATTTACGAAGCACAAAATGGCGAATTCCCGTTTCACTACCAGTTCGCGGCCGCGCTTCTACCGTGAAAAATCATTTTTTTTTTATTTTCCCCACGGGACCCTTTAATAACCCCAACAACATTCCTAGGGGGTCAAGAGGGGGATACCTTGCCCCCTTTCATTAAATTCCCCCTTCGTTTTCCACCTCTTCTTCTCTCTCGATCCTACCGAGAGACAAGATGGCGTCCGCTCCGGACTGTTTAGAATGTTGACAGACACCGGAGAGCCAATCAGCTTTCTGCGCGCAAAGTTCCGATAAGCGAAAAGTAAGCGGACCGGATCGCTGCCCAGAGCGCTGTTACAGATATATATCTTGGTTTGAACGTTAATTTCTCAAAAACTACTGGAGCACATATATTGAGACCTAGCAAAGGCACATCGGGCTAACAGTCCCTACAATTTTGCCAAGTTTCGTGCAAATCCATTCAGCCGTTCGAGCTAAAAGTGAGTCCAACCGCCCTATGGAAAACTCAATGCAAAAAACGCGTTTTGGGACCCCCCTTTTTTCTCAGCCCCCCCTTGACGAAACCCCACCAAATTTTCAGGGGCTGCTCAGAAACAAAATGTGCCATTTTCCTGAAAATTTCAGCCGATTCCGTCCACAAACGCCAAAGTTATTAGACATAGAATTTTCAAAAGTCCCATAGGGAAAAAATTCTAACTATATATACCTACTGGCGATAGCCAGTAGGTAATATATATATATATATATATATATATATATATATATATATATATATATATATATATATATATATATATATATATATATATATATATATATATATATATATATATATATATATATATATATATATATATATATATATATATATATATATATATATACATATATATATATATATATATATATATATATATATATATATATATATATATATATATATATTGGGAGGAGCAGGTCCTGGCAAGAACTTATGAGGAGACCATGGCTAATAACATCATAAAAGAGCAGACCAGGTCAGAGGAGGTGTGTGCAAGCAGCAGTGACTGTGTAGCACTGTAGTGAATGCGTGAAAAATTGTTTGCTAAAGGCAAAGACCTTATGTGACAGAAAGCGAAGACAATTCCCATCAGACCACCCATGTGGTGGAGTTCGCGTCATGTGGGAGTTGCTAGTTTTCACTTCCCAAATCCGACCATATAGTGCCGGTGCGGGAATGAATATCAAAAGTATATTCATGATGTGCATCCTCAAGTGGTGTGGATGAAAAAAGTGCAGTGCTCAAATGATAAAAGTGGATAAAATGAACTACCCAGACTTCGGAAGGACATTTTTAATAGAAGTCTGGGTGTCAGGTTAAAAACACGCCCAGTAGTATGACTACCCTATGGCGCTGTGCAGTATGGTCTGTAATGTGGTCGACATGTTTCAGCCTAGTGGGCATTTTACCCGGCTTTCTTCAGGACCTATTGATGAGAGTTAGCTACTGCAACTTACTACAAAGTGTTTGTGTAAATAGCGATCAACATAATGTGCTACAAAAGCTACAATAATGCCAGGAGCTGTTATACTTAAGTGTCCACTGGAGGTAGAAGGACATATCTTCTTCCTATCAAGAGATGAAAATGAAAAGGACATTGTGTCAAAAAACAAACAGATTACACACACACGCACCGACGTACACACACAGAGACCGTGCTGCCACACTTGCAAGAATAGTTTGTATTCTGCATTGTAAATAGCGTACTAGCTTGATCACACAGAGGCATTTCCTCACAGTGATACTCACCCAGCTTTGTGTGGGTGACGACCTCACCTCACCCGGCAACCGCTCGGGAGTATGAGGCCCCGCTCTATAGTGTAGAAAATAAAAGGTACAGTAAGCACACTACTTTACCGTCCTCAAGCCAATTTGCTCTACACTTAAACCCAACAGACGTATGATAGTGACCCAACTGTGATATCAAACACTTACAACCACAAGGACCCTCAGTGACACATAGGGACAGGACATCTAACGATATTACTCATGTCTCAAGGCACTGTCCTAACACTGCTTTGTGTCACCAGGTACATGTTTAAAAGACAATGTTAAGAAAAGACTTTCTTTAATAAATGTAAATCTGGAACACATGGGGGTGGGCTGGAGACCTATTTGAGGCCACGACCCTTGAAAATAAGTAGGGGATGCAATAGTGCGCCCCTGAGCAGCTGTCTGGGCCACTCATGATCATTAACAACTTATCTTGAAAAGGGGGATCTCTGAAGCCAAGTTTCAACCTAGATCTAATAGGGAATAGGGGCCATGTTTAGCCCCCTACAGACTTGCTGACTAAATAGAAAACGGCTTAACCAGACTATCAAGCAGAGCCTAACTGCGATATGATAGCTATACTGCGCTGCTCACCTGTCCGTCGGTGCCACGAGAATGAAGCGAGCGGAAGTGGAGGCGAGTTGTAATACCGCCTCCACTTCCGCTCGCTTCATTCTACCATATCGCAGTTAGGCTCTGCTTGATAGTCTGGTTAAGCCGTTTTCTATTTAGTCAGCAAGTCTGTAGGGGGCTAAACATGGCCCCTATTCCCTATTAGATCTAGGTTGAAACTTGGCTTCAGAGATCCCCCTTTTCAAGATAAGTTGTTAATGATCATGAGTGGCCCAGACAGCTGCTCAGGGGCGCACTATTGCATCCCCTACTTATTTTCAAGGGTCGTGGCCTCAAATAGGTCTCCAGCCCACCCCCATGTGTTCCAGATTTACATTTATTAAAGAAAGTCTTTTCTTAACATTGTCTTTTAAACATGTACCTGGTGACACAAAGCAGTGTTAGGACAGTGCCTTGAGACATGAGTAATATCGTTAGATGTCCTGTCCCTATGTGTCACTGAGGGTCCTTGTGGTTGTAAGTGTTTGATATGACAGTTGGGTCACTATCATACGTCTGTTGGGTTTAAGTGTAGAGCAAATTGGCTTGAGGACGGTAAAGTAGTGTGCTTACTGTACCTTTTATTTTCTACACTATAGAGCGGGGCCTCATACTCCCGAGCGGTTGCCGGGTGAGGTGAGGTCGTCACCCACACAAAGCTGGGTGAGTATCACTGTGAGGAAATGCCTCTGTGTGATCAAGCTAGTACGCTATTTACAATGCAGAATACAAACTATTCTTGCAAGTGTGGCAGCACGGTCTCTGTGTGTGTACGTCGGTGCGTGTGTGTGTAATCTGTTTGTTTTTTGACACAATGTCCTTTTCATTTTCATCTCTTGATAGGAAGAAGATATGTCCTTCTACCTCCAGTGGACACTTAAGTATAACAGCTCCTGGCATTATTGTAGCTTTTGTAGCACATTATGTTGATCGCTATTTACACAAACACTTTGTAGTAAGTTGCAGTAGCTAACTCTCATCAATAGGTCCTGAAGAAAGCCGGGTAAAATGCCCACTAGGCTGAAACATGTCGACCACATTACAGACCATACTGCACAGCGCCATAGGGTAGTCATACTACTGGGCGTGTTTTTAACCTGACACCCAGACTTCTATTAAAAATGTCCTTCCGAAGTCTGGGTAGTTCATTTTATCCACTTTTATCATTTGAGCACTGCACTTTTTTCATCCACACCACTTGAGGATGCACATCATGAATATACTTTTGATATTCATTCCCGCACCGGCACTATATGGTCGGATTTGGGAAGTGAAAACTAGCAACTCCCACATGACGCGAACTCCACCACATGGGTGGTCTGATGGGAATTGTCTTCGCTTTCTGTCACATAAGGTCTTTGCCTTTAGCAAACAATTTTTCACGCATTCACTACAGTGCTACACGGTCACTGCTGCTTGCACACACCTCCTCTGACCTGGTCTGCTCTTTTGTGTGTCTAGTAACTTGATGTAGGGGAGTGAGCAGACAGGTCTTAAAATATTCCCCTTGACCCTCCACACATCCGTTTTGTTTTTTAGTAATAACATCATAGCCTGGTATAGGTTCATTGATGACCTCTTCATCATTTGGAGGGGGTCAGAGGTAGAGGCAAATAGGTTCATAACCAACATCAATGTGAATGACCTGAACCTACATTTCACTGGTCAGATCAGCAGCGTTAAGGTTACCTTTTTAGATGTGGAGGTGAGCATTGTCAGTGGCAGGATAGTGACTGACCTACATCGAAAGGCAACAGCAGGTAATACGGTGTTGCACGCCACCAGCCACCATCCAGCGCATTTGATTCGAAGCATCCCCTACGGGGAGATGCTGAGGATCAAAAGGATTTGCAGCACGAGTGACAGCTGTGAGAAAGCACAGAAAGCCAGCAGGCAGAGATTCATTGAAAGAGGCTACTCACGAACGATGGTGGAGGGTGCCATGAGACGTGCCAACTCAACTTCAAGGCATAGTCTAACAACAGATGCTGTGCCTACACTGACCACAGAGAAGGAGTCTGGTCAACCAAGATTGATAACGGCATATAGCAGACAGCACAAAGAAATATTTAACATCATTCGCAAAAACTGGCAAGTGGTTAAAGGAGATGCGGTCATTGGTGGGACCCTTGCCAGTAGACCAGCCATAACTTACAGTAGAGCTAGGTCCATGAGCGATATGATAGTGAAGAGTAGCCCGGAAGTAGCCGATGACAACTGGCTAGGAAAGAGTAAGGGCTTCCTAAAATGTGCAGTCTGCAAAGCATGTAGGATAGGTAAAAACAGGACTACCTACATGACTGCCTTCAACAGCGAGGTGAGAACGATCAAAAAGAAAATCACCTGCAAGTCAGACTTCGTGGTCTATGTGTTGGAATGTGCTTGTGGCCTGCGCTACGTGGGCAGCACGAAGCTGCAGGTTCACAAGCGCATTCTCCAACACCTCAGGGCAGTGAGCAACAAAGATGAGGCATACCCTGTCGCCAGACATGTAAATCTGTGCCATGGTGGGGACATAGGATGTCTGCAGTATTATGCCATTGACATGATTCCACCTCTTCGCAGAGGTGGTGACAGAGAGGCCCAATTGAGAGTTTTGGAAACACGCTACATTTTGGAGCTTAATTCCAAGGCCCCCAATGGTTTGAACCAAACGGAAGACTTACATTCTTGTCTTTATTAGGGATCTAATTGTTCATACCGGTGGGCCTAAGTCTGTCAGTAACTGCAGTTCTCCGAAGGGGTAACAATGTATTTGAGTCGAACATGTAAATAGTCTGCCTCCGAATTTTAACTTCAACTCATGGTGAAGGGAGTATCAACAATTTTAATCACCAGGTATAGGGTTTTGTTTATCATAATTATGTTTATGATAATCTCCTAAAGTGCACCAGCCTTTGAACCCATATTGTAGCAGTGTGGATGCAGTGGTCAAATGTAACAGCAAATGCCCACTGGGGCACAATTTTGAAAAATTGATCCAAACTATGCGTTCCCATTTAATCAATGATGTTTTACTTTTGCGGAATTTGCACATCACAGAGCGAATTTGCACGGAATGTATAAACTGTATATATATATATATTTTTCTACATGATTTTAACATAGTATATACAAATTGTTTATTTTTCTAATTGATTAAATATCTTGATCAATTTATGTATATGGAAATAATCATGAGAAATTCTCGGGAACAAAAGCTGAACTAACAAAGGAGAGTGACACTCTCTTTTTTAAATTGTTTAGTTTTCTACTTTTTTGCATGGTTAAACTTAAAATCTGTTTTGGATCACAAAGCCCTTTTATGTAATTGAACAAAAAGTATTTTACAAACTAAGCGCTACTGAACCAGGCTGAAGTATGTTTTTTATTTCCACAGGCTGTGGGGTCAGCTGACTGTGTATTAGCACTTTAAGAGTGATGGGTGTACGATCGACCATGCCATGTGATCAAGGGGCGGAGGTCCCGAAACGCGTCATGGCGGCGTGTTCTATGCACAAGAGGATGGAATAAAACTTTAAACTTGCAAAATATCCTTGAGGGTCCGGTTTCGTTATTTCCCTGGAGTGTGATTTGGGGACTTGGCGGAGTTCGTGGCACGTTACTACACCGACAGCTTCTGGGTGTATACCGGACCCCTTCAGCAAACAGGGCAAGAGCGGAAGGAAGCAGTTTTTGCGGGTCTTCCTGCAAAGTTCAGCAGCTCTGGTAAGAGCAACCGCAGCAGCCCCCGAGGAGCGAGAATCTCCTAGAGCAGCGGCTGTACTGGACGGCGAGGCTGTTCCCACGGCTGTGGTAGAACCGGCGCCGCGGTAAGCAGCAGAGGGCTCAGTGAGGAGCCGCGGGAAATTTGATTCGGGACTGAAGGAGGAAGCAGCACAGTGTGAGGGGTTATTTGAAAACCTTGTCACACACAGCTGAGTGCATTAATTCATCCGCAATAACAAACAGTAAAACGTGCATAGACCATGGCCGCCGCTGATGTGGTTAGAAGCCGGGAGGAGGCGGCTATTGAAATGTTCGACGATGCCCCCATTGTTAACAACAACCTCATGGAGCAGGCGACGCCATCAAGCTTGGGGAGCAATGTGATGAAAGAATTGTTTAAGAAATTGGAGAAAGCCATGCGCACGGAACAGGCGAAATGGTGGGAAATGAAATCTTTGTCCCGCTATTTAGAAGTCGAGCGCGTTCCCCGTGGCTTAAGGATCATGTTTGCACCCAGCTTTGAAAACCCGGATCCGGAGATGCTAAACGAATGGGCAATGTGTAACTTGGATTCTTCAAGTAGACTGTTGAGAATCCTGATTAAATACGCCGAGAGTGATGGAGTGAAATTGGGTGCAATAATCAGTGATCTCAATGAACAAATTAAGAAACTGAATGATGCGGAGCAGGAAAAACGATTGCGTGAACTAATGACACAACGGCTCACCAAAGAAGAAGAGGTAATCAAAAAGAGAAAAACCTTTAAATTTCAAAGGGACAAATTAGATTACCAAAACGGCCGAATTTTTACCTTTTCTAAGAAGTACGTTCAACAAAAGGGAACGACCGGACCTCACACAAGTGGTATGGGGCAAAGCAGCAGTAGGGGCATTAGCCCTTCTACTTCGGATTCCAACTTAAGCTCCATTCCAGGAAGTGAGTCGGAAGATGATCAACGTAATGCTGAAGAGGCGGCGGGTTTTACCAAGCGGTCGTTGGGAGAGGAAGTGGAGTGCCTACGCAACGACCGCAGGCAGACCCTAAGATCACACACCGCTGGCTCGAAAACAGGCGGAAACGCAACCTCAAACGCAAGTGGCGGAGGAGGAGTCGGGCAGCCAACCGGCACAGCGAAACCACCAGTGAAGGGCCGGGGACGCAAGCGCTGGAACCGCAAATAAATGAACAAGTAAGCGACCAACTGTCTGTGGTTAATCTTTCAGATGTTCATTTAACTAACAATGAGATTAAAACTTTATCACTGGGCTTGACTTTTTGCCCCCCATGTACATTCAATTATGCGCAAACAAGAATGGATTTTTTTTAAATATATACGCAAATTAAAACTGAAAATGCTATTCTTGCAGAACAAGTTAAAAACGCGCACCCCATCGCAGGACAACAACAGAACTGATCTGGATTCGGGCCCATGCCTGGCAGGAGAGGTCGATCTCTATGTGGACTTGGTTGATTTGAACAGAGAAGGGGGAACTTTGGTTGATGCGGGTATAGAGGAGCATGTAAGAACTGATGCCCCAGGGGCTACGGGCTTTAAACCCAAATCAACATTTAACCCCATATCAGCTTATGACAACATAGAAGTATTTAATAATCTGGTGGTATCTGATTTAAAAGAATTGCATCAGGCCTCTAGGATAAAAGACGCTAGACACAATAAAAAGTGTAATAATGCCTGTGGGAGCCTAATGAGAAAGTTACAGGGGAGAACACTGTGATTATTAAGCAATCAGATAAGGGGGGCAACATTGTCCTGTGGCCAAAACAAATGTATATGGAAGAGGCTCTTCTACAATTAAATGACAGAAATTGTTATTGTAGGAGCGATTGGCGCACAGCTAGACAAGCGTGGGATGCTTTCCACACCAGATTATATGCTTGGAAGGGCATGGGATTATTAAGTGGGGATGAACAAAAATTCCTTAAGCTGAATTATCCTGTGATCCCTGTGTTTTATATGATTCCCAAGGTCCATAAGAGTCTGACCAAGCCCCCAGGGAGGCCTATTATCTCCGCCAGACAGGGTCCATTTGAGAATGCCTCCAAATACATCGATCACTTTCTGCAGGAGCATGTGAGGGCGTTTCCCTTGTACATCAGGGATACTGGTGATTTTTTGGATAAAATCAGAACTATTGAGTGGCAGGAATATTACCTATTGTTAACGCTGGATGTAACTTCCTTGTACACCAGTATAAATCACGATGATGGCTTAAGGGCGGTAAAACATTACTTGAAGCGTAGACCTGCCTGCATGCTACAGCAAAATAATATGGTCAGTGAGATGACAGAGATCTGCCTCAAAAGCAACTTCTTCTTGTTCCAAAAACAGGTTTTCCAGCAATTGAGGGGGGTTGCGATGGGGGCCTGCTTCTCCCCGAGTTATGCCTGCCTGCATATGGGGCATTGGGAGGAGCAGGTCCTGGCAAGAACTTATGAGGAGACCATGGCTAATAACATCATAGCCTGGTATAGGTTCATTGATGACCTCTTCATCATTTGGAGGGGGTCAGAGGTAGAGGCAAATAGGTTCATAACCAACATCAATGTGAATGACCTGAACCTACATTTCACTGGTCAGATCAGCAGCGTTAAGGTTACCTTTTTAGATGTGGAGGTGAGCATTGTCAGTGGCAGGATAGTGACTGACCTACCTCGAAAGGCAACGGCAGGTAATACGGTGTTGCACGCCACCAGCCACCATCCAGCGCATTTGATTCGAAGCATCCCCTACGGGGAGATGCTGAGGATCAAAAGGATTTGCAGCACGAGTGACAGCTGTGAGAAAGCACAGAAAGCCAGCAGGCAGAGATTCATTGAGAGAGGCTACTCACGAGCAATGGTGGAGGGTGCCATGAGACGTGCCAACTCAACTTCAGGGCATAGTCTAACAACAGATGCCGTGCCTACACTGACCACAGAGAAGGAGTCTGGTCAACCAAGATTGATAACGGCATATAGCAGACAGCACAAAGAAATATTTAACATCATTCGCAAAAACTGGCAAGTGGTTAAAGGAGATGCGGTCATTGGTGGGACCCTTGCCAGTAGACCAGCCATAACTTACAGTAGAGCTAGGTCCATGAGCGATATGATAGTGAAGAGTAGCCCGGAAGTAGCCGATGACAACTGGCTAGGAAAGAGTAAGGGCTTCCTAAAATGTGCAGTCTGCAAAGCATGTAGGATAGGTAAAAACAGGACTACCTACATGACTGCCTTCAACAGCGAGGTGAGAACGATCAAAAAGAAAATCACCTGCAAGTCAGACTTCGTGGTCTATGTGTTGGAATGTGCTTGTGGCCTGCGCTACATGGGCAGCACGAAGCTGCAGGTTCACAAGCGCATTCTCCAACACCTCAGGGCAGTGAGCAACAAAGATGAGGCATACCCTGTCGCCAGACATGTAAATCTGTGCCATGGTGGGGACATAGGATGTCTGCAGTATTATGCCATTGACATGATTCCGCCTCTTCGCAGAGGTGGTGACAGAGAGGCCCAATTGAGAGTTTTGGAAACACGCTACATTTTGGAGCTTAATTCCAAGGCCCCCAATGGTTTGAACCAAACGGAAGACTTACATTCTTGTCTTTATTAGGGATCTAATTGTTCATACCGGTGGGCCTAAGTCTGTCAGTAACTGCAGTTCTCCGAAGGGGTAACAATGTATTTGAGTCGAACATGTAAATAGTCTGCCTCCGAATTTTAACTTCAAATCATGGTGAAGGGAGTATCAACAATTTTAATCACCAGGTATAGGTTTTTGTTTATCATAATTATGTTTGTGATAATCTCCTAAAGTGCACCAGCCTTTGAACCCATATTGTAGCAGTGTGGATGCAGTGGTCAAATGTAGCAGCAAATGCCCACTGGGGCACAATTTTGAAAAATTGATCCAAACTATGCGTTCCCATTTAATCAATGATGTTTTCCTTTTGCGGAATTTGCACATCACAGAGCGAATTTGCACGGAATGTATAAACTGTATATATATATATTTTTTTTTCTACATGATTTTAACATAGTATATACAAATTGTTTATTTTTCTAATTGAATAAATATCTTGATCAATTTATGTATATGGAAATAATCATGAGAAATTCTCGGGAACAAAAGCTGAACTAACAAAGGAGAGTGACACTCTCTTTTTTAAATTGTTTAGTTTTCTACTTTTTTGCATGGTTAAACTTAAAATCTTTTTTGGATCACAAAGCACTTTTATGTAATTGAACAAAAAGTATTTTACAAACTAAGCGCTACTGAACCAGGCTGAAGTATGTTTTTTATTTCCACAGGCTGTGGGGTCAGCTGACTGTGTATTAGCACTTTAAGAGTGATGGGTGTACGATCGACCATGCCATGTGATCAAGGGGCGGAGGTCCCGAAACGCGTCATGGCGGCGTGTTCTATGCACAAGAGGATGGAATAAAACTTTAAACTTGCAAAATATACGTGAGGGTCCAGTTTCGTTATTTCCCTGGAGTGTGATTTGGGGACTTGGCGGAGTTCGTGGCATATATATATATATATATGTATGTATGTATATATACACATATATTGTTGGATATCTTGTCTGAATTGGTTATTTCTGATTTAAAAGCTGTGTCTGTGTTGTCCAGTGATCCCGGTCCAGGGAAGACATGGCTTGGCAGTTCGGGCTGGACTGTTCCCATGAGGCACAGGGTCAAGGCTGATTTGCATATGGCCCTGTCTGAACTGGGGTGGTGTGGTGAGCAAAAAAACGATGGATTTAGGCCCAGATCTCTGTACTGCGGTGAATGTATGACATTGTTCTGCATTCTGTCCATCAACTGTTGTTTTTGCATTTGTCACCCGAGTGGGACAGGTATGCTCAGACGTGAGCCCCGTGCTCTCCACGCCACTGGAGTCAAGCTATCCTGGCTGAAGACGGCTGATAGCCAGAAACCGGTCCTAGGGTGCTTGATTCCGGTCCAGGGAAGACATGGCTTGGCAGTTGGGGCTGGACTGTTCCCATGAGGCACAGGGTCAAGGCTGATTTCCATATGGCCATGTCTGAACTGGGGTGGTGTAGTGAGCAAAAAAACAATTGATTTCGGCCCAGATCTCTGTACTGGGGTGAATGTATGACATTGTTCTGCATTCTGTCCATCAACTGTTGTTTTTGCATTTGTCACCCGAGTGGGACTGGTATGCTCAGACGTGAGGCCCGTGCTCTCCACGCCACTGAAGTCAAGCTATCCTGGCTGAACACAGCTGATAGCCAGAAACCGGTCCTAGGATGCTTGATTCCGGCCCAGGGAAGACATGGCTTGGCAGTTCGGGCTGGACTGTTCACATGAGGCACAGGGTCAAGGCTGATTTGCATATGGTCATGTCTGAACTGGGGTGGTGTGGTGAGCAAAAAACGATGGATTTAGGCCCAGATCTCTGTACTGGGGTGCATGTATGACATTTTTCTGCATTCTGTCCATCAACTGTTGTTTTCGCATTTGTCACCCCGAGTGGGACAGGTATGCTCAGATTTGAGTCCGTGCTCTCCACACCACTGGAGTCAAGCTATCCTGGCTGAAGACGGCTGATAGCCAGAAACCGGTCCTAGGATGATTGATTCCGGTCCAGGAAAGACATGGCTTGGCAGTTCGGGCATGACTGTTCCCATGAGGCACAGGGTCAAGGCTGATTTGCATATGGCCCTGTCTGAACTGGGGTGGTGAGCAAAAAAACGATGGATTTAGGCCCAGATCTCTGTACTTGGGTGAATGTATGACATTGTTCTGCATTTTGTCCATCAACTGTTGTTTTTCCATTTGTCACCCTGAGTGAGACGGGTATGCTCAGATGTGAGTCCCGTGCTCTCCACGCCACTGGAGTCAAGCTATCCTGGCTGAAGACTGCTGATAGCCAGAAACCGGTTCTAGGATGCTTCATTCAGGTCCAGGGAAGGCATGGCTTGGCAGTTCGGGCTGGACTGTTCCCATGAGGCACAGGGTCAAGGCTGTTTTCCATATGGCCATGTCTGAACTGGGGTGGTGTGGTGAGCAAAAAAACAATGGATTTAGGCCCAGATCTCTTTACTGGGGTGAATGTATGACATTGTTCTGCATTCTGTCCATCAACTGTTGTTTTTGCATTTGTCTCCCAGAGTAGGACGGGTATGCTCAGACATGAATCCTGTTCTCTCCACGCCACTGGAGTCAATCTATCCTGGCTGAAGACGGCTGATAGCCAGAAAACGGTCCTAGGATGCTTGATTCCGGTCCAGGGAAGACATGGCTTGGCAGTTCGGGCTGGACTGTTCCCATGAGGGACAGGGTCAAGGCTGATTTGCATATGGCCATGTCTGAACTGGGGTGGTGTGGTGAGCAAAAAGACAATGGATTTAGGCCCAGATCTCTGTACTGGGGTGAATGTATGAGATTGTTCTGCATTCAGTCCATCAACTGTTGTTTTTGCATTTCTCACCCCGAGTGGGATGGGTATGCTCAGACGTGAGTCCCGTGCTCTCCACGCCACTGGAGTCAAGCTATCCTGGCTGATGACGGCTGATAGCCAGAAACCGGTCCTAGGATGCATGATTCCGGTCCAGGGAAGACATGGCTTTTCAGTTCGGGCTGGACTGTTCCCATGAGGCGCAGGGTCAAGGTTGATTTGCATATGGCCCTGTCTGAACTGGGGTGGAGTGGTAAGCAAAAAAAGATGGATTTAGGGCCAGATCTCTGTACTGGGGTGAATGTATGACATTGTTCTGCATTCTGTCCATCAACTGTTGTTTTTGCATTTGTCACCCCGAGTGGGACGGGTATGCTCGGACGTGAGTCCCGTGCTCTCCACGCCACTGGAGTCAAGCTATCCTGGCTGAAGACGGCTGATAGCCTGAAACCGGTCCTAGGATGCTTGATTCCGGTCCAGGGAAGACATGGCTGGGCTGTTCGGGCTGGACTGTTTCCATGAGGCACATAGTCAAGGCTGATTTGTATATGGCCATGTCTGAACTGGGGTGGTGTGGTGAGCAAACAAAAGATGGATTTAGGCCCAGATTTCTGTACTGGGGTGAATGTATGACATTGCTCTGCATTCTGTCCATCAACTGTTGTTTTTGCATGTGTTGTCCAGTGAGAAATTTTGTGTCTGACAGTAATATGCAAATGGCCAAATACCATCAAGTTATTAACAAGGTCAAGACAAGAAAGGATGTAGCTATCCAAAAATCTGATTCCTATTTGCAAGATATGGGAGAATTTCCTAAAAAGGATTTATGACATCACCTGGGAGGAAACCTATATCTTAATGACATTAGATGTCGATTCTCTCTACATGAGTATCTTCCATCAAGATGGGCTCAGAGCCATATCACACTTTCTAGGTTCCAGACCAATACACTTACATCAGCATACTGCCATTCTCTTCGAGATGACAAAGTGGTTCCTTAGAGAATAACTTTTCCATACTTGGCAAAGACACATACAAACAAATAAGCTGTACGTCCATGGACACCTGCTTCGCCCAGAGTTATGCCAATCTACATATGGCATGGTGGGAGGAGCATGTGTTCATGGCACAATGGGCCACTGAATGAGGTGAGAATGTCGTTCTCTTGAGACCTTTCCTAGACAACTTATTTGTCCTGTGGAACGGCACCCGAGAATCAGTGCAGGCATTTGTAGTGAAACTGAATGACAATAGTTTACATTTACAGTTCACTTCTAATAAAAGCACCGCTGAGGTTTGTTTGTTGGATCTTGTGGGGTTTGTAAAGGATACAAAAATACACACCAGAACACACAAGAAGCTTACGGCTGGAAATTCAATATTGTAAACTAGAAGTTTCCACTCGACCAAACTAAAATAAAGCATCCTGTATGCAGATCCTCCTTGGATAAAGAGAAACTGCAGTGAAGATGTCACTCTGAGGGAAGCGCAGGTGGAACTCCAAAATAGTCTTATCAAAAGAGGCTACAATCCACAGGTTTTGAGTCAAGCCAAGAATAAAGCAGAGAAGGTACCAATAGAACCCCTATAGTTTGCGCAGCATGAAAAGAAGAAAAAGAAAAAAATAGGGTGATAAGAATTAGCTCAGGATGATTACAGGGTTCCACAGTTACCATCTAAAAGTGAGAAATATACTGAGTACGCACTGGCACCTTATTAAGAGGGACCCTGTGATAGGTAGGATGGTTTCTAGAAAGCCCCTATTAACATTCAGGCATGCAAAATCTATGCACCAGGAACTGGTAGTGAGCAGCCCGGAGGTGCAGCAATCAGACACCTGGCGTAGAAGCAACCCTGGGTTTCAAAAGTGGCACAAATGCAAGTCATGCAAGCAAGGTTTGAATACAAAAGAAATGATGTCGCCATTACTGAAAGCTCCGCTGAAAACTTTCAATGCATGCAACTGTAGAAGTGACCACCCGGTGTATGCTTTACATTGTCCTTGCCATAAGATTAATGTAGGGACACCATGCATATGGTGCATTTAAGAATCCTGCAACATCTAAGTGCCATCAAGAATGATGACAAAAGTTATCCGGTTGCTCGACATATGAAGGAACACCATAATGGTAACTATTAGGAGCTTCAGTACTTTGTAATTATCTATTTATTGAGTTTCATATAGCGCTAACTAGACCCGGAGGTATCAGAGCACTTTACATGAGGAATATAGCAATAAAGTGTCAGTTACATCAATAAAATAAAAACGTTATAGTAACAAAACACAAAGAACAAGTCCAAGGGGAAAAAAGAGGAAAAGGGGGAGAGTCAGTGGCTGGAGAAGAAAATCGATTAGGTCAGATAAATCCGCAACGGGAGGTAGAAGTTCAGAGTAACAACTGACCGGCTGGGGATCAACAATCATAACTCTCCAGTGTCAAGGAGGCTGGAACAAAATGAGACGGAGCGAAGGGGACCTAGGGGGGGGGGGGAATAGGGGGAAAAGGCTTAAAAGGCGCATCAAGTGAAGCCAGAAAACCAGACAGGGACCGTCAAGATGGAGGATCTATAACTCAGGCACAGAGTAGCATAAACACAAGATGGCGGAAGCATGTGAAAAAGTTCATAAACAACAAAATAACAAAGGAGTTGGCTCTGTGGGCAGAAACTGGGGTACAAGCACCATACAAAAAAATGACAATCCACTCAATGTATCACTCAACACTAAATTGAAAAAACTGGAAAAACTAAAAAAGTCAGAAACATCTAAATGGTGGGAAGCCGTTTCATTACAGGACTATATAGATAAACAAATGGTCCCAAGGGGTTTACATATTTATATTATGCCCTCCTATGAATCCTTAAACCCTCAAATGTTATTGGATTGGCAAGAAAATTCAGCCAACGGATCTAGAACCATGATGAATATTTTGATTAAATATGCATGGGAAGTTCGTGAAGTGATTCTGTCAGAGATAAAGGCATTGGAGGAAGATTTATCGAAAAGCAATGATCAGGATACGATCAACAAATTTTTGAAAGATATGAAACCCAAATTGGAACATCATGAAGAGGACATAAAAAATCGCAAACGACGCAAATTACATAGACTGTGTAGACTATGAATCCGGACGGATTCTTACATATAGTCCAAAGTATGATTATCACTATGATGACCTACCACCACTAAAAACAACAGAGGCAGGAACTGCGACACCCAATAACAATACAACTATGGATGTAAGTGGGTCAGATACTGATCTCTCAGTTTCAACAGTAAGTTCAATTTCAGAAAGGCCAATACCATCAAGACGGGTGAATTTTTTAGACGAATTCAAGGTCCTAAGAAGGGGCCGTCAAATACCAAGATCAACGCCCCAGTCACCACCGACGAGAGGAAAATCACGTGGAAGAGGTCGTGGAAGAGGAAGAGGGAGGGGAGGGGAGGAGTAAACAAAGACGGAAACGAAGAAAACAAAGGCAAACCAAAGAAAATCGTAAAAGAGCCCATGGGAACACGAGGCCCAAAAAACAAAGAATAATGGATCCCGATATAGTAAATCAAACCATTATTAATTTGAGTAAAAGACAATTAACATTTGCTGAGAAAAGTACTTTGTCTAGGATCAGAAGTTTTTAATTATGCAGACACTCGAATAGATCTGTATAAATTTGTGAGAAAGGTAAAACTCAAAAAATGGCATTCTTTGTATAAATCAAATCATGTACCAACACAATCACAAGAAGGTGATATGCCTGGTACCTTCCCCAATCTCAATGTTGGAGATGCATCATGAATAAGCATGAGCGAATTTTGCGGATCTCGCGTTCGCGAATTTTGCGGATTTGCGGATTCGCAATCCGCAAAATCCGCGAATTTCCGCGAATTTGTGGATTTTTTTTTTTTTGTGTTCGCCCGTGTTTCTGCCAGTTCGCGAGGGTTTTGTACACTTTCGCAAATTGCGAACTTACCTGTCGGGTCGCAAGTTTCGCGAACTTGTTGTTTCTACGTGTCCAGCCTGTTTGGGACACTCTTCTTCATCACTGCCACTCTCTGTCACCACTGCCACTCTCTGACTACTCAGGCCACCCTCTGGCCCACCCATGCCACCCTCTGTTTCATCACCACACCCTCTGGTTGTCCAGTGTACATTATTTTCGGCAAAGCAAAGCACACCTTCCCTGCCTCAAGTGACCTGAATTAATTTGGGGCTGATTAATGTGTCACAGAATATTTTTTTAGCTGGCACCTGCTTCCTTAGTGTGCCCTGATTAGTGATCTTTTGCACTTGCTAAGTGCTTTCATTGTTGCAAAATTAGTTACAACACCTGCCCTGCCCCAACTGACAATAATGAATTAGGGGCTGATTAATGGATTTTAACTTCCAGCCTGGCTCCTGCTTGTCTCCCTTAGCTGTAATTCAGGACCTTTGTGGCATATGTGTAACTATTCTGAGGTTCAGAGCAGGGTCACATAATAGTTTCAACTGGCAACTGAACTCTGGAGGGGCCCCTCAGGAAGCACTACAGGAAATGGCTACTAATGATGAGCCTGAACTTTTGAACCTGGTAAGTAGTTACTTTCAGTTTTGCTAAAATCGTATTTCTGCAATTTTGCACTTATTCGCGGGGCGCGAACTCACGCGAACTCACGCGAACAGTGCGAGCAGTGCGAGCAAAATCCGCTGCTCGCGGATTTGCGGATTTTGCGGGAGATTCGCAAATCTCGCGGATTGCGGATTTTCCGAAAATCCGCAAAATCCGCGAGCGGAACGGATTTTCCGCCCATGCCTAATCATGAATCTATAATATACAGCATCTGGTTAATGAAGAAGACCCAACTACAACTTTGGACAATGAATGGGAGTTGGGTATGCATACGGATGGGACTCCATCAACTAAATTTAAACCACGATCTGTCTTCTATCCCAATTTATCACCATGAAAATATAGACACTTTTCAGGATGTAGTAACTCGAGCCCTACTTAAACTTAAGCGCAAAGCTAACAAAAAAGTATGTTTCAATTTATTGTGTGAACAGAGAAAATTCCTTATAGATCTGGCCAGTGATACAGACATTATTATTCGCCCCGCAGACAAAGGAGGCAATATTGTCCTTTGGGAAAAGGAATTATATCTTATGGAAGCACAGAGACAACTAGATGATAAACAATTCTATATTCAAGTCAATACAAATGTATACAACACCAGCATCATTGACATTTGGGAAAAATTGAAACAATGGGAACATAAATGTTACATACCATGGGAGGAGTACTGTTTTCTGAAAAGAGATTACCCCAAACTATCCATATTGTATCTTCTACCAAAGATCCATAAGAACCCCACTATTCCACCAGGGAGACCTATTGTGTCTTCCATTGGAAGCGCATTAGAGAATGTCTCTAAGTATGTTGACTTTTTTCTAAGGGAATATGTCATTTGATTGCCATCTTATGTAAGAGATAGTACAAATTTTATATGCAAACTACAGGATGTGACCTGGGAGACAACTGATCTACTAATTACTATGTATGTAAATTCCTTGTATTCTATTATAAATCATGAGGACAGTATACAGGCTAGTCATCATTACCTAAAAAGGAGACCAATACAATATTTGGAACATACTAGGATGTTGTTGGACATGATGTCACTTTGCTTGACTGGTAATATTTTTATGTTCAACTGTACTCTTTTTCAACAGGTCCGTGGCACCGCTATAGGCACATGTTATGCCCCAAGTTTAGCCAACCTTTTCCTGGGCAAGTGGGAGGAGGAGATCAGGTTAGACCACACTCTAAACTTTTACTTCTCTAAAGTAAAAGTGTGGCTCCGATATACTGGCGATCTGTTTTTAATCTGGACAGGCAGTGAAGCACTAGCAGTAGAATTCATTAGCATCCTAAATACTAACAGTTACAATATAAAACTGACTAGTCAGATCAGCAATACATCGATTGAGTTTCTAGATCTTGGTATAACATCTGAAGACAACACTCTTAAAACTAGCCTCTATAGAAAGGCTACAGCGGGGAACACTCTTCTTCACGCCCTCAGCAGCCACCCAGATACATTTAAGTGGAGTATACCTTACGGTGAGCTGCTGAGGGCAAGAAGAAATTGCAGTAGTATTTCTGCCTTTGAACAAGAAATGGATACCATGACAAAAAGATTCAGGGAAAGAGGATATCCCGAATGGGTACTAAATAGAGCAAAAAAACAAGTTAGAACTGTAGATCGCAACTAATTGCTTAGCACTAATGAAGAGATACATTTAAGTGGAGTATACCTTACGGTGAGCTGCTGAGGGCAAGAAGAAATTGCAGTAGTATTTCTGCCTTTGAACAAGAAATGGATACCATGACAAAAAGATTCAGGGAAAGAGGATATCCCGAATGGGTACTAAATAGAGCAAAAAAACGAGTTAGAACTGTAGATCGCAACTCATTGCTTAGCCCTAATGAAGAGATAACTACTCAGATTGAAAACAAGGAGTCAGAAAATATCACTAGGGTAATACTTATCTACAGTAGCAATTCTACCCAAATATCTAAGATACTAGCAGATAAATGGGAAGTATTAACCAGTGACCCTATCATCGGCCCAACAATGCCCGCAGACCTAAAATAACATACAGAAAAGGGAGGAGCATTAGAGACATCATTGTCCACAATGATATCACACCAAGAAGATTAGAGAATGAACATCAGTTGAAAGGCTTCTATCCCTGTGGGCATTGTAAAGCCTGTCGTAACAGCAGTATGGTCAAATCTATTTCTATCCCAGGTCATGACACTCCTAAAGTGATTGATCAATTTTTGACTTGCAGTTCTCCCTATTGTATATATGTACTAATGTGCTCATGTAAAATGAAGTACGTTGGAAGTACCACACTAACTACTAAAAAGAGAGCACTGGAGCACATGCGGTCCATAAACAACAAGGACCCGCATTATCCCATAGCTAGACATTTTAAGCTTTTTCATCTATCTAATAGCAACCTGTTAAGCTTTTTTGCATTGGAGCAAGTTCACATTGGTCCCAGAGGTGGCAATAGAACTCTGGCATTACGCAAACGGGAATCAAAGTGGATAATTATTCTCGAGATCAAATATCCTAAAGGCCATAACCTCGATGAGGAACTGGCCTATCATTTAAAAGATTAATTACTTGTTCTGATATTAATGTTTGGCTGCAGTTATGAATTTTCTAGAACAACGATCTTTCTGCAACCATGTGCTTATGGATAGTTTTTATGAATATGATATGTATCATGCAACAATATCATATGATTATCTTATATTCACGTAGGTGTTATTTTTAATTTTATTTTTATTTTATTTTACTCACAGGAAGAAAGGACAGGTTACTTGTGCTGCTGACTGTCTCATCCGTTCCGGATAGCCTACCCCTTTCTCCCAAGGGTCCTGTTTTCAGATAAGAATTTACCTTATCTAGTGCACTTTATTCCTTCTCTTTTCACTTGTTACAATGGAACAACATATAGGCTATCAATGAACACATTTCGGTCTATCTCACATGTATAAATAATATATATAGGACGATGTTCTGAACAAAAATAATAATCTTTAGGGCATTATGCCATACAGGACGATGTTCTGAGAATCTAGGGCACTAAGCCGCACATGACTTTACATATTTTCATCAATAGGATATATCTACCGAGTTTAATTGAGATGTTATAAACTTGACACTATGTCGATAGAAGAGTGAAAATGTATAAATGCAAATTGTAAAAATGTATAATGATTATGTAAATAATTATTCATGATTTTTTTTTTACTTGGGTGACCTATTGGATATGGAGAATGTATATGTAGGAAGGGGGAGGCTCTAGTTGGCGCCGTGTAGCACTAGCGACAAGCAGGGACTCTCTCTTCCTCATCAGGGCTGAGGGTTACCTTCCAGACAACCTCTGCTTACCCTCTAGGTAGTGTGGCTTAAGCAGTCTTAGGCTAATCTTTAGGGCACATAGGGTTAAACATTTGCAATATTACACCGTCACAACCAACCCACCACACAATGACACCAAACTGTATTTGTAAAAATATATATTCTTTATATAAATTTCAAGCAGGCTTGTAAATACAGTTGTCAAACTTTCAATAGCGGTTCCAGTTTACTTAAGTTCAGGTTGCCACAGTTCTCTTTTAGCAATAAGCAATCTTTCGGGCCTTCGGCCCAGGTTCGACAAGGTTCAGTGTCTCGTAGCGCCTCAATGCGCTCTCTGCGTGGGCCTCGAGGGCCAGGAGCTGTGGGAGCCTCGGTTTCAGAGGCGGCTCGCGTTGGGAGCAGATAGCGCGGTGCGAGCTCGAGTTGCAGGAGGCTCACACCGTGAGGATACAACACAGTACCTTTCAAATCTTGTGGAGCGGGCGGCTTCCAGGGGAGCTGTCCCACGTCGCGTTGCTTTCCCGGGGTCGCTGTTCATTGCGGCTCTCAGCCGGGCAGGTCACGGGTCATCCGGGGCGGCGGTGCTCTATGGCGGCAGGGTCCTTTCCTCGTCGTTTGCTCCGACCCTGGAGGCGGCGGCTGTGAGGTGGCGACCAGTGGCAGTACGGTCCCCAAGTGCAGGATGTACCCAGCCAAGGGCCGGTTGCAGCTGTGCGCTCACAGCTGAGCTGTCGGGCAGGCTACCGACCAGAGGGGGGGGTTATCACAGGGTGCTGTCCGTCTTCGCAGGTGGATTGACGGCTCGAAGCGCAGTCAATTCGGGAGCTTGGACCGGACGGGTCCTCCTTCACTTTGCTCTCGGGCTCCCGGTGCAGTTGCGGTCACGGTGCTCGGGCCAGTGGCGGCTGGACCTCACGTTGCTCTCGCTGTTGCTTTGGGCCCCGGTCACGGTGCTCAGGGGGATGTCGATGCCTTGGTTACGGGGAGCGTGGCAGGCTTGCCCAGCGCTCCCAGACCCCTCTGTCAGTACTGCAGCGATAAGCAGCACACACAGTCGCTTTCTTCAGGATGTAGCGCCCACTGGTCCTGGGGCGCTGGTCAGGGGGCAAGTTCAACAGCAAGCCCTTGGAGATCTTTCAGCAGAGCTTGGCACAAAGTTTCCCAAAGCAAAAGTCTTCTTGTAGTCTTTCCTTTTCCTCTCCTTCTGCAGCAAGGCACCAGACACAGGCAAGAGCCAGCACTCTTCCTTGTCCTTCCCGGTCCTTCTCGTCGGGCAGAGTTTTTTCTGTAGCACAAACAGGATCTAACTTACAAGGAGCAAGGCTCCTTCTTTTATACTGCATTTCTTTTGTTCTCGCAGGCCAGGGGGGCCTTTGCATGGCCACTTTCAGTCCTTGAGCACTCCGGTGGGTGTACTCCGGCTTCTGCTTTCAGTGTGAGGGGCAGGCGCATCAGACGCCCCACAGGAGGTGGAGCCAGCATTGTGCGGACAGGGGCAGCCAGAGTACCTTGTTGATGGGGCTTCGCCCTTCCTGGGCCAGGTGTCGGCTGAGTCATCAGTCGCTCCCCAGGAGGGTGGAGCCAGCATTGTGGTGGCAGAGCACAGCAAGATTCAGAGTCAAGAGCCACTCCTACCTCCCACTAAGGTGTAATCTGCGCATTCACCACCTGTCATCCCCCAGCCCTGTCACTCACACATCCCAGACAGTCAGATACACATACCAGCAGAGGCGGGCTGAAATGGTTAGGCAAGCAAATGCTAACTTTCTAAAAGTAGCATTTGCAAACACAGGATATTAAAATAAACTTTACTAAAAGAAATATTTCATCATCCTGAGTTCAGGCATACTAAACACGACTCTCTACCATGCTCCCTGAGCCTGCTGGGATTATAGGGTGTAATAATTCCAGCAGCTCAGTCTGGCCTAACGGGAGCAGGTTGCCTTCAATAGTGAAATACGAATTTAGTTGTAAGTCACTACTAGGACATGCCACACACATCAGGGCTTGTCCTACCTTACACCTACAATGCACCCTGCCCGCAGGCCTCCCATAGGGGTGACTAATATGCAGTCAAGGGAAGGTTCAGGGGCTGGCAAGTGGGTGTACTTGCCCAGCCAGCATGACAGTACGAGACTGCACGCGGGTTCTGCGGTGGCAGTCCCCAGACACATCTTACGGCTGCTTCTGTGGGTGGCGCAACCAGCGCTGCAGGCCCACTAGCAGTATTGGCATCTACAAGCCCCGGCACTCCTAGTGCACTTTACTAGGGACTAACAGTAAATCCAATGAACCAATCAGGGATACCAATCGCATGTACAATTTACAGTAGGGAGCACTTGCACTGCGGCACGGGTCGGCCGTGGCGCAGTGCCCTGAGTATCGGAAAATCAGCAAAACATCGGAGGCACACCAGCAAAAAGTGGAAGGGAAACTCACGCCAAGGTGCCAGGTCTAACACGTGTCCCCTCCAGCTGAAATGTGGGGGGAACTACCCTTCCCCAGGGAGTTCCACATCACTAAGGCGGAAAAATCTGGACAGACCGTCAGCGTTGGCGTGATCGGTGCCAGGGCGGTGTTCCACCGTAAAGTCCATACTCTGTAGAGAAATGGACCACCTCAACAGTTTTGGGTTCTCACCCCTCATTTGCATCAACCATCTGAGGGGCCTGTGGTCCGTCTGAACTCGGAAGTGACACCCAAACAAGTAGGGTCTTAGCTTCTTCAGTGCCCAGACCACAGCAAATGCTTCACGCTCTATTGCACACCACCTACTTTCCAGTGGAAGTAACCTCCTACTTATGAAGGCTACGGGTTGGTCAAAGCCCTCCTCAGTCATCTGTGAAAGAACAGCCCCTACACCATGCTCTGAAGCGTCTGTTTGCACTATGAATTCCTTGGAGAAATCAGGAGCCAGGAGCATGGGCGCCGTGCACATGGCAGTCTTCAGGGTGTCAAAAGCCTTCTGACAGGTGTCAGTCCAAATCACATTCCTGAGCTGCTTCTTCGAAGTCAGCTCTGTCAAGGGGGTCACGATCGTGCCATAGCCCTTGACAAACCTCCTGTAATACCCAGTGAGCCCCAGGAAGGCTCTCACTGCAGTCTGGGTCTTGGGGGGTTCCCAAGCCAGGATGGTCTCGATTTTGGGTTGCAAGGGTGCGACCTTGCCACTCCCCACTTGGTGTCCCAAGTACACCACTGAACCCTGCCCAATCTGGCACTTGCTTGCCTTGATTGTGAGGCCTGCTCTGCGCAGGGCCATCAACACTTCCCAGAGGTGTCGCAGGTGTTCTGGCCAGGTGCCACTGAACACCGCGATGTCATCCAGGTAGGCGGCACTGAACTCATCCAGTCCAGCCAACACCTGGTTGACCAATCTCTGAAAGGTGGCAGGGGCATTCTTCATTCCAAATGGCATCACCCGGAACTGGAAATGCCCATCTGGTGTAGAGAATGCTGACCTCTCCTTTGCCCCATCGGTCAAGGCGATCTGCCAGTACCCAGACGTTAAATCAAACGTACTGAGGAACCGGGCAGCCCCTAGCCGATCAATGAGCTCATCAGCTCTGGGAATGGGGTGCGCGTCAGTCTTCGTGACTGAATTGAGTCCTCTGTAGTCCACACAGAACCGGAGTTCGGGCGTGGCTCCCGGCGCAGCAGCCTTTGGGACCAAGACCACGGGGCTGGACCAAGGACTGCTGGAAGACTCAACCACCCCAAGGGCAAGCATCTTGGAGACCTCCTCCTTGATGCAGGCCCGGACCCTGTCAGTCACTCTGTAAGCCTTATGCTTCACAGGTAAGCTGTCTCCAGTGTCCACATCATGGACGCACCAATCTGTGACACTCGGAACCAGGGAGAACAGATCTGGAAACTGCCCCAGCAACTGGCGGCAGTCTTCCTGTTGTTCGGGGGTCAGGGTGGGTGAGAGGTTAACTCCATCCACTGACCCGTCTTTCTCACAGGCCACTAAGAGGTCAGGAAGAGGCTCCGACTCCTCCTCCATTCCATCATCAGTTGCCAACAACATGCCCACTTCGGACCTTCTTAAGTGGGGCTTGAGGCGGTTGACATGTAGGACCCTCAAAGGGTTCCTGGGCGTCTTCATGTCCACCAAGTATGTCACTGGGCTCTTGCGCTCCACAACCTCAAATGGACCTGTCCACTTATCCTGAAGGGCACAGGGTTCCACTGGGGCCAGGACATACACTTCTTGTCCAGGCTGAAGCTCGACCAGAGTGGCATTCTGGTCGTACCACCGCTTCATCTCCTCCTGGCTTGCTTCCAGATTTGCCTCGGCAAGTTGTCTGAAGCGCCTGGTTTGGTTTCTGAAGGCCAGCATGTAGCTATATACATTCTGGGGAGGTTTCCTGGGAGATTGCTCCCAGCCTTCCTTTACCAAACTCAGTGGTCCTCTCACGGGGTGACCGTACAGCAGTTCAAAGGGACTGAACCCTAGGGACTTCTGTGGTACCTCGCGATATGCAAAGAGCAGGCATGGTAAGAGGACGTCCCACTTACGCCTCATCGGACCGTCTAGGCCCATGATCATGCCTTTCAGGGTTCGGTTGAACCTTTCAACCAACCCGTTTCCTTGGGGATGGTAAGGCGTGGTGAACTTGTATGTTACACCACACTCTTGCCAAAGGGACTTCATATACTTGGATATGAAGTTGGTCCCCCTGTCGCTCACCACCTCTAGAGGGAATCCTACTCGAGAGAAAATTCCCATCAGTGCACGTCCCACCACGGGGGCCGTCACTGTCCTCAGAGGGATGGCTTCAGGGTACCGGGTGGCATGGTCCACCAAGACCAGGATGAACCTGTTGCCCATGGCTGTCTTGGGGTCCAGAGGCCCAACAATGTCAATACCCACTCGCTGGAATGGCGTACCGACCACAGGGAAGGGTTGGAGGGGAGCCTTGTTCCTTCCTCCGCTCTTCCCACTTGCCTGGCAAGTCGGACAGGTCCTACAATGAGCGTCTGAGCTCTTTTGCATTTGGGGCCAGTGAAAGTGGGTGACAAGCCTGTCATAGGTCTTGTCCATCCCCAAATGTCCTGCTAAAGGCACATCGTGAGCCAGACCCAGTAGGAAAGCTCTGAACTTCTGGGGTACCACCAGCACACGGGCTGACCCAGGTTCAGCAGCCTTAGGCTCTGAATACAGGAGGTCGTTCTCCCAGTACACATAATGTGTTTTGGCCTGAACACCATTGGCCTGGTCTGCAGCCTGCTGCCGCATACCCACGAGAGAAGGGCATTCCTTCTGCTCCTTTCAGAATTCCTCCCTGGAGGGTCCTCCTTCTTGCTGCCAATGGGTCAGCTCAGGCAGGTCCCCCAGTTCGGCAATCTGTTCCCCTGTAGGCTCCAGGGCATCCCCCTCAAGGTCTGCTTCCTCCTGGACCGTGGGGATCTATGACAGAATATCGACTACAAAAATATCGACCTACAAGAATATCGAGTCAACAATATCGAGGGCAAAAATATCGACATCCTATCTACAACATGGTAAGTACAAAAATATCGAAAAAATAATATCGTTGTAAAAAATATCGATGTTAAAAATATCGATTTTTTTTTAATATATATAAATGTAAAAGTAAGTATATAACACTAATAAATAAAATATACATATTTAAAAGTATCTAATAATGTTTAAAATTAATAAATAAAAATATATACATTAAAGATATAATATATATGTACTGAACAATAAGTATTAATAATTAATTTACTAAAAATACCCCATTACCCAAGAACTGAAAACTGACCCTGAACCCTAAAAATACCCCTTTACCCAAGAACTGAAAACTGACCCTGAACCCTAAAAATACCCCTTTACCCAAAAACTGAAAACTGACCCTGAACCCTAAAAATACCCCTTTACCCAAAAACTGAAAACTGACCCTGAACCCTAAAAATACCCCCTTACCCAAGAACTGAAAACTGACCCTGAACCCTAAAAATACCCCTTTACCCAAGAACTGAAAACTGACCCTGAACCCTAAAAAAAACCCTTTCCCCATGAACTGAAAACTGACCCTGAACCCTAAAAATACCCCTTTACCCATGAACTGAAAACTGACCCTGAACCCTAAAAATACCCCTTTACCCAAAAACCCAAAAATTACCCTGAACCCTAAAAATACTCCTTAACCCAAAGGTAAATAATATTATTTAATTAGCAATTAATAATTAATTAACAATAACAATAAAATAAATATATTAGCACATAAGCTGTAATTAATATAATTTAATAATTAATATCATTTTCCCCAATTAATTAATTAACAGTAACTAAAAATTATATATATAAATAAATTACTCTAATAATGTAATTAACTAACTAATATTATTTAATTACCAATTAATTACTAATTTAAAATATGTACCAAATTATATTAATTAATTAACTAATTAATATTAATTATTTGCCAATTAATTAGTTATAAATATTTAAAAACATATATTAATTAATTAATTATTATTAAATTACTCCCCACCCTATTCCCCTATAAACCCACATCCCGCTACAGAAAATATATATCAATTAATCAATTAATTATTTCCCAATTATCAATATTAATTAGCAATTAATTATAATTAATTAATTAATCCTACTAATTACTAATCAACTTACCATAATTAAATTACTTCCCACCCTATTCCCCTATAAACCCACAACCCGCTCCGGTACTAAAACATCAAATGTCCTTATAAATTTCTATATTATTATAGAAAATGTATACACATATAATAGTAATTATTTTAAATACTTAAATTAAACATATAACACATACATAATAAAAAACTATAAAATAATACAAATATCGATATTAGTGTCATCGAAATTATTAACATCGATATATATGCTATCGATATTACCAACTTCGATATTACTTACATCGATATTAAGTATTTCGATATTACTTACCTTGGGTCGATATTCTGTCCTACGATATTCTTGCCTTCGATATTATGCTCCTTCGATATTACAGACTCGATATTATGGTAAGTCGATATTTCCAACTCGATATTTTGACGGTCTACCGGACCGTGGGAACTTCAGGGGCCGGTTTCCCGCGCCGCCCTGCGCCTTCTCCCTGAGGCCGGTTCCTGGGCCTCTCCTTCAGGCCCCAGGACCTCTTGATCACCCCTACTGGCTGTCATTGACCGGGTGGTCACGCAAGCCCAGTCAGGCAGACCCACCACCCGCAGGTGAGTCGTCTTCTCCACCTTTTCCCAAGGGGAGTGCTCCAAGTCATTCCCTAGCAAACAGTCAACAGGCATGGTTTTCCTCACACAGACCTGCAGAGTACCAGAGACCCCCCCCCACTCGAAGGGAACTTGAGCCATCGGACACTGACTCTCTGAATTATCAGCATTGATAACCCTACAGTAGGCATGGGGTACAACCTGCTCTTGAGACACCAGGTGCTGCCTCACTGCAGTCACACTGGCTCCTGTGTCCCTAAGAGCTTCAGCTTCCTTACCATTGATGATCATCACCTGCCCATATTTCTTAGTGTTAGAGGGCAGGTAGTTTGTAGGGATCATCTCACTGTCTCCTAGCGAGACTAGGGTCATGTGAACGGGATCTCCACCCCCCGGGACCATCACTTCTTCTCCTAAGTGAACACTAGTCACTTGACGGGGCGGAGCACCAGTGGGTGCTGGTTTTCCAAACAGGCGACACTTGGGGTCACTGGATATGTGCCCCGGCTCACCACATTTGAAACAATTGAAGGGCCCCTTTGGAACAGGTTTACCTGTCGGGGCCCCATTCTGCTTTGGGGGTGGGGGAGGCTGGGAACCTTTCTGCTGGACGCCTTGGGGATTACTTTGGGGGGCTTTGTGGAGAAGTGTGGCTCAGGGGTTAGAGGCGGCAGACCCGGAAGCTGAGATCGGCCCTGGACCAGGGTTCAATTCCCCGCCTCGGCGGGTCTTGGGCTAAAAATTCCACGGTCTCGATAATTCTCGCTCCGGTGCCTTCTCGACTCACGGGTTCACGCTCTGCGACTCTGGGCAATAGCTTGCTTAATCTCCACAATGGCCCCTCGCGGCGGGATGCCTGGCTTTCACCTTGTGGATACCCTGCCGGGGCCTCTCACAGGGGAATACCAGGACGGGTTCCCTAGGCAAGCGCCAGGATGCCCTTTGTGGTGACAGGTCGCGCTATATAAGTATACCTACATTTACATTTACATTTTTTTTGGAACCCTTTCTGTTTTCCCTTGTCCCCCCCACTCTTCTGCTGGGGACCCTGCCCACTCTTGGCGGAGTCTCCCACTGGACCCTTGTGGACCCTGGTGCTGAGCCAGCGGTCCGCCTCCTCAGCAAGCTTCCTCAGGTTGGACAGTTTGCTATCGATCAGGTGTTGGCGTAACTCAGGAAAACAGTGATCAGACAAGTGCTCCCATGCAATTAAATCAAAGAGACCTTGAAAATCATTCACTTGGCTACCCTTCACCCAACCATCCAGTGCTCTGCAAAAATAAGTCACATACTCCACATACGTATTCCCAGGCCGCTTAGTACATCCCCTAAACTTCTGTCTATACATTTCAGGGGTAAGCCCGTACCTGTTCATCAAAGCTTCTTTCATGTGGGAATAGGACCTCTGGTTTTCAACGGGCAAATCTAGCAGGGTATCTCGCCCTTCGCTAAGGAACCTTCCCCACAACCTCGCTCCCCAATCCTTGTCAGGGACCCGGTGGGAGGACATGGCTACTTCGTATGCCCTAAACCATTGTCCTATGTCATCCCCCTTAAAGAACTCTTTAACTACATCTTTGGGGATGTGCACTCTTGACTCTACCTGCACTGGCGATGTGCTGCCACCAGAGGGAGGATGATCCAAGTTTCTCTCCTTCAGACTCATCTCCCTCATTTTCAATTCGTAATCCATTTGGTGCTTTCGCTCTTCCAGCGCCATTCTTTTGGTTTCAAGCTCCAGTTGGATTTTTAATTCTGCCAGCTTTCTTTCATGATCCCTCGTTTCCTTCCTGTCCGCCAGCTCCTCTGGCGACAGGCCTTTACCAAAGCTGTGCACGCTGTCTTGCCTTTCGAGATCCACCAGATCCATAGGTGCATTCTGCTCTTCAGTCGCATCTTGCTCCGCGAGGGCATCTTGATCCTCCGGGGCCTTTCTGGACTCTATCCAAGCTTTCAGGGCCTTGTAGAGCTCTGGCTTGTTCTTGCAACCGGCGTGCGGAACCTTGAGTTTCTTGCAAAAAAACTTCAGTTCAAGTCTAGTGTATTTATCCAGCTTCGCGGCGTCCCACTCCACCTCCAACATCTCGGAGGTCGTGGACTCCGCTCCATCCAGGCTCTTCGTGCCCGGCATGGTTTCTTCGCTAGGGATCTTTTCTCGGCAAAATTACAACAAAACCTGTGGCCAAGTAACTGGACTGAAATCACTGTGCAATGGTCAGAAGTTAAGGTATAAACACTGCAAATGTAAATTCGAAAATCCTCACCGCTGCGTCCAATGTAGGAAGGGGGAGGCTCTAGTTGGCGCCGTGTAGCACTAGCGACAAGCAGGGATTCTCTCTTCCTCGTCAGGGCTGAGGGTTACCTTCCAGACAACCTCTGCTTACCCTCTAGGTAGTGTGGCTTAAGCAGTTTTAGGCTAATCTTTGGGGCACATAGGGTTAAACATTTGCAATATTACACCGTCACAACCAACCCACCACACAATGACACCAAACTGTATTTGTAAAAATATATATTCTTTATATAAATTTCAAGCAGGCTTGTAAATACAGTTGTCAAACTTTCAATAGCGGTTCCAGTTTACTTAAGTTCAGGTTGCCACAGTTCTCTTTTAGCAATAAGCAATCTTTTGGGCCTTCGGCCCAGGTTCGACAAGGTTCAGTGTCTCGTAGCGCCTCAATGCGCTCTCTGCGTGGGCCTCGAGGGCCAGGAGCTGTGCGAGCCTCGGTTTCAGGGGCGGCTCGCGTTGGGAGCAGATAGCGCGGTGCGAGCTCGAGTTGCAGGAGGCTCACACCGTGAGGATACAACACAGTACCTTTCAAATCTTGTGGAGCAGGCGGCTTCCAGGGGAGCTGTCCCACGTCGCGTTGCTTTCCCGGGGTCGCTGTTCGTTGCGGCTCTCAGCCGGGCAGGTCACGGGTCATCCGGGGCGGCGGTGCTCTGTGGCGGCAGGGTCCTTTCCTCGTCGTTTGCTCCGACCCTGGAGGCGGCGGCTGTGTGGTGGCGGCCAGTGGCAGTACGGTCCCCAAGTGCAGGACGTACCCAGCCAAGGGCCGGTTGCAGCTGTGCGCTCACAGCTGAGCTGTCGGGCAGGCTACCGACCAGAGGGGGGGGTTATCACAGGGCGCTGTCCGTCTTCGCAGGTGGATTGACGGCTCGAAGCGCAGTCAATTCGGGAGCTTGGACCGGACGGGTCCTCCTTCACTTTGCTCTCGGGCTCCCGGTGCAGTTGCGGTCACGGTGCTCGGGCCAGCGGAGGCTGGACCTCACGTTGCTCTCGCTGTTGCTTTGGGCCCCGGTCACGGTGCTCAGGGGGATGTCGATGCCTTGGTTACGGGGAGCGTGGCAGGCTTGCCCAGCGCTCCCAGACCCCTCTGTCAGTACTGCAGCGATAAGCAGCACACACAGTCGCTTTCTTCAGGATGTAGCGCCCACTGGTCCTGGGGCGCTGGTCAGGGGGCAAGTTCAACAGAAAGCCCTTGGAGATCTTTCAGCAGAGTTTGGCACAAAGTTTCCCAAAGCAAAAGTCTTCTTGTAGTCTTTCCTTTTCCTCTCCTTCTGCAGCAAGGCACCAGACACAGGCAAGAGCCAGCACTCTTCCTTGTCCTTCCCGGTCCTTCTCGTCGGGCAGAGTTCCTTCTGTAGCACAAACAGGATCTAACTTACAAGGAGTAAGGCTCCTTCTTTTATACTGCATTTCTTTTGTTCTCGCAGGCCAGGGGGGCCTTTGCATAGCCACTTTCAGTCCTTGAGCACTCCGGTGGGTGTACTCCGGCTTCTGCTTTCAGTGTGAGGGGCAGGCGCATCAGACGCCCCACAGGAGGTGGAGCCAGCATTGTGCGGACAGGGGCAGCCAGAGTACCTTGTTGATGGGGCTTCGCCCTTCCTGGGCCAGGTGTCGGCTGAGTCATCAGTCGCTCCCCAGGAGGGTGGAGCCAGCATTGTGGTGGCAGAGCACAGCAAGATTCAGAGTCAAGAGCCACTCCTACCTCCCACTAAGGTGTAATCTGCGCATTCACCACCTGTCATCCCCCAGCCCTTTCACTCACACATCCCAGACAGTCAGATACACATACCAGCAGAGGCGGGCTGAAATGGTTAGGCAAGCAAATGCTAACTTTCTAAAAGTAGCATTTGCAAACACAGGATATTAAAATAAACTTTACTAAAAGAAATATTTCATCATCCTGAGTTCAGGCATACTAAACACGACTCTCTACCATGCTCCCTGAGCCTGCTGGGATTATAGGGTGTAATAATTCCAGCAGCTCAGTCTGGCCTAACGGGAGCAGGTAGCCTTCAATAGTGAAATACGAATTTAGTTGTAAGTCACTACTAGGACATGCCACACACATCAGGGCTTGTCCTACCTTACACCTACAATGCACTCTGCCCGCAGGCCTCCCATAGGGGTGACTAATATGCAGTCAACGGAAGGTTCAGGGGCTGGCAAGTGGGTGTACTTGCCCAGCCAGCATGACAGTACGAGACTGCACGCGGGTTCTGCGGTGGCAGTCCCCAGACACATCTTACGGCTGCTTCTGTGGGTGGCGCAACCAGCGCTGCAGGCCCACTAGCAGTATTGGCATCTACAAGCCCCGGCACTCCTAGTGCACTTTACTAGGGACTAACACTAAATCCAATGAACCAATCAGGGATACCAATCGCATGTACAATTTACAGTAGGGAGCACTTGCACTGCGGCACGGGTCGGCCGTGGTGCAGTGCCCTGAGTATCGGAAAATCAGCAAAACATCGGAGGCACACCAGCAAAAAGTGGAAGGGAAACTCACGCCAAGGTGCCAGGTCTAACAGTATATATATGTAAATATATGTAAATACATGAACATGTGCCATATACTATATATACTTGTATACCTTTCTAAGATGGCCGCCAAGTTGATCTAGACACCACTTACTAAACAATTAGTCCCTTTTTGGTCTCTCAAGCCTATGTATAGACTTCCTGTAACAATAGCAAATTATGTGATCAAGACAGCCTTTGCTGTCGAAACGCGTAACCTTTGCTTAATAAACTGTGGCATATCCTGAGCACGAGCACTTTCTTTGAAGAAAATTGCTGTGGAGTATATATATATATGGTAAACAGAGCCACCTGTTGAAATACTTTGCTATTGATTCAGTTCCTCCACTTCGCCGAGGTGGCAATCGCGAAGCTGAATTAAGGGCTCTGGAGACCAGATACATCTTGGATCTTGATACTAAGATACCACATGGGTTAAACACCAGCGTTGACTACTATACCCATCTATAGATCCAAGTCCGGGTTCATTATGGGCATTCATACAAATTATATCTGTAAAATTGTCGTTCATATTTTGTATGATTAGTATGTCCGAATTACTGTTAAAGCTGCCACAGACCCCTGCACTGATATTCGATTCAAAACTAGTTTTGGATCATACTCCCATTTGCCATCGAGGGAGGTGTTTTTAACATTTAAGTTAAGATATAAAAAACAAGAAATTATTTATTTTTTTCAATCACTTTCACGACACCTTCTTTTTCACATATTTTCCTTTTGGGATTAGACATTTCTTGGTTGGTATGGTGACTAGGTAGATCTGTTCATCAACACTATATATTACGTGGTAAATCAGTTATCAGCATGATATGTTGAGGCCATCACCCACTTGGGTTATATTATGAACATTGCTGCAAGGGTGAAATGATGTACTAAATAGTCGAATACACTATGTATGGGGGAAGCGCATATTATTGCGTTCTCACTATTCGCTATTTCTCCATTGGGGATGTACTTGACCAACATCTGTTCCTTGCAGTTTTACAGTTGGCATTATTGTATATACAATGAAATTGGTTTTGCCAATTACAGCTAGGCCGTTGTATAAATGTAAATCAATTTTTTAACAAAATGGTTTTTATATTATTGTATTTTTTCCGGCTTTTAACATGTTGTCACTGTAAATATGTCTTCCATGTTTATTATATCGTAATAGTGCACAACCAACCATGTTTCCCCTTTATCTTGCACTTGCACTTTAAATACAGCTTGTCCTACCCCCAGCGTCATGTGACCAAGGCCTCGGAGCAGGCCGAAACGTTATGCTGGTGGCGATGCACGTATATTAAATAAAGAAACGTTTCTTCACCTGAAGACCTGGGTCAGATATCGTTTCTATGGATTGGTGGTTCCCCGGACATTGGGGTTTGCTGATTTGTGCTGGGGGAGTGCAGTTTGATATATATATATATATATATATATATATATATATATATATATATATATATATATATATATATATATATATATATATATATATATATATATATATTTTATTCGCGCTGCCTATATAACATACTGCACATGTTTTATTTTAAAGTTTTTCATTATTTTTTTGGTCACTGAGGGTTCTCACTAGTTTTTAAAGTCAGTTTTTCCATTTGTTTTCTTTGCAGATAGAAGATGTAACTTCCAAAGATGCATTGCCCAAAGGCTGGGAATATTTGCTCACTAGAGCTACATCAGAAAGAGAGTTGATAATGAAAGTTAAATTGTCACAATTTTAAATTTGAAATAGTGGTATAAAAAATGTTTTTCTACCATTAGAATTTATATTAGCCCACTGGGGCTGTATCTATGAATTGATTGACTATGAATGGCTTAAATACATTTAAGGGCGATGTGAAATTTATTTGTATTCACTCTGCTGACAACAAAAAACTGAAGTATTTTTACTATGTTTATCAAGTGGAACCCTGCACCTTTAAATATGTGTATTGCACTTTAATGAACCACCCTTGACAAAGCAGTGAGGTAACTGCGAAACGCGTCGGGTCTGCCCGAAGCCGAAAATAAACAGACCGTTTATGAATTGTGGCCATGGCTCCAGTGGATTTATTTATTCTTCCATAGCTGGATTACGTTGGTACATGTGGGATTGGCATTCCCTGCCGTGTTGCCCGCCGTTAACTGTGGCTTGTTTTCTTGCCAAGAACTACGTTGGATATATATATATATATATATATATATATATATATATATATATATATATATATATATATATATATATATATATATATATATATATATATATATATATATATATATTATAATATTTGATATTACACCAATAACAAACGGGGTTAACAGCACTTTATTTTATAAAAACTGGAAAACTTTAACTGAAAGATCACCCACGATGGTTTGG
Source organism: Lissotriton vulgaris (assembly GCF_964263255.1). Lineage (NCBI taxonomy): Eukaryota > Metazoa > Chordata > Amphibia > Caudata > Salamandridae > Lissotriton > Lissotriton vulgaris. Next base: position 648,007,003 of record NC_141698.1, on the reverse strand, counting down.
TAAATTTGCACGTTATTTAGATTGGTTAAAATATATAAACTACATGTCCCATAAAGCTTATGGACTTGTATCGACCAAAATGCTACAGGAAATGATGTAAAGACCTTTTCAAACGTATGTAAACCAGTAGAAACTGATTGTTTGTAAGTTACCGTGATCAAGCAGCGGCTGCTTCGAAATGCGTCGGCTTTTTGTTTTGTCTTGCCGAGTGAACCGATGAAAATGCAAACTTAAGAATTAAAAGCAATCTTGATGAAACGTAATCCTTTGGTGAGTGTGACCCTTCTTTTCCTGGTCTCCGGGAGTTTGGTGCATAAATCACGGCGTGGTCCTGCCGTTTGGAAACCGCACCGCCAAAAGATCGCTGGTTAGCAGGGCAGTTGGACTATCCTTGCTTAATATATATATATATTTTTTTAAATATATATATATATCACCTACTGGTGGTCGCCAGTAGGTAGTTATAGTTAGGACCAAGTTTCCATAGGAAGAGCATTTTTTGTTTTGCTTATAACTTTGGCGTCATTTGATGAATCTTCATGAAATTTTCCAAATTAATTCTTTGTTCATATCAGCGCCTATGATTAAAGTTGGGGGTTGATTCGTCAAGGGGGCAGGGCCGAGAAAAAAGGGGGTCCTAAAACTTGTTTTCTCCATGCAATTTCCATAGGAAACTTTAGACAAGGCTACAGGTCGAACGGGTGAACGGAATTATCCCAAATTTGGCAGGGAGAAGGGTCTTGGTCTAGAAAATACACTTTTGTGTATTTGGTGTAAATCCATTCAGTAGTTTTTGAGAAATATCAACATTTACAGATATCGATATTTTGGAATTCTGCCATCTGATTGGCTGAGGCGTTACGAGCAAGAGCTTGCTGCTTAGTGGTTGCGAGAGCTGCGAGCTGTTGCAACTAGGAAGTGTTGCCCGCCATTTTGTGATTTCGTTGAAGGAAGTAAGGTGAAAAAAGGGCAAAAAAAGTAGGAAAGAGGAGGTTAGGAGCACTGTAACCTTTGTGGGGTGTTTAGGGTGTGCTATACAGGGGGTGCGAAGCAAACTACTGACACCTACCGGTCTGAAAGTGCTTGGGTATGGAAATTAAGTGAGATATTGCCTAGAGTCTGATGCTGCTAAGGTGAGGTGCTGCGGGACTCAGGGATTAAAGCGTGAGCCCAAACTGTGTGTCTTATGGTGTGAAGTCATGTGCCCTGGTCTCTGCAGTACACCTGTGGAAGTAGTGTCAGCATGTGTTTATACCTACTAGGACGAACTACTGACCCCTATTGGTCTGAAAGTCCTGGGGTACGGAAAATATGTGCGGTATTGTCTAGAGTCTCATGGTGCTAAGCTGAGCTGCTGCCGGACTCAGAGATAACAGAGTGAGTCCAAACTGTGTGTCATATGCTGTGAAGTCATGTGCTTTGGCCGCTGTGCCACATCTGCCGAAGTGGTGTCAGCATGTAGTTATAATACCTACTCGGAGGAACTTTTTTCTCAGAACATTACAACTTGTGTATGGTGCTTAGGGGGTGTTATACAGGGAGTGTGAAGGTAAATTTGCATGTATCAAATCAATATGTTATTTGTAAAGTGCAAACTACTCACTCCTACGGGTCTGATGACACTGGGGGCGTAAGTTGAGCTGCTGCCGGACTCAGGGATAAAGCCGCTGAATGACTGACCCTACCGGTCTGAAAGTGCGGGGTACGGAAATTAAGTGAGGTATTGCCTAGAGTTTTATGCTGCTAAATTGAGCTGCTGCTGGACTCGGGGATGAAACCGTGAGCCCAAACTGTGTGTGCTATGGTGTGAAGTCATGTCCTCTGGGCGCTGTGCCACACCTGTCCAAGTAGTGTCAGCAATATTTTATATGTAGTAGGTGCTTAGGTGGTTTTATGCAGGGAGTGCGAAGGTAAATCAATACGGTATTTGTAAAGCACAAACTACTCACCCCTATGGGTCTGAAGGCCCTGGATGCCAGCGTGGAAATTATGTGAGCTATTAAGTGAGCTATTGCCCAGAGTCACATGGTGCTGAGCTGAGCTGCTGCCAGAGCAGGGGATTAAACCACAAGCACTGTGCTCTGAACTCATATTTTCTGGCCGCTGCAGCACATCTGTCCAAGTAGTGTCAGCATGTGTGCACACGTACTAGGAGGAACTTTGTTTTAAACAGTGTGACGTCTGTAGGGTTATTGGGGGTACTACAGAGGGAGCATGAAATTCAATTCTTCCATTTGAAATCAATCTGATATTTTTGAAGTGCATACTCCTTACTCGTACAGGTCTGCAGGTGCTGGGGGGCCAGCGTGGAAATTAAGTGAGTTATTGCCCAGAGTCACATGGTGCTATCCTGAGCTGTTGATAGAGCTGGGGATCAAAGCGAGAGCTCTGTGCTCTAAAGTCAGATGGTGTGGCCGTTGCGCCGCAGCTGTGTGATGAATACATTTTGGCGAGGGTCCCGGAGTTGCAGTTACCTGGCTCTTAAAAAGCGGGCCTAAGTTGTGAGTTAAAGGGTGACTCTAAAAAGAGCCCTTGTGTTCATTAGTTGGTGCGGATGTAGGTGGGGATGCACAACTTCAGGTTATTCAGAAAAACTCTGTTTCCTTGATCTGTGAAGTGTACTCCATCACTTCTGTAGATATCAGCCATATCAAAACATATGTTGTTGTTGTAGATCGACCCAATTCTATGGTCTCTGAGGTATGCAGACACAGCTTCGTTGACATTCCGCCCGATTCATCATAGGAAATTGCGCTCGCAAAGGGCCGGATTCTGAGAATCCGGCCCTTTGCGAGTGCGATTTTTGCATTTGGGATTCAGCATCCCAAATGCAAAAATCGCTAATTGCGATGTCGCAAATGTGCGAGGAATTACATTTAAGGAATCTCTATTAGAGATTCCTTAAATGCAATTCAACATCCAATTTAAATTTGCGAATTCGCAATTGCTTGCCGCAATTTACCGCGAGGTCAGACCTCGCGGTAAATTGCGAAAACTCAGAAAAATGCATTTAAATGCATTTTTCTGAGTTGCATGTTACACACACACATGTCCTTTGGACATGTGTGTGTGCAACACCTGTGTGAAATTTCATTTGAGGGGTGCTACAGGGTGTCCTGTGGACACCCCTGGCACCCTTCAAATCGCAAGCTTATTTGCGATTAGCTAATTGCTAATCGCAAATAAGGAATACTCCCCATTCATTCCTATGGGCCTTTTGGCCCATAGGAATGAATGGCGAGTTATTCCTTATTTGCGATTAGCAATTTGCTAATCGCAAATAAGGAATCAGTAGGAATCGCATTTTATTATGCGATTCCTACATGATTACCGTTTTGCAAGTCCTTAATAGCGAATCGCTATGATTCGCTATTAGGGGCTCGCAAAACGGCCCGTTGATGAATCAGGCTGATTCTTTCTAGATTTTTCAATCTGAGGACAAAATTGTTTTGACCATTTCCACTTCCGTCATTGGCATATATTGGAATATACAAAGACAGTTTGAGGGAAAAGTAACATCAATTGTCATAAGCATTTCCAAAACCTACCCCACTCAATGTGCCTAGGTCATTTCCACCACAGTGCACAATCATGAGGTCAGGGTGTGGAAGATGCAAAGAGGTTTTAACCAAAGGTAGCAATTGGTGCCACTTCAAACCTCTCTGTGCAAACCATTTAATGTCCACATTTTGTAAACCTAGGTCTAAGTCAATACGTTTTTGGTCTGCATACCTCTTGCACCAGAAAACATAGCTAAGTCCTACGATCCACACTCTCATTTTGAAGGTATGGAAAGATGTCTGTAGTTCATGCAGTTCCTTCGTTAAATAGGAGATATGTTTAAAGAAGGGGAACTACTATTTTTGCCATATAAAACAATACCTGATTGGGAGATGAAAAGCATTGTTTTTTTAAGAGTAGGGTGCACATTCGTTTTGTGGAAAAGCATCTTTGTGATTGGTTAAGGAAAAGCAGTTTCAACGTGGGGTACATTTAAAAAAATTGGTTCAACGCAACCACACCTGCTACATGCATTTGGAAGGCACTGTTCAAACTTAAAACAATCATGAACTTTTAACCTGTATGTGCCATTATATGTTCGAGAAAATGTTGCAAAACAACACCATTAGGTTTAAAATAATTGATGAACTTTTAACCTGCAGGTGTTGTAGAATGCTCTAGAAAGTGTGTTGGTAGAATACGTGGCACTGCTGACTTCTATATGTCGTTGATAATTAAAAAAACCTGTTTATATGGAAAATTAAAAAGAAACTAATAGAGAGAAGTTTTGAAACCTAAAAGAATCAAGGAACTATTCTAATTTGTTCTTTACATGTATTTATGTGAGGAGGAACACAATTATAGACACAACACCACCAGGTAGAGGAAGAAGCATGAAGTGGGGGGACGGGGGAAGATGGGCACAATGGTACACAAGCACAATTAAGTACAGAAGAAGTATAGACAAACAATGGCCAAAACTAAAAACATCAACAAGGAGCACAAGTCACACAACCCGCCAACATCACACCAGTTAACGAGCATAGAAGTGAAAACCACGCTGCATTCATACAGGATGTGTACACAGGCCGGCCGTGGGTGTTTTGGGATGTCTGCGACCATGGTTATCATGGATGAGATGCCTAGCACGGGGCACATGGGGGGGTTCACTGTGTGTTACGTTGCCAAACAGCTGCTTTCTACTCCCACAAGCCCCCAAACTTTTGTACGATGCACTGTTGTATCCCGTGCACTTGTACGGCATACCATTGGAATGCCTATTCGCGCATGTCCTGTTGCATTCCAACTACACCATGACAGTGCAGTTAGGTGTTGGTGCATGCCGCTTTACAACATCGACTGCTGCTGCCCTTGTGGCAGGCCACAACAGAACACAGAGACACACTTGCCGCACTTCCTGTACATGGACATGTCTGATGTGAGTTCAAAATCCTAGGCCATCCACAAAATAAGTGACCATACAAGCTGGGACCAATGGAGAAAAAGAATTGTCGGGAGATAATGTGTATATTAAAAAATATATATATTTAATTAAACATAGATAAAAATCATATAGAGACTCAAATGATAAGTCAAACTATATGATACAGTAAAACAATTACATATTCAATTCTTGAACACAATACATCAAATACATTCATTAAAAAGCAAATACATCATAGTAACGGTGTAGACCCTGGCTAGTTTTAACAATTATATACAGAAAAAAGGTGTTACTGAAACAACGATTGTACTTATTAGAAGATTATAAAATAGACTCGACGCGTGTTTCGGCAGTAGAGGAACTGCCTTCCTCAGGAGTCGTTGATGGAACTCTGTAAGGAATATTATAGGAAACAATGTTATACATAACAGTGCATATATCCTTTTACATATTTACACCTATCTACTCATATACCTATTAACTTATTTCAAAAGTGTAGAGTTCATAACAAGTCTTTAACTAACCGAGAGGTCCAGACATATTAATTGGCCACTTAGAGTCGTATAATAGACTGATATATGTACAGAATTAGGGCAGTACTCAGCTCAACAAAAAGAACCATCAATAGAATAGGGTTCATTATTGATGTAGGTACATTTGATTGTCATAAACAACATTCATAGATAATTTCCCAATTAGAGACTCAAACTTTAGACTGATCATACATGATGTGTTGTGATCTCAATTCTGGATACATATATATCAAATCACTTACATGCCAAAAGAATCGATGATAACTTCTTTGTTATTTTAGAAGGAAAGGCCAAAACAATACACAGGGCCACTTGATCGAGCTGATACCTGATTTTAAACAGAAAATGTAATGAAATAAACCACATGATAAAAAGGGGCAGAGAACACTTTGAACACAATGGGTCAGCTCAAAAAACGGTTGCCTAGTGCAACAAGGTAGTCTCTGATAGGTGGGGGCGACAGGTTTAAAAAATTAATACACCTGTAGTTATCTAAAAAAGTATCGATCTGTTAATTTGGTCATTGTACGTTCCATTCTTTATTTAGCCTGAAGATGGCTAATCCTGTATTTGAAAATAATGATACGGATGAGGTAATTCACTGTAGACAGGTGATATTTTTGGAATTGAAATTCAAAGATAGCTGATCACTGTGTTCATGGTAACATATATATAGCAGCAAACATCAGATTATTGGAAGGGATATTCAGCTACTACAAACATCGATATAGAACCCGTTGTTAGTTGGGTAATATCTTTGGTGATTAGAGAGATGGGTTTCTATAAGAAGAAGAGAAGGTTACCTATTGTTATCACTGCAAGGACATGGAGGCTCACTGTGGCGAGGTAATTCCCTTCATGATAGTGTTCAGGTGGTGGTAAGTGGCAATCACTATAAGCAAGTATATAGAAAAAGTATAAACCAAAGATAGATCGTTCCTATGTTTATCAGTTATTCAGGGATAAACATTATAATGAAACTATAGAGGCTTAAAGTGCTCAAAAGGTTGAAAACTAGAGGGTCAAGAAAATTACCTCTAGGTTTGTAGTTGCTGATGTTCCAATTGTGGTTGTCGTGATGAATTAAAAATGCCTAGGGCATAGGAAAGGCTGAAAAATATAAATAAAGGGGCAGCGAGCGTTAGTTGCTGCCTTAAAAAACGCTGGGTCAGTGGATAACAAGCACGGAATTATGATTGAAACCATCGTATTATTAAAACGCTAAGCGTTGAAGAGATGGAGCTATGGCTAATGAATATTTACCTTTAGGGAGGTATCTAGTTACTGGCAGCAAGGTGGTGCTGTTCCGCTTTGTTAAACGAGTCGGAAAATCGCTGGTTGTAGCGCGGCTGAGTGCCGTAAGATGTTAAGTTTCTGTAGATAAACATCAGAAAGGCTGAGATTAGGTAGAGAGCCACATGTAAAAAATTGTGTGGTTCTAGATATTTAAAGCTGACATTATTCTCACCTTGATGAAAAGAAAATATCGCGAGCTGCAGGATGGTGCAGTTCCAGGCGGCACGATAGCAGGACAGCTCCGCCGGGGTAAATGGATATGCGCTTTGCTAATGACTGCTCTTTTAAGGTGTAAATTAGGCGCGAAAAGCTCAATCGGACCGGGGTGTGATAGAGAGAGTGAAAGGACAACCTTTCATTGGGTTCTCGAGCTCTTTCCGACCGGGGTTTGATGGAGAGAGTGAAAGGACAGCCTTTCATTGGAGTCTCGAGTGTGGGATTACCTTTCAAAGATGGCGCTAGAAGGACGAGGGATGTTTGTGTACACAGCCTAATTCTAAGGGCAAAACCTCTATGTGTTATGATGGGAGAAGGAGAAAAAAGCGTGTCCTAATTGAATCTCATGTGTAGGGACAGCATTCAATAATTATGTTAAATAACCGATAGAAAAATACCTCATGTTGAATGATGCTAAAGGCAACACCTGCTAACAAGCGGGGTGTATCGATATTATGGACAGAACCTCAAAATGTCTATAGGATATATCTTATATAGGCAGGAAAAAATAATGAGGACTATTTCGCGATTGCTAGTGTGTGAGGGATTCCATTTCAAGATGGTACTGAAAATAGAATATAGTCCCCAGTTGGTGAAGCAGAGACATTCTGTATAGTTATCGAAATTAGTGGTATTTGGATATCGCCAAAAAAAAGAAGGCAATGTTATTATATTAATATAGTGATTTTTTAATATTTTAGAGGGTTTTATTATTAATAAGGCAGTTAACCTAGTTCCACATAGGATTGTCTCAGAGACTAAATGTTAAGCATGTAAGATAAAGTTCATAGTGCTAGGGGGGCCAGATTAACTGTTACAGAAGAATAGTAAGAAATTCAAGGACCTTAACTGACATAAGAATAGTAAGAAATTCATGGACCATAACTGACATATTATTACGTGATGGCGTTTTCCCATGGGATCTCGGCGTTTAATCCTTTTTTGAAAGTTCCCATAGAAAAAATCCAAAATACTTCTCTTTTCTTTCTAATTTTTTCGCCGCCTTTGCTGTCAGGGAGCCTGATTTTTTCTAAAATGCACCATCTAAAATCTTCTGGACCATGATTGTTCTCTCTGAAATGTTTGACTAGAGGTGCCAGAGTTTTGTTGGTGCGAATGGCCGAGCGATGCTCTGTGAGTCACAGACAGCAAAGGCGGCGAAAAAATTAGAAAGAAAAGAGAAGTATTTTGGATTTTGTCTATGGGAACTTTCAAAAAAGGATTAAACGCTGAGATCCCATGGGAAAACGCCATCACGTAATAATATGTCAGTTATGGTCCATGAATTTCTTATGTCAGTTAAGGTCCTTGAATTTCTTACTATTCTTCTGTAACAGTTAATCTGCCCCCCCTAGCACTATGATCTTTATCTTACATGCTTAACATTTAGTCTCTGAGACAATCCTATGTAGAACTAGGTTAACTGCCTTATTAATAATAAAACCCTCTAAAATATTAAAAAATCACTAAATTAATATAATAACATTGCCTTCTTTTTTTTGGCGATATCCAAATACCACTAATTTCGATAACTATACAGAATGTCTCTGCTTCACCAACTGGGGACTATATTCTATTTTCAGTACCATCTTGAAATGGAATCCCTCACACACTAGCAATCGCGAAATAGTCCTCATTATTTTTTCCTGCCTATATAAGATATATCCTATAGACATTTTGAGGTTCTGTCCATAATATCGATACACCCCGCTTGTTAGCAGGTGTTGCCTTCAGCATCATTCAACATGAGGTATTTTTCTATCGGTTATTTAACATAATTATTGAATGCTGTCCCTACACATGAGATTCAATTAGGACACGCTTTTTTCACCTTCTCCCATCATAACACATAGAGGTTTTGCCCTTAGAATTAGGCTGTGTACACAAACATCCCTCGTCCTTCTAGCGCCATCTTTGAAAGGTAATCCCACACTCGAGACTCCAATGAAAGGCTGTCCTTTCACTCGCTCCATCAAACCCCAGTCGGAAAGAGCTCGAGAACCCAATGAAAGGTTGTCCTTTCACTCTCTCTATCACACCCCGGTCCGATTGAGCTTTTCGCGCCTAATTTACACCTTAAAAGAGCAGTCATTAGCAAAGCGCATATCCATTTACCCCGGCGGAGCTGTCCTGCTATTGTGCCGCCTGGAACTGCACCATCCTGCAGCTCGCGATATTTTCTTTTCATCAAGGTGAGAATAATGTCAGCTTTAAATATCTAGAACCACACAATTTTTTACATGTGGCTCTCTACCTAATCTCAGCCTTTCTGATGTTTATCTACAGAAACTTAACATCTTACGGCACTCAGCCGCGCTACAACCAGCGATTTTCCGACTCGTTTAACAAAGCGGAACAGCACCACCTTGCTGCCAGTAACTAGATACCTCCCTAAAGGTAAATATTCATTAGCCATAGCTCCATCTCTTCAACGCTTAGCGTTTTAATAATACGATGGTTTCAATCATAATTCCGTGCTTGTTATCCACTGACCCAGCGTTTTTTAAGGCAGCAACTAACGCTCGCTGCCCCTTTATTTATATTTTTCAGCCTTTCCTATGCCCTAGGCATTTTTAATTCATCACGACAACCACAATTGGAACATCAGCAACTACAAACCTAGAGGTAATTTTCTTGACCCTCTAGTTTTCAACCTTTTGAGCACTTTAAGCCTCTATAGTTTCATTATAATGTTTATCCCTGAATAACTGATAAACATAGGAACGATCTATCTTTGGTTTATACTTTTTCTATATACTTGCTTATAGTGATTGCCACTTACCACCACCTGAACACTATCATGAAGGGAATTACCTCGCCACAGTGAGCCTCCATATCCTTGCAGTGATAACAATAGGTAACCTTCTCTTCTTCTTATAGAAACCCATCTCTCTAATCACCAAAGATATTACCCAACTAACAACGGGTTCTATATCGATGTTTGTAGTAGCTGAATATCCCTTCCAATAATCTGATGTTTGCTGCTATATATATGTTACCATGAACACAGTGATCAGCTATCTTTGAATTTCAATTCCAAAAATATCACCTGTCTACAGTGAATTACCTCATCCGTATCATTATTTTCAAATATAGGATTAGCCATCTTCAGGCTAAATAAAGAATGGAACGTACAATGACCAAATTAACAGATCGATACTTTTTTAGATAACTACAGGTGTATTAAGTTTTTAAACCTGTCGCCCCCACCTATCAGAGACTACCTTGTTGCACTAGGCAACCGTTTTTTGAGCTGACCAATTGTGTTCAAAGTGTTCTCTGCCCCTTTTTATCATGTGGTTTATTTCATTACATTTTCTGTTTAAAATCAGGTATCAGCTCGATCAAGTGGCCCTGTGTATTGTTTTGGCCTTTCCTTCTAAAATAACAAAGAAGTTATCATCGATTCTTTTGGCATGTAAGTGATTTGATATATATGTATCCAGAATTGAGATCACAACACATCATGTATGATCAGTCTAAAGTTTGAGTCTCTAATTGGGAAATTATCTATGAATGTTGTTTATGACAATCAAATGTACCTACATCAATAATGAACCCTATTCTATTGATGGTTCTTTTTGTTGAGCTGAGTACTGCCCTAATTCTGTACATATATCAGTCTATTATACGACTCTAAGTGGCCAATTAATATGTCTGGACCTCTCGGTTAGTTAAAGAATTGTTATGAACTCTACACTTTTTGAAATAAGTTAATAGGTATGTGAGTAGATAGGTGTAAATATGTAAAAGGATATATGCACTGTTATGTATAACATTGTTTCCTATAATATTCCTTACAGAGTTCCATCAACGACTCCTGAGGAAGGCAGTTCCTCTACTGCCGAAACGCGCGTCGAGTCTATTTTATAATCTTCTAATAAGTACAATCGTTGTTTCAGTAAACACCTTTTTTCTGTATATAATTGTTAAAACTAGCCAGGGTCTACACCGTTACTATGATGTATTTGCTTTTTAATGAATGTATTTGATGTATTGTGTTCAAGAATTGAATATGTAATTGTTTTACTGTATCATATAGTTTGACTTATCATTTGAGTCTCTATATGATTTTTATCTATCTTTAATTAAATATATATATTTTTTAATATACACATTATCTCCCGACAATTCTTTTTCTCCATTGGTCCCAGCTTGTATGGTCACTTATTTTGTGGATGGCCTAGGATTTTGAACTCACATTGGTATTTACCCTGCCCTAGGAATCTGTGTATTTTTGATACCCAGGGGGTCCTTGTTTGTCTCTCAATCATGGACATGTCTGAGACACCTCGTTCCCTGTGCCAGATAGGCAAACCCCTGCGCTGACCTGTGCACGCCGGACCAGCACACACCGGTTGTGCATGCAGGAGGATGCATGCGTAGCTACATGTCCAGGGTCACTGCCAATGCTTAGGTGACAGCACACTGTGATGTTGCTTGGCCCGTGTCGATCGTGCTAACACAATGACCACACGGACACACTTGCTTAGATGCACTTTCAGGGGACGTTGGCAGTCCTGGGGTTGTTGCAATAAGTGTTGTGGCCCTCATTGGTATCCATGTATCATGCTCTTTGACTCTATGGCACTGTGGGTGTTCCGATGTGGCTCTTGACTGTGTTCCCTTTCATGCTGCAGCTAGTCGTCCTGCTTAACACCAGCAGAATGCAGGTTTAAAATCCCTGGTGCTAACGTGGTTTATCGCCGGAATTTGTTTTGAATTGCAGTTGTTATGAAAGTTGTGATGTGATTTTTTCGTGTGCAGAACAAAATACGAACTGGGAAGTGTATCCCGTCAAGATCCAGCACCTAACACACTATTCCCAATCAATATAAATACAATTAGATTTCTTCATTGATTTTGTGTGTACACTGTAAATGCAGCCACTACCTCAGTGCAATTCAATACAGGATTTTAGTATTTAGAATAAATCGCAAAGGTGTACCTCCTGTCTTTTTGCACGGAAACGGCTAGTCTTCATTTCATTATCAGCACTTTAATGGAAGTAAAGTTGAGATAAATCTAACACACTATTCAGAAGTTGGTGCAAACTGCAGACATCACCAGTATTCCCGTGATAAGTGCCCCAAAATGAAACACCATCAAATAACATTAGTAAGAACAAGAAAGAGTCACACAGCAGTTAAGAAAACAACTAAAAACGTTATTATTATTTTTTTTCAAACTTTATTTTTTTATTAACATATATATATGAGCGATAAACTAATAAACAAAATGTAACAAAAATAATACAAAACAACAAGGCGGAACACTCCTGTGGGTACCATGGATGTCGACGACAGAGCCTGGAAAATAAAGCACAAAATAAGGACTGTGTACTGCGCATATCAAAGGAGTGAGACACAGAAACTGAGAAGGAAAAAAAAGCCAGAAAGAAAAAGAGAGGGAAGGAAAGAAAGGGAGTGAGAAAGGGAGAAGGAAGAGAGAGATAGAAGGAAAGGAATGGAGAGGGAAAGAGAGAGAGAAGAGAGTGAAGAGAGGGAAGAGAGAGAGAAAGAGAGAGAGAAAGAGAGAGAGAGAGGGAGAGAGGGAGAGAGATTGCAGCCCCTGCGCATCCATGAGCAAATAATTACCTGGTGCCACTGGAGTGTGCAGCAGTGGGCACTCCACATGTCCATCTAAACTCCACGGATCTCAGATATGTCTCTGAGTCCTGAGACATGAATGGCAGAGACCACATCAGCTTCTCCGTGGATCTCACATATGTCGCTGAGTCCTGTGTCATGAATGGCGGAGACCACATCATCTTCTCCACGGCCCGGCAGATCTCACACATGTCGCTAAGTCCTGAGTCATGAATGGCGGAGACCACATCAGCTTCTCCGCGGATCTCACAGATGTCACTGAGTCCTGAGTCATGAAGGGCGGAGACCACATCATCTTCTCACGGCCCGGCAGATCTCACAGATGTCGCTGAGTCCTGAGTCATCAATGGCGGAGACTTCATCATCTTCTCCATGGCCCGGCAGATCTCACACATGTCGCTGAGTCCTGATTCATCAATGGCGGAGACCATATCAGCTTTTGGTGCCGCTAAGCCTGTGGAACTCAAGTCTGTGATCATGATCAACCTCTGGTGGAAAATTCCACTAGTTTACCAAGCGCACTCCTGTGTTTAAAGTATAACCAATGTAAACAATCGATAACCTGTAGTATTTCAATTAATCATACAGAGAAAAAATTCTTCTTCCAAATATAACTTTATGTAGTCTTTTACAAATAAATCTTATTTGTTTCAACATCTTGATTTGGAAATCAATACAAAATTTGAAAATTAACAACTTGATTGCAGCAAAATACAAAGTTACTATTGTGACTCTGGATGCTGAAAACTCTTTGTTGTGGGTGAAAACATAGTTGAGAATTAGGCCCAATGCATTTCGGGGGGTTCCCTTCTTCAGGGGCACTGCAAAAATAAGACAATATATCACTAATTAAATAATTCACATTAACATTCCTTTTGTAAAACAAGAACTTCAACTAACAGCTCATTGAGTAGTTTGCGAAGGCAGTTCTTAAATATATTAGTTCAAACATGTAATTATACACAATTGATTACATGAATGATGTAAACTTCGAACATCTTGTCCAGGTCAAAGAATAGAAAGAAAAAAAGATAAAGACAGAACTTGAGTAAACTCCTCTGTCGCTATGGGTGGTTGTTACGGTACATTGTTATTTACGAATGTCAAAAAGCAACTAGTATGAACTTGATGTTAATGGCATGGATATGCCACCATGCTACATATTTAATCAAGGCGAGATAATAGCTATTGTACTCACATCTCAACTACTCGGTGTTATTAGGAGAATTCCAGAGCTCCGACATGTAGATTTATCAAATGTCAATCTTTCAGCTAAGAGCAAAAACGACAAGATACGTCTATGTCAACACCTAAACAACAATGTGTTCATAGACCAGAAGAAATATCTGCGCCTCTAAATATACACTTACTTGATGCTATAATAGCTTTGACCGAAAGAGGTAGAACTAAATGGGGTAGTGCCAGGAAACAGTATTCACTCGTACGTGACCACTGACGCCATCTATGCTCAAGCATACATCAACCGCTGCGGGGATTGATTCTTGGTACTTTATTATCTATAGCACATGGAAGGAAAGGCACATGAAAAACTTCCCTTACAACCGGAAAAAATAGTATTCTGAGAATTTCGAGACTGAATAAAACAGCAGAGAGTTATTTCATCGCACGTGTCAAAAACTTCGTTCTTGGATGCTATCTAACTGGACCAACATGTAACCATAAAGGTGAATATATTCCACTGTGATATCTTAGTTACACACCTCAACACTAACTGCTGCCCAAAATGAACTAAGATGCCTCCTCTATCTTCAAAAACAATCTGATTTACACTTTTCTCGGTAACCATTTTATTGTTATGTCCTCTGTATACAGGGATCTACTGTGCTAGAAATTTAACACTGAATCAAGAGCTAAAGCCCCTTAGTGTATCTACACTCACCAGAAGTTGCGTGATCCTCGCCAGTAAAAATCTAAGCTTCTTAGTTTTCAATCTGCAGAGAAAATAAAGCTCCATTTAAAATTCAAAGTTGCACTGACTCTGTGCTAATGCTAACTCTACTAGACATCGACTCACCTCGAACTGCACGAATAGACACCGTTATGCCTCCTACACCGCCACGAATTAAACTTCTAACAATGTGCTATGTTTTCACCCACAACAAAGAGTTTTCAGCATCCAGAGTCACAATAGTAACTTTGTATTTTGGTGCAATCAAGTTGTTAATTTTCAAATTTTGTATTGATTTCCAAATCAAGATGTTGAAACAAATAAGATTTATTTGTCAAAGACTACATAAAGTTATATTTGGAAGAAGAATTTTTTCTCTGTATGATTAATTGAAATACTACAGGTTATCGATTGTTTACATTGGTTATACTTTAAACACAGGAGTGCGCTTGGTAAACTAGTGGAATTTTCCACCAGAGGTTGATCGTTACTTTGGGCTGGCTGCCTTGCAACCAAGCAGCACACAAATAGTGTACAAACATTGAACGAATTGTAAATTTGTACTAGATAGGGAGTGCGCAGATAAGATAACACGTTTTCTGAATCTTGCCACATATACTTACCCGCAGCACCCCGCACACTCATTTGAAGATGTCTTTTGAAAGCATATCTAATCTAACTGACAACAGAGCAGACACGAGAACTTACACAGACACACAATTTCAAAGTATTTATTCCCTCATTGAAGAAACTCCCTTATTTGATGCGCAAGGCAGCTCCATACCTCAACAACTACAATTGGAATTCATAGCCAAAAGAGCGCTGAGTCAACGACTACACGCTTCGACACTTATACAGTACCACAAGGTACAAAGAATACCACGAGGATTACGATTGCCTATCAAACCGTTGCTATATAAATTCCAATACAATAAGAGATTCATGGAAAAGTGGCAGGCAGTTCTAAATAAATGTTCACTGGACTTGATCTTTTTATTAATTGAAGAACTTTCTAAAACTATCAAGGAGCTAGAAGAAGAGATCAACATTATTAAATCGGACATGTCCAATCGTTGTGAGGCAGATTTTTGGAGACTCACGTTGGAGGACCTGAATTCAAAACTTGATGTTTATGGTAAGGAGATCCAAGAAAGAAAATTGCGAAAATTCAGGAGAGATACTATAGATTATAAATTAAACGAGGTTTACACCTGGGCAGAGGTGTACGCCAAAAGGCGTCCTTATCAAAAACCTGCCTCATCATCACAAGAATCTATAGTTTCGGATAATGACATGGATCCATCAAGACAACCACTGGCAGAGAAGCAAGGTCCCACAACAACAGGGACAGGAAATGGAGCCAGTGCAAGTACAACTACAACTACTCCTTTTTTAGACAAGGTACAGGGAGGAGGGAGACCTCCAGACCTCCAAAAAAAACAAGGAGGAGCCAAAGACAAGGAAAAAGAAACAAAGGAGAAGGAAAAAGAAGCAAAGGAGCGCGAAGCGGAAGCGAGGAACTTGAGAAGCAAGGGGAAACCCTCGTGATCAACATTTCTTCTAGGCAATTAACCAGTGCCCAAGAAGTGGTACTCAACAAAGGGACATCTTTTGTACCGATTTACAACACAAACAAATTAGAACTTGAAGTATCAGTTTTTCGGTTTCTTCGCAATCTGAGATTAAAACATTTCTTCACCAATGTAGTACCAACAGGAGAAGTACAATTACCAGAAGAAGGAAGTGAGGATTTGGAAATGAAACAGTTCAGACCTAAAAGTACGTTTATGTCCCCGGTGACACATAAAATTCTGGACACTTTCGAATCTTTGATTCGTCATGATCTCAATAAATTGAACTTACATCCAAAAATGCGGCCTAACTTAAGAAGAGATGAACTGGACATTCTTTGGAGATTGAACGCAGATGATCAAATCACGCTCCAAATGGCAGACAAAGGTGGTGCTCTTGTTGTAATGGACACAAGCTTTTACGTGAAGAAGGTCAATGAACATCTAGAAGACCAAACGACTTATTTACCATTGGAAGAGGATCCAACCGTCACCTTTATGTCAACACTCAGTCAAATTTTGGATAAAGCTGAGGATATGGAATGGATAACACCTTCATTGCGCAAGTTTCTGACAGTACAATACCCGAGAAGACCAAAACTTCACATGTTACCGAAAGTGCACAAATGTTTACATAATCCACCGTTCAGACCAATAGTCTCAGGTTGTGATTCCATCTTTACACCACTGGGACAACTAATTGATCACTTTCTACAGAAATTTGTGCAAAATTGGCGTAGTTATGTGAAGGACACTACCCACTTTTTGAATCTGTTCCAAGAAGTACTGAAAAATTACAATCCAGACTGGTTGATGTGCCAATAGTTGTGACTTCTTTATACACGTCTATCCCCTTGAAAGATGGTGTAGAAGCAAGTGAATGGGCGCTGTTACAACTACCTGACTTGGAAGTTAACAACATTTTCATTTTGGAATTACTGATATTTTGCCTCCAACACAGTTACCTCTCATGGCAAGACAAATTCTTCCTCCAAGTACGTGGAACCTCCATGGGTTTTTCAGGTGCACCGGCTTACGCCAATACTTTTATGGTGCAGTTTGAGGACACATACATTTTCAAGCAGGAGACCTGGGCTAAGAATTTGGCTTTTTATATCAGATTCATAGATGACATATTCCTTGTATGGAAAAGTTCCCATGATTCATTAGAACAGCTGATCGATGAACTTAATCACAAGCATGAAAGAATCAAATTTACTCACGAGATCAGTCAACAACAGATTCACTACCTGGATGTTAGGATAACTCACAGAGCCAACAAATTAGAAACATCAGTGTACACCAAACCCACTGATAGAAGCAATTTACTGCTGTACTCAAGTTTCCACCCACCTTCATTGAAAAATAATCTTCCGTACTCACAATTGCGAAGAGTGAAGCGTATCATTTCTAATCCAGCGGATTTACAAGAAGCTTTAGAGCAACAATCAGAGAAATTCAAACACAGAGGCTACCCAGCAGAAGTTTTGGAGATTGCTTTGAAGAAGACTGATGTCAAACATCGTGAGGAGTTACTCACCACCAAGTTAAAACAGAAAAGTCACAGACACGTGTTTGTGTCTAAATATTCTACAAGATCTCAAGCAATTAAACACATCATTAAATCTAGATGGGAATTGCTGAAACAAGAGCCAGATTTCAAGGGATTGTATGATGAAGAGCCTCTATTCGCGTACACAAGAAGCAAGAACCTCAAGGAGATTTTGACCACCACAGTTCCTGCAGATCAACCAACATTCAATGGAATGCGAAAATGTTACAATTGTGTACATTGTAACAATGTAATGACAGGGAATGCCATTCACCACCCACAATCGGGGAAAAGCAGTTCATTAAGATATAATGGAGATTGTAACAGTTTGAATGTAATTTACACCATCAGATGCCCATGCGGTCTACTTTACGTAGGCAAAACCTCAAGGAAAATTAAGGTACGCATTTCTGAACACAAAAGCACATTCAGAACAAAATCTACCAAATCTTTCTTTCCCACACATTGGTTAGAACATCAACACACCAATGCACAGCTCAGGTTCACAATCCTAGAAATTGTCCCAGCGAAACCAGACCAAAATGATTCAATACAATTAGCTCAAAGGGAAGCTTGGTGGACAAAATATTTGCAAACTATGGCACCGAGTGGTCTTAATGACAGGATTGAATTACAGTGTTTTTTATAACTGCATAATACTTGAAGTAATGTCTTATGACTTACATGTTAACTGTAATGTCACTTGTTCAGAGGGAATGATACCCAGTATGTTGTTCAACTTGATTTCTGTAACGAGCTCTTACACAGGTCAAACAGTAGCTAACACATTTTTCAGTATTCATATCTCACATAATTTTCTGTCTTTTCCGTTTCTTCATCATTTTTTTTTCATCCCCCTTTTTTTCATTATCTCTTTTTTTTGGGCACAATTTCCGTTTCGTTTCTTTTCATGATTACACTGGGACAAATTTACTTCTGTAGTGATCAGTTTTTAAATTATCTTTTCTAATTATCCTCTCGGGACACTTATGGAGTGGAAGCATAACGACTTGAGTTGTAGTCTAGGGTGTACTTGATAAGAACAGGATATTTCACTACTCCGAGACGTATGATTGCGTACTTTCATCTATTACCCCGCTGTACACGTGAACAAACAGTTTAGTTCTTATGCCCAATAAGTACTATTGGTATAGGCATGTCGCAGGTTTTTTATGTTTCACCACTCCAAGATGGACGACCATTTTTAGTCCTATCTCTCTGTCGATGGCGCTCTAGTGGGAGCACATGAGTGGACGATACTTAGTAGTCTTGTTTCACTGTTCACTAAACAAACGCTGGTATATAACACCGAAGCACATTTTTAGAAGTTTAATTCGTGGCGGTGTAGGAGGCATAACGGTGTCTATTCGTGCAGTTTGAGGTGAGTCGATGTCTAGTAGAGTTAGCATTAGCACAGAGTCAGTGCAACTTTGAATTTTAAATGGAGCTTTATTTTCTCTGCAGATTGAAAACTAAGAAGCTTAGATTTTTACTGGCGAGGATCACGCAACTTCTGGTGAGTGTAGATACACTAAGGGGCTTTAGCTCTTGATTTAGTGTTAAATTTCTAGCAAATTTTATTCAGTCTCGAAATTCTCAGAATACTATTTTTTCCGGTTGTAAGGGAAGTTTTTCATGTGCCTTTCCTTCCATGTGCTATAGATAATAAAGTACCAAGAATCAATCCCCGCAGCGGTTGATGTATGCTTGAGCATAGATGGCGTCAGTGGTCACGTACGAGTGAATACTGTTTCCTGGCACTACCCCATTTAGTTCTACCTCTTTCGGTCAAAGCTATTATAGCATCAAGTAAGTGTATATTTAGAGGCGCAGATCTTTCTTCTGGTCTATGAACACATTGTTGTTTAGGTGTTGACATAGACGTATCTTGTCGTTTTTGCTATTAGCTGAAAGATTGACATTTGATAACTCTACATGTCGGAGCTCTGGAATTCTCCTAATAACACCGAGTAGTTGAGATGTGAGTACAATAGCTATTATCTCGCCTTGATTAAATATGTAGCATGGTGGCATATCCATGCCATTAACATCAAGTTCATACTAGTTGCTTTTTGACATTCGTAAATAACAATGTCCCGTAACAACCACCCATAGCGACAGAGGAGTTTACTCAAGTTCTGTCTTTATCTTTTTTTCTTTCTATTCTTTGACCTGGATAAGATGTTCGAAGTTTACATCATTCATGTAATCAATTGTGTATAATTACATGTTTGAACTAATATATTTAGGAACTGCCTTCGCAAACTACTCAATGAGCTGTTAGTTGAAGTTCTTGTTTAACAAAAGGAATGGTAATGTGAATTATTTAATTAGTGATATATTGTCTTATTTTTGCAGTGCCCCTGAAGAAGGGAACCCCCCGAAATGCATTGGGCCTAATTCTCAACTATGTTTTCACCCACAACAAAGAGTTTTCAGCATCCAGAGTCACAATAGTAACTTTGTATTTTGGTGCAATCAAGTTGTTAATTTTCAAATTTTGTATTGATTTCCAAATCAAGATGTTGAAACAAATAAGATTTATTTGTAAAAGACAACATAAAGTTATATTTGGAAGAAGAATTTTTTCTCTGTATGATTAATTGAAATACTACAGGTTATCGATTGTTTACATTGGTTATACTTTAAACACAGGAGTGCGCTTGGTAAACTAGTGGAATTTTCCACCAGAGGTTGATCGTTACTTTGGGCTGGCTGCCTTGCAACCAAGCAGCACACAAATAGTGTACAAACATTGAACAAATTGTAAATTTGTACTAGATAGGGAGTGCGCAGATAAGATAACACGTGAACTCAAGTCTGTGCCACGTGGTAGTAGGCCCCTGATGGCCACATGAGCTTTGGGTGGCACTAACCCTGTGCATCTGAGGTCTGCGCCAAGGGGATGGTAAGCCCCTGACAGCCATACAGATCAGGGTGTGACTAACCTTCTGCACAACTTTTCATGGTCTCCTTATGTTTGAGACTCGTGGAGCGTCCGCCATCCAGTCAGCACTGGCACTAAAGGGTGTGATGTTGTCAATCTATTATATTTGCGTGGTCACATGGCCTGTGACGCATGGGTCGGATGGGTGTGGGGTGTGTGCAAACCTGCCCTCAGTGAGTTGCCGTGAGATGTTGAGAACTAGACCACTGACCTGCACAGCAACAGCGAGTACGCCTGTGACAGGTAGCTATATGGGGCCAACGTAGGAACGTAATCAGAGTGGCGTGTGTTGGCTTGGGGTATGACAGAACAGGGCAGGGATAGCTACAATGACATGGACGGTTCATAGTACTGCGTCTGTGAGTCGAGCGGACGGGCCGCAGCTGTCCTTCTGCGAGCCTGTTTGCAAACTGATCATAACTCACACTACATAAGAATTGAAGAATCATTTTGTGATTCAGTCCGTTAGCTGGCATCTGTCCGAGGCATTTGTGAAAACATAACCAAGTTCTTTCTGTGATAGATACCCCTTTGACGCTGCCTCTCTCCACATCAGCAGGTAACGCACCCTCTTCCCACATTACCAACATACTCCCAACATCCGTCTTGGGTCTAGTAGTTTCCCTGTGCGGTTGGAGAAAGAAGAATCTTAGTCAGGTTTACATATAAATAAAATATTTAAAGAAAAGAACAACAAATAAGACTGAAGGGAGTCTGGTGCTGTGGTCGCTGCCACAAAGTTGGGTCACTGCCATTCAGGACTCAGGACACAATTACACATGTGGTATCGGCTTGTTCTAAATAGGGTTAGTGGCACAAGAAGCATTGAGACTGTATGAACCTGTGATGGTGCTTGGTGTGGATGGCCTCACTGGGAGCAATGTGTGTTGCCTACTGGACTGCGCCATGTGGAATCAGGACTCCATCTGAATTCTGAGCTCTGCTGACCATAGTGTAGGCCAGAGGTAGCGGTGAGCAAGGGCCCACAGCCACATGCATACATTGGTGGCTCCACCGGCCTGCGTAGTGCAGGTTCAGTGACACCACGTGTCGTTGGCCTTTCATATGCAAAAACCCCACACTAATCAAAGGGAGTGTGGTGCTGTGGTCGCTGTCACGAAGTTCAGGTCACTGTCATTCAAGACTCAGGACACAGTTAAAGATGTGGGATCGGCTTGTGTTAAAGAGGATTAGTGGGACTACGTGTCGCTGGCCCTGAATATTGAAATATGCCTCACTGCTCGAAGGGAGTGTGGTGCTGTGGTCGGTGCCACAGACTTGGGTTCACTGCCATTCAGGACTCAGTTACAGATGTGGGATCCGCTTGTGTTAAAGGGTTAGTGGGACAGTGTGTCGCCGGCTTGCATATCGAAATATGCCTCATCGATCGAAGTGAGTGTGGTGCTGTGGTCAGTGTGATGGAGTTGGGGTCACAGCCATTCAAGACTCAGGACACAGTTACACATGTGGGATGGGCTTGTGTTGAACAGGGTTAGTGGAAATGTGTCGCTGGCCTTGCATATGGAAATATGCCTCACAAATCGAAGGGAGTATGGTGCTGTGGTCACTGCCACAGACTTGGGGCGACTGTCCTTCACAACTCAGGACACAGTTAAACAGGTGGGATCGGCTTGTGTTAAAGAGGGTTAGTGGGACTACGTGTCGCCGGCCTTGCATATGTAAATATGCCTCACTGATTGAAGGGAGTCAGGTGCTGTGGTCGCTGCCACAGACTTGGGGTCACTGTCATTCAGGACTCAGGACAGAGTTACATATGTGGGATCGGCTTGTCTTAAATAGGGTTGGTGGCACCAGAAGCATTGCGACTGTATGAGCCTGTGATGATGCTTGGTGTGGATGGGCTGCACTGGGAGCAATGTGTCTTGCCTACTGGACTGCGTCATGTGGAATCAGGACTCTATCTGAATTGTGAGGCATGCTGAGCATAGTGTAGGCCAGTAGGTAGCAATGAGCAAGGTCCCACATCCACATGCATTCTTTGGTGGTGCCACCGGCCTGCATAGTGTAGGTCCAGTGGCACCATGTATCGCCAGCCTTCCATATGCAAATACCCCTCACTAATCAAATGGAGTGTGGTGCTGTGGTTGCTGTCACAAAGTTTGGGTCACTGCCATTCAGGACTCAGGACACAGTTACAGATGTGGGATCGGCTTGTGTTAAAGAGGGTTAGTGGGACTAGGTGTCGCCAGCCTTGCATATCGAAATATGCCTCACTGATCGAAGGGAGTGTGGTGCTGTGGTCGTGCCACGGACTTGGGGTCATTGCCATTCAGGACTCAGGACACAGTTACACGTGTGCGATCGGCTTGTGTTAAAGAGGGTTAGTGGGAGTATGTGTCACCAGCCTTTCATATGGAAATATGCCTTACTAATCAGACGGAGTGTGGTGATGTGGTCGTTGCTAAGGACTTGGGGTCACTGCCATTCAGGACTCAGGACACAGTTACGCATGTGGGATCGGTTGGTGTTAAAGAGGGTTAGTGGGAGTACATGTCGCCGGCCTTGCATATCGAAATATGCCTCACTGATCGAAGGGAGTGTGGTGCTGTGGTCGCTGCCATGGACTTGGGGTCACTGCGATTCAGGACTCAGGACACAGTTACACATGTGGGATCAGCTTGTGTTGAACAGGGTTAGTTGGCACCACATGTCTAAAATTCAAATTGTGAGCTCTGTTATCCGCAGTGTCGACTGCTAATGAATGTTAATTTGTACTTGAAAATGAATTTGGTGATTGTAGTAAAGCTATAACTAATATAAAAAATGTTCAAGAAGAAAGGATACTAAAAGGATATTATGTAGATTTGAGGCCTGTAATAGTTTCTTGCCTAGTGGACTCTGTAGTTAATGAATGAAGGAATAATTTTAATTGTGAGCCCTATTGAGTGCAGTGTAGGCATATAATAAAAAGATGAAATAGTTATAGAATATACTGACAAAGTGTTGTATTTTCTGAGTACAATCTTGTTGTTATAAATTAGCATTTAAAATCTGAATTGCGAGCTGTACTGCCCGCAGTGTAGACTGCTATTCCATGTTGGTTTGCACTTGAAGATTAATTTGGTCATTGTAGTAAAGCTATAACTGATATAAAAAAGTTCTGGAAGCAAGGATACTAAAAGCATAATATGTAGGGTGTAGGTCTGTGATAGTTACTTGCCTACTGGAGTCTGTAGTTGTATATGGAAATACCCCTCACTGATCGAAAGGAGTGGTGCTGTGGCCGGTGCCACGGACTTGGGGTCAGTGCCATTCAGACTCAGGACACAGTTACAAATGTGGGCTTGGCTTGTGTTAGAGAGGGTTAGTGGGACTACGTGTTGCCGGTCTTGCATATCGAAATATGCCTTACTGATAGAGGGGAGTCTGGTGCTGTGGTCTCTGCCACGGACTTGGGTTCACTGCCATTCAGGACACAGTTACACATGTGGGATCGGCTTGTGTTGAGTAGTGGCAGCATGTGTCGCCGGCCTTCCATATGGAAACATGCCTCACTGATCGAAGGGAGTCTGCTGCTGTGGTTGTCTCATGGAGTTGGGGTCACTGCTATTCAGGACTCAGGACACAGTTCACATGTGGGATTGGCTTGTGTTGAAGACGGTTAGTGGCACCATGTGTCACCGGTCTTCCACAGTGTAGGCCGGAGGCAGCAGTGATCAAGGGCCCACAGCCACATGCATACGTTGGTGGCCCCACCGGCCTGCATAATTTAGGTTCAGTGGCATCACGTGTCACTGGCCTTCCATATGCATATAAACCTCACTAATCGAAGGGAGTGTGGTGCTATGATCGCTGCCACGAAGTTGGGGTCGCTGCCATTCAGGACTCAGGACACAGTTACACATGTGGGATCGGCTTGTGTTGAACAGGGTTAGTTGGCAGCACGTGTCGCCGGTCTTCCACAGAGTAAGCCAGATGCAGGGGTCAGCAAAGACCCACAGGCATGTGACATTGACGAGCTGCACGGATTGGGAACATTTGGCCTTCTTAACCCATTATAGTCTCTTATACAATTTGCGTTGCTACTAATCTTGAATTGTGAACCATGTAACCCCAGTGTAGGGCGGAGGCAGTGGTCAGTATGGGCGCACAGTCACGTGGCGTTGAGTTGAGCTGCACATTAGTGGCACCAGAAGCATTCAGTGTGTGCGCACCCTGCAATGATACGTGGTCCCAGCAGGCCGCACTGTGAGCAATATCTTTTGTCTAATGAATTCTGCCTTGATAAGGCCATGTGGCGATGACTTATGGTGCAGTGAGTTAGTAGCACACAGCGTGTGTTCAGCCTGCGATGATGCATGGTCCAGACGGGTCGCACTGGGAGCAACGCCTTTTGTCTAATGAATTCTGTCTTGATAAGGCCACGTGGAGATGACTTATGGTGCAGTGAGTTAGAAGCACCTGAAGCACACAGCGTGTGCGCACTCTGCGATGATAGGTGGTCCCGGCGGACTGCACTGAGAGCAATGTCTTTTGTCTAATGAATTCTGCTTTGATAAGGCCATGTGGCAATGACTTATGGTGCAGTGAGTTAGTAGCACCTGAAACACACAGCGTATGTGCTCTCTGGGATGATGCGTGGTCCGGACGGGCCACACTGGGAGCAACGTGTCTGGTGAACTGGACTGTGTTATCTGCAATCGCCTCTGCATCTGAATTGTGAGCTCTGCTGTCCGCAGTGTAGATCGAAGGCAGTAGTCAGTACAGACATAAGTCTGTGGTGCTGTGCTGCTGGGCTCGCAGGGGGCCTGTGTCGAAGAGGCCCACGGTCATGGCAGCAGCCAAATGCAGGGTGAGGGCCGCCGCTCTGGCAGAGTTGTTGGTCTTCCCACAAGTGAACCACGTACAGGGACTGGCGTATTTATTCATACTCCTATGCTGGAGTGGCGTACGTTGGACCAGCTCACTCCGCTTCCGCTTCCAGGGGGGACAACACAGCTACATGACCAAGATTTTCCCCACTGCCTGAGGTAACATGGTTGTGTCCACTGTGCACTACACTACAAGCATCAATACTATCTCTCCACCTGGAGAGGTTTGTGCTTTGCATAGTGAGGTCTGTGCAGCACATAAGCGTTACACTTGGCATTGTGTGCATTATTATTGATGGGTGACTTGCTTCCTTCATACATAGTTGGTTGCCACATCTGACAACATTCAGCTATTGTGCAGCTGAGGGGCCATGATGTTTTGGGAAGGTCTGTTGTCCTGTTTTGCGCTGCATCAATGGTAGTAAGGGGGGTGGTCTGGGGGGGAGGTTCTGATGGTGGTGGTGCTGGGTGTTGTGGACTTGTTGGTTGTCGGAGCTGCATGATCAGTAGCTCTATCACGTGTTGGTCTTTAGATGTGGCTTTGAGTTGGGTCCAGTTCACGCAGTAGATAGTCGACCTCCTTACACCAGTTGAAGGTTGATGTTAATTTGTTACTGGTAACTCGGCTTAGCGCCTGCTTTTTCGATCGCATTGCAGATGGAACAGTGGTGAGATTTGCAGTTATCACCAGGTTGAGAAAGGAATGATAATTAAAGAAACACTGAAAAAACATAGGTTTCAGGCACGTTATAGTTAGAAATTAGCATTTAAAAAAACCTTAGCAATTCACTGAAAAAACATAGGTTTCAGGAACGTTATAGTTAGTTGGACATTTCACTCATACAAAACAATAGAAATTCCCCTGTTATAGTTAGTTGAGCTAACTATAACTCTTGCCCCTGCAATGCACTGCTGATGATGTCACATATTGCATCATTCATCACATGGTCAGTGACACAACTGATGACATCACTGATGAAATCTCAAATTACATCACTGATGACATCATCCACGTGAAAATCTGATGCACCTCATCAGATCCTAATATAACACTTGATACACCCACTCTAAAATACAGACTATCATTTTCAAATCCATGAACACACCAATACCAGTTAGTACATATCCACTCACTAATTCCTAGGTCTACACACACGTCCATTCATTGAACCATACAGTCACTCATACATACAGTCAGCCATCAATACAGCATTATCATATTCAGTCACATATCTATAGATACTCACACACCGCCTCACATTCATAGAGTTATTCACATACGTAGTCAGTAATGGAAATAATCAATCACACTTTCATTTACTCACCTGTACAGTTATACACATACCACCTTACATATTTAAACATGTACTAACACATACTTACACTCTAATACAATAACTAATACAAGCACACACTGATCCATACAGGCACTCTCAAAATCACTCACTCTCACATATAGGGGCCGATTATGATCGCGGACGGACTTGCGTCCGTCCGCGATCATTGAGGAGGAGGGGACGTCCGCATGGGCTGCGGAGTCCCCTCCTGTGCGATTAGGATGTGACCGCCAGGGTGGCGGTCACATCCTCTATTTTTAACATTAGGGCGGGTGCAGCTTCAAGCTACACCCGCAGCAATGTTAAAAATGCACGCATTGCATTTGCATGCAGAAAGAGGCAGGCACCGTGCGGTGCCTTCCGCTTTCTGCATACAAATGCAGGGGGGTACCATAGGTACCCCCCATGTGCACCCCCCACCCCCCCTTCACCTAGGGGGCCCGCAACGGGCCACCGCAGTGAAGTTACACATGCTTTTCCACGGCAGAAAAGCCGCCGCGGAAAAGCATGTTTGCAGGCACATACTAATCTGGCGGACGGTGTCTGAGAGACACCGTCACCAGATTAGTGCTTTTCCTCCGCGGTTGTAAGCCAACCGCGGAGGAAAAGCTGCGGACGGAAACCAGGACCCACCAGCCATCCTAATGTGGCGGTGGGTCTTTGGTGGTTCCGCTGCGGATTTTCCGCATCCTCTTGGCCGGCGGTGACTTCCGCCGGCCCGGAGGATGCGGAAAATCCGCAATCATAATGAGCCCCTTGGTTATTTATACAGTCCAACACTCACATATACTGCCTTTCACATTTGCAGTTACTCACACATGTACCACTGAGTCATGCATTCACTCACCAACACACCTATACACACACTCATCCAACCATACAGCCCTTCACAGATACAGACTTGAACACAGATACCCAGTGAATTATCAACTCACACATCTATGAGTCACACCCTCACCCACCCACACAGACACTCAGGCACCCATACAGATACTCAGACAACCAATCAATAGCCCATATAGATCCTCATTTAGCTGCTCACCAACCCATGCAACCGCTTACACACCAACTGACAACCTAAACTCTGCGAATGTCTGTATCAGTCGCTAACACATGCATTAACTAAGACACAATTAATCACTCACTTATACAGCCAGTCACTCACCTACTTAATCATCCATTCTGAGTCTTGTACACCCATTCATTCTTCAATACACTGTGGCATATATGTATATAAAACATATTTACATTTTATAGAAACACATAGTCACTGGATGATGTCATCAGTGATGTCATCAGTGATGTCATTTGAGATGTCATCAGTGATGTCACTGACCATGTCATGGATGATGTAATATGTGACATCATCAGCAGTGCATCGCGGGGGAGTGAGTTATAGTTAGCTCAACTAACTATAACAGGGGAATTTCTATTGTTTTGTATGAGTGAAATTTCCAACTAACTATAACATCCCTGAAACCTATGGTTTTTCAGAGCACAACCCAGCACACATAGAAAAATCAAAAATGAGGAGAAATGAAGCATTTCTCCTTGTTTTGCCAGGGTAAGACCAGGCTTTCCCTAGTCTTCATTTTTAAACTGCCCCATATTTAAGCTGCCCTTGTAAATATGGGGCAGTATCATAATTAATGGGTGTTGTGTCATAGCGCCTGCTGAAACACCCATTGTCACCCCCTTTCACACTAAGTGTAGCTTGAAACAGTGTCTTATATACATGGCACCGTTAGGCCACTTAAAGTAGCTTAAAGTTACTTAACGTGCCTTGTAAATAAGGTGAAGCACCTATCGCCACAGGAATGTCACTCAACAGTGATGTTTCTGTAGCGAGATGGGCTTATAAATATGCCCATTAGTCTTGTGACCGGAATTTTAAGAACTGCAACTCTCACTGGCCCTAGAGGGAACTTGCCATTGAGGGACTGGGGAGTAAGGGGTGCCAAAGCTTATCACTCCAATTCTTTAATCAGAAACAGACATGTTACTATACATCTGCAGCCAGAGTTGCAACATTTTCTTGACTACAGACCCACATTGTGCACTTTAAACCTTTCAGTGGCTTTTAGCCAAGACCCCCTAAAAGGAATCTCAAGAACTACATTTATGGATTAGTATACTCGGATCAGGTGAGGGCCGTGCATTGTAGCGGTGGGATCAGATACTGAGTCAACCACTGCTAGTGATCGGAAATGAGTTTTTGTCTGGCACTCTGAAAGACACATCTGACTGGTGGACACCAGGGCCAAGGGCCAGCAATCTTGTATGAGTGAGGATGTAGCATGTGTCGGATTGTAGCTATGTGGAACACCAAGTCTCTATTGAAAGGCAAGATCTTCTTGTGGGAAATAAGCAGGGGCATGGGTGTAGCAAATTGAACAGTTCCCAGTACTAGAAAATAAGGAGAAACAAGCACAGACACCTGCAAGAGGTTTTCCACTGGTCAGATAAGGTAGTGAATCTGGAAATGCTCCAACAGCGTGCTTCCACTGGTCAGATAAGGTAAAGAATCTGGAAATGTTCTAACCGTGTGCAGGGGAGGGAGTACAAAAGTAGGCTCTCACAACTGAAAAACTCAAAGATAAGGGTGAGCTATTTGAGCATGAGTCATACTTTAATTGCATCCATGACCACCAAAGAAGCAGGAAAATCGCAAAGTATTCATTCAGGTGGAAATCAGCTGATGCTCCCTTTATGCGTCTCCTCCAATATTGATGCACAGACCTTGTGAAGCCCTTAGATGTGGCTGAAGAAAGCCTAGAGCTGCTGTGCAAGGTTATTGCGTATGATATATCTGTCATGTCTGACATGTGCAAGAATAAGCGTAATCTCTCTCAGGATGAATTAAATGTGGCTCAAAAAGATGAAAGAGCTGATAAATACAAAGGGAGTGTAGACCTTTGCTTTGGATAAAGGGTCCTGACATCATATTGGCCATAAAAAAAGAAAGGCTTTTCTCAACAGCAGAACTAGTGGCCCGCATGTAAATGTCCATGAGCAAATATAGCAGAGAAGGTCCAGTGTTTAAAACAGTGATCTTCAAATTGTAACATAGGTCTGAGAGTCTAGAAAAAGAGAAGAGTGGAACTATCCTCAAAGAGAATGACACCAGGAGGGGGGCCGGGCACATGGAGGAAAAATAGGCTGCCATCTTTCACCCACCTTTACAAATCTGGTGGACCATATGATATTCTTAACAAAAACAATATTGTATTGCTACTTAAAGGTCATCGTAATATGTATTTATAGATTTCAAATTACACTTTTTCAACTTTTTAAAAAAGGCATGGGAATACTAAGCAAGTCCACTAAAATAATGTGGGTTTCAGACGGTATTCCTAGTTTGGTTCAGATGTTGGTGGAGGTGTGGGATGAATTTAGGAAGGGGGTGGAGTCAGGGGTAATCTATATTTTCAGCCCATTTCTGACCTTATTTTTAGAATTCACTTCAAGTTCATCACAAGTGTAGGAATTTTTGCATGCATAAATATAACATGCATGCATATTTCACTCAAGTGTAACTTTTTCCCTACATAACGAAATTAGTTTTAATTTTTGATGTTAATTTTCATTTGGGGGCAATGTTTTCCCCTGTGGAGAAGCTTCTTCCCCTAAGTGATAACCAGTTTTGATGATATTCTCTTCCCATTAGCTCCAAGGATATTGGTTTACTCTTGACCTTGACAGCTGCACATCTCTGACCCTGTTCTAGACAGGAATGTCCCTTACAAAAGTTTGTGAATACATATAAATGTACAGCTTTGTGGATGTTCAACTATATTTCAAGGCATTGCTTCCCTTAAAAGCCCATCCCCACCACTGCGAGCAGAATTGTTATTAGTTGACATGTCACATTAAGGCATCATGATATATTATATTTGAATAAACTGCTCTTTGAGTGTAAGTTTGCATCAAGCATGAATCTACATTGTTGAAATCATATATTTGTACATCTAAGCCCAACTGAGGTACACACACGGCTTTCTGAATCAGTTCTTATTTCCCTTATTGTCCTTACAGGTTTAAAGTATGAAAGTTTCACTTTTTTGATATTTCTTCTTGTTATGTTATGGGTATTTGTGGAGTGCACAACTAAACCTGGAACAATCTTGGTGCTGACAAGCAGGGATGATGTGGGCCAAGCTAGGGCTAGAGCCAAGTCTTCAGTTTCTTGCAAAATTCAAGAACTGTGAAAGTGGCTTTGATGTGCAGCAGTAGGTTGTTCCAGGCTTTAGGAGCAAGGTTGGAGAATGCACAGGCATTGCATCTGGTTCTGATTTTGTCGTGGATGTATGCGACTAGGAGCCCGGCTAAGTGGAGATGTTAGGTGGGTATGTGGAAGGTAATGCACTTTCTGAGGTAGTTGGAGACGATGTTGTGCAAGGCTTTGTTAGGACTGTGAAGAGTGCCTATTTGTGCATGGGGACCAAGTGGATGTTTTTGAGGTGTGGGGTGATGCGGTGCACGGGGAAGTCTGAGTGTGAGTCTGGCAGCTGACCTTTCTATGGTCTAGAGTCTTTTGGTCAGTTGCACTTTGATTCCTACTTGGAGTGTGTTGCTGTAGTCCAACTTGCTGGTGATAAGGGCCTGTGTGACAGTTCTGTAGTTGTTGAAATGAAGCCACTTGAAAATCTTCTCATGCATCTTGACTGGGTGAAAACAAGAGACAGAAATGGAGACTGCGTTCACTTGACTTTTCATAGTGATCTGGATGTCAACTAGTATTCTGAGATTCATCTTGTGGTTGGTTGGGTAAAGTGTGGGTCTGAGATTGGCAGGCGACCAGGTAGAGTTCCACAGGAAAGTGTCATTGCCAAGGATGAATACTTCCATTATGCCTTTGTTGAGCTTGAGGCAGTTATTTTCATCCACCTGGTGACTTCAAACATGTGAACGGAGAAGTTAGTCCGAGTGTTCAATGTTTGGTCACAGAGGGAGAGGATGAGCTTGGTGTCATCTGCATAGGATATAATGTTGATTCCATGGGCATGATTGATGATGGTGAGTTGGGGGGAAGTTATGCGCTGAACAGCAGATTCTTAGCGAAGATCCTTGTGAAACTCCCCAGATGAGTTTAGTAGTGGCTGAGGTGAAGGGAGTCAGGTTGGCCAACTGAGTGTGGCCCATGATGAAAGAGTGTATCCAGCAGAGCATATGAATGCCGAAATAATGCAGACATCGAATGAGGATGTCGTGGGAAATGTTATTGAATGTGGGGAATAAATCCAGAAGAATTCGGTCAGGGGTGTCCACTCTGTCCATGATCAGTCAGATGAAGTCCATGGTGGCAATGAGGGCAGATTCAGTGCTGTGTTGGGTCTGAAGCCAGATTGGGTAGTGTCAAGGAAGGGGTATTTGAGATGGGCTACTAGATGTTTGTTGATGATCTTCTCTATGACTTTCCCTTGGTAGGGTAGCCTGGAGATGGGCTGATAGTTGGCTAGTATTTTGCGGTTTGCTGTGGGTTTCTTTAAAAATGGGAGAACTGAGGCATTTTTCCGAGTATTCGGCAAGGTGGCTGTGTTGATAAGTCATTCAGGATCAAGTTTAGGGCTGGCCTGATACGGTCCAGTCCTTTAGTGAGTATACAATGAGGGCTGTGGTCTGATTATGCTCTGCTTGTATGAAGCACATGGTGGCTGTGGTTTCTTTAATGGTGATTGTGGGCCAGGTGGTCAGGGTAGATAAGTTTTGGAACAGCAGTAAGTTTCAGTAAATGATTCATAACTAGTTTTGTCTTAGATAGGAGGAATGCATAATTGGCCGAGAGGAGTATTGGTATTTTTTCTGCAGTTTGATAACTTCATACTGCAGGATGCACACCTGTTTATATTTTTGAGGTGCCAGCTTTGAAGCTTCCACAGACATGTAGAGGCTTTCCTCATTTTTCATCAAATGTATTTTCATGAAGACCTTCATCCCATATCAGGTAGACCTTTTTTTAGAGGTGTGGCGCCGCAGCCAGGGTGACTGACTCCAGAATCTGGGGATCACGGTACGATCCCCGGGGCCGGATTAGCCCAGCACCATGTGACTCTGGGCAATAGCTTGCTTAATCTTCCCAACGGCCCTCAGTGCCTAGAGACCCTAAAGGGTGAGTGATGGTTCGCGCTTTACAAATGTGAATTATTATTATTATTATTATTATTATTATTATTATTATTATTATTATTATTATTAATGACAACATTAAACTCTTTCTCTAAGATTCTAGGATGTCTAAATTTGATGTATCTTTTCTAAATAGTTTTCTGTAATTCAGGTCCACCAATTCAAATTGATTTATAAAATGTTAATTCTGAAGAAGATACCCACTTGTGGCTTGCTCATCCTTTAGTAGTGAGATTGCTCTTTTCTCATTATATTCCATCAACCAACTCATTACTAGCTCTTTGTAGCAATCCGATGTTTTGTCATTCCTCCTGGCCTGGTGACTCCTCTTCCCCATCAAACTGAGACAGTTTGAATGTCTTTGTAGAGTAGTGGTTAACCAGGTGCCATCCTGTTTTTTAAATATACTTTCTATTGATCTTCAAATGAGTTGTACATCACAGCAATATCTGATGCATTCTGACCTGTATACAGCTGCATGTTCAAACCAAAACATCATATACAAAAAATGAATATTCCCTAACTCCCACCACACCCATTGGCTGCTAATTTGGTACTGCAATAAACTTTATTACTATCAGTAATTCATAAATCAAGAATCATGTGGTATACCTATCATACCTAATACTGCAGCCCCACACTTGCAATTCTATTTTTCTGATCCTGTGTTTGTGGACCTGCTGTCCCAAGGAGGAGTACCATACTGATCCTGTAAAACTTAGACTACTTGTTTCCCACACCCAGTTATTTTCTCTTATCTTACATTCCCCCAAATTCAGCTGCCCCATCATTCAGGAGGTCCATCCTCATCTGTCTCCATTCTGCAAAGTCATCCACCAAACACTCATAACATCTTACATGCTTCATTCTGACTTCCTCTGCCACAGCCCGTTCAACCATATACCCAAACCACTCAGTGTACCTAGGGGGATATGCACCCATACCATAATGACAATCCACTGTTTAGCCAGTACCAAGCCCAGCATCAGGAATTTGTGCCTACAATTCTTTTTCTAGGGGTCAGGTATCAGACCCAGCAGTTCCTCCTGCAGGTTACAAAGGACCTCCCATCTCATTGCCCAATTTAAACTTTGCAAGACATCTCCCCAGTAAGACATTATCAGGGAGCAACTCCACACCAAATGTGCAAAGTCCACTTCCAGAGTTTCGCATTGAGGGCATCTGTCAGATTGAGTGGGGTGAATATTATGCAGAATATTGGGTGAGATGTACACCAGGTGCACATAGTTATACGCGTGCATTAGAGATCAAGGTGCCCTCCCCTATAAGCACATTTCCCAGTCTCATGTAGAGAGGACATCACCCAATACCTCTTCCCACTAGCCATGCATCCCAGGTACGATGCACGGCAGATCCTCTTGGAGTGCCCTATATAAATGTGGTATTAATCTACGTTGTTCAGACAAGTCTAATAGGTTGGTTAGCATCTGTGAGGGTAGTGGCTCATCTGGGAAACAAGTTCAAATCCAATGGGCCAAAGCCGAAACTTTGGCGTACTGTAAGTATTGCCCTGTTCCTAACACAAAAGAATCCATCACATCTTTACTTTGTTGAACTAGCCACCGAGATACAGATCTCCCAGTGTGTTGCTACCCCTTACCACCATTCTGCACAGACATCATCTCTGTTATGGTCGCAAATGGTTTCAATGCCCAGATCCGCATATTGCACACATAGGGCGCACAATGGAGCACCAATGTAACCATCTGATCCCATACACGGCTCACCTACCGGATCAGAAATGGCCTTGTCGACAGTATAGGTCTCTCCTTTCCACAGTTTGCTGAGCAGCCCCACAGTGAAATGGTCATTTTGTGGCACACTCGTTTAGCATGGGGCCATCACGAGCAATGCAGAGCCGCTGCTTCCCCTTTGCCATGCAGCCAGGCCTTCGCAAGATTCCTCGGTAGTACTCTAGAGATGTCAGACGGTAATTATCCTCATGCGCCACAGAAACCACTCACTGGTCCAGTTTGGGCCTCAAACGCTGCACTGGAAAATACCAGATTTGCCGCAGGGTAACGAAGAGGTGCAAAAAGTAAATTTGCAGTTTAGGGCATGCAGCTGTAGCAGGGGGCCTTAAGGGCATGCAGCCAGAGCCTGCTGAGGCGCCTAAACAGTCCTGGAAGAGACTGGAGCTACCCTTTTAGGCAGTCACCTTAGTTCACTGCAGGCCACACTCCCCTTGCCATCCAGGTTATACTGGGTATCTTTGTCTTTATGGGTCCATCTGCATTCTCTTTTCCAAATTCAAGCAGCAGCCAATACCTTTTTGTATCTTTTTTCTAATGTGGCTTCCTCAAATTATGTAAATTGATTAGAATGGGATAAATGCACTGCGTTTCTAATTATCTTACTCCTGATTACTCAAGTTAGTCGGTGCACCTGAAGGTAACGTCGAGAGTCCAACGACGTTGAATATACAGTTCAAAAAGTGGGTCTAAAGGTACTCTAGAACCATCCCTTCCAAGGCACTCATGAAGTTGTCTCCATATTACAAGAAGACTTCCACACTAGTGTTCAAATCATTCATTAAGTGTTTTTATTTCATCGCAATTAGATATGATCCATTGAATATAAGTTTCTTTGTAGTTTACATGATTATAGTCATCATTTAGACATTGTCATCATGAAGCATCCAATGCATTTCGGGCATGCAGTAATATGCCCTTCGTCAGGGAAAACGACAATGGCTAGAGTATCCAGTTTGGAGTGAAGTCTTAATCTGTGGAAGTGTAGGTTCCACTCGAATCCTCTCGCGGTACGCATGTGACATGTGACTACTAGATAAGTTTAACCAACTGACACTAGAACTGCATGTCTATTTGGGCTGTGGATTCACAAAGGTATTGACTTGTTCCATCACCCCATCACAATGTACTTCCTTGAGTCAAACATTAAATGCTTAAATGTGTAGAAGTTTGCTACATTATCATGGTTGTTGCAAGTTAATCTAGGTATGTATGGCATCCCCATCTCCTCAGGCCATTATGACATCCTGTAACCCACCCTCGACAGAGGTATAAAGAAGCACACATGGACGTGAGCCATTATTTAATGCACTCTTGGTACCCTAAGTCATGTTTCAAATGCATTGATCATATCGGGGGTACTCCAATGCTTCCCAGAAGCAGTGTGCATGATTAATGTAAATGGTTGCATAACATCACCATGTGATGGGGCTTACATGTAGACCTTAACCTTAAAACATAGTCCAATGCAGGTCCAGAGGAGGATCACAGACTAGATGTCAGTGTCCGCAGGGGTGTGACAAACTAGCGTACTCACTTTTCATTGGAGCACTGGTTTGGTTGCTGCATAACAGTGGTTGGACAGTCTAGAGGCAATGATGCTTGCTCAGCTATTACACCATCCACATATACCATCATGAGACAACGCGGTTGCAACATCAAAATGCCACAATCTAATTTACAATTGTATTTCCTATAAATTCATTACAAATATCAAACATTTTTCAACATAATCATTTTAAAACTACATATATCATTAAACAACCATGGCCATCATGTATGGGTTACCAGGGGTCGCAACTGTGATCCCTGACACTGTCTTTGTCACCCCTAGTCTCAGAGGTGGCATCATCTGTGTCAAAAGCATAGGGTCAGTTCACCAATGCTCCGCTCTCCTTGTTTTCGGCCCATTTTTTGTTGTTATAATAGTAAATAAAATTCAACTGCTCATCAGTAGTGTATTAAAAATCGGAATACCATGAGTTGGAACAAGATCTTCATTGAAAACAGAGGTAAATAGAAAAATGCGCTTTGCCTAAAGACGATTACAATAATCCAGTTGAGACAAGATCAAAGCAATAACCACGTCCTTCAATAGGTCAGCCAGAATACATTTTTCAGTTTTGTTTACTATTCTGAGCAAGTGAATGGAGGAGGACCTAACCACACTGACTTGATCTGTATGTTTGAGCTCTATCCAGTAGGAACCCCACATTTTTTATTTTGGACATGGGTGTTGGTGCCGTGCCCAAATCTGAGGGCCACCAGCTCGGTGACCAAATGGATGGATTATTGCCAAATTGGATCACCTCAGTTTTTGTGGAATTAAGCTTCAGGCAATTACTAGCCATCCATCTACTCACGGCCCTCATGCAGTTGTTGACTGTGTCCCCAGAGTAAATTAAATTTTCGCCAGTGACAGACCAAAGGATTTAATCAGAGAAGCGAGTGGTGTAACATAAAGATTAAACAATGTAGGAGACAGGGAGGCACCCTGAGGGACACTGCAAGGCAAGGAGTATGAGCCTACATTAAATTAGCCAAGAAATACCACTTGTCCGTGCCCCGAGATAAAGAACTTTAATAAGGCCAGCACGGAGTCTCCAATGCCCATGTCCCACAAGCGGTCAACTAGTATCTTGTGGTTGACCATATCCAAGCTGACAGGTCCAGCAGGATCAGTATTGCATTGCCTCTCCATCGTGGGAGGTTCTGATTTCTTCCGTTGCTGTGACCAGGGCGGTTTCTGTGCTATGATTTTCCCTGACACCGGACTGTGAATCATCTAAATGATGATTCATCTCAATAAAAAAGGAAAGTTGGAGTTTCATGATTTTTGTACTAATTTAGCTGGGTAGGGGACTCGAGCTATGAGTCTATCACTGTCATGATCTAGAATGTTAAGATTGGGTTTCTTTAAGAGAGGAAGCACTGAGGCTGCTTTCCAGGAGATAGGAAAAATCCCTGTGTTGAACATGGTGGAAAAGATAGTAGATGAACGGCAAGCTATGATTTCTGATACAAGGGTAACAATCTTAGGAGGCCAAGGGTCAAGGGGAGAACCTGCTTTAATCTTGGGGATAAATTCAGCAATTTGTGCTACTGAGGGAGCCACAAGTTTTCCAGACCTAACTGACTTGGAGTTGTGTCCTATAGATGTATTCGTGGAGCAAGTGCTAATTACGTTTTCAAAACATTCAAAACTTTTTCCTGAAATGAAAACGCAAGAGAGTCACAGAATTCATGTTTAATGATTGCTAGATTAGAACTGATTGGGGTAATCCATTTTTTATGGTTTGAAAAAGAGTTTTAGGAGCATTGGTAGCAAAGTTTATTTGTGATGTGTAAGCATGTATGTGTAAATAAAACTGAGAGAGAGTCAGATAGAGGTAATGAGAGACATTTTGGGGCCCATTAGGATGTCGGGTGGATCGCCACCGCCATGCGGCCGGTGGCAATCCGCCCGACATACTTGTCCGCCCGCGGTGTCTATCAGACACCGCCAGCCATATTAGTATGGGCTTTGGGGAATGCCTTTCCGTGGCGGCAATACTGCCACAGAAAGGCAGGTGGTCTTCACTTTGGGGGTCCCCTGCAGGCCCCCATGCTGAAGGCGAGGTAGGTGGTGCACATGGGGGCTACCTGTGATACCCCCTGCATTTCCATACACAATGCGGCAGGCAACGCACGGTACCTGTCGCTTTGTGTATGCAAATGCATCACATGCATTTTTAGCATTGTGGCGGGTGGTGCTGAGAGCACCGCCCGCCACAATGTTAAAAATGCATCCTTATACCGCCCATGGGACTCCCTCCCTTATAGCGGGTGGTCCCATAATCCGATAGGATGGCGGGCGGACTAAGTCTGCCCGTCATCCTAATGACCCCCTTAGTGTTAGTGAGTGTAAGTGAGTCACAGTAAGTTAAAATAAGTAAGAGAGAATAAAAGTGACTGCAAGTGAGCGATAGTGGGTGAGTAATA
The DNA here is from genome assembly GCF_964263255.1 of Lissotriton vulgaris. Classification (NCBI taxonomy): domain Eukaryota; kingdom Metazoa; phylum Chordata; class Amphibia; order Caudata; family Salamandridae; genus Lissotriton; species Lissotriton vulgaris. The sequence goes on along the minus strand of NC_141698.1, from coordinate 647,968,377 downwards.
ATAAAATAGTAAGAATGAGTGTGGATGAAGGATAAAGAGTCTGAGTGAGAATGAGTGTGAGTGGGAATGATTAAGAGCAAGTAACAGTGAGTGAGTGTAACTGTGTTTGGGAAAATACATGAGTAAAGTGAGTGAGAATGAGTGAGTGTAAGAGTGAGTGCAGGTGTGTTGGAAAGTATAAGTGAGGGGGAGCAAGATAGAGCTTCAGTGAGAGCAGGTGAGTGTGAATCAGTGTATGAGAATGAGTAAATCAGACTGAGTATTAGAAAATCAGTGTGAGTGTGAATGGGTGAGAGCATATGAGTGAATTAGATTAACAATGAGTGGGAGGGATTGTGAGTTAATGAGAATGAGTAAGAGGGAGTGCAAGAGAGTTGGTGAGAATGAATGTGTGCAAGTGAGTGTAAATAATAAGTGAGAGTGAGTAAGGGAGTGAGTGAAATGAGTGAGTGAGTAAATGTGTGTTAGCCTAGGAAAATGGTGCTATGCTTGCAGGTATGCTGCCGGCCTGACATACTGAAAGTAATTTTTGGTTTATAGCAACATACTGGAAGTGGTATACAGCAGGTAATTCGTACTGTGACATATCCTTTGAGAACATTCTCATACTCACATTCTAGAGGTAACTCTTAGCACAGGGTGCATCTATGCCAAAAAGTTGGAACATGCTGGAAGTATTTCGTATCATAGGGGAGTATAACCGTGGCATATGGGTTAGAGCAACCATGACAAAATGCTGGCCCAAGATACTAGAGATATCATTTTTTCAGTTCAAAGAATTTTTATTGAAAGAAAATAAGGTATATGTGTATACTATACAATATAAAGTTTACATTAATAAATTGAAGCATATTACATTCAAAATACAAGGAACAGACTATGAATATCAATTTGAAAAGGACAGAGAATAAGATATGAAAGACATAAATGCCATTGGGAGACAAAAAATACATTTTTGGAACCTTTAGGAGAATCAAGGTGGTTTAGGAACTTCATGCTGAGAAGGTTTTCGCAAAGAACATTGTTTGGCACTGGCCTCAATATATGTTGTGAGAGGTGACGACAAATGTAGGCGTTTCGTTGCCAAATGAATAGGATAAACAAAGGCAGTATCTAATCTATGATTAAGACAAACGGTATACCACCAGGCCTTGTAAGACATTTTTGTAGAGTCTTTCCAGTTAATGGTGATTTGCTGAAAGGCAATCTCTAATAATAAGTCAATAATTTTGACATTGGGCGGGACATCATCCCAGATAGGAGAGAGGCTACCCAAGAAAACATTAGAAAAAGTGAAAGAAAAATTAAGCTGATCAGAGACCATACTTGTTTCAAAAAGTGTGTACATGTGAGCATGAAAATAGCATATGAAATAAATCAGCATTGGAAGACAGGCAAGTCCAACAAGTATCTGGTGTGGTTGAGAATCTTTTGCTTAAGGTGGCTGGTGTAAATAGGAGTTTGTTATAAACAAGAAATAGCGTTTGCGTGGTGTTTGCTGCCCTAGAGGACTTACGAATCTTAGTCCATACGTGTTTCCAGAGCGATAATGGCCAGCATGTAGTAAGATCACATTCCCATGCCTCTTCCGTTTTAGTCTTTTGTCTAACCTTGTCAGTGCCTTGGAAGTAGCTATAAATAATAGAAACTTTGGGCGCGGTCTTTAATAATGTATGAAGGCTTAGAGGAGGTTCTGGATTAATAGAGGCACCATGTATCGTGAGGAGGCAATTATAGGTTTCCACCACCGGTGTTTTGAGTATGTTATATTTATGAATAAAGGAAGCTGGTAAGTTAAATAATCGGCTAAGGTAGCAAAGGACAAAAAGTTTGACTCTAAGAATAATTGATAGATCCAAAATATACCTTTGTTTCTCCACGTTCTCCGATAAAAGAGTTTATTTCAGATAGTCAAGTTTTTATTGTGCCAAATTGTTGAGTCAAGGAATTAATCCGTGGTAACGTGAGTAGGGGAGCAGGATATATCGAGGAGTTTGGAAGTCTGTTTTATTATTGGAGTAGAGACAGATTGCGGCTTACATGAGAAGGAGAGGTATTCCTGAAATGAAAAAGGAGATAAAAAAAGTAATTCTAATGAAGTCCATAGTGGGCAATTGTCCATGGAGCCAAGCAACAATAGAGAGGCTTGACGCAGAAGGAAAGCTGTGTGGTAAGTACGGAAATCCGGGAAATTCACTCCTCCTTCTGATTTGGGTGTTATTAATTTTAATGTAGACATTTGAGGTTTCTTGTTGTTCCACAAAAAGTAGGATACAATGGAATTAGGTTTCTTAAACAATATGGTAAAAATTGGGATTGGTATGTTAGAAATAGTGTATAGAACTATGGGAGACAACATCATCTTTATAGTGTCTAAGCGACCCCACCAAAACAAATAAAGGGGATGCAAATTAGAAGTTAATTATGAAATCTTTTGAGTGCATTTATTCATACATAGTGCCACCGTGCCCAGAATTGAGGGCGTGAAGTGTAAACCAAAGTATTTAATATGATTCGGGCTCCAATAAAATTTTTAAGTGAGAATGTCTGAGCTGAGGGTATATTTTGTTGGGGGCAGAATTTCACATTTATCATTATTCAATTTGTAGCCAGAAATGAGAGAGTAAGATTTTACTTCTGCTAAAAAAGCCGTAATTGAGTCATTTGCTTGTGACAAAAAAAGCAAAATATCATCAGCATAGGCTGCGAGTTTGATATGAGCGTTTGACGTTTGAAATCCATATATGTTTGGGTTTTGACGTAGTTCAGACAAAAATGGTTCCAAGGCTAAATTAAACAAGAAGGGGGAGAGAGGACACCCTTGACGTACTCCCCTACCCAAGTAAAAAAATAGAGAAATCAGACCAATGGCGCATACAGCTGCTCGGGAATTAGAGTAAAGGAGAGCTATTAAATTAAAAAAAATTAGGGCCAAAGCCAAACCATTTGAGGGTATAGAATAGGTATTTCCACTCAACTCTATCAAAAGTCTTTTCGGCATCCAATGCAATTGCTGCTGAAGAGTGATTAAGGTGAGAGGATTTGGACAGAACATTAAAAGAAAGTCATGTATTATCTGTTATAAACCACCCCTTAACAAAGCCGGATTGTTCTTTCGCTAACAAATTCGGTAAGTCCGAATCTAAACGTATAGCTAGAGCTTCAGAAAAAATTTTGTAATCAATGTTAACCAGGGAAATGGGCATATAGTTTTTACAATACTTAGAGTATTTACCTTCTTTGGGAATAAGACAGATATGTGCTTCCGAAAAAGAACCAGAGGAGCTATTCGAAGAGTGGAAGAAATGTATCAATGAGTGCAGCTTAGGTAATAAAAGAACAGAAAAAAATGAGATAAAATTCGACAGTTGAGCCGTCCGGACCAGGTGCTTTGTCTTTTTTCAAGTTTTGAAGGGCTTTTAAAAGTATTTGTTGGGTCAGGTCCAGTTCTAATGAAGACAAATCCGGAAGATTGTGTTGGGGGTTTTTGAATGCATGAAAAACACTGTGATAAAGTGTGGTCCGTAGGTTGAGTCACCTAGGTGTATAATGACTTGGAAAAGAGAGAGAACTCATTTAAAATGTCAGCATCCTTAAGTTTTAAGACATTAAGTTCATTAGAGATCGACTCAATATTCAGTTTATTGTGCTTAATTTTTAAGTTGTTGGCTAGTATTTTCCCTGCTTTGTTTTTACCACCATAAAACTTTGCACTGGACTTTAACAAATAAAGTGAGGCATCTTCTGTTGATTTCTGATTAAACTGCAATTTGGCATTTATAAGAGCCGTTAAACATTCTGTCGAGTTATACACATAATATGAGTGCTCCAGTTTCCTAATGTGGCACTTTTGCATTTTTCTTTTTTTAGCAACATAACTATTAATAAAGTCTCTCACTGAAGCTTTGAAAAGCATCCCAAATAGTCGAGAATGATAAGGATTCTGTTTGAATCTTCTCAAAGTAATCATTAAAAAAGGGAGTGAAAAAGCAATGAATTTTGGGTCTAATAGGAGCGCATTGTTGAAGTGCTATCTTCTTGGGGAATTAGTTCTGGGCAAGTGTGGCTCACTGGTAGTGGAGAAGTGTGGCTCACTGGTTAGAGGAGGCAGCCCTGGAAGCAGAGGTCAGCCCGGGACCAGGGTTCAATTCCTGGCTCGGCGGGGTCTTGAGTCCTAAAATGTCCATGGACTAGACATTTCTTGCTCCGGTGCCTACTCGATTCACGGGTTCACACTCTGTGACTCTGGGCAATAGCTTGCTTAATCTCCACAACGGCCCCTCGCGGTGGGATGCCTGGCTTTCACCTTGCGGATACCCTGCAGGGGTATCTCACAGGGGAATACCAGGACGGGTTCCCTAAGCAAGCGCCTTGATGCCTTCGGGTGATACGTGCGCTATATAAATTGCAATACATTTACATTTACAATATATAAACTCCAATTGAAACAGGTGCATGGTCCGATAAGAGAGGATGGGAGCAATTTCAGCATGTTGTAGGGACTGCAGAATGTTGTGAGAGACAAATATATAATCGATTCTGGATTCGGTTTGTTGAATTGGGGAATTAAAGGTACATTCTCCATTGGTCGGATTGCAAAGGCGCCAAGCATCGATGAGTTTATGCTGAGTAATGGCATGAAAGATTTACGTGCTTCATTGGGGACAAAAGACACTTTAGAATTTCTATAAATAAAAGGGTTGAACACCTGATTACAATTTCCTGCCAAAATAAAGTTATCCTCCATATGGCAAGAAAGCTGTTTAGCCAGTGCCGGTCAAAAAGAGGCATCTCCTCCAGTGGGGGCATAGACATTAAGGAAAGAAACCTGAACACCTCTCAGTGATACATTAACAATGAGCCACCTACCATCTACATCTGATTCTTGTGATATAAGTATGACAGGGAGAGATTTACCGCACAGTCTAGCAACTCCATTTTGTTTACCATCACCTTGACAAAAGTAAACTTCCCCCACCCAACCTCTTTTTATTTCAGGGATTCATTTTCCGTGAGGTGTGTCTCTTGTAGAAAAACAATATCAGCATCAAATTTGGCCAAGTGAGTTAAAACCGTCTGTCTCTTTATGGGAGTATTTAATCCCCTAAAGTTCCATGAACCTAATTTCAATGACATGAAATATTGGAAAAGAGTAAAGATAGCAAGAAGAGAAGATAATCCACTTAAACGAGGCGTAAAGATAAAATGTCAGAAATGGAAAGAGGAAAATGTGCATGCAAAATTGACCTAAACCAACAAGTAGGATAGATAACATGTGGCTGAATCCGGAGATAAAACTCAAGTTGAGCAAAACCATGAGAGAGAAGTAAGGTGTATAGCAGCCGCGGCCGGTGGTGGGAGTACCTGCCAGCGGGGATGTGGGGAGGAGCAGGGGCAGGGTGGAGGGTAGTAATGTATGGATTACGGACCTTAACAGGTAAGTTAACATATATATAAAGAAAACGTATTTCGTTGCATGCACTGCATCACCTAATGCGATGCAGTGCGCGCAACAAATTTTGTTTAATTTATTTATATGTTTACTTACCTGTTAAACTCTGTAATCCATACATTACTACCCCCCTACCCTGCCCCTCCCCCTCCCCACGTCACCGCCCGCAGGCATTCCCACCACCGGCCACGGCTGGTGTATAGGTAGCGATAAAAATCAGGAGAGAAAGTTAGATGTATTGCTTGAGATAGAGATAAAAATTTAAAGATGAAGAATGAGGTATAAGTATTCAAGACACCATGAAAAGTGGAAAAAAGGAGATATAGAATCAAAGACAAATCAGAAGACAGTACAAGTAACATACCTACAAAAACGAAACAAGGATGTGAGGGTGGGCGGAACCACATGGAGCAGTCGAACCGCCTACGGAAGGCTAAACCTGACCAGGGAGACATCACGCCATGGGGTAAACATAACTGTAGAAAGTGAAAAATAGCATAATTACCAACAGTTTATAGGATTATCGGATATAAATAATGAGTGCTTAAAATAAACTGGAGATGATATAATATAAACCACAATAAACTAGTGAACTGGTATAATCAAGCTAGCAGTGCATACAGAAGAATGGCAGCATTAAACTAACAATTGCAAAAGTTGTAATCCAACAAAAAGGAAATACAAGAAAGTCAAGTAATATGAGTAGAAGAAGATCCGGAGGACTCCATCTGAGTTGTGGCATGAGAGTTGATGAAACTTTGTAGACGTATAGGATCCTCATATGATGTTTTTTATTATTATACGTACCTTTAAATAAACAAGGGTGATACAAGCCATATCTAGCCCCGATGGAACGGAGGTCAGGTCTGTTGAGGAAAGCTATGCATGTGGCTGCCATAGCTCTAGAGTAGTCCTGTGCAAAGAACAATGTGGAGCCAGACCAAGAAATGCGTTGGATAGCTTTGGCGGCTGACAGGACTTTTAATAAATCAGTATATTCAAGAAAATATACAATGACTCTTCTTGGGCCCTGTGTAGTAGAGGAATTAGAAGAAAGTCGGCCTAATCTGTGAGCGTGTTGTATATTCAACGAGGTACCCTCTGGTAAGTGAAGCATCTTAGGCAGGACGGATTTTAAGAAGCCAATAGGATCCGCACCTTCCATCCCCACCTCCAGCCTGTAAATACCCACGTTGTTTCTTCTATTGCGGTTTTTGAGGCCATCAACCTGCTTTTGGAGTGACAATACCTGGGACTGCAGGGATGTTACACTCTTGGAGTTGTCAGTAAGGGAAGAAACATTTTGTTCAACAGCCGTGAGTCTTATGTCAAGTTGTGACCAGTTGTCTGAGAGAGTTTGAAGCTTGGAGTTGGTTTCTTCAACAAAGGGCCTGAGAGCTCTTATCTCCTGTAATAATAGTACCATTGATACAGGAGAAGTTGATGTGGGCAGTGACGGGAGGTCTTTTTTCAGGCATTTGACATTTGATTTTCCTGGTAGTGCTGGTGCAAGATCCATTATTGTGTCGCTTCTTTCTGACATTAGCAAACCAGAGTCTTCTAGTTTGGAAAATTCTGAGAAAAGATTTGAGTTTTTGACAAAGAGCGCTTCGGCTTAGAAGTATTACAAAAAGTCCCTTTCGTCCTGCCCATTACACATCAGAAAAATAAGATGAGGAGACCGGGTGGCCAGACCAAGAGTCAATTAAGGTTAAGAGGCATCCTTTGGAATAAAGTATAGCAGCCAGTGATATAATTATGACAACTTGTACTCCACAGAAAGATTGTAATCATTTAATATTCAGTGCTGTGATGGAGTCAACAAAATGAAGCTTAGAAGATCGATATGTGATATTCACTGAATCCACAAAATGGCGATGGCATTAAAATCTCCTCATGATGCACTGAGTGGAACAATGGGAAAATAATGCTTCTCCACTTCAAACATTTTCAGGAATAGTCCTAAGTGGAGTGTACACCTTGTGGGTAGAGGAAAACTGGCATAAAAAGCATCACCACTACTTTTTAGGAGAGATAACCATCCATGTTGCGGTAAAATTTAACAAAGATGAGGAGACCAAGTGGCCAGACCAAGAGCCAATTAATTTTGAGAGGCATCCTTTGGAATGAAGTACAGCAGCCAGCGAGATAATAATATTAACTTGTACTCCACAGAAAAATTATAATCATTTAATATTCAGTACTGTGATGGAGTCAACTATGAGGAAGGCACACAAATGACAGAGTGAATCTAAATACTGAGCATAAAAAACATATGAATAATAATGATGGTTGTGTAGATAACATTGCTGGTGGTGAATGATGGAAACAATTACGCACCAAAATGAAGCTGAGAAGATCGATATGTGATATTCACGGAATCCACAAAATGGCGGCGGCATTAAAATCTCCTCACAATGCATTGAGTGGAACAATGGGAAAGTAATGCTTCTCCGCTGTAAACATTTTCAGGAATAGTCTTAACTGAATTGTACACCTTGTGGGCAGAGGAAAACTGGCACAAAAAACATCACTGCTGCTTGTTAGGAGAGATAAACATCCGTGTCGCTGTAAAATTTAACAAAATGGTGGCCAAGACTGAGCTGCCTCGCTTCTTGACATTTACCTTCTAAAATGTGCCAGAGTTATGGCGAGATACTCGTCGGGCATAGTTCTGACGATACGAGCGGCTCTTCAGACGTGCATTTTCCGGAGCAGCTTCGTGGTAAGTTGAATTTAGGCGCGATTCGCCGAACCGGCTGCGGGAGCCTCACCGGGACGCCGCCATACTCGCCTGGCGTCTAGCCTCCACTAGAGGTAACTTTTGACTTAGAGTCAACCACAGTATATGTATGGCATTAATTGCAAAATTCTGACACTTGAATATTGTGTGTACTTTTTGACATAATGGCATCCATGGGATGTGAGAAGCACCCTTGAGAACATGCTGGCCTGTCAAGATAGAGGTAACGTTTGACATACAGGTGCACCCTAAGCACATTATGAAAACAAATGGGCAAATTTTTGGGTAGTGCCATGTTTCATTGGTTGGAACACCTTGAAAGGTCTTAAATATTTAATGAATGCCCTTTCATAGCCTATAGCCTTTCAACAAATTTATGTGAAAAGTGTGCTTTAAAATGCACTATTTGACACCATTGTTTTCAAAAGATTCTTGAACTCACACTTGCTTCATTTATTTGCAACAAGTCAGGGCATCTATCACACCCCACTTCTTTAAAACATCATCACAGTAACCTAATATAGATGAGATCAAAAATAGACATTAGTCTATGTTGTATTGTTATATTAATCATATTGTTATCATAGAACTTCAGCAATGACATTTATTTTTATGTCACTCAGGGTTAGTTAGGTTTATGTGACAACCCTTTCTGTTAAGATTCAAGGTTATAGGTCATAAGGTGTCCCCTTCTGTGGTGTCAAAAGGTTTGTGATGTGTCTTCCGCTTCCACTGACATTGCTGGTGAATTGACATCCATGTTAGCCAAATTTTCCAGATTATGTTTTCAATTATGAAGGATTATTAGGAAGAGAACCCCACTGATATTTACCATTTGTTTCCTACTGGAAATATAAAATACAGAATATGGATGCACATATCTTCTTAATCATCCTCTGGTGTTATAGGAGTATAGGTGCAGACATGACCCTGTGTATGGAGATTATAAATGCTGGACCTGGCCCTCTATGGTGTGTCACCTTCAATTATTTTGCCTTATCCCCTCCTGTTTTGTTGAATTTGGTTCTGTTGGCATTATGGCTCCACACACTTTACTGCTCCTAACCAGTACTAAAGTGCTTCTGCTCTCTCCCTAAAACATGGTACAACTGACATTGACCTAATTGGTACATTGAAATTAAATGCTACTAGTAGGCCTGCAGCACACACTGTATCACCCACTAAGGTATCCTTTCAAAATATGTCTCAGGCCTGCCACTGCAACCTGTGTGCAGTTTTGAACTGCCATTTCCACCTGGTAAAATAAACCTTTTTCCAGGTCTAAACCTCCCTTTTTAATACACATAAATGACCCCTAAGGTAATCCTAGAGGCTGATAAGGGATGGTGATTTGTATTTCAAAAGTGGGACATGTGGGTTTAAGTTTTACATGTCCTGTTAGTGAAAACTCCTAAAGCCTTTTTCCACTGCTGTAAGGCCTATCTCTCCCATTGACTAACATTGGGTTACGTTATTACTTTTAATTAGTGATAACTTTAGATTGGGAGCAGATAGATATATGTTGTTTAGATTCAAATTGTAATTGAAAATCCTGTTTAATGTAAAGTCGAATTTGAAGGCACAATTCTGAAAATGCCACTTTTGGAAAGTTTGCATTTTCTTGTCCTAACCACTTGTGATTTCTGCCAGTATCCTGGGTCAAATGACTATGAATGGCTTTTTTGCTGATTTTGAGTTCCTCCCAGACAGTAACACAAAATGGATTAGGTGTGAACAGGATGGGCGATCCTGCCACGATGGCTGGAGGTGGAGCGGTTCAATGCCCCATCTCCAATTCAAAAGGGCTTGCCTTCAGCACACACAAAAGAAGAAACTTGACACTAGCCTTTTGTCACCTCAGACCACTTGGTGCCTTGACAGGGGAAGGAAAAACTTTTCAGAACCAGGTGTGGGGTAGTGTAGGGAATCCACCTGCTTCAAAGACTGGCGCCAGGTGTAAATAGTAGACCTCCAGAGTCACTCATCAGTACACTCCTGTACCTGTGGAAGAATTCAGAATGACTGCCTTGACCCCCCCACAGGACTGCCCTGCTACTTGAAGGTATACCTTGCTGCTTGAAGGAGAACCGGGCCATATCCTTAAAGCCGGGACCACTAGAAGTGAGCTAAAGGGACATAACAAGCTCCTGGGGCCATGAACCCTGCACCTGGCCTCTGCTGTAGTAGGCTCTAACCCCTAGGTGGTGCCCACCAGGCCCTGGACTTTTTGATGCAGTGTTGGTAGTACTTCTCGACGAACCTGGGACTTAAAAACGTTTTCACCAAAAAAATGACCTGAGAAGGACAAAAGACCCGGACTTATCTTCCAGCTGATAACCCAAGGGGCATCGCCTGATGGCCTGACCTTGTTGCGGCTCCCCAATCAGGAAATCCTGCTCAGCAGGACATCTTGGTGAAGGTATCCCGCCTTGTAGAGCCTTTCGTTGGCTACAGAGTGCAGCTTCTTCTGGCTGGAATGAAATGACTTCCAAAAAAGTGACATGGTCCAAATGTAAAAATCTTCACTGCAACTTTGTCCATTGGCTCTCCGACGACAACACCTTCTCCTCAGAAACTGCTTTCTGCCTTGCCCCGCTGAACTCTACCTTTCCAGGAACTTTTCTTTGAGATTTCTTTTAAGTCCAAAGGTAAGCCGAGACCGGATCCATCCTCTGCTTATATCCCATCAATGCTCCATCAACGTAACCTTTACTTTGCCCCGGTTTCACACAACCAGATACCCTTGGTTGGTGCTCTGAACTTTGAGGCACTATATTTCACTTAAAACATTAAAAATGCATAACTCCGGTTCTACGAATTGAATTTAATTTGTTTTGGTGTCATGTTATTCATTAAAATGCATATTACATATCTAAATTGGGTATGTTTTTTCTTTTGTTGTGTTTTCACTTATTACTGTTTCTGTGCATCATACATTCTTTACATGTTGCTCTATGTAAAGCCTGACTGTTCGTGTGCCAAGTTTTGATTAATGGGATCACCTATTCAGACACAAATGCTTATAAATGCAGCTAAAACCGTATGCAGATGTCGATAAGCAAAGTTCATGTTACGCCATTTTTCATTGCCCTTTTATGTCTTTAATGCCATATCATTATAATACAGATTGTCCTAATGGATCTACTAATAAACTCGAAACAGTTTGCTTAAGAAATCCCACAATTTTAGGGCCTCGTACTTTAAATGTTATATACCCACAACCATTCACTCCTAATGCCATTACAAATGATTTGCAAACCATAGCAATGCTTAATAATATTTTATATAGCCTATTTCTCCTGGGGAATTTCCTTAAATAATACAGCAAGCAAGCATACTTTTTAATGTAAATCTGAAGCTAACAAGCAGTCGAAATGTCTTGGTTTATCATCCTAGGATGTGTCTGAGCTGACTCATGCTTGGGTGGCTTGAATTTGCGTGGTTTATGCATGCTGGGTATTCTTTTTACACATTTGACTGCACATTGTGATGTGAACAGATGTGCTCTGCCAGCATCCCAAGAGACGGAGCTCCTGTGCACGGGTCCATGGCTCCCTATGCGTCGTTACTTTGCAGAAGCCTTTTCTGGGCTACTTCCTTGAGTATATATAACTTTCAGTGTTGGTGATTTTAACAAAGGTGAATTGCTGAAGTAGCCTTTTTCACTTCTTAAGGCATTATTCGTTATTTTATAATGGGCAAACTTTCTCAATGCAGAGGGGTTTTTTTTGGTGACAAACTAAACTAGTGAAGCTTGATCATGGCGCAACGTTCCCCAGTGCTAGGGAGCGCAGTTGAGTGAAAGAAAAGTGTTAAATGAGCAGAAACACATTATTGATATTAAAGGCCCTGGGGTTGGAAGGCCGCTCCTCTGTGGTGCAGGTGGTAAGATACCTCCTCACTACCACCACTAAAGCTGACAAAGTGTTTGAAGAGCTGTTGAGGTGAAGCTTTTCCTCTTCAATTCCCATAAAACTATTTATTTGGCATCCGATGTATACTATATATTAAAATAGTCTTCATACCTTTACAAAACTGCATGCTCGGAAACTTGTAATTATATATGTGTAACCCTTTTGTAGAGAAAACAGAATGCCAGTGAGAAAATGCATATTTTCTACCTCATAGGACTGACTGCGATTGCTGATGGCTTGTTCGTGTTAGTCTAATACAGACTACAGATGATGCTAAGGGAGTAAAGCTGCTGAACGTTCTGTGAATGTAGCTGCCCTACAATCATATCTTTGTTTTTGTAAGATTATTCGGTATAAGTAAGTGAAAACTGCTTAGAACGCCATCTTATGCCTTACATTCTCGCTGGCTTTACTACAATAAGGCACCAAATACGAGTGCATCTGCCGGATGGTGCTATTTAATGCACACAATACAATCCTACTCCCTAGAGTTTGGAATTTATCCGATGTGATGAATTCCTCAGATTCTTAGTTTTTAGGGAGTAGCTTGCAGATGTTTGTGCTTACTGCATGAATGTACCGTTTTTTTGCCTGTAATTTATCGTACCTTGTTATAATGGGGTGCGCTAAACTCCACGACACTCGCAATTGTTATGCCCCCTGCACATGCAGGAACTCGAGCAGGGGTCAGAAAGCGCAGTCCACTCATAACTAGGGCCTACAAATATGATCTGTATTTTGTTACAACAAAGGCAAAATATATCAACACTAATAATTACTGATTTAGGGAATTTGTGGGAATACTGGAAAAAAACAAGTGTAATTCACAAAAACAAAACACTGAAAACAGGCACACCATACTGAACACTTGTAGGTGTACATCCACACATCTCAATGTATACATCCGTCTTCTATAATTATTTTGATACATGAGAATACATTTTGTTGACAGTTACCACTAGTGTGCTGTTTAGAACTCCATATATGTTGTTCCCTTCACTCTGTATAGTTTTCTACTATTTCCCTCAATAAAGAGTATTTCCCCTCCTCTTCCGTGTGGGCATAGACATTTTGAGTGGAGAGGGAAAAGTATGTGGCAGAGAAATTCGTGGACCTCAACAGCCAGGAAATGACAGACAAGAACATGATTCGTTTCCTTTCTGAGGCATCCTGCTCACAATCATGCTCCATGCTGGTGCTCTTTTTGTTTTGGATAGGCCTCAATTGACTGAGACTCTTTTCCTGATTTCATGAGATCTATAGACCTAAGTGTCAGTTTCTCTAAATCACACACAATGGTTATGGGCCCAAACTCAAAAAGATCTAAAACTCATTTAGTGAAGGAAATGAAATCACAAGGGTAACCACTTTTATCTATCTAGAAGTGCTGTTTGATGAAAGGGGTACTTGGGCACCGCAAAAAAAAAGCAAAATGAAATGCCATGGTGAGAGCAACAGAAGCGGTCCATGAGTTTGCATGTAGGCTAGGGGGCAAATCCATTCAAGCTGTGCTAAACATATATAGAGCCAAGTATACCCCTATTGCTAAATATGGGTCTGCTATTTAGGTCTATAAGGAGGTTGAAGAACTCCAAATAGTGCAGAATACGTTTTTTAGAAACTTACTCTCGGTTCTGCAATCTACGCCTCCATATATATTATTCATCAGGAATCGGGTGTTGGTGTTGTATCAGATCTGACTGCTAGGGCCCCACTCTTGAGGTGGATTATGATTTGGACCAACCGGGTACTGGAGCTGAATCGTAAGATCCCTCGGGATTTCTTATCTTTAGATAAAGCAAGTGGCATCCCCTGGCTAGGATATACTAAGAGCGTGACAGTGAAATTAGGGCGGCATGCATTATTTGACTCCTCCGACTGGCTAGTGAGAGAGGACCTGTTGTGAGTGAAAAACCTTTCATATGTATGATGCAAATGGAGAGAGAGGTTAGAGAGCTCCTGAAACAACCCACAGTACCAGCACATACTCTATTGAAAATATTCCCAGCATTAGATTTGTACCTACATGAAATAACAAAGCCCTACCACCGCTTCCTTTTAACAAGATGTAGATTCAACCTTTTGCACTTTGTTTTGCCAGAACCACAGGGGTGGTGTAAGATGGAAGATTTGGGCCTTGCTCTTGTGATAATTTCTCCACCCAGAACACTTTGCACTTTATAATGTTTTGCGACCATTATCATCTTAGTCGCAATTGTTTTTTAATACCAATATTGGAAAATAAAGGTTTCATGCAAGCTAGGCCTGCATTAATATAGTTACCAATGGTAAATAACCCGTGGGAATGTTTTAATATTGACAGCTTTTTAGTTGATGCGGCTAGGGAATGGAAAAAAAGGTGTTTTTGAAGTGGTTTCGATAATAGAAATATGTAGACACACGACCCATTGCAATGATGGCAAATGATTTTTTATTCTGATGTTTTTGTGGCTTAAGATTATGTTCCTAATGAAATATTTATATGTTTTTAATGGTTCTAGTAACGTTTTTATGTAGTATTCTTTATGGTTTTAGAATTAATCGAATAAAGTGATTTTGACTGACTGACTGACTGAGGATAGAGAAGAGAGGCACCAGTTTCTCCCAGAAGCAGTTGGAGGTAACCGTGGAGATGGTCCTTCAACAATATCCTCAGCTCTACAGGGAACTAGAAACTCAGTTGAGGATTGCAGAACAAATGGAAATCACCACCTACTGTAATGAAGTGAGTGTTCACGCTTGTAAGCCTATGAGTGCCTCAACTGCTGAGAAGGCCTTCAGTGCTGGGCATGCCAGAAGACATCAAATGGGCAGGGAATATCCTTCTAGCCCCATATGTTGTAACCTAGGCTCTCCGCACTATATATGAAGGTCTGGAAAAGAGCTTGGCAAGACCTTTATGCACTGCTCGAGGCTCATGAGCAGCAGAAAGGCATTCGTTTCTACATATAAAAACATTCTATTTTATTGGTTGGTTGAAACTTTTGTAGTGCCATGACTGATGCTTCATTCATTATTTTACATCCATGTTTTCATTGCCTGCATCATATGTTGTCTAAAATATGTAATTGGATAAATGTTAGGCAAATAAATATTTGGTACTTTACCTTTTTAATTTTTTTTATTTGTTTTCTAATATGGTGGCACACAGGCACTGAACTTGATTTTGAAAAACTATCTGTGTTTTTCTAAAATATTAATCTCACCATGGTCAAATGTCCTTATTTAGGAAAGTTCAAGTTCAAGTTCGGGCATTTGTATAGCGCACTACTCACCCAGAGGGTCTCAAGGCGCTAGGGGGAGGGGTACATTATTTGTCGAATAGCCAGGTTTTGAGCTCTTTTCTGAAGGAGATGTGGTTCTGAGTAAGGCGGAGGTGGGTGGGGAGTGAGTTCCAGGTCTTGGCAGCCAGGAAGGAGAAGGATCTGCCGCCCATGGTGGATTTCCGGATACGCGGGACTGCGGCGAGGGCTTGATTGGAGGATCTTAGTTGACGGGTGGGTTTGTAGAAGGACAGACGAGTGTTGAGGCATTCGGGTCCTAGATTGTAGAGGGCCTTGTGTGCGTGGGTGAGAAGGCGGAATGTAATTCTTTTGCTGACGGGAAGCCAGTGGAGGTCTTTTAGATGTCCGGTGATGTGATCTTGGCGCGGGATGTCTAGTATGAGTCTAGCTGACGCGTTTTGGATGCGCTGGAGTTTTTTCTGTAATTTTGTTGTGATTCTGGCGTAGAGTGTATTACCATAATCCAGTCGACTCGTGACCAGAGCGTGGGTGACAGTCTTTCTTGTTTCGAGGGGGATCCAGCGGAAGATCTTTTTGAGAATGCGAAGTACGTTGAAACAGGAGGAAGAGATGGCGTTGACTTGTCTGGACATCGAGAGGGAGGAGTCTAGGATGAAGCCAAGGTTACGTGCATGGTCTGTGGGTGTGGGTGCTGTGCCCAGAGCGGAAGGCCACCAAGAGTAGTCCCAAGCTGAGGGGGAGGATCCTAGGATGAGCACCTCCGTTTTGTCTGAGTTGAGTTTTAGGCGGCTCTGTTTCATCCATTCGGCTACTTCTTTCATTCCTTCGTGAAGATTGGATTTGGCGGTGTTGGGGTCTCTGGTGAGGGAAAGGATTAGTTGGGTGTCATCGGCATAAGAGATGATGTTTAGGATGTGTAGACGCGCGATGGAGGTGAGAGGACTCATGTAGACGTTGAAGAGGGTGGGGCTGAGTGAGGATCCTTGAGGTACGCCGCAGATGACTTCGGTGGCCTTTGAGTAGAATGGGGGAAGTCGGACTCTTTGAGTTCTCCCAGTGAGGAATGAGATGATCCAGTCCAGGGCTTTTCCTTGTAATCCAATGTTGCTGAGGCTATGTATAAGGGTGCTGTGGCAGACTGTGTCGAAGGCGGCGGAAAGGTCGAGTAGGATGAGGGCCACTGTTTCTCCGTTGTCCAGGAGTGATCGGATGTCGTCAGTCGCTGCAATGAGGGCGGTTTCGGTGCTGTGTTTGGCTCGAAACCCGGATTGAGATGGATCAAGGGAGTTGTTGGATTCAAGGAAGGCGGCGAGCTGGCTGTTGACGGCTTTCTCTATGACTTTGGCCGGGAATGGGAGGAGGGATATGGGTCGGTAGTTTTTAAGTTCAGAAGGGTCTGCTGTAGGTTTCTTCAGAAGGGGGCTGAGTTCTGCGTGTTTCCAGCTATCTGGGAAGGTGGCGGAGTTGAAAGAACAGTTGATGACATCGCGGAGATGGGGTGCGATGATGGAGTTAGCTTTGTTGAAGATGTGGTGGGGGCAGGGGTCAGAAGGCGAGCCAGAGTGGATTGAGTTCATGAGGCGAATGGTGTCTTCAGTGGTGATTGGGTTCCAGGCGCTGAGGTTGTTAGTTGGCGGAGTAGGATCTGAAGGGGATGGGGAGGGTTGGTCGCTGGGAGAATTCTCGAAGCTGTTGTGAATGTCGGCAATTTTGTTGTAGAAGAAGGAGGATATTGCGTCGCAGAGGTCTTGGGAGGGAGTGATGTCGTTAGATGCTCCGGTGGGGTTGGTGAATTCTTTGACGATGTTGAAGAGTTCCTTGCTGTTATGAGTGTTGTTGTCGAGACGATCCTTGAATGCTGATTTCGTGGCGGAGCGAATCAGTTGGTGGTGTTTGCGGGTGGCTGTCCTGAGGGAGGCCATGTTGTCTGAAGTTGTGTTTTTTCTCCATATCTTCTCCAGGGTGCGGCATAGTTTCTTGGATTTTTTAAGTTCATCATTGAACCAGGGGGCTTTTTTGCTGGCTGATTTCATCTGGTGCTTTTTCAGGGGTGCTAATTCGTCAGCACTGTGGGTAATCCATTGCTTGAGGTTGGTGGCTGCTTGGTCTTGGGTCCATTGGGAGGGTGGGAGGGTTTTAGTTGAGTGATATGAGGAGTTGGTCGGTGGTGATTTTGTTCCAGTTTCTCCTGGGGAATAGGTTGTGGACGGTTGTGGGTCAGGGCGCTTTTGTAGCTGAAGTGAACACAGTTGTGGTCCGTCCAATGGAGAGCTGTGGTGCGATCGAAGGAGATGTGCTTGCTGGAGGTGAAGATTGGGTCAAGCGTATGTCCGGCTATGTGGGTGGGGGTGTCAACAATTTGTTTGAGACCGAGATTGGCCAGGTTGTCCAAAAGGGTGGTGGTGTTGCTGTCGTGTTTGTTTTCAAGGTGGTAGTTGAGGTCTCCTAGAAGAATATAGTTCTCGGAGGCAAGGGGGTGTGGGCTGACGAAGTCCGTGATGTCGTCGTTGAATAGAGTGCGGGTGCCTGGAGGTCTGTAGATGAGGGTGCCTCTAAGTGTGGTCCTGGGGTCGGTGTGGATCTGAAAGTGGAGATGTTCGGCGGTTGCCAGATTGTCGTCGGAGCTGGTTGTGATTTTGATGGTGTTTCTGTGGATGATGGCGATGCCTCCTCCTGTTTGATTGATGCGGTCTTTTCAGATAATCTTGTACGCGTCCGGTATGGCTATGGCGATGTCGGGTGCTGATGATGTGTTCATCCATGTTTCTGTGAGGAAGGCGATGTCAGGTGACGTTGTGTCGATTAGGTCCCAGAGTTCTGTTGCTTGTCTGTGGACCGAGCGGGTATTGAGCAGGATGCACTTTAGGCGATTGGAGTCGGAGGTGTGTGTGGGGGGGGTGGGGTTGGGGAGAGTCCTGAAGCAGTTGAACTTGCAGGAGAGGCAGGCGAATGGGCCGTGGGTACGTCCTGGGGTAGCTACGCAGCACTGTAGTGTGCGTCCGGGGTTGAGGGAGCGGAGAGTTGCGGCATCATATGTGACTATAGTGGGTTGGGTGTGGCGAGGACCAGGGGGTCGGGCGCTGGGCGCGGTCCAGGCGCGGACGGGCGTAGACGGGCTTACCTTTGGCGCACCTTCGGCGCGGCCGCAGCGCGTGGACGCTGCACGTTGGAGCATTAGTCATTAAAATGGATAGTCGAGGGGGCGGAGCGTGGGAGGGGCAGCAGGGAGGCGGGAGCGAGGTCGAGGGAGGGCTCGGGTCAACAGACAAAATGGCAGCAACAACAACAACAAACGCTGCAATGCAGGGTGAGAAGGGGCACTGGCAGTGGGGGCAAAGGGGTGCTTTGAGGGCTAGATATACTTTGGGTACTGCCGCAGTGGGAGCGTATTCAAGCGCGGAGTGGAAGCGCTATGCTGAAAGTAAAATCAACCCAAGGAAATGTACAGCCAAATACACACAGGCAAAGCGCTATGGAAATTAAGTACAGTCTATGGCACTTTAAACACAATCACAGTCAAGTTCTGAGTAAATGCCCAGAGGTGCACGCACACGAAGCGCTATCAAAATATAACCACAGTCTATGCAAATGGAACCACTACAGTGCAAGAAATAGTGCCTAGAGGTGCACGTAGTCAGAGCGCTATGACAATGCTAAACACAATAATGCACAGGGATTAAGCTTAGAGGAGCGCGCAAGCGGGTCAAAATGCGAGCAGATGAGCGTAACAATACCACAAGTATCAGGAGGAGGATGCGAGGGGAGCGACCACTCGTCAGGAAGGCAAGATGAGTGACTTACTTGTGTTGAATACCCATAACATATATAATTTACAATAATTCATATGATAGTCTATTTGGAAGACATGTCATGGCCATTTTTACCTAGTACCATCATTCAAACATGTCAGTGTTATGTTATGCACAGATCATGTAGAATTAGAAGCTTCCACCATCACGTGTAAAGATAATAGCCTTGCATGATAAACCAGTCATCCAACAAATCATGGTCTTCATATCATGTGTACATCCCTGTTTGTCATCATAAGTGACTGTAAGGGTAAAGTTGCTTTGGTAAGTCAAGGCACCCCATGTGAAAAGGTGATTTTTCTATATGTAGATCTCAGACAAAAAAAAATGTTTGATCAGACTTAAGATGTGCTCGAGTTGCACATAGGTCAGCCAGTGTCACCCACTGCTAAAAGTGGCATACAGGAATCATAACTCGCATGGTGAAGTGGTGGGGTAGATGACAATACCACTATTCTATTGATAAAATATGTATTTGATGTATATGAAATACTGGCCAAATGCACTTTCTTCATTTCTCATCTTTACTTTTGAGCAGGTAGATAAAGCCAAGGGTAGTACCAGCAGAACCAGGGGCAAAAAGGAAGAAAAACTTTGTATATTAGGCAGGTGAAAACACCACCACTGAGGCGGAAGAAACATTCACAAGCAGGGATGATGTCCTCACCTAGAGAGTCCCTTGTTCTCAACCAAAGAAACTCCAGATGGGGGCTGAGGACACCACAGAAGGAGTTGTGCGTCTGTAAACCATACACCAGTAGGAGTCAGACAATGGGTCTTCGCCTCGTTCAGAACAAGAAACAACTGCAGTGCCAATGGAACTGGGCCCTCCTTCATTGGGGACTGAATCCACCCTCTCCACCACTCAAGAGGCCACCAAACAACAATAGGGCTTCCAGCTGCACCTCCTGTTATCCATCCTCCTTCTGCAATGGCCCTACTCAAGATCTGTGGCAAGTATATGATTCACATCTCACGGTATGTAACTGTTACCACGCATCTTTTACCACGCATACCATTACCACGCATACTTTTACAACGCAGGATCGTTTACGACCCATACCTTTACAACGCATTACACTACAATGCAGATACTATTACAACGCATACCATTACAACATAAGTATAAGTATAGGTAAGTTTATCTTTTTTTAAAAACATTTATTAGGGGTATTGGGTTATGGGGTACAGGGGTATTTTTAGGTTTCAGGGTTGGGATTGGGTTTTGGGGTACAGAGGTATTTTTAGGTTTCAGGGTTGGGATTGGGTTTTGGGGTACAGGGGTATTTTTAGGTTTCAGGGCTGGGTTTGGGTTTGGGGGTACAGGGGTATTTTTAGGTTTTAGGGCTGGGTTTGGGTTTTGGGGTACAGGGGTATTTTTAGGGTTCAGGGTTGGGTTTGGGTTTTGGGTACAGGGGTATTTTTAGGGTTCAGGGCTGGGTTTGGGTTTTGGTGTACAGGGGTATTTTTAGGTTAATGGGTTGGGATTGGGTTTTGGGGTACAGGGGTATTTTTAGGTTTCAGGGCTGGATTTGGGTTTTGGGGTCCAGGGGTATTTTTAGGTTTCAGGGCTGGGTTTGGGTTTTGGGGTACAGGGGTATTTTTAGGTTTTTGGGTTGGGATTGGGTTTTGGGGTAAAGGGTATTTTTAAGTTCCAGGGCTGGGTTTGGGTTTTGGGGTACAGGGGTATTTTTAGGTTTCAGGGCTGGGTTTGGGTTTTGGGGTACAGGGGTATTTTTAGGTTTCAGGGCTGGGTTTGGGTTTTGGGGTACACGGGTATTTTTAGGTTTCAGGGCTGGGTTTGGGTTTTGGGGTACAGGGGTATTTTTAGGTTTCCGGGTTGGGATTGGGTTTTGGGGTACAGGGGTATTTTTAGGTTTTAGGGCTGGGTTTGAGTTTTGGGGTACAGGGGTATTTTTAGGTTTCAGGGCTGGGTTTGGGTTTTGGGGTACAGGGGTATTTTTAGCATTCAGGGCTGGGTTTGGGTTTTGGGGTACAGGGGTATTTTTAGGTTTCAGAGCTGGGTTTGGGTTATGGGGTACAGGGGTATTTTTAGGTTTCAGGGTTGGGATTGGGTTTTGGGGTACAAAGGTATTTTTAGGTTTCAGGGTTGGGATTGGGTTTTGGGGTACAGGGGTATTTTTAGGTTTCAGGGCTGGGTTTGGGTTTGGGGGTACAGAGGTATTTTTAGGTTTTAGGGCTGGGTTTGGGTTTTGGGGTACAGGGGTATTTTTAGGGTTCAGGGTTGGGTTTGGGTTTTGGGTACAGGGGTATTTTTAGGGTTCAGGGCTGGGTTTGGGTTTTGGTGTACAGGGGTATTTTTAGGTTAATGGGTTGGGATTGGGTTTTGGGGTACAGGGGTATTTTTAGGTTTCAGGGCTGGGTTTTGGGGTCCAGGGGTATTTTTAGGTTTCAGGGCTGGGTTTGGGTTTTGGGGTACGGGGGTATTTTTAGGTTTTTGGGTTGGGATTGGGTTTTGGGGTAAAGGGTATTTTTAGGTTCCAGGGCTGGGTTTGGGGTTTGGGGTACAGGGGTATTTTTAGGTTTCAGGGCTGGGTTTGGGTTTTGGGGTACAGGGGTATTTTTAGGTTTCAGGGCTGGGTTTGGGTTTTGGGGTACAGGGGTATTTTTAGGTTTCTGGGTTGGGATTGGGTTTGGGGTACAGGGGTATTTTTAGGTTTCAGGGCTGGGTTTGGGTTTTGGGGTACAGGGGTATTTTTAGCGTTCAGGGCTGGGTTTGGGTTTTGGGGTACAGGGGTATTTTTAGGTTTCAGAGCTGGGTTTGGGTTTTGGGGTACAGGGGTATTTTTAGGTTTTAGGTCTGGGTTTGGGTTTTGGGGTACAGGGGTATTTTTAGGTTTCAGGGTTGGGATTGGGTTTTGGGGTACAGGGGTATTTTTAGGGTTCAGGGCTGGGCTTGGGTTTTGGGGTACAGGGGTATTTTTAACATATATATTTACAAATTATTAAATAAAAATTAATATTATTAAATAAAATATTTAATAATAAAATATTTAATAATTAATTAAAATATTTAAATAATTATTATTTACATTATATATTAATATTATATACTTACCTATACTTACGTTGTAATGGTATGCGTTGTAGTAGTATCTGCGTTGTAGTGTAATGCGTTGTAAAGGTATTCGTTGTAAAAGGTCCTGCGTTGTAAAAAATGCGTGGTAATGGTATGCGTGCTAAAAGTATGCGTGCTGACATCATATATCCACCTCTCACACCCTGAGCCTTTATGTGGAGTCCCATCACTGGTCCCTGAGCATGTCACAGTGGCTGCTTTCCTGGAGGCCAGAGATCAGGTTATTGCTGGTCAGCATGTGCTTCCTATGGGGCTTCAAGAGGTGCTGGCACAGGTGAAGGTACACTGAGAGTTGCAGGCTTACCCGCATCAAGAGCTCTGCTGCCTCATGTTTTCCAGGACTACAACAATTTCTTCTTGTTCATGGACCTACCCCTCCTCACCCACTCCTATTTTGTCTTCCATTATGTATTCCTCCTCTATTCCTAAACCAAATCCAGTAGGTCATGAATCGCAGGAAGTGTACAGGCTCATCCCGCAATTCCAAGTGTCTATGCCGGAGAAAGAGTTCCAGGTGGCTCTGATGCCTGGCCCAGGGAATATAATTTGAGCTATTGCCCTGAACTCCAAGTAGCCTGCCAAGTACGCCGTATGGGTCGAAGCATGGACTGTAAGTTTCTGTTTGACTATGAACTTTTTCTTTACATCAGAACATTATTTTGGCACTTTTGAACCTTTACTTGCTTTACATGTTTTGTACAATTTTAATTTTTTAAATATTATTCTCATTGGTCACATTACATAGAATTGCCCCCTGACATTCGCAATATGTTATTTTCTTTGACCACCCCCCTCGAAGTTGACTGCTTTTACCAAGATTTAGCACTAATTTTGTTTTTTTCCCAACCTTGCCAAGGACAGTTGACTTTTATACTAAAATAGGTTCTTAATGTACTTTTTCTAATTTCTTTTTATAAGCACTTACCTATAACTCTTTTCTGAGTATGTGGGTGTACCAGTTCATGTACATGTGTAGGTTGCTGTAAAGATGACATTATTCTCATCCACCCATATTCATGGCCAGGCACTTACAAGACACCACACTGGTGAAAGGTCCGTGCAGTTATATTTATTGAGAAAGTTGAAAAAACAATAAAAGTGTTTCAATATACATCAGCAGTGGTTGGATTAGAAAAGCTGAGTTGTGTTGTAAGTTGTAAGGTCAGCGAGTGGTATGTAATTTGTTCATGAAGCTGTTGGTTGCTGCTGATACCTAGGGGCAGGGACTGTCCTCTTGATCAGCTATGCAATACTGCGCATGCATTAGTTTGATGATCTGGGTGTTGAGTCGGAGCAGGTGGGTTTGTTGGAAGTGCCAGTCAGTAGTTGGTAGGGTTTGATGTTAAGGTGAGTCTTACAGATTTGTGCTGAGGCCCAGTTTATTGAAGTATACGATCTGGCCCGGCAAGTTGAGATGGCTTCTGTTTGAGAGGATCTGCATGGGCAAATTATGGTCCTCCTCTATTGGCGCCCTGAGATGTTTCTAATGCCACCTCATGGTGTCTTGGAAACATTTCTCAATGTTCTGCGAGACACAGGTTTGTCTCTCAATCAACATTGGCAGTTCTTTTGAGTGGGTTGCCATGCCCTCTAGGATCTTCCTACTTGATGACTTTTCCCCAGATACAAAGAATTGCTGTTGGAAAAACTGTTTCTTCCAAACAACAAATGTCCATCCCAAAGGACATAATTTGCCCATGCCAATTCTTATCCATCACCATGCATGGTTGACTGCCTGACTATGCCAGCAGGTTGTCCATTATGTAGCGGGTTGACGTCTACAAGCTAAGCGAGTTGGGCAATTAGCAGGAGGGCAGTCCTCTGACAGCAGCAGGACAGTCCTCTGGGAGTGGGGCGGTCCTTCTGTAGTCTTCCTCAGATCCAGAAGTGTTCTGAAGAGTGGCCCTGGAGGTCCAAAATGTATACCTGGTGCCAGCCTTTGAGGTTCAGGGACTCTCTATATGACCAGCACATATAGCACTTGAAAGTTCTTCTCTTCCCTTGTCAAGGCGACAAGAAGTCTGGGGTGACAAAAGGCTGGTGTCAAGGTTCTTTGTGTTAGAGGGAAGGCCTTTGAAGTGTAAGTGGGGAAGGAAACAGCTCCGCCCCAGATATCCCGGCAGGATGGCCCATCCTGCCCAGATGCAGTCTTCTTTGTCTCACTGGCTGGATGAAATACGCAAAACCCCAACAGCAGACCAGTTCATAGCCATGGGACCCAGGACACTGTCAAAAGGAATAACTGGCTAGGACAAGGAAATGCCAACTTTTGTGACATAAAATCTGACCTCAAATAAAAATGTATTAGAGTCTACATATGAGCCCTCGATCTGTTCCCAATTCAAAGTTAGCACTTAATAAATGGAATCAGGTAACTCTACATTAGGTAATGGGAGAGGCCTTACAGTATGAAAAACTACTTTTTACAAGGGAAAACTTAATCCCTCAGTCCTACATTTTACTTTTTAGATACAATGCACCATGCCCAGTGGGTTTATAGGGCTATCTCATGGGCGACTTATAAGTATTAAAAAGAAAGGCTTAGGTCTGGCAAAACTTTTATTTTGCCGGTTCAAGTAAGGAGTTTAAAACTGCACTACAGGCTGCGGTGGCAGGCCTGGAACATATTTTAAAGTGCTACCTTAGCGGGTGGCACAATGAGTGCTGCAGGTCCATTAGTAGCATTTAATATACAGGTACTGGGTACATGTAGAACCATGTACCAGGGACTTACAAGTAAATTAAATTTGCCAAACTGGTATAGGCCAATTTTGCCATTTTTAGGGAGATGGCACAACCACTTAAACACTGGTCAGCACAGGTAAAGTGCACAAACTACTAAAGCCAACGAAATCGAATTCAGATAAACAGGAAGGGTGAAGGCAAAATGTTTGGGGGTGACTCTGCGAAGCGTGTCACCAGCATGTTTCTCCAAACAGTGCCATCAGGCATGGATATTCAGTGACACTAATAGTATGATAACTGCCTTTATGTGAAGAAAATGTGGGTGTAGTGTTGTACATAGCTTATTCCTATCTGTCCTTTCCCTGCCTGTTCTGGCTCCAACCTTCTAGATTGTTAACATGGTTCTTCCTATGTCACTATCACTGATTCTAATCTGTGTCAGTTACTGCTTGGCCAGATGGGAAACGGTCCTGTTACTTTTCTGTATGCTGCAATAAATTACTTACCTGCCACCTTCCTGGATTCGGAGTCTTCTTCTATTTACTACATTTTGGCGACTTCTGCATGGGAGCATCTGGCCATTTCTGCTTCATTTCGCTTGCAGCAAAGGAAAGACTGGAAAAAAAACGGTGATCCGTTCCCCAACGAACTCACGAGTTGCAGCGTTTATTTTTCTATTGATTATATCTCCCGCAGCTGATTGGCGTCGAGATTTTCTGACTGGAAGACCTATTTCGGCTTTTCTCCGCCTTTCCTATGTCGGTTGATGACATCGTGTGCAGCGTCGCATAGCAACGGAGCCTAACAACAGCAATCACAAGGTGCGTACGTAGGCTTTCTTGTTGCCATACCAACCGCCTCGCGAGGAACTGAGAGCGCGAGCAGTGGTGAAAGCGCGAGCAGTGACGGAGGGTCTTGCGCGCTCACAGGAACACTAAGCAATTGGACGCTACGCATTGCCTACGCAAGGTCATTAACGTGACCTTCATGACGTCAAGCGCAAGCGGCCATCTTTGATCATGGAAATCCTGTGATTATGATCGGGAGATAAACGCTGACAAGTTCAACTCTGAAGTGATTCGTTAATTCTCTGAACAGAGCTTTAAGGATTTCAAAACTCCAGTAAGCAGGCTATCCAATACAAGTAAGCTCGTTATTTGATTTAAAACATTTTATTGTGTTTACGACATCGGCAAGCAAGACATAGGTGAATTTTGAGTAGTGTACTAATTCCATTGAAGGGTTCGTGACGACAGCCTTCAATAGTCATGTCTGCTACCCACAAGCAGATACATGTTGGGTTGGATTTGTAGTGCTTCTTGGTCAGGGACAAGCACTTTCTCTACAACTTGGGTTACTGCTCTTTGTACTTTAAGCTTACTTTAACAATTATAGAGTTCAGGACTGTCATGGCGCAATCCATAAATGTTGCTCTTCCTCCACAATTCCTGAGTGAGCCAGGCAATCCTTCCACTCCCTGGGAGGACTGGATTATTATGTTTAACGATTATATCGAAGCCCTGGATGGAGAAGGTTTCTCTGCTAAAAGAAAGAAAGCGCTTTTAATGACCACATTAGGAAAAGAAGGGCAACGACTTTTCAAATACTTACCTCAAGTTCTCTCTGCCACTTCACAACCTTTGGATGAATTTAAAGAAGCCATTGCCAGGCTGGAGAACAGATTTGGAAGGGAAGAAAATCTAATTCTTCAACGTTACAGATTCTACAAAAACAAACAACTTGAGGGTGAAAGTATAGATGACTTTGTTGCCCGCCTACGTGAATTGTCTGTTAAATGCAATTTTGGCCAAATGGCTGATGAACACATTAGGGACCAATTAGTTGTACAAGCTAATAATAGGAAGATCCAGGAACGCTTGTGGGCTGCCAAGAATCCAACCCTCAAGGTAGCAATTGAGCTTGCTAAAGTGGTTGAGGAGAGCGAGAAGTGCATTAAGGAGTTGTCAAAGGGTAGTACTGATTCCAAGGTTGCCGAAATATCTCATAAAATGGTCAATAGTGACATTAGTGATGATGAAGCAGCTGCTGTTGCAATAGTTAGAAAGAAGGGTTATGTGTTACAAAAGAAAAATATGCCTCAACAGTCGTTCAATAGGCCACAACTACAGCCTAGTAACAAATTCATGTCTAAAATGTGCTCTAGATGTGGGAGCTATTCTCATGCGTCCGATGCAAAATTTTGTTTTGCCAACAACAAGGAGTGTTTACGTTGTGGTAAAATAGGTCACTTCGCAAAAGTGTGTAAGAACAGAGCCAACCAGAGAGTTACTGTAGTGGGTGATTACAATGACTTAAAGCGTGATGTCAACAAAATTCTTGTGTTGTATGATTCAGTGTGTGCTTGTGTTGAGAAGAGAGAACGAATTATTAAAGCAAAGTTTATGATTGATGACAAAAATGTCGATTTGATGGTTGACACCGGTTCCAAGTGGACTATTATTCCGTCTTCTATGCTGAAGGAAGTATGGGGAAACAAGTGCTTGGATGTGTGTGATATCTTTCCATCCGGTTACCAGGGTGAGAAAATCAATCTCCTTGGTTACTTTAAAGCGATGATTGTCTTTAAAAATAGGTCAACCTGGGGTAAGATTTATGTGTCTTTAGATGGTCCTGCAATACTGGGACGTTCTCATCAGTACGACTTACACATAATTGTTAATCCCAGAGCTGATGAACCGGTTCTAGTTGTGGATGATTGCTACATTGATGACATTCTTGCCAGTCATAGTCAGGTGTTTCGTGAGGAATTAGGTGAATTACAGGGGTACACACACAGAATACTGTTAAAGGAGGGCAGTATTCCTGTACAACACAAAGCGAGGAGAGTCCCTTTTGCCTTGCGTGACGAAGT
This sequence comes from Lissotriton vulgaris, assembly GCF_964263255.1. Classification (NCBI taxonomy): domain Eukaryota; kingdom Metazoa; phylum Chordata; class Amphibia; order Caudata; family Salamandridae; genus Lissotriton; species Lissotriton vulgaris. The sequence continues at coordinate 647,940,557 of NC_141698.1, read as the reverse complement.
TAAAGCTGTTTTGGAGGAGATGCTTCAGGGAGGTATCATTGAACCAATTGAAGCTTCTCCATGGGTTTCTCCTGTGGTCATTTCACAGAAACCCGACAACAAAATTCGCTTCTGTGTAGACTTACGCTCTTTGAATAAATGCGTAGTGGCTGATATATTCCCTTTACCCAATATAGGCGAATTGGTTTCCACACTTAAGGGAGCTAGATTCTTCAGCAAGTTAGACCTTAAGCACGCTTATCACCAGATTCGTTTGGATGACAGCTCAAAACATCTTACAGCTTTTATTACAGGTGAGGGAACTTTTCAATTTACCCGGTTACCTTTTGGACTCATTTCTGCTGCTAGTGTGTTTCAGCGTATGGTCACCGAGGTATTCAAGGGATTGGATAAAGTTATCTTCTTCCAGGATGACATTCTCATTTTTGGTGATACCTTGGAGGAGCATAACTGTGTCTTACGCAATGCTTTAGGTAGAATTGTTGATGCTGGTCTCACGTTACGCCGTGAGAAATGTGCATTTTTGGTTAAAGAGGTCGAATATTTGGGTTTCTGTCTCTCTGCTGAAGGTATAAGGCCTAAAAGAAACCTTTTGGAAGCAATTGAACTAGCGCCCTCCCCAGTGGATAAGGAACAACTCAGGTCCTTCATGGGACTAATTGAGTTCTACTCCAAGTTCGTGAAAGATTTTTCCACGAAGACAGCTCCCTTAAGATCTTTATTAAAAAAAGGCGTCAAGTTCTCTTGGATGAATGAGCAAGAGTCTTGTTTTCACAGCATCAAATCTGAACTTAAGTCTTCAGATGTCCTTACTCCTTTCGACATTAAACGTCCTTCTGTTCTAATGGTCGACGCAAGTGGTGTCGGTCTTGGTGCTGTGCTCCTCCAGAAACATGAAGGAGGGGAAAAAACTGTAGCCTTTGCTTCTAGGCCTCTGTCTAACTCTGAAGTCAATTATTCTGTTATCGAGCGAGAAGCCCTTGCGGCTGCATGGGGCGTTAGCTATTTTAGAACATACTTATGGGGTTCTCGGTTTGTTCTTCGTACGGATCACAAACCCCTGGTGAATGTTTTAGCACCTGGTGGAACAGGTAAAGGTTCGCCCAGGCTAGCCAGATTAGCCTCTCGCCTACAGGATTATCAGTTCAAGGTTGAGTTTGTCCATGGTTGGAGGAATGTCCAAGCCGATTGTTTATCACGCCTCCCTGCTTCTCCCTCTAATAGCCGAAATTCGTTGAGTGAGCTGTGTGATGACAGAGCTGTTGCCTCTTTACAAGATGTCTTGTTTTTGTGTGAGAGTTCTTTTTCTGCTGAGGATTGGTCCAAAGGCATGGATGAAGATCATGTCTTAAAAGCTGTGGTTAACCTTGTTCTCAAGGGAGCAAGAAGAGAAAGTACTCTGGAACCAGCTGTCAGACCTTTTCTTAAGGTTTTAAGCGAGTTGTCTCTTTTTGGGAAAAATGTACTGATGAGAGGTGATCGCTATGTCCCTCCTAGCTCTTTGAGGGGAAAGATTCTCAGTTTAGCTCATGAGGGTCATTTAGGCCAAACCTTTACCCAGCGGCGAGTAAAGGAAAATTTTTGGTGGCCTTCAATCGATAGTGATGCTGTAGACTGTGTGGTCAAATGTCCTTTATGCATGGAAGGAGAGAAGCGTCTTAAGGTTGTAGGTTCCCAAACTGTCGGAAACATTTCCTTTAAAAACATGCCTTGGCATACAATATGCTTGGATTTCATTGGCCCTATGTGTGAATTACCCTTAAATCAACGTTCCGCTGTGGTTGTTGTTGATTGCTTTTCCAAGTGGTTGACTGTACGTTTCATAAGAGAGATTACGACCGACTCCACTATTCTCTTTCTTAAGTCTGTTTTTATGAATGAGGGTTTTCCTTCTGTTCTAATTACGGATAACGGCACCCAGCTTACCTCTAACAAAATGGCAAGTTTTATGCGTGAATGTGGTATATCTCATCACCGCACTTGCCTTTACAATCCCGAGAGTAATGGTTTATGCGAAAGAGTCAATCGACTAGTGAAGGGGGTGATTCAGATGTCGGTTGCAAGTGGTTGTTTTTCTGACGAGCGTGTGCAAGAGTTAGTTTGGGCATATCGCTCAACGCCTCATGGGCAAGCTGAAAAGTCCCCCTTTGAGTTAATGCGCGGCCGTTCCCCTGTCTCAAGGCTGACTCCTGCCTGGTTAAGGGAAGATAGTAAACAATCTTCTCCTTTAAATTCTTTTTCTCTTCCCATCTCCACTGGAGATCTAGTCAAGGTCAAGCCAGGTCGCTGTACTAAGGGCCTCTCAAAGTTCAGCGGTCCATTTCGTGTTAAGAAAGCTTTTCCCCAGTTTGTTTTGCTTGAGAATGGTGCCAAATAGAACTACAGGAGAGTTGCTTTATATCAGAAAAAGGCCTCAAATGCTTCGGATTGTTCCTTTGATCCTCCTGATAAGGGTTGCAGTGGTTACATGCTGTCTGCTCAAGGGGATTCTGATTTGCGTGGTTTACCTGCTGTACGGGGGGAGGTGGGTGGTGGCGATGCTTCTTCATCTGTGTGTGACGATGAGTTTGGGAATTCTGTCTCTGCTTCTACCTCTACCCTTTCTTCTTCCAACGTGAGCTTGAGGTGTCCACGTTCTCGCCATCCTCCTGCTTATTTAAATGACTATGTTCATTAAGAGTTTTTACTGTTCTTTTGTTCTTTTCTTTTCTTGTTTTCTTTTGTTATCCAAAGAGGGGAGATGTGTTGTACATAGCTTATTCCTATCTGTCCTTTCCCTGCCTGTTCTGGCTCCAACCTTCTAGATTGTTAACATGGTTCTTCCTATGTCACTATCACTGATTCTAATCTGTGTCAGTTACTGCTTGGCCAGATGGGAAACGGTCCTGTTACTTTTCTGTATGCTGCAATAAATTACTTACCTGCCACCTTCCTGGATTCGGAGTCTTCTTCTATTTACTACATGTAGCTCTTGTATCACAGGGGGGAGTGAAGAAAGATCTCAAAGATAGTGCTGATGTTCATTTTTCAGAGCAATGCCTGAGATAATATTCCATACAAAGAAGAATAAAGTTGCAGGAAAAATCCAAATGTGCAACCATTATTGGCCAATATGCCTGTCATGGCCCCAGCAATAGATACGCATTCAGCTATATTGTCAGCTAATTTCAGATATTGACATTTATTTTAACAGATGGAAGAAAACAACCCTTATTCTTCAGAATTGGGCTAATCTCCTGATAATGTAACTTTTTGCTAAATACCAGCATATGTAGTTGTTGTAGACTATTTAAGTGGTGCACATGTAGTTGTATTGTAGTTGATGTTGCAGAAGGTTCAATTGTTGAAGATTTTGCTTGCACCACATCAGGAATGGCATTCGAAGATTTTAATAAAGTTGGTGACTCAGCAGTCCCTTTGGTTGGATAAATGAGTTCAAATTGGCCTATCTCTTCTCAGGATAAATCCAGAATAGGGAGAGAATGGACTTCTCTAATTTGGGCACATATTGGCAACAGCAGTGAGTCCTTGAACAGAATCTGTCAAATGGGAGGTTTTTTATGTGATCTATTGACACCTTCCTGATGCCGGGCAATAGTAGTGGGATTATGGTCTGAGTACCTTCTACTACAATAGCTGGCATAGGTGGTCTGTAGGAAGGTCCACATTATACTTTTTCAGGCACGCATTCCTGGTGTTGATCTCTTTTGGGAATCACCCATCAACAGTCAGGAAAAGCACTTATATATGCACCCCCGTATAGTACACCCCCAGATAAACTATTGAGTGCTCATTGAGCCTTATACATATTATGGTACCTTCACAGTCTCATATACAATAGCCCTGCACTCAAGCCTTGTTTAAGTGTGACATTGGATTACTTAATTATTTTGTTTGATTTTGGATGGAAGGTACACAAAAATAGCAAGTGTAGTTCCAGAGCAGACATTATATCAGAAATTGCCTTTGTGGCAAACTGAGTGAAAGGTATGTACTGCTCCATCGCTCTAGGCACTGAAAGACTTTTGTGACTGTTTGAACAGTAGCAGTCTCTTGAAGCAAAGTCCACAGAAATCTAGAGCAGGAACTGACTTCAACCAAACCACAGAAATCTAGGGAAATATTTATAAAAAAAATCATGCAGCACACTAAGTCATCTTGCTGTGCCACACAGTGTGATACGGACAGGGAAGGAATGCATTGTACTTAGCACCAAACTAAGGGGCATTCCTGTCATTTCCCAGTGTTGCTTAATTTTCTACTGGGAACACCCATGCTCCACTCATGCAATGCCTCCTGGTGCGTAAGGCAATGCAGTGATTTGTGCTGGGTTGCGTTACTCCGTATTTATCAAGCCATGCAGGGACACATAAGATGGCCTTGCGTGGCTTGATTAATCCAATGTAGGCTTTGTGTCACCCTTGCACCTCCTTGCGTGGTCAAGGGTGATGCAAAACCTTCATAAATATGCCCCCAAATTGATGCAAACCAATGTATACTTATACTGATGCACACTTAGCAATAGGCCATCTTGGTAAGGTACATGAACACCAAAGGGTTTATCAAATATCATGAGAGGACTAGAATGTGGTCTTATAGCACTAGAGAGTTCCATCTGTTGGCAAATTATACATTGACTTAAGTATTTTTGGTAGATTTGGTTACCAATATTGTTGCTGTAGCGTTGATAACAGCATGAGCAGGCTCTAACCCTTCATAAGCTACTATTATAAAATCTAACCCAACTGCTTCATTAGGAATATATCTATCCATTATCCCTGGTACAAAAACTCTAAGAACTCTGGGCCTGATTTAGATCTTGGCAGTTGGCCTACTCCGTCACAACGGTGATGGACATCCGTCCGCAGAAATATGAATCCTATGGAGGGTTTTATATTTTGGGGAACAGGATATCCATCACTGTTGTGACAGAGTAACTCATTCCACCAAGATCTACAACAGGCCCTTTGTCTTTGGTGATAGCATAGGAATATTTAATAGGGAATAATTCAGGAGGCTTTTTCCCTTTAAATATTGACTTTATGGGCACTGTAAAACCTGCATCGATCTTCATTTGAGATCAATTTACAGCAGCAGCAGCCTTATAGGTATGCATTGTTAGTTTTGCATCTATGCTGCACAGTTTCAATAGCATGAATTCCTTAACTTTTATTGACCATCATATGCTATACTGCAAGAGTAGCAGAGTTTGAACAAAATATTGAATTTGAAATAGCGTGAGGCAGAAATATGGGAAAATAAATAGTGTGATATACAAATATTGTGAAACACAAATATCATTAACTACAATATCGTTTTTTGAGGTGAGTAATATAATTTTAAATAATATCAATGTTATCTATAATATAGTGTTTATAAATCCTATGTTTTAAGTATTTGACTGTGTTTTAGTTAATATATTAATTTTATGTGTTACAATCTTTTACATAAAGGTTATCTTTTTTAATATAGCTTGTAATTTTAAGTGATTTACAATTGTTTATTTAAATTTTCATAGTAATTTATAGTGTTGCTTTTCTGCTGAACCCAGCAAAACTGAAAGTGCTAAATAAGAGTCAAACACACTTTTTTGTATCGGAAATACAAGCTCAAGAATACTTTAACACTTTAACACTTTCTAAAACAGTATGGAAACTGTATGGAAACTCAATATATATGAACAATATAGTTAAAAGCATGAGATTAGAATACATGTTTGGTTTAGGGTGTTGTATATATGCTAGTATAGTCAAAGTAAAGTGCAAATGCAGATGGTGTAAAACTAACAAGTAGGCATCCAAAGAGCCACTAAAGAATGAAAATGTGGAAAAAAACGAACAGAGAGAAGACTGAAGTGAAGTCTCTCCCCATCCTAAGGGCCATAAGCCCTTTTTCTAAAAGTGTAGGATGTAGGGTGGGTGGGAGAGGGGAGGGGAAGTCACAGGAGGTGGAGGGGGTGGTGAATATTGGGGTCACGGAAGGGGGAAGTGAGGGAGGGTAATAGGGGAAGTTGGGGTAGAGGGTGGGAGGTCAGCGAAAATAAAAAACAGAAATCAGATGTATGCATAAGTATATACAATGGAATACACAGTACTATGAAGAGATCTCAGAAGTATTGGCAGTGGCTATCTAAGGTATCTATACCTGTAAAACATGGTTAAATATACAATTTGCTCATCAAATGTTGGAGATTTAAATGACAAAGTAAAGCAGGCAAGGGTTTTTGAGATAATTACTATGCTTAACCCAGACGTCTTGTGCTTACAAGAGACGCACATTGCATGGGGTAATAAATCCTCTCTTGAGTTCCGAAGGTATAATCTAGTTGTATGCTCCTCTCAAACATCTACGACGAGAGGAGTGGCTATATATATCAAGCAGCGTAGTGGGACGGCCCTTCGAACAAAGTCTGATAGATGGGGCCGATGGACCATAATGGAGCTGCCCTTGGGTTTAACTGTGGTAAATATATATGGGTCAAATTTGGATGATCCATATATTTGGGAAGAGTTGGTGGTTGAGTTAGTCCACTGGTTGTGCTCGTCTTCCAAAGACCACCTCGTACGGGGATAGCCCTGATCTCGAATGGGCGACCATTCTCATGTAGAATAGTGCCACTGGCAGGGCGACTATCCAGTCGACCCCTTTCTCCTGACATATTTTGGCAAGGCGGATCTTTAGTGTCTGGTTATGCCTTTCAACAAGGCCTGCGGCTTCTGGATGTCGGACACAATGGAACTTCCACTGGTATCCCAGTAATAAAGAAACTTCTTTCATTAAGGCAGATGAGAATGGCTGACCGTTATCTGAGTACACGACACGGGGCAAGCCGTATCGTGGGAAAAATTCACGAACCAGCTGCTTGGCAGTGGTCGGAGCAGTGTAATCTGGGACTGGGTATGCTTCGGTCCAGCGGGACAGAGCACAGACAATTACGAGAACATATTTAAATCCTCGACAACGGTCCATCTGGATATAATCCATCTGGAGGACTTCAAAAGGGTGATCGGGAGGATGAAATCCACCTTGCTCTACAGGGACGCTTTTACCTGGATTGAACTGACAACAGATCATGCAAGTACGCACTTTCTGTTTTGCGGCTGCTCGTAAGTGTTTATTGTTCCAGAGATTTTGCAAACTGTCTAACATTGCTTTCTCTCCTAGATGTGCAGGACTATGTGCTGTATTTATCATAACTTGAACCATAGAGTCAGGGAGAAACCATGTAGATTTTCCCTTCGTCATCCAACCTTGATCTGTTTGGATCCCTCCTAGTTCGATCCATTTCTTTATTTCTTCTGGAGTAGCATGTGTCTGAATGTCGATAACATCTAGTGCAGGATCCCTGACTGTCATACAGTTTGTCTGTTCAGTTGTCTTTGTCGTATCAGTTGTCTGAATGTGAGTCAGTGCTGTATGTTTTGCTGTCTGGTCTGCCAGGTCGTTACCCTGGGAAACAGAATCTGTGACTTTAGTATGTGCTTTACACTTCATGACGGATATGGCTGAAGGCAGATGTATTGCTTCTAACAGTGCTTGAATGAGAGGACCGTGTTGTATCTTGGCACCATGAGAGGTCAAAAAACCTCGTTCTTGCCACAGCATGCCGAAGTCGTGTACGACTCCGAACGCATAACGGGAATCTGTGTATATGTTGGCATTTCTGTTCTTGGCTAGAATACAGGCTCGGGTCAGAGCAATGAGCTCTGCTGCTTGAGCAGATAGTGTATCAATACGATGTGTTTCTTTAACTTCAGTTTCAGTGGTCACTGCATACGCGGCCACTAACTCTCCTGTACTTGTTCTCATGCATGAACCATCTACATAAAGTGTCAGGTCTGGATTTGTCAATGGAACATCTGTTAAATCTCGTCGGGGCTTTGTTACTGCATTAATGATCTCTATGCAATCATGCGGAACTGGATCTGTCATAACTGTAGGTAACAGTGTTGCTGGGTTCAGGATACTGCAGCGTCTGATTTCTATGTGTGGCTGGAATAGTGTCAATTCGTAACCTGTCAGTCGTGCTATAGTCAAGTGTTGAGTTTGGGTTCTGTTTAAAAGAACCTCTACAGAATGTGGGACTTGTACTGTTAACTGATGACCTAGAACAATTGAATCGCTCTGTCTGATTGCTAACGCTGTTGCTGCTACTGACTTTAAGCACGCAGGGAGTGCCTGGGCTACTGAATCCAATGTACTTGAAAAATAAGCGCAAGGCTTATGTGAACCTGCTTGATCTTGAGTGAGGACAGACAATGCTGTACCGTCACGTTCTGTAACAAAAAGTGTAAACGGTTTGTTGTAACATGGTGTCGCTAAAACTGGTGCTTGGCATAATGCTTTCTTTAATTCCTCAAAGGCTTGTGTATGTTCCTGAGTCCAAGGGAGGGCAGGCAAAGTTGCTGCCTCCTGTGTCGTTAACTGGATGAGTGGTTTAGCTAGGAATGCATATTGAGGAATCCATTGTCTGCAGTACGAGGTGAGGCCTATAAAGGCCCGCACTTCCTTTCGTGTCTGGGGTCGTGGCATATTTACAATTAACTGAATGCGATCGGGAGTGAGCTGTCTCCCCACTTTGGACAGCAAGTGACCCAAGTACACAACTTGCTGAACACAGAATTGTAGCTTCGAAGGAGACACCTTGTGTCCCTTGTCGGCCAGGAAATGCAAAACTGTTAACGATGCTTGTTCACATTCGGGCTCACTTCGTGCGGTGATCAGCAGATCATCGACGTATTGCAGTAAAGCGGTATTAACTGGCATTTGAATACAATCTAGTTGTCTTTTCAGTGCTTGACTATAGATGCTGGGGCTTTCTGTGAATCCTTGAGGTGCGCGGGAAAATTTGAAACTTCGTCCATTTAAACTGAATCCGAAGAGATATTGGCTCTCCGGATCAATAGGTACACTGAAGAAAGCGTTCTTGAGGTCAATTACAGTAAAGAACGTTGCTTCTGAATCAATAGCAGTTAACAGGGAGGAGATATCGGGGACCACAGGATACTGTGGTACAATGCATTTGTTTAGCTCTCGAAGATCAATCACCAGCCGATATACTGGCGGTGCATTGGGGTCTGTACGTTTAAGAATTGGAATGATGGGTGAATTACAGATATTGGAGTCGGTCTCTACGACCACCCCCTGGGCAATAAGCTCTTCAATGATTTTCAGTAAAGCCACTACAGCATCGGGTGGTAACTTGTATTGTCTGATTCTGGGTAGAACAACTCCTGTCTTGAGTGTAACACGATATGGAGTGATATGCATACAACCTACGTCGGCTGGGCCTTTTGCCCATAAGTGATCTGGTACATTTTTCAATCTGACATCAAAATCTCTTAAAACATAATGACCCTTGAAATCCCGTAGAAAGAGTCTGACTCCCTCCGGGGAACAGCATATTATAGCTCCTAGAGCCTTCAGTGTTTTAATTCCTAACAGATTTTCTGGACATGATTTCGTAAGTAACAAATCTGTAACTCGGGATAATGGACCCACAGCTAATGGTACTGGTTCTGACACTTCATTTACAATAGGCTGTCCTGAAAAACCAAGGGAAACATTCTGTGAGCCTGAGAGGGGTGCCCCTGGGACTTCATTGTGACTGATTGTAGTGCGACTTGCCCCTGTGTCAATTAAAAACTTTCTGTCTTTTCCTAATACGTGACTGTGTACATAAGGACCTTCTTGATCTACAGGAATTTCAATAAGAGGCAAATCACTTTCCCTCTCTAGGCTGTTTCATGTGTATCGGGGGTAATCTGGATATGCAGATTGGGCATACTGGTACATCTGTTGTGAGACTTGCTGAGTCGCGGCAATGGGCTGTGGCTGCGGTACTGCTACTGTCTGTGCTGTGTGGGACTGAGCATGCGCCGGCTGCATATTCTGCATTGGTTGTTCGTTCTGCGAGGTCTGTTGATGACCATGTTCATGTCTAGGCGGATGCGGTCTTTCTTTAGTTTTACCTGTCGCGATGTTGTGTTTCAGGACTGGACATTCATGTACGTAATGACCTGGCTGCTTGCAGTAATTACATGTCCCTTTAACGGGAGCTGCAGAATGATTAGTCTGGGCCCCACCCTTTCTTTGACCGTCGGCTGGGACTGTCTGAGCTACTAGCATTTTCATTTTCGTGTCTTTCATACGTTTCTGTTCCTGATCTTGTTCTTCCCTAATTCTGTTCTGGTGATATTGTAACATTTGTAACATCTGGGATGGCGTATTTGCCTGCCAAGTACTTTCAACTTTGTACACTCTATTTTTGACTAATGGTAGGGAATTCTCGACTAATTTTGATACGAAAAGGTGTGGATATGACTCGCTACTAGGTTGTAGGCCACTATTTATAATGAAACATTTCTCGAATCTGGAATAGAAGTCACTAGTATCTTCATCTTGTTTCTGTTTACAGGACGAGATTGCGTCCCAATCTTCCTTTCTAGTTGTCAATAATCTTGGCAAAACCTGTACTATTAATCCGGGCAATGCTTTAGTCCTATCCCCAAGGCCTACCCCTGGGATTCGTTTGCTTTCTTCGTCTTCTATTTCTGCCCATGCTATCTTAGACTCTCCCACCTCCCAATCTTTTTCCTTTAATTTCTCGTAAATGCCCGTGGGCAACAGTACTTTTAACATTTTCATAATATCATCATACGTGTAATCCCCCATCAGTAACATGTCTTTAAGTTCTCTGTGAAAACCTGCAGGGTCTTTATCATGACACGGAACTAGTTTCTTCATTTCTAACAGTTCTAACTTAGTCAGTGGTGTGTGGACATACACACGCTTCAAGACTTGATCCGTACCCATAACTGGGTGTACTTCTCGTAAGGGGTTCTGACTTTCAATGCCACTCAGGCATTGCATGTGATACGTTTTTCTTTCTGGAGGCGGGGGGGGAACATATTCAGAGCTTATGAAGGTGTTATACTTACGTCGTTGTTCTAGAATTATTTGTATTAATTTGGTACTGAAACCTCTCCATCTATCCATGAGTAGTGCTTCTAATGTTTCGTGTAAGGGACCTGGATCAGAATGATGGTTTCTGAACTTGATGAGGAGGTGCTGAATCATGTATACACCTGCTATTTTCTGCTCTTCTGGGGAAAGGTTCAAGAATGTCTGTGCTAACGTATCGTCATTATATATGTCTGGGTTTTCGGCCCATAACACGGCTGACCGGGCTAGTTCCTGTTCATCCATAGAATTGAGTACATGGTACCCCATTCGGTCTCGAAGCCTTTTATCAGTTTCCTGGAACTGATGTTCAGAAGAATTCGGGTTTGTTAAAGCAGAGAGAAAAACTCTCTTGTTTTCCGGACGGATGCCTTTCCTAAGGTAGTTTCCCTTACCTACATACGCTATAGTATCTGTAGACCTTCCTTGTTCTGTAAGTTCTTCTTCCTCCTCGGAGGAAGCTTTATCATTCCCTTCCTGGTGTGCAATTAATACTGCCTTTCTAATTTTCTGGGACATACTGGCTATGCAAGCCCCCTTGTCATGTTTTCCTTCGGCTATATTTTGACCCCACTTTGTTAGTCCATCTAATTCACTTTGATCTGTCTCGGGCCTGTCTCGTTCTCTTATTGGACAATTTATGAAAAATCGTAATATCTGGGCTTGAATGTCTACTTTCTGTTTATGCATGGCATCTTTGACACTGTCAGGGTCTTTCCCTGTCTGTATAAACTCGTATATTCTATCGAGACGCTCCTTCATTCCTACATAGCATAGCAAGATATCAGTGGCAGATCTTAACCGTAAGGATGCCAATATCATTAGATCGTTTCTTCCGGGTACTGGATCATATCTACAAACTGACATGTTTTCCTTTAATGCGTCAAGGCGGGGGGACTGGAACGTGAAAGGATTCTGCGTGTCCCTTAAATTGAATCTGTGTGTTAATGGCGGGGTCTGAGGACCCGCAGTCGCACCTCCTGAGGCGGATGCTTGGGCATTATCTCTCCGCGGAGTCTGTATCTGAACTTGAATTTGTCGTTTAGTAGGATCAGGTAGGACTTGTTTCGGTAGGTCAGTCTTGAGTGCGGGAAGTGGCGGAGCTGGCGGAACAGGGGAGGTCTGTCGCGATACCGGCGGGACATGATCTGGGGGCGTAGTGCCACCCCCATCCCTGTCAGTAGGCAGGGCACGAACAGGCAGATTGGTGTAAGCTGGTGCTACATCCTCTAAATATGAATTTAGGAATATGTCTTTAGTAGTTTTATGCATTACTTTAGTTGGAACTAATGGTGTCGGTAAGTTTTTCGGTATTTCTGATAGGGCTTCAGATGTGCCATCTGCTGCAAGATACATACCGTTTACAAGATTATTTCGGGCACGGTCTATTTGTTCTGTTTTTACTCGGATCCCTTCGGTAACTAATTCGTTTTCTTGGTCTTTCTCTGATTCTTTAAGTCTGTCTTCTCTACGGAGTGCTTTGTCAGCACGCTTACGTGATTCCTTACGCCAAAATTCTATGGTGTCCTTCTGAGATTGTCTAGCTTTCTTTTTCCATAATGCTTCTTCTACCCTCATGATGCACTCGGCATCCCATGTTCCGGTGACAGGCCATCTGTGTCTTTCGTCTAGGTGTTTGGTGTAATCGGCCCATAAATCTAGATATAATATGGCATCTATGCCATGCTTCTGGTACATAAAATTGCCGGGAGTGTCCCTAGGGGGAATAGGAATTTCTTCCTCCAGTATCCCTTTCCTAGTTCCTATCTGCTTTAACTTGTTGAAAAACGGCATTTTGCTTACTTATTACTGAATGTTCAATCCTTATTCCTTAATACTCTTGACAGCTAGGTTATACGAGAAACACAATAATACACGTTTAAACAGTCACATTCATACCACAACATTAATCACATAAGGACATTGAAGACATAGATGACTACCCCCCTATACTGGATGTACTGCTCAACAGTACAGATACACTGGTGTAACAGTGCAGAAATTCGGAATACTAGATATACTGCTAAACAGTACAGATACACTGCCTAAAAACAGTGCAGACCGGACTTGCGTACCCAAACCCGTCTAGATACGACCCAGCAATGGTACTCACCGGGAAGCACGGAAACAGAAGGCCTCGGAAAACTCGACTGGACTCGACTCGGAAAACTTCGGAAAACTTCGGAAAAACTTCGGAAAATTTCGGAAAACTTCGGAAACCTGGTGGGCCTCTTGACACCTCGGACCTTGCTTCTTTCGGCTAGGCTCTGGTCGGGATCCTCCGCACTCCTCACCGCCTCGTCTGGGCACTGATCGCAGTCTTCGTCACCTCCGTGGGTCAGAGGGAGATGCAGGAAATCCTGCCAGTACGCGTATGTTCCATCTAGCTGATGGCAGGGGACATAGCTTGCAACGCACCAACCGGCGCGTGAGGTGGGGGAGGGGTCCCTATTCGGGCGCCAAAATGACGTAAATAATTAATTTACTCTCTTAATTTCTATGCAGGTAAGTACTTAATCAATAATAACTCAATTGGAATGAAAAAAGACAGAGTCCGTGGTGTTAGAGTTTCTAAGGGTTTTTTTATTCCTCATAAAGGAATGATCTTGATCAGGATATCATGTTCTGACCACCACAGGGGTGTCAGAAGGGATAGAGCGCTCCCGTTTATTAACAATACATAGCTTATATACTTGATTTATACCATAAGAAGTAATGTAAGAGGCGTAACAGCTGAGAGAAGACAAGATAACAGTATACACGTGGTACTAGTACGTAATCAAGAGGCGTGAACTAGGCGTGAACCAGAGGTGTGTGCTAGAAACGTCACTGATAGGTGACGCAAGTGGGTGGCACCAAGGGGTGGTGCTAACAGAATTGTTGCGATGTCAGCAGAAATCGGAAGCTTGGATGCGCGCGCAGCTGCATGACGTGTGATTGACGGGGTGCAGGGGACTTGACATTTACACTGACGGAAAGAGACAGAAGTCTGGCATGTCAGATCAACTTGTACTTCTATCATATCTGATATCTGATGTTTAGGAACTATACTATCTGGACGGAAAGGTCTCTAGGGCAGAAGCTATTCTATGCTAACTGTGAATGCGTGTATAAGCGCCTAAGTGTCTACATGTGAAGCGTGGGGCACGGGGCCTTCCATGGAAGCATGGTAACAGAGGCTATGAATTACTTGCATTGAGACAGGTCGGCCCTTTGGCTCTGCAGCTGGAGAGGATGTTTACAGGATCTAGTAGGCAGGAATGTATTCTCGGGCAGCGGAACAGATAACTCGAAGGTTATAGTCAGTCTTGGCAGAAAGCAGGCTTGAGCTGAGCGCGAGGGGCCGCGCTGAAAGTAAGTCAGAGTTCATGGGTACAGAGGTAGCCTGGGCAGAGGCTGCCAGAGTCAGGAAGCCACAAAAGAGGTTCGATGGCAGAAATTCAGGGCCTACTCTGCTAGAGCAGGAAAACATGTAAAGTGTACTACAAAAAGACGGTGGCATAGCATACTTAGGAACGGACTATGTAATCCATTCATGGTGGATCTGAAAGAGGACAGGTTAACGTTGGACGCAAATGTATTTGCGTCTTCATAACTGGTACAGGAGGGAAGTTACATGCACTTAAAGCTGGTACATGGAGTCGGTGGGGTACGCGCTAGGGAACATAACATGACCAAAAATTTATATTTCCTCAATGTGGCGACTTTAGTTTACTTATGGATGGAGTTAGAGCCCTAAATCTTTATGTAGGGAGGAAGCCTAAAGTATATAAAGCACTTTTTGCTCTTAAACACAGTCATGGGCAAGCCGATGTCTGGTTAGAAAAGCAACAAAATGATCCAGGCTTCACATACTTTTCGTTTCCCCATGTTAGAATTGGGGTCTCTGGTTGGCACAGGTAGGCACTTGTGACAAGCAGGGGCCCTCTCCTCTACTCAGGGCAAGGGAACTACTCCCTCAGAATAACCCCTGCTCACCCTTAGGTTGAGTGGCGCGAGCAGTCAAGGCTAATCTTCAGGGCGCTCAGTGAGTTAAGCATTTATGACCACATACAGTAATCAATATTGACCCACCACAAATGGACACCAGGCGTTGTATTTGTATCAAAAATATGTAGCTTTATGTAAAATTATAGATATGAGGCAGTGACTTATCATAAGACCAATATAACATGTATTATGAGGCCACATGATTAAAAATAGGCAAGTGTTTTTTAAGAGTTCTTAATAGGCAGTTTATGTTGCTTCCACGCTCTTCAATTACAAGGTCTGATCTGTTTGGGCCGTGTTCTCTCACTACCGGCGCTTCGTAGCGCTTTATAACGCTGTCTCAACTTCTTTCGGTGTGACTAGGAAGGGGCCTCGCCAAACCTCACGCACCTCGCGGACGCGTTCGTCCGAGGTGCGGTGTTTGATACGAAGCGTACAGGGCTGTAATTGCGAGGCGTACAGCGATGCAAGAGTACCACGATGAAAGGGTCGCTGCGAACGGTTTAGGCGTACAGTGATGATCAGATCGAGACGTACAGTGCTGATGGGGAAAACAGAACATTGCGGACCCCGAGTCCGTGACGAGCACTGTACTGGGATTGACTTGGCGTCTCTTGGGTGCTTCGATCCACACGGTGTTGTCAGGGGAAAGAGTCATACTCGGCGAGTACGCACCGGTGGGGGGAGCGTACCTTGTTTTTTTTTTACAGCTGGCGGCTTCCAGAAGGCAAGCGCGGCACAGGGCCTCCAGTACGGTCCGTAGGTCGGGGTGCGGCGCCGCCTCTTTCAGAGGACTAGAGGGCAAAGAGGGGCGGGCGGGTTGATGCCACGTACGCGCGGCGGTACGAGGCGTAGGGTTGCGCTCTTACCAGAATTTCGGCGGGAGGGGCGAGGAAGCACTCCACACGCTCCAGTAGCAGGCGAGGTGGCAGAGGAGCAGGCGGCCTGACTCAACTGGTAGAGAGTGACTCAGTCAGAGCGGGGCTCTCAGCGGGCAAAAAGGCAGGCAAGCTCCCGAGTGCCACAGCCCTAGGAGGGTGCGTGGGGGCGCAAACTCAGCTCCAGCAGGAAGGAAACACACAGCTCAGTTTGAAGACGAGCCAAGGTACAATAAACTCACTGGTCCTGGGGTTCAGTTCAGGGGGCAATCTCAATCAAGCCCTTGGAGATAGTTTAAAGCACAATAAAGCAAAGTCCTCTTTGGTCTTTTCCTCTCCTTCCTTAGCAAGGCACCACTGCAGGCCAGTCCTTCAGCTTCTTCTTGGTTCTTCTCGTTGAGCAGAGGTTTGTTGTGGTAAAACTGGATCTAATTTCTCAGGAGCGGGGCTCCTACATTTATACTGAGTTTCTTTTGTTTTTGCAGGCCAGGGGGCCTGAGCCTGGTTCAGCCCAGTTTACAGGAAGCTGCCTTCTTCTTTCAGGTTGCAGGGCAGGGACATCAGACACTCCGCAGGAGGTGGAGCCAGCATTGTGGTGGCAGAACACAGCCCTATTCAGAGTCAAGGGGCACTCCTCCCACCAGCCTAGGGGTAATCCCTACATTCACCACCTGGCAGCCCAGACTGTCCCCTGGAATTCCCCAGCCCTGTCACTCACTCAAACAAGGCAGCAGATACACATACTGGCAGAGGCGGGCTGAAATAGTCAGGCAAGCAAATGCCAACTTTCTAAAAGTAGCATTTGCAAACACAGGATATTAAAATAAACTTTACTAAAAGAAGTATTTTAATATTCTGAGTTCAGGCATACTAAACTTGACTTTCTACAGTGTTCCCTGAGCCTTCTGGAATTATAGAGTGTAATAATTCCAGCAGCCCATTCTGGCCTTTGAGAACAGGTAGCTTTACAATAGTGAAAAACAAAAATGGCTGTAATTCACTATTAGGACATGCCACACACATCAGGGCTTGTCCTACCTTATGCTTACAATGCACCCTGTCCTAGGGCCTACCATAGGGGTGACTCACATGAAGTAAAGGGAAGGTTTAGAGGCTGGCAAGTGTGTGCACTTGCCCAGCCAGCATGACAGTACCAGACTGCACGCAAGTTCTGCAATGGCAGACCTTAGACACATTTTACTAGGCCGTTTCTGTGGGTGGCACAACCAGTGCTGCAAGCCCACCAGCAGCATTTGTATTTACAAGCCCTGGCACTCCTGGTGCACTTTACTGGGGACTGACAGTAAACCAAATAAGCCAATCATGAAATCCAATCACATATACACTTTACAGTAGGGAGAGCATATGCACTTTAGCACTGGTCAGCAGTGGTAAAGTGCCCAGAGTCATTAAACTAACAAAAACAGGTCATAGAGAATATTGGAGCAAGGTAAAAAGTTCAGGGATGACCATGCAGAGAGGGCCAAGTCCAACACCCCATAAAAAATTAAATTTGTTCGCCTAGACTACTTCTTTGCCCCTAGTCAAATGTTGGATAATTTGGATATAAAAAAACTGCCACAGCTATACTCGGATCACAATCGGCTAGTTTTGGAAATTAAGGAGGTTTAGGGTTTGAACAGACAAACTCCTTGGTCGTTTAATAAAAATTATTATTGGATAAAAAATTCTGTACCTACATCAAATATTGGACATAGACTTTTTTTGATTGTAATAGATATAGTGCATCCGGAGCAGTGGTGTGGGATACATTTAAGGCTACCGTGAGGGGTGAAGTGCTAGAGTTTGTAGCCCATACAGAGAAAAAGCGTAAATTACAGATGGATCAATTGATTAATAAGATCGTCAAACTTGAAAGGGAACATATACAAATAATTAGGAATGGAGCTTTAAGAAATGTATTGGAACAGCATCTCTGTAAAATAGCACTGACAACAGGGAGATTATTGGCTTTAGGAACTAGACAAATTTTTTTTAGGAACAATATGCTGTAAATGCAAGATAAAAATGGTATACTGGTATCAAATCCAGGAAAGATGATAGAAGTCTTTGAGGAATTCTACAACAAACTGTATCATTCAGATGCCCGGACAGAGGACTAAGAGGACCAAGTAGATATTGGTAATAATGCTGCCTCACTTCCAAGGGTCAATGATATAATTTCTCAGGAATTAGTATTGGAAATTACTTTAGAAGAAGTACAAGAGGCACTAGAGTCTCTCTCATCGGGTAAAGCAGCCGGGCCAGATAAAATCCCTATTGAAGTATATAAACTGCTTTCTGCGCAAATACTGCCCCTTGTGCAAGATCTATTTTTGGATATCCAGCATCGCAAAATACCTCAATTGTCATGGCAGGATACATATTTTATAGTTTTTTTAAAGAAAGGTAAACCCTCGGAATTGCCCTCGTCCAATTTCTCTTATGAATGTGGACGCTAAATTATACTCTAAAATTATGGCCACCCGATTACAAAGGAATATAGTTGCTCTTATTTCACCATGGCAACATGGTTTTTTTCCGGGCTGGGGGACCACAGACCACACAAGACGAGTAATATCAATATTGGACATGGCGGAGGTAGAGAAAAGAGCAGTAGCTGTGGTCCTCCTGGACGCAGAAAAAGCCTTTGATCGGGTGGCCTGCCAATACTTATGGGCTACATTGGCAGAGAGAGGTTTTGGCACAGAATTTCTTAGGGCAATACAGGCCATGTATTATAAACCCCATGCAAGGATACAAATAATGGGGAATTCATCCAGGAGGTTGGAGGTAGAAAGGGGTACTCGCCAAGGCTGTCCCTGTTCCCCAATCTGGTTTGCATTCTATTTAGATCCATTTATTTTCCAAATCTTGAACAATCCATTAATTAAACTGGTAGTTACTCATAGGTATGAGCCAAAAATTCTGGCTTATGCTGACGACATTGCCCTAGTAACATCAGCCCCACAGGAGGCAATTACAGAAGTAGAAAAGATGGCAGAACAAAATGGAAGGCATCGGGATATATGTTAAATAAATCAAAGACGCAAATTATTTGCTCCTCTCACTTCTTGTTACAAGATTCCCGAGTAACTGAGTCAGCAACTTATCTAGGGGTTATATTAACATCTAAAATAATTAATTTATGGGCACTAAATATAGACCCAATAATGGGCTCAATTAATAGGGAGCTGAGAAAGATAGATCATCTACACCTTACAATAATTGGAAGCATAATTGTAATTAAAATTAAAATATTTGCTAAGATTTTATACCTAATCTGGGCTGGTTGATATAGGCAAGGTGTTGGATATTGGGAATAAAGTGTTTATGTCATCTAATTTAAAAGCTCAGCAATACAAAACAGTCTATAGTCTCTACTATACACCTTTCAAACTTTTTAAGTGGGGAAAAAGACAATCTGATGAATGCCCAAGGTGTCAAACGGCTCCCGCTGATATGGTACATAAGTTTTATTTATGTGGAAAGTTAGATAAGCTAAAAGAAGGGATTGAGTCTTTTATGCTTCAGACATTAGGGAAAAATATAAAAATCTCCCCTACACTGTTGGTATTGGGATATAATTGTAGGCTGCAGCTTGACTCGGTACAGAGGGATTTTGTTTTTTTAATAGTATCAATTGCACGCCTTTTGATTGCCACAGTATGGAAGGATCAAGAACCCCCCACATTTCATCGGTGGCTGTATAGGTTAATATATACTGGGCAGCAGGAAATAGCCATCTACAAGTGTAAAGGGCTAAAAACCATGAAAAAAGGTATGAATATTTGGTAGCCTTTAATTTCTGGATGGAGGAACAAAACAGACAACTTATTGGTTAATGGAATGGACTGCAATTTGCTGTTAATGAGCAATTTTGGAATAATTGTTGAAAATTGGTGATAGCCTTGGGGGAAAAGGGGGAGGGATGGTTTCAGAGCAATGTAATACCAAGCTATTAGATTGACTACGATGAGCTTTTACAGCTGCACTATGTTTTTTTGTGTTTTATATTTTCTTTTTTTTCTCAAATATTGTGCTGTAACATGTCTGATTTCAATTAAACAAAAGTAATTTATAGTGTTGCAGCGTGTTGTTGGGTTTATAAGTCAATAGGGCAGTAAGTTAATTTGTTATGAATATTTATAATTTGTTGAATACATTTTATGTAAATTATGTGTTAGGGATTTATTTTCATTATATGTCATTTTCGGGCAGTTAAGTTTGTAAGGGTATAGGGTGGGAAATTAAGTAATTATTCATTTATTAACAATGAATTATTAACTGTTGATACATTATTTGATTTGAATAATGTAATTTATGAAATAATTATTTATTTTAGTTGAGGGCTTCTAGGTGTGTAAGTGTATTGAGTGGGAAGTTAATTAAGTAATACTTTGTAAATAATACTTGAATACATTATTAATTGTTAATTAATATTTTAATTTGTTTTAAATTATGACATATTTAAATTATTTAACACTAATTCATTTTAATTATATTTTTGTTTGCGGGCTGCTAGGTTAGTCGGAGTCTAAGCTTGGAAGTTAATTAAGTAATACTTATTTAACTATTCATTATTAATAGTTATAGTTAATTATTTTATTGCTTTTAAATATGTAAATATTTAAATATGTAAATTATGGAGTACTGAGTACTTAGATTATATTCTAGGTGACGGCTGCTAGTTTTGGAAAGCTATAGGGTGGGAAGTTAATTAAATAATAATTGAATATCAGTTATTTATTTATTGATAATTATTTTATTGAATAATAATTATATAAATTTATGAAGGTATTTTTTCTTTTATTACATATAAATATACGTATATATATATATATATTTCTGTTAATTAATAATTCTGATTAAAAGTTTATTATTTTTTCTACGTTCATGGTGTTACATAGAAATGTAATGTGTTCAAAGTGAAGTACTTTCCCTACTCTTGTTTCGACTGCAGTAGGAATAGTAAAAGTAACCTCTTTGCAATTCAACACTCTCCCTCTTGTTGCACTGTTTGGAGTGTGAATAGTATTTCTCACTCCTTCAAAATCCAAAGCTTTCCCCACTGTTTCATAGACTGGAGTGAGAAAAGTAAATTGTGTCCCTCCAAAGACAAACATTTTCCTACATGTTGCTCTGTTTAGAATGGGAGTAGTACATTTTACCCCGCCAAAATACAACTATTTCCTTACTGTTGCAGAGACAATTGGGAATAGTAAATGTTATTCCCCGAAAGTCCAACACTTTTCTTACTATTACGCTGACCGGAGTGGAAATAGTAAATTCACCCCTCCAAGCCCAACACTTTCCCTGCTGTCGAATAAACTAGAGTGGGAATATTATATTTAATATTGTTAGACTCCAATACTTTTCATAATGTTGGTTAAATAGAGTTGTTTACATCAATTGTATTTTTTCATATTTTTAATTATTTGTTTTAATTTTAAAATGTATTTTAATGTATGGAGCATTTGTGTAAATGTGTTTTTTGGATGTTTACATTTTTTATATTTTGTTTATTGTCTACATTAATTTATATATTTTTTCAAATTCAATTTTTTATGTTTTGTATATGCACCTTTATTAGTTTAAACTCTCTATATATAAAACATATGTAGTTTGTTCTATTTTTGGACGATATTAGAGTCAATGGTTTGTTTGCCAATAGTTGTGTACTTACCATTATAAGAATAGGCTCATTGTGTTATAGTAACTATACTTTTGATACAATATTTTGTCAAAGATATTGTTTGCTTTGATGTTGTGTCAGGGGACCAGAGTAACTTATCCTACAGAACAGCCAACATTGCCCATCTTCTGAGACTCTTTCTTTCCTTTATAACTCATCTTCCATCTTTTCACCCTCAAAATGGTGTTCCTGCTTCACTAGGTACCCTATTTCTTTATCTGCTTCTCATTGATCTGTCGTCTTTGTCCTTCCCATTTCCTTTTTTCCCTATGTTCATTCTTACTGGTTTCCTCTCCAGTTTTCTATCTCTCCCATCTCTCTTCCCATCTCCTGATAAATTGTCTGAACCTATCCTTCTAACCCCCACTTGCCTGCTCTTTTTGTCTACTTTAATTTTTCTTTTACTGTTCTACCCACTTTCTTTTATTATGCATACCCACCTTCTACATTGCTTCTTTCTCTGTGTTTCCTTGTATTCTTCCTTTCTTCCTTTCTTTCCTCTTTTCTTTCTTTCTTTCTTTCTTTCTATCTTTCTTTCTTTCTTTCTTTCTTTCTTTCTTTCTTTCTTTCTTTCTTTCTTTCTTTCTTTCTTTCTTTCTTTCTTTCTTTCTTTCTCTGTCATTGTTTGTTTATCCATCTCCATCTTTTTTCCTATTCCTACAAAATACTTTACTACAGTTACCAATTATCCTTTGACATCATTTATTTTACTGGTACAAAATGTGCATGCTACTGTTGCTAGATCGAAGTACTCCTGGTTTTTCACTCAGCCTTGAGCCCCAAAGGTCTGACGCAACCCAAACTATGCCCTTTTGATCATTCTTTTCTAGAGGCATACACCAGAACAGGTGTCATGAACAACATGCTACATGAAGCTTTGTTGTGATGATGGTTCCAATTACCCTTTGGCATCATTGCATTCACTGGTACCATTAATGCTATTATATTGATACACCATGGTGGCATGAACCCCATGGCATCCTGTTCTCCATAACATGATGTAGATGATTGATTCATAGCCACATTCCTCCATTAGCTGCTTACATAAAGTATGGAATTAGGAGGTTCACTTTTTTTTTCCTTGTTACCTCTACCAGGGTAATGTGTATTACAGCTAAAACCTTGAGGTTCACCTGAGAAATTAGATATTACCCGCCCGCCTAATAGAATGCTCAGCTCAGGCGCGGAATCAGCGCTGCGCTGGCGCGGTGGCCGGGCCATGACAGAGCCATTCCGTCACCAGCACTGCACCACCGTGGCTCGTGACGGAATGGTTCCGTCACAAGCATGCAAGGGGTTAATTGAGGCTGGTGGTGCAAATGTTGCCATTTAACTCATAACACAATGAATTAGTGCCATGGCACTATGTTATTCATTACACTACACAGCAGCACCATGCACCCTGTCTGATCGGTTCGGGCAGTGTTCTCTTACTACCGGCGCTTCGTAGCGCT
The DNA here is from genome assembly GCF_964263255.1 of Lissotriton vulgaris. Taxonomy (NCBI): domain Eukaryota; kingdom Metazoa; phylum Chordata; class Amphibia; order Caudata; family Salamandridae; genus Lissotriton; species Lissotriton vulgaris. The sequence continues at coordinate 647,917,578 of NC_141698.1, read as the reverse complement.
TTGGTACGCTGTCTCAGCTTCGTTCGGTGCGACTAGGAAGGAGCCTCGCCAAACCTAATGCACCTCGCGGATGCGTTCGCCAGAGGCACAGCGTTTGATGCGAAGCGTACAGGACTGCAAGTGCGAGGAGTACAGCGATGCAAGAGTACCATGATGTAAGGGTCGCTGCGAACGGTTTAGGCGTACAGTGATGATCAGATCGAGACGTACAGTGCTGACGGGGAAAACAGAACGTTGCGGACCCCGAGTCCGTGACGAGAACTATACTGGAATTGACTTGGTGTCTCTTGGGCGCTTCGATCCACACAGCGTTGTCAGGGTGACGAGTCGTACTCAGCGAGTACGCACCGGTGGGGGGGAGTGTACCTTGGGGTCTTTTTTACAGCTGGCAGCTTCCAGAAGGCAGGCGCAGCACTGACCCTCCGGTACGGTCCGTACTGGGGGTCCCTTCGGGGTGCGGCGCAGCCTCTTTCAGAGGACTAGAGGGAAAAGCGGGGCGCCCGGGTACGATGCCACGTACGAGCGGCAGTCCGAGGCGTAGGGTTGCGCTCTTACCAGAATTCCGGTACAAAAGGGGATGGTGATGGAAGGAGCATCTGAATCAATCAAACACTCTCACCCAGTCAAAAGATCTGGGTTTAATTCATCACCGTTCTTTAGCCCACTCTACCACCCCAGTTCAGACATGGCTATATGCAAATCAGTCTGACCCTGTGCCTCATGGGAACAGTCCAGCCCCATTTGCCAAGCCATGTCTTCCCTGGACCGGAAACAAGCTTCAGAGGACCGGTTTCTGGCATTCCAGCCGTCTTCAGCCCGGCTTGCTTGAATCCAGTGGCAAAGTGAGCAAGGGACTCACGTCTGAGCATACCCTGCCACACTTATGGCGGCCAAAAGTGGTACAAAAGGGGGTAGTGATGACATTGCCCTAGTAACATCAGCCCCACAGGAGGCAATTACAGAAGTAGAATAGATGGCAGAAAAAATTGGAAGGCGTTGGGATATATGTTAAATAAATCAAAGACGCAAATTATTTGCTACTCTCACTGCTTGTTACAAGATTCCCGAGTAACTGAGTCAGCAACTTATTTAGGGGTTATATTAACATCTAAAAAAATTAATTTATGGGCACTAAATATAGACCCAATAATGGGCTCAATCAAGAGGGAGCTGAGAAGGATAGATCATCTACACCTTACAATAATTGGAAGCAAAATTGTAAATAAAATGAAAATATTTGCTAAGATTTTATAACTAATTCGGGCTATCCCATTACAGTTAGCATCAAGTAAAATACATAAAATTGAGGGGATGTTTTCTAATTTTATTTGGAACTATCAACAGCTCTTCAACAATTAGGTACTCTCTATTAATGTGAAAAAGAGAAAAGCGATATGTTAAAACTACCAACTATTTATCAATTGGTGATAGGGGAAGCTGCAGTATGATTATTTCAGCATCAAGATGATATGAAAAAATATCAAAAGAAAGGTTATAAATGTATAGTGTGCCATGAAAATTTGGAAGTGGATAGTGGAAAAAATGTTAAATAAGAAGGTATACTAAGTATACATCACTCTGGCAATCTGACTTTCTACGCCAGACTCTATACAATGGTATTGCTAGAATATGGGAACGAGCGGGGATCGTTACAGTGGCAGAGGTTCATTCGAATCAGGAATTGATGGCGTTTATTGAGCTAGTAAAAAGGTTTGGCCTACAGCGGGACTCAAGTTTTAAATATCGACAAATACGCAATTGTATAAGAGGCATCCTTAAAGTTAGCATCAATCCTGGGTCGATTCCAATTTTGCAATTTATGGGTAATTTTAAGAGTAGAATTGAAGATTTCTACTAAGAATTGCTAATGTCCATACTGGAGGATGTTGAAAAGATAGAGCTAAGTTGGACGAATAAACTAAGTGATGGGGAGGTTGATATAGGCAAGGTGTTGGATATTGGGAATAAAGTGTTTATGTCATCTTATATAAAAGCTCAGCAATACAAAACAGTCTATAGTCTCTAGTATACACCTTCCAAACTTTTTAAGTGGGGGAAAAGACAATCTGATGAATGCCCGAGGTGTCAAACCGCTCCCCCTGATATGGTACATATGTTTTATTTATGTGGAAAGTTAGATAAGCTAAAAGAAGGGATCTAGGGCCCGATATAGGTATCCCAGATTACCGATTCTTAAATACCGATTCGGTATTTAAGAACTGGCAATCGGGATGTAGGTGATTTTAGCAATTTAATTACCGAATCGGTATGATTCGGTAATTACCGATTCGATAATTGCCATTCATTCTTATGGGCCCGGAGGCCCATAGGAATGAATGTCAATTACCGAATCGGTAAAAACGATTCTGTAATTGAGGGAAACATAGAAGGGTGGCAGGGTGTCACTTTGACACCCTGTTGCACCCCTCAATTGTGCATGGGTGCACATGTTGCAGACATACATGCCCTTAGGGCATGTAAGTCTGCAACATGGCACTGTTTTAAAAGCAAAAAAAAATGCTATTTGAAGGGTTTTCATTATTTACCACCAACTTCTAGTTGGTGGTAAATAACGAATTCTTAAACCCCTGTAGCACTGATTACAGTGCTACCTACATGTCAAAATACATTTTCAGTAATTTTACCGAATTGGTATTTTACCGAATCGGTAAAATTACCGATTCTGTAAACTTACCGAATCTGTATTTTAACATGCCCCTACATCCCAAACTCCAAATACTGTTCGGTAACGGCCGAAATCGGCCGTTACTGACCGGTATTTGCCTTCCTACATCTGGCCCTGAGTCTTTTATGCTTCAGACATTAGGGAAAAATATAAAAATCTCCCCTACACTGTTGGTATTGAGATATGCTTGCAGGCTGCAGCTTGACTCGGTACAGAGGAATTTTGTTTTTTAATAGTATCAATTGCACTCCTTTTGATTGCCACAGTAAGAAAGGATCAGGAAACCCCCACATTTCATCAGTGGCTGTATAGGTTAATATATACTGGGCGGCAGGAAATAGCCCTTTACAAGTGTAAAGGGCAAAAAAACATGAAAAAAGGTATGAATATTTAGAATCCTTTAATTCTCTGGATGGAGGAACAAAACAGACAAGGTATTGGTTAATGGAATGGACTGCAATGTGCTGTTAATGAGCAATTTCGGAATATTTGTTGAAAATTGGTGATAACCTTGGGGGAAAAGGGAGAGGGATGGTTTCAGTGCAATGTAATACCAAGCTATCAGATTGACTACGATGAGCTTTTACAGCTGCGCTATGTTTTTTGTGTTTTATATATTTTTTTTCTCAAATACTGTTCTGTAACATGTCTGATTTCAATAAAAAAGTAATTTATAGTGTTGCAGCGTTTTGTTGGGTTTATAAGTCAATAGTCTAGTAAGTTAATTTGTTATGAATAATTATGAATTATTGAATACATTTTTTGTAAATTATGTGTTAGGGATTTATTTTCATTATATGTCATTTTCGGGCAGTTAAGTTTGCAAGGTTATAGGGTGGGAAATTAATTAATTATTAGTTTATTAACAATGAATTATTAACCGTTGATACATTATTTGATTTTAATAGTGTAAATAATGAAATAATTATTTATTTTATTTAGATTTTAGTTGAGGGCTTCTAGGTTTGTAAGTGTATTGAGTTGGAAGTTAATTAAGTAATACTTTGTAAATAATAATTGAATACATTATTAATTGTTAATTAATACATTTTTTTCAAAATGATTAAATATTTAAATTATTTAACACAAATTCATTTTAATTATATTTTTGTTTGCGGGCTGCTTGGTTAGTCGGAGTCTAAGCTGGGAAGTTAATTAAGTAATAATTATTTAACTATTAATTATTAATAGTTAATTCTTTTATTGCTTTTAAATATGTAAATATTCAAATATGTAAATGATTGAGTACTTAGTGTTTCCTTTTGTTCTTTCTTTCTTTCTTTCTTTCTTTCTTTCTTTCTTTCTCTGTCATTGTTTTTTTATCCATCTCCATATTTTTTCCACCCTCCTATTCCAACAAAATACTTTACTACAGTTACCAATTATCCTTTGACATCATTTATTTTACTGGTACAAAATGTGCATGCTACTGTTGCTAGACAGAAAGTACCCCTGCTTCTTCACTCAGCCTTGAGCCCCAATGGTCTGACGCAACCCAAACTATGCCCTTTTGATCATTCTTTTCTAGAGGCATACACCAGACCAGGTGTCATGAACAACATGCCACATGAAGCTTTGGTGTGATGATGGTGCCAATTACCCTTTGGCATCATTGCATTCACTGGTATCATTAATGCTATTATATTGATACACCATGGTGCCATGAACCCCATGGCATCCTGTTCTCCATAACATGCTGTAGATGATGGATTCATAGCCCCATTTTTCCATTAGCTGCTTAACATAAAGGGTAGAATTAGGAGGTTCAGTGTTTTTTTCCTTGTTACCTCTGCCAGGGTAATGGGTATTACAGCTGAAACCTTGAGGTTCACCTTAGAAATTAGATATTACCTGGAAAATTGATAAATCTGGGTCCAGTTTCCGTTATAGGGTCTGATGTGCATAGAGGTCATAAAAAGTGGTCACATATTGTGCAATCACTTCTTGCAAGCTCTCGTTGACTCTGCGATGTGACCTATGTTCTAATAGGTCATGCGTGAAAATCCCTTGTTGCAAGGAGTTACCGAGTGGCCTGCCTAAAGAGTATTAATGACAGAGGTCGATATTTGCAACCCCCTCTGATTGGCTATAAACAAATGGATGGAAGCCTTTAAGGGACAGCAGACAATCATCTCTACGTTTGCATTCCCAGGTGGAAACTAACTTTTAAAGCTTTTTTGTATAAAAATAATTCTCATTTGGAAAACATCAGGCAGAGTAATCAGTAGGCTCTGGGTCACTGATTACTTCCCCAGAGGTTGCTAAAGCCAATTACAAAGATGAAGGTGGCCCTGGGACACCTTCCTCTTTGTGAAACAGATACCACTTCCTTCGAGGTGTCTGTAACTGCAATTGCAATTAGTAATTAGGAAGGAATGTCCCTTTAACGCCCCTGCCTGACTGTAATTCCGAATGGGTCAGTAAGCCCATTTTGAGAGTTGGAAATGCTTTTCTGTCTTACAAAATAAGGGGCCGATTAGGATGGTGGATGGATTGCCACCGCCATGCAGGCAGTGGCGATCCATCCGCAATCCGTGCCCGTTCGCCACTTATTTCGCTCCGCCATATTACAATGGCGGAGGGACCGCGCGGACTTGAAGACCGTCCGCTGCTTTTCCACTGCGGTCGCCTTGCGACCGCGACGGAAAAGGTCTAACATGGTGGCGGTGTCTATCAGATACCGCCAGCTATATTAGGATGTGCTGTGGGCAATGCCTTTCCGTGGCGGCGATGCCGCCACAAAAAGGCATAGGGTCTTTGCTTTGGGGCCCCGTTGCGGGCCCTCAGGGTGAAAGGGGGGGTGGGGGTGCACATAGCGTTTCAAAATACAACATGGCAGGCACCGCACAATGCCTGTCATGTTGTGCTTTGAAATGCACAACATGCATTTTTAGCATTGCGGCGGGCGGTGCTTTCAACACCGCCTGTCGCAATGTTAAAAATGCGGGATACACCCGCCACTGTGGCGGGTGCATCCTAATTCGAGGCACGGGACCTCCGTCCCTGTGGCGGATGGTCCCGTCCCCCGATAGGATGGCGGACGGACAAAGTCCGTCCGCCATCCTAATTGACCCCTAAGTTTCATACATAGTTTCATTCACATACATTCCCAAAAGCTATCTTGCTGTGGCACCCTTTGTGATTTAGCAAATTGCTGGGTTTGCGACCACAAAAAGGCTTTGTACATCCTGCACATAATTCCTTATTTCTCCCATGAGTTTTATTCAGAGATTGAAGATCTGCGTTATTCACTCAGATCTCTTAATTTGATTGGACCGATAACTGCTGGTACAGGTCCCATCAGAGTTAAAATGGACCTTTAACCCCTTGGCTGCGGCGATAATTCTGCCGCAGCGCTACGGGGGAGGGGGGCTGTGCAGTGCCGCCATGCCAGTGACGGCACCACTCCGTCACAAGCTGCAGTGGTGCTGTGCTTGTGACAGAATGGTTCTGTCACGGCCCCGCCCGCCTAATAGAATGCTCAGCGCAGGCGCGGAATCAGCGCCGCGCAGGCGCTGTGGCCGGGCCGTGACGGTACCATTCCATCACCAGCACAGCACCACCGTGGCTCGTGATGGAATGGTTCTGTCACGAGCATGCAAGGGGTTAATTGAGGCTGGTGGTGCAAATGTTGCCATTTAACTCATAACACAATGAATTAGTGCCATGACACTATGTGATTCATTACACTACACAGCAGCACCATGCATCCTGTTGCACTATTCGCTTCATAGAGCCATGCTACAGCTCATTATTAATGTGCTATTTTGTGCCATGTGCTCGTTGGCATCATATATTTATTAGGCAGTATTTAACTCTTACAGATGAATGAGCCTTCTTGTTATGTTATGTTATGTTATGTTATGTTATGTTATGTTATGTTATGTTATGTTATGTTATGTTAGATAGGTCTTTTATAGCGCACGGCTACTCCAAAGGAGTGTCCTGGCGCTTTATATTACATGACCTAGAAAGAAACAGACAAAACACAACAATATAGATTGAGAAGGAAGGCTCACAAGGTTCAGAAACAAAACAAGAAATCCCTAGCGGGCAAAGAGCCATGTCTTTAGGCCCTTCCTGAACGCGAGCAAATTAGATGTAAAGCGTAGGGTCAAAGGTAGGGAGTTCCATAGCTGCGGAGCTAGCAGCCTGAAAGAGCGTCCTCCAATGCGGGCTTTTTTTACTCGGGGCACCACAGCCAAGAAGAGGGACTCCGATCTCAGGGATCGTGCCGGATGGTAAAAGGTAAGTCTCCTTTGCAAATATTGAGCTCCCGAGGCATGCAAAGCCTTGTGGGCCAATGTCATGGTCTTGAATGCTATCCGCTTCCGGATAGGTAGCCAATGTAGCGATTGCAATAGGCTAGAGGCACTGGCCCACCTGTGGAGGCCGAAGATGGCTTGTGCGGCTGTGTTCTGGGCCACCTGCAGGCGTTGTAAAAGGCACTCTGGCAGGCCAAGATATAGGATGTTCGAGTAATCCAATCTTGATCCGATTAAGGCCTGAACTGTCGTCCTCCTATGTTCCTCAGAGAGTAAAGGGAAGAACTTCCGGAGCATCCTGAGGATGCCAAAGCACGTTCCTGTGAGGGCCAGAACCTGGGATTTAAGCGTCAGCCCGTTGTCGATTTTAATTCCCAAGTTCTTGGCTTACTCATCCGAAGAAAAGTATCTCAGATTTATCTGAGTTGCACTTGAGGCTGTTTAGCTGGAACCATTTAAAAACAGCCCCAAGGCACTCACGGATCCTCTCTCCATCGAAGTCTTCTCCCTTCCGGCAGGTGAAGAGAAGCTGGGTATCATCGGCATAGGATACGATCTGGGCCCCGAAAGACTCCACCAGTGTCGCCAATGGGGTCATAAAGATGTTAAATAGAGTCGGGCTCAACACGGAGCCCTGGGGAACTCCGACTCCCAGTGGCGACATCTCAGCGGAGCCAGGGGAGGCCCAGACCGTTTGTCGGCGGTCGGCTAGAAATGAACGAAACCAGCTGAACACAGTCCCCCTCAGACCGATTTAATGGAGTCTTGCGAGGAGACCCTCATGGGGGACGGTGTCGAAAGCCGCCGACAAATCAAGCATGACCAGCATAGCCCTGCCTCCTGAATCCAGTGCCTCCTTGATGGCCTCCGCTACCTCCAATAGCGCCGTCTTGGTACTTAAATTGGGGCGGAAGCCAGATTGAGAGGCATACAATCGTTCGTGAGACTCCAAAAAACTGGAGAGCACACCATGTAAATGCTTTTCAAGGATCTTAGCCAATGCAGGAAGAAGCGAGATGGGCCTGTAATTGGCAGGGACCTCTGGGGCAAGTCTCGGTTTCTTGAGAAGGGGGATGACCATAGCCTGCTTCCATGTCTGCGGTATTATCCCATGACTCAGGGAAAGGTTCAAAAGTGGGTTGGCCAGAGGATTGACGATAGCTGCCATTTTAGCTAGGAATTTGGCCGAGCAAGGATCAAGGGGTGAGCCAGATTTAAGATTCGTCATGAGTGTCAGGGACAAGGGTATCGAGAGTGATGGGAAAACTGCCAGGACTGTCCTCTGTCTTATGTTACATTTCCTATACACTGATTTAAACACTTATGATTGATTTTCTCTATGTAATCTGTGTGATGTAAAGTGTTCTGACACCTTACACTGATAGGAGTGGCGCTATAAAATGAATTAAATGCATCTGAGACTAAGTGGTTATGAAGGCTTGAGGGGCACTATGAAAGGATGGTTGTGAAGGAATCCGTGGTAGAGGTGGTCATTGGGGGCGCCGACAAGCATTGTCGCCCTGGGAGCCACCACAGCTAAAGCAGGCCCTGTGGACTATTGTCAAATTTGGCAAAGTGTCTTTTTATGTTCAAAGACAGACGTGGCTAGCAACCAAGAGCCACGAAAGTACACACAGGCAACCCCTTACACACTGATTCGGATTCCCTCTAAAAGACTAAATTAACCCATCAAAAAGAGGGAAGAGACATATTTGGATATGTGCTTGCAAAGTAATGTCGAAATTCCTGAATTAGAAAAACAATTCACCCACAGAGGCAGTTTAACTAAAGAATCCGCATTTCGGTTCCCCTGCCTCATTTAGAGTGGAACAGAGGCATTCCTCTATCTTTCAGGAGAAAATACTTGTGTTTTCCTCTACTCAAGAGAGATGTCAAATCCTTAAATAAACTATCACTGGAAATGTCACGAAGTAACCAAATACAGAGAAAACAATCAGATGACTGCTTGACTCAGCTCCTTTCCTGACACCCGTGGCAGTGTTTTGAAAAGCTTAAAGCCAGTTCTTGCTGGAAAAATACAACTAGGTGCAAAAATATCTAAAGAAGTCAAAAAGCAAGCGAGAAATGTCACAGAAGAAAAATAGAAAACGCTTACTGTGAAACATGTTAAGTGTGGTGCTTGCAGAACGGCACTAGAGAAACAGTAAATAAAGAAAGTAAAATATACAAACACTGAGGGGAAAAATGCTCAAATTACCAAGCATGCCTGGCTGACATAATGAGATATTTCCAAACGCTGCATTATAGTCTTATTCAACGGCCTTGGAAGATAGAAGGATTCTGCTTCTCAGGAATCAAAGTCGCCTTTTTAATACGTTTCCCTGGGTTCAGTTTCACCCGTAGCTACACATAGAACAGTCAAAAGAAGACAGGATCCCTACTGAGCTCAGTTGCCTACCATTGCTGCATATGAGCTATCATATTGTTGGTTCTTAAGCATAGCAGAAGTGTCAAAAGAAGGTTCAAGATGTCTGGATTCATTTTCAAAACAGTTAAAAAGGTACAAAGGGCTCAGTCCAGTTAGTCAAATAGATTCTTTACGACTTTGTTAAATACAAATAAATATATACACACATACAAAGAATACAGAATTTCACGATGGACCCATTTTGGTTGTTGTTAAACATATTAATTGCCAGAATAGCATTAAATTCAATAAGATATGTGTTTTTGATTAATCACACAGTGAGAAAGTGAAATTTGCGGGAAAAAGTGTGTGGATGCAGAATTATACAATCAACCAAGGAACAAATGCGCAAAAGGCTTCCAATATTTGGAATACACAATCAAATACTCAGTATAATAACATTCCCTACTTTGATAGTACATATTTTCGGTTAAAGGTCTATTTAAATGGTCGGATCACGCATGATGCCCACCCCCCCGCACGCGTAAATTGATCAGTGGCCCAATAGGAACTGAGAACTGGCTGTACCATTTGTTTATGTTATCTTATCGGTTGATAGTTGCATTTACACTTGGTTTTAACATTCTAGGAAGTTGTTACATCACGGATGAATCACAGATTCGTTGATGGTTGTCCATTGAATGGACACTGAACGTTGTTTCTTCTGGCGACTCTGGGCCCATAAACACTGTTGGATCTTCTACCTGTGTACCCAGGCTTGGTACCAGGTTTAGGTTAGTAAGCTTCACCTGACCTAGCATTAATTCCTAACACACATACAGCGCACATCTAACCCAGTGTTCTCCTCCATAGGTTGCCAACCCTTGTTCTGATGAATACTCGCAGCTGAGGCCTAAAGTGCCCGCCGTGCATCAGCCGAGTCGAAACGTCGACGCTACCTGCCCTTAATACAACCTGCACCATTTTTTCCCCCTCCTGCCTACCATATAAAAATGCATTAAATGCACATCACAGTTTACAAAATACATGTAAATTAGAGTGACAACGTGGACATGTTCCTTAGTCTGGTCTCAGTTACCAGTGCTGTTTTGAATATCCTACTGTTTCCTTTATCCTTCTGAATTGCACTTTTCACTACCCACCACCACTTCCTTACTATATCTTCCCCCTTTTCGCGTGCAACCTATGAATATTGAGGATTGAAAGTGAATTTTTGATTCATTTAAAATAAATAGGCTGTTTTGATATCTCATGACACATTGTGGTGCTTTCTTTATGTGTGTTCTTTCTGACTTAAGCTTGCAAAAAATAAACTAGTATATGCATAAATAGTGACTTTTGTTGTGTGTAATTATCCGTTTACAGTGCTGCATGTCTCCTACTCGGCACCAATTATTTAATATCGAATTGAGTTCATTATAAACACATGGTCACGGACCAATTTTTCATTCCTGTACTGTACCCAGGTCCGTTTTGATCTTTTCGGTTACCCCATTATTATAATGGCTATTTAAATGGTCATCATCAGGAATTCGGGGTTGATAATAAGTTTGGCCGTCTGACCGCCCGAGAACTGTGTCTGTGTCATCTACAACCCCGCTGTGCCAGCGATCTACCAACCACCATGTACTGTCTGAAATGCCAACCGCGGCCATGGAGGTCTACCTGGCAGGACTGTGGTGGTCTGCAACGCCAGTGGTGCATCCACTCGCGGAGCTTATTATGACTACACAGTCGTAATCGCTGTTTCCCAGTGGTGGTCAACATACGGAGGTTCCCCAACGACGGCTGACCGCAGCGGTACGCGCCAAAAACACAACACAACAGTGATCATCGGATGGATTTAAAAACAACACATATGTTATGCTTTGGCAAGTGGACAAGCCTGCAAATCACAATATAAAACACACCTATTCCTGATCAGCATTCTATGCTTCCAAACTGCAGCCCACAAGACAGGCACCAGTGTTTTCTGCATTTTTTGATAAGGCACCCCTTTTTTCACCTTCCCATTTAGCACTCTCCACCACCTGTAATTTGTATTTCGCACCTTTTTACCTCTATCCCTTGTTGTTTTTCATTTATATACCCACTCACATTTAATTTTTTTCACCATGCCCGGGAAAAAAAAAACTTCACTGAGCAAGAGTTGACAACAGTCATGGTGGATGAAATCATTAGAGTAGAGCCACAAATGTTTGGAGCCCAAGTCCAGCAGACTCCTCTGATTGGGAAAAATGAAATTTGGGACAGGATAGTCAACTGAGTAAATTCTGTTGGTACCACCCTGCACACACAGAGTGACATTAGAAAGAGGTGGAAAAAACTCAGATTGAGGGTACGTACCACATACAACCGCCACCACATGTAGGTTCAGAGGACTGGCAAGGGCCCTCCCAGGGTACCATTACAATTCTTTCCCTGAGAAAAGAAGGTCTTGGCCATCCTGAATACTGAGGGCTTTACAGGAATAGAGGGGGAATGGGCTCTGGTAAGTTACACTTCAATTACTGCCTTAATATCACAATGTGCTTGTGCTCTCAACTCTAATTGTGCTATTGTGTTCTCCATCTACTTTCCTAATATGCAGTACTGCAGCTGCGTCCCCTTCAGCTTCAGGAGAACTACGACCCACCACCACCCGCAACAGGTCCCCCACAGAAGCTGGAGCAAGATCACCACCGACCAGCTCACCACCGCCCTCAGCCAGAACACACCCACCAACACGACGGACCCCAACGAAGCGGCCCGCAACTTCACACAGTGGCTCATCAACTGCGCCGACGAACTCGCACCACTAAAGAATCCTCCCAGCAGACCCGACAGCAGGAAAGCCTCGTGGTTTACCAACGAACTCAAAAACTCCAAGAAAACCTGCTGCACTCTCGCGAAAGCCTGGCGCCACGACCAGACAGCAGAACACATGACCGCCCTCAAGAACGCCACCCGCAAACACCAGCAGCTGATCCGCACTACCAAGAAGACAACATTCAAAGAACGACTGGACAACAACACCCACAACAGCAAGGAACTCTTCAGCATCGTCAAAGAGCTCTCCAACCCCAGCGCCTGCAACAACGACATCACACCCTCGCAAGACCTCTGCGACTCACTCGCCTCGTTCTTCCACCGCAAGATCGCCGACATACACAACAGCTTTGGCGCGATGACCACGCACCCAACCACTGAACCAGCACCCCCCACCACCACCCTTTGCACCTGGACCCCTGTCAGCACCGAAGAAACCACCCGCCTGATGAACACCATCCACTCTGGCTCCCCTACCGACCCCTGCCCACACCACATCTTCAACAAAGCCGACTATCATCGCACCCCAACTCCGGAACATCATCAAGGCTCCTTCGCATCCGCCACCTTCCCGGAGAGTTGGAAACATGCCGAGCTGAGCGCCCTCCTGAAGAAACCCACCGCGGACCCCATGGAACTCAAGAACTTCCGTCCCATCTCGCTCCTCCCCTTCCCAGCCAAAGTCATCGAGAAGACCATCAACAGACAACTCTCTGCCTTCCTCGAGACCAACGGATCCCTCGACCCCTCACGGTACGGGTTCTGAGCAAACCACAGCACCGAGACCGCCCTCATCGCAGCCACCGACGACATCAGGTCCCTGCTCAACAACGGAGAAACTGCTGCCCTCATCCTCCTGGACCTCTCAGCAGCCTTCGACACCGTATGCCACCGCACCCTGATACAGCGCCTCAGCAACACGGGAATCCAAAGAGCGGCCCCGGAGTGGATCATCTTGTTCCTCGATGGAAGAACGCAGAGAGTCCGCCTCCCCCCGTTCCGCTTCTCGGCCACCGAAGTCATTTGCGGCGTTCCGCAAGGTTCCTCACTCAGCCCCACCCTCTTCAATGTCTACATGAGCCCTCTCGCAGCCATCGCATGCCAAAACAACCTCAACATCATCTCCTACGCCGACGACACCCAGCTGATCCTCTCCCTCAGCAACGACCCCGCCTCCGCCAAAGCCAACCTCCAAGAAGGAATGAAAGATGTCGCGGAATGGATGAAGATCAGCCGGCTGAAACTGAACTCAGACAAGATGGAAGTCCTCATCCTCGGACCATCTCCCTCCGCCTGGGACGACTCCTGGCGGCCCCCTGCCCTGGGCACCACACCCAAGCCAACGGACCCTGCACGCAACCTAGGCTTCATACTGGACTCCTCCCTCACGATGACCAAGCAAGTCAACGCCGTCTCCTCATCCTGCTTCAACACCCTGCGCATGCTCCGAAAGATCTTCGGTGGATCCCCACCGAAACTAGGAAGACGGTCACCCAGGCCCTCGTCACCAGCCATCTGGACTACGGGAACACCCTCTACGCTGGAACCACGCCAAACTACAGAAGAGACTCCAGCGCATTCAGAATGCCTCAGCACGATTTATCCTGGACATCCCTTGCCACAGCTACATCTCTACCCACCTGAAAGACCTGCACTGGCTCCCCGTCAGCAAGAGGATCACGTTCAGACTCCTCACCCACGCTCACAAGGCTCTCCACAACACGGGCCCGAAGTACCTCAACAGCCGACTCACATTCTACCCACCAACCCGCCAACTCCATTCCGCCAGCCTCGCCCTTGCCTCCGTCCCACGAATACGCAAATCCACAGTCAGAGGAAGATCCTTCTCCTACCTGGCAGCCAAGACATGGAACTCCCTCCCCACTCACCTACGTCTGACCCTGGACCATCTCTCCTTCAGGATACAACTCAAGACCTGGCTGTTTGAGCAGTAGCGCCCCCCCCCCCCGCCCCTGCCTCAGTGCCTTGAGACCCTAGCGGGTGAGTAGCGCGCTATACAAATTCGGTTGATTGATTGATACTCTAAGTATCTGAGGTGTTGGTTAGTGTGTTGCAATGTGTATTGCTTCATATGAGAGCACATGTATCAATTCCATGACATGCCTCATTTTGCAAAGCTGCCTGAAAGTGCATTGACTTTAAAATATCAATTCAGGACCCATGATATGTGTTACAATGTAATTGCATGGTCCATCCCAAATACATGTTGTCAACAGCTACGGTACACTAACCGTTTGTCAAATGTTGGTAAAGTGAGATTGAAGTTATTACAACTACCATGAGGCCTTGTGACTGTAACTCAGACCAAGATGCAACATTCCTATTGCCCCTTCTCACTTGTCTGCCATGTTGCAACTCATCTACACTCATCATGGATGACTGTGCAATGTACAGACAATGCTCCTCTCAGATATACATCTGAATACTTTGCTTGATGGGGTCCTGGACCCATCAACTCAAATTATTGATGGCATGAGTGACACCATAACAATGGTGTCCCCCTAGTATATGTTAGCCATGAAGGAAACTTAGCTGATTAGGAGTGCCAGGTGACCCCTTGACTCTGCACTTCTCACATGATGAACAATGCTAAATTCCATATCTGATGTGAGGAGTATGTTGGTTTCATCCACCATGACAGACGACCTCACTTTTTGTTTGCACTGTTGAATTTTAAGTTAATATCTTTATTTTATCCTTGTTCACTTAATGAAAAAAACACGTCACCAAAGCATTGTCTCCGTTGAAATGCTCACATCTAACAATGAGAATATACTACCATATGAACTTTGCAATGTCAGAAATAGAGACTTCTGGAAGCATGGATATGTTGTATGTCAACAATTTTCAACTCAGTATCACTACCATGTCACAACAACACATACATACAAGTATCTTGGTTTACAACTGAGACCAGGCGTTGAACTCCACTACGCTGGAAGAATTTGCAAAGTTTTCGGCACTCCACGCTCAACTCGGAGCGCAGAGTTCTGCAAAAACGTTGCCATTGCCACGTAGCGGAGTGTATCGACGCCTACCCAAAGGCAGTACAGTTTTTTCTGCATTTTGCCTTATTTAAAGATGGCTGCCTCTTGGGACATGAAGGTACAGAGCATGTGCATACTTCTAGTTCCGTCCCTGGAGTAATATCCCTCTTGGTTCCTGACGACTCCTGGGAGACGTACTACTTTCGCGCCAAGGACTGCTGCCCCCAACACGAGGTGGATGGCACCACTCTCTTTCTCAGAGAATTTGTGCAGTTAAGAGCAGTACACAGTTCCCCAGGATTGTGTGGGCTGAGCCTGACACCTTCTCCTCCATAAGATTTTTACGTTTTGCATTTCTGTTTTGCTTGAACATATTTAGAATCTTCCATTTCTCTGACTTTTCCCCCACAGTAAGCAGCACTCTGTTGTAACTTGTAAGTAGTGCACAGTTTTCAGACCTGTCTTTTTTAAGTTCATATTACTGCGTGGCACTCGAGCGCTCTGCGGATGCAGGAGCCCTTCAAACTAAGCATTTGATTTCATTTGAATGGTCTGGACTCTGGAGATTGATGCTTTTGAAATCTCTGTGTCGCGGTGTCTCACTGAAATGTTTATTGTGCATTAGAGGCAGTGCTTGGAAATGGTAACACACACAGTGTAGGTCTGGTGAGGGCCCGGGGTCAACACTAGTGCTGATTCATAGTAGTAAGAAATGTGCAATTGTATATGTATTAGTATGCATAACACATTTTATGAAGGGATATTTATTTTCAATGGCATAATACTAACAATACATGCACAGCTGTGCAGAGTGCTATTAGTGTACCTCAAAAGGCTATGACAAGATGCAGCTTCTATGTAAATGAACTTGTCAAATAACATTTTCTGACACCCATGATAAATCAGTTTTAACAAAAGACATGGTTGTAGAAATGTTTAAAATATCGCGAGAACATTTGCTGTTGTAGACTATAAATAAGAGGCTAATAGTCAGCTTTTCTATTAGTGTGTAGTTTTTGCTCAGGTTTCCTATCACCGCCTGAAAGGAGCGTCACAAACGCATTAGAAGTTTACTGGGTTTGAGCTGGCCTTTCAAACACTGCTATGAAAAAAAATGTTTAGACTGTTGCGCTCTTTTGTAAATTCAAAATATTTGTGCAGAAGCTCACAAGCTGCTGAACAACACACCAGGATTTTGCTGTAGAATAACAATAAGTCCAAGTTGAAAACGTATTGTGGCAGTTGTTTTCCACAGCAATGCTTCTGAAATAGTTTCCCGTTTGTCCCTTTGACCCATGTTGTTTGTTGGTATTACAACTGTCACGCTGGCACGCAGTCGTTTTCGTGCTTGCTTGTATTAGGTTTTTGTTTATAATTATTTTTGGGCGTAATTTCCACCCCATACACTTATATATTTCACTTCAGTAAATCACTGACGATCTTTAATGTTTTACAAAATTGTGTTACGCCCCTAGCGTGTTTTTGCCTAATTAAATTATCAAAAGCAGGATTGTATCCATCCCTGCTATATCTATCTCAGCATATTCATTTGTGCCGTGACTGTGTGGACCACTAGGCAATCAGCGTGTTGGGTTTTACTTTTAATTGAATTTGTTATGTTATGCAAAGCATGTGAGAGGCAAAGCCTGCACTGATCCACCGAGTCACTTCGAGCATTCAAAGCTTTCCTGCTGAGCAAACTTAAAAACAAAATGGAGATCCAGGGGCACGCGGGCACCCTGGTTCCCACAGGTTCCCACACTGAGTGCTGCAGATGACCCCAGGAAAATGTGATTTCTTTATTCGGCGTAGGCGGAGCTCCACAGAATATCACAGAGTTCTTGAGTAACTAATTGGAATTCTGTGGGGTAGAACTCTGCCCACCCCTGCTTCAAACATCTTCATTCCATTGTTCAGATCAGCTGACATGATGTCAGACACATAGCAAATAAGACATTGTAGGAAAGTAGGATCTGCTTCACATGGTTACCCCCACATTTTGCTTCATGTGATAGTTTTTAACTAGTCTGACTGGGATCCTTGTGGAAAATAGACAAATTGATGTACATAAGCAGCGTTCATTTCCCTTTTTCCCACTCCTCTCCCTGTATGCACCATGAATACCATAAAATATTGACCGTATCACTCCCCCAGTAAAAGCCCGTGCCCATATGTACATAACAGCCATTTTAGGCACCTTGGCCTCTTGCCCACTCATTAGAATCACTGGCTTCCCTCCTGCGCGCATTTGAGCACCCCCCTCCCACTCTCACATGCATAGACCATGAAACCCAGCACTCTGCGCGACCCTGCTATAAAAGGCAACCCTCCTGCTTGACCCAGGCAACTCCCCCCCCCATTTCCCTCTTGAAGAGGCATCCTTCGCCTCAGCTGACATAGCCCCCCCAGCTGTATCTGACTGC
This sequence comes from Lissotriton vulgaris, assembly GCF_964263255.1. Taxonomy (NCBI): domain Eukaryota; kingdom Metazoa; phylum Chordata; class Amphibia; order Caudata; family Salamandridae; genus Lissotriton; species Lissotriton vulgaris. The sequence goes on along the minus strand of NC_141698.1, from coordinate 647,899,999 downwards.
CCCTGTTCTCTCATGTACGGGTCATAAGACCTCTCTCTCTCTGTGCGACTCTGACCCTGCACGCACCCTGACCCCCTCCTTCTCCCTCACATGGACAAGTCATAAACCTTCTTCTTCTGCAAGACCCTGTCCTTGAGAGTCACGGCCGCGCCTGACCAACACCTCCTTCCCTTCCATGAATGCCCCTCTGTTGACAAGCCTTCCCTCCGCGCTCGATTGTCCATGCGGCATGAATACCACTCCTTTGATGACCCTTTCCCCCGAGTCCGGCTGACCACACATGTCCGAGGCCGTCGCCTGAGCCAGGAGATACCATTTACTGCCCTTATTGTATGAAGTCGCTCCTCTTCAAAGGATCCTCTATTTGTCTTAGCCACCCCACCCCCTGGGCTATGATCAGGCGTACACATCCTACGAAACACTCAGCTGCGTGATTGCCCTCCCCTCTTATCAGCAGGTCAAGGGTCCCCATTGTGGATATATGTGGGGTAGGATCACCACGAGGATTATAGGGATGTCTTTCTCTTGCGTCATACAGTCCTGATTGTGTTATCGAGTGTTCTGTAGGGTATAAAAGCAAGAGTCTCAGCTCACTTGTTAGAGCACCTCGAGACGATACCTTGTTGTCTGATCTGATGTGTTCTGCTCCGTCGGAATAAACTTCTGTTTCCTGCCTTCTGGTCTCCGGCGCCTGCCTCATTGCTTGGTAATTTGAATGGTACAAGGGCGGTTAGCGCCGGGCAAATCTTGAGAAAGGTCCTAGCCCTACCTTTTTCTACAATTGGCGCCCAACGTAGGGCCCATCAGCGACACGCGGATCCAGTGGGAGAGGTCCCGACGACAGAGTGAACGACTGCAACGATCGGGAAGAGCTCGTGTCCGATAGACCCTCGTCTGACAGCCGATCATCCGACCTTCACTAGTTCTGAACAGACCTCTCTCGAGTGATCTACGGTCCTGACTGGGAACCATCAGGAGTGCCACGGGCATCACGAAGAAGAGAGGACGATCGGGCGCTGGATCCAGAAGACAGGAAACCGTCCATGCGGTCCGGGTAAGGTCGTGTAAACACGACAAATTAAGAAAAGATTGTTTTGTTTGGATAATACTAGTATTACGCTTTGTTGAAACCTCTGGAGATTCGCTGTCTGCAAACGGGGAAAAACAAACAGGCTCTCTCTTTGCAAACAGTGAAGGATAGGTAACGCAGACTTTTGTCCCTATTGTAATCCGTCGTGCCTATCTTCCTCCCCCACTGTTTCCCGAACTGTCGTTCGTGGATTATTGTCTGGAGATTCTTTGTCTGCAAACAGGGAAGAACAAGGTCTCTCTTTGCAGGTAGAGAAAGAGTGGGTAGCGATAACTTTTCGTGCCCACTTATTCTCCCCACTGAATTGTTTGATTGGCCGATTGTTCGGTATTGGTTCGTTTGAGGTATTCACCGCGGGCAAACAACGGAGAATAGAAATATTCTGTCTAGTCTTTGCCCGCCGTGATAAGATAGGTAGTGCAGACTTTTGTCCCTGTTGTAATCCGTCATGCCTGTCTTCTCCCCACTGGTTGGTAGCCTGTTTAGCCCGGACCGCTTATTAGAGATGAACCATCCAGCTCCACTGGAGGGCACCCCTAATAAGGACATGTTCACTAAGCATGGACTAGTCGCTATAGCTTATAATAGGTTATGGCATAAAAATACAAGAAAAGGAGTTGAGCGAAATCAGTAGGCCACTGAGGAGTTATCAACTTCGCTAAAAATAAAATAAGAAACGCTAGAAACAACCCGTAATAAGAAACATACAGATGGCGAGGGAAGACAAGTTTGACAGCAGGCAAGCCACGAGGTAGCTAGGTTCCGTTGCCTATTCCTGCCCTAAACATGTCTGCCTCATTGCCCACCACGCCCAAATAACGGTCACGTGAAATAGATACAAATCAATAGGTACCTACCCCCATCCCGGAAACTCCCGAAGTGCCACAGGTCCGCGGTTACGCCCATCCGGTAGGCGAGGCCTCGAGGCATGCGGGGCTCGCCTGGACGCAGTCGGAAGGGGAGGCTGTGGGGCGGACGGCCCAGAAAACCGTGATGGCCTCTCCTTCTCTCCTCCTCTGCTGCCCTGCAGGCCACGGGGGGGGGGCTGTCTTGCCTCAGCCACCGACCACCCCCCCCCCCTCTGTCTCTCGCCTGGTCCGACCCGCAAAGAAGGCCGAAGCCAAAAGCGAGAACGGCGCCGCTTACAGGTAGTCCCGCCACATGTCAAATTCCTGGATAGTTACAGGTAGTGCCGCCACATGTCAACGCCTGGACAAGCGCAAGTAGCCCCGCCACATGCCCACCTCTGGAGAGTTGGAGGTAGTCCCGCCACATGTCAAAAGGGGGGGGGGGCTGTCTTGCCTCAGCCACCGACCCCCCCCCCATCTTCAATAGCCAGCACGGCCAATATCGAAGCGGCGGAGCCGAGGAACGGCGCGGGGTCGCTGGAAGGGGGAGGTGACGCGAACGGGCCTCCCCCACCTCCCTCCAGGTGGAGGCTTCCAGCGACACCCCAACGCTCTTTACTTAAAGAGGGTCCACATCGAAAAGCGGTCTTTTGCCCGGGACGGGCACACGCCCCATGCCTTCTCTCCTCGACTTTGAAGATTCTATGAGAGCCGGGGGGGCCCCCGACCCCTCCGCATGGGTGCCCCCGTCCCCCTCACTGGGAACCGCGACATCGACGCACTCCTGCCGGCGCCAGCCTCAGTTTGGAAATGGCTAAAACACAGCCAAGGTACAGACTTGTTCAGTTCCGGTGGAACACCAGAGTGACCCGGTAGGAAAATTGTTGCCGCCCTCCCCACTCTTTGACTGATGGTCCATATTGTTAGACTGTTACCACATTACGCAAAACTTTTTGAACTACCAACGGAAGGTTCTGGTCCAACCATGAGTCATTGAAGACATTCTGACTATACCGGAACCTGCCTGACCTCGCCCAAAATGGCGCCGATACACGAAACAAAACTTTCGAACTCCCTGTTCACCCGGATTGCTCGAATATTGATGCACTGAGATATGTATGCATTTTTTGGACAATGGAAGTCGATAAGATGGATAATGAGTATGTGTTTAAAGAAAGAAGCAATGTAAGACAGATATTGACCATGTGTTTGGACAATGAACTGATCTAGGGTGGGTACTAATTATGATTGGGAACAATGAAATGGTGTAATTTGGGAACCGAGTGAGCATCTGGATAATGAATTAATGAATTAATTGAGAACTGACTTCTTGACATGCATCATGCTTGCTCTGTAGGGAAGTTTGATACGATTTTATTGCACTGCTGCACTTTATGCAATGAACTGCCCCCAACTTCGTTCTTCTTATGTACAGTTCCAATCTGCTCCGTGGCCGGTCCACTGGGTTGTAGGCCTGTATTTATACATCAACACTTTTTTTATTAAAAGTATTTTGAAAAAGAAAGCATAGTTGTAGCGGTTGCATTAATGAGTTTTGGATGATTTTACTACTATGAGCAAAGAATAAGTATGATGAAGGCTGAAGGTTAAAAAGGACCCGATATTTAGCAGCTACATTATGTGTGACAGGCAGCCGGAAAAGTGTTTTAGACGCTTTTTAACGACACCACAGAAATGCCACCTGACCGCCACCCTTGCACGCAACCTAAAGGGGTCGCGACCAAGTAACTCATGTAGATACGCAGATCATCAATGATTATCTATCTGACGCTACTGGTCCCTCTGGGCTTAAACGCCGAGATGGCAAAGAAATGCACTACGTGGAGATAGGTCGAGTATGTGGTAGGTAAAAACATTTCCGGATTACTGCATGCTGATGAGGTTTGAATGCTGCCCCCCACCCCTTCTTTCTCCTCCCTTCTGCAGGTCGCGTTGGAACATCGGCTGAAGTATGGGAGAACGATGATCGAACAACCGACGAAAAAGGGAAGGAGGGAATATGAGCATAGTCCTTATGACGATAAGTTTTTAGAGACATAGACTTAAATATGACTGTTCCTCCATTAGAGCATAGCGACTGAGAAAACGGACTGACATAGAAACTCGATGGGTACTGTATGACGGAAATTGACTGGAAATTAGCACGTTAGAACGACTGGGAGGATGGACTGACATAGAGACTTGACGGGTACTGTATGACGAAAATTGACTTGAGATAACACGTTAAAGAATGTAACTAGACGTTTGACTAGGTAGGGAAAGGACAGAAGAAAAATGCAAGAGTTAGGGTTACCAAGGCTGCTGCCGTCTGGGAAGTTAGAAATGTTGCTGATGTTCAAAAATACTGCTCCCCCCCCCCCCCTTCTCACATTATAGATCTAGCCAAGCTGTCCGACTGTTCTCCCGATCAATACTTGCCGTTGCCTCAGCCTGGAGAACTTCCCACCAAAGGAAGAAACTGAAAAATGATTTAAGATCCAACCATGGGTAAATAGCGCGACCAGGTTAATTTCTGATCAACTAATCGAGGTGTAAGTATTGGCAAATGAGAAGGCTCGAAGAAATAACAAACGAAAAGGGAAATGAGAGGAAAAGGAGGAAAAAGGTAAAAAGAGCTCAGCACGTAGATAAATAGGATACTAAAGATGCGCAGCATGCAGAAGTTCTGTTTGGCCAATAACTGTTTTGTGTTTTGTCGTGAACTCTTTTGTATGTAACACATGTACTGTCTTCCCTTGTCTGAGTTTGTGTGTATGTAATGTACGGGTTTATGTCTTCCCTCTGTCTGCGTTTGCGTGTTACCTGACCTCTGTCGTTCTGTGTTGTGAGCACACTAAATGACCTATTTTCGTACACGTCTCTCTCTCTCTCTCTCTCTCTCTCTCTCTCTCTCTCTCTCTCTACATGTCATACGTGTACCGAATGGCTCGTTTAGGTTGCGGACGACTCTCACTCCCTACGAGAGTCCCCCTGTCCCATCCTTTTTGTATGGTAATATTGTGCCCCGTCGGCACCAGTCTGATTGGATACTTATTGAACGCGAAGGTGTTCAGCGAAATTGACCGAAACTAAAATGATTGTATCTCGCCATATTACTACCTCTCCTTTCTACAAAATGAATGAACTCGAATTGGCTGAGAAGGAAAGGACAGGTGAGACGACTAAGGTCCCCTAATCTGGCCCTCTTAAAAAGGGGACTATATGTCAATGGCATCCTAATTTTTATTGTTAGAGACAAGCGCCAAGGTCCAGATTGACCCCCAATGCCCAGATTGCCCCACCCCCTTTGCACCCAAGCGCGAATGCCCGAAGCGTCCCCGCCCCACTTGATTGACCCCAGCTACTGTCCCCGATATATATATCTGATGACCATGAGTAACTGCCGCCCCTCGAGAAAAACCTGTTTGACCCTGTCTTTCAATGATTGCACCCCCGCTCTGTTTGAAAGAGTTAGCCAGCTCTAAAGGGAAATGTAAGACTGTTAAGGCTCGGGTTAGAAGGACGAGTCTCCCCTGAATGTTGTCAATCTTGGGGTTTTTGTTGAAATACGCAGGTGATAAGAGTCTGACCTCTGTCCATATATGTCATGAACGAACGCCGATTAGACTTGGTGCGAACGCAGTAGAAATACCCACCTACTTACTTCATGGTAATAGACTTCTGACTATGACCAATGAGCATAACGCCAGGTGCTAGGATTGCGAGTGGAATTCAAATGTAAAAATCTCTTCTCCTGCCAGGTCTCTAAAACTTGTTTTTACCCATTTAAAGATACTCAATCACCGGAGGAGAAGGGCCGGACGTGACGCACAGCGTGGCTGCAGATCATGAGACACATGCGACCTCGACCAAAGGTGGAGCCGCAGCACAACAAGAAACGGGACGAGGCAGCACTCTCAAAGGCGGTAAAAGAAAGGATGAAGGGCTGTCCTGAAGCTCTCTGTCCGCCAACCCACGTGTGCCTGGAGCCTCCGTCCCTCTTTTCAAGCCCGATTGATGGGCCCGCTTGCTTGTTATCCATTGCTCCCTTGGTCCCTTTGGTGTGTCCCAGGAAATCTGCCCCCACTCCGCCCTCCCACTCCCATCGACTATCGAAACAACACACCCTCTTTTCCATGCGACTCTCTGCTGAAAGGAAGAACAGCATCTAGATGGAAATGGGGTTACGCCACGGAAATATAGGTGCCAAACTTAAGGCGCCACTAAAAGGATTGGTTAGGGAACAGGACTGTGGTCTAACAGCAGAGGACTGACCGCACCCTGCAACGCGAAAGGATAGGACTGAGCTGGACCTATAGCTCCACCGCCGGTGCTCAACAGCGCCAACGAAAGGACACGGACTAGAGCCTACCAGTGATGGCTCACTACTAAAAAGACACTGTGACGAAGAGATCTTATTGGACTGAATTCCTCCCTCAACTACTTGGTCAAAATGTTCATTGGTCACATTCGTTTTTGAAAGTCAGAAGCATTTATGCTATGTAGTACGTTTACAAATGCAATTTCCTATGTACTGCATTTTGCCAATCGCACCAACTGTTCATGATTTTTATGCAATATGTTAGTATTGACAAATGCTATTTCATCAACCACATGTTTATATGTACGCCCCTTAACTAGGAAGGATAGGAAAATGAACTTCTTTGTTTATATGTACCCCCATCAACTACAAAAATGAACTCTGTTATGTAAAAAGGGGCGACTGTGGAAAATAGACAAATTGATGTACATAAGCAGCGTTCATTTCCCTTTTTCCCACTCCTCTCCCTGTATGCACCATGAATACCATAAAATATTGACCGTATCACTCCCCCAGTAAAAGCCCGTGCCCATATGTACATAACAGCCATTTTAGGCACCTTGGCCTCTTGCCCACTCATTAGAATCACTGGCTTCCCTCCTGCGCGCATTTGAGCACCCCCCTCCCACTCTCACATGCATAGACCATGAAACCCAGCACTCTGCGCGACCCTGCTATAAAAGGCAACCCTCCTGCTTGACCCAGGCAACCCCCCCCCCCATTTCCCTCTTGAAGAGGCATCCTTCGCCTCAGCTGACATAGCCCCCCCAGCTGTATCTGACTGCCCCTGTTCTCTCATGTACGGGTCATAAGACCTCTCTCTCTCTGTGCGACTCTGACCCTGCGCGCACCCTGACCCCCTCCTTCTCCCTCACATGGACAAGTCATAAACCTTCTTCTTCTGCAAGACCCTGTCCTTGAGAGTCACGGCCGCGCCTGACCAACACCTCCTTCCCTTCCATGAATGCCCCTCTGTTGACAAGCCTTCCCTCCGCGCTCGATTGTCCACGCGGCATGAATACCACTCCTTTGATGACCCTTTCCCCCGAGTCCGGCTGACCACACATGTCCGAGGCCGTCGCCTGAGCCAGGAGATACCATTTACTGCCCTTATTGTATGAAGTCGCTCCTCTTCAAAGGATCCTCTATTTGTCTTAGCCACCCCACCCCCTGGGCTATGATCAGGCGTACACATCCTACGAAACACTCAGCTGCGTGATTGCCCTCCCCTCTTATCAGCAGGTCAAGGGTCCCCATTGTGAATATATGTGGGGTAGGATCACCACGAGGATTATAGGGATGTCTTTCTCTTGCGTCATACAGTCCTGATTGTGTTATCGAGTGTTCTGTAGGGTATAAAAGCAAGAGTCTCAGCTCACTTGTTAGAGCACCTCGAGACGATACCTTGTTGTCTGATCTGATGTGTTCTGCTCCGTCGGAATAAACTTCTGTTTCCTGCCTTCTGGTCTCCGGCGCCTGCCTCATTGCTTGCTAATTTGAATGGTACAAGGGCGGTTAGCGCCGGGCAAATCTTGAGAAAGGTCCTAGCCCTACCTTTTTCTACATCCTGCTGATCAGGACCCCCATCTATCTGCTTTCTCCCTAAACTGGTATGTCATGTACTTTGGTACACTTCAGATTGGATACTAGGGTACCCTTGTCAGCCCCTAGTTTATGGTCAGGGCCGGACTGGCCATAGCGGGCACCGGGCAATCCCCCGGTGTGCTGCACGGGTGGGGGGCGGTTTTGGGCCCCTGGAGGCCGTTTTTGTTACAGGGCCATTTTTGCAGAATAGCTGCAAAATCGGCCCTGTACCAAAATCGGCTGAAAACCGGTCCCGGCAAAGAGCTCGGCGGCACCTCCAACCCCCCCCGAGTGGGGAGGGGGAGCAGTCCGAGCACTTTGCCGGGGCCAGTTGTGGTTCCCAGTCCGGCCCTGTTTATGGTACCCATGTACCAAGGGCATAGGTACCCCAGAGACCTCCCATGGGCTGAAGCATGTATTATGCCACCCATGAGAGGCCATGCAAAATGGAATCTACAAGTCTGCCATTGCAACATCCTTCATGGGACTGCTCGCATCCATCTCCTGGTCATCCTCAACTTCTCCTGGTCTCTGTGGCTGCCGAATCAAGAGCCCCCTTAACGCACCTGAAGCACCCGACATTGGTGGGCATTCGTGTACCGAGCCCCTGGTCATTCCTGAGTGACCCAGACTCTGTCCCCTCTGCTTTCAGGTACTCTACATCAAGAGTCCACTATCGGATTCCGACTGAACTTTTTCTTCTTCCCAGCAGTGGCTCTTCTTCGAAGTCCTCCATAGAGATCGATGGCAGTTTCTGTGCCACTTCAGACCTATGCACCCGGCTTCCAGGGAGTGGCTCTCCAACATCCTAAGTTCCACAAGGTTTCTTCAAAGTCCACTTAGAAGGGTTCTTAAACTTTAGAACGGCAACTGCAACACGTCCATAGAATTGTACAGCGCATGCGGTCCTATTCCCACATTGCACCCATCCTCCGTGGGGTCCCTACTTACTCACCTTGGCTGGTTCCTTGGGGTCCCAGCGGCTCTACATACTCTAGACACTGTCTTGACTCGGGTCGTGGTTCTTAAACCTCTATTTTAGTATATGGTTTGGTCTCTTCCCGGAGCGCAGTGTGTATTTGTGCTATTTACTATTGTTTCTGTCCTACAGTATTGTGTGCTTTGTGAGTATCTTTGTATAGAAGATACTGTGTTGTTGTTAGAGCGTGTTATTGTAATAAATACATGTTTTTATAACTACTGTGTGGTTTTCCTTTCATCTAACGAATACTATAAGGTTGCATTCTGATAAAACAAGCTGCTTAACATTCCTTCACGACTAAGCTTGAAGGCTGCTCTCCACAGCTACCACTTGGATAGCTTTCTAAGGATATCTTTGCCCTCTTAAATCACCGTAAGTGTTGTTTGGACTGTTACAGGGTGCTTACTTTAATCAGTGGACAGCTCATGCCAGGCCAACTTCTCACAGACATAATTCAGTTATTCTGGGTCAGTGATCACATAATCACTTTCAGATTTCACAGCATGAAAGGAGGGCATACATCTGACAATATCCCACACAATAGGCAACAATAAATTAGATCTACATTGCCAGCTGGAGCCATATTGCCTACCTCACAAAAGGAACCCTGCATCAAATAAACAAATAAGCAGACGCATGTCCGTGCAACAGTTTTTGACCACTGGATCATTTCAAGCCAGTGTTGCTTGCATCTGGTGGAATGTCACGAACACATCAGTGACATGCGACAAGCACTTTGGCCTACAATGAGGAGACATATCAACAGCTACATCCAGTTCATACACATTGAGGAATTAGCCAATGCAAGGGCAGGATAGCATGAACTGGGCACAACACAACATTGCATTGAATCATATGATGAATATATCAAGGACAACGTGCTATAACTTTAAGTCTCCTAGGGCAGGGCAATAACAATTTGTACTCAAATTGAACCATATGATGGCACACGTATTGCATTACGACCAACACACCACAAGGAACAAGACCAGTGGAAGCCAGCTAACTTCCATCCTATCGCTATGCAAACTGTCTTGATACCGGCTTTGTATACAGAAACTCTGAGACAAACATTCCCAGGAAGGACCAATCCAGGTCCACTTTGTAAGTCTGAACAGCATCATATACCTGCTAATGTCACAACTCTGAAGTGCCCAAATGAAGATGGTATGGTGAAGGTGCCTAAAACAACAGACCAACAGAGAGAGATAAGTTAAGAAAATATTCTAGAGAACACAGTCCAAAGCAACATTTACAGCTGAGCAAAGCTACACTTACAATACAAACACCTTTCCCCAAATATTTCCAGACCCATATATTGCTAGTATGTAGAATTAACACCCTCCTCGCAACATCACTGCAAGTGTTGCAAGAAAAGTCCGTCATCACATCTCACACCATATTTACACTCAGGAGAAGTAGTTCTGGATGAGATCCTGATGCAAGTCACCTCCTTCCTCTTCAACACTGTCATAATCCTTATTTGACATTTCAGGGTACACACCAGTGGGTCTTCATGGTGTGCATCCTCTGTGACGTAAGGTATGTTCCATCGCAGGGCAATGTTGTGGAGTATGCAGCAGACATGGTGATCTTACACACCTTCCTTGGTGAATAGAGGAGGGCTCCCCGAGTCCAGTCTGAATCTGGCTTTCATTCGCCCAAAAGCCCATTCCACTGGCTGCCATGTTCTTCCATGGGCCTCATTGAAGCAGACTTCACCAGGCACTGTAGGATTCCTCAGAGGTATCCCTAATGATGGCTGATTGGTGTATGCTGAGTCTCCTATATGGAAGATAGCTAGAAAGGCAACATTTAGTTCCACTCTTTCAGATAATACTACCTGACCTTTCCTACACAAAGTTAGAACATATCACACTTACCGACAAGCTAAGCTCTCTCTGGTAGTAATTGTGACATCAGCTAGGGTATGGTGCTGTTCCACAGTACTATGGAATCATGTGCAGATCCTGGGTACTAGGCACAGACCTTTGAGATGTACAAATCCGGTAAGCAGACAACTTGCACGTTAATAGAATAGAAGTGCTTCCTGTTCTGTCAGACTTGCTCCATGTCGTGTGGTGGTACTAAGACAATATGGGTGCCATCAATAGATCCAATTACATTTGGGATGTGAGCAAATCCATAGAACTCTACCTTCACAGTGGCTAAATTCTCACGTCTGGTCAACTGGATGTGGCTGCCCACCTGTCTCAAAAGGGGAAACATTCAGAAATACGTGGCCAGAGCCATGAGTTCCAGAATTCTACAAGCGTAACCACGCTTGCCTGAACAATGCATTTGCCTAAACCACATATATGCGTGGTTAAGGCAAATGGGCTCTAGTGTTCGAGATGGATGGGGACTTGGAACAGGAGCGTCAGAATGGGAAGCGGACTCAGACAGGTAAGTGGGGCTGGGGCTGGATCTGGGGGTCGCTTTCAGAGGAGGAGGGGGTAGGGGTAGCTTTAAGGGCTGAGTTTGTGGGAATAGTTAAGGAATGGCCATCTTTAGGGCTCAGGGTGGGGGGCAGGTAGGGGAATTGTAAATTGGGGCTTGGGGGATCTGTGGCAAGCTTTTAGGTTCTGGTCTGGAGGTAGCTTTTGGGGGGTTGGTGACAAGTTTTTAGGGCTCGGGGAGGGGGTTTGGGTAATTTTAAGAAGGGGGACGTTTTTAGGGCTCAGGGCAGAAGGAGGGGGTTGGGGTAGCTTTAAGGGCTGGGTTTTGGGGCGTAGTTAAGGAATACGTTGTTTTAGGTGTCGTGGGGGCAGATAGGGGTTTGTAAATTAGGGCTTAGGGCGGGAGCATGTGGGAGGTTTGTAATTTAGGGCTTATCGGGGATGCAAGTAGGGTGCCTGTAATTTAGGGGTAAGGGCCGGCGGGCAGGTAGGGGATTTGCAATTTAGGGTTTAGGGCGTGGGGCAGGTGAGGGGTTTGAAATGTAGGGCTTAGGGTAGGGGTAGGTGGGTCAGAGTAGTGGCGAACTTTCTATTCCTATAGGCTACAATGCACCTCTGAGTATCTGAGTGTAAGCATTATGTTGCTTGCATACCTAGTGTGGTCCTACATTTGGCACACATGTAAAGGATTATGGGGCTCTGGACTTTGTGGAAAGAAGGCCACCATTGGAATTTGTGATGAGGGTATTTTCTACTTGTGTTACATGCATGTCTCTATGCAGGGTTATACTGTGGGGAAAGGTCCATCCCTTCACTCCAGAAGAGCTGGATACATTGGTGGATGATGTTTCCCCCTGTATTCTCGGCTCTATGGCTCACCAGAGAAAAAGGTAAGTTTCTCAAATACATATTTAACTCCATTTGACTGCTTCCTTTCTATTGCCATAGGCTGAAATGTACCTCTGAGTATCAGAGTGTTAGCATTATGTTGCTTGCATACATTGGGTGGCCCCTACATATTGCACACATGTAATGGATTATGGGGCCCTGAACTTTGTGGAAAGAAGTCCACCTTTGGAATTTGTGATGAGGGTGATCTCTACTTGTATTACGTGCATATCTCTAGACAGGGATCAAGTTTATAGTAGCTACAATGAGTTCTCAAATGACATCATGGTATTTGTGCTTGGTTATGTATAGGCTTAACACAATGAGCCATGTCTATATACTGTTAGAAGCATTTGAGGATGATGTTAGCCAAGTGTTCTGCCCCACTGATCACTCAGCCCATTTCAGAGGTTTTAAAACAGTTGTCTGGGAGGTAACTATGCCTTGCAGACTCCTTCACAGTGCCAAATGCCATATAATCATTAGGACATGCTGTGAGGCTTCGGCTCTTTGTTTCGCATCCACTGACATCCAAGTGCTTGCAAGGCCGGGAAAGTTTGTGAGACTCTTGGACAATCTTCTGTCACCTTCTTCGGCCCCCGCTCTCCCAAGTCCTCCCCCTCAAAAACTCATCACAGACTTTTTTTCCCCCGTGGTTTAGCACTTTTCATTTTTATTATCTTTAATTTTGGTTTTGCGTAGCAAAATGTTTATATCGGCAACTACAAGACTGTTTTTCTTAGAAGCACAACGGTCACTAAGCTCAGTGAGCAGTTTCTCAGCTTTGTGTTTCGGTTTTCTTCCTTTAATCCTACACATGACAAATGTGTTATTGCTGATTTTTTATATATGTGCTAATGCTGTTTTTATAGCAATGGTTTTAAGTAACTGTGCTAAACTAATAAAACAAAAAACATATAATCACATAATGAATGGCCCAACGTTTGACTTTTCAGTCTTGAATTGGCTGAAACGTGAGGTTTATGTGGGATAAGTAGCCTCAGCTGGCAGAGAGCAAGGCCTGGCATTGATGTTGGCAGTCTTGGTCATGGCCCAGCCTGGGCCAGAGTTACTGTGGGAGGAGAACTAATGCACAGAGAATTGTCCCTGTAGACCTGCCGATCCATGAATGTTCACAGAAAGGAGTTACATGTACCACTAATTGCCCTGATAGCTGTTATATGGATAATATGAAGCATGGTGACTGAGATTACCCCGTAACCTGATACTTCTTTCCATTTGACCCACAGCGTCAATGTGGGACTATCACTAATGACTGTCCTATTACTCACAACAGTCTGTTGACACCTTTCTAATAGTTTGGCTTCCACTGTACAGGCCTATTGCACATCTGAGACAAGAACAGTGTAGGTAGTGGGTTATATTTCAAGAGATAATCTACTTGACTCCAATGTTCCCTATCACAAAACACGTACAATGGTATGTTGGTTGTCATCCCTGTTACAGTGCCTCATATGGCAAAATGGGTGTCCTGTGTACAAACAACACAAACTTATGTTGACTTACTAGGATACTCAAATAAGTAGTCTACATGCCTATACAGCCACCAGAGAGGTAGATCTCAAAGTCACACATGCAAGACTTACCTTATGACCTTAGTCTTAGGATGTTGTGTATACTATGGTACTTGCCTCTATGGACCATATGGATAATTGCAATGGGCCTGGCAGGAAAGGTGTCTTGACAGTCATGCACTGATCGTTTACCCTTCAGAAGGTCAAAATGGTGTTTTGTGCATCATGGTACCTCACATCACATTCCATGTAAGATGGGTCTGGCCTACATGATGTTAGTAGGCTGGCACAGGCCGAGTAGGTAACGACCAGGTTTGAGGTCAGTCATGACCTCAAAAGTGCGTATCCATGCTTTAGTTGTACATATCGTGTGACATGTACACATGTAATATGTTGACTCTTGATGAAGGCTTGTGCTATATGCCAACGTAATGTGTATCAAGTCAACAGGTATCCTCAAACTTCCAGTCACAATTTGTATCTACATCTATTGAATACATACAGGTCAACGCCCATCAGATAAGGGGTATTTGGAGAGCTATCACCCATAAGGTGAGGACCCTGAGGTCTATAACTGGCATAGTGCCCACTGCTGGAAGCTGTGGAAGGACCTGCAGCGCTGGACCTGGGAAATTGTGGAGTTCCAGCTAGGGAAGTCCTCCCAACATGGAAAGGGCACATGCCGGACCCTGATCCCCATGATGGCCCATATAATCGTGGTGGGCTACCAAGACCTTGATGGGCAGTTAAGGGCCCAACAGTAGCGACGAAGGGGTGAGTTCAGGCCAGAGTCATACTTGTAATATTTCCAGTTTTGAGTGTTACAGACAGACATATCACCAACCATATTGGTGGTGGACCATGTGCCACATACAAGATGAGACATTGTTGGTGTAAGTGTGGTAGTAGGTGCATGCTGCTGTGCTGTGCTTATTGTCAGTTATTCTGACCTGGAAGACAGCAGAGTCCTGTCCACATCCAACTCTCTCCTTTTGAGAAAACTCTTGGCTGAGTGAAGTGAGTAATCATCTCAGTTTAGTGATGTACCCTCACGGCTGCCTCTCATGGGATGGTGTCTCTATTGCATGTGACATGACATAGAGTTCACAGTACATGTAGTGACTGTACAATAGTTCTCATTGGTAATTACCGGTCATACAGTGAAATGAGAGTGCAAACATCACTGGTGCCATCAGCATTAGTGCCTACATGTTGGCCAGTGTGCATTTGCCAATTGATGGTTTATTTGCAATATTGTTTCAATACACTCATCGACTGACTGGTGCCATGCATGAAGGAGTGAGATGTAGAAATGCTGGGATCCTATGTGAGTTTCTACACTGATCCTGCCTTCAATCAGAGCATGCAATGCCAAAGAGTGGTGTGATGTGCCTGCCCATTGGGATCCCACATCTTCTTGTCATAGGTGTTCAAAGACACCCAAAACCTTCAAAGGTGTATTGGCTTGTGGATATGCAATCTATGACTGGTGTCATCACCTATACCAAGCAGGACTGGGATGTTCACATGGCTATATGGAGTGTTGTGCTGTGTGAATTCAGAGTACCTATCTCCCATATGTGTGAACCTCAATGTTTTCAGGGAACTGTATCTATTAAATGTGAAACCTTGTTAAACTACATGTGTCCAGCTTTCTTTTTACTTTTCAGGTAGTGTACATATGACGTAATTTGGAGTACAAAGTGTCATCAGTGTGCAATGAGCATTTTCATGTGACATGATGTCTGCCACAATAGAGATTGAAGCTACATTGGTGTTTTGATTGACCTTCATGACATCATGATGTGTTATGAGTAATAGTTAGATTTGTTTGATTTTGGACGTTGTGTGAGCATTGTGTAAATTTCACACTTGGATCCGTCCTATTTGGTTACATCTCTTTACAATGGTATACAACAAATGCCAACGTATGCAAGATGATCAACTATCCTATTATGAACATATGGATTGAGTGTAAATTTGAGGCTATGGAGTCAACCATGAAGGTTGTGTGATATGTGTACTTCTTCAATGTTTTCTGTGGATTTGTGATGGTCAGGTGTGGAAAGGCAGTATCAATAAATCCAGGTTACATGTCCGTTCAGATGCATCCAGGGCAAGTGGAGGGGAAGGGACGAACATCGGGGGGGACATGCTCGTCATGGCAGTTCCTTATTGGAGGGACCTGTAGTGAGGTCATAGAATTAACTGCAGACATTGCTAAGTTAGCATCAGTTAGTATATGTTTGGCTACAATTTTGCCGCTTTTGCACACGTTACTATATGGCTTTATTCTCGTGGATAGACTGCTGGTGCATTTTTGCATGAGAACTGTCTGCCTTTCACAATTTAGCTGTACACTGTGCTCCTCGTCTGCACAGCATGTTCAAGTTCGAAACAAATGTATGCTGTTGATTCACTTTAGTCAGTCCTACGCCCATAGACACAATATAGAACACAGCTGCACTACTGAAAGTCGAATGCTTTTAATATGGCATTGCATGCATGAAAAGGCACTTGGAGAAAATCATTCCAATGAAGAAGAGCTGTGCTTGTCCTGGGATGTTATTCCTTGCATCTAAACTTGGAGGTATGGGGTCCCCCTGACAAAGCTCAGAGGTCTTCTATAATTATAATAAACAAACTCATAGCACGGGGAGGGTGGTAAGGCGTTGTAGTCCTGTATCCACTGTCATTATAATATGGTTTCCCCTTTTGTGCTATATGAAATTGAAACCATGCTGATTATATTGTTCTTATGCATTTTGCTTCTAGTATTGGCCAGTGTACTGCATTATATAGCATGTTAGTTAAAATAAACATTTTAAACTATACTGTGCCTCTATTTACTCACGTTGTGGACAAGCATGAGTGTTTGAACAAAAGTGTGTTCTTCCCGCGATTCCTGAGAGGGTCGGAGTGACATGTTCTAGGATGTCTAATGATTGGTAGCTTTGCTGTAGTGCGGAGAATGAATGAGACACTATAGCTAGTTGGATTGGGGTTCTGGCCACCGAGGTGGGTTTTCTGGTACACCACTACACACCGAGGTCCTGGATTCCTGCGCATAGTTCTGTGTATGTGCAGAACCCCTGCAACATGGCGCACCTAACATTTGGTCTGGTCCTTATTGACGAGGCACTCGTGTAGTACTGGTGCTTGTCCACATGACCCTTACTTCTATTTTCCAGTAAAGAGTAGTGACTTCATAACCTACCTATATTGATGTTTTGATATGTTTTTTCAAACTTGATATAATTAAAATGTTTTCTTTTGAAATTCTACCCTATATTGCACTACCACGTATTAAGGTGTTCTTCTTTCTTAGTCCTTATGGCTGATGTCGATATTGCGGCACATAGCCACACACCTCTCCGTCTTCATTTGCACGCAAATGGAGTGCTGGACGCGGGTGTCGAACTTATTTTTGTGGTTGGCGCTGATCCAGCTTTCCACTTTGAGGTGTTTTATTCTTGGGTTACCTTTCCAGCAGTGAATGGAGATGATAACTTGTTCCATGTATACACTTCCACTGCAACACCTAATGTATATCGACCTTATAGAACTCTTGAAGTTCTGATTTCGGCATGGCAGCACCGTATTTGATTTAATGGTGCCCTACTCCACACAGTGACTCTGGGCTGTTTAAGCCCTTTATCAATTCCAGGGCGCACTTGGCCAGTTTTGGCCGGGTACACACCACATCCACGTTATTTAGCAGTAACAGTAGAAGAACTGAGTGTCTTGCGCTCCTCCTTAATTGAGGTGCACAGGGCTCTCGTACAATACTCCTCACGCAATCTCCAGGTGGGAGCACCTGGGGTTGCTGCGCAATCAGCTGGACCTTGCGGACTGACTATTAGTCCTGGTATGGTTAATTTGGTTATGGGCTAGCGTCCACAGAATAAGGATGATTTACCTTACTGGCTTGCAGGGAAATATGACCAGCTGGAAGCGGTATTTCAGAATACCAACCCTGTGGAAAAACACAGGATTTTAAATATTAGTTTGCAGAAAGACTTAATACTGAAAGTAACAAATAGTGAAAATTGGGGTAAAGTGTTCACGGCGGTGTATGCAAAAATGTTTTGGCACACCTTCTATGACAGTGCTCCCCTCCGTGATTAGGTGTGTTCAAGATGAGGATGAACCGGAAGCGGCTGTGGAGTTGGGGATGAGGTTGGTTGGAGTGTTTGACGTAGTGGCTGATCTGACCCTTGCTAATGTCAAGGGAGATATAGTTAACTTTCAAGTGTCTAATGCCTTGCGCCTTGTCCCGGAAGATGAGAAACCCCGCAAATTACCACAAATCATTGCAGATGCCTATATGACTATTGGACGCAATAGCTTGGGTGTTAAACCTTTTGCCAGAATAACAGCACAACAGCAAACACAGACAGCGCAGTCTGCAAAAGACGATCGTCCAATATTTCCTAAGAAGAATTGGAAAAATAAAAAGCAGAGGAAGCAACAACAGGAACAAGGGTCGCGTGCAGAGTCTCCTATACCCGAGTCTTCTGAGTGCATTTAGGATTTGTGCGACTGTGCGAGAATTAGGTCTCCTGACATATTTCAGGTTCCTGATCAGCGTTCTCCTCGTTCTTCATAGGACACATCAGGTTGATAGGCTGGTGGCAGGGAACCTCCAGGAGCACGGAAGAGGTAGAGGTACCCCACAAGGATGTGAGCAACCTCGTCAGACTGACGGAAAAGGGAAACAGGACGATTTTCCTCGTCAGCGCCCACAGTTTCAAAAAAGAAAGTTGCAGCTTTAGCAGCGAGATATGCCACAGACGGTGAGGACACAGCTCCGGAACCTAACATGGGCAGTAACGTAGCTATACAGTGCAGTAGAGGTTACCATAGTGCGGCATGCACTGCGTCCATTTCTGGAGGCGACAGCAACTGAAACGTTCATCACAGTTTAAATGGAAGACACCCGAGTGGCTCCCCCAGACAGATTATATGACATAGTCCTTAGGATTGAAGGTGACATACAGCGGGCAATTAAAGGGATTTTTTGGGAAAATCTGACCTCTTCTTCTGACATTTTGTTGGCAGAGGCAGATTGGCCACCGCCTTTTGTTCTTGCCGCTCCAAGGGGGAGGAAGTAATACTCCAGAGTTTTTCACATAACGTCTCCAAGAAGCATGCGAAGGCTTTTGCAGAAAAGTGGGCTTTGGTGCTTGCACCAGCACTGTACCAGACTCAGGTGGGCTGGGATAAAGATTATCCCCTCCATGAGATACCATTACGGTCTATGCCACAGCCACAACCCCAGTATCTCCTCCAGCTGGAAGAAAAAGCTCCCATTTCTGAGATTCTAGATCAATTAGAGTATCAAGGAGTTATTGAGATATGTGTGTAACCGATGAATAACCCTCTGTTTATCGTAACCAAGCCCGATAGGTCGTACCGCTTAGTTTTGGACTACCGACATTTGAATTCTCATTGTCGCACCTGTGCGGTTCAGAATACCCATAGTTCTGCTCTAGTGGACAGTATTGTTCGTAAAAGATATAAAACTACCCTTGATATTTCCAACAGCTTTTTCAATTCAATTATAAAGAACTTTATTCGGTTACTGTACAAAGTAAACCATAAAAGGGCAGTTCATATGTCACACAATTAAAATTACCAGGACAGTGTAAAAAGGAAGGGCCACAATGATATCAGATACTTTTGTCAAAAGGTAAAAATTTATCGGTATCATATCACAATTGATTTACGAAATTAATATATATATTTTTAAAGCAATACAGAGGCAAAAATAAATTAATTGTCCAGAAATTGTAGTGCCAGGAATGCAAGGCGACATTGTCTCAACCCCGTTTTTCTTAACACTGGAACAATACATCTTTTCCTGGGGATAAAGTAAAATTTACAAAAAACAATATGTGATAGATGACTATGCAGAGACGCCGTCACACGTGCACGTACGTAGTGTTCTGGAACAATCATTTAATTTGGGGTAACTCAGGGACCTGTGTAAAATATTCATTCTAAAGCATGTTAGCAAAAATCTCTCATAGTCTCCAGCGATTAATAGAATATAAGGTTGCATAGCCACAGAGACCAGGGTAAGATGGTGAGTTTGGACCTTTATTTTTTTTTTCATTTCAGTAATAGTACTGATTTCGTTCAGAAATCGCATAGTTACTTTTAAGATCCTTTATAGAAACATTACACATTGTCTGGGGGGTCATTATAATATTCTTGATAACCTAATTGAAATAAGAATGTTTTAACATACTCTAGCCATCTTATATGTTTAACCCCATCAAGCCCAAGGGCATCCTTCAATATGTGATGGTTAAAAGCAGACTCCTCCGTGGTCCATACCCTGTGCCACAGGAGGATGGGCTGAGTAGTCAAAATATCTTTATTCGGCTCTTTAAAAGCCATACAAAGAAACGAACAGTAAAATACATATCATACAGAATTTATCAAAATGCACATGATACAGCAGTCTAA
Source organism: Lissotriton vulgaris (assembly GCF_964263255.1). NCBI lineage: Eukaryota > Metazoa > Chordata > Amphibia > Caudata > Salamandridae > Lissotriton > Lissotriton vulgaris. Next base: position 647,879,878 of record NC_141698.1, on the reverse strand, counting down.
TACAATTTTTTAAGATCTTATAAAAAACAATTTAAGAAAACGATGTAATTAACGTTAATAATTAATCTTGGCAGGGGGCTTTCGCCCTGGAGGCGGCTACCAAGAATTTAGCAATGCAGTAAGTAATATGGGGGTTAGGTAATAATTGTAAATAGAGCAAAGCCGGTCTCACCTGTGTGAAGCCGGCCTCCTTGAGAATTGGCAACAAGAATTTTTTCCTAGGCTCTAAATACAAACCACAAAACATAACAAAATGCATTGTGTCCTGCACTGAGAACTGATCACAGCAGCAGGGCGGGGCTAATTCTGGTTTCTGCCACTTATTAAAAGAACCTAGATAGAAATGCAACAAATTAAATCTAAATTTAGTTAAAAGAAACCTGTGGAAAGGATGCATAACATAACCAAGATAGGGTGCAAGTGAAGGTGAAGTAAGCAGCAGGCAATGATCCCTCACTGCCGGCTTAGCTAGTTCACTCTCTTTGCGGTGCATCTCCTTCCTTCCCATAAAGGACTTTCTTACTAAGTCAAGGTCTTGAATCCTGATGGACTCCGGAGAAGAAAAGAGCTCCGGGCGACCTAGATCGGAGAAAGCTTTTGCTAGGTAGGCCAACCAGGGAATTTTGTTGGATTTATCTAGGGCCAAAACATCGGTCAGAATCTTATGATTTAATGGGAGTTCTTCATTCATCCATAATTTTAGCCAGATAATCAAAGGGGCCAGGCTCAACTTATCTGAGAGGAATTGAAGACCAACTTCTTTGTGTACGGAGTACGTTGGAGTGGACTGAGGTACAGAGAGCAGAGCTCTAATGAATCCATTCTCCGCTCTCTGTATTGGCTCCACATTTGCGTAACCCCACAGAGCTGAGCCATATAATGCAATGGCCACAGATTTACTATTATAAATTTTTAGGATGGCTTCCATAGGCCTGGCTCCTAGCCTACCAGCAAAGCTCAAGATTGCTGAGGCTGATCGTGTAACGGCCAGTCTCTTAGCTCTAACCTGTGGGCCCCATGTCCCTTTCTGGTCGAACAAGATACCTAAATAGGGAAAAGTGGATACCCTAGTGACCAAATCCCCCCTACAAGTGAATGTTTTTGTTCTCTTCCTGCGACACTCGGTGCCCACCACCATAGTGTGTGACTTGGCTACGTTTATTCTGAGATCTAGATGGTCCATAAACGTGCCAAAGGCGTTCAATAGGCGCTGGAGGCCAACTCCCGTACGGGCGATCAGCACGGCGTCATCCGCGTATAGGAGTGCCGGTATCTTAGTTGCTCCTACACGCGGGACGTCGGCTTCCTGCCCCTCGAGGTGCGCACCCAGGCCATTGATGTAGATGGTAAACAATAAGGGGGCCAAAATGCAGCCCTGCCGCACCCCCCTTATTGATCTAAAGAGAGCGGTGCGCCTACCCTCGTTGGACACGCGTACACTCGAGAAGAGTTCCTGGTGCAGGGAGGACATAAAGGTAACTAGTGCCTCATCTATGCCAATCTCCAACAAAATGGACCACAACTTGGTCCTATTGACCAAGTCGAAAGCGGAGGAGAGGTCCATGAATGCGAGATACAAAGACCCCTCCTTAGCTACAGTATATTTGGAGATGAGCAAGTGTAAATTAATGCATTGTTCAATAGTGCCCTTTTTTTCCCTAAATCCATATTGGATTTCGGATAATCCTCCACAACCCTCAACATTCTCCCTTAGCCTAGATAAGAGAACTCTGCCTAAGATTTTTACCGAAGAATCTAAGAGGGATATAGGCCTATAGCAGCCTGGGTCATCCCGCTGGCCTTTTTTAAAGATGGGAACAATGGTGGAGATGTTCCATGATGCGGGTACGAGATTATCATTCACTGCATTAAACACATTTGTCAAGACTTCAGCCCACAATTTTGGGGAATACATAAAGAAGTCAGCAGGCACACCGTCCGGACCGGGTGCCTTGTGCTTTGTAGTGGACATAATGGCTTTCTCCACCTCTTCTTGGTTAAAGATAATGGGGCAGGTGGCTGATCTTATCAACGGGGCGTCTAAGGTTGCATCGGCGGTGTCCCCATAGACATTTTTAAAGTGACATAGCCATTTATCGTCAGGAATAACGCAGTCCATGATATCATTATCATCATCTGAGAAGAAAGGTTGTTTAATAATCTCCCAGAATTTTTTGCTGTTCTTCAGGACTGCTGCCGAAAGGAGATCTTCCCAAGCTTCTTGTTTAATGGTATCCTTTCGTTTTTTTATTGCCAGTTTATAGATTTTCCTGAGTCTGGTAATCTCATCATTTGCCCTAGGAATACCTTTAAGAGCTACCAGTAATGATCTGTGGGCTTTAGAACATGCTGAATCAAACCAGCGCTTGTTTCCTGGGGTTATATTTTTAGTTTTTGCCAAGAGGTCCTGTGACACCTGCGCACATATGGCCTCAAATGCCTCTACGATTTCTTGGCCCTGCGCGCTAAGATTTTTACAGACCTCAACCTGACCCTTAATCTTTAAGAAGTTTTCTGCATAAAATTTTTCTGGGACCACCTTAGCCCATTTCATGCGTCTACCTTGACCAGTTGACTTTAATGGGTGGGTGGTTACTTTTAGTGGAGATGGTCCTATGTTGCCTCCCCAAGCCACTTCTAACTCTACAGGGTTATGGTCACTAAAGTGAGATTGTGTGGTACGATAACTATTAACCCGTGTAAGAATGCTTAGGGATACAAATATATAATCAATGGTAGTGCCATATGAAATACCAGTGAAAGTTGGCTGTCTAATGTCACCATCTGGTTCATAAAGGTCAAAACTAGCAAGAAAGTCCTCCAATTCCTCTCCCTCGGTGGAATGTTCAAAATGGGGTCCCTCGGGCCCGTCATCCCCATCAGGACTACTTCCCCTGCAATTTAAGTTGCACGGGTGAATATTAAAATCACCTAATAAAATATAATCTGTGTCAAGCGTTTTATTTTGACTGAGCGTGTTTAAAGTTTTATCCAAATCAGTAATATTGCGACCTCTATAATCACTGTTCCCCGAATTATAAAAATTTACAAAAATAGTCCTTCTGGTGTTTTTGATCACTCTTTCGACCACCAGGATGTTGGGGGAGTCCGTGTCGATCTGTCTGCAACTACCTTTTAAGTCTAAAGAAAACAGAAGTAAAAGGCCTCCCTTGGCCCTCCCCATGCGACTGTGTACGGCAGCTTTGGTAAAACTGATAAACCCATCCCACCACAGGTTGTCAGAAGTGTCCCACGTTTCCTGAAGGGCAATGATGTGGTGGCCTAAGACAAAGCTTGACCAAGATTTATCCTCACGTTTACCATTTAACCCCGCAATGTTCCAGCTCATTAGCCTGCAGGAATCCCTGGAATTCTCGGTTACTGGGCCCGGAACTGATGCCACTTCCAGTTGTTGAGCCGTGGCATCTAATCCCAGGTTTGTGGCCTCTGTATGTCAATCACAATCGTTTAGGCCAGACAGAACCCCGTATCTGTTTCCCATTCCCATTCCCCAGTCGAGGGGATTGGGTACCTGGCCCCAACCATTTGCTGTTGGATTCCACGTAGGCTGGGGGGTATTTGGTCGCATTGAGAAATGTTCATTCCCTTGCCTAAACAAAAATCCATTGCCCTGGCCTCTGTTGTCATAGCCTGGAGTATGTGGTCCCCACCTATTAATATTGGGCCAAAGTGGCCCTGGTGTTCTTACCGTTGGCCCATATGGGAAGTTGTGTTGCCCTAGCCCATGGCTACTCATGGGGCGAGAATAGTTGTTGTTAAATCTGGATCTAGTTTCCCCACCCCATTGAGCAATTCTATCATGTCTTCTAGGCCTGGGAATATTGGAGGAAGTCGCCATCTGGGTCTCAGTGTAAAAGAATTTCAGGGTAAGGGGGATTATAGATCCAGTTCTACGTTGCGGAGGAAGGATATTAGCTAGGATGTTAGGGAGTACTTCTGCGTTAGCAAAGTTTATTATAACACAGTCTCCATTGAATTTCTTGATTTTATTGCCAATCCATGATACCCTCCTTGCCCTGACAATTTCCCCCGCTAACTGGTCAGCCCCCTGGTCTGCCATACGCATGTTATTGGTAAGCCAATATAAGGCTTTGTCCTTAAGGCCTTGGGCAGATTCTTTTTGATCCTGAGATAATGTGGGGACATTCGCCAACACCAGGACTAAAGGAGAGGCTTCCAGAAAGAATTTTGGGGGGTCATCCCCTCGGGGCAATGGAGTTGGTGCCATAGATTGTGACGTGGGGGCCTCTCTAGTTACATCATCATGGTTGGGCGCAGATGGTGGCAGTTGGCCATCCAGGGTGGGCTGTTGTTGGATATCTGTAGTGCCTGAAACAACACCCTGATCTTCCTCCAAGTCACCTACAGGTTTACAAACTTCGTTGGCTAAATTCTCCAGATCGTTCGCCAACTTACTTTGAAACCGTCCCAACTTTTTTATTTCAGATGTTAATTTGTCAATCTTCCCGATGAGAGGCTTGATGATGGTTTTAATTTTAATGTCAATCATGTCAGAAATCCTGTTAAATAGGTCATCATCAATGATTTGCCTAAGCTCATCCACGTCTGCACGCTCCTCGTTTTTCCCTTTATGTCTAGGGGGTGAATTAATTTTTTTCTTTCCTAACTGTTTCCCCCCCCTTTTGGCTTGAGCTTTTCTACAGTTTCTCACAGGACGCGTAACCGGGGAAGAAGATGAGGGAATCTCCTCAACAGTATTTTGCTGCTGCTCAGAATCAGACACAACATTTGTTGACTGATCAGCTAACAAATCAGGGCTTCCGTCATCTACTTCCAAATTAATAAGGTTAGTTAAGTTAGCATCAGGTATGAGAGTTAAAGGGTCAGGCAATGGGGTGTCAGGGATTTGTGTGCTGGGATCTGGGCTCAGTGGGGGCAAAATTGGCGATTGACTCAAGCCCAAGGATTCCCTTCTGTCATTATTTATCTTTTTAACCACTTGTACTAGAAAAGAGTCAAGGGTTTTAAGTGGAGCTGGGGTGACAGAAGCCGATTTTTTAGACATAATTACAAGTAGGTAGGGATAGATTCAGAGGTCGCAAGCTACACAGGTAAAAGCTTTAGACAAACAAGAACAGGTTACAAATGTAGCAAAACTTTTTTAAAATAGTATCATGCAACAAGTACACTTTATAGATTTTATGAATAAACTCAGAACCTGGGAAATTAACGAGAAATACCAAGGCTCTGATATGTGGGAGTCTCAGAAATAACCTAAGGTCAATCCCAGACAATCTAAATAAGCCACCTATGAGGAGAAATCAGTTAACAGGAGAAAATGCCCAGAAAAAAGACCCGGTGTTCCGAGTGTCACTCCTACTAAATAGCGTTTGCTCCCCCCTACTAGACCTTATACCTGGGCGGTTCAGTGAAGGATCATAAGGGCCCCACTGACCCCCGTCTGGCAGCAAGGAGTAGAAAGGAGAACCGCTATGAGTAGAACTCCAGGCGACAATACTCGTGGACAGAGGATGTCGATAATCCGCAAGTGTTAATTTAGATATAACAGTACCTTGGCTATGACGTAATGTGGGATGTTAGGGAGTGGGCCCAGCCCGGCCTCCTTTGGCCCCTGACGGCCACAGACGGTCCCGCCCTTGTCCCGGGCTTCTCCCGGGCGCTTCCCGCGCGCTCCCGCGCAGCGGGGGTGGTGACTCCTTAATATAGCTGTCCAACTAGTTACCGGGAGGGCGGGGCCGGCAGGGAGAGCAGCCCAGCTGGAGTAAGGGCGCGCGGGGACTCCTGGTCCTCGGAGTCCTCCGCTATGCTCGCAGCCCTGCCGGTTAGACCACAGCAATGCCCCCTCACGGATCACAGAAGTGCTTCACGCCGCGAAGCGGGACCCGCGCAGCGGGTCCGGCGAGAAGTGGCGGCAACAGGAGGGTCACAGGCTTCCTCGCTGGAGTGGAAAAGTGCTTTGCACAGAGTCAGCGTCAGCAATGGAATCCACGGAGGTCCAGGTGGAGCAGTGTTTTAAACGATGACAAGGTGAAGGCGGGGCCGGCAGGGAGAGCAGCCCAGCTGGAGTAAGGGCACGCGGGGACTCCTGGTCCTCGGAGTCCTCCGCTATGCTCGCAGCCCTGCCGGTTAGACCACAGCAATGCCCCCTCACGGATCACATAAGTGCTTCACGCCGCGAAGCGGGACCCGCGCAGCGGGTCCGGCGAGAAGTGGCGGCAACAGGAGGGTCACAGGCTTCCTCGCTGGAGTGGAAAAGTGCTTTGCACAGAGTCAGCGTCAGCAATGGAATCCACGGAGGTCCAGGTGGAGCAGTGTTTTAAACGATGACAAGGTGAAGGCGGGGCCGGCAGGGAGAGCAGCCCAGCTGGAGTAAGGGCGCGCGGGGACTCCTGGTCCTCGGAGTCCTCCGCTATGCTCGCAGCCCTGCCGGTTAGACCACAGCAATGCCCCCTCACGGATCACAGAAGTGCTTCACGCCGCGAAGCGGGACCCGTGCAGCGGGTCCGGCGAGAAGTGGCGGCAACAGGAGGGTCACAGGCTTCCTCGCTGGAGTGGAAAAGTGCTTTGCACAGAGCTAGCGTCAGCAATGGAATCCACGGAGGTCCAGGTGGAGCAGTGTTTTAAACGATGACAAGGTGAAGGCGGGGCCGGCAGGGAGAGCAGCCCAGCTGGAGTAAGGGCGCGCGGGGACTCCTGGTCCTCGGAGTCCTCCGCTATGCTCGCAGCCCTGCCGGTTAGACCACAGCAATGCCCCCTCACGGATCACAGAAGTGCTTCACGCCGCGAAGCGGGACCCGCGCAGCGGGTCCGGCGAGAAGTGGCGGCAACAGGAGGGTCACAGGCTTCCTCGCTGGAGTGGAAAAGTGCTTTGCACAGAGTCAGCGTCAGCAATGGAATCCCATGTAATAGTACTGATTTCGTTCAGAAATCGCATAGTTACTTTTAAGATCCTTTATAGAAACATTACACATTGTCTGGGGGGTCATTATAATATTCTTGATAACCTAATTGAAATAAGAATGTTTTAACATACTCTAGCAATCTTATATGTTTAACCCCATCAAGCCCAAGGGCATCCTTCAATATGTGATGGTTAAAAGCAGACTCCTCCGTGGTCCATACCCTGTGCCACAGGAGGATGGGCTGAGTATTAATCTCATCATCCAAGCATAGCATACCAAACTCAGTGTGGCAGACAAAAGTTGACGTACTGTCCGGCACTGCCAGGAGGAACCTGAGAAACATGTTTTCTGCCATATGAAGTGTGTTTACATTGGCGAATACCAAGATTCCAGGTCCATAGGTAGCAATCGCTACACACTTCGCCCTATAAATGTGCAACAAATCCCCCGGTGAGCGTTTCCCTAATTTTCTACTGAAATTTAATAGTGCCTTCAATGATTTGCTAACTAAAAAGCCTTCTGAATTTGGCTGCCCAAGTCCAAGTTCCTGATTGGTCAAATAAATTCCTAAATAGGAAAATGTTTTAGTACACTCTATTGCCTTAGTATTAATAAATATAGTGTTATTCTTTTTTTTTTATCCATTCCCACAGTTCATTACAAATGTTTTTGAACAGTTAATTGTAATGTCCAAGTTGGACATAAAATTTGGAAAATAGTTGACTACCCTTTGGTGACCCAACGGCATGCGAACCATGAGGACCGCATCATCTGCATACAGGAGTGCAGGGATAGGGCGAGTTGCTGCTATTGGTAAATCCCTGCACTCCTTAACCATGGCGGTTTCTAGGTCGTTTATATACAGTGTAAATAAAAATGGGGCAAGGACACAGCCTTGCCTTACACCCCTCAGTACTTTGAAGTTCTTGGTGCAGTCCCCTTCTAGCCCAAAACACACCTTTGCCCTTGCTGCTGAATAAAGCTGCCTTAAAAAAAGAGATTAATGAAGTATCTACACCCAGCTCCTCTAAGATCGGCCATAGCTTTTCATGAACGACCCAATCAAATACTGCAGTTAAATCAACAAAAGTTAAAAACAACCTTCCCCTTTTCGCTTTGGTATATTTATCTAATAATATGTGTAGATTCAGACCCTGATCAATTTTGCCCAGGCCCTTACGAAAGCCATATTGTAAGTCGCTTATTATTGCTTACTCCTCTGCCAAGGTCTGCAATCTTTCTAGGATCACTCGTCCTACAATATTGACTGTAGAATCCAGTAATGCAATTGGGCGATAGTAAGCTGGATTCATCCTGTCTCCCTTTTTGAAAATCGGGATAATTATAGAATCGTACCAAGTTGATAAAAAACCCTTTGCGCAACATGCATTAAAAACGTGTGTTAATAGTGGTCCCCACAGTGATAGGTTACATTTAAAAATGTTGACTGTTATACCGTCAGCTCCTGGGGCCTTACCACCCAGGCTTACATTTATGGCAGCATTAACCTTACTCAAAGTAAAGTCCAATGATAATTTTTGAAAAGTGGGAGAGAGCTCGAGATCAACCCCATTCGACACATTTCCCTGGTCATCTGGCAGTTGATTATTATACAACTTTGAATAGTGTGATATCCACTCTGATTCAGTTATTGCAATTTCTATAGTTGCTTCATTATTCTCAGCCAGAAAAGGTGAATTAACCACATTCCAAAAACCAGTAGGATCTCGATTAAGCGAAGCCTCACGTAAAGCGCTCCAGGCTTCCTCTTTCAACATTTTCTTCCTTTCTTTTATTGCCCTCTTATAAATTCTTCTGGCTTCCCTAATGTAGACCTGGTCCTTTATTTGAGCATTAAGAGCAGTATAGGCCTTTGTGCATTGAGAGTCAAACCAGCCTTCACTTTTTATATCATTCCTTTTTGCCTTAACATGCAGCGTTTCTTTAATTTGGTTAGATGTGACTAAAAACCTCTCTATAATTACTTGGTGAGAAGACCTTTCATCAAGACAGGAAAAAAAACATGTTCTTACACTTCAATGCCATATTTGTAACAAATTCCTCAGGGTCCAGTTTCGCCCATCTCAATGCATACCCATTTTGCCTTCTCAAAGTGATGTTCTTCAGAAGCTGAGTGGAATTACCTCTCATGTTAAAGTCTTGTTTATGCGTCGTTACATCTATACTTAAAGAAAAATGATCACTTAAAGCGATGTCATGGATAGTAAAAACCTTAACACGTGTGGAATGTCTACTCGTTACCAGTATGTAATCTATGGTGGAAAAAATGCCTCGTCCATTAAACGTTGGACTAAAAGAACATGAATTGTTTGCGAAGCCCATATCATATGAGAACATGTCATTCAAAAGATCTCCATATGGTGAATGTGGAAAATGAGCAAGACTGATACCTTTTTCATATGTTATTCCACAGACACCCTTGTTGCTCCTTTTGCATATAGGAGAATTGAAATCTCCGCTCCATATAATGAAGACTTCATAACTGAGTGGGACTGTAGATTATTTAAATCACTATTTAGATTTCTCAATATCCCTTCAAACATTTCTGGTGTAGCATTATTATAAAAATGTACTACAACCATGCAGAATACCTGGTCAACATGTAGGCTTAAGATTTGGTAATACCGATTAGTGACAGTTGATTCAACTTTCCTCATATTTAAATGATTAGAAATGTAAGTACAAAGACCCCCTTTGGCTCTGCCGTAAGACGATGTTACTGCTGAGGTGTGAAAGGTTTTATAACCACACATGTGAACTGGGTCCTCTGCCCATGTTGCCTGCAGGCTAAAGAGCTCCTAATTGCTCACAAAGTCAACCCACACGTTATTAGTCATCTTGGATTTTAGACCAGCCACGTTCTAAAACAGAAACTGGCATTTGTCTTTCCTACTTATGCAGCTATTCCTTTCTGCCTGCAAAGTTGTACAACCAGGTTTGACATAGAGGTTTGAAATGGGGCTGCCGTAGAGTCTGTTGTCTGTGACTGGTTGTTGCTCCAGGCTTTCTCAAGGGTGCGGCAGTTCTTCTTGGAGTTTTGAGTTCGTCGGTAAACCAGGAGGCTTTTTTGCTGCCGGGTCTGCTGGGAGGGGACTTCAGTGGTGCGAGGTTGTCTGCGCAGTTGGTGATCCACTGTGTGAGGTTGATGGCTGCTTCGTTGGGGTCCGTTGTGCTGGTGGGAGGGTTCTGGCTGAGGCAGGTGGTGAGCTGGTCGGCGGTGATCTTGTTCCAGCTCCTGCGAGGAGCCTGTTGCGGGTGGTGGTGGGTCGTGGTTCTTCTGAAGCTGAAGTGGACGCAGCTGTGGTCCGTCCAATGAAGTCCGGTGGAGTGACTGAAGAAGATGTGCTTGCTGGAGGAGAAGACGGGGTCAAGCGTGTGGCCAGCGTAGTGGGTGGGGGTGTTCACCAGTTGCTTGAGTCCGAGGTTGTTGAGGTTGTCCAGCAGGGTGGTTGTGTTGGTGTCGTTGTTGTTCTCCAGGTGGAAGTTGAAGTCCCCTAGGAGGATGTAGGCGGCGTAGGGGAGGGCGTGCGGGCTGATGAAGTCTGCGATGTCTTCGCTGAATTGTGTGCGTGGTCCTGGGGGTCTGTAGATGAGGGTGCCTCTGAGGGTCGTCTTGGGGTCGGTGTGTATCTGGAAGTGGAGGTGTTCAGCGAGGGTGTCGTCGGTGTTGGTCGTGATGCGACCACCTACTGGCAGTCGCTAGTAGGTAGTTGTAGTTAGGACCGAGTGTGTGCCAGTGCACACTTGGAACACTTGGGGTTCCTCTTCATGGGACCCACCTGACCACATGCATAACACTTGCATGCACCCCCCTTTGCTGGCTTCACTGCAGAGTTCCATATTTTCCTATCACTTGGGGATGGGAATATTTACCCTGGGAACTAGATTGGGGCCCTTTTGAGAACTCCTTCTGTTTACCCTTGTCCCCCCCACTCTTCTGTTGGGGACCCTGCCCACCTTGGCGGAGTCTCCCACATACACCTTGTGGACCATGGTGCTGACCCAGCTGTCTGCCTCCACAGCTAGCTTCCTGGGGTCAGTAAGCCTCTGTCAATCAAGTGCTGGTGCAGCTCTGTAAAACTACTATTAGACAAGTGATCCCACACAATCAAATCATAAAGCTATTGATAGTGAGTTACCTGGCTGCCCTTCACCCAACCATCCAGTGCTCTAAAGAATGAAGCAACATATTCAACCCATGTCTGTGACTCGAGATCCTTGAAGGCCCTGAGCTTTCTCTTTATAATTCTGGGGTCAACCCATACCTCCAGATCAAGGCTTCCTATATAGGGGAATACCTCATCTTGTTCTCCTCAGGCAGAGCTAACAAAGTGTCCCTTCCCTCTGCAGTGAAGCGTCTCCCCAAACCTGCTGCCCAATCTCTCTCAGGGACCATGTGGGACAGCATTGCTACCTTATATGATTTAAACCATTGGCCAATGTCAGCCTCTCTAATCTTTTATCACTTCTTTGGGTATATGCACTTTCCCATTTCTGTGCATTGAAGACATGCTGCTACCATTTGAACTGGACTCTGCACTCTTAGCCTTTATGTCTAGTTCCTTCAACCCTCTCTCATGCTCTATCAGCATCTTCTTGTTCTCTATTTCTAGTTTCTGCCTTTCCAGATCCATCCTGAGATTTTCAAGTCCAGCTCATGCACTCTGCTCATTTCTCTGTCTTACAGCTCCTCTAGAGGCAACCTTTTGAAGAGACACTGCTACCTGCCCAGGAGGGCACCCTTCCTACAGGCAGGTCCTGGCCCAACAGCCCACACGGCTGCATATTTAAATCCTCAGCCTCCTCCACAGGCTCCCCTGAGTGTCCACTTGCATTCCTTGCTTCCAACCAGGCCTTCAGCACCCTTCGAAGCTCATCCTTCTGGTGAGGCCTCTCATTGGGACTTTTGCAGATTGATTTCAATTGTGGAACAATGTAGGAATCTAGCCTATCCTCCTCAAAATCAAGATCCAAAGATGCAATTGAAGCTGGCTAAGACATAATGAAATTCGAAGTTCAGCACCCAAAAATGCAAAAACAGCCAAATAAGTAGAATCAGTATGTGGTTAAGTAGTGGTCTGCACTAATCAGGAGTAGTGAACACCAATTACTAAAAATCAATTACACATGCAAGTGCTATTCTCACCGCTGGACACCAATGTAGAAATTGGGGTCTCTAGTTGGCAGAGATATGCACCTCGTCCAAGTAGGGACCATTCCTTGAAGTCAGGATGAGTGAAATACACACCTAAGTTAGCCTGACTGCTTGGTGTCAAGCTACCAGAGGATGAGAACAGGCAAACTTAGGTGTGTACTTTACCCGTCCTGACTAGAAGGAAGGGTCCCTACATGGACAATGTGCATAGCTCCGATAACTAGAGACCCCTATTTCTAACAGGTGGTTTGTGTACTGCAGGGTTGTCTGAATCTTGAGTGTTGTCTAGAAGATGGTACTAAAACATGAACTTCTAAACCTGGATTCCACAGGGCATAGCCTAATTGATGTAGGAGATATATGCAACAGGATCTTTCTTAACAAGCCAGCCTGAATGCAGCCTGAGTGCAGAAGAGATCTAGATGCACATTATGAATTGCCTCAAACTCAAACTATCCCGACTTCCACTATACTCTGCATTACACAGAAGTTGGATTTCAAGAACATCAGCATGTGGGCTCCAACCTTTACCTGATTGTACTCTAATATTCCATTATTGTCTTTGTATAAGATTTGTATGACTCCACAGCACTCTAAACTGCAAAATGTTGACACACAAGGCAGATTTATAGATCATTTTTGTATTGCAGCATAGCAAATAATGATGCTGCACTGTATGCACTAGAATGAGAGAGCATTGCGGAACCATATATTGCACTGCTGCTCTCTTTCCCACCGCTGGTACACAATCTAGTTTCCTAGTGCCACACACTCACCTTTGCTCCATAGAGCAAACATATATATGTGTGTGAGTGATATCTAGCATAGGTTTGTAATGGAAGAGTTCCCTTCCACTACAAATTACTCAAACATTATATGTGCTCTGTACAGTCCAGTCCATAGGCAATTTGTGAAAAGTGAGAAGAAATATAAACATTTCTCATTATTGCCACCTCCCTTAAGGAGGTGTTACTTTTGGACCAAAGATGTGTTTACCATTGTTACTGGATAAAGCTGTGTGTCAAAACCATGGGTAGTAGTTTGGAAGGTCCATGTTTGACCCATGGGATGCCCTCTTAATGTAAAGCAGTGCAAAGTAGCCCAAAGCACTACTTTGCATCACTTTCACCTACTTTCCAGTGCTAGTCATGATTTGTGTTGAATTGTATATAGTTTATCAAGACTTAGTACCAGTTTAGTCACTTTTTACGACTTTTCATCGGTGCTTAGCAACATCGTCCCTAGTAGATCCCTGCCACTTTTATATCTGGGTTTCATTCACACTGACACTCTATCAGAGCAGGCTAGATGGAAAGGATAGAGGACACTTAGCCCCACATGGTGGGAAAGTGATAAATCCTATTCTACTTACTTTACCAACCGTGTAAATGCCCATAGGAGAGTGTGGGTCAAGAAAGGGATACCCTAATTGGCATAAAGAAGTCCCAGGGTGTGATAAATGGGCCACTTACTAATTAAACACATTAGACTTAGGATGAAATAGAGATTCTGACTAAGGGCCTTTTCATGAGCTATGCCCCCCATCTTGCATCTTCTTGGACTCAAAAACTACAGCTATAGATTCTGCCCCAGAGACTCGATTTTCCTGATTCAAAATGAACCTGGAGTCCCTACCAAGCCATTTTGAGGATCTTGAGATTCAGTGGGCTCTCTCTGACAGCGCTTTTGTTACGTCAAATTTTGTGCCTTCACCTCCTCCAGTATTCAATTGTTCAGCTTGGTCAAGCTGACAAACGGCGTGTAGGAGAGTAGGGTCTGCAATCCTATGATCACCCAGATTTTTTGCTTTTGTTTCACTGGTTTACGACTTTCTCTGGCTGTGGGCCTGCTAATCAGACCCACAGCCTGGCTGTTCTCTTTCTAAATTACGATATGTACCCTAGGTGCATTTACCAATTGGTACTGGGCCACCTTATCAGACCCTGTAACTCAGGGCATAGGTGTACCCAGGGCCGCCAGGGGCTGCAGCATGTATTATGCCACCCCTGGCTGGCCTCCTAAATTTGACACAACTGGCTGCATGACAGCTGGGGCGAAGTCGTGTAATCACACTTTGCTTTAGATATAGTAGCCCTATATCTAACCATACAATGGACACCCGAGTTCCTATCAGTCACTCCTATGGCAGGCCTTGACAATCCTGAAGGCAGAGTGCATGGGCTCGTGTGAACTAGGCTCTGGCCCGAGCCGAGCCCGGTTGCAGCTTGCGGAACCAAGATCCAATGGCTGTTCCATGGTAACGCGTACCACATCGGTAACTTCGGTGTCGCGTTATCAAGACATGTCGGGTAAGGTGTCATACGAATCGGGATGCTGCCCTCTCACCAACTCTGGCGACGAGGTTAGCATTCCGCCCTTCTAGAGGGACACGACATGTACGTAACTGTGAACCCCGGTTAAAGGTAACCAAAGCCTCAGCTCCACAAAATGGATGCTGCCACCACAGACACGAGTCTGACCTCCTGCTGCTGGGAGTCCTTCCAGCGAGGAGCGCTTGGACAAAGGGTTTCCTGTCGAGGGCGGTGTTCGCACCGTCCCAGACAGGGTTTGTGTATTCTGGGTAGGTAGGGCTTTTGCGAGAAGGTGACTGCGGAGTGGCACCCCGGTGCTCACTACGCATCTGCCGGTCAGAACCAGTTCCAGGGGCGCCAGCCCTGGCCTGGGGAAAGTCCGGCAGGGGAGAGGGGTGTAACTACCCCCCTTCCTGGTCCCACCCTTAGGGCAGGACCTAGTCATGTACCCACCCCTTTCTTTAGAATAAAGGCCGGAGCGGGGACCCTTCCAAATTAGATCATCTTTGAATCAAGAACTACTTTCTACGAAAGGACACTCAAGACTCTTCTCAAGATTTCTCCCTTGTGACTAAGGAGTAGTCACCCTGCATCAGCGGGCACCATCTAAGAACTCTGCGGTTTGCTGCAAGTCCTTCCTCAAGGATCCGACGGCCCAGCTCGACGAGAACCGGCTTCCCTGGCACCTCTGACCTCTACCCACGTCATCAGCTCAGCTGTGATCTGTGGGTGCGACGAGACCTCGAGGGACCGGCCATCATCAGAACCTGCACGCTCTTAACCAGCACGACCATCGAAGCAATTCTCTGGTGAGTGCTCTGGGGTCCGAGAAGCCCCGACCCTGAGCCGCTCCAGCACCGAAGTGCAGTCTCCCAGCATCTCCACGATCTGCATGGGGCCCTTCTGCTCGCTGCTCAGCACGTTGTCTGGTCACTAGCCGCTGGCTTGTGCCCTTCTGTGACGACATCCGACAATCAACACTGCTGGTCTGGTTGCTCCAGACTGGCCCTTGCTTCCATCTTTGCGAGAAGCACCCCGGACCCTCCTGGTCCACTCAAGACGCCATCTTAGGCCCACCACGTGGCCCTGAGATCTGCCAAGGCTTGTTGCCCCATCCTGGGCCCAGCGACGCCGACAGCATCATCCTTCGTGGGACAGCTCGCACCTCCACCGTGGTCACCGACAACGCCTCCTGGTCAGTGAGACTGCAGAGCCTAGCGTCGCCCACTCACCTGGTCGAGGTGACGGCCAACCGGTGCCCTCCTGGTACCCTCTGACTACTGGCTAGTAGCACGAACTTGGTCCCCTCTGCTTTCAGGTATCAACGATCTCTGATCCAGGCTTGGATCTCTACGAACTATTCATCACTGGTCGCCGGCCAGCAACTCTTTTTCTTCCGGCTCCTGGCTCGTCAGCGAAGACCCCGACGCCTGTAAGACTTGTGCAGCCGCAGCCCTCGTGGCTAGGTAACTCGGCATTTCGGTGCCTGCATAGCCTCTTTACTCTAGGGTCCTGAGTCCCTCGCTTCCGACTTGCCTTATCGGGTCCGCCCGAGACCTTAAACTTTCCGTGTCCTCGGACACTTGTTTTAATTGTGCACTTGAAGTATTTTCCTAAAGAGATTTGGTTTGTGCTTAGTACCCTGTCCTCATAAAGAGTACAGGGCTGTTGTGATTCTTAATAAATATACTGTTTATTTTCATAACACTTGTGTGGTGTCCTCTCACTTGGTGTTCAAGGGGTATATGATGGTATAACAGCTGGCTTAACACGCCCTCTCGAGTCTTTAGCCTTAGACTGCTCGTATCCACGCTACTAGGATAGCTGGTCTATAGGTTGACTTACAACCAAACACCATAAGGGTCGTTGGAACGATACATAGCGGTCGCTAGAATAGCGAACGCTGCATATCGGGCCAACTTCTCACATTGGTGAGCAGCGGTTGGGATTTGAGCTTGCTGTTGTTTTACCACACGTATCCTAAGAATATCTTGTTGAAAGATCACACAAGTACTGTTAGTACATATAACTAAAGCTTAGAATACTCTGAGTTCTACTGAACCAGCTGTTGCAGCTCCGCAAGGCTTAGCACACCTTGGCTGCAACTCTTAGCAAGGGAACAGTAGGTAAACACATAGTGTAGGTAGGTGCATCACTTACACCACACTAGAAACAGTATGTCGGACAAAGGAGGAAACTCTGAGTCTCCCCTTGTGTCAGTTGACCCTCCACAGGTCATCCCTTCGAGATATACTGTGCTGAGCTTCAAGGAGTTAAGACAAGTGTGTCACTCCAGGAAGATCAAGCAGGGGTCTAACCCCACAACGTCCTTTCTGATTGGTCTCTTGGAGACTTATGATGCCAGAAAAGCTGAGACCCGTCCCAGCTCTTCTAATCCAGAAGGAGACATGCCTCCCCTCGAGGGAACCAGAGGCGATCCTGACCTCATCCACCTCTCCACTGAGACTGACGAGGCAGAGGACGATGAGAATGAGGATCCCTCTGGGGATGAGGCAGATAAGGGACAGGTAGAAGTCGTTAGACTAAGCAGGTCCAACTTAAGCAAACATGATAGTGGTACTGGGGGACCCCCAGCGCTACTGTCAGGTCCGCTTAACATTGGGAATGGACGAGCCCGATCTCTGTCGAGAGACTCTGGCAGATCCCTTCAAACCAATGGCTCTCACAACTCTTCTCAAAGAGGGATGACGTCCTCTCAGAGGAGAGTGTACGAAGCTAAGGAAAGGGCAGCTAATCTGAGGATCGAAAGGGAAGAACTTGCCCTGGCCAAAGAAAGGCTTGCCTTTGCTAGAGAGCAACAGTTAAGTGGGGTAGTCCCCACTGGTGGCAGCATTGTACCTAGTAATAGGGAAAGGAGTTTTGATACGAAACACCTTGGTAAGATAGTGCCCCCCTTTAAACAAGGGGACGACATCCACAAATGGATTACTGCTTTGGAGAGGGCCTGCACTGTGCAAGGTGTTCCCCAGAGTCAGTGGGCAGCTATCTTGTGGCTCTCCTTTGAGGGTAAAGGAAGAGACAAGCTCCTCACCACAAGGGTAGAGGATGCCAATAATTACCACGTCTTGAAGAATACACTCGTTGAAGGGTTTGGCCTAACCACTGAGCAGTACAGGGTGCTGTTCAGGGATACCCAGAAAACGCAGTCTCAAGATTGGTCTGACTTTGTCGATTGTGCCACTAAGGCTTTTGAGGGCTGGTTGCTGGGCAGTAAGGTTACTGATTACAAAGGATTGTATAATTTGATGATGAGAGAACAAATTTTAAACAATTGTCAGAACCAGTTGTTGCATCAGCATCTTGTCGACTCGGATCTGACCTCTCCCCAAGAATTGGGAAAGAAGGCAGACAGATGGGTTCGTACAAGAGTTAAACAGAACCAGGGCCAGAATCAAGGTGGTCAGAAGAAAGCAGACCAGAAGGGTAAAGATTCTAAGGGGGAACAAAATGACCAGAAGTCTTCGACAGGTCCCCAACAACCCAAAGAGGGTGGGGGTCAGGCTCCCCAAAAGAAGAAAGAAGGCCAATCCAAAAGATGGTGCCAGTACTGTAAAAGTAAATCTCACTGGTTTAGTGAGTGCACCAAGAAAGGAGGAGGGCAGACTCCTGCCACTGCAGCCCCTAAGGCACCTGTGCCCCCTAGTACAGTCAGCAGTGGTAGTGCGCCTCCCAAGGGTTTAGTAGGGTTAACCCTGGGTTCTGAGGGGCGTGACAACTTAGTTGGCACACTCACTCAGGCTGTCCTTGTCAGTACAGGGGACGTGGACGTGTCCCCTGACATAAGTCCCAATACTTTGGGCAAATACAGACAGACGCCTTTCATAAATGGAAAAATGGCTCAGGCCTATAGGGACACTTGTGCCAGCGTCACCATGGTGACGCCTATCTTTGTGGACCCTGGACAGATCATGCCAGGTACAGAGTTCCTGGTGACCAATGCAAGCAATGTCACTACCAATCACAGTATGGCAATTGTAGCTTTCTCCTGGGGAGGGGTAACTGGCCAAAAGAAGGTTGTAGTTAGTCCAGACCTCCCAGTGGATTGTTTGTTGGGCAATGATTTGGAGTCATCACAATGGTCAGAAGTGGAGCACCGGACTCACATGGAAATGTTAGGCTTGCCAGCACATGTGTTCGCTGTGACCAGGTCACAGGTCAGGAAATGCCCCACTGAACAGGTGCTGGATCCTGGAACAACGGACCAGACACCTCCCAAGAAAAAGAGCAGTAGGGTTAAGGCTGCGCCTTCCCCCTTGCCCCAGGTCGTGGATCAAGTCTCAGAGGAGGCTGACCTACAGGAATTGAAAGAAACTGAGCCTAGGGAGTTCGAACTTGATCAAGTTGAATTCTTGGGTTCAGGGGGACCCTCAAGGGAAGACCTGGGGAAGGACCAGTTAGACTGCCCTTCTCTTGAACCCCTCAGACAGCAGGCTGCTGCTGAGGCTGCTGGGAACGCCACAGGTACCCACAAGGTATACTGGGAAGATGGACTCCTGTACACTGAGTCAAGAGACCCCAAGCCTGGCATGACCAGGAGGCTGGTTGTACCCTTGTCTCAGCGTGGTTTCCTACTTACCTTGGCCCACGAGATTCCCTTAGCAGGTCACTTAGGCCAGACGAAGACGTGGGACAGGCTTGTCTCACACTTTCACTGGCCTCATATGAACGAAGATACCAAGGAGTTTTGCCGCTCCTGTGTCACTTGCCAAGCCAGTGGTAAGTCAGGTGGCACGACAAAGGCCCCCCTTATACCAATGCCTGTGGTGGGGGTGCCCTTTGAACGGGTGGGGATCGACATCGTCGGTCCCATGGAACCACCAACAGCATCAGGGCACAAGTTTATACTGGTGGTAGTGGATCATGCCACCAGGTATCCTGAAGCTATTCCCCTTAGGACCACTACAGCACCTGTTGTGGCAAGAGCCCTAGTTGGAGTCTTCTCCAGAGTGGGCTTCCCTAAGGAGGTCGTCTCCGACAGAGGTGCAAACTTTATGTCGAGCTACTTAACTGCCATGTGGAAGGAATGTGGTGTCAACTACAAGTTCACTACACCCTATCATCCACAATGCAATGGGCTTGTTGAGAGATTCAACAGGACCCTGAAAGGGATGATTCATGGACTACCGGAAAAGCTTCGGCGTAGATGGGACGTCCTGATCCCCTGCCTCTTGTTCGCCTACAGAGAAGTCCCACAGAAGGGGGTTGGCTACAGCCCTTTTGAACTTTTGTACGGACATCCTGTAAGAGGACCCCTGTGTTTGGTGAAGGAAGGATGGGAGAGACCTCTCAAAAAGCCTGCAGCCAACATAGTGGACTATGTGCTTGGCCTCCGCTCGCGGATGGCTGAATACATGGAGAAGGCATCTGAAAACCTTAAGGCCAGCCAAGAACTCCAAAAAGCTTGGCATGACCAAAAGGCTGTCTTGACTGTTTACCAGCCCGGACAGAAGGTGTGGGTGCTGGAGCCAGTGGCCCCAGCAGCACTCAAGGACAAATGGTCCGGGCCCCACACCATCCTGGAGAAAAAGGGAGAGGTCACCTACCTGGTCGACCTGGGAACTCCCCGGAGCCCCCACAGGGTGCTTCATGTCAACAGGCTCAAGGCATATGTCGACAGGAAGGACATGAGTTTGCTCATGGCCCTAGATGAGGGACAGGAAGAGGAGAGTGACCCTCTCCCCGACCTGCTCACTCAGAATCCTGACGATGGATCGGTAGATGGTGTTGTCTTTTGTGGCAGCCTCTCCGAACATCAACAGAGCGACTGTAAACAGGTTCTTCAGTCGTTCAGACATATGTTTTCTCTAACACCCAGTCAGACCAATTGGTGCACCCATGAGGTCGACACTGGTGACAGCTTGCCGGTTAAGAGTAAAATCTACCGGCAGCCTGATCACGTTAGAGACTGCATCAAGAGTGAAGTGCAGAAAATGTTGGAGCTGGGAGTCATTGAACCCTCGGACAGCCCTTGGGCTAGTCCCGTAGTTCTAGTGCCGAAACCTCACACCCAGGGCGGTAAGAAAGAGATGAGGTTCTGCGTAGACTACAGGGGTCTCAATGCAGTCACTAAGACTGACGCCAACCCAATACCAAGGGCAGACGAGCTTATCGATAGATTGGCTTCGGCCCACTACTTAAGTACGTTTGACCTGACAGCTGGGTATTGGCAAATCAGGTTAGCTGAGGACGCCAAGCCTAAGACCGCATTTTCAACCCCTGGTGGGCATTATCAGTTCGTGGTAATGCCCTTTGGTCTGAAAAATGCACCTGCCACCTTCCAAAGGTTGGTGAATCAAGTCCTTACTGGGCTGGATGACTTCTGTGCGGCGTATCTTGACGATATCGCTGTCTTTAGCTCCACCTGGGAGGATCACCTGGTCCACCTGCGGAAAGTGTTAGAGGCTCTGCAAGCAGCAGGCCTCACTATCAAGGCCACCAAGTGCCAGATAGGGCAGACACAGGTTGTATACCTGGGCCACCTTGTAGGTGGAGGCCAGGTTCAGCCACTGGAGAGCAAGATACAGTCAATCAGGGACTGGGCTCCTCCAACCACCCAGACTCAGGTTCGAGCTTTCTTGGGCCTGACTGGATACTACCGGAAGTTTGTCAGGAACTATGGTTCCATCGTGACACCATTAAACGAACTGACAAGCAAGAAAATGCCAAAAAAGGTTCAGTGGACAGCGAGCTGTCAAAAAGCATTCGATGACCTAAAGCAGGCCATGTGCACGGCGCCTATCCTCAAGAGTCCGGACTACTCCAAACCATTCATTGTCCAAACAGATGCTTCTGAATTGGGTGTGGGAGCTGTTCTTTCTCAACTGAATTTTGATGGTCAAGACCAGCCCATTGCTTTTATAAGCAGAAGGCTGACCCCTAGAGAGAAGAATTGGTCAGCTATTGAGAGGGAGGCCTTTGCTGTGGTTTGGGCCCTGAAGAAGCTGAGGCCATACTTGTTTGGCACTCACTTCAAGATTCAGACCGACCATAAGCCCCTCTTGTGGCTAAATCAGATGAAGGGTGAAAACCCCAAACTGCTTAGGTGGTCCATTTCCCTACAGGGGATGGACTTTACAGTGGAACATAGACCTGGTACTGATCATGGCAATGCTGATGGGCTCTCCAGATATTTCCACTTAGAACAAGAAGACTCACCTGGTCAAGGTTAGCTTATTGTTCCGACGTTTGGGGGGGGGTCATGTAGGAGAGTAGGGTCTGCAATCCTATGATCACCCAGATTTTTTGCTTTTGTTTCACTGGTTTACGACTTTCTCTGGCTGTGGGCCTGCTAATCAGACCCACAGCCTGGCTGTTCTCTTTCTAAATTACGATATGTACCCTAGGTGCATTTACCAATTGGTACTGGGCCACCTTATCAGACCCTGTAACTCAGGGCATAGGTGTACCCAGGGCCGCCAGGGGCTGCAGCATGTATTATGCCACCCCTGGCTGGCCTCCTAAAGTTGACACAACTGGCTGCATGACAGCTGGGGCGAAGTTGTGTAATCACACTTTGCTTTAGATATAGTAGCCCTATATCTAACCATACAATGGACACCCGAGTTCCTATCAGTCACTCCTATGGCAGGCCTTGACAATCCTGAAGGCAGAGTGCATGGGCTCGTGTGAACTAGGCTCTGGCCCGAGCCGAGCCCGGTTGCAGCTTGCGGAACCAAGATCCAATGGCTGTTCCATGGTAACGCGTACCACATCGGTAACTTCGGTGTCGCGTTATCAAGACATGTCGGGTAAGGTGTCATACGAATCGGGATGCTGCCCTCTCACCAACTCTGGCGACGAGGTTAGCATTCCGCCCTTCTAGAGGGACACGACATGTACGTAACTGTGAACCCCGGTTAAAGGTAACCAAAGCCTCAGCTCCACAAAATGGATGCTGCCACCACAGACACGAGTCTGACCTCCTGCTGCTGGGAGTCCTTCCAGCGAGGAGCGCTTGGACAAAGGGTTTCCTGACGAGGGCGGTGTTCGCACCGTCCCAGACAGGGTTTGTGTATTCTGGGTAGGTAGGGCTTTTGCGAGAAGGTGACTGCGGAGTGGCACCCCGGTGCTCACTACGCATCTGCCGGTCAGAACCAGTTCCAGGGGCGCCAGCCCTGGCCTGGGGAAAGTCCGGCAGGGGAGAGGGGTGTAACTACCCCCCTTCCTGGTCCCACCCTTAGGGCAGGACCTAGTCATGTACCCACCCCTTTCTTTAGAATAAAGGCCGGAGCGGGGACCCTTCCAAATTAGATCATCTTTGAATCAAGAACTGCTTTCTACGAAAGGACACTCAAGACTCTTCTCAAGATTTTTCCCTTGTGACTAAGGAGTAGTCACCCTGCATCAGCGGGCACCATCTAAGAACTCTGCGGTTTGCTGCAGGTCCTTCCTCAAGGATCCGACGGCCCAGCTCGACGAGAACCGGCTTCCCTGGCACCTCTGACCTCTACCCACGTCATCAGCTCAGCTGTGATCTGTGGGTGCGACGAGACCTCGAGGGACCGGCCATCATCAGAACCTGCACGCTCTTAACCAGCATGACCATCGAAGCAATTCTCTGGTGAGTGCTCTGGGGTCCGAGAAGCCCCGACCCTGAGCCGCTCCAGCACCGAAGTGCAGTCTCCCAGCATCTCCACGATCTGCGTGGGGCCCTTCTGCTCGCTGCTCAGCACGTTGTCTGGTCACTAGCCGCTGGCTTGTGCCCTTCTGTGACGACATCCGACAATCAACACTGCTGGTCTGGTTGCTCCAGACTGGCCCTTGCTTCCATCTTTGCGAGAAGCACCCCGGACCCTCCTGGTCCACTCAAGACGCCATCTTAGGCCCACCACGTGGCCCTGAGATCTGCCAAGGCTTGTTGCCCCATCCTGGGCCCAGCGACGCCGACAGCATCATCCTTCGTGGGACAGCTCGCACCTCCACCGTGGTCGCCGACAACGCCTCCTGGTCAGTGAGACTGCAGAGCCTAGCGTCGCCCACTCACCTGGTCGAGGTGACGGCCAACCGGTGCCCTCCTGGTACCCTCTGACTACTGGCTAGTAGCACGAACTTGGTCCCCTCTGCTTTCAGGTATCAACGATCTCTGATCCAGGCTTGGATCTCTACGAACTATTCATCACTGGTCGCCGGCCAGCAACTCTTTTTCTTCCGGCTCCTGGCTCGTCAGCGAAGACCCCGACGCCTGTAAGACTTGTGCAGCCGCAGCCCTCGTGGCTAGGTAACTCGGCATTTCGGTGCCTGCATAGCCTCTTTACTCTAGGGTCCTGAGTCCCTCGCTTCCGACTTGCCTTATCGGGTCCGCCCGAGACCTTAAACTTTCCGTGTCCTCGGACACTTGTTTTAATTGTGCACTTGAAGTATTTTCCTAAAGAGATTTGGTTTGTGCTTAGTACCCTGTCCTCATAAAGAGTACAGGGCTGTTGTGATTCTTAATAAATATACTGTTTATTTTCATAACACTTGTGTGGTGTCCTCTCACTTGGTGTTCAAGGGGTATGTGATGGTATAACAGCTGGCTTAACACGCCCTCTCGAGTCTTTAGCCTTAGACTGCTCGTATCCACGCTACTAGGATAGCTGGTCTATAGGTTGACTTACAACCAAACACCATAAGGGTCGTTGGAACGATACATAGCGGTCGCTAGAATAGCGAACGCTGCATATCGGGCCAACTTCTCACACGGCGAGCAAGGACCATATTAGAGATACTTTGTTCATTTCTGTCTGTAATAAGATGTGCTAGGATGTGTTGTAAATTGTGATTCAAAAATTAAACTTTTCCTGTCTCTTTCTATCAATATTTCTGTCTTGAAATCTCACACCCAGTGATAAAGGTGTATGTTTTGACACCTCTTGAATATATATAAGTTATCGGAAGAAAGCGGGTGAGTGTACACGCTATTCCGTAATTTTAAATTGACTTTGAGCATTAACTATAAATAATTTATAAGCAGCGGGGCGCTTTCCGTGGCATAAATCAGCTCAACAAGCACAGTACAAGTAGCGGTTGTGAAAACAAAACCGACCACGGTAAAAGATGTTTTCAGACGCATCGCTGGAGGAAGAGGCAGCCAAGGTATTTAAATGCGCTGTGATACAACGCGGTGAACGAGAACGTGGCAATGAGGTCCCAAGCTCTTTACAGCTGCAATTTGTGAAACTTGAACGCCTACTGGAACGTGAGAACATGAGACACGCAAATGGTGGGAGGCTACCTCCCTACAAAATTATATTGAAGTGAAACGCATTCCACATGGATTAAGAATCTATACCATACCATCTTATGAAAATCCTGATCCGGCCCTCCTGGATGAATGGGCTGAATACACCACTGAACCCTCGGTAGGAATGCTGAAGATACTTATAAAATTTGTGTGGAGTGACCAAGCAAAGTGCCTAAAAGAGATTGAGGAGCTGGAAGCCCAAATTGCCACAAACCCAGATACTAAGACGATTGAGGATCTAAGGCTGGGTATTAAACAACGCCTTATCGCATACCAATAAAAAAATTAAAGCCCGTAAACATAGAAAGTTCAACAGGGATGCAAAAGACTATGCCCAGGTGAGAGTACTTACTTTTGCACTGAAGTATGATGGACCGCGGAAAGCCTTAAAAAATGCGGCACCACATGCAATGGAAGTAAGGGACGCCTCTGAATAAAATGCCAGTACTGACACAGACAGTCAGGTGATGATGGAACTGATTTTGGGGCATCCGCATCCACATCCTCATCCACAATGAACCGTTTTTTAGAGGAGTTTCAGTTGATGAGAGACTTGCGACAACGGGGAGGGCGGGGCAGGTCCCGGGGGACAAGAAAACAAAACACTGCAGGAAGACAAGAAGGTTCGGCAGGAACAAATCAAGACCAATAGGCCGGGATTGCGGGACAAACCCACAGCAAGAGAGAAGCCAAGAAGTAGCCCAAGCACAAGATCTTACCATTATTAATTTAACATCGAAGACATTAACCAAAGATCAAGAAAGTGTGTTTAAAAAGGGACTCGCATTCTGTCGGCCAAATCCCTGAAATACACCCAAACCCGGATTGACCTGTACTTGTTTACCAGGAAACTTAAATTACAGAAATTCTTTAAGCTAAAAGGTCTACAGCATACATGTACCCAACAAGGGATAGGAACAGGTACATTGGACACCTTAACAGGCGGTGATTTGGAGACACTACAAATTCTAAGTACTCAGATGGATGATGAGCCCCAGAACATACCACAACAAATGTCCACCATCACAAGCTACGGCATACAACAGAAAGTACCAAAAACAACTTTTAAACCCAAATCTACCTACATGCCGATCATCCAATTTGATGCAATTGATACCTTTAAAGAAACAGTAAAGAAGGACTTGCTAAAACTTAGATCAATAACATATAGATTGATAGAAAATAACTTCACTAGAGGACACCGAGCAGCAATACAAGAATTGACAAGCGATCCAGAGCTGATCTGTAAACCTTCCGATAAAGGTGGGAATGTTGTTTTAATGACTCTGTAATACTATGAATGTGAGGCACAACGACAATTGGCAGACACTAAGGGGGTCATTAGGATCGCGGACGGACTTGAGTCCGTCCGCGACCCCAGAGTATGAGGGAGCGTCTGCATGGGCTGCGGCGTTCCCTCTGTGCAGATTAGGATGTGACCGCCAGGGTGGCGGTCACATCCTCAATCTTTAACATTGCTGCGGGTGCAGCTTCAAGCTGCACCCGCCGCAATGTTAAAAATGCATGCACAGCATTTGCGTGCACAAAGCGGCAGGTACCGCGCGGTGCCTGCTGCATTGTGCACGCAAATGCAGGGGGTGCACCCCCACCACCCCTTCACCCAGGGGGCCCGCAACGGGCCCCCAAAGTGAAGGTCCGTATGCTTTTCCACGGCGGAAAAGCCGCCGTGGAAAAGCATAGATTGCAGACATCCTAATATGCCTGGCGGTGTCTGATAGACACCGCCAGACATGTTAGTGCTTTTCCGCCTCGGTCGGAAGGCGACTGCGGCGGAAAAGCTGCGGACAGAAAATCAGACCCACCAGCCATCCTAATTTGGCGATGGGTCTGTGGAGGCTCCGCAGCGGTTTCCCCGCATCCTCCGGGCCGGCTGTGGGTTCCGCCGGCCCGGAGGATGCGGGAAATCCGCAATCATAATTAGCCCCTAAATGTTATCTCTGAATCAACAAGGAAGAATACATTGGGAGCATAAGAGATTACCATGAACTCATTTAGAAATGGAAGGACAGAGGCATGTTAAGTGTGAATGAATTTAAATGTTTGACGTGCCCACACCCCACAACAACAATGTTCTACCACCTACTTAAGGTACACAAGGACGCTAAAAGACCACCAGGGCGCCCGATTGTTTCCTCAATAGGCTGTGTAACTGAGAATATGTCACACTATATAGATTTTTTTCTTGGCTGAACTAGTCCATATGTTACCATCGTATATCAAGGATACGCCACATTTCATAAACAATATCATGAACATACCATGGGAACCAGAGACATGGATGATTGTCTTGGACATAACAAGCTTGTATACTTGCATTGATCATACCCAGGGAGTTGAAGCCTTAATTTTTAAACAGTAGATCACTACACTACTTTGAACATAATGTGATGTTAGTGAAATTTATTGAGTTTTGTCTGAAAAATACAATTTTCTTATTTCAGAAACAGCACTTTCGACATATACAGGGAACGGCGATGGGCACCTGCTTCGCCCCTAGGTACGCAAAGTTGTTCGTCGGCTGGTGGGAGAAGCAGGTGGCCTGGTCGGACCAATATAATCTCTGATTTAATTGTATCACCGCAAGGTATAGATACATTGATGATTTGTTTATTTTGTGGAAGGGACCGAAACATGAAACCGAGAAATATATTCAAACATTGAACAATAATTCGTTAACTTTACAATTTAGTGGGCATATTAGCTTAACAGAAGTGTCATTCCTTGATTTAAAAGTATTTGTTAGGGATAACAAAATTTGCACTTCCCTTTATAGGAAAGACACAGCAGGGAACTCTGTACTTGAAGCAACCAGCAGCCATCAGAGATTACTTAAGAATAGCATTCCGTATGGATAAATGCAGCGTTTAAAAAGAAATTGCTCTTTAGACAGTGATTTTCAAAATGAGGCCAATGCATCCACTGAGCGGTTCAAGGCACGAAGCTCCTGCCCCGACCTACTAGCTAAGACTCTAACAAAAGTGAAAAAGATCCCAAGTAATTGTTTATTTCCAAAGAGAGAAAAATCTGATCCAGATAGTGACTCCATTAAATTTAAAACAACCTTCTCTACTGAAACACCTGAATGTCTGACATAATATCAACAGACAGAATATCGAAATGCAAAAATATCGGAGCAAAAATATCGACAGCAAAAATATCGGAATCCTATCTTCATTAAGGTAAGTACAAAAATATCGAAAAAATAATATCGTAGTACAAAAATATCGGAATCAAAAATATCCTTTTTTTAAATGTATTAATAATAATGTAAAAATAATTTTTAAATACATATAATTTTACAAATATTAAATAAAAATATTAAAACAAAATTAAAACTAATACATATACATTTAAAATAAATAAAACACTTAATAATTTAATGTAATTTTCATTTTTATCATGTATTTTATTTGATTTAATGTAATATTTTTTTGTTTTTACCCTGTACGCCTGTACCCCAAAAACCCAAAACTGACCCTGAACCCTAAAAATATCCCTGTACCCCAAAAACCCAAAACTGACCCTGAAACCTAAAAATACCCCTTTACCCAAAAACTGAAAACTGACCCTGAACCCTAAAAATACCCCTTCACCCAAAAACTGAAAACTGACCCTAAGCCCTAAAAATACCCCTTTACCCAAAAACTGAAAACTGACCCTGAACCCTAAAAATACCCCTTTACCCATGAACTGAAAACTGACCCAGAACCCTAAAAATACCCCTTTACCCAAAAACTGAAAACTGACCCAGAACTCTAAAAATACCCCTTTACCCAAAAACTGAAAACTGACCCTGAACCCTAAAAATACCCCTTTACCCAAAAACTGAAAACTGACCCTGAACCCTAAAAATACCCCTTTACCCATGAACTGAAAACTGACCCTGAACCCTAAAAATACCACTTTACCCAAAAACTGAAAACTGACCCAGAACCCTAAAAATACCCCTTTACCCAAAAACTGAAAACTGACCCTGAACCCTAAAAATACTCCTTTACCCAAAATTAATTAATATTATTTAATTACCAATTAATTATTAATTAACAATAACAATAAAGTAAATATATTAGCACATTTGCTGTAATTAATTTAATTTAATAATTAATATTATTTTTCCCAATTAATTAATTAAGAATAACAATAAATTATATATAAAAAATTACTATAATTAATGTAATTAAATAATTAATATTAATTAATTACCAACTAATTAATAATTATAAATATGTACAAAATTATATTAATTAATTAACTAATTAATAGAAATTAATTACCAATTAATTATTAATTAAAATATGTGCAAACATATATCAATTAATTAATTATTATTAAATTACTTCCCACCCTATTCCCCTATAAACCCATAACCCTCTACAGAACATATTTATCAATTAATCAATTAATTAAAAATAATTAAAAATTATTTCTCAATAAATTAATTAATAATTCCTACTAATTAAAAATTAATTTAACATAATTAAATTACTTCCCACCCTATTCCCCTATATACCCACAACCTGCTACAGTAGTAAAAGACAATATTTAATCAAATTACATTAAAAATAAATAATAAAACATAATAAATACAATATAATATACACTAAATTTATTTAAAAATTGATATTAGTAACATCGAAGTTATTAATTTCGATATTATTGACATCGATATTTACAACTTCGATATTACTGATATCATACCAATATCGATATTAAGACTGTCGATATTACTTACCTTCGATATTTTGTCCCATCGATATTTAAACTTCGATATTTTTGTATATCGATATTTAAAAATCAATATTTTGTCTGTGTACCGAAACACCTCCCTTGAGAAAGATTGTATATCGGAATTAGCATATCTTAAAAGCTGATGGAGTAATTGGTGACTACATACCTGCTTCTCCCAAAAAAACATATAGGCAAAGCAAATCCTTGAAGGACATTTTAGTGAGAAGTCACCATGAGCCAATCCTGCTTGTACCATGCATCAGTGCAGTCACTGGATTTTTTCCCTGCCTAAAATGTAAGGCATGTAAAGGGAGCAAAAAGGTTCTCTCATATAAAATCCCTCACATGTCCAAGCCTAAAATTATCACTAAGTTTATGACATGTAACTCACCGTTTTGTGTCTACTGCCTACTTTGCCCTTGTGGGGAAAAATACATTGGCTGTACGATCCATCCCACAAAAAGGCGCATCTTCGAACATGCGAGAGCCATTGAGAACCAGGAGTTCACCTATCCTGTAGCCAGGCACTTCGCCAAATATCATGACAGTAACAGGAACCAGCTAACAGTTTTTTGCTTGGATTATATTCCAGCGAATGATCGTGTGGGCAATCGACAGTTGTGCCTACGACACCTTGAGTATAGATATATTATTGACTTATAAACCATCTTCCCTGATGGTCTAAATACAGGAGAAGAATTATCCAGCCATCTGGGTTAAGTCTGAAAGAAAGAAAATCACTGTATGAGATCATTATGGTTTGTCTAAAACTCCCGTGAATAGTTCTAAGGGGTGTGAAGCTCTTTAAATATGAAGAATTAAGAATGTTCATAATAAACAGATGCAATGTATATATTAATTTAAGCCAATCCAGGGCTCAATAATGGAGGGGAAATGTTATAGCCCCTATAAGGCGCATAGCGAATATAACAATAATTATTGCCCATCCAGGGCTCAATTAAGTAAGGTCCTAATTATAATTAATTTTGTGGCTCATATCAAGGTGGAAACAATTTGATTCAAATTTGGATTAGGATTTTGCATTGATGAATTATAAATGTGCATTTATTCATTCATAAGCAAAAATCATGTAAGCATGTTCACTGCTGGTCATATTGTTATTTTATTTGCAATTTCAATTTGTACCGCATGTTATAAAAGTGGCCTTCATTTCGCTATTGTCACTGCTACATTTTGCTTTGAGTTTGTTTTCTATGTCTGTTGAAATGGCCCTGAAGTGCTTCTGCAAGCCCCAATATAATGATTGTTTTCATGACTGCCTCTTGTTTAGATGAAAAAGGCAGTTTGCCAAAACCAGTCCTGTTAAAACTTTGATTCAAATAAATCATGAACTGAACACCTTGGAGAGTGCGGTCCCTTCATTTCGCTCTGTGGAAGTGAAGTCTGGAGCTGGATATATATATATATATATGTCATTTGAGATGTCATCAGTGATGTCATGAGTGACGTCACTGACCATGTCATGAGTGATGTAATATGTGACGTTATCAGCAGTGCATTGCAGGCGCGCAAGTTATAGTTAGCTAAACTAACTATAATGGGGGAATTTCAATGGTTTTGTATGAGTGAAATGTCCTGCTAACTATAACCTGTGTGAAACCTATGTTTTTTTCAGTGAATTTCTAAGGTTTTTTAAGTGCTAATTCCTAACTATAACGTGGCTGAAACCTATGGTTTTTCAGAGACTTTCTAAGGTTTTGTAAATGATCATTTTTAAATGTATTAATTGTTACTTTTTTATACTGATTTACTTTGTTTTAAAATATTTATTTTTAGGTATTTTATTTTTTAAATTACATTACATAGTTTCAATATAAATTGAAAAAAATGTTTTTAAAAAATATTAAAGTTGAATTTTTTTTATTTTATATTTTATATTTTTTTAATTTATATATATTTTACATTGCACGGAATGATATCCTATGGAAGGAAATTCAAATTACTGTAACTACGATTAGAATTACTTTTCAGGATCAGTAGTGGGCTGAAAGATGCCGCAATGAGGTCACTCCTGATAACAGGTGAGTTAATCGGAGTTCGTAGTTCGGCTGCTTTTTGAGGAATTTTTTAAAGTTCCAAAAATCCACACTTAGAAGAATTTCCAAGTGAAACCAGTCAATGTTAGCCTTTGGAAAGAAATTCAAGTTACTGTAAGTATGGTTAGAATTTATTTTTCAGGATCAGTAGTGCTCTCAAAGATGCAGCACTGACGTTTCTTGTGATAACAGGTGAGTAAATCGTAGTAGTTCGGCTGATTTTACAGGAATATTTTACTCAATAGTGAAGGAAGGAGACAGGGCCTGAGGTAACATGTGTGCAAACACGCCATGTGGCGCGTTTTAGGTTGGGGAATTAATTCCTCTTCAATCCTGAGGTCCCCTGTGAGCCAACTAGCCCACCAGGTACCTCCAGTATGCGCCAGGCAGCTGTGTTGCAGAGAGGTATTCAGAGGGCACGCCCCCTTTTTACAACACTCTGCAACACAACTCCGTGGCGCCTACTGGAGATACCTGTTGAACTAGTTGCCTCCTAGGGGACCTCTGGATTGAAGAGGAATTAATTCCCCAATTTAAAACGCGCCACAAGGCATGTTTACACTCACATCACCTCAAGCCCCGCCTCCTACCTTCACCACTGTGCAAACGCGCCCTGTAGCGTGTTCTAAGTTGGGGGATTAAGTCCCCTTGCATACTGGAGGTCCCTGGGGGCCAACTAGCCAACCAGGGACCTCCAGTATGCGCCAGAGGGCTGCCTTGCAGAGAGGTGTAATGAGGCCATGCCCCCTTTTACACCTCTCTGCAACGCAGCCCCCTGGCGCATTTGCAGAGGGGGAACTAATTCCCCTTGAATACTAGGGGTCCCTGGGGGCCAACTATCCCACAAGGTACCTCCAGTATGCGCCAGGGGGCTGCATTGCAGGGAGGTTAATGAGGCCACGCCCCTTTTTACACCTCTCTGCAAAGGAAGCCCCCTGGCGCATTTGCAGAGGGGGAACTAATTTCCCTTGCATACTGGAGGTCCCTGGGGGCCAACTAGCCCACCAGGAACCTCCAGTATGCGCTCTGGAAGGTACAAAATACAGTACAGAGTACAGTACACAGTACGGTACTTCATACCCCGTGATTTAAAAGAAATAATACTTTTTGGCCTTGGGGGTCCTTGTGGGACCCCCTGAGCAGGCCTAGGGGATCAGGGTGTTTCAACCCTGCCCCCTTTGCGTGTTTTGCACGTTTGTTTCACTGCTTTCTTGTGCCTCGGCTCTACCGAGGCACAAGATGGCTGCCAACACTTCCTAGTTTGGAGTGTTGACAGACAGTTGACAGCCAATGACCATGTAGCTCGTGCTCTGGAAGGTACGGAGTACAGTACAGAGTACGGTACTTCGTACCCCGTGATTAAAAAATAATAATTGGGGGGCCTTGGGGGTCCTTGTGGGACCCCTGAGCAGGCCTAAGGGGTCAGGGTGTTTCTACCCTGCCCCCTTTGTGTGTTTTGCATGCTTGCTTCACTGCTTTCTTGTGCCTCGGTTCTACTGAATAGTATTAGAACAGAGCCACCCAATAATCCCACCGGGACTGGGTAATGTAAATCATATAAGCTAAGTGTCCAGGTAGGAATCATTCACAGTGTAAATTTAACATTCAACAGTGTCATAACTATGATCACTAAATTGGAGAGGGTAACCGAGGGGTTTCAGCAACAGCAAAAAATGAATAGTATCAACGCAGCGTTATTGACCCATTCATTTACTGATTTACAGAACGACTTGTGAGGCGTTTTGGCTGTTGGCTTTTTGTAAGTACTACACAGTACACAGGTTAAATTTGGTAGTGCATGCCTAAAATATGGGTTATCGCTCCGAACCTTCCTGGCATTGTAGTAATAAGGTCCTAAAGGCACTTATCAACTGGTCTTGTTTCTGGCATTTTTCTTCTTTGGCACATTTGTGGAAGTGTGTTAGTTTACGTACACTTGGTGGTTGTCTAAAGGTGCATGCCACACCTAGTTATGTCTTAGTAAAGTGTTTTGTCACTAGTGTTTTGTCACTTTGTTCTTTATATTGAGCTGCAAAAATCTCCGTGTACCCTAGGGTTTCACTGATTTTTTGATGTTGTTACGTTTGTATTAGATACCTCTGTGCAACTCTTTCTGTCCTGAAGATGGTCCTCCGGATCTTTTTGGCCTACATGGACCGAAACGTCGACGCCTAACAACCATATTGTATAATTCACTTGAAACAATATTTTGTGAATTAGGCTGCATATATAATAACGTGCATGTGGTCCCTTTATTGTGTCCACACTATGTGGTAAAGGTGTTTATATGCCACCATATGATTTGTGATATATGGTTTTGGTGGTTTAATGTTGCCGGACTTTTGATTCCTGGATAAAACTGAAAAACACAAAAAGTTTATGATTGAAAATCAAAAAATAAATATATATTTTTGATACTATTCATTTTTTGCTGTTGCTGAAACCCCTCGGTTCTACTGAGGCACAAGATGGCTGCCAACACTTCCTGGTTTGGAGTATTGACAGACAGTTGACAGCCAATGACCATGCAGCTCGTTCTCGGGAAGGTACAGAGTACAATACAGAGTACAGTACAGAGTACGGTACTTCGTACCACGCGATTTAAAAAAAATAAAATAATTTTTTGGGGCCTTGGAGGTCCTTGTGGGACCCCCTGAGCAGGCCTAGGGGGTTAGAATGTTTCTACCCTGCCCCCTTTGCGCTTTTGCACGTTTGTTTCACTGCTTTCTTGTGCCTCGGTTCTACAGAGGCACAAGATGGCTGCCAACACTTCCTGGTTTGGAGTGTTGACAGACAGTTGACAGCCAATGACCATGCAGCTCATGCTCGGGAAGGTACAGAGTACAGTACCGAGTACTGAACTCTGTCTCTAGATATCACTATGATTTTAGTTCAGTAGTTTCTGAGAAAATCTAAAGTAAAATCATAGATATATATATAGACGAAGTACCGTGCAAGTACTGTCCGAGGATAGTGTGCGTACCATTATGCGCACGAGCTGCATGCTAATTGGCTGTCGACTGTCTGTCAACACTCCAAACCAGGAAGTGGTGGCAGCGATCTTGAGCCTCGAAAGAACCGAGGCACAAGAAAGCAGTGAAAGAAACGCAAAAAACATGCAAAGGGGGCAGGTTAGAAACACCCTGACCCTGTAGGCCTGCTCAGGGGGTCCCACAAGGACCTCCTAGGCAAAAAACATTTTTTTTTAAAGTCGCGGTAAACGCGTAAGGTACGCATATGCTGTAAAAAAGAAGAAAAAACCTGAAGCCAGCTTTATTGTTAATTAGCCCCCGGGGGGCCAAATCCCGGGGGGGGGGAATGTTTTTATTTATAATGGGTGGCTCAGAGGGGAGCCCACTCATCTGACCAGGCCTTGGCGGAAATCCTCTGTAATGAGATAACCAGACAAGAGGCACACCTTTCTCGTACATCATGGCCAAGACCTGGAAAGAACTCCCCATCAGCATCAGATGAACCCCCACACTGAAAGCATTCAGGAAGAGCCATAACACCTGCCTTTTCGAATGATGAAAGCTGCACAAATCCCCCGCACATACTCCCCCAGCCCCTGAAATCCTCACAGGTGAATAGTCTTCTTTCAATGCTTTACAACCAATCAAAAAGAGATGTTGAAAGTTTCTGTTTTTAAAATACGAGCAAATCAGATATGTTTGCATGTACATGCAGCGAGAGGCAATTATTAAAGATGACTTGCTTTCGCAAGACCCCGAAAGGCTTCTTTCAGAATAAGTACGCACTTCACTGCAAGCCCCCATTTAATGATTATCCAGGCTCTGAAGCCAAAACACATCAGAAATCATCTCTCATCACTTTCTCTTCTTTTTAGTGTATTGTGTGTGGCAGACTGTGTGACCCTATGTTCAGAGCCCTTGAAGACCCTGGAGATGCCACGCCCCAAGACCAGCTTCTGCAGTGTCCCGGTGCCACGCGGCCCCCCTCCTAACATTTAAAAGCCCCGGGGGAGATGTAAATTAATTGAGACTGAATACGTTGGTACAGCCCACTGTGCTTACGCTACCAGGAAAACACAACAACACTATATGGCACAGATTTCCATTGTAGTGATTTCTTAGTTCCAGGTCTACTTGTCAGATCGGCACACGCAGTCCCTCATGGCTGGTATTCACACACACCACACCCATCCAGCGCATCCGTCACTACACACGTAACCCTATCTCTAAAAAAGATGGAGCGTACAATGCCCCCACGGTCCCGCCGACTCCTTGTGTCCTTCTGGAGCCAGCATTGCTTTTACACATGGGGAGATGCTAAGTTGCATGTGGGAATGCAATCTTGTTTGGATTTTGAAAGTGAGAACAGATTTCACTGCTGTGTCTTTGAAAGTTCAAACTAAGTTTGCTATGGGAGGGCGGGAGCCACAAGACTTCCTCCCTCTATTAGCAAACAGCAGTATCCCGGGGTCAGGCACCCCGGGACACTGCAGGAACCAGCTCTGGGTCGTGGTGGTCTCCAGGGCTCTCGAGGGCACCAGGCAGAGGGCCACCGAGCACCTGTCACACAATACAGAAATCTCCAAGGGGGGTTGTTCCCGGGGTTTGAGGTCCACACACTTTTAATTTTGTGGGGGGCGGGGACGCGCAAGTCAACACTATCCTCAAACGGCTTTCTGCCTGTTACCATATTAACAGTTCATGGAACACTTGCGTAAGCACAGAGGTTAGAAGTTCACCACAGTATGTTGCTAATTGAAATAGTTACTGTGCTGGAGATTTATATTTTTTTTCATAGGAACCGTTAGTTGTATAAGAAGTCAGTGGAAAAGTTTTGTAAGCGATTCCTTCCTGTTCGGGGAGTATTAGGGTAACGTGCTCCAAGGGGGACTTTACGAAGCTTAATGTTCATTGGCTGTGAAGTATTAAAAGTATACGTTTTGACAGTCATTCCTTCCTCCTGTGCAGAACAACATGGACATGTTACTGGCTAAAGTGTTCTGAGCACAAGTTTGCTCCTTATTGGGTGGGAACAGTTCACTGTTGTCTGTAATATTGTGACGCATTTCCAAAGGAGTATGGGAAAAGAAAGTAATAGAGGGCAGGTTAGGAACACTATTAACTCTGTACAGTGCCCATAAGGTGGTGGAGAGGGATTATGAGGGAATTTTTTTTTTTATATGTTTCAAGGGCCATTTATATAATTGCCATGTGGTGTATAAATCACAGCGGTAAAATGACAGTGTCTTGCGCTGTTTTTTTTAATCAAGTTTGTGGGCGACATACTTCTTAGGAGTACTATTTACTTATAATGTGGTGTTTACTTTCCTGATGGGGAGGTGTGGTTGCACAGCAAAATATTCAGTCTAGGTTTGAAACAGTTTTTATTAAGCAAATACAAATAAACTTTCTTCAGAAATTGTATATATGAAAGGGGTGACAATTAAAAATGGAATTTCATAAAATATCAGTTAACCGTGGCTATATCCTTCTTTTTTCTGCTACAGTTTGTAAAAGTGTTGCTCCACATTCTTGAGGGCATCAGTTACTTTTAGATAAAGTAGAATAGAAGTGCTACAACAAACACTCCCGCACTACATTATCTGAGATCAAGAGAACACGTAAAAAACAGTTAAATACAAGTGACTTCATATTACATAGAAATGTATGCATTATCATTTTTCAAATTTGTATTCTGTATAATTCAGGAATATGCTGTCGTAGTGCTTAGAGGCTGCAGACTGTTCCGCTAACTAATCATATACTCACTAAAGAGTATATAGGATGGTACTCTTATAATATATAGTACAGGTTCTATTTATTCTTTACGGAGAAGGTGAATAGGAACCACAAATAATAATAGAAATTAGAAAATAACATTCAGAAATGTAGGGTTTATTAAATATTTAAAGTAACTAAGTATGCATGATAGCTATATTTTTTGTTTGCAGTTTCGCAAAATATGTTTCTTGAAAAAAATATCTGATCAAGTACTTTTTAATATTTGAAAGTTATATTATAGATGGCGCTGACAAATCTCCCATTCCTCTTCTGTAGCAATAGGACAATCTATTATAATATAACAATTAATACCATTGTTACAGTAAAAAGAAAAGGAAAATAAAGTTATGTATTTAACAGAACATCCATAATGAAATACTTTCGAGCGGTAATTATTTACTGAACTTCTTTTCTCCAGGAGGTGAAAAAGTTTGATCTTCGTAGCGACGGGTCATAAACTCCTCTGAGATCATGACGGTGAGAATAATAATATGTATATATTTTCACAGCACATGATCACAAGGGGAAAATAGACTGAAAACTGGAAGCCGGTAACGTTGTTTACATATCTTTACTGTTTGTCATGACGGATTGTGAACTCCACTAAGATCACCATGACTGTTAATATTCTGATATACACAGTATGTGATCTCTAGGGGAAAACACAATAACAACTGGAAGATGGTGACGTTGATTGTAAATGTTTAGGGTTTGCGTTGAAGAGTCACCAGCACCTCTCAAGCGAAGTACAGTGTCAATATTATAATATAAAAAGTCACTATATATCAGCTGAAAGGAGCCAGGAAAGGAGCAATGCTTGTTATAATCTATCTGTTTCTAAAAACAAGCTGCTGACGTTACAGAGAAAAAGCGAAAAACATGCAATAACATTTTTTTCTAGATATAAATGTTTAAATATTGACAAATAGCCACAAATTATAACTAAGTACTATGCCTATGCCATATTGAAACAACTTACAACTCCGGAATATGTTTGTTGACGCAAAAAGAGAATCCGATGCCAGAAAACGGAACCTGCAACACAGATTGGCGACTCAGAAATAACTCGCGAAAACGAAACTAATTGCACAGTAGGGGGCCGATTATGATGGCGGACGGACCTGAGTCCGGCCGCCACCATAGAGTAGGAGGGACCGTCCGCAGGGGCTGCGGCGGTCCCTCCGTGCAGTTTAGGATGTGACCGCCAGGGCGCCATCAAGCGGGGGCTGAGAAAAAGAGGGGTCAAAAGCATTAGAGATTTTAGAAATGACTACAGCCTGAACAGGTGGATGGAATTGCACCAAATTTGTCAGAAAGTTAGCTCTTGGTCCAGAAAGAGCCCTTTTTGTGATTTGGTTTAAATCTGTTCAGTAGTTATGGAGATATTAATAGAAAATGAAATTTGTATTTCAAGGGACACAGACCCTCCACGAATCCACCCACGAGAGCTCCCGGCTCCACGCACAAATCAAGGTCCTGACTGGCTGGCTGCAACTTCATAGAAAAGTTGCGGCCACCATTTTATATATCAGGAAATGGTCCCCGGGACTGAAAAGTCACATCTAAGATAAATGACACCATGTTGGTGTAATTGTTGTGGGAAAAGCATGCACAACACCCATTCAAACACCTATTCACCCACTCACAGACCCACTCAGACACTCATACACCTCCCACAGACCAACTCAGACATTCACACATCCACAGACACTGAGACACCCACTCACAGCAGACCCCCACAGACACTCACACTCTCTTGCCAGGCACAGTTTTGTGAGCACTATATTATGAAATATTATGAATACTGTCACAGAGGATATCATTGCTGATGGAATTTGTGGGGATAGTAGCAGTGCATGAAGAGCTATAGTTACCTTGGGGCATGAGTTATAGTTACTTGAAATAACTCTAATTATAACTGCTGAATTTGTACGGTTTTGTATGTGTGAAATCTGAGACTAAGTAAGTGAATTTCAAAGCTTTTTTAATTCTATTTTCCCAATTGTAACATCCCTGTAACCTTTGTTTGTTCAGTGAATATATATATTTTATATATATATATATATATATATATATATATATATATATATATATATATATATATATATATATATATATCCACACGGGTTCTCAGCAAGCAGCGACGAAGTATCCTGTAACAACACCGCCTTCTGAAAACAGCAGACCCAGAAGTTTTTCCGTGAGTTAATTTATTCTGCAACACAGACAGCATAACGTTTCGGCCTCCCAGAGGCCTTGGTCACATGGTGTTCCAAAGGGGAACAGCAGAATTTTAAAGTGCAAGTGCATTGAGCGTTAGCCAATCAACATAGCGGTATTTACAACGGTGAAATGAACATAGTAAACATACTATATGTTAACTTAAAATGTTTGAAATTCAACATACACCGTAACCTTAACAAAAATGCCGGTATTGGGATAAATCCTTGAAATCTTTAAAACCCATAGTTACATGCAAACAGTGCAATACCTGGTTAAATCCATTTATAAACAAAACAGGTCAAGATTTGTCTAGGCACATATATGCATATTAAACAGTATATAGATGTGCAAATGCAGAGCCCAATTGTACATCATATAAATTATGTATGGCTAAATCCATACTTTAAGACTAGGCCATGCTATTTACTCAACTTGTATAGACATTGAGACCAGTGTATTTTACCGAAATATTTCATATTGTGGGGATCATCAATGAAAGAATTCATTAGAATTCATTAGTGACAAAAAGATTAAAACCCTTCGGTAACATGTAGACAATTGTAACAAATCAGGCTGGCATAGAAAGTAGTAAAATCACCACGTTGATTGCTAAATAACTGTGAA
This sequence comes from Lissotriton vulgaris, assembly GCF_964263255.1. Lineage (NCBI taxonomy): Eukaryota > Metazoa > Chordata > Amphibia > Caudata > Salamandridae > Lissotriton > Lissotriton vulgaris. The sequence goes on along the minus strand of NC_141698.1, from coordinate 647,839,836 downwards.
CATAAAGTGCTGAGTGAATGTGGTTAAAAAAGACAGGCAACCTGATATTATTACAAATATATCACAGATGTTGAAATGATTCTAATCAAGTCTGTCTATTGAAGTGATAGGAACTCTGAGCATCTTCTTGGACACTATGACAACATATGAAAAACAGGGGGTCAGAAAACCGCTCCGGCCAAGCTGGAAATACATACAAATAGCCGTTTAACGCGATTACTAGAAATAACTAACTGTGTTGTCATAAAGGAACAGACATGCAACTTTAGGAAAAAAGAACAAATAATCTAAAGACAGGTGTAAAAATCTTCCGATGCATTAAGCCCATTGGGTGTCTTGCTGTCTAGCATGAGGATGCACCTCGTTTCCAATCTCCTTAATGCAGCTTCCCTATTGCCACCCCTTCTCATAGGTGCGATGGAATCTATGGCATAATACTTCAGTAATGCACTGTTGCTGTTATGCTTTTCCCTGAAGTGCCTAGCCACAGGGTACACCGGGTCATTGGTCTTTATGGCCCTTAGATGTTGTAAGACCCTTTTATGTACCTGTAGTTTGGAACTGCCCACGTATCTTAACCCACACGGGCATTCCAGCACATATACTGAGAAGTCGCTTTTACATGTGAGCTTTTTATTGATCTTACAGGGGGCATCGGAGAAGGGGGTACAGTATTCTGTCTTATTAACCCCATGTATGCAGGCCTTGCATGAAGCACACTTCCTGAAGCTTTTACTGCCTGCCAGCCAATCTTGCCCTACCACTAATTCGGGACTTGATTTCACAAGTGCGTCCTGTAGTGAAAAGGCTTTCCGGTAAGTAATTGCCGGTTTTTTGGGCATGCTATTACCAATGATCGGATCACATTTAACCAAGTCCCAATGCTTGTTCACGATCCTACGTAACGCCCCATGTTGGCTGTTAAAAGACCATATAAGTCTGACAGGTTGTTTCACCGTTGTCGTGGTGGGATTGTGCAACCTCTTATGTATTAAGGCTTCAGAACGGGGTATGGCATTTGCTTTTCTTATTGCTGATGCGACTACTTTTTCATGGTAGCCACGGGCCAAAAATCGCAATCTGCATGCTTCTTGCGCTGTCTTGTTTTGGGCTTCAGTGCTGCACGCTCTTCTAATCCTCAGCAATTCCCCATAGGGGATGCTTCGGATTAGATGTGGTGGATGATGACTGTGAGCATGCAGCACTGTATTGCCTGCTGTGGGCTTCCTAAACAAAGATGTTTCTATTTCTCCATTGTTGACATCAATTGCAACATCAAGAAAGGTGGCATGTGAATTGCTGATGTCTGAAGTAAAAGACAAGTTGTAGTTGTTAACATTCAACTCAGCGATAAACACTGCTGCCTGTTCACTAGTTCCCTTCCAGATCAAAAATACATCGTCGATGTATCTATACCACCGAACTGTGATCCCAACATATATCAGAGTGTTCGCCACTGAGGACCTGTCTCTCCCAGTACCCCATGTGGAGACAGGCGTAACTAGGAGAGAAACAGGCCCCCATGGCTACCCCTCTGACCTGCTGGAAATGTTGTTTGTTGAACATAAAATAGTTGTTATTTAAGCAGAAATTTATCATGGACAGCAGCATCTTGTTATGTTCTACCAATGCAATCGGACGTTGTCCCAAGTAATGAGCTACAGCCCTAAGCCCATCCGCGTGGATAATGCTAGTATATAGGGCGGTAACATCAAGTGTGATCAGCAGGTATGTTGGATCCCATTGAACACTGCTGAGCTTCCTCAGAAAATCACTTGAGTCTTGGATGTACGAAGGCAGTCCCCCAACAAAGTCCTGCAAAAATGAATCCACATAGATTGTAGTCTTTTCAAGTAAACCCCCACATGCAGAGATAATAGGCCTGCCTGGGGGCTTCTCGGGATTCTTGTGAATTTTAGGGATCAAATAGAGGACAGGCATTATGGGGAAATCATTTTTAAGATATTTTAGTTCATCCATGCTGATGAGGCCCGATGATCTCCAACCCATAAGCATGGAATAAAATGTACTATGAGATTTCTTGATGACAGCCAGATCGCAATGTCTATAACAGGTGATGTCATTCAACTGTATGGCCGCCTCCTCTAAGTACAGTTCTCTCGCCCATAATACAATATTGCCCCCCTTGTCCGATTGGCGAACAATAACATTTCCATTTTTCTGGATTTTAGCCACCAAATCAGTATATTTTTTGTTGCAAATGTTCTTATATTTGTTGTTCCTTAGTGTCTGTGAGTATAGTGCCTTAATGTCCTTAACTGCAGCTTCCTGGAAAATATCGATGTTGTCATGCAGCATCTGAGGTGTATAAGTTGATTTGGGTTTGAATTTAGTAAGGCCACCCACCGTAGCAGCAGGAGAGGTAACAGTTTGTTGTGTCAGAGATTGTTCATATCGTAAACTCTCCAAGTCCTGTATAAGTGGTAAATCATGACCAATAAGGGTCGGGCTATTGGAGATGTTCACATCAGTTCTAACCTCAGAATTCCGAGACTTGCTGTTCACAAAATGTTTCTTCAATTTTAATTTTCGTGTGAATTTAAACAAGTCAATGCGCGTATCCGCATAGTTGAAGTTTCGAGGTGGGAAGAAAGATAAACCCATGCATAGTGTTTTTAATTTGGAATCTGAAAATGTCATAGAGGTTAGATTGATAATTGAAAAGTTGGACACATCTGATGGCTCTACTGTTGTTTCTTCTTTTTGCTCCACTGCTTCTTGAACGGTTTGCGCTTTGGAGCGTCGTCTTGCGCTTGCTTTGCGGCGCTCTCTTCGTTTGGTATTGGGGTTTTTGTGGCATTTTGACGATCCACCCTGGGGCGCAGTATATCCCTCTTGTCTTGGCTCACTAATTCCAGTTCCTGCGCCATAGTGAACAGGGTAAACCCCAAACCCGAACGGGTTCTGCCTCCTTCATACTCCGAACCACTATCGATGTTAGAACTCAGGTCTGCATTTGAGGAACTGGCAGGTGAGGCTGCACGCTGAGCCCTCCGCTCTGTGGAATCCCCCCGATTTTTAGGAGGTTGAAACAATTACCTGGCATCATATTTACGCGCAAACGTAAAAATACGCCCTTCCAGGTAATCGTTTTTATCACGCTGGAACTTGTATTGTTTCCTTTTGATAATGATGTCCTCCTCCTTTTGAACTCGGGCCATCATCTCTTCTCTGAGTTTCAGACTTTTCGCCGCTTTCTCAGCACCCAAACCCTCAATCTCCAAATTCAATTCATCTATCTGTTGTTGAATTTTGGTCCGGTCTGATTCCGCGTAGCGTACTAAAATCTGGACTAGTCTTTTCCAAGATTCCAAACTACACTCCGCCCACTCTCTAAGCATTTCAGGGTCCGGTTGGTCGTAACTTGGGGCCAACATCACTCGTAGCCCTCTCGGTATTCGATCGACCTCAAGGTATCTACTCAGAGAGCGGTGCTCCCACCACTTAGCTTGTTCCCGTTTTATCAGTTTTTCCAGTTTCTTGTACATACTGCGCAGGTTTAAAGCACCATCATTTACTTGCTCAGTAGGACCTGCCACACTCGATCCCCCAGCCGGGGAATCGTCAAATACGTCGAGGGCTGCCACCTCCCTCCCTCTTCTTACACCAGCTGCCATGTTGCGTGTGAAAAAAATGTTTTTACGCGTTATCCCGCGTTTACTCACAGTTCGTCGGCTAGAAGATTAATACAGCTCTCCGATGAGCCTGGAAATGACTCCTTCACGGAAAGTGTCCAGTAACCGCCAAGTTCTCCCAAAAAGGCTCAACAACCCGTGCATGCGACATATATATATATATATTCACTGAACAAACAAAGGTTACAGGGATGTTACAATTGGGAAAATAGAATTAAAAAAGCTTTGAAATTCACATACTTGGTCTCTGATTTCACACATACTGACTGGCGCTCACCAGTAGGTAGTTATAATTTGGTCTGCTTTACCAAACACTGAGCTTTTTTTGGTTTGCTAATAACTTTGGACCTTTTTGACAAATCATTGTAAAACTTTTCAAAAAATGTGCATCCACCACAGCTCCTTCCTGGAAAGTTTTGGGGTGATCTGCCAAGCGGGGTCCAAGAAAAAAAGGGGGGGTCACATAACTTAAAATCTCCATGCATTTTCCATAGACTTTTTAAGACAAGTTATAGCAAAAACGTTTGAATGGAATAACACAATATTTGGCAGGAAGCAATATCTTGGTCCGCAGATTCAATCAATCAATCAATCAATCAGGGTTTTTTTAAGCACAGCTCCTCACCTGGAAGGGTCATAAGGTGCTAGAGGGGGCACTCACAGCTCCTGGGCACTCACTGTGTTTTGTGGAAGGTCATCTCCTGAGGTCCCCCAGGGCCCACCACGGTTTATGCAGCTGGCAGACAATCATGATGATTTCTCGAAGAGGCAGGTCTTGAGGTCCTTCAGGAACTTGGAGAGAGTTAGTGTCAGGTGGTGGTGGAGTGGGAAGGTGTACCATGCCTTGGCCATGTGGAAAGAGAAAGAGCGGCCTTCTGTTCTGGTCTACTTGAAGCACGGCACAGTCGTGAGAGAAAGCTGGGCTGAGTGGTGGGATCTTTGGGGTGCATGGAACAAAAGGCTGTGGTTCATGTAGGCAGGGCCGGTGTTGTGGAGGGCTTTGTGGGCATGGATAAGCAGCTTGAAAGTGATTCACTTCTCAACGTGGAGCTAGTGTAGTGCCTGCAGGTGTTGGGTGATGTGGCAGTGGTGTTGTAGGTTAAGGACTAGTCTGGTGGAGGCCTTCTGGATTTACTGGCGTTTGCGGGAGAGATTCTTGTTGATCCCGGCATAGAGTGTGTTGCTGTAGTCCAGTTTGCTATTGATGAGGACGTGGGTGACAGTTTTCCTGTGTACGAGGAGAATCCAGTAGAAAGTCTTTCATAGGAGACAGTGGGTGTGAAAACAGGAAGAGTTGACGGCATTGATTTGGCGGTCCATTTTGAGTTCAGAGTTGAGGATGATTCTGAGGTTGTGTGCATGGTCCGTGGGTGGGGATGGATTCCTGAGGCTGGGGACCACCAGGTGTCATTCCAGGCTTCAGGATGTGGGCCTATGATGAGTACTTTGGTTTTGTCTGTGTTCAGTTGTTGGCAGCTGTTCTTCATCCACCTAGCAACAGCTTCCATTCCTACTTAAAAGTTGTGTTTGGAGATGTTGGGTTCGTTGGATAGGGGGAGGATGAGTTGAGTGTCGTTTGCTTACAATACGATGTTGAGTCCATGTGAACTGACTATGGATGTGAGTGGGGCCATGTAGACATTGAACAGGGTGTGGATGATGGAGGATCCTTGGGGGACTCGTCAGGTGGTCGTTGTGGGTTCAGAGAGCAAGGAGGGAGCCTGACCCGCTGCGTTCTGCTGGAGAGGAATGAGCGGATCCAGTCGAGGGCTTTGTTCTGGATTCCTGCATCTTGGAGTCTGTGAGCTAGGGTGTAGTGTGAAACTGTGTCAAAGGCTGCGGGGAGGTCCAGGAGGATGAGTGCCACAGTCTCTCCTCTGTGGAGGATAGAGTGGATGTCATCTGTCGCAGCGATGAGGGCGGTTTCGGTGCTGTGGTTCTTCCTGAAGCCTGATTGGAAAGGAGTCAAGGACGTTATTCTCGTCAATGAAGGAGGCGAGTTGGCTGTTGACAGCTTATTCAATGGCTTTTGCTGGGTACAGAAGTAAGGAGATCATTCTGAAGTTCTTGAGGTGGGTGGGGTCGTCTAGGGTTTTTTCAGGAGAGGGTTGATCTAGGTGTGTTTCCAGTCATTGGGGAAGGCGGCAGTCTTGGAGGAGCAGTTTATGATTCTTTGTAGCTCTGGGGTGATGATGTCTGTGGCTCTGTGGTAGATGTTTTGGAGCAGGGGTCTGTTAGAGCCCCAGAGTGGGTGGTCTTCATAGTCTTTAGGGTATCTTCGATGCTGATGGCAGTCCAGTTGTCCAGTGTCAGCTGTGTGGTGCAGGACGCGGTGGGTGTGGGTTTTTAGTGGAGGTTGTTGTCATCGAAGATGTCATAGAAGGTTTTGATTTTGTGATGGAAGAAGGCGCTAAGTTTGTCTCAGAGGCCCTGGGAGGGTGGGATGTCGGCAGACTCACTGTTGGGTTGGGCGAACTCTTTGATGATGCCAAAGAATTCTTTGTTGTTGTGTGCATGGGTGGATTTTCTGTCCTGGGGTGCTTTCTTCCTTGAGTGTCCGATGAGTTTGTGGTGGGCGGTGAAGGCTGTTCTGTAGTTATTGAAGTCCTCTGGGGTTTTGGAGTTCTGCAATAGCTTTTCGAGGTGTCGACTTCAGATTGGGCTTTTTGTGATTTAGTGTAAATCTGTTCAGTAGTTTTTGAGATATTGAGGGTAAAAAATAATTGTATATTTTTGCAGTTAGGCTTGCGATATTGCCCGGGCATCCCACAAGAGCATGAAATAAAAAATGGAGGCCTGTGATTGGTTGAGAGCCCAATCTTTCCCCTGAGCCTTTATGTCTTGTGGAAGTGAGAGGTTCCCACAAGTTTCAGGAGCACTCTAATTCGCTGGCTGTTGGAATGTTAGAAAGGAAATAGGTGCTATTACCATTTACTGTGAATAATGAGAGGCGTTGTGGAAACTAAGTAAAAAGCTATATAAGGGGATAGCAGAAAGGCATGTTGTCCTCCTAGATTTAGAGAGGAGGTGTCTAAGGGTAAGCTTCTTACAAGTCTGCATCCACATTTCAGTTTTGAAAAGTCCCTCGCTCTTGTTGATGCTGATAAGGAAATTGGTTATTGACTTCTTGGCAGTTTGTACAGTGTTTTGCATTTCTGGTCAGTCATTCTTTCAAGTTTCTAGCTAACTGGAGATTAAAACGTATATGTTAAACCTAGTCTAAAAAAGACTGTTAAGAAAATTAATGTATATTGTCTTGAACTAATTTTCACAATCTTGCGTGACTCTTGCCTGATCGAGAATAGAATAAAGAAGCGAGATGAGTTCTTAATAAACTATGTTAGTAGGAATGCATATTGTGGTCCTTCTTTTTGAGAGGAAGTGTGTTAAAGATAAGTACTGTGATGATTAGATGGTTATTTTTTTAATGTTGCAATCTCACAAGATCCTCACAAGATTAAGAAAAGTAGGAAGGAGTAGGTGATGTTTGGATACACTCTGCTATGGACACTTTTTACTGTATGAAGGAGTCATACTGGAGCTGGTATTAATGAGACACACGTATTTATGGTTATTGGTTTGAGAAGTGTTGTGAGTAGAGTTAAGGTCCATCCAAACACCCGACTATGCACAGCCATCATTTGAAATGGGAGTCTGAAAGGAGACCCCAGTCCCTTCCCACTCCCTGCTATGCACACCTATCATTACAGAGAGAGGTCTCAGCAGAGAGGCCAGTCTTTCCCCATACCTTACTACGCACACCTGTTGTAGTGTAGTTCCTATTTTCCCAATAGACTCTGCGCATTGGAATAACATAAACGATAGTTTAGACATAAGACTGAGGTCGACTAGGTCTCTATTGAATATGTTAGACTTAATTAGGTTTGCCAGCTAGCTCAGAGGTCACTAGAAACTTTCTCGAATGAACAGGGAGGAGTGAACTTCCCTGATTAGACAAGAAGGGATTAGCTTCTGACAATCGCATAAACATGACAACTTTGCTCCCCCAGAATAAGGAGTATATCTCCAGAGTCGTGTGAAAACAATAGATAGCTATTTCACTCAGTCAATCGTGCATACTTAGTTTCACCAGAGTGCAGAGAAATAGAGAGACGGGCGCTTTCAATAAAAGGTGTTATTTATTGAGCAGTCTTCTTTCTCATGCAAGAGAAGTGAATGGCTACAATTGCAATACTTGTCATAAAGTAAAGTGCGTACAGTAAAAGGAGTATTATGAAATAATACTGTAAAAGCATTGATATGGTTTCTGAGCCATATGATACTTAAAAGGTATAAAATATATACAATTACATACAATGATAAAAGTTGACTAAACGTACTCAACTGATGTTTCTAAATACGCCTACCCCAGTGTACCTAACCTAAGCCTAGTATGTGGGAAGGAGTAAAGGAGTTTTTAAGTTAAGTTAGGTTTGCCAAGAATCTGACTCAAGAATTCTCTAAGGATCTAATCAGCTCCGTACCTTGGTTTTAGAATGAAGGAGGTCTTGTATCTCACTCTCAGGACTCGATCTTCCAGTTACCCGCAAGGGTGACTGGAAACACTGAAGCTGGATTTTCTCAGCGGTAGAAAAAGACAGCATCTCTTTCAGTGCGTCAAATGAGAGGGACGGCTTCCTTCGGCACTCGCATCAGCTGGGCTTCGGATAAGTAGATAGCCGCTCTGCTCCAAACCACTCTGTATTGCTTAAGGCAAATGCTGGTATATTTATACCTGGAAGGTGCCGTGTTTGACGTAAGGTTGGACATAAGACGTCAATAAAAGATGTCACTAAGAACTGGCCATTCTTTCAGACTCGCAGGAGTTCTAGGACAAATCGAAACAAAAGGTATGGGGTATTCCCAGGTTGCTGGAGGTTTGGTTTGTTGAAAGAACTCGTTGTACTTTCTAGGAGTCTAAGGTAGTAGCCTTGCCGTATTTGGATCGCATTGGCTATTACTAAATATGGGTATGATTCTTATGCCTTTAAAAGGGTATGATTTGTTATAACCACATAAAGGCATGAATCAGGAATGTTTAATTAGGGTCCTAGATACGATCACAACACTGTCATCTGAGAGAGAGTTCTAAAGGGGAGAGCCTAGTCCCTCCCCACACCTTACTACGTATACTTTTCATTACAGAGAGAGGTCTCAGCAGAGAGCCCATCCCTCCACACATCCTACTATGCAAACCTGTCATCTGAAAAGAAGGTCTGAAAGGAGAAGGCAGTCCCTTAACACACCCTACTATGCACAATCATCCTCTGAGAGAGAGTTCTGGAAGGAGAGCCCAGTCCCTCCTAACACCCTACTGCACACACTGAACATAACAGAGAGGGGTCTCAACAGAGAGTCCAGTCCCTCCACACACCATACTATGCACACCCATCATCTGAGAGAGAGATCTGAAATCAATCAATCAATCCAGAAATTTGTAAAGCGCACTACTCACCTGTGAGAGTCTCAAGGCGCTAGGGGGGAGGGGTGCTGCTACTGCTCAAAAAGCCAAGTTTTGAGTAGCCTCCTGAAAGGAGAGGGCAGTCCCTCCCCACTTCCTGAAACGAACACCCATTATTTCAGAAAGATTTCTCAGCAGAGGAGCCAGTCCCTCTACACACCCTACTATGCATTTCCATCATTGCGAGAGTAATGACACCAAAAAAAAAGATTTCTGATGTCATGTATTGCTATCAGAGTTACAATACCTGAGCAGACAGTTTCTATTGAATATAGAGTTGAAACCTCACACACATTTTAATAAGGGTTTGCAAATTGTGAACCATATTCTGCTTTGTTACAGTAAAAAATATTGTTTTACTAAAATAATGTCAGAACACATCATATATGATAAAGTCATTCTACCATACGTACACTCACAAAAAAAATTAATTTACTTTAAATAACATAGAAATCCACTGAAAAAAAAACAAAGGTTTTATAGTTATGTGTAAGAAAAATATTTGTTTTCGTTAAAAAAGAAAAGCCTTAGAAATTAACTGAAAAAAGCAAAGATTAAAGTAACGTCCTAGTTAGGTGAATTTGTCAGCATGAACATTTACGTTTTGAACTATTAAAAACACAAAAGTTGGGCGTGGCCAAGATGGCGAGCTGAGCGGACGTGCCTGTCCTCGGCTCCCCGGCCCTATGCCCTGATAGCCCTCTTCTCGCTGCGGTGGCCCTCGGAACCAAGCGCATTCTGACCCCTAAGAGGTGGGCAGTGACCACCAGCTTTGAGATTGGCCACCGGTTGGAGGAGGCGAGCGGATTCGGCGCGGCCGGCGCACCGGCCCGGAGCGGAGGACGGCCTCGGCCGAGGCGGGCCCGGGGCTGACAGATCCGGGGAGCTCCACAGATCGACCCCACCGGCCGCGGAGCAGGCGGAGACCAGCGCTCCCAGCCACGGAAGCATAGAGGCCCCGGATGCTGGCGGAGGTGGTGTGACCCCCCCCCGAGGTGGGGGGAGGTGGCTGCCTGGGGCCCGACTGCACCATCACTAATTGAGGCCCCGGCTTCGGGCCTTTGCGGACATCCCCGGACCTCCCTGGCAGAGACAGCGGGGGGCCCGGCGCGAGACGAGGACGCATCGCCCAGCCAGGGAGGGGGCTTGGAGCTCCGCGCCTGTTGGGAGGCGCCAGAGGCAGCAGGGAGCAGCGTCCGCCCAGCTCCTGGTCGGCGTGCTGTCCGGGGCGAGGCCCCGGCTTTGGGCCTGGTAGTGTCAGCGGTGCACGGCGGACTGGCGTGGCAGCGGTGGGACCAGCGTGGTGGGCGACCGGCAGACGCGGCGGAGGCCTAGAGCAGCAGGAGGCTCTCTGAGCGACGCCTCCGCCCCCCCACAGCACAGTGGACTGGCCTAGGCAGAACACTCAAGGTAAGCCCGCGCGTCCCTGGGGCCACGCAGCGCCGGATTAAGGGAGCTGAACAGACGGCAAGGGGCCCCGGGGGGTGCGGGTGAGGCCACGCATAGGGCCTGGAGGGCGGAAAACTGAGCCGGCAGCCCGGAGGAGCTGCGCCGGAGCCTGGGCGGTTGGGCCCCCTGACCACGTGGATCCCCAGCCTCTGACCGGAGGCAGCCTGAGGCAACGGAGCAGAGGGCCAGACTCGTGCGGCGCCGGCGGGGTGGACTGGGCCCTGCAACGCCGGTAGGAAGAGGCAGGCCCCCCGCCGGAGCACAGAAGGCGGGGAGGGCCCGGCAACAGCTGGAGCGGTGCCCCCACGTGCCCGGCTTAGTGGAGAGCCCTAGGGGTACCGGGAGACCCCGGCCGCAGAGCGGACCGGGCCGCTGATCTCGGGGGGCAGAGTGATCGGGCCCCCGGTGGGGAGTGTGAGAGAGAGAGGGGCACGTGGGGCAGGAAATGGTGAGCCCAGCAGAGAGGAGTGGCGCAGAGGAATTGGTGGGGGAGGCTTGAAGGCCACAGGGGTTCTGCCGGTGAGCCCGCGCCGGACACGTGCGGTCGGGAGTAGGCTTCCCCCCCGGAGCCGACCGAATTGCGGGCCTGCGACAGGAGGAGATATGGCTAGTTCGAGTCGCAGAACCAACCGCACCATCACAGACATGCTTGCGAAACCCACCTCCAAGGGAGGGAAGGCACAGACACCCCCCCTCTACCCCGGCAGCCACAGGCTCGCAGCAACAGGAAGAGCGGGAGGCTCCCATCACGTGCACCTTCTTGGAGGCGCTATTCAACACCCTTAGAGATGACTTCCAGGCTCTCAAGCAGGACATCGCAGGGGAACAACGGGAGCTACGACGTGACTTGGATGGATTGGGGAAGAGGGTAGCAGCGGTGGAGGGGTCCGGCCACGCTCGCAGTGACGAGCTAACGCACTTACAACAAGAGGTCCTCCGCCTTCAAGAGCAACAGGTAGGCCTCCAAGCGCACGCGGAGGACCTGGAGAACCGCTCGCGAAGGAATAATATTCAGGTCCGGAATGTGCCACAGGGTGCCAAAGGGAACAGTGTCACTGGATACCTACAGGCCCTCTTTCGAGCGGTGTTGTGGGAGGCGGAGGACTTTCCCATCCGAATAAACCGTGCCCACAGGGTGGGCCTGCCGCGACGGGCTCCGGCCCCGCCACCCGACATACTGGCCTACCTCCCAGATTTCCTGTTGAAGGAGCAGATTCTCCAGGAGGCCCGGAGACAGCAACCTTTGCAATTCCGGGGAGTGAATGTAGCGTTGTATCAGGACTTGTCAGCCATCACGCTGCAGAAGAGGCGCAAATTCAAAATCGTGACCACCTTTCTACGTGAGAAAGAAGTAACATATTCCTGGGGCCACCCATTCCAGATCATTTTTAAATGGCAAGGCAAGCTGCACCAACTTCGTTCCCTCAGAGACACCTGCTCCCTTTTGAACATTGACCTGCCGGACCCCTCAGACTCGGAGGATGGAATGCCACATGGCTCTCAGGCAGGGTCCGAGCAGCGGGGTCAGGGTGACTGGCGGAGAGTCGGACGGCGGCGCAGGCGGGGTGCCCGCTTGAAGCCAGACCCTGAGATGATAGCACAGGAACAGGCTGCAGCAGTAGAGGAAGTGGAGCGAGATACCCCTGTAGCCCCGTGAGCAGCACGAGAGGGCCACTTCTCACACCTCGCTTTGAAATGGGGGGGTCAGGGGGCCGGGAGAGAGCCGCTACTGTCACGTTTCCCATAGACACTCTTCTACGGACCTGTGCGGTTTAACCCCTTCCATGCTCATGACGAGCTCAGCTCGTCATGAGGCACAGTGGAGCTGTGCTGATGACGAGCTGAGCTCGTCATGAACAATGGAGTTCACCATGGGTCAGCACAGGAGGGGAAAATGCACAGCAGCGATGTGGTTAACAGGCCCGGGACTATGGTTCGTTTCATTTGGTTCCAAGTTGGGGTACCTCAGAGAGGGGAGGACGGGGAGGGTAGCTGGGTGAGGGCAGGGGGAGGACCCGTGGGATTTGTCGGTTTTGGAGTAGGGGGGGCAGTTGTTTGGGGGGGAGCGAGAGGGGGGGTGGGAGGGGACCTTCTTGTCCGCTGGCGCCACAAGATGGCACTGACTGTTTATCCTTTAGGCCACCGACCCGCACTGACCATGAGTGAGCCCTCGCCCCGCACCCAGGTTGATGTATCCTTTGACCATTCTTTCCCTGAATGTTAGGGGACTCAACAGCCCAAACAAGCGCAAGGCGATCCTCTCCTTCCTAGAGCGCTCGCGAGCTGACATCTGTCTCCTGCAGGAGACGCATCTGCTGTCCAAAGATCATCATAGGCTTCGGTCCCGGGCCTTCCCTGAGCAACTGCTCTCGTCCACCTCTAAGAAAGTGGCGGGGGTGGCCATATTGGTGGCGAGGTCCTTTAGGGGGAAGGTGCTGCAAAAAGAGGCGGAGATCAAGGACAGGCTCCTGCTCCACCACTTCCAGGTGGCGGGGCAGACGCTTCTAATTGGCTCTATGTATGCGCCCAATGAGGGTCAAGAGAGGTTCCTGCGCACGGCGCTAGAGGCGGCCACGGCCAACGCACACCAACACTTACTTCTGGGGGGGGACCTAAATCTAGTGTTTCATAATATCACTGATCGCTCCAGCCAGAGGGTGGGCCAAGTGGGAGCCTTGTCGACAGAGGGGCACACTCATCTCGCGGACCTGGGACTGAGCGATTTGTGGAGACACCTTCACCCTCATGACACAGCCTACACCCACTATTCCGCAGCCCATAAGACTTACGCGCGACTGGACTACCTGCTTTGCTCAACTCACCTCGCGGCACATGCTCAGGGGGTAGAAATTCATCCGGCCTCGCTCTCTGACCACTCCCCGGTTTCGGCAACCTTCCTGGTGCCTGATACACCGAGCCCGCAACGCCACTGGCGCTTGCGCGACGGCCTGCTGCAGAGCCCTGCTTCTGTGGAGAAGATTAAGGCGGCCATCGACCAATTTCTCCAGCACAATGCTAACGGGGACACTTCCAAAGTTACTCAATGGGTCGTGCTCAAAGCAGTCCTCCGTGGCGAGTTTATCTCCCTGGCGGCGGCCAACAATAGAGAGCGCGCGCAAAAGAGGGCCGACCTCACGCAGCGAGTTCGGGAGTTGGAGCAGTTGCATCAGCGCACCGGAGCGGCCAGGGCATGGCGCCAACTATGCACGGAATGGAAGATGCTAGCTGCGCTAGACAAGGATGACGCGGAATTTGCCGCAATACTTCTGAAGCATGCCTACTACACAGGAGGGGACCGATGTGGGAAATTGTTGGCGTGCAAGCTGCGGGAACAAAGGCAACGCCGACAAGTCCAGGCCATTCAGCCCAATCAGGGGGACTTGATCACAGACAGCGCTGCCATAGCGGCAGCATTTGGGGCCTTTTATACCGATCTGTACGATGCAGACGAGCTAGACTGGCAGCACGGCAGCGACTACCTTGATGGGGCAACTCTCCCGTCTTTGACTGAGGCTCAGTCTCAGTTCCTTGACAGGCCCATCGGTCTGGAGGAGGTCATTTTTGCGATTTCCCGCCTTAAACTGGGGAAGTCCCCGGGCCCCGATGGCTACTCTGCGGCTTTTTATAAAAAGTTCTGCCAGCAGGTAGCTCCCCTGCTGCGGGACCTGTTCAACACCTTCGATAAGACCGGTACTATTCCTCCCGAAATGCTGGAGGCAGCAATATCAGTGATACCCAAGGCCGGGAGAGATCCCTCCCAATGCAACTCATACAGGCCCATTTCTCTATTGAATGTGGATCTGAAGTTGTATACAGGTATCATCGCGAGCCGGCTGGCACCGTATATGCAGCAACTGATCGATCCCGACCAGGCCGGCTTCATCCCTCAGCGGCAAACGAGCGACAACACCAGACGCGTCCTCCACCTTATAGAGACCGGTTCCCGCACAAGACCGGGATGTATGCTGCTTACCATCGACGCCGAGAAGGCATTCGATAGGGTGCATTGGCCCTATCTTGAGCAGACTTTTCAGAGATTCGGACTTGGGGAGACCACCCATACCCGGATCTTTAACTGCTACAGACAGCCCACGGCGACGGTGCGGGTCAATGGACATACCTCACTGCGTCTCCCGATCGGTAGGGGGACTAGACAAGGTTGCCCGCTCTCCCCTCTCCTGTTTGCGCTCTACATGGAGCCAATGGCACAAAGGGTCAGGCACCACCCTCGTATTCGGGGCATCCCTTTTGGGGGAGACACATACAAGATCAGCCTGTACGCTGACGACGTCTTGCTCTCCCTGATGGACCCCATGCAATCCTTGCGGGCTCTTTTGGTGGAACTACACTCCTTCGCGCAGGCATCGGGCTTTAAAATCAACGTTGACAAGTCGGTGGCCCTGAATGTGTCCCTACCTGCCGACGTTCTGGCGGACGCCAAATCCGAATTTGACCTGCAGTGGTCAGCTTCCACAGTTTCGTATCTAGGGGTCCTTCTGGCGCCTACGGTGCAGGGAACGGCTGACGCTAACTATGCCAAACTGAGCACGCAAATCAATGAGACACTGAGAAAGTGGAACCGCCTCACACTTTCCTGGCTCGGACGCGTGGCGGCAATCAAGATGACCCTTTTGCCGCAGATTCTTTACATCTTTCGGACCCTCCCGCTACGCCCGCCGATGGGTTGGCTTCAGAAGACCCAGGCGGACTTGACGCGCTATGTCTGGAACGGGCGCCGTCCCCGCTTTAAGCAGCGAATAGCGTCTCTCCCACCGGCACATGGGGGCGTTGGTCTGCCCGACCTCACCCTGTACTTCCAAGCAGCACAGCTGCGCACACTAGTGGAATGGTACCAACTTGAATCCA
Source organism: Lissotriton vulgaris (assembly GCF_964263255.1). NCBI lineage: Eukaryota > Metazoa > Chordata > Amphibia > Caudata > Salamandridae > Lissotriton > Lissotriton vulgaris. Next base: position 647,824,404 of record NC_141698.1, on the reverse strand, counting down.
GCAAACACTGGCTCTTTCAAGACCAGGCGGTGGCTGGCCGCCCCTTCCAAGGTGTACCTTCCTTCCGAGGTGTCACAGACCCCCTAATCTCTACGCGTCGTATATCACGAGTACTGTGATGAAAATCTGGGATCAGGTGGCTTTACGGAATGAACTCACCTCATTCCCTTCCCCGCTGACGCCCATATTCGGGAAACCCGACTTCACGCCGGGCTTAGACCCGCAGGCATTCAAAACCTGGAGGACCACTCCCTGCAGGGAAGTGGGGCATTTGTTTAACCTGGAGGGAGTCCTCTCCTTTCAGAAAGTGAAAGAGGAGTATGGGATACAAGAGGCGGATAGACTCCCTTACCTGCAGGTCCGGCACTGGGTCCTGCACCCATCCGTTCGACCGGGTGCGCAAAGATTCCTTACGCCATATGAGAAATGGCTTCTCACACGCACGTCAGAGAAGAAACTGCTTTCAGATCTATACCAACACCTACTCCTCACACACATATACACTTACCACCCAGGGAGGGCTAGATGGGAGGAGGACCTCGGGAGGCAACTCACACGGAAGGAATGGGAAGGGATTTATCATAGAGCCAGACACTCGGCCTACCATACTGGCCTCACGGAGACCCTGACGAAAGTAGCCATGTATTGGTACCACACCCCGGCGCGCATACATCAATGGGACCCCAAGACAAGCGATCGCTGCTGGAGGGGGTGTGGGGAACGGGGCACACTGGAACACCTGCTCTGGAGCTGTGAGAAGCTGCAACAATACTGGTCAACCATCCTGGATCTCATAGACGCACACTTAGACACTCAACTGCCTCGATTCCCTGCTTATGTGCTTCTAGGCCTGCCGAATACACTGATGTATCCCCTGAAATCCATGAGAGGGAGGTTGATTGCCATAGCGCTGGGTGCTGTGGTACAGAATATTGTGGCACGCTGGAGAGACCCACAGCCCCCCATACACCTTGGCTGGCTCCATAGACTCTGGATGGTATTGGGGATGGAGAAGCTATCCCTGACTGCGGCGGGGCAGGGTAAGGAGTTTGCTGACCTTTGGCGGCCATTTCTGACGCTGCTCACAGGGGAATTTCGGGAATTGAGCTCCCCCCGCTACCTGCGACTACTGCATCTAGCAGATACTCCTATCCCAGAACCTAAGGTTAAGACTCGGAGGCACGCAATTCAAGGCGGGAGGGCTCGGGAACCTGCTCTCTAGGACAGTTGTAATGAAGGGGATCAGGCCAGCATTACTTAGCGGACAAGAAGGAGGGTGGGGAACGGGTTGGGGGGGGGCAGTTTGGGCTTGTTGGGGATTTAACTGTATTGCATAGATCACTACAGCATCCGACTCATGCCATACTTGTTTGACGCGGCCGGCCCAGCTGGGTTGTAGGCGGCTTGCTGTGTTTAATATGTACGGAACGATGCTTATGCCCGCCAAGAGTTTCCTTAAACACAGTAAGTGTGTGACTGGTGCCTTCGCATGCATGGGTCGGAGTGTTCTGTTGCTCTGAATAAAAACATTTAATACTAAAAACACAAAAGTTCAACAGCTATAGTTAACAGTGCTAACTATAACTTGCGCCGCTGCCATGCACTGCTTATGACCTCACATATGACATAACTCATGATATGTTCTATGACATCTTTTATGATATCACTGATGACATCACTGATGACATTACTGATGACAGCAACCAAGCTTTGTTTTCCCGCATATTGCTGTACAAATTGCTATGGCTTTACACATAGCATAGTTCACATTACCAATCTACCACAGATATATGGGAAACTCCCATTCAGTATGGAGTTAAATCTGTATACAACTGTTCAGAGACAGCTGAAATAGTGAATGGCAACTCCAAAACAAACCACTTTGATGGATTTAATTTTTAACCGGATAAAGTAACTTTTGATGATTATGAAAATGTCCTACTATTGACAGCTTTTATCTGTATTAAAACACTGACACACAGCAAACCTTCATTAGGAAATACACCACAGACTATTAAAAAATATCTATTGAGAACAATGCACACTCTATGCAGTAGCTGTCACAAAAGACCATATTTGCTAAACATAACCAGGATCTGAAGGCACTAAACATTCTACTACACTTGCCATTCCTACTATAGTGAAAACTTTACTGTTAGCCCATCTTTTGAAGCAAAACAAGCACACATACATAGGTTAGTACCTGGTGCACACAGTCTTCTATATTAAGTAGAAATTGTCATGCTGAGGCGATTCCCTTCAATAACTCAAGAGTATTTACAATACTTGGGGCTATGTTTGTGGCCATACCACACAGTGCACCGCAGAAAGTCACCTTGCTGCTCTGCACTGCATGACAGGGAAAGGGTAGGAATGTGCTGTATTTAAGGCAATACTGCACATTCTTGCCTTTTCTCCTGCTCTAGTGCCTTTTTGGTTGCCAAGACCCAAACACAGGCACCCTTGCACCATGGTTCAAGAGTATCTGCATTGTAAGGAGGATTGGTTTTGTGCAGGGGGGGCACTCCCCAAGCCAAAAACAATCCCCTGAGGCTTTTTCCACTTTTTATGTATTCTGCAGAATGCAGCACATACAGAGAGTGCAAAACGTGGACGAATAAACATATTTCTTCTTGTTGCACCTCACCTTGGGAGACATAGGTTGTGGGTGTATTCCCAGGTCAACCACTTCTGGTAAGTCTGAGAATGCATCAAAATTATTGGATATTGTAAGGGAACACCCATGCAACGCCCATGGAAACGCCTCCCTTGTGTAGAGTAATGCAACTGAGCAATTTATGCTGCCTTGCATTACTTTATATTTATGAAGCCATTCAGGGCCACCCAAGGTGGCCTTGCGTCGCCTCATAAATCTCATTTTAAATTTACATCACTCTTGTACCACCTTGCGTGGTGCAATACCGAGGCAAAGGGGCTTCTAAAAATTCCCCTTAGTATGTAGTACATAGAATCTTTGTCCTGCTGAAAACTTTTTCTGCTGTACCAAAGCACTTATGTGGAACATATTAAACACAAGTCTTCTGTCACCTGTACACAAAGTTACTCTTGAATAGAAAGATTTATAATGTGTTCAATACATCTAAACAGCTATGGTGCATTAAAAGGACTTCCGTTTTCTAAATAGGAATACCCATTAGCTGGACACAAACTGTACAAAATTAGGTGGGAAAGTAATATGCTATTTATCCGCCACAATCTAGGCTATAAAACAAACAAGCACACTCATTGGATGCTCTCATCACTGATGTTATCAGCAATGTCATCAATGATGTAATTTGAGATGCCTGCAATCATGTCATAAATAATGTCAGAGTACATGTCATGAGTGATGTCATATGTGAGCTTAAAAGCAGTGCATGGCTGGGGAGCAAGGTATAGTTAGTCCTGCTAAATATAACTCATGAAATTCTTTTTTAGTTCAAAATATTAATGTTCATACTGCCAAATTCACCTATCACTTCACATTAACCTTTGTTTTTGTCAGTGAATATATATATATATATATATATATATATATATATATATATATATAGGCTTATTCAAATACATTCGAAAATAATTTGCACCAAACAGTTTGTGGTATATGTGATACAATGCAACTGCGATATGATGTACATAGGCAGCACGATCTGTATGCTGAAGAAGCGCATCTTAGAACATATAAGAGCAGTAAAATTCAAGGACTTATCATATGCAACAGCGAAACACATCCTAAACTGTCAATGTTGGGATTGGCGCAAAATTAGTTTCTTTGCCATTGATACTGAGGACCCAATGGAAGAATGGGAGACCGTAAAAAGAAATTGAGACAATTGGAATCTAAATATATTATCCGTATGAGGACCAAATACCCAAGAGGGATTAATCTGGATGAAGAACTTTTTGTTCACTTGTAAATAGAAATAAAGAGACTGACAAGAACTAAACATAAACAGGACATTGCCCATCAAATCTAGTAGATCATTTTAGAATTGCATTGCTTTCAGGTGATTCATGTAACATATCTGTGTGCTGAAACATCTGTACGTAAATTGTTAGCTTAAATCAATCAGGTACTATACCCTTGACCAAGAATCAAAAATACAATTGTGTAGCCCTAAGGATTATTCGCACTAGTTCTCTGCCAATTATTGCTGTGACAATTGCTAAATTTTTGGGCTGGGCATGGGCTATTAGAAGGAATTCTCTTGCATAACAGTAGGCTTGATGCGACAAAGCGAGGCCATTGTATGTTCTCTCAGCTAATGGGAACTCGGCTTTTCTGTGATTACACTGGTTAATTAATTGTATGAATTCTAGGTTTTATTGATGAATTTTAACATTATTGATGTCACAGTGCTTTATCGTTTTAAATGTTTTTTCTTCTCTTGAGGATGTAAATATGTTTTAAAAATGTGCTAACTGTGGATGTAAAGGTTTTAAATGTTTTATGCTTTTATAAGTTTTTTACCTCGAATAAAGCAAATTTGACTGACTGATTTGACAATTGTGTAGCAGATATACTGAATCATTTTTAACTACATGTACTATACAAGGAATTAATAAGATTTACTGTCATTCCCTACATAGGACAGACAAAGTATAAACTCTACAAATTGAACAAAATAATGATTTACAAAACAATGTCATCCTAGTCATGTGCAACCCACTGTGGAAGTAACAACTTAGCAACATAATTCTGTCACAAAAGGTGCTCTGTATAATATATGGTGAAAAACTACAACTCCCAGAATTCTATGTGGGAATGTAATGTTATGTGATTGCTTTAAATACAGATGAAAAAAGTAGTGCCACCTACCGTGAGAAAGGCCGCCAGGCCGAAATGCGTTGGTGTGATAGACTAAGGATCTGTGCCAATAAAATAAGATAAACGGATTCTTGAGTGCGGCACATTTTGTATCAAAATTGAACTTGGTCTTTGGTTTGACCCTGCGCCTGCACCCGCTGACGAGCAATCAGGGGGAAAAACCACATTGCACAAACCCAATGACAGCCGGAGGCGCCCGATCAACGAGTAACGCTGAGCAACGTTGAAGCAGACACTTGGACCCCTGCTGATCCCTGCCGGGTTGAGTGCTGGAGAACGGGGTAGAGAACGCCGCCCATACACAAGTCTCCCCGCGGGGTAAGTGAAGCAACAAATGCATGCATGTGAATACGTCAAACTCTCTTTGATCGTAGCGTTTTGAAAAGTGGAAAATAATAGAAGCCGGCTTCATAGCAGAATCTGCCTGCGAACAAAACGCGCTTGTGCAACTAGAAAGGGAACTCCACCTTTAAAATCGGCACAACTAGATCCACAGTAAACATGGAAAATTTTTACATTGCACACCGTAATATTGTACTGAGAAATGCCAGATTAAATAAACTCACCTCCAGCTTTTTAAACAACAATGGAAGCGCGAAAAGTGAAACGCGCTGAAAAAGCGGCAACAATGTTTCTACTGGGCACGAATGAGGGAATGTCAACAAATGCTAAAACAGTTCAACAAATGGATCCAGAATACTCACTGAAACAAATATTCTTCCAATTGGAGAAACAGTATAAACGCGACATAAACAAAAGCTGAGAGGCACTTACACTATAAAAATACTTGGAGGTAAAACGAGTGCCACGTGGATTAAGGATCGTTACGATGCCCACCCACCCAGAAACTAGAACTGATATGCTAGAAGAATGGGTTGAAAATAACATGGCTTGCAGGGAGAATATGATGCACATATTAATAAAGTATGCTGAAAAAGATCTGGATGACATCAACAATTTGATACATGATTTGGAATCTAAAATTGCAATTAAGGACAAAACTGAGTCAGCAAAATTCCGCAAAGAAATGGAAGATCGCCTCGAGAAATAAGAGGACGAAATCCAACAGAGTAAACAGCGAAAATTCGCAAGAGATGAGGCGGATTACAAACATGGCCATATTCTAACATTTGCCAAAAGATTTGATGTGCTGGAAACCAATTATGCAAAACAAGCCTACTCCCAGTAGATGCGCCTTGTCAACCTGGATCAGAACTTGACACGCAGTCAGGGACAAGGCAGAGGAAGAGGCAGAGGCAGAGGATATAGAAGGGGTGCTATAAAGTCTTCAGAAGCTGTAGAAAAACTAGAAGATCCAAGCACACACTACCCACTGAGGAACAGAACAAAGAGGAATTGAAATCTGAAAATCTGATAATCAATCTATCAGACTATACATTAACAGAAACAGAATATCAAGTACTAAATAAAGGACTCTCCTTCTGCCCTCAAAAACATTTTAACCACACGGAAACGAAGATTGATCTATATAAGTACATACGCAAAATGAAACTTGCGAAAATTCATGCAAACAAAGAGATATCCAACAATCAACAGCCAATAGCTTTGGCTACAAACATGGAAAGTCAGAACAAACCTCAGCTGACAATGGAAATGATACCTCACTTAAAGACCCTGTATGATCTTGCAAATGATCTAGAGAGTGAGGAAACAACAGAAATTGAAATGTTTCAAAATCTCGACATAGACACCAAAGTACACACAAGGAGTGGCATGAGGAATCAATCCAAATATTGTCCACAGTTGTCTCCAGGCAACAAAATAGATTCCTTCTTGGAGGCGATAATGCATGAATTGGATCAAATGGAAGAACTAAGAGATATAAAATCCAGAGAAAATATTTCTACAAAGGAAAATCAGGCCATCCAGAACCTGGCCAAAATTCCAGCCATAACTATAAAACCCGCGGACAAGGGGGGAAATATTTTGATATTCAACACCAGTGATTATACCAAGGAGGCATATCGACAGCTAAATGACCTGGAGAAATACAGAAAAATCCCTTCAAATCCAATCAATAAAATGATTCAAGAAATTAAAAAACATCTAGAAAATTGGTATGAACACAACCTACTGGATGCAGAAGAACACAAATTTCTCTTTAAGGAAAACCCGACAATCCCTATGATATATTTCCTGCCCAAGGTGCACAAAACACTGATTAATCCACCTGGCAGGCCGATCGTCATCATGCGACTCCCTATATGAGAACATCTCAGCCTACGTTGATCATTATCTCGCTCCAATGGTAAAGAATCTGAACTCATATATCCAAGACACGGGGGACTTCCTCAGAATATTAACAGATATAGCTTGGAATCCAACATACCTGATGATCACGATTGATGTGGTCTCCCTCTATATCTCTATCTAGCACACAATTGGACTAAATGCCTGTGCACACTTCTTGAAACAAAGGAATATTAATGAACTCGAGCATTCGGCAATGCTATTGACTATGATACAGGTATGCTCAAACAATAATATCTTTTTCTTCAACCATGACATTTACCACCAACAATGTGGCTGTGCCATGGGCATCTCCTTCACCCCAAACTATGCTAACTTCACTATGGGATGGTGGGAGAAGGAGATAGCTTGGGACAACAAAAGAACAAGGCACTAGAGAAGATAATATTGTGGTCGCGATACATCGACGATCTGTTCCTGATTTGGAACGGCACCAAACAAGAATTCATGGAATATTTCAATAAGCTTAACAACAACGAAATTGGCTTGTCTTTCACCTGCGCTGTGAGCCGCCAAAGAATTGACTTCTTAGATATCTCAGTATACATTGACAACAGACAGATAGAAACTACGCTGTTCAGGAAAAAGACCGTGACCAATAGCATTCTACATGTTGAAAACTTTCATCCAAAAGCATTGATAAGAAGCATTCCCTTTTGAGAATTTACTCGAATGAAATGAAACTGCACTAATAAAGAAGGATCAACCAAAGAAATTCTCAAAAGTGCAGAAAGATTGAAGAAAAGAGGATACAGAGAAAGAGACTTAAAATCAGGCATTGAGAAAATCAAAAACAAAACCCGACAGGAAATCTTGGTTAAAAATCCGATGTTATGAATCAAACCGAGACAATTCCAAATCAATAAGCACCAAGACTAATATTGTCTTACAGCAAAGAAGCCCACAAAATCAAACAAAGTGTTCAAAAATATTGCCCCCTGCTTCTACAAGATCGTGACTTGAAAAATATAGTTGGCCCAGAACCAAAAATCACCTTCAGAAAAGTACCATCAATCATAGACACACTAGTAAAAAGCCATTTTCAATCAAAGAGAAAGACAACCATGAACTGGCTTGAGAAACAGTAAAGTGGGCTTCAATAAATGCAACAGCTGTAAAGCTTGTAAAATTGGTATCAATAAAAAATGCATAAGAGATCCAGAAGGGAGGCTGATTCAAATAAATTCTAAAATAACTTGCACCACACAGTTTGTGGTATATGTGATACAATGCAACTGCGATATGATGTACATAGGCAGCACGATCTGCATGCTGAAGAAGCGCATCTTAGAGCATATAAGAGCAGTAAAAAACAAAGACTTATCAAATGCAACAGCCAAACACATCCTAAACTGTCAAGTGGGGACTGGCACAAAATGAGTTTCTTTGCCATTGATACTGTTGAACCCAATGAAAGAATGGGAAACCTTAAAAAGAAATTGAGACAATTGGAATCTAAATATATTATCCGTATGAGGACAAAATACCCGAGAGGGATTCATCTGGATGAAGAACTTTTTTGTTCACTTATAAATAGAAATAAAGAGACTGACAAGAACTAAACATAAACAGGACATTGCCCATCAAATCTAGTAGATCATTTTAGAATTGCATTTCTTTCAGGTGATTCATGTAACATATCTGTGTGCTCAAACATCTACGTAGAATCAAAAATACAATTGAGTAGCAGATATACTGAATTATTATTAACTACATTTACTATACAAGGAATTAATAAGATTTACTGTCATTCCCTACATAGGACAGACAAAGTATAAACTCTACAAATTGAACAAAATTATGATTTACAAAGCAATGTCATCTTAGTCATGTGCAACCCACTGTGGAAGTAACAACTTAGCAACATAAATATGTCACAAAAGGTGCTCTGTATAATATATGGTGAAAACCTACATCAATTCTTTCGCAAGATTAGGCTCAAAGCATTCTTTGATGGCAAAGTCTTCGAGCCAATCGAAGACTCAGGGCTCCATAATCCATCGACGTTTACACCCCACAGTGGGATGGTCCCAAATTAAGTACTGACCTATGAGCAGGCAGTACTCAAAGACGTCAAAGCCCTAACTGGAATAAAACACTTCAACAACTTCTCAAGGAAAGAGATGCAATCATTATAATCCCTAGCCAATGATCACACCACCATGGTCAAACAAGCAGACAAAGGGTGAGCACCAGTCGTAATTGCCACAACAGATTATGATAAAGAATGTCTTAGACAACTGGGTGACAGGCGCTATTACACACCCATCCCCGCCTACCCCACCGAACGTCTCAAAAACATCATTACGGGACTGGTAGAGTCTGCAGAATATCAAGGATGGGTGAACAAAAAGAAAGCAGCCTTCCTAGTCAAAAAGGACTTGAGGGTCCCATATTTCTACGTAATCCCGAAGATACACAAGGAGGTCACACCTGTGCTAGGCCGCCCCATAGTGTCAGGGATTGACTCGGTGCTGGAACCATTATCGCAATTTTGCGATCATTTTTTACAACCATTGGTTAAGCACAACCCTCATACATCCAGGGCACGACGGACATGTTTCGTCTGTTGGATGAGTTTGAGGATACTGACCAAATTGACTCATCACCCTCGACGTGGAGCCCCTCTACACGAACATCCCCCAGAGGGCCACACCAGGGGTGATTGAGGAGGTACTTAACGCCTCTCCCTGGGAGTCCCCAACACCACCTGCATTTGTCATGGAATGTGCAACTCTAGCCCTCACAGAGAATTACTTTGAATTCCAGGGCCAATTTTACCGCCAAACGCAAGGCACGTCAATGGGGAGCACCTTCCCCCCCAGTGTGGCCTGCCTTTACATGGCGGAATTTGAAGGTAAACACATCTTCCATCACACCAACCCATACCAGATCAACATCAGATTATGGAGATGTTTTATAGATGATATCCTGATCTTTTAGGCTGGCAACAGCGAGTCATACAACACATTTTTTAGATGGATTAACACATTGAATTCATACCTGAACTTCACTATCACGGCATCCCCATCCCAAATAGTCTTTCTGGACCTAACCATCATGATTGAAGGGGACCACCTCAATACATAAATGTTCAGGAAGAGTACTGATCGCAACAGTCTCTTACACTTCACAAGCCATCACCCGAAAGCACTGAGAGAAAATTTGCCCTTTGGGCAATTCTTGAAGGTGAGGAGAAACTGCAGCAGTACTGAGAGTTATGAATCCCAATCCAGAATCCTCTCTAACAACCTCACAGACAGGGGCTATCCACGCAGGGAAGTTGCTCTAGCAAGGAAACAAGCTGGAAACAACCACAGGGAAAGCCTCTTGGAACGGAAAGTTGAGAGTCCCAGGGACAACAAACCGATGACATTTGTGACCACTTTCACACCAGCTTCGAATAAACTCAAGAAAATCCTTAAGACACATTGGCAGATTTTGAACACATCAATCCTTGACTTTGAACCACCACAATTCACGTTCAAACGATCTAAGAACATTAAGGATATCCTGATCCAAACAAGGCCAAAGAAAAAGACAGCAGACAGACAGACGACTCTATGGCAATTACCCGCAGTTAAGGGACACTACCCTTGTGGGATGTGTAGTGCCTGTGCTTTCACATCCACACATACAACCATCAGGTTGAATGACTCCTTCACCTGGGAAATGAGGGGGCATACAAATTGCAATAGCACAAATTGCATTTATCTCCTGATCTGTCCATGTGATCTGTACTATGTGGGCATGACCACACGCCCCATAAAGACACGCATTTCAGAACATCGCAGCAACTTCCGCTGTAAAAAGAGTAACACAAGAATGTGCAAACACTATTTAGAACACAACCACATGGCAGATTCCCTGAGTTGGTTAGTTCTTGAGGCAGATCCCAAAACATCTAAACAGAGCCTATTCTACAAAGAGCAGAGGTGGATACATCGTTTAGCCTCTGACAGCGCAGGCCTGAATGAAGAGATACTGTGGAGTACAATATAACACGCACTAACCAAGTCACACATGCCCTATGCCCCACCACCCAGACACAGTCTACATACAAGGGAGTAACATGATACAGGTCATATATATGTACTTGATAACACAACTTTCCTGGGCTGTTTAAACAAAGAGACCATGTCACGAACCCTTAAAATAAGATCTTGAATCAATGCTCGACACATTGACCTAACAACTATGAGAGGACTTATGAAATATATATAGTGGTATATAGTGGCCTTCTATCCAACCACGGTAGAAATACAGCACCTTGAATGGGGGGTTGTGTAAACAAAGGATCCTGGCGTACCATTCAGGAACACAACATATCACTTAGTGATATTAAAAAAAAACAAGAAACAGTGTTTTGATTAACCTTGCCTTATCTGCACTGAACATAACGTAACCCACACAATTTCTATAGTTAATCAAGGGCAACACTCTGGACGCCCCTACGGCATAGGACAATCAAACTTCAGGTGGAAAAACAAACAAATCTCTCCATTCTGTCATGGCTGCCGTATTTACAATACTTATCACATGGCCTGAGAGCGAGACGCTCCCTAGTCACATGACGCCGTCGACTGTTCAAATCCATGGCCGCCCGGTGAGTCAGCAGTACCTCCCGGACCCGGCGGCGTGGGTAGGTCGATAGGAAGGACACACAGCGGTAAAACTGTAAGTAAGAGCTACGGGGGTCATGGCTTTTAACTTAAGGAACCAATGCAAGCGTAGCACAAGGGATTATGTGAATCCTTACCAGGAACGCTAGATGAAATCGGATGTAGAGAGTATGCGGCAACACTCGATAACACTGCGACCCCAACAACAGCATAATTGCACCCGCCGCTTTCGCTCTCCATCGGAGTGCCCCCCCGCCCCCTCCCCCCTCACATCACTATGTTTTGTGGGTTTTTAATGAGAAGCGCCATATTATTATATGCGGGCAATACACTGCTATTTGCATGAACACGAGGCCACCTTTGTAACAGTACACCAAACCGACCCTACCTGGAGAAATATGCAATGCCGCTAAAACCAGGTAGGGCAGCCCCTAAAAACACCATACCACCAGTCAAGCGTCACTACGAATGGTGCATGCTTGTAGGGGACCATGCCCTTAACTCAAATTGACCCATTACTATGGGTCTCAATGCAGATGATGCGACTATATTAGCAACCATGTCTTCCTCCCATTTAAACAGAGACAGCAACCGAACGCTGCAATAACACTGAGGCATTTCAGTTAAACAGACCTCTCTAGACCCCTAGGGTCACCTTAACAACAATATTGATCAAAAGTTGGCAAGGCTGTTCCTCTGGGATGAACAGGAAGTGAGGTGCACTGGTCAAGGGAAAGGTGGTGGTTTAAACAATGTTAACCTCCCACTGGGTATCCATTGTGTTGGATATGTTTGCCTCACACACCCTTGCAGGTGTCATGCTTCATCATAGGCGTTGCTCCTCGTCGGGTAGGCGGTGCAATTCCCAATGGGCTCACCTCAGAGAGGGGCTCTTTAGCGGAGATCTTTTGAATCCAACTGCCTATGGGTGAAGTGTAGGTATGGGGCCAAGGGGTTTGCAGACCTGGGTGTGAGTTAAAATGCAGCGCAGGGTACCTAAGACTATTTTATTCGGGTGGTCCCTCATTACAATTAAAAGGTGGAGCTAGACTAGACTTAACCGGAAAATAATGTTTCCATATTCTAGACTAGGCTAGGGAGTATAAAAACGGTCGACATGTTTCTCGCTGTGTAGCAATGACTTGCTTCCTTCCTGACCTGCGAGGAGTTCTGTTCCGGTTGCCTGCTGCTTCTGGCCGTTGCGCCACATCCACGCCTCGCGGCCCCCGCTCCGTGGGAACAGCTCGCAGGCGATAAACACTGATTGGGACTTGGCCCTTGGGACTCTGACTGTGCACTGAAGCACCAACACGCCCAGAGTATTGCTGATCCCTACACCCAGGCTAGAGGCGGGACTGCGAGGACCAGCGTGCTGAGCGGCGCTCATCGGCCGCAGCTGGTCCTCTTCCCGCCCCCTCCACTCGATAAAACCACTGTGGAGCGTGTTCTGCTTGGGTTTCCTTCCTAACCTGCGAGGAGTTCTGTTCCGGTTGCCCGCTGCTTCTGGCCGTTGCGCCACATCCACGCCTCGCGGCCCCCGCTCCGCGGGAGCCGCTCGCAGGCGATAAACACTGATTGGGACTTGGCCCTTGGGACTCTGACTGTGCACTGAAGCACCAACACGCCCAGAGTATTGCTGATCCCAACACCCAGGCCAGAGGCGGGACTGAGAGGACCAGCGTGCTGAGCGGCGCTCATCGGCCGCAGCTGGTCCTCTTCCCGCCCCCTCCACCTGCCCATCCCTTAGATAAACTGTGACAGTAACGCGCACGCGGGACGCGCGCGGGGCTAAGGCCGGGGCGAAGACCGGGCAAAGAGCGGGCCATTTGAGGCCGTTCGAGGACACAGAGGACTGGCCTGGCCCACCCCCCTTGGTTCTTGTTATCTGATTTGTCCCTTTTCCTGCAGTAAGTACATTGTGGGTACTGCAATTCAAATATATCATGAGTTCACGGGGCAGTCGCAGTAAAACTGCAATGGGGCTGAGTAAGCCCAGCGGGACACTGGATGATTTCCTTGTGAAGACTAATTTAGCAATTGATGCTGAAATTACCAAAATGCAGAAGAGGGTGTCAGTTGAGCTTGACGCGTCACGTAGACTTTCTCAGACCTTTGCCAATTCTAAAAAATCTTCCCTAGGGAAAATCGTGTCTGCTGCATCTCCACAACATGCTTCTTGCCCTCCCCCACTGATAATCCATGCAGATGTTCACCATGCTCCCCCACCTCTTTCCCTTCCATTAGAGTCTATACCCACCTTAACTATTGTGCCCCCTAAAACTTTCGAGGGAATCGCGCCCACTGGACCTGGAACTGCCATTACCTTGCCGGACAGTCCTGACCCCCCTGACCTTTCTCCCCCTGTAGCAAAAAATAAAAATAAAAACAAAGATGGCCCAACTCTAAAAAAGAAAAACAATGCAAGATCTGCTAATGCCCGCAAAAAAGCAAAAATTGCAAGGTTGCAGTTCTTTAACAATAGGCGAACACTACCCACCACGGGGGAGACCATACAAGCGCCAAACTTGGATAACCACCTAATAGGGGGGGACAGGGAACACAGTAATCCTAACGTGGTCCTTGACCCTATTCAAGGGCCTCTCCCCATACGCGGTGAGAAATCCAAAGAGGGCGGGCAAAGTGAGTCAGGGAGGGATAGAGACAAGGGGGGTGACGACGAAGATTTTCTCAAGACAGTCTGGGTTACATTAAAACAATTACTGTCACCTTTGGAACTCAGACTCTCACGTATCGAGAACAATCTTCTCAAGATGGATAAGACCTTAGTCTCCCTGGCCACCCTTAGCCTAAAACAACTGGAAGCAACTTATCCTCATATTGCTGAGGGTCCTCCTCAGGATGATGACAATGGTATTCACCCGGCTCCAGAAACTAACGTTAGTTCCCTTGCCCCTGAAATGCTGCCCCCGGTCTTGCCCCTACCCCCACCAAAACCGACCCCAATACCCAAACCTCGATCTAAGCCAAACGTTCCCTTTCCCTTAATACCAAAACTCCCAATACCAGTGGCAAAAGGCCCCGAGAACCAGACCTTACCCAACCTTATCCCTAAGGCTGCCCACAAGCCCAATAAGACTAATATCCCCCCAACTGCGCGCATAACCAACCAGTACCATGGTCGCCAGAACTTTCGAGGGGGCTACATTGATCTCCCTCCTGACGCCGGGCCCTATGTCGTCATACTGGCTGGTGTACCACCACTTGACCCGCATTCTATGGAGACCCAGTGGTCCCTAAAGAATAAGGTGATTCACTGGCTCAACATCAATAGACAGCTTCCCAATACTGTCAGGACTAGGGTTCTAATGGTCAGGAGAGTGCCATGGGTGGGTCGTACCGATAAATCCATACCTGGAGACTGCATAGTGGTTTCATTTGCAGACCCCCACACAGCCCAACACATCACTATATGGGACTCACAGGACACCGATCAATCTATTGTCACCAGACCCCTCACTTTTTTCTATCCTTCAAAACAGACTGTTGAGCCACCTGGGGCTTGGTCAATAGCCCACAATCGTAGATGGAAAGGACATGGGGATGGCTGGCAAACCATTAATAACTGGTGGGAAGGAGTGCCCACTATGAACAAGTTTGAGTGCCTGGATCAGGTGGATTGACTGGGAATTAGTGTCGCTCCAATCCTTACCAATGCCCAAAATCCCCTAATGGAGACTGTCCCGAGTGAAAAATTAATGCCCATACCCCAAGTTCCAAGCCACATTGGGATAGACTTAAACCCCCCTGAACAGCACGCCCTTACCGCACAGGTCAAACTACAGGCAGACCTTGCACACTCGCAAGTTCGGATAGGCACAGCGGGGAATCCAGGGCATCATCCACAGGAAACTAGAAACCCAATGCACTCTCTCCTTTCTTGGAATGTAGCAGGCCTCGGCAGTAAGATCACCCACAAACCTTGGCTAGAGATTGTGCAGAAGTATGGCATCCTATGCCTACAAGAAACCTGGCTTATAGAGGAAGCGCACATGTTGGGTTACCGAACCTTCCATTCCCCAGCTGTGCCATCAGCCCAGGGTCGCAACAAGGGGGGCTTGTGTATACATATCTCGAACGTAGGGGATGTAAAAGTTTGCGACTTCCAATCCAATCAGTACTTCCAAATCATACTACTCAAATGGGGCACTTCGCAAAAGGTGATTCTTGTGAATTTTTATAATAATTTGCCAATTAGTGAAGTGGAAACAAATTTGAACATTATGATCCATCACATTTACAAACTGAGAGATCAAGGCTCGGGGGATCACATAATGTTGTGGGTGGGTGATTTCAATTGTTCCGTCTGTCCGTCTTCCGAGTCAGGTTTGTGCGGCCTGTCGGATCTCGGGGAGGACGGTCCTCTGCACTTCTCCCACACCAACATGGGGTCCCTTCTTAACAATGTTATATTTACCTTTGACCTCACTTTTGTCAACCAGGCATGCTCCCCCCCTGTTCCCTTTGCCCCAACGTACAATGGAAGAGGTTGTAAATCCACAATCGATTTTGCCCTGATATCACCCACCTATCCTGACTTTATAACCTTCTGGGAAACTGGGGATGACCCCATGAGCGATCACTATCCCCTCACCTTCGGGGTAAATCTCATGGAGGGCAAAGTAAAGGAACCTAGTAGGGCTCTATATCCATTTGAGGTTTCCCTAACTAAGACCAATGGGTACGTAATTAAATGGGAGAAAATGAACCTAACATCCTTCTTTCAAAACTTCCTATCCTCTTGCTCCACGGACATACTTGCTTGCTTGGAGGAAGATATTGACCCAAAGAGCATCATGGTTGCTTTTTCTAACATTCAGCACCATATAAAAAATGCACTGACCAGGAACTGCAAAGACAATGGGAGGCATACTCGTGGGGGGTTTGACTCTAGATGCACATCTACACTGAAAATCCTAAAGAAAGCTTTGTCTGCCGACCCAAAAGATAGGGTTCAAATTCGTCAAGGGAGACACGATTATAATCTGGCAATTAAACAGCGGAGGGCTAAATTGAAGCAGGAGGCCTGGGAAGCTTTGGGGGAAGCCGCCAGGAATAAGGACAGCAATGCCTTCTGGAAAGTCATAAGATCTGTCTATAACTCAAAAGATAGAGATAATTCTGTAGAAGTGGCCATAACGGCTGAGCTCTGGGTAGAACATTATAGTAATCTTTACTCCAACAACACACAGGGTAATGCCCCGAACCCATGCAAGGTGACCTCACCCACAGATAGCATAATTCAGGATAACCACCTACCTGTCTCTCCAGCACTTCTTTACCCTATTGAACTGGCATTTACCACATTAGAAGTGGAAGATGCCCTTAGAGAAAGTCCTTTAGGTAAAGCCCCCGGCCCTGACCACACCCCAGTGGATCTATATAAATCAGAACCGGACTTCTGGGTTCCCTTGTTAACCAACGTATTAAATATGGGAAATAAATGCGGCTTCATTACCACCTGGTCGGACGCAATCGTAGTCCCCATATTTAAAAAAGGGAATAGGGACGACCCAGCTTGCTACCGTCCAATATCGCTATTGGATGGACTCATGAAAGTTGCTGGCAGGATTGTCCTTAAGAGGATACAACACTGGGAAGAAGAGAAGAAGGTTATCTCGGAGTTCCAATATGGGTTCCGAAAGGGACTAGGGACATTGGAGCAATGTCTAAACCTGTCCCTATTAGTCTCTCAATACACGCAGGCCAAAAAAGGGGACCTATTTGTTACCTTTGTCGACCTCAGCTCCGCATTCGATTGCGTGGACCACGCGCTGCTCTGGTCAACACTGGAAGACATCGGGGTGGACTCAACAATCCTCACATTTATTAAAGAACTATATAGAGAAGCAGGGGCCAGAGTAAGATTTGGGACCCAGGGGCAATGTTCACAAAAATTCGCCATAAACAGAGGGGTGAGGCAAGGCTGCATACTTGCGCCCTTGCTCTTCACATTTTACATAAACTCTATCGCTGAGAGCTTAATAACTCTGTCAAGCGATTATCCGGCTGTTAATGGTAGGCCTGTACCCATTCTTTTATATGCCGATGACGCGGCAATCATGTCTAGGACAAAAGTAGGTCTGCAGAGAGCAGTAAATGAATTTTCATCCTACATGGGTAAAAGAAATTTAAAGGTGAACATCTCCAAAACTTTCTCCATGCCCTGCTCCCAAAAGAACAACAGACCATCATGCTCAATATATTTAGATCAGCAAAAGATTGCCATTACAGACACTTTTTGCTATTTGGGCATTGTGTTTGACAGGTGGGGAAGGTGGAAACACGCAGTGTCAGCTAGGAAACTCGCCTTTACCCGTGCCATAGGTGCCCTAAGAACCTTTGCAGCCAAAATTGGCGGTAAACCCATTCAAGAAATGTTACAGATCTACCGGGCAAAGTGTATAGCTACGGCCACATATGGCGCAGGTCTCTGGGGTTTCGAGAATGTGGCCTCATTACAAACTTGCGAGAACATTTTCATTTGTTACTTACTAGGTGTGTCCAAAACCACGTCGACTTTAATGACTCACATTGAGACCGGCGTTAAATACCTTAGCGACATCATAAAAATATCACCCTGTTTGCTCTGGCATAAGATTTGGACCACAGAGGAGTGCAAATTGAATAGAAACCTCATAAAAGACTGCATGGCTTTGGACGGTGCAGCAAAAGTCAAGTGGCTGCAATACGTACAAACGATGTTTTCTAACATTGGACACTCTGAATTTTACGATGAACCAGAGACCCTACAAACCTTGACTATACCGGCCCTTAAAAAACTATTATCTATACACTTAGAGAGTGCTAGATGGGACACTGAGAAACTTAAAGGCACAACCCTGAGCTATCAGCAAATTACCCCTAGCGAAGGCCTACAATTTTATCTTGGGATTGAAAAAGCACCCTATGCTCGCATGCTTTTAACTAGGATGCGCCTAGGGATTTTCTTCCGCTTGGTCACTTTGCCGAAACAGAATGACTGGGCCTCATTGAAATTAATATGTCCATGCGACGACCATTCAACACAAAGTAACATTCACATCATGTTCTTTTGTAATCTATATACCAGCCCGAGGAAATTATTTCTTCTACCCTTACTTAAACGCTGGGGGATAAGAACATGTAAACCTGCATATTTAAAATTATTGCTTTTAGAAGATGTGGATGTCATCTTTGCTGTTTCTCGCTTCTTAATGTCAGTGATGAAATTTAGAAACTCAATGAGTTAACTAACACATCTTAATATTGACTGATTCGTGTAAAACGAGGCCCTTCATCCATATGACTGCTGTAGATTTTAACTTTTGGAGAAATGTTTTATCCTTTTTTTGTAACTTTTTTCATATGAAAACTGTTCTTAAATTGTCTGTATAAATTGTATTTGTATGCTTTTATGATTTATTGATAAATCGAATAAAGCTTATTTGATTTGATTTGATTTGACTTGCGATTCGTCAGGACCTATATGGTATGGTCTACAAAAAGTAGGAAACCTTATGTCAAAAAGTGTTGCTTATTTTAAATAATTGGGAATTTTTTTTACCTCAATTATGTTGTTCCTTGCCTAAAGGTCAGTATTTATTTGCCCCATCAATACTCGGCGGGTTGTACATCAAAACAGAAGCCTCTGGTTAGTAGGCTACTGCTCTCCGTGTAGTAGGCATTAGTCCTACCCCTTCTTCCACCGAGCACGCACTGTACCACACACACCTTAACAACAACACAGTACACCAGACATGACCCTTCCCCTTCATGCGCCCAGTAATTCAACCTTATGGTAACTATTCAGTTCCAATATCCTCATGCACATACCAGGAGCTTGTTATAACCTTGTAAAACATGGCCCAACACTGACGCCATTTTTTAATTCAAGATTATGGAAGAAAGGGAAATGACTCAACCATCACTCTATAGAGAATAAAGAATAAAATAAGACAATGCCACGACTGCAGCACCTATCAAATGATTAAAACTATCCCTCCATGTACAGCCATACTTTATGGAAGTCTCAACCTGTTGTGCAGACCACCGGGTACTGTTGATGCCTGGGAACTAGACATAATAGGTGAGTCCTATGATATAACCACCAACATTATTGCTGTTTTTATCCACAGGTGCATATTGTCCACCTTTGCTCACTGAGGATATATGTCCACATTGGTTTTAAATGTTTTTTAATCAAACCGCTAGCTGCACACTGACTAACGTGTTTCAAGGAATGAACAAAGTCACCATCACTATTGTCTTTTATCTGTACCTGCTGTGACATGCCCTTATGTCTCCTTTATAGGTAGATCCAGCACAACACAGGTACATTAACACATAAAGCACGCTTTCTTCTTTTGTGATATCTAGACTAGCTCACTGGATACTTATGTAGATCCTTTAGTGTAGACAGTTTCCATAAACTTTAATCATTTTTCCTAAGGTCCTAAAGAATCTCGAGTTATTGAACAGAAACTCGAGAAACATGTCGACCATCATGATCACATACTAACTGAGACTCAAGTAGGAAACATTGAATTCCATTGTGTACCTGCTAGTTTTCAAATTTTAACTAGAGCTGGAGACCCCCAGAATAAACTTGATACTGGTACTCCAAGCTTTATTTTAATTCACTTTCACGTCTGCACACTTTTGGCCCCATACCTGCACTTCACAAAACGGCTGTTGTATAAAAGATCTCTGGTAAAGTGCCTCTCTTTGAGGTGAGCCCATTGGGTATTGCACCGCCGACCCAACGAGGAGCAGGCCAGATGATGAAGCATGACACCTGAAAGGGTGTGTGAGGGCATTACATCAAAAACAATGAATGCCCAACTGTAGGACTCATTGAGACCAACAGTATCCAGACATTAGTGTGACACGGACATCCTCCCTCTGAGGAACAGCTTAGTTCTTTTTGTATTCATTACTCTCTTAGGGCACACGCTGATGCTGGACCTACCACTCCTGGCGAGCGGAAATTTCCCTCCTCCTTCTCTCCCCCTTGTTGAAGACAGAAAAACTACAACTCCCAGAATTCTATGGTGGAATATAATGTTATGTGATAGCTTTAAATACAGATGAAAAAAATAGTGCCACCTACCGTGAGACAGGCCGCCAGGCTGAAATGCGTTGGAGTGATAGACTTAGGATCTGTGCCAATAAAATAAGATAAACGGAGTTCTTGAGTGATGCGCATTTTGTATACAAAAATAACTAAATAAATATTTATATATATATATATTCACTGAAAAAACCATAGGTTTCACACCAGTTATAGTTAGCAGGAAGTTTTACTCGCATAAAACCATTGAAATTCCCACGTTATAGTTAGTTGGACTCACTATAACGTGCACGTGAAATGCACTGCTGATGACGTCACATATTACATCACTCATGACATGGTCAGTGACATCACTCATGACATCACTCATGACACCATCCAGTGAATGTGTGTCTTTCTGAAAAATAAATATGTTTTATATTTGTATTTGTAAAGGCCGATGGAAGAATAGATGTTTAAATAAGTGTGTAAATGGATGTTTTTTTAATAAAATATTGATTGGTTAACTGGCTTATAAGTGTATCTTAGTGAATACATATATTAGTGAGTAATGTTTAAATATTTATATATATAGATTAGTGTGTCACTTTTTGTATAAGTGGCTGCATGGGTTGGTGAGTAGGTACATGTGTAGGTATATGGGTTATTAGATGTTTTTTTAGTGTCAGTATGAGTGTTTGTATGATTTGGTAGGGGTATTACTTATCACATAGATGCATGAATGACTAACTCTCTCTTTGTATGTGTTTTGATGACAGCATATGTGCAGGACTGTATGGGTGGATGAGTGTGTATATGTGTGTGTTAGTGAGTGAATGACTGTCTTATTAGTGTCTTTATCAGTAACTACATATGTTTTAATCTAGTATATGTGAGTATTGATGTATATAAGTGAGTATATGTGAGAGTGAGATATTGAAAGAGTTCCTGTTTAAATAATTATGTGTTTCTATAAGTGATTGTTTAAGAGAGTAAGTATGTGTAAGTTTCCTTAGAAGTAAGGTGGTAGTGTGTGTATAGCTGTATATGCAAATAAATGGATGTTCAATAGTTTACTTGCATGTGTGAGTATGTGTGAGAGTAACTTTTGGATGACTGTCGGTGTGTAACAGGATGTATAGGTGAATTACTACATATGATGAGTGAGTATATGTATGACTGATTATATAGAACTGTTGGTGAATGAGTGGATGTGTATATAGATGGTGGAATTATTGAATTGGTTGTTGTAACTGGTATGGGTATCTCCATTTTTTTTAAATTTTAATTTATATTTTTCAATATGTGTTTCATGGGTTACATTACAGTGAAAGGAGGTCTGTCACTCTGTCACAAGGATGGTGTCATCAATGATGTCATGAGTGATGTCACTGACCATGTCATGAGTGATGTAAAATGTGACGTCATCAGCAGTGCATTGCACCCGCAGGTTATAGTGAGTCCAACTAACTATAACGTGGGAATTTCAATGGTTTTATGCGAGTAAAACTTCCTGCTAACTATAACTGGTGTGAAACCTATGGTTTTTTCAGTGAATTTAATAGGTTTTTTAAATGCTAATTCCTAACTATAACTGGTGTGAAACCTATGTTTTTTTCAGTGAATTTCATAGGTTTTTTAAATGCTAATTCCTAACTATATATAGGGCCTCAAACCTATGAAATGTCATATTTTTTATAATGAATCCTATATTGTATATTTATATAATACTTTTTTTTTTAAATTATTTTTTTTGCCCTCGTGCGCTCCCGGTGCGCGCCCCGGTGAGCGCACTGGAAAGCGCATTTTTTTGGAGCGCCCCGGGTCGCGCACCAGTGAGCGTCCCGTTAGTGCTATTGCCACGAACGAAAACATCATGACGCATCGCGTAGCCGCGTCCGCGTGCTACGCACGGCGTAAGCGCACCCGGAAATACTCGAGCGAATACGATCGCGCAACGTAATCATCTAACGGGCTTACACGACGCGCCCCGTGGCGCGCCCCCAGGCGCGTTGCGTAAGCGCGCCGGTCATGTGACCTGAAAAATAACACTTTTCATTGGTTCAGGACAGTTTTTTTTTCCAAATGATGAAAGACCCCACCTTTTTTCCTTATTCTGACTTTGTTCTTTGACTGAGGAAGACCTGTTTGAACATCTTTGAGAAAAATGTTGTACTTTAAAATGGCTACAGTAGCAGCAGCAGCTGGAGCATCTGCACCACCACCACCACCACCACCACCACCACCACCAAGAGGACCACCACAACATTACATTGGTGGTCAAGAAGAGGAGGAGGAGGAGGAGGAGGAGGAGGAAGGGAGAAGGTGGCTGCCAGAAGACAATACCCCATACAAGCCAAGGCAGCACATTGTATGGGAGTTTTTTTCAATCCCAGAGGGCAAGAAAAAAGTCAATGCGCCCAAGGTGACTTGCCTAATCTGTGGCATGGAACTTTCAAGGGGGAACCCTAACAAAAAATATTCTTTCGGTAATAATACCATGATTAGGCACATGCAGCGCAAGCATCCTAACAACTATTCTGCCGCAGAGGTGAGAGAACTGGCCAGTAACCCTCCCCAATCTACAACCACCACCTCCAAAAGAAAGCAACCCACTCCATCGGGACCAGAGACAAGGGAGACGATCCCTTGCATACAACCACGGTTTGGGGAATTCCGAATTACATGTATTTTTTGTGGTAACCATTTCCTATGGTGAACAGAGCATAAAGCTCATCCTCCTTGCTGGTGACAACCACAATTGCCCCAAAAAACCCTAATTTTTTCCTGATTTTCTTTTGCTCCAGTTGAGCCATTTTCAATTCCCTGGTTTTTGTTTCTCCCCATAAAAACAAAAAAATATATATAAAATAGTTCATAAAAGCCAAAAAAAGTACAAAATGTTCAAATAACATTAAAAAAATATAAAACAGCAAAAAGAAGGAAAAAAACAGTTCTTTTTAGAACTACCTCCAAATTATAAAAAAGGCTACATTTTTTTAAAACTCTATCATTCTTTTTTCCCCATGGAACGCTTTCAGGTACGCTCCGCGGTGCGCGTACCGGGCGCTCCCCCCGCGCAAATAAAAAAAAAAATTTTTTTTGCCCCGCGGGGCCCTTTTATAGCCCCCACATCAAACCTAGGGGGTCAGGAGGGGTCTACTCTGCCCCCTTATGGTCATTTCCCCCTTTGTTTTTGCCACCTCTTGTGTCTTGATCCTACCGAGACACAAGATGGCGGCCGCTCCGGACTGTTTGGAATGTTGACAGACACCCGTGAGCCAATCAGGTTTCCGAGCGCGAACTCGCGTAGCGCGCTGGTTAGCGCCCTGGTGCGGGTACCGGGGCGCGGCCATAGATGTATATATTTTTTTGAACCTAAATTACTCAAAATTCACTGGAGCACATATCTTGAGACATAGCAAAGGCACATCGGGCTACCAGTCCCTACAATTTTGCCAAGTTTGGTGGAAATCCATTCAGCCGTTCGGGCTAAAAGTGAGGTCGACTGCCCTATGGAAATTAACATGGGGAAGACACGTTTTGGGACCCCCCCTTTTATCTCAGCCCCCACTTGACAAATCCCCCCAAACTTTCAGGGAAGGACTGGGGCGCCGTGAGGCAAATTTGAGGACATTTTCAGGCAGATTCCTCAACCGGCACCAAAGTTATTCACAATAGAATGATGAGATTTTGCATTGAAAATAATCCTAACTATAGCTACCTACTGGCGACCGCCAGTAGGTAATATATATATATATATATTACAGCTCACAGCATCCACAGGTATTGTCCCTGTAAAAGGATCGCAGCACTCGTGGGGGTGATTTACAATAAGATTTATTTCATTTAAACCTCACAGCATAGCAAAGACGCGTTTCGGCATCGGCCTTCGTCAATTTGTTATAACAATGCGTCTTTGCTATGCTGTGAGGTTTACATGAAATAAATCTTATTGTAAACCACCTCCACGAGTGCTGCGATCCTTTTACAGGGACAATACCTGTGGATGCTGCGAGCTGTAATATGTTTTGACGGGTACACCCCCGTTACGCAAGCACCCGCTCGAGAGTGCGGAAGGCTGGTGTTGTGGGAGCTGTGAGATATATATATATATATACATATATATATATATATATATATATATATATATATATATATATATATATATATATATATATATCTATATATATATATATATATATATATAAAACAAATCCACTTCCTCCGTTTCACCGGGACCTCTAACTGCGGTGCATACCAGGGGCAGAGGTCGCCCTGTAAACTATGTCTCTCACCAAGCACAGCACCCGCTGTATGAATGCACTTCCACTCCAGTCTTTCACAAAATTTTCAACGAGAAAGGCGCGTGTGCTCAAGTTGTTATTTAATTCCTCATTTTGGTTCCAGCATGTAAATACATGGAAAACATGGAACAAAAACCCAACGCGTTTCGGCGATTCAACTCTCGCCTTGCTCACGGGTAACTCATGTAACGAAAAATGAAGCTTTTAAATAAAGTTGTTACAAAGGTGCACATGTGATCAGTGAGTAAATAAACATAGACAAAGGACGTGGACCCTGTAACTTTGGCGGCCATCTTATCACATTGTTGTTTACAGGCTGATCAGATATCAAATAAACATTCCACGTGGATTAATCATCTGAATTGTTGATTTAAAGCAACTGTTTCATGATAAATGTTTACAATCACATTTATATAATATCACCCTATAATCCATAGGTAATGGGTTAGTCCTGATCATTAATGCGCAACTTGATAATGTCTCAAATTCAATGTCAAGTGATATATATATATTACCTACTGGCGGTCGCCTGTAGGTAGTTATAGTTAGGATCTAGTTTCCATAGGAAATCCGCAACATTATTTTTGGAATAACTTTGGCACCGGTTGATGATGGGGCGCTCCGCTCCACTTCTATCCTGAAAGTTTCGGGGTGATTCGTCAAGGGGGCCGAGAAAAAAGGGGGGTCCCAAAACGTGTTTTCCCCATGCAATTTTCCATAGTGACCTTTAGACACGGCTACAGCCCGAACTGCTGAACGGAATTACACCAAATTTGGCAAAAAGGTAGAGTTTGGTTCACAGATCACGCTTTTTGTTAAATGGTGTAAATCCATGCAGTAGTTCCTGAGAAAATCAAAAGTAAAATCATAGATATATCTATGGACGAAGTAGGGTGCGCGTATCCTCCGAGGATCATACGCGTACCCTTAACAGCACGAGCTGCATGCTATTTGGCTGTCAACTGTTTGTCAACACTCCAAACCAGGAAGTGTTGGCACCCATCTTGTGTCTCGGTAAACGCGAGAAAGTGGCAGGGTAGAAACACCCTGACCCCCTAGGCTTTTTTTTTTAAATCGCGGGATGCGGAATGCGCATCCTGCCGATAAAAAAAAAAAGTGTTTGTTTTTTAAGCCCCAGGGGGGGCCAAGTCCCGGGGACACTGAATAAATGATATTCAGGGCATAAAGGGGCCCCACAGCCCTGGGGACTGCCACCCCCGTGGCTTTGCATAATTATGTAAGGGGGGCTCTGAGGCCCCCCACCCTGGGGACCGCCACCCCCCAGGGCTACTTAAATTTGGGTTGGGGGGCTCTGAGGCCCCCCAGCTCCGGGGCCTGCCACCCCCGGGGCTTGAAATTGATGTGGGAGGGGGGCCCCTCCTGGAGCCTTCTGTAGTCCCTGAGGACCGCCACCCCCCAGGGCCAGCTCCTGCAGTGTCCCGGAGTGCCCACCCCCAGGACACTGCCGTTTGCAATGACAGGGTGGGAGCATCGCGGCTCCTGCCCTGTCATTGCAAACTGCTTTCCTATTTGGAAGAGAGAGCAGGAAACCTGCTCTCTCTTCCAAATAGGAAAGCAGATTGCTTTTTCACATGGGGAGCAGCATGTTAGCTGCTCCCCATATGGAAAAGCAGTGTCAGCTCCCGCAGGAGGAGGGGAGCCGGCTGGGACCGTGGGGGGATTGGGGACCCCCCACGGCCCCCAACGAGGAGGGCCAGCCCCGGGGGATGAGGTCCCTGGGGCTATTAGTGGCCCAGGAGGGGGGCCACACGGCTCCCTCCACAATTATTTTTTTATTTTTATTTAAAAACAGCCCCGGGAGATGGGGTCCCCGGGGCCATAAGAGGCCACAGGAGGGGGGCAAGGCAGCCCTCCTCCAAAAGATATATATATATTTTTTTAAAGTTCCTGCCCCAGGGGATGGGGTCCTTGGAGCCGAAAAAGGCCTCGGGAGGGGTGCCACACGGCCCCTTCCCAAAAATTTTTAACATTTTTTATAATTTGAGGGCAGTCCCTTGGGGATGGGGTCCCCAGGGCCAAAAAAAAGAAAAAAAAGGGGGGCTACAGAGCCTCCCTTCTTAAAAGTAATTTTGTTTTTTTAAATGGGATCGGTGTGGAGGCCACGCCCCCTCATTGCACCTCTATGCAAATGCACCCCCTGGAGCGTTTGCAGAGGGCGAACTAATTCTCCTTGAATACTGGGGGTCCCTGGACGCCAACTAGCCCACCAGGAACCTCAAGTATGCGCCAGGGGGCTGCGTTGCAGAGAGGTGTAATGAGGCCATGCCCCTTTTTACACCTCTCTGCAACACAGCCCCCTGGCGCATATTGGAGGTTCCTGGTGGGCTAGTTGGCCCCAGGGACCCCCAGTATGCAAGGGGATTTAATCCCCCAACTTAGAACGTGATACGGGGCGCGTTTGCACAGTGGTGAAGGTAGGGGGTGGGGCTTGAGTTGATACGTGTGCAAACACACCCTTTGGTGCTTTTTACGTTGGGGAATTAATACCTCTTCAATCCAGAGGTCCCCTAGGGGACAACTAGCCCACCAGGTACCTCAAGTAAGCGCCACGGAACTGCGTTGCAGAGTGTTGTAAAAAGGGGGCATGGCCTCTGAACACCACTTTGTAACGCAGCTCCCTGGCGCATACTGGAGGTACCTGGTGGGCTAGTTGGCCCACGGGGGACCTCAGGATTGAAGAGGAATTAATTCCCCAACTTAAAACGCGCCACAGGGCATGTTTGCACACATGTCACCTCAGGCCCCAGCCACTTCCTTCACTATTGAGCAAAATATTCCTCTAAAATCAGCCAAACTACGAATTCCGATTTACTCACCTGTTTATCAAGAGACCTCAGTGCTGCATCTTTGAGCCCAGTACTGATCCTCAAAAGTAATTCTAACCATACTTACAGTAACTTGAATTTCCTTCCATAGGCTAACATTGACTGGTTTCACTTGGAAATTCTTCTAAGTGTGGAGTTTTGGAACTATAAAATATTTCTCTAAAATCAGCCAAACAACGAATTCCGATTTACTCACCTGTTATCAGGAGAGACCTCAGTGCTGCATCTTTAAGCCCAGTATCGATCCTGAAAAGTAATTTTAACCGTACTTACCAGTAACTTGAATTTCCTTCAGTAGGATAATATTGCCTGCTATATAAAATATATATAAATTAAAAAATATATAAAATAAAAAAAATAAAAAAATGTCAACATTTAAAGAAAAAAATTATATTAAAAATATGTAATGTAATTTAAAAAAATAAAATATCTAAAAATAAATAGTTTAAAACAATGTAGTTAATCAGCATAAAATAATTTAACATTTGATACATTTAAAAATTATCATTTAAAAACCTTTGAGATTCACTGAAAAAAACATAGGTTTCAGCCACGTTATAGTTAGGAATTAGCATTAAAAAAAACCTTAGAAATTCACTGAAAAAAACCATAGGTTTCACACATGTAAAGTTAGCTGGACATTTCACTCATGCAAAACCATTGAAATTCCCCTGTTATAGTTAGTTCAGCTAACTAGAACTCACGCGCCTGCAATGCAGTACTGATGACGTCACATATTACATCACTCATGACATGGTCAGTGACATCACTCATGACATCACTGATGACATCTCAAATGACATTACTGATAACATACTCCTTGTGAAAGAGTGGCAGACCTCATCCCACTGTAATATAACCTTTGAAACACACATTCAAAAATAGAAACTAAAATTTTCAAAAAAATGGAGATACCAATACCAGTTACAACAACCTATTCAGTAATTCCAACATCTACATCAGGGGTCTCCAACCTTTTCTGTAGTGAGAGCTACTGCTAATCAGTGAAAATTGTCGTGAGCTACTAAAGGCCTAGCAGCTTGGCATTTCTCTGAGAGACCTCCCCCTATGCCTATCTGTAAGGGCTACACTAGTATTAGAACTACAGTTGACTGTGCAACCGCAGAGTGTTGTTGTTTGTGTATTGTTGAGGGCAGGAAGGTAATATTTGTACTAACATTAGTGCAATAATATCATGGCTAGCCAAGTGACCTCATATTGGTTGTAACCCTTTCAGACAGTCCTGGCTTTTAGATTCAATTGTGCATGCTGACATTTAGAGCCCAAAGTTCCAATTACAAATGCACATTCACAAGGCCCAGAATGCAACGTGATATTGGGCAGAAAGCCAAGATTGGATGAAAGTCTCATGTGACTAGTCTGCTAGCATCTCTGGAAACGGAAGATGGACATATATTTTCATGAAGATACATTTACACCTTGCTCTTCCAGCCTTCTTTTGTTTTAGTCCATTACTTAAATTACATTATTTGTGATTCGAAGCATTCCTATTTTTAGCACACCTTGACTGCCATCTGTTGTGACAACCGAGAACACTACCGATCTCCTGTGTAAAGATGTTTGATTTGTAAGATTACAGTGGGGCAGAGTGTGCCTTGGGCCCTCCGACCTTTGCTACTTCCAGTAAGGCAGAGGTAATGCATATGATGAGCATTGTACACCCCCTGACAGCACAGACACTTGGTACCTAATGGATGTACACCACAGCGTGATACACCTGACAATACACACACTTGATACATACTGGATGTGAAGTGTAACACCCCCTGGCATCAGGAACATTTGTTACGTAATGAATCATGAAGTAACCTCCCTCAACGTCCCACAGGTGGACACTTTTTGACATTCTAACAAGCATTGCCTCCCCCTAAAAATGATCTGGCATAAGACTAAACACAAACAAGGTAGCAAGCATGCCTAATGTTTTATTTAAGCGAGCCTTTGAAAGTTGCACTCCTATGAAACACTGTTTTATAACGTTTCAGCTAAACCTGGGAATGTGACACATACCCTTCCCATTTTATGCAATTGAAGTGTTTCTCTGCAAATGAAGAATTACATGTGTACGATTTTCATGGTTTTTACCTTTAACATTTTTCAGCTCTTGAAACTATTCCTTCGAAGTAAAAATAAATCACTTTCTGTTTTGTTGCAGTGTGCAAATATCAAGTTAATGTAAAAACGAGAGCAACCATCACATAAATAGAAGCTATAGCGTTTAACTCCGTTTTTTCTGTTAATGGTTTCATGTGACCTGGACTGCCACTGAGCCGCCTCGCCTATAAAACTATCAGGCCAGGGCAGGGGCTCACTACGGGTGTGAATCTTATGAGGCCTGCATATGGTTCCTTAGCTTACCTGCTGCTCCGGGCAAACTGGTGGCATGCTAAACAAGGCAGGTGGTACGAGACTCGGTAGAAGTTTAATACTGATTGCACCACCTGCATGTTTTCCAGCACCGGCCGCTCCTCTCTACAATGCCTGCTACTCTACACCGGCACTCAACGCGCAGGATGAAAAGCGAGGTGCCATGATGTTAAAGGCAGGTGGTTCCGAGACTTCCGGAAAAACAACGTCATCCTCCTTTGCCGGCCCACCCCCCCTCAGCTACACTCAACTAATTAGGGCAGTCAACATAAAAAAGCCGAAATACTCTTAACGATATTAATGGGCTATTAAATTATGACACTACTAGGGCAAGCTACTCACTGGGCCTTGGCGAGCTACTGGTAGCTCGCGATCGACCGGTTGGAGACTCCTGATCTACATACACATCCACTCATTCACCAACATTTCTATATAGTCACTAATACATGTACCTACTCATCATATGTACTCATACACCTATACATCCTATTATGCACCGACACTTATCCATAGACTTACTCACACGCATACTCACACATGCAAATAAACTATCAAACATCCATTTACTTGCATATACAACTATACACACACCACTACACTTACTTCTACAGAAAGATACACATACCTATTCTCTTAAACAATCACTTATAGAAACACATACTTATGTATACAGGAACTCTTCCAATCTCTCACCCTCACATATACTCACTTATATACATCAATACTAACATAAACTAGTTTAAAACATAAGTAGTTACTCATAAAGATACTATTGAGAGAGACATACACTCATTAACACACCCATACAAACACTCATCTACCCATACAGTCCAGTCAAAACACATACAAACAGTGAGTCACTCATTCATGCATCTATGCGCTAAGTAATACCCCCCACCAAACCATACAGACACTCATACTGATACTCAAAAAAACAACTAATAACCCATATAGACACTCATGTAGCTACTCAGCCACTTATACACAAAGTGAGACACTGATACAGATATTTACATGTTTAAACATTACTCGCTAATACATGTATTCACTAAGATACAGTTAATAAGTCAGTTATACAATCAATTTTTTAAAAAAAAACATCCATTTAGATACTTATTCATCCATTTATTCTTCCATCGACTTTTAGATATACATATATAAAAAAAAAATTCAGAAAGACACACATTCACTGGATGATGTAATCAGTGATGTAATTTGAGATGTCATCAGTGATGTCATGAGTAATGTCACTGACCATGTCATGAGTGATGTAACATGTGATGTCATCAGCAGTGCATTGCGGGCGCGCAAGTTATAGTTAGCTGAACTAACTATAACGGGGGAATTTCAATGGTTTTGTATGAGTGAAATGTCAAGCTTACTATAACATGTGTGAAACCCATGGTTTTTTCAGTGAATTTCTAAGGTTTTTTAAATGCTAATTCCTAACTATAACGTGGCTGAAACCTGTGGTTTTTTCAGTGGATATATATATATATATATATATATATATATATATATATATATATATATATATATATATATATATATATATATATATATATATATGTATACATACATACATACATACGTACATACATGCATACATACATATATATATATATATATATATATATATATATATATATATATATATATATATATATATATATATATATATCCAAGTACTGTAAGAGGGTTGATTCCTGGGATCCCGGTCCCGTAGTCAGGTGGCATGTCAAACCCGGCGGCCCCCTACCGCCGAGGAAAGTTCAATAAGTTGCAAGTTTTACCATAGTAAGTATCACATGCACTCAAAGTGGTACAGCTGGTGAAGAT
Organism: Lissotriton vulgaris; assembly: GCF_964263255.1. Taxonomy (NCBI): domain Eukaryota; kingdom Metazoa; phylum Chordata; class Amphibia; order Caudata; family Salamandridae; genus Lissotriton; species Lissotriton vulgaris. Next base: position 647,792,254 of record NC_141698.1, on the reverse strand, counting down.
TTATTTTCCAAAGTCACGCTACGTGTTTCAGCACCTCGGTGCCTTGTTCACACGTTTGAACGTGTGAACAAGGCACCTCGGTGCTGAAACGCGTAGCGTGACTTTGGAAAATAAATCTTCACCAGCTGTACCACTTTGAGTGCGTGTGATACTTACTACGTTAAAACTTGCAACTTATATATATATATATATATATAGATGTACAAACAAGGTTTGCCCGTTGAAAGAGAGCCCACGAAGGTGAGTAGAATATGCTTTCATCTTTATTTGCAGGAAACAACGAAACCGCTTGATGCCTCGCAAAGAAATTGAGTCCAACCTAACGCGTTTCATGTAAACCACTTTGTCAGGGGCTCTGGGCTCTTGACTGAGTTCATTTTGCGGCAGTTTTTCAACATTATTTCATAACCCTGCCTTGATGACCAGTGGAGTTGTAACCCCTCCCTTGATGGGCGTGGCCACCCCTGTGACCTGACGGTCGTTGTAGTCTTACTCTAGTGAGTTGCTGTTTTGATCTCTTTTAAATCCTGATTAAAGACCAAGTGGGTTGCGGTAAGCATATGGGCTAGTTCACATTGCTGTTTACTTCCTAGCAACCTGGCTTCACCTTTCCTTAAGCCGAAGCGCCGGTTGACGCACCAGCAGGGCTGCACGACGGTGTAGCGGTGCTCTCTCGGACTCAGGCTGGGCCACTGAAATCTATACAAACAAGGTTTGCCCATTGAAAGAGAGCCCACAAAAGTGAGTAGAATATGCCTTCATCTTTATTTACAGGCAACAACGAAAACCGCTTGATGCCTCACAAAGAAATTGAGTCCAGCTGTCGTAATTTGACAATGGCCGGGTTAGCGCTTAGCTTTGCTACACGTTATTTCCCTTAACTTGGCCATATTAGAAAACGCCATTTTGTATGTTACGGCGGCCATTTTAGGGAATGAGCAGGCCTCGTGGTCAGCATGCCCTTTAGTCCTTTTTCCGTGCCGCTGACCATTCGAGTTTGCCCAGCAACAGGCTATTTTTAGTAACGGTCAAGCCTGTACATGCGCAGTCCCAACTGACCAGTCACCCCTCAGGAATGTTCCGCCAAACTGACCAGTGGAGTTGTAACCCCTCCCATGAGTTGGCTGTGCTCCAAAAATGACCATATATGTAAATAAAGCTCTGTAACCTCGTACCGCCTACCTTTTATTACCTGTAAAAATGTATAAAAGAAGGATTCGCACCAACGTTCGGTGTGATACTTCTTGCATTGCCGAAGGGTGCTGTAGGAATGTACCACTACCCCATGGGGCCTTAATAAACTTGTCCTTTGTACTTTTCAGTTTCCGTGCCAACAGTTCTTTCGGTGTAAGTGGGTTATCTACGGAGCATGTAGTCCTTGGGAACCCGATACCACAAATTGGCGACCACGAAGGGACTCATCAGTGACTCAGATGCCCGAAGGAGAGGTCGTGACGAAGGATTGGAAACTCGCCATGGACGCGTACGCTGCCACTGAGTGACCCGAGTCTTGGCACCCACGGTGTTTTCTTCCTTTCCTTCTGATCTGACCTTCCAGGTGCTGCCGGTCTCCGACTGAGATCTTGATCGTCTGCGTTGCTGTACAGTGCCTATTTGGCTGATTCGATTAAAGACCTTGGCAGTTGGAACCTGGATATTTGAGACTGGGTAAGATTTGCGATCGGTAAGGTAGTCTACGGACGCTTACTGAAGTTCTAAGATTTGTGATCGGTAAGGTAGTCTACGGACGCTTACTGAAGTTCTATGATTGTGACTATGATTTGAGTTAGCTAACATTTTGACTTTGTGAACTTTGAACCTATATGTGTAGTGCACTTCACATAGGCAGGCATGTAGAGATGTTTCTCTAATTTCGTTTGTATTCTGAGCGGCACATTTGTGTGAAGTACTGTAAGTGCCATTTTTATGGTATCACGCTTTTGTGGTACTTTTTGAACATGCCTGTTTTAAGCACGCTCCGAGGGATGTGCTGTTTTGGAAATGGTACCACAATTAGGTTAGCGGAATCACAGCCGGCTCCCCCAGAAGGAACTCCAAATCGTGAGATGTATGTGAAATTTGGCCTTCCCCCTATACTGTATAGTAAATTATGGCATAAATATACTAGAACCGATCCCGAGTTGCAATGGCCACTACATGGGTCGTTTGATTTACGAAAGGTTCAGTTTGTGGAGCAATGTTTGTTTCAGCGCAGGTCTAGACAGAATATGTTTGATTGTGTACGAATGTGGGAGAAAGCGGTGCGTGAACATATGAAGCGTGAAGTTGCCTTGGCGGACAAAGAGCAGCGCAAGGCTGCTTGAGATAAAGCTTTACAGCTTGAGGAAAAGGAGGCGCAGGAAAAGAAAGAGAGGGAGGAACGGGAAGGTAATTTGCAAACGACCGGTCAATTTCCTATTCGACGACCACTTTATCCTGTCCTTACCAATGAAATTGATGATTTTTCATTATTAGATCGATCACTGCCTCCATACGTTCTTCCTACGGCTCCGACTGCAGATTCTGATGATGAAGGACAGGATAAGTCGGGAAAAGGGGATAAGTCCAGTGTCAGGTTATCTGCGGAGAAAGCCGCGGACTTGCGTAGTTGGGCCCGTAAATTGAATTTAAATTATGTAACTGTGTCTGACGTTGTTGCCGAGAGGGGTAAATGGACAGAACGAGAACTGATGTGTTTTTTGACTACTCTTGCTGATGAGGTTGTTACTACATTTCGTAAATATTCAGAGACTTTAGAACCTAAGGCTGTGTCGGTTCATCGTGAGAATCTGGATAAAGGTCTATTTGTTCTTGCAGATGTCGATGCATTTTTCAAACAACTGATCACGCTACGGGATGAGACGTCCAGGTTGCGGGAAGAAAAGAAAAAGGAGTCCGTGCCGGGGCCAACAGAGCAGATTAAGGAGTGTTCTCTCTGGGGTTCAGATAAGAATTCTAAAGTGCATGTTATGCCTATGCGTGAAGCTGCACCTTTGTATGTTCCACCAAAAGGGGACGGTACAGATGAGGATAAAACATCGAAGGATGCGAAGGGGTATTTTATATATAATTGGGTGTATACGCCTTGGAATAGAGCAGATGTTATGGCGTTAAAAAATTCCTTACCCGATCTTCGTAAAAATCCAGCCGCATTCTATGAAGGGGTGGAGGGGGCCATTTCCTCCTGTGTTATGACTCTTGTTGATATAGATCTGTTTTTTGGGTTAATTCTTCCGCCTGATATGTGGAGATTGATTCGTAAAAATAATGATGAAACAATGCTTGGAGGAACGTGGAAAGAAATAAACCAGGCTGATTTAGACAGGGTACCTGCATGTAAACCATGTGATTTGATTCTAGACCTCCCAGCGGCTATCTTAACTAAACTAAAAACGCTTGTTCCTTCTAAGAAGATTGATTGGACCATGCTAGCTTCGTGCAAACAAAAGTTAGATGAATCGGTATCAGATTTCTTTACACGTTTTGAAGAGGCGTTTCACGATTACAGTGGTCAATCGTTAACAGATGATACGGGTAGGCATCTGTTTGTAGATAAGTATGTGGCTAATCTCCTACCGGAGATTGCAAAACGATTAAAGACGAGTGAAAGTTCCTGGGCCACGGCGACCCCTGCGTCTTTGTTAACCATGGCTCAGTATTATGAGCTGCAGGAATTGGAGGCTAAAGAAAGTGTTGATAAGAAAGCGAAGGAATTGAAAATGAAGGTGATGTTGGCACAGGTTCGTGGAACGCAATCTAGAGGGAATGATAGAGGCAGAAGAGGAGGGAGTAATGCGTCGTATGGGCGTACGGATATAGCGGAGGACCAATGTGCCTATTGTAAGGAGTTTGGGCATTGGGCTGAAGATTGTCCGGTACTTCGTGAGCAACGTAGTCAGCGTGGTCGAGGAGGTGGAAGGTCGAGGAACAGTTATTCGGGGCGAGAGGTGGCGGAGGTGATCGTGGTAGGGTTGAAGAGGGGGCCGTGGCCAGGATGAACATAATACCTTTGATAGACGGAACCACTATCAGATATCGGAGGGTGAGAATGTGGAGCATCAGGATTATGTGCATGCATAGGACTGCGTAGGATGGGGTACGGAATCAGTTGAAGTGCCAGTAGATCAGAGAGGTCCATATGTATCAGTGGGCATTTTGGGTTCTACTGATCAATTTTTAGTCGACACAGGAGCTACTCGTAGCGCTTTGTCTAAAAACTTGGTTCCGAGGGCTCCCCTGTCTGGCGAAACAATAACATGTATAGGGTTTGATGGCACACCCTCTCCTAGCCCATTATCAAAACCTCTTGCACTTTGTATTGATACATTTTTCAGTTTTGGTCAATTTTTGTTGTCACCTCATACCCCAGATAACATTCTGGGCATCGATTTTCTCAAATATTTTCAAGCAACGATACGTTGCGCTCCGGAGGGAGTGCGAGTTATTTTGAATGACAATTACCCAGATTCAGACAGATTTTGTACCATACAGGAAATTGAAGCATTAGCCTCTCTCCCGCACACGTTATGGGCGACCTCAGATACGGATGTGGGACAGATGCTTATTCCACCTATTCGAATCACTGTAAAGGAGGGAGTACTTTTGCCATGTGTACCACAGTATAAGATTTCCAGGGAAGGTGAAATTGCCCTGACACACATTGTTCAAGATTTGATCATTGCAGGAGTAGTGGAGGAGGTTCCCTACAATGTTTGCAACAGCCCTATTCTTCCGATTCTTAAGAAAGACACTGACGACAAGGTCTATCGATTTATTATTGATTTGAGGGAAATTAACAAAATTGTCATTCCCCAATATCCGGTGGTGTCCGACGTCACGACATTGCTCACATTGGTTCCCCCAACGGCGACGACATTTAGTGTCATTGACCTCAAAAATGCGTTCTTTTCCATCCCCATCCATCCTGATAGCAGATATTTATTTGGCTTTACGTTGAATAATAAATTGTATAGATTTTGTCGTGTTCCTCAAGGTTACACTGAGAGTCCTAGCATCTACAGCCAGGCTTTAAAAAGACAGCTTGATTCTTTTGAATTGCAATCTGGAGTAGCCCTTATACAGTATGTTGACGTCCTCTTGTTAGCTGCAGACACCTATGTACAATGTGAGGAGAGTACTCTCGCTTTGCTTTCCTTCTTGGCTCAGAATAACCACAAAGTTTCTAAGAAAAAGCTTCAATACTGTAGACCCAAGGTGACCTACCTCGGTCATCTTTTGTCTAAGGAGGGGCGTGCATTAACATCAGATCGAATTCAGGCGATTTTAGACACACCAGTCCCCCGCACTCAGAGAGATGTACGTGCCTTCATAGGATTAACGTCCTTTTGTAGACAGTGGATTATGGGGTTTTCACACATTATAAAACCTTTGTTAGCATTACTGTCCAAAACGTCACCAATGCCCCTTGAATGGACAGATGAATGTCAGAATGCTTTTGAACAGTTGAGACAGGCCCTTTGCTCCGCACCAGTGTTAGGTACACCCGATTACACAAAGATTTTTACATTGTACATGCACGAGAAAGATGGGTGCGCGTTATCAGTGTTAGTGCAGGCACATGGGGACAAGCAGAGGCCATGTGCATACTTCTCAGCGGTTCTTGACCCTGTAGCACGAGGGTTACCTGGGTGTTTTCGAGCAGTTGCAGCAACAGCGATAGCTATACGACAGAGTGAGGGAATAGTTTTATCGCACAAATTGTTGGTGTTAGTTCCTCACGCAGTAGATGCCCTGTTGAATCAAACGAAAACACAGTATCTCACGAGCGCATGTTTGACAGGATATGAGCTCACACTTCTGGCGCCACACATTACATTGAAAAGATGCGCTACCCTGAACCCTGCCACTTTATTGCCCTATCCGGTTGAGGAAGGTCAGGAAGAAAAACATCATGATTGTGTTTTCCTGACCGAGGAACAAACAAAGGGTCGTGTCGACTTACAGGATATGCCACTTCCAGATGTGGATGGAGAACTGTGGGTTGATGGATCGTGTTTGAGGCTGCCAGATGGCACGACCTCTGCAGCATATGCAATCACGACACTTAAAACAGTGGTAGAAACAGCACGAATACCACAGAAATCGGCTCAGGCAGCAGAGCTGATAGCTTTAACAAGAGCCTGCGAATTGAGTGCTGGCCTATGTGTGAACATCTACACAGACAGCCGGTACGCCTTCGGAGTAGCGCATGACTTTGGCTTACTCTGGAAAGAGTGTGGGTTTTTGACTTCTCATGGAGTACACATTATGCACGGAGAGCTGGTGCGTGATCTCCTAAACGCGTTGCTTTGTCCAAAGAAAGTAGCGATAATTAAATGCAGTGCACATAAAAAGATCACTGATAAAGTGGGTCAAGGCAATGCTTTTGCAGATAGCATAGCAAGACAAACAGCTATGTCCCGAACTGACTCCCCCATGTATGTAACAAAATCACAGGCTGAGCGATGGTATGATGCTGGAGCGGAGAGACTAGATATCCAAAAATCAGCGACTGAATCAGAACTTGTATCATGGGCAGCAGAAGGGGTACTAGATGATGAGGGTTGTTGGAGAAGCAAGGACATGGAGAGATGGAAATTGCCTGCAGCTTACTTGCAGGCGATGGTTCAGATGACACACGGATTAGCGCATGTGGGAGCTCTTGCAATCACTCGATTGTTAACACGAGTTTGGGAGCATCCCGAGATTGCCAATACTGCCAAGAGAGTAGTGCAGACCTGTTTGATATGTTTACAGCACAATCCTGCAAAAGGGACTTGACGTAAATAATTAATTTACTCTCTTAATTTCTATGCAGGTAAGTACTTAATCAATAATAACTCAATCAGAAGGAAAGAAAACAGAGTCCGTGGTGTTAGAGTTTCTAAGGGTTTTATTCCTCATAAAGGAATCAGGATATCATGTTCTGACCACCACAGGGGTGTCAGAAGGGATAGATGAGCGCGCTCACGTTTATTGACATTACATAGCTTATATACTTGATTTACATCATAAGTTTCAGTGTGAGAGGCGTAACAGCTGAGAGAAGACAAGATAACAGTGTACACGTGGTACCAATACATCATCAAGAGGCGTAAACTAGGCGTGAACTAGAGGTGTGTGCTAGAAACGTCACTGACAGGTGACGCAAGTGGGTGGCACCAAGGGGTGGCGCTAACAGAATGTTGCAATGTCAGCAGAAATCGGAAGCTTGGATGCGCGCGCAGCTGCATGACGTGTGACTTGACGGGGTGCAGGGGTCTTGACATTTACACTGACGGAAAGAGACAGAAGTCTGGCATGTCAGATCAACTTGTACTTCTATCATATCTGATATCTGATGTTTAGGAACTATACTATCTGGGCGGAAAGGTCTCTAGGGTAGAGGCTATTCTATGCTAACTGTGGATGCGTGTATGAGCGCCTGAGTGTCTACATGTGGAGCGTGGGGGGCACGGGGCCTTTCATGGCAGCATGGCAACGGAGGCTATGAATTACTTGCATTAAGACAGGTCGGCCTTTTGGCTCTGCAGCTGGAGAGGATGTTTACAGGATCTAGTAGGCAGGAATGTATTCTCGGGGAACGGAACAGATAACTCGAAGGTTATAGTCAGTCTTGGCAGAAAGCAGGCTTGAGCTGAGCGCAAGGGGCCGCGCTGAATGTGGGACAGAGTTCACGAGTACAAGGGTAGCCTGGGCAGAGTCAGGAGCCACAAAAGAGGTTCAGATGGCAGGAATTCAGGGCCTACTCTGTCTAGAGCAGGAAAAAGTGAAAAGTGTACTACAAAAAGACGTTGGCATAGCATACTTAGGAACGGACCATATAATCCATTCATGGTGCATCTGAAAGAGGACAAGTTAACGGTGGACGCAAATGTATTTGCGTCTTCATAGCTGACACAGGAGGGAAGTTACATGCACTTTAAGCTGGTACATGGAGTCGGTGGGGTACACGCTAGGGAACACAACATGGCCAAAATTTAATTTTCCTCATTCCCTCCTTGTTCCCTACGGACCCTTCATGAAATATCGATCCTCATGAATCGATCAGTCTGTTCTTGTAACATCATTTGTTCTTCTTTCTTTCGGTTACGTTTTGAGTGAAAACTGGAATGTTCAATACAAGAAGTGGCACACAGTCCACAGATCGCTGGCCCACACTGCAGGCACAGGCAGCAACTGAATACTAGGACTAGGCCAATGCCTAGGAAGGATAGGATCTTCCATCCCCAAGCTGTTAACGTTGTCCAGAACCAACCGGACCAAGTCCAGGTGCCTGGATTCTGATGTATCTGATTTGCAATTTTATGAAGACGGGTGATAGCTTGATATACAGAGGGTGTATTTTGTGGAATGAAAACACAGCAGCTTGACCCGATGACCTTACAGGCTCCACCTCTATCTGCCAAGATGACGTCAATTACAAGACGATTCTGAAGGACAACAACCCGCATAGCGGACTGCTCTTCTGTTAAGTTACCTAAGGCGGAGGTAGTTTCATTTACTACAGCTTCAAGTGTTCTAGTTAATCTGCGTATTAATTTACTATTCTGAACAGGGCCTAAAAAGAAAAAGAATCCTTTATTAAAATCAGTGTACTGTTCCCATGCCGTTTCTGTGTAGTCGACAAGGGGGGCATCTCTTCTGGGTCTATTCTTTACTAGATTGCTATTTCTATGGTAATCAGAAGGAGCTAGGAAAACGGGTGGCAGAAGGAATGCAATGTAACAGGTACCATCCCAATCTGGAGGTAGACGGATGTATGCGGTATGACCACACACAAAGTAAGAATGACTGATAGCTTTGAAAGATGATTTTCCATCATCACTGAATTCGACCACAGTAGTGCATTTACTATGTCCTAAGTGTACTGAACCTTTCTTCTTGATACATAATTCACCAGTGACTGGCAGTACTGACATAATAGGTAGAACTGGTGCAGCTTCGGATTCGACAGTAAGAATCATAAGGCTAATTGTATAATTACCTAATCCATATACTTCATTTTCTAGATCAGTTCCTATTCTAATGGGGAGTCCCTCCTTATCCGGGTAACAGACGTCTAGTAGGACCAAGTTCAGGTTTCCCCAAACCCAACCCCCATCGAAAACAGCAATGTCGGGATCTAAAGAATTAATTATCTTAAACCATGCTCCGCAGGAGCCATTGTGGGTGAACGGATACGGAAAGAGAGGCAGGGCTCCCTTGTAATTCTGGTAGGGAGGGAGTCGGCCACATATCCAGCAGTTTGTAGCATTGTTAGTTTGATGAGAATGATGTAACATACTAATGAATGTATTGTTGCGCAGCGCAAGTCTGTAGGAAAGCTCATGAGGAGGTAATTCACTAAAAGTGTGTTCAGCAGAGACATTGTAAGCAGATTGTTCACGCTTGAAGATAGGAAAGTATATCGGTAATAAGATGCTAGCAACAATTATTAATATACTTAGAATAAACATAATTATTAGTGTCACTATGCAGTGACTACGAAGTGATTTGCAATATGTTCTTTTCTTTTCCTCTCTCTCTCTAACTCGATCTAGGGGATACATGTCAGAAACTATTTAACCGATTCACCTAGGGGAGGACTTAAACAATTAAACTGTCTGACTTGCTAGATCGCAATTTCATACGATATTGTTCTTGAGGAGTTTTTTCTCGTTTGGGTTCGGAAAAGTCTTTGGGATCACAGTCTTTGGTGGGGGTGGGTGTGTCTTGTTCCGGTTTCAGTCCTGGGAATGTTTTGATATGGCTTAGGTGGACCCACCCCTTTCTTCCTTCCAACTTGACGGCGGTCCTTGTTGTTAGTAGAACGGTTTTCGGAGACTTCCAGCGGGGCTCCAACGGACTTTTCCTGTCGAAGTTACGGACTAAAACAACGTCACCGGGGCGGACATCATGCTCCTTCACATCGGTGTTGTCAGGGAAGGCAGCGGCAACCTGTGAACGACATGATTGGAGTGCAGACATCAAGGAGGCAAGGTAATCTGTCAACATATTAGAATCAACATCGGTTATCTTTTTAGGAATGGGCGTCCCCCACATATTCGGTGGTCTGCCAAAGACCACTTCGTACGGAGATAGCCCTGATCTCGAATGGGCGACCATTCTCATATAGAATAGTGCCACCGGCAGAGCGACTATCCAGTCGACCCCTTTGTCCTGACATATTTTGGCAAGGCGAATCTTTAATGTCTGATTATGCCTTTCTACAAGGCCTGCTGCTTCTGGATGTCGGACACAATGGAACTTCCACTGGTATCCCAATAACAAGGAAACTTCTTTCATTAGGGCAGATGAGAATGGCTGACCGTTATCTGAGTACACGACACGAGGCAAGCCGTACCGTGGGAAGAATTCACGAACCAACTGTTTGGCAGTGGTCGGAGCAGTGTAATCTGAGACTGGGTATGCTTCGGTCCAGCGGGACAGAGCACAGACAACTACGAGAACATATTTGAATCCTCGACAACGGTCCATCTGGATATAATCCATCTGGAGGACTTCAAAAGGGTGATCGGGAGGATGAAATCCACCTTGCTCTACAGGGACGCTTTTACCTGGATTGAACTGACAACAGATCATGCAAGTACGCACTTTCTGTTTTGCGGCTGCTCGTAAGTGTTTATTGTTCCAGAGATTTTGCAAACTGTCTAACATGGCTTTCTCTCCCAGGTGGGCAGGACTATGTGCTGTATTTATCATGACTTGAACCATAGAGTCAGGGAGAAACCATGTAGATTTTCCCTTCGTCATCCAACCTTGATCTGTCTGGATCCCTCCTAGTTCGGTCCATTTCTTTATTTCGTCTGCAGTAGCATGTGTCTGAATGTCAATAACATCTAGTGTGGGATCCCTGACTGTCATGCAGTTTGTCGGATCTGTTATCTTTGTCGTGTCAGTTGTCTGAGTGTGAGTCAGTGCTGTATGTTTTGCTGTCTGATCTGCCAGGTCGTTACCCTGGGAGACAGAATCTGTGGCTTTAGTATGTGCTTTACACTTCATGACTGAAATGGCTGAAGGCAGATGTATTGCTTCTAACAGTGCTTGAATGAGAGGACCATGCTGAATTTTGGTACCATGAGAGGTCAGGAAACCTCGTTCCTGCCAGAGCATGCCGAAGTCGTGTACGACTCCAAACGCATAACGGGAATCTGTGTATATGTTAACATTTCTGTTCTTTGCTAGAATACAGGCTTGGGTCAGAGCGATGAGCTCTGCCGCTTGAGCAGACAGTGTATCAATACGATGTGTTTCTTTAACTTCAGTTTCAGTGGTCACGGCATATGCGGCCACTAACTCTCCTGTACTTGTTCTCATGCATGAACCATCCACATAAAGTGTCAGGTCTGGATTTGTCAGTGGAACATCTGTTAAATCTGTGATGGCGTATTTGCCTGCCAAGTACTTTCAACCTTGTACACTCTATTTTTAACTAGTGGTAGGGCGTTCTCTACTAATTTCGTTACAAAAAGGTGTGGATATGACTCGCTACTTGTTTTTAAACCACTATTGATAATGAAACATTTCTCGAATCTTGAATAAAAGTCACTAGTATCTTCATCTTGTTTCTGTTTGCAGGACGAGATTGCGTCCCAATCTTCCTTTCTAGTTGTCAATAATCTTGGCAGAACCTGTACTATTAAACCTGGTAATGCTTTAGTCTTGTCCCCAAGGCCTACCCCTGGGACTCGTTTGCTTTCTTCGTCTTCTATTTCCGCCCATGCTATCTTTGATTCTCCCACTTCCCAATCCTTCTCCTTTAATTTCTCGTAAATGCCCGTGGGCAACAGTACTTTCAACATTTTCATAATATCATCATACGTGTAATCTCCCATCAGTAACATGTCTTTAAGCTCTCTGTGAAAACCTGCAGGATCTTTATCATGGCACGGAACTAATTTCTTCATTTCTAACAGTTCTAACTTAGTCAGTGGTGTGTGAACATACACACGTTTCAGACGTTGGTCCGCACCCATAACTGGATGTACTTCTCGTAAGGGATTCTGACTTTCAATGCCACTACCGCATTGCATGTGGTACATTTTTCTTTCTGGAGGTGGGGCGGGAACATATTCAGAGCTCAGAAAAGTGTTATACTTACGTCGTTGTTCTAGAATTATTTGTATTAATTTGGTACTAAAACCTCTCCATCTATCCATAATTAGTGCTTCTAATGTTTCGTGTAAGGGACCTGGATCAGAATGATGGTTTCTGAACTTGATGAGGAGGTGCTGAATCATGTATACACCTGCTATTTTCTGCTCTTCCGGGGAAAGGTTCAAGAATGTCTGCACTAACGTGTCATCATTATATATGTCTGCGTTTTCGGCCCACAACACTGCGGACCGGGCTAGTTCCTGTTCATCCATAGAATTGAGTATATGATACCCTACTCGATCTCGAAGCCTTTTATCAGTTTCCTGGAACTGATGTTCTGAAGAATTCGGATTTGTTAAAGCGGAGAAAAGAACTCTCTTGCTCTCCGGACGGACACCTTTCCTGAGGTAATTTCCCTTACCTACATACGCTATTATATCTGTAGACTTTTCTGATGTTTCATCTTCATCTTCCTCCTCGGAGGAAGTTTTATCATTTACTTCCTGATGTGCAGTTAATACTGCCTTTCTAATTTTCTGGGACATAGTGGCTATACATGATAGCTTGTCATGTTTCGCGTCTGCTATATTTTGGCCCCACTTGTTTAATGCGTCTAACTCACTCTGATCTGTCCCGGGCCTGTCTCGTTCTCTTATCACACAATTAATGAAGAATCGTAATATCTGTTTTTGAATGTCGACTTTCTGTTTATACATGGCAGCTTTAACACTGTCGGGGTCTTTCCCCGTCTGTATGAATTTGTATAGTCTGTCGAGAGCTTCCTGCATTCCTACATAACATAGCAAGCTATCGGTGGCAGATCTTAAGCGTAGTGATGCTAATACCATTAGATCGTCTGTTCCGGGTACTGGATCATATCTGCAGAACGACATCCTATCTTTGAATGCGTCTAGCCGGGCTGAATAGGGTGACTGGGAAGGATTCTGTGTGTCCTTTAAATGTAATCTGTGTGTCGGTGGCGGGGTCTGTAGACCCGCTGTCGCACCTCCTGAGGCGGATGCTTGGGCATTATCTCTCCGCGGAGTCTGTATCTGGACTTGAGTCTGCCTTTTAGTAAGATCAGGTAGTACTGGTTTCGGTAGGTCTGTCTTAAGTGCGGGGGGTGGCGGAGCGGGCGGAGCGGGAGAGGTCTGTTGCGGTACCGGCGGAACTGGATCTGGGGGCGTAGTGCCACCCCCATCCCTGTCAGTAGGCAGGGCACGAACCGGCAGATTGGTGTAAGCTGGCGCTACATCCTCTAGATACGAATTCAGGAATATGTCTTTAGTAGTCTTGTGCATTACTTTAGTTGGAACTAATGGTGTCGGTAAGTTTTTCGGTATTTCTGATTCAATTTCGGATGGGCCATCTGCTGCGAGGTACATACCGTTTACAAGATTATTTCGGGCACGGTCTATTTGTTCTGTTTTTACTCGGATCCCTTCAGTAACTAATTCGTTTTCCCGCTCTTTATCTGATTCTTTAAGTCTGTCTTCTCTACGGAGTGCTTTGTCAGCACGCTTACGTGATTCCTTACGCCAAAATTCTATGGCGTCCTTCTGAGATTGTCTAGCTTTCTTTTTCCATAATGCTTCTTCTACCCTCATGATGCACTCGGCATCCCACGTTCCGGTAACAGGCCATCTGTGTCTTTCGTCTAGGTGCTTGGTGTAATCGGCCCATAAATCTAGATATAATATGGCATCTATGCCATGCTTTTGATACATAAAATTTCCTGGAGTGTCCCTAGGGGGGATAGGAATTTCTTCCTCTAGTAACCCTTTCCTAGTTCCTATCTGTTTTAACTTGCTGAGGAACGGCATCTTGTTTACTTATTACTTGAACGCTAGTCTTTATTCCTTGATACGAGTTGCTAGTTGATACAAGAAATACAATAATACACAGTAAAACAGTCACATTCATACCACGACATTAATCACATGAAAACATGAAAACATTGAGGACATAGCTAACTACCCCCCACACTGAATGTACCGCTCAACGGTACGGATACACTGGTGTAACAGTGCAAAAATTCGGAATACTTTATATACTGCTAAACAGTACAGATACACTGCCTAAGAACAGTGCAGACCGGACTTGCGTACCCAAACCCGTCTAGATACGACCCAGCAATGGTACTCACCGGGAAGCACGGAAACAGAAGGCCTCGGAAAACTCGACTGGACTCGACTCGGAACTTCGGAAAACTTCGGACAACTTCGGAAAACTTCGGAAAAACTTCGGAAAACTGGTGGGCCTCTTCACACCTCGGACCTTGCTTCTTTCGGCTGGGCTCTGGTCGGGATCCTCCGCACTCCTCACCGCCTCGTCTGGGCACTGATCGCAGTCTTCGTCACCTCCGTGTGTCAGAGGGGGATGCAGGAAATCCTGCCAGTACACGTGTTGTCCGTCTAACTGATGGCAGGGGACACGGATTGCAACGCACCTTCCGGCGCGTGAGGTGGGGGAGGGGTCCCTATTCGGGCGCCAAAATGACGTAAATAATTAATTTACTCTCTTAATTTCTATGCAGGTAAGTACTTAATCAATAATAACTCAATCAGAAGGAAAGAAAACAGAGTCCGTGGTGTTAGAGTTTCTAAGGGTTTTATTCCTCATAAAGGAATCAGGATATCATGTTCTGACCACCACAGGGGTGTCAGAAGGGATAGATGAGCGCGCTCACGTTTATTGACATTACATAGCTTATATACTTGATTTACATCATAAGTTTCAGTGTGAGAGGCGTAACAGCTGAGAGAAGACAAGATAACAGTGTACACGTGGTACCAATACATCATCAAGAGGCGTAAACTAGGCGTGAACTAGAGGTGTGTGCTAGAAACGTCACTGACAGGTGACGCAAGTGGGTGGCACCAAGGGGTGGCGCTAACAGAATGTTGCAATGTCAGCAGAAATCGGAAGCTTGGATGCGCGCGCAGCTGCATGACGTGTGACTTGACGGGGTGCAGGGGTCTTGACATTTACACTGACGGAAAGAGACAGAAGTCTGGCATGTCAGATCAACTTGTACTTCTATCATATCTGATATCTGATGTTTAGGAACTATACTATCTGGGCGGAAAGGTCTCTAGGGTAGAGGCTATTCTATGCTAACTGTGGATGCGTGTATGAGCGCCTGAGTGTCTACATGTGGAGCGTGGGGGGCACGGGGCCTTTCATGGCAGCATGGCAACGGAGGCTATGAATTACTTGCATTAAGACAGGTCGGCCTTTTGGCTCTGCAGCTGGAGAGGATGTTTACAGGATCTAGTAGGCAGGAATGTATTCTCGGGGAACGGAACAGATAACTCGAAGGTTATAGTCAGTCTTGGCAGAAAGCAGGCTTGAGCTGAGCGCAAGGGGCCGCGCTGAATGTGGGACAGAGTTCACGAGTACAAGGGTAGCCTGGGCAGAGTCAGGAGCCACAAAAGAGGTTCAGATGGCAGGAATTCAGGGCCTACTCTGTCTAGAGCAGGAAAAAGTGAAAAGTGTACTACAAAAAGACGTTGGCATAGCATACTTAGGAACGGACCATATAATCCATTCATGGTGCATCTGAAAGAGGACAAGTTAACGGTGGACGCAAATGTATTTGCGTCTTCATAGCTGACACAGGAGGGAAGTTACATGCACTTTAAGCTGGTACATGGAGTCGGTGGGGTACACGCTAGGGAACACAACATGGCCAAAATTTAATTTTCCTCAGACTCATACTCCGAAAGGAGGGTTCGTTCCACCTTCTGCACCATTCGAGGTACTCCAAATGGATTACATCCAGCTTGAGCGTTGCAATAACCTTAAGTATGTCTTAGTGGTGGTGTGTGCTTTTAGCAAATGGGTTGAGGCCTTCCCCACGACAGGATAATACAGCTTTGACAACAGCTAAGGTGTGGCTCAAGGTGTACTTCCCTCGATTTGGAGTTTGCAAATTTTTGTGGAGCGATAATGGGCCTCCTTTTGTTGGGAAAATAGTGGAGTATGTACTGAAGGGGTTGGGGATCCAGCAGAAGTTTCATGCTGTGTTCCACCCTCAGTCAGCAGGTCTTGTCGAGCGGTACAATGCTATGTTGAAGTTGAAACTGGCTAAGATTGTGGCGTCCACGTCATTGAAGTGGCCGGATGCCTTGCCGCTAGCATTGCTTTCTCTTAGATCAGTGCCCCACTCTCGAACAGGCCTCACACCGTATGAAGTGGTGTTTGGAAGGCCTATGAACATATGGGGAGTGCCTAAGCCACCATTGATACATGATGTGCCTTGCATAATGATGAACGATTATTTGGCACGATTAACAAATGATTTGCTTTCTATTCATCAACAGGTTCGAGAAGCGCTCCCTGACAATTCTACTGGAGAGGCTCACAATCTTCGTCCTGGCGACTTTGTGATGGTGAAGTCGTTTGAGAGGGCAAATAGCTTGGAACCGAGGTGGCGTGGCCCCGAGCAAGTCCTCCTGGCAACTCGAACAGCTGTGCGAGTGACCAACAGGAAGTGGTGGGTGCACTCAACTCACTGCCGCCGTGTCTCTCCGGATCTGGTGAATCCTACTGTGCTGTCCGACTACAAAGAAATTTTGGATAAAGAAAAGAGCCCAGCTGTGACATCGGCCGAATCTGAGGGAGCCTTCAAGGACCACACTGTTTCTGGACGACAGCGCTACAATCTGCGGCCAAGATAGGAAGAAGATTTTTGTGCGAGACTGGTTGGTTACCGCTCTGGGGTTTGTGAAACGGAAGCCGGGATTCTCAAGGGGGGGGGGATCAGTTCTGCCAAGAGTAGCGACACCCGTCTTGACCCCGGAGAAGAAAACAACGGCTACCTCAGAGCTCAGTACCATTGTTTTGTTTTAATTTTTGTAGTTGTATATTCAAGACTATTTGAGACATTGTGTACTTTGAACTATGGTTTCCTCTGCATCACGAGACAAGAGAATCCTTGGTGCCATCTTGTTTGTACTGACAATTGTGGTGATAGCAGTAATAGCCTGGGTAGTAGAACTTGTGGTGCCTGTACGAGAACATTTGCTGCCGACTACCCCGGCTCCATCTGAACATTTTCATTTCACCTTACCCTATCATGAAGAACGGCACCGACAGACTTACTTGAACAATAGCTTCATTCAGATCTTGCATCATACTCACAATATGACGAACACTTCTAATTGTTGGGTGTGTGGGATGTTGCCTGGTCATCAGAAGAAAGGGGGCACTCCACTCATCCCACTCCCATTCTCGCATAATGGTTCCTGCAATGCCTGGTATACTCTTCTATTCACTTTACGGTGGCCAACGAAAGGGGGGGTGCTCTTCCGTTTGAACAAGATTTGTTACCATGATCGGGATGGGTATCCACGAGCTGAGGGTACTCGATTTGAATGGGAAGAGTACCGCCCCGATAATGTGTCTGCACCCCGTGTTTACAGTAATCAAAGGAATATTAATATGTCCAGTTCACATGTTATTAATGTCATCACTACCAAGGCTGATCTCTGCATACGCAATAAAGGTACAATCCCGGTTGGAAAAAGTGAATGTAACACCACACTTACATTTGACAGTCCGAATGGCATCTCGTTTGTGGCATCCCGTAATACGTACTTTATTTGCGGAACTAAAGGTTATCATCAGCTCCCTTTAGGGTGGTTAGGCACGTGCTATGTATCTTTTGTATTGCCCCCTGTATTCATTGCCCCACCAATGTATCACAATGACTACGTGCTTTATCATGATTTTGTGTTAAATCGAGTTAAACAAACTGTGGTTCTGGATGACATTGACCAGACCGATACCGCCTTACAACAATATGTAGACTTTAATTTGGGACTGTTTTCCTTTGCGGGGGCTGCCTTGAATAGTCGGAAAATACGACGACTGACTCGTGTTGTCGAGGCTGTAGCCAATGACACTGCTATTGCATTGGGGAACATAACGGAAGAACTCCAGATTTCTAGAATTGTTATGCTCCAGGATCGTATGGTTCTAGATGTGGTTCTAGCTGACCGTGGGGGGGCATGTAGAATCATCGGAAGTAGCTGCTGCGTGTACGTGCCTGATAATTCGCCTTCTGTTTATGATGCCATCTCAAAGCTCCACAAAATAGCTGCTGAAATACACCCGGACAGTGGTACTTGGACTCTTTCGGGGTGGTTCTGGTCGATGATCACCACTTGGGGTTCGAAACTGCTGACGATTTTATGTATCATTGTTGGGATACTGTTCTTTGTATGTTTATGTATACAATGTGGCCCTGCCTTATGTTCTATGTGCTTATCAGCTTGTATTCCATCCAGACGAGCTCTTGCTCAAAATGAAATGATGCTTCATAAAGAAGTTGCTCAAATAATGTTAATTAATATCGAAGATGAGTATCCCGACTACGTCCACTATGAGGTAGCTTCAGCTAAACGCTAAAAGGGTCGTCTGTCGTAATTTGACAATGGCCGGGTTAGCGCTTAGCTTTGCTACACGTTATTTCCCTTAACATATTAGAAAACGCCATTTTGTATGTTACGGCGGCCATTTTAGGGAATGAGCGGCCTCGTGGTCAGCATGCCCTTTAGTCCTTTTTCCGTGCCGCTGACCATTCGAGTTTGCCCAGCAACAGGCTATTTTTAGTAACGGTCAAGCCTGTACATGCGCAGTCCCAACTGACCAGTCACCCCTCAGGAATGTTCCGCCAAACTGACCAGTGGAGTTGTAACCCCTCCCATGAGTTGGCTGTGCTCCAAAAATGACCATATATGTACATAAAGCTCTGTAACCTCGTACCGCCTACCTTTTATTACCTGTAAAAATGTATAAAAGAAGGATTCGCACCAACGTTCGGTGTGATACTTCTTGCATTGCCGAAGGGTGCTGTAGGAATGTACCACCACCCCATGGGGTCTTAATAAACTTGTCCTTTGTACTTTTCAGTTTCCGTGCCAACAGTTCTTTCGGTGTAAGTGGGTTATCTACGGAGCATGTAGGCCTTGGGAACCCGATACCACACAGCCCAACGCGTTTCGTGTAAACCACATCGTCAGGCGCTCTGGGCTTTTGACTGAGTTCATTTCGCTGCAGTTTTTCAACATTATTTCATAACCCCGCCTTGATGGGCGTGGCCACCCCTGTAGCCTGATGGTCATTGTAGTATTGCTCCAGTGAGTAGCCGCTTTGATCTCTTTTATATCCTGATGAAAGACCAAGTGGGTTGCGGTAAGCATATGGGCTAGTTCACGTTGCTCTTTACTTCCTAGCCACCTGGCATCACCTTGCCTTAAGCTGATGCGCCGGTTGACGCACAAGCAGGGCTGCATGATGGTGTAGCGGTTCTCTCTCGTGACTCAGGCTGGGCCGTTAAAATCTATACAAACAAGGTTTGCCCGTTAAAAGAGAGCCCACTATGGTGAGTAGAATATAACTTCATCTTTATTTGCAGGAAACAACGAAAACTGCTTGATGCCTCGCAAAGAAATTGAGTCCAGCCTAACGTGTTTCACGTAAACCACTTCGTCAGGGGCTCTGGGCTCTTGACTGAGTTCATTTCACGGCAGTTTTTCAACATTATTTCATAACCCTGCCTTGATGGGCGTGGCCACCCCTGTGGCCTGATGGTCGTTGTAGTCTTGCTCTAGTGAGTTGCTGTTTTGATCTCTTTTAAATCCTGATTAAAGACCAAGTGGGTTGCGGTAAGCATATGGGCTAGTTCACATTGCTGTTTAATTCCTAGCAACCTGGCTTCACCTTTCCTTAAGCCGAAGTACCGGTTGACGCACCAGCAGGGCTTCACGAGGGGGTGCTCTCTCGCGACTCAGGCTGGGCCACTGAAATCTATACAAACAAGATTTGCCCATTAAAAGAGAGCCCACAAAGGTGAGTAGAATATGCCTTCATATTTATTTACAGGAAACAATGAAAACCGCTTGATGCCTCGCAAAGAAATTGACTCCAGCACAAAGCGTTTCATTTAAACCACTTCGTCAGGGGCTCTGGGCTCTTGAATGAGTTCATTTCGCTGCAGTTTTTCAACATTATTTCATAACCCCGCCTTGATGGGCGTGGCCACCCCTGTGGCCTGATGGTCATTGTAGTCTTGCTTTAGTGAGTTGCCGCTTTGATCTCTTTTAAATCCTGATTAAAAACCAAGTGGATTGCGGTAAGCATATGGGGTAGTTAACGTTGCTGTTTACTTCCTAGCAACCTGGCTTCACCTTTCCTTAAGCCGATGCGCCGGTTGAAGCACCAGCAGGGCTGCACGACAGGGTAGCGGAGCTCTCTCGCGACTCAGGCTGGGCCGATAAAATCTATACAAATAAGGTTTGCCCATTGAAAGAGAGCCCACAATGGTGAGTAGAATATGCCTTCATCTTTATTTGCAGGAAACAACGAAAACCGATTGATGCCTCGCAAAGAAATTGAGTCCAGCCCAACGCGTTTCATATAAACCACTTCGTTTGGGGCTCTGGGCTCTTGACTGAGTTAATTTCGCTGCAGTTTTTCAACATTATTTCATACCCTGCCTTGATGGGCGTGGCCACCCCTGTGGCCTGATGGTCATTGTAGTCTTGCTCTAGTGAGTTGCTGCTTAGATCTCTTTTAAATCCTGATTAAACACAAGTGGGTTGCATTTTTCCATTAAAAATTGGCGTACTTCTACTCACCTGTGTGGGCGCTCTCATTACAGGCAAACTTGTGGATGGGTTGTTTGGCGGCCATGCCTGAGCCGTAAGAGACGCTCCGCTTCACTTTGTGGAGCCCCGCTGCTTCGTCAACCGACGTAGCGGCATTGGGACAGGTGCGGCTGTTGGAAAATGTAAAGGCATGACAAGCTACTTGAAGTTGCACCGCCACCCACTTGGGAACTTTAAATCTTGGATATAATAGGCAGCGCACGGCGACTCACATGAGAAAATGCAGCACTACAGTTACCAGTGGGCCACTGGGGTGGCCACGCCCACTGGGGCGGGGACAATACTTTAAACTGGTGCATTACGAAAGCAGCCGTGACCCTCCCTTCTGTTAAGATGTCCGCAGCCCATGAGGAAGTGCTTCAATACACGAAACGCGTCGGGCAGGACTCGGCACTGCAGAGCGGCACTTTGGGAGCTCTGAACGTTGCATTTTTCCATTAAAGATTGGCGTACTTCTTCTCACCTGTGTGGGTGCTCTCGTTACAGGCAAACTTGTGGATGGTATGTTTGGCGGCCACGCCTGAGCCGCGAGAGATGCTCCGCTTCACTTTGTGGAGCCCCGCTGCTTCGTCAACCGATGTAGCAGCATTGGGACAGGTGCGGCTGTTGGAAAATGTAAAGGCATGACAAGCTACTTGAAGTTGCACCGCCACCCACTTGGGAACTTTAAATCTTGGATATAATAGGCAGCGCACGGCGAATCACATGAGAAAATGCAGCACTACAATTACCAGTGGGCCACTGGGCTGGCCACGCCCATTGGGGCGGGGACAATACTTTAAACTGGTGCATTGCGGAAGCAGCCGTGACCCTCCCTTCTGTTAAGATGTTCGCAGCCCATGAGGAATTGCTTCAATGCACGAAACGCGTCGGTCAGGACTCGGTACTGCAGAGCGGCACTTTGGGAACTGTGAACGTTGCATTTTTCCATTAAAGGTTGGCGTACTTCTACTCACCTGTGTGGGCGCTTTCATTACAGGCAAACTTGTGGATGGTATGTTTGGCGGCCACGCCCGAGCCACGAGAGACGCTCCGCTTCACTTTGTGGGGACCCGCTGCTTCGTCAAACGACGTAGCGACATTGGGACAGGTGCGGCTGTTGGAAAATGTAAAGGCATGACAAGCTACTTGAAGTTGCACCGCCACCCACTTGGGAACTTTAAATCTTGGATATAATAGGCAGTGCACGGCGACTCACATGAGAAAATGCAGCACTACAGTTACCAGTGGGCCTCCCATTGGGGCGGGGACAATACTTTAAACTGGTGCATTGCGAAAGCAGCCGTGACCCTCCCTTCTGTTAAGATGTCCGCAGCCCATGAGGAAGTGCTTCAATGCACGAAATGTGTCGGACAGGACTCAGCACTGCAGAGCAGCACTTTGGGAGCTGTGAACATTGCATTTTTCCATTAAAGATTGGCGTACTTCTACTCACCTGTGTGGGCGTTCTCATTACAGGCAAACTTGTGGATGGTATGTTTGGCAGCCACTTGAGCCGCGAGAGACTCTGCGCTTCACTTTGTGGAGCCCCGTTGCTTCATCAACCGACGTAGCGGCATTGGGTCAGGTGCGGCTGTTGTAAAATGTAAAGGCATGACAAGCTACTTGAAGTTGCACGCCACCCACTTGCGAACTTTAAATCTTGGATATAATAGGCAGCGCACGGCGAATCACATGAGAAAATGCAGCATTACAGTTACCAGTGGGCCACTGGGGTGGCCACGTCCATTGGGGCGGGACAATACTTTACACTGGTGCATTGCGAAATCAGCCGTGACTCTCCCTTCTGTTAAGATGTCCGCAGCCCATGAGGAAGTGCTTCAATGTACAAAATGCGTCGGGCAGGACTCAGCACTGCAGAGCGGCACTTTGAGAGCTGTGAACATTGCATTTTTCCATTAAAGATTGGTGTACTTCTACTCACCTGTGTGGGCGCTCTTATTACAGGCATACTTGTGGATGGTATATATATATATATATATCTATATCACGTGAGCAGCTTCTTGATTGGATGGGCAGCTTGTGCTTTGTGCCCCATAGCAAGAAGAGCAACGGGCAGCAAGGAGACATCCAGCAGCGTCAGCGGGAGTGGCAGTTACGTTTATTTTCTTTTTTTTTCTCCTCCAATCACCCCCTGCCGCACCGCCCTATGATTTTTGTGTAGGCGGAAGCCGCCACTATATATATATACACAAATACCTGAAGAATGAGCACCCAGGGGTACCAACAATCTACTTCATACCGAAGATCCATAAACATCCCCACAAACCACCCGGCAGGCCAATAATATCGGCTAGAAACAGTCTATTGGAACATACCTCTCGATTTGTGGATTATTTTCTTCAGGATCTGGTAAAATTCTTGCAATCATATGTCCGTGACACTGGGGACTTTCTAAGGAAACTGAGGGATTACAAATGGGAACCCAGATACCAGTTCATAGCATTGGATGTGAATTCATTGTACACGAGTATTCAGCATCATGATGGACTGAGGGCCTTGAGAGTCTTTCTAGAGGAACTGGTGTCAATAACAGTGGACCAAAGGGAAATGCTCATTTAAATGGTGGAATTCTGCTGGATGACCAATATATTTATGTTCAACAATCAAATATACAGACAGGTGAGAGGAGTAGCAATGGGTGCCAGCTTCTCCCCCAGTTATGCATGTTTGCATATGGGCTGGTGGGAGGAGCTGGTACTCAAAACCCAACATGAATATGTAATGAACACTAATATCAAGGTTTGGCTATGTTTTATTGATGACCTGTTTATTGTATGGGACGGGAGCGTAAGTGATGCCAACAATTTTATCCAAGCATTGAACACAAATGATTTGAATCTGCAGTTTACAGCCACCATTAGCAGCAGCGAGGTGAGCTTCCTAGATACCAAGATTTATGTAAAAAATGATAAGATTGAGTTCAAATTATATCGCAAAGAAACAGCAAGAAACTCCACATCGCATGCCAGAAGCGCTCATGCCAAGCATCTTATCAACAGCATACCCTATGGGGAGATGCTGCGGTTAAGGAGGATTTATAGCAATGACACTAATCTCAAGGACGCCCAAATGTTGTGTAAAAAAAGATTCTTAGAAAGAGGGTATTCCAGTTCTGTGGTTGACAATGACATTTTTAAATCTATGAGCAAAGAAAGAGTTGAATTATTGTTACCAGAGCAGACCAGTGAACAAGCAGGTGTACAACCTCAAACCCTTGATAGAGACAATCTGAATGAGTTCAGAACCATTGTGCAATATAGTGAACAGCACAAACAGTTGCATTCCTTTCTTTTACGCAACTGGCCTATGGTATTAAGTGAACCTGTTAAAGGGGCAAGTTTGCCTATCAGACCTTCTATCACATATAGAAGGGTGCCATCAATGAGGGACGAATTGGTAAAAACCAGTCCAGAAATCATAGAGAATACCAGTTGGCTCCAAACTCACAAAGGCTTTTTCAGTTGTAAAACCTGTAAAGCGTGTCAACAGGGTGAAAACCGCTTAACGTATATGACACCATTTAGCAGCAGAAGTATCAAAATATCTAAACTTCTGACCTGCAAGACAGAATATGCGGTTTACGTTTTGATCTGACCGTGTGGCCTACAGTATGTAGGCAGTACTAAATTACAGGTTCATAAAGAAATTTTACAACACGTGAGGGCAATTTCGAATCAGGACAACACATACCTAGTGGCACGCCATTTTAAGAACAAAAACAATTCGAGAAGCCAAAACCTAAAGTACTTTGTGATAGATGCGATTCCTCCCAGTAGAAGGGGAGGTAACAGAGAACACAGGTTACGTCAGCTAGAAACCAAATACATATTGGAACTGAACTCTAAACAACCAACAGGTTTGAATATAATGGAGGATCTGTACACCTGTTTATAATATGATGTTTTTATTCAACAACTTTAATATAGGCATTTTAAATTAATTTATTATTGGGTAACATGCAATCAAGCTTTTACTTAGGACCCCCAAAGAGTAGTCACACATGAATTTATAAGTTATGACAGTGGAAATTTTAAAGAACAAGTATTTTACTATGATCTTTTATATTGTTGTATATATTTATTTATTCATTATTTATTATATATAGATTTTAGCAATAAGAATATATATTATGTATATTTATATATGGATGACTACTCTGTATACAACTAATGAGACTCTTAACCATGACATCTGCACGTTTACACATAGCGTATTTGCACCGGAACTAAACATATTTTGCACATAAACCATTAAAATGAATGAATTATAAACAGATTTATACGGTTATTCATTAATATCATGAGTTTTCAAACCTACATAGGAGAGGTATTTACACCAAACAAATAGAAGACCTGAATATGGTGCATATAATGATATAAAATTCCTAAACAGTTTGAGAAATGAAAAACAAACATATCATAAAATGTAGTACTTTGGTACAATGATTCAATGAAACCACCTTATATTGGGGCTCCAATATACTTAAGCGCAACAAGGGACAACTGCATTAAGCAGCCATTTGATTAACAAACAGAATGATAATACAGCCTTACATTTTTGCCAAGAAAGAAAGGAATATGAAAAAAACAAATAGGCAAATAAATATAATGTTACATAATTGTACAGTGTGCATAGAGATAATCAGGTGATTAACACACATTTTTTCTGCACTTTTTGCACAAGAACAATTTATTTATTTAATTACTTATCTTTTATGCCAGACTATTAGGACTGCTATAAATTTGAGTTATGTACATATAATAGTCTCTTGAAATACATGTTGGAAATGTTTATTAGGAAAATAGTAATCCAATATGAATCATGGCATTGCAAAATTTGATTTGGTTACGCTCTATTATGCTGTAATAATAAGATGCCAGTTTTTGCAAAACGGATGTAATATTGAGCATGATTTTGAGACTGTATTAAGAAAACTACACAAGTATTTCCTTTATGTCTATGGCGAGATTTGCACAGGTGAAAGGAATTGTATTAGCATGGGGCACTTTAAAAGATGGCAAGAAACGTAGGACTATGTCATGTGATAAAGGCTCCCGCAGGAGCTGAAACACGTTATGCCGCTTTGCACAATAAATTAACTTAGCACTTACTCTGTGGTCCATTGCTGTTCTTTGGAGGCATCCAGTGAGAAGACAGTGAACATTTGATATATATATATATATATATATATATATATATATATATATATATATATATATATATATATATATATATATATATATATATATATATATATATATATATATATATATATATATACATATATATGAAACAACCACCGTCTCCTCACGCAATCGTTTTCTCCACGACCACGCCTTGCGGACACAGACACGGACCAAAGATTTCGGATGCTGTTAATCTTTATTTAGCTGTCGCCATAACGTTTCGGCACAAAGCCTTGATCACATGACAGCGCAACAACTTTAGAAGTGATTATTTAAAGTGCACAGTGCTGCTTCATGATTGGGTGATTCTGAATATAAAGGAAAGACTCACACTTATTTCAAGGCATGTCATTCACGTATAAAACCATTCTATTCGTATAAAATCATGCCTAAATTCATAATTGTTTTTACATTTACATATATATATATATATATATATATATATATATATATATATATATATATATATATATATATGTATATATATATATATATGTATATATATATATATATATATATATATATATATATATATATATATATATATATATATATATATATATATATATATATATATATATATATATATATATATATATATATATATTATTTATTTGAATATTTATTTCTGCCTACCTTTATGATATTCTGGTAGCTGATAATATGACCGATTTTTTGGTCGGGTTGATAGTGAAATCTCATTGTTCTATTAATGATCAGTACAAAGAGGCAGAAAGGAGAAACATCGAGGAAGGAGAGAGGCAGACAAGGATGTAGCTAAGAGAAGACGGAATGATGAATGAGACATACAGGTATGTGAATAAGAGGCATGGAAGACAGCAGCCTTAATGAGAGAGGGGGAAGGGTAACATGACGTGGTTACATTGGCGATGTGTCTGAGGTAGAGGAGGAGAGAGAGATGAAGAGGTTGACGAGAAACCAAGACTGCCGGACGAGACACGTTGGGCTAGTGAAAGGACATCAGAGGGCCATTGGGGGGTGGGGGGTATGAAGCACAGAGAAGAGAGGGGCGGAGGTGATAAAGGAAGATGGTAATAAGATAGTGTTATTTTTGTGAAACCAGCGACCGTGTTGCTGACCCCCGCTGCTCAATCAATGAGGAGATGGGACTTCATATAACTGCGCACTCTGGATCCGCCTTGGGCAGCCTGTCACCATCCTTGCCTCAGAAACGGCCTAATCACATATACTACCGCCGGGCCCCGGGACTGGAAAATCGATGCCACTTAAGCCACTGCATTATATCCGCCCTATTTGTAGGCAGTTTATTTACCTTTCCCGTTCTGAACCAATCCTCGTTTGGGCTGCAGCTTCATTCCTAAAGCTGGTGTATGATTACTTCTTTCAAAGGGAAATCAATAACTATTTGAAAGATTAAGCTAGGTGGGATATCTGAAAAGAGATAAAGTATTTGTGCATCTAATTATTATGTGTATGTGTGGCTCTCATTGTGTATGTTTGTGTACCCGTGTGTATTTGTGTTGTATATGTTTGTATTGATGTAAGCATGTGCATGTTTATATGTAAGTATGTTTATGTAAATATGAATGTTTTTTATGTATATTTGTACTGTATGTTTATGTGACTATATATGTCTATGCAGGTATTTGCCCATATTCTCATTTAAATATTTATGCAATTGTGTGTTTGCTTGAATGTTTTGTATGTTCTTAATATTTGCACAATTAATTTATTTAGGAGTTTATTTGCATAAAATGAAATGGATTGCCTTCCGGCCGCTTTAGAGGGCGTGCATATCTGCACGTATGCATGCATCTTTGCATGCATATATGTCTGCATGAATGCTTGCAGAAACGTATATATATAATGCAAGCATGTGCCGTCTGCTTGTGTCTTAGTAAGCATACGTTTATGTACGTCTAAGTATTCGTTCGTGTGTGTGCGCGCGCGCGCGTGCGTTGTGCGTGTTCACAAATTTCTGTGATTCACCAAACCTTCAGGCCCTCACTACGGTACCATTTCAGACCCTCTCGGCTTCCTGAAATTGTTACCTAGGGTGGGGCTGGCTATTATCCGCCTCCTCTCTTATCAGGCGGCGGACGCCCTTCCGCAGCGTCGCTCCCATCAACATCTCTGTTATCTCTTTCGCGGGTTCAATACTGTTTGTGACATTTTAATTTTCTCCGCTGCCGGGGCCGTATCACCCGGAGTCTGCACATTCCTGGCGCGAGGGCAGGAGGTGAAATGCTGGAGCTGTCAGCCGGCCTGACTGACGCATGTCTTCATAGCAGCAGCCGGCCGCCACCTGACCTTTGTATTAGATTTCTGAATACCTGACAACTCTGGGCGACAGGAGGAGAGCGCGGCACTGCCGGCTATTACCAGGGGGAGGCGCGGGGGCTCTCAGGGGAGGGGCCGAGTCATCACACCCTCCGAGACACTTATGTACACAGAGAGCCTGACTCAGCTCCCACGGATGACTTTATTATTATTACTATTATCGATATCATTATTATTATCATCTTTATTTGTATTATTATATGCATTGTTATTCCTTTATTACAATTAGTTCGACTATAGCTACTCATTGTAATATTGATATTGTTAATGTTATTGATGTTATTTTGATGTTCTCATTGTTATAACTATTATTTTTATGTATATGCTTTTTGTTATTTTGATTAATGGTGACATTGTTATTACTACTATAGTGATGTTATTGTTGCCGTAATTTGTGCGTGGTCTGACCAGTATGCTTTAAAACCATTGGTTTTGCATTGTTGGTTTGTAAAGTGCCAAAGCATTGCAGGCAGGAAACAGGGCTGGCCTGGCTCCCAGCAACAAAATTGTCCCCACTAACAGTAAAACCAGCCCCATCATGTGATACCACAGGAAAAAGATTTGGTGCCTGGTATAGTCAGTTTAGGAGAGGCTTCCAATCACAAATAACTACAGTCGCAGAGATACATTTTGAAAAAAACTAATTAGCGTAACACTGAAGCAACCATCTCCCGTCCTAGGGCACCACAGATCCAAGATCCTATCAGTAACAGCATGACAGGGCCTACATAGCCATGAGTACCCAAATGGAACATCCAGTATTGGCATACCGTAGGACCCCAGGTCAATGACATAACATAGGCCCCCACAGCCCGCGTAGTGCGGGGGGCTACCAAGCTTCAGTACAGTATCCTGGCAAGAGAGCTCCTGACTGAGTTCAGAGGGGGCCTCTCCATGTAGTTTACAGGGAGGGTCCCTCAAGTTTTGTTACGCTAGTTCCTCGGGTGTGAGCGGCAACGGTAAAAAGCCCAGGTTTGGAGAGACAGTAGTAGTAAAAAGACAGCAAGACACTGCAGTAGCAACTCATACAGCTGAAGGGTGGCAGGGAACAGTACATCCCCAACACAGGCAGTGGGCAATGGGGGGCAAAAGACAAAGCAGCTAATGTACACACCCTGAGCAGCAGCAAAGCCCCATAGAGTTGCTCCCCCCTCTCTCTGCGGAGCGGATCTCCACCTAGGGAACAAGCAAGTGATGTGCTTTATGCAGCAGCGGCTCAATCAACGCACTCAGCATTAACAGGTGCAGTGTCCAATGAAGCATTGGGTCACAACCCATACATGTCTCCAAAGAGAGAGGGAGCAGACAGAGGCGCTGAGAATTCCCCCTTTGAAAAAGCATCCCCATTTAAAGAAAGTCGGGTGGATGCTTCATCAAAGGATTGCATAGTCTCCCATGGCGAGATTCTGGCCTTGTCATTTTTAAACCAAGTGACATCTTCAAAAGAAGCCGTAAGACAGCCGTTGTAAGGTCACGTGCCTCCATAGACTATAACTGGATGCCAATATGGGACCAGGCAGGTCCTTAACAAAGTACTCGGCTGCCATTTTAAAGCCAGGCATTTTGATGACTACGACCTCATCAATGAACAGAGGGGCAAGAGAAGCACATAAAGAGAGATAAAAGCACCACATGAAAAACATTGTGACGGCCATCTTAAAAAATGGATACAAAGTGTTCTTTTCTATATAAGCAAAGAAAAGAAGGACAACTCAAGCTAGTGCTGGAAAAAAGATCAGTGTGAAAAGGATGAGCACACTTTAACATTTAGGACCCGGCAACTGAGAAACTAAGAAATCAAGGGACTTTAATTCCCCCATTAAAAAACTTTGGATGGCAGGCAAACTCAAGAGCCAGACAGAGAAAACAGAACTCTGAGGAAAATAAGCCTCTCTTTTATCTTCATTGAGGTGCTGCATTTTTTCCGAGTGGAAAAAAAAGAATGTGGTGGAGACAATTGCGAATATTGGCATGTGAGGAGTGATTTGTGTCAATCAAAGGCATCAGTGAGCAGACCATATCTCACACAAATAAAACTGGCTAGACGGCAGTGAGGGCATAATATATCTGGAAACTAAGCGCACACAGGATTGACGACTGCATGAAACTAAAATATACATTCTGGAAAAGAACAAAGAAATAGGAAAATCACGAGAGGAAGATGCAGAAGAAATTAAGACTAGTACGAAATGAAGTCACACATTTGTGACTGAGTAGGCAGCAGTCAGCAAATCACAACAGAGTCCTTCCAGGTCACAGGCAGGATGCTGGACACCACTTCCTGTACAGGCGGTCTGGGGAGGAGTAGAGCATTCCAGTGTAGGCCAGGGTAGGGATGGGAGGAGTGGAGACAGGCTCCTCCAGAAGTACAGTAACAACTCTTATAGAGAGAGCACGAAACATCAAAATAGATAATCAATCGATGTCTATGTTTTTATTTACCTATGAATCTTCACACCAAGACACACCATTTCCCTCAACCCTTGCTTATCTGAAAGTGGCATTCACACGTCAACCCGCAGGATAATCATTTGGGGCCCGATGTAGGTAAATCCCATTTACCGATTTTGAAATACCGAATTTTACCGATTCGGTATTTCAAAATCGGTAAATGGGATGTAGGTCCCAACATCTGGATTTGTTACCGAATCCTTAACAATTCATTAATTACCGATTCGGTAAATACCGAATCGGTAATGCCCATTCATTCCTATGGGCTTTGAAGCCCATAGGAAGGATTAGGCATTACCGATTCGGTATTTACCGAATCGGTAATTAATGAATTCACAAGGGTGCAGGGGGTGTCACTTTGACACCTTCTAGCACCCCCAAAACGGGCATGTGTGCAATGTGGCACACAGACATGCCCTAAGGGCACGTCTGTCTGTCACATGGCACATGTGTACATGCACAGATGTGCATGTGCACAGGAATCGGTATTTTACCATGCATTTGTATTCCATGGTAAAATACCGATTCTGTAAGCCATGTGCCAATGGAAAATTGGCTACCCACATAGCATTTTCGGTAATTTTACCGAATCGGTAAATATTACCAAATCGGTAAATATTACCGATTCGGTAATTATTACCGAATCGGTAGTTATTACCGATTCGGTAATAATAACGATTCGGTAAAATTACCGAATATGTGCACCTACATCTCCCTAGCCCTTTACCGATCGGAAACGGCCGAAAATCGGTATTTTCGGCCGATTCCGATCGGTAAAGGGCTACCTACATCTGGCCCTTGGTGATTTAAGTATCAGTCATTGCGATTTATGGCATGTTGCTCCATTACAGTTGAATACACATCATGAAGTGGGCAGTGGAAAAATCGTATATTCCCTTGCGCCACCATGGTGCACTGCAGACTGCACCTCCAAAGAATCGTTGTATGTGGTGTAAGCAGAAAGACTGAAGATAGCAGCATGACCCTGCACAAAGTGGGTTACTGCAGCAGTGAAAATAGAAACAAACATTGACATAGCCAATAGGTCTCGCCTTTAAGACCTTATACGTTTTTAGCCAAAGCTATTGGCTTTGCCAATGTCATTAAGCTATGTTGTAGAGCAATGTGGCTGCTAGAAACAAGTTAATTTTGAGCAGCAATAAGATCAATTACTTATTGCAAAAAAACATGTTTCCACAAACATGACAACATTGTGCTGAAAAGACGTCGCAATGATAACTCTTCCTTCGGGAATCTACCATGTTGTGCAAATCACATAGTGAAAGTGGGATTTTAAAATCTATAGTATCTGTACTATGTGGAAGAGTTCATTTTTTATAATAGAAGCATCATAACTCTTGGATAACAGGTGCAAGTCTAAAATTCAAAGACAAATATCACTAGGTCAAAAGAAACTGAACAAGAAGTTACATTATTTCATTTACATTGAGTGGGAAAATATAGCAAACACCAAAATTACCATACGTCTTTCACTTTCTGTATTCCAGACACTAGCACCGACATTCATGTAATGGGGCACAAAGATGACTACATGCTGCTCCTTCACTGGGGAAGAAGGATACTATACTGCACTCTGACCCACAAAGTGTGTTTTATAAAAATTAAAAAAAAGTATGTGAATATAGTGAAAGCAAGAGACGTAGGCAATACTTAACTGCCTTATATTGAAGGGTGCATACTAAAATCAAAGCAGTTGGTTGGTGTGTGACCTTCAACTGGCGGCCTTGGGATACGGGAGGAGGCGCAGAGCTTTGGAGTCACATTATCATGGCACCAAATTAGAAGTGGGCATGTTTGCCGAAAGGGTTAGGGTGCAGGGCCAGATAATGTACAGAATGCACTGCCCAAGTGTTTGCAAAAACTAATCTTCTCGTGCTACAAAGATGACCTTTGAGGTGCTCAAAGGGAACAGAAAGGCTAAGGAAAGAAGTATGCAGGTCTTTGGAAGGGGACACTACCCTTAGGAGAAATCCCCTAAGAGGGTCAATTAAAGGAAGTAGTGAAGTTTAGAGTGCTTTGAAGTGTGTTTTGTGCTAGGGATAGTGAGAATGGTGGGAGCCTGATGGGTGCTTACGGTGGGTACACAAAGCACTGCCAGAAATGCATAGTGCCCATTTCACACTGGCAGCAAGGATGGCTACAAAGTGCAGGACTTGAATGTGATACTAGCAGCGATCCCTCTGGCATACACAGACTCCGCTTAGAGATGGTGTCACACAGATCTCACGAAGCCTGGCAGAGCTTTGAAGCCACATATTTCTTGCACTGAAGAGGTGAAGTCCCTAGCAGGGTCGGGTTGGGTTCAAGTGTTCAGGATGGAGAAGGATGTGGGGATCACTCGTCTGCGTGCCTACTGCTAACATATGGTGAACCCCGCCCATGACCCATTCCGGAGACCCTTCAAACAAGATGTCACCAGGATGTGTGTGCGTTCGTTCCAGAATGGGGAAGTGAAAGTCCGAGAACCACGGCCTGCACGAGGGGGGAGAGACACTGTGTGGGGCACTAAAAAGCAGGCGGCTGTGTGGACGAAGGCTTTCCTGTGGTGCATGGCGTTTACCTTGCGGGAGCGAGCGCCATAATTGCTAACATATGGCGCTGCTCGCTCCCACAAGGGAATCGCCAAACGTGTACGAGGGCTCATTGGAAACAGTGCAAAACATGCACTCACACATTGCTATCCCTGTCCTAGAAGTTTGTTTTACACCACTGTTCAGGGGGTCCTTGTTTTTTTCAATTTTCCAAAGAAGCTCTTGCATGCTGCTAGGCGAGACCTAAAAATGGCTCATTGAGACCCTTATTATCAATATGTTTGACCCCAAACTAAGATGGCCGCTTTGATCTCAAGCCAGCAAAAGTCGCATTTCCCAGAATGGACTTTACTCACAGGACATGCTGAGTCCCTTCTCTTTCCAAAGCCTTATGATCTAATAGCAATCATATTGTGACTCATTATATTGAATAGATAGTGCAGATTTACCTACACTTTTGTCAAAACAAAAATATGTATTGGGATTTGAAAGGTTTTAATACATAAGTCTCAGATACAATTAGTGGGTACCAGAGTAGCTTAATCACAATTTTTTGCCTTACGGAGAAAGGCAAAACAGATTCTGGTAGCACTGAGTATGTGCTGTCTAAAAGGAAAATGGGAAAAAGTGATATCCATGCGATACGAATTTATGTAGTTTGTAAATATTCAGGCAACTCATGTCAGTGTCTCATTTATTTGTGCAGGTTAGCTAAAATAAGGGTGTAATCAAATTAGTTGACTTCAAACTTGTAAAATGAAAATAAAAGATAACACCTAGACCCCCTAACAGATGAAGAAGATATTCCCAGAAGTCCATAAGCATATCATGAGACTCTCAAAATAGTTCTTATATATTTTGTTCTTTATGTTTTATGTGCCGGCAAGATAAATAGTGAAAATAAAAGTGCTGATGTTTGTCAACAGTCTATTCATGAGTGCTAACAGTTCGAAGAAATGCTCAACATAATATATTGCAATTAAAACAAAGTAATTCAATGTTATCCTTAATACAACTGCTCTAGTAAAACTATAATTTCGGGAAGTCTGCTTCAATATATTGCTGCATCCTTGCCTTTTAACTGTCATGTCTAATCATCATGTGTGAATTGCTTCAGCCAATCCTGACTGAAGGCAAAGATTTTACATACTGTTTTTTTTATTAACACAAACTTACTACCTATGCATATATGTATGTGGTATTTCTATTGCACAAACCAAGCCAAAAGGCAGCAGAGCTCTGTACATGGTCAAAGTCCAGCATAAAGTCAACGAGTGATAGGAGAGGTAGCTGGTTTCTGGACTGTGAACGCAGTGTGATGTAGTGATCTTTAAAGACTGGCTTCGTAAATTATTTTCTAAATTGGAGCAGCGTTAGGGCAGTCTTGGGTGTTTCAGATCCTAGGTGCAGAGATGTAAATGGCCTGCTGCCTTAATATTTCTTTTTGCACTTCTTACCAGCGGCGGTTCTACCATGGGGGCGTTTGGGCGCCGCCCCCCCTGTTTTCTCGCCGTGCGAGAAGAAGGCAGAAACAAATGGTAGTTATTTATTTATAACTACCATTTGTTTCTGCCTGCCCTTCTCGCACGGCGAGAAAGCAGTCAGCAGAACTTGATTACTCGAGGCTCAGGGCAGTGGGGAGTGGCTTGGGGGAGTGGCTTGCCCAATGTTGTGAATACGGACTGTTTGGACAGCCTGAGAGGCTGTCCAAACAGACAGTATTAGCAACAGTTTGCAAGCCGCTCCCCCAAGCCTCCTCCCACTCTCCGTTCTGCAGGATGCAGACTCGGAGGAATTACGTAGTTAGGGCAGCCGGCCGAACCAATCAGCGCCGGCTGCCATGGAGGGGAGGGAGGGGAAGGAGGCTGCCTGCAGCCTTCCGTGACGAGAGCTCAGCCCACACACGTCAGACGCGGTGGCATTCAAAATCCTGGACGCCAAGGTAAGTTTTTTATATTTATACTGTATGTGTGGCTCGGTACTGACAGGCTGAGGCTTTCTGTCACACAACCCAGCCCTGGCCAGCCGAACACGGATGATCGCTCTCTGGCCCTTGCTCCAGTCCTTTCCACAGGCCCCCACCCCCGACACTGTGGCTGTATTTTTTTGTTTATCTAGTTGCCCATGTATGGAAGTTAGGCACTTCAGATGAGGCGGGCAGGGGCAGAGGGACTGACATCAATCATGCAGCCGCGCACAAAGGATGTTAGCGAGAGCTTTCCCTCACTCGTGGCCGCGTCATCGACTTCATTCTATGGGGTGCCGGGGGTCTATCTGTGTGTTAAGCGTCGGGTTAAGTTCGAGTTCAGTTTAGGAGTTTGTAAAAAGTGCGTGCAGCTAATCCTGGCACAGCACTGACAGCAGGGTTTGTATTTACTCATAAGTACTGAGCTGAAGCAGTAGGATTTTTCTCCTCACTTTTGCGGTTAGGTTTTATACTGTGGGTTTATATATACACACACCTCCCTTCTTGTGATATTGACACATTGTCTATTACTTAGAATCTGCTGTGATGCTAGGAAGGGACCGAAAGTAAAAACGTTTTAGTGAGCGCTGCACTGGCACAAAAGGTAATCAGGCAACTCGCAAATTGAGTTGCTGCAGAAAAGCAGTGGGTTCAAGAGGGTCCAGAGTTTTAACAGGCAGACTTATGAATTGTAGTATAAAACTCCAAATTCGTGTGTATTATCTTCACATGCTGTCCTCTCGAAGAAACGGACTAGAAGAAAGTGGGTGGTGATACCGTTCTGGCTTATTTAATAGGGCACAAACTGCAAGCATTTTAAGGCAGCTTAATGCTAAGCATAAGCATTAGCCCGGCTCCCTCGTGATCATTAAAAGGCAAGGGGAGAAGAGGCAGAGCTCAGCCCCAGTGATGTCACCTGCAGCCCCCACCACCAGCACAACAAAAGGTGACCAGCCGGGTTGCTTTCGGTTCATCCACGTGACTTGTGTAATTTAATGGTAATGCATTTGTTTACAGTACAGTCCGGTTACAGGGGATCAATAGGGTTAGTCTCCTATTTCTGGTGCTGTTGCTCAATTGGCTGTAATT
The DNA here is from genome assembly GCF_964263255.1 of Lissotriton vulgaris. Classification (NCBI taxonomy): domain Eukaryota; kingdom Metazoa; phylum Chordata; class Amphibia; order Caudata; family Salamandridae; genus Lissotriton; species Lissotriton vulgaris. Next base: position 647,755,911 of record NC_141698.1, on the reverse strand, counting down.
TCTGATATTTAGAAGTTTCCATTGTCTTAATTGCATGATTTTTGCTTGTGAGAAAGTGTCACTCATAGTCGTTGAAATGTCAATCATAATTTCACTCAATTTTTTAAAATGTCACACATAGCAATCTGAAACCTTGGCAGCTATGGCCTAGGGGTAGTGGCACCGTCACACCGGTCGAGGAGCATTGGCACGCCCACGGGCATTGGCACACCCATTGGTATACATTTCCACCTATTCCTGGTCCCTGGCTGTTTCTGAAAAACATTGCGCAGCGTAGGTTACTTCCTGGCTAAACGTGCGCGTGGCACATTGTTCCCATAGAATTTGTAAACTGAACTTGTCCGTCACCTGTGGTTACCAGCTGAAGCGGATTACTACCCATCTCCTAACGAGGCCCAAAGAAGAAAGTTAGTCAAAATGTCCCGTGATAGGCGCAGGAAGTCTAACTCGTCACTTTTATTTACCATTTTGTAATCCGTGCTAAATGAAAGTGAAGGTACTCACTCCCTCCTTCACCCCCACCACCCCACTGTTTGCTGCTGATCTCCCACATTAAAAGTATTGCGCCCCGACAGAGAAGTGAAAGTAGTGCCTCTTTACACATTTTTTTTTTGTTTAAAAGCACATGTACAGTATTATTAGGCTACAGAAATACAAGGGATTTCACTGTTCCGGACCCTAGCTCCTCCTGCCATGAGTAAGGCTGCACCAGTGAGATCAGACACAGAGGACACAACTTACAAGTGGCAGCCGTAAGAGTTTACTGGAGGGACATAAAATACGAATTGAAATTTACAAGTGTAAGTGTTATCCTCCTGTCATGAATAGGCACAGCACAGTTTATGAGCTGGCTGAACCGCCAGGGAGGCTGCTGCACAGGGCTGAAGCTGAAGACTGCGCTTTTGCAGTGATATTATTGGAGTGCATTGAATGAATGAGAAAACTTAAAGGTACTTCAGATCAGTATTTCACAAGGTTTTGTGTCGCCATCTTAGGGGGTCTGTAAAGCTATGCATTTCAAATCGCTGCATTGCGTTACTGTGCCCTGGGAAGGCGTCCCAGGGGTGTTGAGTGGCTCTTCCTCTGGTGACTTGCTGCTCTGCGCTACGTTGCATTACTTTTTGCGAAATATGCCCCTTAGTTCCATTGCAATTCGGTACCTTCATTTCTAGGCACATCAAGTCACTACGCATCTGAAAAAACTTTGCACATTTTGAGTAGATTGATTCCATCCCTGGCCTACCTCATGTGAAGGGGATCATACAGCTGGACAGCTGTGTCGTTACACTCAGGTCCTTCTCTGAATTATTAATTAATGTAACACATAATCTAATGTTTCTTAAAGCAACCTCTGTCAACGTAATTATACCAGTGCCTCTCGATAGTGCCATCTGCATCTCTAGGTTACGGTAGTATCATTGAAAAGCAATGTCAGCTCACACCAACCAAGGTCCCAAAACCCTTTAGGACATACGAAATTAAAGCCCACTCCCATACTCACTTTATTGACAGGGATGGTGTTAACATTGATATAAGATACAGGCATTCTCTTTGACCACTTAGGTCCTGGGAAGTTACGATGTCCAGCCAATGATGTCGTTTTCAATTGCTTTTATTAATAAACCTCAGGAACAATGAGTAAGACGTTTTGGTACAAGTGCCTGTCCATCTCTGCGTGGTGCGTGCTACCGCAATAGGCACGTTTGAGTGTGCCGCCATTGTGGAGGGAGTACATAATTACCAGGTATCTTGCTGCAATTGCTAACCACGGACTATTCCTTGCACTTGATGTTGAGCCTACTGCCATCCCACCCAAAGGGTGTGTCATGTGCTGAGTGTGCGATACCCTGACTGTGAGACCCGTGAATAGAGCTGAGCTGCCTGGAATTAGCCCGAGGCTTCTGCTCCGCCATCGCATCACGGTGTGTGCCTGCCTGCCTGCTGTAAAACCATATGTTATTAAGCCTAAAAATAGATGCTATGCTTTGTGTATGTTATGTAACTAGTGTACTTCCCTATATTGATGCGATGGTAGCCGTTACACATAGGAATCAGAACAGAATTTGGCAATGTAAAACCAATCTGCTTTGCTTGCTCTGATGCACTAACGTCATGTTTGACACCAAACAGCCCTGACTTTTGTGTAACTGTTCTTTCTATTGTGGAATATATAGTTTTGCTTTTCCCATTAATGGAGTGCTTTTAACCTATCTAACCGTGCAAACTGTTAGTGGTTGAAAGGGCGCAAACACCTGCTAGTTGTCAAACATCCGAACCCTAAGTGTTCTTATTGACAATAAACACACTGCTGCTCCTTGTAAAACAAACCTGCAGGCGCCGAAGTGTGTCCATAAAGTCACTACAAATGGAGCGTTACAATTAGATACATGTATTTAGTTAATACCGTGTTTTGCTTGCATGTCCCAAAAATACATAAAGATTGGTAAACGTATGCATATGAGACACCTGCTTAAGTCCCTTCACTCTACCGAACAAGTCCATTAGTCCAAACATGTTTTGCCTATATATTTCTTTTCCTGTGAGCATATTTTCCTTCTGACAAGATTTAATTTTCTCTGTCTTTATTATGCAGTACATTTGGGTCTGGGTCATATTGATGCCAAAGGTTACGGACTCCAATTAATATAAAGGGTTTAACCAACGATTGACATTTCATGATTCACTTTTTCCTGACTGTTCTTGTGCAGTTCATTTTTCGCTTCCGGCTAAGGAGATTTCCTATCATCCGGTCACTATGAACACTTCATTCCAGAACCTTTGTGTGATAGCCTACTGCATTGTGTATACTGTAGTCATGCAATGAGTGCACCAAACCTGCTAGATAGAATTAACACACCTGAAAGCAAAAATTTACAGGGAAAAAGTTTAGGACTGGAGGTAGCATATTTATTTATTTTTTATTTATTTTTGGCGATTTTTAGAGCGCGCAAATACCCGAGGGTGTCTCGGCGCTGTGACACAGAACTCTTCGCATACATAATGACCTTAAGTAAGGTGGTCAATCACCTACTGTGGGCCTAATTAAATATAGCTGGAGAAAATCATTTTTAGCTTGCTATCCACATATGGGTTTCATGTTTTTCATTAAAAGGCAGTTGAAGAAGTTAAGGAAGCCGCTTTCGTCATAGCCTGCTCTCCCATAACACTAGTTTTTTCACTTTGTTTTATTCTATAGAAAATCGTGTCATATTTTTCTATACATTGTAAGTTAACTCTACAGAAATATTGCTTGGTGTGAACCTTACATATATCTGACAGTTCTACCTGTGGTTGGCCTTTAATGGTTTCCTCCCTTCAACCACAACTTGTTGAGGGGATGTGGGAAACTTTCAAGAGCTGGCGTCCGTGATGAAGTTGATTGCAAATGTACTGGTGTAGTGCTCATCTAAAATAGCATATGTTACATAGAGTCTGCAACCTCCTCCCTGTGGTCCATCTAGTGGCACCACTTCTCATGTCAGTTTGTATAGTATTCTGCCTAGGTACAAACTCAATGATCAATCACAGACCACCCCTATAAACAGAATCTTTTGTGATAATTCAGTGCATCATAACTGTTGTTTTCAGTGAAGCACTCAGTCATCTGCCCACCTCCCCCAGCCTCTCCTGCTCGAAATCTCTCAGAGGAGCCCCACCTCCACCCTCGACTGCTGCAGGCATCTTGTACCCCACATGGAACCCGTGCTGATGTAAAGCGCTCTAACACATTCGGGACGAGTTTGCATCATATATAAAAAAAATGCAAAGGACTCCCTTGGAGAACTTATCAAGCGACCAGAGTAAAGAATGATGCTACGATTAATCAGGCTCTATCAAATACATCATGCCTGGGGTCCGATCAGGCCTCTTAGAACCCACAGTCTGGGGCCAACAGCCTTCTACACCCTTCTACGCGTTCTACGCATGTCTTGAATAATAGCCCCTCACACCTCAGCATGCGCTCTCACTGTATTGGGGCTAAATCCTCTGAAATAACACCACCCCTCCAACATATTTCTGCAGGCTGTCTGCTGGTTTGAGACACTGGTGGGCTTAGGGTGTCCAATGGTCTTCTTTAGACATCTGTCTTCTTCTCAAGTCTTCAATTTCTTTATCCTCCTAAGCCCTATCCAATGGAATGATATATGGGAAGGTAACAGAGACCAAGTAGTACAGTGTAGGCATTCATGGGGTGTACTCTTCCCCCTACAACCAGTGTGGGACCCAAATAAAATGCTGCACTGCAAAGATTCACAGCCTCGACAGTTGTGGAATGGTTGTAAATCGCAAGCAAGGTGGGCACTGTGAAAAGGAACAGTGGTGGAAAGAAAAAGCAGCATGCAGAATGACCATAATCTATATTCCAACGCTCCGCCGTCCTCGCGCTCTCTTAAAGAGGTGGCCCTCTTGCAAGGGAAGCGGACACAGTCTCCAGTGCCACCATATTCACATTGGAGTGCTTAGTGTGGACGTGTCAAGAGTAATGATTGCTTTTGAGAGCTCAATAACTTTATTATGATTTTTACAGAATAATATCATGTATCAGTGGCCATTGCAAAACACTTGATGGTACTAGTGTCTCTACTACTTTTGTATACTTTTAGTGTCTGTCGAGCTGCAGGTCATATTACACCCTGTTGTCCGGGGTGAGGTACATCCTCCCAATGCAAACTCTCCTCTACAAACCCCCTGCAGTGGTGGTTAGGAGGCAAAACCATGAGTGCCCAGCCTCAGGGACTCCAGTCACAGGTACACACACACTCGTACAACACTCACACAATCACCAAATAAACACACAGGCAGACAGCTCTTTAATAATGTAATACCTGCACTTTGACAATAGCTTTATTAACCTTCCTGCTTTCTCAAATTTGCTTGGAAATGCACAGTTTTTCCACTATTTTTTCAAAATTTTCTCGGGGGGAATTCCCCCCGAACCCTCCTTAGGGGGTTCGGGCTCGCTCGCTACGCTCGCTCGCTATGGTGCAGTATGATTATCAGTTTCCGCCCCACCACTTTCAAATGTCACCAGCCGCCACTGCTTCTTACTCTGCAGACTTCTTAGTCTGCATTCCGATGCTGTCCTGGCAACGGATGTGCTGGGAACTAGCCGAAATGTGAGCTTGTCTGCAAGATAAACGGAGTGCAGGTTGGGGTGATTTTGCAAGGGATGCAGCTGGTTTTGAAGATGGTGCAGACTGGAAAAGGGAACCAATGGAGTTCCCTCAACTCATATGGGACTGAAGAATATATGAACCTATTTCTTCAGGCCATAGTGGACACATGCTACGGGGTTCCAGTGTAGAGTCTGGAAGGCCATGGAGTAGGAAGAGAATGAGGGCTTGAGCAGCAGTTCTGAAGTTGCTTTCTAGAAGAAAGTTTCACTTTCCTTAGAGGTGAGGACTGGTACTAGGACGTCTTTCTTTTTTGGCAATGTGCTCTTGAGGGTAAGATTGATGCTCCGGGGGAATACAATCGATGTGCCATTCAGTGAAAGTTTGGGTCAGAAGCTGTTGTTCTTCATGAAATTGAGCCAGGTTTTTACAGTTTCATATTTGTTGCTCTTGGCAAATAACAGGTTTTATGTCTTGGTTGGGTTGAGTTTCAAGTAGGTGTGGAACATCCAGGTCTGGATGGTGTGCAGGCAGTGCTTAAGGCATTGAATGTCTGGGGAAGATGATTCTTTCAGATAGAGTTGTGAATCATCAGCATATTGGTAAATCTTGATACAGTATTTTCGAGAAGAAATCAAAGTGGTTCCATGTGCAGGTTGAAGATGTCAGGGGGCAGCATGGAACCCTGAGGGTTTCTGCTGGTGACAGGGGGGCAGCATGGAACCCTGAGGGTTTCTGCTGGTGACAGGGATCTTTTGAGACCTGATGGTACCTATGTGAAACAACAGGTGTTAGTTGGAAAGTAGGAGGAGAACCTGTGAAGGAGATTGCCAATGAATCCTATTTGAGACTCTAGAGCACATATGAGCGTTGGGTGGTCGACTGTGTAGAAAGTAGCAGAGAGGTCCAGCAATATCAGTAGCAGTGTTCAATTTCATCTGTGGTCAGGAGGTCATTGTCTACAATGTTTAAGGTGGCACTGAAGGTTGAAAGATGCAATTTGACTTGAAGTGTAAAATAAAAGAAGGAAGCAAAAGTGTTCTGTTCACAGAGAAGAGAATAACGTAACAAAATATATGTATACTGCTTCTTTATTCAACTTATTATATGCAGAGCTTTTAGTCCAATTATTACTACTCACTGACACTGTTGGCTTGTTTTATTGAAGGTGTAAGGATGAAAAGGCTCATGTGAATTTGTTGGCATCTGCACCTGAAACCAAAGGGTACATGCACATCTCAATGGGTGTCTTAAGACCCCCAGAGTTTCGGTGCAAGGTTTTAACATGAAAGGGAGATTAAAGGAAACAAGCTGTATTTAATTTCTAGAGATACTCCTGTATTGGTGACGAGGGAAACACCTAGACTGTAGGAGATTCTAGTGAAGATCTACTTCAATTAAAGTTAGAGGAATGCTTTAAAGGGTGCTTCTCACATGAACTATCATGGAATGTTCTGCTTTTGGCTGGAAATATTTTGACTTATCTAAAGTAAACAACTAAATATAACACAATAGCATGCACAAAGCAACACAATACCACAATTTAAGCATAACATGGCACAGCACAAGATAGACAAAATAGAAAACAAAACTGATGAACAACAAAACTAAATCACTGTGCCGTAATGCAGCACAAAAATATATCAGCACAAAAAACCAACAGAACACATCCCAAGCTCAACAAAATGCCACAAATAATCATTCTTGTCACACATTATGACCTCCAGAATTCGGCTTTCATGGTGGTTAAAAGATGTTTAGAGAAAGCACTACCTTCAAATCACCAGTCAAAAATATTTTGTGGTCAAGCCCATTCGGTTACTTTATGCACAATAATTGCACATGCTAGTTGGACCCCACAATTTTAGTTTTTAGGAGTTGTACCTTGGGAGTTGAATGAGGGGAGGTAAGGGAAGTTATGGGGTAGGCTAAGGAGGGGCTTAGAGTTGCAATCAGGTCACAGTACCTAGCAGAGGGAAGTGAACTTTAAATCAATGGGTGTCATAGTCCTTTTGATGAGGAAAGCAAGGAAACTGAGGACAGCTTCCTTAGCTCACCCCAGACTTTGGTACACCCACTCCCCATCTGTATTTGGTTTAGAGCTCACTGTTGCGTGGAGCAACCAGTATAAGGCATGATGACATGGCTGGGGCCATGGCAAACACCCAGGGCAGATCCTCCATCAACAATGCTGTAAATTCTGAAAAGCCAACGCCTTTCATATAAAATCTTATTATGCCACCGTACTCGTCACTCAATATCAAAACCAAAAACTCTGGCTAGAAGTGGAGCAGCAGCATCTAGGTTTGGTGTATGTGCTAACACAACCTGGAAAAACATTGAGTAAAACAGGATGAGTGAAAAGCAAACAGGATTCTTCCTTCATTGCATCCTTTATCTGGTAATCTTTGTACTTGATTGGCCTCGTTAGGTTTTTTGCTTTCTGTGGCCAGCATATTGTCCTACATAAAGAGGCCGAGCTCCCTTTTGTGTGCTGCTTTATAACATAGGTGTGTTTAGGACTCCAGATCTATTTATGTCCTGTGGCTGCCCTAGCTAGGCTGTCACCCTGTTACTAGTCCGTATTCAGCAGCCTGCTGCCAGGATCCAGATAAAATCAACCTTCATGAATAAGGGATACAAACGCTAATCACAAATTTGGAGGATCCGGGCTTGCGCCACCGGTGTAAATTTTAGTCGCCCTGAAGAAACTCCCTGCTAGGGAGTGAAACGCGTTTGCTGATTTGGTTGTAAATTGCACGGTGACTACTTTTAAAAGAATGCATAAATAACGAATAAAGAACTTTTCTACATACACAGTGACAACTTTTCTGTACTTTTTTCTTGTGCGCCCCCATAGAAAACCAAACAAAGTATCTTTGATCTGGAAAGCACAGTGACGCCAATTAGCAGCTGACGTCGGGGTTTGCGGCACAAAACTTTACAAACTTTTTGGAACTGGGTTCTAGGTGCGGCATCGTAGGGTCTGCTGCTACAATCTTTGTGCTTATTTATTAGACATGTTGTTGAATAGGATACCCTTGCTTTTATGTGCTTCTGATTGAACCTGAAACTGTTGTTGCTCTTTTGATACCCAGCAGCCTTAGTTTTGCATTGGTTGTCATCCTCTTATGTGAAAAAATTAGTTTTCTCAGTGGATGTTTGGAGAAGTTCTTTACTATCCTAACATCTCCTGCAATGCTTTAAACCATTATAAAGGCCTTTTTGAAGGAACCATTTTAGACATATATTAAGTGATTCTATCAGATTGTGGGCAACCAAACTATCCTTGCAAGTTGTGAAGTGAAGTATATACTAGAGTGACCGGAGTGTATGTTTTACCAAAGTGAATTGCTTCACCTTGCCTGATGCTATTTCCAAAAGGTACCCTGCTCTCTTTAAAGGATCCCTCCCATACAACGCTGACCATTGAGGAGCGGATAGACACCTAGATGGGAACTTCTTTCTGCATCACTAACACAGAGCTTTTCAATGTCTCCAATAGTCAAATAACTCAGAAATGTGAAGCCCCCAGATGCATTGATGAGATATGCTGACTACATGCAGGGGCGATGAGCACTTGGGTGTTAGAAGCACCCAGAGTTCAGAAGTGAAGATATTCTGAAGTGGAGTAGGCCCCAGGTGCAGGGATTGGGATCCCCCACCTAGGGTGAAGGACTGGAACTGTTGTTGGAGTAGGCCCCGGGTGCAGGGGTGGGGAGTGTCCGCTTATGCTGCAGAAGTGAGGAGATGCCTAGGTGTAGTATCACCCCGGTGAAAGCGTATTGAGATCCTCCACTCCAGGTGCAGGAGTTGAGGAGCCCTTAGGTATGTGGAGTATAATTGCCAATCTTGCTGATTTAAGCAGTATTCTACCGCTTTTGCAGAAACAGTACAGCCTACAGACGCAGATAAGTCATCCTTTTGCTTCTAGGGAAACAGCTCTTCGAACCTTCTGAACGGTCAAAGCCAGAAATCTCTGCAGGAAGACACTTAACAAAAACTCTCAGAGAAATCTCTACAGGAAGACACTTAGCAAAAACCCTCAGAAACACCGTGATGCACAGATATGTTTCTGCAGGAAAATAACTATTAGTGAGGTTGAGGCTGATCGCAATGCTCAACCATCATCACTTATTCACTTCAGTTATTCATATCATACATTTTGTTTCTCACTTGTTTTCTGTGCCAAAATCCACAAAGTCACTTCCTCTATCCTGGGTCCAATGTCATAGGATTTAATTTTCACGGGTGGCTTTCCTGGGATGGCATTCAGATGCAGCTCTCGAATCATCCAGTCTTTAATTTCCAACAACATTTGGCCCTCGCACCACAACCAAGTCATCAAAAGGCTTGCATCACCACTCACTCTGGGCTTTGCCTGTGACTGCCCTGTGCTGCTTGATGGTGAGCTGTGCTGTGTAGCACCCTGAAGAAGTTTAAGGGTGATATAAGGCCGATGACATTGAAAGATCCGAATAAACCCAAGTTTGCTTTGCTGTGTGAGAAACTGAGGCAATAATCAAGTTAGAATAACGCAAGAGGGAAAGTTCTGTGATGTGGAGCCAATGCCTATTGGTTTGTGTGTCTAGAAGCTATTCTGCTGCCTAAGGTCTCAAAACTGTCAGAAATGAGCTACTCCCACAATCACATCCAACTGTTTCGCATTGAGTACTTTATTTGTGCATTCCTACACATTGTGCTGCCATTTCTATGACAGAATACTAAGTAAAACAATCTTAAAAAGCACAAATATTTCCAAAACATTATCAACTACAAAATGATCGTGACACTATACTAAAGCAGGCCCAAATATCAACCACAAAAGTATAGTCATATAATATCTAAAATACTACATACTAAAATATTGAAAACAAAGATTAAGACATACAAAATATTGTTGCTTTGTTAAACATACAGAAAACGACACAAATATGTTTTTAAAAATTGGCAATGGAAATATCGTTATTATTAAAAAAGATACAATAAATTAAAACATACTACATTAATAGTTAAAAAGTACAATATAACATAAGCATTTAAATATATTATAACAAATATTTTAAAAGTATAACACAATATAAAATATCTATATATATTATTGAAAATAGATACAAAAATATAATTGACATTAATTCACAAATAATATTAGAACATTAATAAAATTACAGAATATAGACAAGTGCAGGAACAAAAAACAATATTTAAACATAATAAATATATGCAATAGGATGACTAAGATAAGTTTGTAGTCTGTACTTTTTCTGCAAATATATACATATATCAATTCCAATTACACATCTACTAATACCATTGCAGCCTAAACCACCTCGGGGAAGCTGTTGGAGTTTGAGGGTGGAAGGTTTACTATTCCAACTTCTATCTAAGCCACACTGGGGAAAATGATGGTCTTTGAGAGGGTCAGATTACCTATTTCCACTTCAATCTATAACACATTGGGGAAAGTGTTGGCATTCGAGTGGGATAGATTTAGAGCCTCATTACAAGTTTGGCGGTCCGACCGCCGTAGGACCACATCCGCCCTCGACAGCATTCTGCCGTATTACGAGTTGCCCTGGGGGCCAGCGGTGTGGAGGTGGGTATCTTGCAGCGGTGATGAGTATATTTCACAAATATATCAAGGCCTTTGTGTGCATTTCAACTGCAAATGTGTCGGATGCACACATATGCATAATATATGTGGAAAAATACCATATACCCATTACTGGGGTTCAGCCCATATGTGAGCAGTCCTGGCAATGGGTATATGTTTTGAAAATTACTCACTTGAAGATCTCCGCTCACAGGGTCGTAATCTCCGGGATGAAGATGCTGCTGTGAAGGGGGGATCTGGAGAAAGAGATCCACGTCAAAATCTGCCCGGAAGAAGAAAAAGGAGTGAGTATTCGCCCCAAATCCTTCGTCACCACCAACTTGGAACACACATTCGGACTTGTCGAACAGGCAACTCGTAATACACAAAGTGGTGGAGCACCCCTGTACCGCCCTATGGCATCTGCCTTACCCTGACCGTAAACCAGGCAGTCGGCGGTCTGCTTGCTGTCATAGCAGTCCAATGACTGTCTTTGCTAAGCCGAGCTACCCAACTCGTAATACAGCATTCAGACCGCCAAGCTCACCGTTACCGGACTGCCACAGCCTATACGGTGATCCATGGTACTGCCAAACTTGGAATAAGGCCCTTAGTATTCTGTCTCCAATATTAGCCACACTGGGGAAAGTGTTGGACTTTCAGGGGGCAGATTTACTATTCCCTCTCCAATCTAAACCACACTGGGGCAGCCGCGGTCGGTAGTGGGAGTACCCGACGAGCGGTGACGTGGGGAGGGGGAGGGGCAGGGTGGGGGGGTAGTAATCTATGGATTACGGAGATTTATGGGTAAGTAAACATATAAATAAATAAAACAAATTTCGTAGCGTGCACTGTATCCCCAAATACGATACTGTAGTCTAGGATTAACCCTAGGAATGTGTATTGTTTTCAATTTTGTTACACATTGAAAATATTTCCACTGTTGAGAAACATCTTCACTTATGTTATCACCATTCTGTAGTGCTTCTTCCCCATCCTGTGAAGGACATGGATTTACTTATGCTCTTGACAGAAGTACATATCTGTAAAAGTATTCAGTTGAAATCGGTTGTAGAATACATTATGAGTAATTTGTGAAAGCACAAACTTTCCGGGGTGTTCCTGCTTTAGCATGTCCCTTACTACTCTTCAAGACATTTAACTCATACCTACAATACCATAGAAGTAAATATTTCCACTGTTCTATAGCGTGTTTAAGGTTTTACTCCTTTCCCTCATCTTTTCTTAGTCTTGCTTCACACTAACATGTTTTGGTAAAGTGATGATGCAAGAGAATGGTCCTCACAAGGCACTTAGCTTTGACGTTGGATAGATGGCTGTACAGTGTTCACTGCTGCAGCAGTTCATGTAGTAGCGGCTCCCCTTCATAACAAGTGGTGAGGCGGGGAGGAGGTGCGTGGTAGAGGGATTAATACATACAATAAAGCACATACCTGCCGCTGCCGGCTACCCTAGAGGTTCTTCTGCTCTGGTCCCTGCACACTTGCACACTGCACAGGCTTCTAGATGCCAATAAAGACTCTGCTCTCACAGTGGTAATACAGAATGAGAGCAGAGCCATGATTGGCCTGATCTGGCTTGTTCAATGTTCACTCAGATCCTAGGAGCCTATGCCTCTACTCCACCCAGCTGTAAGACACAGATCGGATGGATAGAGATCAAAGGGCGCATGACGGTGTGGCCAGCCTTAGACAGATGACCAAACTGTCATGCACACTTACAGTGTGCACTACTCCTCCTACTGTTCTCGTCAAGGCTCGCCATGCCCAGACTTGGCTGCCTTTGTGAGAAACAAAAAAAAAATGATAATAAAATGTTTTTTTATCATTTTATTTTTCCTGTTTCCCTCAGCTGCCTGGCTCTCGGCAGGGGGGAGGCGCTCCTCCACCATAGCGGAGGATCCCCCACTGAGTTCATGAGTGGCCTAGACATAAATGGTCAATTTATGAGTGGTTGACTCGTAATTTAGGCATTTTCCACAACAAAGGTAAATGAAGATGAGCAAATGCCTTTGAGAATAGGGACCTTCAACGTTTGTTTCTTCACGAATAATAGGTATTTGATAAAAACGTAGAACATCTACTTTGAACAAAAACACGTCAATGCTCAGGTCAAGCATTTTGGTGCAAAAATTTGTAAATACCGGCAATGGGTTACAAAAAAAGATTCTGAAAAAATGGAGCGGAAAAAAACGATTTCTCTCTTTATATGTTTATGCTGTCGTTGTTATTCTGCTCGGTGTCCTGCCTTTAGCAGGAATTGTGAGATTACAACTCAAGTGTAATAAATGATTTGTTATATAATAATAAAAGAATACATAAATGGTAACGTGCATTGTGGTCCATTAATGTCATGTTGATTACAAGTGACATTTACAAACCACCTAGTCCTTAGCTTTATAGTTTAATGTCATGTCACTAGAACCCCTCGATGGCATGATGTATATTTGCCTGTTGTGTATCCATTAAATCGTACATGTTATGCTGCAATCTTTTATGTGTATTAGCTTAGCACATGCCTGCTGCAGGCTGATAGCACATGCGAACTTCAAGAATGCCTGTTGCCAAACTGTTGGAAACAGAAATGCGTGTAAATTCCCATAATGGGATGTGTGCAGCATGTAGTCGTGTTGCCACACCGCTCTATCAGATTTGCAACCTATTGTGGCATAAATTAAAAACAATTACGCCACATAAATTGGAATTTTGTGGTACAAACATTGAAATTTAGCAGCATTTTTGCTGCAATTTAATTTGCTACAATTTCACTTTGCCTCTACGTTAAACCAGTCTACTTTGTGCCCTAGCTACTGGGGGGTTTAATCTCAGGTTTAATTAGTTACTTTAGTGGTTCAACCTGACAAGGATTTTGATTATTACTTGTGGTGGGTACTTCCCCACCTCAACTAATACTCCAAATTCTTTCAGTTGTGTGTTGGATGTTGGGTGGCAGGATAGAGGACTGTGCTTTGGGTGATGGTGGAGGGGGCACTGCTGCCTTGGCTGGGTGGGTGTTTGGGGATTGAAGCTGTAGTGTGTCGTCATGCCTGACCTGGTGCCACATCGCTAGGGCCAGGCATGATGGGAACAGGAAGCAGGTAATTGGAAATCACCCTGCGAAGTTTGTTCTAGACACTGGAGCATCACTCAATTACATATGCACGACCGAGTACAAGAGGATGAATCCGAAACCTAAATTGCAACCGGCCGCTGTGCGCGTTTACAGGTGGATGTCCAAAGAACCACTACCATGCCTAGGACAATTCCGTACGTCTCTGACATATGAAGACAGAACCAATCAGGTTCAAATTCACGTCATAGAAGGCCCTGAAGCGGCAAACTGTCTCCCCAGCATACCAACAGCAGAGCTCCTGAAATTAGTCGAAATTCTGTACAAAGATGATAACACGCTTGACATCATCAGCAAATTTCCAAAACTGTTCGCTGGACTAGGAAAATTAGCTCACTCACTTCAAAGTTCGGTTGCATATAAAGTAACAAGTGACACCAGTGGCCCAACACCACCGGAAAGTACAGTTTCACCTTCAGCAAGCAGTGGATGAAGAGCTGCAGGATCTACTGAGAGCAGACATTAAAAAGAGATCAACTGGACCCACTCCATGGGTATCACCAGTGGTGGTCGTACCCAAACGAGGAGTAGAAAACAAAGTGCGTCTCTGCATGGACATGCGATCTCCAAATACGGCGATTAAACAAGAGCGGCAACCGGGACCCCACATCAGCGACATGAGCATATAGAACCATGCCACATAGCACCACTAACAAGTGTCCAGCTTCTCTGATGCTCTGAAGAACTCCACGCACCAGAATGCCAACTGCAGACGTCGCTATACATTCCAGGTCATCAACCTCGGATCACAAAACATTAGTGAGTCTTGACAAAATCAAGAAGACGGAAAAGAAAGAGTATGCGGACGGTCGCAGACATGTCTAGGTGTCTGACATTCAATAAGGAGATTGGGTGCTAGTCAAGCAATAACAAAAGGCGAAGGATGACAGTCGTTACTGTGCCCAACCACTAGAAGTGACGAGACGGAAAGGAACTATGATCACAGCCGCATCAGGCAACCTACCCGGCTTATCGAAGAACTCTGAGCAAGTAAGAATTGAATATTAAAAAAAAAGGTGGGAGATGTAGAGTCATCATGCCTGACGTTGCTAGGGCCAGGCATGACAGGAACATGAAGCAGGAAATTGGAAAGGGAAAAGGCGGGGCAGTACAAAAATGTAAAATTGAGAATAAAGATGTGCCTTCTCTACCTGCCGCTGTCCGTATCTTTATTGTGCACGAGAGACATGAAAGGAGCCCAGCTGCAGGCTCCACTTTGTTTTTTGTGATGATGTGTAGGAGGGCCATGGGTGGGGGAGTTGGGGCTGGGGCCTGCTGAATCCCCAACTTACTTTTGGGTAGGTGGTTGTGGGATGCAAGGAGCAGAACAGAACAAAAGGCTATCTCTAACTTTCCCACCATTAGAATGTTTGGGCCAAATCTGTGCTATATATTAAAAAGAAAAAAAACTAAACATTGTTGGTCACTTTTGTAAAAATCCTGAGATTTGTTTTAGAAACTGCTGATCAAGTTTTTTTTAGTTGCAAATAGTGAAATACCTATGTTCGGGGGTTGGGTTTTCGGACAAATTGTATTTTAAACTTTCTCCTTCTGTTGCTTCCTACCAGGGCACAACATCCCTTGTGGAGACAAAAACTGTTAACAAACCACCACCCTGACTCAACAATCCAACACACATTAAGGCTGCAGGTTCTTTGGTGCTTGATAACATGTTTGAGGCAGAGACATTCAAGAATTGAGAGCAATGTAACTGGTGGCGCTATGAGCTTAGTGATTAAAAAAAAATTATGCAAAGGTATACTAGTGTTCAATTTTTTCAGAATTTAGGTATTCATTGTACAATTGTGTTCACCCCTGATATAATGCTAGAACAGGCGCATTTGTGATTATTAATTATATACTTCTAGACTTAATGGTACTGTGCGGAGAATGAATATTTTCAGTGGCATAATGTTGGTGGCACTTGCTTTTTATAACATACTACTGCTGTCTTAAGCCTCTGCCTATGCAACATTTACACATTCATCCAAGCGCACCCTAATTTATTCTAGTACTCACCAATCCATTCATGAACTCATTATGCAGTCATTCACTGATGCGCTGTCTCACCCATTAATTACTGTAATGACATCAGCACAACTGATTTTTTGAGTTAATGTTTTATTATTTGCAACAAAATTTGTGAATTCAATGTTAACATGCATGCACCAGGTAGACCGTGGCACTAGACAACGTACATGCATTGTGAACCTGTATATTTTATACAGAAGTAACCATGAACACCTATTGAGGAATGGCACTTTTCTTATAATGAAAGAAGTTTCAATCAAACAGTGCAGAATATTCTTTGTTATTCTGAGTCATTTTTAGGCGTAGTCCTTTTGTAAAATTTGTTCATAGCCTTGACTCCACAGTGCAGGCCTATCCGGCTGCTTCGAGCAGTAATGCAAAGCCCCCAAAACTCTTAGGGGTATATTCACAAGAACGTGTGATAACTACCGCAAGAGTAGCGTAACGCAAATTTCAACATTGCAGCCCATCGTGGGAAAACAACACTGTGTCAATGTGGAATTCACAACAAGGAGGTAGCATGCAATAGACACCAGATAACGTGGCTAATGTCTGCATGAAAATCAACTCCACACTGTAAAAATGCGGTACGCGAATGAAAAAAACATGCGATGAGGCCAACCGCGGGATAACATTTAGCGAAAACCAGCAACAGGCCTGCTAATCTCACATGTCTGGTGGGACAATGCACCATAAAAACCGCAGAAAAAATACACCAGAAACAAGCCAAAGCACATAGCAACATGGAGGCACCCTAACCCAGCGCAGGGGTCTACTTGAACCCCACAACCACCACAAACCACCAGCAATGAATGATGGGGTCAGGGAAGGCCAAGGGGAAGAGGGAGAGGAAGATAGGGTGCAGACCGCAGGAAAACGAAACCAGCATCACAGAGGTGACAGAACACTACCAGCAACTGACCCACAAGCAGAGGAATCCAGCACCCCCCAAACAGTCACAATGTCTACATACAGTCTGCATGCAAACTAGCACAATGCGTCAACATATATGCCAAAACAAAGGCAACACGCACCTCCCCTTCACATCGCAGAGGGGCACACAGCACCTGCAGCAGAGCACATAATACAAAGCATCAGTGATGCTGGAGCGGACCGCCATAACGTCAACACCAACGCCCTACAACAGCCATGGATATCCCACAAACCCCCCCACCAGGACCTGGATAGCCAAGATATCCAGAGGAGAAGACCAAGCTTGCAACAGACCACACAGCAGGAAGCACCCGCAGTAACAGCTGGCTCACAACACTTCACCCAGCCACACATGGCACCCCCAATGGCATGTGTCAGCAAGCCAAAAAGAGGTGGCCCAACAGGTATGGGAGGGGACCGAACCCATGGAATGCGAACCAGGACACATACGTAGGGGTGTATCACCCCACAGGGCCCACCCACACCCCACAAAGGAGACCCACGCTGTCATTGACACACATGCAGATGCACATGCCTGGGGCGCACAATTAGCAGTCACACACCCATGTTGGCTGTGAGTACAACAGCCCTGGCCACTCCCCTCACAAATGGAGTGGGTGACGACAAAGCTACATATCCAAGCCCCAACCCGCTGCCTCTGGTGCCATGTCTGCATCCGTGGTACACCGCACAATGTAAAGTCGTAGGGCCCAGGGACCACATGCATACTACAAGACCACAGGGACACATGCAGAGATCATGTTAAACTGGATATGGGCACATGCGCCCGGCCATTTATTGGCAGGGCCACATGTACAGTGACACCTGCGCTGGATGTGTGTGGGTTGAGTGTAAGCCATTCCGCACGGAATGTCTGGTGCTGGCAACCACTTGGACAGTAAACACTAGTATTATTATTATTATTATTCTGAGTTTTGTATAGCGCCTGGTTACCAGTAGGCATCCGAGCGCTTATCAGAACATAACACTACTAAAAGAAAGCAGGGATTAAACGGAGAACAAAAAAGTTTTTAAAAGTTTACGGAACCTGAGAAGACAGGCTTCGGAGCGCAGTTGTAGGGGCAATGAGTTCCACAAGGAGGCCACATTAATTGAGAACCTTCTGCCACCAGTTCTAGCTTTTTTCACCCTGCCAACCTGAAGGAGATGTTGGTGATCAGAGCGAAGGGAACGAGAGGCCTTGTAGGGCTGGACCATCTCCTCCAGAATAGGTGGACCTACCCCATGCAGAACTTTGTGGGCGATGCAAAGTGACTTGAATTTCACCCTGTCCCTCACAGGGAGCCAGTGCAGTGCCCTCAACGCCGGGCGGGCAGATTGACGCCTAGGGAGACCCGTCAAAAGCCTAGCAGCCGCGTTCTGCACTTGCTGCAGTCTGTCCAGGGTAGATTCGGGTGCGCCCAGGAATAGCGCATTGCTGAAATCCAGCCGCGAGATGATAAGTCCCTGGATGAGAAGCCTTCGAGTGGCCACTGGGAGCAAGGGCAGAATCTTCTGGGCTGAACGGAGCAGGCCAAAGCACACGCCAGCAGTCTTTTTGGCGTGGGTTTTAAACGATAGGTCCTGCTCCAGCCATACCCCCAGGCTCTTGATCTCCTGCTTGGGGGGGGGCATCGGTCCCAGACAGTCTGGCCAGCTGCTGGGGGACAGAGATGGAGAGGAGTTCCCCAGTAGCATCAGTTCCGTTTTGGAGCCATTTAACTTTAGGGCTGAGCTGCACATCCACGTGTAGATCTTTTCAAGACACGTGTGCAGCCAGTCGGGATGGTACGCCGACTGGGAAAGGCCTACCACCAGCTGAGTATCATCAGCGTAACTGATGATTTTAATACCCAGCGGCCGTACCACATTCTCCAGGGGGGCCATGTAAACGTTGAATAAGGTAGGGCTCAATGAAGAGCCCTGTGGCACACCGCACTGGAGAGGGGTAGAGGATGATTTTTCCTGGCCTTCCCACACCTCAAATGTACGACCTTCCAGGAAGGAGGCGAACCATTTGAGGGCCAAACCCGTGACCCCCACCCCGACAGCCGTTGGAGAAGCACCTGATGGTCCACGGTGTCAAAAGCAGCGCTGAGGTCCATGAGGATCACTGCCACTGATCCCCCCGAATCCAGCATGCTCCTCGCATTCTCCACGACCGCCAGCAGGGCGGTGTCGGTCCCCTGACCGGGGCGAAAACCCGTTTGGGAGTCGCCAAGGAGGGAATTGGCTTCCAAGAAGTTGGAAAGGCGGCTATTTACCAGCTTCTCAGCCACCTACTGATACCCGGCAGCAAAGAGATAGGCCGAAAGTTGGCGAGGTCGGCGGGATCGAGGTTAGGCTTTTTCAAAAGAGCCTTAACCACCGCCCCTTTCCAACTGGGGGGGACCACCCCATGGGCGAGAGACAGGTTTATCAGGTCCGTCGCAGGGCCGACGATAGTGGATGACACCTGTTTAAGATATTTAATAGGTGCTGGGTCTTTCGGGGAGCCGCTCTTCATAGATCTCAGCACCGACAAGACTTCCTCCTTAGTAATTGGACCGAGGGAGGCCAGCTCCACCACTTGTGACTCAAGTTGAGAGCTGGGATTGTCCTCCAAAGAGGAGACCTCACCTAGCCGGGGAAGGGAAGCCAATATGTTGTCGATTTTGCTTTTAAAATACGAGGCCAGTTCTGTACATTTTTTGCGAGGGTCCTCGTGGAAAACCTGAGGATCGGGGGCATTGAGTAGCTCCTTAATGACCCTGAATGACTCTTTGGAAGAGTTGGCCGTAGAGCCAATACGCTCTTCAAAGAATCCTGATTTTGCCACCCGAATAGCGGATTTATACCTACTCAGGGCCGCACGATATTCTATACGACTCGCCTCACTCCAGTCTCTCCTCCAGGACCGCTCTAGCCTCTTGCATCCTTTCCTCAGGGTTCTTAATTCTGATGAATACCAAGGTGCCGAGCCCACTCTCTTCCCCCTCGTAAGTTGTTTCTTTTTGGGTAGGAGAGTGTCCAGAGAATCCACGAGCCAGGTATGGAAGTTCGCGTCGGCGACTATCGGGTTAGCTCCCTGAGAGGGCTGCGTGGCCTCCAAGTGTGCCGCCCAGGTGTCAACTGGGAGCCTCGACCAGGCTCTCTCCAGGGTGTGAACCCGTGGGACCACCGCAGCTCGGCTGTCGAAATGCCATGACGCGGACACCAAATAATGGTCTGTCCAAGGTAGGGCAAGAGCCGGAGATGGAGTAAGATGGTCCAGATTAGAAAGTAAGGGATCAAGCAGGTGGCCCTTCTCATGGGTCGCGCCCGAGTTGGCCAGATTGATTCCAAAAGATTTGAAATCATCGAGCAAATCGACTCCTGTGGTATTAGCGGGGTCCTCAAGATGGATATTAAAATCTCCGAGAACAACAAAGTTGGCAGTTGAAGAGGCAAGAAGTGCAGTAATTTCCAAGAGAGAGTTAGAGAAACTACCCAGGGGTCCGGGAGGGCGATAGATCAACAAGCCTACCAAAGACACTGTAGGTGACAGCCGAAGGGAGAACTGTAAGCTCTCACAATCAGCCACCCCTCCATTCTGGATCTTACAGGCGAGCGTGTCTCTGTAGAGAACTGCAGTTCCTCCTCCCCTCCCTTTAGGTCTATCAAGGTGGAGTATATGAAAGCCTGGGGGGAGTGCTCTGACCATGTCAGGGCCAGAGCTGGGGGAGAGCCAGGTCTCAGTGAGAAACAACACATCGAGCTCGTGGTCTAGGATAAGTGAATTGATTTCAATGGCATGGCTCGGCAAGGACCGGCAGTTTAGCAAAGCCATGGAGAGAACGGATTTCACAGCCACTGAATTGTGGCCGGAGGAACAAGCTCTGCACGGTAAGAATGGAATGGTCCCCATCTGTGCAAAGCTACAACTAGTAGGGTGGGGCGGACGTAAGGCGATAAGAGCGTCTCTCCCATATTGGAACCTGGTGGTGAAAGGCGTCAATGAGTGGGGCATGGTGGCAGGCCCTAGGCCCGCCTGGGCACGGACGGGCGCAGACGGGCAGGACTCTGGCACGACTCCGGCGCAGGTCCGGCGCGTCCGCTGTTCGCGTCCGCTGCGCGGAGCCAATAGTGCCTGTTTTTATAGCGCTTCTCTATGGCCTCCCCAACCCAGCCTGACCCAAGATGGCCGCCAGAACCGGCGCCCAGCCCTCGGCGTCAACACTCAGCCGAGGGTGGGACCGGAGCTGCAAGGAGGGGGGAAAGATGATTTTTAAAGCGCTGCTGAGCGCTGGGGGGTCTCTACACACTGCTACAGGCTAAATAGTGCAATTAGCAAGCACAAGTGTCGAACGAGTAAAAACACGAAAGTGCAATTAAAATAAAAAGAAAAGCAAGACACCTCCCGGTTCCGCCTCAGGAGGGGAAAGGTGTGAGCAAAAGTCTGATATTACCGCTTTCAGAGTAACTGGCGCCTTTTATAGCGCTTCTCTATGGCCTCCCCAACCCAGCCTGACCCAAGATGGCCGCCAAAACCGGCGCCCAGCCCTCGGTGTCAACACTCAGCCGAGGGTGGGACCGGAGCTGCAAGGAGGGGGGAAAGATGATTTTTAAAGCGCTGCTGAGCACTGGGGGGTCTCTACACACTGCTACAGGCTAAATAGTGCAATTAGCAAGCACAAGTGTCGAACGAGTAAAAACACGAAAGTGCAATTAAAATAAAAAGAAAAGCAAGAGTCCTCCCGGCTTCCGCCTCAGGAGGGGAAAGGTGTGAGCAAAAGTCTGATATTACCGCTTTCAGAGTAACTGGCGCCTTTTATAGCGCTTCTCTATGGCCTCCCCAACCCAGCCTGACCCAAGATGGCCGCCAGAACCGGCGCCCAGCCCTCGGCGTCAACACTCAGCCGAGGGTGGGACCGGAGCTGCAAGGAGGGGGGAAAGATGATTTTTAAAGCGCTGCTGAGCGCTGGGGGGTCTCTACACACTGCTACAGGCTAAATAGTGCAATTAGCAAGCACAAGTGTCGAACGAGTAAAAACACGAAAGTGCAATTAAAATAAAAAGAAAAGCAAGAGACCTCCCGGCTTCCGCCTCAGGAGGGGAAAGGTGTGAGCAAAAGTCTGATATTACCGCTTTCAGAGTAACTGGCGCCTTTTATAGCGCTTCTCTATGGCCTCCCCAACCCAGCCTGACCCAAGATGTCCGCCAAAACCGGTGCCCAGCCCTCGGCGTCAACACTCAGCCGAGGGTGGGACCGGAGCTGCAAGGAGGGGGGAAAGATGATTTTTAAAGCGCTGCTGAGCGCTGGGGGGTCTCTACACACTGCTACAGGCTAAATAGTGCAATTAGCAAGCACAAGTGTCGAACGAGTAAAAACACGAAAGTGCAATTAAAATAAAAAGAAAAGCAAGAGTCCTCCCGGCTTCCGCCTCAGGAGGGGAAAGGTGTGAGCAAAAGTCTGATATTACCGCTTTCAGAGTAACTGGCGCCTTTTATAGCGCTTCTCTATGGCCTCCCCAACCCAGCCTGACCCAAGATGGCCGCCAGAACCGGCGCCCAGCCCTCGGCGTCAACACTCAGCCGAGGGTGGGACCGGAGCTGCAAGGAGGGGGGAAAGATGATTTTTAAAGCGCTGCTGAGCGCTGGGGGGTCTCTACACACTGCTACAGGCTAAATAGTGCAATTAGCAAGCACAAGTGTCGAACGAGTAAAAACACGAAAGTGCAATTAAAATAAAAAGAAAAGCAAGAGACCTCCCGGCTTCCGCCTCAGGAGGGGAAAGGTGTGAGCAAAAGTCTGATATTACCGCTTTCAGAGTAACTGGCGCCTTTTATAGCGCTTCTCTATGGCCTCCCCAACCCAGCCTGACCCAAGATGTCCGCCAAAACCGGTGCCCAGCCCTCGGCGTCAACACTCAGCCGAGGGTGGGACCGGAGCTGCAAGGAGGGGGGAAAGATGATTTTTAAAGCGCTGCTGAGCGCTGGGGGGTCTCTACACACTGCTACAGGCTAAATAGTGCAATTAGCAAGCACAAGTGTCGAACGAGTAAAAACACGAAAGTGCAATTAAAATAAAAGGAAAAGCAAGAGACCTCCCGGCTTCCGCCTCAGGAGGGGAAAGGTGTGAGCAAAAGTCTGATATTACCGCTTTCAGAGTAACTGGCGCCTTTTATAGCGCTTCTCTATGGCCTCCCCAACCCAGCCTGACCCAAGATGGCTGCCAGAACCGGCGCCCAGCCCTCGGCGTCAACACTCAGCCGAGGGTGGGACCGGAGCTGCAAGGAGGGGGGAAAGATGATTTTTAATCGTGCAACGCAAATGGAAAACACATGCAATACAGAGTCAACTGGTGAGCAACAAGGGGTGATACGGATAAAGTTCAGAGGACAGCCAACATGCAAACAGAAGTGTCCATGAGTCGCACTACACTGGGCTGTGGACACTAGAGATGAGCGCGTTCATGTGCAGAAAAAGCCTTGGATTGTGTCCCTATGATATATTCCTGATTCAGATGTAGTGGGGTGTGTCAGACCTGCATCATCTTCACCATCAACATCTCAGGGCCCCCACACTGTTTAAGGTGACATACCTGCGTAACCGCTCCACAGTACAAAACACAATCAGCTACGGATAATGACGTGACGTGCACTGAGTCACTGGCACCTGGAGTGCTGAGCAGGGTAAGAGGCTGATGATGGCAGCCACGACAGGCCTGTGGAA
Organism: Lissotriton vulgaris; assembly: GCF_964263255.1. Classification (NCBI taxonomy): domain Eukaryota; kingdom Metazoa; phylum Chordata; class Amphibia; order Caudata; family Salamandridae; genus Lissotriton; species Lissotriton vulgaris. Next base: position 647,732,398 of record NC_141698.1, on the reverse strand, counting down.
CCACAAAGTCTGTCAGAACCACCCCTTCAACTCTGGCAGATGGTGTGTGGAGGTGGTCCTTGCGGTGGTGGCGTGTGCCTCCTGTGGTGCTGCGTCGTCCGTGCCGGTCTGGACTCTCTTTGGTGTGTGAGCCCTGGTGAGACAAATTTGGGCCCGGAGGCTGCGTACAACGCAAGGCCACAGTCATGGAGTTGATGAGCCCAAGGCCCACACCTCAGGGGCCAGCCTATGGCTCCGGAGAAGGGGTCCCAGACTTGACCAGCACAGAGTTAGTGGCCCTGGATGCACTACGGCCGGAACAGGCACCCAGCCACGGGACAGTGACTTGCGGTGCAGTCAGATGGGCCATGCAACCTGAGCGAGTAACCATCATTGTCCGAGATGTATGTTCCGGAGTGTTTCCGGGGACAGTGGAAGGTGTCCTCCAGAGCAAGATGCCAAAAGGTTTGATTTTATCAGGGAGCAGCGACAGCCCGTTGCCACCACCTATTCCGTACCAGCTATGTGGGGGTGAAAACTGCCCCCTAGTCCATAGGCTCAGATGCCACCACTGTTCAACCAGAGAGTGTCCATGAATGTCGGGGAACAGAATTAGTGACACCAGGGCTGAGTGGGGATGCAGACTGTGATGATGCGGTACACTGATATGGACTCCACCATTGCTGAATCATGAGACTGTGACCTACTGGACTGCAGTGTAGGCCGTAGGCAGCAGTCAGCAGTGGTCCACAGCCACATGTCTTTGGCTCACGATGCACAGCGCTAGTGACACCAGGGCAGTTGTCGGTAGTGTACGAACACATCAGTAACGATGATCGTTTTCTCTCCGCCAAGTTGCAAGGCGACATCCTCTTAGGCCTCTCCTTGTGTGCAATGATGTGTGATCAGCCTTTGCATAGTCAAAGTTCTGTTCCAAATCTCTGGCCTACTTGAGCACAGCCTAGGCTGAGAGCAGTGTAGGCCGGAGGCAGCGGACAGCATGGGCCATTCACCGAGTGTCACCGGAATAGGTTGGTGGCCCCACCAACCTGCGTAGTTCAGGTTCAGGGGCACCACCTGTTCGGTCACCTCCGTGACTGTGACCCGGCTTTCGTCTGGACTGAGCCGCATCTTCCTCTTACTCCTCTCCGTGCGTACACTGGTGTGAACTCAGCCATTCGGTATTCACGACTAGGTGCTGGATGTGTGACACACTGGTCTGCAGGGTTGTCCTGGTCCCTAATCCATGACTTATCGGGTGGCGTTGGACAGAGTTTGTGGCAGCATGGCTCGCCGGATGGCGTTGGACAGGGTTTGTGGCAGGATGTTTTGCAAGACGTGCATATGGCACTATGCTTCACTGATCAAAGGGAGCCTCTGGCTTGGAGCTTACAGTGGCACATGGTGGGCCCTCCATGACACAGGCCGGTGTCAGATGCTGATTAGTGTGGCCTGGCTGCGTAGGGTCAGGCCTGATGGGTTTGTGGTCCAGCGGGCCAGGATATGTCAGGCGCATGGGATCTCAGGCAACCTCGCTAACAAGGACGGCATCGGCCTTGTGGTGCCCTGGCAGAGACATTGGGCTTTCCAGAAGATGACAACACCAAGGGCTATGTGCTTCTTATTTACACCCCTATGCTGGCCTGGCATATGCCCGACCCATCCCACTCTGCTCACGCTTTTGGGTGGGGCATAACAGGCAACATTTCCGCAAAGACCCCCACTGGCTGGGGTATCATGGTTGCATCCACTGTTCCACTACACTCCATTCAGCAGAGGTGTTTGTCGCCATGGAAATGGGTGTGTTCTGCATACTGCGGTTTGTTCAGTACTTCGCTGCCACTCTTCGCATTGTGTACTTTCCCAATCATGGTTCGACTGCATCCTTCACAAATGCCTGGTTGCCAACTCTCCCACATTCGGTTATTGTGTGGCTGAGGTGCCATGACATTGATGGCTCATGTTCACGGCTTGCCCAGGTTACCATTTTAAGTTGTTCTGTTGTGTCTGGTGGGTGGGCATGTTGTTGTGCATGTTGGTTGTGATTATGTGACGTGTGCATTCCTAGAGTTGTGGATTGCATGGTTGTGGAGTTGAGGTGAGTGGGGTGTTAATTGTGGAGTTGCAAAGGGGATGTGCATTACCATTTGTTTCTTCTTGGGATGGCTGGTTGCTGTTGGACTGTCGGAGGGTGAAAGGATCATCTACACTGGCTGTGTATTTTGAGACAACAGTGGTGAAGGTCCCACAGTGTTCGGATGTTGCCTGCACATTGATGTGTGATGCGAGCTTCCTGTTGTGCTGATTGTATTATGTGTCACCAGGGGGCACAGGTGGGACATGTGTGGAGTGGATTGCCCCCTACACATGCGTGCATCTGGCTATGGCGTATGGTCCTTGCTTGGTATCCAGGGGTTCCTGCACATTGTGCTGGCCGTAAGGGGACTGGGGTGCCAGGATGATGGTAAAGTCCAGGACAGGCTTGGGGGTCTTGGATGTGGCTGGCTGTGAGACTCCGCTGACTCTGGCGGGTGTTGTTTGGGGTGTGCCAGAAGCCAACAGGTGGTGCACAGCCAGCAGCTTGGTGCGGGGTGGGATGTTGGTTGTCCGCTGTGTTGGTGCTGTAGGCCTGTTAGGCGATGATGGCCAGGATGCGTAGGATGGTTGTCCCTTTCAGGCTGTAGTGAACAGTAACATTGTCAGATGTTGTACCTGTGAGGCAGGTGCATTTCCTGGGGGGGCCGCTCTAATTGTCTGTGCTGCCTCTGTGGTGGTCCGGGGGGGGGGTGTTGTGGCCTTCTTGGGTGTCCGTGCTGCATGTTCAGTTGCTCCATGGCATCTGTTGCCCTTCCGATGATGCCCTGGGCAGGGCTCCCTATTGTGGTGCAGGCTGTGGTCCGACTTTACATCAGGTCAGAGCAGGTGTAAAATTCCTGCTGCTAACGCGCCATATTGCATGTTTTGTGTTCCTAGCGCCGATCTGTCTGGTCGTTGTGAATGTTGAGGTATGGTGTTGTCGCTGCTTTTTTCACTGGAGCGCCTACTCTGCATCTCATTAGCAATAGTTGCAGGGGTCCTCTGTGGTGATGTTTTTTGCAGCTGCTATCGCGGGAAAAGTGGTGCTGTGGGCTGTTAGCACCAGCTTGTGAATGGTGGGGTAAATTTATCACGACTTTGGCTGCGAGAAAGTGCAGTTAATTCCGCGATAGCTCCTTGTGAATATGCCCCTTAATCAGGCATGCAATCAACTTTAGTTTAAATCGGAGTGCAAGAAATGTCATGCCTTCCGACTTTCACTCATCCAGGCCAGTTCATGTCCACGGCTCTAAATCCGGATTGTGTATGTCCTGTGCAGTTTCCACTGTGAGGCGTGCTCACCATGGGGATTCAGCAGTTAAGAAACATTTACTGCCAAGTGGAACATGGTGTCCTTGAATAATGTAACTTGCTCACCAATACCTGCGGATCGAGTCTCAGCTGTTTTTTGTATAAAAACGAATTTTGCGGGCACTTTTGTAAAAATCACATGACTTTTACAACAGTGCCGATTTTGCGTTTTTCTTTTTTTAAAACATGATATCACAATATCCTGGGAGGTCTGACTGTAGCAGCCAATTATGTTACACTGGATCAGAGATGGGCAAGACTGCAGCCTAGCACACTGTAAGAATGAGCAGTCCAATGAGGATGCAGCAGATAAATCCCTAGGGGCAATTGACTTTGTACCAGTGATTGGGCAACGTTTGTTTGTATTGGAGAGTGTGAGGGAAGAGGTGCAACACAATTGTTGTAGTGCACATAGGGCCCTGGGGGAGTTGGGCAGCCTCATTCTTCCCATGTATCTTTTGGTCAAGTGCTGTGGTCCCCCATATATTAGATGGGTTCCCTTTCGGTTGAGTATTGGGGGTTTCTTTTGTTGGTTTGCTGCACAAGGAATCCTTTTTAGGCCTGTCCCTGTGCACCCGAAATACTTTATCTTTGCAACAGCTGGAAAGCTAGGACAACTGTGGGCTAGGGCTCAGAAAGATATTTTGTTACTTATTTAGAAATTTTACAGAGTGCATGGTAGCATGATTGCCAATTCACTGATCGAATACTAACGTCTTCCAATTAGAATGTGAGACCGGCCACGTTATTGCTTAAATAGCAAAGTCTTCAGCTGTTATGTGAATGTTAATATAATCCTAACGATAGGCAGGCCATGGGACATGGCTAGGAAAGAGTAGAATTGGTAGCTGTTGGGCTTGCACTCTCTGCAGGGTCACTCCCAAATATTTTGCCCTCCCCCCTCCTGTTTTCTGAACCCATTTTTGTTGGCTTTTAGGACTCTGTGCACATGCCACTACTAACCAGTGCTAAAGTGCTTGTAATCTCTCCTTAAAACATGGTCAACTTTGTTTACACCCAGTTGGCATATTTAATACACTTATAATTCCCTGGTAAAATGGTAAACCATATACCCAGGACCTGCAATTTAAATGCTACTCGTTGGGTTGCAGCACTTATTGTACCACTCATTTAAGTAGCCCTGTAAAGCATGTCACTGGCCTGCCATTGCAGTCTGTGGGCAGTTTTAAACTGCCAATTCAGCTTGGCAAAATAACCCCTTTTCCAAGCCTGAGACTCCCCTTTAATACATATAAGTCACCAAGTGTAGACACAGTCCATAGGGTGCATTCTATTTAAAAAGTTGGAGAGATGTACATCACCACCCCTACTAAAATGGTACGGGATATATGGGGAAAACTGGCCACAAAGAAAGGGCTGACTACCTTTCCCTCCCCAATGAACCAATCTCACACAATCCTGACTTTACTCCGATACTGCCCCTTTACTCCTTTCAGGGCTGAACTGTTGGCGACTGTAAAACATTACACAATCTCGTTACAGGGACCTCCATACATTTTTTTCGATGAGTAGAAAGAAGACTATAACCTCCCCAAGACAGCTAGCTAGGTAACAATACTTTCAGCTGCTTTCCAATACATACTGCCCACTCTAACACTCTTCACCCCATGCAACCACACCTACCAGACCGCACAGTATTCCACCACATGGAGTGCATATCACCTAAGCAATGGGACACACTGTGGCGCACATACCCAAAACATATCTTAGCATTTTCCTCAGGGAAACAACACATAAGCTCAAGTTCCAATGGTATTACACCCCTGTCCTCCTCTCTTCTATCTACCCTGGCACATCCTCTCTTTGCTGACAATGCACAATGAAACAAGGACATTTCTGGCATGTATTGTGGTCCTGCAGCCTCATCGCCACCTTTTGGAAGAAGGTGTTAAGTCTTATCAAAGCCACTGTGGGGTAGCCTGTTTCATCTTCCTATACCATGGTCATTCTTATGATTCAACCCCTGGCCTTGAAAGTGATGACCCATGCTGACTGGATGCTTATTAGCTACAAGCTCCAGGCAGCCAGGCCACTTGTAGCCCTAGTGTGGAAAAAGACTACGCCTTCCTCCACTGCACAGTGGTTCTCTCTCTTTTGGCATATACTGACAATGGTATAGCTTTCCCACAAATTGAACAGAACAGAAGCCACATTTCAGTCTGTGTAGCAGCCCCTGATACAATACCTTAGCAGCATAGAACTCACCTGTCTCAAACCGCTAAAACTGCGGCCGCTTCAGCTCTTTAGCTGACCCACTTCTGCTGGGGCTTTATTTACCCGCTCAACACACCATTACCTTATTGTTGTGAGCCCCTATGATGTGCCTTATTACCTCAATGATGCCGCAACAATTCAGCACACTACCAGGCTTGACCTTGGTCCCACCACCCATGTTATGGTTATACCTTTTGGTTTCTTGAATTCTTTAACTTTGCTGTTCCATATGGTGACTTGATATGATATAGGTGATCTGATGCTGTGCCCTGTTAATAATGATTAGCAATGCACTCAATGAGCCTTGTTCCCTGCAATTGATCAAGTTAATCTGTATTCTTTGATCTCCATGTATGTTGCCATGGTGTAGAGACACAGTTGTCTCCTGATGTTTTGTTTTCAAAATTTCAATAAAGAGATTTAGAGATAACTTTTGTTTGGGACCAGGTAGAAAAATCATGTTAGGTGTCTCAAGAATTGTAATTTTAAATCCTCTTTATTGGTAAATCGGATTTTAAATAAAGATTCTGAAACTGCCACTTTTAGAAAGTTGGCTTTTTCTTGTTCTAACGATTTGGTCCCTGCATCATGTTTCAGGGTCACATGGCTAGGTGCAATTGAAAGTTGGCCTTTGTTTATTCCTCCCAGACAGTTGCACAATCAAGTGACTGGATGGTGTTAAATGGGCAACTCTGGCAGGATGGAGGGCATAGCTGTGCACAGCCCCACTTGCACTTACACAAAACTACCTCAGCACACACACAAAGAACTTCACGCTAGGCTATTGTGACTGCAGACATTCTTGGACCAAGGAAGGGAGGCAAGAAATCCCAGACACTTCTGTTGGGGAAAAATCTAGAAGTTTCTTTCCACTTCAAAGCTAGCACTTGGCATACAATAGGACCCTCAAACCCACTTTTCAGTTCACTTCTGGACCTGGGGAAGGACTCTTAGGGGACTGCCTGATGCTTCTGGCCTGATGTGTACTTCAGAAGACTGCCCTGCTGCACCAGGAGGGCTGCCCTGCTGCCTGAAGCATACCCTGTTTCCTGAGAGGACTACCGTTCTGCTTGAGACCTGCTTTTCTGCTTGAACCCAGGACTTCCAGAATGCCGTCAAGGGCTAGTTGGCTAGCCTCCTAATCAGTGTGTCATTATTAGCTCCAAACACCTTAAACCTGCACCACGACCCAGCCTGAGTGAGCCCTGACCCTCCAAGTGGTGCCCCTTTAGTCCTGGACCTTTGGAAATGGTGTTAAAGTTGCTCAGAAAGTCCAAATACAAAACTTGTAACTTAAAACATTTTCTGCCAAAAGGTGCTCTGATAACTGAGAGAAGACAAGACCTACCTGTTCACTAATCCACCCAAGGTGCATCGCCAGGTGGCCTGACTTTGTAGCAGCTCCCACTATATTCTTCTCCACTGCAGCAAATCCTTGTTAGCGGCTTCTCTGCAAAAAGGTATACAGCCTCCTAGAGCCCTCATTGGATAAAGCCTGCAGCTTCATTCCACTGGAGATTTTCAACTTCCATAAAAGAGACTGAATGTAGAAATCTTCACAGTGACTTCATCCAGTGGCTCCCCGACGATGAAAAGCCTCTTTGGTCACTGCTGGCTATCTTGCCCCAGTGAACTTTACCTTCTCAGACATTTTTCTTTGAAATTTCTTCTAAGTCTGAAGGTAACCGGAGACCATGCTGATTCCACTTCCTGTATCCAAACAGCACTCCATCGCGGTCAGCCATAAATTTCGACTTTGCCCTGGTCTCGCACAACTAGATATCTGCAGTTGGCACTTTGATCTTTCAAATGCTAGATTTTTCTAATAACTTTAAAATTGCATAACTCCGGTCATTTTTAGTGACTAACAATTCATTAAAATGTACACTATTTTTCTAAGTTGGTGTGGGATGTTTCTTGTGTTATGTTTTCTTTTTATTACTGTGTAAGTGCTGCATAAATACTTTACACATTGCCTTTACATTAAACTGTAGTATGGTTTCCACTTTCAGGTAGGAACTGTTCGTTTATTGGATAACATAAACATTGGGATGGTGCCAGACTGATTTCATGCACCCCCTCAGGATATGTTGGGCTATAGACATGCTGCTCACAGTGCCACCACAAGTAACGCTAAAATCAGGCAAGGTAAAAAATGGCTTAGTCAACCTCTGAACATGACATCCCTGACTCCCCATGGAATTGTGGTAATAGATCTAGAACCTTTTTGCTCTGCCAATCATGCTCACTCAGAGTGCCACACAAGAACTACACAAAGGGGCGTTTTCAATATTTATTGAACCATTGTGATTCTTGTATAAATTATGTGCACTGCAATGATTAAGAGACAGAAGGTGATAAAAGTAAATAGCAATAGAAGCACAGTGAAAATAATGAATGATTCCACCATTGTGCTAAAACAGTGTGTCTATGCTGGCATCTAAGTACTGGGTATAGTGTACCCCCACTATGCGCTCTCTGATCTTGTTATCTAGGGCAGGTGTTCTGCCAGGAATCCCCTAATGGATGATGTAAATCTCCATTACCTAAAGGCAAGGTATGTGGGTCCCGCATCGTGATCACAAGTTGGACATTCCTCCTTTCAGAGGGTAAACAAGAATCATCTGGGCGGAGACTCTGACACAGCGATGACCTCACACTGACAGCAGAGTGCTCCTCTAATCTGAGCACGGAAATGCATGTGTATTTATAATAAGCTCATCCATGCTTCTGTGTCAAGGCTTCAGCCGGGCTGGCATTGTTTATTGTCCCTATGATAGTCCTCTCACCTCATGGACGAATAATAAACAACCACATTTACACAATGTGTGTTTAGGCCTTTTACTGAATGTTCAATGTGACGTGATAGTGTACTTACGAAGTGTACTTATAAGCAATGTGTTTTCAGAGAAACGAATCCTGTACTGTCACACAAGGAATGTGTGTTTAAAAGTCATTGTGTCGAAAAGAAGGCAACATAAGAAAATGTATATGTAAAAATGTCAGTGTTTCTTCCACTGACTTACCTAGCCAAGTGAGAAAGCCTGACTGCTTCCTTGCCAAGCTACCAGAGGGTTAAGCACATATTAATGTATTGACTTTTTGCGACTTACTTTGTGAAGGATTGTGGCTGTTGCTTGAGAAGGATTTTTATTCCCCTCAACCAACAACCCAGTTTGTCACAGTAGTGACCACCTTAAGCAGTTAAGAGCTACTAAAAACTCATACTATAGAAATATCAGAAAGTCAAAAGCAAACTTTTTTAGGAACCAGTTAGACTAAGCCAGTAATATACTCCAAAACGATTTCAATTAGTCAAAGCACAATCTAATAGCTTACCTTACTCCTCTCAGGTTGGACCAAGCGCACTACCCAGCAGCAAAGCCTCCTTTTTCACTGAGAAGAGAGAAAACATGCAGATGGACCTACATAAGACCTTAGTAATTCATTCTGACACCTACAAAGACACCACATGTCCCTCTCTAGCAACCCTTAGAATATGCACACCAAAGTGTGCCCTAATACCTAACGCCGCATGGTCCTCCTTCAAAATGTACAGTGAAGACGCAATTCTAAAAGCGCTCAAGTCATTGAACCCCTCTAACCACTTCTTTGATCCTCTTCCTCTGTATTACTTAAAAGAGTTCATACCTCTGCTACTGCCACTATGAACCAAGATTATCAATACCTCCCTGCTTCAATGAATTATTCCAGAAAACCTTAAATCTGGGCAGGTGTTCCCATCCTAAAAAAACAACAGCAGACAACACAGACATAAATATTTACCGCCCAATCTCTAACATCCCAACTCTGGCTAAACTAGAAAAATGTGTACACATCCAGCTGGACAACCACATTGACCAATGCAACCTGCTCAACCAATACCAATCCGGATTTCGTGCAGGCACAGTACTGAGTCGGCCATGACCCACATAGTGGATGATGCACTAAAAATCCTAGACCAAAACGAAGCATGTCTGCTAATCCTGCTCAACCTGTCTTCGGCATTTTGATACCGTTAGACATGACAATCTTCTGGACCTCCTGAAATATAGAATGGGCTTATCCCGATCTGTACTAAATTGGTTCACCTCTTTCCTCCAAAATAGATCCCAAAGTTTAAAGGTCAATCAATCCTTATCCATTGCCGTCCCAGTTACATTAGGAGACCCGCAGGGCTCATCCCTCTCACTTACACTTTTCAACCTATTCAAGGAACCGCTCAACGAAATTGTTAGCTCCTCAAACATCCACTATCACATGTACGCAGACAATACACAATTATACTTAAAGATCAGTTCTCTGGAAGACATAAAATCTCTCAATTTAACTCTACAAAAAACTCAGATATGGCTGATGTGAAACCACTTAAAACTAAACACCCTTAAGACTGAATTCCTCCTAATCACTCCACCCAACCAAACAACCATCATAGAAGAATGGCTTAAACAACTAACCATACAAGCTAGGTGTCCAAGTAGGAATAATTCAAAACATAGATTTTGTTTCCGACAGTGTCAATGCAATGATCACTAAATTCAAGAAGGTAACCAGAGGGGTTTCAGCAACAACAAGTAGTATCAAAAATATATTTTTAATTTTTGTTTTTCAAAATATAAAACTTTTTCTGTGTTTTACAGTTTTTTACAAATCAAAACAAAAGAGTCCGGCAACATTCAACCACCAAAACCATATCCTATAAATCCAATGGTGGCAAATAAACACCTTTAACACATAGTGTGGACGCACTGAAGGACCACATGCACGTTATTACATATGCAGCCTAATTCACAATTTATAATATTAGGTGAATTATACAGTGAGGTTGTAAAAAGGTGTTTAGGCGTCGACGTTTCGGTCCAGGAAGGCCATACAGATCCGGAGGACCATCTTCAGGACAAAAGAAGTTGCACAGGGGTATCTAATACAAACATAACAATATCAATAATCAGTGAAACCCTAGGGTACACGAAGATATTTTCAGCTCAAAACAAAGAACAAAAATGACAAGGCACCAGTGACACAAACACATAACTACTAACCTAGACAGGTGGGACATGCACCTATAGCCATGTCTATGCTAAACCAATACCACTGTGCCAAAACACACAACCAACAAATGTACTTCCAAAAACCAACTGTGCCCAAGTGCCTGTGAAACCTTAATAATGACATGCCAAAAAATGTACCTGTGTTTTTAATTCATGTATACAAAGCCAACAAAAACGCCTCACAGGTCGTTCTGCGAACAAACAATAACCAATGAATCAGTTACACTGCGTGTAGTCAAATTGCCCTTTAAAACAATAAAGACCAGTAGTGAGGAAAAGCATGCCAGAAATGTAACTTACGTCTGGCAGCCGCCAAAAGCTCTGTAAAGATAGGCAAAACGTCAGCGCACATGCTAATGCCAAACCTTGTATAAGTATACCGTTGTCCAACTGTAAACTTACCCAAAGACGCCGGCTCTCGAGAGTCCGTGTGTCTTCTCCGTGAGTGAACGCGGAAGTGTGCTGAAGTCGCGTCTGACGTATGTAAGCGTCAAGACGTCAGTTTTACCGGGTTAATGTGGCGGCCATCTTAAGCAGTACACAAGGGGTCTAAAGGTTGATACCAACTGTAATGCTTTTGCCAGTACGAAATACAAGTCGGCAATAGAGGCACGTTATATTAAGGTATCATATTATGAAAAAGGTGCGCACAATATCCTACAAGGGTTTAATAACCACAATACTTATATAGGGACACAATCGTAACCAACTCAAAAAATAATAATAAAAAACTTTCAAACTAAAAAACTAAAAAACACTAAAGTAGTCCCCAAATGTCCTTATATTGCAGAGAAAAGCATCCAGTCAGGTATATATCACATACAGCCTTATGTAGTAATCTAGAATCAAGCTAACTTTAGTGAAGAGTGGCCAATGAATGCCATTCTATCAGGATGTTAAGCCCATTCTGTACTGTGTCACAAAGCCAAATCAGTTTGTTCTCCCTTTGAGCAAGAAGTTTATCCACATTGGGACGTCTCCTTGTACCCTTTACACATTCTATGACAAACCATTTCATATCGGTGGGAGCATGCGACATGGTGATGAAATGTTCTACTAAAGGCGCCGTCTGAATTTTGCACCTAATGCGTGATTGGTGTTGTGTTATACGTTTCCTTACTTCCTGTGTTGTTTTACCTAGGTAGTTAAGTCCACATGGGCACTGGATACAGTAAATTACATTTTTTGTCATGCAATTTGAAAGATGTTTTAGCGTCAACTGTCTGTGAGTTTTTAAGTAAACTTGACGTGACTATAGCTGAGTTCCAACGTACCAACATTTTGAAAAAAACAGAAAAATTACAGAAAGATCTTAGAAATTACAACCGTGAACGCACCTATCCATACCTGAAAAAGGATTTTTTCCAACAAACAGGTAATCAGGACAATCCGGCACCTAAGCACACAACTTTCTCTGACTCTGGTTCCTCAAGCTCTGACGACAATCATAACAGAGCAGCCGCCATATATAGGTCTAACAGAGGAAATAATTCTACACCTTTTTTAGGGAGAGGCCAAACGCCACACAGGGGACGATCTCGGAATCCGAGACGAGGTTGGTTCAGGAACCAGTATACCCCGGGATTCAGGCAGACTCGCAACAATTATTACGAATGGTAACTGCTCACTCTAGTGATAATACAGCTATGTTCACCACCAACCACCCGAATATGGAAGTGGTACCAATCTTTAATCTGTCTACCTACCAACTAAATTCCAGAGAGATAGAAGTCCTTAGTCATGGGCTATCATTCGTCCCGACCAATAGGAATGATCTGTTCTCAGTTCTAATAGAGGCTCATCGCTTTTTCAGAACCCTAAGACTGAAACATTATTTTCATAACACCACCACTAGTATGCCGAGTAACATCAGTGGCCTAAAATGTCCTTCTACATTTTTTCCAGCCAATAATCTTATACCCAAAGAGATGATCACATTCGAAAATGTGGTGCTTACTGAAATCGAACAGCTTTTTGAACATAGAAAGTTTGTGAGGTTCAATCTCTCAAAAGACGATATGGCAATCATTAAGACTTTATCAGAACAGGAAGACCTAGTAGTCAAACCGGCTGATAAAGGGGGAGGAATCATTTTGCAGGATAAAACGGCATATGATCAAGAGGCCCTGAGACAATTAAATAACCCAGAACATTATAAGAAACTTTCTGGTGACCCTACGGCCAGAATCCGTAAATTGATCCTCACATTGACTACTAAAGGCCAGGAAGGACTCTGGTTAAGTAAAAAGGAGTTCGATTACCTTAATAAGGATGATTTCAGTATTCCTGCGTTTTATACGCTACCAAAGATCCACAAGAACAGTCAAGCTCCACCGGGAAGACCTATCGTGGCTGGCTGTCAATCCATTCTCCAACCTTTGGCTGAATACGTGGACTATTTCTTAAAACCATTCGTTACCACCACCAAATCATTCACCCAAGACAGTAGAGATGCAATTGTCAAACTTGAAGGTGTCCATTTTAGCCCTAACCACAACATCTTGGCTACTATGGACATAGAAAGTCTATACACTAACATCCACCAGGCTGAAGCATTACAAGTTATCTATAACACCTTGGAAACCCGCACTCGGCCGCACCAGGTCCCTACTTGGTTTATCACCGAATGTGCAAGACTTGCTTTAAATGAGAACTACTTTCTCTTTAACAATGACTTTTTTGCACAACTGAAGGGGGTGGCAATGGGAGCAGTTTTTGCTCCCACGATAGCGAATCTGTTTGTAGCAGACTTCGAAGAAAGAGTCATTTATAACAACAACCCCTTTGCTACTAATCTAGTACATTTTCTAAGATACATCGATGATGTCTGCCTAGTCTGGGAGGGTAGTAAAGAAAGACTGGAAGAATTCCACCTGTGGCTCAACGCACAAGATGTGAACCTGCAGTTCACCCTTGAGAGCAGTTGCGAATCCTTGAGTTTCCTTGATCTGAAAATTCTACACGTAGAAGGGACACTTGCCGTGAGTCTATATACTAAGCCCACGGCACGTAATACCTTGTTGAGGTATAATAGTCACCACCCCCGTAATTTACGGGATAATCTCCCTTTTGGTCAGTTCCTACGCATTCGGAGGAACTGTACCAAAAGGGAAGATTATTTTAGGGAAGCCAAAATTTTGCAAGAAAAACTTGTGACTCGGTTATACCCTTATCGGTTGGTAAAGCATGCTATGAAGCGTGCATGGTTCTATGACCGCCAAGCACTTCTACAATCTAAACAACTTACAAACCCAAATACTATACCAGACACTAGACCCCCTACATGCGTTTTGACCTTCGGTACTGAATCTACAGAAATAAAAAAGATCATCAAACGCAATTGGCATTTGATTCAAAAGGTTGAACCCCAGTTAGCTATTCCTAGATTTGCCTTTAAAAGAGGTAAAAACCTACGAGACCACTTGGTCAAAGCTTACAGGGAACCCAAGATCAGTACCTTAAGCAGTATGTGGGGCATGGCACCTGTTGTCGGACACTATCCATGTGGTGGATGCACAGCTTGTGCGACCACACAGACAACAAAAACGTGCTGCATAAATGGGAGACAGTTGACGCTAAAACATCTTTCAAATTGCATGACAAAAAATGTAATTTACTGTATCCAGTGCCCATGTGGACTTAACTACCTAGGTAAAACAACACAGGAAGTAAGGAAACGTATAACACAACACCAATCACGCATTAGGTGCAAAATTCAGACGGCGCCTTTAGTAGAACATTTCATCACCATGTCGCATGCTCCCACCGATATGAAATGGTTTGTCATAGAATGTGTAAAGGGTACAAGGAGACGTCCCAATGTGGATAAACTTCTTGCTCAAAGGGAGAACAAACTGATTTGGCTTTGTGACACAGTACAGAATGGGCTTAACATCCTGATAGAATGGCATTCATTGGCCACTCTTCACTAAAGTTAGCTTGATTCTAGATTACTACATAAGGCTGTATGTGATATATACCTGACTGGATGCTTTTCTCTGCAATATAAGGACATTTGGGGACTACTTTAGTGTTTTTTAGTTTTTTAGTTTGAAAGTTTTTTATTATTATTTTTTGAGTTGGTTACGATTGTGTCCCTATATAAGTATTGTGGTTATTAAACCCTTGTAGGATATTGTGCGCACCTTTTTCATAATATGATACCTTAATATAACGTGCCTCTATTGCCGACTTGTATTTCGTACTGGCAAAAGCATTACAGTTGGTATCAACCTTTAGACCCCTTGTGTACTGCTTAAGATGGCCGCCACATTAACCCGGTAAAACTGACGTCTTGACGCTTACATACGTCAGACGCGACTTCAGCACACTTCCGCGTTCACTCACGGAGAAGACACACGGACTCTCGAGAGCCGGCGTCTTTGGGTAAGTTTACAGTTGGACAACGGTATACTTATACAAGGTTTGGCATTAGCATGTGCGCTGACGTTTTGCCTATCTTTACAGAGCTTTTGGCGGCTGCCAGACGTAAGTTACATTTCTGGCATGCTTTTCCTCACTACTGGTCTTTATTGTTTTAAAGGGCAATTTGACTACACGCAGTGTAACTGATTCATTGGTTATTGTTTGTTCGCAGAACGACCTGTGAGGCGTTTTTGTTGGCTTTGTATACATGAATTAAAAACACAGGTACATTTTTTGGCATGTCATTATTAAGGTTTCACAGGCACTTGGGCACAGTTGGTTTTTGGAAGTACATTTGTTGGTTGTGTGTTTTGGCACAGTGGTATTGGTTTAGCATAGACATGGCTATAGGTGCATGTCCCACCTGTCTAGGTTAGTAGTTATGTGTTTGTGTCACTGGTGCCTTGTCATTTTTGTTCTTTGTTTTGAGCTGAAAATATCTTCGTGTACCCTAGGGTTTCACTGATTATTGATATTGTTATGTTTGTATTAGATACCCCTGTGCAACTTCTTTTGTCCTGAAGATGGTCCTCCGGATCTGTATGGCCTTCCTGGACCGAAACGTCGACGCCTAAACACCTTTTTACAACCTCACTGTATAATTCACCTAATATTATAAATTGTGAATTAGGCTGCATATGTAATAACGTGCATGTGGTCCTTCAGTGCGTCCACACTATGTGTTAAAGGTGTTTATTTGCCACCATTGGATTTATAGGATATGGTTTTGGTGGTTGAATGTTGCCGGACTCTTTTGTTTTGATTTGTAAAAAACTGTAAAACACAGAAAAAGTTTTATATTTTGAAAAACAAAAATTAAAAATATATTTTTGATACTACTTGTTGTTGCTGAAACCCCTCTGGTTACCTTCTTGAATTTAGTGATCATTGCATTGACACTGTCGGAAACAAAATCTATGTTTTGAATTATTCCTACTTGGACACCTAGCTTGTATGATTTACTTTACCCAGTCCCGGTGGGATTATTGGGTGGCTCTGTTCTAATACTATTAAACAACTAACAGCGCTCAACTGCCAACCTCAAATTATTGACTCAGCGAAATCGCTGGGATTAACACTAGACAGGAATCTAAACATGCAGAAACATATCAGTGCCACAACAAAAGGAACAAACATTCAGATGAACACTTTGAGAAAATTAGAACCCTTCCTTCCCGCAAATGACTTCAAATTGGCAGTACAACCTCTAGTAATCCCCAGACTAGACTATGGGAGTGCACATGTTTGCAGACTTCCCAGATCTACAATGCCCCGCTAAGTGCCTCACTCAACTCAGATACCAGGCTCATCATCGGCTCTAAAAGAAACTGCCACATTTCCCCCGACCTTAGACCTCTTAATTGGCTACCATTCAAAGCGAGAATTCAACTAAAAATCGCTTTCATGACTCACAAAGTACTTCACAATACCCTGAGTTATTTGGCCCAGAAACTGGTGCGATCTTGTGGTAACAGATCCTCCAGAAGTTCCAGCAATCTTCTTCTGAAACCACAACAATTTGACAAAAAGAAAACATACAACCGGGTCTCTGGAATCCCTCCTAGGATATGGAAGGCACTCCCCCCAGAAAACAGACTGAATCCCTCTACTGCCTCTTTCAAGAAAGAAGTAAAGTCTCTATTCATGAGTAATCTCACATGAACAATGTATCTAAACTTCATAACGGATGTTTGTACAGCAAGACATAAACATGGCAAACAATGTTCTTTTGTTCAGATTTCTTTCCTTGTAAAGCGCTCTGATACCCACAAGGGTCATGTTCCCGCTATATAAAACCTTCAAAATAAAATAAAATAAAATAAATAGTGGTGTAGTTTTTAAATTTGGAAATAGAAAGAGGACTTACAATATACTGGTAGGTAGCCTGGGGAGGTGATGAAGGTCCTCTGTGTGGTGAGGACAATAGGATGGACGGATCTACTGTACCATGGGTTGAAGGAGGCAGGAGTGGGTCCTATGCTTTGGAGGCCAGTTTGACGGTGGGTGGGTAGTATGACAACAATGGTAGTGTTGGCTTGCTCACCTTCTAATCTAATTCTTAGCAGACAAAAGCAGATTACAGAGATGCCTCGGTGGAGTAAAGGCACTGAGCAGAACACCAGAATAAGAATGAGCATGCAAGCTGCAATGTTGACCTCAGTGGGGGCCAACAGGAAGTTGTTACCTCACCCCGGAAACAGAAGACTCACCAAAAGGAACACGTTGCTAAGAGCAAAGTGGAGCAAATAGCCATGGGGCATCCTAGGGCATTCAGATGGGTAACATTAAAATGGCTTTCATTAACTCATACCTTCCTAATGATAAGTATGGTATTTCATCAAGAGAACACCAGGAGAAATACCCCAAGTCACTATTTGGCCCACATTACAAGTTGGGGTATTTCATCCCGGAGAGAAAACTCTAGGTGAAATACTGCAAGTTGTAGTTTTAAGTGTGTTCAGGACCGAATTTATTGGATCAGAAAACTCCAGACCAGGACATACTAAGCTTGTCACATTTGCTGCAGGGGTTGCAGGCACCAGCATTGCCTGGCCCTGGCCACCACTTCAATCAATCTGGGGAAGCAGACAATGTTTCCATTGTGCAATCACAAGCATACCCTAAATGTGTGCTCTCCCACCTCAGTCTCCCACCCGCCATCCCACTGAAACTTTTCGCCTGCTCAGAGCATGCAGAAAACGTTTGTGTTTCTTGCCGAAATAGGGAAAACTGCATGTAAAAGAACACAATATTGGTGGCAGTTGTTCCCAATTTTGGGGGAAAAACTCATAATGGTAGGATTTTGGTGCAGGGATACTAGCTGGTAATGTAGATTCTGACATCTAACCATGGTATCTCTGTACCAAATCCCAGTAAACTTATAATGGGGTCTATGATTCAATGAACCTTGAAGTACAGGGTCTGAAACACTGGACTTGGTCATTCTGGGGCAAGAAACACCAGGCCTGCTACCTTTGCTGCAGGGCAGAGGTTGCAGCCAGCAGCACTGCCCCATCCCTGCAGCAGTCTGGAGAGAGCAAAAAATGCTCTGCTGGACAGACCCAAGTATGCCCTACAAAGCTGCACCTTACCCGTCTCTTTCATTCCCCCACTGAATACCCACTAACAATAGCCGCATGATCAAAGCTGGTGGAAAATGTCTGCATTTTATTGCAGGAATAGTGCTCGCTAAAAGACCTGAGCCCTGGCGTGGAGCAGGTGATAGAGCGCGCAGGTCACCCAGCTAGGAATTTTTTTTCTAATGCTCACCTGGGCCCATAATTTTATACACCGCACACCTTACCATTAATTTTGGTAACTCACGCACTACTATCAGTATATCTTGTGATTCTATACTCCTAATTCCTGTATCTGTTAACCAAGCAATGTAGATCCTAGGAATCAAAACACATTAGATCAGGGAGTTGAGTTATAAGCTAGGTACTCAAGAACATTTATAACATTTGTAAAATATGAAATAACCACAGACTCTGGGTAGGTTCAAAGTTTTATATAATCATCTTCATCATCATATGTCATGAGCATAAGGTTAAAACAAATTAGAGTATCTAATTTCAAAATCATAAACAGCGTATAGCTATGCAAGAGATAGAATATTCTAAGCATTTAAGAACTTAAAATAAAGGGAACGTAGGAACAAGGAACATGCTATATATTAGATAACAATCTTTCTCAACTGGATTAAAGGAGGATAAAGAAAGGGAACAAACTAAACCCAAAGACTTTCGCAGTTCAGATGGCAGTTTAAGGAAAAACTTAATGCAACTCAAGGTTTCAAATTCAGTTCAAAATACTATAGGGAAGGTAAGATTTGGAACATACTATTAAAATCAGCTTATCTCAAAGAAGGGAGGGTGAGAAAAGGGACATCTACTAAATAGAAACGAACATACTTACAGACAGTAATGCATAAAAAATGTTATTTATCAAAAGATGGGGAAGAAAAGGAACATATGCAAATATGCTTTGCAATATCCGAGAATTTAGAAAAGAAAATGCAAATTTAGAAAGGCAATCACCCACAAAGACTTTATATTTACCTAGGATAGAGTGAAGACCAACCCTAGCCACGGGTCAGTTGGAAAAGACGGGAAGAAACCCCAATGACTTAGGTGCCAGTAGGTGAGCAGGTGCAGCTCATGGACAATCAGGACAGGATAACCCCAGAATTTGGATCAGGACCGGGTTCACCAAAGGGTACGACCAACACCCGCAGCTTCGGTTGCAACGCCTGCGCTACTCCCTCTCTGCAAGGACTCTGCCAAAACCCCGATTGGGTCTCTCGAACCTTTCAGCAAAGTGCTTCGCCAGCACTTTCAATTCCCAAAACCCCAAATGGGTTTCTCGAACCTCCCAACAGAGTGCTTCACAGCTCTCTGTTTTAGTCACCTATTGAGTGTGTTGGGTCAGTGACAGGTCAGCTATTCAGACAAGTCGGACAATTTCTCTAGCTAAACCTACGCTAGTTATACTGTTTTTCGGGTCAGTGTACCACCCCCCAATGTTGCAAGTGTAAGGATCCCCAATTTTGATTGGACAAAGGAGGAGGACAGGTCATCACACCACCTATTTTCTAGACTTTCTCAGGCTCTTTATTCAGTTTCCGTACCCGCCCCTTAAATTCCAGGTTCTCATGACATATGCTTTTCGGTTAACAATGGTGAATATAATGTCGTATACATTTGTTTCAATTGTAGTACAGTTTCGCTTCTTCTAGCTGGGTTGAAGTTCAGGTTCCCAGGAGCATCTCTTCAGTCAATCAGCTCATTGGTGGGATTTCAAAGGTCATCTGCTCTGGAGACTCGCGGATCTCACGCAGACGCAGTTTCATTCAAGATGTAGTACAGCGTGTTATAAGAGGCCAAGTTTCGAAGTGTGCATGAAATGGAAAAAAAACAGTTTTAGAACATAGAATAAATGATTTCACTGTATACCATGAACTACTATACTACTCCCAATATTTTATAATAACTAAAGCATTAAGTTTTAAGCAGAACGAACAGCTTAGCGAAAGCGGCAATGGTAATCTTCGAGCATGTGAGAAGACAGAGGAGCCATCTTAGTTCTATTGCGCATGTGCAACTATTTTCCCACCAAGACATTGAATAGGTCACGTCACATGGGTATGACCGACGCATGCGCAGTCTAAATTCCCGCGTAGAAGCGGCCATTTTAGGTTTGCAAGCGTATTAAGGTTAATAAACACATAAGCAAGCATCTCTCAGACACCCAAATGTCGGACAAGGGGCAAATTAGTAAGACAAAACAAGTTGATTATGTAGTTAGGGTTATTCGAGGTTCATGAATACAAGCAAGTCGCTTAATGTGCGAATCCTTGCTCCATCAATCCCGTCTTTGATGATATTTACTATCATCACCATTAATGGAACCAGATGCCAACTTTTCACATATCACCCATTTCAATGTCTTCAAACTTTCTATTTAGCTTTTTTTCAGCGTCTTTATTAGGATAAGAACTTTTCACTCTTTTGAAATTTGATTATTCATTTCTTCTAGTTCGAGTTCTTCAACATTTCTTTTTATTCCTCTCCTACTGACAGAATATTTCTTTTTGTGCTTTCGACATTTGCAGCAAATTATTATAATGAACACTAATAAACCTATTCCCGCTATTGGCATCAGTATTTTACTCACAAGACTTTTACCTAGGTTAGAAACCCAACTACCTACAGAGGAGAGACCATCAGTTAGTCTCTTCCAGGCACTATCAACCTCCAGTGGTTTGAGCTCTCTTTCCAAATTAGTGATGTTTTTCACATACTTCTTAATTTCAACACTTTTGTCTGGAATATATGTGCAACAATGTTGCGTTTTCAACATTCTACAGACTACGCCTTCTTTTGCCAATAGAGTGTCAAGAGCAAGTCGATTTTGTAAAACCATAGATCTGATCGCAACCAATTCGGTATTGACCATCAGGAAACCTCCAGCAGTGTCAGTTGATAACCGATCTACTACTGTTGACAATTTGCAGATTCTGTGCGTATTCAGAGCCACTCCCACTGTAGGTATCAATGCACTAAATATATCACCTATTATTTCTCCAACACATTCTCTTTTACTACGTATTAATCCATTAGTGTTTTCATTGCTTCCAGTGACTTCATTTACATGGTATATCTTTGGGAAGACAATACCAAAATAACAGCTTCCATACCAATGATCTGGCAATTTGAAATAAGCCTTGTTTCCACATATATAATAAATTCCAGGAAACACAGGTTCTGACCCATTTTTGAAACCCCCAACCTCCAATTACCTTGTAATTGTGTTCGCGTTCATTGGAACCAATGAATAGGTTATTATAATAAATAGTTTTCTCTCTGTGAAGACAAAGTTTCCTTCTTTTCGAAATCCAGCAACATCGCAGCATTAGCTCCACCATTTGATGTGCTCCCTATATTTTCAGCCCATTTAGGGATTTTCTGCTTTTTGTCATTTGGCTTTCTTTGGAAACTTTCTCTTCTCTTCTCTGCCATATTTAGAAACATTTTCTCTTGTTCGTGTAAGGAACATTTCAAGTTATCTCTGTGTGCTTCACCTATATCTATTGTACCTATAGTTAGAAAGTATTCACCCATACAGCATGTTACATCACTCTTAGTATGTACAGGATTTAGATTTCCACGTATAGGAAGTTCAGAAAATATCACATCTGATTTAGAGTAATAATACTGTAAAGGTCCTCTCTTATAGAATAAACTAGCTAAAATACTACAGGAAATTCCATATGTTAGTGGCAAGTGATGGTATGTCACACCCTCAGCTACTGAAGGAGGTAGCTTCATACAGACGTAACAGTCTTCAATCTCCATTGCTTCTACATAATGTACTAAAAGGTTTGCAAATACATTTAAATGAGTTCTATTCTTGATTCTGTTATAATGCAGTCCTTCCTCATCTGGTGCATCTGAGTCCATTCTAGTTTGTCTAAGGCTAAGTGCTTTCTCTTGTGTGTCTACTCTTTGTGGTGTATCTTTCGTTTGCAGATCTTCTGTGTCCTTTGTCACTGATTTAGTAGGGTACAAATTAGTATCTTTACTCATCATATAAGGAATCATTATTGTTAGTCCTATCCATAGTATAAGTACTAATGCTACACTACATAAACATACTTTGCAGCATGTTTTACAGCAATTTCGTCTTGGTCTTCCTTTCACAGAGGAATCAGACATTTTGACTCAAAAGAAGCTTCAACCCCTCTTTGTAACTTTGCACAGGTTGCTTACTCAGGGCAACTTTCAGGTTGGTTTCACTTCTTCATCCGTCTGGTCAGTAATCAATTCTTCTTCACTTTCGACACTTATTTCAAGGTTTTCAAAGTCCTCCAACACCAGATAAGTCCATTCAGGACTCTGATACTTGTTATTCAGTCTTTTTATTCGGGCACTTCTTCTCTTGGATTTTATCACAGACTGATCAGTTTTACTGGAGTCTTGATTTTCTTGCTCAAGTTCTTCGTTGATAGTCTTTAATCTTAGTCTCAGTCTTTTGACAAATCTAGGTACTTTATCTCCTTTTCTGAATCTTTTAACTGGCACTGTGCTTTGGCCTTCTTCAAATGCTCTTTTATTCTCGCTCAGTTGTGCACATCTACTTCATTGTCTTCTTTTTCTCTTCCTGTCTGACTAGTTCCAGGTCTTATTTCAGCTTCTTCTGCCTGGTTGCTGAACTGGCCTTGTTCAGGTGTATGCTGGATTTGGCTTTGTTTTGTTTCAATTACTTCTTCTTGAACACATTTATTTAGTCCTATCTGATCCTGTTCAAGCACTTTGAACTTTTGATTTTCTTCCGCTTGAACTTCTGCTCTAATTTCTATCTGTCCCTTTTCAGGCTCTGGAGTTCTTGGAGGAGTGTCAATCAATCAATCAATCACAGCATTTAGAAAGCGCGCTACTCACCCGGGAGGGTCTCAAGGCGCTGGGGGGGGTATGTTACTGCTCGAACAGCCAGGTCTTGAGCTGTTTCCTGAAGGAGAGATGGTCCTGGGTTTGCCGAAGGTGGGTGGGGAGGGAGTTCCAGGTCTTGGCTGCCAGGTATGAGAAGGATCTTCCTCCGGCGGTGGCTCTGTGGATGCGTGGTACGGTGACGAGGACGTGGCTGGTTGATCATAGATGGCGGGTGGGCGTGTAGAAGGTCATGCGGTCATTGAAGTACTTGGGGCCCAGGTCGTGGAGAGCCTTGTGTGCGTGGGTCAGGAGTCTGAACGTGATTCTCTTGCTGACGGGGACCCAGTGCAGGTCTCTCAGGTGTCCGTGATGTGGCTGTGTCGGGGGATGTCCAGGATGAGTCGTGCGGAGGCGTTCTGGATGCGCTGGAGTCTTTTTTGAAGTTTGGCTGTGGTTCCGGCGTAGAGGGTGTTCCCGTAGTCCAGTCGGCTGGTGACGAGTGCCTGGGTGACGGTCTTCCTGGTTTCGGTGGGGATCCATCTGAAGATCTTGCGAAGCATGCCCAGGGTGTTGAAGCACGAAGATGAGACGGCGTTGACTTGTCTGGTCATCGACAGGGAGGAGTCCAGGATGAAGCCCAGGTTGCGTGCGTGGTCCGTTGGCTTGGGAGCGGTGCCCAGGGCCGGGGGCCACCAGGAGTCATCCCAGGCAGAGGGTGATGATCCCAGGATGAGGACTTCCGTCTTGTCTGAGTTCAGTTTAAGGCGGCTGCTCCTCATCCAGTCGGCGACGTCTTTCATCCCTTCGTGTAGGTTGGCTCTGGAGGTGGTGGGGTCGTTGGTGAGGGAGAGGATCAGCTGGGTGTCTTCGGCATTGGAGATGATGTTGAGGCCTTGTTGGCGTGCGATGGCTGCGAGGGGGCTCTTGTAGACGTTGAAGAGGGTTGGACTGAGTGAAGATCCTTGTGGAACGCCGCAGATTACTTCGGTGGCCTCGGATCTGAACGGAGAGGCGGACTCTCTGGGTTCTTCCGGCGAGAAACGAGATGATCCACTTCAGTGCTTTCTCTCAGATTCCGATGTTGCTGAGGCGCTTCACTAGGGTGCGGTGGCAGACTGTGTCGAACGCCGCAGAGAGGTCCAAGAGGATGAAGGCCGCTGTTTCCCCGTTGTCGATCAGGGTTCTGATGTCGTCGGTGGCTGCGATTAGGACGGTCTCGGTGCTGTGGTTGGCCCGAAACCCGGACTGCAAGGGGTCGAGGGATCCATTTGTCTTGAGGAAGGCGGCCAGCTGTCTGTTGACCGTCTTCTCGATGACTTTGGCCGGAAAGGGAAGGAGCGAGATGGGGCGGTAGTTCTTGAGGTCGGTGGGGTCCGCCGTTAGTTTCTTCAGGAGGGCGGTAAGCTCGGCGTGCCTCCAGCTCTCCAGGAAGGTGGCGGTGTGGAAGGAGGAGTTGATGATGTCCTGGAGATGGGGTGCGATGATAGCGTCGGCTTTGTTGAAGGCGTGGTGTGGGCAGGGGTTGGTTGGTGATCTGGAGTGGATGGAGTTCATCGTGCGGGTGGTGTCTTCGGTGTTGATCGGGGTCCAGTTGCAGAGGGTGGTGGTGGCGGGCGTTGGTTCGGCGGCAAGGTGCGTGGTCTGTGCGTCGAAGCTGTTGTGTATGTCTGCGATCTTGCTGTGGAAGAACGAGGTGAGTGAGTCGCAGAGGTCTTGCGAGGGAGTGATGTCATTGTTTCCGGCGCTGGGGTTGGAGAACTCTTTGACGATGCCGAAGAGTTCCTTGCTGTCGTGGGCGTTGTTGTCCAGTCGTTCTTTGAGTGCCGACTTCTTAGTGGCGCGGATCAGCTGGTGGTGTTTGCGGGTGGCGTGCTTGAGGGTGGTCCTGTTGTCCGTGGTCTGGTCGAGCCACCAGGCTTTCTCGAGGGTGCGGCAGTTCTTCTTGGATTCCTTGAGTTCGTTGGTGAACCCGGGGTTTTTCTTGCTACCGGTTCTGCTGGGAGGGTTCTTTAGTGGTGCGAGGTCATCGGCGCAGGCGGTCAGCCACTTGGCGAGGTTGCTGGCTGCTTCATTTGGGTCCGCTGTGTTGGTGGGTGTGTTCTGGCTGAGGGAGGCGGTGAACTGCTCGGCGGTGATCTTGCTCCAGCTCCGGCGGGGAACCTTTTGCGGGTGGTGGTGGGTCATAGTTTTCCTGAAGCTGAAGTGGACGCAGCTGTGGTCGGTCCAGTGGAGTCCAGTGGCGTGGCTGAAGGAGATGTGTTTGCTGGATGAGAAGACGGGGTCAAGCGTGTGGCCGGCGTAGTGAGTGTTCACCAGTTGCTTGAGTCCGAGGTTGGTGAGGTTGTCCAGCAGGGCGGTGGTGTTTCTGTCATTGTTGTTTTCCAGGTGGAAGTTGAGGTCCCCTAGGAGGATGTAGTCGGCGGAGAGCAGGGCGTGCAGGCTGATGAAGTCTGCGATGTCTTCGCTGAATTGTGTGCATGGTCCCGGTGGTCTGTAGATGAGGGTGCCTTGGAGGGTGGTCTTGGGGTCAGTGTGTATCTGGAAGTGTAGGTGTTCGGCGGCGGGGAAGGTTTCGTCTGCGTTAGTCGATATGCGGATGGTGTTCTTGTGTACGATGGCGATGCCTCCTCCCGTCTGGTTGACGCGGTCCTTCCGGGTGATCTTGTATCCGTCCGGGATGGCTATGGCGATGTCAAGCGCTGAGGAGGCGTTCATCCAGGTTTAGGTGAGGAAGGCGATGTCCGGTGCTGTTGCGTCGAGCAGGACCCAGAGTTCTACGGCGTGCCTGTGGACGGAGCGGGTGTTCAGCAGGATGCACTTCAGGTGGTTGCTCAATAATCTGTTCTTTCCCAATCTGGTCTTCCTCATCATCAGATTTGATTTGGATTTCGATGATCTGATTATCTTTTTTCTATTCCTGTCTCGTCCTCTCTATCCCACTCTCTATCTAAGTAGGCTTGTCTCCTTGTTCTTATTGGATCTAGAGTCAGGTCGATTATTGGGACCCAATCATCTTGACTGGAGCTCGGTTGTTCTTCTTCAGCTACTTCAGGACCAATTTCTTGAGACCCCTCAGCTGCACAACTTTCAGCCTCAGTTTCTTCAGGTTCTGTCACTTTCTTCGTATGGCTGGCATGGATACACTGTGGCACACCTGCACACTTCACAGCTGTTGTGGTAACCAGCATTACTTGTCTTGGTTTTCCCCACTTCGGTGCAAGACAACTCTTCAGAGTATGTTTCTTTATTACGACCCAATCACCTGGGTTCAAGTCATGTGCTGGAGTTGTTGGTCTGGCGACAGCGTCTTCCCCTATCTGGTGAGAGACAGAACGCACTTGGTCACCCAGTTGCTTGCAGTATTCTAGTACCAAATCATCAGATATGCTTATCAGTTTGTATCCTGGCACCCATGCTTGCCGCATTGCTCTTCCCATCAGTATCTCATGGGGACTCAAGCCTGTATTCTGGTCTGGAATACTTCTGAGTCCCATTAAAACAAGTGGCAAAGCATCTGGCCATTCCATTTGAGTAGATTCACACATGTTTCCCAATCTTGATTTGATAGTGCCATTCAGTTGTTCTACCACTCCAGAAACCTCTGGGCGATATGCACAGTGCAATTTTTGTGTAATTTTGAATACTTCACAGATTTGTCTTATTATTTCGCTATGGAAATGCCCACCTCTGTCTGATTCAATTGTGACTGTAAATCCGTACTATGGTATCAGTTCCCTAAGTAACAGTTTGACTACAGTGATGCTATCATTTCTGCGAGCAGGATAAGCTTCCACCCACTTTGAAAATCAAAAGACAATGACAAGGACGTACTTCATTCCTCGACAAGGGGGTAACTGAATAAAGTCAAGTTGTAATCAAATGAAAGGGCCTTCTGCCTTTCCAATATTTCCAGGCAAAACTACAGTTTTCTTTCCGGGATTGAATTGTTGACAAACCAGGCACCTTTGGCAGAGTGCCTCTGCTATGTTTCTGAACTTCAAATTGAACCATGTCTGCCTAAAGATGCGTATCATAGCATCTCTTCCCAAATGTTTGTCTCCATGTATCAATCTAGCCATATGAGCAAGCAGACAGTCTGGCAACACAGGCACACCATCAAGGTAAACAATGACATCATCTTCATTCCTTCACTGACAACCACATTTTCTCCATCTTTCCCTTTCTTTTGGTTCTGCTGCATTCTGTAAATCTCTCACTTCTTCCCATGTTTTTATTCATTCAAGCATCAGAAGTTGGCAGCTGTTTCCGTTACTCCCATCTTTTCATTAATAGCCAATTTGTATTTTGCACAATGTTGGGCCAATTGGTCAGCATATCGATTACCTGCTGTCACTCTGTCATTGCCAGATTTGTGAGCAGCACACTTGACCACTGCCAATTCTTTTGGTAACTGGATTGCTTCCAGTAACTCTTGCACATAATTTCCATTTCTGGTAGGAGTACCTGAAGAAGTCAGAAACTCCCTTTGCATAATTGGCCAAAGTCATGCACGACACCATAACCATACTGGCTATCAGTGTATATGGTTATTTTCATGTTCCTTCCAAATTTACAGGCTTTTGCCAATGCAACCAATTCAGCTATTTGTGCAGACTTGACTCCATGCAAATAGGATGCTTCCACTGGACCTCCCAAAGTACATACTGCATAAGCAGCGCTTAAGCCTCCGTCCTCATTTCTCATGCATGAGCCATCTACAAACAGCTCGTAATCTTCGTCAGTTAGGGGCACTTCTTTTATGTCTGGGCGTGGTTTTGTGCTATACTCAGTCAGATCAAGGCAGTCATGCTCAACTTCTCCTTTCACTTCTGCTGTAAGTGAATTTGGTAGTAGGGTAGCTGGATTCAAAATGTTACATCGGGCAATGGTTACATTTCCTGCACCTACAAGGATTCTCTCGTACTTAGTCAGCGACTACGTGTGAGATACTGAGTTTTGGTTCTGGTCAATAAAATTACAACTGCATGTGGAACATACACAGTTACAGGATGTCCCATAATAACGGATTCACTTTGTTCAAGACTCATGCAAGTTGCAGCTACTGCTTTCAGGCATCCAGGTAATCCAGCAGCCACTGGATCCAAAGTAGAGGAAAAATATGCGACTGGACGTCTAGTTAAACCATGAATTTGGGTCAGGACTGAAAGTGCACAATTGTCTTGTGTGTCACAAAACAGTGCAAAAACCTTTAAATAGTCAGGCATTCCTAATGCTGGAGCTGTAGACAGACATTCCCGTAATTTCGTAAAAGCTGACATGCTTTCGTCATTTCACTCCACTGGGTCTTTAGCTCCTTTCTTTGTCATTTTTATCAATGGTCTTGCTAGGACTGCAAATCCCTCAATTCACTACCTACAGTATCCTACAACTCCAAGAAACATTATGATTTCTTTCTGGGTATTGGGCAGTTCCATGTTTCGAATTATTCTAATCCTTTTTGTGGTAACCTCCCTGATACCTCTCTCTATCTGGTGCCCAAGATATTTCACTGAGGAGGTACAGAACTGTAGTTTGTCTGGCGACACTGTATGTCCTCCTTCACCTAAATGGTTCAGTATGGCAATGGTGTCTACGACACAGTCTCTCCTACATTTATACGCCACCGTCTATGTATTGCACCAGGACTGATTCTCCAGGCAATACCAAGGATTCAAGACATTTTTTCAGAATTTGATTGAAAATCGAAGGACTCTCTGTGTACCCCTGAGGAACACGATTCCAGACGTAAACATGACTGTCAAATTCAAATGAGAAAAGAAATTTGCTGTCTGAATGCAATGGAATGGAAAAGAATGCATGGCATAAATCAATGACAGTAAACCATCCAGCATTCCATGGTATTTGGTACAAAATCACTGCAGGGTTTGGCACAATAGGACAGCAAGGAACAACTATGATTTTATTAACCTTGCGCAGGTCCTGTACTACCCTGTACTTACCACTTGGTTTCTTTATTCCGATTATGGGTGAATTACAAGGACTGCTCAACATCTCCTGTACAATGCCTGCTTCCAACAACCTTTTTATTCAATAGTAACCCCTGCCTTTACTTCTGCACTCATTTTATACTGTCGGGATTTGGGTAAACTGCATCTTCTTTTATGGTAATTTTAATTGGGTCAACATTTGCCATTAATCTACATCTTTTCCAGTAAAATCCCATACCTCTGGTTTCACTGTCTGTTGGAGCTCTTCAGGTAAGTCTTGTATTGTCAGTCTTTTAATTTCTGAGTCGGGTCTTAGCAGCATTAATTTATGTATTCCGTCTTTATCTGGGGTCTGAATTTCGACGCCATTTGGAGTGCAAAAGATGGTACAGTTCATTTTGCACAGCAAATCTCGTCCTAGTAAGTTCACGGGACTTGAATCACAAACAACAAATCTATGCATCTCTTTGAAATTCCCTATTGTAATTTCCATAGGTTCTGTAACTGGGGTACTAATTAATTTATTAGAAGCACCCACTACTTGGATTACTTCTCCCGAGAGGGGTAGGTTTGGAACGTCTGCTGTTCTCACAGTAGAACGGGTAGCACCAGTGTCCAACAGAAAGGTGACGTCATTTCCTTCAACCTTTCCTTCAATGTATGGCCCTGACTGGTCCACCGGCAAGGAGGCACCAAGCACGCACTCCACATCCTCCCCCCTCAGGCACCGTCAGTGCGGTTCGTCACAAAGGAATGTATCATTTAACAGAAATTGCGAAGTTGCTGCATTTCTATCCTCCCTTCCTTCCCAAACTTCGGTGTCTTCACCCTGTTGTGCTTTGCTCCTATAATTTGGCCTAGGTGCACGAGGCAACTGATTCTGTTTTACCTGTTGCTGGTTCTTACCTGGTACCTCATTCTGCTCCTGTGGATTTAAATCATTAATTTGTACATTATCATTCTGCACAGCCTTACACTCGTCCCTCCAGTGCCCCATCTTTCCGCACCCATGGCAGGGAAACTTTTTCCGGGCCTCTTCTCTGCTCATTTTTACCCTCAGTTTTCCCCCACTCCCAGGGCTCTGATTCTGAGTATTTGTCATTTTGCTTAACTGCTTTTCTTGGTGCTCTGCTAATTTTACCTGTGCCCACATGACTTTCTCTTTTAACTCTTTTCGCTTATTTTCTAGCTCATCTTCACAATATAAGGACTTCATCAATTGGTTTAGCCTGCCAGCAGATTTTATTGTCTTTGATCCACTGTGAAATCTCAGGCCTTAACCCTAACACAAATCGATAAATAAAGTGGGTCATGTCTTTCATTTCGATATTGTCCAGGCCACTATATGTCTTGAACACATGTAACAGACGCTCATAATTTGAATGTACAGTTTCATCTCGATTCCGAGTAGTTCTATCTATTCGGGTCCAGTCTGTCTCTTTTGCAGGCACCTTTACTTTTAGGTACAACATCACCTGATTGTACTTTCTCATGACATCTTCGGAAGGAGCACCTGCCTTTTGGTCTCTAGGGTATTCCTCATTTGGACAATCAACAGCAATTTTACATTCTGTCCAAAGATCTACAGGAACTACGATGTCAAAGAAACCATCTAAATCTTTCAGGAGGCATTTTGAAACTTTCACAAATCTCTCGACCTGTCTGTACCACTCTACAGGTTTTCCTCGCAATTTTGGGAAGTCATTTGTAAATGATACAATATCTTGTCTGGACCATGGCACATGTACATATCCTCCACCTGGTACTTCTCGCATGGGACATAATTTTTCTACCTTGTCTGCCTCTTTTAAGACATATTCTGAAGCCCATTGTCTTGATCGCACTTCCTCCTTTTTCTTTGCCATCTTGCTTTCCATTTCTCTAGTTCACCCCCTTTTTGCATTAAATTCATCAGCTCTCTGATCTGGATCTTTTTCCCTGACCCATTCATGTTTTCTAAATCTTTGTCAGAAAATTCTACTCGATAAGGTTTCTGCAACACTTTAGATTTACCAATATCAATTCCCATGCTAGCTGCCATATACATTCATTTTTCGTGAAACACCTTTGTATTTCTAGTGATGCTTTTACAAACAAACAGCAATTTGTCTTCACTAAGGGTATTTAATCTTTCTCATCCCACATTTCCCGACATCAATTTTTCTATTTCAATTCTTAATTTATATAGGTCTAATGGCTTGGACTGCATTTTTGGTCTCTCTATTTCTCAGGTCCATCTCTCTATTTCTTCAGGAGTTACTGCAGTGGCACTTCTCGTACCTGATGAAGTTTTTATCTGTACTTCCCTTGCAGGTACAGGTGTGGTTTTTCTCATGAAACCACTTTCAGGCTCTCGTATTGGTAAATCCATTAAGGAAATTACTGATTCAAATTCACTTGCCTGATCATCTACTATCAGGGGTTCTTTTCTTGGCTGTACTACTGATGTAGTTATAACTGTAGGTTTTGGACTAGCTTGTTTATCTCCATATAACGGAACAACTGGGCCAATAGTTACTGGTATTGTCAGAGCCTCAGGACTTGTATTTAGTTCGGATATCTTCTGAATTAATTCACTTCTCTGTTTATTTAAAGCTTCCTTTTCTCTTTCTTGTAATACCCTCTCGATGGAGGTCTCATGAATCACTTGCGGAATTAAAGATGGCTTACAAAACGGGGCAGTCAGGTTTGATGTGATTGACCCCTCATTACAAGGAGGCCTAAAGAACGGGTTATTGGGATATACTATTCTGGTGTCTTCATTATAAGGTGGTGGATTTTTCATTCATAAATCCTCCATGTAATCATCATCGGAATCACCACTAGTCATTAAATGTCTAGTTTTCTCAGTTCATTTACCTCCCCCAGGCTCCTCTACCGTTACTAGCATATTCTGTCGCCATTCTTTCATTCTTTTTTCTTTGGTTTCTCTTTTAACTTTTGTGTAAAACTTACTTAACCCTTTGTCAATTCTTGGCCTGTCCCGCTCAAAAGCTTCTATTTCCCATTCCTCTAATGCCTCATATTGTGTCAATCTAGGTCTTGGAGGTAAATCATTCATTCGGGTTCTCAAGTTGAACAAAATTCTTCCGTTAAAGGTACCTACTAAAGGGAATGCTAGAATTCCATCATCTTTGGTATATTCCACCCAATTCTCTAACCATACACAAGAATGGTAACCTTTGCCAAACATCTTGAAAGATGCGGAAGTGTTTGGTGGTGGAATAATAACTCCTTCTCTAGTTTTAATCGGCTTGTCTTTTTTGAAATAATTCTTAACTTTGTCTACGAAAGTCATTTTTCACTTGCATCCGTACATTTTGCGAGGTTTACCTCATATCGCCTGTTCTCTGGCATACCCCTGGTATGTGGGATCCGGTCCCTCCTTCACAAGGTAACTAAAATTCAATTTTCTTTCTTTACAGTGCAAGTGCTTTATTTAATTTACAATGTAAAACATTTGCCTCTGTACTCGAGTGTCTAGAAAGGAAAGATTTATTTCACTGCAAGTAAGCCTCCTCTGTCTACTTTTCATATACTGCGGATAGATCCCTTCTGCCTATCCTTCACACAAGCATTAGAGAACCTGCTACTCCCTCGACTCATCCACTCTGGGATATATACTAAGTCTAAAGTTTCACCAGCGAACCCTTTTGCTATCAATCAAGCTCCGACGAACCTGCTACTCCTTCCGTGTGACCCTCACTAGGTTATATCACAATAGAAGTTTTGCTAGCGAACTCGTTGCTATCATTTATTCAATCATTCGTACAGAAAACCCTAATTAGTGCTTCCAGTTCTGCCTAACCATGCACTAATTTTCCTCTAGTAAGTGACCTCACTGCGATGTGGCTTCTATTACCACCCGCTATTCTGCCCCCGGGGATTCCAGACAAAACATATAACAGGTGCGCACAATTTTAGTTAGTACATAAACTTCAATATAGCAGCATCAATAAACATTTCAATGATAGCACATTTTGATCGATCAATAAAATATGAATTTTTAACCTACTAACTAACTAACTACCTAACTTTAACTAATCCCTAACCATAGCTCTGCTACCAGAAAAGTATACTGATAGAGTGCGCAGGTCACCCAGCTAGGAATGTTTTTTCTAATACTCACCTGGGTCCATAATTTCATAAACCGCACACCTTACCATTAATTTTGGTAACTCATGCACTACTATCTGTATATCTTGTGATTCTATACTCCTAATTCCTATATCTGTTAACCTAGCAATGTAGATACCAGGAATCAAAACACATTGGATCAGGGAGTTGAGTTATAA
Organism: Lissotriton vulgaris; assembly: GCF_964263255.1. Classification (NCBI taxonomy): domain Eukaryota; kingdom Metazoa; phylum Chordata; class Amphibia; order Caudata; family Salamandridae; genus Lissotriton; species Lissotriton vulgaris. The sequence goes on along the minus strand of NC_141698.1, from coordinate 647,699,147 downwards.
GCTAGGTACTCAAGAACATTTATAACATTTGTAAAATAAGAAATAACCACAGACTCTGGGTAGATTCAAAGTTTTATCTAATCATCTTCATCATCATATGTCCTGAGTATAAGGTTAAAACAAATTAGACTATCTATAATCAAAATCATAAACAGCGTATAGCTATGCAAGAGATAGAGTATGCTAAGCATTTAAGAACTTAAAATAAAGGTAAGGTAGGAACAAGGAACATGCTATATATTAGATAACAATCTTTCTCAACTTGATTAAAGGAGGGTAAAGAAAGGGAACATACTAAACCCAAAGACTTTCGCAGTTCAGATGGCAGTTTAAGGAAAAACTTAATGCAACTCAAGGTTTCAAATTCAGTTCAAAATACTTTTGGGAAGGTAAGATTTGGAACATGCTATTAAAATCAGCTTATCTCAAAGAAGGGAGGGTAAGAAAAGGGACATATACTAAATAGAAACGATTTAGCAATGACTATAGGTGGGGGAAAAATAGCAACATACTTATAGACAGTAATGCATGAAAAATCTCATTTATCAAAAGATGGGGAAGAAAAGGAACATATGCAATTAAGCTTTGCAATATTCGAGAATTTAGAAAAGGAAATGCAAATTTAGAAAGGCAATCCCCCACACAGACTTTATATTTACCTAGGATAGAGTGAAGACCAACCCTGGCCACGGTTCAGTTGGAAAAGACGGGAAGAAACTCCAAGGACTAAGGTGCCAGTAGGCGAGCAGGTGCAGCTCATGGACAATCAGGACAGGATAACCCCAGAATTTGGATCAGGACCGGGTTCACCAAAGGGTACGAGTAACACCCACAGCTTCGGTTGCAACGCCTGCGCTACTCCCTCTCTGCAAGGAATCTGCAAAAACCCCGAATGGGTCTCTCAAACCTTTCAGCAAAGTGCTTCGCCAGCACTTTCAATTTCCAAAACCCCGAATGGGTTTCTCGAACCTCCCAACAGAGTGCTTCACAGCTCTCTGTTTTAGTCACCTATTGAGTGCGTTTGGTCAGTGACAGGTCAGCTATTCGGACAAGTCGGACAATTTCTCTAGCTAAACCTACGCTAGTTATACTGTTTTTCGGATCAGTGTACCACCCCCCAATGTTGCAAGTGTAAGGATCCCCAATTTTGATTGGACAAAGGAGGAGGACAGGTCATCACACCACCTATTTTCTAGACTTTCTCAGGCTCTTTATTCAGTTTCCGTACCCGCCCCTTAAATTCCAGGTTCTCATGACATATGCTTTTCGGTTAACAATGGTGAATATAATATTGTATACATTGGTTTCAATTGTAGTACAGTTCAGCTTCTTCTAGCTGGGTTGAAGTTCAGGTTCCCAGGAGCATATCTTCAGTCAATCAGCTCCGTGGCAGGATTTCAAAGGTCATCTGCTCTGGACACTTGCGGATCTCGCGCAGACGCAGTTTCATTCAAGATGGAGTACAACGTGTTATAAGAGGCCAAGTTTCGAAGTGTGCATGAAATGGAAAATAAACAGTTTTAGAACATAGAATAAATGATTTCACTGTATACCATGAACTACTATACTACTCCCATTACTTTATAATAACTAAAGCATTAAGTTTTAAGCAGAACGAACAGCTTAGCGAAAGCGTGGCAATGGCAAGCTTCGAGCATGTGAGAACACAGAGCAGCCATCTTAGTTCTATTGCACATGTGCAACTATTTTCCCACCAAGACATTGAATACGTCACATCACATGGGTATGACCGACGCATGCGCAGTCTAAATTTCCGTGTAGCAGCAACCATTTTAGGTTTGCAAGCGTATTAAGGTTAATAAACACATAAGCAAGCGTCTCTCGGACACCCAAATGTCGGACAAGGGGCAGATTAGTAAGGCAAAACAAGTTGATTACATAGTTAGGGTTATTCGAGGTTCATGAATACAAGCAAGTCGCTTAACGTGCGAATCCTTGCTCCATCACAGGTATTCCCCATTTTTTAGGTCAAATCTTGTAATGGCCAGACCTGGATGCCATGATATCAGCTGGTAATATAGATTCTGGCCCCAGGTTCTGCCACACCAAATTCTGGCTACCTCATAAAGAGGCCCTGTCAGACCCCTTTCATGGTCCGTGGGGCAAGCATGAGCTACTAGACCGACATCGTGGGGGCTGCGGTCAATTCTTTCTGATGTGCTATGGATCCAGTTTACAATGGCTCTGCACTTGATTCTCATCAGTAGCGATGGTGAGCAGTCACAGGCTTCTCAGGGATATAGGGGCATATTATCAAGAAACGGCGTTAAAATTATTGCCGCCTTTGTGGCAGGAAACTGCAGCTAAAGCGGCGATAATGGGCTTGATAATATGCCGTAGAGAATTCCAATAGAAACCCATGTTAACACCAGAACATGGGCTTCTATTGGAATTCTCAAGGGCATATTATTAAGCCCATTATCGCCGCTAAAGAGACGATAATTTTAATGCCGTTCCTTGGTAATATGCCCCATAGTGTAGAGGTGCTCGATCTCAGAATTCAACGATTGCACAGCAGCAAAGTAACTGCTTGTTCAATTCAGTGCTTTACTTTTAAAAGGAAAGGTACTTTATTGCACACCAAAACTAAATACTACATAAGTATTAATGAGCAGGCACAATATGTGAACTGGGCACTAGACTAACTACACCTCGATCCACTATCCTATTTTTTCCCTCCTTGATTCCACTTCCTCTGGGATAGGCAATTCTCCCCTCATGGTAGGTTTTTTTTATGGTAGCACGAATAAAGACCTGAGTGCAGATAAACTCCCTCTAGTAACCACGATGCACTCAGTTTGTCATAGTTCAAATATAGGGCCCCATTAGGATAGCGGGCGGAAAACCACCCCGCCCGCCATGGATGCGGGAAACAACCGCCCGCCATGGAGGCGGTGCAACCGGCAGACAAATTAGGATCGACCGCCACTAGAGACCGACCGCGGCGGTAGCGGTGAAAATGAAACCGCCCGACGTGTGCGGTGATGACAAAACTCCGACCGCGGCGGTCGGAAAAGCAGCTGGAAATACAACACCGCCCACAGGGAAAGCGGAGACACCGCACAGGAAATTACGATATCCCCGAGGGTGGCGCGGGCGGACCGGCAGGCACCGACCGCCGCGGTCGAAGGCAGGATTGCATGGGAGAAATGACGGACAAGCACCAGCAAAGTCACCGCAGCGGACGAACACGAAATCCATCGCGGTCGATGTCAAAGCACCGCAGCGATGCAAAATACTGCATAAACAAAGTAGCCCAGCAACAAATACATACAACACACACACACAGATACAGAAATGGCAAAGAAATACACAATACTACATAACCACACCCACTACACACCTGACAACCACTATCCAATTGGACACACCCACACAGCTGAGTACAAATCCACACCCTCCACTCACCACAATCCTTTGCATCTTCCCAGAACAGAAGGCCACACACCACATCTGAGAGAGGCAAAATCGCACACAACACCCACCACCACCATCAACACCACCATCACACCATCACAATCAAACCCCCAGCACAGAACACACCTCATCACCACACCCTTGCACCCACACACCCCTGCACCCACAAACACCTCAACACCCCCACACCATGACCTCACAAAAAATGCCCAAATTCACAGAGAGTGAGTTGACAGTCATGGTCAACGAGATTGTGAGAGTAGAACCACAACTATTTGGGAACCTAGTCCAACAGACACCATTAGCCACCAGGGCACAAATGTGGCAAAGGATTGTCCAAAGGGTTAATGCAGTTGGGGACACCCCAAGATCCAAGAAGGAGATCATGAAGCGGTGGCATGATCTCAAGAGGGTTGTCAAGGAGAAGAGGAGCAAGAACTGGACTGTGGCAAACTTGACTGGCAGTGGCCCTCCCCTCCCAATGAAGACATTCACACCATGGGAGGAGAAGGTGCTTGGTATCCTGCTACCTGAGAGTTACACAGGAGTAGCCGGGGGAGTGGAGGCTGGTAAGTACAGACAACCACATTGACTTTTACCTCCTTGCAATACCCAACCACCAATACACTGTCCATCCCTAAACAAGATGTAGCCAGCCATTCTGCTGAGGAGGCCTGTATGGGGCCGGAATGTCAGTACAACAACTCCCACCATAGCCCCTGTCCCACAGCCCAGCATCATGGAGGCCTGCCCCACCCAGGAGAAAGTGTCAGCCATTGCACTGTGTAACAAACAAACTTACAGGTAGGTAGCCATCTGCACTTGGAGGGTGTTTGTGGGTGCGAGGGAGGGAGGGAGGGAGGGAGGCCTGTCTCACTACTCCCAGCATGCCCCCTTGTCCCACAGCCCAGCAGCATGGAGGCCTGCCCCACCCAGGAGAAAGTGTCAGCCATTGCACTGTTTAACAAACAAACTTACAGGTTGGTAGCCATCTGCACTTGGAGGGTGTTTGTGGGTGCGAGGGAGGCCTGTACCACTACTCCCAGCATGCCCCTTGTCCCACAGCCCAGCAGCATGGAGGCCTGCCCCACCCAGGAGAAAGTGTCAGCCATTGCACTGTGTAACAAACAAACTTACAGGTAGGTAGCCATCTGCACTTGGAGGGTGTTTGTGGGTGCGAGGGAGGGAGGGAGGGAGGGAGGCCTGTCTCACTACTCCCAGCATGCCCCTTGTCCCACAGCCCAGCAGCATGGAGGCCTGCCCCACCCAGGAGAAAGTGTCAGCCATTGCACTGTGTAACAAACAAACTTACAGGTAGGTAGCCATCTGCACTTGGAGGGTGTTTGTGGGTGCGAGGGAGGGAGGGAGGGAGGGAGGCCTGTCTCACTACTCCCAGCATGCCCCTTGTCCCACAGCCCAGCAGCATGGAGGCCTGCCCCACCCAGGAGAAAGTGTCAGCCATTGCACTGTTTAACAAACAAACTTACAGGTTGGTAGCCATCTGCACTTGGAGGGTGTTTGTGGGTGCGAGGGAGGGAGGGAGGGAGGGAGGGAGGCCTGTCTCACTACTCCCAGCATGCCCCTTGTCCCACAGCCCAGCAGCATGGAGGCCTGCCCCACCCAGGAGAAAGTGTCAGCCATTGCACTGTGTAACAAACAAACTTACAGGTAGGTAGCCATCTGCACTTGGAGGGTGTTTGTGGGTGCGAGGGAGGGAGGGAGGCCTGTCTCACTACTCCCAGCATGCCCCTTGTCCCACAGCCCAGCAGCATGGAGGCCTGCCCCACCCAGGAGAAAGTGTCAGCCATTGCACTGTTTAACAAACAAACTTACAGGTTGGTAGCCATCTGCACTTGGAGGGTGTTTGTGGGTGCGAGGGAGGCCTGTACCACTACTCCCAGCATGCCCCTTGTCCCACAGCCCAGCAGCATGGAGGCCTGCCCCACCCAGGAGAAAGTGTCAGCCATTGCACTGTGTAACAAACAAACTTACAGGTAGGTAGCCATCTGCACTTGGAGGGTGTTTGTGGGTGCGAGGGAGGGAGGGAGGCCTGTCTCACTACTCCCAGCATGCCCCTTGTCCCACAGCCCAGCAGCATGGAGGCCTGCCCCACCCAGGAGAAAGTGTCAGCCATTGCACTGTGTAACAAACAAACTTACAGGTAGGTAGCCATCTGCACTTGGAGGGTGTTTGTGGGTGCGAGGGAGGGAGGGAGGCCTGTCTCACTACTCCCAGCATGCCCCTTGTCCCACAGCCCAGCAGCATGGAGGCCTGCCCCACCCAGGAGAAAGTGTCAGCCATTGCACTGTTTAACAAACAAACTTACAGGTTGGTAGCCATCTGCACTTTGAAGGACTGGGTTCTTTTGGACCCAGCGGTGCCAGGGCACAACACCTGAAACCTTCGTGGGTAACCTGCTCCGGCGTACAAGTCACAGAGACACGGGACACTTCCTTCGGCGTCAAAGAGTCAAGGTTTATTTACTGCAGGGAACACAGAAGTCACAGGAAGTACATCGAGTGTAGTTCGGGGAGACTGCTTCAAATTGTATTTGTGGATCGCTCCTTTTATACAGTTTTTACCCATAGGATAACATGATACACAATAGTTTACAACCTGGTTCCCACAAGTTGCTCTCAGAGGGGTCGCTTTGGTCACTTTGAAACACACAAGGTCCGGAACATAAGTGCGGAAACATTTGGCGGTTCCCAACTGTAAAAACCCATCTTCCCACCATTAGCAAATTCCAATCAGCAGTAAAGTAGATCGAAATAGGAACGAAGACAGGTGCAGAGGAAGACGGAGACAGTAGGGAGATCGGAAAGGGTGAAAAAAGGGAGGTATCGAGAAGCACGAGATACAGGCATCAAAGGGACGTGCCTAATGAGATGCACGGCTGCGACAATGAGTCCGTGCGGCAAGATGAGCCTCGAGCGGCGTCATCTGCCTTACAGCAGCAACCCCCTCGTCATAAAGACACTTTCAAAGAACATGTGTCTTCCGCTTGGGAGTCCCAGGGTCGCGAAGCGGACAGCGTCCGTTCGCTGGCTACTTGAGGGCAAGAGACAAAATGGATGCCGTATCTAAGATGGAACCCGTGGGTACAGATGAAAAACCCACGTAACAAACGAACGGTTTAAGTTAGCACAGCGAAACTGCGCACACTTACTAAACTCGTCATTTGCGGTTCATAGATACTAGACTCGCCCATATTCGTGCGAGTCGAAAACACCACTTACAATTGTCACGGAACCTCAGACGCTCCTTTTGCCCTCATGTAGGCAAGCACTAGTCGGAATCATATTCGATATTCATCAGACCATCAAGATGTCGTTGTAGCATAGCTCTGTCCGATCGAGTCCCCTTGGTAACAGATGGTTGTCTCATACACGTTGTAGCACAGAGGCCACATAAGGCAGGACCACACTGCACACAAAGGCAACACGTGAACAGGAACACTACCACAACCCCGATGATCGTCAGAATCTTCCAACCCCAAGCCGACACCAGGCCCCAAAACCAACCAAGTAGCGTCCAATCCCCTACATCCACGTGTATGGATTCGGAGATCTTATGCAACTTCGAGATGGCTTGATAGACAGTAGGAGCATTATCTGGAATGAAAATGCAACAGCTCGAATGGATCACTTTACACACCCCACCACGATCTGCTAGGACAACATCTAAAACCATACGGTTTTGTAATGTCATAAGTCTCTCCGCCTGAAGTTCTGTGGTGATATTACCAAGGGCACTGGCAGTAATATTAGCTGTCGATTCTACCACTCGAGTCAAATGTCTCAGGTTCCTACTATTAACCATAGGTCCCCAAAACGGGAGGAAACCCTTGAAAAAGTCTCCTGCCTCTTGACCGGCAGTATCCTCTTCGCTAATTACGCCTCGTACAACTCTAGTCTTATGATAATCGGCATCTACAGTAAACGTCGGAGGCAACAGATTTGCAACGAAACATGAGCCCATGAAGTCTGCGGGCAACCATGTGTATGCACGATCATGACAGATAAAGTATGTACCCTTGGCAGCCAGAAACACAGGGGACGGGGACATTGGCAGAACGTAACTTTCAGTGCAAGCACTTACTCCAAGTGAGGCTTGCGAGCCACGACCCACAAGACAAAGATTACCAGTGTGGGGTACGACCCATATTGGAGACGAGCTTTTAAGCTGCTTTTCATTAGTGAACATACTATATTCCCCTCTACTTAGGACCCTATAGGCTTGTACCTCTTCTCTAGGGATAAGAAAAGGATCATGGATCTCATCTTCCATATCCTCTATAGCCATCGATAGCAGCCTCTGATACGAGGTAGGACCAAAGTTGGGGGAACGTTGTTCTTGCGTGGGGTGGGAACCCAGTGCGCTTCGAAACATTGTTTGGAATGCTCGAGCTGACCCTTGGGAACTATACGGTAACACCAGATATGGAATTCCCTTACCCGTAGTATGTGGCATCAACCCACACACCCAACAATTAGTAGTGTTAACCACTAACTGATGCTGATGGAGGAGCTGGATAAAGGAATTATTGCGGAATTCTACACGTCTAGCCTGTTCGTGTTCTGGTAACATATGAAAGGAATGAGGAGAAGCAGTAGAAGTAAGGTTAGGGTAAGGAGTAGGAGTAGGAGGAGCAAGGAAAACGTAAGACATAGTGTAATACACCCCACCCGCCAAAAATGCAGAAGCAGTCAAAAACAAAACAAACAATTGGGATACAAAACATTTCGTACGACTAAGTTTCTGCAGCTTGACTCTATACGCCTGAGCTCCTTCCAAATCATTCAGCTTCGAAAATGCCATTTCCCTACGACCGTCCGCAACGTTTCTTGACACACTTCGTTCTGTGCAGCAATAGTCAATCCCCAGGAGTTCCTAGGAACCGACGGTCTTTAACCTAGCGTCAAGACCTACTGTCCAGAAGGAAGTACGCGCGCGGCCCTACGGCCCTCAATACACAACATGTATTTATTTAGCACAATATTTCTCAGCTGTGGAAGGAAAAAGATACAAGGAAGAAGCTTGATATATATATACAAAAACTTTCAATGATATGAATGTTCAAAATTGATCATGGGAAACGAGGATATTGCAGTTATCAATCTCAGCAAAGCAAGCAAATTTATTTGTCCTTAGTGTGAGATCGCAAAGAATATCGATGTTTCCCTGGACGTGTCTGCTCGTCGAACAAAGGATCTGTTGAAGAGACAGCGTCCTGCTGATCAGTTCGTTGATCTGGTCTTGAGTCTTTTGCTGACAAATGTTCAACAGTGGCTTTCTGCTGCGCTGAGGGTTCTCCAACAAGCTGTGCGTCGCTAAAAGGTACAAACGCCGGCAATGTTTCTGTTTCTGTTGACGCGATGCCTTTCCTTATCCACGGGTCTGCCGGCAAAGGAATAGGGACTCGCTTACAATGGGTAGCATGTACCCAATTTTTCCGCCCCTCAAGACGAACGGCAGTCCTCGTGGCCAGGAGCACCTGGTAAGGTCCGGTGAATCGGGGGTCCAGATTGTTTTTTCGTGAAAAGTTACGAGTAACCACCCAGTTCCCGGGCTGGAGCTGGTGGCCTGGACCCTCCGTCTGCGTCGGCAAGGCGTCGTAAACCTGTTGATGAATTAACCTCAGTTTAGCAGTCAAGTCATGTAAGTAATCGATCAACATCGGAAACTCAAGATCAGAGAATATTCCTGGCCTAGGAACCCCCCACACATTCGCAGGACGGCCGAACACTATTTCATAGGGACTAAGCCCTATTCGGGAGTGTACAGTCGCCCTAGTTGACAGTAATGCTAGGGGCAAAGCATCAGGCCACGAAAGTCCAGTCGTAGCTTGAATCTTCGCTAATTTTAGTTTAAGGGTGCCATTGTACCCTTCAACCAATCCAGCTGACTGAGGATGATTGGCGCTATGGAATTTCTGATTGATTCCAAGGCCCTTACACACACTCTTCATCACACTTCCAACAAACTCACTTCCGTTATCTGACCACACGACTCTAGGCATTCCATACCGAGGAAAGTATTCCTTCAGTAGGATTTTCGCAGTAGACAAAGCAGTATTGTCTTTGAGGGGATAGGCCTCAATCCATCGGGAGAATGCGCAAACCACAACCAAAACGTATTTCAGGTTATTGCATCGCTCCATATGGACGAAGTCCAATTGGATCACCTCAAAGGGATACGAAGGAGGAGCAAAACTGCCAGGAGGAGTTGGGGTTCCTTTGCCAGGATTGTACATTATACACACCATACAATTCTTCACCAAACGTTCAGCACACTTAGTAATTCCATCATTCTTCCACACATCAGCCAGCAACTTGCAAATACCTTTCGCGCTAATATGTGCTAACCCATGTGCCATTTGCACAACGGCCAGTACATACGCGTCAGGCAACATCCATCTTTTCTGATCCGACAAATCAATCCAGCAACCATTCACATCCAACCTTCCCGTACTTTCTTTCCACTTCATCTTTTCAGTGTCGGTGGCCTCATTCTGAATAGCTTTCACACTCTCTATGGTATTTTCACACATACTTGATTCTGTAGGCCACCTAACCGAACTTGTCACATACATTCGAGTGCTAAGGTTCCGAGCAGTCTCCTTAGCAATCTCATCTGCAAACGCATTACCACGACCAACATCATCCGTCACTTTACGATGCGCACTACACTTAATAATTGCAATTTGAGCAGGCAAAGTCAATGCATCCAAAAGATCGTTCACAAGCTGGCCATGCTGTATTTTCGTGCCATGCGACGTCAAGAAACCACGCTCTCGCCACAACCGTCCAAAACTATGCGCTACACCGAAAGCATACTGACTATCGGTGTACACATTCACACGTTTACCTTTTGCTAATACACATGCTCTAGTGAGAGCAATCAGCTCTGCAGCTTGGGCAGAATTCTGATTCAATCTCGCAGTCTCAACAACAGTATTCAATGTCACCACAGCATAAGCAGTAGTCACATCACCATTCGGCAACTTAAAACATGACCCATCCACATACAGGGTGCCATCCGGGTCTTCCAATGGGGTGTTTTTAAGGTCCACACGACCTTTTGTTTCCTCTTCTGTCCGCAAGTAACAGTCATGTTCTGCTACTTCATCTGACTCTGCACTAACTGGTAACAAAGTTGCCGGATTTAGGACATTACAACGTTTTATCTGAATGTGGCTTGCCAAAAGCGTCAATTCGTACCCAGACAACCTCGCACTCGTCAAGTGCTGAGTTTTCGTACGATTCAAAAGAGTATCGACTGCATGCGGAACCATCACCGTAAGCATATTATCCATGACCAATCCTGCTGATTGTCGGATGGAGACCGCAGCTGCCGCAGTTGCTCTCAAACAGCTCGGCAATGCTCTAGCTACTGGGTCTAAGGTCGAGGAAAAATATGCACATGGACGCTGTTTACCACCAAAAGGTTGCGTTAAGACACTCAAAGCACAACCTTCCCTCTCGTGAACATATAACGTGAACGGTTTACTGTAATCAGGGGTACCTAACACAGGAGCCGAACACAATGAATCACGTAATTCAGAAAAACTTTTCTGGCATTCTTCCGTCCATGGTAAAGGAGTCGAAACATCCTTGCACGTAAGAGCCACCAATGGTTTCGCTAGCAATGAAAAATTGGGAATCCACTGCCTGCAGTACGACGTGATACCTAAAAAGGCACGCACATCTCTTTGGGTTTGTGGCACAGCCATGCGTGCAATCGCTGCAATTCTCTCTGGGGTCAATCTCCTTCCCTCCTTTGACAATAAGTGACCTAGGTAGGTTACTTCTTGACAACAATATTGGAGTTTAGAAGGTGACACCTTGTGATTTAACTCACAGAGGTGTTGCAGCAACGACACTGTAGCGATTTTGCAGATGTCTTGAGTATCAGCAGCCACCAATAAGTCGTCGACGTATTGGATTAAAGCCGCACCAACCGGCAACCTAAACGCATCTAGTTGACCCTTCAAAGCTTGACTGTAAATCGATGGACTTTCACAGTAGCCCTGAGGAGCGCGTTTGAACCGGAAGCTACGTCCACCAAGAGAGAAACCGAAAAGGTCCCTACTCTCTTCGGCAATCGGGATGCTGAAAAATGCATTTTTCAAATCAATCACCGAAAACCATGAAGCAGTAGCTGGAATCAGAGTCAGTAGCGCCGTGATGTCAGGCACAACAGGGAATTGAGGAACCACAATTTTATTTACCTCCCGTAAATCGATAACAAAACGATAAACAGGCGGTTTGGTAGGATCAGTACGTTTAAGAATGGGCAGTACAGGACTATTGCACACGTTTCCCCGAGTTTCTTCAATGACATCTTTCTCGATCAAATCATAGATGATCGTTAACAAAGCTCGTTCACCATCAAGGGAGATACGGTATTGGGGAATACGTGGCAAGCGCACATTAGATTTCAACTGAACAACATAAGGGGAGATATCAAGTAGGCCCACATCATTCGGACCCGTCGCCCACAAAGACGCAGGAAGAGAATCCAATTCCGGTGGAAGCTTATCGAGAGACAAGTACATGGGAGAGACTACTCTCTCTCCTAACGTAAGCTTTACACCCGCAGGAGAACAATACAAAGTTGCATACAAGCGTTTAAGCAAATCCAGACCCAAAAGATTTTCGCCACAACCAGTAGACAAAATCAATGGAGCTTCGAGCTCACGAGGCCCAATTTTAAGGGGCAAAGGGCGCGAAACTGGATTGCTAACGGGGGCGCCAGAGAATCCAACGGAAACATTTGTTAAGCCAGACAAAGGTGCGCCAGGGAGTTTCGAATGCATGATAGAACTTTTCGCTGCACCAGTGTCCAACAGAAAAGGCTCAACAACGCCCGATGTAGCAACTGCGACGTAAGGCCCTCTCTGATCAACCGGAACTGATACCACTCCCTCTCCTTGTCTTTGGCTGTCCTAGTAATTACTATCGTCAGTTCCCTGATCGACGTAATAATCGTCTACATTGTACTGCGCAGATCGTCCTTGCGATGATCCACGTTGATCGAAACAGTTATTAGAATTTGATGAATGGTCAGAGCGATCATTCTGAGCACCACGACCTCTACCACGTGATGCGTGCTGTGCACCACCACGGCCTCCTCTAGACGAATTACCACCACTACGGTCATTTAAAGCAGGACAATTGAATTTAATGTGTCCCTCCTGTCTACAATAAGCACATTGGTTGTACCCTAATGAAGATCTTTGGAAAGAAGAATCATTACGCGGCTGCGATCGATTCGATTGCGACTGCGATCTATTCTGCTGAGGCGCATTCTGATTAGAACGCGGCGGATATACTTGTTGTAACAACACTTTAGTTTTTAGCTCTTTTGTTTTTTTATCGGCACGGTCATTTTCCTCTTTTTCTCTATTTTCGTAATATTGTGCCGTAGCCAATATCTGAGCTGAGGTAGAAACGGCCCACGCACTTTCAGAATTCCTTAATTTATGGCTCAAGTCGGGCAATAAGTTTGACACAAACTTATCCACAAACAACCTCTGTCCACCCTCAGTACCCATATCCTGTCCACTATGATCAACGAATGCTTCCTCGAACCTCGTAAAGAAGTCCGAGACACTCTCATCTTTCTTTTGCTTACAGGCTGACAACTTATCCCAATTTACCTTCATAGCTGGCATAAGCGTTTTCATTAATGTAATGATTCGCTGAGGAAGTTCAGCAATCAACTGATCGGGTTTAGTGGCAGCCACTTGTCCAGCGTCTGCCGCTGTAATGGCATTCCAATCGCCACCTAATTCATTTGCGTGATCTTTGTGACGAATCTTCGCCCATACCGGTTGTGGTACGATATTACCGAACAACATGTCGATATCGGCAAGATTCATTATCGTAGCGTCTACGAGCTGCGATAATTCCTTGTAATACCCAGCAGGATTTTTGCGAGGATCGGGCAAAGTTTGTTTCACCTGAAGCACTTCCGATCGTTTCCATGGGAGGTGTATCCACACTCTCTGGAAATGTGCCGGAACTGGCTGGGCACCAGTATTATCAATTGGTATCCAAACTGGCGGAACTTCACGCATAGGATATTGGCCAGACTCGGTTTGTTTTTCAATGTCCTCAACGAACAATGCATGAGGAATAGGAGCGGGACGAAGAGATAGTAAGTGCTCAACAGCACGTCGAACATTAGTGTCGACTATCAGTCCAGTTGCGAACTGGAGCCGAAGTTCAGACAGGGCGGTCAGCACCTCGTCAGGCGCATTAACCACTATCTGATCATGTAAGAACTTGCACATTTCATCAAACACATATCTCTGAGTTGGTATGTTGAATTGATCAAACGTTTCGAGGACAACACGAGGTGGATTTCTAACAGGGTTTATCATCCAACCCATCGCCATATTGTATAGCGCAACACGTTCTCTATTACCAGGAAGCTGGCTACGTCTCTGAGGACCATCAGAACCAGCAGACCCAAAAACAGGTCCGAGCGACTGGAAGAAGTTTGTCGCAAGGGGAGAATTACGATTACGAGTAGAGGGAGAAGAATAAGACACAGGACTAACAAGAGAAGGAGTAGAGACATTAGCAGCAACAGGGGTTAACAACACAGGAGCAGTAGCGGGAACAGGAGTATGTGGAAGCGGAGGAGCAGTAGGAATAGAAATAGGCAAAGGAGCAGGAACAGGCGGAAGAGCGGGTGCAGGTTGAGGAACTGGTGGAGGAATAACAGGTGGAAGAACAGGTACGGCAGGGACCACAGGAGCTGCGGTACCCTGTACGTACGGAGGTGGCGACTTCATAAGATAAGACATTAAAGAATCCTCAACTGCCTCTTCCTTCTTATCCGACTCCGTAGGCAAAGCAGGATAGCATTTGTCTATGGACATACGCTGTAATCTCTCAAACACTTCCTTATCCTTATCCTCCTTATCACGCTGAAACTGCTCAGCTTTCTTCACTATAGTAGCAACAGTATCTCGCTGACTACGTTTATTTTGTCTGATCTCTTTCTGTCGGGCTTCTTTGCGCCAGAACCGAAAGGCATCAAACATGGCCGGCCTAGATTTGCGTTCGAACAACTTTATTTCCAAATTATCTAAGATCGACGCTTCGAAGCTACCGTGAGGTGGCCAACGAAGATCGCCGTCTTTCTTTGTATATTTTATCCAATAATCGTTAAAAGCAATCGGGCCTAGCCCATGTTTGCTATATAAATCATAAGTAGGAGTTCCAACCGGAGGTATCGGACACGAGTCCTCCAGCAGGGAATCCGCACCACAAGGTCTAAAGCAACTGAACAAAGTACTACGACCAGGCATCTTGCACACTAGCCGAGTTTCACAAACTTCAAGGGTTACGGGATTTCGGGATTTACCAAGTCCCAGCAAAGAACTAAACCCTCGGTCTTTGGCGGCTGCAGGCGTCAAACAAATACAACAACAACGAAGTACGCTAGCAAAGTGTCACCGACAAAAACACTCACACAGCGTGTACAACAAAGACACCCGCTAAAGTGTCTACAACAAAAACACTCGCTAAAGTGTTTACAACAAAGACACTCGCTAAAGTGTCTACAACCAAGAACTCTGGGAGCGACCCACAAATACTTAACTCAAAGATCAATGGCGTCCTCAGGAAGGCCCGTCAATCGTCTCGCTATACCAAGGTCTACGCCAGGCGCCAAAACAGGTCTACAGTCAGGGCAGCAGTCCGTCGCAGCCGTTTAGGAGGCGGGAATCTTCGCGGGAAAAGTCTTCGGGCCACTTATTTCGACAACAGGATCGATGAAGCGGGGTGCACCTTCCCTCGGAGATTTCACACGAAGTTCCTCACGATCGTCGGGCTTGGACCGGTACCACTGATGAAGCCCCACGTTGGGCGCCAGCTGAAGGACTGGGTTCTTTTGGACCCAGCGGTGCCAGGGCACAACACCTGAAACCTTCGTGGGTAACCTGCTCCGGCGTACAAGTCACAGAGACACGGGACACTTCCTTCGGCGTCAAAGAGTCAAGGTTTATTTACTGCAGGGAACACAGAAGTCACAGGAAGTACATCGAGTGTAGTTCGGGGAGACTGCTTCAA
This sequence comes from Lissotriton vulgaris, assembly GCF_964263255.1. Classification (NCBI taxonomy): domain Eukaryota; kingdom Metazoa; phylum Chordata; class Amphibia; order Caudata; family Salamandridae; genus Lissotriton; species Lissotriton vulgaris. The sequence continues at coordinate 647,683,620 of NC_141698.1, read as the reverse complement.
ATTGTATTTGTGGATCGCTCCTTTTATACAGTTTTTACCCATAGGATAACATGATACACAATAGTTTACAACCTGGTTCCCACAAGTTGCTCTCAGAGGGGTCGCTTTGGTCACTTTGAAACACACAAGGTCCGGAACATAAGTGCGGAAACATTTGGCGGTTCCCAACTGTAAAAACCCATCTTCCCACCATTAGCAAATTCCAATCAGCAGTAAAGTAGATCGAAATAGGAACGAAGACAGGTGCAGAGGAAGACGGAGACAGTAGGGAGATCGGAAAGGGTGAAAAAAGGGAGGTATCGAGAAGCACGAGATACAGGCATCAAAGGGACGTGCCTAATGAGATGCACGGCTGAGACAATGAGTCCGTGCGGCAAGATGAGCCTCGAGCGGCGTCATCTGCCTTACAGCAGCAACCCCCTCGTCATAAAGACACTTTCAAAGAACATGTGTCTTCCGCTTGGGAGTCCCAGGGTCGCGAAGCGGACAGCGTCCGTTCGCTGGCTACTTGAGGGCAAGAGACAAAATGGATGCCGTATCTAAGATGGAACCCGTGGGTACAGATGAAAAACCCACGTAACAAACGAACGGTTTAAGTTAGCACAGCGAAACTGCGCACACTTACTAAACTCGTCATTTGCGGTTCATAGATACTAGACTCGCCCATATTCGTGCGAGTCGAAAACACCACTTACAATTGTCACGGAACCTCAACTTGGAGGGTGTTTGTGGGTGCGAGGGAGGCCTGTACCACTACTCCCAGCATGCCCCTTGTCCCACAGCCCAGCAGCATGGAGGCCTGCCCCACCCAGGAGAAAGTGTCAGCCATTGCACTGTGTAACAAACAAACTTACAGGTAGGTAGCCATCTGCACTTGGAGGGTGTTTGTGGGTGCGAGGGAGGGAGGGAGGGAGGGAGGGAGGGAGGGAGGCCTGTCTCACTACTCCCAGCATGCCCCTTGTCCCACAGCCCAGCAGCATGGAGGCCTGCCCCACCCAGGAGAAAGTGTCAGCCATTGCACTGTTTAACAAACAAACTTACAGGTTGGTAGCCATCTGCACTTGGAGGGTGTTTGTGGGTGCGAGGGAGGGAGGGAGGGAGGGAGGGAGGCCTGTCTCACTACTCCCAGCATGCCCCTTGTCCCACAGCCCAGCAGCATGGAGGCCTGCCCCACCCAGGAGAAAGTGTCAGCCATTATACCCTGCACGCTCACCTTACAGGTATGTAACTACCGTTTATCTTCATGAAGTGTGTGTGTATTAATCGATTTACTATTGTACATAATGCATAGACAATCAACCTTTAGGACACCATGATCTAACTATCCACTATGTAATGTAACACGATGTTGCCATGATTTGTACAACTGATGACAGCACAATGCACTAGTGTACAGACAGCTGATGATACACAGATGACACAAACACTGACCACTCCCCATCTACTCCACAGGTGATGAAGAACTCGCTGCTGGGGACAACACCAACGACCCGCAGAGCCAGTCTCCACCTCCGGCACATGGACTCACAGATGCAGACTCCCAGGACAGTATGGACGATGAGCTCCAGCCCGGCACATCCGGTGTTCCACACACCCAGAGGTCCCAGGCCCCCATCCTCCCCACCACCACCTCTGCTGCAACGTCAATGCAGCAGACCCCTGCTGTCACAGCCTCTGCCTCCACCGCAACCACCACCCCAGCCACTGCCACCAACACCACCACGACCACCAGTACCACCTCCCGCACCCTCCCTGTCCCTAGGGATGACCAGCCCACACAAACAACTGTGGAGGGCAGGGAGCCAGTGCGTGGCGCACCAGTGGCGAGGGAAGAGGTTCGTGGCAGCAGAGCAGGTGGGAGGGCCAGGGCCAACACCAGACCTCAGGCGGAGTGGACACCATCCCTGGACCACTTCACCAGAGTTGTGGACGCCTATCAAGAGGTCCAGGGACAAAGTGGCCGGTCGGAGGAATTTTTCAGGGAGCTCATCCTGCTGATGAGGTCCATCAATAACCACATGGGACAGATGGTGGACCTCATGGGCCAGCAAGTGGCGTTGCAGAGGGACAGGCCTGTGTCCCAACCATCACCGACATCCCCTCCTGTTGTGCAGCAGGATGCCAGTCCACCAACCTCCCCTGCGCCAACAGAGAGGGGCGAGTCCTCTGACGCCGCTGGCCATTCAGCAGGCCCCCCACCGCCAAAAAGATCTAGGGGGCGTCCAAAGAAGAGCCTGGGAGTCTCTGGAAGCCAAGCACCTGCCACACGCCAGTCACGGAGCCAGCCTTGAAGACAACCCTCTCCCCAACTGCATTGACTCTTTTGGACTATCTTTCCCCACATTGCCTTGGCAATGGCACCTGTCTGTTGGACTGGGTCACCACATTCATGTGGTGTCTACTCTTGCATCTCAGCGACCATGACTGTCAACTCACTGCTCATTCCCCACCTTCCTGTAAATATTCACGCACAATTCACATGTCCACCCCGTAAATAAAATACCTTACAATCCAGATTTTGTGTAGTGAATTCTTTAGTGCATAATTTACAATGATGATTATGTCCATGATATGTAAACATGATGTACAGTATGCAGGGCAGGAACACGCTGGAGAACCTAGGGAGACACAACAGAACTACAGTCACTGGTCTCATCGTGGCAACACACACAGATCACTGATCCACAAATATCCTAATTATCACAGGTACCCTACACAGTGTCTATCTGAAATGCTGTAATGCCGTCCATAATACATCTCCGGACGTAACGTCCATTCCAACAATCCCATACATAGGTGACAGAACATGTGGCTATTGGGAACATCTGCGCATAACCATTCATAAGATAAGCTAAGACACTACACTATGTAGACGTTGTAACTCGTCACACACCTTCAAGTGAAGTAGCGTTGGATTAGCTGCTGCCGTTGGTCAACTCCTTCCTCCTCTCCACTCTCCTCATCACTGGATTCAGGTCCCTGAGCAGGTTGTGGCCTTGGTTCCTCACCGTCATCCAGGAGCAGGGGGACCCCCTTGTGGATGGCCAGGTTGTGTAGCATACAGCATGCCACAACGATCTTGCACACCTTCCCAGGCGAGTATGCAAGTGCGCCTCCAGTCCTGTCAAGGCACCGGAACCTTGCCTTCAGCAGCCCAAAAGTACGTTCAATTACCCGTCGTGTCCTGCCATGGGCCTCATTGTAGCGGATCTCTGCAGGTGTCTGGGGATTACGGAGTGGGCTCAACAGCCATGGCCTACTGGGATAAGCTGAGTCCCCTGTGGAAAAAAAATACACATTGCAATGTTGTACGGCCACAGTAAAGGCAGTGACACACAGCACGCGATAGCAGTTGTGTAACTCACCCACAATCCAGGCACGTTCGGGATGCAGATTCTCCATCATCCGTGGCACCATGCTGTTCCTCATGATGAAAGAGTCATGTGCGGAACCGGGATACTTAGCACACACATGTGAAATTGTCATGTCTGCAAGGCACACCACCTGCACATTCATGGAGTGGTAGTGTTTCCGGTTTCGAAAAATGTGCTCCGTCGCCTGCGGTGCCACCAGAGCCACATGGGTGCAATCTATCGCACCGACTACATGTGGGATGTGCCCAAGTGGATAGAAGTCCCCCTTAACGGCAGCCAATTCACGTCCCCGGGGGAAATGGATGTAGCGATTCCGATAGATCATCATGGCCTCGAGTACATCCCTCAGCACCATGCTGAACATGGGCTGCGACATTCCCCCAGCGTTAGCCACGGTCTCCTGGAAGGAACCAGTCGCAAAGAAGTGTAGTGCTGCCATTACCTTGTGGGCGGGTGTGAATGCCGTAGGATAGTGACGGCGAGGCTGCAGGTGGGGCTCCAATAGATCACACAAGATCTTCAATGTCGGTCTGTCCAACCGGAATTTCCTGATGATTGCCTCATTCTCCATGTCCTCAAGCACAATCACCTGACGTAGGAGATCTGGCCTCCTCCTAGTTCAGGATTAAAAACAATAGGTCAATGACAAGCATCATGAGATGGCCATAGCACAAAACATCATTGATGTAATGGGTAAAAAACAATGGCCAGAAAGCTGCATGGCACATCTGGTTACATGGCTGCCCAATAGCTACACACAGAGGGCAGGCCTCTCCAGTGACAATACCCAAGTGACAATAATGTGGATACAATGATTAAACGAGTGACATGCGCAGACATGGAGCTACAAGAGCCACAAATCTAATGTGACTTAACATGTCTGTCATACCCATCTGCCGTACCTGCCAGACCTCAATGCATCATGTACATTGTGAAGGCATTCATCAACACAATGATCACAATAGCAGGGACACTTCTGGTTGTGTGCATGATCAGTTCTGAATGCACAAGTAGGGTGACCAACTGGCATTGGTCCAAATTCAGGACGGTGAGTGTAAAAATTCAGGACAAAGGGTCAAAATTCAGGACACAAATTCAGGATAGGAGGTCAAAATTCAGGACTAAACTTCAGGACAATAGGTACGTTTTACAGACACATCAGAGGTTGCGCAATAGTATATAAGTAAGCCCAGCCATTTCCAAACATATTCAACCATTTGCAAACCTACCCATCATGTATCCTTCCATCTATCATTTCACTCATCCATCCCCTCATCCATCCTTTCACTCATCCTCCATTATCCATCCATCCACCCTTTCACCCTATCCATCTGTACACTTATCCATCCACTCTTCATCCCATCCATCCATTCACTCACCTATTCAGCCATTTACCCTTTCACCAATCCAGCCATCCTTTCACTTACTAATCCTTCCACCCATCCACTCTTTTAGTCATCCATCCATCCTCCCTTTCTCTCTCCATCGACCCTTTCACTTAGCCTTCCATCCATCCATCCAACTACCCATCCATCCATCCATCTACTCATCCACTCATGAATCCATCCATTGCCCCTATCACTCATCCATCTATCATTTCACTCCTTCACACATCTATTCATCCTTTTGTCCATCTACCTTCCCTTTCACTCACTCATCCATCCTTACACCCACCCTTTCACTCATATGTCCATTCATTCACCCTTGCACTTATCAATACATCAATACATCCATCATTTCACTCATCCACCTACCCCCCATCATCCACCCACCCACTCATCCATCCTTTCACCCACCCACTCATCATCCATCCATTCTCTCATCATCCATCCATACATCCTTTCACCCACCCCCTCATCATCCATCCATCCATCCTTCCCCTCATCATCCATCCATCTATCCTCTCTCATTATCCATTTAGTCAATCTTTCATTTATCCATTCACCCTTTCACTAATTCATCCAGCCATTCACACATCCCTTCACTTACTTACTCGCCCACCTTTCAATATTAATTTTGAGCTGAGCCCTTTTGAGAAGAGGCCCATCAAGAACTTCACCCTCGCTGCAGGGGCCGTTCCAGGACTGGTACAGAAGCCACCCAGGGCAGAGACAGGATCCACCACAGGGGGGGACAAGAGCCATCACAGGAGGGGGTGGACTGGAGCCACAACATGGGGGACAGGAGCAGGAGTCATCACAGGAGAGGGAACGTGATCCACCAGGGTGGGCACAGGGGTGGGCATGCAGTATTCTAGTATCATCTTGGGCTCCTTGCCCCCTCCTGCACAAGCTCCAAAATGCCATCCCCCACTGGGATATACAGTACTCACAGGAGATACTCTAAGAGAACTGATTGTCCTCCATACTTTGTTAATCAGTGTGGGTGCGATTGTGCCATTTCTTCATTGTATTACGTTATGCATGTTTGAAGAACCGAGGTTTGCTTACAAATTAGTGGCAGTAAGTAAGCTCGGTGAAGAGAAGCAGGTGCTGCCTCGGTGTAATCAGGGGTGTAAACTGGCCGAGTCTCGGATGTTTGGGGCCCTGGGTAGAAATGGAATGTGCGAGCCCCCCTCTAAATAGCAGATACAAGACGCATTCAGGGCTGTTTGCATGTGAATGGATGCCCCCTGCTCCTGAACCTGCGCCCCTCCCTCTGTCACCTTCAAGCACCTCTTAACAGCTCATCAAGGGCTGGAGGTGTGAGGGTTGCCATCCCGCTGTGCCTCTACAGTGCTGCTGGGGGTCTGAGCTTTCATGCAGCATCGGAGTCAAGAAGGGAGGTGGGGGAAAGCTGTGCCCGGTTAAAATTACGGACAAATGGCGTCCGTTAAAGAATCCTTCACGGACAACGGACAGACAGCCAAAATTGCGGACTGTCCGTGACATTTACGGACGGTTGGTCACCCTATGCACAAGTCAGGTACGATACAATGCAGTGCCACCAGCCTGGTCAAGGTCTGCACTGACCAACAACACATTAAACCTCACTACATCTATGTAGAGCACCTGACGTCTGTCAATTATCAGCACCCATCAAAAGCCTTACTAAAATGGCACAAACACATGCTAAAGTGGCTCAGACTGAACGTGCGTCCTCCTGTGGATGCAATGGCTCTGTGGCATCGTGTGTACAATGATGTGCCCTACACCATGTAGCTGCATGGCACTTATACATTGTCCATGATTGACATACACAGCAATGTGTACGAAAATGCCAGAACCTAGCGCCAGTCCCTGGCGGTGTGACCCCAGCACCACCATCTACCCAGCCAAGGTAGCCATTGGCACATGGACTGGTGTCCATGCCGCTGGCTAGGCTCCGCCGCATCAGTCGCGGTACCTACCGCCGGTCCCCGGCGGAGCGTCACCGCCATGGTGCATTGCATACAGCCAATGGCATGGGCGTTCAATGTGGCATGATGCAGATTTGAATAATGCGGAAGCGGCGCGCCGCCGCCGCGGAGCCGGTCATTGGATGCTTTTGAATGATGCACCATCGCGGTAGCGCACCACGGACACCCGCGGTGCGTCACCGCCATGGTGCATTGCATACAGCCAATGGCATGGGTGTTCAATGTGGCATGATGCAGATTTGAATAATGCGGAAGCGGCGCGCCGCCGCCGCGGAGCCGGTCATTGGATGCTTTTGAATGATGCACCATCGCGGTAGCGCACCCCGGACACCCGCGGTGCGTCACCGCCATGGTGCATTGCATACAGCCAATGGCATGGGTGTTCAATGTGGCATGATGCAGATTTGAATAATGCGGAAGCGGCGCGCCGCCGCCGCGGAGCCGGTCATTGGATGCTTTTGAATGATGCACCATCGCGGTAGCGCACCACGGACACCCGCGGTGCGTCACCGCCATGGTGCATTGCATACAGCCAATGGCATGGGTGTTCAATGTGGCATGATGCAGATTTGAATAATGCGGAAGCGGAGCGCCGCCGCCGCGGAGCCGGTCATTGGATGCTTATGAATAAGGCTGACCCAGACAACCAATTGTAGCACCTTATCAGCTTCCTAACGACCCCATGGGCCTATAAATCTGTGGGAGTGAGCCACACATTCCCACTGCTCACAGAGCCTGCTGCCTGGGACCCTCTCCTGCTGCTGCCTGGGACCCTCTCCTGCTGCTGCCTGAGACCCTCTCCTGCTGCTGCCTGGGACCCTCTCCTGCTGCTGCCTGAGACCCTCTCCTGCTGCTGCCTGGGACCCTCTCCTGCTGCTGCCTGGGACCCTCTCCTGCTGCTGCCTGAGACCCTCTCCTGCTGCTGCCTGGGACCCTCTCCTGCTGCTGCCTGAGACCCTCTCCTGCTGCTGCCTGGGACCCTCTCCTGCTGCTGCCTGAGACCCTCTCCTGCTGCTGCCTGGGACCCTCTCCTGCTGCTGCCTGGGACCCTCTCCTGCTGCTGCCTGGGACCCTCTCCTGCTGCTGCCTGGGACCCTCTCCTGCTGCTGCCTGGGACCCTCTCCTGCTGCTGCCTGGGACCCTCTCCTGCTGCTGCCTGGGACCCTCTCCTGCTGCTGCCTGGGACCCTCTCCTGCTGCTGCCTGGGACCCTCTCCTGCTGCTCACAGAGCCTGCTGCCTGGGACACCTCACAACTCACTTCTGCCACAGGTCTGCCATATCCACAGGGATGTCAAGAACAGATAAGATCCGTGCCAGTCCATTCACGAGTGAGGAGCTGGATGTCCTTGTGAACGAGGTGCTGGCACAGTACCCACGGCTGTTTGGTGGCCCCAATGTCGTGGTAAGTCACCATGTAGGGAGCTGTAGGGCAGGGTGGTGTCAGACGTGTATTCATGATGCAGCTGTATGTTATTTTGGATGTGTGGTGCTGACAAACACTGACAGACAAGATGTTTGCAGGTGGTGGGAGTGTGTGTTTTGCATTATGACTCTGTCCTAGGCCAATACTTGTATGTGTGAGTGGGATGTGCTACTTTTTGGGGCAGACATGACCAACGGTTGTTTGCCTTGTAGCTGGTTGGACAGTGTCCGCTTGTGATGTAATTTCAGGGTGCCCCTGTAGTCATAGTCAGTGTGCCCCACAGAGTAGGTTCAGTGGCTGCCCTTCCAAAGTTTGTCCATCAGCCAACTTACATGCTACAGTTGCTGCACACTGATTAGTGGATATGCCACATCAATGCCCTGTACAATTTATGATTTATACAGTGCTGTCGATGCATTTGTGTTGAATCATCATTCTTCAGTGTGATAATCATGGAGACTACGAAGCTCAATGTGTGCATGCATTCACTAATGTTTATGCCATGCAGAGTGGCCTTGTGAGGGTACCCCCAGTTCTGGAGGGAGGGGGGTCACTGTGCGTCCTGATTCAGTGTCTGGCTGCTGTACTGATAGATGCTGACATATGACAATGTGTAAATGTTCATTAGTCCTTCTTTACTCTCGTACCTGCAGCTCAAAGTACACCAACGTAAGGCTGTCTGGAGGGCCATAGCAGCAAAGGTGCGAGCCCTGGGGGTATCAAACAGACGACACACACACTGTCACAAGAGGTGGGACGACATCAGCCGGCTGGCTAAGCAAGTGGCAGAGATGAAGTTGGGGATGGTACCACGCACAGGGCGTGTGGCACGCCGCACCATGACTCCGCTGATGGCACGCATACTGGCAGTGACCTATCCAGACCTGGATGCACGTCTGAAGGGGCTTCAGCAGCAAGACAGCGATGGTGAGTATCCGGGGAGGGAGAGTTTGTCTGGGAGTGGATGCATGTGTAGAGTGCCTGTGTCTGCGGTGACACATGTGATGTGCGTGTGCTGCCATGCTGTGATATGTGATGTGAGTGGCAACTGTGATGTGTGTCTGTATGAGGCATTGGCCCACCATGGCCTTACTCTGCATCTCCTGGCTGCAGTTTTCAGTCCTTGACATATATTTTGTTGTCCACATGGTCACTCTTCTTTGTGATGGTGGGTGTAGTCCCTATTATGCTGTACAGCTGTGTCCACTTAATGAGTGTTACACCATGTCAGTGTACTTTGCATGCACCTGCATGGTAGTGGCCCACACATCTGACAACAATGTGAACCCACATTGGCACATGGTGATTGTAATGGCCTATTTGACAATGTGGCATGTGTAGACAAAACAGGTGTGTGTATTCCCCTCTGGATCCCTTTAGGCTCTGGAAGTGGTGATGTTAGTTGTGGCTACATCATGTCCGTGGGGCAGGTCCATGTGGGCTAGGGGAACACCATCCATGGGCAGGGTGTAGTGCTGTGTGTCATCGACATTGGTCCACTCCTGCCTGTTTGTCCGCATGACAGGCTCAGTTGTGGTGTAACTGGTGTGTAGCAGCACAATGATTTGAGGGTGTGATGGTTACCATGTAGCTCTAGGCCTCTCATGTGCTGCATTGCTCTGATATCGTGTGACCAGACTATGACACTTATACAACCATGTTTCTGTCACTAATGCAGATTCGGAAGACACCACGGCGGAACATGATCCTGAAAGTGGTGGGGAGACCAGCACGACAGCGGCAGCAGAGCAGGGTGAGACGGAGCAAAGTGACACTGACCACACCAGCGCTACTGAGGGTGACAGGAGTATGCATGAGGAATCTGTGGCTGAGACACAGAGTACCACTTCATCTGATGGCAGGGGGGATGAGTCCCTGTTAGCAGCCACAGGGGATGGGGACTCTGCTGCTGCATCTGACTACCAACGGCCACTGCCCACCCTCCCATCCACTTCCTCTGGGGCTGGCCGTATCCGTGTCACTAAGAGGGGACGTGTGACATTCACACATGGCACCGCAGCACCTGCACCTGTCCCCCCTGCTGCCCTCAGTGCAGAGTGCGTAGAGCTCCTGCGGCAACTTTGCGTGGGCCAGACCGCCCTGCTGAATGCCTTCAGTGCCCACGATTACAAAATAGGGCAGGTTCTGGCATTCATGGAGGGCATACACTCTGACGTGGGTGGCCTACATCGTACACTCCTGTCATTGTCAGGTACAGTGACGTCAGCCCTCCAACATGCCCCCTTTGCAACTCAGGTGCCTGTGACGTCCACCCAGTCAGTGGCCACATCAGATGACAGTGAGCACTTGGGACATACATCAAGTAAACGTTACAACACTAGGAGCACAGCTCAGACCCAAAGCAAACAATCCCGTCCACAGACTCCATCCCCAAAGAAGGGCAGGGACCCCCCAATATGCACAGACCAGGTGGAGTCACAGAAGAGCAAGGCCAGAACAACATTGTGTCAGACATCAGGCTCACATGCTGCTGAGCCATCACCAGATATTGACTCTGCTATGCCCACAGAGGATGTGTGGGATGTCATGACTACACCTGGGGTGAACACAGGGACACACCCACCTACCACATCAACCCCAGAACAAAGTACATCGAGGCAGGTGGAGGGAAGCCCTGCTGTGACCAGCCCAGTCATTGTGGCAAAGAAGGGCAGTGTAGTGGCCATCCCTGGCAAGAAGGGACAGGAGGGCAGTGTAGTGGCCATCCCTGGCAAGAAGGGACAGGAGGGCAGGGTAGTGGCCATCCCTGGCAAGAAGGGGCAGGAGGGCAGTGTAGTGGCCATCCCTGGCAAGAAGGGACAGGAGGGCAGTGTAGTGGCCATCCCTGGCAAGAAGGGACAGGAGGGCAGGGTAGTGGCCATCCCTGGCAAGAAGGGGCAGGAGGGCAGTGTAATGGCCATCCCTGGGGTAAGTGGGAAGGTGGTCACTGTGGGGGGTACACCTTCCAGAGAGGCTAAAGTGGCCCGGAGGCGTAGCCAGCACAAGCGTACTGCAGGATCAAGCACTTCTCCAGAGGGAGTGGCAGTGTCTGCCCCTGAAGTGGAACAGTTGGGGGGTGTGCAGGTGGTGTCAACGCCACTTCCCATCAACCCCATGACAGGGAAGCAAATTCATATTCCTAAGAAGTGGAAGGGCACCCCTCCAACCTCTCCCACCCACACTGTGTCAAGGGCGTGCATGACTCCACCTCCACGTGCCACGGTGCCACCTGGTCCGCACAGCCCTCCACCTTGCAGGCCCTCTGTTATAGCCACACCACATGTCCCTCTGTCACACCAGTCAAGTCGACCTGCAGTCCCTGACACACAGCCAGGTTCCACTCCACATGACAGCCAGGAGTGAGTTGTCAACACCCTCAGACGCCTGTGCCACACATAGGTGTGCTACAGTACACCATTGTTAGCGATGTGGGTGTGTTCCAGGGCCTGTTGCTCTGATGTGCTCTCCCCTGCCAAGGACTCTGGGCCTGTTGCTCTGAGGTGCTGTACCCTGCCCTGCCAAGGACACTGGGCCTGTTGCTCTGATGTGCTGTACCCTGCCCTGCCAAGGACACTGGGCCTGTTGCTCTGATGTGCTCTCCCCTGCCAAGGACTCTGGGCCTGTTGCTCTGAGGTGCTGTACCCTGCCCTGCCAAGGACACTGGGCCTGTTGCTCTGATGTGCTGTACCCTGCCCTGCCAAGGACACTGGGCCTGTTGCTCTGATGTGCTCTCCCCTGCCAAGGACTCTGGGCCTGTTGCTCTGATGTGCTGTACCCTGCCCTGCCAAGGACACTGGGCCTGTTGCTCTGATGTGCTCTCCCCTGCCAAGGACTCTGGGCCTGTTGCTCTGATGTGCTGTACCCTGCCCTGCCAAGGACACTGGGCCTGTTGCTCTGATGTGCTGTACCCTGCCCTGCCAAGGACACTGGGCCTGTTGCTCTGATGTGCTCTCCCCTGCCAAGGACTCTGGGCCTGTTGCTCTGATGTGCTGTACCCTGCCCTGCCAAGGACACTGGGCCTGTTGCTCTGATGTGCTGTACCCTGCCCTGCCAAGGACACTGGGCCTGTTGCTCTGATGTGCTCTCCCCTGCCAAGGACTCTGGGCCTGTTGCTCTGATGTGCTGTACCCTGCCCTGCCAAGGACACTGGGCCTGTTGCTCTGATGTGCTCTCCCCTGCCAAGGACTCTGGGCCTGTTGCTCTGATGTGCTGTACCCTGCCCTGCCAAGGACTCTGGGCCTGTTGCTCTGATGTGCTGTACCCTGCCCTGCCAAGGACACTGGGCCTGTTGCTCTGATGTGCTCTCCCCTGCCAAGGACACTGGGCCTGTTGCTCTGATGTGCTGTACCCTGCCCTGCCAAGGACACTGGGCCTGTTGCTCTGATGTGCTCTCCCCTGCCAAGGACTCTGGGCCTGTTGCTCTGAGGTGCTGTACCCTGCCCTGCCAAGGACACTGGGCCTGTTGCTCTGATGTGCTGTACCCTGCCCTGCCAAGGACACTGGGCCTGTTGCTCTGATGTGCTCTCCCCTGCCAAGGACTCTGGGCCTGTTGCTCTGATGTGCTGTACCCTGCCCTGCCAAGGACACTGGGCCTGTTGCTCTGATGTGCTCTCCCCTGCCAAGGACTCTGGGCCTGTTGCTCTGATGTGCTGTACCCTGCCCTGCCAAGGACACTGGGCCTGTTGCTCTGATGTGCTGTACCCTGCCCTGCCAAGGACACTGGGCCTGTTGCTCTGATGTGCTCTCCCCTGCCAAGGACTCTGGGCCTGTTGCTCTGATGTGCTGTACCCTGCCCTGCCAAGGACTTTGCACTTCCCGATTGTGATTCACCAGTGCATAGTCTATGGCATTTGCACATGATTTTGAGAGTTGCTGTTGTCTACTTATGTTGTGTAGCTACATCTGTGCAATATGTGAATAAATACAGTACATTATGGTGTGTTTTCTCTGTCTCCTTACTGATTAAAGTCATTTTCTTGTTTGACTGAGTTCCATGGTCTATTTTGTACATCACCATTGCAAGGTTGTATGTGGCCATATGATTTTTAGACAGGGGGACAGGTTCTTCAGTCCATTGTGGCCCTGCTGATGTTGTACTCTGTGATGGTTATTTGGCAGGCCATGCAGTTTTCGTGTGGGTGAATTGCTATTGCTGCATACACTGTTCACAGGTCACCTTGGGGGACACTGGCAGCACAGGGTGTGCAGCTGTGCTGTGGTGTAGTAGATGTTTATGATGTGATGAGGTGTGTGTTTCCCATTCTGTGTGCCCTGGCGTGTATGTGTATGGTCGTCTTGTGTTGGCCCTTGGTCCTGGTGGCATGGCTTACATGGCATGTGTGTGGAGAGGTGTGCAGTGTGAAGGGTGTTAGTTTGTAGTGTATGTATGTGTGCCCCTGTATGGTGTGAGACACACATGTGTCAGGCAGGAGTATTATGCCTGTTGTATGTTTTGTCTTGCCCTGTGTGGATGTTTGTATTCAATTGTGTGGGCTGTGGGGAGTGCACTGGTGTTGTGTGTCCGTTGTCAGGCAATCCTGCTGTGCCTTTGTCCCTGGTTGTGTGTCGCAGTGTGTGTGTATTGTGCTTGTTGTTACAGTGCTTGTTGATGTGCAAGGGGGTGCACGGGATTGGCACCTGGCCTGTGACTACTTCGGGTGGTGTGCAGTGTTGGTCGGGGTGGTGTGTCGCTGTGATGTTTGGAATGTGTCCATGCCTTGCTGTTGCCCTGCCTTCTGCATTGTGCGCATGTGTTGACCGCGGCGGTGACGTGACCGTGACGTTGCTGCAGGTTGGCCGACGTTGTGTGTTCCGGATGCCGTGGGGTGCCTTGTTCTGAGGTGGGTGATGTGTGTGTGCCCATGTGGATGTGTTGTGCCCCCCAGCAGGATGCCAGTGTTGTGCTTGGGACCTGTGTCGGCATGTGTGTTGTGTGGTGTATATGTGTAGTGACGTACCTGCGGCGGCGTCCGCGGCGGCCCATCTGGCGATAGTGTTGCAGCAGGTACATGACCGGATGCATGTGGAGGGCTGGGTCCATGGGGTTCATGTCGGATCTCGGCGTGCGTGCTCCGCTGTAGACTTTCCGCCTGCTAGAGCTGTGCGGTGTCTCCGGTGCGGTGCGTCAGCTTGTTTGGCCCATCCTAATATGTCGAGCGGGGCGGACGTCATCGACCGCGGCGGAGGGTCTCGATTGGCTGCAGCCGCCGCGGTGGCGGGCGCACCTTGATGGCGGAGCGAGGCGCTCCGCGGCGGACGGGAAATGACCTGTGTTTACATATCCTAATGTGGCGGACGTGATTTCCACTGCTAGCGGGCGGAAAAAGCTGTTTTTCCGCCCCGCCATCGTTTCGGTAGTGCCACCGCCCGCTATCCTAATGGACCCCATAGTCTCTGGATTCTCAGTATGGTTTGTGTCTAAAAAATGTATGGCTAGGGCTAGCAGGTAACCACTGGCAGCGTGCAAGATCTTTTCCTCTTCTGGGAGTCTCACCTTGGTTAGTGTCCAGGAAATGTATGACTCGGGCTAGTAGGCAACCAGTAGCAGCATGCAGGATAATTTCTGCTTCTAGGAGACAATCATTGCTTCGAGTCAGATTCAGCTTCCTCCTGCTGAAGTGAGTTCATGGTCTTAGGCGGTGGCAGGAGCTGACGTTGGAGGCCCTTTGTGTCAATGATACAGATAACCTTGATTCATGGCGGCCGCGTGGGGCAGATCTCATCCAGGTACATTGCTACCTGTTTTTCGGTGCCAAGCTTTCACTCAGGCCCCAGTTAAGGATGCTAAGTCATGGGGTACCAGTGCAAAATAGCCAAGCTCGCCTGGCGGTCAAAGCAGCATGGAATGAGCGTCAATCACAGTTCTTTAAGTCACAGAGGCATGGGATGAGCTGTGGTCACAGTTCTTAGGGTCACTGCAGCACTGGATGAGATACAGTCACAATTCTTTGGGTCACTGAGGCACAGATTCAATAACGGTTGCAGCTCTTGGATGATCTGGCTGAGCAGACGTGATTTTGCAGTTTCCAACTGGACCCACAAATGAGAGCGTCTGATGCCCACCAAGTACTGGGGCAGGCAGTTAACTCTTCTCCATTCTACTTCCTCTGGCTGATTCCACCTCCACTACGGTCCTGCTGCTTCAGGCTCTTCCTGGACAGTCACACCTCCGGCAGGATTGACAGTCTCCTTCTCTCTCTCTTTCTCAGAAGACAGGTTGGCAAGTAGGTTCCTCAGGTCAGACGAACAGCTTCTTCCAGCAAGGCAAGACTGCAGGTGATATCCCCTCACACCTGGAAAGCTGTCTGTTAGTCAGACACCAGTCCTGGTTGCAGAATACTCCCTTCCATGGAACTGGAACAACAACTGGGTCAGTGGGTCCCACTTTTATACAGTACAAGCTGGCAGGAGATATGGATCCACGATCTGCCCTTTCAGAACTGTCTTGGGTTGGTTCTCCTTTCAAGCAACTTATCCAGGCTGCTCTTTTGACACATCCTTTGTTTAGATTGATGTGCCTCACAATAGGGTAGTCGCTAGCCAGGTGTACCCACAACAGGGGCACTGAGAGAGATGTGAGCTTTCTGCACCTAGCTGTCATAAGCCACACTGAATAGTCATCAGAGGTCCCTTTAGCCTTGAGCTATAGAGACTGCAGTCCCACCTTTTACTCCCACCACCTACCAAATCGCAGTGCTACAGGACTGCACTGACTGCAAGACTAATCAGCAGCTCCTCTCAGCACAGGCTTAATTGAATTTGTAAAGGAGCCCTGTCTCCTTTCTCCAGTTTTGGACTGGCCTGTTGGGCCGTCTGGAGCTGCCAGATGGACCAGATTGAAAAGACAAGTGTGTGGGCTGTTTTTTCTTATTGATCCTCTCAAGGCCCACGCACCCACAAAAAAGATCAGCCCACACACTAGTCCTTTCAAGCTAGCCCACCTGCAGTGTCAGAATGCCTGACAGGCCAGTCCAACATCATGGGCCAGATGTAGGAGCCTCAATACCGGTAGGTAACGGCCGATTTCGGCCGTTTCCGACCGGTATTTGGCTTTTGAGATGTAGGGGGCATCTGATTTACAGAATCGGTAAATTTACTGCTTCGGTAAATATACAGAATCTGTAAAATACTGAACCGGTAAATTTACCGATTCTGTAAATCAATATGTAGGTGGCACTTCACAGAGTGCCACAGGCCCTTTAGGAGTCGGTATTTACCACCCAATCCTATTGGGTGGTAAAATACCAAATTCAGGTGTGCATGCACATCTGTGCATGCACACCTGTGCCATGTGACACACAGGCATGTCTGTGTGTCACATGGCACAGGTGTGCACAAGCCTGTACTTGGGGTGCTAGAGGGTGTCAAAGTGACACCCCCTGCACCCTTGCAGGATTCGGTATTTACTGATTCGGTAAATACCGAATCGGTATTTCCCATTGATTCCAATGGGACTCAAGGCCTATAGGAATCAATGGGCATTACCGATTCGGTATTTACAGAATCGGTAAATACCGAATCTTACAGATTCGGTAATTGTGTTTTAAAAATTACCTACATCTGCCTCCTTCTAATTTACCGATTCATAAATACCGAATCAGTAAAATTCGGTATTTATGAATCGGTAAATTAGATTTACCTACATCTAGCCCTCCCTCTCTCCCCATTTGAGTGTCTAGTTCTACTCCCTTAACCTTCGGGAACGTAAAAATACACTTACACAGTCTTGAAAAACAAAGTCACATCTATCTTTTGCACAAAGTCAGACCAGGGGCATCCAAAATGGAACTCACAGGCCTCTATTATTCTGGTTCGCTCATACACACAATACATATACATCACAGGCCATGCACACAAACATGCACAACATGTACTTGGGATGCTAGCACTAGGATCTTGGTTTGCACATAGAAGCAGACGTTTACACGAGTGAGACAAAAGGCATCCACTCCAATGACACACAATAAAAAATATATCAATCAATAAAGGCTAGCTAGTTTAAGGGAAATATTTTGGAGACTCAGGTACGTCAGCAGTAACAATATGCGGAAAAAACACTGTTTTCCTTTGAAAGCCCTCACCCACCGACCTAGTCGGTGGCATGCTTCATCATCGGGCCCACCACAGTGGCACCGAATGTGCCCCGGGTGTGCTTCAACGCCAGGTGACTGCGGAGCTGGTATTTTGCTGAGTGTGCAGTGAAGGGGTGTGAAGGTGAGAAATTAAAATGCTATCCAGGAGGTCCCAGCACCCGAGGGTTTAGCAATATTTAATAAACTGGGCCTCTGTTAGCAGGTTAAAAAGGCAATAGGACGTTATAAGGGAGAGTTACAATGACCTCCAGCGTCCAGTGTGGTCTACATGTTTCAGCCAGTGCCTTTTGTTGTAAGCTGGCTTTCCTCAGGACCAAAGAGGGTGCCCTGCATTTCGGGCGCCGCGGATGGACGAATAGGTCCCAGGAGGAACCAGACCGAACTACTCGGTCTCTTTCTCTGCCAGGCGACCCATGAGGCTTTTTACATTGAAATAACAGAAAAAGCTTGAGGGAATCCCCCTCTAACAGTTACAGCGCCTTAGCGTGCGCGACACATAGAGAAAATAACAACACTCACTTAATATAGTTTATTATAATTTTGCACTTTTCACCCTCTTTGGTCCTGAGGAAAGCCAGCTTACAACAAAAGGCACTGGCTGAAACATGTAGACCACACTGGACGCTGGAGGTCATTGTAACTCTCCCTTATAACGTCCTATTGCCTTTTTAACCTGCTAACAGAGGCCCAGTTTATTAAATATTGCTAAACCCTCGGGTGCTGGGACCTCCTGGATAGCATTTTAATTTCTCACCTTCACACCCCTTCACTGCACACTCAGCAAAATACCAGCTCCGCAGTCACCTGGCGTTGAAGCACACCCGGGGCACATTCGGTGCCACTGTGGTGGGCCCGATGATGAAGCATGCCACCGACTAGGTCGGTGGGTGAGGGCTTTCAAAGGAAAACAGTGTTTTTTCCGCATATTGTTACTGCTGACGTACCTGAGTCTCCAAAATATTTCCCTTAAACTAGCTAGCCTTTATTGATTGATATATATAAACTGGGGATACAGGCTAGCTTATCTAGTCCTCTCTCTCTTGTTGATCTGTATAACACAATAAAAAATATCTGGTTACAACTCTGTAGCTCACTAAACATGGAATGCTGCCACCACTGCTCTAGGTGCTAAACCGATGGCAGTGGCTGTAGTCCACTGTCAGTAAAAATAAGGGTACGCTTCGTGCAACCCTCCAGGTACAGGACAGGACTAAGACCTTGCTGATGTCACGGGACAAGCCTTGTCCTCTGCACACACACTAAATAAGTGTGAGGCTATGGCCAAAATAGAAAACAAGGATTCAAGACACACAGTCGGACACTCAGAACAGGCAAATATGACTGTACACCATGCAAGGGGCACTCCAGTCCCAACAGGACACAAGAAGAGAGTCTGGAATGGTTGTACCATCTCCCCCAATCAGTAATTTCTCACAATCGTGGCTCCTTGCATGTTTCTATTTGGCAAATGCGGTGCACCCAGGGCTTTAAGTGGGATGAATAAACTGGGGGGTCTCTCAAAGGGGCGTGGCTAGTGTAATTAGGGGCGTGGCTTTACACACTTAACGCTAAAAATCTGTGTTTAGCATAGTGTGCCGCCCGACTTGTATTTTTCTTTTTCTTTTATTGCATCCAGATATGTGATACAGTAAGTAACATCATACCTACAACAAGTAAGGGCTATTGGCTTCGTCAATGGTTATTAGTTGCATAAGATAAATAAGCTGCAACTATGACTTGTTACATATAATATTTAAAAAGCTTCCAATTAAAGCCCTCGTGACACTACCACAATATTGCTGCTCTTGGGTTTCAAAAAGAGAAGGGAAATCCAGAAAGAAAATTAATCTTTAAAGGATTTCCCTTCCCCCACACAACGCTCACCTGGCATGACGTCATGTCGTAACTTCTCTGCTAGTGAGAAATGAGCAACGCACATTGATGTGCTTGCTGTCTCGAAACGGGTCTCTCTCAGGTTGTTTTGCGCCCTGGCACTTTTTACCGGACTGCAGTGACAGCAAACTGCTGTCACTGCAGTCCGGAAAAGAACCAGACGCCTGTGCCAGGGCTCAAAACAGAGCCCGATAGAGACCCGTTTCGAGGGCCTCTTAAAAAAACTGCCGGTGCTCAGACCCCTTGAGACCCGGCCCACTTAAAGCCCTGGGTGCACCTCAATACAATAGGCTCTCGGGTATTGGATCCATTTATATCCAGCACTATTACTTGGACACTGAACTAAAATTCTTCCTGTTTAGTATATAAGCGCCACTTTAACATGAGAACTGTGTATGCCCACATCTTTCTGTTGGAAATCTAACTACGGATGATGTGTTTTACATTACTCAGTCGCTCTAAGTTATACATTTACATGTTTTTTTCTTTTTCCTTGGTTTTCACTTGCTTGTTACTACAACCTTGGAAAAGCTCCACAGCAAGACGAGTAGAGAAAAACACGTGTCACCAGGAAACCAGCTAATTTTTTCTAATAAGTGGCTGCAAACTGCCTTGATTCCTGAACCATTTTAAACTACTTGCGGGAAGCTGATATCTGATTCTATCAAACTAAACACAAAGCGCTAAGTTTCCCATTAGGTTTCAATGCACTACACATGGTCGTAGGGGCATGCCTAGCAGAACCACTAACAACTGTCCAAAAGCAAGTCACGGCTTCTTTGCATTCACTTATGAATCAGCAGTTAGTGTCAACTCTATATGGCAGTCAAGGGGAGCTTTAGAAACATGTTTACCCCTAATGATGCTAATAAGGAGGTATGCAATCACCTGTAATGAAGCAGCCATAAACCTGGCAATGACCAGACCTGAGCCCTACATATAGCCAGCCGACCATGGCCTCCATGGTCTCCAAATTTAGTGGTGCTAGTAGAACCAAACACCAAGCCATGGGCAGAAGCTGCTAACTTTGCCCAAAACTATTGGAGGGGTGTAAGGGTCACAGGGTGCTTTAAGGATGCACAACAGTCATGTTGAAGTACATTGCAGGGCCCTGAAAAGTCATTCCATATTCAATCCTCCAACCTCAGGCAAATCTAATTGTGGCTTGCCCCCTGGGGACAGGTCTTGAGCTCTTTCCTTGCCCTTGAGGACTCATGAGGCGCTGCAGGCCAAGACCACTGTACAGAAGCTCAAGGTCAACTGCCCTGTGAGGATCATTCTGCTGCTCCAGCACTTCACCAAAACTCATGAACGAGAAAGAAGAGAAAGAAAAAAGCGAGAGAAAAAAAAAAGAAAGGAAAATATCTTAGTAGTACAGAACAAGAGAATGAAAGCATATAGGTGACAAAATGACAGGAGTGCCGCTCGTAGCCGTGGTGTGATGAAATTGCCGGCCCTTTGTGTTCGGGAGAATTGGAGCAGCCAGAGACACGGGTGATTTAAACTGACTGTTTGCAGAGGACTGTAAACTGTGGAGCATCCTTACAAGCAAGCAGGACTGCGAGGTCCATGAGCCAGTGCGTGGTGTAATCAGGCGCAGCTGACCCTCTTCCCGCCCATCATTTCCTCCCCTATTTGATTACGCCCCCTTTCGCGTGCCGCGGGACACGAGCGGTCGCGTGCCGGGCGAAGCCCGGGCCAAGGGCGGGCCCGTTATAGCCTGTTCGAGACCGGGCGAGACTATACTGGGCCCCCCCTCTAACCTGAGGTTCGTATTGGACTTTTGCTCGGGGAGTAAGTGCCTCTCTTTGGTTTCTCGGCCCCATAAAGGTTATAGTAATGTCGACACGAGAGAGAAAGAAGAAGAAGGCTGAGGGTACATTGATATTGGGGACTTTAGATAACTTCATCACTAAAACAAACTCTGTTAT
Source organism: Lissotriton vulgaris (assembly GCF_964263255.1). Taxonomy (NCBI): domain Eukaryota; kingdom Metazoa; phylum Chordata; class Amphibia; order Caudata; family Salamandridae; genus Lissotriton; species Lissotriton vulgaris. Next base: position 647,662,548 of record NC_141698.1, on the reverse strand, counting down.
AGATCAGGGGATCATACTGATGGAAAGGAGAGTGTCGCAGGACCTGGCTCTGGCCAAAAGGTCCTCAATGGGTTACATAGCCAATGCAAGAACGCCAGAACCCCTCAACAGAATTAACAACACCGATATTGAGGTATTACTGCATTGTCCTCCCAGCTCGCAGGGTTCGTTTTGCTCCCTGCCAGACCCTAATTCCCAACTGTCGGCTCATATAAACAGAGACAACGAAGCGGGAAAGGGGGTAATTGAGGTAGCAGAGGACAGCCCCTCAAAGGCTGGAAACACCAGACAGCTGCGGGGAAGAAAGGAAGGGGTGATCCCGAAAAAGAAACAGCTAGTGCCCATCGTGGTGGGTGGTAAAATATCAAAAAACTCTAAAAGAGCGGTAAATAACTTTATAACGACTGCCGCTCCCTTTGAGACTGAACCTAACACGCAATACCCCCTAGTTGAAGATGCTCACCCTGCCCAGAAACAGGTGTAGAGACGCCAGGGACCAGCGCAGAAACTAACATAGCTAACCCCCGGGGCACATTAGAACCATCAGGACTCGATAAGGACTCCTTTCTAAATATATTAGGGTCCGTCCTCAAATGTTTATTGGCACCTCTGGAGGCAAGACTTTTGGGGGTTGAAAAACAGCTTGTTAAGCTAGAATCAGAGGTGAAGGGTATCAAGGTATGTGGGAAATCTAAAAGCAACATAATGAGTACACATAAAGTTGCAGGTCCTTCAGACGTACAACCCACCCAATTACAAACTCAAAGGGTGGTGCTAGTCACACCGAGCCTAACGAATTCCCGTGTTATGAGTGGTCCACCTGTGTCACAATCTACAACTAATGCGGTGGGTATAGACCCTACGTCATCTGTGCTGGTAGCAAAAGATGCTGAAGGGGAATATACCGCAGTAAAGACCAAGCAGGCTCGCCCTGTAAATCTCCCCCCTCAATCGAGCCCGTACGTGGTAGTTTTAACGGGTGTACCAGAACTAAAAAACCCAAGCTATGAGTCCTTCACGTGTTTAAAAAACAAAGTTGCGCACTGGCTCATTTTAAATAGACCCTGCCCCCCCTACGTGAGATGCGAGATTATGATGGTGCGCAGGCTACCCTGGGTGGGACATACCTCTAAAACGGTAACAGTGGACTGCGTTTTGATTCATTTTAGAGACCCTCGCACGGTGGAGTATATTTGCTCCTGGAATCAGCATAATTACAACCTCAATCAAGGAATGATGATAGAAGTTAGACCCCTATCCTTCTTTTTCCCTCCTCCCATTTATCCGGACGCCCCAGTAGTATGGTCATCCATGGGTCAGGGTACTGGAAGTGGGGGAGGCTATAGCCGGGGCTACCAATCTTCGGAGAATTTCCTACCCTTACACAACAGGATTAGCCCTCTGGAAATGGTTGATTGACTGAACGAATCTCCAACCATTATCCAGCCCGTAGAGGGGGCGAGGGATACGGAGAAATACCCTCCTTCACAGAAGAAAATTAATTCCAACAACCCTGACGACCACCTGGTTAGACTAATTTCAAAACCCATTAGCATAGGGGCTACACCGGATGCATTTCCACCGAAACCCCAAATACCTCAACCTACACTTCCTCTAGAACAAGTAGGGGTTTACAATGTACCATTGTCTCCCCCGGTTCTAGAGGTTGAGGAGAGGGGGCAGCTCTTACCATTTCTCTCATGGAATATTGTGGGACTTTCAATCAAGTTAAATGACCCCACATTCATGTGTTTTGCTGCGGATTACTCTGTAATTTGTCTCCAGGAGACCTGGGAGAGGGAGGCTGTGCACATACACGGATTTCGCACTTTCCATATTCCTGCTGAGCCATCACTAAGGGGGAGAAACAAGGGGGGCTTATATAGTTATATTTCGAACACACCTAAAGTTAGGGTTAAAAATATTGCTGTGGACTCAAAGTTTTTTCAGATGTTGGAGCTTAATTGGGATGGGTCTGAGACTTTCAATGTTATAAATTTCTATAATAATATACCCAAGTGCGAAATGTCCAGTGTCTTTGAGGACCTCCTACAAGCTATGTTGAACGCAAACAGGGTAATCGCATTTTATGGTTGGGGGACTTCAACTGTTTGTTGTGCCCATACGTCAATACCGACATACGTGGCTTGGTAAACGTCCATGGTGAACCCTGTACCCATTTTATTCACACACCTTTAGGGAATCTTTTAAATAATTTGATGTCTGAATTGGATTTAGGATATGGAAATGAATTATGTGTACCTCAGGTTAGTTTTCAACATACATATAATGGTAGGGGTTGCAATTCCCTAATCGATTATGTCCTGGCTTCGAGTAGCTTTGCAGATAACTTGACTGATTTTAAAACGGGTGTAATAGCAATCAGTGACCACTACCCAATCAGTTTTTCCCTATTGCCCACGAAATTTAAAAATGATCATGGAGTGGTAAACAATTTGTATGCCCACAAGGTAAATCTAGCAAAAAGAAATGGCTATACAATTAAATTGAATAAAATCAAACCTGCCCAGTTCCTTCAAAAATTAATAGAAAGCAGACAGGAAGATTTCACGACCTGTCTCACTGAAACTAGTGGGCCGGATGCCATTATATTGGCCTTTACAAAAATCTGTGAGGAGATCAATAATTTCCTGGTAGGGCAAGAATGGATAAGACAAAAAGATAAAACTGAGGAATGGTTTGATTCAAAATGCAGTAAAGCACACTCTGCTTTAAAAAAAGACCTTAACAGAGTACCTAAATGTACTATAGAAATTAGAAACGCTAGAAGTGCATATTATGCAGCGGTAAAAAGTAGAAAAAAGGAAATAAAGCAGGAGGCCTGGGAAACTTTACATGAAGCCTCCTGGAAAAAAGATAATATAGGTGTCTGGAAGGTGGTTAATGCCCCTTTTTTCACCGTTGGCAAAGCAGACCGTATTGAAATCGCAATAGATGAAGCCACCTGGGTCAAACATTTCACTGGTCTCTATGAGAAGGATTCCCTGCCGGGGGCTCAGATGTCGCCATTGCTTGTGATACAATAAACAACTTATCAAGAACATTTCCTCTGAATATCAACTTTGAATTATCGGAGATAGAGGTGGCAATTGCAGCGAGCTCAGGGGGTAAAGCCCCCGGGCCTGATGGCGTTCCAGTGGACATTTATAAATCAGAAGCCAAATTATGGGCCCCTCTCCTGACTCAGGTACTAAATAGCTCTAATAAGATAGGTTTTATAACAACATGGCAGGAAGCAATAGTGATCCCCATTTTTAAAAAAGGGGATCGCCAAGACCCCACATGTTACAGGCCCATTTCATTATTGGATTCTCTAATGAAAGTGGCCGGGAGGGTCATCTTAAACAGGCTTCAGCAATGGGCAGCGGATTCGGCGGTGCTCTCTAAATACCAATACGGGTTTAAAGAAGGTTTTTGGCAAAGTAGAGCAAGGTTTAAACCTAGCTATCATTATTGGTAAATACATGGTCGCAAAAGAAGATAAGTTATTCATGACTTTTGTGGACCTGAGCTATGCCTTCGATTGTGTCAGTCACGAAATGTTGTGGGAAATCTTATATGATCTAGGAATTGATCCCTGCCTTATAAATTTTATTAAGGAATTGTATCAGGGGGCAGGCGCTAAGGTCCGCTTCGGTACTAACGGAGAGTGTACAGCCAATTTCCCAATTAAAAAAGGAGTTCGCCAGGGATGCATACTTGCACCTTTTTTATTTAACGTATATATTAATAGTGTAGCATCCCCCCTGATTGATAACCGGCAGGATTATCCTCAAATTCAAGGTAGCTCTGTGCCAATCCTGCTGTATGCAGATGACGCGGTTATCATGGTGCGCACGCAACTGGGTCTCCAAAGATTACTCAACTCCTTTGCTGAATATATGAGTACTCGGGGCTTAAAAATTACCACTACTAAGACCTTTAGTATGACTTGCTCCAAAAAAAGCAAGCCACATTGTAAAATCTATCTGGCCGATGCTAAGATAGACGAAACTAAAACTTTCACTTACCTGGGCATAAACTTTGCAAATAACGGCTCCTGGGTTGCAGCAGCAAATGCTAGGTCATTAGCTTTCTCGCGTGCTATAGGTGCTATACGTAATTTCGCCATTAAGCTAGGGGGAAGACCAGTAAAAATCCTGATTGAAATCTATAAGGCAAAGTGTGTGTCCACTGTAATTTATGGAGCAGGCATTTGGGGCACCACTGATACCTAAAAAATCCAGGCCTGCGAAAATGCCTTTCTTCATTATCTCTTGGCCGTTCCTAAATCAACCTCCACATACATTGCAACAAGGAGTTGGGCCTAGTCTACGTGTCAGACCTCATTAAGATGAGCCCAATCCTGTTGTGGCACAGGGTGTGGGTTTCTCAAGAGACAGGGTTAAATAGGGATATTATCCAGGATTGCATGAACATCCAGGGGAGTAAGTGGTTCAGGTACGTGACACATTTCCGAATAGCCATTGGCCATCAGGAATATTTTGACAACCCGTCTAGTATGATAGACATCACTAGGAAGAAACTGAAGGTAATATGCCTTACTTACCTGGAAGAGGCTAGGTGGCAGCTGGAGAGCAAGAAAGTGTCTGTCATGCAAAATCAGTTGATGATAGATGGCCATGGTCTCCAGAAATACTTAGCAATCACCCAGAGTAGTTATTCCCGAATGCTGCTTACCCGCTTTAGGGGGGGGTAGCTTCTTTAGATTAACCACCTTCCCCGAGGTTAACTCCTGGTCTAGATCCCTGCCCCCTTGTCCTTGTGACGATGTATCTCAACAATCCATGTTACACTGCATCCTATTTTGTAAATTTTACTCGACAATCAGGCGAAGGTACCTACTCAGCTTATTTAAAAAAATGGGGACTGAGACAATGTAGACCTGCCCTACTCAGATTACAAATGTTGGAGGACGATTTCACTCTGTACAGTGTGACAACCTTTTTAAAGAGCCTCTTGCGTTTTAGATTGTCAATGAATTTACTTTTTTTTATATTTACCATCCGGTTAGTTTCTCTCTGTACTTATGAAATGGGGTTTTATCTAATGTAATAATGAAAGTTATGTAATGTCTGTTTTATATTTTTATGTGCTTTTATGGATTCTCGAAACTGAAACCGAATAAAGCTTGATTTGATTTGATTGATTGACAGCAGCAATCAGTGACAGAAAAAAAGAAAAGGGTGTAAATACTTTAAATTAAATTGCAGGAAAAGAATTGAGTTAGAGAAAGGGTCAGAAAAGGAACGAAAGAGGAAAATAGCAGCAACAACACAGAGGTTGAGAGACAACAAAAGTAGAGAATGCAAAACAAATGGAATAGCGCTACACCAGGGGTAAAGAAAAGTGTAAAGAAAAAGTAGAGACATTAGAAAATGTAATGCAGGGAGGAGGGAAAGTATAAACTGCTGGTTGGATGAAATGGAGCTTGAAAACGACCATGAATGAATATAGAAAGAGAAATGGCATTAAAACGTGATCTATATGCTACAAGACGTGATCTATATGCTACAAGTTAGAGTATGAGTTACCACTCGGAATACTGCAGTGTTCTATGTGTTAGGCGAAGGTAACGAAATCCAATAGTTATGATATGGTGTTGTGTGTTTGTATATCAACTGTAAGATTATGGTTGGAGCCAGCAGGACATTGGCCCTAATCCCAGGCAGGAAACCCAGTAGACAAATGCCCTTTTCAAGAGACGTGTGTGTATTCGGCAATCCTATGTTTTGCTGTAAGTGAATGGGAGCAGTGTTTTGATGTGAGTGCTGCAAGGAAGTGTATGTAAAGTATTGGTCGCAGGTTTGAATCCTAGTATGATAGATCATTGGGTTAAGGCACTTGCTGCAGCGACTTGTGTATGTAACAAAGTTTTACAAAAACTACAGTCTCATCAGGATGGATCCATCCCAGCTGCGCCCTGTTAGTGAGCTCTATATCAAGAGAGTTTAGCTGTTAAAAAAAAACAGAAGAACGAAGGAAGTACTGCATTGAGTACCAAAAATCACCTCAAACTCCAACCACCCAATAGCATGCCTCTTACCCCACTTCAGGGACGCCTGTCTCTGAGTCCATCTTTCCCCGAGCCATGACTAGTTGTTTGAAATCTTTCACTATCTGCTGAACGGGCTAAAAAAATGTACATCCCAGCAGAAGTACAACTGAACCAAAATGGCGCTGATTTGGAAAGCGTGGTTAACAATAGGCGCCATTTTATTTAAGTCGATTCTGTGCAAACCAGCTTATTCTCACTAAGGCTTGTTATGCGTCGTGTAAATAGAACGGGCCTGTCAACTGCTGGCTTCTTGTGTAGAAGCTCTTTGCGTAATACTTTTTGCAAGTAATGGATGATTCGTCGTAAAGTGGTGAGCGCAGAAAACGCACCTGTCTTTAAAATCATTAAATGTGGCATTTGTTATAGCATAATTCACCCAGTCCATCGCGTTTAAGTGTGTGACAAATGTATTAACATATGCCCAGTTACCTTTACGCGCTCGCCTATATAAAAACTAACAATACTTTAAGCTTTCTGGAATTAAACTCCATCCAGGTTACAATGACCAGTGAAGGTAATAGTGCATTTTCCTTTTAGAGCCTAAAAAAAATAATTTCCGGATTAATGCTTTTTGTACCCTTGGGAGGTATTAATACTCGTCTTTAATTTGGACAATATGGCACCATGTCAACGGCTTGGACAGAAATCTAATACCTATATACTCTAGTCTCACGAATTAAAATTGTTAATGCCAGTCAATAAACCAAAGATAACTCATTATAGTTTCCCTTATAAAGTAATATAAAGTATTCATATTGAAAACGAAAAAACTGGGTAATAGTACCACTCATTTATAGCTCTTAGAGACAGCGGGATTGTGGTATGAAGCGCTACATTTAAACAGAAATGTATTATTAATGTTATGATAGTTACAGGTCTTATTGTTTTAGGTAAATGAGCATCACAAAATGTCCCCAGAATCATTAAAATATGGAAAGGCGTTGTGTGCTCTATTTTTAATCAAAATAGATTGTGTAATAGGTTTGCTACAGATAAAAGTGAGAGCTGGAAACGGAGTAGTAGGCGCTTTGTTATTAACTCGGTCTACTTTTTCCTAGCCATTGTGTTTTACACGACTTTTTAGATATGTCGTCATCGCAAATGACTTAGGAATAATGCATGCTAGGAGAGAGTGAACGTATACTGCAATTCCTACAAGACAATGGTACAATCACTGCAATATAGGAACTGTGTTTAGGTGAGATTTCAAAATCACACGAAAATCTAACCGTAATTTTTAGGTTGAGCGTGGCTTCAAAAGAAGTATGGCTACTTTTAGGAGAAGTGGCATTTACCATAAAAACTTGTAATGTCGTATTCAGACTAAACAAAGTCAGAGCTCTGCCACGGCTTGGAGCCCAAGTGTAACTCCCATTTACTCACATATGAAAGATTTGGTTTGTCGAATTGCATAAGGGGGTGTGACTCCTACGTAATTATAAATACCGGTTGTTAACTGCACGTGGTTTCTTAATGTAAAACAGTGGTATTATTGCAATTCTCATAATTGTAAAAAGGCTTAACTGTATATGGTATTGTCTCCCTCAGCTAGATAGATGGATAGATAGATAGATAGATAGATAGATAGATAGATAGATAGATAGATAGATAGATAGATAGATAGATAGATAGATAGATAGATAGATAGATGGATGGATGGATAGATAGATAGATATTGCATTCTATGCTCTGTGTTTCTATAAACTTCTAAATGAAATATAATGTGCTGTTATTTCATGCCGTAGTGCATTCCGTGGTAGAGGTGAGTATAACACGCGTTCTGTCATTATAATAACCTCTCAGCACTGTTGGGCGGTTGCTTTAAATCTACCAAGGATGTGCACGTGCGTGCTCCAGTTTTGTTGCATGTCGCTTATTTATGTGCAGTATTATATCAAATCTAAATCGTAACAGCTTTAGAGTTTTGTAAAGTGGCTGAAGGGGGATATCATGTCTGCGCAGAAGCATCTGTCTATCCCGTCCCATTATCCAATGGGTAAAATATTAAACTTAAAATGACTTTTGGTAAATAGGCCCATGTCCGTAGGGGATAATTTCGCGTTCATACTGTTCATAAACAACAGAATGTAAATGTAACTGTTAGGTATCTGCTGATCTAAAACAATTGCCTCAGAAAAGCGTGCACGGGTCTGTGAAAGAGCAGCCCTCGCAGACTTCGAGGAGCGTGTGGAAATGTTTTTTTCTTATTCAGGTTTTACAGGGGGTTTCTAGCACAATGGCTCTATATACAACTGATATACCGATTGCTGAACCCTAAACATATAATTAGATTGAGTTTAGCGTGTTGTTTATTAATTAAACCATTTCTGTCATTCAGAGGCGCAAGTCGAAAAGGTGATTTGCGCAAGATCACACCCTCGCGTAAAGTGAGAAGCCGTGATTAGAATTCACGCCTCTTCGGTTCACAGCCCACAAAACCATTTGAACCTTATAGAACTAATTTAACGCACTCCTTATATAGCAGGGCCGTATAATTTACACTTGCCTTTACTTCAGTGCATTTTAAAAATGTGACCTAAATCTTCACATGCAATGTGCACAGACTCATCTCTGAACTGACTTTGAAACTGACCTTTTAAAACTATAATACAATCGAACAACTGTCCGCTGCATGTGAAATACGCCAATTTAAGTCACATTGCAATCTGAAGCAAGAATAACGCCTGCACCATGTCTTATCAGCGCGAGGTGATATCTTCGTCTCTGAAGGCCCCGTCTCGAGGACGCTATTGATTATGCATTGTGTCAGGGTCCTTTTCTCATTCAAATGAGCCCGGGTATAATGAATTCGTCCATTTAAAACATGACCAGGAATATTGGGCATTGAATGAGACAGGAAATGACACTTGACCTCCGGATGCTGCGGCCCCGGAAACAATGACATCTTCAAATATGAGCTCCCGAGCCGGAGGTGCCCGCTGGGGCCACCGACACCCATTTTACAAAAGCTTTTTCAGGGGAAACTCACAGACAGACAAACCACGGACAGCAGGCCCGTCTCTGCTCCGGCTCGGGCCCGTGTTTGCTCGTTGCCTTTCCAAGGCCTTTCTTCTGCTGCTGCATAAATTCTCGGGCGACAAATTAGGGCCTTGAGTCCGATCGGATGCTGCGTCCGAAAATAAACGCAGCCTCTGACCTTGCGGCTCTCCGAGAGAATGGACCCACCAGCGTGAAGTGGTATTCAGGGCCGGGCCAGCTGGCGGCTGGGTGCCGAGGGCACCTTCTGGGGTTTGTTTACAGCCGCGAGGGAAGATTTGAGTTTAAAAAAAAAACTGTCATTAAATAGGGCTACTCTTCCGTGGCAGCGACAGGGCAGAGAGGAGGCCTGTGGCAAGGGGGCAACACGCAGCTACAGACAAAGAGACACAGGGGTCACAATGTGTAACCGTCACACGCACAGACATCACAAGTCAGATACTGACACCAACTCACACAGGCGCACTGGCTTCATCTCACACCAGCACACTAATCACTAACACCAGTACACTATCACTAGCACACACATACACACTCAATGAGAGAACACACTGACACACACAGGCGTCGCTTCTCACACGAACGCCACAGACCAGAGACACATGCATTGATGCCAACACAAACATGCTCTCACACACGCACTCAAACACACCCTGCCCCCCACACACACACTAGGCACAAGCACATACACTGACACCAGTACACACACACTGACACCAGCATACACACAGTGAGTGACATCACCACAAACATGCAGGCACTATGGGAGTATCAAACACGACTACACACACACACGAACACCACTGCATTTTTGCACATACACTGACGTCAACACAAACATACACACATGCACTCATCACACACACTGATGCCTTTAATCGCATTTTTACTCGCTCACTCGCCGCTGACACAAGCACAAATGTATATAATACACACGCCGTGGGACGTGTAAACAGCACATTTAGAACACGCCCCACATAAACATACAATGTGCAGCACACACTGTATACACTTGCAGATAACACCAACCCGACAGAAACGACACACATAGACCACATGTATCGAACACAACAGAGATATCACATATACTTTACAGACATACCATGCAGACCGCAGACACCTGGAAAGGATGCAAAGTGCACTATATCCTACAAGCAATATATATATATATATATATATATATATATATATATATATATATATATATATATATATATATATATGCGCGTGTGCGTGTGTATATATATGTAAATATATGCATCTTATATACACACACACATATCACATATATACAATCTCACATTTGAGACTGTGCTTGTCTGTATCCCTCTCACTCACTCACCACAAACACGCCACAACATGTATGAAACATTGCATGCACACCACATATGCGACGTACCACGCTACACACCCACATGCAGAACATGCATACTATATGTAACTGTGAGCACACACTGAACTCGCTGCACGCGCGTCACATATGTTAGACACAATGCACCATAAGTCTACAAAGCGAATTAGTCAGTTGAGCGCTCCCTGGTAAGACCTTGGAGTCACGCGCTCAACGCCCTCAAGGTCAACTCAGCCTTTTATCTGTGTGGTAAATGAATTGAATATTATTTAATTTAGCGAGATACTGCATCAGACGTGCAGAGATGCGAGTGCGCGAGGCTCCAAACAGAAGCCCACGTTAATTAGGTGCACCAAAGACACTTAACACACAATGTGTACCAAACAGATACACAACACCTGGCAGCGATTGCTGTACTTTCTATGTATACATAGTTCACGCTGAAGTATTCTGGCTTGAGACTGAAAGAACATCTCTTGCAAAATGTATTTAGAAATGTAAGCAATTTTGCCCTGTTTTAATCAACCATACCATGCAGGATTGATAGGAATGAGCAGTGCGCGCGACATGCTACATTACAAATGCATTTGCATTTATATAGCGCACGAAATTATTGTCATTTCACAATGCAGTGCGATGTTCAAGGCCACCATTAGTTGTATTTTAGCCACTCGCAGCCGAGGAATACAAGGACATGGTTTTTAACTTGTGGGTAGAACACCCCCACCTGCGGGACACTACAGCTGCTTTCCCTGCAGACAGGTGACGTAAACAAATAATGACAAGCCCCGCCTCTCAGCAGAGGGCACAGAGACATGGGTGCGCACTCCGTGTGGGCCTTTACTTCTTGTTAACAAAGAAGGCGGTAAAGTTAGTTTTCATAGATGTTGTTGTAATATACTGTAACATACAATTAATCTATTGAGGGGCATTGAAACCATACTATATTTAGTAATAAAATGTTGATAGGTCATATGATATTTGAACAGCTGTCCGCGAAGAAATATCTATCTATCTATCTATCTATCTATCTATCTATCTATCTATCTATCTATCTATCTATCTATCTATCTATTATCTATCTATCCATCCATCCCTGTCTGTATGTATGTACAGGCGTCTTTAAACAAACGCGCGGACATACATAGGCAAATACATTTCAAATGTTTCCATGTTTATACAGAGCTTACAACTGAATTAACTACATTTCCAAATACCCCCAGTCCAACAAAAAAGTAACAGAAACAGATTGAACATACAAATATAAATATGTAAATATCACAATAAAATGTCAGTCCTACTACTGTCCATGAATAAGGACAATTTCACAAAAGGCGGGAGAGTGCGTGCGTCTGTAGGTAGAGGTACGGGCGTCACGCTGCAGGTACGTCGGACAGTGGTGAAGTCCCCTGTTGGAGTGAACTGTCGCTGATGTCCATTTCTAGATCTTGTATCACCAGCTGCCACGGGTTTCACCCTTGTGTATTGTTTGGTGTCACTAAATATACATCGAAAAAGTTTGACATTGTATTGCTTTAGTAGGTTTGCATGTGTACATGTATGTAATCAATATTTTATTATACCTGTACAATAAATGTCTACGCACATATCACTCCAGTAAAAGAGAAACTAAAAAAAGTACTGTACTGCCAATACACATGTCAATACAGAGCTGGTTTGACGCGGTTAGAACTAATCAGCATATTAAAAAATATCGGACGAAATATCAAAGTTTTCAGCAACGGTGTGATCAGAAAGCATTATAAGTATCATGAAGTTAATATCAGGCAATATCTCATTGTTTATAGCTTAAACGCACCTTAGAAAATGAAAGGGTTAGGCACACCTGTGCCAAAAGAATGAGCAAAACAAAAACACAAACAGTCGATTTCAGTCAAAGATAATCAGAGTTTTCCCTCCACAAATATTAACATCAATAACAACAACAACAACAACAACAACATCAACAACAACAAGAACAACAATAATAATAACAGAATATTAATAATATCGGGTTATTAGTATTATTGGGGTTTAATTATCTGCAGCATCGAAGCGTTTTAACAGGAGATATTAGTGCAAACATATATTGACCATTTAAGTTTGCTCTTTCGCGATATCTTCACATTGCACTGGCGAAAAAATACATTCGTTTAAATAACAATCTCTTGAAACTGATAATTACATTAGAAAGATTTTAACATTCGTGCATGCTGCACGCATTTCCCGGAACTGTGTACGTTTGCAGTAAACCGCCAACTATATTGTTCGTTAATTTAAAAGGTGGGCTTATTTGCAGTCGCGTATATTGTTCTAAAATTTAGGTAAGATTTCCCTGTGGGTTATTCACTTTGGAGCAATATCTTTTAAAGCGCCTCGAAGACACGATGCTATTCAAGGGTATTGCCTTTGTGAAAGAGAGCCCGAAATAATGTGAAACTGAATCGTTAGCAAGTGATTTCAAGTATAAGTTGATGCGTACTCACACCCACTAATAAACGGAGTGACTCTTTGTTTACATACAGATATGAACGAGAGATAGATTTTGAAATAAAACAATTTGTTTATTGTTCAAAAAATGCTCTTGATTTAAAAATCGTACCCTGTGCAGCCGAGGTTCTCCATTTTCGCTGGACAAGGGGTGATCACGTGATTGAACTACCTGAAGTTGGATTTTTTGGGGAACTGAACATCGTTCTGTGTCCAGCAGAGGGCAGCGTCGCGCCGTAGGAAACTCCCAACTAGCACTCAATCGCTAACGGGTGCAATAAACGGGCGCACTCTAGATCGGTTTCCCGTTTGCGCAGAAGGATGACGATTGGCTCCCGAAAGGAGTAACACGCTTTTTGATTGCGCCGTCTCAGAAATGTAACAATAACAACAGCATCCAACTTGCTTCACGTGTATATATATATATATATTACCCACCATAAGTGGACAATAAACAATGTAGCAAACTAAAGTGTTGGTGACAAGAATAATACCGACCGTAGAAGAATGAAAACTGGGTTTGGGCATCTAGAAGTCTGCCATGTTATCTGTATTTTGAATAAAGATTCCTGCAGCCCGCGCATGACCTTCCTGGTCTTGAACACGGGTTTCCATTGCCCATAGTTTTTTTAAGTCGGCTGAGGTGACTTCAAAACTCGCCACGGCGTTTCCTCTAAATTAATAGAACCCTCTTTCTGTCAAGTATCTAGGAAGCTTAAATAAGTGTACTGCTGCCACATTAGTTACTTCTTAGAAGCCCATGTAGTGCACAGAAAGGAGAAAACAGTAAAGTGGCCTCCCCATTGGTTCAATATATACGTTTAGGTTAACCCTCAAGGCATTTGTCTATGAAAAATCCCAGTTTTGCCCAGAATAGGGTTTAAAAAATAAGCCCCACGAGTCCGTGTTTATTGAATCTCGCTTTTCATAGCGCATTAATGTTATTTGGCGTTGCTGCTTCCGCTGCACTGAGGCCGACAGTCCCGAAAAAGCCGCGGCTTTGGCGTCAAGTTCATAGGTGTAAAGCCTGGTGGAGGGCGGTGGCAGGTGTGCGCAGTCGTGTGCAGTTATGGTGAGCTGGTTGTTTGGGGCCCCTGGGTTGTGAATAAGCCGTCAGATCATCTGGGTGACGCCCGGGGAAATTAGCGACAAACACACCCAATGGGGAAGGGAAGTGCTAAAGGTGTCTGGACTGTGCACTTCTGACACAATTCGTGCCTAACACGAGCGGTGACAGACACTTGGCGAATAGTTGATTTTTGGCACAGTCATATACACACACTAGGCGATTTTGGAAAGGAACGGTTTAAAATATTTTAAAAACTCAAAAAATCCTACCTTTATGTTTAGCGAAAGCCAACCATTCAACAATTTCTAGTAGCATGTGACTATTATTATTATCGCACCTATTTTTCGTACAGTGACCGCATGTTCCTTATTTTATCACTATGTGTACGATTAAAGATGGCATTATTACTGGTATTCGTAGTAATATTAATTGAGGCGACGCTTATGTCAATAATAATAATGATAATAGGAAGAGTGGTGATGCTAATAATAATAGTGGTGATACCACTACTAATAATATTAATAATGATAATAAATAGTGGTGATGCTATTAATAGTAATAATAGCAACACTACTAATAACAATAAAAATGACCACAGCAATTATTACTAATAATAATAATAATAATATTGATGATTATAATAACATTAACACTAATAATGACAATAATAACAATGATAACGACAACAAAAATAACAGTTACAACATTAACTACAATGACAGTAATTGAGGTGCTGATAATTACAATGATAATATAAAACAAGAGCGCAGTCATTACTATTTGTACGGATGTTGCTACTGGATTAAGTTTATGTCTGTTTTGCTGTTGCATCTGTTATGGTTAATAAGGTGACATTTGTTCTCTAGCAGAGGAATGTTCTAGAAATCAGTAACTGGCGCTTTCCGTCAAATATGCACGACGTAAGCACTGCGTAAAAATCAGAAATGGCGCACTGTGCGTCCTTGCCGTGCTGTCGCAGTGGCACTCGGCTCCTGTGACGCAGCGAGATGCCCGGCTGCATTACACCGGCCCTTCTCACCTGCGAAGCGGCGCTGCTCCTGGTGCCGCGGGGACACCCGCACACAGGACTGCGGGCGGATCCTCACACGTAACGAGGTGGCTTTCGATCCTGACGTTCAGGGTGCGTCAGATACAACGAATTGCCTTAAACAGGTTCGAAACCAGGGTGAAAAACACCCAGAGATCCATTCACAAGTCTGTGTAAGGGCCGTGCACACGAAAGGGGATGCAAGTGCGCAAAACCACGTGCAAACAACAGTGAACAAGCAAAAGGTGTGCTTTAGATCGGACCGAGGAAAAGCGAACTATTTGGAGGTGTCATTTGTGATAATTAACAAAATAAGGTTTGCTGAAATAAAGTATGTGTCTAGGATCGCACAATTTGGTCAAGCAGGGAGCCGGGATTGACCAACGATTTTTCTAGTGCACTTCAGCCTCTAGATGTTTATTGCTTGCCTTGTGCTTAATTCTTAAAAAATGAGATTAGAACGTGGGTGACATTCAGAATTCACATCTTATTTTTGCTAGTTTTGCACAGCCAACTTTGGCCAAGGTTAAAAGTGCGTAATGACAGACACTGTACAAGTCCATTTCTTCTGCACAGGAGATTTGCCGAGATACCTATAGCCTCTGATCTAAAACCAGTTCAAACCTGGCTCGGGGTGTTAAACGATTGGCAGCTGTAAACACTAGGCCTCATCGCATCCCGTAAAACCTTGGCCGCTTTAGGGTTCCAGTTTGCAAGAGGACCTTTAAGTTGACCCCGTGCCAGACACCCGGCTCGAGCCTGAATGGAGCTTCCAGTGGCTCGCCCACCTGTGCTCAGTCAGGAATGAACCAATTCACGGTACATGTAGGATGCCTCACTGTGCGCCAGCACACTTGCTTAAGGGCCCTTCAGCAAATGCCCCACATCGAGTAAGTGAGGAGTTCGGACGTGTTAGGTTTGTAGTGATCGGGGAGTGTAGAGTTCTTAGATGCTGGTAAGATTCCATGCTTACGTTGTTATTACTTGCTTACATTGTTATTGCTCGTGCATACTCTTGTGTCACACGCGCATCTCTTGAAGAGTGTTTTCTTTCAAGAGATGCGCTCCTCGTGGCATCTCTCACATGCAACCTTCAACTGTGGGTCTGCGACTTAGACAGTTGAAGGTTTGCCGTGTGTGGATGTGCTCCTGTGGTGCTCTGTTACTTTGGTAATAAACTTACCTTACTTCATTCAACTAAGCCTCCAGCCTGTTCCTGAGTTCTTTTAAAGTGTATCTTCACATTTGGCGACGAGGGACTCCTTTTTCTTCGAAAACAGAGCATCACCAACCTTGCACCGTTCACTTCCTCATCGTACCCCGCCAGAGCATGCTGTTCATCCTTCGCCGTCAAGAAAACCCGGTTTAATTTGGCCTCCTGCATCAAGGTATCGGACATTTTCTTCATTTTCACCGATTTCTCTTCCTTGATGCGCCTCCTCTATGACGTGAGACGTTAGCGAGATCACTTTCTCGTTCCAAGTACACGTCATCACACGCATACGCGCAATCACGTACCTACGCTACGCAGAGGGGCCATTTTGTTTTTGTTATTCAGGGTTACCATGGATACGATTTCACGATCGGAAGGATCGCAAAGCAAATGAATAATCGCATGTCTCTCAGGCATCAACGGTGAGCGGATTTTCAAGGTTATTTCACTTTTCCTTGCATTTCAGACATTTTAAAAGTTCTTTTTATTTAAAAAAGTTATTTCCTTCTGAACATTTTTAACAATTTCAGACTTTTGCTGTTTTAAAATATTTTACATCCGTGTTATTCATTCAACATGGCTACTAACCAGCAAATTGTCTCTTTAAATTATTTTCTACCAGTTCCTGGTAAACCTACGGAACCTTGGAGGCATTGGTTTCAGAACTTTGAAAGTTACTTAATTGCTATTGGAGCTGATGAATATACACCAAAGAGAAAAATGGCTATTCTCTATAGCAATTTAGGAAAAGAAGGAAGACAAATTTTTAATAATTTGCCAAATCCTCTTCCAGCTTCAGGAAGTGGAGATGAAATTAATGAATATTCTGCTGCTATTCTAAAATTAAATAGAAAATTTCTTGATCAGCCTAGTGTGATCCTTGAACGTTTTAACTTTATGAAAAGGCGTCAAGAACAAGATGAAACTGTTGAAGAGTTTATTTCCGCTTTGAGGAATCTTGCTTCTGAGTGCAGTTTTGGCTCTTATTTGGACACAGCTCTTAGAGATCAATTTGTATATAACTGCTGTCACAAAAAAATCCAAGAGCGTATACTAAGCTGCAGCGATCCATCCTTATCTGAAGTACTTGAAATGGCCAAAGGAATCGAGAGATCAATTGTATCTTCTAAGTGCATCTCTGAAAGTACCTCTTCCTTTATCCCAACTGACTTGAGTGTTAACGCAGTTTATTCTAAGGGCAAGCCTTCTCCAAGACCGTTTCAAAGGAGAACAAATACTTTTTGTTTTCGTTGTGGTTCTAAAACACACTTGAGTAACAACCCTACTTGCCCAGCTCAAGGGAAAAAGTGCACTTTTTGTCAGAAAAACGGTCATTTCCAATCTGTGTGTCGCAACAGAAAGACTTCTCAAATTAATAACATTTCTTATTTTTCAGGCGAAGATGCAGATGTTCAATCTATTGATTCTGATTTAAAAAATGTTACTATTAGTTCAGTCAATATTGATGCTAATGAGGGAAATTTAGCTGTAAAGGAAATTCTCTCCATTCATTCTGTTTCTATTTGTATGGTTGATTGCATTAATTCAGAACGTGTGAAAGATCCCACTTGCCTAGTAATTGTTGATCAAATAGATATTGACATGATGGCGGATTCTGGTGCCCCAGTGACCATCATATCTGATCATTTGTTCAACACCCACTGGTCTTCAAGAATTACTCTTGAACCTTTAGACATCATACCTAAAGGATATACTGGCAAACACATTAACATGTGGGGTTTCTTCATCACCAGTGTAACTTGTTTGGGGAGGTGCATTTACACAAAAGTATATGTAGCCACTGATGGCAAATGTATTGTAGGGTGGCAAGACCTTGCTAGAATGGGCCTCAAACTTGTTCCTGGTTCAGAATTTCCTGTTCAAATTAATGAACAAAGTACCTTTTCCTTCATCAATTTTATTGATGTTGGCATTGTCAACAAAATTATTGCTGATTTCCCAGAAGTCTTTAATAATTCTGTTAGTATGATAAAAAACTACGAACATCGCATTCGTCTCAAACCCAACGCAATTCCTGTAATTCACAAGTTGAGGAATGTTCCTCTTAGCGTAAGAGACGATTTAAAAAAGGTACTTTTTAAAATGGTTGATGAGAAAATTATTGAAGCTGTGGATTCTTCACTTTGGGTTAGTCCTATTGTTGTCGTGAAGAAAAAGGATTCCAGTATTCGTCTCTGTGCAGATCTTAGATCACTTAATCAAAATATTCTTATCGACTGTCATCCTTTGCCCAGAATTCAAGAACTTCTCACCGGCATTGCAGAATCAAAATTGTTCACTCTCTTGGATTTAAGGAGTGCTTATCATCAAATTCCCCTGACTAAATGCTCTTCTGAACTCACCACTTTCATTACTCCTTTTGGGGCTTTTAAATATTTAAGACTACCTTTTGGATTGGCAAGTGCCGCAAGTGTGTTTCAAAAATTTATGGACAGCGTCTTGTGTGGTGTTAAAGGTGTGCAAGCATACCAAGACGATGTTTTGATTCATTCTAAAAATGTTGATGAACATATTAAGGATTTACGTATTGTTCTGTCACGCTTCAAAAAAGTAGGAATCACCCTGGGCGAAAAAAAGTGTAAGTTTTTTGTGGAAGAATTAGACTATTTAGGTCATTCTATCTCCACCTCAGGTATCAAACCAAAACTTTCTCTTACGCAGGCTATTTCCAATGTACCTATCCCTAACAATAAGGACACTTTGAGATCGTTTCTCGGTCTCACCGAATATTACTCGAGATTTGTCATGAACTATGCCCAGTTAATTCAACCTCTTAGGATGCTAATAAAAAAAGATGTTACCTTCTTATGGAATGATGAGGCAAATTCAGCTTTTAATAACATAAAAGAGGTTATCGTAAATGCTCCAGCCTTATCATCTTTCACACCAGGCCTGAAGTGTGGCATTTATGTAGATGCAAGCCAAAAGGGTCTTGGTGCAATCCTTTGTCAGTGGAAAGGTTCTGTAGAACACACCATTGGTTTTGCCTCAAAGTGACTGAACAATGCCGAATGTAATTATAGCACAATTGAGAAAGAGGCTCTTGGCTGTGCATGGGCTGTAGAAAAATTCAAAGTCTACATTTGGGGTTCCCATTTCTTACTATACACTGATCATAAACCCTTACTACACCTTTTAAACGGAAATGGTACTGGTAAAGCCTCTTCCAGGTTAGTAAGGATTCTTTCTAAACTACATGATTTTAATTTCAGCATTCACCATGTACCTGGAGGTAAAAATATGAGAGCAGATGCACTTTCCAGGTTGCCTTTGGAAAATGACGAAGATGTTCTCAGAGATGACATTGAGTGTGTCGTAGCCTCTTTGGAAGACTTAGTTTTTTCTCCTCTCTCTATTTCTGAGGAAGATTGGTCCAAATGCTATTCCGAAGATGAAATTCTTGTGGCTGTGAAAAACTTAATAGTTTCAGGCTGGCCAAGGATACGTTCCCTTCCTGCCCCCTTGAAGTCCTTTGCACAAGTTTCAGACGATTTGACCATTATCAATGGCATTGTTTTTAGGGGTGATCGATGTGTTCCTCCTTTGGCTTTGCGAAAAAAAATATTTTTTGCAGCTCATCAAGGTCACTTAGGTGTAGGTGGAACCTCTCGCAAATTGAAGGAACATTTCTGGTGGCCTGCCATGGAGAGGAACGTCAATGATTGGGTTGATTCTTGCAGTACTTGTCTGGTGTCAGACAAACACTGGAAATTACAAAACCTACCTTTACATAATGTTCCCATTCCTGAGGAATCCTGGGTCAAGCTAGCGGTTGATTTTTCTGGTCCTTTTGAGATTCTTCCTAGATCTCAACGTTACATAGTCTCCCTCGTTGACTATCACTCTAAGTGGTTTGACTTTGATTTTTGCACCAACCCAGATTCTACGTCAGCAATTATATTTTTGGAAAGAATTTTTAGAATGGAAGGTCCCCCTAAGGAAATTGTCAGTGACAATGGTTCGCATTTTTGCTCCCGTGTTATGGAAGAATTTTTGAAGAAGTTTGACGTCAAACACTTGAAAGTTGCTCTTTACTCTCCCGCATCCAATGGTTTGGTTGAACGGACGAATAGATTTTTGAAAGAAGGCATCCAAACTGCTTTCTCCTGCAAAATGAATGTTGAGGTTTTTCTAAGGGAAAAAGTTTGGGCCTACTTAATTGCCCCTCACTCCACTACGGGCATTTCACCTTTCAGACTCCTTAAAAAAAGAAACCCACATGGTACTGTCTGCCCTTCATGGATCAAAGATTTGACCCCACAGGTTTCCAAATGCATATCCTGTTCTGACAAGTTGGTTGTAAAAAGTAATGCTGAGAAACGGCAATCTGCACAAAAGCGAAATTTTGATTCTAAAGTTCTTTCCACCCCTGAAATGTTTACTGTAGGTGATTGGGTCATGTTCAAAACCATGGATAGAGTCAAAAAAGGTCTCTCCAAGTTTTCTATGCCCACTCAAGTTCTCAAGGTTTCTAAAGGTTCTCTGTTTTTAGATAAGAGAGGGTGGCGTAACAAACGCTCCCTCGTTAAATTAACCTCTGAGCAAGCCATGATCATTCTCAGAAATAAACATGGAAAAGACAACTCTTCCTATGTTGATTATGATTTTCCCACACCGTTAGATACCCCTTCTCTCACCCAGGTGGAATCTTCGTCTCTCAATAATACCACCCTTACTCCCCAAGATTCCCTAGGTGAGATGTCTTCACCCTCTGTTGAGGTTACTCTTCCTCTTCAAGACACTTCAGAAAATGTTGAAATTTCTTGTTCATCTCCCTCTACTTCCACTTCAGATGTGACAACCAGAACTCACAGGAATTGTTCTTTTCCTGCACGTTTTAAAGACTTTTATGTAGACTAAGTTTTATTTCTGTTAGTTAAGTTTCCTTTATTTGTTTTGAGGGAAGGGAGGAGATGTAGAGTTCTTAGATGCTGGTAAGATTCCATGCTTACGTTGTTATTACTTGCTTACATTGTTTTTGCTCGTGCATACTCTTGTGTCACACGCGCATCTCTTGAAGAGTGTTTTCTTTCAAGAGATGCGCTCCTCGTGGCATCTCTCACATGCAACCTTCAACTGTGGGTCTGCGACTTAGACAGTTGAAGGTTTGCCGTGTGTGGACGTGCTCCTGTGGTGCTCTGTTACTTTGGTAATAAACTTACCTTACTTCATTCAACTAAGCCTCCAGCCTGTTCCTGAGTTCTTTTAAAGTGTATCTTCACAGGGAGCAGCAGGTTAGTGAGAAGAAAGGTACGGCCGCGCCAGGGTGCGGGAGTGTACAATGTAGGAGCAGGAGGGGCCCTCAGGGGAGGTAGTGGTTTTGATTTGTAGTTAGGGTGACCACCTGGAAGCAAGTCAAATTCTGGACAGTGGCTGTAAAAATTCAGGACACTGGGTAAACATTCAGGAAAAAAGGTCATTTTTAGGGACACATTGAGGGTGTCCAGCAATTCTAAAATAGAGAGGCGACAGCGGTGCAAGTCAAAATAGGTTTATGTTTGTATAACATATAGGAGTATTCGACAAATATTCATATATAGCTGGACTTATTTAAGGATAAAAAGCTACAAACATATACACAACATGCAGAAATTGATAGAAAACGTCAGGGACAGCTGTCACAATTCTACTTCGTATTATGAAAGATAGTGCCAGAAGCAGCATTCTATTGCTGAACAGAGACTTAGGGGCTCATTTATGGGAAAGTCGAGCAGTGTAGCACATCAATTTACCTTGCTGCCAGTGGTGTCTCCTCTGCCAAGGCGGAGGAGTGTCGCCCTGCTGCTTTCCAGCAGTGGAAGGAAAAATAAAATGTTAGCTGAAAGTTTGTATCACTTTATTTTTTCCTATTGCAGGAGTGGTATCTTTGCCGGGGAGGGCTGCTTTGCTGATAGAGCAGGGAGGGGAGGAATGGTTTGCACTCCCTAAAGTGCTCATTAATGTTTGGTCGGTCCTCTGGGAACTGCCAAACATTCATGCGCACTTAGCATGTTCTCCACCCAGGCTGCATTACAGCCTGGGTGTAGAACATGCCCAGGCTCCCTATCCCCATCTCAGTGCCGTGGTTTGGTGCTTCCGGTACCTTGTTCCGGCCAACAGAGGAGAGACGCGGCATGGGAGAATGTGGCAAGGCGGTAAGCTGAATGTAATTTTTAAAAACTTACACTTCACTCCCGTCTGTCACCCCACCGGCCTCCCTGCCCCTTCTCCTTGCCCCGCCTCCCCAACTGCCTCCACCCCTCACCCCCCCACCACCGATCATTGCCAGCAACCACTGCTTGCTGGACTGCGTGACAGGGAACAGGCAGGAATGTACAGTTTTTCAGGCAATACAGCACATACCTGTCCTTTCACTTGTGTTGGTGCCCTCTTGGCAGCCTAGGGCCAACGCAGGCACCCTTGCACCATGGCACAAGAGTGCCTGCATTTTATGCTTGCATTGCATGCAGGATTGTATTTGTGCAGGCAGTGACACCTTCTTGCACAAAAACAATCCTGAGAGGCATAGTCCTCTTTCTATGTGTGCTGCAGAAATAGAGATATTTGTCCTCATTACACCTCCCCAGGAAAGGTTTTGTAAATCTGGGGATGTGTAAAAATCCACAGGAGTTCCATGGGTGCAGCGTTTGTGTTCCCATGCAACGCATTCCCAGGACAGAGTAACGCAATACAGCAATTTGCGCTGAGTTGCATTCCTCCAGATTTCTGGAGCTTGTCAGATTAAATAATCTGTGTCAAGGTTTGTGTCACTCTTGCACCATATTGCGTGATGCAGAGCGACACAAACAGCCTCATAAAAAAGCTCCTTAGACTTCAAAGACAGTAGCACTACCTGTGAGTGTAAAACAAAGAGAGAAATGATGGTGAGAACAGAGAAGATGAGAGATATACAATGAGGGACAGACAGAAGTTTTAAAAGGTGAAAGTGAACAGTGAGAAAAAACAAAAGCAAGAGAAGGCTGGTCAGCTGAGAAAGAGAGAGCACAGATGGTGAAAGTGAGAAAATATGCTCACAGAGGAAGATGGGGCAGAGTAAGGAGTGAAAAAGATACAAAGAAAGATGCAGAGGGTGACAGCGATAAGGATAATATAAAAAAAGGTAGAGGTTGCATACAAATCACACCCCACGATTGCTTATCATTTGTTGAATTTTGATTAATTTGCTTACTTCCAGTTTCTTTCAATGACTTTCCTTGTTCTAGCTTGTCTAGCTTTGTTTTTACCTCCCCTGGAGCACAGCCTCCTTACCACCTCTCCCATTGGCTGACTTCTGTTCTTACTTTGCTCACTTTTAGGAAACATTTTTATTTTTGGTTAAGTACTCCATTAGAGTGAATGTGTTTTGCAGTATGCTCCTTCTCTACCCCATATGTTCCCCCTAAATGCCCACCATGTGCTCTGTATTGTCTCTTGGGTGCTTCCTGCACCCTTCTGTGATGCTGTCACTTTTTGGTGCTCTGCTCTCTCTTTCATAATTCTACCCCCTACCCCTCCATACAGTGGACCTAATTCAGAAAGGGCCTCTGCACTTGTGGCGGGGGGCCCACAGTCATGGTGGAGTCTCCGCACTCAGGGTAAAATCTCTGCAATGGGATTTTTCATTGCATAGATTCCACCCCAAGTGCAGAGATGCCTCCACGTGTGTGGAGGCCCTTTGTGGATCAGGTCTTATGTGTTCTTCTCTCTCCATACACTTTTGCTCTGTGTTCTTCACTACATGTGTGCTTCTCCCATCATTCCTCAAGATGTTCTCTCCCTGTCAAGAGGCAGATGAACTCTTAACGCCCAGAGGTCTTGCACAGGAACAGAGGCTTAGTAGTTCCCAACTCCCTGCACAGAATCCCTCAGAGCCCGTTATTAAACTTGACTCTCAGTGACTCCATAGGGGAAGGGGAATTGGATAAAATAACAAACACAGAAGAGACTGCACTGGAATTGTTCTTACTGCTTCTCTTGTTCAGTCCGACCTGCAGACCCAACTTCAGAGAAAACCTAAAAATGTCCAAAAGAGAGATTTAACACACACCTAACTACTCTGTATTCTGTCTCTGCTTTTGCCCAGTTTTTTTTACCTAAGCTTCCAGTAATCTTGCTCCTCTTCTTTTTTTATGGCCAGTTATTCTTTGCACCTTCTCAGTTGAAAATAATGCATATTAAACAAGACTGGGATTACTATTTTATCTGTTCTCTATGATTTTTTTTATTTTACTGAATGTATTTATTCCTTACCATCTCAACTTTAGGTGACATCTGTAATCTTTTCCAGAAGAAACTCTTCTCAACTTTTCACTAGTTAAACCTACTCTATCTATTTATACCATGGGAAATATCCCATACCTATTAATGTAGCAAAAACTAGCTGTGTGCCTACTCTGAGAAGCCTAAGTAAATGTTTATTCTAATTTGCCTAATTAATATGTTTACTCTTACATACCTTACAAACTGTTTTCCTAAAGATTCTCTTATATTATTATTTGTCTTTCTTTATTTTTTCAGGTACTCAGGTTTTGTATCACTGGTAAGTCTTCATTTATTTACTTTCTTTCGACATTCTGTTCTAACAATTTATTCGAGAAATATATCCGCTGATACTCTATGATTTCATTCACTTATCTGTGTTTTTTCTCTTCTCGGCAGGAAAGGAGGAGTCGCTGGAGCCCCAAACGATGTGCAGCTGAAGGTACGTGAAGTATATTCGGAAACAGAATCTTCGGTTTTAATTCTCGGTTTCCATATGAGTGTTCTCTGCTCGCATACTGCGGAAACCCGTTAAATAACTCCCTACTTCGCTTAGTTAAACTTCTATTCTCAAGAGCGCTGAGAGTAAACGGCTGTCTCTGGTATTCACTTTAGTGAAGTGCGCAATTCTTTGTACGCGCGCGCCTCACCTGAATCACAGCAACTGCGATTCTGCCAAACACTAGACTGCATTTCCTTTTTTTTTTTTTTTTTTTAATTTATTTTTCAAAATTTTCTCCCCATTTTACAGTATTTTCCATTCCATTATAGCACAAAACAACAAAAAAGGGAATTCAAAGTCATGAACTCATATTCATACAATACTTTTTTCAAACAAAAACATTAACAGCAGAATTACTAAAAATCGTAACTTTAGTCTTTGCTTTTCATCTCTGCTTTTC
This sequence comes from Lissotriton vulgaris, assembly GCF_964263255.1. Taxonomy (NCBI): domain Eukaryota; kingdom Metazoa; phylum Chordata; class Amphibia; order Caudata; family Salamandridae; genus Lissotriton; species Lissotriton vulgaris. The sequence goes on along the minus strand of NC_141698.1, from coordinate 647,637,140 downwards.
TCCCTGTCTACTTTTCCACTGGTCTAATGGTTGCTAAATTCTATCTCCCAATGCTCTCGCTCTCCTGCCCTTCCTTTCATAAATGGCTTTCTCCAGGTTATATATTGAAATCAATCTAGCTATCCATATTTGAAATGTTGGCGGGACCCTGTCAAGCCACGCCCTTGCGATTCCAATTCTATAAACCGCAGCTATCATAAACATGAATTCAATATGGCGAACCTCTGTTCCTCCCGACACCCCTAATATTATCATATCATCTGACAATTTGCTCTTAACTCCCAAAGAATTCTCCAAAAAATTTTCTATTGCTATTTTTAACGTATGTAATTGCGGGCATTGGGCGAACATGTGAACAATATCCGCCTCATTTGAATCACAACGCGGGCAGGTGATTCCTGTGTTTCCCCCCCATTGTGCAATTCTGGCTGGCGTGTGATATAATGTATATAGTGTCTTGTAATGTTGTGATTGGAGTGTCGCAGCGCAAAGAACTGTCTGCCCTAAATCCAACGAAATCTGAAAATCCTCTGCTGTCACTCCCACCTTTGCCGCCCATTTATTAGCATATTTTTCTCTGTCATCCAATTTTAGTATATACAGTTCTGCATACAGCTGCCGGATTGTACAATGGTCCGCCTTCTCCAAATAGTCCATGATTCTACTGTGTTCAAACCCTATTGATCCACCTATTTTAGTTATCAAATAACTTCTTATCTGTAGATATTTAAAAAAATTGTTCCCCATTATCCCGTGTTTTGATTGTAAGTCCTGAAATTGTCTAAACACCCCCTCTGTGTCCAGTAGATCCCCTATCTTCCTGATCCCCTTATTCTCCCATACCTTCATGATTGCGTCTCTAAATATATCTCCTGGAAGTGAGTGATTACCATATAGGCGTGTATAGTAATTATATCTTCCAATGCCAAGCTTTTTTGCTACCGCTTTCCAAACGTTGAATGCTGCTCGCAGGGTCTTAAACTTAGTGTGCTTAAAGTAATTAAAATCAATTGTTTTCAATAGGCCATTCTCGGCTTCCTCTCCCATTAATACTCTATATACATTAATGTGCCTTACTCTGCCCTCTTGATTCTCTTTTCAGTTTCAATAAGCTTTATTCGGTTCAGACAAAACAAACCATAAAAGCACATATAAAACATTGTTAAAAAATCTATACAATTCATTAATCAATGAAATACAATTTTAACTGTTGGTACAGTTTAAGATAACATCTTAAAATATATGTCGCAGTATAAAAGCAGATATCGGGCTCTCTCATTGTAAACAACAGACTAATAGCAGCATTTGTGGCTACAGGTTAAAAGGAACATGTGCCTGGCGTATTGGAACAATGCAATAATTACAATGCGCTATACATTAAATTAACATTTACAGTCTAGATTAGTGCTTAGGCTTGTCACTTCAGGAAATCCAATGTTTGTACACGGAGTCAAATCTGTAGTGAGCAGGAGAGCTACTACCAGTTAGAGCACGAAATCTAGTTCCCATCATATGTTGATATGCTGTCATTAATCCAAGTGGAGAAGTATGTGGGATACTTGGATAGAAATCGTGCAGGTCCCAGATGGAAATGGGGCCGTCTCCATCTTTGGGCTGGGAGAGTCGTAACTGGGGGACAATGTTCCGATTCCTAAACTTCACCAGAATTAAGTCCCCGGGGATTTCTTTAGGTAGGGACCCCAACCAGCCCACCCTTCTGACACCCAGAATTCCACCATCATGATTGGGTGGAAGGGATCTGTTTTTATTTAGCCAAAATATGACTTTGTTCAGAAGGTCCCTGTGTCTTTCGGGATTCCCAGGAGAGGGTGCCGGTACTCCCGAAAGAACAAGCACAAAAGGGGCGGCTTCCGGGGGTAAATGAATGCGCGTTACTCTATTTTGCTCCACTCCAGCCGGGGGGAAGTTTGTAGATACAAATTTGGGGGGAATTTTAAAAGCAGTTTGGGATGGTGTTTTGGAGTTTACACTTTCAGTTAAGGTATTTTTCCTGATGTTAATTGGCATAGGGGCTCTGGATGCAATCGGTAGGTTGGGATGCTCGAATGTTGCTGTCTTTATGGGAGGTAAGGAGTTGGTTTTCATGGTTGTCTCTAAATTTGTCAGCCTATCCCCCAAGATATTTATTTTTTCTATGAGGGGTGCTATTATGGATTTTAGCATTTGCTCAAACTGAATTAATAGTGGCAACTGGGGCAATTGTACTTGGGCATTCAAACATTCATCACCCCCCTTAGGTACGGCGGAGTTCATGACGGGCGATGTAGAACCAACACCACCAGGAAGGTTCTGTATTTTGCATTCGGTTGCCCCGTCGATTTTCCTTTTAATACTTGGACCCTGTGACAGAACAGCTACTTGAGAGTTGGCCTCATTGAGTGGTGGAGGTGGTTCGCACAGTGTACCAAATGGGTTATCGCTACAAACATTTTGTACAGGGGAAGGGGATGCTATTGGAACGAACTTGGTACCACACAACGCATTTAATTCCTCCCAATAAGACATAGTTTGCGGGATTCCAGAAGTTAAAGGGGGAGATAGCGTACTATCTAAAAGATGGAAGGATACGTCAGTGTCTATTTTTCTTGGAGGGGAAGGGTTATTCAGTCTCAGAGTTTTTTCCCCAGTCCCCTTTCCCGAGCCAAGCAGAAAAAAAGAATTTTTTAATGCCTCCTTTTACATCATTCTTGACAAGATGTATGCAAGGTTAAAGTCTTTACCCGTTCATAAGAGGGCAATAAGTAATGGAAAAGGAGTTCTTTGTACCTTAAGTAGTCAGGGAACCAAGGGAGGTGGCCCGTCCCGTCCTCCTCCGGTCCCTGACGGCCACGGACGGCCCGCCCTCTGCCCGGGCTCGGCCCGCCCTCTGCCCGGGCTCAGCCCGGCTGGTCCCGCGCGCGGTCCCGCGTCGCGGGGGTTTTCCTCGGGTTAAATGCGCCTCCGTGCGCGGAAGTGTCCTTGGCCGTTTCCGCCGCTTTGCCGCTATGCTGCCTGGGGTATGTAGTCCCCACCTCCGCACTGCGGCCGCTATGGATGGATCTGCGGCGGCGGGAGGGGGGGAAGAGAACACCAACAAGCCCACCGGGATTCCGTTATGCCGCCTGCACCAGGGCACAGGTAGGGACAAGTGCTGCAAGACCCCCGTCGATTTCCTGAGACCGCCCGCTCTGCCGGGGTTTTCCTCGGGTTAAATGCGCCTCCGTGCGCGGAAGTGTCCTTGGCCGTTTCCGCCGCTTTGCCGCTATGCTGCCTGGGGTATGTAGTCCCCACCTCCGCACTGCGGCCGCTATGGATGGATCTGCGGCGGCGGGAGGGGGGGAAGAGAACACCAACAAGCCCACCGGGATTCCGTTATGCCGCCTGCACCAGGGCACAGGTAGGGACAAGTGCTGCAAGACCCCCGTCGATTTCCTGAGATTCTATTTTCCTCCCCCACCTAATAATCCTTGTGTATATTGCAAAACTGCGGCCCAGTAGTAAAGTCTAAAGTCTGGGGCCCCCCAGCCTCCTTTCGTTCTCGGAAGTACCATATATCTGTATGCCCTTCTTGTCTTCCCGTGAGCCCATATCAATCTGTTGAGTATTGCTTCCAGTTTCCTAAACCAAGCCTGATCAAAGAATATGGGGATCGCTCTAAAAAGATATAAAAACTTCGGAAAAGTGATCATTTTAATGACGTTTATCCTACCCATTAATGTTAAATGTAAATTATGGATTCTTTCGGTATTTCTTTTTACTTTATCTAGTAATGGATTCATATTCAGTCCTACTAGACTATCTAAGTCCGTAGTCACCTTTATCCCTAGATATGTGGCTGCAGTGACTATTCTAGTATCTTGATATATTGTAAACTTATTCTGTACAATCTGGGTTTTGCCTTTATTAATCGAGTAGCCTGCTATTATCCCAAAATTAGAGGCCTCTTCCTCTACTTCCATTATAGATCTCCCTGGGTTTGGTGTTACAATAGCCACGTCATCCGCATATGCAAATAACTTAAATTCCACACCATGGAGCATAACCGGGTATATATTGACATTCCTTGCTAATTTCCTTAAGAAAGGGTCCAAGTATAGAGCAAATAGCAAGGGGGAAGCAGGGCAACCCTGTCTCGTCCCTGGTCTAATCTGTACTGCCTTTGTATAGTTCCTATTTATTCTAACTCTTGCTGTTGGGTTTTGGTACAAGGCCTGAATTGCCTTAATATAACCCTCACCTATTCCGAACCACTTCATTACCCTCCACAGGTAATCCCACGAGACCCTGTCAAAGGCCTTCTCAGCATCAAGAAATATCGCCGCGACAGGGTCTCGTGACACCTCGGCTGCATCCAAAATCGTGATCATTTGTCTGATGTGCTGTGTCGTGCCTTTCCCGGGTATGAAGCCATGCTGTATATTGATAACTAACCGTTCTATAACCTTACTCAACCTTTGAGCTAATGTTTTGGAGAAGATTTTTGTATCTGTGTTTAATAGGGTGATTGGTCTGTAAGAGCCTGGCTCTAAAGGTGTCTTGTCTTTCTTTAAAATCACTATTATATCGGCACCTGCCCATGACTGTGGTACCATTCGTCCTGTCTGTGCCTGTCTAAAGGTCTCTAGCATGTCCCCCCCAATATATCCCAAAATGTCTTGTAAAATTCGGCCGGTATTTGGTCTGGGCCAGTAGCTTTTCCCGCTGGGAGTTTGTTCACAGCCTCCCTAACTTCCTGTAGTGTTATTGGGAGATCTAATTCTGCTTTGGCTTCTGGGTCTAATGTTTCGCGTTGTATCCCTGCCAAATATTCGGTTATTTTCTCTTCTGTATTACTTATGTTTGAGTCATACAGGTTATCAAAAAAGCTCTTAAAAACCTCCTGTTTTTTTTCTGGTGTAGTTTCCTTGTTGCCCAAATTATCATTAATTTCATTTATATCCCCTTTTGATAAATTTTGTCGGGTACGTATTGCTAACAGATGTCCTACTCTTTTACTAAATTCATAACACTTTTCTTTCTTCATCAAGTAATTCCCGGCAGCCTTCTGTGCCAAAGTTAGCGCTGCTTCTGCTTTATTCAGTTCTATATCTAGTAATATTTCCTCTATAGGGTCTCGCTTACATATAGCTCTGATTAATCTCTCTTCTAAAATCTCCAACTCCCTCCACTTATTTTCCAACCTGATTTTCTCCTTCTTAGATCTCTGTAGTGTATAGCTTAATGTTTCCCCCCTCACACCGGCCTTGAATGCATCCCACACCATATTGCTCTTTGCTGTGTTCCTATTGACCTCCCAAAATTGTGGTATCCACCCCCTCATATGACTAATATATTCAGGCTCCTTTAAAAGTGCTCTCTCAAATGACCATTTGCTGTATTTTGCCGCTATGTTACTGAGCGCTGGAATGGTTAACACTAATGGATTGTGGTCTGAAACTACCCTGGGCAGCCTTTCTAGTTTAGCATCATTAATTATTGAGCTTGAGATAAAAAAATAATCTATTCTTGTTACCATCTTATGGGGGGCAGAATATTACGTACTCCCTGTACCCCTTGGATTCTTTTCTGCCCAAACATCCACTAATGCATTGTGTGCCGCCATATTATATATGGCCTTAAATGTTTTTTTCTTTCGCCCAGCATAACCTGTTCTATTTGACATACTCCCTTCAATAAGGCCATTGATGTTGAAATCTCCACAAAATATTACTGGTTCTGACCATAGGGCCAATTCCACATCTAAAAACTCAAAGATCCCTGGTTCGTCATCATTTGAGGCATAAACTGATACTACCGTGTAGTTGCCAGCCTGTGATTCTACCTCTACAATTACCCATCTTCCGTCTTGGTCTTCTTTTTTCCTCTTAAGTTTAACAGCCCCCTTTTTAGCTAGTATAGCGACCCCTCTTGATTTAGTGTCTTGTTTTGTATATGCCAGGATATCAAACCCCATTTGTTCCAACCGGAATTTTTCCTTTCCCACAATATGTGTCTCTTGCAGACAGATTATCTCTGCTCTAAGCATTCTTAGGAGGGCAGCAACTTTTTGTCTTTTGTCTCCGTTATTCAGACCACTCACATTTATAGAAATAATTCTTGCTGCCATTTACGCTTTCTTCGCTCTCCCCCTTTCGTAAGTCCCCTTGTATTTCGATCTACCTCTTCGCAATCTTAGTGACCTTCTTAGCATTGTATACTTTGCACTCTTTCTTATGTTTCCTTCTTTGATTTTTTGTGCCATTTTTCTCCAATTTTCGGCCTCCCCCCCTATCCCCCTCCCTCTCCCCCCCTTCCCCCCCTGGACTACCCCCCCTCCCACGTGTCCCCCACCCCCCCTTTCACAGGCAAATAGGTCACCCATGACCTATGTGTGGCTGCTGTATGGTGTATAGTCGCCCCCCTCTCCTTCCTCTTGTTCCTTCCCCATTCCCATCTTCCATTTTTGCTGTTCTGCCTCCCTATGCATCAACTCCATCTTATCTATCTTATCATTGATACGCCCTTTGCTATCTTGTTTTCTCAGACTATTTCTTTCTTCCCTTATTTATCTCAGTAAGTTCTGTTAGAAACTCCCCAGCCTTTACTTCGGAGGTGAAAAACCTGGTTCGTCCACTAGTAATAATCTTTAGCTTAGCAGGAAACAACAGAAAGGCCTCTGCTCCTTGTTGCTGGAAGGGTGTAATCATCTGCCTCATCCGCCACCGCCTCTCTACAGTCACATGGCAGAAATCCGGTCGAGCAAAGAAGGTCACTCCTTTGGCGTTTTTTTTAGAATCCGGTCTAGCATTTTCTATTATTTCCTGCCTTGCCAAGAAGTTCCCGCAAAAAATTAGCATGGCTCTCGGTAGATTATCCTGACTGCCGTCTCTCCTCTTACGAGCTACCAGTGGATACCTATGTGCACGCTGTACTTCTAGCTCCCATTGCCATTGGGAATCTGGAAAGGCCTCTTTCAAAAGATTAACAACATATCCTCTTGGATCCTGCCCCTCGATTCCTTCCTCAAGTCCAAGAAGTCGAGCATTGTTCCTTCTTTGTCGATTTTCAAAATCTTCGATTTTCCATTGTATATCCTCTGTTACTTTTGATTGTTCTGCTTTGAATGACTGCCAGTCCATAATTTCATCCTCCATTCTACCTGTCCTCTCCTCTACTTGTTCAACTCTCTCTTCCACCTCCTCATATTTTTTGTTCAATTTTCTTATTGAAGCTTGAATTTTCTTTGTGTCGTGTCTAGCTCGCCGGCTCTCCGTTCTTGCTTCCGCCTGCATTTGTTTTAAAGTATTGAATACCATATCCATTGTAACGTGTTGAGAGGCTTCTTGTTCTCCTTCTTCTGTTGGACCGCCTCCCCCCTGTGTAGCCTCCTGGTAGAGCCCTGAAGTTGCTGTATAGTCCCACAGTAGTTTTTTGTTTGTATTATCCAGGGGGTCTCCTCGCCTTGCATTCGGTTTCCTCCTTCTTTTTGTGTTTCTGTTGTCACTTGCCTCTGTGTCTGAGCTATTTTCTAGTGAGCTTCTGCCTTCCTCCTCACTGGAGGTAGTATCTGAACCCTCGTTGACAGAGAAAAATTTGTCACCCTCTCGTTCTCTCTGTGAATCAATACTTGTTAGGCTCCCCCACGTTGCACCCTTAGGCTGACTCATTTTATTACAGGTCATTTCCTCTTCTACCTGTAACAGCGCGTTTAACATCTGAGCGTTGTTCTCCTTGCCTATCCCTTCTGCTGCTCTGTTTTCCTCTGAGTCCAAGCCCTGTTCACTCCGAGCGCCGCTCACCTCTGTCCACACTCTTGCCTCCACTGCTAGCTCCTCCGTTCTCTCCACCGGTTCACTATGTGTAGCTGGATCTCGCTGTTGCTTAGCTACCAGCCCGCTTGCGTCCTCGAGGACGTCTCCTATCACACTCTCGCTTACTCCGTTCGTGTGTGAATCGATCTCTCCCGAAGTGTGCTTTACCATGACTTTTGATGCTGCGTTTGCTGGGGACCTCGCGCTAAATGACTCCGATAAGGTAGGTTGTCTAAACGTCGCTTCCTTGTTCTCCTTTACAGCCATTGTTTTACTACTTCGTGCAGAATTGATCGTGGCCGTATCCTTGTTTAACGCTGTTACTGCGGGGGGAGCCTCATTTTGAGTACTGACCGGTTTCACGTCTATTTTCCTCTCCTTTTCCGCCTTTCTTTGTAAGGTTTTCTGTGCCATAGTAGATACCGGAGTCCCGCGCTTGCCTTGAGTCGGTATTTTAGGGATTGTGCCTGGCCCTGTAAGCTTGCACGCTGTAACCGCTGTAATCCGCATTTTCTCCTTTTCGTTTTTCCCATTCCTGCCGCGATGTGACATCTTGCCCAGTATAGCGCGGAGCGCTTCGCAGTGATTTTTTACAGTAATGCTCACTGTATCAATCAGAATCGCCGCTCTCTTTTTGATTCTCTCCTCTGTTGATTTACGCTGTACCCTCGATAGCCAGATGAGTAGCCACATCACCAGTGCCGACGTTTACAGAGCAGAACATCATACATATCCTTGTGAGTCGGGAGAGGAGGTAGGCGCGACTCTCCCACTACACCACGCTAGCGGCCATCTTGCCTCTCGGGCCACTAGACTGCATTTCCACTGCAAACTTTAGCAGCCATCTTAGAATTCCAGTTATGAATCAGATTCTGCCACTTATTGTTCTGGGGGCATTTTCTTTGGTTCCGAACATTGGATGTGCGTGATATAATAGAGATTACTTGTCTTACTTGCCTAGAAGTTCTGACACTCTCATGTGCAATGCTTCTTCCACACCCCACCCACTTCCCTATTCACTCCTCCATTACCCCCAAACCTCTCCATTCCTTTAAAAAATAAACCATTGCACTTTTGTGCTAAAAAGTCAAATTTTTTCTTTACCCATTCAAGTGGCGTCATCCATTTGGGTTAGTAAATAACAAATTGAAGCAAATGGTGATGCATCATTCCACTGGTGCACATATTCCTTCTGCTGCATGTGCATGCATACATCATCATTTATACACATGCAAGTGGAACAACACAATCATCAGAAGTGATTCTAAAGCTGCAGTCGCAGCATATCAAACGAAGAAATACGACGCTGAGACACCTGTGGTTTTATTCAATACTTCATTGACAATTGTTATGGTTAAAGAGCAAGGTTTTACAATATAAGGAATAACATAGAATGTTGATACTAGCCCCATTGACTTCAATGGTGGGTAATAACATTTATTGCATAGCGAAACTGCCCTCATGGATTGCAATGGTGAAACATAACATGTCACTGCTTTTACTAATGTGGTTACACCCTGCCAAAACTGTCTGGCCTGCCTTATTGAAATGACACCCCCTTATACTAAAATATTGCATCTGGTGTATGTATGTATGTATGTATGTATAGGCATTTATATAGCGCACTACTTACCCGGAGGGTCCCAAGGCGCTTCGACCGCTGCGAAACCCTTCCTGGCTTCCCTGAGAGATGGTCCCTTAATGGGTATCTCCAGGGTGAGACCAGGCATCCCCGGGTATTGCAGTTATAAGGTTCAGGATCCAATAGGGGTGTAACGTGAAAAGTGGGTGCTTTAATATGTGTGTTATTAATGCAAAGTCTTTATTGATGTGTGTGTAATAAAATGACTTTTCCTTTTTCTAGGTAAATAATTTTTTTTGGTATATTAGGAAAGTACCAAAATGACACTTAGCATAAGGTAGAGAAATAGCATAATAAAGACATATTATTAAAAGATGTTACAATAGAGATGATAATATCATGGTGGAGAAATACATTAAAAAGAAACAACCTTATGCAATAAACTGAGTAAAAGGAAATGAGTACATATCAAAATAGTAGCATATTTATAATTTTTAGGATAGAGATTGAGAGAAGAAAGAGGGGAAAAGACAGGGATAGAAGAGAAGGAGGGAGGTGGAAGGGGTAGTAGAAGAGTGATTAGTGTAGAGACAGGTGTGAAGACAAGAAAGAACTAGAGTAGCCAAAATAAATCAGACTTGATTTGCTGAGATAACATTGACACTGAATTGGATTACCAATTGCTACGACCTTTTCCCTCCTGAGGCGGAAGCCGGGAGGTCTCCCTATTTCCTTGCACTTTTTAAACCTGTGTGTTGTGACTTTTAATGTTGTGCCGCTTTTGCTTTGCGCTTGAATAATAAGCGTCAGAGTTTAGAGTTCAGAGACTTCCCAGCTCTCCTAGGCGCTTCGCTGTTCCCTCACCCTTCCTTGATCTTCAGACCGCCCTCGGCCGAGCATTGACGCCGAGGGCTGGGATCTGACTTTGGCGGCCATATTGGGTGTAGGCCAAGCCGTCCACGTGCTCTAGCAGCGCTATAAAAAGAAAATAGATTCTTTGCTCAGGGATTACCAATTGCTACGACCTTTTCCCTCCTGAGGCGGAAGCCGGGAGGTCTCCCTCTTTCCTTGCACTTTTTAAACTTGTGTGTTGTGACTTTTAATTTTGTGCCGCTTTTTCTTTGCGCTTGAATAATCAGCGTCAGAGTTTAGAGTTCAGAGACTTCCCAGCGCTCCTAGGCGCTTCGCTGTTCCCTCACCCTTCCTTGATCTTCAGACCGCCCTCGGCCGAGCATTGACGCCGAGGGCTAGGATCTGACTTTGGTGGCCATTTTGGGTGTAGGCCTCGCCGTCCACGCGCTCTAGCAGCGCTATAAAAAGCACGTACTTTCCTCCATGCAGCGGATGCGTATAGAGGACGCACCGGGCCTGCGCCGGAGTCGCGCCAGAGTCTAGCCCGTCTGCGCCCGTCAGCGTCCCGGAGGCGTACGGCGTGGCAGACTGTCTTTTTTTTCCCTATATATTCTCACCTCAGCGCCACTATGATACGCTACTCGTCCCTGGAGCTTCGCTCTTTTCAAAAACCTTTTCACGCCTGTCATGTGGTATTCCCTGGTCATTTTAAGGGCAAGCATAAATGTCCGGGCTGTAGCTGGCATCTCGCCAGTGTCTCGCCTCCTACATCCAGTAGGGGGGTGGGGAACGTTAAGCATCTTTGCTTACTCCTTAACACCAGATCTGTCCACAGACATGCCCAGGAAATCTTTGATCTCCTGGCTACTGAAAAACCGGTATGTCTGATGTTGAGTCATCACACCCCGACATTGTCACCGCGATCCCCCCTGATTATAACATCTTCAGGCAAGACAGAGTGATGGGTAGAGGGGGGGGTGTGGCTCTCGTGGTACAAAAAGCCTTTACGTGTTCCATCATCCACACGGAGGCCATCACGGGCGCCGAATCCCTTGCCTTCTCCATATCTCTGTCATCCAAACAATCTTTCAAGGGGCTCATAGTTTATAGGCCTCCAGGTCCGGCAGGATCCTTTTTTGAGGAACTTCAGTCATTAATTTCTACATTGGCTCTAAGAGCAGAGCACTGTGTACTGTCCGGAGATTTTAATTTCCATATGGAAGACAGCTCTGACCCGGATACTTCCAAAATGATCGATATCACGGCCTCTCTGGGCCTGTTCCCTTATCTTTCTGGACCAACCCATGACAAAGGCCACCCACTTGATCACGTTTTTTCTACATCCCCAGTCGAGGTGACAGCAGTGCTGCCGGTCTTATGGTCCGACCATCGGCTAGCCTTTTTTCACATACTAGGCACTAAGATGCCAGCAACCACTGCCATGAGACATCTGGGAACAGCTTCAAGGGCGTATCACCGGGTGACCCTGGAGATGTTGGCCCAGGCCCTACATGATCATCCCGTCTCCTATACCGGTGATCTAGATAAAGATCTTGAAACCCTGCAGATGTGGCTTGTAGATAGGTTGAACGATCTAGCCCCTGTGACTCCCCCTCGGACCACCTTGAAGCGGGTCTCGGCACCGTGGTTCGCCGAAGTGCTGGCGCACTCCCGTAGGCAGTGTAAAGTGGCCGAAAGGGTGTGGCGGTCTCAGTACAATGCCGAGGCAAGGCTTACCTACAGATCAATGATCAAAGCCTACCATCGGGAAGTTTTCCAGGGAAAAAAATGCTACTTCGCTAGGAGAATCGAGGAAGCAGCAAACTCCTGTAAAGAGATGTTCTCGATTGTCAGGGAATTTACAACCTTGCGCCCTAACTCAACTCAGGTTGCTCCCTCTGAGATATGGGCTGCCACCCTTGCCAACTTTTTCACCACTAAAATCAGGTTGATACAGGACTCCTTTCCTACTAGGCTGGTGGATGGTCTTTTGAACCCCCCGGAGGGGCCAGTCCACCCTATCACTTCAGGCCCAGTCCTTGCTGTTTTTCCGCCACTCTCGATATCGTCATCCCTACACTTATGACGAATCTCAAATCTGGCTCACCCCTTGATCCCTGTCCGGCCAAATTCCTAGCTAAAATGGCAGCTATTGTCAATCCCCTAGCCAACCCAATTTTGAACCTCTCCCTGAGTCAGGGGGCAATCCCGCAGACATGGAAGCAGGCTATGGTTATCCCCCTTCTTAAGAAACCGAGCCTTGCCCCAGAAGTCCCTGCCAATTACAGGCCCATCTCGCTTCTTCCGGCATTGACTAAGATCCTTGAAAAGCATGTATATGGTGTGCTCTCCAATTTTTTGGAGTCTCAGGAGCTATTACATGCCTCTCAATCCGGCTTCCGCCCCAATTTAAGCACCGAGACGGCGTTATTGGAGGTTTCGGAGGCCGTAAAGGAGGCGCTGGATTCAGGAGGCAGGGTTATGCTGGTCATGCTAGATTTGTCGGCAGCCTTTGACACCGTCCCCCACGAGGGTCTCCTTGATAGACTCCAAGAAATCGGTCTGAGGGGGACGGTGTTCAGTTGGTTTCGTTCTTTTCTAGCCGACCGCCGACAAACGGTCTGGGCTTTCCCTAGCTCCGCCAAGATGTCGCCATTGGGAGTCGGAGTTCCCCAGGGCTCCGCGTTGAGCCCGACTCTATTTAATATCTATATGACCCCTTTGCCGACACTGGTGGAGTCCTTCGGGGCCCAGATCGTATCCTATGCCGATGACACCCAGCTTCTCTTCACCTGCCGGAAGGGAGAAGAGTTTGATGGAGAGAGTATCCGTGAGTGCCTTGGGGCTGTTTTTAATTGGTTCCAGCTAAACAGCCTCAAGTGCAACTCAGATAAATCTGAGATACTCTTTTTCGGATGTCCATCTGATCCGGACTGGCATGGGTGGTGGCCCGCCGACATGTTCCCCCCAGCTCATTCGTCCCAGTCAGCTAAGAACCTGGGAAATAAAATCGACAATGGGCTGACGCTCAAATCCCAGGTTCTGGCTCTCACAGGAACGTGCTTTGGCATTCTCAGGATGCTCCGGAAGTTCTTCCCGTTACTCTCTGAAGAACATAGGAGAACGACAGTTCAGGCCCTAATAGGATCCAGATTGGATTACTCGAACATCCTTTATCTGGGCCTGCCGGAGTACCTTTTACAACGCCTGCAGGTGGCCCAGAACGCGGCTGCGTGAGCCATCTTCGGCCTCCACAGGCGGGCCAGCACCTCTAGCCTATTACAAGTGTTACATTGGCTCCCTATCCGGAAGCGGATAGTATTCAAGGCTATGACATTGGCCCACAAGGCTTTGCACGCCTCGGGAGCTCAATACTTGCAAAGGAGGCTGACTTTTTACCATCCGGCACGATCTTTGAGATCGGAGTCCCTTTTTCTAGCTGTGGTGCCCCGAATAAAAAAAGCCCGCATTGGAGGACGTTCGTTCAGGCTGCTAGCTCCGCAGCTTTGGAACTCCTTACCTTTGACCCTGCGCTCTATACCTAATCTGCTCGCATTTAGGAAGTGCCTGAAGACATGGCTCTTTGCCCGTTAGGGACCTTTTTGCTCTGTTTTTGAATCTTGAGCCTTTGCTTTAATCTTTACTGTTATGATTTTGTCCGTTTTCCTTTAGGTCATGTAGCATAAAGCGCCGGGACACTCTTCGGAGTAGCCGTGCGCTATAAAATACCTATTTAACATAACATAACATAACTGAAACAGTAGAAATTCTATATTCATCCCAGATAAGATTCAACCATGTTGATGTACATACTTTAGAATTATCTTTCCAGCATTTTAAAATAACTTTAAATGCAAGATCAATAAAAAGATCAAACAATTTCAAATTTGAGGAGGTATCATAAAACTCATCAGAAATGGGTCCAAGAAAAATATTTTGAATTGATAAAGGAATGCAACATTAAAATATCTTAGAGAATTTAGACCAAATGGATTTCCAAACTGTAAAAACATTAGGACAATAATATATTAAATGGAATAGTGTGCCATCAGAGGAGAGACAAGACAAGCAAAGGGGAGAAGAAGAGGGATTACTTTTATGGATAAAGACGAGTGTACGAACCATTCTATGATATCAAAAAAATACGGATTGAGTGATGTTGGCGGCTCTGGAGGTGGTAAAGATTTTATGCCATAATTTATTCCATCTTTGAGTCGAGAGGGATAGCGAGAGGTCTTGTTCCCAGGCTAGTTCTATTAAGGATTTTGATCTGTCAGATATAGGACTAGATAAAAGTTTATATATAAAAGAGGCTTTGGGGTTAGAGTCAGAGGAAATATTGTACAAAGGAGTCAAGGGAGTAAATGGAATAGAGTCATCAGGAAAATCTTTGGATAGCAAGAATAATTGAAGTTCCTGTGATAATTGTGAGTTCTGGGATAAGCAAGATGAGAGTAAGCTATAGTGTTTTTGTAATGCAGTAAAGGGCATGACAGAGTTATGGGATACTATCCTGCTCTATCCAATATTTGAAATAGAATGGTTTATTTCGAGACTTAATTAATTTATTGTACCAGATGGAGGAGGCAAGAAAATCTTGATGACAATTAGAGCCATCTGTGAACAGTAAATATATCAAGTGTTGTGAATATTTTAAGATGGTATACTTGGAAATAAAGGTACAGTTGGACATAAAACAAGTGTCATAAAAAAGAATTCATGTAATAAAGAACGTCCAAAAGAAATCCAGCTAGGTATTGGTGAATCTTGATGTTGTTTATTTAGTGCATAGAATTGTCTAATTAAAACAGCAGTATGTTATAATTTAAAATTAGGAAATCGCACACCCCCTTCGTTTTTTTTGCTTAATTAATTTAGATAAAGCAATACGAGCAGGTTTGTTGTTCCAGAGAAATGTAGTACAAAGAGAACTAATTTGGTTAAAATAGTACCGTATTTTCCGGCGTATAGGACGACCCGGCGTACAAGACGACCCCCTACTTTTCATGATGAAATGTAGGTTTCGTCCTATACTCGCCGTATAAGACGACCCCCACTTCCGCCGGCTGGAACCTTCTGCAGTCCCCTTTCCATGTCCATGAACTGAGTACCGGTAAACGTGGGAGTGTGAGCGCGCGAGTAGAGCCCAGGTCATATTGGAGGGTTCCACGTCGGTGGAGCGTTGCTTCCACTCATAAAAATTTAGTGTCCGGCGTATAAGACGACCCCCGACTTTTGAAAACATTTGAAGGGGTTAAAAAGTCGTCTTATACGCGGGAAAATACGGTAATTAGGAATTCTAAAAGGTAATATAGAAAGCAAGAAAAGAATAAGAGGTACGATCATCATTTTGATAGTATCTAACCTACCCCACCAGGACAAATAGAGAGGAGACCAAGAAATGAGTGAGTTTTGAATCTTAAGTTTTAGTGCACTTAAATTATGGGAAAGAGTTTGGGGAATGGTAGGAGAAAACCAGACACCTAAGTATTTGATTTTAGATGGACACCACTTAAAGTTGGTGTCAGAGAACATGAATTGGTAACACAAGGATTTTAAAGGTAAGACCTCAGTTTTAGAGAAGTTTAATTTATAGCCAGATATTTTAGAGTAATAAATCAATCTCCTGTAAAAAGGGAGGTAGGGAAGTTGAAGGTTTGTAAAGGTAAATCAAAATATCATCTGCATAATCGGATAATTTAGTTTTGTAGGAGTTGTGTTGAAAACCCTTTATTAGGGGGTTATGACAAATGTGTTCAAGAAAAGGTTCAAGACACAGAAGAAATAAAAAAGGGGAGAGGGGGAACCTTGTCTGATACCTTTGTGTAGACTGAAATAAGGGGATAAAAAAAACATTAACAGAAACACAGGCACCTGGTTCTGAATATAGTAAGTTGATACACGCAATAAATTTAGTACCGAAACCAAACCAATGAAGAGTTTTGAACATGAATTGCCAATTTATACAGTCAAATGCTTCTTCAGCATCAAGGGACAATGAAGACAGGGGACCAGGATATCTTTTCTCTAATACAAGAATGTTAGAGAGCAAACTAGCATTATCAGAAGTACGCCTACCTCTAATGAAGCCAGACTGATCAGGTTTATTAAGTAGGGGTATAACATCATCTAATCTAGAAGCAAGAATTGTTGCAAAAATTTGACAATCATAATTATTTAATGGGATTGGGTGATAATTTTGACATAAGGTGTCGTCTTTATCAGGTTTGGGAATGATTACAATGAGAGCATTTAAGAAGGAGCCTTCAGGTTTAGTTTTCGATAGAAAAGAGGTGAAAAGCTCAACTAAATTAGGAGCAAAAATAGATGAAAAAGAGGAGATACGTTCCATCGAGAAACCGTCAGGACCAGGGGCTTTGGCTCTATTTAGAGATTTAATGGCAACCAAAATCTCCTGATGAGATATATCCTTTTCAATGAGAGCCATAACATCCGGTATGGAAGGAGGAGAGGGAAGAACATCAAAGAATGACTGGGTATCGCTTTCAGAAGGATGGATATCAACCATATACAATGAGTTATAGTAGGACTGGAACGCATTAACATTGTCTGAATCAGAATGTAATAAATTGTTGGTGAGAGTTTTACGAATAGGACCAATGGTTTTCCTTTCCGTTTTGACTTTTAAATATTTGGCCAGCATTATACCCGCTTTGTTTTGACCCCCATGGCATTTGAATTTTATTTTAAGTAAGATATTGCAAGCATCATTCATAGCTAGTTTCTTTAAGTCGAATTTCACTTTGATAAGGTCCCGGAGGTGAGTAGGAGATTTCGACGTAAAGTAAGAGTGTTCAAGAGTCTTAATATGTTTGAGGGTAGAGAGGTATTGGGGATTCAATAATTGTTTCCTTCTGGCAGTGTAGTCAATGGCAAAGGCTATAAAAGAGGCTTTAAAGGCATCCCAGTTGTTGTGGACAGAAGTGTCACTGGGCTTGTAAAACTGAAAAAATAAAGGAGGTAACCTCTGAAATGCAAGTTTGATCAGATAGTAGGGAGTTGTTGAATCTCTATCAGGCATGTTTGGAGGTAGCAAGGGACAAATCAAAAGATGCTGAAACAGGGGCATGGTCAGAAATAAAAATGGACCCAATCTCAGAAGATTAGAAAGAGGGGAGTAGAGGTTTTAAGACCAAAATATAATCAATACGAGACATGGTGTGGTGAACATTTGAAAAACATTTAAACTCATATTTATCAGGATTACTAATCTTCTATACACCATAAAGTGGACAAGAGGCAATAGCAGACTGAAAAGCTTTATGTGACTTATCTGGTTTGAATTTACAATTTGATTTTCTGTCAGAAAAAGGGTCTAGCCAATTATTTAAATCTCCAGCAACAATGATATTGGTTCGCAATAAGAGGAAGTGGGTGCTACGAGGTTTCACAAACAAATGGTCAGGACCCAAATATGGCTACTGGCACAACCCTAGTTGTTGGTTTCACCCAAGAACCACCTGGCATGAGATAAGTGTTCACAGAGTGGATAGATTTGTGCCTACACACATTCACTTCAATCTCAGAGTTGGTACAATCCCAAAGTTTAGGTTGGTGTCAAAGAGACTTCAGGTGACATAGTATGTTGTTATAGTTGCAGTGCGCAAAATGGAAGCAGAAAGCCGTTGCCAACTAGTCCTTTTTATTTTAAAATTTTCTTAGAATGCAGGTGAGAAAAGAAACAGCCGACACATGTTTCACCCAGTAGCATGCTGGCCAAGGCTTCTTCAAGGCAAGATGGCCATTGCAAAATGTTCAGTCTAATCTTCTCACTGATCAAGTCCCAGGGCAAATTTAGCATTCCTCGACAGGACAGAACGAAAATCAAGATGCGGGTTGACCTCATTTGTCTCTTTGACACCAATCTAAACCTTGGGACTGTACCAACCCTGAGATTGAAGTGCATGTTTGTAGGCACAAATCTATCCACTCTGTGTGCAACAATAATATTAGGATTAGTAATAGTAGACAATTTTATTTTGATATTATGCCAAAAATCTGGATCAGACTTAACCGGTCCATAAATATTAAAAAAGGAGACTTGTTTATTATAGACCGTGGCTTCAAGTATTACCCATCATCCACTTGTGTCACATTCAGTTGATAAAATTTGAATCTTTAAAGATTTGTGACACAGGATGGCAACACCACCCTTATGGTTGACAGCAGGAGAGAAAACAAGTTGGCCCACCCATTGACGTTTGAGCTTGAGTGGTTCAGAGTAGTTACAATGAGTTTCTTGTAGAAAAGCAATTTGACAATTAAGTTTCGATAAATGAGACAGTACCTTTTGATGCTGAACAGGATGACCCAGACCACAGACGTTCCATAACACAACATTAAACATGCTGCAGCTTAAAAACAAGGCTACAGGAACAATAAAGCCATACTGCAAAGACAACAATGGAAACAAAAAGACACACTTCGTTAAAAATAGGGTAGCATAAAAGGATTACCAAAAACACGGAGAGGTGAAACAAAAAGACCCTCAAGCAATTATAAAGAGAGGAAATGGAGAATAGAAGAGTGAAACAGGAATGGAGAGTAGAAGATAGAAAAAGAGGGAATGAGAGAGGAATAAGGAAAATAGAAAAAAGAAGAGACAGATCAAGAACTCAAAGCCAGATCTGAAGGAAGAAGAGGATGAGATGAATACCATGCATGTCAGCACTCAGAAACAAGAACAACAATGGAGAGAAAAAAAGACAGTGATAAAATAAAGGGATTCAGGCCACGTAACCCGTACTTGTAGAGCAAAACTAGGAATTAAAGTGAAAAACAAGAAGTCATGTACTAATAACAACAATTTAACAATTTAAGGACATTGTGTATTTGTGTCCATAGGTAATTTGGTGATGGTTTGCAAGAACAGTTTTAATATGGCCGGATCTCCAAATGAGCAGGAAACTCCTTTGTAAGTAATTTTGCAGAGACAAGGGTGTAATATGCCATATCGGATGCTCAAGGATCTCAGTTGAGGATGAAGCACCAGGAATTCCCTACGTCTGGTGTTTGTTGCATTAGAAAGATCCTGTGAGATAACGATGTTATGACCAGACCAAATAAGACAACATTTCTCTCAGGCACTTTTTAATACATGCATCAAGTTGGTGAATTCTAAAAAGAGCATTATAATACCATGTGGTCTAGAAGCTTGAGGCTGAGGAACACCAAGATGATGTGCTCACTGGATGTTTAGAGGAGCGGGAGATTGAACACTGAGAAGGTTAGGCAAAAATTTATTTAAGAAGGAGGGAAGATCAGGGCCTTCAATATTCTCTGATAAACCATAAAGGCGCAGATTGTTCCTTCTGTTGCGATTTTTGAGATCCTAAGTGTGGAGCTTAAGCTTTTGAATTTCTTGTTCCAGCAGAGATATTTTAGCCACCATGTCCTAAAGATGGCCCACACGTTGTTCCATTTCACTTATTTTGCCTTCCATATTGATCCATCAGTCTTCAATCAGCCTCAGTTTTTCGTTGGTGGTGTTCATGAATGGTTTAAGTGCACATAGTTCATCCAAAATTGTTTCCAGGACCAGGTTAGAAGATGACTGGATCGGAGATGGAGGGTCATTTTTGGCTCCTTTAGGTTTAGTGCCAGAGGGGGCTGCTTTGGCAAGGCTAAGAGAGTCGCTAGACATTTTGATGACGTGTATCTGATGTTGAGGAAGCTTTTTAATAGTAGGCAGACTGCCCATAAAATTAGTGATAGTTCAATGTAGGTATGCAATGCTTCATGCACCACATAAGAAGCTATGCAGCGAGGAGATATAGAAAGTCCCACTGACTTGTGACACATGCAAGGAAACAAGTTTTTTATTTTCTCTGTGTTATGTTTTTCTTCTTATGTGCTGCCAATAAAAAGCGCCGGGATACTCCAATGGAGTAGCCGTGCGCTATAGAAATTAAAATTAACATAACATAACATAACAAGTATAAAAATGGATTCTTGAAGTAACACCTCACAGCATGTGTGATCACATTCACTTCCCCTCAGGTTCAGGCATGTGAAGGGGCAAGTGTAATTAATCCAATGATGATTTTATGCCTCTTAAGAACTGTAGGGATGTGTAGAAATACATAGAAATATATATATATATAGGACCATTAGGCTTAAATGTTTGAAGAAACCAATTAAATAAAGCATCATTTGCACAGGTCCTTAGGATAGAACGGTACATTGAATTTCAGGTAAAGAAAACCCATAGTTTAAAGTTGAACCATGACACAATTGCACCAAAGATGCATGAATAATGGTGAGAAATGAGAGGATGCTCACCCAGGTGTTGTTGGGCGCATGAGGAACCTGAAGAGGAATACTGCGAGTGACGCGCTGTCAAAATGGCAGCCACTCGCATGTAAGGAAAATCGTTGTTGTGGCTAAATTTGATTAAGAACAGGTTTAAAGAGTATCCCCTTAGCTCATGAGTGGGCCACAACAATGCCCTGCAGGAGACCAGCTTTGAAAGCGCTGGGCATGGTCTCAGTGTGGCTGAAAATCATTTCCAAAGCTCCGTGAATAGACTGAGCTTATCGGTCCATCGCCATCTTGTCCCGGCGCATAAGCCACGCCTCCCATTACTTTTCATTTTAATAAGAAAAAGTACTTACTGGCAATCCTTTATTAATTGTTGTTGTTGCATACCAGCAAGCTGGAGTTACTAGCCCATGTCATCTCCCAAGTAGGATTTAGACCATTCTGCTTCGCTACCCTGAAGGAGTCAAGTGCTGAAATAGGGTACTTTGTTCCCAGAAAAGAGAACATTATGACTGTATTACTTGTGAGGGACTCACACCCTTCGCAATTAATGACCAAATTTCTTACACTCAGTAACCTGCATTCGCTCACTATCTTTTTTTGTGCAATGTGCCACTCTGGATGAGGAGCAACGTTATATAAAGAAGAATATACCGTGACCCATAATTATTAACATTTGTGATAGAGTTTGGCTGTAAGCCACCGGCAAAGCTAGCATCGATCTACCGGATTTTCTAACTTTCTGGACTATCAGTATGATCCAATTGTAATTCACCTGCCAAACCTGAACACTATTTCAAACTACTTGCTACATCGTCAATGCCATTCTCCCACTGTTATCTGCTAAATATACTTCTTAAATAGGAAAAATATGAGACCAGGATCAGGTGGACTGGTGTGTACAGAGCACTGAAGTGTATCCTAAGTCATTGAAAATTCAACGCCAAGAGCACATGGGTTGAGAACTTGCACCACAACAGAAAGGAGGTTTGTTGGGGTGGCTTGCTAGTGTTTGTTTCACCTGAAGACTGGGAGCAAGCAGTGGCAGCCGCCATATACAAAAAGAGAAAGGGGGGAAGGGACAGGGGCGGAGAGGAGAGGAAGCACAGGGGGAGAGCGGGAGAGAGTGCAGGGTTGTTTAAAATAATATTAAAAAATAAAAAGTTATGCTTACCTGCTGCCAGCCGCCTTCCACTCATACCTCGGTTCCCAGCAGACACACTGAGACTACTTTACAGATTCCTTGTCCAATCCCCATGCTGCAGATCAGTGCAGGGATTGGCCTGAGCAGGCTAGAAAGATGCCCTGTTCAGACCAGGGGTTCTGTGGGCTTTCTCCAGCCCTGCTGCGCAAGATGCACATGTGAGTTTTGGGCGGCTTGAGACGACTGGCCAAAACACATATGCGCACTTAGGGAGTGGAGTGCACTAGAACTCCCCTTCCCATGCCTCTGTCTCTCCCTATACACGCTGGCAGAGCCAGCGGCTTGAAAATAAAATGGTATTGAAATATCTTTATTTTTTTGTCAGTGGTGGGACGCTCCTCCGCCATTGTGGAGGGGCCGCCCCTGGGAGCAAGCCTTGGATTCAAGAGTAAGCCTTGCAGCTAACACCTGCAAACAAGAAGGAAACTTTGTGATACTTACAGAGAGTAGCGGGCTACTGAGTGAGATGAAGACCAGTACAAGACCTCAGCTACTGAAGTTTCACATTGAAGATGCTGTAACAGAGTGAGATGTGCAGGTTCCATGAGTACCTGGGAGTCCAGCAGCCCAGTATCACAAAGAGGTAAACAAGTCAAGAATTGATTGGAATGGACTTCAACTTTGGTAAGCCTACAATGTCCCTCATCTGTCCAGGAACCTGTGAAATCCACATCCGTGCTGTCCTAGACCCAGAGGGACCCAGAGTTTTTCCCACTCCATCCCGGATTTTGAGAGTAATACATTATGCCTGCAGCAGGGTACTCTAATTCCATACCCACTGGAATCAAGATTTGTACCCTAACAGTTTGTAGCGATTTTGGAGTTTAATGTCAAGGTGACTTCTGACTCCAGATTCACAGCGGGAACTGGTCAAGTCTGCTAGTGCAGTTGGTGGTCCTAGTCCATGGGTATACCCAAACTTACAATTCTGACCACAACTGGTTATTTTTAAATACATAGCATTGTTAAAATAAAACACATGTTGGAAGACCGAAAGGTCTAACATGCATTGAATCCAGAAATAGCACGCTGCACAGTAAATATTCAGGCAACAATTGTAATTTCAACAATAGTCACAAGGTAAATCTTAGCATCTAATGCTAAAATGCATACGATTTTAAATGCTTCTTATCCACTTCTCTCTTGCTACAAGTCGATGGAGCATAAAAACATGACAGAAACTGTTACGTCAACGGAAGTAAGTAATACGCAGGAGGCTGGATCTTCTCATGGAAAGAATGTGAGAAGTCCTTGAAATGATGATAAAGATAGATAAACATACTGCTGAGTTCACTATTTTCTCAAAATCAGACTTCTGATTGCAAACATTTAAAGCAATGCAACTTTTTACTACAAAAAGCAAGAAATTAGCATATGTACTACCTCAAATAAAAAGGCGCCTAAGCCTGTGAGATTAATGAAAGCTAGCATGCTTATTAAGGCTGATGAACAGTTCAGTTTAAACAAAAAATGATATCAAATTTGATTATGTAATATAATTGTGTACCTTGTTATATACAAGTGCAAGGAAGCATTTATATTTTAGACGACAGGAATATATGGTTGTTTTGTCAGCCCCTCCCCCTTTTTTACCAGGTGGCAAAATTCATCACAATAATTAAATCTTCATTGTCTTTATCAAAATGAAATGTAGCAAGCAGAAATGTGTTGGAAGTGAATTTATTCGAGCGAGTAGGTAGGATGATGGGCATTATTAATTTCTATTAGCATATATAAAACAACCACAAGTAAAATGAAAGCAATGATTATTTCAAATATATTCATTTCAAGGTACCCAAAAATTCGCCCAGCCAAGATTGAAATCTAGGGGCATATTACCAAGCAATAGCGATAATTATCGCTATTGCTTGGTTAGAGACAAAAATTTACCGCTGAGCTGCGGCGATTTTTATCGCAGATAAACCTTGGTATTACCAAGGTTTATCGCAAATGCGATAAAAATCGGCCGCAATGCATGAATATCGCTGAAAAGTCAGCAATATTCATGCATTACCGAGCTAATGCTCTTAGCCATGTTTCCACCTCCCATTGGATAACATGGCTAAGAACTGCTCTGGGGCAGGTGATAGCTTTTGGCAAAAGTTGGTAATAGGAGATAGCGATGTTAGCGACTGTTTCCAGTCGCTAACATCTTGGCACGCCCACTTTGCATGCCATTAGTGATACATTTTTCTGACATGCAAAGCGGGGCCCAAGATGGTCGCTATCTCCTACTAGCTGTCGCTAACTGGTGTTAGCAACAGCTAGGTAATAGGGAGATAATTTTATCTCCGCTTTCTTGGCTTTTAAAGCCAAAAAAGCGGAGATAAACCCCCTTGATAATATGCACCCTAGTTTGTCCTGAAACTTGAGTAGTTTTTTAGTGCTATCCCTAATGCGGTCCATATGGTTATATATGCTGGGGGACGATTTGGTAAGATCGGTGCATCATTCAGACTCTACAATAGCAACATACCCCACTTTACTGCTAATATTCTAAATCAGCATCTTGGCATGTGTGTATAAATGATCTACCACTAATCCTAAGGCTAATGTGGTGGAAGTAGCAATCTCTTCCATGATGTCTGCATTTTGTCTTGCTTTGTCTAAGACATGGGTTTTCGCAAGCATTTTCTCAGGGGCAAAAAAGTACAGTGTGGGGTGTGCCAAATGGCGGTGCAACCACAGAGAGACAGTGTGGGGAACTGTAGGGTTGGAAAAGAAACACACACCTTTTCAAAACATTGTGACAAAATACTTTCTTTCAAATCTTTTAAAACAATTTGCAGCAGCCTATCTTAAACTATGTGTAGCCTATGCAGTTTTAAAATGTTGTAGCCTATATTATACTGTGGTAAAATATTTATGAACATATGCTTTCTATATTCACAGCACTTACTGACACAAGATGATATCCAATAGCATTGGAAAAATACATATTTTTTCCCCACGCACCAAAAAGGATTTGTCAGTGACCCACTAGTTACACACAGACATCTGATGTTTGTAGTGATAAAACAGAGCTTTCCCACCAAAATCATAGATCTCCTTTCACTCACTAACCCAAGCCACTCTGTTAAACTCCTGTTCGGTTCCCATACTTTGTCTACTCTACGCCCTTCCACAGTCCATTCAACTTACCATTCATCAGGACTTCCTTGATGACAGTGCAGGCTTAACTGGCTGTAACAACAAAGCCCAGAACATTTAGGGGTTGATCACGATTTTTTTTTTAAATTCAATTTTTATTGCAGAATCAGAAATGTACAGTCATGTGTGCAATCCTGCCCGTCTCCGTTTATCACCTTCCCCCTATAGGTACCACAACATCACACAGCCATTCGGCCCACATCCCGGAGGCAGGGCGGCGAGAGCTAAGGATCCGAGAGTAAGCCAGGTGATAACACAGTAATGGTAACATTTACTCGACTTAAGTACATGCGGGCTTGTTGAATGGATCTGCTTTTTTGAACCTACCCCCCCCAAACCCCCAACCAACAACTTGCCCCTCCCGGTTAGCATTGAGGAATAATGAGCTAGGCCAGCGCCCTCATTCTACCCAAGGAAACTGAACAAATAAACCCATCCATCCACCACAATCTTCTGTCTATTCATACAGTACACATCCTCATGCCTCCCCCGGGGCCCCCTCAACACCCCACCCACCCCCCACTCCCTGAACTGTCACTGGTGTGAGCCAACTGCAGGATTATAATCTGTCACTCAGGAGCTGAGGGAACAACACTCACGCAATCGTGCGCCACCTGGGAACTCACTGTCGGCCTCACTCTGCTTGGTCCCCTTCCTGTGACAGGTACTCAGTCAGCGCCTGCACCAAACTCTCCCACGCCCATGCCACCTCCAGTCCTCTCTCATCAGCAGTGCGCGTTGCCTGTCTAAGCCGGATCATACTTTCACTTCTGGCCCACTTGCTCAATTCTCCCGCCCAACGCCTACTGGATGGGCCCTCCGTCGACTTCCAGCTCCAGGTGATCTCTCTCTGAGCCAAAATAAGACCTAGATCCATATATTTGCTGGTAACCTTCGTTTTCTTCGTGTGAGGAAACCATAGCAACAGGCAGGCTGCCTTGTCGAAGGTCACCTGTCTCTCGGTCACTTCATTCAAGAGCTCTCCCACTTCCGTCCAATACAATCCCAGTTTCGGGCAATCCCAAAACATGTGGTCCAACTCCGCTCCTGGTAGGAAGCACCTCTGGCATGCTGCCCCCTCGACATGGAAATGCCTCTGTATCTTGCTCGGGGTTAAATAGGCCCTGTGTACTACAAAGAAGTGCACTTGCTGAAAGCGGGCATTCCTGCATCCCTTCCCCGCCCTCCTCAAGAGCTGACCCCATGTTTCATCCGGTATGGGTTTCCCCACACTCTCCTCCCATTTCAGTTTCAACCCGGTAAGGGGTGTCAGTCCTTCGTGGAGCATTCGTGAGTGCAAACACGTAACCGCCTTGAACGACCCCATGGACATCACGACAAATTGGCACGCCATCGTGGTCGTAGGCTCCGACTTCTCCCCGTTGCTTCTTTATTGCTGCTGTGACGGCCATATACAAAAGGAAGTTCCCAGCCGGGATTCTAAACTGGTCCTGCACCGCTTGGAAGGGCAGCATTCTCAGTCGGCATACAAATTGCCCACCACGTGGAGCCCCATCTCCTCCATAAGGGGGGACCAGTCTCCTCCATGCGGTAGCGCCGTTAACATGCCCAGAGGTATTTCCGGGGCATACGGGTGTACCACTCCCGCTCGCTTCCGACTCCAATTCCAGCATAGCCGCAACGTTTTTTCCTCGAACGTCAGATTCCGTACATCAAGCTATTGGTGCATAATGATGTAGGACAATACATGTCTCGGGATCCCCCCCCCTCGGTGCAAGTCAGGTCCCCGAAATTCCCTAGCCACGTGTTGCGTAAGGATCTGTAACTGCGCCGCCAAATAATATAATTCGAAATCTGGCACCGCCATTCCCCCCTCGAGTTTCGGCTGTCACAGCGTGTCCAGCGCCACCCGTCTCCTTCGTTCCCCCAGAGAAACCCAATGGTGAGGGTCCGCAATTCCTTAAAGAACCTAGGCGGGATCCATATTGGTAAGGTTCTAAAATAATACAGGAGGCGCGGCAAGGCCACTATTTTGAGCAGCGCCACTCTTCCAACCACCGATAGCGGGAGCGTGGCCCAAAATGCCGCCGAACCCCTAAAGGCTCTCACACATCGACCTATGTTCCCTTCCAGCATTAGGGGTTGATCACGATGCTGTTCGGAAGGCCTCCGAATCGGATTTGGGTTAACTGAATCCGATTCGGAACCCCTGTTTCCGACCGAATCGTACCCAGTTCCCAGCGCCTGATTACAATACCCAGAAAACGTTAGTGCTGCCTGAATCGGTTCCAAAAGGCATTCGGACAAATCGAGTCGTTTGGAGCCAAATCGTAGAGCTCTATGGACTTGGTTTCCGAGCGAGCGACTGCGATGAATGATTCGGACTGCCATTCTGATTTGGATTGCCGGAACAAAACAGCTGTCGGAATCTTTCTTTGGGGGCCCATAGCATGCCCCCTTCACCCGGGGCCTTCTGAATCGGACCCGAGGGGGAACCCAAGGGACCTCCCTTACCAACCATGCACAGTGTGCCATTCACCATGGGGCGCCCATCACAGGGTGCATGGTTTTCCCTACCCACCCCTTTTTTCAATGGGAACCTATGTTCTCATTCGGAACACAGGCTCCCATTGAAGTCAATGGGAGTCTGACCAAATCGTATCCGGAAGTATCCGGATGCATTAAAATCGCTCAGTCGGACTCACCCAATACGAGTAGTCCGGAAAGCATTCCAGAACCGAATCAGCTAGAAAGCTTTCCGGATGACATAGTAATCGGCCCTCAAGAGTGCAAACAAATGTATGCTTGCAACATCGTTTTTTTACTTTGCTGTTTCTGAGCTTTGTTTCTACAGTAATTTCAGCTTGTTCTATGAGCAGGGCAGCCCTCTCATAAAAAAGAAGCTGAACTGACTGTTGAAAAGAAACTCAGAATAAAAAAAAATTATGTTGGCTGTCAAAAGAAAAAAAAATGGATTTGAGAAGCTTTATTTAAATGCTGCTGTATGCAGATTGCCTTGGAAGGTCTCAGGCTGCAAGGACAGGTCTACCGAGGCAGCAGCGGCACACGGGCCATATATTGAGTACCACCGGTCTAAAGCAACAACTGTAACATATGTTGAATTGGTGTACTGCCATTACAAAGCAGGCATTACAACGTGATGCCATTGCGACTGCATTACAAAGCAGGTACCAATAAAACACATGCCATTACAGCGCATGCTATTCCAACACAGGTGCAATTACAACACATCGCAATTATTGCTAAGTTAAGTGTTCAGGTGAGTTTTTTGTATTTTTAATAATTATAGTAATATTATAAGGTGGGTATATAATTATTGATTTAAAAAAATGTTTACACCTATGCTTATGAAAAAAAGTAATGCTTTAGGCACAGGATGAGAGGCATTTAGGGGTTATGGATGGGGAAGTGTATTACTATCAGGTATTAATTTTAATACCTGTGTATCCATTTATTTAGATGAACGCATACAATTACATATTTAAAAAATTGAGAAAAACAAAAATGGTTTGTAACATAACCCTTTAGGCACAGAATGTGAGGGATGGAGGGGTATGGGTGGAGAAGTCTATTAATACTTGGGTATTCATCCTAATACCTGAGTATTAATTTATTTAGAGAATTAATTCATATAATGTAATATTTTAAAGAAAATTATAATAAGAAAAGGGTTTGTAGCATAACCCTTTGAGCATGACATGCGAGGGATTTAGGGGTTATGGGTGGGGAAGTGTATTAATACTCAAGTATTAATTTTAATACCAGCGAATTAGTTTATTTAGAGAATGAATGCATGCTATTAAATATATATTTTTTTCTTTATATAAAGAAAAAGGGTTTGTAACATAACCCCTTCGGCACAGGATATGAGGGATTTGGGGGCTATAGGTGGGGAAGCATATTAATACTCAGGTATTACTTTTAATAACGGAGTATTAATTTAGTTAGAGAATTAATACACATAATGTAATATTTAAATTAAAAAAAACTATAATAAGAAAAGGGTTTGTAACATAACCCTGTAGGCACGGGATGTGAGAGATTATAGGGATTATGGGTGGGGATGTGTATTACTACTCTTGTAATAATTTTAATGTCTGTGCATTAATTTATTTAGAGAATTAATGTATATAATTTTCTATAAAAAACATAATTAAAAAAAAAGGGTTTTTCACATAACCCTTTATGCACAGGGTGTGAGGGATTTAGGGGTTATGGGTGGGGAAGTGTATTAATACTCCAGTATTAATTTTAATGCCTGAGTATTCATCTATAAAGATTAAGGGACTGATTACGATTCAGCTCGGAATGCTCCGACTGATGGTCGGAGCCTTCTGAACCGCATCGTAATGGGCTCCTCGGTTTACTTTCCGGCTGCCTAACTAAGATATAGGTGGTCAGAAAGTAAACCGGCTGGTCATTCCGGCTGGCTTCCAATCGGCTTGGAGAGCTGTTGGCCATTCCGGGCAGTAATCTCAAGGAAGGGCCTGTCCGCCCTTGAGATTACAGTGCACGCTTTCCAACATGGTTTCCATGCCAGCCTGTCCGACATGGAATCCATGTCAGAAAGTGTATTTTGAGCCCCCTAGCAGGGTCACCTTTGGTGCACAGCATCTGGTTGGGGGCTAAGGTGGCAGATCAATAAATAATAGCTTTAATAAATAGTAATACATATGTAATACACTTTAAAAAAGTTAGTAATAATTAAAAAAAATATTATTTAATATTTTTATTAATGAATTTACAATTCCAACGGTGTCAATATTTTATTAAATAGTAATAACATATTTTCCCGACACTTTTCTATTATATTCGATGGTAATAAATGTCCTTTTTTCCTTTTTACTTTCAGCCTTGACGTATGTGGTTGAACGTCTGTTTCGACAGTCCGTGGAGCGTCGTGGTCAAGATCGGATGCAAGGGAGAGCTGTGGTCAGGTAAGGACTTTGAATATTCTAAATTTTGAGTTGTAGGTGGCCAACTTTTTTGTAAGGAGAGAGGAGGGAGGTAGTTGGAAGGTGTTTAGTGTAATATCTGAATGTTATGTATGTTTTAACCCATTTTTCATTCTTTGCATGTTGCTTTTGTAGGTCTACATTGAAATGAATGTAGTTATTGCAAGATAAGCAAAAAAAGTATTTCTTAAAAAATAGTAATAATAGCAATATTTTTTATTTTTCTGAGGCGTGTTTTTTTAGCACTGTTTCGAGTTTCTTTCAAAATACACGTCAAGCCTTTAAAAGAAGGAAAAGGATTTGTGGATTCGGATTCAGGCCTTTCAAAAGGGCGAAGAATGATTTTTTGGAACTGACATATTTTTGGATTTCTGCATTTTGGAAGTGGGTGAACAAGGATGGACTTGGACAATTTGTATTCTATATGGAACCTGGATCGTAGTTATGAATAAAATTAGCATTTAAAAAAAAAAAACTTTGGGGCAAATTACACTGCAGCTCTGAAGGTCCGAGCCAATTCGTAATAGGCTCCTTAGTTTACTTTCTGACCGCCTAATTAAAATATAAGAATTCAGAAAGTAAACCGACCAGTCATTCTGACTGGCTTCCGATGGGATTCAAGAGAAAAACACATTTCTCGGATAAGAAGCAATCCTAACCGGTCTTCCTCTAGCACACAAACAGCCTTACTGTAAACTTTACCTTTACTCTAAAAAGCCTCTCAGCTCCATCAAGATGGAGTCCCTCTCGTTCTAGGCCTGTAGGCCTGAAAGGGATGAAATGCCCCTTAGCTCTGCCAGAATACCTACATAAACCATACCAATGTGTCAAGTATGTCAAAGCCAATAGGCAATAGACAGCTTAGAGTCAAGAATAAGGGATCTATCATCATATTAAGCAGCTATCCTCTTCTAGGTCTGGAAGAAAGGGCTTAAAAGGGCCAACACAAGCTAAGAATACCTATCCTAGATGTGAGCAAGACTAAGATCTATATCACTGCTAAATAGAGCCAAAAACTCTGCCATTACACACCAGTATCCAACAAAAAGGTAATGTCTTTTCCTTCTACCTTTCCATCAATATATGGACCTGACTGATGTACCGGTAAGGATGCTCCAAGTACGCATTCCTCTTCCTCCCACCTCAGGTACAGTCATTGGTCATCTTCAGAAGAACAACTGTTCTGCAAAGAAATTGTGAAGTTACAGAATTTATCTTACCACTTTCTCCTGGAAATCCTGTGTCCACACTGTACTTTGCTCTGTTCACAAAATGTGGCATAGGGGCCGGTAGTAACTGACTCAGGTGATTAACAACCGGTTGTGGTTGACTTAATATTACCTCATTCTGCCTCTGTGAATTAAAATTTTGATTTGGGCCATTATTATTTTCAATATTTTTACACCCGTTTTTCCAATGCCCCAATTTTCCTAACCCATGACAAGGACATTTCTTCTTTGCTTCTTCTCTGCTCATATTCCCCTTTGGTTTTCCCCACTATTTTCATTCTGACCAGATCCTCTAGTTTGATCATTATTTTGATTATTTAATTTAAGGTCTTGCTGTTCTGTCAACTTAACTAGAGCCCACATTACTTTTCCTTCTAACGTTTTGCGTCTATTTTCGATCTCATCTCCTCAGTATTTTGCGTACATTAAAACTTCATCTATTGGCTTTCCTTGCCAGCACAACATATGGTTTTGAATCATCTGACAAATCTCTGGCCTCAGTCCAGAAACAAACCGATACACAAAATGTCCCATACTATTATCTCCGATATTTTCAAATCCACTATACTGCTTGAACACCTGTAACAGACGTTCATAATAAGTATGTACAGTCTCATTTATTTCTTGGGTTGGTCTGTATATTTGTTATCCAATCTGTTTCCTTTGGAGGAATTTTCCCTTTTAAGAAAGTGATCACCTGGTGATATTTCTTCATTACCTCCTCTGAGGTTGCTCCTGTGTTCTCATCTTTCGGGTACTCATCACTAGGCCAATCAACTGTGAATTTTTCATTCAGTCCATAAATATGCAGGTACTACTATGTCAAACAGACCATCCAAATCCTTTAACTAAACTTTAGAAACTTTCACAAACCTTTCAACCTGTCTATACCATTCAACTGGCTTCGCTCGTAATTTTTGAAAATTATTATTAAATGATAAAATATCTTGTCGGGTCCATGGAACATGTACATATCCCCCTCCTTGTACCTCTCCCATGGGGCATAATCTTTCTGTTTTATTAGGTTCTCTTAATAAATATTCTGATGCGGTCCTATTTCCCTGTGCTTCCTCCTTTTTCTTGGTCCACCTTGTTTTCCACTTATCTAAGTCTCCACACTTCTGTAATATTGTCATTAATTCCTTAATCTGAAATGTATTTCCTGACACATTCATATTTTCCAAATCTTTATCAGTAAAGTCTGCTCTTCAAGGTTTCTGCAATACTTTCGATCTCCCTATTTCAATTCCCATTTCAGATGCAAGCTCTGTCAATTTTTCATGAAATATTTTTACATTTCTGGTTATACTCCTACATATGAATAATAATTCATCTTCACTATACATAGTCAGTATGTCTATTCCCACATTTCCAGCTATCATCTCTTCCAATTCTACTTTTAATTTATAAATGTCCAAAATCTTTGGCTGTGGATTTGGGTTGTCTATTCCCTGTGCCCATCTTTATAATTCTTCTGGTGACACTATTGTGGCACTTTTAGTTCCTGTGGAAGTTTCTAATCGTATTTCCTTTGAACAACTAGGTGTAACTCTTCTTGGGATTTCATTTATCTGTTCTCTTATTGGCAAATCCATTAGTGATATTACTGATTCACATTCACTGGCTTGATCTTCAATTATTATGTTCTATTTTCTAGGTTCTAATATGGGAGTGGTCAGAACTGGTGTTTTTATTTTTACAATTTCCTTTATCCCCATACAATGGGACAACAAGACCTATACTCACTGGTATAGTCAAAGCTTAAGGTTGTGCACTCAATTGTGTTATTTTCTGTATTAATTCTTCTCGATTTTTTTTTATTGCTTCTCGTTTTTTCCCTGGAGTAGCCTTTCATTTAATGAATCATGGAATATGTGAGGAACTAATGGTGTTTCTAAAGCAGGGGCACTCGGAGTAGTTCTACTGGGTCCCTCCTGATATGGTGGAGGATTCTTTGTTAGGATATCTTCCATAAAACTAATTTTCTGATTATCCACAACTTGTCATTGTTAAATGCTTAGTTTTTCTTGTACATTTGCCTCCCGACTGTTCCTCTACCATTAATACAGGATACAGGGCCCGATGTAGGTAATACGCATTTTCCGATTTTAAAATACCGAATCGCACCGAATCAGTATTTTGAAATCGGAAAAGAGAAGTGTAGATAAAAAAAATCGGAAAAATACCGATTCGGTAGGAATCGGTATTGTGATTCGATGCGTACCGAATCGGCATTCACCGAATCGGAATTTACCGAATCGGCTACAACCGATTCGGCAAATACCGAATCGGTAATCGCAATACACCCCCATGGCCAAAAGGCCCATAGGAACGCATTGTAAATACCGATTCAGTATTTACCGAATCGGTAAGATCCGAATCGGTAAAATCCGAATCGGTAAATACCGAATCGGTGAATGCCGATTCGGCAAGCAAGTCAAACTGAAACCAAAGACAACAGCCAATGAGGTGGAACCACCCTCCCCCACCCTAGCAGGGAGTGGCTACCCAGGCAGGTGCAGCTCATTAAGAACTTTCTGGAGAGGCAGCCTGAGCTGAGCATTCACAGTGAGCAGCAGTGGAAGAAGGATCGAGAGCACTGTGAAACATGGCTAGCAGCACTGAGAGCCAGAAGGCTGGGCACAAGAGGAAACCAAAATTCAGCACCATGGAGCTGCAAGTGTTGGTGGAGGAGGTGGTGAGGGTACAAAGGCAGCTGTTTGGGAGGCTGTCCCTCACTGTACCTGAGAGCACGAAGAGGAGGCTGTGGAGCAAAATAGGGGAGAAAGTCAACGCTGTCGGTGTCACCCCCAGGAGCCTTGACGACCTCAAGAAGAGGTTCTATGATATCCGCAGCCTCACAAAGCGGAAAGTGGCAGAGCTGCAGAGGCAAGCTGGACTTACTGGTGGAGGCAGGAACCCGGCGCCACCCCTCACTGACCTGGAGGAACTAGTGGCGACTACCATCGAGAGGGAGAGTGTGGTTGGAGTTGGGGACCTGGATAGCTCAGCCAGAGCTACAGCTAAAGGTAAGAAGCATGCGCATCATGACACACCCTACCACACACCTCCCCTTTAGACCCAATGCACAGCCAAACCCCAGCCCAGTACTGCTACCAACAGACATGAGAAATGCATCATGGTAAATGTAGTCAGCAGAACTAGGCACAAATGCCAGTGCAGAAGCATAATTAAAAGAACTGTGAAACTGAATCAAAGTATTTGAAATGATATGTGCAATGCTTTAATTGTAGTGACTGTAATACATCAGCACTCAATTCACAAATGCTTCTTTATACCTAGGGGCACCATCAGGTGGAGGAGCAGGAGATAGTCAAGCACCAGCACCGGCACCATCTGCCAGTGCGGTGGCAGGGCCAAGCACCAGTCAAGCAGCACAGGAGGAGGAGGCGGATGAGAACACCAGTGTCCTGGAAAATGAGGAGGACCTTGGACATTCCCTCACATTTCTACACTCCCCCGACTATCTGGCACCCCCCCATTGCAGTTCTCCCCAGATAACTCTCCACCACAGAGCCACCCTGCACCTGCCACATCTCCTGCCAGGAGTATTATTGTAGCTCCATTGAACCCCATTGAGGGAGCAGCGGGTCAGGCCCCAGCTAGCAACACAGTTACACCTGTGGCACCCCAGCCCACGCAGCAGGGCAGCAGCAATCCCCGGAGGCGCAGAACATCCAGCAGTGCTCTTCCAGCACGGGAGGGCAGCGTGTTTCAAGGGCTGGAGGACAGTATGGTAAAGATCCAGCGGATGCAGGCTAAATCCATCTTGGCCTGCCAGCGCCAGTTGTGGGTGCATAACCTGCAGATGGGAGAGATGGCGCAGGGGTTTAAGACATTTGTAGAAAGCAATAAGGACATTGCTACAGGTCTTGGCTGAGTGACCACTGCCATCACGCAGCTCTGTACCAAACTGGATGACCACGAGCACTCTCGCCGCAGGGATGCACGGATGCATAATAGGGCAATCAACCGCCTTGCTGCTGCTACCGCCCAGCTATGCCAACGTGGGGCAAATATGGAGGCCAGCCTGACCCAGAACATGGCTGAGGTCACTAGGGGCATGGCCCGCATTACGACCGCCATGGAGGCACTTATAATTTCAAACACTGTTGGCAATTCAGCCCTGGACCTGGGCGAGGCTGGGGACAGCAGCAGCTGCAGCAGCCCGGCCAGCGCAGTGTCAGAGCCGGGCCGGAGCAGCAGGCGCTCTGCTGAGGCTGCTGGACATGCAGAAGGGGGAGAGGCACATCCCAGTGGGGCTGCTAGGCGCAGCAAAAAATAAGCTTGCCAGGGCGGGTGAGGCAACCCGGACAATTGACATTTAACAACTTTTTGTTTACATTTTCTTTTGTTGCACATCAGTGCAGTAACAGTGTTGCAACATTATTAAATATTTCATTTCCTAACATCCATTGACCTGTCTCTGCATCTGTACTCACTCAGAAATAGTTTTCTGTTATCTCCTCACGTCTGTATCTGCCATCACTTGGCGTAGACACCCAAGCAGGTTGTGTTTGTGGCACAGCAACGTCGTCGTCATGGTCCTCGTAGTCTGACAACTCCACCTCAGTGCCCTTCTTCACCGCAAGGTTGTGCAACATTGCACAGACAGCTATGATCTTGCAGCAGGTGATGGGGGTATACTGCCTTGCACCTTCACTCTTGTGCAAGCATCTGAATCTGCTTTTCCAGATGCCAAAGGTCCGTTCAACTACATTCCTTGTGCTTTTGTGGGCCCGGTTATACCTCCTTTGGCTGGGTATAGAGGGGTTGAGGTAGGGGGTGAGTATGAATGAGCGGAGGGCATATGCACTGTCGCCTAGAAGGAAAAGGGGTAACATTACTCACATGCATACATGTATTTCACTTAGCTACTTTGTGTTATGAGGGTCTGATGATGTGTCTCACCTAGTAGGTATCCTTCACCAAATTCGCCAGCCGTCAGTCGTGCATAGATGCCGCTCTGTTGAAAAATGTAGGAGTCGTGGGTACTCCCTGGGAATTTTGCGACCAGGTCTGTGATGGTGCACTTCGCATTGCAGATCACCTGAACATTGATGGTGTGCGTAGACTTCCTATTGCGGTATATGTATTCTGTGTCAGCAGGGGGGCAAATCGGAATGTGCGTGCCATCTATACAGCCGATGATTTTGGGAAATTGTGCCATCTGGTAAAAGTCAGCTTTTGTTTGTACCAGTTCTGCGTGGGTTGCAGGGAAAGAGATGTATTGGTCCATCCTGTGTATCATGGCGTCAAGGAATTTGTGGAAAAACCTTGACAGGCTGAATTTTTCCGATTCGCTGTCTCTACCGATTCGATACATGGACCGAATCGGTATTTTTTCCGATTTGGTGTCACTACCGATAAGGTACATGTACCGAATCGGTATTTTTATCGAATCGGTATGTTACCGATTCGGGGTATTTCCGAATCGGATTATGTCCGATTCGGTAGCCATTCCGAATCGGTATATTTACCGATTTGGACGATTTTCATTGCCCTACATCTCGATGGCTGGATACCGATCGGTAAGGGCCGAAAATCGGTATTTTCGGCCGTTGCCGATCGGTAACGGCCTACCTACATCGGGCCCACAGTCCTTCTGTGACCATTGCTTGTCTCCATGGTTTCAGCTGATTTTCACGTGTTTCAAGCATTCTAATAGGATAGAATCCTCCTTAACCTCTAGCGTTTCTTGATCTGTCTCGATCAAAGGCCTCCATTTCCCATTCTTCTACATCTTCATACTGTGTTAACATAGGTCTAGGCTCTAATTCATTCATTCTTGCCCTTAAGTTCTGAAGACTTCTCCCATTAAACATACCAATTTCTGGGAAAGCTAATATTCCATTATCTTTTGTATACTCAATCCAATTTTCTAACCATTCACAGGTATAATAACCTCTTTCCATCATCATAAATGAGGCAGGAGTCTTTGGTGGTGGGATAAAATTCCTTCACTAGTCTTAATGGATTTATCTTTGCAAATTTTTTATTTTCTGCATAAGTGCCATTTTTCTTTTCTCTCTGTGCATATTATGAGAAGGTTCTCTAATATATTCTTGTCTTGCAAAACCTAAATATTTTCTGTCTGGGCGATTCCCTATTAACCCCTTTGCTGCTAGGCCTTTTCCCCTCCTGTGCCAAGCCTTTTTTTGGCTATTTGGGGTAGTTCGCGCTTGGGCCCCTGTAACCTTTTGACCACATAAGGTATCCACACCAAATTTGCGTCATTTTTCCCAACATCTTGGGGATTCCAAAGGTACCCAGGGTTTGTGGATTCCCCTGGAGGAGACCCAGAAATTAGCCAAAATACAGCAACATTTTATTTTCTTGCAAAAAATGCAAAAAAAGGGCTACAAATGAAAGTGTCTGTTTTTTTCCCTGCAAATGGTATCAAAAAAGGGGTTGTGGTGCTGAAATCACCATCTTCCCAACTTTCAGGGACAAGAAGACTTTTGTCAGAAAACTAAACATTTTTACACAGTTTTAGCATTTTTCTGGGACATTGCCTATTTTTGCTATTTTTTGTGCTTTCAACCTCTTTCCAGTTAATGGTAGAATTGGGTATGAAAGTACTAATGGATCCAGGAAAGCTATACATTTTCGAAAAGTAGACAACATTTTGAATTCAGCAAGGGGTCATTTGTGTAGATCCTTCAAGATTTCTTTATAGAAACTAACAGTTAAATATAGGAAAAATTGAAAAATTGGTTGAAAAAACAGCCTTTTGTGTCAACGTTTTCACATGTAACTTCTTCTAATTATGACAACCCTTTGAAAGCAATATACCATTACATCCGCTGGACCCTAATGGTTATGGGAAAAAATAGGACTTGTAGGTTCACCAAGAACCCGATGAACCCAGAGCCAAAAACTGAGCAGCAACTTGCAATGGTTTTTTATTATGTACTCGGTATATAGCAATTAATGTGGGAAAATGTATACATCGCAAAATTGGTATGAAAGACACTTCTGTGTTTCTGAAATGGGAGCAAATAATAGAGTTTAGAAACAGTAGATATTTGCACATTTGGGAATACTCATACTAGCATGAGAATTATCGGTAATGTTTCAAAATTACCTCTTTTTTATACATTGTCTTTCATTTGGAAGGCATAAATGCATCAAAACAAAATAGGTAATAACAGTTGCTTTACAAATGTGAATTACCCTAAGTCTCCCGATAAAAATGGTACCTCACTTGTGTGGGTAGGCTTAGTGCCCACAACAGGAAACGGCTCACAACACAACGTGAACACACCACATTTTCACAATGAAAAATTACCCTCTTTTTGTAAAGTGCCTAGTTGTAGTTTTTTAACCCTAGCTCTGCCAGCACCCAATAAAACCTAGCAAACCTATACATTTTTCAAAACTAGACACCCAGGGGAATCCAGGATAGGGTGACTTGACTGCCTCTTACCAGGTTATGTTACCCAGAATCCCTTGCAAACCTAAACAATTGTAAACAAAAACATTTTCCTCACATTTCTGAGGTTGAAAGTTCTGGTAACTGCGTGGATCCACAAATTTCCACCCACCCCGCATTCCCCAAAGTCTTCCAAGAAAAATGGTATCTCACTTGTGTGGGTAGGCCTAGTGCCCGCAACAGGGAAACAGCATAAAACGCAACATGGTCACACAACAATTTCACAGTGAAAAATTACCCTTTTTTGGCAAAGTGCCTAGCTGTTGTTTTTGAACCCTAGCTCTACCAGCACCTAAGGAAACCGAGCAAACCTATACATTTTTTAAAACTAGACACCTAGGTGAATCCAGGTTGGGATGACTTGACTGCCTCTTACCAGGTTCTGTTATCTAGATTCTTTTACAAACCTAAAAAATTGTAAATAAAACCACATTTTCCTCACATTTCTGTGGTGAAAAGATCTGTAGTCTGCGTGGATCCACAAATTTCCACCCTCCCCAAATTCCCCAAAGTCTTCTTAAAAAAATGGTACCTCACATGTATGGGTAGGCCTGGTGCCCGTAACGGGAAACGGTACAAAACGCAACATGGATACACCAGAATTTCACAGAGAAAAATTACCCTTTTTTGGCAAAGTGCCTAGCTGTAGTTTTTGAACCCTAGCTCTGTCAGCACCTAAGGAAGCCTTGCAAACCTGTACATTTTGAAAACTAGACACCCAGGGAAATACAGAATCGGGTGACCTGACTGCCTCCCACCAGGTTCTGTTACCCAGAATCCCTTGCAAACCTAAAAATTGTCAAAAAAACACATTTTCCTCACGTTTCTGTGGTGGAAAGTTCTGGAATCTGCGTGGATCCACAAATTTCCATTTACCCCGCGTTTCCCAAAGTCTTCCAAGAAAAATGATACCTCACTTGCACGGGTGGGTCAAGGACCCGTGACAGGCAAGGGCCCAAAACCTATTTAGGCAACATTGAAATTACCTATCACAAACCAACCTGGTTTTGCAAGGGGGGCCCCATGAGGTTTTGGCCCTGGGCTCGGTGACCAGCTAGGGAAACCTAGCAATCCTATACATTTCTGGAAACTAGACACCCGGAGGAGTCCAGCCAGGTATTGTGTGTGTGGGTCTCCTAACGTTTTCCTACCCAGAATCTTCTGCAAACCTCAAATTTAGCTGAAAAATCACTATTTTCTCAAATTTCTGTGTGGGAAAGTTCTGGAATCTACGTGGATCCATACATTTCCTCCCACCCAGCGTTTAGAGGTCTCCCGATAAAAATTATACCTCACTCGCGAGGGTGGGTCAAGTAACCACGGCAGGCAAGGGCCCAAAACCTATTGTGGCGACATTAAAATTACCTATTACAAAACAACCTGGTTTTGCAAGGGGTGTCCCATGAGTTTTTGGCCCCGCCTTGGTGGCCCTCTAGGGAAACGTACCAAAATCCACACATTTCAGAAAACTAGATACCCGGGGGGAGTCCAGCGAGGTATGGCTTGTGTGGGTCCCCTAACGTTTTCCTACCCAATATCCCCTGCAAACCTCAAATGTAGCTGAAAAAAATCACTTTTTTCTCAAATTTCTTTGTGGGAAAGTGCTGGAATCTACACGGATCCCAAATTTTCCTCCCACCGAGCGTTCTCCCAGTTCTCCGTATAAAAAATTATACCTCACTCGCGTGGGTGAGTGAAGTACCCGCAACAGGCAAGGGCCCAAAACCTATTGAGGCGACATCAAAATTACCTATCACAAACCAACCTGGTTTTGCAAGGGGTGTCTCATAACTTTTTGGCCCTGGCTCGCCGGCCATCTAGCGAAACCTACCAATCCCACACGTTTCTGAAAACTAAATACCTAGGGGGGTCCAGCGTTGTATGGCGTCCATGGGTCCCCCAACGTTTTCCTACCCAGAATCCCCTGCAAACCTCAAATTTTGCTGAAAAAATCAGTTTTTCCATAGATTTTTGCGTAGGATCACAGTGCTGGCACAAATGTCCTATCACCCAGCATTCCCCTTGTTCTCCCGAGTAAAATGATACCTCACTTGTGTGGGTGGGCCAAGGCCTGTGACTAGGAAGAGCCCAAAGCATAGGGATTTAGAGTTTAGCTTCAAGAATTCTAAGCGCTACGTTTTTTTAAAAATACGTTTCTAGCCAGTTCTGCTTTGGACACCCACACAAGTGAGGTATGATTTTACTCAGGAGAACAAGGGGAATGCTGGGTTATAGGACATTTGTGCCAGATCGATGATTCCACACAAACATATGTGGAAAATATGTTTTTTCAGATAAATTTGAGGTTTGCAAGAGATTCTGGGTAGGGAAACTTGGGGGATCCACACAAGCCATAGCTCATTGAACTCCCCAAGGTGTCTAGTTTTTAGAAACATGTGGGTTTGGTAAGTTTCCCTAGATGGAGGGAAGCCCGGGGCCAAAATATTCAGGTGCCCCCCCAAAACCAGGTAGTTTTGTCATAGGTAATTTTGATGGCTCCACAATGTGATTTGGGCCATTTCCTGTTTTAGCCACTTTGCCTACCCACAAAAGTGAGGGACCATTTTTATTGGGAGACCTGGGGGAACAATGGTTAGGAGGAAATTTGGGGATCCACGCAGATTCCAGAACTTTCCCACACAGAAATTTGAGGAAAAAGTGTTTGTTTTCAGCTAAATTTGAGGTTTGCAGGGGATTCCGTATAGGATAATGTTGGGGGACCCACACAAGCCATACCTCGCTGTACTCCCCCGGGTGTCTACTTTTCAGAAATGTATTGGCTTGGAAGTTTCCCAAGATGGCCGCCGAGCCCGGGGCCAAAAACCCAGGTGACACCCTTTGCAAATCCAGGTTGTTTTGTGATAGGTAATTTTGATGTCTGCTCAATATGTTTTGGGCCCTTGGCTGTCGCGGGTACTCGACCCACCCACGCGAGTGAGGTACCATTTTTATCAGGAGAATTGGATGAACACTGGGTGGTAGGAAATTTGTGGATCCACCTACATTCCAGAACTTTCCCACACAGAAATTTGACAAAAAAGTGATTTTTTTCAGCTAAATTTGAGGTTTGCAGGGTATTCTGGGTAGGAAAGCGTTGGGGGACCACGCAATACATACCTTTCTGGACTCCAGTAAGTTTCCAGTTTTCAGAAATGTGTGAGTTTGGTAGGTTTGCGAAGATGACCGCCTAGCCCGGGGCCAAAAACCCAGATGACTCACCTTGCAAAACCAGGTTGTTTTATGATAGGTTATTTTGATGTCTCCTCAATACGTTTTGGGCCCTTGCCTGTCGCGGGTACTTGACCCACCCACGCGCGTGAGGTACCATTTGTATCGGGAAACCAGGGGTAACACTGGGTGGTAGAACATTTGTGGATCTACATAGATTCCAGAACTTTCCCACACAGAAATTTGAGAAGAAAGTGAGTTTTTTCAGCTAAATTCGAGGTTTGCAGGGGATTCTGGGTAGGAACACTTTAGGGGACCCCACACGCCATAGCTTGCTGGACTCCCCCAAGTGTCTAGTTTTCAGAAATGTGTGATTTTGGTAGGTTTCCTAAGATGGTCACTGAGCCCGGGCCAAAAATCTAAGTGACTCCCCTTGCAAAACCAGGTTGTTTTGTGATAGGTCATTTTGATGGCTCCTCAATACCAAACGTATTGAGGAGACATCCAAAGGACCTATCACAAAACAATTTAGTTTTGCAAGGGTAGTCACCTAGGTTTTTGGCCCCGGGCCCTTACTCAGATCCCCCAGGATATGGCGGCATAGATTTGCAAATTTAGCGGAAAAAATGGAAACTTAGAGGCATTATTGCTGCACTTTATTTTACTTGTAATAATTCCTTTTCAACCTTAAATCAATGTAAACTGATTTAGCAGAGAATTCCACTGTGAAAAAGGTATGTTTAAAGTGTCCAATCAGCACCTCGTGAGAGGGGGCCCTTTTTCTATGTATCCACCTCGGCCGGGGTACCACTGCCTCCTGGCCTCGTCCAGAATGTGCTACACCCGTGGGCCAAGAGGAGTGTTTGCCTCAGGGCCAAAGAGAGTGTTCTTCTATACCAATATGCAAGTCTCTACCTCACGTGACTTAGGTTTGTAATGAAGTCCGCAATTAAGTAACAGCAGAGGGTTGTGTGTAGGGCCTTAACTAGTATGAAAAAACTGGCTCAGCATCCTATGTTTGATTCAAAACAAGAATATGTCCTTGTGTAGTGGAGCTCATGTAAAGCGCTCCAAGGTTGTGCTGTATAAAACTGAGAAATCAGTTTCTTCAAACTTACATCAAAAGCAGTGACAGCTGCAGGTTTCTTTTTCACCCGGAGGGTAAAAATGGAGAGCCCGATAGGGACTCGTCTCGGCACCTGCATTTCAGAACTACCGGTGCTGAGCACCAGCCAGACCAGGTCCACTTAAAGCCCTGCGTGTGTGTGATGTGTAGACATTGAAGTTACATTCTCTGCAAGACCTTGAACTTGCGATTCAGGGAACAGCAAGTCCCTGCTCATGTCAGTCAGCCAGGGGTAGATGCACTGGAGCCTACAGTGTGAGAGAGGAGAGTCCTCCAGCAGCCTCTGACGAATAGTATAATAGGGAAGGCAGTGAAAGTTTTCGGCAATTTGCAGCTTTACCCTCGGTTAAGACTGTCCTTTTCATGTCTTCTCATGATGCTCCTCCGCATTTCAGCATCTGACTTCAGGCCTCAAAGTGACAGTTCTCCTTGTCCAATGCTTCCCCCCGACAACCCAGACCTCGTGTGGCTTGCACCTGATGTGTTGCTGCAGAGCCTTCACATACCTCTGCTCTCTGGTTGTAGGAAACTCTGCCCATTCCCAGCAGCTTGTCAGATGACCACAAAGTATCCTGTGATTTAGGGGGTTTATTTACATCTCATGCATTTTCCGCTGACTTGTGCACATCCTCTTAAGAACATGCAGTTTTTCGCAGGCACCAGGATACCCTCACAGTTACTTGGCCCTTGGCTGTTCTCGATTTGTTTTCCTTAACTGGAGAGACAATTGGGCATTATTAAACAGCCCTCAATTAAATGTACTCCGCAGACTTGTTCTGAGAAAAAAACGACTGATCAACGCTGTGCAGAAACCTTTCTTCTTGACCTTCTCTTCACAGCTTGACCAGGAGGAAGCAGATTTTGGACGGCTGGACGGTGGCATGTAGTGATGTGTGCGCACACAGCCAATAAAAGGGCCTTTTATGTTTTTCTGTCTCCTGGTAGACACTTTTTTCAATCGCACTAGTCAGCTACTTTAGTGTTTTTTTGTGAATCGCGAAATCGCGAAATGCTTGAGGGTCTGATAAGAGGACTTCAAAATACAGGACTTCAGAATGTGTACTGTACAAACCTTTTCCTGTGTTTGATTGAATGGACCATAATGTTGTTCAGTTATAATAGGAACTTAGACCACCATAAGAGGACACATAATAACTGACTTGTCTTTAGGTTCACTATTGGCACTGCTTTTTAATTT
Organism: Lissotriton vulgaris; assembly: GCF_964263255.1. Classification (NCBI taxonomy): domain Eukaryota; kingdom Metazoa; phylum Chordata; class Amphibia; order Caudata; family Salamandridae; genus Lissotriton; species Lissotriton vulgaris. Next base: position 647,593,167 of record NC_141698.1, on the reverse strand, counting down.
GTTTCTAAATTCATATTTAAGAACCATCACTTTAAACAAATACTTCTGAATGCACTGATATCTGATATACTAAGTTGAAATGGTTCTGCCTATTAATGAAATGCACTTTTTGAATTTTGAAGAGACCCCATCATATTTTTGCACTTTTGCTACAAGATACCTTTAAAAATGAAGATGTTCCAAATGAAAAGCTGAGCAAGAAACCTAGTTGCTTCCTTAACTTCAATTAACCTTTAAATAAAAGCTTGCCTGTTTATTTAACATATTTTTAATGTTTGTGCTGAGTCAAGTGAACAGCAGTCCAGTGCTGCTTTTGATGCATGGAAAGGTCTGGAGGGCCGGATGCAGTGCCCCGGTAATACTTTGAGTGTCCCTGCTTGAACACATTTTTTTTAAGCAATCTGGTTTTAGTTTAATCAAACACAGTCTTTTGAACAGACCCTGAGTGGGAAGCCTTGCACCAGATGGGGCACACTTATCTGACACTGAGATGGTCATTTTCTGGCGCAATATTGATGAAGCCTTGGAAGCTGCTGGATATACTCTGTGGAAGGAAGGATGGGAGACTTCCATAACACAATGTGCATCTGTGGGCCATGGCAGAGTTATAGGGAGAGTCTACTAAATGTAAGAGGGCCTCTGGAGAAAAAAGGATTAAGGAGACAAGCAGGGTCAGGGGAAAGAAGCCACTACAATAATCAAAACTGCCCACTCCACCTTACAGTATTACTATAACTCGAAACCATAAGGTCAGTACTGTGTTGTTGAGCCCAAAACATGTACAATAGAATCATAAATACTTTCAAGCACTTTAAAAAAAGTTTTTACTGAACAACATTACATTTTTATACCGTTCAATTTTTATACCATCTGAAAATCTGTGTTTGTGTTCAACAATAAATACATTGCTATTATGTTATACATGCACTACAAATGATATTGAAATGAATGTATACATCTGTACAACCCACCCTACATTCCACACTGACAAAAATGTTACACTCCTACATGTGTCAGTCATACTTCATCCGTCCATACTCTTTAAGCCTGTAACACATTAAAACCATCTGGCTTATGAAACCAGGCCATACAATGTGGGGTATATACCCTCACAGAGTTCTTAATACAATACAATGAATTTACCAGTACTGAACAGCAGTTTGCAAGAAGATTATACCATACAACGATTAATCAATCACATAAAATGTATCATTATCATAATTGTGTTTTTTGCTGGTTCCAATTTGGTTCTTTTTTTATTTTGTATTTCACAGTTGCAGTATAAGAGGGAACACACAATCCATAAATAAAAAATACATCAAACATAATTTCTCCATATGATCATGGAAGACCCCCCAAATGAGCATTCCTATGTTATGCTTTCTTGCTCCCTTTACAGAATAGAGACTCCATTCCAGATTAAACAAATTATACGATTTGGCTCGCCAAAATTCAAATGCTGGAGGCTCCGGTTGCAGCCAGTCCCATGCAATACATAACCGGGCCGCAGCCATTGCAACAAATAAAAAATACCAATGTTTATATAGGGGAGTCCCCTTTGCAATAACTTGACCAATCCCCAATGACCTAAGAGACGCAGAAATCCTAAACGTAATCTGTAACATTCTTGATAAAAAAATTCAATACCATGCAAGAAGTGAGACAGTTGAACACAATTATAAAATACATGAAGGCTATCTGCCTTATCACGCCCACATCGAAAACATTTACCATCATATCGGCCTCCCCACTTTAACATACCCTCAGGGGTATAATACAGACTAAATACTGTTTTAAAAAATTGTGCTTTTAAGTTAGCTGAAGGAAAACCTTCACCAGACATAATAATGGCATTTCTATTAAAATGTCTTTTGCCCCCAGCTTTGCCTGCCAATATATATTATGCTTCTCAATATCATCTGGTCTAGTTGATAATAATCTTTTATATACTCCCCCAATTTTCTCTTGCTGTCGAACCGCCTCTACCAAATCATTAGGTTTGAGGGCCAGATGCTTTCGTCTAAGAAAATGACGAATTTGAAGATATTTAAAGAATTGGGAGTTGGGTAGATCATATTTACTCACAAGATGTTCATAGAGTGGAATCAATCCCCCAGCCTCATGAAAATCTCCAATTTGCACAATGCCCCAATGCTGCCAGTCCCTAGCTATTCTATACCAAAATATAGAAGGGAGCAATTTATTAGCGTTCATAGGAGTATAATAGATTAATCCCTCCAGGATCAATGTTTTCCGTAACCTCCTTCACACTTTAAATGCAGCTTCCAAAACTTTAAACTGGGTCCTTTTGTAATAGTTACCTTCAAGCTCTTTGAATAGACATCTATTGGCCTCCGTCCCTAAAATTAGCTGAAATATAGACGTGCTTCCGCTATATTGCCAATTTGCTCCCCAGTCAATATTATACACATTCTCTGCAAAAAACAAACATAATAATATAAAATAAAATCTGGTATGGCTCGACCCCCTCTTTCAATTGAAAGTGTCATCCATCTCATAGCCCGTCGTGGTTTACCAGGAGCCCAGAGAAATTTAGAGCATAAAGACTGCAGCTGTTGCAAATGACCTAGGGGTATCTCCAAGGGAATAGATCTAAATAAGTATAGTACTTTAAATAGAATACTCATTTTTATAATATTCCCTCTACCAATTATAGTAAAATGAAGACGACCCCACCTGTCAAATGATTGTCTTATATTCTGTAATAGAGAAGACCAATTTACGTCTACTAAAGCTTTCATTGACGTTTTGATTTTAATGCCTAAGTATGTAGCTTCAGAGACTACTCTAGGGTCTTGTATTAAAATATGATCAGTGCATACTACTTGTGTCTTTGAGACATTGAGTTTGTATCCAGAAACCTGGCCAAACTCAAATGCCAATGGCTCAATCTCTAAGAGGGCCATAGCCGGATCAACGGATGTCACATCTATATCATTGGCGTACGCAAAAGCTGAATGCCGAATATCCTGAACAAAAAAAGGTCTTATTAGCTGACTATTAGATAACATTTCAATAAAAGGGTTTATATACAGCGCAAAAAGTAAAGGAGAGCAAGGGCATCCTTGCCTTGTGCCTCTTGTTATTTTAACCATCTCAGATCTCATACCCATGGCAGCGATTCTGGCGACTGGAGAAGCATACAGTACCTGTATTGCCATCATAAAACCTTTCCCAAAACCTGCCTGGTTCATCACTTTTCACAAATAGTGCCACTCCACGCCATCAAACGCTTTCTCAGCGTCTAATAAGATTAACCCAAGTTTCCGTTTCTCAACTTGAGCAATATCAAAAAGAGTGATGACTTTATTAATATGTGTGACAGTACCTCTGTCAGGAATAAATCCATGTTGGTTTAGTGAAACTAATGAAGTTATAACTTTTGCAATATGGTTAGCCAAAATTTTTCAATAAATTTTACTATCGCAATTAAGTAAGGAAATCAGACGGTATGAACCGGGCAGCTCTGGAGGCTTGCCCTTCTTGTTAAAAACCACTATGGTGGCTTCATCCCATGATTTAGGTGCCACCCCTGTTTGCGCTGCCTTAAATGTTTCAAGCATTATATACTTCAACTGATCAAAAAGCTTATAAATCTCACTTGGGAGATTGTCGGGACCAGCCGCCATCCCTGATACTAAACTTTTCACTGCGATTTCTAGTTCTTCCATGGTAAGAGGACTATCTAAAAAATCTATCTCAGTAGGGTCAAGTTGATTAAAAATCCCCTCAGGTATTACTAAGTCAGTTCCCTCATCAGACTTTTGCTGTCTATAAAGCTCTGTATAATACTGATGAAAAATAGCTCAAATCTTCTTTGAATCGTGACACAATTCTCCTGTAGAATCTATTAGACCCATAATACGTCGCAAGGTTTCCTGCATACGTAACTTCAATGCAAGACACATCCCTGTTGCTTCCCCATACTTGTGACATTGCTTTTTATATGCCAAATATTTCCTTGCACTATCAGTATTCCAGACCCCAGTAATTTTCGCCCAAGACCTGGCGACTTCATCCTCAAGATCCGAAATATTCCCCTGGTCTATTAGCCCTTGAATCAACTTCTCCTCCGCTACTCTAAGGGCGTAATATAAATCTTGCACTTCTGATTTAAGTTTCTTTTGATAAGAAATACCATAGCTCAAGACTTCACCCCTAAAACAAGCTTTATACGAATCTCATACGATGTCTATACGGGCAGAATATACATTAATATCAAAGAATTCTACAATCCATTTTACCATATGTCCCTTAAATTGACTATCTACACATAACTTCCGATTAAAGATGAAGCCTCTACTTATGCGATCTATCCATAAGACTGGTATTTCTAAAACAACAGGAGCGTGATCGGAGGATATCCTAGGAAAAATGTGCATAATTGCTCCAGTTAACAAGGTTGAGGGCATAAACAAGTAATCCAATCGTGCCATATTTTTTATGGGGGAAAGAATAGAAGGTGTAACCAAAATTTGTGGGAAACAAGCTACTCCAAACATCCACTAAACCATGATCTCCTAGAAAGTTATAAAGAGCCTTAAAAACCCGTGGTTTACGTCCTATATAATTTTGGGGTCCCCTGATAATTTCTTGAGGAGTTAAATTGATATTAATATCTCCACATATAATCAAGGGCGTTGCCCATGACGCCAATTCTAAATTCAGACCCTCCAAAATCGATGCCTCATCTAAATTACATCCATAGATGGAGCATAATGTAAATTGCCAACCACCCAACCTTAGTTCTACTATAGCCCAGCGACCCAATTTATCTGTCAAACATTGTCCTATTGAGCAGATATTCGGTTTGATTAATTTCATAACTCCTTGAATCATTGATGTCTGTTGTGAAGCAGCAATCAGAAAATACCCCAAGTCAGCTACTAAATGTCGATTACTCCAGGATAGATGTGTCTCCTGGAGACATACTACCTCGGGTTGTATATACTGAAGTTCTGCAGCTACCCTCTTTCTTTTATTAAAATTAATAAGACCTGAGACATTTAAGGAGCAAATTTTAATGCCCTTGAGCATCATAGCAAGGAAATAATAGCATACACAACTGAAAACTAATTAACATTTTACCATAAACTTTCTGATTGTTTGGAAGCTTTTTATCCATTTTATCGCTCAGCTCTCTTACTCCAACTGTGATGTTTACCCCATTTTTCCTCCACCTCTGTACCCCAACCCCAAAAACCCCCTAGCCCTGCTCCCCCTAACCACCCCCTCCTCCTCCCTTTACCGAGGAGTAGGACTTATGGTCCTGTAGATGTAAAGCTTCCCGTACTTCCTCTGCCTTTTCTCACAAGAATATACATTAAAAAAATCTGTAGTATTACTATTGGCTATTTAGAAGAAGCAAAATTCTTAACAACAACATAATGCTTCTAGCAGCTCCAGCATAACAGAATAAACCTAAATGGAATTCATAAACTCCTTTGCTGGCACTTGATTTGTAAAATACTGAGTGCGTTCCTGAAAAATAACTTTTAGTTTGGCAGAGTTCATTAAATAAGTTTGAGCACCCTTAGCCTGATATTGAGCAATCAGCTGGCGAAGCTGCCAGTGACACTCCATTGTATATCGACAAAATCAGGCGTACCAAAAAACTCAAACCCCACCCCAGCCCTTTTCTTATCAGGACGTGCCAACAAAAAAACCTCCTCTCTAGCTAAAAAACTATTGAAGGAGATCAAAAAGGATCTAGGCTTAGCCTCAGCCTGACCAGGCCATGGACGGATATTAAAAGGGAATCTATGTGCTCTTTCGATTTCCCTTTCCCAGTCCCACTTAGTAAGTTCAGGAATGGCATTTCTAAAAAGTTCAACTATAAACTTGCGAGGGTCCTGTCCCCCTTTCCCTTCTGGAATCTGCATCAGTCTCAAATTATTTTGTCGAGCCCTGTTTTCAAAGTCAGCCATTTTCCATTGTGTGTCTTCTTTAATGTTACATAGGGATTCTGTCATTGCTTTCTGTTGTACCATTTCGTCTTCCAGATTTGAAATTCTCGTCTCTGCCTCAGTGAACCTTGAAGCAAAGTCTGCCTGAGATTTGACCACCCTTTGGCTCTCTTCTCTTGTCTCATCTCGATGGGACATAATGGACTGATACATCATTGATAGAGTAATATCCTCATCAGTACATTCTTTTAGCCCTTGCAATTGGTCTAATTCTGCACCCCCTTTATCCAAAATAGGGTCACCTTTTTTCCGCACTGTGTGGGAGCTACCGTCTATAAAATCACCTGAGTCCTCCAGACAGATGCTGCTATGGGCGCTATCGTCAGCCATATTCATCTGCCTAGAATACTGTAGCGCCAAATCTTCACAAGAGGAAGTTTAAGTGGAGTGTTCTGAAAGGGAATAAAAGTCCCCAGACTTGCCAATGTCTGTATCTGTGCCTGTATTTGCACTTCCCCCTGTTGTATCTGTTGAGTTTGGGGGTTAGTTTGGGGGTTAGCACCTTCTTCTACACCCTTTGAAGTAGTGTCTTCAACACTGGTAGCAGTCACAGTCTGAATAGTACTCCGATTATTCAAAGCCTCACTTACCCTTGGACCCGGGGTGACTGTTGGCAAAGTTATATCAATGTTGACAATGTTTTAATGCTCCAGTAGCTGGATATTTTCAGCATTATCCCCCGCCTCTGTAATTGGCACTATAATTTCCATAGGGCAAGATTTCACTAACACTTGTTCCCCTTCCAGGGCGACAAGTATCTTTTTACCCCTTTGTTTCTCCTTAGAGGCAGAAAAAATTGCAGGAATAGTTCTGTTATCCCCCATATTTATTTTACTTTTACTCATTTCAGCATCTGAGTTTTTAATGGCACTGCTGGAATTCTTGTCAGCTTTCTCGGTCGCTATCTCGCCATTATCGCCCTCTTGACTGCAAGGTTTACCGCGGGTCCCCTTTGGCGGTAGGCTGAAGAACAAACTGCCTTGGCGTTCTGACTAGCAAAATCCGCAGAATCAGCCCAGGTGAAATCACTCGCAGCCTCCCTTGCGACGCCTCTGGGCAAAACAGCCGCGCCAACACCCGTCCACCAAGTGCACCTGCACCTGGTGATTCCCACCACGAACGCCAAAAACACTTCCAGCATCGGCCGTCTCCTCAGCAGCACAAACGAAAAGAACAGCCTTCAGCGAAAAGCAGCACAAACTAAAAGCATATCCTTCAGCGAAGACACTCTCGCGGAAAATCCTTGTCAGCCAATAAGTGATTGAGTACTGCGTTTCCTATCCGTCGAGGCGCATTTCTCTCCGCATTTCTCTCCGCTGCATGTAACGATCCTTGCTCCTCCGCTTGCTTCTTTGTGAGGTCCGGCAGGAGCGGTAAGCTTCCGCATCCACTTGTGCGGATGCCATCTTTCCAATTTGGTTCACAGTGATGCAACAAACGTTTTGGTGCACGATCAAACTCAGGTACACCGTCAAGGAACTACAAGGCCAGAGCTAAAAACTGCCTAGAGATGTAAGACACAGGGGACGTCCTTTCCTAAGAAAAATACAAGCAGGATTTATTAGCATGACGCAGATATTTATGCCTGTGTAAAGTGACAAGCAGGCCAAGTAATTAAACTCTGCACTATAAGTAACGTAAAAGCAAGATTAATTCATGAAGGAAGGCAGATTGTGCCTGAGTTGGCATGTGTTTGTGTCCGATGTGTAACATTTGCTGCTCTCTTCCTGGCCAGTGCTTGTTACAAGTCAATCCCACAGTTTCTTCTTGACTGCCTCTTCACAGCTTGGCCAGGAGGAAGCAGATTTTGGATGGCTGGATGGTGGCACGTAATGACGTGTGCGCCCACAGCCAATGAAAAGGGCCTTGTTTGTTTTTCTGTCCCCCGCTAGACACTTTTTTGTTAATATCGCGGCCGTAATCGGTAATTTCGTGGCTATCGTGCTAATCAGCTGATTTCACGATTTTTAGAGAATCGCGAAATTGCGAAATGCTGGAGGGTCTGCTTACCTGTTGCGGGTACTTGAACCACCCAGGCGAGTGAGGTTTTTGGCCCCAGACTCGGCAGCCATCTTAGGAACCTACCAAACCCACACATTTCTGAAAACTAGAAACTTGTGGGAGTCCAGCAAGGTATGACTTGTGTGGATCCCCCAACGTTTTCCTACCCAGAATCCCCTGCAAACCTCAAATTTAGCTGAAACAAATCTCCTTTTCCCCAAATTTCTGTGTGGGAAATTTCTGGAAAATACGTGGATCCACGTGGAAAGCCTACTAGACTCCAGGGATTTTTTTAGGCAAATTTTAATTAGGGTGGGGGCTGCCCAAACGGGCATGCCAATGCCCCCACCCTAATTAAAATTTGCTCAAAAAATCCCCGGCGCCTAGTGGGCTTTTTGTCCCCCCGAGGGGATATTGGGGTCTACTGCCCCATCTTCCCCCCAGAGGGGCAGGAAGGCTGTCATTTTTGCAGGGGAGGGGTGGGGGCATGGGCATGCCCGTTTTGGGCAGCCTCCACTCTAATCCAAATTTGCCCATAAAAAATCCCTGGAGACTAGTGGGCTTTTTGCCCACCCCCGGGTGCAGATTAGGGGCTAATGCTGGCCAACCAATACTAGCGTGGCTCTATCTTGACATCAGTATCACTCCTCACTACTGACCCCTCCTTTACAAAGCCTCCGAAAATCACACACCCGCTGTTTCGACCAATCCCAGTGCAGCACTTTGTGACATCAGCGTAACCCCAACCGCTGACCCTCCCTTCACAAGTCAATACAAAAACGTATTTTCTTTTAACCTTTCACCAATATTTTCATTAATAACAACATATAAACATTCACTACTGTGTCTGTTTCATAAAGTTAAAAGAATGGTTGATTTCATATACTGTGAGTAAAACCTTCAGTTTACTCTTCAGCCGAGCTCAGAAGAACCTGCTACTCCTTTAGTGTTACCCTTTCTAGATGATATAACTCCAAAGTTTCACCAGCGAACTCTTTGCCAACAATCACTCTCACTTATTCACAGAACTCAATTACTGAGGAGACGAGTAACCTCACTGGAGGATGGCTTCCATTCACCACCCACTATACACTTCCCGGGAATTTCCAAACAACATGAAAAAATATACAAACAGGTTTGTTAGAACATAAATCGATAACCAATAATCACCAAACGAATCAATAAAAACTATACCTCTGCTACCAGCAAATTGATCCAGCGGGCTACCAACCAGTGGACATCTATCACTATATACTCATCTGGGCCCATAAACACACTCACTCATATAGGCCGGTGAACACCGCTGGGGATCAAGTTTATAGGGCTAAAATTGAAAATTCATTTGCTTATCAATTCCCTAATCTATTACTCATCGGAAGCCCTTTCTATAACAAATGGATCAATTTTAGTTTAATATGTTCATGTTTATATATGCTTGTAAAGCGCTCGAATGCCTAGGCGTTTTGGCGCTGTGGTGTGTAGAGGGCGTGGCTAAGGGGGTTAGATCTTATACAGCTGTAAACAGCCAGGTCTTTATGCTCCTTCTGAAAAGCTTGAGGTTGGATTGAGTCCTCAGGAGTGGCATCTTGTTCCAGAGTTTGGATGCACAATGCGTAATTGCTCTGTCCCCCCCAAATTGCCGGTCTTATCCTTGTGGTATCGATGAAGCCTTGATTGGCTGATCTGAGGGGACCGGTGGGAGTGTAAAGTATAAAAAGAGCTTGGAGATCCTCAGCACCACCGCCATAGACTGCTTTATATACCACAGTTAGAGTTTTGAACTCAACACTCTGTTTGATAGGCAGCCAATGTAGGGTTTTTATGCCAGCCAAAGTTGGCTGACCTCTGGGAATACCCAGTAAAAGTCTTGCTGCGGCGTTTTGCAAAGACTGCAGTTTTTGCAGCTGGTACTTGTCAATTCCCAGAAACAGGGCATTACAATAGTCCAGTTTCGATAATAGGAGAGCAACCATCACAGTCTTTTGGAGGTCTTTAGGAATGTACAGGAGTATTTTCCTCAGAGTTTTTAGAAGATAACAGCATGATGAAATCAAACTGTTTATCTGAGGGCCAAAGTTCAGTTTGGTATCAAAAATGATACCCAAATTTCTGAATTTAGGAAATAGGATTTGATGAAAATTACATGGGTTCATTTACCTGATTATCTAATTGAATAACCATAGACTTGTGTAAGTTTTAAATGTTAATCAAATTATTCATAGGAGCAAAACAAATTACAGTGTTAACTCCATCTTTCGGAGGAAGTAAGATAGGTCTATCCAATTTAAATAAGATTTCACAACAACTAGTACCTCAGGACAGAGGACAGAGAGAGAAAGCACATTGACACAAATACACAGAATTATATTTCCCTAAGATGGTGTGCAAATCAGACCCCTCTGGCCAATAGTTAATGGGCCCTTGATAAAGTTCAGGGAACATGTTCTTCAGGAAAGGATAAGATAGGATAGATGACCTCTTCTGGATTTGACAGCTGAGTCTCACCCCTCTCTGTTACTAACTTCCTCCTCAATTCTTCTGCGATCTTCTTCTAATTCTATTACCTTCTCCATTTTTCAGCGATCTTCTTCTATTTCTAATTTGCTTTGAAATTCTAAGTCTGCTTCTTTGGGTAATTCGATCACCATCCAGACAGCTTCTCGGTCTCTCAGCGTTCTGGCTATGACTGTTCTAACTAATCTAACTAACTACCCCAATTATAATTTCTTAATGGCATGGGCCATACCCAAATATTTCAACCTTATGAAACTCCTATTTCTGATTGGACGAACTGAGGGGATGATCATTACACCATGGTAAGTTTTTCATACTTTACTTAAGTTCATTGTTTAAAGGTCCCAACCATTAATTTGATCTCCCAAGCTTTTTTTCCCACCATATTTGGAAACTTTTTCGACAACAATGTATACAATTTCACAGTTGTCCATTGAATCTTCAGGATGTTCAGCTGGTTCCCAGGACATGTGTGGAGAACATCCTTGGACGAGTCTCAAGACTTAAGCTCACTGTTTCAGAGTTGTCCCTCTTGCGCATGTGGGCAAAACCACGTGGGTGTCAGACTTTAGCATCATTCAGAGGCAAAAATACAAACTAATAGAGAGGTCTAAAGACAAAGTATTAAATTAAAAATAAAATGATTTCACTTTATACCACCTATCTCTACTCTAACCCCATTTACTTATAAAAAACAATTTATGCATTAGCACTTAGTTTATAACTGGGTTTAGTTTCAGCAAAGCAGATGCTCAGCACGTGAGTTTCCAAGGGGCCATATTAGATGCTATTGGGCAGAAGCAGAATTTTCCCTCCATGCGTTAAGAAGTCATGCAGCTGACGCATGCGCAGTTCATTTTCATGCGTTAATCACATGTTATGTTATGTTATGTTATGTTAGAACTGTATTTCTTGAGCGCACGGCTACCCAGAACGGGTGTCCCGGCGCTTTGGCAGAGAGTCCTGAACACAACCAAGAAAAAACCCAGCGGCAGAAACACTGTAGGCCCACTGGTTAGGTGGAGAATAGGAGCGTCTTGAGCTCCTTTCTAAAGGCCAGAAGATTATTAGCCTTGCGGAGTGATAGAGGGAGCTCATTCCACAACCTGGCCGCCATAAACTGGAAAGACCGGCCTCCCATCCGCACGCGTTTGATCACTGGTATCTCCACTTTAGCCAGGTCAGCAGATCTTAAACTCCTCCGAGGAACGTAGCGAACAATCCGCTTCCTGAGGTACGCTGGGCCGATGCAGTGGAGGGCTTTAAACGCCAACGTAAGGACTTTGAAACTAATTCTGCTGGGAATAGACAGCCAATGCAGTTTTCCACGCAGTAGAGAGGCACTGGCTCTCCGTGGAAGGCCAAAGATGGCTCTGGCCGCCGAGTTTTGGACCACTTGCAATCTGGATACCAGATATTTAGGCAGACCAGCGAAGAGTGCGTTAGCGTAATCTAGACGCGAACCCACGAGTGCTTGCACAATGTTCTTGCGATATTGAAGGGAAAGCAGTGGGAGAAATTTCCTCACCATCCTCAGGATACCAAAACATTTTCCCGCCAGGCCCGTGATGTGGGGACGAAAGGAAAGACTGTCGTCGAATACCACACCCAGATTTTTTACTTGGGCAACTGGTTTCTCAGGGGGGAACATGTCGGAAGGCCACCACGATTTCCAGCCAGGGTCTTCAGCACAGCCAAAAAAGAGCAACTCGGACTTATCCGAGTTACACTTCAGGTTCTGGTGCTGAAACCATGCAAAAACAGCACTTAGGCAGTCTCTGATTCTGTCGCCATTAAAAACCTCTCCCTTCCTACAGGTGAACAGGAGCTGGGTGTCGTCAGCGTATGAAATGACCCGGGCTCCAAATGCCTCCGCGACCTTCGCCAAAGGGGCCACATAAATGTTAAAAATGGTGGGGCTCAGGATGGATCCTTGAGGCACCCCCACCTCTAGCGAAGGCATTTCCGCGGAGAACGGAGGAGCCCAGATCACCTGCCGACGGTCGGTTAAGAAGGATTGAAACCAGTCCAACACCGTCCCCCGCAGACCGACCTCCCAGAGTCTTCGGAGGAGGCCGGCGTGTGGGACGGTGTCGAATGCCGCCGACAGGTCCAGCAAGACCAACATGGCCTTTCCCCCAAGATCAAGCGTCTCCCTGATGGCGTCGGTCACCTCCACAAGAGCTGTCTCCGTACTATAGTTAGCACGGAAACCAGATTGGGAGTCATGCAGCAGATTGTTATTCTCTATAAAGGTGGTAAGAGTGTGCTGAACAAGTTTCTCCGCCACCTTCGCCAGAGCAGGGAGGAGGGAGATTGGTCTATAGTTGGCCCACTGTAAAGGGTCGAGCAGAGGCTTCTTAATGAGCGGGAGAATAAGAGCATGCTTCCATTCTTTAGGGACCACTCCAGAACTCAGAGACATGTTGAGCAAGGGGTTCAGCAAGTTGTTAATAGCTGGTGCCACCGAGCTCAGGCATTTGGCCGGACACGCATCCAAGGGGGATCCAGATTTCAACCGGGAAAGCAGCTCCAGAGAGGACTCGCAGGATAACGGGGGGAACGTCGAAAGAGTGGGCACCTGCTCGGCTGCAGCGGATGGAAGGACCTTCAGATCACTTTCCACAGCTGCGTCCACTTCCAGGGACTCCACCCGATCGAAAGAGTCCTGAATCCTACGGATCTTGTCAACAAAGAAGTCAGCAAGCTGCTTGATCCACTCCTCAGTATGGGAGTGAACCCTAGCGGCCGCTACCGGTTCTGTGAATTCCTTCACAATTCGGAATAGTTCCCGGCTCGTGTTATCAGCCTGGTCTATTCTATGCTCGAAGTAGATTTTTTTAGCTTCGGCATTCAGTTTACTTGTTAGTAAAACACATAGGCAAGCTTCCTCTATCTAGAGATATATGGAATGTTGTGCATAATTAGTATTACAAACATTATTAATACTTCATTACGGGATTATATGAGAGAATTGTGTCCAACAAGTCTCTTTTACATGTGTCCTTGCTCCATCACATACAAGCCCCTTGCGCCACTGGTATGTCACTTTTTCCTATGTTAAAAGTAATGCACAGGCAGCGCAAGGGGCTTGTAACTAAGCCCCTAGACATGTTCTCTTTACAATGCTCACAGAAAAGTCCTGGCTTAGTCAGTGCAAGATGAGTCATGTCCAGCCTACTCCAGCCCAAAACGTTGTTAAACTTTTCAAGGCCCTGATGAGAATATGCCAATGCACTCTGGCAGTCTGTTGCATTGGTAGGAGAGATCAAGGCAAATGTTATAATTGACAGGCACACCAACCAGAGGGATACTACCCCCTACATCAACAGGCAAAATCATTTGTCTGTTTTTCCCAGCAAAAACACATAAGAGTAGTTCCCCTATATGCAGAATAGTGGCTGCAACCAAAGACGGGTTCAATATAGTTAGGTCATGGGATTATTCCCCATTTCCCAGTGTGAATGTATTCCACCACCAATCGGTTACTCATTGCAACTTCAAAGTTAGCAGACAACACGCACAGTGGGACCCAGTATCTGGGTGATGGCCGCTTACCTCCGATGGAGGTGGTAATGCTGAGAGGCTGCGGTGGTTGGGGAGCAGGGTGAGAAGGTGGGCACATGGGACCTATCACACTGGTACGTGGTAGGACAACGGCAGATGCAGTGCCAACAGAAATCCTGATCCAGGGCCAGGCTTAGGCTCAGAAGCAAAAACAATAACACTATTAACTTTAGTAGGAACAGCTTACTTGCTGTCAGATGTGTGGATCCAAATCGCCAGACTGCGACATTTCAGACCTGTGTTGGCGATGAGTGGAACCTGCTAGGGTCTATGTCAGCAAGGCTGCAATAGTGTCATCCTTTGGAACATGTGTATGCACACCCAAACGCCTAAATGGAAGGAGTGGCAGACCTCTGTTGGACATTCAGTTAAGGTTGCTAGAATTTCTGAATGGAAATGTAGGGACATCGTATAAGCTTTCTGCAATACTGCAAGACTGCATCATCATTCATATAAATCTAAATTTTCAGCTAAGACTTGAGGATTTGAGGGCAGTGCATGGGTGGGACAAATAACTCTTACATAAGGGCTCAATTTTGTTTGCAATGTTGGAATCCCTCTGAGGAACTACAGTGCTAGTGGCAGGGCATCAGGCCATTTCATTTGGGTTTCTCAGCACATTTTTGCTACGTTTTTCTTAAAGGTGCCATTGATCCTCTATGCCTTTTCAGTTGATTCTGGGAGATATGCACAATGAAAATGCTCGTCTACTCCTATAGTTTTGAACTTGTACGACTGCTGATACAAAGTGTGCTCTGTGTTCACTTGAGATCTGGATTGGTACCCAAAACCAAGGGATAAAATCTTTGATTAATTGCTTAGCTACTGTGATGGTACCTGCATTGGCACAGGGGTGCGCTTCCACCCATCCTGAAAACCTACACACAAAACTAAAACTTACAAGTAGGTAGTGCACCTTGGTATCTGGATAAAATCCATCAAAAGGCAAACAAAGGGGACACAATGGGAATGGTGAGCAGCAGGGGTGGTTTTAATACTTTTCCCAGTATTATGGGACAGACAGATGGCACAGGAATGGCTATAATTCCGGGCAGTTGTAGAAATGAAGGGCACATGTCAATGGTTGTTGCAGTATGTATTATGTTGTCCCTACCAACATAGGCTGCTTCATGACACAACTTGATGAGGTTGGGAGGAGAAATGTAATGCAAACACAAGTCAAATGCTGTTTTACCACAACCCGTCAAGATCTTTTTCACACTTTTGTTTGATTGAAGATGAGTTTCACTTTCAAAGACTTGCTCCTGCAGTTGAGACAATCTTTCAGGGAAGGCGCAGGAAACAAATCACTTATCACAATATGCATTGCAACATCAGCAGTTTTAGACAGGGCAGTATTTTTGCGACTGAATTGGGTAGGGTGTTACTCCTTGAGATATCATCATGAGGATGCTGGAGTACTCCACACTTTAGTGCTGCTACCTTGTTAGGTAACTGTAATGCATTTAAAATGTTTTGAATATATTGGCCCTTTTAATGGGGATTCTGGATTCAAGGACTCTCTCTCCAACTCGAGGAGCCCAAGTTGTGCGTCATACCAGATACATTCTTTGAGTATGTATACACAGTCCCAACATTTTCCTCAGCTAAGATGCAGGTTCTAGTGAGAGTAACAAGTTACACAACTAGAATAGATTTCACATTTGGCAAACAACAATTTTCCATAATTTGATAAACGGTACATACAGCTTAACCAACAACTAGGACACTATCATTATATCCGAGACAAACTCTGTCAACAAAGACATCGGTGTACAGTTAGGAATAGGCACTTCCATTAAATCAACATAGTGTTTGGTCACATGAGCATGAATGAGGATGAAGTCATGGGGCTCCCCCACCTCTTAGGTGAGCAATACATTAGCAGGGTTCAGGGCCAGACATGCGGCCACGGTAATATGTGAAGCAGACAACTGCAACATTTGATAGTGGGTTAATTGGACTGTACAGAATGCTGAGCTTTTGTAGTGAAGAGGAGCACAACCACAGAGTGAGGTAGAGCAACAATTAAACAGATAAAGAGCTCAACACAATGTTTCAGATGCTTCAACAAGACTTGCGGCAGACACTACAGACTGTAAACATGGTGGGACCCCAACCACAATTGTGTCATGGGTAGAGGAATTATAAGCTATGTTTTATTTTGATTCCTATAACTCCTCTGAAAAAACAATCCAGCAGTAAATCTGTTATGATCATGATATTACAAAGTAAAAGGGTTGGCATAATCAAGGTGAACTAAAGTGGGTACAGAAATAAATGCTCGCTTAATTTTCTTAAATGCAATTTTGGCTTCACTAGACCACTGCAAGGGCTTGGGGGTGTCTTTTTTTTAATAATCTTGCAAAGGCTTCACCATTTAAATGTAGCCCTGGATCCACTGTCTGCAATACCCGGCCATGACCAGAAAATGACATACTTGGTAGGTAGTTCCTGTTTGTTGCAACTTACGAATGTTTTAAACTCAATCAGAGGGCAGGTGGTGGTAACCAACCGAGATTTCAGGAACAAGATATCACACTTGGAGAAGGCAGAATTACAGTTTCTTCTTTGAAGCTTTATTCCCTTTATTTGCCAGTTTTATGAAGATATGGATGGATTCCACCTTGCAGTGATCTTTAATAAAAGATGCCATAAGTAAATCACTAATTTATTGAACTAAAGTGAAAACTGGTGAAAAATCAACATCTTTCTTTAGGGCTTTAGGGAAAAATTGAAGGGGACTCCATAAATCCTAGGGAAAAACGGGTCCACAAAAGTTGACAAACTGAAAATAAAAACGAAAATTAGAAGAGATATTGAATCTCTTCATGCGTAGGGATTGAAAAGAAAGCATAACGGAGATCAACCACAGTGAACCATTGGGCATTTGTGGGGATGTACAGGAAAATGCTAGTACGGTTTGGGATCATTACTGGAAGACTAGGAACCACATTACTAAACACGCTAATATATATCTTACTCATCTTGAGTATCAGCAGAATAGAGGTTTTACATCTACAATATGCTCTAAACCCCCTTGCTTAATCATATCTGCTATTATAGGATGAATTTCTTCCTTTGCCCCGGGTTTCACTGGGTAATTGGGCACCCTGATTACCTTCTTTTGTGGATCAACCTTTATCTTCACTGGATCCAATGATGATGTGAACCCCAAATTGTTGGCTCCTGCAGACCTCAATGTGGGTGGTACCTGTGAAAGCAATTCAGTTAAATTAGGAAATATGGCAGTTTTATTTGCATCATTTTGGCAATTTGTGCTCTCGAAGAGTAGTGTGAGCACCTCCTTTTTATGGTGTAGGGGTATCGTCAGGAACACACCATCTAGAGTACAAAATGCAGTACATTTTAGCTTGTACAGAATATCTCTGCCTAGCAGTTTTGCTGGGAAGTTGGGCTAAGCAAAAAGGGTTGCTTATCGCTAATGGGTCACAGGTAGATGGACATAGGGTCAGAAATATGGTAAGAAAATCACTGTTTAGAAATATGGACTAGACATACCCAGGAAAAGTAAGATGGGCAATTCAGAGGTTTTGTTTAGAGCCGAATGACTAGTGCTGTGTCAATAAGTGAGGTAGTACATTTACCACTCAAGACAACCTACATAGGGTTCCTTTTGATATTACAGGTTTAAGACAGTCATGACAAAATCAATAACTCACAGGCTCTCCTAAAACTAAGGTTAACAATTTTGAGTAATCTGATGAACTTTAGGTTGATTGGGGTATTGGGACAATCTTGTTTCCAGTGGACTGGATGGCCACAAGCGAAACATGAACCCCTTGCTCCCAGAGCCACTCCTCTTTCCCTTCCATTCCTTATCCCTGCTCTCCCCCCGCCCTATCCTCTTCACCTCTTCCAACTTCACTGCCCCTTTTGCGGGGCTTCAAGTCTTGTTCCTTTGACTGTTCTCTACATGTTTTGCATCTTCAATTATATTAACTTTGATTCAACATTCTCTTTCTTTCCTGTGAGGCTATGCAGTGATTGGCAACCATCACTAATTTAGCCAGCTTCTTTGTCTGCCATTCGATGCAGATGGTGATTAATGGAATTCTAAAATTCAGTGGTACAAAAGGGGGTGGTAATGGACGGAGCATCTGAAACAATCAAACACTCACACCCGGTCAAAATATCTGGGTTTAATCCATCACCGTTTTTTAGCCCACTCTGCCACCCCAGTTCAGACATGGCTATTGCAAATCAGTCTGACCCAGTGCCTCATGGAAACAGTCCAGCCCGAACTGCCAAGCCATGCCTTCCCTGGACCGGAAACAAACTTCCAAGGACCGGTTTCTGGCATTCCAACCGCCTTCAGCCCGGCTTGCTTGAATCCAGTGGCAAAATGAGCAAGGGACTCACGTCTGAGCATACCTTGCCACACTTATGGTGGCCAAAAGCGGTACAAAAGGGGATGGTAATGGACGGAGCATCCAGTCAAAAGATCTGGGTTTAATCCATCACCGTTCTTTAGCCCAATCTAAAATTCAGTAACATACCCTGTAGAAAAGAAGCACCTTAAAGTTCCTGAGCCATCTCTATTGGCTAGGCTATGTTTGAATTATTTTCAAACACAACCTTCAGTCTATCCAACTAGTCAGCTGGTGTTTCACCCTTATTTGGTTTTACAGTTCATAGTTTTAGTCAAACAAGTTTTCACCAGACGCACATCCCGAATCGCATTCACCAACACATCATTTGCCACATTAAAGACCCCTTTATTGGTAGGGCCAACCATTGGCCATGTGGATTTCGCCACCAACCTTTCTCTCAGTTCACTTGGAACCGCAAAATGCAGTAGGTGATTCAGCTCAATTCAGTTTGTATATTTCGAATACACTATACAGCTGCTCTTGGAGTAGGGTTTTCTCTTATGTTTGGGAAATGTTTCTTAATGATCATTAAATCAGATGAGGTCCAAGTAAAGTGAACTGCAATTCTATCTCTGGCCACTGGGAAGTCCCACAAAGGTAGCAAATTAGGGGGGAAAGGCCCTCATCATCAGCAATCACTTGAGTGAGGAGATGGTAAACACCTTCTAGGAATCATTCTGTGGTTTTCTTAAACTCTCTCAGGTATTTGCTAGGTTGCAGTCTTGGGTGTCTCTACACCATGAAGCAGATAGTACATGTGCCCTGGATTGATCCACAGTATAGAAATTGGCCTCCCGGCTTGTGGCTTGCACCCATTGACTAGGTGTTTTCCTGTCAGACAGTCGTATCACAGTGCACACTTGCGCACGCAGAAGCTGGAACAAGATCACAGCCGACCAGCTCGCGACCGCCCTGAGCAAGAACCCACCCACCAGCGCAACGAACCCCAGCCAAGCGGCCACCAACCTCACGAAGTGGATCAGCGACTGCGCAGACGACCTCGCCCCTCTGAAGACCCCGCCTAGCAGACCCGGTAGCAAGAAAGCCCCATGGTTCACCGACGAACTCAAGAGCTCCAAGAAGAACTGCCGAGCCCTCGAGAGAACCTGGCGCAGAGACCCAACACCGGACAATATGACTGCCCTCAAGCTCGCCACCCGAAAACACCACCAACTCATCCACGCCACCAAGAAAACCGCATTCAAGGAACGACTGGACAACAATGCACACAACAGCAAGGAACTCTTCAACATCGTTAAAGAGCTCTCCAACCCCAACGCCGGAAACAACGACATCACCCCTTCGCAAGACCTCTGCAACTCCCTCGCCTCCTACTTCCACAACAAGATCGCGGACATACACAACAGCTTCAGCACTAAACCGACGCACGCCACGACCGAACCACCGCCCCCCACCACCACCCTCCGCGCCTGGACCCCGATCAGCAACGAAGACACCGTCCGCACAATGAACTCCATCCACTCCGGATCTCCTACCGACCCCTGCCCTCACCACGTCTTCAACAAGGCCGACGCTGTCATCGCACCCCACCTGCGGGACATCATCAACACCTCTTTCGACACCGCTACCTTCCCGGAGAGCTGGAAGCACGCCGAACTCAGCGCTCTCCTAAAGAAGCCATCAGCCGACCCCACCGACCTCAAGAACTACCGCCCCATCTCGCTGCTCCCGTTTCCTGCAAAAGTCATCGAGAAGACCGTCAACAAGCAGTTGGCCGCCTTCCTCGAGACGAACGGATCCCTCGACCTCTCGCAGTCTGGCTTCCGGGCCAACCACAGCACCGAGACCGCCCTGATCGCAGCCACCGATGACATCCGAGCTCTGCTTGACAACAGAGAAACAGCGGCCCTCATCCTCCTAGACCTCTCCGCGGCCTTCGACACTGTCTGCCACCGTACACTAGTGCAGCGACTCAGCAACTTCGGAATCCAGGAGAAGGCACTGGAGTGGATCATCTCCTTCCTCGCCGGTAGGACACAGAGAGTCCGCCTCCCCCCGTTCAGATCTGAAGCCACCGAAGTCATCTGCGGCGTTCCTCAAGGCTCCTCGCTCAGCCCAACCCTCTTTAACGTGTACATGAGCCCCCTTGCAGACATCGCACGCCAGCACAACCTCAACATCATCTCCTACGCCGACGACACCCAGCTGATTCTCTCCCTCACCAATGACCATGCCACCGCCAGAGCCAACCTCTACGAAGGGATGAAAGAGGTAGCCGAATGGATGAAGAACAGCCGCCTGAAACTGAATTCGGACAAGACGGAAGTCCTCATCCTGGGATCCTCACCCTCCGCCTGGGACGACTCCTGGTGGCCCCCCGCCCTAGGCAGCGCACCCAAACCAACAGACCACGCACGCAACCTGGGCTTCATCCTGGACTCCACCCTCTCCATGACCAGACAAGTCAACGCCGTCTCCTCGTCGTGCTTCAACATCCTGCGCATGCTACGTAAGATCTTCCGGTGGATCCCCACCGAGACCAGGAAGACGGTCACCCAGGCCCTCGTCACCAGCCGTCTGGACTACGGCAACTCCCTCTACGCTGGCACCACCGCCAAACTCCAGAAAAGACTTCAGCGGATCCAGAACGCCTCAGCACAACTCATCCTGGACATCCCCCGCCGCAGCCACATCTCCGGACACCTGAGAGACCTGCACTGGCTCCCGGTCAACAAAAGAATCACCTTCCGACTCCTCACCCACGCACACAAAGCCCTACACAACCAAGGACCAGGATACCTCAACAGCCGCCTCAACTTCTACGCTCCCAAACGCCAGCTTCGATCGACCGGCCACGCCCTCGCCACCGTCCCCCGCATCCGAAGAGCCACCACAGGGGGACGGTCCTTCTCCTAATTCGCCGCCAAGACTTGGAACTCCCTCCCGACCCACCTCCGCCTGACCCAGGACCACCTCGCCTTCAGGAAGCAACTCAAGACCTGGCTGTTCGAGCAGTAGCGGACCCCCCTCCCCTAGCGCCTTGAGACCCTCTGGGTGAGTAGTGCGCTAGATATAAATGCTTTGATTGATTGATTGCGTGTTTCCTCCTTGTGCCCCAGATGCAGGTAGTGCTGCGGGCACTGCTTCATTTTCTGATGCATCAACAGCTACAGCCCCTTTGGCTGGGGCAATGTACCCTATCACTGATCTTTACAATTTATGCACATATGGTTAACAATTAAATGGGTTTGTTAGCCTTGGGCTCACAGCTTATCCAGCGAAGGAAGGTAGGCAAGGACATGGAAACGTGATAGGGCTCCCTCAGTTCATCTAAGTGATATTGTGGAGAGGGGAAGGGAAGGAATTGTGCAGCCACACACAAAGATTCCCTTGTGTTTGGCAGTTCATTCCTTCAGTCGACACCCGAGGGGGTTCATAAAGGTTCCGTGGCAGCTGAATCACAGGGTCTCTTTCTAACACACATTCAACTTTCAAAGGTCTGTGCTTAAGGTCCCAGCACTCCTGCCTGTCTTCCCCCTCATTGCTCTATTTCTAGAGCCCACTTGCTCTAAACCATTGATTCACACCCATACACTTTCATCTGTTCACTGCACTCTTTCTGCTCCTACATACCTAACCGACTTCTTTCCCCTGTTGTCTCCTACTCGGACATTTGCGCGCAACCTTTTCAGCAGCGCATTGACATCCATTAAACAATACATGCCATGCAAAGCAAGCAAGCAAATATTTAGTAAGTAGTTAGACTTCACCTATAATGTTGGTTCACAGCAAATGTCAAATGTATTTTATTGCATAGTTAATTAAAACATTTGGCAAACAATATGCACAAGTGTAAAATGTAAAATGTTAAAACTTGCCATGCAACACACAGTTCGTTAGGTGCTCATTTCAGTTAAAAACCACAAATGTTTCAATAAAGTGCCAATGCGCTAGTACTTAATTAACTAATGCAAATCTTTCAATTAAAAGAACACAGTTCTTTCCTTAAAATGTTAAAGTGCCAGAAAAATGAATAATTAAGTTTATTTGTTTGTTTGTGTACTGTCTCAATGGGCTTAATGAGCGGTTCCTAGGTGAAGCTTGAAAGACTTTTCACAGCAGTGGTCAAAAAATGTAATGGACTGGATATTGAGGTGGATGTAAGCCCATCATAATATTTCAGTTCTTGATGGCACCATCTGCATGTTTTACCGGTAGTCTTGTTCAACTATCGAGCAAGAGTAGGAAGACCGCCAAAGTGTTGGTTCATTAACTGAATTTTGATACATTTTGAATACCAAATGTCCAGGTAGGATTGCCTACCAAACTAGTGGTATCTGTTTATCACAATCCAAGCATACAATCTACCAGGCGAACCTGTGTCTATCGTCGGGAAAAGATACCTGGCGCATGCAGCTATTTATGTGTTTTTTCGACTACTGTAAATGAAACTGGCAGCTCATAGCTGCTTAGCTTGGAGGGGCCTGAAGCTCTTTAGAAGATAATCACTGAAGGACGATTTCCGAGCAGAATGTGATGCTTTCCAGGGCAAGCGATCGAGTGACGTCGAAACAGGCGATTCTTAGTTGTAAACAAAATTTCACAAAGGCTCCTTGCATCGCAAGTCGTTGATTTACTAGGCCGAACTCAAGTCTTATTTGGGCGGGAGAGTCATTGTGAGGCAAACGGAAAAGCTGTCTGTAAACCCAGTGGAGGCTCCTCCACTAAGGCGGAGTTGCATCGCCCCACTGCCATTTAAGCAGTACACACAAAAAAAAAGAAAATGATAATAACAGGACGTTATCATCATTTAATTTTGCGTCACTCGGAGCCAGGTGGGGGCGGGTTGTGCTCCGTGATGTTGTTGTAAATAGAATTAAGTATGTAGCAAGACACGTCTTCTGGTAGTTAGGTAGTATTTATTAAGTTACTAAGAATAAGTTAAGAAGTTAAGACACAGAGCAGTAGTTCCCCACAGCTGACCAGACCAACTGCCAGTAGTAGAACCCCCAACACTACAGATAGAATACAGCTATGTAAGAAGACAGAAACACAGAGAAAGGACTAAGGAAGCTAAGAAGCAATGTAAGAATGTACAACACATGCCATTCAGAGTAAGGAGTGGTTTGCACTTCTCTAAGTGCACATGAACGTTTGGCATGTTCTCAATTTTGATGGAATGCACAGCCCCGTGGAGAACATCCTCAGCCTCCCCCAGGCACTGCCCTAGCGTCCAACAGGCCAACTTTGGTTCTACTCAGCAATACTAATATCATCAGCATGAAGTATACTGGCTAAGGGCATCCTGCCTAGTTTTGGAGAATGAAAACCACTAAATATATCCTGACCCAATCTAGGGAAAATATGCACAGAAAATAATCTATTAGATTTTCACTTTTCTCTTGCAAAGTCACTTGTTCACAAACAAACAATTCCAATGCTTCCATCACCCTTACCCTAACAGATTTAACCAGCACTAATATATTTGAACCAAGTGCGTAATACAAAAATTAATTCATACCTAAACTTACCATTTCTTTTCTTCATCTGCTTTTTACATATAACTGTATACACATTTATCCATGACAATAAAATGAACATGAACTTCAGCAGGTTTCTACATGTAACTGTATACACAAATATTCGTGATTCAATGATCAACCTAAACTTAACAAACATAAAAATATACATGACAAACATTAGATACTTCTTGTTTCTCATTGAGCATTTTCCAAGCTATGGAGATGCAAATGATGTTTCAAAACCTAATTCACTGGGAGGTAGTCCATATGTGAACAAGGGAGTCAAATGAGGAACAGTCTCTAAAAAAAATCCTTTAGATGCCTTGTTCATATTCCATTCACATATCCTTCCAGGAAATATGTAATGTTTGTAATATGGTTTTCCATTATCTGATTCTTTGTCAGATGAACAGGCTTATAAAGAATCTTGGGGCATATTATCAAGGGGGTTTATCTCCGCTTTTTTGGCTTTAAAAGCCAAGAAAGCGGAGATAAAATTATCTCCCTATTACCTAGCTGTCACTAACACCAGTTAGCGACAGCTAGTAGGAGATAGCCACCATCTTGGGCCCCACTTTGCATGTCAGTGATATTTATCACTAATGATATGCAAAGTGGGCGTGCCAAGATGTTAGCGACTGAAAACAGTCGCTAACATCGCTATCTCCTATTACCAACTTTTGGAGATATTCGCGCTAAGCACGAATATCTCCAAAAGCTAACACCTGCCCTGAGCAGTTCTTAGCCATGTTATCCAATGGAAGGTGGATAACATGGCTAAGAGCATTAGCTCGGTAATGCATGAATATCGCTGACTTTTCAGCGATATTCATGCATTGCGGCGATTTTTATCGCATTTGCGATAAACCTTGGTAATACCAAGGTTAATTTGCGGTAAAAATCGCCGCAGCTCAGCTGTAAATTTTTGTCTCTAACCAAGCAATAGCGATAATTATCGCTATTGCTTGGTAATATGCCCCCTTGTTTGCTGCTCGCATTTGGAGTGGTGTTATCTGGAACCATTCTCTTATTTGTGACTTGTGCCAGAACTAACACTGTTACAGTCAGTTCGTTCGTTCGTTCGTTCAATAACTTTATTCGATCTCAAGAAATAAGATCATAAAAGTGCAATGTATCGTAAAATGTTCATTCATACAGTACAATTACATTAAAATAAAAAATAAAAAAAGAACACAAGTAAAAACAGATAAAACCACACTTACTAATACACTAGAAAACCGCTGTTACATTATGTTAAATTCATCTGGATCCAGAGAGAACACCGTACCTCCTTAGAATAAAACATGATTAAATTACAAACGATCTCCTATTTGATAATGCCATATATAAAAAGGAGGCAAGAGAAAAACATACAAAAGAGCCAGGGAGCATTTATAAAAAGGTCAGAACCGGGCTACATTGTTCAAAACGGTATTTCCGAAAGAGCAGATTAATGTACTTTTGCCGTTCATATATATAAAATTTACAAAGAAAAATATAACGTAAGTTTGACTGTTGGGAAATGGCATCACATGGACACAAAGGAAATTCATTTATGGAGTACACACCTGCGGGGCATCCCAACATAAGCGGGATAAAGTTCATCCTAAAGCTTAACAATATATATCTGTCCGCGTATTTGTTACAAGAGATAGGTTTGAGTTTACTCCGTAAGAAATTCTAAGTAGCCCCAAGTAATTGGCTACCCTGGATTTAGACCTATTTTGTTTGTATCTTATATTATCTCTATATAGCTTATGTCGGGATTTAATTTCAGCTTTGGTAGTTGAGTGTGTAGTATCCTGCATATTATACTGTAAGGTGTTTTACCAGCCCTGCTCTGCCAGTGCCTGTGCTCTGTCTCAGTGGAATGTTTCAAATGGAGGCGGCTAATATATTTGTAACATTTCAAACTGTGGTGTGTTTTGACAAGAGATTTTTTAGATTTCTTCTAATAACATCTGTCTTACCGGTCTAGGCGGCCGTTTATATCGTTACTTTACAGTCTACATTCCGCGCTCAGCTCTCCTCATTTTCGCTGCCGCGCGCACCTTCTCTGGAATCTGTGTAACGTCACATCAAACATTCATGGCTACTCTGGCTTTGTGACAATTGGGCGCACTAGCGCGCCGTGAGCCTTCCAGCATGGCGTGCTGTGCGTGCCGCCATAATTCTTGCTCTTGATGCACTGTGCTACTGCCAATCCAAAGGGAAGTTGGCTTCTTTACTCCCATAATCAATAATAAATAAGTTTGGGGCAATTCTACACATCACGTCCTGCAGCTGGATGATTTCTTCTATAGTGCCTTTTCCGGTTTTAAACTGAACCTTTCATGTATTATGGCTCCCTCAATTTGCCATCTCAACGTTGTGAAGACAGTTTTCAAAAGGCGAGAGGTTCTGGAATTTCTTATTAGGAGCAACGCGATTACACAAGAGGTACACCTGCAACTCTGCTTTGCCTGTTGCGTTTTGTACTTATTTAAGTACATACTGTGACTGTGTTACAAGGCACTTTATTAGGACGCTCAATGGCACTGTACCCAAGTAGCCTTTTTATTTCCTTCATGGGTGCCACCAACACTGTTGACTGCCACCTCATTTTCACTGTACTTAATGAAGTTTTCAGTAAGTGTCACAGGACGATGGTGACAAACACTCCTATTTTCTAAAATGTTTAAAATTGGTTAGTGAAAAACGTTGGCACATTATCTTATATTGAAAGATTAAAGCTATGGGTTCTAGCCCCATTAGTATCCTCAAAAAAGAAAAATAAGAGGAAAAAACTATGCATTATTTGCATCTTTATTTATGTCAAGATATTTCTCTACACAGGAGTGGGAATGGGTGGTTCCCCTTTTTGCCCACACACATATGTGCCTGTTCACATTATTTTTACCCTATAAAGGGATGGGAATGGGTTATAGCCCCATTTGCCCATATACATTTGCCTACATAGGTTACAATTTTTACCCTACAAAGGGATGGGAATGGGTTATAGCCCCATTTGCCCATATACATTTGCCTACATAGGTTACAATTTTACCCTATAAAGGGATGGGAATGGGTTATAGCCCCATTTGCCCATATACATTTGCCTACATAGGTAACATACTAATTTTAGCCTTACTAGGGCACTGTAGCTAGGGTCACAGCCCTTTCTACTTTTACACGAGTATCCTCACACAGGGAACAGTATTATGGGTTACAGTCCCATGTATATTTACATTTTACCCTCACATAGGGCTTATTATGGGTCACAGTCCCATTTACATTTTACCCTCACACAGGGCTTATTATGGGTTACAGTCCCATTTACATTTAGATGGTCACCCTACATAGGGCGTAACATGGGTTTCAGTCCCATATACAGTGCTCCTCACACTCTTACATAGGAGTAGAGGACGGTCATGGGTTTTAGTCCTTATGACTGATATTGTCTTCTTACATTTTGTAATTTTGCTGTTTTGAATAACACAATGTTACTCTTACATCGCATTTATATTGTTTATTGAAAACGGAGGGAAGTTGTAGTTATACTGTTTGTATATACTTTGCCTCTTCTCTGTTTTCCTACTCGTCCAGTTTTCCTCGTGGTGTAATTCTCATTGCCATCCCTGGTTTCTGGATCTACACGTCTTGTTGTCATCTTTTGCCTCCTAGCTTTCTTACGTTCTTTTTCACTCTTTTCTTCCCTGTTTCGGAGGAAATCTGTTACTCCCTCTTTCCTGTGTCTGTGTGGAGGCTGGTGTCAGTTTTCCATCGTGCCTTGTTCTTTCTTCCCTTCCTGCCTGCCTGGCCAGTGGGTGTGTTTGGGGTTTAGTCCTTGGTGCGTGTGAGTTCTTCTGCCCCTTGGTATTTCCATGTTCTGATTACTCATCTTACCCTCATCTTTTCTATGTCCGTGAGTCTGTGTTATCTCTATCGGTTCCCGCTTTACTCTTCTCTTCCTACTCCTCATTTCCTTCCACATGTCTCTTCACGCTGCTTTGCTTACACCATTCTTTGTTGTTGTTTCTGTTCCTCTGCTATTCTTCCTTGTTATCTCTTCCTTGGTTTTCTCTCGCTAGTTGTTATTCACGTAGTGGTTTAATGCTTCTGTTTGAACGAAAGGGGATATGTAGTATCCTGCATATTATACTGTAAGGTGTTTTACCAGCCCTGCTCTGCCAGTGCCTGTGCTCTGTCTCAGTGGAATGTTGGTGTCTGATGATGCCTCGGAATGTTGGGACTGAGAGAGGCAGAGCGACAGTTGGTCATGGGCTGAGCAGCTGACAGGCAGCTCCTGGTGGGGCTCTAATCTACCACTTATCAGCATGATGTCCTGTACCTTACAACCTGTTGTCTTTATGAATAAAGCATCTTGAAATACAACCTTCCTGAGTGGACCTCCTTCACCACAGAGTGACATGTGAGTGGCTCATTAAAAAGAGAATCAAAACCCATTGATGACAAAGGCTCTTTAACGTTTTGCAATCAAGATATCTTACAGGCATTCTCAAGGGTCAGACAGTCCCTAGTTATATCCTGGGTTAAACCGACTGTCT
The DNA here is from genome assembly GCF_964263255.1 of Lissotriton vulgaris. Lineage (NCBI taxonomy): Eukaryota > Metazoa > Chordata > Amphibia > Caudata > Salamandridae > Lissotriton > Lissotriton vulgaris. The sequence goes on along the minus strand of NC_141698.1, from coordinate 647,564,674 downwards.
CCCTTCGCCAAATCGAATGCCAAAGTAATATGGGTGCTAAGGATATCACAACAGAAATATATGGAGCATTAAATTCATAATTTGTGTTACAATTTGAGCAGCTCTTAGGAAGAGATAAAACTTCTATCCTTTGGAGGGGGTCAACCTTCATAGGTCCCCAAATCCCATCCCCATAAGTAGCCGATGATACTGCCTTTGCCGTATAAATCATTTTTATTGGGTCTATTGGCTTCGTACGGAATGTTTTTATAAATGAAAATATTGCCATAATGCTCTTTTCTAATGCATTGCCTCTATTAGTAATCATATTAGCCCACGTTCCTGCACTGTTAAATAAGACGCCTAAGTATAAAAAGGTCTTTGTAATTTCAATCCTTTGAGACACAATATTAAAAACGGGTAATTTTTGGGGCTGTTTCCCTGTAATTAAAATATAGGATTTGGTTTTATTAACCTCAAGATCCAGTGACGCCATATAGGACACATAATTATCCATAAGCCTTTGTAAGGCTAATCCAGTCCTGGCTATAAAAACAGCGTCATCTGCATATAGCAATATAGGGATATGTTTTTTATTTATCAAAGGGACATCAATACCTGCTTGGACCACTGCACGCTCAATACCATTAGTATAAAATAAGAATAAAAGGGGGGCCAGGACACACCCCTGCCTGACACCCCTAAGGATAGGAAAAGGCTTTGTGCATTCTCTCTGGCTCCCGAATCTGATACATGACAAGGATTGGGAGTATAATTGTCGTATACAAATTATTATATTTACGTCCACACCCATATTCTTCAAAATACTCCATAGCTTACTTTGGGAGACACAGTCGAACACTGCCGCAAGGTCAATAAAAGCCATAAAAATATTTCCTTCCTTGCTTGGATGTATATTACTGAGATCAAATGCAAGTTTAAACACTGGTCCAAAGTCCCCATTCCTTTTTAGGTTTCGACTTTTGGCGAGGGGCGAAGCCCCTCCCAGTCGAAATCTTTTGTTTTTAGTAGTGAGGTTAGGACAGCCTCTGTTTCCAATTGGCTAGCTCCATAAATGGAGGCTAGCCATTGGGAGACAGAGGCTGTCAATCGCGCTTTCTCTTGAAAACGCGATTCGGGGGCGTTTCTGGTGCTTTTTTTAAGCCCGCCCCTTTGTCCCGGGCCGCGCTGCGATTGGCTGCCGGCCCGGGACACCCCCGTGACGTCATTCCCGGGCCGCGCTGTGATTGGCTGCCGGCCCGGGACACCCCCGTGACGTCGGCCAATCACAGCGCGGCCCGGGACCTGACTTGTTAGGACTTGTGCCCTGGTTACTTTCTAAAAAATTAAAATAACGCGCCTGCCGCCATTTTAAAACAACTGTGGGTCACAGCTCCTAACTGTCCGACTGGAAGCTGGGATCATTACTAATTTCGTTGTCATGTATTCAACCGAAACTCTTCAGTTATTGAATGTAGTAGTTGTTAAATACAGGGAAAAGGCAATACGGGTTTCTGATCTGAATGAAAACTAGGTGTTTTTTTTTAATGGAAAAAATCCGGCTCCAACCTCATTGACTCGACCAAGCTCAAATTACCTTGTGGGCAAGGCAGTCTCGTAGCTAGGGGGGGGCGAGGGGGGCGGTCCGCCCCAGGCGGCACTAACTTGTGGGCGGCGGCCGAAAACGGTAGCAACATGAGTAATGCCACCTGAATTTATTTTCAAGAGTGTCTCCTTGTGCCGCGAGGCACTTGTGGCCCGTGGAGGCGGCCTTTATAATCTATGTGGTGTGCAAGGCAAGCGGAAGACAGCTCCTATTCAAAAACATGTCAAAGACTAATTCCGAATATGTGAGCTCATGAAGTCAGCAGAATGGATGGGAACTATTTTACCGACTATACTGGAAACATTGTGTGCCGCATGATCGATCGTTCCTTGGAACCGGTGATGGCAATTTGGTGGTGGATGGTAGAAAGCAAGAGCTGCAGGGGGTGCTTGTGCCGTTCTCCTTTCCTCTGCAGCATCCCCCCTGTGCTGTGTGCTGCTGTTCCCAGGCCGCCTCCTTTCCCGTGGTCACGCTCTGCTCTGTGCTCTTCAGATGGAGTTGCTTGAAAAGAAAGTTAGCTCTCTGGACGAGCCAAGACCCGTTTTTTTTTTACTGCTGGTAGGTGCTGGGTGCGTGAGCAGGGAAGGCAGTGAAACTCGTTAATAATAACGGGCGGCCGTACCAGAGACCCCGGGGGCAATGCTCAGTTATTGATTTAATCACACTGCTAATGGTCCCGGTCGGAAAAGTGCACAGCTACTACAGGGGCAGCCAGGGTTCGAAGAAATACTTCCTTTCAGCACGTTTTTGATGTATGAGTGGGAACCGGGTGTCGGCTTTGATAGTGTAACGGAAATCCCCCTGGATTGTCAGTAGCTACGGGCATATGATAGAACAGCTACAATATCCCATCTGCTTTAATTCTGAATTCCTATATGTATTGTTAATGCGTAGGCAAGGCAGTTATTTCCCAGGGCCAACCTTTCTGACGTGCTGCGCTACTGGCTCAACTGAGAGAGGGTCTCATATTAGCTTTTGTGTCTGATGCGAAAATATTGATTGTTCTTTGCAGCTTCTCACATCCTACAGTCAGTTAAAGGTAAAGGCCGTTGCTTATATTGTTGAGGTCAGTAAAACTTTCCAATACCTTTAAAGTAAACCACAGGCTACATGGGTGTGTGGGTGGGAGACGCTTGACATGTCTGTTATTTCTGATATTTATGTTTCTATTGTCTTAATTGCTTGATTTTGCTTGCGAGAAAGTGTCACTCATAGTTGTTAAAATGTCACTCATAATTACACTGAAATTATGAAATTGTCACACATAGCAATCTGAAACATTGGCAGCTATGGAACCCTTGAAGGTAAAAGTCTTTCATTGGCGTTTTTTGCAGTTTTATGTAGTGTGAACTTGATCCAAAGGCATCAGAGAGCTTTACATGAGCACTAGGTTATTTTACACAAGGTCAGATCAAGTTAATTGTAAGTACCCATGAGGGATCCCTTCCGCTTTGTGTCGATTGGGGCTATCGCTCCACAGAGCTCTGGTCTGTCCTCAGAAGGTATACACTATACTAATTCAACACTAATCCTCTATGGGTCCCGGAGTAGCGTGCTACTCGCCAAAAAAGCGCTTCGACGCCTCGTCAGGGGTAGTAAGCGCTATATAAATGCAATTACAATTTTACAGCACGCCTGTGTGCATAGGTTTTTGTAGAAATGTATTCCGTATCCCTCCACAACTGCGATTTCAGATAGTTAACACTTACTTGCACTAGTTAATCAATGTAAAACTAGCATTCAAATGATACATGTGAGAAATATCTGTGCCCGAAAATTGACAATGAGGTGAGATTCAAAATTTGAGTCAAGACTTAACCTCACACAATCACAGGACTGCGGATTCAAGGGGCGGCAATCTGAGGGATAGCCCCGGGCGCCACAAGCTCTAGCTACGCCCCTGGGGCAAGGTGTGTCACGTCAAATGTTATTGGCTGCGCGGGCAGCTCCGGGGCTCGCGCTGTGAGCCGCAGCTCTCTTTAGTATCGCTTCTTCTGCCTGTGACATCGGAGCGCTTGCGCCTGTTAGCCCACTTGGCATGGCTGTGTGAAGAAAGAAGAGACCCGCCCTTTCGGAAGTTTATCAGGCGCTAGGCGGGGCACCGGTGCGGATCCTAGGTGCCATCGAGGGCTGGAGCTACGGGAGAGGGGGCAGGAAGTACTGCCGCTGTGCCGCTCACTGCCCGTGCGCCTAGCACTGCTGCCCGAATCTCAAAATGGCTCTGAGAGTGCAAAACCAGGTGAGTGGCACCAACCACCCCGTTTATATGGCTTAATGTATAACTTACTTAGGAATGGCCACGCTGTAACCTGCTCTCGAGTACTTGCAAAACGTGTCTGGGGGCACATTGAAAGTGGCGCGACTTTGGTTGACCTTTGCACGTATTTTTATGCAATGTATTTTTTTTGTAGCATGTTTTGAAGTTTTGATAATAAACGACACAGGAAGTGTTCCGTGAAAAGGCACTTTGTTTAATTGCTTAGGCAACGTTTGGAAATTACAGGTTTTCTCGCGTTCTGATTTCTCTAACCTGTTGTATTTGGGAGGGGGGAGGGTGTGGGACGACTGGACTTTTGCGCCCCTTCAAAACGCTGCAATGAGTTACTTTTTTGGATTAATACTGGCAGGTTGACTGCAGTGTTTGTGGGGATAGCACCTGAAAGACCTATGCTTAGCTTGAGCTTTTAAGTTGGATCAATCAGTTAGCAGCTGTAAACTTAAGTGTTAACTACTCTTGGCATGTTTGGCACGTAAACATATTTTTGTAGCCTGGCGTTGCCGTGCTTGGTTTTTAATTCTATGAATGGTTAGCGGACATGCTCGCTGCTTGTTATTGCAGTTGGAAAGAAATGCCGGGGCACCGATGCAGTTTTCTATCACTGTCCTCACATGCCTTGAACGGTTTTGTTTACATTTGTCAGTGATCTTCCCGGCTGGAATTGGCTTGAGTGGGAGTGGTGCATGCTCTACTTGGCTTAACGTCTAAAACCCTGGACCTTGTAGAGGGGCACAAAATAGTGCAGCTGGTGCTATGGAACAACAGTTAGTAGCGTTGCTCCAGCAGGGAGCAACGTCCTCATCAAGCACTCAAGAAAAATATTCCTTAGAACTGTGTTAGTGTCTTTTCAATAAAGTTTTATTCAAATAATTTGTGTCAAGGTTAAATCATATTTTCTTTCATTATTGTCATCCTTTTTATAAATCAAAGTAAAATGCCCAATGCATTTCGGGCTTTTAGCCCTTCTTCAGGGGCATGGTATTCTGTTGAGGAAAAACAACACACTTGTAATGTAATCATGTAAACACAAAAAATAATTTATAACCACATTGTTTTCATCAGGGTCTCTTTCATGAAAAGTTCCTTATATCCCTTCAGAACGTGATGTTTATGATTGACAGTCTCTATGAACCTCTCACTTAAACAAAACATTAGAACTGGTATAGCATCAAACATGTGAGTTGCGTGACTTTATCATGCTACATGCGTTGTGGTGCAGTGATTTTGTCTCCGATATGTCAATTTCAGTTACCTCGTCGTCACATGAAAATATCCAAATGTCGATGGGTCGGGTGCCCAGAAAATGTGAGAGACCTGTGATACACACATAAGTACGTTTTAGCCACGTTGTTCAAAACGAAAAGAGTGTTAGAAGGTTGAATTAAATAGGTTTACATACCGGCGTCGGTATCCGGCGTTTTACGCTTTGCGGGATGCTTTTTAATAAAAGCCTTAAGTATTCATACGAGACTTTTCCTAGAACGAAAGGCGTGCAGATAATTACGGATCGGCAAAGAATGACGGCGTTAGCATGTGGCCATATTATTTATCGCACTTAGCGGGGCTTACCGGCAAGGTAACGCAGGTACAAGAAGGTAGAAGTCGTCGGGTCCCGAAGCGATCCGAGTGGCGGTGTCAGTACACGGCTTTTGAAAAACAAGTGAATTTAACCCGGAAGATCCTGTGAACAGGCCGGGCCTGGTGAAACATCGACATAAACGTAGGACTGAATTCACGAAGTTGAATTCCCACAACAAATGGCGGGGCTAAACAACGAAGCGCTGTTAAAATCACGTGTGTTATAAAGGTTGATAGAGTGGATCGGTCGGTTTCGAAGAGATATGGGAAAATGTATGAATAAATGTGCAATTCTACTGTCCAAGAAAACAGTAAACAAAAACATCATTGTTCAAGCAATTAAATAGAGTATGACTGTCCTCCAATATGTGAAAAATGGTGTTATCACAAATATTTAACACTTACTTTACCAAACATCATCAGTTATTAGATAAAGCATCATCACAATAAAATGAATCATTATCACTATTAAATAAAGCAATTTAGGTCCATACGGTCGTTAAGACCTTTTGGTTGACAAGTGTTCAAATAGGATATCCAGAATACTTCTCTACGTAGAAGGTGTTGTGAGTTGTCTCTGCCTGGTAGAATAGGAACAGATTCCAAAATCAAAAAACGTAGTTGGCTTGGAGTGTAATTGTTGTCATTGAAGTGGCTTGCCAGAGGCGACTTGAGATTCTTGGTTCTAATACTGCTCTTGTGTTCAATTATTCGAGTTTTAATTTTTCTCTCAGTTTTTCCAACATATGCCAAGCCGCACGGGCATTTGATGAGGTAAACAACATTTTTACTGTCGCATGTAGCGGTCACTCGTAGAGGAATGGTGGTACCTTTACTTGGATGTTTCATCTCCTTTCCCTTAATTATGGCATTGCAGTTTCCACAATTTAAACAGGGGATGGTTCCTTTGAATGAAACTTGTGGTTCCAAACTTTTTTTGTTTAGCACTTCTTTTATATTTCTTGATCTTTGATATGCAAACCTCGGTGGGTGTTGAAAAATGCAATTAAAATCATCCTCTGTCGATAGTAAAGGCCAATTTTTTAATATTATTCGTTTTATTCTGAAGCTTTCAGTTGAATACTTGGAAACGAAGACCATTCTATCTTTTGTGGGTGATTTTGATCTGGGTTGCAACAAAGTCTGTCGGTCGAGTTTGCTCATTTTTAGTGATGCTTGTTCAAGAATCTCTTGGGGGTAACCTCGCTCACTGAATTTCTCAATGCAGATTTTTGTGTTTTTTTGCAGTGAATCCTCAGTGGAGGAAATCCTTTTTATTCGCAGTAGTTGGGAGTACGGCAAGTGTTTCTTGAGAGACGGTTGGTGGAAACTGTGAAAATGCAACAGGTTGTTGCGATCTGTGGCTTTTGTGAAAACGCTGGTGTCCAGTTCTTTTTCATTTTTGGTGATTAATACGTCCAGGAACGGTATTTGTTCAGTTTGTATGTTGTGTGTAAATTTGATTCGGTCATTTACATCATTTAAACCTTCTATGGCTTGTAACAGCTCAACTTTTGTGCCTTTCCAGAGGATGAATATATCGTCGATATATCTCCTATACAGTAAAAGATTGTCAGTCCAGCATTTTTTGTTTAGAATATTGTCCAACTCAAACCTGTACATAAACAAATTTGCATATGACGGTGCGGCACAATTGCCCATGGATGTACCAGAGCTCTGGATGAAGTATTGCTCTTGCCACGAAAAATAACTTTGGTAAAGTGTGAAATTTAGAAGTTCCATAATGAATACTTTTAGTCCTTCCTCCATTTCTGATGTCATTAGAAATGATGCAGTGGCATCCAGTCCCAAATTATGAGGAATTGATGTGTACAAAGCTTGTACATCAATGGTACATAGCAGCATGTCATTGGTGAATAAAGATTTGTGATTTTCCAGAGTTGTGAGAAAATGCGTAGTGTCTTTTATATAAGTAGTCATGGATTGGACCAATGGTTGTAAATGTTTATCGATGTAACGTCCAATGGGTTCGTGTATTGAGTTGATCGTTGAAACGATGGGCCTACAAGGTGGGTGTGTTGGGTGTTTATGCACCTTGGGTAACATGTATATGTAGGGTATAGATGGATTGGTTTTCACAAGATATTGTTTTTCTTTTTGTCCGATAACTCCCAGTTTTATAGTTTTCTCAATGAGATTAACCAATATGTCCATGAATGCTTTCGTGGGATTGTGATCCACTTTGTAGTAGATGTTACTGTCATTTATGTGTTCGTTGACTCGATCATTGTAGAATTTGGCATCCATAATCACAAGTGCTCCTCCCTTATCCGCTTGGCGGATAGTGATTTCTGGGTTGTTAGCGAGGTTTTTGAGAATGTTTCGTTCATTTTTTGATAAATTGCTCATTTTTGATTTTGGTTGTTTGTAGATCTTTTCAATTTCTTTGTGAACAATTTTTTCAAAGGCATCAAGCACTTTGTGGCTTACCGGAGGAATGTATTTACTTTTGCTCCTAAGGCCCATCAATGTATCTTTAGGTGGCTCTTCCGTGATAGGGATGATGTTCGAGAAAAAGTGCCGTAATCGTAATGTCCTCATAAATTTATATGTACTAATTTGTGTGTCTAGTAAGTTAGAATGAAAAGTGGACACAAATGATGTTCCTTTTTGTAGTACATTCATTTCCATGTTTGAGAGCGCCTTGGTTGATAGATTGATTACTAGGGTTTTTGGCTCCTGGTGTTTTTGGCTATTGCATCTTCTACCCTTGGGCCTCTTGCCCCTCCTTGTTCGTCTGAAGATTTCTGGCCTTTCTCTAAAAAAGCATTCCCAGTGTTGTTGCTACTACCTGATGTAGTGGGTTGTTCTTTAGATGGTATATCAGACACTATGTGTTTAGGACGGGCAGGTTGTTTTCTGTACTGTGAATCATCAGATGAAGAAGTTTCATCAGAAGGTCTCCCTGAGCTTGGTTTTTGTTGTCTTCTTCTGGCATATATATCTGCCCAACTATAAACTTCTCCTAGCTTGTAGTCAAGCGTGTCCCTTTTAAATTTTCTAATTTTTCGATCATTGATGTCCTTTGTATACGATTCAAGTTGTTTGTTAATGTCATTTAACATGTCATCCATTTCCTCTTTACTTAACATTCCACTGATTTCATCTTTGAGTTGTTGGGTTTCAGTTGTTAAATCTTTGATGAGTTTAGCTAATTCCTCAATAATAAGTAGAATCAGGTCGAGTGAGCATTTGTTGAGTATTGCTTGCCAACGTTGTGTAAATTTCGAATTGTTTTTACAAAGTGTTGATTTAAGTGATATCCGAAGGCCCCGAGGGATTCTTTGTACTTTATGATATTTGATAAGAGTACTGGCATGAAGTTTTTGATTGACAATTTTCTTGGATAAGTAGAGTAGTTGTTTAATGTTGCTCTGTTTTGACCCTGTTGATGGTAGTAATGTTTCACTTTCTTGAATCAATGAGTAAATGCGTTGTGTGTCCTCCTCTGAGAATCCTAGAGTTTCAGCTTTTTCGTCTGTCATTACTAAAATATCTTCATACATCATTTTGATGGTGGTGCGTGATTCTGTTGACTCAGAATGGGGAAAATAGACACGGTGATGACAGAATCCTCGCACTCGTTTTTTTGAAATATGAGTTTGTGAGTCTTTCGTAACAATGTATGTAGGTGCTAGATGAGATCTCCCTTCTGGGTCATGGGAGTATGATATACAACTGATAGTAGCGTTGCTCCAGCAGGGAGCAACGTCCTCATCAAGCACTCAAGAAAAATATTCCTTAGAACTGTGTTAGTGTCTTTTCAATAAAGTTTTATTCAAATAATTTGTGTCAAGGTTAAATCATATTTTCTTTCATTATTGTCATCCTTTTTATAAATCAAAGTAAAATGCCCAATGCATTTCGGGCTTTTAGCCCTTCTTCAGGGGCATGGTATTCTGTTGAGGAAAAACAACACACTTGTAATGTAATCATGTAAACACAAAAAATAATTTATAACCACATTGTTTTCATCAGGGTCTCTTTCATGAAAAGTTCCTTATATCCCTTCAGAACGTGATGTTTATGATTGACAGTCTCTATGAACCTCTCACTTAAACAAAACATTAGAACTGGTATAGCATCAAACATGTGAGTTGCGTGACTTTATCATGCTACATGCGTTGTGGTGCAGTGATTTTGTCTCCGATATGTCAATTTCAGTTACCTCGTCGTCACATGAAAATATCCAAATGTCGATGGGTCGGGTGCCCAGAAAATGTGAGAGACCTGTGATACACACATAAGTACGTTTTAGCCACGTTGTTCAAAACGAAAAGAGTGTTAGAAGGTTGAATTAAATAGGTTTACATACCGGCGTCGGTATCCGGCGTTTTACGCTTTGCGGGATGCTTTTTAATAAAAGCCTTAAGTATTCATACGAGACTTTTCCTAGAACGAAAGGCGTGCAGATAATTACGGATCGGCAAAGAATGACGGCGTTAGCATGTGGCCATATTATTTATCGCACTTAGCGGGGCTTACCGGCAAGGTAACGCAGGTACAAGAAGGTAGAAGTCGTCGGGTCCCGAAGCGATCCGAGTGGCGGTGTCAGTACACGGCTTTTGAAAAACAAGTGAATTTAACCCGGAAGATCCTGTGAACAGGCCGGGCCTGGTGAAACATCGACATAAACGTAGGACTGAATTCACGAAGTTGAATTCCCACAACAAATGGCGGGGCTAAACAACGAAGCGCTGTTAAAATCACGTGTGTTATAAAGGTTGATAGAGTGGATCGGTCGGTTTCGAAGAGATATGGGAAAATGTATGAATAAATGTGCAATTCTACTGTCCAAGAAAACAGTAAACAAAAACATCATTGTTCAAGCAATTAAATAGAGTATGACTGTCCTCCAATATGTGAAAAATGGTGTTATCACAAATATTTAACACTTACTTTACCAAACATCATCAGTTATTAGATAAAGCATCATCACAATAAAATGAATCATTATCACTATTAAATAAAGCAATTTAGGTCCATACGGTCGTTAAGACCTTTTGGTTGACAAGTGTTCAAATAGGATATCCAGAATACTTCTCTACGTAGAAGGTGTTGTGAGTTGTCTCTGCCTGGTAGAATAGGAACAGATTCCAAAATCAAAAAACGTAGTTGGCTTGGAGTGTAATTGTTGTCATTGAAGTGGCTTGCCAGAGGCGACTTGAGATTCTTGGTTCTAATACTGCTCTTGTGTTCAATTATTCGAGTTTTAATTTTTCTCTCAGTTTTTCCAACATATGCCAAGCCGCACGGGCATTTGATGAGGTAAACAACATTTTTACTGTCGCATGTAGCGGTCACTCGTAGAGGAATGGTGGTACCTTTACTTGGATGTTTCATCTCCTTTCCCTTAATTATGGCATTGCAGTTTCCACAATTTAAACAGGGGATGGTTCCTTTGAATGAAACTTGTGGTTCCAAACTTTTTTTGTTTAGCACTTCTTTTATATTTCTTGATCTTTGATATGCAAACCTCGGTGGGTGTTGAAAAATGCAATTAAAATCATCCTCTGTCGATAGTAAAGGCCAATTTTTTAATATTATTCGTTTTATTCTGAAGCTTTCAGTTGAATACTTGGAAACGAAGACCATTCTATCTTTTGTGGGTGATTTTGATCTGGGTTGCAACAAAGTCTGTCGGTCGAGTTTGCTCATTTTTAGTGATGCTTGTTCAAGAATCTCTTGGGGGTAACCTCGCTCACTGAATTTCTCAATGCAGATTTTTGTGTTTTTTTGCAGTGAATCCTCAGTGGAGGAAATCCTTTTTATTCGCAGTAGTTGGGAGAACGGCAAGTGTTTCTTGAGAGACGGTTGGTGGAAACTGTGAAAATGCAACAGGTTGTTGCGATCTGTGGCTTTTGTGAAAACGCTGGTGTCCAGTTCTTTTTCATTTTTGGTGATTAATACGTCCAGGAACGGTATTTGTTCAGTTTGTATGTTGTGTGTAAATTTGATTCGGTCATTTACATCATTTAAACCTTCTATGGCTTGTAACAGCTCAACTTTTGTGCCTTTCCAGAGGATGAATATATCGTCGATATATCTCCTATACAGTAAAAGATTGTCAGTCCAGCATTTTTTGTTTAGAATATTGTCCAACTCAAACCTGTACATAAACAAATTTGCATATGACGGTGCGGCACAATTGCCCATGGATGTACCAGAGCTCTGGATGAAGTATTGCTCTTGCCACGAAAAATAACTTTGGTAAAGTGTGAAATTTAGAAGTTCCATAATGAATGGAGGAAGGACTAAAAGTATTCATTGGTACATCCATGGGCAATTGTGCCGCACCGTCATATGCAAATTTGTTTATGTACAGGTTTGAGTTGGACAATATTCTAAACAAAAAATGCTGGACTGACAATCTTTTACTGTATAGGAGATATATCGACGATATATTCATCCTCTGGAAAGGCACAAAAGTTGAGCTGTTACAAGCCATAGAAGGTTTAAATGATGTAAATGACCGAATCAAATTTACACACAACATACAAACTGAACAAATACCGTTCCTGGACGTATTAATCACCAAAAATGAAAAAGAACTGGACACCAGCGTTTTCACAAAAGCCACAGATCGCAACAACCTGTTGCATTTTCACAGTTTCCACCAACCGTCTCTCAAGAAACACTTGCCGTACTCCCAACTACTGCGAATAAAAAGGATTTCCTCCACTGAGGATTCACTGCAAAAAAACACAAAAATCTGCATTGAGAAATTCAGTGAGCGAGGTTACCCCCAAGAGATTCTTGAACAAGCATCACTAAAAATGAGCAAACTCGACCGACAGACTTTGTTGCAACCCAGATCAAAATCACCCACAAAAGATAGAATGGTCTTCGTTTCCAAGTATTCAACTGAAAGCTTCAGAATAAAACGAATAATATTAAAAAATTGGCCTTTACTATCGACAGAGGATGATTTTAATTGCATTTTTCAACACCCACCGAGGTTTGCATATCAAAGATCAAGAAATATAAAAGAAGTGCTAAACAAAAAAAGTTTGGAACCACAAGTTTCATTCAAAGGAACCATCCCCTGTTTAAATTGTGGAAACTGCAATGCCATAATTAAGGGAAAGGAGATGAAACATCCAAGTAAAGGTACCACCATTCCTCTACGAGTGACCGCTACATGCGACAGTAAAAATGTTGTTTACCTCATCAAATGCCCGTGCGGCTTGGCATATGTTGGAAAAACTGAGAGAAAAATTAAAACTCGAATAATTGAACACAAGAGCAGTATTAGAACCAAGAATCTCAAGTCGCCTCTGGCAAGCCACTTCAATGACAACAATTACACTCCAAGCCAACTACGTTTTTTGATTTTGGAATCTGTTCCTATTCTACCAGGCAGAGACAACTCACAACACCTTCTACGTAGAGAAGTATTCTGGATATCCTATTTGAACACTTGTCAACCAAAAGGTCTTAACGACCGTATGGACCTAAATTGCTTTATTTAATAGTGATAATGATTCATTTTATTGTGATGATGCTTTATCTAATAACTGATGATGTTTGGTAAAGTAAGTGTTAAATATTTGTGATAACACCATTTTTCACATATTGGAGGACAGTCATACTCTATTTAATTGCTTGAACAATGATGTTTTTGTTTACTGTTTTCTTGGACAGTAGAATTGCACATTTATTCATACATTTTCCCATATCTCTTCGAAACCGACCGATCCACTCTATCAACCTTTATAACACACGTGATTTTAACAGCGCTTCGTTGTTTAGCCCCGCCATTTGTTGTGGGAATTCAACTTCGTGAATTCAGTCCTACGTTTATGTCGATGTTTCACCAGGCCCGGCCTGTTCACAGGATCTTCCGGGTTAAATTCACTTGTTTTTCAAAAGCCGTGTACTGACACCGCCACTCGGATCGCTTCGGGACCCGACGACTTCTACCTTCTTGTACCTGCGTTACCTTGCCGGTAAGCCCCGCTAAGTGCGATAAATAATATGGCCACATGCTAACGCCGTCATTCTTTGCCGATCCGTAATTATCTGCACGCCTTTCGTTCTAGGAAAAGTCTCGTATGAATACTTAAGGCTTTTATTAAAAAGCATCCCGCAAAGCGTAAAACGCCGGATACCGACGCCGGTATGTAAACCTATTTAATTCAACCTTCTAACACTCTTTTCGTTTTGAACAACGTGGCTAAAACGTACTTATGTGTGTATCACAGGTCTCTCACATTTTCTGGGCACCCGACCCATCGACATTTGGATATTTTCATGCGACGACGAGGTAACTGAAATTGACATATCGGAGACAAAATCACTGCACCACAACGCATGTAGCATGATAAAGTCACGCAACTCACATGTTTGATGCTATACCAGTTCTAATGTTTTGTTTAAGTGAGAGGTTCATAGAGACTGTCAATCATAAACATCACGTTCTGAAGGGATATAAGGAACTTTTCATGAAAGAGACCCTGATGAAAACAATGTGGTTATAAATTATTTTTTGTGTTTACATGATTACATTACAAGTGTGTTGTTTTTCCTCAACAGAATACCATGCCCCTGAAGAAGGGCTAAAAGCCCGAAATGCATTGGGCATTTTACTTTGATTTATAAAAAGGATGACAATAATGAAAGAAAATATGATTTAACCTTGACACAAATTATTTGAATAAAACTTTATTGAAAAGACACTAACACAGTTCTAAGGAATATTTTTCTTGAGTGCTTGATGAGGACGTTGCTCCCTGCTGGAGCAACGCTACTATCAGTTGTATATCATACTCCCATGACCCAGAAGGGAGATCTCATCTAGCACCTACATACATTGTTACGAAAGACTCACAAACTCATATTTCAAAAAAACGAGTGCGAGGATTCTGTCATCACCGTGTCTATTTTCCCCATTCTGAGTCAACAGAATCACGCACCACCATCAAAATGATGTATGAAGATATTTTAGTAATGACAGACGAAAAAGCTGAAACTCTAGGATTCTCAGAGGAGGACACACAACGCATTTACTCATTGATTCAAGAAAGTGAAACACTACTACCATCAACAGGGTCAAAACAGAGCAACATTAAACAACTACTCTACTTATCCAAGAAAATTGTCAATCAAAAACTTCATGCCAGTACTCTTATCAAATATCATAAAGTACAAAGAATCCCTCGGGGCCTTCGGATATCACTTAAATCAACACTTTGTAAAAACAATTCGAAATTTACACAACGTTGGCAAGCAATACTCAACAAATGCTCACTCGACCTGATTCTACTTATTATTGAGGAATTAGCTAAACTCATCAAAGATTTAACAACTGAAACCCAACAACTCAAAGATGAAATCAGTGGAATGTTAAGTAAAGAGGAAATGGATGACATGTTAAATGACATTAACAAACAACTTGAATCGTATACAAAGGACATCAATGATCGAAAAATTAGAAAATTTAAAAGGGACACGCTTGACTACAAGCTAGGAGAAGTTTATAGTTGGCCAGATATATATGCCAGAAGAAGACAACAAAAACCAAGCTCAGGGAGACCTTCTGATGAAACTTCTTCATCTGATGATTCACAGTACAGAAAACAACCTGCCCGTCCTAAACACATAGTGTCTGATATACCATCTAAAGAACAACCCACTACATCAGGTAGTAGCAACAACACTGGGAATGCTTTTTTAGAGAAAGGCCAGAAATCTTCAGACGAACAAGGAGGGGCAAGAGGCCCAAGGGTAGAAGATGCAATAGCCAAAAACACCAGGAGCCAAAAACCCTAGTAATCAATCTATCAACCAAGGCGCTCTCAAACATGGAAATGAATGTACTACAAAAAGGAACATCATTTGTGTCCACTTTTCATTCTAACTTACTAGACACACAAATTAGTACATATAAATTTATGAGGACATTACGATTACGGCACTTTTTCTCGAACATCATCCCTATCACGGAAGAGCCACCTAAAGATACATTGATGGGCCTTAGGAGCAAAAGTAAATACATTCCTCCGGTAAGCCACAAAGTGCTTGATGCCTTTGAAAAAATTGTTCACAAAGAAATTGAAAAGATCTACAAACAACCAAAATCAAAAATGAGCAATTTATCAAAAAATGAACGAAACATTCTCAAAAACCTCGCTAACAACCCAGAAATCACTATCCGCCAAGCGGATAAGGGAGGAGCACTTGTGATTATGGATGCCAAATTCTACAATGATCGAGTCAACGAACACATAAATGACAGTAACATCTACTACAAAGTGGATCACAATCCCACGAAAGCATTCATGGACATATTGGTTAATCTCATTGAGAAAACTATAAAACTGGGAGTTATCGGACAAAAAGAAAAACAATATCTTGTGAAAACCAATCCATCTATACCCTACATATACATGTTACCCAAGGTGCATAAACACCCAACACACCCACCTTGTAGGCCCATCGTTTCAACGATCAACTCAATACACGAACCCATTGGACGTTACATCGATAAACATTTACAACCATTGGTCCAATCCATGACTACTTATATAAAAGACACTACGCATTTTCTCACAACTCTGGAAAATCACAAATCTTTATTCACCAATGACATGCTGCTATGTACCATTGATGTACAAGCTTTGTACACATCAATTCCTCATAATTTGGGACTGGATGCCACTGCATCATTTCTAATGACATCAGAAATGGAGGAAGGACTAAAAGTATTCATTATGGAACTTCTAAATTTCACACTTTACCAAAGTTATTTTTCGTGGCAAGAGCAATACTTCATCCAGAGCTCTGGTACATCCATGGGCAATTGTGCCGCACCGTCATATGCAAATTTGTTTATGTACAGGTTTGAGTTGGACAATATTCTAAACAAAAAATGCTGGACTGACAATCTTTTACTGTATAGGAGATATATCGACGATATATTCATCCTCTGGAAAGGCACAAAAGTTGAGCTGTTACAAGCCATAGAAGGTTTAAATGATGTAAATGACCGAATCAAATTTACACACAACATACAAACTGAACAAATACCGTTCCTGGACGTATTAATCACCAAAAATGAAAAAGAACTGGACACCAGCGTTTTCACAAAAGCCACAGATCGCAACAACCTGTTGCATTTTCACAGTTTCCACCAACCGTCTCTCAAGAAACACTTGCCGTACTCCCAACTACTGCGAATAAAAAGGATTTCCTCCACTGAGGATTCACTGCAAAAAAACACAAAAATCTGCATTGAGAAATTCAGTGAGCGAGGTTACCCCCAAGAGATTCTTGAACAAGCATCACTAAAAATGAGCAAACTCGACCGACAGACTTTGTTGCAACCCAGATCAAAATCACCCACAAAAGATAGAATGGTCTTCGTTTCCAAGTATTCAACTGAAAGCTTCAGAATAAAACGAATAATATTAAAAAATTGGCCTTTACTATCGACAGAGGATGATTTTAATTGCATTTTTCAACACCCACCGAGGTTTGCATATCAAAGATCAAGAAATATAAAAGAAGTGCTAAACAAAAAAAGTTTGGAACCACAAGTTTCATTCAAAGGAACCATCCCCTGTTTAAATTGTGGAAACTGCAATGCCATAATTAAGGGAAAGGAGATGAAACATCCAAGTAAAGGTACCACCATTCCTCTACGAGTGACCGCTACATGCGACAGTAAAAATGTTGTTTACCTCATCAAATGCCCGTGCGGCTTGGCATATGTTGAAAAAACTGAGAGAAAAATTAAAACTCGAATAATTGAACACAAGAGCAGTATTAGAACCAAGAATCTCAAGTCGCCTCTGGCAAGCCACTTCAATGACAACAATTACACTCCAAGCCAACTACGTTTTTTGATTTTGGAATCTGTTCCTATTCTACCAGGCAGAGACAACTCACAACACCTTCTACGTAGAGAAGTATTCTGGATATCCTATTTGAACACTTGTCAACCAAAAGGTCTTAACGACCGTATGGACCTAAATTGCTTTATTTAATAGTGATAATGATTCATTTTATTGTGATGATGCTTTATCTAATAACTGATGATGTTTGGTAAAGTAAGTGTTAAATATTTGTGATAACACCATTTTTCACATATTGGAGGACAGTCATACTCTATTTAATTGCTTGAACAATGATGTTTTTGTTTACTGTTTTCTTGGACAGTAGAATAGCACATTTATTCATACATTTTCCCATATCTCTTCGAAACCGACCGATCCACTCTATCAACCTTTATAACACACGTGATTTTAACAGCGCTTCGTTGTTTAGCCCCGCCATTTGTTGTGGGAATTCAACTTCGTGAATTCAGTCCTACGTTTATGTCGATGTTTCACCAGGCCCGGCCTGTTCACAGGATCTTCCGGGTTAAATTCACTTGTTTTTCAAAAGCCGTGTACTGACACCGCCACTCGGATCGCTTCGGGACCCGACGACTTCTACCTTCTTGTACCTGCGTTACCTTGCCGGTAAGCCCCGCTAAGTGCGATAAATAATATGGCCACATGCTAACGCCGTCATTCTTTGCCGATCCGTAATTATCTGCACGCCTTTCGTTCTAGGAAAAGTCTCGTATGAATACTTAAGGCTTTTATTAAAAAGCATCCCGCAAAGCGTAAAACGCCGGATACCGACGCCGGTATGTAAACCTATTTAATTCAACCTTCTAACACTCTTTTCGTTTTGAACAACGTGGCTAAAACGTACTTATGTGTGTATCACAGGTCTCTCACATTTTCTGGGCACCCGACCCATCGACATTTGGATATTTTCATGTGACGACGAGGTAACTGAAATTGACATATCGGAGACAAAATCACTGCACCACAACGCATGTAGCATGATAAAGTCACGCAACTCACATGTTTGATGCTATACCAGTTCTAATGTTTTGTTTAAGTGAGAGGTTCATAGAGACTGTCAATCATAAACATCACGTTCTGAAGGGATATAAGGAACTTTTCATGAAAGAGACCCTGATGAAAACAATGTGGTTATAAATTATTTTTTGTGTTTACATGATTACATTACAAGTGTGTTGTTTTTCCTCAACAGAATACCATGCCCCTGAAGAAGGGCTAAAAGCCCGAAATGCATTGGGCATTTTACTTTGATTTATAAAAAGGATGACAATAATGAAAGAAAATATGATTTAACCTTGACACAAATTATTTGAATAAAACTTTATTGAAAAGACACTAACACAGTTCTAAGGAATATTTTTCTTGAGTGCTTGATGAGGACGTTGCTCCCTGCTGGAGCAACGCTACTATCAGTTGTATATCATACTCCCATGACCCAGAAGGGAGATCTCATCTAGCACCTACATACATTGTTACGAAAGACTCACAAACTCATATTTCAAAAAAACGAGTGCGAGGATTCTGTCATCACCGTGGCTATGGAACAACAGCCCACGAGTGCGTGGGGGCCTCTGCAGCCGAGCTGGATTATTTGAATAGTTAGAAACCCAGTACATTTCCTTTCTTGTGGCCGCCTATGAGAGCCCCTGGCTTTTCCCAGTAGTGTTTGAGAACAGACTTCCTGGGGAAAATACATTGTAGCCCATCTTCTTATAAATATAAGACGATTGCATCAGGGGGCTGTCCAGAGGGTGGCAAAAGTCTTCCTGCGATGTTTACCTACTTGCTGGCCTGCCCATCTGTTTTTGGGAACAGCTCTCAAGTGTTACCCTGCCCGCCCCTAAAAAATGACTGCATCCTCAGGCTGGGAATGGGAACACTTTGAGGGGTAAGGCATGGCTTTAAGTGGCTTGAAAAAGTAGGGTGTCTCTAGAAGGGGTTGTCCAACGAAGTGTAAACTTTAAATATTTTCTAAGAAGTGTGATCTGTGCCCAGAATCACACTGATGTTGAGCCTCTAGCCAGACTCGAACCTGATCCGCAGCTTCAAAGTCGGCCGATCTGGCCGTTAAGCCACACCCTCTTGAGGCATAGCCGGGCCACTCCTAGTAGTTGAGCACCGTATATTCAGCCCTTGTATTTTTGCACACCAGTGACCTTTTTACTCTAGCTGCATGGGTTCGAATCCCACCTCAGCCACTTATTATTATCTTTTTTTGTTGTTGCAGTTTTTATACTGCTTGAACTCGACCCCAAGATATCGGAGCGCTTTACATGAGCGCCAGTTGCATTATGGAGGGACACATTCATGGGTTTTTTAGGCACGGGTAGAATAAGTGGTTCGCCCAGAATCACACTGATGTTGAGCCTCTAGCCAGACTCGAACCTGGATCCGCAGCTTCAAAGTCGGCCGATCTGGCCGTTAAGCCACACCCTCTTGAGGCATAGCCGGGCCACTCCTAGTAGTTGAGCACCGTATATTCAGCCCTTGTATTTTTGCACGCCAGTGACCTTTTTACTCTAGCTGCATGGGTTCGAATCCCACCTCAGCCACTTATTATCTTTTTTTGTTGTTGCAGTTTTTATACTGCTTGAACTCGACCCCAAGATGTCGGAGCGCTTTACATGAGCGCCAGTTGCATTATGGAAAGACACATTCATGTGTTTTTTAGGCACGGGTAGAATAAGTGGTTTGCCCAGAATCACACTGATGTTGAGCCTCTAGCCAGACTCGAACCTGGATCCGCAGCTTCAAAGTCGGCCGATCTGGCCGTTAAGCCACACCCTCTTGAGGCATAGCCGGGCCACTCCCAGTAGTTGAGCACCGTATATTCAGCCCTTGTATTTTTGCACGCCAGTGACCTTTTTACTCTAGCTGCATGGGTTCGAATCCCACCTCAGCCACTTATTATCTTTTTTTGTTGTTGCAGTTTTTATACTGCTTGAACTCGACCCCAAGATATCGGAGCGCTTTACATGAGCGCCAGTTGCATTATGGAAAGACACATTCATGTGTTTTTTTAGGCACGGGTAGATTAAGTGGTTTGCCCAGAATCACACTGATGTTGAGCCTCTAACCAGACTCGAACCTGGATCCGCAGCTTCAAAGTCCACTGCATTCATTCATACCCCCACAACAGACATACATCCATCCCACTCCATCCATCCATCCCACCACTCCATCCATACATCCCCCCACTGCATCCAACCATCACACTCCATCCATCACAATCCATCCCACTAAATCCCTATTTACATCCACCACTCCATCCATCCATAGCCTCCCTCCATTCCATCCATACAAAACATCCACTCCATTCTGCCAGGCATCCCCTAATTCATCCATATATCCATCACCACACTACATTCATTCATAACACCACACCATAAATCCATCCGTCCATCCCACTACATCCAACAATACATCCCAAAGCATACATTACATTCCAAACATGTAACACTACATCCAGACATCCATACTATCCATCCATCCCATAAACTCCATCCATCCATCCATCCATCCATCCATCCATACACTACTACATACAGCCAAACCACAATTACAAGTGCAGGGGATGAACAGTGCTAGTGTGAGTTCAGAGTGATGAGTGTGTCTTTGATAGTGCAGCCTATTAAGATCATACTTATTTGTACTGGCCATGCTTGTTTCTTAACTTCCTGACATTTTGACGCAGCGAGAACACATTACTTTTTGTGGTCCAGCCCACGTAGTTTAACTTGTCTGATTGCAAAAGGCCTACTGTGTGCCTACAACCTGTCCATTGCTTACCAGTGGTTGTGTTTATTGTCAATCTCATTTATTTGCTTCTTATTCGATGACTTTTTTTGTCTCGGATTGTACTCCGTGAGAGTGCATAGGTTTATCAGCTCTTTTCTTCTGTCCCCAGTGTGATCCCCACAAAATTTCCACCCCCCTATGTTCAATGTTTCTCTCTCAGAGCTGTTGGCAATGTAAATAACAATGCCATTTATTTATTAAAAAAAAAAAAAAAAAATGTCATGAGCAATGCCAATAGCTCTAACTTTTCTAAAGGCGAAACCATTGCATTGTAAATGCTTGTTTGAAACAGTATTGAGCTCGTATTAAGATGTTTTTATCATTGGACCACTCCTCTAATTTGTTCAATAACAGACAGTCTTTTCCATAATGTCTAACGCAATGTGGTCCTTCGAAGTACTGCACATACTTAACTGTGTTGACACTTTGGATGGAAGAATTTCTTCATAAAGATTGAGTACAACGTTTTAGGTTGGGATGCCACGTAATTGCGGGACTAATCTTTGTATACAGTTGTAAGATTATTTCTTCTCTTGTGCAAACATTTGTACTACCTTTAAATGTTGAATCTCATTTTTGTCTTCTATCTGATTGGAGATCACCGTTTTCCCTGAAATGCTGCCTGCTAGGGCTAAACCGGGGGAGATCGCATTTGGCAAACATATTTTGTCCTGTAAGCCTTTTGCTAGGGAACTGTTGCTTGCTGAGGTTAATGGAGTCTTGATCAGTGATTTGTCTTTGAGCTCTTGCTCGCTGTAGCCTACTGCTACCTGAACTTCCACAGTGTGAGTCAGTTGACCTCCGAAAGGTAACATGGCGCACTCAGTTGTTGCCAAGTTGTGCTGACTGTTAGTAATATTTAGTTGGGGAGTGCCCCTCCCCCAGATAGGTTTTACTTGTTGAGGCAGATTTGGTGTTATTTTCTGTCTTATTTTTTAAATATTAAAATACTACTAGAGGGAGCTTAATTTGACCCCCAGGGGGGTGTACCTGCAAGGGGTCAAATCTTGGGCACCATTTTGCATGGCGCTATAGTTTCAGGAATTAAATTCTCCAATTGGCATCAATCCCGGTGACGTAAGTAGCCAACATATTTAGCAGGTGTACTTGGATTGCCATGTTCTCAGACTGAAAGGTAAGGTCATCCACTGTTGCTTGGAACAAGTCCAGGAGTTTGGCTCAATGATATATTCTCCCCATACTTTGTGACAACATGAATGGAGTACTACAAAGTGGTAAGTCTGGCTCGGGTTCTATTGAAGCATTACATGGTCACTTAACTGGCTCTCAAACACAATGGGGCCAGTACCACTTTGCGTCTCAATCACATTGCAGTTAAACATATCTGTTTTTGATCATCGTGAATCATGCTCCTCGAGGAAGCTGGAGACTTCCTTGGCCTTCAGTTGTATTTTATTTATCCATTTGAGTGCCCCCTGGCTCGGACAATCTCATTTGGTGTTAAGCGCCTTTAAGCCATAGGTGCTAATTACAATAGGCTGTCTGGGGGGGAAATACGCCACCAGGGTATTTTCCAAATTCGGTCACTTTGCATTCTCCTGGCACTTTGAGTTTTCTATTCTTTAATTGGTGTTTCACCTGTGGGCTTGTGTTCATAAGGACTTCTGTCTTTAATGTTGCAGTTGTGGATATCAACGGGGAAGTAAGGGCCTGATTTAGATCTTGGTGGGACTCCCGTTGACCATCCATGGCGGAGTTTACAAGTACTCCGTCTAGCTGTCGGATTCCCACCCGATGTATTTAGATGTGGACTCGCGGATCTTACATCTGCATTGACAGAGTTTTTTGCATCTTGTAAGTGGCTTACCACTGTTGATGTGGCGGACTCCTCTGCTGGTCAACATTACTTCATCGCCATCAGGGTGGGGGGATTGTGCAGAGCCTATTTAGATTTCACAGTTGTACTGGTGTTGTCCTTGCTGTGGTTTGCCTGTGGAGGGATTCTGTCGCGGAAAGCATTCAATATTATACTATTCCAGTGTCTTTTTGGATGGATGCTAGCATCACACACCTGAGTGTGTTTTGGCTAATTGTTTGCACCTGCATACCACACTATAAAACACACTCCATTTCAGACCAGGTTTCTTTGCAATGACTACTTCTACCATGATATGATGCCTTGTTTTTGTTTTGTGAAAAGAATATTGCAATGTTATTATGGTCATTCTCTATTTTTTTACATAGTTTCACATATGTTAAAGTGTTATGTATTTATCAATCTCTATTTTATGCTTCATTATAAAAAAAAATTGTTTCATTTTGCATATTGTCACTTACTTGTCATTTTATTGAATTGATGTTACAATTGATATTACTGTGTCACAAATCAAAGTAAGTTGTCTAATAATTTGTAAATATATATTGTGGGCCCTATTACAATGTTGGGCGGAGTTTCCTCCACCCGACATCCTCTAGGTCAAGGGACAGACAGACAAATTAGGATGCGACCCAACACTGTTCGGTCGCATTCCTATACTTTTCGATGGGAGCATGTATTCCGGCTGGGATGCATGCTCCCATTGTAAAATAGGAGGTGAAGTTCAACCCTGCATCCAGTGGTAGGCACCTTGACAGTTCCATAGGCTAATGTATGAGAAAGCAACATATGAAAGACAATGGATGTTCCTGTGTATCCCTCCAATGAAGGAGATTTGAAGCTTTTAAATCCAGCATGCTTTGTTGATTGTGCAAACACTGGGGAAGGCATTAAAGCTGAAACTTGTCTGTTTGCAATAAAATCTGCTGGAAACTGAGACCTCGTGAGTGCCCAGTTTGTACCCTTTGATAGAGGCAGTTGTTTTGTGTATATATAGACTTAAACAATTGGATGCTAAGTATATACTCGAACTAGATACCAGGGTCCTTCGGGCCTTAATTCAGATGAGGAATTATCATGGTTTCTAGGAGAGTGATCTATTTTGCTTTGGGATAATCATATATTTTTGTGTCATTTAAGTTCATGGACAAAGGTATGCTGTATACTAGAAACTGCTGTATTTAGTGGCTTGCATAATTGTATATATGTATATTTGTACATCGATAGCTGCGCGTAGTATTCTTCTGCTGGTTTTAATATTTTTGCAATTTAAATGTGTTTGGATGTCAGTCACTTTGGTTTATTGTCTGAGCACAAGAGGTTTGATAGTCATGTGAGTGATTATGTTTTATATATTTTTTTTACAGATTGACTGATGCAGCCATATTTATGCATCAATTTGTGACTGAGATCATGGGAACTGATTAGTAGAATTAACTGAAAAGCTATCATGTTGTGACATTACAGTTGTGTTGGGGATTTTCCCTATATATATATTCTGTTGTAGTTTACAAAGAATTGGTCATTTCGTTTTGGCACTGGCCTAAAGTTATGTATGTGGATTTTAACAGTCAGAAATGGCTGGAGAAACTAATTAGGTGGAGCCTTGTGACTGTTGGAACTATCTTTTGACATAAAGCTGTCTGTTAGGTTTCACAGATACGTGCAATACGAGTGAGGTCATTGTAACCATCTAATTGTTAGAAATATCCTTTATAACCTAATGCTGTGAGATGTATTGGTACACAGTATCATGGGTGTATCAGTATTTGACCACAATCCACTTAGATGCGATGTAGTTAGAACTATTACAGTCAATGTAGGTTTCCGGATTAGGAGAATCTTAAACAGCAGCTACAAAAGTGATATTTTGGTTCTGCCGATAGGAATTACAAGAATTTTCACTGTTATCGCAAATTAAATAATTTCATTAATTCTGCCTTGCATGTTTCGGACAAATTCTGATGGAGAAGTTTGTATTACAAAAATTTGGGATCTCGGTACTAAGCATGGGCGGAAATCCGTTCCGCTCGCGGATTTTGCGGATTTTCGGTAAATTCGCAATCCGCGAAAGCTCGCAAATTTACCGAAAATCCGCAAATTCGCACGCAGCGGATTATTTTTTCTTAGTGATACAATTTTGCGGCTTGCGGCATTCACTTACCGCCATTCAGCGTTTGCCGAGTTGTTTTCTGGATATTTTTCGAGTGCTGCGCCATTTTGGATCTTGCTGCGGGATCCTGCGGGAGTTTGGCGACGCATCGCGAGAGTTTGCAATTGCGAACATGTAGGCGCGGCGGGCAGCAATAATCTCGCACTCGTGAAATTACAAAATTTGCAATTCTGCACAAGAAATCCACTAGCAAGCAGCATAGACCTTCTGAAAATGATGGTTTTTATCAGAATAACTCCTCAGGTTGACATTTGCCTGCACTTTTTTGGATTTGAGGCCTTTTGACTTTCTTTGGATCACTTTTGGATTAGAAATCAACTTTCACAAGTAAGTTTGTTTGGGGCATTACAGTTGCTGTTCTGCAGAAAAACGAGCTTCGCAAAACTGAAAGCACTCAGCAGGTGCAAAAGTTCACTCATCATTAGTAACCATTCCCTGTAGTACTTCCTGAGGGGCCCCTCCAGAGTTCAGTTGCCTATGTTTGTTTGGGGCATTACAGTTGCTGTTCTGCAGAAAAACGAGTTTTGCAAAACTGAAAGCACTCAGCAGGTGCAAAAGTTCAAACTCATCATTAGTAACCATTCCCTGTAGTGCTTCCTGACTGGGGCCCCTCCAGAGTTCAGTTGCTAGTTGCAACAATTCTATGACCCTGCTCTGACCCTCACAGCAGGCTCATAGAATAGCTACAAGTAGGCCACAAAGGTTCTGGAAAAAAAATTTCACTGCAACAGAAAGCAAATTACAGATAAGGAAGCAGGTGCCAGACTGGAATTTTAAAACAGTGACACATTAATAAATCAACCCCAAATTAATTCATGTCAGTTGAAGCAGGGCAGGTGTGCTTGCTTTCCCCCCCCATAATCTACAGTGATGATGATGAACCAGAGGGTGGCATTGATGTACCAGAGGGTGGCATGTGAGAAACAGAGGGTGGCAGTGTTGAAACAGAGGGTGCTGTGAACCTGTGATGATGAACCAGGCGTAGAAACAACATAGTCGCGACCGTTGCGTGCCGACAAGTAAGTTCGCAATTGCGAACTGGTACAAAACCCTCGCGAACTGGCAGAAACCCTTGCAAACACAAAAAAAACAAAAATATCCGCAAATTCGCGAGAATTTGTGGATTTTGCGGATTGCGAGTTCGCAAATACGCAAATTCGCGAACGCCAGATTCGCAAAATTCGCCCATGCTTACTCGGTACCAAAATTATAGATACAATGTAGAGAGCACTATAAAATATGGACAACATATTTGTATGGCTGCAATACTGTGGAAAATTAATGATCTATGTGGGACATATGTATGAATGACCATCTTAAGATGGCCGACCTTTGTTAATGTTATGTATAGGTTGCACGCTAGTCCTTTGTTAATTTCGTAAGCTGAGCACGTTTTCTCACGTCACACGCAATATGTGTATATCAATGCCTGTAGGTTTGAATTTCCTTACCCGTGATCAAGACGGTTTACGCCAAAACGCTTTAGGTTTTCGGCTGAAGGAACCTTTATGAAATAAATAAATTCTTCACACACGGTCTCTTTACTATGGAGAGGAGTGTGCACTCTGTGGCATTGCTGCATGGTGGGCTGTCTATCTATCTATCTATCTATCTATCTATCTATCTATCTATCTATCTATCTATCTATCTATCTATATATATATATATATATATATATATATATGTATATATATGTATATATATATATATATATATATATATATATATATATATATATATATATATATATATATATATATATATATATATGATATACACTGTTTACTGAAACAAGGCATTATGGGTAGTGCAGTCTGAAAAGAAAACGCTGATTTCTTTCAAAACTATACTATGAGACGAAATGTGTTAAATGTGTTTAGACCTGCTAAGCGGGTGAATGATTAGCCCACTGGGGCTTAAAACTAAAGACCCATGAAACCGGGTCATCAGTAATTCTTGCATGAGATTTACAGTGCGGAGATAAATGAACTGTGTAATTTGATATACATATAATTACCATTATGTTTGCCCATGGCGGCGTGTTATAAATTATTTTGGTTAAACCTTACATAGATACGAAAACTAATGATGTATTTATGTTCAATGGTCTTAGAGCTAAAACACTGTTTACCGAATTAATGCATTATGGATATTGAAGTTTGAAAAGAAAGCGCCGGTTTCTTTTAAAACGCTACTATGAGATGAAATGTTTAAATGTTTAGACAAGCTAGAAGGTCATTAATCATGCTAAAATGTTTTAAAAATATGACTCTTTATAAGTTTAAAAATCCGTGAAAAACAACGAATGTATAGTCTGTTTACACTGTCGGGTAAATTGAATGTTACACACTATGTACATATCTTTATTGTTCCTGACGAACCCTTACTTGTGATCAAGCAGCGGACACTGCGAAATGCGTAGGGTAGACTTTGCCTATTAAACTCACCTTTGAAGCAATTTTGGGCCGGATCTGGTTGTCAATTTATTGATACAACAACTGTTTTTGCTGGATTAATTGGGTTCGGCGAACCCCGCTGCGCACCACCATCGTGAGTGGCGTTGGTCTAATCGCCACAACCTGCGGAATATATATATATATATATATTAGCAGCCCGTCCCGACGTTGTCCGGGTATGAATTGCTGCCGGCCAGCAGTATATTGTTTTGTAGGATTTCGTTTAAATAGCATTTCTTATCTGTGACAGGCCTGTGAAACGCTCCGATTCACAGTGCACTGCTGATGCACTTAAGAGTGCGCGTTCAGTAGTGTGTGAGCTCGAGTTTCCCTACTTTATTTTTCCTTGCAATATTATATAGCGTGAACTCCACAACATGGCATGAGCACAATTTACATTACAGAAGAGCAAATTCATTTGTGGTAGGCACGGGGAGACAAAGCGATTTGCCTGGAATCACAGGATGTTGAGCTGATGCCGAGATTCGAACGTAGCTCCCCAGCTCTAAAGTTCGCAATTCTAGAACTTGTGGCGGTAGGTGTGTCTAAAAGTGTATGTCGGTGCTGGCCCTCAATGAGAGAGACCTGTGCATTTTTCAAATGGGTGGTGAAAAAATATGAGTATGTTGCTGGAGATGTGGGCCGCCGTGCCACCAGTGTACTTACCGGGGGAGGGTAAACACCCATTATTCCGCAAATTTCTTTCCGCATACCATCATTCCACATACTTTCATCACAAAAGTACCATGACTCCGCAATGCCATTATAACGCATGGCATTACATTTTATATGCTTTTACTACGCATACATTTACAACAAAATTTGTTGTAAATGCATGAATGGTAAAAGCATGTTTTTTTTAATGTTTGGATAAGGTAAGTATGGGTATAGGGGTACATGTTTTGGGATACCGAGGTATATGTTTTGGGGTGTTTGGGTGTTTTAAGGGTTCAGATATAGTTTTGGGTTATGGGGTACAGGGGTAGTTTTAGGGTTTAGGGATAGGTATGGGTTTTGGGGTACAGGGGTATTTTAGGGTTCAGGGCTAGGTTTGGGTTTTGGGGTATAGGAGTATTTTTAGGGTTCAGGGGTAGGTTTGGGTTTTGGGGTACAGGGGTATTTTAAGGGTTCAGGGCTAGGTTTGGGTTTTGGGATACAGGGGTATTTTTAGGGTTCAGGGCTAGGTTTAGGTTTTGGGGTACAGGGGTATTTTAGGGTTCAGGGGCAGGTTTGGGTTTTGGGGTACAGTGGTATTTTTAGGGTTCAGGGCTAGAATTGGGTTTTGGGGTACAGGTGTATTTTTAGGGTTCAGGGCTAGGTTTGGATTTTGGGGGTACAGGGGTATTTTAGGGTTCAGGGGTAGGTTTGGGTTTTGGGGTACAGGGTTATTTTTAGGTTTATGGGGTAGCTTGGGTTTTGGGGTATAGGGGTATTTTTAGGGTTCAGGGTTAGGTTTGGGTTTTGGGGTACAGGAGTATTTTAAGGGTTCAGGTCTAGGTTTGGGTTTTGGGGTACAGGGGTATTTTAAGGTTCAGGGGTAGGTTTGGGTTTTGTGGTACAGTGGTATTTTTAGGGTTCGGGGCTAGGTTTGGGTTTTGGGGTACAGGGGTATTTTTAGGGTTCAGGGGTAGGTTTGGGTTTTGAGGAAGAGGGGTATTTCAGGGCGAGGTTTGGGTTTTGGGGTACAGGGGTATTTTTAGGGTTTAGGGATAGGTTTGGGTTTTGGGGTACAGGGTATATTTATAGGGTTAAGATGGGTTAGTGTTTAAGGGTGTTGGGGTATTTAAGGAGTAAGGGTGGGTTATGATTATGGGGTGCAGGGGTATTTAAAGGGAGCAGGGTGGGATTAGCACATGATATGAGACATGGCATGAAGGGCAGAACGTACCACACGCCCCCAGCGTTTGTCACGCCCCCCAGCACACGCCCACAGCACAACGCAGACACGCCCACAAGGGACTACTTTGCTGGCACTGTTCTTTTACATTTTAAATGTATATGGTGGGCGTCTGCATAGCCTATGTCCTTCTGCTGCAACTGCCCTTTCCAACGCTGTATTGGGTGTTGTGATTGGTGCTGTGGTTCCTGAGATTACCCGCCTCAAACGTTTGGGCTCTCTCTTTGTTATATTAGTATGGATATATATATATATATATATATATATATATATATATATATATATATATATATATATATATACTAGCAGCCCGCCCCAGCGTTGCCTGGGGCAGAAAGGGGCTGGGGGCAGCATTTGAGGTTTGCGTGCACTCCCGCCCCGGCCCCCGCCCACCAAGACATTGTCTGGAGCCTGCGCCTTACCTCAGCAAACCGACCGCCCCCCTCCCCTTTCTGCACCGGCCCGGCCTCCTCCCGCCCGTGTCCCGGAGAGCCTGATCCTTATGTCAGCCGCCGGTCCCGATCCAGGTGCCCCACCCGCACTCTACTCCATGACAATGCAATCTTACCTCAGCCGCCGGTCCCGATCCAGGCGCCCCGCCCACACTCTACTCCATGACAATGCAATCTTACGTCAACCGCCGGTCCCGATCCAGGCGTCCCGCCCGCACAGGCCGCCACTTCACCCAGCAGGTCGCGATCTTCGCCGCCGCCATTTCAGGAAGTGTTCAGGAAGTGTTGTGAGCGCTAATGATGTCATCACGCAGACGTCGCGGCCGGCGCTACTTGCAAGGGACTACTTTATTTTTATTTGTAAATTTTTTAAACAACGTCAATTTTTAATTTTTAATAGCCTATGTCCTTCTGCTTGCCCTGAGGTTTTCAAAGGTGTCTTGGGTGTTTTGATTGGTGGTGTACTTTTCGAGTTTACCTGGCTCAAAGGGCACAGTTTTCTCTTTATAATAGTAGTATATATATATATATATAAATATATATATATATATATATATATATATATATATATATATATATATATATATATATATATATATATATATATCTACATATATTACCTCCTGGCGGTCGCCAGCAGGTATATATAGTTAGGACCTAGTTACCATAGGAAATCCCCAACATTCTATTGGGAATAACTTTGGCGCCGATTGAGGAATCTTCGTGTAATTTTCCTTAAAATTGCTTCGCTCCGCTCCGCTCCTTCCCTGAAAGTTTCGGGGGGATTCGTTAAGCGGGGGCCGAGAAGAAAGGGGGGTCCCAAAACGTGTTTTCCCCATGTTAATTTCCATAGGGACCTTTAGACACGGCTACAGCCCGAACGGCTGAATAGAATTACTCCAAACTTGGCAAAATGGTAGGGCCTGGTATGCAGAAGTGCCTTTGATATGTTTGGTGAAAATCCCTCCAGTAGTTCTTGAGAAAATTGAATTTGAAATTTTTTCTATGGGACCTTTAGACACGGCTACAGCCCGAACGGCTGAACAGCAAACACCAAACTTGGCAAAATGGTAGGGACAGGTATGCAGTAGTGCCTTTTCTATATTTGGTGAAAATCCCTCCAGTAGTTGTTGAGAAAATTGAATTTGAGAAAATTATATATCTATATGTGCTCACCGTACGCGCACCGTACGCGTACGGTACGCGTACCGTATGCATACGTGCGCGTAGCCTTACGTGCGCGAGCTAGTTTCCGATTGGCTGGCAGTCGACTGTCAACATTCCAAACTGTCCAAATATAGGAAGTGTTGGCCACCATCTTGTTTTTTCAGGAGAACTGAGGCACAAGAGAGCCCAAAACTAGAGTGGAAAACACGAAAAGGGGGCAGGGTAGAGACCCCCCAACCCTCTAGCCCTTCTCAGGGGGTCCCAAAAGGACCCCCAAGGGCAAAAAAAATAATATCAATAATTCAAAAAATCGCAGGGTACGCGCACCGTACACGTACAGTACGCGTACCGTGCGCGTACCCCACGATTTAAAAAAAAATACATTTTTTTTGCACTTGGTGGTCCTTCTGGGACCCCCTGAGAAGGGCTAGGGGGTCAGGGGGTCTCAACCCTGCACCATTTTCGCGTTTTCCACTCTTGTGATCTCTTGTGCCTCACTTCTCCTGAGAAACAAGATGGCTGCTCAGGTGGTCCCTCCCAGAAGGATAATAACATATATAAACGTTATCCGCTAATAGAATTAGCATTTACAAAACCTTTGAAATGTATTGAAAAAAAAGGTATCACGCCTGATATAGTTAGGAATTAGCATTTAAAAAACCTTGCAAATTCACTGAAAAAAACATAGGTTTCAAGCCTTATATAGGTAGGAATTAGCATTTAAAAAACCTTGCAAATTCACTTAAAAAACCATAGGTTTCAGGCCTTATATAGTTAGGAATTAGCATTTTAAAAACCTTGCAAATTCACTTAAAAAAACATAGGTTTCAGGCCTTATATAGTTATGAATTAGCATTTAAAAAACCATTGAAATTGCTCCTATATAGTTAGTTGTACTAACAATATTTCGCGCACCCGCAATCCACGGTTGATGATGTCACATATTACATCATTCATGACATGGTCAGTGACATCACTGATGACATCACTGATGACATCTCAAATGACATCACTGATGACATCACTGATGACATCTCATTTGACATCACTGATCACATCACTGATGATATCATTCATGTGATAATACGATGCACCTCCTCACACTCTAATGTAACCTTTGATACACCCAGTGTTAAATACAGACTATCATTCTTGAAACCATTGACACACCAATACCAGTTACTACATACACACTCACTGATTCCTAGGTCTACACACACATTCACTCATTCACCCATAGAATCACTCATACATACAGTCACTCATCAATACAACACTATCATATGCACTCATACACCTATACAGACAATCACACACTGCCACTCATCCATGGAGTTACTCACACACCTAGTCAGTCATGCAAAGAATCAATCGCACTTCCATTTCCTCAACTATACAGTTATACACACAACACCTTACTTATTCGAACATATACTAACACATACTTACTCTCTTATACAATCACTGATACAAGTACACAATGATCCATACAGCCACTTGCACATTCACTGGCTCTCATGTATAGTCATTTCTATATGCCAACTCTCACATGCACTGTGTTTTACATATGTACTTACTTGGACATGTAGCACTGAGATATCCATTCACTCACCAACACACCCATGCACACAGTCAACCGCCCATATAGCTGTTTCCACATGCACTCTTGAACTCATACACCTAGTGAATCAACTGCTCACACATCTATGCACAGAGTCACACACCTCCCAGCCACCCACACACACTCAGTCTCCCATTCAAATACTTGGGCAACCAATCAATAACCCATATAGCCACTCATATAGCTAGTGATCAACACGTGCAGCAGCTTACACAACAACAGACATACTGATGCACACATTCAGACAGTTTAGTCACTAACCCATGCATTTAGTAAGACACATTTAATCACTCACTCATACAGTCAGTCATGCACCTACTAAATCCTTCATCCAGACACTTATACATCCACTCATTCTTCAATATGTAAAACATGTTTAAACTTTACAGAAACACACAGTCACTGGATGATGTCATCAGTGATGTCATCAGTGATGTCAAATGAGATGTCATCAGTGATGTCATCAGTGATGTCATTTGAGATGTCATCAGTGATGTCATCAGTGATGTCACTGACCATGTCATGAATGATGTAATATGTGACATCATCAGCAGTGGATTGCGGGTGCGCGAAATATAGTTAGTACAACTAACTATATAGGAGCAATTTCAATGGTTTTTTAAATGCTAATTCCTAACTATATAAGGCCTGAAACCGATGGTTTTTTAAGTGAATGAAATGAAAATTACACTTGTATAGCGCATAAATACCCGGAGGCCTCGCAGCGCTTGTGACTGAATGCTTATGGCGAGCTCGGGGTAGTTCAGCAGGCTTTAGCGAACAAGTGAGTTTTTAACGCCTTTCTGAAGGACGTAAGGTTGTTATTCTCTCGGAGAGGAAGCGGGAGAGAGTTCCAAAGCTTGGCCGCAGTATGGGAGAAGGAGCGACCGCCCCAGCGAGCTTTGTTGACTTTGGAGGTAGTTGCTAGCTGTAAGGAGCTAGAACGGAGGGATCTGGACGGGGCATAGGGTGTAACTATAGGGTGTAGAATTGCGGGGCCTGTACGGTGAAAGGATTTGTGCAAGATACACATGGCCTTGAACTGCACTCTAGCCGCAACTGGGAGCCAGTGAAGTTCCTTTAGGGCTTTCTTCGCTAACTGCCAGCGGGGGATGTTAAACAGTAGACGAGCGGCACAGTTTTGCGTGACTTGGAGCCTATGGGTCACTGATACCGGGGCTCCCATGTATAGGGCATTACCATAATCCAGGCGGGAGAGTATCAGGGCCTGGACCATGATCCTCCTCGCCTGAAATGGGAGCAGAGGGAGCACTTTGCGCAGCATTTTCATCAGCCCGATACATGTGGAGGCAGTCTTGGTGGGCTGGACCGAAAAATCTAGCGATTTGTCAAGCCAGATCCCGAGGCTCTTTATCTGAGGTTTGGGGGTGGGAGGCGAGCCAAGACACGGAGGCCAGATGGCTGCTAGGGCAGACGGGGGAGGGTTGCCCAGCAGAATAATGTCTGTCTTCTCCCCGTTAAGTTTCAAACAGGAAGATTGCATCCACCTGGCAACAGCCTCTAGACAGGGACCTAAGGTGGTGGACGATCCATCAGAGTGGTCCAATGAGACTACCAGTTGGGTGTCGTCGGCGTAGGTAACAATACGCACACCAAAGGGATGGACTATCCTGTCTAGGGGTTCCATGTAGGCATTAAAAAGAGTGGGACTCAGGGAGAAGCCCTGGGGGACCCCACACCTGAGTGGATGTTTGGGGAGACTGCCTCGCCCTCAAACACCTGAAAGAATCGTTCGTCCAGGAAGGAGGTCAGCCATTCCAGGGCCGCGCCCGACACGCCCAAGCCACTCAGTCATTGTAATAGTGTGGCATGGTTGACCGTGTCGAACGTGGCACTGAGGTCAAGTAGAATGATGGCGACTTTTCCTCCCCGGTCCAGCACAGCTCTGGCTTCTTCCGTCACCGCTAGGAGGGCGGTTTCAGTTCCGTGCTGAGGACGGAACCCTGTCTGAGAGGCACGTAGCAGACTGTTGGACTCTAAATAGTCCACTAAGATGTTATTGACGTGCCTCTCAAGCAGTTTACTCATCCACGGAAGTAAAGAAATAGGGCGATAGTTAGCCAAGTTATTCTGGTCCAATGTGGGCTTTTTCAATAGGGCTTTCACCATCGCACACTTCCACGAGGATGGGACGGATTTGGAAATGATGGAAGCATTAAGGACATCCAAGATGACCAGTCGAATGACATCCATGACCTTAATGAGAGTCTGGGGAGGATCTTGATCATTGGGGGATCCAGAAGTGATCTTAGGGATCAGTCTGTCTAAAGCAGTGGGGTCAAGGGTAGGAAATTTGTCAAGCATACATGGGACAGGGGGGTCGAAAGTTATGGGAGAGAAGAGTTCCGCATCATCCTTGGCATTGCTAAATGAGGAATAAATGGCCTGGATTTTTTGGGAAAAAAAAGTAGCCAGGTCGTTACAGCGGGTTTGTGCGCCGTCAGCTGAAGGGCGCTCAGGGGGAGGGGAGATTAAGGATTTAGCTATTTTGAAAATTTCCTTGGGGGCATTAGCAGCCGAATTGATTTTCGAGTCATAAAAAAGAGCTTGTGTAGCTTTTATCTCATTTTTGTAAAGCTTTATTGCGGCTCTGTATTCGACCTTCCTGAGTTGGGAATGGTCCTGCCTCCAAGCTCTCTCGAGTTTGCGGCAGGCTTGCTTCATTGTTCTGAGGGCAGGTGTATACCAGGGAGCGACTTTAGGTCTTGTTATAGATTTCAGGGGGTGCCTTGGGAGAACCTCATCGAGGGTACTGGAGATCCAGTTGTCGAAATTAGTCATGGCAGTATTAGGATTAGTTGCCCTATTGGGTGGATCTTTGGTGAGAGCCAATTCCCAATCAGGGAACGAGAGCGAGGCCCATTTCCTTCCCAAATGCTTGTTAAGATTTTGAGGAGTGGGGGGGGATTTATGGACCATATAAAAGGTATTAAAAAGTGGTCAGTCCACGGTAATGGGGATGGGTGACTCAACCGTTAGATTGTCTAAGTGGAGAAGTGTGGCTGTGGAGAAGTGTGGCTCAGGGGTTAGAGGCGGCAGACCTGGAGCTTGAGTTCGGCCCGGGACCAGGGTTCAATTCCCCGCCTCGGCGGGTCTTGGGCTCAAAAATTCCACGGACTCGTTAATTCTCGCTCCGGTGCCTTCTCGACTCACGGGTTCACACTCTGCGACTCTGGGCAATAGCTTGCCTAATCTCCACAACGGCCCCTCGCGGTGGGATGCCTGGCTTTCACCTTGTGGAAACCCTGCCAGGGTTATCTCACAGGGGAATACCAGGACGGGTTCCCTAAGCAAGCGCTGAGATGCCCCAGGGTAAGTCGTGCGCTATATAAGTTTCATTCATATATAAGTTTCATTCATTTCATTTCATAAGTTACTATAGATGTGGTCCAGGAGGTGTCCCCTGATATGTGTCGCATGGAAGCCTTTTTGGCATAAGTCAATGGCCTGCAGGTTAGAGCGAAAATTAATGGCTGATATGTCATGGGGGTCATCCAGATGTAGGTTGAAGTCCCCTAGCAAGGTGAAGTTAGACGAGGAGAGCACAGCATTGGCGGCAATATCTGTCATGTCAGCGACAAAATTGTTAAGAGCGCCAGGTGGTCGATAGGCTAGGATGCCAGAGAAGGTGGTGGTAGGGGAGAATTCTAAAGTAAAATGTAGGCTCTCACAAGCTGGTATGGTGGATGAAATGACATGACATTTATAGCTATCTCTATAAATGATGGCCAGTCCACCGCCTCTCCCAGTCTGGCGATCCAGTCGTTTGAGAGTGTAGCCTTGGGGAGTGGCCCATACTGTGGTCGGGTCACTTTCTAACTGGAGCCATGTTTCTGTCAAGAAGAGAGCTTCAGGATTGAGCTCTTCTATCAACATGGACAACTCAGTGTGATGTTTCGGTAAAGACCGACAGTTAAGAAGAAACATTCTCCATTTGTGTTGAGGGTGCGGTTTTCCGATGAGTCGGGGTGACGTACTCCAATCACACAGTTTGCAGTGGGACCCTGTATTGATAGGGAGGATCGAATGAAGACATGGGGGGTTAGTGAGGGGTCGTAGGGCTAGTAGGGAGGATGTCCTACCATGGTGTCGGCACAGTCCGAAGGCTGGAAGCGTCTGGACGCGGACTGGTGCAGACTGGCTTCTCTTCGGCGCGTCTATGGTGCTCCTGCTGCGCGTCACCGCTGCGCGGGAGAGTGAGAGAATAAGTAGATAGGGAGTAGGTGTAGACTAGAGCGTCACCCTCCAAAGATGGCCACCCGGCGTGGAGCAACCAGGAAGTAAGGACGCTTTACCTCCCTCCACTACAAACAGCACAAGTTGCTGCGGTGGACCGGGGAGTGAGCGTGCAATGTAACAAGAAATAAACAGTTTTTAAAATTAGCAAAAACGAGGTAAAAACGCTTGCAGCAGTCCTAATTCACAGCCAAGCGCTTGCGCAGCGATGTTAGCAGTCAACAGTCGTGCGCGAGTGACTCTGAGCCCTTAAGTATTCAGGGAGAAGGTGTAGACTAGAGCGTCACCCTCCAAAGATGGCCGCCCGGCGTGGAGCAACCAGGAAGTAGGGACGCTTTACCTCCCTCCACTACAAACAGCACAAGTTGCTGCAGTGGACCGGGGAGTGAGCGTGCAATGTAACAAGAAACAAACAGTTTTTAAAATTAGCAAAAACGAGGTAAAAACGCTTGCAGCAGTCCTAATTCACAGCCAAGCGCTTGCGCAGCGATGTTAGCAGTCAACAGTCGTGCGCGAGTGACTCTGAGCCCTTAAGTATTCAGGGAGAAGGTGTAGACTAGAGCGTCACCCTCCAAAGATGGCCGCCCGGCGTGGAGCAACCAGGAAGTAGGGACGCTTTACCTCCCTCCACTACAAACAGCACAAGTTGCTGCGGTGGACCGGGGAGTGAGCGTGCAATGTAACAAGAAATAAACAGTTTTTAAAATTAGCAAAAACGAGGTAAAAACGCTTGCAGCAGTCCTAATTCACAGCCAAGCGCTTGCGCAGCGATGTTAGCAGTCAAAAGTGATATATATATATATATATATATATATATACATTACCTACTGGCAGTCGCCAGTAGGTAATTGAACCGAGTCACAAGGAAAAGGTAACAAAGAAATTGAAAATGGGGCAGGGTAGAAACACCCTGACCCCTAGGCCCAAAAAAGCATTTTTAGAAAACCTTCAGCAAGATTTGCGCTGGGTGTGTAAATCCCGCTGAAATGTTTTTAAAAAAAACGAAGCGCTTTATTTCTATTAAGCCCCCAAGTAAGCCAGGTCCCGGGGGCAATTGAATTGATTGTGTGGGGGCCCGCGGGGCCCCCGCAGCCTCAGGGATTGCCACCTCTCTGGGGATTTGATTTTTAAATGAAGTGTGGGGGGGACTCTTGCCCCCCACACTGCCCCAGGGACCACAACCTCTTCGGGCTATGATTATTAAATGCAGGGGGCCACTTGTTCCCCCCGAAGCCCTGGGTACTGCCACTTCCTTGGTGCTCTGTTTAAAAATTGAAGTGTGAGGTGGCTCGAGCTCCCCCACATGGCTCCGGGGACCACCACCTCCCTGGGGCGTACATAAATTAAGTACGGAGGTCCGTTGCAGACCCCCAAGGACTACTACTACTCTGGGGTTTTAAACATGTGGGAGGGGGGCCACATGCCCCCCTCATGGAGCCGTCCATGGTTCTGGGGACCACCACCCTATAGGGCCAACTCCAGCAATGTCCCGAGGTGCCCACCCCCGAGACATTGCAGTTTGCTATGGGATGGCAGGAGCACTGTTCCCACCATCCTATAGCAAACAGTGTACTCGCTTTGCTCTCACTTGTTCAAAGTAAGTACACTTTGCTTTTTACCATCAGGGAGCTGCAGGTTAGCATCTCCCTGGGGGGTAAAAAGCAATGCCGGCCCCCGCAGGAGGCGGAAGTTGGCCGGGATCACGGAGCTTTCAGGCTCCCCCTACGTCCCCTTTAAAGAATGGCTGGGTCCCTGAAAATTAAAAAAAAAATTCCAAGCCCCGGGGATGGAGTATTTAGTGTATAGGAATTATGTGGATGTATTATGGAGAGTAATTATGTGGTATGGTAGTCTGTGTTGTGGAGTGGTAACCTCATGTTTAGTCTTCTTCGTTTCAATAGAAGATAAACTATAAACTCAATGAGACACAAAAGAAAGAAGCAACCACAGAGGAGCACTTCTGGACCTAGTCAGAGGTATGAGCAGGGCCACAGGAATTATGCGACTGTTCGGCCCTGCGGACTTTCGCATAATTATACATTTTCTGCATTTGCCACATAATCCATCATCTGCCATATGATCTTTATATTTGAACAAAAAGAGCCTTGTTTCCAGCTCAAACAGCTCAAACGTTACCAAAAATGCTGTGACACGTGTTACAGCGTGGTGGAAGGCCCTTTGGGAATCTGAAATTGTCACCTGTTACTTATTGCTAAATGTTGGTGCTAAATTAGTACTAATGGTGCGCAACCATTTGCAAAGCAATAGGCTTGGCATTAGGTAAATGTTGAGCTATTGCTTTGCATCTCTCTAGCCTCTTTTTGTCTTTAACCCCTGGCAAAGCTAAACCCACCCCACCCAAGAAAGATCTTTGAGGCGCCTGCTATGTGCCCAATAGATGCCCTTTCTTGAAGCGGTTAACCTTTGGCAGTATGTTTAAGAGGAAAGTTATGGGCAACATAAGCACAGCCTGTTGTCAAAGGAAAGCCATTTCTCATTTTATGTTTTGCATTTAATAACATATTTATGAGAGAAGTATCTCAATTATTAATAAAAATATTTGAGTTTTACCAAGTTGTCATAACATGTTAATGTTGAAAATGTGAATGACATATTTTTACTAACAATTATGACAGGAAATGCAACTTTTTGTAATGTCTTGTTTGTAAAGTCCATACAGTAGTAAACACGAGACTGTGATGGGCATACAGCTTGGTGCAAGCATTCATCATGATGATGGACACTTATACCTAAACAACTATTGAAATGTAAGCTTTTAAGCGTTAATACAAGTGTGTTTCATTAAACTTAATCAGTGAATAAATAAACACATACACATTGCACCTTTCCAAAAATCTGATCATTTAAATTTAATACATTACAGAACATGCACTAGATAATAAATACAAAGATTTCAGTTTAGGACTAACATTAATTTTACACTTATTT
This sequence comes from Lissotriton vulgaris, assembly GCF_964263255.1. NCBI lineage: Eukaryota > Metazoa > Chordata > Amphibia > Caudata > Salamandridae > Lissotriton > Lissotriton vulgaris. The sequence goes on along the minus strand of NC_141698.1, from coordinate 647,524,747 downwards.
TAAAATAAAGTTTTACCTTGTCTAGTGCAATTGCTAAATTACATTAAATTTAAATTATTCCAAAAATCTGTAATGCATATGTTTATAATTTGATAGTTTAAACACACTTGTATGGTCACATTAGGAATTGTGTTTAATGTAATCTTTTTTGTAAGTGTCCATTATCATGAAGGAAGCTTGCACCAAATTTGACAAAAATAACATTAATTTAATACATGTGTGTTTCTTTAAATTTCCTAGACGACAACATTACACACATACGCATTACATGTTGGAAAATCATTGCTTGTAAGAGAGATGTCAAAATGCACAAGTCCAGAGCTAATGCAAACAGACAATTCAAACAGAAACAAGTAAAAAATAAGCTTACCTTCGATTCTGGTGACGTTGAGGAGGACTGGGCCTGTCGGGTTCATGTCGGAAGTAGAAGTTGAGTAAAGAAAAAAGGTATGTTTCTACCTCATATCGCTTTGACACTGCCATCTCAGGTGTAGAGGTTTACCCCCCACAGTAACATCAGCGGGAACGCACATTGTGATTGGCCTGATGAAAATCTTGGCTGGACTCCCTCTGAAAGCTTCTTTTCCCTATGGGTCCATAAACGCCGGAAGGAAAATTCTGACGGAGATGGCAGAACTCAGAAGGATTATTGTCCATTGACCCGCCAGCATCTAAATTAAGCATGCAACCGCCTTGTAGGTGGATAGAAAAACCGAAAAAAAGCGACAGCTGGATCAGATCTGCAATGATCTAAATCAGGCCCTAAGTCCTTTGCTTCATACTTGAATGGAGAGGGTCACTTCGATCTGCCCGGTCTGACTGTCCTGCCTTTGTATGTGAGCTTCATATTTTGGCATATTGTTTGTGATATTTACTTGTTATGGCTGTGTATAATTTACTTCATAGCACTGGATGTTTCACCTGTCTCTGGTTGTTTTTGCATTGTGGACCTTCCCCGCACCATCTTATACCTTTGATAGCCTATGCCACCTGACTACTTACAATAGGAAAGTCAATTCCTGAAGGGTGTATTCTGTATGTGGAAATGTGGACTTGTAGAGGGGAGACCTTGGGGTCCCTCTAATGTTTTGTCCCCTGTCTTTGCAAGATGGCTTTTCCATCCTTGGATCTCTGTGGTAACGTAGCAGTAAGGTTAGTAGTATGGGTAGAATGTATAAAGTAGAATGTAGAATGTTAAAGTTCTTGGAATGTATTGAGTGTACTGTAGAATGCTGGTCAGACCTGAGTTGTATCTCAAGCTGGCAGCACCCCTATTTTTGATACCAGCTACAACTTATTTTAATAAAGAAGATCCTGAACTTAATCCTGTGTGAGGAAGTTACTACAACCTCCTGGAATAAACATGGCTTTTCTAGTAGGTCCTGGGCAATCACAATCTCTACCCTATGAAGGCACAAGATGGGGGAGAAGGTGGGGGTGTGCAGTAGCACTCTGCAGTACAAGCTGCCCGGGAGCCTAGATTGGCTGCCTCCGTATGCGGGGGCCCACTCCTATGAAACCAGGACTGGTACCCATTGCTCAGTCAACACCACACTTCATTAATACTTCTTTTGGAGTTTTTTGAGTCTTCTTATGGATTATCCCTGCTTGCCACGTTCAAGTGTCTAGGGCCTCCTTGGGATTGATACTATAGACTCAGGTTTTCTGGCGGTGTGTCGGAGTGCCTTGTGTGGCAGGCTAGGTGCCACTGGAACATCTGGGCTGCCTGGGTGGGAGGACTTGGGCCTGGATCTGTGTGTGGGCAGAGGTCCCGCTGGTCACCATGGGATGGTGTTGTACAAGAAGGACAGTATGTGTGCATATGAGCTGGACCCCTGGCTCTCAATACCAAATGTTTGTGGATTGTAGGTTGCAGGTATGAATTTGGGGTGTGGGGGCAGTGGGTGGTGTGTGGATTACTGGGTCATGGGCTCTGTTTGAGGTTTCTTCCACCCCCAGCTCCACCTCCGATGTGTAGTCATTGGGATCCCACCAGAAGTCAGCTCTATTTAGTTAGCCATGGCCCCGCTCACCACTGGCCTCTAGCCTCTTCTCTACACTCCACTCCTGCTCTAGTAACAACAACAGGGCACACACTTCAGGCACACCACTTCACTCCTACACCAGGTACAACTTTTGGAACACCCCCAGAACACCTCAGGATAGCAGGAACACCACACAAAACCATGCCCCCAGTCCTGGTATCAAGTGCACCAACTGTATAGAGCTTGGTAACGAGCAGTGAAGCCTGCTTATGACCATGACACCTTGACAGCAATGCTCAGCATTCAACATGCTCATTCAGTTTATACAATTCACCAGGTCTAGTGTTGAGTCACACACACACCCCAGCCCCCTTGGAGAAACATCTCCCTTACCTCTGGCAACTATGGCTATCATGTGGATTCAGCACGCCTGTGTCTTCTCTTTACGGGGTCATTTTTGCACTGATAGTACACCACCTGTTAACATAAAACATAACACATTAGAAGACCTAAAAGTTTAAAATGCGCTTAATGCAAAAATAGCAAGCAACACAACAAGTAATCAGGTGACAATTGTCATTTCAACCGTCCAGAGCCCTTGCTCAAAATGCCAGTTGGAGCAGGCAATCCTAAAATGCATGCAATTGTGGATGGATTTTCTCAGAAAACACAAAGAGATGATGGGCAGAGCACTGAAGCGTTTCAGACACTCCTCCCCAGTCACAGATCATGGTTTAATCCATCATCGTTCTTTAGCTCACTTCACTGTACAGTTCAGACCCAGCCATATGCAAATTAGTCTTGACCCTGTTCCTTATGGGTAAAGTCCAGCCCGAACTGCCAAGCCAGGTATTCCCTGAACTGGAAACAAGCATCCTGGGGCCAGTTTTGGGGTAGCACACCTCATCAGCCAGACTAGCTTGAATCCAGTGGCAAAGTAAGCAAGTGACCCACCTCTGAGCATACCCTCTCAACTTAGGATAAACAAAGCAAACACAAGGAGATGGTGTACGGAGCACTGAAACTTTTCAGACACTCACCCCGTCACAGATCTGGGTTTAATCCATCAACATTCTTTAGCTCAATTTGCACCCTAGTTCATACCCAGCCATTTGCAAATCAGTCTTGACCCTGTTCCTTATGGTAATAGTGTGAGACGTTGGCCTGGTATATGTTGTCTACTAAATAAAGTGGGCACCTTGCACCAGTCCAAACGACTCCTATTGATGATTAGGTCAAAGATAACCTTAAAAGAAAGCTATCCTAGTGATAGCTGTGTAGAGTAGCCTTCAGGCTAAGTCTTGAAAGAATGTAAAGCAGCTTGTTTTACCAGATTAGAACCTCCTGAATACCCAAATGAAAGGAGAATCACACAAGAGATTAATAAAATATATGTATTTATTACTAAACACTCTCTACTAACCTCTTCATGAGAATAGAGCACCAAGCACACAATATTAAATCACTAGAACAACAGTAAATAACACAATACATAGTGGGCCCCAGGGGGAGACCAAACCATATACTAAGAAAGTGATATAACAACCACGACGTAACTATACACAGTGCCTAGAGCATGTAGAATTGCTGATACCCCAAGGAACCACCCAAAGTAGTGACACAGGGGACCCATGGAGGACGGGTGCAGCGTGGGAACACAGATGCGAGCTCCATACAACTCTAAGGGAAAGTCGCGGTTGGAAAATAAACATTAAGGACACTTCAGAGAGGACTTCAAGCAAACCCTTTGGAACATAGAAGATTCTAAGACCAGCACCCTTATGAGTACTGGAGTACCCATGTTACCTATCCCAGGGGAACCGGGTGCATAGGTGTCAATTGATGTCGGAAACCTTCGCTGTTTTCAGTGGCGTGACTCAAAGAAGTGCTGCTGCCAGTAAGATGAAAAGTGTCCAGTGGGATCCAAGCCTGGATCCGTAGTGAGAAGAACATGAAAGCAGAGGGGACAGAGTCTGGGTAACTTCAGAGTACCAGGGGCTCGGTAGACGAATGCCCACCGATGTCGGGTGCTTCAGGTGAGATGACGGGGAGCTTGACTCTACAGTCACGGGGACCAGGAGATGTTGATGATGACCAAAGTCCGGAGGTGAGCTGTCCTACAAGGGCTGTCAAGTGCTGAGGGGTCAGTGTGCAGATTAAACACCAATAAGCCTTGGCAAATGCAACCCACACCGTCAGAGGAAATCAGGCCCGGTGTGGACCAGCAAGGTCCAGGAGACTCTTGAAGCTATGGAGAGTCAGGGCACATTGGGAGAAACCAGGGAAGCCCAATAGAAATCAAAGTTACCTTCAAAGGGGCCCACAGGCTAACAGAACAGAAATCACAAAGGGACCTTGAGCTGAATCACAAAATACCAGCCCACGGAACACTTGTGGAGTGTATGCAAGATATCTTCAGTATAATTACTGCTCGGGGTCAGGACTATACATAGCCCAAAGCACAGCCTCAGGGATTGCCAAAAAGCATTTGCTGCTGCAAAAGTACACAGAGCACAGGGGTTCGAGTTGCACGGTCCTCACGAGGGATAATGGTCTCAGAATTGCTGAGAGTGCAGAACAACCCCAGGGACGTTTGGGAACCTACATCTTGTGTTGCAGAACTCTTTGGAGTCCTCAGGATCTTGGGAGATGGAAACCAGTCACATGCGTTAAAGGTGCCTGCTTCGCAGGGGAGTAACTCCTTTACTCCAAGGGAGATTCTTCAGTCATCCAGCGTAGTGTAGGTCGTCGAAGTACTTGGTTTCTGCTGGTAGAATTTAGTCCAGGTAAAATCTAAAATCCTGTAGTCAGGGTTCCTACTTTATACCCAAGAATGGGGTGAGACAAACTCTGGGGTTCCATCTATGGGAGGGTCAGGACAGAGGGGTGGTTACACCCATGTCCTTTTTCTAGTTTCGCACCAGAGCAGGAGCAAATGGCTCCTGGAAACTGGTTTGAACTGAACTGTGCACAAGGACACCAAATGTGCCCCCAATGCAGACTGTCAGGCACTCTCAGAGTGCACCCACCCATCCCCAATACACTAAATCCTGTCTGGGAGGTGGTTGCACCTCCCTGTGACAGGAAACCTATTGTCCTGCCTCCCCTGCTCAAACTCAGCTCGGCAGCAGGAGAGCAGACGCGTGTCTGTGGTTGGCAGCATCCATTTTGTGATGAGAAGGTCGGGAAAGCTGGTACCTGGTACGTGGTAGCCCGGTTACCCACAGTAGTGGATCTACAAGGGAGGAATCATACCTTCTACACCAGTTACTGGTGTGGAAGTATGATTCCAAGGTGATTGACACCAAATCATTTTTGTCCACCATAAGCGTGGTAGGGTATACTCAGATGTGAGTCCCTAGCTCATTGCACCATCAGGATTCAAGCAAGCCGGGCCGAAGACGGCTGAAATGCCAGAAACCGGTCCCCGGTAGCTTGTTTCCTTCCCAGTATAAGAATTGGCTTGGTAGTTTGGTCTGCCCTGTTCCCATGATGCACTGGGCCAGGATCAGACTAATTTGCATATAGCCAAGTTCTGAGCTGGGATAGTGCAGTGAGCTAAAAAACGGTGATGGATCAAGCCCTGATCTTTGGACTGGGTAAGAGTGGTCTGCTTAATTCAGACACTCTGTTCATCACCACCCCCTTTTCTGAATCATTGACACCAAACACAGCATGTTTCTAAGCAGCCGTTTTAAAGTTAGCATTTGCAGCGAGGTTACAATGCACTTAAATATATATGGTTGGCTGCATCACAAACAACCCTGGATAATAGGTTCTGAAGGCTGCAGAGGGGCACTGCTCATGCAGGAGCACACTCTCACATCCCAGCACCCTGCCTTCAGCATTGATAAGGCCTGCCATAGGAGTGACTGATAGGTTTATTTGTGCAGTGATTTAGAATAGTTATAGTGATCCTATATCTAAGTAGGGGGTGCATGCACCACCTTTCACAGGCTGCAGTAGCAGACCTGTGGTGTCAGTTTGAATGGTCTCTCAGGGGTGGCATAATACATGCTGCAGCCCGCTGGGAGGCCTCTGTGGTGCCTATGCACTGGGTATGTAGAATATAATATACTAGGGACTGACAAGGGCACCACAAAATCCAATCCTGAGTATACTTAAAGTACATGCAATGAATTTAGAGGAAAAAGCAGCGAGGCTGGGGTCCTGGATAGCAGGATCCCAGCCAGTCTTAGTTGAAAACAGTGAAACATCAGCAAAAAGTGAGGGTAACTATAAGAAGCAGATACTACTCAACTGCAAATAGTACAGCCCGAAATGCCAAGTCAGGTCTTCCCTGGACCAGAAATAAGCATCCTGGGACCGGTTTCAGGGTAACACCCCATATCAGCCAGGCTAGCTTGAATCCAATGGTAAAGTGAGCAAGGGACTCACGTCTGGCCAGACCCTGACAAATTAGGGTGAACAAAGCAAACACAAGGAGATGATGGACAGAGCACTGAAACTTTCCAGACACTCACCTCTAGTCAGAGATCTGGGTTTAATCCATCATCGTTCTTTCGCTCACTTTGCCACCCCAGTTCAGACCCAACGATATGCAAATCAGTCTTGACCATGTTCCTTATGGAAACAGTCTAGCCTGAACTTCCAAGGCAGGTCTTGCCTGGACTGGAAACAAGCATCCTGGGACCGGCTTTGGGGTAACACCCCTCATCAGCCAGGCTAGATTGAATCCAGTGGCAAAGTGAGCAAGGAACTGACCTTCGGGCATATCCTGCCAACTTAGGGTGAACAAAGCAAACACAAGGAGATGATGGACGAAGTACTGAAACATTTCAGACACTCACATTATTTTAGGACCCTATTGTAAGTTTCCCGATTCATGCCCTTATATAGGTATAAATAACCATATCCTTATATAGGCATAGAAATCATAACCATATTTAGGCATAGCTCATGCAGTCCAAATACGGCAGGGCTACTTCCACTAGTTCCGAAAATCCACAACGATTTCTTGGAAAACTCAGCTTCAGCAGCTAGGGACTTCCCCTTGCTTGAATATTGATTTGTCCAAGAACTCATGGAGTTTTAAAAGAACTGAGACTCGTTGATGACGTTATTATATCCAACTGTACGCCAAACTCTGCATCTTCGCGGTATAAGTATGCCCACACTCGCCCAAGCAAGGACACAGTGGTTTGGAGCAGTTTGACTATTTACTTGCCCAAGGGCGCCCTGCTACAGCAAGTGCCAAGGGAAGCCGACCCTCCAGCAGACGCACTAAGAGAGACGCTGTCTTTTCTCCAGCCGAGAAATCCAGCTCCAGTGTTTCCAAGCTACCCTTGCGGGTTGTTGGGAAATCGAGTCCCGAGACTGAATTTCTCCATTCTAAACTAAAATACGGAACTGATTAGACACGTAGAGAAATCTTGGGCAGATTCTTGGCATAAGAATACTACCTTTATGCTACACCTCACTTACTTCTTCCCTCGTACTACGCTTAGGTTAGGTATACCAGGGTAGGCGTATTTTACAAGCACCAGTTGAGTACTTTTAGCCTCTGTTATTTATGTATGTATTTATATATGGTATAGGAACCATACAATGCTATTACAGTGTTATTTTATCCTACTCTTTATACTGTATGCATTATATTTTATAAACAGTTTTACGATTGTAGCAGTTCATTTCTTATGCTTGAGAAAGAAGACTGTTCAATACATCCTTTTATTGAAAACATCCGTCTTTCTACTTTCTCAGCACCTCTAGTGAAATATCTATCTATTGTTTCCACGACTCTGAAGATACGTTTTATCTTGGCAAAACAAAGTTGTCATGTTTATGCGGTTGTCAGAGACTAATCCCTTCTTGTGAATTCGAGAAAGTTTCTAGTGACCTTTGAGCTAGCTGGCACACACAATTAAGTCTAGTATATTCGATAGAGACCTAGTCGACCTCAGTCGTACGTCTAATCTGTAGGATGAAGTTGAAGTTGAAGTTGAAGTTAAGGGAATTTGTAGAGCGCACGTATACCAAAAAGGTTTCATGACGCTAATTCGGTCCGTCAGCAGATCAAGGCAACATTTAGACCGCAAAGTCCCTAGTGAATAACCAGGTCTTCAGACATTTCCGGAACTCCAGGTATGAGAGGGAGGATCGTAGATTATTGAGAAGGGAGTTCCAGAACCGAGGAGCCTGGAAGGAGAAGCTCAGCAACTCATGTTTCTTCCTAACAAATCGTGGAACAACCAAGAGATTCTTGAAGAAGGACCGAAGGTTTCTCGAGGGAGTGTAGATTGTTAACCTAGATGCTACATAAGATGGAGATAGGCCCGCTAATGATTTGAAAATAAGACACCCAAGTTTAAATAGGCATCTATGAGCAAGAGGTAGAGGTTATCAATGCAATTGCCTCTGAAGCGGAAGAGCATGATGGTATCTAGGCCGTCTATAAATCAGTCTTGCTGCCTGATTTTGAATGAGCTGTAGCCGGCGCAGTTCATAAGCGGGAACCAGTGTAGAGGAAGTTAAAGTTAGCGTAGACAACCCGAGAGATGACTAGGGCTAAAAGGATGTATTTGAAAGCATCAGTGGTAAAAAAATGGGAAACTTTACGAATAGTCTGGAGGAATAAAAAACAGGACGAGACAACCATACTAATCTGGGCGTGCATCGAAAGGTCGTCACTGATTTTAATGCCAAGACTTTTCACGGACTTCGTAGGAGAAGGAGCAGAGCCAAGAGAAGAAGGCCAGAAATTAGAAGTCCAGGGATTGGATGGGCCTCCGATCAAGACTAATTCCGTCTTGTCGGGATTTAACTTAAGATGGTTTGTACTCATCCAATCCTGGATAAAGATCATAGTGTTCTGAAAATGAGAGATAGAATCAGGAGAAGAAGAAAAAGTGAAGATGAGTTGAAGGTCATCAGGGTAATTAAACACTGTGACCTCCCGGTGACGTAAAGCAAAAGTTAGAGGAAAAATATAAAGATTAAAGAGAAGGGGGTAAAGAGCAGAGCCTTGGGGAACACCACAAGTTACTGTTCGAGGATAGGAAGAAAAGGAGGAGAGCTGAACCGCTGTTGACGGTTCTCCAAGAAAGAGGAGACCCAACTCAAGGCAACATCCGAGATGCCAGCACGCTGGACACGGTCGACCAAAAGATGATGGTCGACCGTGTCAAAGGCAGCTGATAAATCAAGAAGTACAAGGGCTTGAGTAGAACCATGATCAGCACTAACTCTTAGTTCATCCAAAATCCAGAGGATGACTGATTCCATGGAATGGGTGGGACGGAAACCAGCCTTATGGGGATCAAGATAATCAGAGGCCTCAATGAAAGAGCTAAGGCAATGAGTTACATATCTCTCCAATACTTTACCTAAAAAAGGGAATAGGGAGATAGGTCGAAAATTAGAGGGGATAGTAGGATGTGCCCCAACCTTTTTTCAAAACAGGAATAATTTTAGCTGATTTAAAAAGATTAGGGACAACGCCCAGAGCCAATGATTTGTTAAGGAGAGCAAGAGGGGGGTCAAAACAGGAAGAGAAGATCTCACAAAGAATGTTTGAGGGGCAACTATCAGTGGGAGAGCCAGATTTAATTGAACTCACCAGACTGAGAAATTTCTCTATCGAGATGGGTGGGAAATGCGTAATGGTATGTGTACTAGGAGAAGGTAGGGATGGGTTGAAGGAGGGAGAGGGAGGAGATATATGCAATTTAATAGTAGAAATTTTGGCAAAAAAGTAGTCGTGGAGGGAATCACATAAGTCCTGAGAAGGAGGAGGTTTGGCAGTGACTCGATCAATTTTAGAGAGACTATTAAGAATGGAGAAGATTTCCTTAGGCTTGTTGGACGAAGATAGAATCATTGTAGAAAAATATTCAGTTTTTGCTGCAAGAATGTCATTTTTATATTCCCTAAGTATAGTGCAGTAAATGATTTTGTCGGAGGGGTCATATCGCCAATGCCACTTTCGTTCTGCCTGTCTGAGCTGAAGTTTCTTAGTTTGAAGAGAGGAGGAGAACCATCTTTGAGTATCGTGTGATCGTTTAATTCGAATAGATCTCCAGGGGACTAATTCATCACAGGATGAGGTAAGCCAGGAATTTATGGTCAAAGCCTGATCGTGAACGGAAAAGTCTAAGTTAATCGGACTAGAAGCAGAAATCAAAGAGCAAAGGGACTTAATATTCACTCACCCCCAATTTCTAACTTTGATGTTAGTAGGTAAGGGACTTCTGATAGAGGGGGTTAACAAAAATGAAAACGAGACCAAAAAATGATCAGACCACAAGCAAGGAAGAACCGAGATCAAAGAAATGTCCAAATTGGCTGACCAGCTTTGGTCTAATATATGACCAAACTTATGGGTAGGTAGATGAACAAGTTGTGTAAGGTTCATATGAGTGCGTAAATCAGTGAACTCCTTGGAGTGAGAATCCTCCAAGGGGTCGCCTGGCCAATAATTGAAATCACCTAAAAGCACTATACGTGAGTTGTTGACTATCAGATTTGCGAGAATCTCACCCACTAAAGAAGGGAAGGTAGGCATGTGCTGGAGGGGCAGTAAAATAATACACAAACCAACGGGGGAGAAACAGAAGTAGTTTTCATCACCAGGTAGCTAACCGCGGAAATAACCGGGGAGGGCATTAGAGAAAATGACCACCTCGATTGGATGATGGTAGCCTCACCACCCCCACTTTTACCAGTCGCACAATCTGAATGTAAAAGATAATAGTTTTCGGGGAGAGCAGCTAAAATATCTGGTGAAGACACTGGGGTGAGCCAAGTTTCAGTGAGGAATAGATAATCAGGTTGAACTTGGGCAAGAAAGCAAAACGTCTCTAACTGGTGTTTTGCTAATGAGCAAGTATTAAGCAGGCAGGCCGAGAAGACCACGGGGGAGGGGTAGACAGAGGAGGGGACTGTTGATAAATTCCCACTGTCCTTGGGACTCGGGGACTAAGGTAGAGGGGTCAGGGAAACAAAGAAGACCCAAAGTATCAAGCTTGGCCTGTGTCTGATTAGAAATAGACCACATACCTTGGTGCGCCAATAATTCAGAGGAGGATTTATTTTTGAGCAGCATCACGGGCCACTGGCCCCGACCGGACGCGGAAGGGCGCAGACAGGCTTGTCTTCGGCACGCCCGCTGTGCGCGTCCGCTGCGCGGCCCGTATGACATATGGACTTTGTATTCCACAAACGTGACCCCTCAGGCAAACCTCCGCCCCCTAGACCCGGTGGGAAAGTTCAGGTGACTCGTTTCCTCAAAGGCGCTCCGCTCAAACGGGAAAACCCGGCGTCGGATCAGGCTGTGACGAAGAGGCAACACTAGTAGGGAAGAAGCCAAGCCGAGCAAAACAAGTAAGTAAGCAAAGCGTTAAAAACACAGGGGCTGCTGAGCAGGTGGACAAAAGGGCTCAGACTTAAGCACTCCAAGTAAAAGCAAGTAAACAGGGGCAGCTGAGTACATAGGCAGAAAGGCTCTGACTTATGCACCGCATGAAGACGGAAGTGTGTTAAAAAATATAAAAGTCGACCAAACACAAAGATTTCTTTAAAAATACTACCACATAGCTTGGCAAAGGACCGGGATAACGCTGAGTGTTAAGTGTGGTCATTAACGCTGATTGCTCACTAGATAGTCACCAGTGGTCTGTGCGCGTCCAATGCGCAGAGCCTATTGGGAATATAGGAACTACACTACATGGCGCCCAACGTTTGGTAACGCACTAATTTAACGCTAGATAGTAGAGTAACTCAGTCGTGCTTTTCACAGAGACCCCTTTTCCCCGTAAAAACTCCAATAGACGTCTGGAGTGGGTTAAAGGATAAAATATCCGCCTTAAACTGAGTAGGACGAAAAATCCTATGTATTAGTTTTTGGTTTGTTCAACGTTGATGGATACAGTGTTCCAAAATATTGTGCACCTTATCTTTATTCCTTGAAACTTGCTCTGCAAACTTTCATTAAATAATTTCGAATAACGACAACACATAAGCCGGTGGATCTGGAACTCATCAACCAGATTTAGACACCACAGGGTTTAATGAAAATGACCCGGATGCTATAATCATCCCGGAAAACATAAGGAAAGCCATATCTATAAAGCTTATAGAAAATGGCCTGTCACCGAGAGGTGGTACGGTTATATTCGTCATAGAGGCACACGAATATCGGCAGACAGAGGTATTCTATTCATGGATTGTCTTTCCACAAGCAAATCCAACAACACAAGTGTTTTACTACTATAAGATGGAGGAACATCCAGCGGAATATGTTCCTTTCGAGGACGTTGAAATTCCACTAACTTACCAAGAGCATCAGCTCTGGTTTAAAGGCGCCCTAAAACATCAAAATCACATTACCAGGCTCGGTTCACTAGGTAGACCAGGAGCAACATGGCCGGTACTAGCCAGCTATACACGACAACCTAACATTGAAAGAATGACAGATGTAGAACTGTTAGCTCAGCTAAAAACAATTAATTAAAATACATAGACAATTGGTACAATATGTCACGCTGACCTTAACGGTCCAACCTGCTATTAGAATCCCACAACACACCCCTCATCAGGGGAACACAAACACAATCACACCACAGACTATACAATCAGTCATTGGTAAATTACCTGCAAAAAGGGAACAAATTCCATTCTGGTTAGCCCAGAAAATTACTCAAATAGAGGCAGTATTTCCCAATAGTACACCTCATGAAAAACACAGGATTCTAACAATCTGTTTACCAATGGGGATTGAACCACACGTGGAGGACTGTGACACTTGGGGTACAGTCTTTGCTTCAATCTACACAAAAACACATGGTGTCCCATCTATGGCTGTAATACCAGACATTCTGAGACAGATTCAAAATGAATATGGTCCAGAACCAGCTTTGAATCTTGGTATGAAATCAGTGAAAGCTTTCAAATAGGTCTCAGCTATCTTATTAGCTAACATTAAAGGTGAAGCAGCATCCGTGGAAATCCGCCAGAAATTAGGGGGGATATAACTAGGAAGATAAAAGCACTCTTTTGGGAAAAATTATCTAAAGGTTATGTCATCCTTCTAGCTGAAAAAGAATGCTGTTGCCCAGGCTCCAGCATTATATAAAAATCATGTTGGATGGGATGAGGACTCTCCTCACCATAAAATACAGTTAAAACATCAACCATCTGCTCAGAGACAGTATCCAGTTAAGCAGGAAGCTAAAAAACAAGTCAGGGAGATCTTAGATCAACTTGAATACCATGGGGTGATTGAAATATGCACCTCGTCAATGAACAATCCTTTGTTTCCTGTCTCCAAACCAGACGAAACATATTGTCTAGTTTTGGATTACAGACATTTAAACTCTTGTTGCAAAACTATTGCAGTACAAAATTCACACAGTGCAGCACTAATGAATAATATTGTTTGGAAGAAATATAAAACTACTTTAGATATTTCAAACGGTTTCTTCTGTCAAAATAGTGCACCAGAAAGCAGGTACTTGACCGCTTTCTCAATAATGGGGACACAACAACACGTCTGTCGTCTCCCCCAGAGATTTAAGAACAGTCCTGGGTTATTTTCAGCCAGAGTAACAGAGTTACTACAAACGTATGATGATGAGGCTTTATCCTATGTCGCTGACATCTACCTTACAGACAGGCACTTGAACAGGGTGAACACCATAATACTTGGGTTCGCCTCAGAGGGGTATAAATTCAACTTTAAAAAATCAAGAATTGCCCACCTCAACGTCCTATTCTTAGGATACGTACTTTCGAGTGAAGGCAAAAGCCTGGCAGTAAACTTTTTAGAAAAATGTGCGCTGCTCCAAACTCCAAGAATGCTGAAAAACTTACAGTCAATTCTAGGATTCCTAAACTTCGGAAGAACTTACATTCTGAATTACACAGAAAGGGTTAAACCTCTCTACGAACTAATTAAACCTGATTTCAAACCAACTAATTGGACTCAAAAGTACACAAAAATTTTGCGTTTAGTACAAACAGACATGTTGGCAACAACACACTTACAAACACGCGACAATGTACACAACATTGTTATCCAAATCATCCCAGGGAGATGCGGATTCACATACCTGACCTTTAATGAAGGTGAAAAGGTACCAATAGCATACAAATCACACTTGTACACACAAGCTGAAATGAAATTCACTTCAACAGAAAAAATTCTCTGACAGCGGTTCAGACTGCTGTAGCAAAGGAGAGAACCCTAGCACTGGGTAAACGCATTAAAATCGTTACACCTGTACCTGCCTTAGAGGCAGTGATGAAGGCAAGCATTCCAAATGCAAAAGCTCTACATCCAAGATGGATACAATGGGTTAATTCTCTAGCTGCAACAGACGTTGAATATGTTTTTTACTCTTACATGAAGACACAAGAATTTCTCCAATACGAACAAGATTGTCCTCTGCCTACTGAAATTCTACCTCTAGAACATTTCGGCTGTATAATTTATACAGACGGATCAGCACAGCTCGTGATTGGGGGCAAACAAGCTTACAGTGCTGTGTGCGCGAATGTTAAAGGTCGCTGGCGCGATAGTAAATTCAGACCTATGGTCACAAAAACTCAATCACTAGGAGACTGTACGGCTCAGCGAGCAGAACTACAGGCTTTCAAGATAGCGCTTGAAAATACTGATCGCGAATTCCCCACACTCATAGTGTGCGATTCGTATTACTGCGTCCAGTCATACAATGAATATTTGCAGACCTGTGTTCAAAATGGTTGTAAAGATGCAAAAGGTGGCACAATCAAGCATAAAATGCTTTGAAAACAAGTAGTTCTTTCACAGAAAGAACTACAAAAGACTCACGTGATCCATACACTGAGTCATCAGCATGATGGCTTTCACGTTGAAGGGAATTCATTGGCTGATGCAGCTGCAAAGGTAGCTGTGCAAACGGCTTCCGAAGCTGCAATTACTCGTTCAAAAATGAAAATAGACAGCGAAATAATGCAAGCAGTCACTGCTTCAATAACAGACAGTGGTAAAACACTACCGAAGGGCTTTCCACTCAAGTACTCGTATATAACAGATGCAAATAATGTTCCTTTTGCTTGAATCCCTGGAGTGGGGGATAGAGTAATCCCAAACATGTGTTTCCGCCACAGTTTCATTATTAAAACAGCGATACTGGTGGCCACGCATGAGGAAACAAACCAGAAACTATGTTTTGGAATGTGAAATATGCCAGAAAATGAAAGTTTTAACAGTGAAACGCCCGGCACAGACGCCCCTTCTGATTTCCGATAAACCACTAGCGTGTGTTTACCTGGACCACTGTGGTCCTTTACAAAGGGATGGCAACTATAAATATATCATGGTTGCAGTGGATTCATGCACAAGATTCATTTGGATGTGGCCTCAGCGCTCGGCAGACGCCCGAACTGTTAAAAAAGATTTGAGAGTCTTTATCAGCACATACGCAATCGGCACGCTACATTCTGACCAGGGTCCTGGGTTTAGCTCTCGAGCTTAAAAGGAGGCCATGGCCAGCTTGGGCGTTGCATTGTGATTTTCGAGTCCATTCCATCCTGAAGGAAATTCGTTTGTGGAGAGAAAAAACCGTGACATAAAGCAATCTATAACAGCTAGGGTATTAGGTTCGGGTGATGGGTGGGTCAAAAATCTAATAAATGTCCAACGTAGTCTTAATAACCTGCCAAGAAATTCTCTGCGTAGAATCACTCCATATGAACTCCTTTTGGTACTAGAATGTTGGTTAAAGACCTCGATCGTCACACTTCAGTGGTGGAACAAAAGCTATTTGATATCAAAGATCGTTTGGCTGTTTTACAGGACTTAAATGAAACAAGAAGAAGTCTAAGCAACACCAGTGAAAAGCCAACGACCACTGAAGAAAAACCACCTCTCCCAGCAAGACCTGTCTAGTTTCCAAAGGTTGGGGATCTAGTCAGGGAGAAAATAGCGGACGAGAAGGAATTTGGGCCTTCTTACAGAAAACCAGTACCTGTACTAGCAATCCACGGATCAAGAACAGTACTACTGCCGCCCCTTGCTGGAAAAAAGGAGAACCGGTCTGTGTCAATTGACCTGGTTAAACCACACCATGTGGCCGATAATAAGTAGTAGACCCAGTGGACTCCCAAGATGTAGCAGACGACCAAATCTTGCTACTATCCAAGAGGTTCAAACTGAAAGACTCATCACCTTTGAAGATTCTAAAGTAAGAAAAGAAGGACTATGCAACAAAGCCATGGAACTTGTGCCTCTTGAAACCCAAATAACAGTTTGTCTGGGAAACTCCCGTCTACAATGATGTAGCATCTGACTATACAAACATGTCAAGGGAACAAGCAACTCCAGCGATTTCAAAAAATCCTGATGCAATACCAACTATTGACAGAACTGTCTCTGGCTATTTTATCAACTTTGATAACTTTTCTGAGGATCCCAGTGAACCTGAAACTACGCCAGTAAATAAAACTTTCAAGGAAAAAATATAGGAAATTGGTCAAGAGCTTACAAATAAATATATCTGGTTTCACCTTGGGTTGAACTTTGGATAGTGTTAGGTGTACTTTATCTCCTGCTATGGCTCATTCTTGTTTTAAGTTTGGGAAAGCTGATAGATGGAAAGCACATTAAAATGGACACAGCAAGTAAGAACATCAACTTGCTCCTGAAGCCACACAAATCATCTCATCGTGAACAACGAGACCTGTCATCAGTGAACATCACAGCGGTTCTTCTACCTGGTGGAATAGCATGGGATACAACTGATTATGACATTTATGGCCCTGTCGAGCTGCTGAAAATTCCACACCAATTTGTAGTTTCCTTGAGTGATTTTGTTTCACCCCGCACATTTTCTGATGATTCAGACTTTGAGACTGTTAATAACACGATGGCAGACTTAGAAATGTCAGCAAAATTTACAATACATGAATACTTAGAAGGTTCAGCAAATTATGAAGGAATGTATTGTTTTAATCATTTTAGCCATCATTACTTGCATACATCTGCAAACCCTAGAAATGTTTTAACTTATAATCAATGGGAACATTGTCCAACTCCTCCAAAAGGTAGCTCTAAAACGTTTCTTAGAAAATGTCCATATTTCAAAGGTTTTAATGTTACAAACCCAGAAAGTTTTTACTATAAAAAATATGAATAAGACAGGCATGAAAAGTATGTTGACAAACACTAAACACATTTATTCTGCGACCTTTTATGCTCAATTTTCCAACTTAGGCTTTGACTTTTGGAAAGACAACATTGAGACAAAAACTGTTTGGGGCACAAAAGACTGGCAGGTACAAGGTTCAGAAGCATTGTTCAGAGCATGCATCATCCCAGAACAGGCATTTTGTCTTGGCATTGCTAAGATAAAATATTTAAACAAACCGTCCATACCTAAGCCCACACCTGATAGTAATTTAACTTCAGATGAGGAGGTAGACGTAAATTATATTTTACAACTAAACAGAACAAATCCTGAATGGATGAAATAGTTAACCTGGCCCACAGACACGAATACCTGTCAAGATAAATTCCTGAAGAAGACACAAGGGTTCACAGTAACTCGCCAGATCCAAGATATATCCAAAGACAACATCCAGGGATAATAACAACTTATAATGTAGGAAAACGATGCCTTGAGTGGCTACAGAGATCCACACTTTGCTTAAAGATGGCGTTGATTTACGAGAATTCTTACTGGGACCTCGTAATTTACGTCATAAACGTTTCATATTTGCCGGTATATACGCTGCATACAATGAAGCATGGAAAGTCACGCAAATTGAAACAGCTGAAAGAATACGAGAAATTGATCGTATTAATTTAGAGAAATCACTCTCTGTAGTTGACAATGGGTTAACAACTCTGTCATCCAGAATATATTCTTTGGACAGCATTGTATCCTCTGCCATAGACATAATGAAACAGGACTTGCTAATGTTACAACATGGCCAGTCTCAATTACGTTCTATAATGCTGTTAGGCTAGAGGTTACAAAACCTTTGTTCTGGCTATGTGCCTTGGCGTTTAATCAACACTACGTCATTGTTTACTGTGTTTAACCTTACAGATAAACAAATCTCGTTGGCACAGAGGGGAGCAGACTATACGGTGCTGAGCATAGAAAAACTGGAGAGATTACCATTGGCCATTTATGAGAAACCATCAGTTGAATGGATAATACATGGCACCATCACAATACCAGTGACGACTTTCCAGTTTCAGTATTGCTTAAAACACATTTCAGCAGGCCTGTATGAAATGTTGGGTAAAGAATACATTAAGTCGACCAGGGATTTACCATACACACACAAATGTTGGAGTGGGGGAAAGGAAGTATTTCTTAGTGGCAAAAAATGTGAAAACTCACTAAGGGGTACACTATTGTGTCAAGGTATTAATTTACACGGAGCCTGCGAAGGTTCTTCTAATAACTTTTCTTGCCACCTGCAGGGTTCGCCCACAGCAGTGATAGATCCAATTTTCAGGCAGCTTTCCAACAGTAGCTGCAATATGTTAAATAATCACAGCTGTTGTGGAATGATGCCAGGAATAAGCTATCTCGTTACTGTGTCAGCCAGGGTAATTTGCTGTATGCATGTATTGTTTACTAAAACCAAGACAGACGGGGAGTCTCCACTATGGCCTTCACTGAACATCTCTTCTATACAAATTGATACTTTAAGCAGAATGAATGCCATTCTTTGGCAAAAAACTGTGCCACTGACCTCGTCCAAAGAGACGTATGATATGCAAGTTGCAAGGACTTCTGCAGAGATACATGCATTATTAGCAACAAACTGCCCAGTACATTTCACAGAAATGTTAGGTCGTATCTTTAACATGTCTGATACCAGCGGTATTACACATGTATTTAAGACGATTTTTTCGGGACTGTTAGCACCCTTTGAAGCAGTCCTGGGCATTTTTCTTAACTTCGTCCACTCTGTGTTCGGCGGCCTGCCTCTCATTTTGGGACTCGTAGCAGGGATCTTATTTTTATTCCTCCTGCTCCGTTATTGCACATCTGGCCACCAGCGATACCCAAGCCAGCATGGAAAATGCGCTGCAGGCTATGAGGTACCGTGACAGAATAACACAGATCCTTGGCTTGGCTCGTTTGAGAGATCTGAATACCACATGGTTCCTGTCATTCAGACCAATCTGGCAAGATTGCATCTTACCTATTCTACAATGCCTGCTTTGTGGAGAGGAATGCTGTTAGATGTCTGTCTAACACTACCATTGGTTATGCCAAAGGGATGCTGACGCATTATGGGGTCCGGTAACGGCTCATGTGTTGTGTTGCCCGCAGCGGCTACCAATCCTGATGACGGCATTCATTTAGATCTCACCGGCAAATCCAAGTGGAGGTGAGATATGCAGACCATCAGGCACACAGGTACCATCTGCTATGAACATTGTTAACGCAGCTGACGCTGACGGCGATGCTTCACATCTGTGCACAATTGACCTTCTTAATGAAGTAGTTGAACTTTCACCTACTGTGGTAGACAATTTCTTTGCCAGCCTAGATAATTTAATGTTTTCTCCTGACACCGAGAATAACTTTTGAAATCAGCACACAGCGTTCTTTCGAACTCTGAAAATTCGACCTTCAGCTTTTCTTTTTTCTCTTTCTCAAAACAAATCTATCAAGTGTGGAACTTTATTTTTACGACAGATTTATTTGACTTTTTCCAAAAAACAAACAGAACTTTGGCACAAAAAAAGTAATCTGCTTAAAGTAGAACTATTCTTAGAGAACAAGAATTCCTTGAACACTTCCTAGAAACAATATTAGCCTAATCCACAAACCGAAACAGTTTGTATATTCTGCTATGGGATGTTCTCGACCTTTTTCTTCTGTAACCAAGAGCCATTTCATAAATGTAATTTTCGTGATTCATTCATTTAGCATTGCTAATATCATATCATATGCTTACAATGAAATCATGGCCTTTAAATGTGTACTGTACAAAATGCTAATTTTTTTCGTGTGAAACCATTTCAAATGCATTTTATATGATTTTTTGGGGGTTGTAAACACATGCTCTAGATTATATGTTTTAGTGCTTGAACGTAGATGAACATGATAACGTGGAGTGGGTGTTATGTATTATTTTAGGACCCTATTGTAAGTTTCCCGATTCATGCCCTTATATAGGTATA
This sequence comes from Lissotriton vulgaris, assembly GCF_964263255.1. NCBI lineage: Eukaryota > Metazoa > Chordata > Amphibia > Caudata > Salamandridae > Lissotriton > Lissotriton vulgaris. The sequence goes on along the minus strand of NC_141698.1, from coordinate 647,504,608 downwards.
AATCATCATATCCTTATATAGGCATAGAAATCCTAACTATATTTAGGCATAGCTCAGGCAGTCCAAATACGGCAGGGCTACTTCCACTAGTTCTGAAAATCCACAACGATTTCTTGGAAAACTCAGCTTCAGCAGCTAGAGACTTCCCCTTGCTTGAATATTGATTTGTCCAAGAACTCATGGAGTTTTGAAAGAACTGAGACTCTTTGATGACATTATTATGTCCAACTGTACGTCAAACTCGGCACCTTCGCTGTATAAATATGCCCACAATCGCCCAATCAAGGACACAGTGGTTTGGAGCAGTTCGACTATCTACTTGCCCGACGCGCCCTGCTACAGCAAGTGCCGAAGGAAGCCGACCCTCCAGCAGACGCACTGAGAGAGACGCTGTCTTTTCTCCTGCCGTGAAATCCAGCTCTAGTGTTTCCAAGCTACCCTTGTGGGTTGTTGGGAAATCGAGTCCCGAGACTGACCTTCTCCATTCTAAACTAAGGTAGGGAGCTGATTAGACCAATAGAGAAATATTGGGCAGATTCTTGGCAAAAGAATACTACATTTATGCTACACCTCACTTACTTCTTCCCTTGTACTAAGCTTAGGTTAGGTACACCGGAGTAGGCGTATTTTAGAAGCACTAGTTGAGTACTTTTAGCCACTGTTATTTATGTGTGTATTTATATATGGTTTAGGAACCATACAATGCTCTTACAGTATTATTTTATCCTACTCTTTATACTGTATGCATTATATTTTATGAACAGTTTTTTTCTTAGTTCATTTCTTATGCTTGAGAAAGAAGACTGTTCAATAAATCCTTTTATTGAAAACGCCCGTCTTTCTACTTTCTCTGCACCTCTAGTGAAACGAAGCATGCACGATTGACTGAGTGAAATATCTATCTATTGTTTCCACGACTCTGAAGATATGTTTTATCTTGGGGAAACGAAGCTGCATGGTAGCAGCTCCCTCTGCCCAAAAGCAATGCCGGCTCCCACTGGATTTGGTCCCCAATGCTGAAACTGGACCAGGAGGGGGACCACTCAGCCCCCCTTGCTTTTTCAAATGTTTTTTAAAAATGCTCAGGCCAATGGGGATGGGGTCCCCCGGGGCCGAAATCGGTCTGGGGAGGGGGGCCACAGGGCCCCCTCCTTCAAAGAAATAATAAAAAGAAATGGCCAAGCCCCGGGGATGGAGTTCCCGGGGCCAAAAATGGCCTGACAGAGGGGGGCCACTTGGCCCCCCTCTCCTAAAAAAAGTGGTAAAAAATTGGCCTGGCCTCAGTGGATGGGATCTCTGGGTCCAAATCAGCTGGGGAGGGGGTCGCACGCCACCCCTCCCCTTTAAAAAAAATTATAAATTGAGAGGCCCAGCCCCAAGGGATGGGGTCAGCGGCATTTATCGGCCTCAAGAGTGGGGCCATGCGGCCCCCCCCTCGCTTTTTATTTAATGAAAAAATGGGTCAGGCCCGAGGGTGAAAAACTAAAGCCTGACAACAAAGTAAGTGTTATCAGGCACTGCATTTACTTTGATGCATCGGGGCAAACTGAGTGCTGGGATGTGAGGCAGTGTGCGCCCACCCTCCTGTTTGAAAAGACTCCCTTGAGCTAATGAGCTGATAAGCTCTGGTTGATGCACCTGCGCCCAGTGAGTGGTAGAGAGACCTGAGAAGACTTTGGGCAGCACTTCCAGCACCCCTAAACGAATGTGTTGCTTTCTCCTGAGAAGGACAACTATCTTGAAACACGTGTCTAGAGATACACAGCACTGGCTGCACCAACAAGGGTGAAAAACTAAAGCCTGACACTGAAGTAAGTGTTATCATGCACTGCATTTACTATGATGCATCGGGGCAAACTGAGTGCTGGGATATGAGGCAGTGTGTGCCCACCCTCCTCCTACATGAGATGAACCAGAGCAGAGTGTCTTTACAGAGTCGATATGCGCCAAGTTCACATACAACTTAGAAAATGTCCTCCACTCTATTTATGACCATTTGAGGGCAATAGAAGCCCATTTGGCAAAATTAGGAGTTGGTTCAGCTGCTGTTGTGGGAAATCACCAGATTACTTCGAAATAGGCCCAGTTGTCTCCTCAGCCCTCGTCGTGCAAACGGGTTCAAGTTCAAGTTCAGGGATTTATATAGCGCACTACTCACCCAGAGGGTCTCAAGGCGCTTGGGGAAGGAGGGTTCAATTTTTGTCGAATAGCCAGGTTTTAAGTTCTTTTCTGAAGGAGATGTGGTTTTAAGTAAGGCGGAGGTGAGTGGGGAGTGAGTTCCAGGTTTTGGCGGCCAGGAAGGAGAAGGATCTGCCACCCATGGTGGATTTTCGGATGCGCAGGACTGCAGCGAGGGCTTGATTGGACGATCTAAGTTGGCGGGTGGGTGTGTAGAAGGACAGTCGAGTGTTGAGGCATTCGGGTCCTAGTTTGTAGAGGGCCTTGTGTGCGTGGGTGAGAAGACGGAATGTAATTCTCTTGTTGACGGGAAGCTAGTGGAGGTCTTTTAGGTGTCCGGTGATGTGATCTTGGCGAGGGATGTTCAGTATGATTCTCGCTGATGCGTTTTGGATGCGTTGGAGTTTTTTCTGTAATTTTGCTGTGATTCCGGCGTATAGTGTGTTACCATAATCCAGTCGACTCGTGACCAGTGCGTGGGTGACAGTCTTTCTTGTTTCGAGGGGGATCCAGCGGAAGATCTTTTTGAGAATACGAAGTACGTTGAAGCAGGAGGATGAGACTGCGTTGACTTGTCTTGACATCGAGAGAGAGGAGTCTAGGATGAAGCCCAGGTTGCGTGCGTGGTCTGTGGGTGTGGGTGCTGTGCCCAGAGCGGAAGGCCACCAAGAGTCGTCCCAGGTAGAGGGGGAGGATCCTAGGATGAGCACCTCCGTTTTGTCTGAGTTGAGTTTTAGGCGGCTGTGTTTCATCCATTCAGCTACTTCTTTCATGCCTTAGTGAAGATTGGTTTTGGCGGTGTTAGGGTCTTTGGTGAGGGAAAGGAATAACTGGGTGTAGTCGGCGTAAGAGATGATGTTAAGGTTGTGTTGACGCGCGATGGAGGCGAGTGGACTCCTGTAAACGTTGAAGAGGGTGGGACTGAGTGATGATCCTTGAGGTACTCCACAGATGACTTCAGTGGCCTCTGAGTTGAATGGGGGAAGTCGGACTCTTTGAGTTCTCCCGGCGAGGAATGAGATGATCCAGTCCAAGGCTTTTCCTTGAATGCCGACGTTGCTGAGGCGTTGTATAAGGGTGCTGTGGCAGACTGTGTCGAACGCGGCGGAGAGGTCGAGTAGAATGAGGGCCACTGTTTCTCCATTGTCCAGTAGTGTTCGGATGTCGTCTGTCGCTGCAATGAGGGCGGTTTCGGTGCTGTGTTTGGCTCGAAATCCAGACTGAGAGGGATCGAGGGAGTTGGATTCAAGGAAGGCGGCGAGCTGGCTGTTGACGGCTTTCTCAATGACTTTGGCGGGGAAAGGGAGGAGGGATATGGGTCGGTAGTTTTTAAGTTCAGAAGGGTCTGCTGTGGGTTTCTTCAAGAGGGCGCTGAGTTCGGCGTGTTTCCAGCTCTCTGGGAAGGTGGCAGAGTTGAACGAGCAGTTGATGACATCACAGAGATGGGGTGCGATGATGGAGTCAGCTTTGTTGAAGATGTGGTGGGGGCAGGGTTCGGTTGGCGAGCCAGAGTGGATTGAGTTCATTAGGCGGATGGTGTCTTTGGTGGTGATTGGGTTCCAGGCGCTGAGGTTGTTAGTTGGTGGTGTGGGATCTGAGGGGGGTAGGGAGGGTTGTTCGCAGGGAGTGTTCTGGAAGCTGTTGTGAATGTCGGCAATTTTGTTGTAGAAGAAGGAGGATAACGCATCGCAGAGGTCTTGGGAGGGAGTGATGTCATTAGATGCTGCGGCGGGGTTGGTGAATTCTTTGACGATGTTGAAAAGTTCCTTGCTGTTGTGGGCGTTGTTGTCGAGACGATCCTTGAAGGCTGATTTCTTGGTGGATCGAATCAGTTGGTGGTGTTTGCGGGTGGCCGCCTTGAGGGTGGCCATGTTGTCGGTGGTTGGGTTTTTTCTCCATGTTTTCTCTAGGGTGCGGCATAGCTTCTTGGATTTTTTAAGGTCATCATTGAACCAGGGGGTCTTTTTGCTGCCTGAATTGATCTGGTGCTTTTTCAGGGGTGCTAATTTGTCAGCGCTGTGGGTGATCCATTGCTTGAGTTTGGTGGCCGCTTGGTTTGGGTCCAGCGAGAGGGAGGGAGGGTTTTGGTTGAGTGATGTGAGGAGTTGGTCGGAGGTGATTTTGTTCCAGTTTCTCCGAGGAATAGGTTGTGGGCGGTTGTGGGTCAAGGTGGTTTTGTAGTTGAAGTGAACACAGCTGTGGTCCGTCCAATGGAGAGCTGTGGTGCGGTCGAAGGAAATGTGCTTGCTGGAGGTGAAGATAGGGTCGGGCGTGTGCCCTGCTACATGGGTGGGGGTGTCCACAAGTTGTTTGAGTCCGAGATTGGCCAGGTTGTCCAGGAGGGAGTTGGTGTTGCTGTCGTGTTTGTTTTCAAGGTGGAAGTTGAGGTCTCCTAATAGAATGTAGTTCTCGGAGGCGAGGGCATGTGGGCTGACGAAGTCAGTGATGTCATCGCTGAATTGAGTGCAGGTTCCTGGCGGCCTGTAGATGAGGGTACCTCTAAGTGTGGTCCTGGGGTCGGTGTGGATCTGGAGGTGGAGATGTTCGGCGGTTGCAAGATTGTCGTCAAAGCTGGTCGTGATTTTGATGGTGCTCCTGTGGACGATGGTGATGCCTCCTCCTTTTTGGTAGGTGCGGTCTTTGCGGATGATCTTGTAAGCGTCCGGTATGGCAATAGCGATGTCGGGTGCTGATGATGTGTTCATCCATGTTTCTGTAAGGAAGGCGATGTCCGGTGACGCAGTGTCGAGTAGGTCCCAGAGTTCAGTTGCGTGTCTGTGGATCGAGCGGGTGTTCAGCAGGATGCACTTCATGTGGTTAGAGTCGGAGCTGTGTTTGGAGGAAGTAGGATTGGTGAGGGTCCCGAAGCAGGTGAACTTGCAGGTGTGACAGGCGAATGGTCCGTGGGTACGTCCTGGGGTGGCTTCGCAGCATAGTGGTGTGCGTCCGGGGTTGAGGGCGAGGAGAGTTGCGGCATCATATGTGAATCTAGTGGGCTGGGTACGGCGGGGACCAGGGGGTCTGGCGCTGGGTGCGGTCCAGGCGCGGATGGGCGTATATGGGCTTCCCTTTGGCGCACCTTCGGCGCGCATGGGGCGCGACCGCTGCGGGTGAACGCTGCGTGCTAAAGCATCTGTCATATGTGGATAGTGGGGGGGGAGGGGCGAGGGAGGGTCAGCAGGGAGGCGGGGTGGAGAGCAGGGGAAGGAGGCAGGGCAACAACAAACAAAATGTCAGCAGCAAGCAGGAAATCTTAAAACAACACTGGGGCACAATGGAGGGGAGCGCGATGTCAAAGGCGGAGGCGCAAATACAATATACAATTGCAGGCACTAATATTATTTCAGTCAGCACGGTGCAGGAACTGCTGTCGCACAAGCGCACTTTGGAAACTTGACGATGTAAATGGCCTCGGCGGATTTCAACAATAATGCTCGGCGGCCGGGGCAATCTAGCGCTATGCACTAACTAGGCGCTTCTTTAACTGTGCAGGCTCAAGCGAGTGTGAGATAGGATCTCAGCGTTAACGATACCAGATCCAGAAGGCTGGGAGCGTGGAGCGGCCGCTTCTGCTGATAGCAGGACGGTCACGGGTGGGGTCATGGGCAGAGACTGCGGGGGCGAGTCGACCTCAAATTAGGTCCCTGCAGGAGTCGTTTATCTGTCCAATCCCCTTGTGTTGTGGGGAGGGGTGAGGTGACACAAGGGCAAAAGGTCATGGAGCTGTGCAGCAATGGCCTGAGGCACTTAGTCCTTCATTTGTCCCCTGACACTTTTCCATATGCAATCATTCTAGCTAGTGTCCCGCACTTAGCCTCTCATGTATTAGAAAAACCTGAGCAGTTAAGAGACACAGGCACCCATTGTCTTCACAAAAATGTAAAAACCAATGCACGCTTCTTCAATGACATATTGATGGTAAGAAGGGTTGCGTGGGTTGGCCCAATGCCCAAGAGCTTAAGTGGACGTTGTGTAATTTTGAACTTTAGCCATCCCCATAATGCAAAAGGCCTTCTGCATCACACTTACTCTGAGATCAACCATCCAGGCTCAGTGAAGCTCTTGTCTTTGTTTTTTTACAAGCACTTGGAACTAAAAACATAGAGTCTCCCTTCTAATGCACACCCCCCTTCCCCTTCTTCATACTTTTCACCACCAACAGCTTCTCTGTGCGTTCTGACATATATGACATTAATTTACGCCCAGTTATTCATTTTGATTTTATGAGTACTGTTCACTCTAAGCGACAGTATATTCCTGTTACAGCTGAGCATATTTCAAAAGGGGCAGAAGATGGTCAGGGTGGCACCAGTTACTCACATTTAGCGTTACAATTAGAATACAGGCTAGATCCTAATGGGGCTTCTGTCTCCAGTCTTCTTTCAAAAGAGTTTGATCATTAGTTGGAATGTAGTGGAATTAAAATCAAAATAAATGATAATGATTTAGGTGAATTCATAGCTGGGTTTTAGCTCAACATTTTTGAATAAATATCAATCAATCAATCAATCAATCAAAGCATTTATAAAGCGCACTACTCACCCGGAGGGTCTCAAGGCGCTGGGGGGGGGGGGGGGGGGGGTCCGCTACTGCTCGAACAGCCAGGTCTTGAGCTGCTTCCTGAAGGCGAGGTGGTCGTGGTTCAGGCGGAGGTGGGTCGGGAGGGAGTTCCAAGTCTTGGCGGCCAGGTAGGAGAAGGACCTTCACCCTCTGGTGGCTCTTCGGAAGCGGGGGACGGCGGCGAGGGCGTGGCTGGTCGATCGAAGCTGGCGTGTGGGAGCGTAGAAGTTGAGGCGGCTGTTGAGGTATCCTGGGCCTTGGTTGTGTAGGGCTTTGTGTGCGTGGGCGAGGAGACGGAAGGTGATTCTCTTGTTGACCGGGAGCCAGTGCAGGTCTCTCAGGTGTCCGGAGATGTGGCTGCGACGGGGGATGTCCAGGATGAGACGTGCTGAGGCGTTCTGGATCCGCTGGAGCCTCTTCTGGAGTTTGGCGGTGGTACCGGCGTAGAGGGAGTTGCCGTAGTCCAGATGGCTGGTGACGAGGGCCTGGGTGACCGTCTTCCTGGTGTCGGTGGGGATCCACCGGAAGATCTTATGTAGCATGCGCAGGATGTTGAAGCACGACGAGGAGACGGCGTTGATTTGTCTGGTCATGGAGAGGGAGGAGTCCAGGATGAAGCCCAGGTTGCGTGCGTGGTCTGTTGGTTTGGGTGCGCTGCCCAGGGCGGGGGGCCACCAGGAGTCGTCCCAGGCGGATGGTGAAGATCCCAGGATGAGGACTTCCGTCTTGTCCGAGTTCAATATGGATTGTCAACAATGCCTATAGACTTGTTTGTATGAGCTTCGGCACCCTAGCATTAAATACAATTACAGAGAGAGCTTCTGGTGGCCTGGTAGTATGGATATTCATCTCTTTGTAATGCTCGGTCAATGAGATTACCACAGGTTCACCTGACATTCAGTGTGAATCTGGTGATATGCCCCTTCGTCTAATCAACATCTATAACAGGAGTACAAACAAGTACAATGAATCAGCAGCCCTTCAGTTACTTGATAATCTGCTGAGCTCTTATATTGATATCTATTATGTTCTCATTGCCTGTAACTTCAATTTATCATTCGAACACTCAACCATCACATGAATTGGGTTAAAGATGAGGCCGCATTTTGTGAAATTTCTGATCTGCCGCCCCTTTTAGGAAATATTTGAGCAGAACAGCTTTGCTACTGGTTAACATAACACTTGCTCATGGCCTACATCCACGCACTGGCCATTCCCCCTCCGACAGGTTTGCCGCTCCTACTTTTCAGAGGGAGGATTCTAGAAGCAATATAGATTACATTTCGCTGGATGTTAGGGCTTGGAGACCCATGCCTTACATGGCAGCTATTCAAAGAAAAGAGAATGCACAATTATTCCCTGTCTCTTAAAATCCAAGGTTTACTGCCTTGCAGTTGGGCGGCGCCTGATTCTCATTTTAGTGCAGTTGCCTCATCTAGAAGGAATAACCATAGGAATGTAAAATTGAATGCTCTTTGTAGTTCTACAAATGTTATTTTGAAGATCTATGATGCAGCATCTAGAACTCTGGATTCAACAGTTGAGAATATGGAACACCCAAAATTAATTTTAGAGACTCATGACTTATTATTTGTGAAACTTAAAGACTTCTTTAACCCCTTCGATGCTGATGACGAGCTCAGCTCGTCATCAGCCACGGTGGTCGTGTGCGGATGACGAGCTGAGCTCGTCATGTAACGCGGCTTTTGGAAAAAAGCCGCGTAGCGCAAAAATAACCCCCGCACACATGTGGTTAAGAACGACTTTAAACCAGCCATCATAGTCCCCAGGCTCTTGGGATTGTTTAATTCACCCTGTAAGCCTGCCAATACTACTCTACTAGTGTTTTTTTAAGCTAGGAGATAGGGCTAATATAGCTGAAAATAGGGCCATCTACAAATAAAAACTTACAATCTGCTTAATCGGATTGGAAAGTGTGTATTTGGGAGGAATTCTTAGAAGCTGCCAAGAACAAGTTCAAGAGCTTTTGTCATATAGTAAGCCACGGTGGACGCACTATTGCTATGAGACCCGAGGTCCACATCCGACCTATGGACTGGGTGGAGAATTTTAAGTCACTTTATTCCACCCCATTGTTGTTGTCACTCTGCAAGCCCCTAACTGTTTGTAGCGCTCCCCAGCACACGAGCAACACTAGTGATCCCATCACTTTTTCTTCGTTAGATACCAGGAAAACTGTTATTTCCCAGGGACAGGGGAAGGCTCCAGGTTTGGATAAGATCTCCCATAGACTTGTTTCATACAGAAATTAATGTCTGGGTGAATTACAATAATATCATTTCCAATGCCATAGCTGGGGGATGCTCCAATCCCCCCTTCCAGTAAGGGTGCCAAGATTATACCATTCATTAATAAGGGCTGTCAAAATATTATGGTGCATTTTTGCACCATCAGTCTCTTGGATAATGTCCAAATTACCTTTTGCAAACAGATCCACAAAAAGTTATTTGATTGGATTACGAAAAATTATGTAGTAAATCACCTCTAAGCTGAAATAGGATCACAAATTGGATATGTGGAGCAGTTTTTTTTTATTTCCTTATGACCAAATGGAGGGCAGTGGAAATCAAAGGGGGGAATATTTATGTGGATACTGTCAATCTGCAATCAGCCTTTGACTTCGTCCCAAGCGAAAGACTATGGGAATTAGTTACTAGCATGGGCGTTCTCCCTAATATTTAAGGATAATAATATGCCTCCATGAAGATAATTATGTCCAGTTTAGATGGGGACCAAATGGCAAACTGATGGAAAAAATAAATGTTAACGTAGGAGTTCGCCATGGCTGCATTATAGTGCACACACTGTTCCTTCCTTTTTAGGGCTCGTCCTATTAATCCCGCAAGGGATAATAGGACGAGAGTATAGCTGTCAAACCATCGGCCGGATTTTCAAGAGTGCATGTGCTCATGCACGAGCTTGCCATTTGCTTCCCAGCCTCCTTGCATCAGGCAGCTGGGCCTCAGGCATTCACCCCAACGCGTGCTAATTACATTTAATTAATAATTAATACCTGCTGTTTCACACTTCCATTGTTCAACTGTAACCTTGTCGACTGTGTAGCAACAGCGCCATCTACTGGCTTTAATTCAACTTCATATAAGACGGCTTCAAATACAATTGAAGAAATAAGAGAAGAAATAATAAACATCTGGCTGGCTGGCAATCTTCAGCAGCGATCCGCATCCTATTTTCTGACTGCTCGCAGCTACTCACTGCTCATGACAGGTAGTTCGGCTCTGCACTGCAATCAGATGGCTGGGACGTACCATCCATGTGAGTGTGCCTGGCGCAGGATCTGTGTGATATCCTGTGTGGATTTCCTTGGTGAACCCACACACAATTTGTATTCATACTCCACTCCACTCCACTCTTGGCCATCAGTGTCCATCTTTCTAGACATTTCCTCACCTTCTGCGAACTGCTGGGGCATTCCTGTCTGTTGGGGGTATACCCATGAGGGTCACTCTCTTACCATTGTGATGGCGCTGCTACCTCTGCCCTAGATCCCTCCCTCGTCAGTGTGGGCAGAGCAGTGCTATGATATGTCACGGTCCTTGAGATTCTGATTGCCCCTCCAGCTGTAATTGCCTTAATTAACTTCCCCCACACTGGCTCCTCCTCGCACTCAGCGCAGGCAGCCATAGCAGCAGGAAACGCTCCACTCTCCGTTCCTGGGCCTTCATTCAGTGACCTGGGTTCATCCTAAAATATTAAGTAAATCTGCCGCCTCTGCTAAAAGTGTGGCTCCGAACACTTGAGCCCACCTGATCCTTTTTCACTTGCCTTTAATAGATTAATCGGCTCTGAGTTTCGAACCCGAACAATACAGCTGTTTTTCAAGATACTGGCATTTTAATTCAGCCTTCCCAGTAAGTGCCCCTTTACTCTACGCTGCCTAGCTTTCTCACAGAGACCCCATGCACCTGATTTTAATTGGTGCTTTTTCCTTCCTTCCCAGTCTCTATCTCGAACTAACGTGAAGTCTACTGTAGCGCTCCATAGGCTCTTTTCATTTGATGCTTAATCATACTGCAAAAACACATGAGTATGTCTCAGATCTGTTAGTCTCATTGTTATGCGCTGTCCTCCCGCTTCTCTCGTAAATTCCCATCCATCCATCCTCCCACTCCATCCATCCATCCCACTCCATCCATCCACCCCCCCACTCCATCCATCCATCCCCCCACTCCATCCATCCATCCTTCCCACTCCAATCATCCATCCCACTCCATTTATCCATCCATCCATCCCCCACTCCATCCATCCATCCCCCACTCCATCCATCCATCCATCCATCCATCCATCCATCCCCTCCATCCATCCATCCCCCCACTCCATCCATCCATCCCCCACTCCATCCATCCATCGCCCCACTCCCCCCACTCCATCCATCCATCCCACTCCATCCATCCATCCCCCCACTCCATCCATCCATCCCACTCCATCCATCCATCCCACTCCATCCATCCATCCATCCATCCATCCATCCATCCCACTCCATCCATCCATCCATCCGTCCCACTCCATCCATCCATCCCCCCACTCCATCCATCCATCCACCCCACTCAATCCATCCATCCATCCCACTCCATCCATCCATCCCCCCACTCCATCCATCCATCCCCCCACTCCATCCATCCATCCATCCGTCCATCCATCCATCCATCCCACTCCATCCATCCCACTCCATCCATCCATCCATCCCACTCCATCCATCCATCCATCCATCCCCCACTCCATCCATCCATCCATCCATCCCCCCCACTCCATCCATCCATCCCCGCACTCCATCCATCCATTCACCCTACTCCATCCAGCCCTCCCCGCCCACACTCCATCCCTCCCCCGCCCCACACTCCATCCCTCCCCCGCACCACACTCCATCCCGCCCCAGGCCCACACTCCATCCCTCGCCCACACTCCATCCCTCGCCCTCGCCCACACTCCATTCCTCGCCCACACTCCATCCCTCGCCCTCTTGCCCTGCCTCTATCTCTCACCCTGCCTCTATCTCTCACCCTCCCTCTATCTATCTTTCGCCCTCCCTCTATCTATCTATCGCCCTCACTATCCATCACATCACCACAGCATCACTCAAGGGCATCACAACATCACTATGCGCTACCAGAGCATCACTGAACGCCACAGCATCACTCGTCGCCGCTACAACATCATTCAAAGCCACCACAGCATCAATCTGTGCAACCATTCAACAACAACTGATTCAAATATGTTCTCTCAATGTTTCAAACTTTATTACAAATGTCACAAAAAAATGTTAATATTTCACTTCTGTTCTTGTATTTTCATCACAATAAAATACACTAAGTATTAAATATTGAAAAAATACAACCCATTGTTATTTTTAATATTAATACATCTAAGTCATGTAAATACAACACATATTGCATTACAAATGCTATAGTTGTCACGTTTGCAAAAGTTAACACTATTGGCATTGTAAATGACAAAGTTATTAATTTCGCTATTTTCAAAACAAAAACATAAATAAAAAATTTGTCATTTACAATACTAATACCTCTAACTTTACTAATGCGAGCCCTATTGCATTGCAAATGCTTGTTTATTGGTTGTGTCAGCTTTCTGGCTAATTGTGATAATGATTCATCATCTTCAGCTGGCCAGAAGATTCCAGTGTTACTTTTTGCAGATGACACCCTCCTAATTTTAATATCTAAGGGCCTACAAAAATTGCTAGACAAGTTTTCCTTATTCTGGGATAAACATGGGATGGAAATTAATGCCCAGAAAACCTAGTTTATGGCTTTCAATTGACGTAGGAACTAAAGGTGGAGGATCATGCTGGGCGAGAATTCCCTGGAGAGGGTTTAAGAGAATTTAATTATCTTGGGATCAAGTTTAACTGTCTCTAACTCCTGGGCATCACACATTACCAAGAGTTCTCCCCTCATTCAGCATAGGGCTTCTGCTATATTAAGGTTTACCTGATCTTCCTCGCCATAGAAATCTCTAAAGCTCAAGCCACTAGCTTCAATCTTTATGGGGCAAAGCTCTGGGGATACTGTGATGTGAAAAGTTAGGGACTGATGAGAATACATTTTTAAGGTCCCTTTTGAACATAAGGCATTGCAGCATTGCAATTGGTTCAGGGGACCCTGCGTGCTTACCAATCACAATGCTGCATTGCAGCTTTGTGATTGGCTTAGGGGAGCCTATACTGCTTCCTGCTCCAACAGAACCCAGGAAGAGGACGGAAAAGAGGCGGTGGCCGACAGGCAAGTGTTTTTTATTCTAATTTCTCCCCCTTCCCTACTGCCCCCCATCCCTGCTCCACTACCAATTTGTGGGAGCAGAGTGCGACTAATATTGGCTACGTATATAGTGTATTGAAGAGTTGAAATCATATATAGATGTGCTTAGAACATTATGAGAAGGCCCAGGGCTCTGTGGATTCCCTGGATAAATTATGTTAAAAGGTCCTTGATTGACTCAGGGATCAGCGATTTCTGGCTAAACCCTTCATTTAAACATCCAGCTTCAGCTGCTAAGCTAAAGGACATATATTGGGGGAGTCTAACCTTTCTTCGAGCGCCACTGGATTGAGGCAGAGCGGGCAGCCTGAAGATCTTACAGCGCCAGACAGCAGTTCTCGCCGCCACCAACCGCACCGCCGCTCCGGGACTACACATCCCGGCAGCCTCTGCGGCGGCGCGCTACCCTGACGCGTTAGACGTGCCAGGAGGGGCAGTAAAAGCACAGAGCCCTCGGTGGAGCAGGGGGAGTCTAACCTTTCTTCGAGCGCCACTGGATTGAGGCAGAGCGGGCAGCCTGAAGATCCTACAGCGCCAGACAGCAGTTCTCGCCGCCACCAACCGCGCCGCCGCTCCGGGACTACACATCCCGGCAGCCTCTGCGGCGGCGCACTACCCTGACGCGTTAGACGAGGGGCAGTAAAAGCACAGAGCCCTCCGCGTCGCGGGACGCGAGCGGGACGCCCGGGGCTAAGCCCGGGCAAAGGGCGGGCCCTCTACGGCCCTCCAAGGCCAGACAAGGCTCGGCTTAGCACATCCGCTAACGCGTTTACCACCAAACAGCCCTAGAAATGTCTACACCTGCTGCGGATGATCATCCACCTAGGGTAGGTGTGTCCATCTTGGGTCCCTTGGATAAATTCTTCTCAAGAGCTATTGCTGAAGTCGACAGAGACATGGCTCTGGCAGAGCGCCGGGCTGCTCGTCGCCTTTCTATCGAGCAACTTAAAAACACGGCAATTGGCTCTTCTTCCAAGGTTACCCTTGGTTCACATCTGGATAACGCCTCCATGGATAATACAGATGCTGATCTGTTTAATACGGAGAATATTCCCTTAATATTTCAGGTCAGCTCGTCCCCTACAAATGATACATCTGTTGCCATTCAACTTGATCTACCCCTCCCTAGCAGTAATCCAATTATTGATCTTGATACCCCCAAAACTCCTAAGGCTCTTGAGCATGCAAGTTCTAGCCTCATTGGGGCACAAACATCCTTGGATGCCGAACACCAAATGCAAATTCAAATAGCTACTCCTCCACCTGTAGCCCCGAAGACATCGACTGTTATTAACCCTCCAAAAAAGAAACAGGAAATCATTCGTTCACCTCCGAAAAAACGCAGAAAAAGAGGTCTGGGAAACACAGACACTTCCACCCGCAAATTATTGCCTTCTAAAGACTCACTTAGAAAAGAACTACTTCAAATAGTTGAAGGGGCACCAAATGCACCTGTAAAAATAATTCCCTCCCATGTTCCACCTTCCATAAAAGACTTTGTTGATGCGATGGAACACTTATTGAAAGCCTTACTACTCCCAATAGTAGAGAGAGTTAAGAGATTAGGTGCCCAATTGGATACTCTTTTGGAATGTCCTACTTTAAAAACCACAACTAGTAAGGATATAACCAAATCACCTAATACAAAGGAGGCAGGAAAAATTCTAAATAAGGTCAAAAACATACCTGTAGTAAAAACTCCCACGGCACAAGCCTCTTCTGCTAAATTAAAGTCAGCTAATAAAGTTCCCGCCGCCCCAACAAAACCGCTTTTAAACCCACAGTCACAGTCTGCCCAAATAAATTCTCTTATGGAATCAGCCAGAATGGGGAACATAAAGCCCACTTTGGACACGAATAAGGTTGATTTCAAACCCACAAGAGCTCCACGTGAAAGAAACGTGGACCTACCTCCAGCTGCCTCACATAACGTTATTGTTTTAACGGGGGTTTTGCCCTTATCATCAGGATCTTACGAAAACCTCACTAGCCTAAAGAATAAAGTCATCTATTGGCTAAAAAACAACAGGCCATTGCCACCCCACATAAATGGCGAAATCATCACTGTGCGATGAACTAATTGGGTTGGAGTACGTCCCAAAGACATAGAGGGCGACGTAGTAATTATTACTTTCAAAGACCCTAGAGTCATCGCGCATATTAGGGATTGGTTTTCAGACTTTAACAGAGGCTCGATCATACCTAAAGTCCTATCCTACTTCTACCCTGAAGCTCTAATGCCCCGAAAAACGTTTCGTCCTTAATCGTATTATGACAACTTTTCCTTCCCCCGGCACCAAAGATTACCTTATAATTCTTACCCCTCTAGGCATGGAATTATGGAAAACATACTTCCTCCACCCCCCGTACATGACTTTGTTGGATATGGCCAATATCTACCACCTATAACTCCCTCATGGAATCTTCCCTGCTACAACCATTACGCCCCGCTTTGCGGCCTGGATGACATTGAATGACTCTCCTTACCTGGTGTAGATAATTATGTGATGGGGGATGTACCTGGCATATTCTCCAACGTACCATCTTTTACTGGAGATCTCGGGTGCACAAAGCCAGGAGAAAAGGGGCTAGCAAGCGGGGCAATCACCATGGATTCAATAACTATATTGCCTCGTGTCCACCAGTCAAATACTACAAATACTTCCTGTATCCACCTGGAGAATCGACAATTATCTTCCAAACTACAGATTCTCAGTTGGAATGTGGCTGGCATTCCCTCGAAAATTGTTCAACCGTCATGGTTGGATGTGGTCAATTCTTTCTCAATTTTGTGTTTCCAGGAGACCTGGGTGCAAACTCCGACACATCTATTGGGTTTTCAGACCTTTCATTCACCAGCGATAGAGAGCAAGCAAGGCAGACATAGGGGGGGTTTGTGTATATATGTTAGTGTTGGTATAGGATTGAGGATTCGGAAACACCTCCTCAGGGATTCCTACCAAATAATTGTCATTCAAATAGGCCTATCATTGAGTCTATTAATAATCAATTTTTATAATAATATGCCTCTACAGGGTTTGGAGAAAGTCCTACATGAATTGTCCCATGTCGTCGTTTCAATTAAAGAGTGGTGTGGGGGTGAGTGTGCGATTGCGTTTATGGGCGATTTTAATTGTCATACTTGCCAATTCGCTTCAAGGGGCTTGTGTGAGTTTTCCTTTACCCAAGAAAATGAAATTGATGATGATATCTTAAACCATTTCTTACACTCAAAAACAGGGGAGGTATTAAATCATTTTATGGTTTATTTTAATTTAGCGTTCGTAAATGACATATGCTCTCCATCGAGACCATTTAAACCTTCCTTTCATGGAAGAGCTGCAAACTCTACCATTGATTTTGTTCTCTTCTCAAAGATGCATGCTTCTCTTATATCCTCATGGGATACCCTTGATCATATATACGGCGACCATTACCCCCTGACCCTCTCCATTTTTTTATCGTTTTCCATAAATCGCCATACCAATCCCCCTATAAGTTACGAGCAACCTATCAAAATAGGGGCAATAAATGGCTATACCCTAAAATGCGAAAAAATTGATCCAGCTAGTCTCCTTAAAAATCTTTTGAAGCTGAGGTGGGAGGAGGTACACACGTGTTTGTCCCTGACTGAACATCCTCAAACAATCCTCGAAGATTTTTTAAAAATACAGGAAAGTTTAAAAAAGCAACTTACCCGCCAGTTCAAGCCAGGCCCTATTATTCCTAAAGGGTGGTTCGACAAAGACTGCACTAGAGCCCTAAAATCATTGAAGAAAGCTTTACATTCAAACCCAAAGTTATCTACGGAGATACGTCAGGCTAGACTTCGATACCACCTTGCTATAAAGAGTAGGAAAAGATCTCTGAAGGCGGAAGCTTGGCGGACTCTGTTGTCAACCTGTGAAAGCCGCGATTCCTCAGCATTCTGGAAATTTGTAAATACCCCACTTCCATGGGTCATAATGCCTGAGAGGAGGTTGGACCTTGCAATTGATGGAGATACATGGGCCGCTTACTTTCAACAGCTATATAGTAAACCTAGTTCTTCTAACATTTTTCCATCAGATCCTATTCCTTCCTCTAATAGCACCACAATGGATCTGAGAAAGGGTCCTTCTAACATTGTCTTTTCATGTGAGGAGGTCACGCTCGCCATAAGAGAGAGCCCTGCTGGGAAGGCTCCCGGCCCAGATGCCATCCCAGCGGATGTTTACAAAGCGGAAATAGACTTTTGGGCCCCATTATTAACCTCTGCCTTGAACTCTGCTAACGCTTATGGCCAAATTCCAACCTGGGCTGAGGCCATTGTGGTGCCCATATATAAAACAGGAGATAGGCATTCACCATCTTGTTATCGGCCTATCTCCTTGCTTGACTCATTAATGAAGGTTGCGGGACGTATTATTTTAAAACGTATTCACAACTGGACTGAGGAGGCAGATGTGCTTTCCAGACTTCAATATGGCTTTCGTACTGGAAGGGGCACAGTTGAATAGAACTTGAATTTATACTTCCTTATGTCAAAATACGTCGAGGCTAAAAAGGGTAACCTTTTTGTAACATTTATAGATTTGAGCTCAGCTTTCGACTGCGTGGTCCATGAACAGCTATGGAAAGTCCTTGAGCATTTGGGGATGAATCCATCTATCCTCAATTTCATTATCAATTTGTATAGAGATGCGGGGGCCAGGGTGCGGTTTGGACTGAGGGGGGAGTGCTCTCCAAGATTCACTATTACTAGAGGGGTGAGGCAGGGGTGCATTTTAGCCCCCCTACTTTTTTCTCTCTATATAAATGCCGTCGGTGACCATTTGAAAAACATTGAATGTGATTATCCGAAAGTGGGGGGTCACGCCGTCCCAATCCTGTTGTATGCCGATGATGCGGCTATATTGTCTCAAACAAGATTGGGGCTGCAAAGGGCAGTCACCGCATTTACACATTTTATGCTTGAAAGGGGCTTGAAAGTGAATATTGGTAAGACATTCTCCATGGTATGCAGTAAGGGAATAAAGAAAATTCCATGTCCCATATTTATTGATGGACAAAAGATAGATACAGTTGAACATTTCCCATACCTGGGCATCTCTGTCCATAGAAAGGTGACCTGGCAGTCTGCCGTTAAAGCTAGGAAACTTGCTTTTACAAGAGCGATTGGGGCGCTTCAAGATTTGGCCAGTAAAATAGGGGGGAGACCAGTAAAGCAGCTTATCACCATCTATAAAGCTAAATGTGTCTCAGTGGCAATCTATGGCGCTGGTCTCTGGGGGATTGATAACACATTACCCATCCAGATAGTGGAAAATCAGTTTCTAAGGTATCTATTAGGGATACCGAAGTCAACAACCACCTATATGATCCACATAGAGTTAGGGCTATCCTTCATTTCAGATGTAATTAAAACCGAGCCCCTTCTCTTGTGGCATAAGATCTGGACTACCTCTGAGACTGCATTTCATCGAGAAATAATCTTGGACAATCAAAAGTTGGAGGGGGTGAAACATATAAAGTGGTTGGCATATGTTAAAAGTGTGTTCTGCGATATCGGTCGACCAGAGTTTTACACTGACCCTTTGACTTTGGAGCACATTTCAAGGAAAGCTCTGAGAAAGATTCTAATGGACCACTTGGAAGCCAAGAGGTGGGCAATTCAAAAATCCTGGACTTTCAAAGGATTACCTTGACTAAGGGGCTTCAACTGTACCTCTCCACTGACTTTTCTTGTTTTACTAGAATGCTTCTCTCCAGACTTAGACTGGGCTCCTTTTTTCGCCTAATAACATTTCCTTCCTGCAATGACTGGACCCGAACTTTGTGTCCCTGCCCATGTGATGACATTTCTTCTCAATCAAACATCCATTCCATACTGTTTTGTAAATACTATGTAGCCCCTAGGAAAACTTTATTGAGACCATTACTGAAGAAATGGGGCTTGAGGTCTTGTAAAGATGCCTTTGACTGATTACAACAGTTGGAGGACAGGGATGTCATATGCATTATGGAAAAGTTCTTGAAATTGCTGCTTAAATTTAGGAACTCGATAGGATAGCTTATGTATATTTGCGTTTTTTAAGCTTAGTTCTTCTAACCTTTTAAACATAGCTTATATGAAAGATGTTTTATCTCCTGTTTTTATGCTTATGCTTCCAGTCTGACTGTAGATTTACTTTTTAAACAATGTAATGAATGCTTTTATGATATCTTGTGAATATCGAATAAAGCTTACCTTTGACTTTGACTTATATTGGGAATTGTTTCTGGTGAGTTGTGTGTCCGCTGCTTCACTGTGCAGTCAATCCCAAACTTTTATGTTTCAGAAATGTGAATTTAGGCATGAGGAATTTTTAGATTATGCTGAACCATCATTTTCAAGATGTTTGCACCTGAAGTTTAGATATGGTGTCCTTTCAATCGCTACTTTTACATTTTCTTGGTTGCCTGCAGTTATTACGTTTAAATTGTTCCCTGTATGATGTTGTGCAGAGGAATCCAAGGAACATGTATTATTTTTCTGTCCTACCTACTCTAATCTCAGATTTAGATAGGTTGTCCCTCTATGTCAGTAGCTGGGTGTATATAATCGTGCCAACACCTTGGATTATGTAAAACTGACACTGGTCTGTAATTAGTTTTTGCTGTTTCTAAGTTTTTGCATGCAGCTCGGCAAAATATTGAACCAGAGCATTTGGTCTATTGCTTAATATTTATACATTTTTGTGTATAATCATGTTTTACAGTTTTTTTTCCAGTTATTGACACTTTTAATGTTTTTATGTTTTTATATAGATTTTATCAGGCCTGTGTTTCGTTGATGGATTTTATTATCCAATCTGACAATAAAGATTGATTTTAAGTGCTGCAATAACATTCTGGTATAGACTACAGGAGCATAGACCCTTCAACCACGTTGCTATTGGGGTAGATAATTGGAAAAAACATGTAGTATCCCAACTGGTATGATTGTAAGACAATTAGAGAGGATATGTAAAAAACATTATCAGCAGAGAAATATGGAGACTCAAAACCTATGGTAAATGTGCAAGTGGCATCATATTTATCTAGAAATAGCTGGGCGAGTTGCAATAGTAGCAACACTGTAGACAAACAAATATAACAACCCTAATTGTACTTGGTGCGTAAAAAGTGCATATGGTGAGCAAGGTGGCGACGCAAGTGACAATGTGATCAGCATACATGGCGCATTTGTGAATGGTGTTGAATATATGCAGTGATTAGATAAGACAATGTGGCTTCTGATGAGTTGAGAAGCTGGGTTCTAATTTAAGTAGGCTGTAGTTAGGATGAGCCACATTGTGGGTTGCGCCTTTTATTAGGCTGAATGGTCGACGGCATTTCGATCCTCATAATTTGGGCTCTTCATCAGGACTGGGTTGGGTAGAAAACAGTGCTGTTGAGAAACCTGTTGAACTTGGATTCCAGAGACAGAGAACAGGGCTTCTTCTGTGGGGAACAAAGGACATAGCCTCTGTTGACCAGACTGGCTTGTAGACTGTTCATTTGAGTCAAACTGAGCCCCTTAATCACTATTTTGGTTCTCAGGTTTCTACAGTGGGGCATGCCAGGAGGCTGTAAACTACAGGGCCTCCACAGGATTCGATACCTCTTTGCATTGGTCACAAACTCCATCAGAAAGAGCACAGAGCAGGACAAACCAGCAAGTTGAGTCTTTCTCAGAGAGCGTTGGTAGTTTGTCCTGATCCTTGGAGAGCAGGTCCAGTCCTTGGATACAATTGGAGAGGAGGTTTCCTTTAGGCTATTTCCTCAGCACATCAGTCACAATTTTCCTATCTTCTGATGTTTTCTTCCAGGTCCAGGACTGTTCTGAAGGGCTGGTGGTGTGCCACCATTTTCAGGTTAGTACACTGAAGAATTCCTACCAAACACAACACTTCACCAAACTTTTAGTTACCTTAAATGATCAGAGGAAACAAAATGTCAGGTTTTTGCCAATGGATCTCCAGCAGGCTATTGTGTCACAAACCTTTAACTGACGACCCATCCGCCACAAGGTCCAAGGTCACTGTACGTCAGAACAACTCCACTATTTGGGTATTTCCAATGTTCAATTTTTCGTTCAGGACTGTGCAGGACCAGGAAAAGGCTGGGCCTGCACAGGTAGAGCTTATTATAGCGTGTTTTGTTCTACTGCTCTGAGTTTGATTTAGTTCCTTCTTGACTGGAAATATATGTCATTTCTTCACTAGAAATCAATGTCAGGTCGTTTACAGACTTGCCAGTTTATTT
The DNA here is from genome assembly GCF_964263255.1 of Lissotriton vulgaris. Lineage (NCBI taxonomy): Eukaryota > Metazoa > Chordata > Amphibia > Caudata > Salamandridae > Lissotriton > Lissotriton vulgaris. The sequence continues at coordinate 647,483,285 of NC_141698.1, read as the reverse complement.
CTCTGAGAAATTCTGTTACATTCAAAGAATGTTTAGTCGTTTGATCATGTAAATACTTTAGATTTTTACAAATGACAATCTCTGACCTAAAATGTATTTACTTTTTCAGGCTTAGCAGTTGAAATAATCCTGGAAAATTCATGAAAAGGTACCCCCACCATCACCACTGGACGCGAGCAGCTCTCGATTTGATGGTAAGCCCGGTATCCAGCAATTATAATTCTTGATAAAATGGTAATTCTGGAAATCAGATTAAAAACAGCTAAGGTTTCTTGACCAGGCTCCTTTTTGCACTACACCCGATTTCCTAGCAAAGCATGCTGTCATTAAGTGTGGTTTAACTATCCTGAAGATCTAACTTGGGTGTAAGGACTTTGGAGATCTTGCATGGACTTTAAGTTCAAATGCGAGGTTTTAAGGGTAGTCAAAAACTCTCCTCTCAAGTTGTATTGTCCTAGGCAGCCAGCCTCTCCCTCCATTGCCACACTACTGCTGTTCGCGATTACACCGTACAAGAGCCAGCACTTTAACCAGCACTGATACTCTTCTGGGTTTTTATGAGAGAAAGCACCCACTGCTGTAGTGTCCTGCAGGGCACTCCATAACTGGTTGTAACAGGTATCGTGGTTTCTGTTTATCCGAGGAGGGGCAAGTGGAGAGCAGCAATCCTTTATGTTTTTCCTCAGCAGGTCGGTCAGGATTTTTTTTCCTTCAGATGTTTTCATCCAGGTCAGTAGTGTTCTGTTGATCTGGTGCTGAAGTATCAATTTTAGTCCTAAACATTGTAGAATTTCTACCAAACCCAATCCTTCTTTTTCAGTATTTCCTGTCTCACTTGACTGAAAATGTCCCCAGAGGCCTGTTTCAGAATATCAGCAGTAAGGCTCCTGTATCATGAGCTCTGAGACCCAGATCCAGCCCTATGAGATTGAGGAACCACTCCATCTTCTACCTGATCTGTGTGTGTCTTCCACTCTGGCTGTGGGTAGAGACACAAGTTTGAGAGACCACTCTAAATGAAATGCCTCTCTTACTTGGTATTCCTGGGGCATTTACATGTGAAATGGATGACCCTTGCTGTTGGTCCGCTGCCATGCCATTTGCTCCAACCCCTTCCCAAATAGCTTGTGCAAGCTAAACGTTCAGTGATTCTCCCAAAACAGTTTCTGCTCTCAGAAATGGGTGTGTTATTTCCTGGCAACATAGCACTTCATACTCAATTGGAATGTTTATTGCTGCCATCGGAAAAGAGGAAATCTGACAGTACTAATTAAACTCTGCGCTTTTTCAGGCATCACAAAGTACGATTTTTAAAATGCACTTTTCCACTAAAGATATCATAAAAATATTTTCAACACTGAGCTAGATATTTGACAAATTAGCAGGGAAAACTTTATGGAAATAATATTTCACAAGGACACATTGTAAAAATAGCCTTTGAATCACTATAAGGCATTCTCATGGGCAAAATGCTACTGTGAGAAACTGGGTTGTTGGTTGACTGGGGCGTTAGCCCTGGTCAATGAACAGCCACCATCCCTGGCAGGGTGAACCACAACAAGTCACTAAATTAACCTGTGCTTAACACTGTGTTGCTTGCCACAAAAAGCAGTCAGCCTAAAATTAGAGGCAAAGTGTAAAGTATTTATGAGGCACATAAACAGTAATAAAGTGAAAACACAACATAAATAAATGCTACACCTATTTAATAAAAATAGAGTAAATGTAATAAATTATTTGACACCAAAATAACAAAAATCCAATACGTGGAACTGGAGTCATGAATTTGTTAAAGTTTTAAGTAAAAACTAGCACCTTAAAAATCAAATCGGCAACGCGGACATCTAGTCCCATGAGTAAGGGTCAAAGTAAAAAGAATGGGCAACTGTGATGGAGAGTGGGTTGGTAGCAAGAAGTGGATTGGGCCCGGTTGGTGTTTGCCTTCAAACTTAGAAGAATTTTCAAGAAAAATCTTCAGCGGGGTAAGGTTGCAGGTGATGTCCAAGAAGGTAGCATTGCCTTCAGGGCGCCACTGCACAAAGCCACAGCGAAGATTTCTACATTCAGACTTATACTCAGTCACTATTTTTTAAGTAAAAAATCTCCAGCGGGACAAGGGAGGAGGCTGTAGCCTAAGACAGTTCCAGGAGGTCGGATAACCCTTTGCTGAAGGACCGCGGAACATGATTTGCTGCTGCGGAGAAGAATATAGCTGGAGCAGCGCAAAGTCAGACCGACAGGTGATGCACCTTGAGCAGATCGATGAGCCAGTTGGTCCCCATCTTTCCTTGGTTCTCAACACTTTTGGATTTTAATGATCTGGGCACCATTAGCGTCACAAACATCGGTCCAGGACTGGGGGTTTAGGACTCACTCAAGCTGTGTCCAAATGCGGGTTCACAATAATGGGAGCCTTTTAGGTCTCTGTGGCTCTGAATTGTTAGGTCAGCAACCTAGTCCATTGGATTCACTCTGGTAGTCCTGGTTTCAGGTGAAGAAACAGGCCTCAAACAGCAGGGTTGGCCTCTGAGGGTTCAAGGCAGGCTCCGTGCAGCAAAGCAGTATTTCCAGGTGCAGCAAAGCAGACCTTCCAGGTGAAGCAAAGCAGACTTGTGGAGTACACAGCAGGCCACAGCAGCTGGCAGCCCTCTGAGAGTCCTTCTGCACTGCTCAAAAGTGAACTGAAAAATGGCTCTGAATGTCCTATTTTTATACCTGGTTTTCATTTGACGGTGTGAGAAATTTCTAGAGGGTTCTCTTTGAAGTGTTTGGAATTACATCACTCCCTTATTCTGGCTACAAGCTGGTTGAAGAGACAATTTGAAGGTGAGAAGTCCTTTGTGTGAAGGCAGAGCACAAACTATTCAGTAGCAAGTGGAGCTGGGCCCGCTCCATCAACCCAGTCTGCCAGCAGATGACCCATTCAGGCACACCCAATCCCGCTATTTTGTGACTGTCTAAGAGGAATTCACAAAGTCTAATTGTTGGTTGCACCCAGTCATGTGACCCAGAGGAGACTGCAGGAACCAAATGGCTAAGGCAAGGAACATGGTAACTTTCTAAAGGTTAGGTAATGGTGCCATCAAGGGATTTATTTTGGATAATTGCTTTCCAGTTCAGGATAAGATCAAAATAATTCTTAATGATCTTGGGTGACTAATCAGAGACTGCAATAATAAATGGATATCCAAGAGTAGTCAGAGTCAATCAACTATCTTAGATCAATACATCATGAAAATTAAGAATTGAAAGAGACACTGAGTAGCAAAACTTTTGTAGGTCAAAGACACAGCTCAAAGCAAATGAAATAAAGAATTGTAAAATCAGCCTATATTTCATTCATGAAGGGAGTCCAGTCCATTATAATACAGGGAGGATGACCATTATCACATTATCATAAATACGTCATCTGTATGTTTTAATAACAATTACAGGACTAGGACTCAGTGGTCGACGTTTCTGTCTCCAGTAGAATAAATCTGTGAGACCTTCTTCAGGACAATACAGTAGATCAGCGGTTGTGACCCTTGAAAAGACAAACAGGACTGTTAAATAGGTCCTCCACTAAAACCAGCGTACTTTATATCTGTTTGTGTATGTAGCCAAATTCGTCACGCAACAGATGGTTAAAAAGTGGTCATCCTGCACTTTTTGGAGCTTCCAATTTGCAAAAAGTATTACGATCTGTCTCGGCGATCAGAAGAACACGGTAGTCGGTATCGGCGTCTGGGCTGACCTCGAACCCAGATGCCGATACAGACTACTGTATGATAATGTGATAATGGTCATCCTCCCTGTATTATAATGGACTGGACTCCCTTCATGAATGAAATATAGGCTGATTTTACAATTCTTTATTTCATTTGCTTTGAGCTGTGTCTTTGACCTGCAATTGTTGATATGTACCCTGTTTTTGAATTTAAGAAGCAATCTATAAATCAACCATTTTTATCAAAGGTTTTGCTACTCCCTGTCTCTTTCAATTCTTAATTTTCATGATGTATTGATCTAAGATAGTTGATTGACTCTGACTACTCTTTAATATCAATATATTATTGCACTCTCTGATTAGTCAGCCAGGATCATTGAGAATTATTTTGATCTTATCCTGCACTGGAAAGAAATTATCCAAAATAAATCCCTTGCTGGCACCATTACCTATCATTCATATACGCCCAAGCCCGAAAGGGCTGATTGGGTTTTCCCACTCCCCCCTCTTTTGCACTTTCTAAAGGTGGCATTTTTTATCATTGTACTTTAAAATATGAATTTTTCATTAAGGAGGATTTTTTATTGCAATTTCTTAGCTACCAAATATGAAATGCTTATCTGTCCCTAGTCAAAAGTTACCACTTATTAAATGTAATTAGGCAACCTAATGTTATCATATAGGACAGGTAAGACAGTAGTGAAAAATGTATTTAGGAGTCTTTAACTACCAGGACACGTTATACTTAAAAGTACATGTCCACCCTTTTCATTGCAATGCACCTTGCCCTCTGGGCTACCTAGGGCTTACTTTAGGGGTGCCTTATATGCAATAAAGGAAGAGTTTAAGGCTTGGCATGGGGAATATATTGCCAAGTTGAACTGGCATTTTAAATGTACATTCAGGCTTCAGTGGCTGTCCTGGAACATGTTTTAAGGTGCTACTTAAGCGTGCGACATAATAAGTGCTGCAGGCCCACTAGTAAACAATGGTTCCTGTGGCATATCACTTTATCAATTACTTAATAAACTAAGGCTTGATAACAATCCAAGTATTGAAGGGAGGGTGGCAACAAAAAGAGAGAAACACAATCATACCAGTTTCAAACCATTTTTTGTATTTTTTGTATTTCAAATGACAAATGAATAAAATTGATTTCACTGCGACATACAATATAGTGTACAAGGTGCAATGTGTCCCAAGTGATTTGTGAACAATCCAAAAAAACGTGTATACAATTAAGTGAGCTATACAGGTTTCAATAATGACTATTTACAAAAAGGAAACTTGACTCAAAGCAATTATTTCAATCAATTGTAAGACAGCAGCTATACAATCATAGGCACTGTGTGAGTCTTGTTCGTTTCCTAGTACGTCAATGGCGTTTCGACCCTTTGAATGAGGGTCTCGTCAGGACTGGGAGTGAGGGACGTCTACAAAAAAATAATGTGAAATTGTATTTCTATATGTAGTCGCCATGAATATATTGCGTATTCATGGAGAAGGTTTAAGAGTTTACCTTATACTGGGGTAATCCTGAGTTTAACCCATGCGTGTAAAAGTAAATTAAATTTACTTACAGTGAACCCAGCCGGGCACTGTCGAGGAGTGAACAGAAAGGGGGCACAAGATTAGCCACATACGAGAAGATGTAATTTGTACAGGGCACATTACAACTAGACCAATAACACAACTTACCACTGTCTTGGACAACTTGGTAATGTGTTCTATTTTAGTGTAGCGGTCAATACCGTCAATGCGCAGAGTAAACAGGAAATGCCTGTAATAGGAAACGCTGTATCAGTAATTGTAAGTTACATTCAGCACTCATACGTGCTAAAACAAGCCAAGTAATGATGGCAATCTTCTTCATACCTGTGCGCGTTTCAATCCAGCCCGATCGCTGCCTTCAAGAGATTGTTTGGTGTGTGGCAAGATGACGTCACCATGATTATAACGTGTGACGTAACGCGCGTAATCGCAATAGAGGAAGGACTGACTTGTGTTGTTTACAAGTGCGGGTTGAACTAAGGAAAAGTCGGGGAATATACGTGCACAATTCATATTCGGCATAAATATATATGATGGTAATGGTTTTTCACACGGAGTGTGATAATAATCAGTATCACATATTATAGTAATTGGATCGCAATAGAAGAAGGACTACCTTCTGTTATTTACAAGTGCGAGTTTAACAAAGAGAGAGCTATGGAGGTGTACCAAAGTCGGGGACTATACGTGCACTGTTCATATTTGGCATAGATACATTTGATGATAATGATTTTACAAAGTACGTATGATATTAATCAGAATCACCTGTTATAATAAAGGATCATGTAACCAATACATGTACATACAATGTATCAACTTATTAAGATATAGATATATAAATGCTCAAGTTGTCTTCTCATATTGATGCTACACAATTATCTACTTATTGAAACATTGTTATTAAACCGATATATACCTGTTACAGTAAGCTTTACATTTAATATCATTAGTAAACCTGTTGTCTAATATGCAGAGAAGACATCTAAAGCATACATAAAAAGTCTTAACAGTGTAATATACAGCGTATAATATTCAAGATTCACAGACACAAGGTGAATATTATTAACAAGTATTGGTTAAGTCAATGTAGAGACAAAGCCCCTCCATTCATCAGCAGAGTTCAACCCTTCATTTATTGAATTGATTTTGTCAATCCAATGACATTCACGGTGTTGTAAAATCTGAGCAATGTCACCACCTCTCTCTGGTAGTGTTGCAATATCTACAACTTGCCACCTCATTTCATCTGCAGAATGATTGAATTCTTTAAAGTGGGCAACGAGAGGAGATGTCAGAACAGATTTTCTTATGCCGCTACGACGCTGCCCTATTCTGGCTTTTATCAGTTGTTGAGTTTGCCCAATATAGGGTAGGCTGCACGGACACCATATGCAGTACACGACATTTCGTGTATTACAATTTGAAAAGAAATCAAGTTTGTGATCACAGTTTCCATGTTTGAAATTGGTGGTTTTACAAGTTAATGGGCAGATCACACAAATGCCACATGGGTGGTGACCAAGAATGGGGGGAAGATTCCAGGATGTTTCAAGCGTACCACTTCTCTGAGGTGTTTTTTCGTGTACTGCATATGGTGTCCGTGCGGCCTACCCTATATTGGGCAAACTCAACAACTGATAAAAGCCAGAATAGGGCAGCATCGTAGCCGCATAAGAAAATCTGTTCTGACAGCTCCTCTCGTTGCCCACTTTAAAGAATTCAATCATTCTGCAGATGAAATGAGGTGGCAAGTTGTAGATATTGCAACACTACCTGAGAGAGGTGGTGACATTGCTCAGATTTTACAACGCCGTGAATGTCATTGGATTGGCAAAATCAATTCAATAAATGAAGGGTTGAACTCTGCTGATGAATGGAGGGGCTTTGTCTCTACATTTACTTAACCAATACTTGTTAATAATATTCACCTCGTGTCTGTGAATCTTGAATATTATACGCTGTATATTACACTGTTAAGACTTTTTATGTATGCTTTAGATGTCTTCTCTGCATATTAGACAACATGTTTACTAATGATATTAAATGTAAAGCTTACTTTAACAGGTATATATCGGTTTAATAACAATTTTTCAATAAGTAGATAATTGTGTAGCATCAATATGAGAAGACAACTTGAGCATTTATATATCTATATCTTAATAAGTTGATACATTGTATATACATGTATTGGTTACATGATCCTTTATTATAACAGGTGATTCTGATTAATATCATACGTACTTTGTAAAACCATTACCATCAAATGTATCTATGCCAAATATGAACAGTGCACATATATTCCCCGACTTTGGTACACCTCCATAGCTCTCTCTTTGTTAAACTCGCACTTGTAATTAACAGAAGGTAGTCCTTCTTCTATTGCGATCCAATTACTATAATATGTGATTCTGATTAATATCACACTCCGTGTGAAAAACCATTACCATCATATATATTTATGCTGAATATGAATTGTGCACGTATATTCCCCGACTTTTCCTTAGTTCAACCCGCACTTGTAAACAACACAAGTCAGTCCTTCCTCTATTGCGATTACGCGCGTTACATCGCACGTTATAATCGCGGTGAAGTCATCTTGCCACACACCAAACAATCTCTTGAAGGCAGCGATCGGGCTGGATTGAAACGCGCACAGGTATGAAGAAGATTGTCATCATTACTTGGCTTGTTTTAGCACGTATGAGTGCTGAATGTAACTTACAATTACTGATACAGCGTTTCCTATTACAGGCATTTCCTGTTTACTCTGCGCATTGACGGTATTGACCGCTAAACTAAAATAGAACACATTACCAAGTTGTCCAAGACAATGGTAAGTTGTGTCATTGGTCTAGTTGTAATGTGCCCTGTACAAATTACATCTTCTCGTATGTGGCTAATCGTGTGCCCCCTTTCTGTTCACTCCTCGACAGTGCCCGGCTGGGTTCACTGTAAGTAAATTTAATTTACTTTTACACGCATGGGTTAAACTCAGGATTACCCCAGTATAAGGTAAACTCTTAAACCTTCTCCATGAATACGCAATATATTCATGGCGACTACATATAGAATTACAATTTCACATTATTTTTTTGTAGACGTCCCTCACTCCCAGTCCTGACGAGACCCTCATTCAAAGGGTCGAAACGCCGTTGACGTACTAGGAAACGAACAAGACTCACACAGTGCCTATGATTGTATAGCTGCTGTCTTACACTTGATTGAAATAATTGCTTTTAGTCAAGTTTCCTTTTTGTAAATAGTCAATATTGAAACCTGTATAGCTCACTTAATTGTACACACGTTTTTTTGGTTTGTTCACAAATCACTTGGAACACATTGCACTTTGTACACTATATTGTATGTCGCAGTTAAATCAATTTGATTCATTTGTCATTTGAAATACAAAAAATACAAAAAATGGTTTGAAACTGGTATGATTGTGTTTCTCTCTTTTTGTTGCCACCCTCCCTTCAATACTTGGATTGTTATCAAGCCTTAGTTTATCAAGTAATTGATAAAGTGATATGCCACAGGAACCATTGTTTTCTGGATAAACGCATTACCCTGGTTCCGTTGTGAGTAGGGTTTCCCTTGTTCTCTTCTTTCGCAGGCCCACTAGTAGCATTTAATTACAGGCTCTAGGTATGTGGTATAAGGGGAAACATCAATTCATTACATTTATCTGCTTTTACAACGCAACTGTAACAAGGCGACAGCCTTTAAATCGCATGCCATTATAACGCATGCCATTACAATGCATGTCACTACAACGCATGCCATCACAATGCATACCACTATAACGCATGCCATTACAATGCATTATAAGGTAAGTAATGGAGATTTTTTTGTTTTAGGGTGGGTATGGGTTTTGGGGTACATGGGAATAGTAATTTGTACCCCTACACTATCCAACACTTTCCCTACTGTTGCACTCACTGGAGTGGGAATAGTAATTTTTACCCCTACATTATCCAGCACTTACCCTACTGTTGCCCTAAAAGTATTATGCGCTGTAATGGTATGCATTGTGATGGAATGCGTTGTAAATGAAGTTTTTAAAAATGTGTTGTAATGGCATGCGTTGTAAAATCATGCGATGTAATGGTAGTTGTGATGTAAAAACCGTGTAGTAAAAGCATGTGTTGTAATTGTTTGCGTTGCAACGTCATATATTCGGTATACCACTCTACAAGGGAGCAAGTAAATTAAATATGCCAATCAGGTGTATGCCAATGTTAGTATGTTTATTATTATTATTATATTTCTTATATAGCGCCAGAATCGACCCCCGAAGGGGTATCTCCGCGCTTGCCTTGGGAACCCGTCCTAGTTTTTCCCTGTGAGATAGCCCCTACAGGGCATCCCCAAGGTGAAAGCCAGGCATCCCGCCGCGGGGGGCCGTTGTGGAGATTAAGCAAGCTTAATGCCCAGAGTTGTAGAGTGTGAACCCATGATTAGGTCAGGCACCGAAGCGAGAATTATCGAGTCCGTGGACATTTGAGCTCAACACCCTGCCGCGTCGGGAATCGAACCCTGGTCCCGGGTCTGACCTCTGCTTCAGGGTCTGCCTGCTCTAACCAGTGAGCCACACTTATCCACAGTTTAGGGGAGCAACACAAGCACTTTAGCTCTGGTTAGCAGTGGTAAAGTGGAAAGAGTCATAGAGCCAACTAGAATGAATACGGCAAAAATAGGAGGGTTGAAGGCAAAAGATTTGGAGATGACCCTGCCGAGAGGGCCAGGTCCAACAGCTGCTTCACTTACACGGTGACAAAAAGCAATTGGTAGCTTTTCACTATAGAGAAATAACTGTATATACTGTTTTTACGTCTCCCTTTTATACATTAAGGGGACTATTACGATGGAGGTTGGAAAACCTCTGTCCTTCGGTCGGAGGATTTCCGACCCCCATTGTCAGTTTCAATTCTGACCGGCTGATTATGTATCAGCTGGTTGGAAGTGAAACTGGCCAATCATTCCGGCTGGCTTCCAACGGGCTCAAGAAGCTTGTCGGCCAGTCAGAACTGGCTTGTAATCCCAAACGGTGGGCCTTTCCGCCCCTGGGATTATGATACATGGTTTCCATGCTGGCCTGTCCAACATGGAAACCATGTTGGAAAGCATGTTTGGGGGACCCCAGCAGGGCCCCCTTGTGTGCATGACCTCAAGTTGGTGGCCGAGGGGGCACTTATGGTGTACCCCTGTTAATCCCTGCACTCCTTGAGGTGCCTGCTATTTGGTGCAGGTATTAACACCACCTACCATTTCCCTATGGGAGCATGCACTACAGCGGATTACGACCATAAGACATGCTCCCATAGGGAAATGTCAGAATGTGACTGAACAGTGTTCGCTTGCATCCTAATGAGGTGGGTGGGACCGCTGACCGGAGTTCAGTCGGTCCCGTTTAAGAGACGTGTCAGGCGGATGCAAGTCCGCCCAACATCGAAATCGGCCCCGAAGTACCTAATCAAATGGGCTACTAGGACACACCAGGGATGATTTAGCTAATTTATAATTTTTTTTAATTTTTACGTATCAGAAAACTTTTCTCTGACGTGTTACTTCAGTGTTTTCAAACTTCAACCCACTAGCCATTTCGCTTGTGCCATGTCTTTTTTAGACACACACATTCTTTGCGCAAATATGCAATACAACACACATGTGGAATTTAAAACCAAATCAAAGGCACATCTTATCCTCGCCTTGCTGAAGGTTAAATACGTGAACTCACTTTAAAATATTTTACATTATAATATAAGGGTAAAGCACATGTATTGTGAAACTGAATAGCGGTTTCACAGTGCTCAGAGTCCTAAAACCAGCAAACTTCATCCATAAAACGGCAAAAATCTTGAGAGACCACACAGCACAGTTGAAATGGCTAAACCCAGAGTAATAACTATTCACCCCTTCCCACCTAAACTGTAGCTGATGACAAACAGCAGTTTCTTTACAATACTAGCAATGAAATAGTCCAGGAAGGATGAATAAGATTACCATATAATTAGCATTAATACCCAAAGCAACTTGAGCGTGATAAATCACGAGACATGACCCAATATACCTGATGACACACTAAAATAGCACAAACAGAATGAATAACAATGTTACCCTGGAAATGCTGGAAAGGTTATAACCCAGTAGTGTTATTGCTATTCCATTCTTCCATCCCTTTCTTTCTGTTTGTGCCCCAATTCCAGTGGCAGTAATAACTTGCAATCAGGAGCAGTAAGAGGTCGGTGTTATTTGGGAAGTGGGATGCAGGGCCACGCTTCGAGGAAATGGAAGAGAGCAACCTGCATTCAGGGAGAGGACACTGCTAGGTACAGAATCACTAGTCTTACTCATTGAGTCACACGGCTATGGCACACAGATGTGGGGAGGGGTGAGGGCACCAATGCCTGGGCCATGACTGCACTGCCAGGTGTGCATAGTGCACTACAGCAATGTGTCCTTTAATTAACCTTCTTTATGTATGACGTGTGTACAAATCAGTGATAAAGTAAGGTATAGAATGATGGATCGTAGCAAACAAGCAAGATAACTTGAAAATGGAGTAAAGCTCTAGGAGACACCTGGACAGACATTTCTGGAAAGATACAAGGAAAAATGTTGCTTTTAAAATTATGTTTATTCATATATATTTGCTAAGAAGATACATGTTACACAGATGAAACTGAAGGGTAACCCATAAAACAAAATATTAATTTGCTGCCACCATATAACGTTAGTATGAGATTAAGAAAATGCACAATTCAGGCTAGGGGTACTTTCACTGGGATATCAAACTAAGAACTTGAAGATGATTTTCTGCGTCAAGGCATTGCCTCCTCAACCCATTTTCTCCTAGCAATGTGTTCAAGTGGAAATGAAGGAAGGAGTCCGGCTTCAAGCTCCAACAAGGTAAGTTTATTTAACGATCTTTGCAAGACGGGGATCCCAGTCTGTTGCCTCCGGCAACCGCCTCCCCGAGAATGCCCCCGCACTCGGAACTCAGGAGAATTCCAAGAAAGCTACGACAGCCCACAAGAGCCAGCAGTGAGGGAGCAACAGGTAAGAAAACCCATCACAACACATCTCCTTTTCTTACAACAGAACAAAGAAAACAACAAAGCGCACAACATGTGCATGTACTAAATAACTAGAACATAACATGTAAGTGGCATCACAGTGGAAAAAGAGACACTGTTACAACACATCGCGGTGGCAAGCAGAATCAGGATACAAAATGGAAAAAATAGGTGGAGAAAAGAAACAGAATTAATACATAACAAAATCCCTGTACCTTTCTGACACACAACACCCACATGGTTGTTTAACAACACAGGGAGGTTTGTTAAGAGCAAAGTCGTTTATTTTTTTCCATTTAGTTGAGTGGGCTTCCCTCCTAACCCTGGCTCCCTAATGATAATCCTGTCAGTGCCTGGCCGGGTCGTCATCCTGGGGTTCTCCAGAGGGAATACTTCCTCCTTTGACCCTTCCCTTGAGATCAGAAGTGAGGGGGGCGTTGTAGGTTGGAGGGTACCCTCCTGCAAGTAGGGGCGGAATGGTAAGTCCTCCTGAATTATAATGTGAGGGCCAGGCTGGCTAAAATCCTTTTTGCCAAGGCATATCAATGTGGCCCCGGCCATTGTTATCTGCATTGCTGGCCATCATATTATGCTGAGCCAGAATAAAAAGTTCCTTTTCAATAGAAAGCAGACGTAGCTTGATCAGTTCCCGTTTAGAATCCAATCCTGCCAAAAGATAACCCAGAAAGGCTTCCCACATTGCTGCCAGATCAGCTTTAGACAGGGCCTGTGCGTCCAACGTGGTGGATGTCGGATCCTCCACTCGGGGTTGCTTGCCTTACCCCCTGTCAAGGAACACTTTTGTCTGGCCCCAATCCGAGTACCCTCGCTAATACCCCACACCGTTGTAAAAGGGCAAGGCGCCACTGGCTTGGTGATGTTCATGCTACGACCAGACATGGGCACTGTTGCTGTTTGTGCCTTACTAACCTTATCCACGATGTCAAGTGCGTCTGCTAACTCAACTGATTCCTGACAGGAGGGGATGCGGAAGGGGACCCCGGACTGGATCCACTAGTTCTGGACTACAAAAAACTGAGACAGGGCCTGTTGGTGGGGTAGATAAATCGGGGAGCAGTTGGTTTGCTGGGGAGCGGGAGAGCTGCCGTGCCAGAAGATTGATTTCCTTATCTATGACCCCCGCTGCACACTGTAGGAAGGAGTCCACTGCGGTTATTGCCGGGGCCACCGGGACTGCCACTGCCGACTTTCGTTTCCCCATAAAACTGAGCTCTGTTATGACAGTACCCTTAAGTCGAAGGAAGGAAGGCAAAACAACAGGATGAGGACCTCACGTCGATGTTACCTGGACTTGACCAGACTTGACCGGAACAACATGAGGTAAAGGGGAACAGGGACTGATACACAGCGTATGGTAAAGTAGGCAGTAGGCCGCTTGAAACCAGGTCTTTGACATGAAACGCTGCTAGGTCTACCTTGTGCCAATGAGTCAAAATCCATGGGTGGATGTATGAGACACCCATGCCCCCCTCCCATGGAATGCCTTCCAATGCAAAAAAAGTGCTGTCTTGTGTTACTTTGTATTTACTAAACCAGCCTGACTTAGTAAATACCAAAAATGATTTTGCATCGTAAATCACAGTAAATCTGCCACTAAATTCTTATCTCAATGCACACCGTTCCTAATCTGTTTTCATGTTCTATAAGTCATTTAGGGCTAGTGAACTTCTGGGCACCCATCCCCTTGAGAAGTACATTTTATCGTTGCTTTTTAAGGTATAGAATTGTTACTTTATACAGTATTTTCTTTTAGTTCTATTTTTATGTTCTCTTACTAGTTTTAATTCGCCAAACAAAATAAATAAACTTCATTTTCAGAATAAAATACTAATATGATCAACTGGAGCTAAGAGGAGCAAGGCTAAATCATTTATCCAATCTACAAGATATGGTGCATTCTTGTCCTTCTCCCCGCGCCTTTGCTCAAAGGGCAGCCATGAGCCAACACAGACACCCTTGCATCTTGTTGCAAGGGTACCTGCGTTGCGGGGATGATTGTTTTTGTGCAGGAAGAGACACCTTCCTACACAAAAAACAATAATTGATGACATTTTCCTCTTTCTGTGCATGTCAGCACACATAGAGGAAAAAATGAGGAGAAATAAATGTATTTCTCCTTGTTACGCCCTTCCTACACCTCCCCTGGGAAGCGTAGGATTCTGATGCATTCCCTGCATTACAAAACATTGTAAATCTGGGAATGTGTCAGGTTCCATGAATGTTGCATTGGAACACTCAAAGTAACACGCATGGAACGCCCCCTTCACACAGAGTAATGCAAGAAGGGGGCCCATATTTACAACGTCATGAAAAATCATGCAGGGTGACTTTATGTGGCCTCGTAACAATGACCGCCGGCTTTAGGGCTGTGCGACCAGTGCGGCCGCACTGGGCGCTGACCTGCGGAGGGGGTGCTGACCTTAGGTGAGGGTGCTGTGTTTCACAATAATTTATTATTGGAGAGATGAGTGGCCCTTTTGCCTGATGGAAGTGAGCGAATTACATGAGGCAGTCATGTGGTGTGGGGGTGCCAAAAATGATTTTCGCTCATGGCGCCACTAGCGCTAAAGCCGGTCCTGAATGGGCAAGCCCATTGAGCTGCCGGTGCGTCAAAAAGAGTGACGCACCGGCGGCGGAAGGGGCTTGTTGGTACATAGACTTTTTGTAAGACATTACACAAAGGGGGTCATTAGGATCGCGGACGGACTTGAGTCCGTCCGCAACCCCAGAGCATGAGGGAACGTCCGCATGGGCTGCGGCGTTCCCTCTGTGCAGATTAGGATGTGACCGCCAGGGTGGCGGTCACATCCTTTATTTTTAACATTGCTGCGGGTGGAGCTTCAAGCTGCACCCGCAGCAATGTTAAAAATGCATGCACAGCATTTGCGTGCACAAAGCGGCAGGCACCGCGCGGTGCCTGCTGCATTGTGCACGCAAATGCAGGGGGGTACCATAGGTACCCCCCATGTGCACCCCCCACTACACCTAGGGGGCCCGCAACGGGCCCCTGCAGTGCAGTTACACATGCTTTTCCACGGCGGAAAAGCCGCCGCGGAAAAGCATGTTCCCATGCACATCCTAATCTGGCTGACGGTGTCTAAGAGACACCTTCACCATTTTAGTGCTTTTCCGCCGCGGTTGTAAGCCAGCCGCGGCGGAAAAGCTGCGGACCTAAACCATGACCCACCAGCCATCCTAATGTGGCGGTGGGTCCTGGCGGGTCCGCAGAGGATTTTCCGCATCCTCCGGGCCGGCGGTGGCTTCCGCCGGCCCGGAGGATGCGGAAAATCCTCCATCCTAATGACCCCCTTAGTGCGAGTGAATAGTATTAATGTAGATTTATGCATTTGTATCAATGATGGCAATAGAACAAAACTTTCCAGTACTGTGAGTCGGTCACATTTTCATTAGACTATTGTGAAAATTGTGTGATTATTATTGACCGTTTTTGTATTTTTTGAACAATTAGATAACGATTATTGCTATTAGTAATAATAATGCAAATAATAATAATGACGATAAATGAAAGATAATTAATAATAATACTTTATATTTAACTGTAAATACTTTTAAGAATAGTACATTTGTAATGTGAGACTTTGTTCAAGTTTCTGTGAGATTGCTTGCGCGTGTCCGTGTGTGCCCCCGAAGTCCTAACATTTCAATATCGAGTCCTTTTCTGTGTTTTTTCCTGCAGACCTGCCTCTTGACAGCCATCATGATAAACACCGACGTGCGCCCCGGGTGCCAGCAGGGCGCCCATTCACAGCGAGCATTATAGATTCATTGCAAGAGATTCTTAGAAGCACTGAACCTACACGTTGGAAATAAGGGAATGGATTCGCGGCTGAGCCATTATATTGGCATTCAGGAAAAAAGCGACGGTGAATTATCTTCGGTAGATTGGAGCTCTGGGCAGGGATCTTCAATTGGACATGGTATATATCTCTTGCAGCGGGGCATGGCGGCACATTTAGCCAGCCCTCAAATATATGCTGCTGGGTGCACTCCTTATTTAAATCATAGATTTTTAAAGCTACTAAATGATGAGTGATAGGCTGGCACGGGGGAATCATTTGCCATTGACAATTTTGATGCATCATGCATATCAGTCAGTTTTGCGAAAGATATCTCAAAGGGGAGTCACCCATACACAAGGAGCTCAGTCAGCCAAGGTAGGCAGAATTCAAATCACCCAAGCAAACACACAAAAAGGGGGATTGATTTTTCACTTTTCTTCAATTGAGTTGACGGATCTTAAAGCGTGAGCAGCTAAAAGCTTCTAAAAGAATGGTTTTTTTCCCCACCTGGTACTACCTTTTAACCGAAATAGGGAACACAAAATGACAAAGTTTATTGGTCTGCCAGGGCAAGTCTTACATAATACTTGGAAGAGAGAGACAGAGTATGTGTGTGTGTGTGCGTTTTTTGTGTATGGTGCTGTACCAGAAGGAAAATCTGACCATGCACCAACATCTCAGACTACAAAAAAATGGAAACTGCAAATAAGGGGCTTTGCTGAACAGACTGCATTAGCGGTACCCTCAAAAAGGAGCATAGCAGGCACATTTAACAAAAGGTCGGTACTTTCTTTGCATCTTTAAGAAAGCCTATGTGAGAGTACGTTTTTTACTTTTTGAATAAAAAAGTCTGAAAATCCAGCAACGTTATCATGCCAGCAAACCACAAAACATGTCCTCATAAGGTTGATTAGTGGATTAGTGAACAAGAAAGAAACAATACATCACAGTCACTACACATAAGATTGTGCTCCAATATATCAACGATAAATTCACCTCCATTAAGGATATCTTATCGTTTTTCAACCTGGAATATGAAAGGAAACACATTTGCTTTGCCTTCGCCAAACCCGAAAAATTAGGATCGTTTGTGATTTACTGAAGTGGAGCTTCAACTGGGGCAATTGCTATGTTTATATTTGTAAGTGCTTCCAGATGAGGTTTAATTACTGTGAAATCCGTACTAAGGCTAGAATCAAATCTAATTTTTTCCAAGAGGAGTCCCCAGTTTTGCTGAAAACATCTACCCAACTGGAGTACTTTAATTTGGTTAATTAATGGGTGCTACCTCATTGGTTAATGTCTCAAGCATATTCTACACTACAGCTGCATAAAGGACCACGAGCTGTGCATGTACATAGTTGCCAGGGTTTCAGATTGCTTATGCGTGACATTTTCAAAATTTCAGTGTAATTATGACTGACATTCAACGACTATGAGTGACACTTTCTCGCAAGCCAAATCAAGCATTGACGATGAGGGAAACATAAATATAAGAAAATTAACACCCATTTGAGCAACAACAAACTCTAAGACGATCTTAAAACTGCTGCAAAGCACTAGAAATGGAAAGACACTGGGGGGGACCCGACTCTACCATAGCTTGGACTGGTCACTGTGTCTTGTTAGGCACAGGGGACCCAATATCCCAGTGCCACTCATTGATATGAAGGTGAGGGGGCATCACAAACCTCTCTACGCGAGCCTTGTTAGGCCCTGGAGACCAAATACCCAGGGCCTAACACCTGGCAACAAACCTCCGCAAGCAGGGAAATGGCAGAAAGTGGTCCAGACCCCCTGTACCTCCGACAAGACCTCGAAACCATCACGAAAGAACTTCATGCAGTTATCGCCACCCTTGAAGAAGACACTCTCAGTGCTGACGGATACTGGCCACTCAAAGCCTCCGAGGCTTTCTTTTCCTTTTGGGGTATTTCAGCAGCTTTCATAAGCAAATTCTCTTGTTCTCCATGTTTTTGGGCTCAAGGTGGGGCAGGTCAGCGGTATGAGTCCTGCAGACATTCCACATTTCAACTATTAGCTCTGTGACTGCCTAAACTGATTCAGACTTTCTTCTATGAAAGACCTTCTACTATGTTGTTTGTTGTACCTTTTTCCACTTGGTTTTGGGGTAGGGTTTATTTTTTTGGGCTCTCCTTCCGTTGGACCACAGTCAGGAATGTGAAGGCGCATGCACCCAAAGTTGTCTCTTTCCCTCCTTTTGAATGCTCAGGGACCCTTTGGCTAACTCTCCACCTTGTATGCCCCTATCTGTGGCAACATTTGAGTAATCTACATTAAGAGGATCAAACTACTTAGCTTAAATGTAAAGGGACACTTAATAACCCCACCAAAAGAGCGGCAATACTTTCCCTGCTAGATCATTCGCAGAGGAGATGCACCTTTTAGCGCAGCACACCTATGGGATGCATCTAAAAAATTCCCACAACAGTTCTGGTCGTCTGGATATATGAAGAAGTGTGGAGTCACGATTCTTTTCTCTCAGGGCTTCCGGGGATCTGACACTTGCTTTGAAATTAAGGGCCACACGTTGGCTTTACGAGTACACATGGGATCACTTTACTTTACTGTGGCCTCCCTCTATGCCCCTAACGAACACCAAGAAGCATTTATAACAAAGATAATAGCTGGGGCGCTCCAGTCTACTGATCGGGCCATCTTTGTGGGTGGGGTTTTTAAACTGGTTATGGATGGGGGAATGGATTGTTCCACACAAAGGACAGGCCAGACAGGGGTGTTCACAGCAGAGAGTCTGGCTTGGCTGACCGATTGTGGATTGCATGATGTGTGGTGGCTTCATCACCCGAATGCACAAGACATCACATTCTTCTAAGCAGCCCATAACACCTTTGCACGGCTAGACCACTTCCTAGCTTCGCAAGGAGCTTGAAAACTCACTACAGACTCTTCCATTAAACCCTGCTCCCTCTCTGACCACGCAGCCATTACCCTCACTTTTTTGATCCCCACAGGCACCCCTAAATGCCCTCCCTGGCTTCTTCGCGAGACCCTGCTACACTCCCCTGATACAGTAGCTACAATTAGACGCGTGATCAAGGACTACCTGGCTGTGAATGACACTGAGGGGGTCCAGCTTTCTTCAGTCTGGGAAGCACTTAAACTTGTCACCAGAGGCCCCTTCAAAGCACAATCAGCACATGAAAATAAACTCAGAAGGGATAAGAGGGAGGAATTGGGGAAAACAGTGCTAGAGATTGAGTCTATTCACAAGTGCACGGGTGCTCCTCGGGTGTGGCACAAGCTTTAGCGAGCTCGGCTTCAACTTACACGCCTCGATGTCAACAGGGCAGAATATGCCATGCTCTGCCTCAAACATAAATTTCACCAGGGCTCTAACAGAGGCGGTCAGATGCTAGTCCATTGTCTATGTAGTACCCAACACGCCAACACCCTTAAGGCTATCCGCACAAGTTCGGGCACCATGGCACAGAGTGGCATGGATATGGCGGCAGAGTTTTGTGCATTTTACACATATCTATATGCGAAAGATCTCGCAGCGGACCCCAAACCGCTATCCTACGTCTGGGCGGCCGCGATAAACCCTCTACCCATGCATGATTCAGAAGCACTTGACCAACCCATTAGGATTGCGCCATTGCCAGACTGAAACCCATGAAGGCACTGAGTCAGGGTTTGGTTTTAGTGCCATTTTTTAAAAAACATTTGGCACGGAACTCGCTCCCTTTTTAACCCGCCTTTGTAACTCGTTTGCTGAAACTGGAACACTAACTGAATCCATGTTGCAAGCATCCATTTCAGTGATACCGAAACCAGGGAAGGATCCTGAGCTCTGCAGCACCTATCGCCCAATCTCGCTGCTTAATATTGATGCAAAGCTGTTTATGGGCATTTTGGCACACTGCCGCAACCCATTATTGCCGGGCTTGATCGACCCCAATAAAGCAGGTTTTACCCCTTCATGTCAATGGGGATATAACACCAAACACTTATGCAACCTCATTGACAAAGTCAACCGGTCCCGGGAAGAACCCCTCTTGCTGGCAGTGGAAGCAGAGAAGGCGTTTGACAGGGTGCATTGGCCCTATCTGTTCAACACCCTTAATGAATGAATGAATGAGTACAGATTTGTATAGCGCTGGCTACCCGGGGGCATCCCAGTGCTTTAGACCCATCTCAGACAAATCACTCAGCAGTACAGGAAAGTTTAAGCACTTTGGGCTGTGAGACCGTTTTTTTGAACTGGACACGTTGTATATACAATGCGCCCAATGCCTCGGTGAGGGTGAATGGGGTGAATTCGGAGAGACTGCAGGTTGAGCGGAGCACCCGGCAGGGTTGTCCGCTCTCCCCGCTTTTATTTGCGATAAAAATGGAACCCTTTGCCCAGAGGCTAATGGACAATCCCGGGGTGGTGAGTATCACTTTTGGGGCTGATCTCCATCTCATCAGCCTTTATGCGAATTACATAATTTTTTCTACTGCGCAACCGCTTTCCATACTCGAGATGATCGTCTCCAAATTGGAATTATCCAGGCGGTGTCAGGCTTTAAGATGAACCTGTCCAAATCACAAATACTGAAACTTAAAGTCCAGACAGATACTGAATCAGCTCTCCGTGCAAAATATGAATTCCAATGCGTGGATGCCTCACTACCAAACCTGATATCATGCTCAACAGAAACCTTCCTAAAACGGCGAGAGCCAAAATCTCCAATTTAGGAATCACAATCCATAAAGATCTGGATCATTGGCAACAGCTGCCCTTGTCCTGGCTTGGCAAACTAGCCCCCGTTAAAATGAATATACTCCCACTGGCCCTATATGTCTTCCAGGAGCTTCTTCTTCCCCTCTGCCTGGGGAACTACACCAGCTCCAACGATGCATAGACCGGTTCATCTGGAATGGGACAAAACCTAGACTTCAAAAACAGGCTTAGCGGTCCCCAATATAAAACTGTATTTCCAAGCCGCCCAACTTAGATTTTTGGTTATATGGAACCGTGCTATGACCGAAACACATTGGATCTTTATGGACCAAATGGTCGCAGGATCGCACATTTGGAGGGAAACCTGGCTCCCACGAGCCCGTAGATCATGGGGCCTATACTCTTCACCGGTAACAAACAATACTTTAAAGGTGTGTGACAAAGTTGTGCTTGCAGCAGGCATTTCGTTGTTCATCTCCCCACTTACCCTGTTGTTTTCCAATCCGGACTTCCCACCAGGTTTGTCGCCACAGGTGTCACACCAGCCACTCAACTGTACTCCTTGCTCTTGTTGACGACAACTGAACCCCAATCACCCTATGAACCGACAAATAGGCTGAGAGGGTAAAACACTCTGACCTTCTGAAAGATCCCAAGGGGAAAGGGTGATGGGAATGAGAAATGAAAGACAGAGAAAATACTTCTGGTACAAGTGTCTGGTTTGCCTCGTTTTTTCTATGGAAGCGTCTTCTGGCACATTCTGCTGGACCTGGGAGAGCATCTCTGTCAGAGCTGGAGTGTCACACTAGTGAAGGCACTCTAGAAGGATTCTATATAATAGAATATAACAGTATTACCCCACTGAAATGCCAACAACTGGATACATATTATCATGTGATTGCTTTCTTTCTTAATAACTCTACCTATATTGAATGTATGCTGCCTTGCATACTCTCTTTTTATCGTAATTATTAACTCTGGTTCATAAGTCTCAATTCTATAAAATAAGAGAAATAATGTATACTTCAATATTCTGTTTCCAAATCAGTTCTGGTTGATTCATACTACTAACATTAATATTGTACATGCACCTGGTGTCCGTGGTCTTTTCTGCGGTGCAGCCTGTACTGTGCAGCGAAGAACCAGCAGGAGCGGTGATCACAACGGCAGAAGCCTACCAGAAGCTGGGAGCTGGAGCCGATAGTAGGAGGTGAGGGAATCCTTGAGAAACATGTAAGATGATTTTCAGAGGCAAGTTGGAGGCAAATAATTCCAGCCCCAGTGATATTTAGCGAAATTACAAGTTGGTTTTTCTGGGATATAAAAGCGTGATTGTGAACCTCCTCTTCTGAACCTGCAATTTGGAAGCAAATAAATCCAAATCCAGTAATATAAGTGAAATGAGATCAGGCCGGGTTAGGCAGGTGCCCCGCTACAAAAAACACATAAGCAAAAGTAATCACACAAACATTCAACTATAACAAGGGGGACATCCCCAATAAGACCACAAGGGATTGGAAATTATATTTCCTCAACACCATCTCAAATGGAAACTAATCCTAGGAAAAACAAGAGGCCGGAACAAAAAATAAGTACATTTTTTTTTTCTTAAGGACCCAGGAGCAGCCATCTTTTCGGAAACAGGCAACATCAAGGGTCTGCTCATGCCCCTTGCTCCACAAAAATTAAAAGCCACTGCAGTGCAAGTTGTCCCACAACAAGTATCACATGCAATGGCAACCCAAATAGCACCAGGACTAAATGAAAGTGTGGGAATAACGGATGTGATAACAACAGAGTTAAGAAATGATACAAATTCGCCAGCAGTCCATCAAACAAAAAGTGCAAAAAAAACAATAGTCCAGGCAATTATACATTCAGTTAATAACAATAAGAATGATTTGGGAGACACTAAGCCAATACGCATTGAGACGAATATGGAATCAGATAAAAGAAATCACCAACAGGATGATACAACTACAAACAAACTAAAAGTATCGGAGCATTTTCATTTGACCGCCAATAGGGATAACCTAAGACACGATAATCAATGTTATGATCCCCTTGTAATTCCGTCTGACATGAAGGCTTCCTCTTCCTGGTTACACTCAACACTAATAATGGAGAATATGGAATTGGTTGAAGCTTTGGAAACAAAAACATCGAATCAACCAAATTCTGGAATTAACCCTCTAAATATGCAAATAGAAATAGCAAAGCAAAAAAAAAGGAAATAAAAAAAGGAAATAAAAAAACGTAAGGTCTCTGTAGTAAGATCTATTGGCACTGAATCAAACCAGGATCTTAGCTCAATTATAGAAATATCAAGTCATTGTTCTACCCAGATTTCTATGGAGGGAAAGCATGATTTATCTTATGGTCTGCCAGGTATTATAAGAGAGGATCCACATGATCAATTCAAAATTCAAACAGAAATAATTGTTAGTCCTTCGGCACTTCAGCAGGATAATTCCAAAATAGATATATTGACCAATCAAATGAGGAAATTAGAACTACCAAAGAATCCAGATCCACAGTGCATTTGTAAATGTGATCAAATAATAGATAAACTAAGTACATTACCAGCTATACTAATTGACATATTGAAAGAAATAAAATATAGACCAACTATAGAGAATAATCAGCTGGAAGATAAGCAGGAGCAATTACAGCAAATAGGTAATCTAACAACAAAAAAAGACATTAAAAAACAACAGGCTGGGCAGTCGAAGGACCAAATTACTGAAAATATACAGGAAATTCAAAATGATGGGTCATTGATCCTCTTATCAAATAGTGCTGAAGAATCCACTGTCACAAAACCCAAATTGGTTCTTACTCAAGTTTTAACAAAAAGGCAAAAAAAATCATGCTAGAAAAGGAAGGAAGAACATAAATGGCCCTATACAAAATGATGGAGAGCTCAATACATGTTACCCATTATTTATCGCCATGAAACAAAAGAAATCTCTTCCAGCATTAGATACCACTAAAAGGAAGTGTACTTCGGTAGATTAATTGTTGGACGGTACCAGGCACCCTGGTTCCAATTGTATAGAAAGTAAGGTCAGTGAAATTAATATGAAAACCGGGCACGTCAATCTGAAGGGCAAAGACAAAATCACCCAACCGAAATTAGCCTCGGTTATGGAAAAAGGTGATATAAATGAAAAAATAGATGAAAAGGGTACACATCCAGAAAGTTCAAAAATGGAGAAATTGATGACAAATAGAAAACAGGGTACAGTAACCGAAAATCCAATAGGGCAAGATCAGATCAAATGCCCTCAGATACAATTTTGTAAATGTTTGGAACAGAAACAAATGGAAAGCTGAAGAATTCCTAATAACTATCTTCCAGAAGTCCTAATAAACAATTGCTGTAAGAAATATAACTTTTCCAAACGCACAGTAACTGCAAGCGTGGATAAAGAAATAGTGATCACGTGTCCTCTAGCAGACAGTAACAACCAACATGAGCCTCATTTCATACCACCTAATATACATTTTAAGGGGTTAGCTAAAGGAAAAAATCTCTCCTACAATCAGTGCCAAATAAAACATAATATACCAGCGCAGAATCAAGGAAGAGAAGAATCCTTTGAAAATGCCTCTTTAAAAGAAAAAATGAGTTCCAGTGAAGAGTGGCAAATTACATTTATACCGCTATATACTTCAAGAGGAAAACAAGATATATTAAATAGAGGCAATATTATGAGACTTTTAGGAGAGGTGAGAACATTACAATGTATTGAAACAACAGATTTACTTTCGGTTAAGTTTGTGCTAAATGTACATAATCCATTCACAGAGGCAACTTTATCTTTATGGAAATTGGAAAAAATATTAAATCAAATCTTAGATGCTAAGGACAATTTGAAACTTGGGGTATAAAAATAATAAAATCAGCATTGCAGCTCTACCCTGCTCCATTGGCACAAGGAGTCAATAAGCTGAGCGCACATCCTCCAGTGTATTCGATTCTGCACAATGCCAGAGGACCAACAAGTACTGATACGGTGTCCCCAACAAGAGGGAGGAATAACTATAGGTATTGGTCACCCTTAACAAATGGTAGGCATTGACCAGTTACTGAAGTAAAACATGCTTGTCAAAATGAGAAATTAAATATACTTTCCTGGAACATTGCAGTTGCATTTACAAAACTTACGGATAGACCCTTAATGGAAACCTGGGCTTCATATGATATTATAGTACTTCAAGAAACCTGTTTGACAGAACTAATTCAGCTACCTAGATTCCCAGTACATCAGGTGGATGCAGTAAAAACGAGTAATTATGGAAAAGCAAAGGGGGGTCTTTTGGTATACATGTAAAATAATTTCAACTCAGAATCTGAACAAATGCCGACAACTTCAAATAATATACAGATAATAAAACTTAAATTTGCTAGCGGTCACTGGGTAATTCTGTTTAATATATATATGCTCACCCAAATGCTCAAGAAAAACTAAAAATATTCAAAAAGCTAATCCAGGAAATAACCGAAGTAAGATACAATACTCCAACTTGGGATATCGTCATAACAGGTGACTTTAATACTCAGCTCATCTTTACACCAGACGAAGATGATCAGTTAACTTTTGAAAATGAATTATGGTAAATCAAACATCAAACTGCCCATCAATGGAGGAAGCCAAATAAAGTGGGCAAGGAACTAGTGACAACCCTGGAACACCTGGGACTGAGAATAATCAACTGGCGAACGTTGGATGATAGCCCACCAAGCATAACATACTATGGCCCAACGACAGGGTCCGTTATTGATTACACAATTCTAAGCCATTAATTCAGCAATTAAGTTTGTTCAAAATGAAGTGTACTACAGAATGTGATCATTTGATACAGCAAATAGCAATAAACATTAATCTGGATAGATTTCAACCAGCACCAACATTGAATGAGGGAAGTTTAGTAACCGCATATTAAAGAGTGAACTGGTCAAGCGAACGACTAGCGGAACTTGCAGTCAAAGCCAAAACAATACTGGAGGACTATATAGAGTTACTACCTTCAATGTTAAAAGCTTGGAATAAATTTGTGCCCGAAGTAACGAAACAAAACTCAAAAGTAACTACTAGACGGATCACAAATCATAATTGCAAACAATCAAATACTAAAGCATTTTGGAAAATAATAAATGGCCTAAATAAGTATTTTAACACAAAAATATCAACAAATGTAACAGAAGAAACTTGGGCTGTGTTTTTAACAAAACTCTTTGTAGCCGAGAACCAATTAGGGACTAATGAAAAAAACAAAATTAATCAAACAATTGAGCCATCATTCCACTATGCCCATGTGCCCGAAATGGATGATACCTGAGTACTAAAATCAAAAAGGTTATTAAATCAGGAAGAAGTGATAGTGCTCCTGGTCCAAATGGCATTCCACCAGCCTTATTTAAAACTGACCCAAAATATTGGACCAATCCCATAATGCCATTGTTCAAAGAGGTGGAAAATACAGGTTCAATTCCTGATAGTTGGAGAGGATCGATAATCAACCCCAGTTATAAGGGAGGTGATAAAACAATCCATCCAACTATAGGTTAATAGCCTTTACTGATACAGAAGCAAAATATTATGCATCATTATTATTGGAAGAGCTAATAGAGTGGTCAAATGACAATAATCTGATTCCATCTCAGCAAACAGGATTCCGGAAGGGGTATGGTACCACAATTAACATGCTAGCAGTATCAGTAATTGCGGAAAAAAGCAAACGTCTAAGGAAAAAATGAAAACTCTGTTTCATAGACCTGAAGGCTGCCTTCGACCGGGTGGATCATTCACTTCTTTGGGCCAAATTAGGAAGTTGGGGCATACAAACAAAGTTACTAAGAGCAATCGAATCATTATATACAGATTTGTGGATTCAAATTAAAGTAGGGGATGGAACCAAATTGTCAAGGAAAATACCAACGGCTAGGGGACTTAAGCAAGGCTGTGTGCTAGCCCCACACTTGTTCAATCTATTTATGGCGGATTTGTCTCTCCAATTGGATTCTGTAAACGCACACGATTCAAGACTAGGACCATTGACGATATACCATTTAGCTTATGCTGACGATATTGTACTGTTGAGTCACACAGAAATTGGTCTTCAAAGAATATTTCAAAAAACAGCGATCTATACAAAACTTAATAATTTGGAAATGAATATCTCTAAAACAAAAGCTATGCGTATAGGGAGGAACATTGGTGCATCTCTAAAGATCAAGCTGGAAGATCAAATCATAGAAGAAGTTATTACCTATAAGTACCTGGGGTTTCATTTCGATAAAAATGTTAATTTTCAAGCACAACATAATTACATGGCTGGGAAAAGCAAAGCTCGGATACATGCATTTAGCTTGTTGGCAAGAAAATTAGACAGACCCTCCTATCATCCACTACTTGCAGTAATTAAAGCAAAGTTCCTTCCTTCGCTAACTTATGCAAGTATGGTGATGTATGGTAGGGATGCTAAATTATTAGACAGCTTACAAAAGAAAACATATCAACAGGTTTTCCATCTTCCATCTAATGTCTCCCCAGCCCAAATCCGTTTAGAATTTGGCTTATTGCAGCAAAGTATAGCAAGAAGGTATCACTTTATCAAAACTATGCATAAAATGCAAAATAATGTATCAAGTGTTTTAGTTAAAGCACTATGGGAAGCCATAATCCATGATGTTGAGTCAACCTATAGTAAATACTTATATTCCTCCTTATGTTTAATAAATGTGGGTGATTTGTGGGCCCTAAAACTGTCTCATCACACGTTTTGCCAGGCTATGAATAAAGCAGCTAAAAATCACTCTCTGATAGAGGATAAACGTCTCTTTTCACGTCGAGCTCATGCATGGATGACAATTCAAAGATATATCGCAATGCAGCCTGCAATTTATTTTCAATTACCTTATCCAGTGCACTTTAGGAAACAATTAATGGCTATGCGCCTAGGGAACCTGCCGTCTTTATCTGAAAAACCTTCCTAGCGATATAATGGATCAAAAACATGTAGATTATTTGATGCTGCGGAAGAAGATTTTGTACATTTGGTTTATATATGCCCCGAAAGGATGAATGCACGCCGATTACTTTTAAAGTATATATTTAATGAGCGAGGGATTCGTACATGTAGAACAGCAATCATGAGAAGCTTGGACTCTACTGATCCTCGTCTAAATTGTAACTTGCTGAAATATTTAGAAATTCACGACAAAGCAGTAAGAGACAGTAGGAAGCATCCATAAAGGCAGGCTCTAACTGTATGTTATTGTTAAGGTAGCTAAAGTTATGGTAATTGACGCCATCATGAACAACAGAATTATGCTTGTCAAATCTCCTATGTACCCCCTATACAAACTTGTTGGAATACTGTAAAGTACTTATAACCTCGCCCTGATGATATTTTATAAAATTGGAATATAACTGTTATTTGATGTATTAATATATATAACGTTTTTTAATGAGATGGAGTGACATCCTTTTAAAGAAAAAAAAATATTTAAATAGTATTTTGTATTGTGATGGTTTTTATTAACTAAAAACAATAAACAATAAAACTATTATACCACTCTTTCACAAAGGATTTGAGCCAAAACAAAGGTTTTCACAAATGACATTAAATTAAAAAAACATACATGAATCTCTGTTGTAAAACAGTTGGATTATTCTTGCGAATATTTGTAGTCCAAACTCTCTTTCTTACTTAATGTTCCTTCACGGTGCCAACAAAGGTTTGGTAAGAAAGTTACATGTATTAATTAGTGTGCGAAGCGTAAATAATAAAGGTAGGTTTTGTCTGACTCACCATAAGACATTTCGGAAGGCCTTTTTACAATGTTTAACTTATCTCTTTCTTTTTCTTGGACAGGATCTGGAGCGCGAACCGGAAGCGGAAAGGGAAGAACACAGGAGAAGAAGAAGGGGAAGTCCGGGAGCCACATAGGGAAAGCCGAAGAATGCAGCAGCTGGGATGCTGAGGTCGCAGAATGGAACACTCACAGAAGGTACCGGAGGAACAGGAGACAGGTAAGTGCTAGAGAAATGCACGACCAAGCGTTTTGCAGCCACACGCGAGCAGTTTAAATACCTTCCAGCCGCACGTGTAGGTAATTACCAACTCATGTTTCATATGTTGACTGTTAACTCTTGAAATGCAAATATCTGTTAGTTCATTTGGCTTCTCTTCCCATTTTACCATTAATCCATTTCCTGGTGCCTCATGTTAACAATGATTCATCCTTTTGTCTGGAATACACTCTTCAGAGTTTTCATGTACAATACAAGAGTAATAACATAATACAATACACTCTTCAAATTTTCCATGTATAACACAGAAGAAATAACATAATACCTTTTAAATGTACTATTGTCTATACCATAATGCAATACAAAAATATACCAGGCAGATTACAAGTTACTTGAATGAGTGGGAGCCTTAGTACCCATGACAACAGGTAGCTAAGAGGTGTTGGCGGGAGGGTGTAAGAGAATAGGCTACCTCTTTGACCAGGAGGACCTCATCGCCTTTGAGGAGCTTAAGTCCCAATAGTCTTTGTCAGAACGGGAGAGATTCACACACAAAAAGCTCATCCACTGGGTCCTAGGCCCTAGCATACACCCCAGGGCTGATAGGCCCCTGACCCCTTTAGAGAAATGGCTAATAGTAAAATCAGATGATAAGAAACTCATCTCTGAGCATTACCGCTTCTTATCGAAAATCCTACTAGCCCAGTGAACACCAGGTCAGAGGCGGTGGGAGGCAGAACTAGGACACAATCTCTCTCATAAGGAGTGGGGGGGACATATTTTATAGGGCACACCACACAACGTTCAATGGAGGCCACACAGAAACTGCATACAAAATTACCACTGATTGGTACTATACCCCTTCACGCACCCAACGATGGAACGCACTCTGTGATGGTCAATGCTGGAGTGGATGTTGGAACCTGGTTTCATTAATACACTTGCTGTGGAATTGCCCCAAGCTAAGGAGGGTTTGGGAGGAGGTGCTGAACGACGTGGACGGCGCCTTTCAGACGCTCTTACTTACCCATTACGGTCTATTAGGGGTCGCCAGATACTTATGGCCCTTAACGCAGCACACAGAATTATCCTGGCACAGTGGGGCATGGTCAGAGTCCCGGATCACCGGCAATGGCTCCACCAGCTCTGGACATTGCTAGGCATGGAACGTTTATCCATGCCAGCAGTCGCTGACCCTGCAACCTATGCGAAAATATGGGTTCCATTCATCTCCATCTTGTCCAGAGAATTCAGGGAACTGACATGCCTGGCATACCTGCATATCCTTAAGCTGGTCCCAACTACATAGGTAACAATCGGGTACTGGAGGGATAGCATCTTTCTATTTTCCCGCTTTTCCATCAACGGCTTACATTCATATGGACATCCTCGGAAGGAGAGAGGGAGGGGGAGGAAGCGGTGGGATTTTTGTTCATTTTGTAAAGTTAGTTTGTGTCAATATGTTGTTAATTAATTGAGCAAGGCTATACATATATTACTGCAGCACATTGGTGACCTTTATTCTGATATCCGCCACCGGGCACATAGAACTATTGTTAATTGCTTACTTCACAGGGGTTCCCTTAGGCGACCAGACCTTGTAGGGTTTGAAGGCGCATCACTGTGTCCCATACCTTTACCCACTGACCCCCCAGCTATTACCTCAAATCCAGTTCATTGTCATGCATCCGATTATGCAAATTGGCCCAGTTGGGGTTGTAAACTACTTGCTGTTGAAACTGCTTGCTCAGTTATGAATCAATAGAATGATTTAATCCTTAAAAATATTTATAAAACCATTATTTATAAACATTAATACAACTAAAAATACAAATTTCAACAATTTGATAATTAATAATTTAGCTTACTGAAATTAGTAAACAGAGAATCAAACATACTTGAATAAACTACATGCTAATTAACACTTACAAATGATATTACATACAATGATATTTTCTATATCGATATCTTTACAATGATATTAAAAACAACACTTAAAACATTTTTTTTACCTTTGCTATTCCTGTCAACGATATTATTGACTTCCCGATATTTTTGTCCCAGGATGCTTACTTCCGGTCCAGGGAAGAGATGGCTTGGCAGTTCGGGCTGCACTGTTCCCAAAAGAACGATGATGGATTCAACCCAAATCTGTGACTGGGGGTGAGTGTCTGGAAGGTTTCAGCACTCTGTCCACCATCTCCTTGTGTTTGCTTTGTTCGCACTAAGTTGGAAGGGTATGCCCAGACGTGGGTCCCTTACTCACTTTGCCACTGTATTCAAGCTAGCCTGGCTGATGAGGGCTGTTAGCCCAAAACCGGTCCCACTATGGGCTGGACTGTTCCCATGAGGTACAGGGTCAAAACTGATTTGCATATAGCTATGTTTGAACTGGGGTGGAGAAGTGAACTAAAGAACGATGATGAATTGAACCCAGATCTGTGACTAGGTGTGAGTGAAAAGTTTCAGCGCTCCGTCCAGCATCTCCTTGTGTTTGCTTTGTTCGTCCTTAGTTGGCAGGGTATGCCTAGATGTGGGTCCCTTGCTCACTTTACCACTCGATTCAAGCTTGCCTGGCTGATGAGGGCTGTTAGCCTGAAACCAGTCCCAGGATGCTTGTTTCTGGTCCAGGGAAGATATGGTTTGGCAGTTCAGGCTGGACTGTCCCCATGAGGCACAGGGTCAAGACGAATTTGCATATAGCTGTGTCTGAACTGGGGTGGCGACGTGAGCTAAAGAACGATGATGGATTCAACCCAGATCTGTGACTGGGGGTGAGTGTCTGAAAAGTTTCAGCGCTTCCTCTATCATCTCCTTGTATTTGCTTTGTTCATCCTGATATTTTTGACACAATAATTTTGCATACCAATATTTATTTCCGATATTTTCTACAAAGACTTTGTGATCATTGCAATGTTGTTAGCAGTAAGACAAGCTTGTGAGTGTGATACTCCACCGGGTACTAAGATCCTGGGCGGCTTTCAGAAGAGCAAAACGACGCATTGCAAGTGTGTGACGCCATTTTTGGTGCGTGCATGTCCAAAGCAAGAGACTGAATCAAAGTCAGCCAGCAAGTGTAAAACATTGGAACTTAAGAACTATGGGTGAAGATTGACAGTGTGTGTGCATGTTAATATGGGATACATGTAAGCATGCTGCTGCCAAGTGTGATGAAACATGCTGAGTATTTTACACATTTTCTGAGGTTACCCTTCAGAGAACACTTATCAAGTGCAAGGACAGCACATTTTTTATTTGAAAAACTATATTACATACAATGATATTTTCTATAACAATATCTTTACAATGATATTAAAAACAACACTTCAAACAATTTTTTACCTTCAATATTTCTGTCAACAATATTTTTGACATCCGGATATTTTTGTCCCGGGATGCTTGTTTCCGGTCCAGGGAGGACATGGCTTGGTAGTTCGGTCTGGACTGTTCCCATGAGGCACAGGGTCAAGACTGATTTGCATACAGCTGTGTCATACCTGGGGTGGCGACATGAGATAAAGAACGATGGTGGATTCAACTCACATCTTTGACTGGGGGTGAGTGTCTGCAAAGTTTTAGCACTACGTCCATCATCTCCTTGTGTTTGATTTGTTTCTCCCGATATTTTTGGCACAATAATTTTGCATACCAATTTTTTTTTCCAATAGTTGTGGGACACCCCCGCGCCGCACGGCCACCAGCTGCTGCGTGTGCCCCTTGCCTGCCCTCTGCCTCGCTGCTGCCTCGTTTGCCGGTTGCCGGCTGCCGCCGCTGCAGTTGTTTTTGCCCTTGTTTTGTCTAGAATTTGTGCCTGTTTTGTATAACTTTCATTTTTTCCTTGTTTTGTCGAGAATTTGTGCCTGATCTGTTTAATTTTAATTTCCCCCGTGTTGTGGTTTTCCTTCCTTGTTGTCCGCCTACCTCGCCGCCCTCCGCCCTCCCTTCCCGCCACCGCCGCTTTTCCCCGCCCCTTTTTCTATTCTGTACCCTCCCCGCTCCCGCCTCCCAGCTGCTCCGCCCACCCGCGCACTTGGCCTTAAATGGCGACGCAGGTGAGTGTGACCCACTTGTGGGACACCCCCGCGTTGTGGTTTTCCTTCCTTGTTGTCCGCCTACCTCGCCGCCCTCCGCCCTCCCTTCCCGCCACCGCCGCTTTTCCCCGCCCCTTTTTCTATTCTGTACCCTCCCCGCTCCCGCCTCCCAGCTGCTCCGCCCACCCGCGCACTTGGCCTTAAATGGCGACCGTGCGAACGCGCAGCGGTCACGCGCAGCGGTCACGCGCAGCGGGCGCGCCGATTGTGCGCCGAAGGCGCGCCAAAGGTAAGCCCGTCTGCGCCCGTCCGCAACCGAATCGCGACCAGCGCCAGGACCCCTGGCCCACGAAGACCCCGACCGACCCGCCTGACGTACTCCGCCGCCACCCTCACCGCTCTCAACACCGGCCGACTCCCAGAATGCCATCAAGCCACTCCACGACGTACCCACGGACCCTTCAGCTGCCACGCCTGCAAGTTCTCCTGCATCCGGACCTGCCTCGCACCAGCACCCACCAAGCCGAACACCAGCAGCACCCACCTCAAGTGCATCCTGCTCAACACCCGCTCCGTCCACAGACACGCCATCGAACTCTGGAACCTCCTCGACACCACAGCTCCAGACGTTGCCTTCCTCATGGAGACCTGGATGAACGCCTCTTCAGCTCCCGACATCGCCATCGCCATCCCAGAGGGCTACAAGATCGTCCGGAGGGACCGAAACGCCAACCAGATGGGAGGAGGCATCGCCATCATCCACAGGAGCACCATCCGTCTCACGACCAGCACCGACAACACCCTGACCACCGCCGAACACCTGCATTTCCAGATCCACACCAACCCGAACACCACCCTCAGAGGCACCCTGATCTACCGACCCCCTGGACCACGCACACAATTCTGCGAGGACATCGCCGACTTCGTCAGCCCACATGCCCTCCCCTCCACTGACTACATCCTCCTGGGAGACCTCAACTTCCATCAGGAGAACAACAACAACCGCAACACCAGCACCCTGCTCGACAACCTCGCCAACCTGGGACTCAAGCAACTGGTGTCCACCCCCACCCACCTCGCCGGACACACACTCGACGCTGTCTTCTCATCCAGCAAGGACATCGACTTCAGCCACGCCACAGAGCTTCAATGGACGGACCACAGCTGCGTCCACTTCACCTTCAAGAAAACAACGACCCACCAACACCAGCAACAGGCCGCCCGCAGAAGCTGGAACAAGATCACAGCAGACCAGCTCGCCACCTCCCTGAGCCAGCACCCTCCTGCCAGCTCAGCGAACCCCAGCCAGGCCGCCGACAACCTCACGAAGTGGATCAGCAACTGCGCGGACGAACTCGCCCCACTGAGGACCCCGCCCAGCAGACCCGGCAGCAAGAAAGCCCCATGGTTCACCGACGAACTCAAGAGCTCCAAGAAGAACTGCCGAGCCCTCGAGAAAGTCTGGAGAAGGGAACCGACACCGGACAACAGGACCTCCTTCAAACTTGCCACCCGGAAACACCACCAGCTGATCCGCGCCGCCAAGAAAACAGCATTCAAGGACCGGTTGGACAACAACGCACACAACTGCAAGGAACTCTTCAACATCGTGAAAGAGCTTTCCAACCCCAGCGCAGGAAACAACGACATCACCCCATCGCAAGACCTCTGCAACTCCCTCGCTTCATACTTCCACAACAAGATCGCGGACATACACAACAGCTTCAACAACCAACCAACGCACACCATGACCGAACAACCACCCCCCACCACCACCCTCCACGCCTGGACCCCGGTCAGCACCGAAGACACCATCCGCACGATGAACTCCATCCACTCCGGATCACCGACCGACCCCTGCCCTCACCACGTCTTCAACAAGGCCGACGCTGTCATCGCACCCCACCTGCGAGACATCATCAACACATCCTTCGACACCACCATCTTCCCTGAGAGCTGGAAACACGCCGAACTCAGCGCTCTACTCAAGAAACCAACAGCGGACCCCACCGACCTCAAGAATTACCGCCCCATCTCGCTCCTCCCGTTTCCAGCCAAAGTCATCGAGAAGACCGTCAACAAGCAGATGGCCGCTTTCCTCGAGACAAACGGATCCCTCGACCCCTCACAGTCCGGCTTCCGAGCCAACCACAGCACCGAGACCGCCCTCATCGCCGCCACCGATGACATCCGAGCCCTGATGGACAATGGAGAAACAGCGGCCCTCATCCTCCTAGACCTCTCCGCGGCATTCGACACGGTCTGCCACCGCACCCTAGTACGGCGCCTCAGCAACGTCGGAATCCAGGACAAGGCGCTGGAATGGATCATCTCCTTCCTCGACGGAAGAACACAGAGAGTCCGCCTACCACCGTACAAGTCAGAGGCCACCAAAGTCATCTGCTGCGTCCCCCAAGGATCATCTCTGAGCCCCACCCTCTTCAACGTCTACATGAGCCCCCTCGCGGCCATCGTACGCAAACACAACCTCAGCATAATCTCCTACGCCGACGACATCCAGCTGATCCTCTCCCTGACCAACGACCCCGCCGCCGCCAGAGCCAACCTGCACGAAGGGATGAAAGAGGTAGCCGAGTGGATGACGACCAGCCGCCTGAAACTGAACTCGGACAAGACGGAGGTCCTCATCCTGGGCTCCTCTCCCTCCGCCTGGGACGACTCCTGGTGGCCTCCCGCCCTGGGCACCGCACCCAAAACGACAGACCATGCACGCAACCTGGGCTTCATCCTGGACTCCTCCCTCTCCATGACCAGGCAAGCCAACAACGTCTCCTCGGCATGCTTCAACATCCTACGCATGCTACGGAAGATCTTCTGGTGGATCCCCACCGAGACCAGGAAGACCGTCACCCAGGCCCTCGTCACCAGCCGACTGGACTACGGCAACGCCCTCTACGCCGGTACCACCGCCAAGCTCCAGAAGAGACTCCAGCGGATCCAGAACGCCTCAGCCAGACTCATCCTCGACATCCCACGAACCAGCCACATCTCCGGACATCTGAGAGACCTTCACTGGCTCCCCGTCAACAAAAGAATCACCTTCCGCCTCCTCACCCACGCACACAAAGCCCTACACGACCAAGGCCCGAGCTACCTCAACAGCCGAGTCAACTTCTACACTCCCAAACGCCACCTCCGATCAGCCAACCACGCCCTCGCCGCCGTCCCCCGCATCCGAAGAGCGACTACAGGAGGAAGGTCCTTCTCCTACCTGGCCGCCAAGACCTGGAACTCCCTCCCTCCCGACCTGCGCCTGACCCAAGACCACCTCTCCTTCAGGAAGAAGCTGAAGACCTGGCTGTTCGAGCAGTAGCGCCCCCCCCCCCCCCCAGCGCCTTGAGACCCTACGGGTATGTAGCGCGCTTTATTAGTGTCACTGATTGATTGATTGATTGACAAATACCTTGTGATCATTGCAATGTTGTCAGCAGTAACACAAGCTTGTGAGTGTGATACTACACTGGGTACCAACATCTTGGGCAGCTTGCAGTAGAGCAAAATGAAGCATTGCAAGTGTGTGAAGCCATTTGTCCAGAGCAAGAAACTGACTCAAAGGCAGCCAGTAAATGTAAGACATCAGAATTGGAGAACTATGGGTGAAGATTGACAGTGTATGTGCATGTTAGTGTGAGATACACGTAAGTATGCTGCTGCCAAGTGTGATGAAACATGCTGAGTATTTTACACATTTTCTGAGGTTACCCTTCAGAGAACACTTATCAAGTGCAAGGACAGCACATTTTTTATTTTAAAAAAGACACTGGGAAAACAATAAATACTAGGTACTGTTACAGAAGAAAGAAAGAAAAATTGGGATCTTTGAATACCGTATGTTATGCACAAAGAGAGCCCCCATCCTTTGGCACACTTCATATAGTACTGACCAGCTCTACATGCAAGGGACTTATTACTTCGTTATATACCTCTATGCAAACTGACTGGCCCAAAGGCCCGGATGTCACTTTGGAGTGGTGGAATGTAGTTTTTGATCTGCCACTGACAGTAGGGGACTTGAGATTTTGCTCCACGCAAACTTGTATGCTCACAACTAATTGCAATTTCCCTATAATGCTCTCTAAATATTTACATCAACTGCATTACACTCCTGCTAAGCTATATAGGCTCAGATTACAGGACAAAGATTACAGTCTCAGAAGTGGAGTACCCACTGCTGATTTCTTCCAACTAGCATGGTGCTGGCCTTCGTTAGGTGGTTCTGGAACCAGCTCATTACCGACCTGTCAACCATGATGTTGGAGACAGTGGCATGTCAACCACACCTGTATCTCCTTGGAAAGGTTTGAGTCCTGCAACCAGCAGTGTGACGACTCACAGCAGTGGTGCTCTTGTTAGCTAAAAGGCAAGTTGTGATGTGTTGTGGTAAACGTGTTGCAATGCAACAGAGGCTTTTGGACATGATCTATTGTAGGGAGCAATTGGAGTTGTGCGCTGAGAGCTTCCAATACCGTCACAAACATCTGGGTCCCATTTACAGCCTATCTGCTTACCATACATGATTCCTCCTCAAGGCGACATGTTAATAATGAATTCAATGTGGAGGCCTATTGTCCTTAATAATGCTTCTATTCTGTATGGTATTGCAGTATGTGTACTCTTTGTCATGTACTGTTGCAATGTTTGTGTTTGGTTGCTCATATTGTTTCTGTGCAAAATCACCACTATAAAATAAAAACAACTTTACATTGAAAGCAGATAGAGACATGCTTTTTACACTCAAATGAATTGTAAGGTAAACTCCTCTTTTATGGTAAAGACAGAATTTAGGTTAGAATTCTCAAAATACCATTTTTATACATGTTCTTGTCCAGCCATTTGTGCATTCTGCCAGTGTCCAGAGTCACATGACTGTGAATGGATCTGCTGTTGTGGTTTGTG
This sequence comes from Lissotriton vulgaris, assembly GCF_964263255.1. Lineage (NCBI taxonomy): Eukaryota > Metazoa > Chordata > Amphibia > Caudata > Salamandridae > Lissotriton > Lissotriton vulgaris. Next base: position 647,445,430 of record NC_141698.1, on the reverse strand, counting down.
TATTGCTTCTAGACAGCAGCACAAAGAGGGGTCTTAGGTGTGGACTGGATGGGCCACCCTGCCAGGATGACTGGGGAGGGGCTGGCCCCAGCCCCACTTATGCCTCAAGGGGCTTTGTCTTCTGTACCCACAAAGAGACCTGAGACCAGGCCTGCCCTTCAGTTTGTTAGTTAGTTTGCAGCCTTGACAGGTGAAGAACTTTCCAGAACCAGTTGTGGAGGTATGAAAGAGAGAGTTTCTACAAACAGAAACTGACATCACATATAAATATTGGACCTTTAAAGTCACTCTTCAAAACACTTTGATCCTGTCAAAGTAATAGAACACAGACTGCCGTGCTGCCAGGGACTACCTTGTTGCTTGATGGACTGCCTTGCTATCTGAAGAAGGACTACCTTGCATCTTGAGGGACTGCATTGATGTCTCAATAAGACCTGCTTGCTTTGCTACCAGGCTAGCCAGAGTGACTCTAAGGATCAGTTGGCTGACCTCCTGTGTGAATGACAGGAACACAACAAGCTTCAAAGGACTTCCTGCAAAAGCCCAGCTGACTTGCTGCAAATGCACCAGCCAGGACCTGCAACTGGACCTGCCTGAGCCTCTGCTAGAGTAAGTCCTGATCTCAGAAGGTACCCCCCAGGTGCTGGTAAATGGCTGGCATCTGTTGAAGCTCCTCCAAGAAGAAAACGTAAAAATCCTGAAGTTTGGGCTCCTTGCGACCGTGAACTGGTCCGTTTGCATCAAAACTCTGTCACCCGCAATGAGCTCCAGTAAAACCTGCTCTTCGTGCAGCCAGCAACTGCCAGCGATGACCGGACCTTCGCACTAAAGCTATAACCTTCAGCAATGCTTAACTTTTTCTTCGGACCGAAAGTCTCCTCCTCGCAGACACCCCCAATGAAGATAACTTTCCAGTGATCCAACTGTTTACTAGCAACAAGTAATCCAACAGTATATACTCACCTGGGTCCATACACACATTTCACAACAATCTGGTAATAACCGCTGGTGTCATGTTTTATGAATTTCTTACCATACCAAGATAAGTTATCTCTGGTTCCTAACTACTCTTTTCACTGATCAATAAGTTCTTTCTTCTGGTCGATAGAGCATTAGTTGAACTAGTTGATGTTGAATTGACAAAAATCAAACCTACTTGCAAATAGTAAATGATCACAGAGTCGAGAAGTGTTTTTAAACTTTATCTAAGAAAGATTTTTTATGTGAACCACTTACAAAGTACTGAACAGACTCTGTCTATTCATAGGAAGGAAAGATTCAATAAATCAATTATCACGTGCATTCATTTATACTACACAATGACAATGCATGAAAAGAAGAGGATAAAGAGAAAAGCACATAGGCATATACCGGAGCATGGTGTGAAAACCAGCCCCCTTGCCAATGGGCTGGGAAGGGTCCCCAAGGGAAGAGCTGGCGACCAAAGGCTTCAGGACAGGAATCAGGACAGGACAGATAACCTCTCTATCACCAACGCTTACGTAGCACCCCTCTCTAACACTCTCTCCCTCCTCGAGATTCTTCAGCGATATTCTTCCAAATGAATTAGCTTAAGATATATATTTCTGCAATTTGGTTCTTCGTCAGCATCTCTCTTCACTCCGACAGCATCTCGGTCTCTGCAGCATTCAGCATCCACATCTCTCTAACTAACTAAAACTACCTCAACTGTAACCTACACTATTCAGTTACCACCCAAAAATTTTACAATATCATGAAACTTCTAACTCTTATTGGACAGGCAAGGGGAGGTGATCATCACACCATGCTTACATATCACTCTTTTCAGTTAGCCCTTTGAAAAAAAAAACCATCCCCTTAATTCTTTATTCCAAACTTTATTTCCCACCCGCATTCACAATATGTTTGCAACATTTATAATAGCTTTTCCAGTTTCTTCCATCCTGGTAAACTCTTCACCACTTGGTTCCGAGGCCAGGACACTCTGTGGCCTTGGCTTGTATTCAGGTTTTTAGTCATCGTTCCGGATTCACTCTAAATAAGCATGTATGAATGAACTTTTCAATCATGTGATTATGCTTACTTCTGTCAAGCTTGAGAGGCCCAAAAAAGTACTAATAACAAAATTAGAAAAAGTGATGTTATTTTAAAAAATTAATGGTTTCACTGTATACCACCTATCTCTACTCTAACCCCATTTACTTATTAATGCTTTCCATGTGTTAGCATTAGTAAAATAACGTATTTTAGTTTTCAGCAAAGCAGCTACCAGGCATGTGATTTTCAAAGAAGCCATCTTGTCAGCAACTGCGCAAGCACAAGAAATTCCCTCCAAATGAAAGTATGTCATACTACGTAGATGCAGTATTAAATATTTTCAGTTAGCGGCCATTTTAGAATCTTTCTCAAGTTACTTTTTAGTAAAACACATCCGCAAGCTTCATCTTCTTTAGTGCTGTCTGTTGTGCATATTAATTTACACAATACAAGGTTAATACATGGTTAAAAATTATAAGAGAGGATTGTGTCCAAGCAAGTCTCTTTTCTATGAGTCCATGCTCCATCAATCCCCTCTCTAATGGCATTTTAAAGCCATCACAAAATTACCTAACTCTAATCAGATGCCAACTTAAGCATTTTCACTTTCTTTTCCTTCTTCATTCTTGCTTTTATATTTACTCTTTATTTCTCTCATGCTGTCATATAGCTTTTCCTTAATTTCCTCCCATTGTATTTCTTCATACTTTCTTTTTGTTCCCTTTCCATTCATTTCATTTCTCCTTCTTCTCAACTTATTAGTGCAACACTTACACCATATTATTATCGACAAAACTATTATTGCTATACCCACTAAGGGAAATACTATTTGTCCAAGGAAACTGTTCCCTATATTAGTAAACCTAGTTGCTACTGAAGAAATGCTTTATGTTAGTCTTTCCCATACACTGTCAACCTCCAGTGGTTTTTATTCTTCATGCATTTGTGTAATATTCTTTATATATCCTTTAATTTCTGTACTTTTATCAGGTATCTAAGTGCAACAATGTTGCACTTTCAGCATTTTACAAACTCCACCCTCCTTTGTCAATAATATGTCAAGCTCAAGTTGATTCTGCAAAACCATAGATCTAATTGCAGCCATTTCTGTATTAATCATCAAGAAACCTCCAGCAGTATCAGTCGAAAGACGATCCACGACTGTTAACAACAGATAGATTATATGTGAATTTAGACCAACTCCCACTAAAGGTATAAATGCACTAAATATATCACCTATGATTTCTGAAACAGTAGCTCTCTTTTTTCGTGTTAGTTCATTAGTGTTTTCATTGCTTCCATTGATTCTCTTTACATGATATATTTTCAGAAATACTATTCCAAAATAGCAGCCCCCGTACCACCATGCAAGCAGCTTATAATAAGCTTTGTTCCCACAAACAAGGAAACTCCCGGAAATACTGGATATGTTCCCCCTTTTATTCCCAATCCTCCCATAATTAGGAAATTATGTTCACATTCATTGGAACCAATAAAAACGATATTATAATCTGTCTTTAATCTTTTGAGAAATATTTTCCCTGTCTTCACAAAGTCTAGGGACATCCCAGCATGTGCCTTGACAGCTGAATAAGTCCCTCTTTCTCAGCCCATGGTGGAATATGGTATTTCTGTTCAGCTACTTTTCTTTGAAATCATGTCTCCTTTCTTCAACTAAATTTAAAAACACTTCCTCTTCTTCACGTAATTAGCATGTTAGATTGTTTTTATGTGCCTTTTATATATCTAATGACTTCATAGTTAGGAAAAATTCACCCAAACTGTGCATCTAAACTACTGCGTACTGGATTCATATTCTTTCGAATAGGAATTTCTGTAAATACTACATCTATATTGGAATAATAATATTACAGTTTTCCTGGTCTATAAAATAAACTTGAGAATATGCTACATGAAATACCTTACGTTAAAGGTAAATGATGGTACGTAAACCCCTCAGCTACTGATGTAGGTAATTTCATACCCACATAACAATTACTAATCTCCTTTGTGGCTACATACTGAAACAATAACTTTGTAAATACATTTAATGAAGTGTCATTATCTGGTACAGTGTGATGTAAATCTGTCTCATCTGATGCTTCTAATTCTACTCTATCCCCTTTCTGGTTAGCAATCTTTTCATTAGTGTTTGTGTCATTCTTCTTATCCGTTATCATAAAATAAAGAACTGCTATTGTTGGGAATAGCCATAATAAAATCACTAATAATATACTACCTATGCAAACTCTACAGCATTTCTTTATACAACTTCATTTTGGTCTTTCTGCAACTCTGTTTTCAGCCATTTTGACTCGACTCTTCTTCTTTCTTTAATTACAAATTAGAATCTTTAAGTGCTTCAAGGAGGCCTCACTTTCTTTTCATCAATCTGTTCAGAATTTATTTCTTCATCGGATTCTTCATTTAAAGCTAGATTCTCGAATTCTTCAGGATTCACATATGTCCACTCAGGTCCTTTCAATTTGCTATTCAAAACCTTTAATCTTGGACTTCTACAAAAATTTCTAGTAACTGACTGCTAAGTTTGAGTTTGGCTAGTAACCTCATTTATTTGTTCTGGATTTTAATTTTTTTTCTCAGGTGATATTTCAATCTTTTGACTCCCCCATGCCAATTATCACCTTTCATGACCCGTTTAAATTGCACTGCACTTTCTCTTTCTTCGTCTGTTTCACAAGCTCTCCTATTCTTGTTATGTTGTGGCACAATCTGATTTTCTTCGTTATCTGAGTTTCTCTCTACTTTTCCTTGTCCAGGTCTTTTTGCATGGCTTTTTCTGCTTAAACTTGTTCTCCTTCTTCTAACTGTTCCTGTTCGGGCACTCTCTTAATTTGCTCTTTTTCTTCCCAAACGTATTCTTCTTTTCCTAACTGGTGCTGTTCAGGTCTTAATACAGTCTGATCTTCTGCCTCCTGAACGTGTAATTCTCCCTGCTCAGGTTCTTTGACTGATTGTGTACCTGAGTATGTTCTTCCATCACTATGTGGTCCTGCTCAGGGTTACTACTGTCTTGATTTTCTTTTTCCTGTTATGTTATGTTATGTTATGTTATTTGGTATTTTTATAGCGCACAGCTGCCCCAGCAAAGGGGCGTCCTGGCGCTTTGACAGATGCTTATAACATAACACACAGTAAACTAAAAGAAATTAACTAGATACCGGGAACAGGAAGGTTTTAATCGCCTGCCTGAAGGTAAGCAGATCTTCAAGAGCTCGAATGTGTACGGGGAGCGAATTCCATAAGCCTGCCGCTAGCACCCTAAAGGAGCGGCCACCCATTCTGCTCAGCTTGAAGCGAGGACAGATGGCCAGATGAAGCCCCTCCGATCTCAAGGATCTCGAAGGCATATAGGGCGTAAGAAGAGGAACAAGTGCCGGCGGCGAAGAAGATTTCAGAATTTTAAAGGCCAGGCACAGCGCCTTGAACTTAATTCGCTGTCTGACCGGGAGCCAGTGCAAGGCCGTGATGGTACCAGACACTGAACAATGTCTGGGAAGGCCCACAATGGCACGTGCCGCGGCGTTTTGTACTCTTTGTAGCCTAGAGGCCTCCGCTTGATTCACCCCTAACAGCAGTGAGCTGCCGTAGTCCAGCCGAGAAAGTATTGAGGCCTGGACTACAAGCTGTCTGGTAGGGGGATCAAAGTACTTTAGGACCGGCCTAGTACCACGCAGAATTCCGTAGCACGTGGCAGCCACCTTCTTGGTGTGATCTCTGAAGGTCAGCGCAGAGTCTACCCATACTCCTAGATTTCTCACTCCAGCAGCTGGAATAGGAGTGACACCAAGCTCCGATGGCCACCACTGATTTCCCCATAGCTCCGCGTGCTTCCCTAGAACCAACACCTCCGTTTTGGTGGCATTCAACTGAAGGCAGTTGGTGCGAAGCCAGCCGGCTACTGCCAAGAGACCCGCACAGAATCTAGGGGCCTCTACCTCAGGGTCTTCACTAAGTGTCACCGCTAGCTGTGTGTCGTCCGCGTATGAGGCCATCGTGAGACCCCACTGTTTGACGACACCAGCCAACGGTTTCACATAGAGGTTGAACATTGTCGGGCTCAACGAAGATCCCTGTGGTACCCCGAGCTCCAAAGGATAGGTGGCAGATTGACCAGGTGGTATAGCCACTTTAAAGGAGCGGTCTGCCAGAAAAGACCGAAACCACTGGAGAGCGACATCCGTCACTCCCGCCTCCTGTAAGCGTTGGATAAGTATATGGTGGGACACAGTATCGAAGGCAGCGCTTAGATCTAATAGTATAAGCGCTGCAGTATGACCTGAGTCAAGTACCTGGCGAAGATGTTCCGTGATGTAAAGTAATGCCGTCTCGGTACTGTGTCCTGACCGGAAGCCGTTCTGACTGGAATCCAGAATCTGGTTGCGAACCAGATGCTCGGACAGCACAGAGTTGACATGGGCTTCCGTTACTTTGGCGATCCAAGGCAACAGGGAGATAGGTCGATAGTTTTCTGGCAATCGGGGGTCAGAGTTGGCTTTTTTTAATATCGGAGTGACCACTGCCTGTTTCCATGCCGCGGGTACCGTTCCACAAGACAGTGACATATTGATGAGATTCAATATGGGGTCACGGCACAGCGGGGAAAGTGTGTTAATGAAGGCTGGCTTTAACGGGTCCGCAGGGGAGCCTGACTTGACCTTAAGGCTGAACCTGTCAAAGGCCTCAATAGACAGTTCAGGTAAAATGGCCAAAGGCTCAAGATCTGTCGTGACAGGGGTAGAAGCCAGTCGATCCTGGTGGAGTGTGTCGAACCCATGATAGATTTTTTCCACTTTCTCCACAAAAAAGGAGGCCAATTTATCACAGTGCGAATCTGTGCAAATCGCCTCTGATGAGGATCTGTTTTTCATAAGGTCCTTCAGTACCTTGAAAATCAGTTTTGAAGGATTGGGGCTGGTAGCAAATTCATGAGCGTAGAATGCAGCTCTTGCTCTGCAGATAGCTCTATGATAGAGCTTCAACTCAGTAAAATACCGAGTTTTCAGCGCAGGGTCATAGGAGCGTCTCCATTCCCTCTCTGTTTTTCGGCAGGATTTCTTCAATTCTGCGAGAGACTCATTATACCAGGGGCTAGGTGTTTTTGTCCGGCCTTTCGACCACCGCAGAGGTATAAGAGAATCCAAGGCATCTGTGATCCAAGCGCAGAACTGTTGGTATCCTTGATCCACATTAGTGAAGGTACTCAGAGGTTTTCGCTCTAATATACCGTAGAACTCTTCCAACGTAAGCTTATGCCAAGGCCTTTTAAGAATAGGCCTGTCTGTGGGTATAAAAGGCTTATCATGGACCGGACAGAAAGCTTCTACTAACAAGTGATCAGTCCACCCCATCAGCCTCGGTTCTGACAGCCTTAACCCATCTAGTGTGGAGAAGAGGGGGTCAAGAATATGTCCTCCCGAGTGGGTTGGAAGGGTAACGAGCTGAATCAGTTGGAGAGCTTCCAGATCCGCCAACAAGGAGCTCACGGTAGTGGAAGACCCATTATCGAAATGGATGTTGAGGTCACCCAAAATATTAAAATTGGCACAGCCGAGTGCTATAGGACTGACCATATCGGCTAGTGCAGACCTAAAAACCGAGTCATTGCCGGGGGGACGATATACAAGTAGGCCACTGAAAGTAAATTGATGGGAAAAGGCGACTTTAAAAATAGCGCTTTCACATGCGGGTAGTCCTGACGGCTTCCATTCCGCCGGGAAACAGGATTTGACTGCCATAGCAATCCCACCACCTCTTGTGGTCCTGTTAGAAGTGAAGATGGTATAGTTCTGGGGGAATGCAAGATTCAATATGGCGGAGTCGGAGTCCTGAAGCCAGGTTTCTGTCATTAAGAAAACATCGGGATCCTCTTTCTCTATCAGGTCGTAAATAGACAAATGATGCTTTACAAGTGATCTAACATTAAGGCACCAAATACGAAGATCTCGCGATGCAACACGTAATCGTGTGACTGGGGCGGCATTGTCCAAGGAGCGTATTTTAGTAGGGCTCTTAAGAGACCAGCCTTTACAGGCGCAGCTGTATGGGCCGATTAAAGGGTCCACAGACTTACACGCACCTCCTTTGGACGTTTGCCCTATGGCCAGCAGCTCTGACCGTGTGTAGGACAACATACCTGCCAGGAGCGACTAAACAACGAAGTGTTGAGATACAGAGCCAGCCCCGCCTCGCGCTGCCTCAACGCGGACGAGCGCAGACGGGCAGGACTCTGGCACGACTCCGGCTAAGCGACGGCGTCCTCACCTGCGCGTCCCGCTGCGCGGGAGAGGGGAGCTTTAAGTAGGCTCGCCAATTAAATCGCGAGCGCGAGGACGCTCCAAGATGGCGCCCAAAGCTATCTTCCCATTCCCTACCCAAAATGGCGCCTACAATGAGCCACCCCCGAGATCCAGGCCCGCCAAAACGGCGGTGAGGGAGCCGATTATGTGCGGTAAGAGGAGGGGGCCAAGACCCTGCTAAAATCAGGGAATAAGTGCAGAAATTAAAATTAAACAAGATACAAAACGAGGAGAGTTAAAAGCGCGGTGAAGCGCCTGCAGCAGCGCCAGCAACAGCGTGTGTCCAATCAAGTCAGCATCTGTCAAGGCCTGCCCTGAAACTAGGTTCGCCTTAAGTAGGCTCGCCAATTAAATCGCGAGCGCGAGGACGCTCCAAGATGGCGCCCAAAGCTATCTTCCCATTCCCTTCCCAAAATGGCGCCTACAATGAGCCACCCCCGGGATCCAGGCCCGCCAAAACGGCGGTGAGGGAGCCGATTATGTGCGGTAAGAGGAGGGGGCCAAGACCCTGCTAAAATCAGGGAATAAGTGCAGAAATTAAAATTAAACAAGATACAAAACGAGGAGAGTTAAAAGCGCGGTGAAGCGCCTGCAGCAGCGCCAGCAACAGCGTGTGTCCAATCAAGTCAGCATCTGTCAAGGCCTGCCCTGAAACTAGGTTCGCCTTAAGTAGGCTCGCCAATTAAATCGCGAGCGCGAGGACGCTCCAAGATGGCGCCCAAAGCTATCTTCCCATTCCCTACCCAAAATGGCGCCTACAATGAGCCACCCCCGGGATCCAGGCCCGCCAAAACGGCGGTGAGGGAGCCGATTATGTGCGGTAAGAGGAGGGGGCCAAGACCCTGCTAAAATCAGGGAATAAGTGCAGAAATTAAAATTAAACAAGATACAAAACGAGGAGAGTTAAAAGCGCGGTGAAGCGCCTGCAGCAGCGCCAGCAACAGCGTGTGTCCAATCAAGTCAGCATCTGTCAAGGCCTGCCCTGAAACTAGGTTCGCCTTAAGTAGGCTCGCCAATTAAATCGCGAGCGCGAGGACGCTCCAAGATGGCGCCCAAAGCTATCTTCCCATTCCCTACCCAAAATGGCGCCTACAATGAGCCATCCCCGGGATCCAGGCCCGCCAAAACGGCGGTGAGGGAGCCGATTATGTGCGGTAAGATGAGGGGGCCAAGACCCTGCTAAAATCAGGGAATAAGTGCAGAAATTAAAATTAAACAAGATACAAAACGAGGAGAGTTAAAAGCGCGGTGAAGCGCCTGCAGCAGCGCCAGCAACAGCGTGTGTCCAATCAAGTCAGCATCTGTCCTGAGCGTGTTCTTCTATACCCATCTGGTCCTCTCTATTCTCACGCTCCTCTAGTCTGGTTTTATTCTTTGTTTTGATAAACACTTCCGGTATATCAAACACTGGTATCCAGTCCTCCTGACTTGTGCTCGGTTGTTCTCTGTCAGTCTCTCTTGAATCTCGTGCTATAGACTCTTTGACTGCACAACCTTCAGCTGCTTGAGTTAGTTGTGATCCTTCTTTATCAGGGGATGGCACCCTTTTGGTATGACTGGCATAAATCCAGTTTGGTAAACCTGCACACTTTACTGCTGTGGTGGTGACTAATATGACTTGCCGCGGTTCATCCCACCTTGGTGCTAGGCATGACTCTCAGGTATGATTCTTTACTACCACCCAATCTCCTGGATTCAATCATGTGCTTGATCGACTGCCTGGTCACTTTGAGAGCAAATACACTATCACAAGGACATATTTCATTCCCCTACATGGGGGTAATGCTATGAGTCTAGCTGTAACCTCATGAAAGGTCTTTTTGCTTTTCCGATTTTTCCCCAACTGACCACTGTTTTTCTGCCTGCCTGGATTTATTTGCTGACAAATTAAACATCTCTGGCAAAGGCTCTCTGCGATTACCCGAAACTTTGGATTGTACCAATTTTGCCTGAATAGTCATATCATTGCATCCCTGCCTACATGTGTGTCTCCATGGTACATTCTCGCCATTTTTGAGAGCAAACAATCTGGCATGACTGGTTTGCCATCATGGTATACCCACTTTTCATATTCTGCCCTCTTTTCACAACCCTGATTTATCCAGTTCTCCTTTTCACTCTCGTCCACTTCATCCTGCAATTGTCTCACCTCCTCCCATGTTTCCACAACTGAAAATGACATATGTTGGCAGCTGATTCCACTTATTTCCATCTTCCTGTTTATTGACATGCTGTTCTTAGCACAATATTGAGGAACCTGGTCAGGGTATTTATTAACAGCTGTCACATAGTCATTTCCTGACTAGTGAGCAGCACACTTGACCACTGCTAGCTCCTTTGGCAATTGTATTGCTTTCAATAGTTCTTTTACAAATTTCCCATTCGTTATGGTGGATCCTGATGAAGTCATAAATCCCCTCTGCATCCAAAGTTGACTAAAGTCATGCACAACCCCGTAACCATACTGGCTATCTGTAAATATGGTCACTTTCCAATTTTTCCCAATTTTGCATGCTTTTGTTAAAGCTACTAATTCTGCTACTTGTGTAGACTTGACTCCAGGTAAACAGGATGCTTCATTAACTCCAGTTAATTTCCATACAGAATAAGCTGCACTCAATCCACCTTCCTCAAGCCTAAAACAGGAGCCATCAACAAATATTTCATGGTCAGGCTCCTTCAGAGGCTCTTCCTGTATGTCAGGACAGAGCTTAGTGCACATCTTGGTCACATCTAAGCAATCATGTTCTACCTCATCTCTTACTTCTTCACATCTTGAGTCTGGCAATAGTGTAGCTGGGTTTACCATGGTACACCGAACTACATTCACATTTTCTTCTCCCAGGATTATTCTTTCATACTTAGTCATCCAACTAGGGTAACTTCTTGTTAAAAGAATCTCAACTGAATGTGGGACATACACCTTCAATGGGTGTCCCATTACAATTGACTCATTTTGTTCTACGCTCATACGAGTAGCAGCTACTGCTTTTAAACAGCCTGGTAATGCTGAAGACACAGGATCCAAAGTAGTGGAAAAATGTGGTACTGGACGTCGGCTCAATCCATGTCTTTGTGTTAAGACTGAGAGTGCACAGCCTCCTGTTTCACAGCAAAATAGTGCAAATTCTTTAGTATAGTCAGGCATACTTAAGGCTGGGGCTTCACATAAACAGGTTCATAATTTTACAAATGATTCTACACTTTCATCGTCCCAAACTATTGGATCTTTTACTCTTTTTCTTGTCATCTGAATTATTGGCTGCGCCAGTAAGGAAAAACCCACGATCTACTGTCTACAGCATCCCACAACTACAAGAAACATTCTAATCTCTCTCTGAGTTTGTGGTAATTGCATTTGCTTCATTATTCTGATTCCCTCAGTGGGCACCTTTCTCATACCTCTTTCTATTTGGTGACCTAAATATTTTACTCCTGTTTGGCGAAATTGCAATTTTTCTGGAGATACTTTGTGTCCCTCATCAGCCAAATGATTTAGTAATGCAATTGAATCAGTAACACAATCATCTCTTCATTTTAAAGCTATGAGTAAATCATCAATATACTGCACTAGGACAGAATTTCGGGGCATACCTATCTTTTCTAGACACTTTTTCAAAATCTGATTTGAAATTCAAGGAATTTCTGTGTACCCTTGAGGGACTCGATTCCATACATAAATGTGATCCTCAAATTTAAAGGAAAAGAGATACTGGCTGTCAGGGTGTATATGAATTGAGAAAAAGGCCTGGCATAAATCAATGACAGTAAACCATCCAGCGTTCCAGGGTATCTGATATAGAATTACTGCTGGATTTGGTACGACAGGACAACATGGTACTATATTCTTATTAATTATTCTTAGATCCTGTACTATCCGGTATTTACTGCTAGGCTTTTTAAGTCCTATTATAGGCGAATTACAAGGACTGCTCATTATTTCTTTTAGAGTGCCTTGTTTAACCGTTCGGTCAATTTTAGTAGCCACTCCTGCTTTAACTTCTGGACTCATTTTGTATTGTCGGATGTTAGGGTATACTTCACCTTCTTTTGGGATTACTTTCACTCGGTCTACATCTGCCATTAGACCTATTTCTTTTCCAGTAAATTCTCACACTTCTGGATTCACAGTTGTTTTTAATTCTTCTGGCAAGTCCTTTTTTGTCATTAGAGAATACATTTCATCAACTTATGTGCCCTGTTTAGCTAACATTATTTTGTACATCATATCTTCATTTGGGGTCTGAATAGCAACATCATCCGGTGTGCAATAAATTGTGCAATTCATCTTACATAGAAGATCTCTGCCTTATAAATTCACTGGGCTAGAATCACAAACTATGAATTTATGCATATCTTTAAATGTTCCAATTCGCACCTAAATAGGTTTTGTGAGTGGGGTTCTAATCTGCTGGTTAGAGACTCCAACTACTTGGATCGCTTCTCCAAAGAGCGGTAGGTTTGGAATGTCGGCTGTTCTCACAGTAGAATGGGTAGCACCAGTATCCAAAAAGAAAGTAACACAATTGCCTTCCACATTGCCATCAATAAAAGCACCTGACTAATCTACCGGCATGGATGCACCAAGTACGCATTCCTCTTCTTTCCACCTCAGGCACCGTCATTGCATGTAACTGTTTTCTTTGTTATTGATCTGCAAAAAATATTATGAAACCACAGAATTTTTCTAACAACTTCCTTGAAATCTGGCATTCGCACTGTACTGTGTCTGATTTACAAAATCTGGCATAGGAGCAGATGGCAACTGACACTGCTGATTAACTACCTGCTGCGGTTGATTCATAAACACCTCATTCTGTGTCTGTAGATTAAAATTTTGAGTTGGGCCATTATTATTCTGAATATTCTTGCACTCGTTTTTCCAATGTCCAAGCTGTCTGCATCAATGACAAGGAAACTTTTTCTCTGCATCCTCTCTATTCATTCATCCTTTTTGTTTACAACCACTTGCCACACTATTGCTCTGATTCTGTTCCTTTAACTGACCTTCCATTTGACCATTTAATTTTATTTCCTGCTGTTCTGCCAATTTCACTTGTGCCTACATAATTTTCTCTTTTAACTTTTTATGTCTAGCCTCAATGTCATCGCCACAATATTTGGCGTATTTCAAAATATCATCAATTGGTTTGTTTTGCCAACAAAGCATATGTTCTGAATCATCTGACTAATCTCAGGTGTTAGACCAGAAACAAACAATACGCACAATTACCCATATCCTTGTCTCCAATGTTTTCAAACCCTCTGTACTGCTTAAACATCAGTAACAATTGTTCATAATAAGCATGCACAGATTCATTTGTCTCTTGTGTCGTTCTATCTATTTTTACCCAATCTGTTTCTTTTGGAGGAATTTTCCCTTTCAAGAAAGTGATAGCTTGGTAATACTTTTTTATGACATCATCAGATGGTGTTCCTGTTTTCGGATCTCTTGGATATTAATCGCTATGCCAATAAACTGTGATTTTACATTCTGTCCATAAATCTGCAGGCACCCCTATATCAAACAACCCATCTAAATCTTTCAACAGAACATTTGAAACTTTTACAAATCTTTCGACTTGTTTGTACCATTCAACTGGCTTTTCTCTCAATTTTGGGAAATCATGTGTAAATGACAAAATATCTTGTCGACTCTATGGAACATGAACGTATCCTTCACAAGGTACCTCTCTCATGGGACACAATCTTTCTATTTTGCCGGCCTCTTTCAATAAATATGCAGTAGATGCTTCCTTTGCCTGAGCTTCCTCCTTTTTCTTCAACCAACTTACTCTCCAATTGTCAATGTCTCCCCATTTCTGTAAAATATTCCACAACTCTTTCACTTGTAACTTCCATCCAGACACATTCATATTTTCTAAATCTTTGTCTGAAAAATCCACTCAATAGGGCTTTTGTAATACTTTCAATCTCCCTATATCTATTCCAATCTCAGATGAAAGTTTAATTAACTTCTCATGAAACAATCTAATATTTCTAGTTATACTCTTGCATATAAATAACACTTCTTCTTCGTTGTAGGTTTTTAATCTATCTATACCCACATTTCCAGCTATGATTTTTTCCAATTCCACTTTAAATTTGTAAAAATCTTATATTTTAGGAGGTGAACTCTGCTTTTCTATCCATTGTGCCTATCTTTCTAAATCTTCTGGAGTTACTGCTGTGGCCCTTCTGACTCCTGAGGATGTTGCTGATCTTCCTTTTTTTGTACTATTAGGCATACTTCTTTTTGGGGGTTTCATCACTGAATCTCTTCTTGGTAGATCCATTAATGAAATTACAGAATCATACTCACTGGCTTGGTCATCAGTAATTATAATTTATTTTATGGGATTCTTCAAAGGAATCGCTGCAACTTGTGGCTTTGGACAATTTACCTTGTATCCATACAAAGGGGACAACAGGACCCATAGTTACGGGTATTGTCAATGCTTCAGGATTTACATTTAGCTGAGTTATTTTCGGTATTAGTTCTTCTCTTTTTTTGCTGAATGCCTCTTTTTCTTTATCATATAATCCTCTATTAACTGGCTGATCATGTAATACCTGTGGAATTAAAGGTGGCTCTAATACTGGTGCACTTGGGGTAGTTTTATTTGGTCTTTCTTGATAAGGTGGAGGGTTTTTAGTTAAAATATCCTCCAATAATTCATCTTATTTTCCATACCCTGTTGCATTTAAGTTTTTCAATTTTCCTTTGGACTTATTGCCTGTTTGTTCATCAGCCATTAATACTGGGTATAATCCCTCTGATACCATTGCTCTTCTCCACTGTTTTATCTATTCTTCATGCGTCCCATTTATATGTCTAGTATAGAAATTCTGTAAACTTTCCTCTTCTATTTTTCTCTCACTCAAATGACTCTGTTTCCCATTCTTCCAATACCTCATATTGAGTTAACCGAGGTCTTGATTCATACATCCACATTCTTAAATTCTGTAAAATTCTTCCATTAAAGGTACCATGGTCTGGAAAAGCTAAAAAACCATCATCCTTTGTATACTCCATTCAATTCTCCATCCATACACATGTATGATAACCTCTCTCCATCATCATAAATGAAGCAGGCAATTTTGGCGGCGGAATGGGAATTCCCACTCTAGTCAAAACAGTTTTATCTTTTCTAAAGAAACTCTTAATTTTCTTTATAAATTACATTTTTCTCCTTCCTCCGTCCGTACATTTGGGCACTCGATATGTAGTTCAATAATCTGCAAAAAGTTTCAAACTTCCTGTTTAAGCAACTTGTTCCAAGGGACAAATGAGAATCAGGTACACACATTTCCTTCAGTCAATCCAAATTCAGCTTTCACTCAAGCTTCCAATCAAGCTTCAGGTCATGCCTGCGGTCTAACCAATGTAAGCAGGGCCTTTTGGATGTCGTCAGTCTTGCTCCTTACTACTGACCCCTCCTTTACAAAACTGCGTTAGACACACACCCCCTGTTTCCACCTATCCCAGCGTGGCTCACTGTGACGTCAGTGCTACTCCGGCGACTGACCCTCCCTATTTGCTTATCTGTCTGTTCCACTAAATCAAAGGATAGATTAATTCTTTCAACTGCAAGTAAAACCTTCTCCTCACTTTTCTCTGAATAAGACCTTCCGTTTACTTTTCATACACTGCGAGTAAAACTTTCCATTTAACCTTCAATCAAGCTCGGAAGAATCTGCAACTCCTTTGGTGTTATCCTTACTAGGTGATGTAAGACCAAAGTTTCACCAGCGAACCATCTGCTATCAATCACTCTTACTTTTATTATGAAACAGTCTGTAATTTAACACTGCCAGCCCTGCATAGCTTCTCAGTGCTGTTCCAAAAGACGAGTAACCTCACTGCAGTGTGGTTTCTATCACCACCGCTATTCATGTCCCAGGAATTCTGGACAACATAAAACAAAACGCAAACTCTTATTGTTAACATAAATCAATAATCAATACTAATCACCAAACTAGTCAATAATAACCATAGCTCTGCTACCAGAAAACTGATCAGTGTCTCACCAGCAACAAGTTATCCAATACTATATACTCACCTGGGCCCATACACACATTTTACAACAACCTGGTAATAACTGCTGGTGCCATGTTTTATGAATTTTTTACTATACCAAGATTAGTTATCTCTGGTTTCAAACTAATCTTTTCTCTGACCAAAAAGTTCTTTCTTCTGGTCGATGGACCATTAGTTGAACTAGTTGATGGTGAATTGACATAAATCAAACCTACTTGCAAATAATAAATGATCACAGAGTCGGGTAATATTTTAAAACTTTATCTAAGAAAGATTATTCATGTGAACCCCTTACAAAGTAGAGAACGGTCTCCGTCTATTCATAGGAACTAAAGATTCGCTAAATCAATTATCAAGTGCTTTCATTTACACTACGCAATGACAATGCATGAAAAGAAGAGGATAGAGAGAAAAGGACATAGGCACATTACGGACTATATAATTATAATTACCAAGTATGGTGTGAAAACCAACCCCCTGGCCAAGGTTCTGGGAAGGGTCCCCAAGGGAAGATCTGGCCACCAAAGGCTTCAGGACTGGAATCAGGACAGGACAAATGACAGCCCTATCACCGACACTTGCATAGCACCCCTCTCTGACATTCTCTTCCTCCCCGAGATTCTGCCGCGATCTTCTTTTAAATTAATTAGCTTAAGACATATGGTTCTGCAATTTGGTTCTTCTTCAGCATCTCTCTTCATTCCGACAGCATCTCGGTCCGGTCTCTGCAGCATTCAGCATCAACATCTCTCTAACTAACTAACAAATACCTCAATTATACCCTACAATATTCACGTACCACCCAGAAATGTTTCAATATCATTAAAGTACTAACTCTGATTGGACAGGTAAGGGGAGGTGTGATGACATATTACTCTTTTCAGTTAGCCATTTTGTTAATAAACCCATCCCCTTAATTCTTTATTCAAACTTTATTTCCCACCCGCATTCATAATATTTTGCAACATTTATAATAGCTTTCCCAGTTTCTTCCATGATGGTGAACTCTTTACCACTTGGTTACCAGGCCAGGACACTCAGTGGCCATGGCTTGTATTCAAGTTTGTAGTCATCGTACCGGATTCACTCTCAATAGGCATGTTTGGAAGAACATTTCAATCACGTGATTATGCTTACTTCTGTCAAGCTTGAGAGGCCCAAAAGTGAACTGATAACAAAGTCAGAAAAAGAGATGTTATTTAAAAAAATAAATGGTTTCACTGTATACCACCTATCTCTACTCTAACCCCATTTACTTATTAATGCTTTCCCTCAATTAGCATTAGTAAAATACCTTATATTAGTTTTCAGCAAAGCAGCTGCAAGGCATGTGAGTTTCAAAGCAGCCATCTTGTCAGCAACTGCGCAAGCGCAAGAAATTCCCTCCAAATGAAAGTACTTCATACCAGGGGCGGTTCCTGCATGGGGGCGTAGGGGGCGGAGCCCCACTAGTCTTGCAGAAAGGCAAAGAAGATTAGAGAAGACTGCTCTGAGGCAGTTTCTGGCAGGTCTGCAGTGCAGCCCAGCTGATTACAAACGCAGGCTGCGCATGCGAGATGGACGACTTCAATATCGCCCAAATCCCGCATGTGCAGTGTGCTTCTGTGAGGCAGAGGTGAGGGCAACGAGGTGCCGCCTAAAGCAGCAGTTTTTCCAGGACTCCAGTCGAGCACTCGGCTCGACCGGGCTTGTGACGTAGATGAGAATATCCTTCTAGGATCCCGCCTCCTCCTCTGGCTGGCTGCCCCTTGAAACTGTCAGCCTATGAGAACAGGAGGCAGGAGGCGGGATTTTCAAGTCCCTTACAGAAGGCTTTTGCTCGAGTCCTGGTCGTCCTTTTGATCTTTGGTGTTGTCTCCAGTCAGCCCTCAGTACGGCCCATTAGATTCCCGACTCAAATCCTTCCAGAGCACGGAGAATTCGATGAGGTCAACTACAAGCTGAAAGGAGAGTACAAGTGCCTCCTCATCTTTCAAGCTCCCTTAGAGGTCTCTTCCTGTCATGTGCTTTCGGTTTTTGTTTCCTGAGTCTGACCATATTTCTCTGTAATCTCCCCTCCGGGCCCTAATATTTCCTATCAGGATTCGCGAACCTTATCAGCTCCCCTGAGGCCCCTCTTTGTCATCTTGCTATGGCATCACAGAAACCCCCTTCCTTGCCACGGCTGTTCTGATTGGCATTGCTAGGTAGCTTAGTGCATGAGTTTGTATGTGTTGTGAACAACTGGTGGAATTTTGCCCCTTAATGCTAATGAAAAAAGTATTTTCAGAGCTAAAGGCTTGGCCTTTTATAGCCCAGACCTGTTTGTTTTTTCATTGCTTGGTATAGCTGTGGTGATCCTTAAAATCTGACAAGCACTGCATGGTCCCTGGCTGGAAGTTCCTCGGGGCACGGGAGCAGCCTTGGGCAGTAAGCAGTGAGTTAAAAAATCACTGCTTGTTTAAAAATCACTGCTTGTACATCGGGAGAGTTACATAGTTTAGGTATGTGATGGGTCCAGTAAATGTGTGTTTAAATATGCGTGGGTCACAGTGAGATGCAAGCTTACAAACGTGAATAATAGCATTGCCCGGCCTTTTGAACTTTTAGGTGTTGGAAGAGGAGACAACAAAATGTATTTCTTTTAACCTTTTCAATAATGTTGTTAAAAGAAAACATTTGCGTTTTACTAATGAGTACATTTTCTGTGCATAGTGGTGATGGGCTTTTGACTGGCATGTTACCTGCTTGCCAATGAAGTGAAAAGTATGCTTTTATTATTTATAACTGTGGTCCGACACTTCAAGGAAAGCATGAAAATATTTTCTTTATAAATATGGGTTGCTCTCGAGTATTCAGCCCACATAGAAAAACGATGGAAGATAAACAGCGGGGTGCTTACGGAGGGTCTGCACAGTTACTAAGAACTGCTAATGACTATCAGGCAGTGATGATAGACAATGGGATTTTCTAAAGTTAAATACATTTTTCTTTACCTCGTACAATGAACTTCATTGCATTGTTAAAATTACATAGAACTTTAAACACTTGACCACCAGGCCTAATTTGTAACAGGTTCCTCTGTGTTCTTTTCATGTCCTAACAGCCTGCACTTGTGATGAATTGTGCAGCACTCACAAAACAGTTTGTCCCTTGCTGTGAAATATTTTCCCAACTGCAAAGGCATACACTGTATTGGTTAACACAATGGTGATACTTCCTTGCCAGAGTTAAAACGTTTACAGAAGGGGCTCAACCCACTGAGTTACCTGATCAGCATATTAATGCTTCTCTGTTAAGTTTCTGATGGCACCAGATGTGTTGGCATAATCGCAGTGTATTCACTAGACCAAAACAATTTAATTCCTTCTTGTATCAGGGAATCTGATTTTAATCATTTGTATCAGAGGGCACTGCCATGGCTATTTTGTAATATCTGTAGAGGAAATGTATCATATATATTGCTAAAGGTTCAATGATCTGACCACAACTGCTTTCTGATCTCTGACCAAATATAATCTCTCTGCGCCTGTGATAATTTGAGTACTGGCCTTTCTCCCTGATCCTATACATTTTTGTTTGTCTTTGGTGTGCATGGCTTTTGCTTTGTATATCCTGTGATAGGTAATTTTACCTTGCATAAACACAGCTTCTAAGCAGCCTGTAATACATATAACTCATTTTCACACCATATAACAAAAAACAAAATAGCGGGAAGAAACTGAGGGAAGTCAGGCTAGGACTGGTACTTAAGCCTCTCCACTTTCAAAGTTCACCAGCCGCCACTGCTTCATACTACATAGATGCAGTAGACGCATGCGTACAAAATATTTTCAGTGAGCTGCCATTTTAGAATCTCATTCAAGTTACTTGTTAGTAAAACACATAGGCAAGCTTCATATTCTTTAGTGTAGTCTGTTGTGCATATTAATTTGCACAATACAAGGTTAATACGTGGTTAAAATTTACATGAGAGGATTGCGTCCCAGTAGGTCTCTTTTCTACGATCCTTTTCCCCAATCTAGCATGACTGGATAACTGTGAGTGGTGCTGTGTATTTCTAAATGTTAACAGAAGGGATAGGGAGAGAATAATCTTAAATAGATTAGTTCTCCCTGGGTTAGTTTAGTTTGAATTTCAAAGCTTTTAGTAAAAATAGTGTCTAGAAATACAAAGCTTTATAAACAAAGAGAATCCATTAGGAAGGGGAAAGGAAATGTCCCTACGATGGTTGGGAACACACTGGTTGTTTTTGGTACCCCTAACACACCAACAGGCCCCTTGGTGTCATGCTTCATCATTGGGGTCCTCGCACCCCTCTATGGGATGCGGCGTGCTGCGACCTACGGTTGCGTGGGAGCACTTATCGTGGCTATGTGTGGTGTGAGTGAGGGAATATTATGTGAGTGAATATTATTTATTGTAGGAACAGACACGTATCTAAAAGATACTAAATCAGTTTTACAAATGCTAAAGGATCTCACCTTCGATTGGGAGAACCAACTTCTACTCAGTCTAGATGTTGAAAGCTTGTATATGAGCCTCCCACACGACGAAACACTAGCAATAATCAAAGAAGTCCTGTACAGCACCCACTGGCGATACCAGACTCCAAGAGGAGTAGTAATGGAATGTCTCGCTTTGGCTTTGACAAAAACTTTTTTTGAATTTGATGAGACCATTTACTTACAGAGTCATGGCACAAGCATGGGGAGCACTTTTGCGCCGAGCCTAGCCGGATTGTATGTACACCATATGGAAACAAATAAAATTCTCCATCAAAACAACCCCTACAGACAACACATACTAACCTGGAAAAGATACATTGATGATATCTTTGTGATCTGGCAGGGAAACCACGAGTCAGTCATTCAGTTCATGGATTGGCTCAATACCCAAGACCGCTTACTCAAATTTGCACACTCGGTTTTGAATGAGACACTTGTCTTTTTGGATCTCAACATATACCACCAACATGGGATACTGGAAACCACTACCCATTTCAAACCGACAGCAAGGAACTGTCTACTCAGATACAACAGTTTTCATCCACGCAATCTACGGATGAACCTCCCATATGGACAATTCCTCCGTTTAAAGAGAAACTGCACCCAAGTGGACAACTATAAATCACAGGCCCAAGATCTTAAAGTCAAACTGCAAGCAAGACAGTATCCGGACAGGATCATTAACGCAGCCATGAAAAGGGCGAGGAACAATAATAGGGATGCCCTTCTAGAGGACAGGAACAGGCCCATCGACAAACAGACAAGACCAATATGCGTCACCACATACAGCTCCCATTCAAATGAAGTGTCAAATATCATGAATAGACACTAGCGCATCTTGACGTGTGGGTCACTGAAGATTGAGAAACCAATGTTTTCCCACAGACGCGGGAAGAACCTTAAAGACATACTAGTCCACACCCGCCCAAAACCACAGCAACAGCAACAACTTTCAATACAAGGAGTACAAGGGCATTTTCCATGTGGCAACTGTGCAAGCTGTCATCTGACAAGAAAAAGCAGGCAGCTGACCTTTGCCAATGGAACAAAGTGGGATCAACGTAAATTTACGAATTGTAACAGCAAGAACGTAATCTACATGATTGTTTGTCCCTGCAACCTCGAGTACATTGGCATGACCACCAGAGCTGCGAAAACACGTCTCAATGAACATAAGAGTAACATCAGCTGCAAAAAGAGTACCACCAAGATGGCTGCCCATTTTCTAGAGATGGAGCACTGCGTCAATGACATCCAGTGGACGGTAATTGAGCAATTACCCACAGAGCAGGGTCTCTTTGAGAAAGAACAACGCTGGGTGTTCCGCCTTGGTACCCACATCTCGGGTCTGAACGATGCCATTCCCAGGGGTCAACTGAATACTTGAGCCACTTACATAGGAAAAGATATCCGTCTGTATCAGTCTTGATAAACTGTCAAAGGGCCCCTTCTGAACGAAATGCCCTCTCAATTTGAATCATTTTTTATAAAATTTTTATGTAAGAAAAGAGAATCATAATATACTGAGCCCAGAATACTCCGTAGTAGATATGTCAAAATAAAGGAAATTAAATAAACCTAGTTAACAGGAGAACTTTTATGAGACGTATTAGACTAAACAATAAACCAACTCCTCCTTATTTTTCAGTTACATGCCTAAGTAAGAACTGAAGTTACAACTTTATCGAAATCGGACTGACCCGATTTAATAGAATTCTGACTTTGTCCAAAGTTAGATCAATAAAAGAGAAGGCACGAACTCCCTCCTATTAGTAACAAGATTAGCGACAGCATGAACCATTCCAGGCATGCACGTTGGATAAAAGTGCCTCTTAACCAAACACGCATGCGCACTCTGTGTAACACGCAGCCACGCATGCGCGGTCGAGATAGGAGCGAAGAGACGGGCTCCATTACCGGGAAACCAAATACGGGCATACCCGGTCTACTATATTGCCAATTATTCAATTAGTGGCGAGTCACAAACGGTATAAAAGGGCTCTTTGCAACACCTCGGCACAACCAACGGAGCCGGCGTGAGGGGCAGAGAAGAGGGATTCTCCTCATAGACTCGTGAGTAATGCAAAAACCACAAAACCATCTTACCGCCTCTTCGAATATGTAAGTACCGGGCAAAGCAGTATCTCTCTTTTATTCCTCACAGGCAGCAAGGAAGCGCGAGGGACCCCTACGTTAACATGGTCTCATGGAGTAGTAGACTCCTGACAAAACAGTATGTTAAGCCCACTGTGAGCCTCACAGAGTATTTTTCCCACAATATGTATGTGAAAGAACAATAACCGCAGGGGCTATCTACAACCCATAATCCGCCTAAAAACAAAATGTGTGTTTTATGTTCAATGTGTGTTTGTCTAGTATTTGTCTTTTTATAAATTTTCACTACAGGCACGTTCTTCATGTGTAGAATGACACCAATGTGTCTAGAAATTCGAACCGCACCTTTTTATGACTGTATCCACAAGTCAATTCACCTATGGTTTTTTAAGGAACGGACCACCTGAAAAAACGTTTTGTCCTTTTCCTTTACAGGTCAGCTAAATAGCGGTTATCCAGTAGGTACATTGTATTACCTGCACTATTAAATTTCACTTTTTTAGTATAGAACATTCTGAAAAAGTAGAGAAACGTGAGTAAGGTGGGGATTTGTGTACTTCAGTCCTGAAGAAGGTGTTTTTACACCGAAACATGTTGACACACACATAGGAGGTGGCGCATATAGGTCACGCCAATACCTCCTCTCTCACCCCTTTTTATTAGTACCAGCCCGGGGGCCAAATAAAGTTTTTTGTTACCCCACGAGCCAGGCACTTTTTAAACTCCACTCACTATCAAACCCCACCACAGCACTCACATATTATTCCCTCACTCACACCACACATAGCCACGATAAGTGCTCCCACGCAACCGTAGGTCGCAGCACGCCGCATCCCGTAGAGGGGTGCGAGGACCCCAATGATGAAGCATGACTCCAAGGGGCCTGTTGGTGTGTGAGGGGTACCAAAAATAACCAGCGTGTTCCCAACCATCGTAGGGACACTCCCTTCCCCTTCCTAATGGATTCTCTTTGTTTATAAAGCTTTGTATTTCTAGACACTATTTTCACTAAAAGCTTTGAAATTCAATATCTGCAGTTCTAATGATTGGACTTTTGTGGTTCTTGTAACAATTTATTCATTTACATTTACTCTATTGTTCTACATTGATTTGGGGATTTTTTGTCATGTGCAGTGTTTTCACTTTATTACTGTTTTGTGCTTTATAAATACTTCACAGATTGCCACTAAGTTAAGCCTGACTGCTTTGTGCCAAACAGGGCCGGACTGGCTACTGAGCGTTTTGGAATTCTGCTGAGCTGGGGGCTGATTTTGTTGATGGGGACCGGCGTGTGCTGAACGAAATTCGTTTTACTTTGATTATTTCAAAGCAAACGCAGGTCTCCATTAACAAAATCAGCCCCCACCGCAATGAAATCAGCCCCCAGCTCGGCAGCATTCCAAAATGCCAGGTAGTCTGTCCGGCCCTGGTGCCAAGCTACCGGAGGATTTAGCACTGGTTAATTTAGTGAGTTTTGTGGTTCGCCCTGACAAGGATTGTGTTTGTTGCACATCCCACTCAAACAATAACCCCAATGACTTACAACAATTTATTGCCACAATTAGACTAGAATAGCGGGTATTTACCCAAAAGTCTCACTATGGGAAACTCACTACAAGATCCTCAGGCTGCAATGGTGAGGACAGGCTTGGCAGTTCTCCCAATTGTGATTTAACTCTACAGATCCATGTACCCTAATAATCCGAGAGGTAACCAGTCTAAACCAGTCAGATAAAAATACTTCATAGCCCATTCTGCAGATCCATCTACCCCAGGGCCTGATTGTAGTGAACTTCCAATGTCTGACTCCATTTCTAAAATGTTATTAGCCTGTCTGCCTTTGGTCGACATTCAGTATCTATTTATTCTACACAATGACTTTATTATAACATCGGTTGACACAAGTCTGCCACAAGTTACACAATATCAATGTTTCAAAAATTGACAGTAGGCATTTAAGATACACTTTTATTCTGTGTTGATGTATTTTCATCTGGCTTGTTTAGACCAGTTAACTCTAAGATTATTGCAAAGTACCCACTGGATTTTGAAATTTGGGCTAAATGTCAGTGGTGAATCCTACTTGAATTGACCACTGAATTCGAGAGGCCTTCACACCAGGTTATCATGATAACTCCTGCCAAACTGCTGGAGCATCCACTCTTACGCCAAGAGTTGATCCAGACTTGAGAGGAGCTGAGCTTAGCTGAGCATAGTTTTTCCTTATGAAGGAATACTCTCTCCCAGCTGAAGTCTGATAGCTGTAGCTGATCTACTGTAAACAGGTACGTAGGGCACTGGGCCCCAAGACACTCTAGAGGCAAGCTAGTTATTCCATGCTTTATTAGTTTAACACAAATAAGTAGCTTTAGGGTGGTGGCTGCTGGTAACATTCTAGAAACATTTGAGATGTACATTTTATTTTTACTGCTAGCAACATGCATAAGTGCTGTTTTAATTATACTCTCTGTGGGTATTATTCATTTACTAAGCAACAGAATGCAACTGTTGACATAAACACTTTTAAATATATAGTGTCTTTCTTAGTGCTATGCTTGTGTGTGCAATTCTAATCAATATTCTAAATTAAGTTGGAAGTATTGCTGTGTCTATGAACCTTTTATGGAACTGTTAGTAACCCAGAGAGAAAATACACAGCACATGCAGAAAGACTCAGTTGATTGTGTAGGGCTACAGCACCCTGAACTTCCTTACTCAGTGATGGTTACTGAACTAAGTCCCTGCACCCATGGATTTTGAATACAAACCTTGTGAACCTGGGCACTAGACCTGAGGATATGCAACAAAATGTCCGACAGCAACCCATTGGAGGTCTTCACCTGATTGTGATGGATGAGACCATCTGTTTTTTGGATATCTTGGCTGCTAACTATGGAGAACATCCTTTACAACGCAACTTTTACCACGCAGTGCCTTTACGATGCAACTTTTACAATGCAAACCATTACAACGCATTGCACTGGGGGGCGCTCTAGGATAGGGAATAGGTTTAATGTACTATCCAACACCTTCCCTGCTATCCACGAGGACTGGAGTTGGAATAGTAAATTAAACTATTCACTATCCAGTGCCCCAAAGCACTATGCGTTGTAAAAACCGCGTTGTGAAGGCATGCGTGGTAAAAGCATGCGTTGTAACGTCATACATCCGCTAACTATCTAACAAAGTCTTGAGAGAAAGTGAAAGGATTTAACACCGAGACATTGGTACCTGGAACTCATTAGACCTACAGGGGTTCCGGGGTTTGATGGTAAAATTGGTGTGTGGAAAGGAGTCTACATCTCACTTCAGCAGCTTTACTTCACGTGCTAAAATTTCTGTCAGAGCTTGCCCAAGAGATTAATGTATAGTGTACTGTGAGATTGTGTATGTCAGCCACTACTGGCAAGACATTCTTCTGAAAAATGATGTTCCAGTTAGGAACACCTCCTAGCATATAGTTTGTTGAAAGGATTTCAACAGCGAGTTCCCACCGCTCTTAGGTTTTCCTGTAAGAGGGTTCCAGAAGTCTGAGCACTGGAAGTGTCAAACTAAACTTTTTTCCTTGAAATGGGTAACGTTGGACATTTACCATTGAATAAAGAGTAAGCTTTACATGATAACATGCCTGAAGGCATATGAGGCCCAATGATAGCTATTGAATCAGACACTTGTTCATTGCAGCAAATTCAGGCTGTGGTGTTTCCCACACTGGCAAGATAGATTAAATGGGCGATGAATAGGTGCTGCATGAATCTGGAATTAAAATGTGTCTTTTCATAGCACTTTCATAGGTAAAGGCAATGACTATGAAAGCTTTTGATATTTGTATTAAGTATGATATAATTAAATCTGGTCCAGTGATTCCATTTAAAGCGATGTATTTTTTTTAATTCTTTTGGAGTTTTATATAGCACAAACTCGTCCCTGAGGTATCAGAGTGCCAGTTGCGTTACAGAACTCTTTTTGTTAGGAACGTGGAAATCAAGTGATTTGTCCAGAATCTCAGGATGTTGAGCGTCCCTGCCTAGACACGAACCCGGGTCCCCCACTTGGAGGTCGACCGCTCTAGCCTTTAGCCCTCATCCTAACTCATTCATAGATAGTATAGCATTGAAGTCCTGGGAAAGCTTTATACTAGCATAACTTCTGTTTATTCATGTCTGCTATAGAGTGATGATTTTCTGAGCTACTTTTAAAAAGTCTAGAGTTTAATAAAAAAAGAAATTAAGTGTTATATAATTCCCCCCCTCAAAGGATTGCTCTCTTGCGCATGGTAGGATTGTACAAAATTGTTATCGTTTTTCTAATTGGGAGAGATGTCCAATTTATCATTTATAATTTGTCAATAATGTATTGTTGAATGGATTCCCTGTGTCTTCTTTTTTGCAATACATATGTTTCTTAAAAAAAGGAATTTATGATAATGTTGTTCATTGTATGTTCTAATTCCTACCCAGGAAGTAATATGTGTGCGAAATTTACATAATTCCTTTTGCATAATTACACAAAACTTTCGGAAAAATGTGTGAAAGTACCTGAAATACAAACCTGGCATTTAACACTGTAGAAAAAAGGTAGGGCTATGACCTTTCTCAAGATTTGCCCGGCGCTAACCGCCTTTGTACCATTCAAATTACCAAGCAATGAGGCAGGCGCCGGAGACCAGAAGGCAGGAAACAGAAGTTTTATTCCGACGGAGCAGAACACATCAGATCGGACAACAAGGTATCGTCTCGAGGTGCTCTGGCAGCCTCTCTGAGGCCTGGCCTCTTATACACTGGTTTATGGCATGTGACCTTTCTTTATTACAATCATAACATTGTGAAGTAAGGAAAAAGACATCCCCATAATCCTCGTGTCAATCCCACCCCCATATACCTTCACAATAGAGGTCCTCAACCTGCTGATAAGAGGAGGGGGTCATCACGCAGCTGAGTGTTTCGCCAAGTCTTAGGATGTGTGCGCCTGATCATATCCCAGGGGGTGGGGAGGCCCTGATCAACAGTGTGTCCTTTGAAGAGGGGCGATTCCATACAATGAGGGGCAGTAAATGGTATCTCCTGGCTTAGGCAATGGCCTCGGACCTGTGTGGAAAGTCGGACACGGGGTAAGGGGTCATCAAAGGAGTGGTATTCATGCCGCGTGGACAATTGAGCGCGGAGGGAAGGTTTGTCAACAGAGGGGCATTCATGGGAGGAGAGGAGGTGCTGGTCAGGCGCTGGCGTGACTCCCAAGGACAGGGTCATACAGAAGGGTTAGGCTCATGAGAGGGAGGGAGGGGGAGCCAGGATGCGCGGAGGATGCTTGCTGGGTCAGAGGGGCGCGCTGGCGATCGATCGTGGACAGGGAGACCATGATACCTAAAATGGCTGTCGTGCACGTCGTACGTGGGTGACAAGCTGGCGCAGATGATGTTTAGCTCGCAAACTAAAATTCCACAGTCCTCCCTTTTAACATGTCTCGCCAACTTGTCAGTTCGGATTTATCCCCATAAGGCCATGTATTTCTACTTCATAGAGGGGACTCATGTGCTCATTTCGGAAGTCCAAAGTCTTTGGGCGCATATAGTTAGAAATAAGGCCGCACAAGGATGGCAGACATTGGATACCTAAGCAACACCCACATAATATCACAACAGGTATCAGTATGAAGGAAAACAACCTCCAACCCCAGTTCTTCAAAGTGTCCCAAAACCAGCTCCCAAGTGACCATCCTTCTTGTTCTTGGTGAACCTCCGAGGAAAGTCTGTGGAGATGCTCAATTGCTTTGTAGACGGAAGGCGAGTTATCTGGCACGTAGGTACAGCAGCTAGATCCGATGATGCGGCATGCTCCTCCTCGATCGGCTAGGACCACATCTAGGACAAGGCGGTTTTGAAGGGTCACGAGGCGGACCGCTTGAAGCTCCGCCGTGTTGTTAGCGAGGATGCCAGCCGTGATGTTGATCGTTGTTTCTACTGCCTGGGTCAGGTGTCGGATAGCGCAGCTGTTTGCCATTGGGCCCCACAGGGGAACGAGTCCCTTTGCTGCATCCAAGAACTGAGCTCCAGTGGAGTCGGCTTGTTCAATGTCATCTGCACGCCTCTGCCGGTGATGGTTAGCAGGGGCTACATACGTGGGGGGAAGAACGAAGGCAATGTAGCAGATACCCTTCCAACCTTTCGGGAGCCAGGTGTAAGCTTTGGTGCCACACACAAAGTACATATTTGGAGAAGCAACAAAGGAAGGGGGATCAACTGAGTCCAATGTTCTGGTGATTCGGCAGGAACTGTGACCCACCAGCTGTGTTCCCTGACCTTCGAGACACACAAGTCCTGTGACATTGATAACAGACAGAGCCACAGTCAGAGTGGCGGTAGTTTGTTTTTGCAGATGAGAGAAGGTGGTTCTGGCTGGATTATGGAGCACCTGTACTTCGACTCGTTCTTTGGCTGGAATGTCTTTAAGGAAGGTGGCGCCTGTGAGCGCAGGACACAGGGCAGCAGAGGTCTTTCCGGTTCTGTTCAGCCAGAACCCAGAGTAGAAGTGCGACACTGTCTGGCTGGAGGTGGCATTATCCTTGTGGCTCTCTTGCATGAGGATCAACCAGGCGAGGCAGGAGCCGTGACCTGAGAAAGGAGAAGGGATGAAGGGGATGGAGTGTCCGGTGGCATGCGGGAGCAACCCGCAGATCCAGCAGTTCGTCGCATTTGCAGCAAGGTTGTGTTGGTGCAACAGTTGCACGAAGGAATTGTTCCAGAATTCCCTGCGCCTTTCTCGGAGCTGAGGCGACAGAGAGATCAGGTGATGCTCTTTCATGGGGGTCGGTTGTGCAGTAGGTAGCAATGCCTCATGAGCCGGTGTGCTTTCCTCCAGAATCCAGAAGGAGGTCATGAGGAGGAGGCAGAAGAGGAAGACAATAAAGAGGGCGATTGTCTTTGATTTGTGCAAATTGTCAGTCTTTGGGTTTCTATAGTGGGTATTTCCTGTTGCTTCCATCATCTTCTTTTCTGGCGCTTCCATCATCTTCTTATCTGGCGCTTCCATCATCTTCAAGGGGCTCGGTAGCGGGCAGAACCACAGACTTCGTTTAGCTTCTCTCCCGGCAACCCTTGGTTGTGCTTAGGTCACCGTTCTGAGATTCAACTTAGCCCGTGGCCTACTTAGCCGAAGCTCCCTCCTTTCGACGCAGGAAATACCCTTCTCTGGATGGCACAGTGGGATCAGAGAATTTTGCAAGTTCAAGTGCCTCAGTATCGGGATAACAGTTCAATGTTGGTCGGTCTTTGTTCAGGAGCTCTTCTTGGGTGTTGACGCTTTCTGTCGTGGCCAGGTTTGTAGAGACCTTCCGGCAGTGATGTGCGTGCAGCCAATGCCTCTTCCCCTCCACTCGAAGCGCCGTCCGTGTGGTAATCAGCACTTGCCAGGGGCCCGTCCACCGGGGTTCTAGGCTCTTGGTCCGTTGAAAGTTGCGGACTAGAACGAAATCTCCCGGCTGGATGTCGTGGCCGGGGCCCCTGGAAGCATCGGGGATGGCCTGCTGCACCTGTTGATGGATGACAGACAACGTCTTAGTTAATTTGCACAAATAATCAGACAGTAGGACGTCCGGGACGTCATGAATGGAGGTTGGCTTGGGAGCAGTCCAGAGGTTCATCGGTCGCCCGAATACAACCTCGTAGGGGGTCAAATGGTGTTTGGTGGGAGTGGAGCGCATCAATAGCAGGGCCAAAGGGAGAGCGTCTGGCCATTTAAGTCCGGTGGTTGCCACTATTTTTGACAATTTCAGCTTCAGTGTGGCATTATGGCGTTCCACCAGACCGGCGGATTGGGGGTGGAAGACCGCATGAGACCTTTGCTTCACCCCCAACCCCTTTAAGATTAATTGGATAACCTCAGCTATGAAGTGGGGGCCATTGTCGCTCCATAAAATTCGACAAAGGCCATAGCGAGGAAAGAATTCTTTCAGTAGTACTTTGGCAGTAGTCATGGCAGTGTTGTCACGGGTTGGATAGGCCTCTACCCATTTGCTGAAGGCACATACAATGACTAGTACATACTTCAAGCCCTGGCATCTCTCTAGTTGGATGTAGTCCATCTGAAGGACCTCAAAGGGGTGATCGGGGGTCCCAAACCCTCCCCGGGGTACTACAGTTCCTTTCCCGGGGTTGTGTTGCAAACAGATAAGGCACTGCTGGACTAGGCGTCTAGCTGAGTCGGGGATTTTTTCGTTGTGCCAGACTTTGGAAATGAGTTCGATCATGGCTGCAGATCCTATGTGTGCGGGGGAATGTGCCATAGTCAGTATGGGGATCAGGTATGAGTCAGGCAGCAACCATTTGTTTGCATCTTTTGTTCGCCAGCAGCCCTCATCATCCTTCAAACCCACCCCTGCCCATTCGGTCAGTTCGTGAGGGGTGCTGGCCGACTGGATGTCTCTGATCATTTCTCTTGCGTCAGTCCATTTCTCTGCTTGTGACCTGGTCACATACATGCGTGTCACTGTCCTATTCTCAGCTGTGGTTCGTGCAGTGATGTCGGCCAGTGCATTCCCTTGTCCGACTAAGTCTGTCACCTTCTTGTGTGCCTGGCATTTGATCACCGCTAGTCGTGTGGGGAGGAGAACCGCTTCAATCAGGGCAGAAACCAGATCTCCATGAAGGATGGGGGTGCCGTGAGACGTCAGGAATCCCCTTTCCCTCCACAGGAGCCCAAAGTGGTGAACCACCCCGAAGGCATACTGGCTGTCCGTATACACGTTCGCGGTGGTCCCTGTGGCTATGATGCAAGCTCGTGTGAGGGCTATTAGTTCCGCTGCCTGGGCAGATCGTTGTGTGATGCAGGCTGTCTCAACCACTGTTCGGGCTGTCGTTACTGCATAGGCAGCTGAAGTGGTGCCATCTGGGAGTTTGATGCAGGAGCCATCTACCCATAGCTCTCCATCAGGGTCTGTAAAAGCAATGTCTCGGAGATCAACTCTACTCCTAGTCTGTTCGTCCGTGAGGGTCACACAGTCGTGTATGGGAGGCACGTCAGGGTCATTTTCAGGCAGGGGCAACAATGTGGCAGGATTCAAAGTCGTGCATCTTTTTAGTGTGATGTGGGGTGCAAGTAGAGTCAACTCGTACCCTGTCAGTCGTGCGCTAGTCAGGTGTTGGGTCTTTGTCTGGTTCAAAAGGGTGTCGACTGCATGGGGTACTAACACAGTGAGGGAGTTTGAAAGTACGATTCCTTCGCTCTGGCGGATAGAGACAGCAGCGGCAGCTACTGCTCCAAGGCAGGCAGGCAAAGCTCTGGCTACAGGATCAAGAGTGGCGGAGAAGTAGGCACAAGGGCACTGCTTAGGACCAATTGTTTGAGTTAGGACAGACAATGCACACCCCTCCCTTTCGTGGGTGAAGAGGGAGAAGGGTTTGGAGTAATCCGGGGTTCCTAGGACGGGTGCTGAACAGAGTGCATCCCGTAATTCCTTAAAGGATGCTTGACACTCAGTGGTCCAAGGAAGTGGGGAGGGGACATCTTTGGTCAACAGGGCAAGTAGTGGCTTCACCATGAGGCTGTAATTAGGTAACCACTGTCTGCAAAAAGAGGTTAGGCCAACCAAAGAGCGGACTTGCTTTTGGGTTGTTGGGACGGGGGTGTCTAAGATGGTTTGTATTCGGTCGGGTGTGAGTTTCCTCCTGTCTTTGGACAGGAGATGGCCTAGGTATGTCACTTGTGGCTGGCAGAACTGCAATTTCTTTTTGGAAACTTTATGGCCATTTTCTGCAAGAAAGTGTAGGAGTTGGACAGAGGCTGTGGTTGCGAGGGGGGTGGTGTCGGCCGCCAAAAGGATATCATCGACATATTGAATCAACACCACTCCATCTGGTAGCTGGAAGGCATCCAGCTGTCTTTTGAGGGCCTGGCTGTAAATGCTGGGGCTTTCAGTGTACCCCTGGGGAGCTCTACAAAATCGGTACGAGCGGGATTTTAAAGTGAAGCCGAAGAGATAACGGCTGTCTGGATGGATGGGGATAGAGAAAAATGCATTCTTGAGGTCGATAACAGTGAAGGTGGTGGCAGTGGACGGGATGAGGGTCAGAATGGTGGTGATATCTGAGACTACGGGGTACTGGGGTACAACCACTTCGTTAATTTCTCGCAGGTCGATGATAAAGCGGTACGCTTTCTCATCTCCTTCACCTTGTTTCTTAACAATAGGTAGGATTGGGCTGTTGCAGACGTTGCTAACCACTTCTTCAACCACTCCTGCATCCACCAGAGATTGAATAATCGCTACCAGTGCCTTCTCGCCCTCGGGGGATATCCGATATTGTGGGAGTTTCGGGAGCATAGCATCCTGTCTTACAGTTATATGAATAGGGTCAATCATCATTCGTCCCACATCAGAGTCATTTTTGGCCCACAGATACGGAGGCAGGGTATCAAGCAAGGACAGGTCAGCATCAGTTATGGAGCACATGTGTCGTGCAGGGCAAGTTTTGGGTATGTCTGGGTTGTCGTACAGGATGACCCGGATTCCATCTGGGGAACACCTAATGGTAGCTCAAAAATGTTTCAGTAAGTCAATGCCCATAATGGCGTCAGGGGAGTTGAAGGAGAGCAGAAATGTTGTGTCAGTAGCGTTGTTTTCTAGGTCAAAGGTGATAGGTACGGACAGGGGGTTAGTGGAGGGCGTCCCATCGAAACCTATCGATGTAATGTGTGAGCCAGACAAGGGTGCCCTTGGAATCAGTCGTTTTGATAACACACTACGTGTCGCCCCAGTGTCTACCAAAAATGGAGACTCTGTACCCAGGACCTTAGCGGTGACATAAGGACCTTGCTGGTCAACACAGAGCTCGACTGGATCCCTCCCTTGCCCCTGGCAGTCCCATGTGAAATCGGGGGCATTCTCACCGTCGGATAGTTGATATTGGTTCTGTCGGGGCGGTCAAATGTGTTCAATCTCCCTGATCTGTCATTGTTGGTGTCATTTGTGTGCCCTCGTCCTTGTCCCCTATTTCTTGGTCCACCCGCTACGTCCTTGGGGTCCCTATCTCTGTTCATCTCTAGCAGAACCGGACACTGGGATTTCCAATGGCCGAATCCTTTGCAAAAAGCACACTGGTCATTGCTAATGTCTCTACGTCCAGTGTGGGGTGTTGGGGTGTTGTCTTTAGGAGGTGGATTTCTAGGGGTGGTCGATTGGTAGTTCCCCCTGTGGGGTTCCCGTCCGACCGCTATACCTTGTATCTGGGCTATCATTACTCTTTCTTTCAAATCTTTCTTCTTTCTCTCGGACGCCCTATCATTCTCATTTTTCTGGTGCTCGTAATACTGAGCCATCTGAAGGATAGCTGCGGGTTTGGAGGCCCCCCAACTACTCTCACTCGTCTGCAGTTTTTGGGAGACCTCTTGTGATAGACCCTTTACATAATTTTGTACGAACAGGTGCTGTCCGGTTGCGGTGGTCATGTCTTGGCCACTGTAGTCGGAGAACACTGTCTCGAATCGGGAGAAGTATTCTGACACATCTTCCTAGGGTTTCTGTCGACAGGCCGTGACTATCGACCAATCTACCTTTTTCTCTGGGATCAGTGTCTTTAACTTCTGAACTAATTTGTCTGGGAGTTCTAATATGTCCTTTACTGGTTTCCTTCCAGGCTCTCGCTGTCTATCTAGTTTACTGAGTTGGTCCCAGGTATGTCCAAACAGATCCGTGTGGTCAGCCTTCCGGATTTGCTTCCACACGTCAGCTGGCAGGCATAACCCGAAGAACAAGTCAATGTCCGCTAAAGTCATTATCGTCGAACCCAAGGCTGTGCCTAATTCGGTATAGAATGCTGTCGGGTTCTTTCTCAAATCGGGCAGAGTTTGTTTAAAGGTTAAGATATCTTGTCGGTCCCATGGTTGGTAAACCCAATTGTACACAACCCTTCCTTTTGCATCTGCGTGATTAATATCATCGCTCGTTCCCTGACCACGTGGCGGGATCCAGTAAGGGGCCGCTTCTCTGATGGGCATCATAGTATTGGCTACTTCTACTGAGGTCGTTTCAGGGACTGTAACCTTGGTTTCTGGTTTTTGTTCCGTGAGGTGGCGGAAGACCTCAAGTGTCTGCATGAAGAGCTCCGTCGCCTCACGTTCAGTCCCATCTCCAACATCAATCTTCCTATATAGCGTTGTCAGTTTAGCGGGGCCCTTACTCTGATACTTACCCTCATATGCGTTCAGGGTGTGGTAGCTGAATCGTAAAATGAAATGCCGTCTGTGGCTGTCGGCATGCGAGTTATACATGCTCATTGTATATTCTTCGCTTTCCCTTCGTTCTACTAGTGTCTTTGCTATTTTGTCGATCCCATCCCGCTCATCTTTGCTCAACCTATTTGATCTGGCTGGTGGTTGCTGGCTAGCCTCGGGGTCATCTAGCGATGTTGTTAACGTGGCTGGTGCGGAGGCCGTGAGGGCTGGTGCACTAGCGCTGAGGTCACTTTCGCTCGCACTCGGGGTTTGCAAGCTTTGTTGGCAGCGGGCATATGGAGGGGGCATATAGATGATTGGGGGACCTAGCAGTAGGTCATCGTTCGCCCGCTGTTTGGAGGGCAATTCAGGGTAGAGCGCAGAGGGAGTCCTAATAGGGCATTGACCCGTTGACCCATATTCTTGGTTTTGTGCAGCTTCTTTTCTTTCTTTTATTTCTTCTTCTAGTTGCTTAGCGGCTAGGTGGGCTGCCTTTCATAATTCTTTCCCTATTTTTGCTTCTTCTCTTTTCTTCCGCTGTTCTGTTTCTTTGCGCTACATGCCAAGACTATCGAGCATAGTGGGCGTAGTCTTATTTTTCTGGAGCGCTATTTCCAATGTTTTTATTTTATTTTCATCAAAGGAACCTATCAGTGGCCACTGACTTTCAGGGTTCTTTTTCGTATATTTATGCCATAGCTTAGTATAAGCTATGGCGACTAGTCCATGCTTAGTGAACATGTCCTTATTAGGGGTGCCTTCCAGTGGAGCTGGATGGTTCATCTCTAATAAGCGGTCCGGGCTGTACAGGCTACCAATCAGTGGGGAGAAGATAGGCATGACGGGTTACAACGGGGACAAAAGTCTGCACTACCTATCTTATCACGGCGGACAAAGACTAGACAGAATATTTCTATTCTACGTTGTTTGTCGGTGGTGAATACCTCAAAAGAACCAATACCGAACAATCAGTGTTCGGTCAATCAAACAATCAGTGGGGAGAATAAGTGGGTACGACGTGTTAAAGGTTTGCGTTACCCACTCTTTCTCTACCTGCAAAGAGAGACCTTGTTCTTCCCTGTTTGCAGACAAAGAATCTCCAGACAACAATCCACGAACGACAGTTCGGGAAAACAGTGGGGGAGGAAGATAGGCACGACGGATTACAACGGGGACAAAGGTCTGCGTTACCTATCCTTCACTGTTTGCAAAGAGAGAGCCTGTTGTTTTCTCCGTTTGCAGACGGTGAATCTCCAGAGGTATCAACAAAGCGTAATACTAGTATTATCCAAACCAAACAATCATTTCTTAATTTGTCGTGTTTACACGACCTTACCCGGACCGCATGGACGGTTTCCTGTCTTCCGAATCCAGCGCCCGATCGTCCTCTATTCTTCGTGATGTTCGCGGCACTCCTGATGGTTCCCAGTCAGGACCGTAGATCACTCGAGAGAGGTCTGTTCAGAACTAGTGAAGGTCGGATGATCGGCTGTCAGACGAGGGTCTATCGGACACGAGCTCTCCCGATCGTTGCAGTCGTTCACTCTGTCGTCGGGACCTCTCCCACTGGATCCACGTGTCGCTGATGGGCCCCACGCTTTGGGACGCCAATTGTAGAAAAAAGGTAGGGCTATGACCTTTCTCAAGATTTGCCCGGTGCTAACCGCCTTTGTGCCATTCAAATTACCAAGCAATGAGGCAGGCGCCGGAGACCAGAAGGCAGGAAACAGAAGTTTTATTCCGACGGAGCAGAACACATCAGATCGGACAACAAGGTATTGTCTCAAGGTGCTCTAGCAGCCTCTCTGAGGCCTGGCCTCTTATACACTGGTTTATGGCATGTGACCTTTCTTTATTGCAATCATAACATTGTGAAGTAAGGAAAAAGACATCCCCATAATCCTCGTGTCAATCCCACCCCCATATACCTTCACAATAGAGGTCCTCAACCTGCTGATAAGAGGAGGGGGTCATCACGCAGCTGAGTGTTTCGCCAAGTCTTAGGATGTGTGCGCCTGATCATATCCCAGGGGGTGGGGAGGCCCTGATCAACAGTGTGTCCTTTGAAGAGGGGTGATTCCATACAATGAGGGGCAGTAAATGGTATCTCCCGGCTTAGGCAATGGCCTCGGACCTGTGTGGACAGTCGGACACGGGGTAAGGGGTCATCAAAGGAGTGGTATTCATGCCGCGTGGACAATTGAGCGCGGAGGGAAGGTTTGTCAACAGAGGGGCATTCATGGGAGGAGAGGAGGTGCTGGTCAGGCGCTGGCGTGACTCCCAAGGACAGGGTCATACAGAAGGGTTAGGCTCATGAGAGGGAGGAAGGGGGAGCCAGGATGCGCGGAGGATGCTTGCTGGGTCAGAGGGGCGCGCTGGCGATCGATCGTGGACAGGGAGACCATGATACCTAAAATGGCTGTTGTGCACGTCGTACGTGGGTGACAAGCTGGCGCAGATGATGTTTAGCTCGCAAACTAAAATTCCACAACACAGTAATTTAGAATCAGATGCTTCCCCGTGTCCATTTTGGATGAGCGGATGCATTTCATACAAAAGGCGTAAAAAACACAGATGCTATGAACAACAGCTGCTCATGTTCTGTTCGTTCACATTGTTGCCATAGTTAAGCAATATGAATTTCACCTGATGGAATTGTTTCGGGAATTTTGCATAGCAAGCGTACCACAAAATGCGACAATAATGCAAGATTATGTTGAAAATGTTGCCTTATAATATGCCACGTTATTTAGGTTTACGAAAAAGTTTGAGTTAACAGTCATCAGAAGTCCACCAGGAGTTTAGTTCTACTCCTAGGTTAAGCAATCCAACAGGAAGTTCTGACATCTAGATGCATTTGTTTTTTTCCTTGCAACAATAAAAGAGTTCGTTAGAAGAAGGTTATGAGAACATTGGTGAAAAAAGACATTCCTCATGGAAAATTAGGGCTGAATTGTGTTGCTTTCCACAATTCTAAGCGTCATGGGAGTCAAGGTTTGTTTGGTGCTTCCTACTTTGCTGCTGGGAGCCATACTACTCAACTCCTCACTTAAATATAATTTAGACTTTCCTTAATGCAGTTCAGAAAATCATTATTTTCATTGCTTTGATTTCTGGTTTGTTAACATGTGTACAGTGTACATGCCTTGTATCTCAGTTTTCTCTTGACACTGAAGCACATTTGGGCTGTCCCGGCTGTGGTGTTGATGTCAAATTGTTTGATCAAGTCAACATGTTCGATAACGGTATTTTCGATAATTGAAAGTGGATGTAAATTTGTGGAATACTGCACATCGTTGTCCTGTTAAATATACTTGCAGATCATGTTGGTGAGAATAAAAGCCTTAGCATGGGCAAAGTATTGCCTCATATTCTTCTTATCAATTGTTCGGTTAATTTAATAGCAGGTTTTAGAATGTTTTCCTTAACTGTTGATAAGGACTGTGGGACTGTAAGACTGTGTTTACTGGGCACTGCTCTTTTTTAGGTTTAATATATTTAATTTTGTGTTTAATATAAATCCTAAAAGGGGCTTATATCCACCCCTCACTTTTTATTGGTTTGTGTGCTTTCTACTTACTTTCCCTCCATTTCTTTTGGCCGTCAAACACCATTTCTTGTTGTTTCCCGTGTGTTTGCTCTTAACAGTGGCCCAAGAACTCCTTTTCATCCACCGAACTTCTTTGTGATTCTGCTCTCTTGATGTCCACAAAGGTCGGCGTTCTAGTGTACTTGCTCTCCAGTGTGCACCTCAGCTGCACAGCACGTTCTGTTTGTTCAGCCCTCTGTTGTCTTCTGTTGACTCCAGGCATATTTTTGATATGATATCGTTTTGAAGCTTGCATGGACCCTGTTAAGTACAAGCCATTACATAATTGCACAGGAGCATTGTTCATCATCTGTGATGCACGTCAGAGGGGGCTGGATTCACCTTGCTGCAAGCTTCCTGCTGTGCTGGCATTTCTTTCTTACTCACTCATTATCATTTATAAAGAAAATAATCTTCCTTAAATGTGGACGCAATGTGCAGATTGATGCAACAGAGCATGATCCACGTTTAAGGCGATGACGCCTGAAGGAACCTGGCGGCAAACTGATCATTTTTGGTCCATAGGACATGTCTTCATGAAAGAGAATATTCATTATGAAAAGGTGTGCCCTTTGTAGTTTGCACCCTTGTCAAAACAGCAGATGTAATCGGTGTACCTTAATAGCACTGGAGATTAACCATGTAGTCATTGGCAGATGTTTAAGAATACCAACAGACGTGACTTTAACTACTTAAACGAACCAGCAAAAAGTATGGGAACATCTGTAAAGCTGTGCTAATGATGTAGCAATCAGATGTTAATGCATTTATAATTCATTTCTCCATTTGAATGTTATCTTACGTTTTTTATTATTTCTGTTATGGTACCATAATAATTGCTTGTTTTGCAAAAGGTTTATTTAAACAAAACCTTTGTTATGAGGTTTTTTACTAAGCACTGTTTATCCACATTTAGTTTTATGCTATGAATGGTTATGATTAGAGTTACTTGTTTATTTCTATTCCACTTAGCCAGCTTTCTGTCACGTGACATGGATTAATCATTTCTAACATTTAAAAGCACCAGATACACTCGTATTCGCTAACAATGTACTCAGTAATGGATTGACTAGTCTTGGTTTTTGCATCACAGTTTCCCATAATGAAGGGCAGTTTTGCCCGAAATGCATTGGGTTTATACCATCTTTATACCATTTTTATAATGTCTTATATGTATGTATGAGAAAGTTGACTTCATAGTGTACAGTCATGTTCCCCTCCAGAGGACCCAACAGCATGTTTCTAGTATCTAGTTTCCAGTGACCTAGAGGTGCGCACCAAGAATGCCCTCATTGAACCAACAATGGACTATTGTCCTTGTCATAAGTTTTGCAAATGGAGTGGTAGTGGCAGTTGTTAGATTTGGGGGTCTCTAGTTGGCACAGGTAGGTACTTGGTAATAGGGACCCTTGCCTCTAGTCAGGATAAGGGGGTACACTCATAAAATAACCCCTGCTCACCCCCTTGGTAGCTTGGCACAAGCAAACAGGCTTATCTCAGAGGCAGTGTGTAAAGCATTTGTGAACACATACAGTAATCCAGTGACAACACTACAGATGGACAGCACCCAGTTGTATATCAAAAATAAGTATTCTTTATATAGATTTAACACAATACCACAAACAACAAAAATCCACAATACTGTTCTTAAAATTGTAGAATTAGCTTAGTTCTCTTTAGAACTTAAAATGCAAAAAGATTGAGTCAATGTACCTTAAGATGCGACACGCAGGGCAACGTAAAGTGTTGCAAAGATGGTGATGCGTTTAAATTTTGGTGCAAAGAAATAAAAACGTCATCTTCTTGTTGTTGCGGCGACTTTTCCGATGATGCGAGAAGTCTTGACTCGATGCGTCAGCTGCAGCGGTGACACCCTTGTTCCGTGATGCGACGACAACAGCTTTGGCGGCGACACTCTTCTCCGACGTTGAGAGACCCTTCTGTTCAATGCGACAACTGTAGCGGCGACACCCTTGTTCCGTGATGCGACAACAGCAGCTCTCACGTCTGCACGCTTCCTCGTGGATGAGAGGCGCTTCTCTTGATGTGGTGTAATATGACAGCTACAGCGGCGACATCCATGATGCGAAGGCAGCTGCAGCGACGGCAACACACTTCTCCTTAATTGCGAGACGCTTCTCTCGATGCAGTGCAATGCTACAGCAGCGACATCCACGATGCGACGGCAGCAGCAGCGACGGCGACAGGCTTTTTCTTTGTTGCGAGACGCTTCTCTCGATGCGGTGCAATGCAACAGCTACAGTGGCGACATTCACGATGCAACGCCAGCAGCAGCGACGGCAACACGCTTCTTCTTCGTTGCGAGACGCTTCCAGCTGCTTGCAACATTCAGTTCCTCAGAAAGCCCAAAACAGCAGCAGGCACTTCCAAAGAACTCTTGGAGAGCTAGGGGTTGAAGTCTGTTGTCCCTGAGACTTCAGCAAGAGGCAAGCTCTTATCTCAAGCCCTTGGAGATCCTTTACAAGTTGAATAAAGTGCACACAAAGTCCTTTCTCCTGTCTTTGGTAGTCAGGCAACCACTGCAGGCCAATCTGCCAAGCAGCACTTCAGCTTAAGGATAGTCTCTCCTCAGTTTTTTCAGGTTCCTCTCCTCAGCAAAGGTTTCTTCTTGTTTGTCCAAAAGCTATCTAAATTCTTGGGATCAGGGTCCCAATACTTATACCCCAAAATCCTTTGTCCTCTGAGAGCAGAGGGGCCTTTGCCTAGTCCAAACCAGTTCTGGTCAGTCCTGGAGCACTCTGCTGACAGGACTCCTTCTTTCCTTTCACAGTGCAGGGCATAGACATCAGACACACCACAGGAGGTGGAGCCAGCATTGTGGAAGGAAGGCACAGCCCTATTCAGATCCTAGGTGCAACTCCTCCCTCCCATCTAGATGCAGATCTCTCTATTCACCACTGGGCAGACTCAACCTGTCTCCTGGAACCCCCCAGCCCTGTCACTCAAACTGCAGACAAGGAATACACAACCTAGCAGAGGTAGGCTTGGATCGTTATACAAGAAAATAACTACTTTCTAAAAGTGGTATTTTCAAACACAGAATGTTAAAATCCATCTCACTAAAAGATGTATTTTATAATTCTTAGTTCAGGCATACTAAACTCGAATTTCTAGTGTGTTCCCTGAGTCAGTTAGGATTATAAAATGTGATAATCTAACTGCCCATTCTAGCCTATGGAGAACAGGTTGCTTTGCAATAGTGAAAAACAAAAATAGCTTTAATTCACTATTAGGACATGCCACATACACCAGGGCTTGTCCTACCTTATACATACAATACACCCTGCCCTTGGGCCTACCACAGGGGTGTTTGATATCAAGAAAAGGGAAGGTTTAGGGACTGGCAAGTGGGTGCACGTGCTCAGTCAACATGGCAGTACCAGACTCCACACAGGCTCTGCAATGGCAGACCTTAGACACACTTTTACAGGCTGCTTCTGTGGGTGGCACAACCAGTGCTGCAGGCCCACCAGCAGCATTTGGTTTACAAGCCCTGGGCACTCCTGGTGCACTGTACTAGGGTCTGACAGGTAAACCAAACCAGCCAATCATGGAATCATGAATTTATACATTAATTTGCAATAGGGAGCACTCGCACTGTGGCACGGGACAACAGTGGCACAGTGCCCAAAGCATCTAACACCAGCAAAA
The DNA here is from genome assembly GCF_964263255.1 of Lissotriton vulgaris. Taxonomy (NCBI): domain Eukaryota; kingdom Metazoa; phylum Chordata; class Amphibia; order Caudata; family Salamandridae; genus Lissotriton; species Lissotriton vulgaris. The sequence continues at coordinate 647,402,981 of NC_141698.1, read as the reverse complement.
CACATGAGGCAACAGCAAAAATGGAAGGTAGACCCACACCAATGGTGCCAGGATTAACACGTGTCCCCTTCAGCTGAAATGTGGGGAGAACTACCCTACCTCCTGGGAGTTCTCATCACTAAGGGTGAAAAATCTGGAAAGAGCATCAGAGTTGGCGTGTTCTGTACCAGGGAGGTGTTCCACCATAAAGTCCATACCCTGTAGGGAAATGGACTACCTCAACAGGTTTGGATTCTCACCCCTCATCTGCATCAACCATCTGAGGGGCCTGTGGTCTGTCTGAACCCTGAAGTGAGTCCCAAACAGGTATGGTCTCAGCCTCTTCACTGCCCAGACCACAGCAAATGCCTCACGTTCAATAGCACTTCACCTCTATTACCATGGAAGTAACATCCTACTGATCAAGGCTATGGGTTGATCTAGGCCCTCCTCATTCATCTGTGACAAAACAGCCCCCACACCATGCTCTGAAGCGTCTATCTCAATGATAAACTCTCTGGAGAAGTTGGGTGCCAGGAGAACGGGCGCCGTGCACATGGCTGCTTTCAGGGCCTCAAAAGCTTTCTGACAGGTGTCAGTCCAAATCACTTTCTTGGGCTGTTTACGGGAAGTCAGCTCTGTCAAGGGGGCAACAATGTTGCCATACCCCTTGAAAAACCTCCTGTAATATCCAGTGATTCCTAAAAAGGCTCTCACCTCTGTCTGGGTCCTAAGGGGCTCCCAAGCCAGGATTGTTATTGTTATTGTTATTGTCGTTTTGTATAGCGCCAATTCACCTACAGGTCTCAGGGCGCTTTGACCGCAAAACACAACAACCGAGTTAGCCGAAAAGGAGTGAAGGAACTGGGTAAGGCTATACTGGGCTAAGCGTTGCTCTGAATAGAATTGTTTTTAGGGCTTTCCTGAAACGGAGTAAATTGCCATCCTTACGGAGGGCCTCAGGCAAATCGTTCCAGAGCTTAGGTAGTAGGACGGAGAAAGATCTCCCGCCCTTTGTGGCCAATCTGAACCGGGGACCTACCAGCAATTGGGCGTCGGAAGACCTGAGACTTCTTTCTGGTCTGTACATCTCTAGCCGTTCCTTGATATACGCCAGGGCTTGTCCATAAATGGATTTGTGGGCTATACAGAGGCTTTTGAAGACAGACCTTTGCCCGACTGGCAGCCAATGAAGGTTACGTAGTAACGGGGAGGCATGTGCTCTTCTTGGGAGTTTGAAAACGAGTCTAGCCGCGTCATTTAAGACCACCTGCAGTCTGTTGATTAAAGTTTTAGGTAGGCCCAAGTAGAGCGCATTTCCGTAGTCAAGCCTGGATAGTATGGTGGCAGAGACTACCGTGCGAAGCATTGACTGGGAGAGGAGTGGAACTAATTTGCGCAGCTGTCTTATGAGACCGGTGCAGGTTCCAACCACAGTGGTGATCTGGCTGACCATTGAAAGGGCACTGTCTATCTTAATGCCTAGACTTTTGACCGCCTTTGAGGAAACTATCAGCACCTCAGTTTTTTCGGGGTTTATTTTTAGGAGGTTCGTAGACATCCAATGAACTGTGTATCTAAGCACCTCCTGTGCGTGTAGCTGAGCCTGTATAGTGTTGTCTATGCTCAACAACAGCTGTGTGTCGTCGGCATAGTTAAACACACGGCAGCCCATCTCAGCTAGTGTGTTTATCAGAGGTTGGAGATATAGGTTGAACAGGAGTGGGGACAATGCTGAGCCCTGGGGGACTCCACATGTCAGGTCTCCCATTCCTGATATCCTATCTCCCAGCTGAATCCTCTGTGTTCTCCCGGTTAGGAAAGATTCCAGCCATCGGTAAGCTGAGTCTCGAACCCCAAAACCGGACAACCTGTCCAAAAGTAGGGTATGGCTGACAGTATCGAACGCCGCTGAAAGATCTAATAATATCAGGGCGCTCGTTATTTTCCTGTCAGCGATCCCTCGGAGCTCGTCCAGCACCGAGAGCATGACTAACTCGGTGCTGTGATGTGCACGGAAACCTGCCTGCATCTCATGGAGAAGATGATTAGATTCCAGGAATGTTGCCAGGGATTTCAGCACATGTTGCTCAAGCACCTTTGACAGGAACGGGAGATGGGAAATGGGCCTGTAGTTTTTCAGAACTTTGGTGTCTGCCCCATCTTTTTTTAGTAGTGGTTTCACTCGTGCTTCTTTGAAGCTAGTGGGAAGCCGTCCGGTATCTAATGATTTATTTATTATTGTCAGTATGTGATCCTCTAGACTGGGGCGGGCTAAGCAAAACACACTTGGGGGGCATGGATCTGCTGGGGAGCCAGACTTTGTCTTTTTCATCAGGGATTCAAGAATTAATGAGTCAATCGGGGGGAAATTTGAAATGAGAAATCCTGTCGGATTTATGACAGCTTGTTGCTCAATGGGATCGACCGCCGTACTTCTTATTTCTTGTAGAATGATGTCGACCTTTTCCAGAAAATATTTCTGGAAGGTGTCACAGCTAATATTGGTTTCCATATCTTGAGTTCTTTTGGTTAATTCAGTGAGAATTTTAAATGTTTCTTTCTGGACGTTGCCCGCCTTATTTATGCGGTTTTCATAGAATGTGGCTTTAGTGTCCTGAATACATTTTTTATAGGTACGCAACGATTTCTTGTATTGTTCACAAGTCTTGACATCTTTTTGCTTCCTCCAGTTTCTCTCCATATTTCGTAGGGTCTTTCTATGCTCCCTCAGGGCAGGTGTGAACCAGGGGGCTCCCTTTCTGCCACTATTCTCTATGCTCTTTGGAGCTTCTCGGGTGCGATCTGATCAATGGCTTTGGTCAGATAGCCCATCATATCCTTACACACCTGATTTATATCCCTATCAGATGCTATGGGTTGGACAATGTCCGTAAGTGTCGTGGTCAATGTTTGTAGATCAACATTTTTCCACTGACAAATCATTTTAGTTTTTGGCAGAAGGTGTGGAGACCTTGCATCTATAGGAATATCACAATAGATCAGATGGTGATCTGACCAGATACAGGGGAGGATTTTCACTAATGGTTTCAATCTTGGGCTTTAGGGGCACCACCTGGCTGCTCTCAACCTGGTGTCCCAAGTACGCCACGGAACCCTGCCCGATCTGGCACTTACTCGCCTTGATCGTGAGACCTGCCTTCCGCAGCGCCAATAACACTTCCCAGAGGTGAAGCAGATGCTCTTCCCAACTGGTGCTGACCACTGCGATGTCATCCAGGTAGGCGGCAATGAACTCATCCAATCCAACCAACACCTGGTTGACCAACCTCTGAAAGGTGGCAGGAACATTCTTCATCCCAAAAGGCATAACCCGGAACTGGAAGTGCCCATCTGGTGTGGAGAATGCTGACCTCTCTTTTGCCCCATCAGTCAAGGCGATCTGCCAGTACCCAGATGTAAAGTAAAACGTGCTGAGGTGCCGGGCAGCCCCTAGCTGATCAATGAGCTCATCAGCTCTAGGGATGGGGTGCGGGTCAATCTTTGTGACTGAATTGAGCCCTCGGTAGTCCACACAGAACCGGAGTTCTGGTGTGGCATCCGGTGCGACAGCCTTCAGGACCAAGACCAGTGGGCTGGCCCAAGGACTGTTTGAGGACTCAATCCCCCCTAACGCAAGCATCTTTGAGACCTCCTCTTTGATGCAAGCTCTCACCCTGTCAGTTAACCTGTAAGTTTTGTGCTTCACAGGTAAGATGTATCCTGTGTCCACATCATGGATGCACTGATTTGTGACACCAGGAACCAGGAAGAACAGATCAGAAAACTGTCCCAGCAACTGGCGGCAATCATTCTGTTGCTCAGGGGTCAGAGTGGAAGAGAGGTTTACACCATCACTGACCCATCTTGCTCTGTTGCAGACAGGAGGTCAGGAAGAGGCTCAGTCTCCTCCTCCATTCCATCATCAGTTGCTAAAAGCATGCCCACTTTGGACCTCTCCAAGTGGGGCTTCAAGCGGTTGACATGCAGGACTCGCAAAGGGTTCCTGAGAGACCGCAAGTCCACCAAATAGGTAACAGGACATTTGCGCTCCACAACCTAAAATGGTCCAGTCCACTTATCCTGGAGCTAGCAGGGCTCCACTGGGGCCACGGCCCACACTTTCTGACCAGGCTGAAGCTCTACCAGAGTGGCATTCTGGTCATACCATCGCTTCATCTCCTCCTGGCTGGCTTTCAGATTAGCCTCAGCGAGTTGTCTGATAACACCTAGTCTGGTTCCCGAAGGCCAGCATGTAGCTATATACATCCTGGGGAGGTTTCCTGGGAGATTGCTCCCTGCCTTCCTTGACCAGGCTCAGAGGGCCTCTCACTGGGTGACCATAGAGAAGCTCAAAGGGACTGAACCGGCATGGTAAGAGGACGTCCCACTTATGCCTCAAAGGTTTCTCAAGACTCATAATCATGCCTTTCAGGGTTCGGTTGAATCTCTCAAAAAATCTCATTTCCTTGGGGATGGTAAGGAGTGATAAACTTGTACGTTATCCCACACTCCTGCCACAGGGCCATCATATACTTGAAAATGAAGTTGGCTTCCCGGTCAGAGACTACCTCTCTAGGGAATCCCACTCAGGAGAAAATTCCCTTCAGTCCTCAGAGGTATGGCTTCTGGGTACCGGGTGGCAAGGTCCACAAGAACAGGATGAACTTGTTTCCCATGGCTGTCTTGGGGTCCAGTGGCCCCACAATGTCAATACCCACCTGTTCAAAGGGGGTGCTGACCACAGGGAATTTCTAAAGAAGAGCCTTCTGCTTCCTCCCACTCTTTCCACTTGCCTGGCAAGCCTGACATGTCCAGCAATCAGTGTCTGAATTCTTGCGCATTTGGGGACAATGAAAGTGGGTTACAAGCCTCTCAAAGGTCTTGTCCTGCCCCAAATGTCCTGCCAACGGCACATCTTGAGCCAGCCCCAGTAGGAAGGCTCTGAAGCGCTGGAGTACCACCAGCACATGGGCTGACCCAGGCTCAGCAACCTTAGGCTCACTATACAGGAGACCATTCTCCCAGTAGATCCAATGTGATCCAGACTGATCACCTGCTGCCTGCCTTGCAGCCTGTTGCCACAAACCCTCAAGAGAAGGGCATTCTTTCTGCTCCTGGCAGAATTCTTCCCTGGAGGGGCCTCTTTCCTGCTGCCAATGGGTCAGCTCAGGCATGTCCCCCAGTTCAGCTACTTGTTCCCCTGTAGGCTCCAGGGCATCCCCCTCAGGGTTTACCTCCTCCTGGACCATGGGAACTTCGGGGGACGGTTTCACATGCCCCCTGCCTCCTCTCTCTAAGGCAGGTTCCTGGGCCTCCCTCTTAGGCTCCAGATCCTCTTGAGCACCCCTACTGGCTGCCATCGACCGGGTGGTCACACACGCTCACTCAGGCATACCCAACATCTCCAAGTGAGTACTCCACTCCACCTTTCACAAAGGTGAGCTCTCCAAATCATTCCCCAACAAACAGTCAACAGGCATGGCAGGCCTCACAGCTACCTGAAGAGTACCAGAGACCCCCCAACTCAAAGGGAACCTGAGCCATTGGACAATGGCTCTCTGTGTTGTCGGCTGCAACAACTCGGCAAAATGCATGAGGGACAATCTGCTCTTGAGTCACCAGGTGACACTTGACAGCTGTCACACTGGCTCCTGTATCTCTAAGAGCCTCCACCTTATGGCCATTGATGGTCACCCACTGCCCATATTTCTTAGTGTTGTTGGGCAGTAGGGTCCCTGGGAACACCTCAGAGTCTCCTAAAGAGACAAGGGACATCTCTGTGGGACCCCACCCACCTTGGAAACCAATCTCCTCCCCAAAGGCTACACTCACCATCTCCCGGGGTGGAGCACCAGGGAGTGCTGCTTCTCGAAATAGTCGGCACCTGCCTGGGGTCATTCGACTTAATACCCAGGTCCCCACATTTGTAACATTTCAGGGGTGCCTGGGGAACAGGATTACCTGTCGGGACCCCTTGCTTTCTCTCAGGGGGAGATTGGGAACCTTTCCCTTGGTTCCCTTGGAAATTAATTTGGGGCCCTTTATGGAACTCCTACTATATACCCTTTCTCCCCCACTCTTCTGCTGGGGACCCTGCCCACCTTTGGCTGAGTCTCCCATGTGACCCTTGTGGACTCGGGTGTTCACCCAGAGGTCCGCCCCCTCAACGAGCTTCCTAGGGTTAGTCAGCCTGCTATCAATCAGGTGCTGTTGCAGCTCTGGAAAACAATTACTCGACAAGTGCTCCCATGCAATCAAATCAAGAAGCCCCTGAAAATCATTAACTTTCCTGCCCTTCACCCAACCATCCAATGCTCTGCAAAAGAAAGTGACATATTCCACCCAGGTACTGTTCTCTATCTTCTTGCAATTCCTGAACCTCTGCCTATAGAGTTCAGGGGTCAAACCATACCTAGACATTAATGCATCCTTCTTGTGGCTATAAGAATTGTGGACTTCAGAAGGTAAGTCTAACGGTGTATCCCGCCCCTCACTAAGGAGCCGCCCCCACAACCCCGCTCCCCAATCTCTCTCAGGGACCCGGTGGGGAGACATGGCTACCTCATAGGCTCTGAACCACTGCCCAATAGCATTATTTTGATATTATTCCTTTTCCACATCCTTAGGAATATACACTCTAGCTTCCATAGGCACTGATAGTGTGCTGCCACCAGAGGGAGTAATCTCTAAGCTCTTTGCCTTCAATTCCAACTCCCTCAAAACCTTTTCATGTTCAAATGCCAATCTCTTTTCCTCTAGGGCCAATTTCCTATTTTCTAACTCCAGTTGCCCATTCATTTCACCCTTGGCCATCTCCATTTCGTGCCTCCTACATCTCTCTCTGTCCTCCAGCTCCTCTGGAGACAGACTCTTGGCAGAAACACTGCTAACTGCGGGGGAGGTGCTCTTCTTCCTCCTGAACCCAATGGCCCTTCCAGCGGCACATCTGCATTGTCACCCCCTTCCTCATTCTCAGCGGTATTCCTTGCTTTTTCCTAGGCCCTGAGCACCTTGTAGAACCCAATAATGGAGGCATTAGATTTCTTGCAGAAGTACTTCAGCAGTGTTACTTTGTAGATTTCCAGTTTCACCTCTTCCCAATTACAATCAACAGAGTCTATGGATTCTGCTCTCTCCATCATGGTTAAACTGGGCAGTTCTCAAAAATAGAAAATCCTCAAAAAGAAATCTACCAAAAAGTATGTGGTTGTGTTTTGGTCTGCACTCACTAGTAGTGACTGTACATGAGTCACAAATGCAAGTCCAGAATCCTCACCGCTGACCACCAATGTTAGATTTGGGGGTCTCTAGTTGGCACAGGTAGGTACTTGTGACAAATAGGGACCCTTGCCTCGAGTCAGGATAAGGGGGTACACTCCTAAAATAACCCCTGCTCACCCCCTTGGTAGCTTGGCATGAGCAGACAGGCTTATCTCAGAGGCAGTGTGTAAAGCATTTGTGAACACATACAGTAATCCAGTGACAACACTACAGATGGACACCACACAGTTGTATTTCAAAAATAAGTATTCTTTATATAGATTTAATACAAGACCACAAGCGACAAAAATCCACAATACTTTACTTAAAATGGTAGAATGAGCTTAGTTCTCTTTAGATCTTAAAATGCAACGCTTGAGTCAATATTCCTTAAGATGCAACATGCACGGCAACAAAAAGTGTTGCAAAGATGGTGATGCATTGAAATTTTGGTGCAAAGAAATAAAGACGTTGTCTTCTTGTTGTTGTGGCACGCTTCTCTGATGATGCAAGAAGTATCAACACGATGCGTCAGCTGCAGCGGTGACACCCTTGTTCCGTGATGCGACAACAACAACTTTGGCGGCGACACTCATCTCCAATGTTGCGAGATGCTTCCGCTCAATGCAACAACTGCAGCAGTGACACCCTTGTTCTGTGATGTGACGACAGCAGCTCCGATGGCGGCACGCTTTTCCGTGGAGGCGAGGCGCTTCTCTTGATGCGGTGCAATACAACAGCTACAGCGGCGACATCTATGATGCGACTGAAGCAGCAGCGACACGCTTCTCCTTCGTTGCGAGATGCTTCTCTCGATGCCGTGCAATACGAGAGCTACATCAGTGACATCCACGATGCAACGGCAGCAGCAGCGACGGCAACACGCTTCTTCTTCGTTGCGAGATGCTTCCAGCTCCTTACGGCATGCAGTCCCTCAGAAGGCCCAAAACAGCAGCAGGCACTTCCAAAGAACTCTTTGGGAGCTGGGGGTTGAAGTCTATTGTCCCTGAGACTTCAGCTGGAGGCAAGCTCTTCTCTCAAGCCCTTGGAGATCCTTTACAAGTTGAATAAAGTGCACACATGAAGTCCTTTCTCCTTTCTTTGGTAGTCAGACAACCACTGCAGGCCAATCCCCCAAGCAGCACTTCAGCTTAGGGATAGTCTTGACTCAGTTTCTTCAGGTTCCTCTCCTCAGCAAAGGTTTCTTCTTATTTGTCCTCTGAGGGCAGAGGGGCCTTTGCCTAGTCAAACCAGTTCTGGTCAGTCCTGGAGCAATCTGTTGACATGGCTCCTTCTTTTCTTTCACAGTGCAGGGCAGAGACTTCAGAAGTACCATAGGAGGTGGAGCCAGCATTGTGGAGGGAAGGCACAGGCCTATTCAGATTCCAGATGTAACTCCTCCCTCCCATCTAGATGCAGATCTCTCAATTCCCCATTGGGTAGACTCACCCTGTCTCCTGGAATCCCCCAGCCCTGTCACTCAAACAGACAAGGAATACTTTCTAAAAGAGGTATTTTTCAAACACAGAATGTTAAAATCAACTTCACTAAAATATGTATATTATCATTCTGAGTTCAGGCATACAAAATTCAAATTTTTACTGTGTTCCCTGAGTCAGTTAGGATTATAAAATGTGATAATCTAACTGCCCATTCTAGCCTATGGAGAACAGGTTGCTTTGCAATAGTGAAAAACAAAAATAGCTTTAATTCACTATTAGGACATGCCACACACACAAGGGCTTGTCCTACCTTATACTTACAATGTACCCTGCCCTTGGGGCTACCATAGGGGTGTCTGATATGAAGAAAAGGGAAAGTTTAGGGACTGGCAAGTGGGTGCGCATGCTCAGCCAACATGGCAGTACCAGACTCCACACAGGCTCTGCAGTGGCAGACCTTAGACACACTTTTACAGGCTGATTCTGTGGGTGGCACAACCAGTGCTGCAAGCCCACCAGCAGCATTTGGTTTACAAGCCCTAGGCACTCCTGGTGCACTGTACTAGGGTCTGACAGGTAAACCAAACCAGCCAATCATGGAATCACGAATTCATACATTAATTTACAATAGGGAGCACTCGCTCTGTTGCACTGGACAGCAGTGGAACAGTGCCCAAAGCATCTAACACCAGCATAAACACATGAGGCAACAGCAAAAATGGAATGGAGGCCCACGCCAATTCATCTATTACCCGGACCTCGCACGACCTACAGACACACGTATCGGGTGCGCTCCTCTTTTTACTCAGGCACCTCACCGAAGCCCGGGCCGCAACCGCCCTGGCCCTCCACGCCTGCTAGCTCAACAGCTCCATGGCGTTTTTTCACTTACAGTGTACACGGACGTGGCTAGACTTCCACCATTCTGTGCCTTATCGATCCCGTCACTACTGTAGCCTTTCAGCCCTGATGAGTCGCATCTCCTTCACAGTGTGCCGAAACACGTGTCGGCTGGCTACTATTTTTCTGTACTGACCATTACTTGACTTATAAAAACTTTATTCACATGAACCTTGATATTCGACGTTCTTTTGTACTTTGAAGCAGCAATTTTCTCTTAATAGAATCTCTAGTCCTCACACCAGGACTACATACTACACTTGTGTGTGCACAGGATCTGTTCTTCTTCCGTTTGGTCTAGGCCTCCCTACACCATTTCAGGGGTGTTTTTCCCGTTGGGTTTGTGTTCCCCTGTCGTTCTGCACCGCGTGTCTACTGCACAACTATCTCAGTAACAAGATCACACTGCTCAGAGCGCCACCACTTCCTACTCTCCCAATGCAAACCCATCCTCTCACTAAAAAAATGGAAGGGAGTCCCACCCAAATAGTGCCAGGTCTAACAGCAGTTTAATGTATTTTGTGCATCGATAGTTGTGACCAGACCGTTTTATCTGTGTCACTGGAGAAGAAGACTACTGGGCAACTCATGTAGAGGGTATCTTATGTTTAACATCCCAAGTTAGCATGAAAGGTCACCTGGTCTAGGGCTGCTGGAGAATAAGATGAGCAAGAACAGGAGACGTAGCGTGATCTAGAGCTGGGGTCAGAGCAGAGTGGAGAGGATCTTCTTGGCTTGGTAGTGGCAGCAGTGGAGGCTTAAACTCACTAGCTCGCTGATGCTTGATGTGGCAGAGACGGTATGACCTGATCTAGTCCCAGAGAACACAATAGAAGTGGCAGGGTGCAGGCATTCTTGAGGTCTCTTGTGGTCCATATGAATGTGCACAGCCTGCTACATGCTGCCCCACCCAGCCTCCCCTGGATTTCCTGGACACGGATGCTGACGGTCCATCGCCGGTGGTGTAAGGTGGCCGGTGGTCAGACTGTTGGTAGATTTTGGAGAGGCGGAAGCTTGTTGCCACCATGTCCCAGGTTATCTGGTGACCCGATGCGGGTTGCAGCCGAGTTCATAATATGCAGGGTCCCTATCTGCCTGCTGATTTTCTGACACTATGTCCACAGAACTACTGCAGAAGCAGTTCTTTCTAACTTGCAAAACACAACTGTCCATTAGCAACTGGGACTCCACTCACCTTTGGAGCCCTGTTGGGCAACCTAAAAAAAACATTTTTCAGAAACTTCGCAGTACTGCTATTTGTTGTGCTGCCTCTCTGTATATAAGATCCTGACAAGGGCAGGCCTCCAGAGACAGTCTATAGATAGCCACAGGAGGAGAGAGCAGCGAGGAGCTCAGGAGCTCAGGAGCTCAGGAGCTCAGGAGCTGGTGGTTAGCCCAGGTGTTAGACCATTCAAGTCTTAAAATATATCAGGAAAAACAAGGTCAGAGGCACCAAGTGCTGTAAGGAAAAGTAAGCTGCAAGGCCTAGCCAAATTCATTTGGACCCTCAAGATTGGCCCAGTAAGCCTAAATAAAGATGACTCGCCAGCAGTCCCTGGGAGCAGGACATGTACAGTCACTTTCAGCATGAATTAATTTCCTATTGACAGTGAGAAAGAAGCAGCCAAGTTCATGGGACAGGAAATAGGCATACTCAAATCCAAAAGAAAAGGAAATTACCACCCAGGATTCAGATGGTCAAGAGGCTCATACATCCTAAAAATATTCACTAATCACCCAAGGGCCAGTTACTTCAATGGCTCCAGTAAACTTGGGAGCTTCCCAATGGATAACCTAATTTATCGCTGTCAATCCCATAAACAGGTTCAATGACCCAAACACTGGGTTATAGGTGCCTGTCCATGTTGAGATATTGAATTCCAAAGAACTAGTAGGCCAATTAAAACTTGATGGCAATAATAGATACACTCTGAAGCCAGTCGAGAAAATAGAGTTCACACCTCCAGACACACAACAGAGGAAGAGATGCTTGGGCCAATGTAATTGGGAATCCTACAGTAGGAAGTTCTCCTGAGCTCCTCAGCAACAAGGTTTATTCCCTGGCTTCATCTAAAAAACTCAGGAAAAGCTCAGCTAATGTAACAACCTAGCTTAGACAAGACTGTTTGAAACCCTCAATCATCGCTTCATCACCTTTGCATCATGAAAATTCTATTTCAACTCCTACTAATCTGAAAGAGCTTCATGTGTACAAATTCAGTATAAAGATTACATCTGAGTGGTGACCTTTTAGCCAGCTCTCTATTGCACACGTTTTACGCCTATTATTCAAACCATTAGCATTCAGAGACAGGATTAACAGTTTATTCCTATTCATGATGTATTTAAAAACGAGAAAATATAGCCTGTTTTGTCCACAGGCCCCGGGACATACCAACTAAAGTGCAACTTGTGCTATATGTGCAAAATGCATTTCTAAAGTGAAACTTGTGCAAAGTGTGCAAAATGCATAGATGAGTGACCGCTTAAATTGTTGATTCTTTTCTCCCAATAAGACGGTAGCGGACTAAGTTATACACTAAAATACAAGCCATTTAAGTTGTGCAAACTACGCAAATATTTAGACCAATACATTACCATATCTACTATGATAATTGTGCAAATAAAACATTAAAGTGCAAATCACGCATTTAGACCAGTATACTACAGTACAATTTATGTCAATTGTGTAAAAGACCATTCAAAGGGCAAATTGGGCAGCTATTAGACCAAAATACTACAGTACAAATTATATCAATTAGGCAAGATAAACATTAAAGTGCAATGTTCAATGTGCAATATATCAGTTATATCAAACAGCATCTTTCCATAGCAACATTATGTATCCTCTTCTTTGACTTATTGAAAAAAAGAAAAAGAATTCTGTCTATGAACTCTCTTTTTCTAACTGCTTCACCCCCACCACCACCCCTCCACCCCACCCTCCCCAAAAAGAAGGGGCAACCTAGCTTGTCCTACTATCCTTCCCTCCTTCTCCCTCTTTTTATTGGATGCCATCTTATTGCATCCTGTTACGTCCCCTGATTTACTTCACATCCACCCCTAAAATAAAACGTTTAAATGTTTCTCATGCCACTGCTCAAAAAAATACAACTCATTATTATTCAAGGCAGACTTATGGCCACAGAGTCTCCTTTTCCTTATGTAGCATTGAGACCTTCCAAAAGGTTTTGGGCTTCTGATGTGTCCATGAAAATAAAGAAATTTCCTTCGGCTATGACTTTTAATTTAGATTGCTGCGCAATCATCGCCTGTGCCCCTTTGGCTTTAAAAGAGTCTATAATTTTGACAAAATCCTTCCGTCTATGGGCAGAGGCTGCTGACTTATCAGAAAAGATTTTAAAGTTTTTGATTTGGTCGGTGGTAAATGGTATACACCCGTTACAACGCATCTTTTACTCCGCACTACCATTACAACGCGACTTTTACAACGCATACCATTACAACGCATTGCGCTGGGGGGCGCTCTAGGATAGGGAATAAGTATAATTTACTATCCAACACCTTCCCTAGGGTCCACGGGGACTGGAGTTAGAATAGTAAATTATACTTACCACTATCCAGCACCTCAAAGCGCTATGCGTTGTAATGGTATGCGTTGTAATGGTCGCGTTGTAACGGTAGGTAGTTGTAATAGTATGCGTTATAACATGGTACATCCGTGGTAAATGATCTCCTTGATATTGCTGCATTTAAGATTTGCTCTTTAAATCTATAATCTGAGAAATTTATTGGAATGGTTTGTAGGTACTTAAGATTTGCGGGTTTATGTGCAGGTACCCTATGGGCTCTGGTGATTGTGAGATCTCCTTGTAATTCAGGCATTACCTTTTTCAACAGAGACTTAGTCCATTTTACCATTTCCGCACTTTCCAGGCCCTCCGATATTCCCCAAAGGCGTAGATTGGATGTCCGATTATAGTTCTCTAGATCTTGTAGCTTGGATTCCATCTGGCTCCTATTTGTATTCAACACCTGGAGATCTTTTCGCATGGTGATTATGTTATCTTCCAGGGCTAAGACACGAGCCTCCACATCTATAACCTTTCTGGGTAGGTTGCCAAGATTTCCCTTCATCTTTGATAATCTATTATGCAGCTGTGATATTTCAAATGCTTGTGATACCTTCAGGTCTCTTAATTCTGCAAAATAGTTATAAGCATTTCTTGTATTGAAGTGTCTTGTTTGGCTCTTTTCTTTCCAAGGTTTTCGTCGGCTCTTGAAGTGAGGAGTGTCTTCTTTTCTTTTTCTGGCTCTGATTCTAGTTCTGGTTCAGATGCAGAATCCAACTTATCTGCCAGTGTCTCTTTCCCATCTTCCTTTTGCGGTGTCTGTAGAAGTATTTGAGCTTCTTCGATCGGTGGCTGGCCAGTCAGAGGTGATTCCCCATGGATAGCTGTACTTGTTTCTACAGGATCTGGCGCTGTGTATGATTTCAATTGGGGCTGTGGAAATGTGACTTGGGCTGACAGGGCATGGGCAGGGGTGAGTAGTATTTTCTGGCCTTGCATATCCTGTAGGCCTTTCTGACCTATTTGATTTTACGCCTTTTCCTCCTCCCTGTTTGTTTGTGGTGTGCCAGTAGGTTTTCCCTGTATCGCAATGGGTTTGCTGAAAGGGGATACTGTTTAAAATTTACTGGATTATCATTCTCTCTCCTCGGTGTATCCCCTACTCCATCCCTCTCTCCTCCTTCTTCTTCTTCACCACCCACAGCCAACATAGTTAAATCAGCTGAGAATTCAGATAGGGTCTCCTCTTCCTCCAAGGTTTTGTCAAAGGCATTCTGTCCAAGCAGTTTATTTTTCTCAGACAATGCCAGCAATTTAGCTTTTAGTCCATTCTTTGCTGGGCATTTCTTTTCCCTCTTCTGACACCTTTGGCCGCTAATACGGCTGTTGGTGGCGATTTGCCAGATTTTAGAAATTCCTTTCCTGCCCCAGCTTTAGACTGTTTATTTCGCAGTTTTGCCGCTGCTTTTGAGACTACCGACATCTTCTTTTCTTAGTTCTTAGTTCTTTATTTATTTTTTCTTTCTTTTTTTCGCCCTTAACTGCTTAACTTATCACAGAATATCAGAACGCTTAATATATGGGGAGTGTGTTGAGCTAAAGACGAACCCAGCAGCGCATCCAGCAGCGGACAAAGTAGAGAGTGCAGAGCGCAGAGAATGTATGGGCACCTCACTGCAGAAATCTGGGGAAATATCCAATCACCCCTTTGGGAGCCTCATGTGTACATTACGAAGATATGCAAACATGCAGCTTCATCACATATGTGCTTTAAGAGGCTTTAAGAGGTATGTATGCCCCTCGAGCTATGCCAGTACAGAGATGACCTTTTCCGCTGCCCCCCTGCCCAGGTCAAAAGTTCAAAAGTTCCTGCAGGGTGTTTCCGGACTTAACACTAATTGCTCCCTAGCTGCTGCACTTTACCGGTGGCTTTTCCCTGGTGCTTACCGTAGTGCCAGCGTCTTCCTCAGCATTAGCGTGCCCTCTCTCACATTTCACTTGCCCGTTCTCTAAAGCCGGTCACTAAGTCCCTGGGCTCAGCGCCTCACTGCTGCGCTTACCGCAAGTCCTCCCACTGTCGGTATCCTCACGTCCTCACTTGTCTCCCACACCGCCTATTCAGCAAAAGCAGATCAGAGGTGGGCGTGAAAGCAGCTATAACGGCAGCCGCGAACCGCTGAGCACCACAAAACACCGCAGCAGAGAGAGCCAACGGGTCAAACTTGAGCAGGAGAACGGGTGAAAAGCTCAAAGCAGGTGATGGTTCACGAAGCCAGAGACGGTGACGGCGGCCATCAACCAGCAGCTCCTCTTATGGGCCGGAAATCAGCAAACCAGGGGACATTACAGCAACGTGCGTGGGTCACGTTCGCCGCATCCAGATGTAATCTTTATACAAGAGACACATTTTCGAGCCTTAACAGATGCTAGTAAAATGTTTAGAAATTGGGCAAGTTTTTATTGCTCATCTGTTTCGTGGACAGCTCAGAGGGGTGTGTGAGCATCTACATAGGCAAGCATGTCCAATTTCATGTTGAAGCATCACATTCAGATACGAGTGGTAGATGGACATTCTTGCATGGGAAAAGAAACCAGACAAACCTGATACTTTTTATGCACCAGTCGTGGATGACCCACTCCCCATTTTACAGTTAAAACAAGCACTGTCAGGTATACCTGGTCAGATCATATGGGGAGGTGATTTAAATTTTTTGCAAAATCCAGCGGTTGATTCAACCAAAAAGACCAAAGGCATAACAAACCACAAGTAGCCACCGCTTTGTTGAGTTGTAAGACTCTTGTTATTCGGCAAAATATGATTCATCATCAAGGCTAGACTTTTTTCAAACTTCCCATAATTTGGAAGTCAGTAAATATGAACATATAGTGAATGCCTACTCAGATCATGCCCTCATTAAAGATGGAAACCCTTCTAGGGAAGAAAGGTGAAGAAGTATCAGGAAGGTGGTATTTTAATAAACTTAACTTAGCAGGCAAACAATGATGTGCAGAAATAGAGAAGGAGATTAGTTTCTTTTTTATTATAAATAAGGATTCTGCCCCAATTAACATATTATGGGATGCTTTTAAGGCTACACTGAGAGGCATAATCACCTCAAAAGAGATTCCAAAACAAAAGGCTAAAAAGGAGGAGAGAATGGCAATAGAAAATAGTCTGGCCCATGCAAATCAGGAATATTTCAGAAATAGGACTTCAGAGATAATAGGCAAGAAGTACTGAATGCATAAACAAGAATGAGGGGATTCTACTATGAGTTAGGGGATATGGCAAGCAGGTTATATCTTCAGACAAGCTATGAAGATAGCGAGTATACCGGAAGATTGCTAGCCTGGCAAGCAAATGAGAAGCACGTTCGAAATAGAGTTGAATGCATTCAGGATAAAGTAACTAAAACTTGCATAAAGAATGTGTCACTAATAGGTGAGGTGTTTCTTAAACACTATAAAGATACCTATCAGACATCTCATCAGGTCCCCTTAGAAAAAACTAACACATTTCTACAGGAATTGCCAATTCCAATTTTGGCTGTTGCTAGCCAAATTCACGAAGGAAGAACTAGATGCAGTTATCAGGTCTTTGCCCAACTGTAAAGCTACCGGAGAGGACAGCATTCCCGCAGAAATTTTTTAAGCATTTTCTACAATACTCTGCTCCGAATTTTTAAGACTTGCAAACTATCTATTACAATGGGGTGACCCACCAGTATATTTTCATATGGCAGTAGTGGTCAGCACTTTAAAAAAAGATAAAGAAAGTGAAAATGTTAATTCTTATAGGCCAATGAGCCTTTTAAATATTGACTATAAAATGTGTACTAAACTCCTTGCCAATAGGCTAAATAAGATGGCGGGACCACTTATTGGGACAGATCAGTGCGGTTTTGTAGCGGGGAGATCGCTCTATACTATTACAAATGTTTTATTAGAGGCACTTGATTTTTTTAATATCAATAAGGTTGAGGCACAGATCTGGGTTTTAGATGCTGAAAAAGCATTTGACCTTGTTTCTTAGAATTGTCTTTTTACGATTTTAGAAAAGTTTGGCTTCCCAAATGAGTTTATATTTTAATTGAAACAACTTTATACAAATTCCCAGGGGCAAATTTTAATAAATTCTGTCAATATAGGGACATGCCAAATAAATAGAGGTACCAACCAAGGCTGTCCCCTCTCCTCGATTTTATTTGCTCTATTTATAGAGCCATTAGCAATTGCAAACAGGGAAAAAAGAGCCCATATGGTCCCGGTTCAAGGAATGATGAACATAAAATTATATGCTGATGATATTGTTCTTTTTTTGGACCTAAAGATAGATACTCAGACAGAAGTTATGAGAGTTTTTGCAGACTTTGAAAAAATAGGAGGTTATAATATCAATAAGACCAAAACAGAAATTATATTATGTAGTTACGGAGTGAATTCTTTCTTATTCGAATTTAGACAGACATACAACACTCGATCACAGTGGTATTTAGGGATCTATGTAACTGAGAGAGTAGAAGACCTTTTTTCCCTAAATTATATTCCATTGTCGAAAAAGGTGCGCTCTCAGCTAATACGATGGAATCAGATGCCGTTCTCAATAATAGGACGAGTTGCGTTAATTCTAATGTCTCTCCTTCCGCTGTTTAATTTTCTCTTCAGTGCAGCTCCCTGTGCAATACAGACCTCTTTTTTTTTAAAGAAATAAACAGTATGTTCTCCTCTTTCCTATGGACAAATAAGGCGCTAAGATTGGCACTCAGTACTTTAAACTATCCTGTCGCAGAAGGAGGATTATCTCTTCCGAATATTAGAAACTATTATTATGAGACATTTGCACATCACAGTTTTAGATTTTTCTTTTTAGATCCTCAAGAGGCAGATAACTTCTTCATGAAAAAGATCCTAAGGGAATATAACATCTTTGACCCTGCAAGAGTTACTAAGTACCCTAAAAAAGTATGTTATAAGATCCTACAATGGCTACTTAAACAAACAACTCAGCTTTTAGCACACTACGATATTTTAAGAATCAATATCTCAACCAGGCTTTCGAATATACACACGGGTGAAACAGGTTTTTTAGAGAACAATATACTAAGGTTGTGGGAAGAAAATGCGTACGTCCAAATCCAGGATTTCATCAAGGGGAACTGTTGGAAAACCTGGGCGGAGATTAAAATGGTGCTTCAACATTCAAACACAATTTTAAAGTGGTCATTTATTAGATTAAAACCTATATTGGAAAAGGAAGATATGGAAAGTCTGCGTTAGAAAACTAATATCAGTGAAGCCCTTAACTGCCCCACACACTGCAAGATTAGTAATTTGATTAAAATCTTCGATGAGAATAAATCTCTTTCATTATATGTACAAGTTAGGGATAGATGGAAGAAAAGGGAAGATACAGATTCTTAAACCAACCTGGAATAGGCTTAATAAGTTTAATGCAGTTATATTCAGAGGGGCAAATTTTAAATGCATGCAATACTATTCAAAATGGTATGGTTGATATATAGAACACCATCTTTTCTTCATAAAATATACCCCCAAACAGAAGATAAATCCTTTAGTTGTGCAGAGAAAGGAACCTGGACACATATAATTTGAGAGTGCCCAAAAATCCAGAGTCTGTGGGAGGAGGTTGAGAAATATCTTAGATTTACAATTGATCGCCTCATCTCACTCGATAAAACCATTGCAGTTTTGGGCTGCACTCCTACTATCTCTGCACACGAGGAAAGCTTGTTTATTGCAGCATTAATAGCAAGATCTCTAATCCTGCAACTTTGGAGAACAGAGAAGGTACCTACCTTCAATGCATGGACAGCAACATTGTCTAAAATACTAGAATTGGAAAAGAAATATGCAATAAGATCAGGAGCAGGAAGAAAGTATAAGAAATATTGGAGTGTGTTTGAAACATAGGATAACATCTTGTAGTTGGTATAAAAGGACAGACATATATGTAGGTGCCTGTTCTGATATAGCACTTTGTACTTTACCTTAATGTGATCTTTTTCTGCACTTTTGTAACATTTGGTATAAAAAGATAGGATACATATGTATGTATGTATCCTGATTTAGCACTTTCCACATTTAACCTAATATGATCTTTTTCTGTATCACAGGAATATAACGATTGCAACACTGAGTATTTCGAAGTGAATATTTATAACATTGTAACACTCTGCACTTAGATTTAAACCAATCTTTTCTTTCCTCAATATTTTAGAATATGTATCTATATATGATATTATTGTATGTTGTAATATCTATGAACTCTCAATAAAAAAATAACAATCAACATTTCATGACACTCCTAGAGAGTACAATGGGCAGCTTTTACTATTATACGAGTCTGCTGGCTTTAAGCTCCTTAATTGCACCTCCATACACACTGTGGGACTTACCTCTATCCGCAGGGTCATCCACAAGCTTTTTGGTTTTACACTTCTGTTTTTTAAACTGTTTTTGTTAGCTTTCGGGATACTTTGCCACTGCTAACCAGTGCTAGGTGCTTGTGATTTCTCCTTTAAACCTGGTAGAAATGGCTGTCTCCCAATTGTTCTATTTAATTTATTTGTATGTCCCTAGTAAAGTGGTACTACATGTACCCAAGGCCTGTAATTTAAATGATACTAGTGGGCCTACAGGGCGTATTGTGCCAGCCATTTAATAAGCGCTGCAAGCATGTCTCAGAACTGCCATTGCAGCTTGTGTGTGCTGTTTTGAACTGCCATTTCGACCTGGCAAAAAAAATCTTTTGCTAGGCCTAAACCTTCTTTTTTAATACATATAAGTCACCCCTTTAGTAGGCCCTGGACAGCTCAGTGCGCACGGTGGAGTGTCTCTAAAAAGTTGGAAATGTCCTTTTACCTTTTACATGTTCCTGGTAGTGAAAAACATTGTTTTGTACTACTGCAAGACCTACCTCTCCCATAGGATTACATTGCTTTACCCTATTACAGTCAATAAGTGATGAATTTCTATTGAGAGCAGGTGGGCAGGTGAAGCTTAGTGTCTAAAGAATTGTAATTAAAAGCCATATTTAATGGTAACGTAGGTTTTTTGGGACACAATTCTGAAAATACCACTTTTAGAATGTTGGCATTTTCTTTTAACCATTTGGTGCCTGCATCCTATTCCTGAGTCACATGACCTGATGTAGCTGGCAGTTGGTTTGTGTGTATTGGTCTCAGGCAGTGAAACAAAGGGAATAAATCAGTTGGCAGGATGGGCCACTCTGAATTGATGAGGGGGGGACTATCACCTACCACACTTGTACATCTCAAAGGCTCTGCCTGAGCATTCTCACAAAGAGGTTTGACACTGGTCTCTTGTGACCCTAGACAGGCTGTGGCCCAAGCAGGGAGAAAGGGTATGCATGACACCTCAGTGGGGTGGAAACCTTCAGAACCTTCTCCTACTTCAAAGTCGCCCCTCAGACCCAGCTCTTCAGTACACATTTGGAACTGTGTGGAAACTCAAGGACTGCTGTACTGCTCTGCAAGAAGGACTAGAGCAGCACAGCCACTCTGCTGCCCTGCTGCCTGAGTGAAGGACTGGACCTGCTTTGTGAACCCCGAACCACCGCAGTGGTACCCAAGGGCTAGTTGGTTGGACTCCTGACTGGAGCCTCAGGGACAGAAGGCCCCAACCACCTTGAAGCGACATTGACTTTGCCTATTGTGATTTCTAACCTCCCAAGTGGTGCCACCCCTGACTTCGACCCTTGGAAGTAGGCCTCAAGGTGCTCTTCCAGATGAACTGCAGTTCCAACAGAACCAACGCATCAGAGCCACAGTGCGACGCATCACCGACCAGAAACTCCAAATTTGAGCCATTAGCAAAGCATGACCTCCCAAAACTCTGCATCGGGAGCGCTTTGTGTTTCGTCTCCGGCAAAGAACTTCACATCGTCTCCCACAGCCTTCCAGGTACCACCACTGCATGACGCATCCTCACTGCATGACTTAACATCACAAGCCCCTCTATGACAGCATCAATGATGTAGCAGGAGTCCACACCACAAGCTATGTAGCTTCTTAGGATCCCGCGGGGAGCAACACATTTCAACGCAGGACTTTGCAACACAAGCCCTTCATTGACGGCATCCTTGATGACAACGCATACTTCGCATTGCAGCTTCGCAGCTCCTAGGAATAGCCTCTGCACGACTCACCCCTGATGCGGGACTCTGCAGTGCTCCGCAGCCAGAATTTAAGGTACTCTTGTTCAGCTGGCAGAACTGGGTCCCTGTAGCCGACCCATACTCCACTGTGGTTGGCCTGATCTTGTGACTTTGTACCAGATATCCACAGCTGGCGCTATGTGCCTTATGGGTCTATTTTCACTTAAATCTTTAGAATTGCTTATCTCTGTTTCTACTGGTTGGGTTTTTCTCATTTTGGCCTTAAAGTATTTGTTAGATTATACTCTAATTCTCAAATTAGTGTGGGATTTTTCTTCTGTTGTGTTTTCCTTTATTACTGTTTGAAGTTCTGCATAAATACTTTACACATTAACTCTAAGTTAAGCCTGACTGCTTTTGTGCAAGCTACCAGAGCATAATGCGCAGGTTAATTTGGGGTTTGCGTGTGACTTCACTGTATGAAAGTGGATTATTGGTAGGTGGGGTATTCACCTTTAGATACTAATATCCCACAAGCACTAATAGCACCAGTCAAGTGCCAATAAATTAATTCCTGATCAACTCTTGGTAGCTTAGCAAATGAGCAGTCTGGCTTAATTTAGGAGACAGGTATGTGTAAAGCATTTAATATCACCAAAACAGTAAATAAGTAAGACACAGCTCAATAAAAATCCAACAGCAATTTATAAAAATAGAGTATACTTTTATCTTTAAAACAATAAAAAAATGACAACAATCCAATGTAGGAAACCGAAGATAAGATTTATTAAAGATTAAATTTAAAAAAATGGGTATTCTCGCACCAAAAGGTGTTAAGCACCACTTGCGGCTATCTGGTTGTGCTAGATTGGGACAAAGTAAAAGTTTTAGGCTGACTGTACTGTAGCGCGGGTCAGATAGGCAGAGGGCTAGGTCCCAGTCAAAAGTTTACCTTCTGACTAAGGTCCCAATTCCAATGCGGTTTCGATATCTTCCAGACCGAATCAGTTTGGGAAAAGTTTCTGACCAACTCGGATCTGGAGAGTCCGGCCGACCGATTACGATGCATTCAGATGCTTCCAGATACGATTTGACTACAATGGGAGCCTATGTTCTAACCGAATGCATAGGCTCCCATTGAAGAAAGGGGTGGTTGAGGAAATTTGGCACCCTGTGGCGGGCACCCCCTGGTGCCTACCACAATGTGCATGGCTGGTAAGGGGGGACATATGGGTACCCCCAAGGGCCTGATTAGGAAGGCTCCAGGTGCAGGGGGCCTGCTACAGATCCCCAAAGTCTGATCCCCACTGTAGATTTGAGTCGGACGACACGATTCGGAAAGGCTGATCAAATCCAGCATCGTAATCAGTTGTTCGGAAAAGCAGCCCGTAGACACGTACAATTTTGCTCCGTATGACGCGTCATTCCGAGTGCCGTTGGTAATCGGATTGGGATATTACTAACGCCTAACTCGCATTGTACATGGTCGGTCAGAAACCTTTCTGATTCGGTCGGAAAGACACATTCGCGATCCAATTCGGACGGAGTAAATGCCGTTATGAGGCCTTCCAAACCACATCGGAATCGGGCCCTTAATCCTATTATTTGAACTTTTCTTTTGTTGAGGGGTTGTCGGCGGGCCCTTGGGTTTCTATGATCTGAGATTTGATTAGATGACAGCGCCCTGCTGCAATGCAATGCCTCAGTGAACCTCTGAAAGACTTTGCTGACCACGTTGATGGCGAGGAGTTCCAGAGCTTTCAGCAGGGCAAACCTGCGCGGCGAGGCCGATTCGCGAGGAGTCAACAGCGGATTGACTCTAAACGCCAAGCCAGTCCCCTCCTTTGCAGAAAGTTTGCAAACTTTTAGATATGTTTTTTTTCCTGAGTTTCTTTGGGAAACATGAGGATCCAGTAGCTCCGGCCAAGTGCTCAGAGACTCTGGATTGCCTCTTGGTTGCTAGGACTCAATTTTCCACAATGCACCTGAACAATCCAGAAAAATCCAGTTGCAACTGGTCAGCTGAGGTGATCCTCTCTTTGACTTTGAAGATGACTTCTTCCAGCCCTGTTGTACTTGTTGCCGATCAGAGAGTCCAACCCTTTTCCTTTAATACAGGCAAGATCCACTCTTTGTGGAGCCTTGTAAGTGCAGCAGGTGCCGTCCTTCTGCGTGCAAGCCTCCTGTTGTGCAGTCCAGGGGTCCAACATGACAGTCTTTATTCTGATGTCCCAGCTCTCCCATATTTATCCACATTCTGACTGGCAAGAGGGGAAACACCCCAACCAATAGGAATAAAGTTACCTCCCTTTGCTATGACCACTTCCTGCAAAGTGCGGCATAATTTTGACCCAGAATGCACTGTTCTCCAAAAACCAAAACTGAAAAAATATCTCCTTGGTGTGTGGGTCTGATTAACCCATCCCAATGGTGTGACTAACATCTGACTAGTCACACTTCCAGCCCATCTCCTAATCTAATTAGGGGGCTCCCATATGGCTGGGGATCAAGGAAGTGGAGGCTGGCCTTGGTCCTGAGGCATTTGTTCTACTGCCTTTGAAGTCCAGCACCGAATATCACCCGTGCCAGCATAAACTAAGTTCAGCGTGGAGAGGAAGAACAACCCAGGGAATACTCACCCACCTCCTCTCTGTTTCGGTCATAGGAGACCGAATGCCTCGATCCTGTGCTCACTTCAGCATACCAGCGGCAACTATCCGCAGCCTTTGCTGCATGCCGACATAAACTGCATCGGGGAAGAAATACATTTTTAGCGGTAAACTCTTAAATCTTTGTGCTTCCTGGCTGAAGCCTCTTCAAGGCAGCTTTTGCTGACCTATCCTCCGTCCTACTCCTTACTCACATGGGTTCTAATTCCAGCTTGCCTATACTGGTTCTAACCAGTAACTGTCTATCCAATCGTTCCTGTATTCATCCCATGGCCCAGCTGTTGCTTTCGTTCTTCCAGCTAGCCCCCCGCCCTAGTTACTAAAGCTTGTGTTCGTAACAGCAGCTGCCAGGAACATTTAGTTACAAGGTCGATTTAGTAGTTAAACTATTCTGTAGCTCATTTGATTTAATTAGCCTTGTGTAAACTTTAGCTCAGTAACAGTTCTAATTTATGGTAACTCACCCGAAGGTATTGGAGCGCCATTTACATTACACAACGACACGTTTGCCTTATTTGCTTGGTGAGCAGTGGGCCAAAAAGGGGGAGGTGAGAAACAAACGTCTAACCAGTGGCCTTCTTGCTCAACAGCTGATGTCATCATTGAGCGATTAACTTCCTTAGCCATCTGGCTGGTACATCGAGTAATACCGGCTTAAGAAAGAGCCCAGCCCACAAGACTTTCACAATCTCTCCCAAAGCAGAGGAGCCAGGCAACTCTCTACACCCAATCCTGCCTTAACAAGGGCCGATATGCCTACACATCATCTCACAGAACTACATTCCATCTAAATTAGTTGTTATACAATGCATCATCAAGCCCTTCTTCCCCATTACCGATGTCGAACCCTGCCAACATTCCCCAAGGCACCTTCGCCTGGGCCCCTGTTCCGAACAGCTGTGATTTATGAGTTAGTTTAAGCTGTTTCTTGTGTGTTACGAAACGTTTAACACACAGCATCTCACTAATATTACAGCAAACAATCTCGTGACACCCCCCATTTCTCATCTGTGAGGTCCCGTGTTGCTTTTAATTGGATGTTGTATGAAACATAAACACATAATATCTCTGCAATTCTCATTAATAGACTCACCCATATTAAAATACATTCAATGAAATGGTATATAAACAATCTGTTTACGCATCATTTAAAGTCCTCAGGGCGAAACTCTGCAACAGTGCTGGCTCTGTCAGGGGGCCCCTGAAAGGCTATGTCAAGGGGCAGGGCCCGCGTTGCCCAAGTCCCAAGTCTTAAAACGTCTCCATTTAAGGGGTTATTGAAGGTCATCAATATAATCCTATCTCCCGTTTGTGCTAGGAGACTGCTCCTCGTTTCATGGCTCAGTTAAGTGACAACATTCTGCATAGCAGCAGAACAGAGGTCTTCTTCCCTCTTTATTCAGAGACTGTTAACTAGAGGGAACCTAATAAATATGTCTAGTGTCTACTCTGTGTATGACCGCGAGCCCGACATATTGCCGCAGACTACACAGTGTTATGTATCATTTTAGGACCCTATTGTAAGTTTCCCGATTCATGCCCTTATATAGGTATAATTCACCATATCCTCATATAGGCATAGAGATCATAACCATATTTAGGCAGAGCTCATGCAGTCCAAATACGGCAGGGCTACTTCCACTAGTTCCGAAAATCCACAACAATTTCTTGGAAAACTCAGCTTCAGCAGCCGGGGACTTCCCCTTGCTTGAATATTGATTTGTCCAAGAACTCATGGAGTTTTCAAAGAACTGAGACTCTTTGATGACGTTATTATGTCCAACTGTACGTCAAACTCAGCACCTGCAAGGTATAAATATGCCCACATTTGCCCAAGCAAACACACAGTGGTTTGGAGCAGTTCAACTATCTACTTGCCCGACGCGCCCTGCTACAGCAATTGCCGAAGGAAGCCGACCCTCCAGCAGACGCACTGAGAGAGACGCTGTCTTTTCTCCTGCAGAGAAATCCAGCCCCAGTGTTTCCAAGCTACCCTTGTGGGTTGTTGGGAAATCAAGTCCCGAGAATGACCTTCTCTATTTTTAACTAAGGTACAGAGCTGATTAGACCTTTAGAGAAATCTTGAGCAGATTCTTGGCAAAAGTATACTACATTTATGCTACACCTCACTTACTTCTTCCCTCGTACTAAGCTTAGGTTAGGTACACCAGGGTAGGCGTATTTTTGAAGCATCAGTTGAGTACTTTTAGCCTCTGTTAAATATGTTTGTATTTATATATGGTTTAGGAACCATACAATGCTCTTACAGTATTATTTTATTCTAATATTTATACTGTACGCATTATATTTTGCAAACAGTTTTACTATTGTAGCAGTTCATTCCTTATGCTTGAGAAAGAAGACTGTTCAATAAATCCTTTTACTGAAAACGCCTGTCTTTCTACTTTCTCTGCACCTCTAGTTAAACAAAGCATGCACGATTGACTGAGTGTAATATCTATTGTTTCCACGACTCTGAACTTACGTTTTATCTTGGGGAAACAAAGTTGTCATGTTTATGCGGTTGTCAGAGACTAATCCCTTCTTGTGAATTCGAGAAAGTTTCTAGTGACCTCTAAGCTAGTTGGCACACACAATAATTTCTAGTATATTCAATAGAGACCTAGTCGACCTCAGTCCTACGTCTAATCTATAGGATATATTATTCCAATGCGCAGAGTCTATTGGGAATATAGGAACTACACTACATGGCGCCCAACGTTTGGTAAGGCACTAATTTAACGCTAGATACTAGAGATGCATTTGAATGAGGCACCCAGGCCACAACCCGCTCCTGCTAGCCATTCTCTTAAGATATCCCCAACAAACCTCACTCATGCAGAAACAAGCATTGGCATAGCCAATAGGTCTCGCCTTTGGGACCTTATAAGTATTTAGTAATGCAGTACAATATCCTTGGTGCAACAACATCAACTGTTGCATGGCTAAACACTTATAAGGTCCCAAAGGCGAGACCTATTGGCTATGCCAATGCTTGTTATAACTATGCAACCTATGCCTGAGGCACCCAGGGCAGACCGTATGGGTGATTTATAAGGGAAAAAAAAATATTGTGGACTTTGAAAGTACTTTTAATTCCAAAGTCGAATTTGGATATAGTTTTATTTTAAAACCAGCCTGCTAGACAGGCCAGACACCACAGTATTGTACCCTTAAGTGCATTAATTGGGGCCTCTAAATCTACATGCTGTACCATATACTAGGGACTTACAGGTAGGTGTTCTGTACCAATTAGAATTATACCAACTATCAATACTCTTGATCAGACCCTATAAACTACAGGTTGATTGCACTACTCAACAACGAGGCCAAGTATTTTGCCAGTCTTCTCCTAGCGCACCTGAAACAATGGGAGGAGCTGAACAGGCTTGCTCCAAACAGCCAAACTGCTGGACAGTTCACACCTGTCCAGGAAAATTCCAACATCCCAGGGAGTCAAACAGGGATGTGTGATAGCCTCCTAATTCTTTTTAATCTGTTTATTGCAGCTCTCTCACAAATACTTGACACAATCAATTGCATCCCCAAAGGATCGGTGGAGCTGAGATCAGCAACCTCCTGTATGCTGAATACCTTGGCCTACTCAGTCTTACAAAGGTAGGTTTGTAACGATTCCATAATCAGCTACACACCTACACAATCACCAACAACCTGGAAGTTAACCCGAAGAAGACAAAGGTGGTCATATTTGGTAGAAAAAGGTATCAGAAGGACTTACAGTAACCACAAGACTGTGGTGGATCTATCAAAGAGGTACCTGGGAGTACATATCAATGCTAAGGATTTCTTTATCAATCATCAAAAAGATATTTCAGCAAAGGCTGTGTCCCTGCAAACAACTCTTTTCAAACTCTAAAAATCATTGCTAGGCCCAACCCTTTTCTCAATGATTGAAGTCATGCAAGCCAAGGTCTCTCCATCATTATCTTACAGCACATAATTCCTTCGAGGCAAGGATAGCAGTTTATTGAATAAACTACCGCAAGGATCTAAAAATGTGTTCTGCGGGTGCTGAAGTCCTCTTTTGCCACTCAGATTAGATTGGAGCTTGGCCTTCTTGACCAAATACCAGTGGGTGCCGGAGCCTTTCTTTATTTTTACTACAAGATGCGTGGGGTCAAAGTCAGTTCTCTTGAGGCCCTGTTATGGAATCATATTGGTACCAGCGAGCCTGCTGGTCATACCGTCTATTTTTAATGGACTATGAGCAGGTCTGTCCACAAACAAATGGTGGAGCAAAAACCGAGTCAATCGGCATTTAAACTGAGTATATTAAAAAATGCACTTGTCTCTGGTCCTATCTCACTGACAGAGTAATTTCAGCCAAATGCAAGCATACACGGCAGTTTGTCAACTCATATCCGCCTGCTGCACCCTCCTCATACCTCGCCTGCATGTACTCCAATCATTTGAAGCTAATATTCATGGCTCTCAGGCTGTGCAAGTGGCTATTTCGAAAGCACCTAGCCCGCTTGCACCGCCCTATGGATGGAACCAAACCAGTACATGTCCTACCTTTTACATACACTGCACTCTGCCCATGGGGGTACCTTAGGTCTACCTTAGGGGTGCCTTAAATATAACGAAAGGGAAGGTTTCACACTGGCAATTGGGTGCACTTTCC
Source organism: Lissotriton vulgaris (assembly GCF_964263255.1). Taxonomy (NCBI): domain Eukaryota; kingdom Metazoa; phylum Chordata; class Amphibia; order Caudata; family Salamandridae; genus Lissotriton; species Lissotriton vulgaris. The sequence continues at coordinate 647,374,413 of NC_141698.1, read as the reverse complement.
AGGGCAACATGGCAGTTTACAACTGCCATGTTGCAACCAGTGATGCAAGCCACGTAGTAACATTTCGTTTAACAGGCCCTGGCACACATTGTACACTTTACTTGGGACTTACCAATAAATCAAATATGCCAATCATGAATAAGCAATCATATCACAATTTATACAGAGAGCATATGCACTGATCAGCAGCGGTAAAGTGCCCAGAATCCTATAGCCAACAAAAACAGGGTTAGAAAAATAGGATGCTAAAGGCAAAAAGTTTGGCGATGACCCTGTGGGAAGGGAAAATTCCAACATCCTCTTCATTTACTTGTGCCCGTAATGCCCCAATGGCTTGCTCTGAAACATCTGTCTTCACCACAAACTCTTTATTATAGCCAGGGGCCAGTAGGACTGGTTCTGAACACATAGCCTCCTTCAGAGTGTCAAAGGCCTGATGACGCTCTGGGGTCCGAATTAACTTTTTCGGCTATTTCTTTGAGGGAAACTCTGTCAGAGGAGCCACAATGTTCCATAGTCCCTCACAAACCTGATATAGTATCTAGTAAGGCCAAGGAAGGCCCTGGCATGTCTGGATTTAGAGGGTCGAATGAATCCGTTAGCTAAGTAGGGGTCCAGGTATTCTCTCAGATATTGATTCTCCTGCTCGGTGAGAGCATAAATCCGACAACTTGACGATGGAGCCTGGTACTAAATCAATTTGACAGTCATACTGTCGATGAGGTGGTAAAACGTCTGCTTCTTGCTCATCAAATATGTCTGCGAATGTTGCATACTGCCAAGGTAATTCAGTGTCTTTTTCTTCCGCAGTTGCTACGTGTAGAGTAGATGGCATGGTGATCTGTTCCTTTATACAGTGTTCATGGCAAAAGGATGAGGTAAAATGCATGCTTCTTTTGGCCCAATCGATGTGAGGATTATGAAGCGTTAGCCATGGTGTTCCTAAAATAAGACCATACTGTGGTGCCTGAATTATGTCGAATTTGATTTCCTCTGAATGTTTTTCGTCTTTGATATGATCATGGCAAATTAACTGTATTAATATTGTTTGCAATGACATAGGGCCTCCTGACAGTATACTGCCATCTACTGCTTGCACGACGTCAGGGTTTAGCTTCTTCTTGAAAGGAATCTGCAGTTGTGTTGCTGTGGAGTCATCCATGAAATTTCCTGTTGCGCCAGAATCTATTAAAGCACTCATCGTGTGTTTTTAGTCTGAAAACAAATTTCTACTTCAATTCGGAAATGTGCTGTCTTAGGAATGTTTAACATGGTACTCATAGTCTGTGAAGGGATGGTAACGACACCCAAGTGTAACCCTTCCTTACTTCTTGGGTGTGTCAGTTTTCCTGACTGTGTTCCAAACTGGCAACACTTTTAGTGGAAGGTGGTCCCTTACCTTTTGGTTTTACTGGACATTCTTTTACAAAGTGTCCTTTGCGACCACAATACAAACATTGTCCATAGGCTCTGGTGCATTGTTTGTAGGGCTAGAACTGGAAAAGAACCTTGTTTTGTCAAAACGCCACATTGTTTTCTCTGATTTTTTCCAAACGAAGTGTTAAGTTAATGAGATCAGAGCAATTGTGGGTTGTGGATCGATCTGCGCCAAAACATCTTTTAAATCATCTTTTAGTCCCTGATAAAATAGTGCTGACCGTTTCTCTTCAGGCCATGCTGTTTCTGCAACTAATCTGTTAAATTGTGATAAATAGACAACCAAATCTTTGTTTCCTTGCTTTAACTCTAACAGTTCCTGATCTGCTGAAAGAGTAACGGCTCTCCTGTCAAAAACGTTTTCAAATTCTTGTACAAAGAGGTTCGGGTTATATATCAATGGGCTGTCTTTTCGAACCAATGTGATTTCTCAGGTAGCAGCGTCTCCAGACAAATATGAGATTAAAAATGCTATCTTGGATTGAGGATCAGGGAACGCGCTTGGTCTACAAGTGAAATGAAACTCTACTTGAGTAAGAAATATTTGAACCTTATTTAAATCCACAGAAAAACGCTCTGGAGCAGCTAATGGTATAGGAGTAGGAACGGTTACAGCTATGTTCGTAGGTGTAGAATCTGGAGGGAGCGGAGTTTTGCTCCAAACCCCCGCAAAGGAGTTTGCTCACTAACTCCTACCTTAGTTTGTAATTGAGCTACCTTATCAGCCAAAGCAGCAGCTGCGTTTTTGGATTCAACCATATCGCTTTGCATTTGAGTGATTACCTTCAACAGGTCATCTAAAGTGGCCATGATAAAACCACGTACAGACCAGGAGGAATTAAATTCGTGGGCTCACTATTCTGTCAGAGTGCCACTTCCTCCGAGTCTGTACGTTGCTCTATGGGCCCACCTCTCGGTACCTCCAATTCATGATGCTATTACAGCACTGAAAGTTAGAGTGACCAAGTGGGGGGAAGGGTTTGAGGAAGGGAACAGCTGGGAGGGAGACCTGTAAAACAAACAGTTAGCAGACAAACAATAACAATCAGTATAAATAATTCTCAGGTACCAGACTCTGCTACGTAGAGTCTAATTGCTAATGAGTCTCTACTTTATCACAAGCCCGTGATACAAGTTATACAGAAAATACACTTCTAAGGATGTGCTACAATCACACCTTCCTAACAGTAAAGTTCAATAATATACAGAGCATATACTCATAATTATGACACAGTACACAAATGAGCCCCTGTGCAAGCTTGCCCAAGCACTTGAAACATCAACATACTAAAAGTTCCTTTTATAGGCCGACAACACCCATAGGCAACCACACCCAAAGTGACTGTTGTGTGGGGATTCTGGGATATGACCACACCCATAGGCAACCACACCCAAAGTGACTGCTGTGTGGGGAATCTGGGACATGTAGTCCACTATAGTTACATCCAGCAGGGAAAAAGGAGAACATATAAAGGAAAATGAACAATGAAAGAGAAATACAAAAAAACATATAGTGGGGGCGGGCCCTAGAACGCGCGCCACAGAGGCGACGCTAACACCATAATAATCTGTGCTGCATGTGATATGCAATTGAGTGTCGTCGGCATACAATACGGTTTCAAAACTGTATGATTTGATAATATTAGCCAACAGAGTTAGATACAAATTGAACAGAAAGGGGCTTTGGATTGATCCTTGAGGTACCCCCACAATGACTGGACGACTACTTGAAACCAGAGTATCAACTTGAACATTGTTGAAGCGGTCAGTAAGATAGTTTTCCAGCCAGTCAAGGGCCTTTACTCCGATACCCATCTCCCACAAACAATGTTTCAAGATGTTGTGGGAGATGGTATCGAATGCTGCGGATAAATCCAGAAGGATGAGAATTGTTGATTCACCTCTGTCCAATGTGAGCCTGATATTGTCTACAATCTCGATGACTGCTGTCTCTGTACCATGAGCGGCACGGAAACTGGATTGTGAGGGGTCCAGAATCCCATGTGACTCTATAAAGGCAGTAAGCCGCTTGATAACCAAATATTTCAATACTTTCCCAAAATAGGGCAGTAGGGAAATAGGCAGATAATGAACCGGTTGGGAAGGGTCATTTGAGTTTTTTTTAACCCTTTCGATGCTGATGACGAGCTCAGCTCGTCATGATGCACAGTTGAGCTGTGCTGATGACGAGCTGAGCTCGTCATGAAAGAATGGAAAGAATCAAAAGTCAGCACCGGAGGGGAAAACGCCTAGCAGCCAAGGTGTTAAAGATTGGCTTAACTTCCGCATGTTTCCATTTGGTCGGTACAATGGCTTGCTCTAGTGGGGTGTTAAAGATTGTCATAAGAGAGTTAGCCAGTAGTGGCATGATTTTGGTACAAAAGCAGGGAGGGAAAGGGTCCATTGGGGAGCCTGATTTTATTTTACTTGGGCCCTCGAGTACTTCAGTAACAGTTATGGGGTCAAATTCGGTTAAACATGGGGTGTCCTTAAGTTCAGCCAGGAGAGGTTTCAACTGTAAATTATTATTTTGCTGGTTTTGACATGGGTCAATGTTCGGGAAGGAAGAATAAATTGAGTTGAATTTATTGTCAAAGAATACGGACATAGAGTCAACCCATTCTTGGGTGGGGACAAAACAAAACTGTTCGGCCCGAGGTGAAGTAAATTCTTTTAATATTTAATATAGTTCCTTACTTGAATGGGCCACATTATTTATACGCTGAGTTAAATAAGTCTTTTTAGCCAATTTGATATTTTTTACATAAAGTAATGCAATAATTTATAGTTCTTTTGGTCCTCCTTTGTTTTAGTTTTTCGCCATTGACGTTCGACTGCTCGACTAGATTGCTTATCAATTTTTAGAGCAGCAATGGTTTTCACGTTAACATTCGTCTTGGGAATAACCTCATCCAAGGTTTTTAGAATAGAAGTTTCTAAGTTAATTAACAATTTTTCCACTGACCCACCTGATCTGTTAGTTGAGGTTTAAAATGGATTAAAAGAGCTTCAGGGGTCAGTTTGCGCCATGGTCGTATCCGTACTCTTTAATTACTTTCTGAATTAACCAGGGCATGTCTAGGGAGACTGAACTTTAAAAGATAATGGTCTGTCCTTATCATGGGGAGCAGGGTCTCATTACTCATTTTAGATGAATTAGTGAAGTTGAAATCTAGTGTGTGGCCAGCTCGATGCGTTGGACCAATTGCCCTTTGCGTTAGACCTAAGGTTTCCATTGTTGCAATTAAATGGCTTGTTTCAGGACCCAACAATAGTTCAGCATGGTGCCCACTTCTTCTTGACCAGGACCAACTTCTCTCTCACTCTTTCTGTAAGTGGCAGATATGGCTCACCTCTGGTGAATCCTCTTCCCCCACTAGCTATAGACAAGGTCCTGGTCACTTTGTGTGCGGAGAGGTGTTCCATTTACTCATCAGTGAGGTCTAGGGTGTCTTCCTTCCCCTATCCTTCTATCTCTGGAGCCTCGTATGTGATAGTGGGCCCATCCTCTTTCTGGGACTCTGCCTAGGCCATAAGGGCCTTTATCTGCACTGTCTTCCTGGAACTGGAGGGTGGTGGTAATCTCCTAGCCCTACACAAATCCCTAAAGTCTGCTACTTCGAGAGTGGATAGGCTAGCTAGATCATGGTATCCCATTGATTTAAAAGCAAAAATTGAGGTCAGAGTAATTTAGAAATTGTTTTAAAGTGAATCAATAAACATTAGTCAAAATTAAAAATCAAAAACTATTTTTGGACTATGTCAATTTGGAAGATTTTTTATTATTCAACCTAAATACTGAGTGGTGTTAACAAAGACAAGTTCTGGGTCCCAGCACTGCGCATCAAATGTAGGAAAGTGGATTATTCATAGATAGGGATATTCACCTTCAGCTAGTAATAATACCACAATCACTAATAGGTCCAGTCAAGTGTCAATAAATTAATCCTTGCTCAACCCTAGGTAGCTCAGCAAATGAGCAGTCAGACTTAACCAGTACTTACTTTGTGAAAAAATAGGTGTTGGGGACCTTGTCAGGAGCCAGTGCAGCTTGCACTACCCATTGCCCCTGCCAGCTCTGCCAATGACAGTACCAACACCAAGACTAAGGGGGTCATTAGGATGGCGAGCGGACAACTATTGGGAAATGGGACCGTTCGCCATAAGGGCAGGGGTCTCGTGGGGGCCATTAGGATGCGCCCGCCACAGTGGCGGGCACACCCTGCATACCTGACATTGTTGCGGGTGGTGCACTCATCACCGCCCGCCACAATGACAGGAAGGCATGTCGTGCACAACATGACAGGCACCGCGCGGTGCCTGCCATGTTGTGCATGGTATGGTACCCCCCCATGTGCACCCCCAGAGTCCCTGGGGGCCCGCAACAAGCTCCCACAAGCAATTCCTGCATGCATTTCCATGGCGGCCGCCATGGAAAGGCATGTTTCTGCCCCATGATAATATGGCTGGCAGTGTCTAACAGACACCGCCATCATATTAACACCTTGGGTGCTTGAGAGATTCCCCTCCTGTGCTGCATTCTCTAAATTCCCATTGTTCATGACGAGCTCAGCTCGTCATGAGCACAGCTCAACCGTGCCTCATGACGAGCTGAGCTCGACATGAGCAGCTAAGGGATTAAACTCTTTTCCGCCCGGTCGACTTGTTGACCGGGCGGGAAAGCAGCGGACGGTCTTTCCATCCACTGCGGTCCACCACGCCATAGTAATATGGCGGGGGAAATGGGTGGCGGGTGGGGACGGTTCTCGGGTGGGTCGCCACCGCCATGTGGGCGGTGGCGATCCGCCTGAGATACTAATGGGCACAAGTGTGAGAAGTTGGCCTCGTATATGCGATCACTAATTAAAGTGGGCACCTTGCACCTGTCCAAACAGCCCTTATGGTGATTTAAGAGGTCAAAGATAACATTAGAAAGCTATCCAAGTGGTGGCTGTGGAGAACAGCTTTCAGGCTTAGTCTTGAAAGAATGTTAAGCGACATGTTCTGCCTGAATGTAACCTTTTTGTATTGGCAAATTGAAAGGAGTCCCACACAGTAGTTATAAAAATATGTATTTATTATTATAACACACTCTTAATATGCCACAGTGTCTGCTACATGCAGATAAACACAAAGCACACAATACTGTAGCACAGAAACAATCGTAAGTAGCACTAATACACAGTGGGCTCCAGGGGGAGACCAAACCATATACTAAAATAGTGGTATAAGAACCACAACTTGGCTCAAGACATGGTCTAGAGGATTTAGAATTGCTGGGACCCCAAGGAACCACCCAATGTGAGTTAGTAGGGCCCCACGGACGACAGGTGCAGTGTGGGTACACGACCGTGGGCGCCGTACAATTCTATGGGAGAGTCATGGTTGCAGTTTTAAAGTTTAAGGACTCTTCTAAGTGGACTTCGTAAAAACCCAGTGCAAGTTAGGAGGTTGGAGAGCCACCCCACCCATCAATACCGTAGTACCAGAGTTACCTATCACAGGGAAAGGGGGTGCACAGGCCTGAAGTGGTGTCGGAAACCGCTGTCGATTTCTATGGCAGAGTGGGCTAAAGAACGGTGAAGGATTAAACCCAGATCTTTTGACTGGGTGTGAGTGTTTGATTGATTCGTATGCTCCGTCCATCACCACTCCCTTTTGAACCGCTTTTGTGGTAGGGTATGCTCAGACGTGAGTCCCTTGCTCACTTTGCCACTGGATTCAAGCAAGCCGGGCTGAAGGTGGCTGGAATGCCAGAAATCGGTCCTCGAAATCTTGTTTCCGGTCCAGGGAAGACATGGCTTGGCAGTTCGGGCTCGACTGTTCCCATGAGGCACAGGGTCAGACTGATTTGCATATAGCCATGTCTGAACTGGGGTGGCAGAGTGGGCTAAAGAACGGTGATGGATTAAACCCAGATCTTTTGACTAGGTGTGAGTGTTTGATTGATTTGGATGCTCCGTCCATCACCACCCCCTTTTGTACCGCTTTTGGCCGCCATAAGTGTGGCAGGGTATGCTCAGACGTGAGTCCCTTGCTCACTTTGCCACTGGATTCAAGCAAGCCGGGCTGAAGACGGCTGGAATGCCAGAAACCGGTCCTCGGAAGCTTGTTTCCGGTCCAGGGAAGACATGGCTTAGCAGTTCGGGCTGGACTGTTCCCATGAGGCACAGGGTCAGACTGATTTTCATATAGCCATGTCTGAACTGGGTGGCAGAGTGGGCTAAAGAACGGTGATGGATTAAACCCAGATCTTTTGACTGGGTGTGAGTGTTTGATTGAGTCGGATGCTCCGTCCATCACCACACCCTTTTGTACTGCTTCAGGATTGGTAAGGCCTCAGGGGTACCTATGCCCTGGGTACATGGGTACCATATACTAGGGACTGACAAGGGGCCCCAGTATGCAATCTGGAGTGTACCTAAGTACATGACATAACAGTTTAGGGAGAAAGCAGATAGACTGGGGTCCTGATTAGCAGGATCCCAGTCAGTCTAGTCAAAAACAGTATCACATGAACCACAAAGTGGGGGTAACAATAAGAAGAAGATCCTACTTTCGTACACTAAGCATCACACTCCTCCAAGGGTAACAGTCCAGTCTATTCCAGGTACAAAAAGCTATAAGAATGGCTTGGAGAAGGTAATAGCACGCACGCGCGCTATGCTGCTGGAATTATAATCTACAGCGCTGCTTATTTTTTAAAAATACCGTTTTTGTATATCGTTTGCTCTAAATTGTATTATCCCCTGCTTTTAAGTCAATCTTGTTGTGCCCACATACTTGCACCTTAAATTGGGCCCCCCACCGCGCTTTTCGCGGATTTGTTTCATCTTTCCTCTTGCCTTCGTGTTTGGCACCTGGTCGCCATCTTGGGGGTGGCGAGTAGCAAGTGTGCCACTTGTTTGAGCGCTCTAGCGCTCACTAGGACCACAGGTGAGCCCTACTTAAGGTGAGCTTGGCAGTAGCTCGACCTTGGGGAAGGTAATAGCACGCACGCGCGCTATGCTGCTGGAATTATAATCTACAGCGCTGCTTATTTTTTAAAAATACCGTTTTTGTATTTCGTTTGCTCTAAATTGTATTATCCCCTGCTTTTAAGTCAATCTTGTTGTGCCCACATACTTGCACCTTAAATTGGGCCCCCCACCGCGCTTTTCGCGGATTTGTTTCATCTTTCCTCTTGCCTTCGTGTTTGGCACCTGGTCGCCATCTTGGGGGTGGCTAGTAGCGAGTGTGCCACTTGTTTGAGCGCTCTAGCGCTCACTAGGACCACAGGTGAGCCCTACTTAAGGTGAGCTTGGCAGTAGCTCGACCTTGGAGAAGGTAATAGCACGCACGCGCGCTATGCTGCTGGAATTATAATCTACAGCGCTGCTTATTTTTTAAAAATACCGTTTTTGTATTTCGTTTGCTCTAAATTGTATTATCCCCTGCTTTTAAGTCAATCTTGTTGTGCCCACATACTTGCACCTTAAATTGGGCCCCCCACCGTGCTTTTCGCGGATTTGTTTCATCTTTCCTCTTGCCTTCGTGTTTGGCGCCTGGTCGCCATCTTGGGGGTGGCGAGTAGCGAGTGTGCCACTTGTTTGAGCGCTCTAGCGCTCACTAGGACCACAGGTGAGCCCTACTTAAGGTGAGCTTGGCAGTAGCTCGACCTTGGAGAAGGTAATAGCACGCACGCGCGCTATGCTGCTGGAATTATAATCTACAGCGCTGCTTATTTTGTAAAAATACAGTTTTTGTATTTCGTTTGCTCTAAATTGTATTATCCCCTGCTTTTAAGTCAATCTTGTTGTGCCCACATACTTGCACCTTAAATTGGGCCCCCCACCGCGCTTTTCGCGGATTTGTTTCATCTTTCCTTTTGCCTTCGTGTTTGGCGCCTGGTCGCCATCTTGGGGGTGGCGAGTAGCGAGTGTGCCACTTGTTTGAGCGCTCTAGCGCTCACTAGGACCACAGGTGAGCCCTACTTAATGCTCGCTTTCTGCGCGCAGCTGTGACGCGCAGCGCTAGCGCCGGACTCGCGCCGGAGTCAAGCCAGAGTCCTGCCCGTCTGCGCCCATCAGCGTCCCGGAGGCGATCGGAGCGGCGGGTGGGGCTCTACCACCAGGGATGTGTCCTCCTGGGATACCAGTGCTGCATTATTCCCCTGGGGAACTTCGCTCTTTTGAGTAAAGAACAGAGCACGTACCCCGCCAGTTGATCTAATGGTCCCAGAAATGGGATCCAGGTATATGAGGGGTGAAGAAGCTAGGAGTTGGTACTGCACCTGGACTTCGCTCTTTTGACACCCTGGTCACAGGCTGTCGCACTGTCTTTCCCGGACGCCATCGCGGGAAATTCTGCTGCCCTGGTTGTGGCTGGCGCCCTAACCGCTCTCAGTTATCACGTCCCAACAATAACACCCTTAGTGTGGGTTATCGCTGCATGCTATTAAACACCAGGTCGGCGTGTAAACATGAGCAATACATATTTGAGCTTCTAGATACAGTGAAGCCACTATGTCTTATGCTTACTGAGACGTGGTGGGGTGAATTTTCCAACCCAGATGCCGCTACGGCAATCCCGCCTGATTATAACATCTTCAGGAAGGATAGAGCTAAGGGAAGGGGTGGTGGAGTGGCATTGGTGGTCAAGAAAGGCACGCCTTGTGCGATCCTGCCAGTGAAGGACATCCGAGGCTCGGAGACCCTCGCTTTTTCTATCACTTTGTCTCCACATCAATCTGTTAAGGGATTACTCGTGTATAGACCACCTGGCTCACCCGGTACGTTCTTTGAAGATCTGGACTCCGTGTTGTTGGGGCTGGCCCTGAAAGCGGAACATTGCATCGTGGCAGGGGATTTTAACTTTCGGATGGATGATCCGTCTGACCCTGCTGCCATCAAACTTTCTGAGGCTATGGCCCCGCTGGGACTGATCCCTCATTTGCAGGAGCCTACGCACGAGAAGGGGCACACTCTTGACCAGGTATTCTCGTCTTCCCCTCTCGAGGTGATTGAGATTATACCAGTACTATGGTCTGACCACTTGCTTGCCAAATTTACGATCAAAGGCATTGCTAAACCGGTGGCTGCCCTGGCACAGCAACAGGGTCGTGTCCATAGGGCATATCATTGAGTGACCCCAGAGATGCTGGCCCAGGCTGCTGTGGATCACCCATGTTCCCTCTCTGGCGATCTGGATAGGGATCTGGAGACCCTGCAAGCTTGGCTTCTAGACAGGCTAAATGATCTTGCCCCGGAACTGACACCCCGCCTGACACCGAAACGGGTCTCTGCGCCTTGGTTTACCGCAGCACTGTCGGCTACGCGGCAGCAGTGTAAGGTGGCCGAAAGAGCTTGGCGGGCACAATATGATACTGTAGCCAAGCTGACCTATAAGACGGTGGTCAAGGCCTATCACCGGGACATTCGCCTGGAAAAAAAAGCATATCTAGCTAGGAGAATAGAAGCTGCTTCTAACTCCTGCAAGGAGATTTTCTCCATTGTGAGAGAATGTATTTCCCCATGGTCTAACACCTCGGACGAAAAACCATCTGGTACCTGGGCTTCGGACCTTGCTGATTTCTTTACGAGCAAGATCCAACGCATACAGGATTCTTTCCCATCGCCTGGGCCCACGGGCCAGACTAATCCTGAGGCCATCTTATCCCCGCGGGCTTGGCTAGGTGTGACGCTGAGTGTGTTTCCATCGATCTCTGCCCCTGACTCTTTAGCGCTAATGGGCAATCTCAAATCGGGCTCGCCCCTCGACCCATGCCCTGCTAAATTTTTGGCGAAAGTTGCGGAGGTGATCAATCCGCTGGCAAACCCGCTGTTGAATCTCTCGTTGAGTCAGGGAGTGGTCCCGCACGCCTGGAAGCAGGCGATGGTGAATCCACTGCTCAAGAAGCCAGGCCTAGATCCGAAGGCCCCGGTCAATTATAGGCCCATCTCTCTGCTGCCGGCTCTCACAAAGATTGTGGAAAAGCACGTTCAGGTTGTGCTTTCCAATTTTCTTGAGACCAACGAGATCTTGCACGCCACCCAGTCGGGTTTTCGTCCCCATCTCAGCACAGAGACTGCGCTCCTTGAGGTCTCAGAAACCATTAAAGGGGTTCTGGACTCTGGGGGCAAAGCCATGCTGGTGATGTTGGACTTGTCGGCGGCGTTCGACACCGTCCCCCATGATGGCCTTCTCGCAAGACTCTTCGAGATAGGTCTGCGGGGGACGGTGCTCGGCTGGTTTTCCTCCTTTCTAGCCGGCCGCCGGCAAACGGTCTGGGCCTCGCCAGATTCCGCCGTGATGCCGCCTCTGGGAGTCGGGGTCCCACAGGGCTCTATCTTGAGCCCGACCCTATTCAACATCTTCATGACCCCGTTGGCGGCGTTGGCGGAGTCGTATGGGGCCCAGATCGTATCCTACGCCGACGACACCCAGCTCCTCTTCTCGTGTAAGAGAGGAGAAGACTTTGATGGGGAGAGTATCTGGGATTGCCTTGGGGCTGTTTTCCAATGGTTCCAACTGAACAGCCTCAAGTGCAATTCCGATAAGTCCGAGGTACTCTTCTTTGGGTGCGACACAGAGCCAGACTGGCAGGCCTGGTGGCCGATTAATATGTTTCCTCCGTCTTGTTCTTCCCAAGTCGCCAAGAATCTGGGGGTCAAGATGGATAAGGGGCTAACATTAAAATCCCAGATCCTCGGGGTGTCGGGCACCTGCTTCGGCATCCTTAGGATGTTGCGGAGGTTCCTTCCCCTGCTGTCTGAGGAGCATAGGAAACTGACAGTGCAGGCTCTGATCGGGTCCAGGTTGGATTATTCTAACATTCTTTACCTGGGCCTGCCAGAGTATTTGCTGCAGCGGCTCCAAGTGGTGCAGAACGCTGCCGCGAGAGCAATCTTTGGATTAAATAGACGGGCCAGTGCATCGGGCCTGTTGAAGACCTTGCATTGGCTTCCTATCCGGAAACGGATCGCCTTCAAGGCTCTGACTCTGGCCTATAAAGCTCTCCACGCGGTGGGAGCAAAGTATCTTCAAAAGAGACTGGTCTTCTATCAACCGACCCGGTCTTTGAGGTCGGAATTCCCTGTTTTTGGCGGTTGTTCCGCGTGTGAAGAGAGCTCGCCTGGGAGGCCGCTCTTTTGGATTGCTGGCGCCACTGTTGTGGAACTCTCTGCCGCTTGCTCTGCGGGGAGCTACCAGCCTACTAGCTTTCAGAAAAGGCCTTAAAACCTGGCTGTTTACCCAGTAGCCTGTTTTTCCTGTATGTATTTGTTTGGCATTCTGTCCTTTTCTTTTTAACGGTGTTATGTTATTGTGTTGCAGCCTTCCTTTTCCAAAAAGCGCCGAGACACTCTTTTTGAGTAGCCGTGCGCTATACAAAAGAATAAATAACATAACATAACATAACATAACATAACATAACATTGGAAGGCAGGTTTTAGTCATTTTTAAGGAATATTTAATTAACAAACAACTGTTCTTGTGCTCATCCCTAAACAAACAATGTCACCATGTGGGAGACTATCATAAGTGCAGGTGCTGACAATTAAGTGCCCGTACCGAGCACCGGAAACCACAGGCTCAAAGTAAGCACTGGGCTTAACTCAGGAGACAGGTATGTGTAAAGCACTTAATATCACTAAAACAGTAAATAAGTAAAAGGCCCAACACAATAAAAGTGCAACACCAATTAGAAAAAAGAGAATATTTTATAATTTAAACATCAAAACTACAAATATCCAAAGTGGTAAACTGGAGATAGAAATTTGTAAGGATTAAATAAAAAATTTGGAATTGTAGTGCCAAAAAGCCTAAAGCACTACTCACGGCTATCTGGTTGTAAAGGACCGGGACAAAGTGAAGGTTTTAGACTGACCACGATGTAATGCAGGTCAGAGGGCTAGCTTCCGGTCACAAGTTTACCTTTGGACTTAGTCTTTTTCTTGGAGTTTTTCTTTAATACAGGCTTGTCGGGGGGTCCTCGGACTTCTCAGATCCAAAAGTCAATTCGTTGACAGTGGCCTGCTATGGCGTAATGCCTCAGTGAACCTCTGGAAGTCTTCGTACACAGCGGCGAGGAGCTCTGGAGCTTTCAGCGAGGTAAACCAGCGGGATCAGGGTGATTTGCGAGTCGATAACAGCAGCTTGACTCACAACGTCGAGCCAGTCTTCTCCTGAAGCTTTACTACAAATCTTCGAAGGTTTCCAAACTTTGAGATCATATTGTTTCTGTGTTCCTTTGGGAAAAAGGGTCCAGTAGTTCCAGCCAAGGGTTCAGAGACTCTGGATTGCCTCTTGGTGACTAGGACTCAATTTCCTACAATCCAGGAAACTTCCAGTTGCAACTGGTCAGCTGGGGTGATCATCTCTTTATCTTTGCAGGTGACTTTTTCCAGCTCTGTTGTACCTGTTGCTGATCAGGAAATCCACTCATTTTCCTTTAAGACAGGCACAGTCCTTCCTTTGTGGAGTTTTGTGAGTGCAGCAGGTGAAGTCCTTCTATGTGCAAGCCTTCTGTGGTGCAGTACAAAGGCCCAACAGTGCTGTCCTTCTGTTTCATTTATTTCAGCCAGTGTTCTGAGGAGCTCCTGCAGCTTTAGCATACTTATACTCCATTCTGGGTAAAGTTACAGCCCTCTGATATGACCACTTCCAGCGAAGTGTGGCATATTTGTGACCCAGAATACACTGTTCTACAAAAGTCATTATGGAGAAAATCTTTCTTTGGGGTGTGTCTGGGTAACCGAACCCAAAGGTGTGGCTAATATCTGACTAAAATCCTTTTCCAGTCCCTCTCCTAATCTAATTAAGGGGGCTACCATCTGGCAGGGGATCAAAGAAGTGGGGGCTGACATCTCTCCTCCTGCCTTTGACGTCCAGCTTATCTCCGTAGCCCCCTTCCTGTCCCTATTGTTTCAGCCCCAGGCTTCTTCACTCTTTCTCAGAGAGCAGCTTAGCTCAGGCTGTCACAGGTTGGCCAATCATAAGAGGCTGCTACAGGGCTGCTTTAGGTAACTTCAAGAAAATATGTTCTAAAACTAATTTAATGTAATACTTACATTAAATCTAACCTTGGCAGGTTGTTGGATTTTAATGTGACTATTAAGTTGATGCTTTGAATGATATTGTTAGCTAGCTCCAAAGCGAAGATAGAATGTATTAAGTTTAATAAAGCCATCCCCATGTAAGCCTATGGGGCTAGCAGCACTATAATAGGGAAACATGACTCTGGCCATTTCTCCTTACCAGGGCATATAAAACATCTTTTATATTGTCCCAGTTTTTTATAACTATGCATCCTACCCTTGTGGCAGCCAGGGCAGAACTTAGTAGGAAAACGGTAGCTTGGGACTTTGGAAGAACTTTTTAAGGTCGAATTTGGACAGGCAGGCCTGACTTTAAAAGTCCGCTGGGGTCTCAAAACCTACATACTCTACCACATACAGGGATTTACAGGTAGGTTGTCTTTGCCACTTAGAATTATACCAATTACCATATATCTTGATTGGACAGAGCACTGGCCCTGGGCCCGGTTAGCAGATCTCTGGCACTTTCAGATCAGTAACCACCAACATCAGTCAAAAAATGGGGGTAATTAGGGCAAAAAGGATTACTTTCCTACGTTCACCCTAAAAAGAATTGTGGTTGCTGCTTGAGAAGAGTTCCCCCCTTCAACCAGTAACCCAATGTCTTACAAACACTAATGCTGGATGGAATCAATGAAAAGTAACATGAAAGAATACAAAGACATTGAATCATCTGAATCATCAATTCATCACGGTAAATACAATCTGCATATTTAAAATGTTCATACTTGCTTTTTTTTGTCCGACCCCGGCACCCTTGCAAATCATTGCTGATAGGAAATAATGAAGCATGAGTATGCAAGTAGTTGGAGATCTTATCTAACTGAGTGCCTAAATAATTAAAGTCGGCAGCCCGTTGAGCTTATGGCTAGAAACAAAGCTGCATTTAGACGGATATTAAATCAGTCGGCTAACTTCTTATCGGTTATATTGGATAAGGAGGAGTTTGCAAAAAAAAGGCATACCTAGTCGGTCATTAATTTATTTAACAAATTGGAGCCACTACCATATCGAATTTCCCATTTAAAACCGTTTTTAAGAGATACATTTTTGTTGTTACGATTTGGGCGATATTCCACAAAGGACAGAATTCCACTATCGATACAAAGCTGGCCATCAAACAGTTGTAGACTAAGCAGCTTTCATAATGAATCATTATTGCATATTGTATCCACTTGTCCTCGATTGCTACAGGAGAGGAAAGCCCTGTCAAAGTCAATCCTTAAAGAAAATGGAGTGAGAACATGTTGTCAAGCAATAATAACTTGCCTTTCTGGGAAATCTGCACGTTTGACAACACAGTTTGTAAAGTTCATCCTCATGGTAGAAAAAAAGATAATTTATGCGTGTCCCCAGATACAAAGGGTAGCGTGTAATGTCTAGTAATCTGTTTTATTGATATTCCATCTTTCAAATGGTGCTGTGAGACCCGAAAATGGTGATTTTTACTTGTAATTCCATAAAAAATTAGATTTTGAAGATGCTTATTATGGTTTAGGAGTGGAAATTTTATACTGTTATATTTGATTGTAGTAATCTGTAATAACCTTAACCCCTTCGCTGCTAACCTTTTCACCACCTATGCTAAATCTTTTTTTTTGGCTATTTGGGGTAATTCGCGCTTAGGCCCCTGTAACATTTTGACCACATCACGTATCATGCCCAATTTGCGTCCTTTTCTTCCAACATCACGGGGATTCTAAAGGCACCCAGTGTTTGTGGATTCCCCTGTAGGGGACCCAGAAATTAGCTAAAATACAGCTAAATGTTGTTTTTTGATGGGGAAAATGGAAATAGTGCTGCAAATAAAAGCGTCTGGTTTTTTCCTGCAAATTGAATCAACAAAGTATTTTTGGGGCTGAAATCACCATTTCCCCAGCTTTTAGGGAAAGACAGACCTTTGTCAGAAAATCAACATTTTTTACACAGTTTTGGCATTTTACTGGTACATAGCCTATTTTTGCTACTTTTTGTGCTTTAAACCTTCTTCCAGTTAATGGTAGAAATGGGTATGAAAGCAATAATGGATCCTAGAAAGCTATACATTTTACAAAAGTAGACACAATTCTGATTTCAGCAAGGGGTCATTTGTGTAGATCCTTTAAGGTTTCTTTATAGAAACTAACAATTAAAAATAGGAAAAATTGAAAATGAGTTGAAAAAAACAGCCATTTGAGCCAACATTTTCACCTGTAACTTCTTCTAATTATGACAGATGTCCCTGGTTGTGGGGATATATAGGACCTGTAGGTTCACCATGAACTTGACAAACCCAGAGCCAATATTTGAGAAGCGTCTTGCAATGGTTTTTTATTATGTACTGGGTATATAGCAATTAATTCCGGAAAATATATACAGTGAAAAATCGGGATGAAAGACACCTATGTATTTCTGAAATTGGAGCAAAATATAGAGTTTAGAAACAGTAGCTATTTGCACACTTCTGAAATTGTGAGTACCCATCCATACTAGCATGAGCATTATAGGACATTTTTCACAGTGACTTCTTTTATACACATTGTCTTTCATTTGGAAGGCTGAAATGCATCAAAGGTCAATAGGGAATAACAGTTGCTCTACAATTCTGTGTTACTCTAAGTCTCCCGCTAAAAATGGTACCTCACTTGTGTGGGTAGGCCTAGTGTCCGCGTCAGAAAATGGCTCAAAACACAACATGGACACGCATCATTTTTACAGTTAAAACTGACCCTTTTTTTGCGAAGTGCCTAACTGTAGGTTTTGAACTCTAGCTCTGCCGGCATCTAGGGAAACCTAGCAAACCTATATCGTTTTTAAAACCAGACACTCAGGGGAATCCAGGATGGGGTGAATTGTCTGACTCTTGCAAGATTCTGTTACCCAGAATCCTTTGCAAACCACAAACTTTGTCCAAACAAAGCACATTTCTGTGGTGGAAAGTTACGGAATCTGCGAGGATCCAGAAGATTCCACCCACCCCGCATTCCCTGAAGTCTTACGAGAAGAATGATACCTCACTTGTGTGGGTAGGCCTAGTGCCCGTGACAGGAAATGGCCCAAAACGCAACATGGACGAGTCACATTCTCACAGTGAAAACTGACCCATTTTTTTTGCAAAGTGCCTAGCTGTAGATTTTTAACCCTAGCTCTGCCGGCACCTAGGGAAACCTAGCAAATCTGTACATTTTCTAAAACTAGACACCCAGGGAAACCTAGGATGGGGTGACTTGTCTGGCTCTCACCAGGTTCTGCTTCCCGGAATCCCTTGCAAACCTCAACCTTTGTAAAAAAAAACATTTTCATCACATTTCTGTGGTGGAAAGTTCTGGAATCTGCGTGCATCCAGAAAATTACACCCACCCCGCATTCCCTCAAGTCTTTCGAGACAAATGGTACTCACTTGTGTGGGTAGGCCTACTGCCCGTGACAGGAAACGGCCCAAAACGCAACATGGCCACACCACATTTTCACAGTGAAAACGGAGCCTTTTTTTGGCACCTAGGGAAACCTAGCAAACCTGTACATTTTTTAAAACTAGACACACAGGGGATGGGGTGACGTGTCTGGCTCTCATCAGGTTCTATTACCCCGAATCTTTTGCAAACCTCAAACTTTGTAAAAAATAAACACATTTTCATTACATTTCTGTGGTGGAAAGTTCTGGAATCTGTGTAGATTCACAAAATTCCATCCACACAGCATTCCCAAAAGCCTTCCAAGAAAAATGGTACCTCACTTGTGTGGGTAGTGCCAGCGACAGAAAACTGCCCAAAACGTAACATGGACGAGCCACATTCTCACAGTAAAAACTGACCCATTGTTTTGCAAAGTGCCTAGCTGTAGATTTTGAACCCTAGCTCTGCCGGCACCTAGGGAAACCTAGCAAACCTATACATTTTTGAAAACTAGACACCCAGGGGAATCTAGGATAGGGTGATGTGGATAGCTCTCACCAGGTTCTGTTTCCCAGAATACCTTGCAAACCTCAAACTTTGTGAAGAAAAACACATGTTCTTCACATATCTGTGGTGGAAAGTTCGGGAATCTGCGTGGATCCAGAAAATTCCATCCACCCCGCATTCCACAAAGTCTTCTGAGAAAAATAGTACCTCACATGTGTGCGTAGGCCTAGTACCCTTGACAGGAACCAGCCCAAAACACAACGTGGACACACCACATTTTCACAGGGAAAACTTACCCTTTTTTTGCAAAGTGCGTAGCTGTAGATTTTGAACGCAAGCTCTGCTGGCACCTACCGAAACCTAGCAAACCTATACATTTATGAAAACTAGACACCCAGGGTATTCCAGGATGGGGTGATTTGTCTGGCTTTCACCAGGTTCTGTTACCCAGAATCCCTTGCGAACCTCAAACTTTGTAAAAAAACAAACATCTTCCTTACATTTATGTGGTGGAAAGTTCTGGAATCTGTGTGGATGCGCACATTTCCTACCACCCAGCGCTACCATAGGTCTCCCGATAAAAATGGTATCCCACTCGCATGGGTTGGTCAAGTACCCACGACAGGCGAGGGCCCAAAACGTATTGAGGAGACATCAAAATTACCTATCACAAAACAACCAGGTTTTGCAAAGAGGGTCACCTGGGTTTTTGGCCCCCGGCTAGGCGGCCATCTTGGGAAACCTACTAAACCCACACACGTCTAAAATGTAGACACCCGGGGGAGTCCAGCGAGGTATGGCTTGTGTGGCCCCCCCTGATGTTTTCCTACCCAGAATCCCCTGCAAACTTCAAATTTAGCTAGAAAAATCACATTTTCCTCAAATGCCTCTGTGGAAAATGTCTAGAATCTGCAAGGATCCACAAATTTCCTACCACCCAGCGTTTTTCCAGGTCTTCCGATAAATATGGTACCTCACTTGCGTGGGTGGGTCAAGTAACTGCGACAGGCAAGTTCCCAAAACGTATTGAGGAGACATCACAATTACCTATCACAAAACAACCTGGTTTTGAAAGGGGGGTCACCTGGGTTTTTGGCCCTGGGCTAGGCGGACATTTTGGGAAACCTACCAAACCCATACATTTCTGAAAACTAGACACCCAGGCGAGTTCAGCGAGGTATGGTTTTCTAACCAGAATCACCTGCAAACTTCAAATTTAGCTGAAAAATCTAATTTTCCTCAAATTTCTATGTGGAAAATTTCTGGAATCTGCATGGAGCCACAGATTTCCTACCACCCAGGATTTACCCAGGACTTCTGATAAAAAAGGTGCCTCACTCATGTGAATGTGTCAAGTAACCGCAACAGACAAGGACCCAAAACGTATGGATGAGACATCAAAATTACCTGTTACAAAACAACCTGGTTTTGCAAGGGTGGTCATCTGAGTTTTTTTGCCCTGGGCTCGGCGCCAATCTAGGGAAACCTACCAAACCCACACATTTCTGAAAACTAGAGGCCCGTGGGAGTCCAGGGAGGGATGGCGTGGAGAAGTGTGGCTCACTGGTTAGAGGAGGCAGACCCTGATGCAGAGGTCAGACCCGGGACCAGGGTTCAATTCCCGACGCGGCAGGGTCTTGAGCTCAAAATGTCCATGGACTAGATAAATCTCGCCTCGGTGCCTACTCGAATCATGGGTTCACACTCTGCAACTCTGGGCAATAGCTTGCTTAATCTCCACTATGGCCCCACCGCGATGGGATGCCTGGTCTTCACCTTGGGGATGCCCAGTAGGGGTTATCTCGCAGGGAAAGCCAGGACGGGTTCCCAAAGCAAGCGCTAAGAGACCTGTCGGTGATTTGGCGCTATATAAATCAAAAATAACATAACATAACGTAACATAACATGGCTTGCATGGGTCCCCCAACGTTTCCCTACCCAGAATCCCCTGCAAACCTCAAATTTTAAAGAAAAAAATCTAATTTTTCTCACATTTCTGTGTGGGAAAGTTATAGGATCACTGGGCTGACACAAATTTCCTACCACCAAGCATTCCCCCAGGTTTCCAATACAAATGGTACCTCACTCGTGTGGGTAGGCATAGCGGCTGCAACAGAAAATGGCCAAAACATACTGTGGAGTCTTCAAAATTACCTATCATAAAACTACCTGGTTTTGCAGGGGGCTGTTTTTTTGGCCCAGGGCTCACGGCCATCTAGGGAAACCTAGCAAACCCACACATTTCTGAAAACTAGACACCTGGGGAGTTCAGTGAGGTATGATTTGCGTGGATCCCCCAACGTTTCCCTACCCAGAATCCCCTGCAAACTTCAAATTTAGCTGAAAACATCCCTTTTTCCATACATTTTTGTGTGAGATCACAGTGCCGGCACAAATGTCCTACCACCCAGTGTTCCCCTTGTTCTCCTGAGCAAAATGACACCTCACTTGTGTGGGTTGACCAAAGTCCTGTGACAGGGAAGAGCCAGAAACCATATTTATATATTTTTTCTCTTTCCTATGCTAACTGTTCTTAATTCAATTTCTAAAAAACTCACCACAGTTTGAGGGGCTCTAACGTTATTATTATAGAAATGTATTAATAGACAATCCTGATCGGTATCTTCCTCTATCAGTAATAAATGAAAATATGGGCTTGGTGACACAATTTTATTGATTTTAATACACAGTGTGCTTGCTATTAGAGTTAGCAAGCCTCCTCTTGCTCTCCCTGCTGAAGATGGAACAGTGTTTCTTTGATAATATCGAAACCCATCTATATGAACGTTTTCCGGGGCCCAAGTCTCCTGGAAGCACACAATATCATGGGTTTGCCACAATGCCAACCATGAGTAATCTTTCTTTTTTTTGCCCAAACCTGCTAAGTTCCAGGAAGCTATTTTTGCAACAGTTTTGTAACCCTCGCTTCCAGGGGTAATGGTACTCTTTTTCCCTTGCTTAAGAGACAATTGTCCCTTCATGACTTGGCCTTGCAGGATTTGTTTTAAGCCAGGCATTGTTAGTCAATCACTGGCCTCAAGGTCTGTGAGAGGTATGAATCTATTTCTCATTGTTAACCCCACATTTTGGGTCACATTTACCATGTTCATTAGATTTGGGTTGTCAAGGGGTGTTACAGTAGTAGGTCTTGGCAGGGGTTTAACGTATGGAAGTATGTATTTGTTGAAGTACTCCTAGAAAGAGGGGAAGATCTGTGACCTAAGTAGTGTGTGGTCTTCCAACTGCGCCAGTAATGGTCTAGCTACTGTTTTGTTGTTAAAGCTTATCACAACACAATCTCCTGGATACACTTTGGGTGAAGATCCCACCCATCCACATCTCCTGGCCATTATAATATGGTTGAACCGGCCTTCAGGTGTTCTGTCATAGTGACCAAGTTGGCTATTTATCCAATGTAAAGACTTGTCCATCAGCTGTCTTGTTGATTCCCTTTGACTTCCCCTTAAATTAGGCATGTTTACCAAAACCAATACTAATGGTGACGCGGCAGATGGCAGATCCAAGAATTCAGACTGTCCTATCTTACTGTATTGTTTTCCTGCATGTGGAAGTAAACCTGGCAGATCGGCTACCGGTATGGCTATCCAAGACCCTCGTTTGTATGGTATCTCGATTTGATAGAATAGAGCGGGCAGTTTTGTATCTGGTGGGTGGGGATGTTTATGTTTACCCTTTTTCAGATGTTGGAGAGTGTCTTGGGGGTGGGCCTTACCTTCAAATTGTTAATTTAGTTGTACCCCCTATTTGGGTCTCTCCCCTTCCCCTTGCTCAGAGGCAACTAGGCCCTGCCCTTTAACACCCACAATCTCCCTGGTTGTTAGCATGTCCCAAACCTCTCTTCTATTTTACTTAGTCTGTTTAGT
Organism: Lissotriton vulgaris; assembly: GCF_964263255.1. Taxonomy (NCBI): domain Eukaryota; kingdom Metazoa; phylum Chordata; class Amphibia; order Caudata; family Salamandridae; genus Lissotriton; species Lissotriton vulgaris. The sequence continues at coordinate 647,352,135 of NC_141698.1, read as the reverse complement.
ACAGACTGTAATGAGCTAGAAATCAGTTTTTCTATTTTTCCCAAAGTGCTTCATCATTCAAAGAATGGGGGAGAGTGTCCACAGGAGTGTCCTTCGTGTAAGGTTTTGGGTTATTCTTTTTAGCCAGTCCCCTCATGACTTTGGCAGGTTGCTGTCGCGACTGTCTACCGGCTCTCTTCCTTTTTACTGATGGCTGAGTACCCTGCATTGAGGTGGATGACAGGTTAAGATCAGTCTGTCTGTTAGATTGACTATTTGTGAGTGGCTGTGTAAGCAATTTTTCCAATCTTGTTGCAGTGTCTACCATTTGACCAGAAGGCGTTACAGCTTTTTCAATGTTCCGTGGCCCTCTCTCCAGCGAAAGCCTCAGCTCGGTAACTCGATCTCCTGTGTCAACACATTTGCTGCTTTTGTTAAGAATGCATATAAAGTGTTCACCAACCCTCATTAAAGTAGCTATAACTTTTCTGGAAGTAATATTTCCAAACTAGTTTCAGGAAAATCTGACTCTACATTGAATTTAAAAAAACTGTTTAGAAAAGTTCTCGAACTTTTTCAGTAGCTGTTTTCTACTGGATAATGTAGACATCGTGAGTTAATATGCTTTATCAGTATTTCCTGTGAGAACAGCCAACCCAAATACAGTATGAACAGCTTTTAGTGATGTATTCAATGTAGGTACATGCTAACATCAATTTCTAGGAACTATGCACCCTACCACATGGGCTATAAGATCATTTTAGGAATGATTTATTAAGTGCCTAAATGCAGGTTTTTAGGCCTGTAAAATTTTAATGTTACAGGTATTTCTGCAACCATAGGAGTTTGCAGGCTGCAGGGGACCAGTCCACAGTGTAGGACAGTGTCATTTTTTCAGGGTCACAAAGTGGATGGCACAATAGAGTTCTTCAATCCACATGTGGCGCTTAATTTTACATGCCATAGTTGTAGCTGTTATACAATACACAATGGCCTTACTGTAAAATTAAATATGCCAAATGGGGTCTTAAGCCAATTTCAACTTTGTTTTTTTGGTTTATAGCACATACACTAGGCACTGAATAGTATTCCTGTGTCAAAAATCACAATTACCAGAAGGTGAATCTAAAAAAAACATCAAAAATTGTGGGTGACAACCCAAAAGGGGTCACTTTGTAACACAGCCCCTCTTACCACATATCATAGGTGAAAAACATCTAACCAATCCCCTGACAGTTCTCATTATCTAAGTGGAAAAACTTGGAAAGGCCATCAGCATTGGCGTAGTCATCCTAGGTCTGTGTTCCACTGTGAAGTCCATTCCGTGTAGGGAAATTGACCACCTCAATAATTTTGGGTTCTATCCCCTCATTTTCATTAGTTATATGACAGTTCTGTGGTCAGTCCGAAAATGGAAATGAGTCCCATAGGAGAAGGGCCTCCGTTGCTTCACTGGCTAAACCACAGCAAAGGCCTCCCCCGCAATGGCATTCTAACGCTACTCTCTGGGAATGAGGCCTCTGCTGATTAATACGACTGCTTGGTTTTGACCCTCTTCCTTCACCTGAGACAGGAGAGCCCCTAAGTCATGATCTAAAGCATCTGTCGGGATTAAGAACTCCTTGCTGAAAACTGGTGATTGGAGCACTAGTGCTGTGAACAGTGCCTCTTTCAAGGGTACAAAAGATTTCGGTACTCTGGAGTTATTTTTGTGCTGCTTGTTGGATGTCAGCTGAGTCAGGGGAGTCCCTATGCTGCCATATGCATTGACAAATCTCCTATAGTAGCCTATGATGACTAAAAAGGCTCTCATCTGAGTTGAGGTATTTCAAGCATTTTCTTCATGCTGTATACAGACTGATAGGACTTTAAACAGACTTCAATTGTATGCATTTGTTTTAGGATCTTGTGATAAAAGGCCCACTGTTTTGATAATTAAAATAAGCCAATCCCTTGTACAATGCCAAGATATCTGGGACCAGTCTTTTTTGAGACTTTATCATGCTGGAATATTAAAAGTTAATTTCTTACTATGAGACGATGAGGAGCTGTACTCATTCTTAAATACTCGGTCATCATTATACCATGAATCCTGGTCTTGATCTGAGTTTATCTCAGGTTAGTTCATTTATCCCAATATGTATTGTCTATGCCTATCTCTGGGGTATTGGTTCCTTCAAAAGGTGATAATGTTGCTAAATCCTTTCTACTTCCTAGTCCAACAAAGTGATTTCAGCCATATCTAGAATGTTGAATTTGGTGCCACTATGTGAAAAAGTTCAAGGCTATATAAAAAGCTCAATTTGCGATATATTTACAAAATTACTCCCACAGCTGCGCGCTGCCAATATACTTCTCAAACAAAGGGGGAGAGACAGTGGATCAACAGAGTTCGTCCTACTACCTAAACGTAAATAAAAATTAAGAGCCCAATTGTTTCAAATTGACAAGACCTCTTTAAGGAAAGGTTGTCTAATAGAACCTTCACCCACCAGGGTTGTCTCTTGGAGGCCTTTTTTTTCATCAGGGTCATCCCTGTCCACTACGGAGCAATGTGTGCTACGATCAACAAGATACATTGGGGCACTTTAAGTAAATCCAATGATAAAAAAAAGATGATGAGAGATAGGAGAGGAGAGTTATGGAGAGTGAAAATTAAAAATACCTGCCTAGTAGGTCAATCACTATTTATACTGGCCTTTAGTTGGTATGGTTAAAAACAAAGGGAGAAGCGGAAAGAGAGGCTTTAATGTGCCTACCTTCCTTTCTAAAAAGTCCAAATGTTTTAAGCCGCACCCCATAGGCTTTTCATCAGGACCAAGGGAAACTAACTCCCTGATACCACTCCTGTTATGCTAATTGCGCACACACACTGTGTGCCAAGAGGTAAATATTTTGATTTGTACCTATACAGCACCTACTTGTAATTACTGCCTGGTACTCTGTAAATACATATGGGGAGAGTTAGTCCATACATCCATCTATATATATAAACATATCAATCACTGTTACTACTGTAATACAATATACATCTTGTGTCACCTTATTCTCAGTTAACACTGCAGTGGTGATGAAATACGTGAACAGACTGAGATCTAACATATGTGTGGGCACTTCAAGTGCTTACCCAAAATTAGCCTAGCAAAAGACCAGGTACGATCATGTGACTTAAAACATCACATAGAACACAGGCTCTCTATATAGTGCACTAAAATTAGGTACACTGTCCAGAGAGCCAGTGTATCCCCAATAGGTGTGCAGAGGTAAAAGCAGATAATTCTAATGCTCTTTTTGTGGTAGTCTGAGCGAGCAGTTAGGCTTATCAGAGGGTACTGCTAAGCATTTGTTGTCACACACAGAGGCAATAAATGAGACACACACTCACAAATAAATCTGGGACCAATTAGGAAAATAAACTTGTATCTTTATATATATTTTTAGAAACAAGGAACTTCATTTAACAATTAATAAATGCTTTCTATGTTGATCGTTAACCAAATGCAGTTCAAGACTCTAATGATTACAGGTTTGAAGCAACAAGCGTCAATATCGTCAGGCAGAGGACATCGCTGTCAAGGGGAAGAAAGTTTAGGGTTAAATAGAGGAGTACCGCCAACACATTTACCGTTACGGTCGATGGAAGCAACACTCTACCATGGATGTTTGGGGGACAATGATCACCCAGAGTTCAGGGGAAATTCTACTCCATGGGAGTCAGAGTTTTGGAAGTCAAGGGCTCGGGCACAGAAGGCAGTTCTGGGTTACCTGAGTCAGATTTGCTGGAGGTCTTGGGATGCAGAATTGGTTCTTCACTGGTGGTGTTCAGCTACAGGTGCTTTGAAGGCAGCCTGTCAGTGGTCAGGGCTGTCATTCCCAAGTTGGTGCTTTCAAGCAAGAGATGCCACCAGAAAACGGGAACAGACTCACAGGAGCGGGGCTGTTTTGAGCAGTGGTTGCATGCACTGAGGATCCCAAAGACTGGTCCGGGGTGGTTACTGGTTTGGTGGCCAAAAAGCCTTGGCTGCAGTGACTTTTGGTTAGTGGGGTGAATCGTGTCAACACAGTTTGTCTTTATCCGAGTAGTCTTTACAGGCAGTGTGCCGGGCAAGCAGAGGACAGTCAGATTTATTGGCAGACATGAAATGTATTTGTATGCAAATGCTGCCAGACAAATGAACTAATATACAATCTGACTCCACAGGTGAGACATCATGCTGGGCTGCGCCAGGCAAGGCAAGAAAGGCACCCCGGATAGATAGAGCAGAGGAGGAGGATGTCATTTCGCCTGCGGGCCACACCACAACACCACCACCGTCAACACCACCACCATCAAAACCACCACCATCAACACCACCACCACAGGCATCAACACCGGCATCACGACCGGCATCACCAGCAACGTCACCAATGCCATCATCTCCAAGACCCAGGAGGCATGCAGTTGCCAGCCTCCAACAGATGGAGTTGTCCTACGAGGACTGCAGGGGGGAAGAACAGCCAACGGTGCCGGGCGATGGCAATAATGCCGGTACACTGTCCCCCACAGAGCGGCCACACACAGGTGCCAGACAGTCCACCTTCGCAGGGCGAAGATCAGAGTGTCCATGCAGGTCCGAAGGTGAACATGTTGAAGGTGCAGTGCCTGCAAGGAAAGGCAATCAGATCAGTGCAGTGGCAGATGGGGCACATGACAGCACACTTGCTAGTGCATAGAGAAGGGCATCTGCGCAATGAACGCAACACTGGCTGAGGGAATGAGGGACATGGCTGAGGGCATAAACGGCATGTCCGACTCAGTGAGGCTGCTGTGCAGCAAGATGTATAATAACAGAATGGCAAGGAGAGGCATAAAATGGAGAACTAAACCAAGGCTGTGAACCACCTCTCCACTGCCACTTCTCTGCTCTGCAGGCGCTCGGTGGCCATGCAGGAGGAGATGGCACAATATAGTTGGGATGTGGCAAGGGGGCTGGTGACAGCGACCACTGCACCTGAAGTGCTACAAAATAATCAGACTGCCAATACTGATGCAGGTGATGTGGTGGACAGTGAGGAGACAAATAGCAGCAGTAGTGAAATGACCCCTGTTACAGAGTCCAGGAGGCGCAGCGGACGGCAAAGTGGTGGCACCGGACAGATTGCCAGTGAGGAGAGTGTACACAGAGGAAGCAGCAATGTTGTGCGTGGGCGCAGGAGGTAATGCCAGGCACACTTGTTTTTGATACATGGGTAAATTAACCCATGACGGCTTTGTAGGCTGTTTGGAATTGGGACTGCTATGTTAACCCCTTCATGATGTGGCGTAGTGACATGCTATTAAACTACGTCACTCACACACAATTACTGGCTGTGTCTCCTTACTTACCTAGAAATAGTTCTGTGTAATCTCAGCTCGTCTTTGTCTCCCATCTGGTGTTGGTGCTGCTCCTGCTGAGCTGGGCTCTGGCTGTGGACAGTCATTGTCACCGCCCCTCAGACTCGCTCAAATTGACTGCTGTCCCTTTGCCAGGTTGTACAGCATAGCACATGTAGCGATGATCTTGCAGCAGATGATCGGTCTGTACTGACGGGCTGCTCCGCTTTTGTGGAGGCAGCGGAACCTGCTCTTCAACAGTTCAAACGTCCACTCCACCATGTTGCTTGTTGATTCGTGCGCAGCATTATATCGCCTCTAACTTGGGGTTGATGGGTTCAGGTAAGGAGTGAGGATGAATGCCTGAACGGCATATGCACTATCATCTAGGTGAGAAAGAAAGTGCCATTAATAACAAACACCAACACATTCATCAGCAGTATAGATCAGGGTGTGTCACAGTGATTTACCTAGCAGGTATCCTTCTCCAAATTCTCCCCCAGCCAGACGTGTGTATATTCCACTGTTGCGGAATATGTATGAGTCATGGGTGCTCCCAGGAAATTTTGCCACGATGTCGGTGATGATGTTGGCCACATCGCAGATGACCTGCATGTTGATGGAGTGGGTGGATTTTCTGTTACGGTAGACGTACTCGTTGGCTGCAGGTGGGCAGATAGGTATGTGTGTCCCATCAATGCACCCTATAACATGCGGGAACTATGCCTTTTGGTAGAAGTCTGTTTTTGTTTTCTGCAGTTGGGTCTGTGTGGTGGCTGAAGCGTATGAAGTGATGCATCCTTTGCATCATGGCATCCAGAGAATTGTTAAGGAACCGAGACAGGCAGCTCTGCGATACACCACCTGCTGCAGCTATCACCCCCTGGTAACTTCATGATGCTAATAGGTGGAGGCTACAGAGCACCTGGACATGTGATGGTATAGCATGCGCCCTTGGTGTAGGATGCTCCAGGAGTGGGTTCAGGTCCCGTATCAGGTCCAGGATAGTTTGGGGGTGTAGCCTGTACCTTTCATGAATTTCTGCCTCAGTAAGTTGAAATAGTGTGATGCGATGTCTGTATATGCGCTCCTCCCTTCTCCAGATCCTCATTCTTGCTGCCTGTAGTCGTAGCCGCCTTGCAAAAACATTGAGGGCCGCCATTGTGTTGAGACTATTGCATTTTGGGGCTGTTTAAATGCTGTGCACATGATTACCACCTGCTTTGAGTCAGTGGTAATTACCGACTCTTAAATACCGAGTTTCATGAAATTGGGTATTACCGATTCTTGGTACATCTCTTTTACCGATTCTTATTTACCGAATCGGTATTTGGGGTTTTCGGTATCTCCGATTCAGTAATAAGGAATCAGTAACAGGTTTTCCTTATTTTACAGATTCCTTATTACCGAATCCATTCGGTATTACGAAAATTGCAATTGGCTAAATACTGGTCGGTAACGGTGAAATTTACCAATTTTCACCGTTACTGACCGGTATTTAGCCACCTACATCTGGCCCCTAATTTTTCATTTTTGCATGATACCAAACATAAATATCTTTTTGTCCTTTTGACGAAGTAAGTGTGTATGCAGGGGCAAGATACGCAGTAGGCAGACTTCCTTGGGAGCCTTTGTTACCTGTGCTGTTGATCAGACCATGCTGGTGTCTATACTAATGTACAGGTATTGCTGCCAGCCAAAAGACTAGGCTGTATCTACTTACAAATCTGGATATCGGTATGGGGGTTCTCTTGTGTGGAGGATCGGTACAAACACCACCCCCTTTATTAACCATGGGGTATGTGAATGCAAAGGGGGGAGAGTTATATATGGCCTATGTTATCCTAACCGCTGCATTTGATTGCGTAAGTCATGTAAAACTTTGGAGAACCTTAGAAATAATGGGAGTAGAGATCTCTATAGTTAATTTTCAAAGAGAACTATATGCGAATGCTACGGCTAGGGTGCAGTTTGGCATAGGCGGGGAGCTTACGGCATAGTTCAAAGTGGAGAGGGGGGCCTGGCACCCTTCCTTTTTACACTCTATACAACTGGCCTTGACCAGGCCATGCTGGAGGGGTGCCAGGACCTTCCTCTGCTACAGAAGCGTCCAATACCCGGCCGACTCTATGCGGACGATGCCGTAATCATAGCCCAAACTTCATTATTTATGTATTTATTTTTATTTATTTTTGACATTTGTACAGCGCACTGTTACCCGTAGGTGTCCTGGCGCTCTGTAAAACTCCATAGGCACAAACCGTGGAATGATTAATTAGTAAACAGCCAGGTCTTAAGATATCTCCTAAAGGCCATAAAGTCTGTCATCTTTCTAAGAGCCAGGGGCATTACAACGAGCCCTTAACAGGTGCTACATTTTTATGGCCAACTTAGATTTAAAAATAAACATTAAAAAAATGTTTGTATTGAGCAGCGGGACAGGGAGAAAGAAACAAAAGGACATTTTTATTGAAAATGTAAAGTTAGAGTCTACTACCACTTATCCCTATTTCGGTATCTTAATTGATGATAAGGGCTTGTGGAGACAAGTAATACATCCCAGGAAACTGCTTTTTATGAGAACTACCACAGCGCTTACTCCCCAGAGATGTCCGTGGAGATATTGGAGGCGCTCCCACACAGGGGTCATTGGAGGGGACTAGAGGAATGGGCACAAGCGGGAGTCACTAAGTTAGGAGACTTATACGGAGGCGGGGAGCGTCTTACATTCATGGCCTTCCAAGCAAATTAGGACATTCCACAGGGACACTTTCTCCTATATGGGGAGGTCACTGGAGCTATGCGCAGGCACTGGGGTCAGGGGACACTAGAACCCCCTACACACTTTACATGCGAATACATAAGTCTGGCAGGAGGTGTAATTAAGGCGGTATCGTGCCTCTATCGAGCCATTCGGCGGAACTCCATAGGGCCGCTGGGGGGCCTAAAAGATAAATGGGAGGCAGATATTGGGGGTCCTATAGCGGATAAGGATTGGGAAAATACGCTTCTCCGATCCACCAAGGTATCCCGCAACGCACGATTCCAATTAATTAGTTTTCATACCCTGCATAGGGCATACATCACACCTGACAGAATTATTCGCTATTTTCATCGGGAGGTGCCCTCGCTGCCAGGAGATAGGGGCTAGTTACATTCACATGATGTGGACCTGCCCGCAGATAGAAGGGTACTGGCAAAAAGTGGTTAGGGAGACAGCGCACGTCACTGAGAAGGAGATCCCATGCACCCCCAGCCATGTGCTGCTCAATCTATTCCCCCACTCCGCTAAAACCAAGGTCACGGCCAGGTTCCAAGACCTGGCATATATACTAGCAAAATGCACACTCACCAGCAAGTGGAAGGCCCCGGCAGGTCCAGGAGTGGGCAATTGGAAATGGGAACAAGTGGAGTGGGCGAGCTGCGAACATAGAATACTGCTTCGGAATGCAAAGAGAGGCATAGGACGACTGGTGAGTGCGCTGGCCTGGGGGTTGTTGGTAGAAGACCTGATGAATGTAGACCAGGAGTCTGCACCTAGCATGCCACAGGCTGGATCACAACCAGCCAGCCCCGGTGGCTATGGCCAAGAAGGGAATGAGGGGGAGGCATGAGCGGGCCATAGCATCCTAGCATCCACAAACATTGGGGGTTATATGAGTACGACACAAGGCTTAGACGGAAACAAGCGAGACCCAGACCATGTATACAGTGAGAGACATATTGGCTGGTTGGTCGGCAGCAGCAGGGGAGGGAGACGGCGGGTGGGATAGTAGAGGGGGAACTGTTAGAATGTTATCGATGGTGAGAATCAATTACAGCTAGAACTGTATAGTACGACAGGCAGTCACATGGCGAGAGGAGGTGTGAACAAGAGACCAGATGCCTAGCTGGGTAGGACACTCTGAAGGGTCATTGGGACATTAAATGAATGGGAAACAAATTGTATGTGCACTGTTGATAAATAAATGCCAATAAAATATGTAAGAAAAAAAAGAGGACTACCACGGCACTGGTCAATTTTGCGCAGAGGCTAGGTAAGAGGCCACCGGTGGAGATGCTCCAGATATATCAAGCTAAATGTATCAGCACAGCGATATACAGGGCTGGAGTGTGGGGTTATGGAGGGGTTGATGCGCTCCAGAAAGTTGAAAACGCCCTATTAAGGTATTTGTTTGCAGTCCCATGAGGCACTTCGACATTTAACTGCCATGTAGAACTAGGAATACCGTATATCACTGGCATATTAAAAGTACAACCAGTCTTACTATGGCATCATATTTGGTCATCCCCTAAGACATTATTTAACCGGGACCTTCTGAAGGGCTGTCTTGGCCTTGAAAATATACATAAGATTGAGTGGCTCAAGTACGTAAACATTTTTTTATTTATCTGGGTCTGTCAAAGTATTACCACAATCCTGTATTGATAGCTCAGATTCCTAGGAAAACATTTTAAAAACAGTGCATGAGTCACTTGGAGGGGCTCAGATTGGTTATGGATGTAAACAAAAGTTCAGTCCAACATAACCTAATGTTCAGACCACTTTAACAATACAACCATATCTAACGTTTAACCTGAGTGGATATGATAGGTTTGTTCTGGTACGGTTTAGGCTGAATATATTCCATCAAATGATAACCTTCTCCAAAATGAATAACTGGGCCAAAACCTTGCCAATCTGCCCCTGCGATGCTGTATTAGTGCAAACATCAATGCACGTGGTTTTGTTCTGTAAATTTTACAAAAGAGTTGAGGAGAAGATGGGTAATACCTATCTTAAAAATTTTGGGTATGAGACAATGCTACCCAGCATACCTCACCTTGCAATTTCTGGACGCAGAGTGTTTCACAAAAAATATTTCTCAATTTCTGAAGCTCTGTGTTAGGGACAGAAAAAACTTAGAGTAGAGATTGGTGCTGTACACTCTGCGTAAGAATAAGATGTTCTCCATTTGTGTTTTAACCGTGTATAGTTGTCTTCGAACATTGACTTTAAATCTTGACATTTTTTAATGTACTCTATTGATTGAATTTGCAATTTTTTTCTTTTTTTAATTATTTATTGCAAGTAGAGAATGAAATTGAATACTTTTTAATGAATGTTTCTAAAATTGTACTTTTATGGTTTTTGTATTTCCATGAAAACCGAATAAAGGAATTAATGAACGAATGAATGAATGAATGTTAACCATGGATATTTTGTAACTGCGCTTCTTCTTACTTTTTTAACCAATGTCAGCATGAAAAATGTATTGCAAGTTGCTATGAGTGAGAGCGCACTAGATTTGAGATAGGATTCCCCTTTTGTATCGCTTTGTTTGACCTAAGTTGGCAGGGTATGCTCAGACGTGAGTCCCTTGCTCACTTGGCCACTGGATTCAAGATAGCCTGGCTGATGAGGATTATGAATCCGAAACCGGTCCCAGGATGCTTGTTTCCGGTCCAGGGAAGACATAGCTTGGCAGTTCGGGCTGGACTGTTCCCATGAGGCACAGGGTCAGACTGATTTGCATATGACCATGTCTGAACTGGGGTGGCTGAGTGAGCTAAAGAATGGTGATGGATTAAACCCAGATCAGTTGAATGGGGGTGAGTGTTTGATTTGCTCAAACGCTCCGTCCATCATCCCCTTTTGTATCGCATATGATTGAGAGCAACCATACTTGTGTACAACGTTCTTGGTCACAGAGGACACTTAGACCTTGCACGAGAGTTCACACTTTGAGCATCTTGCCGTGAGCATAATATGTGAATACTACAGTGACCTCATGACCCCATGTCAAAGAGCATGGATGACAGAACAAACTACAGGGGTTCATTGACTAGTGTAGTTTTGTCACAGCAGAATAAAAGATTAGAAAATTAAATGTGCAAGTTTCGCTGTGAGAAACATTATGTTTAGTTCAAAATTTGTACATATATGAATTTAAGAAAACACATATTTTCATTTAATATAAGATCAAAGTAAGAACTTCCATTGTTGCCGTTACTTTCTTTCTGGTAGTGTGTGACTTTAAAGGACCCAAACCCCTCAGTGACCATGATGCTGGTATCCCCTAAGATTTAGGGTAAGGAATATTGAGACGTTGTGGAATTTTCACTTCTTTAAAGAGTAAGGATATAATCTTAAACAGGCCAATGGCCAAATCACTATAGCTCACATAGATTTCTCTATATTCAGGAGTCAATCAATCAATAACTTTATTTTTCATTAAAAATGCATAAAAGTACATAAAATTCATTACCAACTATTAATACATTACTAAAAACAATATTATACAGATGAACATGTTGTATCAAATCAGACATAATTTCCATAAGGTGTTTAAAAATGTTGATAATGTAATAATAATGTACTCCTGTGTAAAATACCAACCCTTCCTCTAGGGGCTAATTAGTGTGTATTCTTCGCAATGTAATCATTTAAATATTGCATAGGAGCAGCGTGTAAATGAACTTGTATCACCTTTTAGGACACACAAAATAAAGTCCATTTTTATCTAATGTCGATTAAATCAGGGTAACATTATATTAACAGTCTTCCTAGTCTTTAGGACAGCTTGTAAAAAAGACACCATCATAAAACATACAAATGGTGTTTCTAACTGTAACAGAACTAAAGTGGCTGAGGAATAATTACACAAAGTAAGAAGTGTGTTGACTGTGAGCACATGTAATAGCACGCCTTAGATTTCTTTTTTTAGATATTACTGTTCTTCCAAGGTTGATCAAGTATTTCTCTCCCCCGTTTTGTTTTTCTCCTTGTCTCCCCTTTTACACTCTCCTAAATATAGGTCTCAAACTTCCACTTAACTAACAGGTAGGATATTTGGAAAGGGCTTAACTAAATCAGTTTCCCTGTCATTTCTAACCAGTCAAAAATAGAGATTGTCTATGTACATACCTCCTATAAGGATCCTAACGCCCTGACGAATGCCCAGACCTTTTAGGCTAGTTCCCAATGAACAGAAACATGTTGACATGTAGGGGTTGGGTGTGAGTCATTACACTCCAGATATCCACCCAATTTTGATTGTAACCATACCTAGTGTCCCATTGAATAAAGGTATGCCTCCGGGTACACTAAGGTATTTTTAAGTATATATTTGGATCCCCGTCCCCTTGGTGTTGTCCAGTAATATTTATGCAAGAACTCCCTCCTACTTTGTCAGTCTTCGAGGAGGTTGAGTCTGCCCTGGTGGCACTATCCTACCAGGGTGGGGAGAGGATTCCTATGATGAAGCATGACGCTATTAGTGTGTGATGTTTCCTCTTCCATTAAGAGTAATAGCCAATAATCTTGGAGTACCTATTTACAGTGCTCATCATTCTTTGATACTTGTCACCGTACCATTATGTTATGTTAAGCCATGTAATCTGTAGTCAAGGTCTCGGGGAGCCACCTAAATACCGAATTTAGGGGCTTTACAAGGGACGACAGCTTGTAGCCAATGTGCCACTCACTTTTACGGTGTACACCCTCTAGTGACTACTTCCTGTGGGAAGAGGCAGTACTCTAGCCCTGATTGGTGGTTGTCTCACCATCTTAAGATGGTGGAAATATCAGGAGAGGGGTTCACTTCGCCTGTTCCTCTCTAGGGGTGGTGCAGGCAGTGGGGGAGCCCTTCTCCCATAAAACTATTTTTTCCACCTTTCCTGCCACCAAATGTGGAGCAGGAAAAGGGGGTAGGCCTCCCCCACTATCTGGGGGTTCCTGGGTTCGATGTAAAAGGCGGCACTGGCTTTGAAGCTTCCTGCCCGGGAAGGCCATCCTGTCCTGGAGGACACGCTGAGACAAACTCAGATTAAGACCACGGTTCATGGTATAATGATGACTGAGTACTTAAGAGTGAATACAGCTCTTTATGGTCTCATCAGGAGAAATTAACCTTTCATATTCCAGCATAACAAAGCTTTAAAAAAGATTGGTTCCTGATTTCATGACATTGTATAAGGGAATGGCTTATTTTAATTATCGAAACAGCTGCCCATTTATCACAAGATCTGAAAATAGAAATACATACAATTGAAGTTTGTTTAAAGTCCTATCAGTCTGTATCCAGTCTGAAAAAAAGGCTTGAGGAGCCTAATCAAACAATCAGTGATTTTGAGGCAACTCTTAACACCTTGACTGCTAGCGGTTTTCCCGCTGTGTGCTGGATTTTCACAAATACCGAGTAACATGACAAGCTCGGCTCGTCATCAGCATACGAGCGCCGTAGCTGATGACGAGCTGAGCTCGTCATCAGCATCGAAGGGATTAAACAGACTAAGTTTCGGAAATTCAAAAAAGATGGCAATAACCTTTCACATGAATGGGTTTACCCGTATATAAAGGATGTCTGTGTCTTGTCAGGGAGGAATCCTGGCTATAATACTGACAGTGACTTCACCAACAAGAGATCCAACAGTTCAGGCTTCAGTTCAAGAGTGAATGATGATTATGGAGGGAAAGGGAATAACAGGAGAGGCACTAGATGAGGATATGGTCAAGGGAGAGGATGAGGCCCACACAGTGACCCACCAATGTGTCCCATGCCATACTAATATAGCCCACCACCGCCACCACCCCCTCAAATGCATCCACCACCTTTGGATAACTGGGTACCACCACAGGGCCGTCACCCAAACTCCTTACCAACCAATAAACGTCTTTTTTGGGCAGGTCAGGGACCCCCTGAGAACAAAGAGGAGAACACAGGTCTAATGGGCCCCCACACTGGGATAGGTGGGAATGCCCTCCAGGAGTATGACCAAGGACACAACAATAGACCCGAACAACCAGGCAGGCTTCAAATCAGCCTACTAGTAAACCCAACAGGTAAGGGCATTAGAGAAAGGCTTGGGTTTCATACCTATGGCCAATCTAGGCAAATTCAAACTCAGCTGTGAGATTAACAAATTTATAAGCAAAATCAAATGGAGGGTTTCCTTTGAAGCGAAACCTCAGCAGAACAATGTGCAAGGTGATACAGGTTTGAGAGTAAAAGCTACTTTTATTTCACCTACTTCCACCATTCCACTTGAGATACTAGCCTTGGAAAAGGCAGTTTTGAGGAAATCGGGGACATAGACCCAAGGAATTTACAAGTCTTCCATAACACCACTAAGGATGAAAAGAGAGCCATACACGAACGGACCAGAGACAAACATATAGTTATAAAGCTGGTAGAAAAAAAGTAGGGTCACAGTCATTTTGTTGACTGAGGCCTTTCAGACAGAATGCTTCAGACTATTAGGTGACAGAAGGAACTATGAACAACTGTCAATAGATCCAATAGAGTTCCTCAGAATACAGACTGGCAATATTACAGGACAGGCCATGGTACACAATTGGATCACACAAAAGGAGGATGAGTTCTTGGCCAGTAAAACTCCCACCACCCCCTACTTTTACACAATTCCTCGATCCTAGAACCTTTATCAGGGTTTGCAAACACCTTTTTGGGACCAATTATTCAGAATACCAATGCGTATCTAAAGGACACAAAAGATGTACTCTGAAATTCACATTCTTGTGGGTCTTGATATTAAGAAACTTTGTACAACTTTACCCCACACAGAGACTGAACATAATAGAAGAAGTCCTATTTAAAGTAGAATGGGATTACCAGATACCAAGAAATAAGGTGATTGAATGCTGTAAGTGGGGTTTAAATTACATGTTTAGATGCGAAGAAACTCTCTATTTACAAATACATGGAACCAGCATGGGAAGCACATTTGTGCCAAGCATAGCTGGTCTCCATGTTCATCACATGGAGGTACACCACATAATTTCCCCTCAGAACCCTTTTCACAAACATATAAGACTTTGGAAGGGGTACATCAATGATATTCTTGCCATTTGGGAGGGGAATGAAGTGTCAGCAAAAAACTTCCTAACTTGGCTCAATGTACAGAGCAAATTCCTGAAGTTTACTTATATCATAAATAGGGAAGAACTAGTGTTTTTGGACCTGAACATAATAGCTAACCAAGGGTCTCTCAGAACCACAACCCATGAGAAGCCAACTCAAAGAATTGTCTATTATTATGTGACAGCTTCCATCCGAGCCACCTCAGAGAGAACCTCCCACTCGGACAATTCCTCAGATTAAGGAGAAACTGTTCTAAAAGAAGGGATTACAAAATACAAGCAAATCACCGAGCAACTAAACTTGAGGCAAGAAAATACTAACAACGGGCGGAGCAGGGGTAGTGCCTCTATGCGGAGTTCCACGGAGTTGGAAAGAAACTCCATGGAACTCTGCTCCATTCTGCTCCCACCCCCTCCCAAATAATTAAAAAGTAAGAAAAAAGGCACTTACCTGCTGTGGCTACCTTCTCCTTGCCATGGCCTCTCTCCTTTCTCGTCCTCGCTACCCTTTTTCTCTGATAACCCCTACGTTGTACACATTGCGCATCAACTCACTACATAGAAAAGAAGCACACAGTGCAGAATTATCGGTGAGTGATCCCAGAACAGCTAACTAGCCCAGTGAATTCTGAATATAAGTTGCTTGAAAAAGAACAATGCAGGGTTTTTATACTAAAGACACATATAGAAGGCTTGAATGACAATATTTCATGGGGTCAGGTCACAAGATGACCCTAGTAGCATTACATATAAATGACCCAAGTCGTATTCACACACTTTCTCATGAAATCAAGGGTAACACGACTTCCGTTAAGCATGGAACAGTCCAGCAAGTGATAACCCCTTTTCACTTTGTCCCTTTTGTTTGCCAAAAAGATATGGGTCCTTTAAAATTCCCAAAAGTTATTCATTAAATCCAAATGAAAATATCAGTTTTTATTGTATTTGCCTACAACTATAAAGAAATGTAAAGTCTTTTTTTTTGCCGAAGATAATCAGCGCTCTGGATGGCCCATGTACTCTAAACGAACCCGGAAATGGTTCCATCCACAGCCGCCATTTTGAGAACTAGAGCGGTCTACTTGTTTGGCTGCGCGAGGATGCTACAACCACATAGTCCAAAACACATTTAGCACTCCAGGGTCTGACGCATCTGTAATATGAGGGCCCCAGCTATGAATCAGTAGTTTGGAAGGCGGAGGAGAAGCTTTGAGTGTTAATTGCGGCCCTTGCTGTCCATTTCCTTGCTTGTTCCTCTACTTTTTCACGCATTAAGCATACAATACAAAAGCTTTTTGATATAACCTTCTTATTATTCAATATGCTTTATCTTTTAGAGTGTGACTGCAGGCTTCCCTCTCAACCGGGGACCTTTGATGCATGAATTCTGCATCTTTTATAAATGTGGCATGTTTTTCGCAAGTATTGTGTTTATATACAAGTTTGTTTTAAGTCACATGATCGTTTCTTGTCTTTTACAAGGCTAATTTTGGGCAAACACTTGAAGTGCCCACACATATGATTGATCTCCATTGCGGTGTTCACTGAGAATAAGGTGACATGAGATGCACACTGTATTACAGTGGTAACAGTGATTGATATGTGAATACAGCCGGATGGCTATATGGACTAACTTCCCTCTTATGTATTTACAGAGTAACCGGCAGTAATTACCAAGTAGGTGCTGTATATGTACAAATGAAAATATTTACCTGCATGCAGTGTATGTGCGATTAGAATAACAGGAGTGGTATCAGTGAGTTAGCTTCCTTTGTACTGCTGAAATGCCTATGGGGTGCAGCTTGAAACGTTGACTTTTTAGAAAGGCTAGCACATTGATGTCTCGCTTTCCACTTCCCCTTTTGTTTTTCACCATACCAACCAGAGGCCAGAATAAATAGTAATTGACGTACTAGGTAGGTATTTTTAATTTTCACTCTCCAAAACCCCTCCACTCCTATTTCTCACCATCACTTATTATCATTGGATATACTTAAAGTGCTCCCACGTATCTCGTAGGTCGCAGCATGCCTCGCTCCATAGCAGAGCGGGATGGACCCGATGATGAAGCATGCCACCAAGGGGCAACCCTGGTGGGTGAGAGTTTTATAAGAAAACCTTTTGTTTTCTTTCCTTAAGGAGGTCTAGTCAATTTGAAACAACTGGGATTTTAATGTTTCACTTACGTTTACGTAGGAGACGAGCCCATTGATCCTCTGTCTCCCCCTTTATTTGAAAAGTATTTAAAAAGTAGGACATATACTTTTAACAATGTATATGCCCTGGTAGTGAAAAATTCTTATATGTATTTTTCACCGCTGCAAAGGTCTACCTCTCCCATTGGTTAACATTGGAGTTACCTCATTACATTTAATAAGCTATAGTATTTGAAAAGGAGCAGGTAACCAGTTAATGGTTGGTGTTTTTGGAATTGTAATGAAAAATCCTAAAATGGTGAAGCCAGATTTTAAATTACGAATTTGAAAATGCCTCTTTTAGAAATGTTGCAGAAAAGGGGGTGGTGATGGACAGAGTATCTGAATTAAGCAGAACACTCCTACCCAGTCCAAAAATCAGGGCTTGATCCATCACAGTTTTTTAGTTCACTGCACCATCCCAGCTCAGAACCTGGCTACATGCAAATTAGTCTGTCCCTGGCCCAGTGCATCATGGGAACAGGGCAGAACAAACTACCAAGCCAATTCTTTTACTGGAAAGGAAAATAAGCTTCCGGGGACCGGTTTCTGGCATTACAGCCGTCTTCGGCCCGGCTTGCTTGAATCCTGATGGTGCAGTGAGCAAGGGACTGACATCTGAGTATACACTTCCACGCTTATGGTGGACAAAACGATTCAGAAAAGGGGGTGGTGATGGACAGAGTATCTGAATTAAGCAGAACACTCCTACCCAGTCCAAAGATCAGGGCTTGATCCATCACCGTTTTTTAGCTCACTGCACCATCCCAGCTCAGAACCTGGCTACATGCAAATTAGTCTGTCCCTGGCCCAGTGCATCATGGGAACAGGGCAGACCAAACTACCAAGCCAATTCTTTTACTGGAAAGGAAAACAAGCTTTCGGGGACTGGTTTCTGGCATTACAGCCGTATTCGGCCCGGCTTGCTTGAATCCTGATGGTGCAGTGAGCAAGGGACTCACATCTGAGTATACCCTTCCACGCTTATGGTGGACAAAATGATTCAGAAAAGGGGGTGGTGATGGACAGAGTATCTGAATTAAGCAGAACACTCCTACCCAGTCCAAAAATCAGGGCTTGATCCATCACCGTTTTTTAGCTCACTGCACCATCCCAGCTCAGAACCTGGCTACATGCAAATTAGTCGGCTGTAATGCCAGAAACTGGTCCCCGGAAGCTTGTTTCCTTTCCAGTAAAAGAATTGGCTTGGTAGTTTGGTCTGCCCTGTTCCCATGATGCACTGGGCCAGGGACAGGCTAATTTGCATGTAGCCAGGTTCTGACCTGGGATGGTGCAGTGAGCTAAAAAACGGTGATGGATCAAGCCCTGATCTGTTGACTGGGTAGGAGTGTTCTGCTTAATTCAGATACTCTGTCCATCACCACCCCCTTTTATGAATCGTTTTGTCCACCATAAGCGTGGAAGGGTATGCTCAGACATGAGTCCCTTGCTCACTGCACCATCAGGATTCAAGCAAGCCGGGCCGAAGACGGCTGTAATGCCAGAAACCGGTCCCCGGAAGCTTGTTTCCTTTCCAGTAAAAGAATTGGCTTGGTAGTTTGGTCTGCCCTGTTCCCATGATGCACTGGGCCAGGGACAGACTAATTTGCATGTAGCCAGGTTCTGAGCTGGGATGGTGCAGTGAGCTAAAAAACGGTGATGGATCAAGCCCTGATCTGTTGACTGGGTAGGAGTGCTCTGCTTAATTCAGATACTCGGTCCATCACCACCCCTTTTTCTGAATCGTTTTGTCCGCCATAAGCGTGGAAGGGTATGCTCAGACATGAGTCCCTTGCTCACTGCACCATCAGGATTCAAGCAAGCCGGGCCGAAGACGGCTGTAATGCCAGAAACCGGTCCCCGGAAGCTTGTTTCCTTTCCAGTAAAAGAATTGGCTTGGTAGTTTGGTCTTCCCTGTTCCCATGATGCACTGGGCCAGGGACAGACTAATTTGCATGTAGCCAGGTTCTGAGCTGGGATGGTGCAGTGAGCTAAAAAACGGTGATGGATCAAGCCCTGATCTGTTGACTGGGTAGGAGTGTTCTGCTTAATTCAGATACTCTGTCCATCACAACCCCCTTTTCTGAATCTTTTAGAAATGTGGCTTTTTCCTGCCTGAGCCGTTTAGTGCCTTTAACCTGTCTCTGGGTCTAATGACTGGGTGTAGCTTGCAGTTTGGCATTGTGTATTCCTCCTAGACAGCCACACACAATAGAGAGCTTGGGCATGCCTGGATGGGCCATCAATGGCAGAATGAGAGGGGGCAGAGCTTGGTCCAGCCTTACTTACATTTGAATAGGATGTGTCCTGCCTCCATGCAAACTGCTGCATCCAGGTCAGGGAATGCAGGATGACTGGGGTCTTCAAAAGAAAACATCAAGAAGCTTCTCCTTACTTTAAAGGCACCACTGGGTATAAATATTGTGCAGCAAATACCACATCTTCAGTAAACATCTGGATTCATGGATACTCTGCCAGGAAGAAGGACTGTTGTGGTGCTGAAGCACTGCCACTCTGCTGGATTGCTACCCTGCAGTATTACTGCCTTTTAGGACTGCTGCCTTGCTGTGTTGACCTGCTGCCTTCTTTCCTGGGTCTTGCATCAGTTGAACCCAGTACCCCAGAATGACTCCAAGGCCTAGTTGGCTAGCCTCTTGACTAAAGCCTCAGGAACAGAAGGCTCCAACAACCTTGACTCAGCACCTGGACTCTTCCATATTAGAATCAGTCTTTCCAAGTGGTTTTACCTCAATGCTGGATCCTTGGAACTGGGCCTAAGGTGCTCTGCCAGGCTCTCTGGACCCTATTTACAACAAGGGGTGGTGAGGGACAGAGTCTCTGAATTAAGCAGAAAGCTCTCACCCAGTCAAGAGATCAGGGCTAGATCCAACACCGTTTTTTAGCTCACTGCACCATCCCAGTTTCAGAACCTGGCTGTATGCAAATTAGTCTGTTCCTGTCCCAGTGCATGATGGGAACAGGGCAAACCAAACTACAAAGGCTCTCTGGACCCAGCGGAATCAAAGTATCTCCTCTGCTGCATGGTGCAACCCCTGGCAGAACCAACATATTGCCGCTGATGCATGGATTTGACCCATTGAAAAGAACTGCACTGCCTTCGCAGTCTCATTGGAACTGTCACAAAGCATCCCGGGCGCAAGCCCTCACTTCCCTTGTTGATGGCAGCCGTGATGATGACGCTGGACTTCGCATCGCAACCGTGAAGCTCCTTGAAACTGACGCATTGCCCCAACTGTGTGACACGTCTTTGACGCCAGACTTTGCTTCCCAAGCCCTCACTGACAGGCTCCTCAAAGACTAAACAAGACCTCCCATCAAGAGCCTTATCACAACTTGGAACCGACACATCACGTCGGCTGCATGACGCATCTTCAACGCAGATTCTTGCAACTTCTCCACAAGTCAGGATTGAAGGTGCTTCGTTCAGTGTGTCTAACTTGGTCCCTGTAGCCAGCCCTTGCCCCATCGGGGTCAGTCTGAACTTATGACTTTGTCCTGGTCTGGCGCGACCAGATACCCATGGTTGGCAATTTGTGCTTTTTGGCGCTTTTTTCACTAAAATCTTCAAAATTACACATCTCCGGCTCTACTGATTGAGATTTTCTCCTTTTGGTCTTGTTTTATTTATTAAAAGTTACTCTATTTTTCTAAGCCCATTGAGGGATCTTTTTGTGGTGTGTTTTCATTGTGTTACTCTTTGAAGACTTAGGCAAATACTTTACACTTTACCTCTGAGTTAAGCCTGACTGCTCTGTGCAGGGTTACCCGAGGGTTGAGCACAGTTTAATTTAGGGTTTGCTTGTGACTTCACCCTAAGAAGAATTGTAGTTCCTGCTTGAAAAGGGTTTCGCCACCGCTCAACCTGCATCACAATTTATTACACTGGTTTTCAGCGCTGTGGATTTGGACTTGTGCTTGCGCAATGCCATATCGTAATTATGTGATACACTACCACTCCAAATAAATCAGTTGAGAACAATTCGAGTTTGTTAAATTCTCTTTGATTGGCTACTTTTGTTTTACCAAATCAACCCTCTATGCTACCTGACTGTCTCTGACCATACCTGCAGTGATGGAATTCAAGCTGACCAACCTGGAAAATTATGCTGTGGCTAAGCTCAAGCAATTTTGCAAGGTTAGGGGTCTCCACAACAAGAAGGGTACAAATAAGATGAAGCTGTAGAAAACTCTGAGGGCCTGGTGAAAAGTTCACTAGCCACAGAGGTGCAGGATGCGGAGAATAATCTGGATGGACAGGAACAGGACCTGGGTATCAGCCCTGAAATGCAGCATTCAGTGGAGGAGGATGATCCCTCTTCTGAATTGTAACTCCCTTCCACAGCAGGAAGCAGTATATCCTTGCATTGCCCCAGAAGGGCAGGTGCACAGGAAGGTAGAGAGGGAGTTTCAGCTGCAGATGTCCAAATTAAAATGGAGAAAGAACTGGCACTTGAGGAAAAGAAACTCAGGCTGGAGTAGACACTTGCTTTGGAGTGTTTAGCTCATGAGAGAAGCCTTAAAGAGCTGGAACTGAAAAAAAACAAGCAGACTCCAGCAGCAATGGGGGCAGCATATCATTAGTGTTTGAAAAGGACAGGAAGGTCCATGTTCCCAAAGCCATGGGACCTTGGTATGTGGTGAAAGATGATATTGATAAATCTTGTTCAGCTTATGAGGTGACCCCGAGAGTAAACAAATTCCCAGAGGAGCACTAAGGGGGGTATTCTGTGGATGCATATGCCTCCAGTGGGGTGGGCCACTCATCTGACCCTAGAAGTGGACCAGTTACAACCCCATGAAAGCCACCCTGATATATACATTCAGTTTGAACCCTGAAAAATATCCCCAGAGGTTCTGAGGTAGCCACAAGTTCCAAATCAGTCTTGGGTGTAATTCTTTGGACTATTCCGCCAAGACATTGAAGGGCTGGGTGAGGGGCATCAAGGTCAATGATTTTGATGGGCTTTACAACTTGATTTTCAGGGAGCACATGCTTGTTTCACAGAGTTGGGTCATCACCTATTGGACAGCAAGCTGACTGACCCTGACAGCTTGCTGAGGAGACGGATCTCAGGGTCAGCACCAGGTTGTCCAAAAAGGCATCTGGGGAGAGACTTCTCAAAAGACTGGTCAGGAGTCCCACCAGAAGAAAGAGGGAGGAGAGAAACTTAAAAGTAGGGAGTTCTCAAAAGGTTTCTGAATAATTCTCAAGGGAACAATGGTAACTAGTCCCAATCTTAACCAAAGAAGAAAGGATTCTTTGACAAACAAATCAGTAGATTTCTCCCAATGTATTGAATGTAACAAATATGGGCACTCCAACAGAGACACCAAATGTCTGAAAAGGGCACAGCCCCCCACCGGAAGGCAGAGACCTGGGTTGGCGAGTGTAGCACTTGGGGAGGAGGTTGCCACAGTTGGTATAGGCAGTGGGTCTTTATTTTAATTTTATTTTATGTGTTTTATAGAGCGTGAACTTGACCCGTTAGGGTATCAGAGCGCTTTACAGAGAAACATAGGCATGTCGAGAAAGGCATAGCATCATCCAGTTACAGATCGAATGAAAGAGGGCAGGGTGCAGGATACATAAGGGAGATAAGGCAGGTATTTACAGATTAAATATCCAAGTACTCAAGACGAGAAAACATATTTATAGATTGCGTTAATCAATGTTCGTGACAAGACTCCAAGTTTCTGAAGGGGTGAGGTAGATAATCCAAAATGTGACAATAGATGGCCGTAGATCAGGGCTGTAGTGGGCCACCATCAACTGGCAATGGGTGGAGGCTCTGAGGGACACAAAGAGCTAGCATGACTACTGTAAGGTATCAGCTGTCATCTTCAGAGCAGGTCCTCCCTAACACATTCCCCCTAATCGTAGTTGCAGACAACTGTGAGAGTCATCTACTTGTGGCTCTGGTTCCCTTTGAGTGGGTGGGGGGGTCTCATGTTCTTTAAAAGTAGCTGTGAGACCTGCCATACCTGTAGATTGTCTGTTAGGTAATGGCCTGGAGCACACTACCTGGAAGGAGGTAGAGCTCAGATTACACTTGGAGATGTCGGGATTGTCTGAGTTAGTCTGTATAATCAGAAAGTGCATGGCTGCCCCAGAATCAAAGGAAGTCAAGGGTGCCTGGGGCCTGGAAAAATGCCCCAAAAAGCTGCTGAGAAGAGTAGGGGCAAGGAGCATGGGAAATGAGCCCCTGAAGTTCCTGTGGTCCAGATTGACAGGGCACCTGAGGATTATGCTCCTGAGCCAACCGGGTAGGACACTGCCACCCTGGATGATCTGCTTGAGCTTGATGGTTGGCAAGTTGAGGGTGGGCCCACCAGGGAGGAAATCTGCAAAGCTCAGAATAAGCTCCCCGCTATTATGGGCTTGAGGCAGCAATTTGAGGCCCAGGCAACAGGTGATGCCTCTGGGAATCATCTTATCTTTTAGGTAGAATGACATCTTACACATGAGCCTAAGGTTCCTGGACCTGGGGCATAAGGTGTGCTGGTGGTCTCCTGGTTTTACAGGGCCTTCCTACTAGGGTTCACTCATGACATTCCCCTGGCAGGACATCTGGGGCAAGACAAGACCTTTGTGAGGCTTGTTGCCTACTTCTGTTGGCCCCGGATGAAGACGGCCTGGGATGCATTCTGTATTGTCCTACCCCACCTTCTAGGCCAATGGGAAGTCAGGAACAAAGCTCAAGGTTTCGCTGAACTGATTACCTGTCGTTGGCACTTCATTTGAGAGGTAGGAAATCAGCATTTATGGTCCCTAGGACATCAAGACAGCTTTAGGCCATAGGTTCATCCTAGTCTTGATGGACCATGCTAAACGCTACCCAGGGGCCATCCTTCTAGGGTGGGTGAATGCACCTGTGGTGGCCTGGGCCCTGATGGGCCTTTTTACCTGTATGGGATTCCCCAAAGAGGTAGTGTCTGACAGAGGTACTAACTTCATGTCAGCATACATGAAGTTCAAGTGGGATGAGTGTTGAGTAACTTACAAGTTCTCCATACCCTATCACCTCCAAACAAATGAGCTTGTGGAGAGATTTAGCAAGACCCTCAAAGACATGATAATGGACCTACCTGAGCCCATAAGTTGTAAGTGTGACGTCTTCCTGCCATGCATTCTCTTCAGGGAGATGCCAAACAAGGGGGTTGGGTTTAGCCACTTTGAACTCCTCTATTACCAACCTGTTAGGGACCTCTTAGCCTTGTCAGAGAGGTTTGGGAGCAAGCCCCCAGGATACCCCTTTAGCACAAGGTCAGCTATGTGCTGGCCCTCTGCAACCAGATACATCGCTTTTAGAAAAAGATGAAAAGATAATTGAGCCCAGTCAAGAAGTTGGACAACTCTGGTACAACCAGAATGCCGCTCTGGTAATGTTTCAACCAGGCCAGAAAGTGTGGGTTATGGAGTCTGTGGAGCCCAAAGCTCTCCAGGATTGTTTGACAGGCCCATATGAGGTGATGGAGCAGATGGGGGAGTCCGCCTACCTGGTAGATCTGTAGACTCCTATGAACTCTTTACGGGTACTTCAGGTGAACCGTCTCAAACCACACTTTGAGAGGTCCGAAGTGATTATGCTCCTCGTGACAAATGAAGGGGTGGAAGAGGACACAAACCTCTCCCTGACCTCCTGTCTGCCTTAGCGCACAATGGGTGGGTCAGTAGAGGGTGTCAATCTCTTTTCTGCTCGGCCCTCAAAACAGAAGAGTGACTTTCGGCAGCTGCTGGGGCAGTTTCCCTTTCTGATCTCCCTCACCCCTGGACTCACAACTATGCGTCCATGACATTGACACTAGAGACAGTTCAATTGTTATAAATAAGATTTGCCGGCTTCCAGACAAGGTGAGGGCCAGTATCAAGGATGTCTCCGAGATGCTGGTATTAGTGGGGATAGAGCCCTGCAACAGTCCCTGGTACCGCCATGTGGTACTGGTACCCAAGGCTGCCCAAGCGGGTACAACTCCAGAATTTTGGTCTGTGTGGACTACAGGTGACTGAATCCCATCAAGAAGACTGATGCATCCCCCATCCCCCAAGCCGATGGGCTAATCAACAGGCTGGGCACTGCCAAATTCCTGGGTCCCATTGATCTTACGGCAGGATACTGATAGATTGCTCTGAATGAAGGAGCAAAATAGAGGTTTGCATTCATGACCCCGGAGGGCTTCTTCCCATTTAGCGTGATGCTCTTTGGCTTAAAGAATGCCCCTGCCCCTTTCAGAGGCTGGTCAACAGGGTCCTAGCTGGGAAGAAGGCCTTCCACGCTGCCTCCCTGGACAACATAGTGTCTACAGCTCCAGCTGGGAGTAACACCTGTTTCATCTCTAGGGGGTATTTCAGGCCCTGCAGCAGGCAGGCTTGGCTATCAAGGCCAGTAAGATCCAGATAGGATAGGGTACTGTGATTTATCTGGGCCACACGGTGGGCGGGGACAAGGTGCAGCCCCCCAGGCCAAGATTGAGACTATCTTGGCCTGCAACCCCCTAAAACAAAGACTG
Source organism: Lissotriton vulgaris (assembly GCF_964263255.1). Classification (NCBI taxonomy): domain Eukaryota; kingdom Metazoa; phylum Chordata; class Amphibia; order Caudata; family Salamandridae; genus Lissotriton; species Lissotriton vulgaris. Next base: position 647,326,217 of record NC_141698.1, on the reverse strand, counting down.
AGATGTGGGCCTTCCTGGGCCTCACAAGATACTATAGAAGGTTTGTTAAGGGATATTGAACCATTGTTGCTATCGTAACAAAGCTGACTTCAAAGAAGCAGTCCAGAAAGGTGATCTGGACAGAGGCCTGCCAGAACATGTTTGAAACCTTCAAGGAGGCCATGCTTACAGCACATGTACTCATGGCTCATGTTTTCTCCAAAGAATTTATAGGGCAGACAGATGCTTCAGAGCATGGCATAAGGGCTGTCTTAGCACAATTAAACGAGGAGGGCCAAAACCAACCAATAGCGTTCATTAGCAGGAGCTTACTTTCCTGGGAACAGAGGTTGAGTGCAGTTGAAAGGGAGGCCTTACCTGTGGTCTGGGCTCTGAAGGAGCTGAGACCATACCTGTTTAGGACATTCTTCCGGGTTCCAAAAGACCACAGGCAACTCAGATGGCTCTTACAAATAAGAGGTGAAAATATCAAACTGCTGAGGTGGTCCATCTCCCTGCAGGAAATGTACTTAATGGTTGAATGCGGTCCTGGCTCAGACCATGCTAATACTGATGGTCTATGCAGGTTCTTCTGCGTAAGTGATGAGAACTCCAATAGGCTGGGAAGTTCTCCCTTCTTTCAGCTGGGGGAACACATTTTAGACCTGTGAGCCTTAGTGTGGTCTTCCCTCAATCCTTAAGCCTTTCTCCTCCATTTTTGCTGACCTCGGTTTTGTTGCCCATAGGAGTCTGTGCACTTTACCACTACTAACAGGTCCTAAAGTGCATGTGCTCACTCATGGTAACATTGGCTTATCCCCAATTGGCATATTTAATTTGCTTATAAGTCCCTTGTAAAGTGGTACTACATGTACCCAGGGTGGGTGAATTAAATGCTACATTTGGGCTTGCAGCACTTATTGAGCCACCTACTAAAGCAGCCCTTTAAACATGTCTTAGGCCTGCCATCGCATGCTGTTAGAAACTACAATTTTGACCTGGCAAAACAAAATTTTTTCCAGGCCCAATCCTTCCTTTCTAATTCATATAAGTCACCGCTAAGGTAGGCCCAGGACAGCCCAGAGTGCAGGGTGCAGTGTATTTAAAAAGTAGGACATATACTTTAAAAAAAATGTATGTCCTTTTAGTTAAAAACTTTCACATTTGTTTTTCACTGCTGCAAGGCCTACATCTCCCATAGGATAACATTGGTGTTGCCTCATTACAATGAATACGCTGCAATTTCCAAGGCAGATTCTTGCCACTGCCCAAGATGGCCACTTCACCCTGAGTTCCTCCTCCGCTGTCGCCGAAAGAAGCCCCCGCCATCTTCTTCAATGCCTTTGCCCTATCAGCATGGTGGGGATCACCCACTCATCCCCTGAAGCATACACTAACTCGAGAGGGCCTGCTCTCCAGTTCTCACCTGCCCGAGGAGTCCTGACATTGCTGCACTGCAAGCAGCCTGCACCAAGCGCTACGCTACTGGGCACGGCCTGCCTCTGTGACATCGAGCACATCATGCACAAGTTTTATTAGAATACTTAAAGACTAACCCCATTCAGGCAGGATTACAGGTAAAAAATATTCCTGTTATCTTTATGAATGATAAACCATATTTACTCAATTTTAGCGGTAGTAGGCACTAATGGGCACATGCATCATTCGAAATTGCATTCGCAAACGGTGCGAATCGCTAAATTCGGCCGTTTGCGAATGCAATTTCATCTTTTGAAATGCATCAAACTGAAATTGAAAGTCGCTTTTTTAGGAATCGCAAAAGTTTTTGCGATTTCTTAACGAAATCACAAACAGTAAGGAATCACAATTTCTTGTCCTAAAAGTACATGCATGAAAATTCGCAATTTGCGATTTTCTTAGAAATCGGAAATTGGAATTCTTATTTTTAGAAACACTCTGACCAGGTGGAATTTTTTTTTTCTCACAGACAATCAGGTGAAAGTTATTTTGAGGGCATATAAGGGGTACCACAATGCATCTCACATTCTTTCACAATGGCTGCAGTCATTGCATTGGCACGTAGGAGGAGGTTGAGAGCAGCTGCAAGGAGAAGGATGATCAATGATAGAATATTCAGAGTGCGTATTACTTTGTTAGGGCAGACAGAGGCAGAAATTTATGATAAGTATAGGCTTAATGGTGACCCCGAGCAAGAATACATGGACCAGACGCAGCAGAGGGTAGGAGAATGAGGGCAGAGATCACACAACATTATTTTTAGCTGAGGCATGACGCTTACAAAGTTTGTAGTGGGCTTACATGTAATGTTTATTAACTTCACATTCAAATGTAAGTCATGAAACTCTTGACACCACAATGGTTATTCTACAAAGTAAATTGATATGCATTTACTTCTTTAAGTCTGTGAAAAGCATCAATTCTTATGATGTCATTGAAAATACAGTCCATTGCAAACATGTCATTTTTTCCTTCCTCGCACCCCTACAGCCTTACATTTTAGATTAGCAGTGCCCATGGGTATGCAGCTTGTTTTGTCTACTTTTCTATTGCTATGGCGCTCTCCAATTTGACTTGTATTCCCTTGACCACTCATTTTTTAAGCAACATCACTAACCGCCCCTTCCACTGACATTCCTGTTGCTTTCACAAGTTGCATGTCATTTGCAAAACTTTGGAGTGAAGTCATTCCTCTGGAGAGGTGCCCACAGCACTGTCATGTCCTTCTGCATGCCAAGTGTATGTTTGATAAGCTGAGCAGTGCTGCTGCACATCCGATTCATTGTCCTACTACATGCCTGCATACTTAACATTGACCTGTTAGACCTACTGGAATTTGCAAATTGCTGTGCCTGCATTGCTGCACACATTGATTCCATGGCTACTGCCATGCGGTCTAGTTTTTGAGATGACATCATATGTGCAGTTTCTATGACCTTTGTCATTTGAGTAAGACTATTGCTAATGGCACTGATGTCAAAACTGATGTGATTTAATTTCCCCTTCATCAACCTTATGTCTTTTCCTTGCAGACGTTGCACTTTCAGCAGCTTCAACTCAACAACACTGGCACTGGTGTCATCATCTAAGGTTTATCTGCGCTGTGAAGGACGTGCCCTCCGCCTCTAAAATTGCTGGATTCTATGTCGCCTGCCAAGTTGTCTTTGCTCAGGTGCAGGGGTTTGAGCAGAGTTTTGGACATCAACATGGACATTTGTATTGTCATCACTGTCAGACTCTTGAATTTGGCGCACTCTGCGTCGTGGATTTCTTGCCTGTCCTGTGGGTGATGATGTCTCAGAATTATATCCTGCAGAGTTCAGCATTTCCTGATTAAATGACTCAGCAAACTCAATGAAATGAGTGTCCAGGTCTGCATCTAAGGTTTAAAAGAGTGCAAATAGTATGTTACTCTAACTACTTTATTGTCTTTTATTTACTTTTGAAATCATTTTTCATATGTCAGACAATTTACAGTTCCAAGAACTACAAGTACCATGATGCATTGCTTCTACCATTACAAGAAGCATTGAGAGTACACCCAACCTGTGATATGTACAACACAAGCAGGGGAATTTAAAAATGACGTATGACACTGTTAGGAGTGTCAAGCAGACACCAACATTACATGTAAAAGTGAAATATGTATCACCTTGAGAGGTTTCAGCTTGGTCAGAAGTACCAATATCTATGACTCCAATCACCGCTTCGGTGGCAAGGGTTCCTTCTACCAGGTCCTCGAGGGGGGTATTAGGTCTGTCCGTGGGAGTCCCACCACCAGTTCTTTTGGCAGACTTGATGCGGGTAGCAATCCTTTCTTTGGCACGACTGCGCAGGTCATACCAGCGTTTCTGAAGGTTATTGATATCTCTGAGTGCAACACCCACTGCAATTACTTTAGCTTGTATTGCCAGCCAAAGTTTTCTTTTCACCCCTTCATGAACCTTCAGGGACTGCTTTCCAAAAAGCTGGTCCTGCCTCGCAGTGACCTCTTTAATTAATATCTCTAGCTCCTGGTCCCTGAATTTCACTTTCCCTTTTCTGGCATGTTGCTCTTCTGAAACATTTTCTGAAGCCATATCTAAAACCACAGCACACAGAAAGCCTCCTCCAGTTGCTTAATGCTGAGCTCAAACTGCCAAAAGCCACTCCTGCAGTTCAAACAGGGCTTCAGGTGGATGTAATTGTTCTCATAGCTTTCTGGCTGTAATCAAAATGAGATGCATCATGTGCTTTTTTTCCCATTTTGCGAATTCGCAAAATGCGAATACGCAATTAAGAATTCGCATTTTTTCTGCGATTGGGTAAAAATTGCGATTTTTACAGACTCGCAAAAAAATGCGAAAAAAATGATGCATAACTTTTAGCGATTCCTTATTTGCGATTCATTATTTCTCGCAAACAACGAATCGCAAAAATAAACGATGATGCATGTGGCCGTAATAGTTCACGTTATGGAATTGTTCTGTCTATTAGTACTGCACTGAGAATCAGCGAGGAAGAATTAAAAGAAATTGAAAATTTGGAAGACGAAATAGGAAGTGATACTGCTATTGTTGATGCTAAGTCATTGTTGGAGACCATCGAAAAAACATTGACTGACGTTAAAACTCTTACTGTCAATTTAAAGACTTCCAAATTAATTAAGGATATAGGGTTCCGGCGGATCTATATAAATATATTACTGGTCTGTGGGCCCGCTTCTCACACAGCTTTTTAATGTTACTTCTCCTAAAGGCCTTCTATCTTCCTGGTGTGAGTCTATAATAATGCCGATATTCAAGAAGGGCGATAGAGCAAGTTGTCATTGTTACCAACCAATAGCGCTCCTGGACTCCACTATTAAGATTTTCGGCTGTCTGATTTTAAACAGACTTCAGTCCTGGGCGGAAGAAAATAAAATAATTAGCGACCTTCAATATGGTTTTAGAAAAGGATTGAGTACGATTGATCAGTGCCTGAATTTATATGCCCTTATTGAAAAATATACTAAAGCTAAGGATGGTTGTATGTTTTTAACCTTTGTTGACTTGTCGTCAGCATTTGATTGCATCACCCATTGCAAACTATGGCTGATCCATGAGAACTTAGGAGTTGAGAACTCAATAGTTCAATTTCTCAGGGAACTCTACTTGGGGGCAAGAGCCAGAGTTAGGTATGGGAAAAATGGTGAATGTACAGAAACATTTGGAATTGCTAGGGGAGTACGACAAGGTTGTGTGCTTGCCCCTTTTCTCTTCGCACTTTATATTAAAGATGTGGAGAGGATATTATTACAGGAGGGCAGGGACATGCAGATGGTGGGTAAAAGACCAATCCCAGCGTTGTTATATGCAGATGATGCTGTCCTAATGGCAAGAAAACCAATGGCTGTGCAAACCATAGTCACTTCCTTTACTGACTTTATGACCAGTCTGGATCTAAGGATAAATTGCTCTAAGACCTTTAGCATGAATTGTGGCCATGGGGCATCTAGAAAGAGAAGGACAATTTTTGTCTCCTCTAGCCCAGTTGATATTACCTTAACTTTTCCGTACCTAGTTGTTTTATTCGACCATACTGGTCGATGGAATAATGCAATCAAAACAAGAAGGCTACTGTTCTGCAAATCAATAATGGCCTTACATTTGTTTAGCAAAAGAATGGGTAGAAAACCAATTGGGGAGATGCTTACAGTGTATAGAGCGATCTGCGTAGCAACTGTCACATATGGTGCTGGATTGTGGGGGCATGTTAATGTGAGATCATTACAGGGGGTGGAAAACTCCTTCATGAAATATCTTTTAGCTGTTCTAGAAAGTGTATCTACATACGCTTGCCATACTGAACTTGGGAAACCATATCTAGAAGACACAATGAAGGTTGCACCGGTTCTGTTATGGCATCGGGCCTGGACCACCGAAGAATATAAATTAAACCGCTCCATCTTGAACGATGTGATGAGGCTAGACAACGGTGGCAGGGTTGGTTGGCTAAGTTATGTAAGGAAGTTTCTCACCGACCTAGGTCTGGAAAATAATTTTACTGACCCTCTATCTATGTGTGATATTTCCAGAAAAGCTCTGAAGGAAAAGTTCATGAGTCATCTGGAAAAGTGTAGAACAACCAACGAGATTGTGAAACAAACGGTGGTTGTTGATCAGTTGACAATAATCACTTCAAAAATGCAGCCATATCTAAAATTGCAAATGAGCGAATAAGATACGTTTTTTCTAACTTGTTTTAGAATAAATATTATATTCAGGTCGCTTAGCTTCCCCAACATGAATGATTGGACAAACGTTTTACCTAAATCCCCACGCGATGACATTTCTGAACAATCAGACATCCATATCCTTTTCTTTTGTAAATTTTATTCGATTCCAAGACGAAGATGGATTGTTCCGTTGTTAAAGACTATGGAAATAAATCGCTGTCCTCCTGCTTTCTTGGCTGTTCAAAGTTTGGATAATATTTTAACTGTCGCATCTATTTCAGCATTTTTAAAAATGTTTTTAGATCAAGGAAATCTATTTTATCCTGATTGGCGATGAATTATTTGTATCTTATGATGAGATTTTGTAAATTGTGATTTTATTGTACTTTTATGGTTGTTCTATTTTAATAACCGAATAAAGATTTGATGATGATGAACTAAAGATATAAACATTTTTAAATTGGACTATGTGTCTAGTACTATCTTGTAATATCAATAGTAGATTCATTTAAGTGTCCCTGGTGTGTTAGGGGTGACCACTGTATATATTTGCGGATTTTTGTAAATAGTTTTTGTTTGTTAATTGTACATATTGTTGAGGCGTGGATCGGAATGGAAGCCCATATTACACACAGTGCACTGGAGTCGAAGATGCTGAGCAGTGGCTCCTTGTTTTTTTTCTCCATCTGTGCACGTGCACAGTCTTCTCTGCCATGCCTTTAGACTCACAGGGTCAGGACCATGGAAAATTATAGGGTACACACGCATAGTCCTATCCACCATCTAGGTTCACGGGGCAGGAACTTATAAATTCAAAATACTCAGGACGTATACATGATTAGAATCAGCATGCATCTCCCTGTATATTTAGCCGTTGGAGTAGGTCAATACTTTGAGTGATGTAACCTGCAGGTTTGGTGTGATAGTACCGTGTTCAGAGTAAACAGTAAAGAACATTGGCGAGATGGTAACACGTTCACGAGCACCTTTTGGAATTCTATAGATCAATATATCGAATTGTGGAAGTAGGACTTTTTATTAAAGACGCCTATAGATTAGTCTGTTTTTCGCTATCCATTGTAGTTTTGGGCAAGAAGCGGCATGCAGTACTTGGAAATTTAAAAAGAAGGTCTGTCATCTGTGTTTACCGCAATACCAGCACATGATTGGTTTCACTGGCCAACCAACCTTTTTAGTGACGTCCTCCCATTGCCGGAGTCGGCATACGTGGATTTGTTGTCGGGGAGTTAACGGAATCTAGTGCGGTGGCGTACTACTTGTTTCTAAGGTGAGAGCATTTTTGACTGCGACACACGGTGTTTGTTAGTAGAAAGCAGGAAATCTCGTTTTCCTAAATCCAGCGATTAAGTTTGATGTTTTGTGTCTGGCTCTGTTAAGGTGGACGGACTGCGCACAGTTGGTAGCATACAGGAAGTGGAGGCCTGGGTGAATCATAAGGCCAGCACCGTTTAAGGCAGAGTTCTTCAAACTGTGAGGCGCGCCCCCCTGGGAGGGCGCGACACCATCCCAGGGGGGCGCCACTCCTCTCTAAACCCTTTGTTCCCTGTGTCCATCGCAACTCTTCCTGGAAAACTCTGGTATGGTTGGAGGGAGGATGGAGGGGAAATCGACGGGGCACTACCAGCCCGTGCTTTTGTTTGTGTAATTCTCCCAGGAGGGGGTTAATTCACGGAGTAGACAGCTTCAGCTGCTGTGGGAGGCAAGCAAACAAACAGACACGCTTTCGGTTTTAGCAGAGGAGACCCCTCGCCTCCCACTACACCTGAAGCATTTTAGCTATAAATTAACCCCCTCTTGGGAGAGTTAGATAACAGAGGCACAGCAAGTGCTCCATGGACCCATGTGACTCTTAGAGTATATCCATTTGTATCTCTTCCTTGAGTGACTTTACTACTTGTACATTTGCAATTTTTATTTCTGTTTGTTTCTCTTCCTTGTGTGACTTTACATCTGTACATTGGCATTTTTTTCTGTTTGTATCTTTTACGTAACGCATGTAATCCTAAATCCTTATGTTTTGCAACTGGTTCTTATGTAAAGCGCTCTGGCACCTTCGGGTAAAGTTTGCGCTATATAAAATCGCATTAAATAAATAAACAATAAATAAATTAGCTGGGTAGCTAACAAAAGGTAGAATTGAGCTGCAGTAACCAGCAGATTTAACACAGGTTCAGAGACCAATGCTACCAATGCAGCTTCTACACTATTGGGAGCTAAGCTCACGTAAGATACATTTAAAAAAAACGTACATATCCCCAAAAGTCAAGATGTACATTCGAAAAGGAATGTGAACACCTGTATTGGATGGAAGAGAACATCAAATATTTGCAAATTGGTAGTTTCGGTTAAAAGTGCATTCCTGGATATCAAAATCCCAAAATAACTGCCAGAACTAGGAAATAAGAGGCAGAGCAATCATTTCTTAAATTGTTACAACAAACAAACAAATAAATAAATGCATACATCCATGCTGTTGCCCACATTTGTTTAGGTGGCTACTGCTGTATGTTGTAAATAGTGTGTTTCTGTCATTCACTTTTAATGTACAAGAGTCTATTACAGACATTTTGCAGACAAAATGTTTATGCATCATGCAACATCCATGTTTCAATACGTGACCTCACATATGAAAAATGGAAGGGTGTGACAGATTATTTGCAGTAATATTATTGAACTGCTGTTGTGTTACATACTGAAAACACACATCACTATTCCTGAATATCCAATGTACACACATTTAGTATTTGACCAAAGAAGGCATGAAAGAGATGAGCATGGATCATAAAATCAAAGCTGGTCCGAACAGGCACCCCGAAAATATATTTGGCCCACAGGCCCCAAAATCCTTAAAAGTCCCTGAAAGTTTCTTTTAAAATTGCACAGGCTGGCGCGCAAAATGCAAGCCAGCCATGTGTTGTTTAAACAGCCTGTAAATTGCTAAATATGGTTATGAATAACAAGTATGTATTCATTTGTAATGTGACTTTTCTGTCTTTGTTCCCTTTTTTTATCAGTCATGGATCATTCATGTAGGTCTAGAAAACAACTGAAAGTTCTTTCTATTTATATTTGCTGTTCAAAGTCTGCACAGACAAGTGCCGAAATATAATGAGCTGGCAACCATAATCATTAGACTGGAAGTTTGTTGAGGGATCAGCACATTATTTATTTCCTCCACCCTGATCCCTGGTTACTGCCATATTAGCAATGGTTTAACACATTTGAAACCCTATGCTGCCGTCAATAGCATGCTGAGTTACTTCAAGTGTCTGGGAATGCACCCTGCATTCAGACCACTCACTCCTCATTCTCACCCTTCACTTTCACCCTCACCCAGCACTCACACTGATCCCGATGCACTCACACCATCACCATTCACCCACTTGCCCTCCACTCACAGTGATCAAGCTGCACTCACAGCGATCACAGTGCGCTCACACTGATCACCATGCACTCACACCATTCACCCGCTCACCCCACCCTCACACTGAACACCATGCACTCACATCATTCACCCACTTACCCTCCACTCACAGTGATCACTCTGCACTCATAATGCACTTGCGCTGTTCACCCTGTACCTCACCCCGCAGTCACAAGAGCACACTACTCAACCTGCACTCGTGACACTTCACTCACCTTCCCCCTCACTGCTCCATCTGCAATCTCACTCCAATAAGCCCACCACTAACCATACATTAATTCGTCCCACTCTGCACTAACATGCACACCCAAATTCATATGGTCATCTCACTCACCCCTGTACAGAATGTGCGCATGGCGGTCAATTCCAGAAATTTCTGTCAAGTGGTGGGGGGGCCCAACATCTAAAAAAATTCAGCTGGGGGGCTCAACCTACAAAAGTTTGCAGACCTCTGGTTTAAGGTAATCACCACACATTTATATGTTTACTGCAGCACTGGAGTTTGTCTCCGGAGTCTCTCAGAAGGTAGACGGAAACTTCTGTTGATCTACTGTTGTTCCTGCATATATAGGTAGCCCCGCCGGGTGTGCCAGCCCCCGAGGACTGTGGGCGCTTGGATTCAGGGATTTAGACCTGTTTAGAGATTGAGAGCAGTGTGAATTGCATGACGCAAGCCCATAGGTACTGTTTTGTTGATTCCTACCACCCCATTATGAGGGGAGCACTTCTAGATGTACAGGCCTTAGGAGCACAGTGATACTCTATGGTAGCCCTGGTAGCTGTTGAATTCCAGGGGGTATTTTGTACATACACCGAGTCATTGTCACTGCTACGACCAGCACCTTTGTTTTTCAGTTGCACCTGGTGGTGGTTGGTCAGTTGGTTTATGGTGTTCAGTGGCACTGGCCTGGCGCACTTTGTGATATATATGGGATAGATATTAGCCCTGGGCGTAGTTCGTGTAGTAGCGCTACGCGTAGCTACGTGAAGTGCACTTCGCACTACGTGAGCTACGCTACGCAAACTGCGTAGTGCACTGTGCAAAATGCTGTTCGTACTGAATGCATAGTGCCGATGCTTGTCCCCACTGTGCAATCAGTGAAAACTGCATCGGTCCTGCAAGTGGTCGTTTTCTGCAGCTCAAGTAGATTTCTACTCGAGCAGCAGCTTTCTCAACGCGGACTGCTAGTTTCTGACAGCGAGCGGTCGCGAGCACACGCAACCACTCGCAATGAGAAACCTGACCTCCCCGCGTTGGGAATTTTGCCAAGAGGTATATTTTCTACGCTCGCGATCGGCAACTTGATGTTGCTGATCGCGAACGAGGAAAAAGTATCGCCGGGATGTCATTCTGCTTGCTCTCGTTCTCCAACTTGACGTTGAGGACCGCGAGCAAGCAAAAAATGACAGCTACGCTACTCGTGTTTGCACTGTGCTACGTGCAATTCACGGAGTGCGGAGTAGCGCAAACTTAGCAAACTACGCGAGCATAGTGTAGTACTTCGCCCAGGGTTAATAGATATAGATGTAGATATATTTTTTATAAATATGTAATTACATATTTCTATGTTTTTTTTAGATTTTGCTTTACCTTTGTCCTGAGGAGGCCAGAAGAAATTGACGGCTGAAACGCGTCCAAATCAACAGCTTTATATCGAGGAGTCATCATTAATGCAAATATTGTTGAATTGTTCAGAAGCACGTTATTTGAAAGGAGAGAGAGGTGTTGTACCTCATGTGCTAGAAGGACTACCTCTAAAGTGTATCACCCAGATATTATGAGTGAACACTAACAAATACCTTGTTATGGTATTGGAAATAACAGAGTCTTGTATATATATACATATATCTATGTCTCTTTTTTGTCATTGTATGTACATTGTGGTATTTTTTTTCAATTTTTCAATTTATTTTTGAAGTGATATGTGGGTCAGAGACTGGTATGTGTGTGAAATTAAATTGAGCATTGGTCCATGTAAAATTATACAGTAATGTCAGGGTAATTAATTGTGCCCTTACTGAAAATATATTGGATATTCATCCCTCCGTACTACCTTGTTATTCATCAATCTGTGACATCCAGCAGCTCTCTGCGGCTGCACCCCTGCACGGCTGGAGATCCGCCCGATGACTACTGGTAGCCCGCTAGGGCGGATTTACCTCTCCTACTGCGGCTGACTGTACACCAAAAAGCCATGGAACCCCTATCCTCACACTGTTTCCCTCACAACCAGAGCGACCTATTTTTCCACCCACCTTTAATAATGAGCAGGTCCACCCCATCATTATCGGCCTCGCTCAAATTTCTCCACCGGCCTCCTTGCACAACAAGGCCCGACGGTTGCTGGTCTCCTGCTGGGCCAGACCTGCAGTTCCATACCCACGGGCCGAGGGCCCTGACACAGCAGCACTGTCAGCACCTCGCCCTCCACACTTGCTGCCTGGGTTAGTGCCCCTTCCTCTCCCTTTCCACAGCCCTCTACCGGCAGTTTTGGGATGGCCTACTACAATAAAGCCCCTATTTTGACTTTGGACTTGCTGACCTTAATTTTACGGTGCCCCACAGTTGCCACCAGATAAGCATCATACATTCAATATCAGAACCACTGCCCCCACCTCCCCCCTGCTCCAACGACCTCACCATTCTCTGGGGCTACACCTGACAAATTACTGCCACCCAGCTAATCCATGCTACCTCACGGGCTTCACAAGGGTGCTTACACCCGCTTACAATCTCGAGTCCCCAAGGTACTCCCACTGCGGTGGCTTAATATGGCACTCCACACACTGCTGCAGGAACAGAAGCTGCTTCATTCCCAAACGGCCACATACCTGGCAGACAATAAGGGCTCTGTGGCATCCGCCCAAACCCTTTGGGCCACAGCCAGGGCCCCCTTATGTGGCTAGCTGATGAAGGATGCAGCATTAACAACAGCATAAGCAGTGACAACTCTTACTGGAGCAGGACATCAAAACCTGCATTCAAGTGTATACGGTGATCCCCATCCACAGCCACCAGATGTGACCTAGAGAAGGCCAAGATGTAACTTTGCTCCTTTTATACGTCTCAGGCAGAATACCCACTCAATAAAATCCCATCATTATGAACAAGGGTAGAAAGCAGGTAGACTTTTGGTGCCCAGCTCTGACAGAGGGAAGGAGCATCAGCTACCTCTGCTATCCAGAATGAATCAGGCTGCATGGTCCAGGATCTCCAAGGCATTGCTGACACATTTGGAGTCTACAGTGCTACCCTGTACAGGTCTGAACTTGATAATGATGATGACTGAATATATGCCTTCCTCTCCACCATCATCCTTCCTAGTCTTAACTAGTAGGATAGAGCCCTCCTAGACATACTTATCACCAAGGAATGAGTGGTGCAAGCAAGTTCTGCCCTCCTCTATAACAGGGCCCTTGAAGAGTACTTAGCACTCAGGATAGAGAGACATCAGGTTTACTCTAACCTGACAATTGAGATCCAACTGAAATGATGTTCCTCTTCAAAATTGGCTGAACCTGCTGTGAACCATACAAGCCATATTATGCTGGCGAGCATAGAACTGGAGAATGGGAATGGTACAAGAGAGAGAAACAGAGACAGGATAGCTTCACTTTGCCTGTTCCTACAGCTTGGGTGCACTGCAAAAGCGCTGATATCTAAAACAAGAAATAACTTGTGTAGTATTTCATTATCTGAAGTCACTATTATTAAAATGACACGTTGAACACCTAGTCATAATCTCTGTAATCTCTGTACTTGTGCCTCTCTATAATTGGGTAAAAATCTGTGACTTCCTAAAGCTAAAATGCTAATTAACTACAATTCATGTTTCTATATTGATAACTACCTTCAGTGAATCGTTATTTAATTCTGGAATCTGAATGATACTCAATGTAATAAATTCATCAGTTGTAACATAATGAATAGATATTAGTTATGTACTCTTCCTTGTTACAGTAAACAATTTCTTTGCCAATATTGTTAATATCTTGATACCATATAAATTGCTCTTCTCATTCCTCTTGTGAAAGAAGAGGTGCAAAATTAGTGTTAATAACCCGTGGAAGGATTACTATGGTAATAGTGGATAGACATCAAAGTCTAAATCCTTTATTTCAAGTATTGTCCCAGATTACTTTGCTATGCCCAGTATGACTTGAAACCTCTCTATAATATTAGCACTTTTTGTTCCAATCTTTGCAAAAAAGGTCAGGCTGCTGCACCTAAGTATCTTAAATTCATACTAAAAATACTCTGAAATTCAGGGAATATATAGTTCATGGATCCAAGATGGCTGCCATTATTTCAAGTCTTTTAGTCCGATGGAGCCCTAGGACTTGTAGTCTTTCTTGACTCCACTTGTGTATTTTGGATACTGCAAGCAACGCAGGTGTGAAACCTCATTCAGAGCAGTGCCCACACTCTGTGAGCACTGCTGACCTCATCTTTTAAGGAAGATGAAAGCACATAAAATGTCAGAGGAGAGCATTTCTGTCCTTGCCCAGTATATCCAGGTGAGCACAGACAATGAAATTATAATAATTGTGGTTTCCCCTTTCAGGCCCGACCAAGTGGCAACGCTTGAACTCTGTCCATAGTGATCCATAATACTTAAGGTAAGTGGTCATTTTGAAGAATGTTTCTTCCTTCGTAAGGTGTCATGCAACTAAATACAAACGGTAAAGCATTTGAGGGGCTATAAATTCCAATTCCAGAGGCTTGGGAGGAATGCACTGAAGAAACAAGTATACATTTTATCTCCTACATTGCAGTTTTTATGCACTGCATGAGTTTCTGGTCTCTGTGAGATATCTTTTGAATGTGTCCGTGCAAGAGACAGTTGGCAGAGACCCTCACTTAGGGCTTTTGCTTCTCACAAGCAGAATGACAAATTGAGCAGACCAAACAACTATAGCACCTGCTCGCCGTTTCACCTGTGCACACAGTACAAACTTACTTCTTAAGTTCTTCAGTGCACTCCGTTTTTATCAATTTATTCAATATGATAATTCTAATTCCTTTTGTGCTACTTCATCCTAGCACTGTGTCTGGCAGTGCTCATGCAAATATCAACTAAATGGGGCGGACAAATCTGTTCCTTAGGATGTGTGCACTTTTCCACGAATCATTTACAAGTCCATCTCGCACTCTAGATTCAATAATATTCTCATTTAAACTTTATCCAATTCGTTGTTGTGCAACATGCACCAAGTGTTTAGTCTACGAACACTGTATTACCATGGAAAAAATCAGGAGACAGCGGGAACTCCCACTGGCTGGGTGGTGATATTGTGCACACTTATACTTGAACCTCCTTGGTTCTCATCTTAATTTGCATAACAATAATTGTTCTTTCAACCCTTGATCTCCATTTCAATCATTGATATTTATTTTTCATTATCGTTGATCATCAATATGAATCCTTCAAAAAAACTTCAGGAGTTTAAATTTTTCATCTACCCAATGCATTTCGGGTCTATGATGACCCTTCTTCGGGGGTCTGTATAAGAGAAAACAAGGAAATACAATCAGCCTAATCTTGTTCACAATACGAGCTAACATCTCTCCTTGAATACTCGTTCTTATGAGGTCTCCTTTATGATTTTAGCCGCATGCATTCATACGCGGTCTGTTGTATTGACACACTGCTAGTTTTAAATAACATGACTAAGATTTGAACATGTATATCAACAACACATGAAGTCGCATTGGTTGTTACCCCATAGCCATAGGGCAACAGATGGCTTTACCCATTATTTGAATTTGAAATTTAATGTCAGGAACGTCTATTGTTTTTGCTGATATTGAGTCAACATATCATTATTTTGTTTATAATGATGCTTGAATGCACATCTAATACTGAAGTTGAGATTTGCTCACTAGATTGTTTCTGTATATTTTCTTATAGATCCCTGATGAAGGGTCACAAAATGACCCGAAATGCATTGGGTAAATGAAAAATAGTTTTTGGGGATTAAACCAGCATCTATGAAATTCATGATTCAATGACTTGAAATTGAAATATGGAATTAATTGATCAATAAAAAAATATTGAAATAAACAATGAAGGAATGTTTGGAAGAATATTTAATTAATCAAATATAAACAAGTGAAGAAACGTTTGTATTTTTGTGGAAAAGTGCACACATCCTAAAGAACACACACAGTACAAACACCATACTGGTGGATTTTTTAACTTTATTTCTAACGTTTTGTATAGTGCGAACATGACCTGTGATGGTATCAGAGCACTTTACAAGGGGGGGGGGGTGGAGACATCAGTTAGAGACAGTAATTAAGTGCATTTAATACATAAATACAAACATAGAAGAATATTAAATCTAGGAGCGCAACCTCCTCAGAAGGAGGTAGTCGTGATCAACAAAATAAGAGTTCAACAGATACGGTTGATCGATATATAGTATGGTGATGACTTTTAGTCTAATCATTTATTCATCAGGAATGATTTCACTTCTAATTTGAAGAAGGCGGTAGGGTGAATCAGATGGCTTTCCTTCGGAAGAGAATTCCAAATTTTCGATACGATGCCTGAAAAAGCTCTGAAGCACATTTTCTTCTTGTGGAAAATTGTGGTTTCAGCAGCATGGAGCTGTTACTGATTGATGATTTACATCCACCAGATAATTCCAGGTTTTGTGCTAGGTATCTGGGGATGTTGAAATGTATGGCTTTATGGGTCATGCAAGCGATTTTTAGATGAATCTGTGCTTCATACGGGAGCCAATTTAGGGATTTCAAGTCAGGGGAGATGTGATTGTTTTGGTTTGTTCCAGTGATGAGTCCGGCTGCGGCATTAAGGGAGGCCTATAAAGGAGCCAGTTTGTTTCTGGGAAGGCCATTGAGCATGGCACTTCCATAATCAAGCCTGTGTATGACTAGGGCTTGGACAGCCGATTTAAGATCATCCTGGAGGAGGAAGGGTTTTAATTTCCTTATAATACTCCTTTGGTAATTCGCTCCTTTGGTGGTGTTACTGATGTGGTTCTGCCTATGCAGATGTTTGTCTAGTATAATTCTCAGAGATGCCGCAGAGTCTACAAAGTGAGGAGTACAATTGAGAGCAATCATCTAAAGGTCAATCTTAAGACTGTGTTTGGGTGGGTGGAATTCCATTTTGATGGCGTTATGTTTGAGATGGTTGAGTGTAAGCCAGTTCTGAGTATTCTTTGGAATAACATCCAGTGTATTGAGGTCATCAGGAGTGAAGATTTTCAGGTACAGTTGTGTGTCATCTACATACATGTGATAATGAGCGTTGGAGAATGCTAAGGAGTCTGCTAAAGGTTACATGAATAAGTTGAAGAGAATGGAAGAGAGGGCAGATCCCTGTGTGACTCCCAAGGTGACCATAGAGGGCTTTGACAGAGAATGGTTGACCTTGATTCTTTGGGTTCTGTTATGGAGGAATTAGGTAAACCATTGGAGGGTGGTCCCTGATAAACCCATCCTTCTTTCAATTAGGCTTAGAAGGTTGAAGTGTTTCACAGTGTAAATGCTAAGGATAAGTCAAGGAGCATCAGAACACACGCTTCATTCTTATCCAGCATTAATAGGACGTCATCCACTATGTGTGTGAGTGTTGTTTCTGTGCTGTGATCTTGGTGGAAACCAGAATGGTATTGGTCTAGGAATTGGTACTGATCTATGTGATTGCAGAGTTGGTTCTGTACACATTACTCTATAAGCCACGCCAGAGTGGGAATGTTGGAGATTGGACAGAAATTGTTTAAGTCTGCGCAGTCTGCTGTTGTTTTCTTTAGTATAGGGGTTACCTGGCCTACTTTTAGACAATTATGGATGGTGCCTTGATGAAGAGAGGCATTTACGATCTTGGTCCATAGAGGGAGGATAGACAGTTTGATTTCCTTAAAGATAATCAAAGGTAAAGGGTCAATGAGGTAATTTGATGGTTTCAGCAATGTGAGCAAGTAGTGAATGTCACTTTCCTTTAGGGGGTGAATGTGTGCCAGTAGGCATTGTTTTTTCAGGGAGGGTTCAGGGTGACGAATCGGGATAAGAGACTGTGATGGAAGACTAATGGTGGGTAAGTTAGATGGTATCAGCTCCCTCACTGTCTGTAACTACTTTTCAATAATGACTGTTTGCTCCATGAAGAAGGAAGCAAATTCTTCGCAATTAGGATGCTTGTTGGAACCGATACCAGGAGGATAGGGTTGGTTGTTGGATTGTTGCTAAGCAATTTAAAAAAACCTGGGGTTGAATGTACCCTGGCTGACGGGGGTTAAACCCCGAAACCTGTCCTAGGACGCTTTTTGGGGCTGATTTCTGGCTTGGTCTAGTTGGGTTCTAAAGAAATTTGCTTTCGAGTTTCTGATTCTTTTGCTGTAAGTGTTTCTCGCTGACCTTAGCCTTTCTCGCTGACCTTAGCCTTTCCGAATTTTTCATGGAAGGTGAGGATCTCCAGGCTCTTTCTACAAGTATCAAATTGCCTCTTTCAGTATTAAGGTTTTTGTTGAACCAGGGTTTAGAAATGTTGGTGGATACATTTTTAGTTTTCGGGGAGCGATCAAGTCAAGGCTGTTGAAGATGAAGGTACTGTAATGCTCTGTAAGGTCGTGGATGTCTACCCTGTTGATCTGTGGGGTTAGGTAGTTGTGACTGAGCGCTGATAGGTCATTGAGTTTTAAGAGTAAGACCTCAACCTCTGACCCTTGCTCGAAGGCCTACTCCCTCCCCAGCAGCTCCGTGCCTACTGCACCACCCTTGAACCTCAGCCTCCTTCTGAGAGGTGTTTTAGACCCCTGCCTGCCAGTGCTCCTCCATGTGCCTTCACTTGCTGCCCCTGGCTGACTTCGCCCCTTGGGGCCCGTAATATATGATATTGCCATGTAAGTCTCATTCCTGGTATTGTTATGTTATTTTTAATTCCTGATATTCCTGGTATTGTAAAAGTAGTATTTTTTATTTTCAATCCATACACCTGTGTGCCTATTTTGTGCCATTTTCCCCCACTTCCATCTCCCGCTGCTGCTGCCCCTGCGGCCTGCCCCCCTGCCCACATCCGTTCCTGCCTCCCAGCTGCTCGCCCCCCCTCTCCCCTACTTAATGCCAGTTGCTGTGGGGGAGCACGAGTAAGACCTCTGACCCTTGGTCAAAGGCATACTCTCTCCCCAGCAATTCTGCGCCTACTGCACCACCCTTGAGCCTCCTCCTGGGAAGTGTTCGAGACCCCTGCCTGCCAGTGCACCTCTGTGTGCCTTCATCTGCTGATCCTGACTGACTCCGCCCCTAATTTCGGTATTGTTGTGTCGTCTAATTCTCATTCCTGGTATTATCGTGTCGTGTTATTTTCCATTCCTGGTTATTCAATTCAATTCAATTCAAAATATCTTTATTTCGGTAAAACTTTACCATAAAAGACGTTTGTAATGTACATTAAAAAACTGGTTCATAAAAAATGTTTTATACAGCAGATTGTAAAAATTTGTTAAAAGCAGGATTCCCTGTATAATGAAAATCAAGTCAAAGCCCTGAGACATTTCCTTCTTATAGTCCAGAGAGCACCCAAGTACTTGGCCATAGCAAATACAATATGGTCCAATAGATCAGTTTTTAAGACTCTGAAGGCGGCCAGACACCTCACAAGACCCAAATTCCTGCATAGGGGAGCAATCCAGTACCTTCGGATCCCTCGGTAGACAGGGCAGAGAAAAAGGATGTGTAGTTCAGTTTCATCCGAGATTCTGCATGCTGGACAAATACTGCTTACATCGTCACTCCATTTAGATGTAAGAGTTCTAATGGGAAGGGACCCATGTCTCCACTGTAGGTATAGTTTCCTCAATATGGAAGGATACATTTTATCCAGTGTTGGTTCCATATTATAGTTGGCCTTGTGGGACAAAAAGGAAACTGTCAGAGTCCCGAGATTTTGATGGCTGAGTAGCAATGACAGTTTGCTATCACAGTAAGACCTGACTAGTTCCTTTTTGGAGAGGAGATGGCACGTGTTCACAGGATCAGACCACATTGTTGAGAGACCCAAGGCCTCCAATTCCAGTTTGATGGAATTTAGCCATTTAATTTTGCCTGCGCCTGGAATAGCAAGGACCTCTTGGAGTCCTTCTCTGTAACTGGCCAATTCTGGAGTTGTCCATAGTCTGCGCCAGAAGGCCAATGGGCGAAGGGCCAAATCCTCGTCGAGCGGGCAAAGGCCTAGGTCCATCCTGAGGGGGACAAGGGGAGTGCTCGGTGGTAGCCCAACAAGATTCCGGATGAATTTATTTTCCACCTTCAAGAGCGTTGATGTTTGAGCGTGGCCCCAAAGTTCAGATCCATAGATGACGGCCCCCTTGGCCTGAGATTTGTATATCTGTATTGGAGGGCCGATGGGCCTAATTGAGGATTTATTGTTTGCCAAGAGTTTCATAATACCACCCGAGTGTTGGGTCAGTTTAAGTGCTGCCTTCTCCAGATGTGTGTTCCAAGTGAGTTTATCGTTTAGCACAATGCCCAGATATTCGAAGGTTTTCACTCTTTCGAGCCTGATGTGTGCAATGCTTGGACTGAAATGGAATTTCTGCGGGGGTTGAGGACCATGAATTTCGTTTTGATGGCGTTGATCTCTAATCTATGGGCCTCACAGAAGTCCACAAAGCCGTCGAGGATGCGCTGGATGCCCATTGCCGACTTTGATAGTAACAGTGTGTCGTCGGCAAACATGATGGCTGGCACCCTTTCAGCGGCTAGTTTTGGGGCGTCAGAATTGGGTACCCCCGCTAGGTGGGAGATTACCCCGTTGACATAGAGGCAAAACAGGGTTGGTGCAAGCACACAACCCTGCCTTACCCCCCTGCCAACGGGGAACCTCTCGGACATTGCACCCATCCTACCACATCTGACCTGGGCAAAGTTGGTGCTATGAAGGCGGATTATCATTTTCAGGAGGCCTTCAGGAACCCCCAGTTTAGCGAGGACCTCCCACAGCTTATTCCTAGGGACCAGGTCGAACGCTGCCCTCAGGTCCACGAATACAGTGTAGAGGCTGCCACCCTCCAACTGCACCGTTTTCCAATGAATGAGGACAAGACGGAAGACCTGGTCGATGGTGGAGACCTTCTCCCTAAAGCCTGCTTGAAAGGGGCTGAGGATGTTAAGATCCCTGATCCACTCGTGTAAGCGGTTTAACAATAGCTTGGAAAAGAGTTTTTGGGATACATCGATCAAGCTTATTGGCCTGTAATTCGTCGGGAGGAGGGGGGACCCCTTTTTAAAAATTGGGACTATTTCGGCCCCCGGCCAGGTCGAAGGAATTGGCATGCCTTTCAGAATGGAATTGAATACCACCCCGAGATAGGGAGCCCAGATTTTAGGATCGTGTTTGTAAAGGTCGCCTGGGAGCCTATCCAGGCCCGGCGCCTTGCCAGCAGGCACGGACGTGATTGCCATAGTGATTTCCTCTATACTAAAACCATCCATGTCAATTACACTATTGTTGGTGGAGTGGTGCACTTCTGCAGGTGTGTTCGTCACCTGGTCACTGCTATGTGGTTCGTATAAGTTTTTGAAATGTTCCTCCCATACAGATGGTGCTATGTTGGCCTCGACTGCTGCAGATGGTTCAGCCGAGCCGTGCCTAACGATCTGCCAGAAAGTCCGTGAATCTCGGCATGCAAGGGCGGCTGTTATTTTAGACCAGTTCCCCTCGTCCCAGTCTATTTTTGCTGCATGGAGGGCTGATTTGTAAGCTAAGCATCTCTCCCGGATAATGTTTGAAGTATCTTGTGCTTTGATTGATTTCAGTAGTCTAGCTTTTGCTTCCCTACAAGAGGCATTGAACCAGGTGGCTCTTCTCTGCTTGGACTTGTGGGGCCTGGCCACTGGGTTCAGCACCTCTGCAAGGTTAGTGCATAATTGGGAGTGGATGTTACCGAGTTCAGACAATTGTGCCGACTTGCATGAGGGGAAAGTGGGTACCCCTAAACTACCTGTATGATTCATTTCAGATTCACTAACTGTGTGCATGCAACGCTCTACTTTTTCCAGGGCGGGGACGACTAGTGCATAGAGTTTCTCAATGTTACAATGGTTCTCCAGCAGTTTGGCCCATTTAATTCTGCGCCTATTGCTGGATAACACAAGGTCACACTGTGATGCAGGATTGTTGTCGACCTTGTCTATTTGCCGGCCATGGATCTCAAATTTTAGTGAGAGCAAGTTGTGGTCGCTATCAAGTATGGGGTTATTCTAAAAGTAGTATTTTTTTATTTTCATTCCATACACCTGTGTGCCATTTTCGAGCCATTTTTCCCCACTTCCATCTCCGACCTCTGCTGCCCCTGTGGCCCCACCCCCTGCCCACATCCAGATCTATGTATGTATACCTTTCTTTTGTTGTTGCATGTATGACGGACAGCCTTGAAAAAGCCCATAGGGGGCGAAACGCGCGTCGGCTGTGGACGATTAAGTTTGGAAAAATAAAGACTTGAATCCGGTACAACGTCTGGTGTGATGAAACTGATTTGTTTGACCAAGGATACGAATGCCAGATGTATTGCTAAATAAGCGAAAGGATTAAAGAGACTTTTTTGGAGGTGCACCGGTGTATTTGCTCACAGTGTAAGGACCTCCATTCCAAAGCTCTTTGGGAAGGTGGTCGAAGGTTGATGCCCGAGGTGGATGTGCATCCAACGCCAAGTAGCATTCCATATTGAACTGTGTGGATATTGTAATCTGTGTTTGTGACTATTGAAAACCAAGGTTGATGTGCAAATCTAAATAGCAAATCCACCAACTTTTTGTCCGCCCTGCCCACATCCACTTTTGCCTCCCAGCTGCTCGTCCCTCCCCCCTCCCCTACTTAATGGTGGCCACCGTGCAGTAACGCTGATGCCGTGCGCAGAAGGCGCGCCTAAGGCAAGCCAATCTGCGACCCAACCACGGCCAGTGCCAGGAACTCTGGACCTATGAACTTTCTTCGCTACGACTCCGCCGCACTCAACCCCGGAAGGCCCACAAACTGCCAACAGGTCTCACCAAACACGACCCATGGCCAGTTCTCCTGCCTCTGCTGCCGCCGAACCTTTACCACCCCAGGCCATGAACACCCTCAGATGCATCCTCCTCGATGTGCGCTCCATACACAAACACGCCATGGAAATCTGGAACCTACTCAACTCTCGCTCACCCGACATCGCCTTCTTCACAGAGTCCTGGACCAACGCCGCCTCCGTCCCCCAACATGAACACCGCCATTCCAGACGGATACAAGAACTAGAGGAAAGACCGCCCCAACCACCCGGGAAGATGCCTCGCCATCACCCACAAAAGCACCCTCTGCCTCACCACCTCCAGCGAAACCTTCCCCTCCACTGAACACCTGCATTTCCAGATCCAAACCAGCCCGAAGACCACACTCCTTGGAACACTCACCTACAGACTCCCCGGCCTGCGGACACCCTTCGCCGTGACCATGACCGACTTCATCGCACCCCACGCCATTGCATCAATGAACTACATTCTCATTGGAGACCTCAACTTCAGCCTCGACAACCCCAGCGACACCAATTCCACCATCCTTTGTGACAACCTCGCCAACATCAGACCAAACCAACTCGTCACCACACCGACACACAGAGCAGGACACACCCTCAACCCCATCTTCGCCGCAGGTAACAGCGCTCACTTCAGCCACACAACGCAGCCACCGTGGACCAGCCAGCACTGCGTGCATTTTACCGTCAATAAACCCAAGTCACCAAAACCAGCCCCGCCTGCCATGAAGAAACTGGAGCAAGGTCACTGACAAGCAACTGAACTCCACCCTCTCCTGAGGCAACCACACCTGGGCATCCAAAGGAAACACCGCAGCCAGAGGACTCCACGCGTGGATCTCCAACTGCGCAGACAAGCTCACTCCGCTACACAACCCCAGCAAACAATGCCCCTGGTTCACCACTGACCTCCAAGAAGCCAGGCACACCTGCAGTCGCCTGGAAAAGAACTGAAGGAACTCCAAGACAACTGGTAACTACTCCACCTACAAGGAAGCCATGATGGACTACCACAACCTAATCAGAACAACTAAAAGGAATTTCATCTACAACAAAATCCACGCTAAATCCACTAACTCCAAGGAAATTTTCAGTTTCATCCAGGAATTCACCAACCCACACAGCGAAGCCACAGACATCACCTTGTCCCAAGACCTCTGCGAAAAGCTCGGAACCTACTTCCACCTCAAGATCAGAACTCTCCACAACAACTTCACCGACCACCCGCAAGACGCCTCAGCCAGCCCACCGCCTGCCCAAGACACCGGCCAGCCCACCATCTCCAGCTGGACACCATTCACGACCGAGGACACCGCCGCGGCCATTAAAGGCATCTACTCAGGGGCCCCCACCGACCCCTGCACCCACACATCTACCATAGAGCCACAGGCACAATCGCACCCGAACTGCAGCACACCATCAACACCACCTTTAAAACAGACACTTTCCCAGACAACTGGAAATGCGCAGAAGTCTGGCCCCCGCTCAAGAAGCCCACGGCAGACCTCATCGACCTCAAAAACTACCGACCCATCTCGCTCCTCCCCTTCGCAGCCAAAGTGGCAGCAAAAACAGTCAACAGGGAACTGATGCGAATCATCGAAGAGCACGCCATCCTCGACCCGCCCCAATCTGGATTATGAATGAACCACAGCACCGAGATCGCCCTATTCACTGCCACAGACGATATCTGCAACCTCCAGGACCAAGGTCCCTCCACAGCCCTCATCCTCCTCGACCTGTCTGCAGCCTTTGACAACGTCTCTCACCGCACACTGGTCGCCAGACTACACGATGCCGGCATATGAGCCCGACCCTCTTCAATATCTACATGGTCCCCCTCGCAGACATCATCCGACAACACAGCCTGAACATTGTCCTACTCCGACGAAACCCATGTGATCCTCTTCCTCATCAAAGATCCCACCACCGCCCAACTCAACTCCCAGATGGAAATACCTAAAACTCAATGCCAAGAAGACAGAAGTCCTCGTCCTGGGAACCACCCCTTCAGCATGGGACAATACCTGGTGGCCCACCACCCTCAGAAGCACCCCAAACCCCCACAGACCACACCAAAAACCTCGGCATCGTACTCGACTCATCCCTCGCCATGAACTCACAGGTTAACGCCGTCACCTCCAGCTGTTTCAACATCCTCCGCATCCTCCGCAAGACCTTCAAATGGATCCCCCCCCCCCCGAGTCGAGAAAAACAGTCACCCATGCACTGAACACCAGCAGACTGGACTACGTCAACGCACCCTACCCCGGCATCAAAAAGTCCCTACTCCGCAAACTCCAAACAATACAGAACACCGCGGCCAGACTCGTCTTCGGCATCCCCCAGCACAAACACATCAGCCAACACCTGAGGTGACTCCACTGGCTCCCTGTGGAGAAGAGAGTCACCTTCGAAATTCTCACTCACGCCTATGAATGCCTACACAACAACAGACCCAAATACCTCAGTGACAGAATAAACTTCCACGTATCCAAAAGAAATCTGCGATCTTCCAATCTCGCACTGGCGGAAACCCCACGCATCCACAAAGCCAGAGCAGGTGGAAGATTGCACATTGCAGCCAAGACCTGGAATGAACTACCGGCAGACATCAGACTTGGCCCCTCCCTGAACACCTTCAGAAAACTCTCAAGACCTGGCTCTTCAGCTGAACGGAGTGGCATACCCCCAGCGCCTTGAGACCCTCATGGGTGAGTAGTGCGCTTATAATTCCCCGATTGATTAATTGATTGATTGTGATTGTTCTATAGATTTCATTTCCAATGTTTTTTTTTTTTTTACTTAAACTTTTTATGGGGTCACATTGGCATTGATGAGGAAGGTAATATGGTAGTGGTCTGTCCAACCGCAAGTCAGAATGGTCTCCAGTGTTGGGGTGGCCTGTTTTGCTATTATTAAGTCTAGGGTCTCGCCTTTATTGTGAGTAGGGCGATCACAAATTTGGGTCAAATCAAGGTCTGATAAGAAGGCTTTGACTGTGTTGACTAACTGGTCATTTAGGTAGTTTCAGTGACGGTTGAAGTCTAAAACGAAGATCTGAGTAGTTTGTTGGTCATCTTTGGTTGAGAATACTTCCATGATTTGTTCTATGAAAGCTAGGTTGTTTCCGGGAGGGTGTTAAATTAGATGACGTTTGCAAATAGTTCTGTCATTGCTAATGATATTGATGCAAATGTATTCTTCTGCAGGAATGGCATCAGAAGCTGACTGAATTACCGCTAGGGTATTACGGTAAATGCATGCAACTCCCCCACCAGTTCTGTGGGTTCTATCCAGTCTATTAATGTTGTGACAAGGGGGGACTAGTAGGTCTAAAATAGGGGTGGAAGAGTTGTTTAACCAAGTTTCTGTCAGGATAACAAGGTCGAGCTCATGAGTGCAGTTGAGGTCATAGATGTCAGATGCATGGCTAACAGCCAATCTGCAATCAATGAGCATGCATTTCAGGAGGGTATTGAAGCGGGTTGTGATAGACTGGTTGGGGTTGATGGGCTTGAGATTAGCTTTGTTAATCCCTTTAGGGTTGTTACTCGATAATATGTAGGGATTACTTTGGACAGTTTGAATTGCGTTGCACATATCTTGGTGGTGTCTTCATTGAGGGTGAAGGAAAGGAGAAGTGCGTGGATGTTGCTGTCTGAAAGGCAATCGGTTGACCTCCTGGGTCGAGAGGGGGCGCTAGGGTGAAGGGAGGAGTTTCCATGAAAATGAGGCATGTGAGGGTTGCAGTTAGGGAGCGAGACTAGCTTGCTTCATCTGCAAACTGTCATGCCTTTGGTTAAGCAACACCTCAATGGTTAAGTCTTAGAATATCTTCCTTAAGATGAAGCAGGTTAATTGAGATCTTGTTGAGTCGAGATTCAGAAGAGGCGAGGTGGCAGATGGTTGTGGGTTGGGAGGGGGGTCATGTTGGGAGGAAGAGTTAGTAATGGGTTAAGGAAGAATTTGAAGGTCAAATTTATTCTGTGGTGGGATTGTCTGAGTGGTAGGGCGATAGCCCGAGGGTAGCAGATGGGGGAGAATGTGTGCTGATTGAGCGATCTCAGAGGCATATGGTCATGTCAGGGGGTATGAAATCAGGCATATTCGTTGTCAGTGTATTGGTAGGCAATGAGGTGGTGTCAAGAGGGCTAGTTAGGAATAATTAGGGAAGCAGGGGTGGGACTGCGGGCGGGAATAGGATATGGTGGGAGGGACTTCATGGTTGTGATTGTGGAAGGATCTGATGTATGTGGACAGGAACGTTGACTTAAGGAGTGAGGAGTCAGAGGTAGTGGTTGGCAAGGTTAGGGACTGGGAACATGGTTATCTCTCGAGAAAGGGCTGGATGAGGCAGTGTAGGAGAGGGTGTACAAAGGGATGCAGGATTGATGTCAGGCGCGTTGGGGTCTCCTCGGATAGTGGTTGGGTTCTTTTTGTTCACAGCTCTTTTTATGCTAGGGAAAATATTGTCCACTACTGCCAGGTTGTCTTTAGAGGATTGAATTAGGCTGATGCCATCGTTGTAGAGAGATATGTTAGCGACTGCCCTGCATAAGGTTACAGATGAATGGGATATTAATATCCCATTCACACGTGGGTATTCAGAGTAGGAAGTATATGGCAGTTCTCCACTGTGCACGTCTTTTTGTGTAGAAGATGAGGTCACTAGTTAGCATGCCCTCACTCGAGCAGAAGTATGTGTCATTTTTTAGATTACGGGGTTAATTAATTGTGTAGGCATTAAAGCCTGTTGGATATAGTGTTGCGTCCATAACTCAAGGAGAACAAGCTAAAGGGGAGAAGACAATGAATGAATACTGTTGTTATTGGGTCACGGTGCAACAAAAAGGTAGCATGAGGGCGCTACAGTAAGCATTGGACCCTAGGTTTCTGGATGGTAGTAGGGAGCTTTGGTCTGTGATCCGAATCACTAGACCATGTTGTATGCCAAGAAGATGCACTTCTTACAGGTGTTGGAGGAGGAGAGGTCTGTGTTACGGGGACCATAGCCATGTTGTGTGCCAGAATGTTGTGTGCCTGAATGCTCCTCCAATGGGGAGTGGTCGTTTTGAGGATTATCACAAATGTAAATGTATGAAGAGAAAGAGAGGCAAGGGTCAATGGGATGGTAAAATGAGAGAGACTAGAGTTAAACCATCACTCCAAGATGGCTGCTCCCTTTGACATCAAGGTTCCTTGAGAGTAAGAGATCCTTCCCTAGTCCTCTTTCTATTTTTAAAAAGGTATCACCAGGCCAGAGTCCTTTCTTCATTTCCGTATCCCATGTAGTGGGTCGCCACCTTAGGAATTATTTTCTCGAGGTGGAAAGAAGGGTCCCTATGATGGCGGACAAGAGGACCCCTCCAGAAAGATCACAATAAGGCTAGAGAAGCAGCAGTGCCTCCCAAAACCAGATCAGCCGGACAGGCAGCCTTTCATCCAGTAATCAGTAGCCAAAGCTGGGAGAGGGCAGAGCCTGCAATGATTTTGCACAGGGAACGCTGGTAGAAGCTCCACTGCCCAGGAAAGAAAATAGTAGTCAAGCGGGCAGAGGGGGTGGGGAGGGCAGCTGTCGAAGGTGAACTCGGGAAAGCAGTGCAGATCACAATGATCCAAGGCGACTGACTCTCAGTTTAATAAGAGGAGCAGCCGCAGGTGGCACTCACCATGTTTCCCCTGCAGCTCCTAGCAATCCTTGCCGAAACCACTGATGTACCTGCTCCCTTCTGAGAGCTGGTCAGGCGGTGGGAGGGGGCAACCCTCCCTGGTCTTGAAGATGTCTTGCACCGAGTCGGGTGGGCCTCTGAGGCTTAATTGCTGCAAGGAATTGTGCCTCAATGGTCCAGTGAGAGGGGCTGATGTACATGTCTACAGTATGCTGTCGGAGATGGCCGGCTGCAGTGTGCTCGATCAACTCAAGAGCCAGCTTCAATCGTCTGAGGCCTCCCAGGGAGTGGTGAGTCCTCAACATAGCTCTCAATATGAGCGGTGTGATCAGGCCCTTAGGAAGGGTGATGGATGGCGGGGTAAGAATGGGATGTACACCCTCTGGTGATCCCAACCCAAGAGCTCTCGTGAGGGAGCTCCTACTTGGCGACCATCTTTCTCTTTTTTTGGATGTACTCTAGACAATGAGATCCCACTTGGTTGTTGGAAATCTCTAAGTATGCCTTTTGGTCCTTCACCAAGGCATCAGAGGTCAGGACCTCCATGGGTAAAGCGGACAGCCTGCCATGTGCTAAAAGGCTACCTTAATTATTTATGAAATGATAGCATATATTCTCCGAAAAAGTACATAAAAATTGATAGAACTTTACTGGAAGGTCAGTAAATTCATCAGTTGCCTCCTTATTTGAGAATGCTTCCTAACTGCAACAGTTAAAAGGCTACCAGCCTTTGTTAAAGATACCTCAGTCTTTCTCCACCATATCCAAGGAGTACCTAGCAAAATAGGTACAAGGCAATACCAAAGGATATAACCTTTTACTATTATATTACACAAATGGGGAGCAGAAGTATGTATGCATTTTCTGCAAGAAAGATTAACAGATAAATATGAACATACAAAAATTATTTTGCCTTTGCTGCCATTATGTTTGAACAATAACACATCTTCATTAAGAAAGAACTATACAAGCAGATACACAAAGCCGCAATTAGAAATTAATTTGTGCTTAATTATACATACTAGGAGTGAGGGTGGTGGAACAAAAAAGCATGGCATGAAATGAGGGAGATTTGTGGGTAAGAAAACAGCATTTTTTAGATATATTTATGGTCTCCTCTCTTTTTTGTGATGGAACTGTGCAATAAAGAGTATCTCACAATAATAATTTCTGTAATGATTTTAACCTCTTAGGGCCAGATGTAGGAGCACAAATACCGGTCGGTAACGGACGATTTTTGACGTTACCGACCGGTATTTAGGATTTGGCGTGTAGGGGCTATAATTTTACAGAACCGGTAAATTTACTGATTCGGTAAATTTACCGATTCTGTAAAATACTGAATCTGTATTTTTACTGATTCGGTAAATCCACATGTAGGTGACACTCCTAAGAGTGTTACAGGCCCTTAAGAATCGGTATTTTACCACCCAATCCTATTCGGTGGTAAAATACCGAATTCAGGTGTGCATGCACATCTGTGCATGCACACCTGTGTCATGTGACACATAGACAAGCCCTTAGGGCATGTATGTGTGCCACATGTCACACATGCCTGAATTTGGAGTGCTAGAGGGTGTCAAAGTGACACCCCCTGCACCCTTGCAGGATTCGGTATTTACCGATTCGGTAAATACCGAATCTGTATTGCCCATTGATTCCTATGGGCTTCAAGGCCCATAGAAATCAATGGGCAATACCGAATCGGTATTTACCGAATCGGTAAATACCGATTCTTACTGATAAAATTCGGTATTTATGAATCGCTAAAATATAATTACCTACATCTGGCCCGTAGTTACTTATGAAATCAACACAGAGAAAATACCAATCATTGGAAAAAAGGTTTAGGTAGAGAATGAAACACATCAGACCCCAAGTGTGGAAAAAGACTGCAACTAACAATGTACTTCCTGGAGAAAGATTATCATTTCACCACATAATTGAAGTGGAGCATCAGTATGGTATGGGTAATTGTTGAGAATTAAATACAACTCCTTCACAAATTAAGAATGGAAAACAAACAGGACTGAAAACCTGGAAATAATCAAAATGAGGAAAAATATGTCTAAAATACTCAAAAACACCAGTGATAAAGCTGGACAGGTGAGACGCGTTGATTTACTTAATTAAACTGAAACAGAGAATGTGATGGAAAAAGAGTCAAGGGTCAGGTTACAACAAGGTTGACTTCAAAATCATGGAAAATGAGAAAATTGTTACAAAATAATTGGTCCATACTGACAAGTGGGGAAAATTGATTAAAAATAAATTTGTAACAGGAGAGTAGGTTGATTTTAAATTTGAGAGTTTCATAGATGTAAAGAAATGCTAAAATGTGTGTTAATAGATTAGACTCTTCACAAGCAAATGTAGGAGACAGAAGACGCACTGATGCTTCTTTTTTAAATGTTTAAAATTGTGTAAATGTATAACTGCGCCGATTTTTACTCTACTGGCATCTTCCACTAGCGTCAATTTTTTAAATACTGTCAGTTGCTTACTGGTTGAAAAGCAGCAACAAAAATCGCTCTCTCCCCCTGGGGATCGGTATAGTCCTTCTCACTTCCGGTGTGCACCGGTAGCCCATAGGAAGTTCCGGTTAGTGCTCTAGATGCGGAGGGACTGGGGATTCCAAAGCGTGGCCGCAGCATGGCTGCACCGGCGGCGCGCTAAAGGCAAGCCCATCTGGGCCCGTCCGCGCACTTACCGTGCACAGCGCCAGTCCTGCTGTCCGACTGGGGAAAAAAGAGGTGGAGGAAAAGAGACGTATCCACAATAGTAAGGAGCCGCAGGACTCATGGGATAAAGGAGGGCAGGAGGGTACGCCTAGCTATGTAGAGATAGCCGGGACAAAGCCTAATCTGGATAGTAAGGATGCCTTGGCATGTGGTTTGCTAAACATTAGATCTCTGCCCAAACATTGGCAGCAGATCCAACTACTACTAGAAACACACGATTTAGATGTCCTGTTTATGACTGAGACATGGACACATCCAGGATCAGACCTGGAGCTTGGTTTAGCCTGTCCACCAGGATACAAATGATTTTGCCGGTGTTGGTGTTGGCTGGGCTGCAGCAGGAACTCTGTGCCCTAGAATCCAACATTTCCTGGTTTCCCAGTACCGCGTGCTGAAAAGCACTCAATTCCTACAGTGGCGCGGTACGTCTGGTCTGCCAGTGTTGGTGATTGCTGAGCTGCAACAGGGTCTCTGTGCCCCAGAATCCTATGTTTCCTGGTGGAGGAAGAGCCTGTGACTAGTTTCCCATGCCACGCACTGAAAAACGCCCACCTGCTACTAGTTTGATTTAATCTCGGCTATGAGTAAGTTGCCCCCGGACATGAAGGACATTAACCCTACCTTTACTTGGAGGGAATGCGAGTTGTTTACTTATTTTTATTTTTGTTTCCACACCCTTTTTCCATTGCATCTTGGACTTTGCCATCCTTTGAGTGTTTTTAGTGATCATAATTCTTCGTGTGCTATGATCCGCTGGTCTATGTTGACACACAATTTGGGGGTAGGAGCTAGCAGGACCGTTAAGGCTGTTGATGGAGGCAAGAGACTTAAGTGGGAACAGATTATTCCAGATTATTTTCATGGTTCTCTGTTTGCTCAGTGCCGTAGGAGTTTGTCACTTGCTTAGATCAACAGACTGACTCACCCAACATAATAGAGGCCTTTACTGTAATTTTGAGCACAATATCTAAAATATTGAAGGCTCCAGCCCGGCAACATCAGGATCTGGTCCCAAGATGGTTTGACTCTGACTGTTCTTGAGCATTGGGAAACTTGAAAAAAAGCACTAAGAACTAAACCAAGGGACTTCTATTTAGTCAAGAACTTCCGTAGCCGGAATAATGCTGAATTGGCAAGACGCAGGGCTGTTTTAAAGGATGAGGCCTAGTTAGATGTTATAGAGGCTAGCACCCTGAAGAGCAGCTCCAAGTTTTGAAGCATCATTAATAGCCCTTTTCTGGCGACAGAAACCACTGATCCTTTGGAGGCTCATATTACGGAAGACAACTGGGTAAATCATTTTGAGGAAATCTATTATGCCTTTTCTGCTCTGAGTGGGGGCACTGGCATGATTGAAGGGAAACCTGTCATTTCCTTTTCAGCTGAGGACATAAGAAAGGGTATGTCAGGGCTGTCCAAAAGTAAGGCCCCGGTCCTGACTGGATTCCACCCAATCTTTACATCTCTAACATGTATGTTTGGGTACCGGTCCTTACCTCCCTCATTAATGCAGCAGTCGTGGCTGGCCCTTCTGGATCTTGGGTGACAAGCATAATTGTACTGGTTTTCAAAAAATGAGACAGAGATCGCACCCATTGTTATAGGCCCATCGCCTTGTTCAAATCGGTGGTTAAGGTGGGTTGATGTATTTTATTGGGCAGACTTTCAGATTGGGCAGATTGCAATAATATTTTATTGGAAGTACAGTGTGGGTTTCACCTGGGACAGTCAGCGATTGATCACTGCTTGAATCTTTACCTGGTTCTCAAGAAGTACACCGGTGCCTACTCTGGTTCTATCCACCTGACTTTTATGGATCGGTCTTTCACGTTTGATTGTGTCAACAGAACCAAGCTTTGGCTGATGATGTCCGTAGGGGTGGATAGAGATATTGTTTTCTCCTTAAGGGATCTCCATAGAGACGCCAAAGTCGTGATACGCTATACAAAAGATCTTAAGGTCATCCGGTAATTTTTAACACACAGAGTGGATCAACTGGGTTGCATTCTGGCCCCATTTCTGTTTAATTTATACTTTAACAGGTCCTTTTGGAGCTAAAAGCAGATTGCCCCCAGGAGAGGCAGTGGAGTCTGCTGGTATTGCTGTATGCAGCCAATGCTGTACTTATGGCTTGGACAGCTAGGGGGCTGCAAACTTTATTGAACTCTTTTGTCCATTTCATGGAAAACCTGGACCTCTTGGTTAATAATAAAATAACTTACATGATGGTGTGAAGGAAATGGCTCAAATAGGGTCACTCGGGTCACTTGCGACCACCTCTCAGCCTTCCATAACAAATGAAGAGTCGGTCAGACAGTAGAGAATACAAACCAATATCTATATCTATAACTCACATGCGTTGTCGGAGCCGCGTTGAGGGTATGACAGTCCATCGAAGCATGCTGTAACCGTAGCCGCATTGAGCCGGAAAACTACCCCCAATACCACGCAGGGCTCATGAGGCCATCCTGCCTTAATAAATAAGTCTTGTTCTATTATCGCCAATTCGGCGCAACAGACCACTGGATCATATAAAACATAATTAGGAACATTACACCAAATTTTTTGTAGATTTTTGTAATCAACACTTTAACATCTACAACGCATATGAGTAAGGTGAGGAGGTTCGTGCACTCCCTCGTCCTGAAGAAGAAGGAGTTTCTACACTCCGAAACATGTCATGTCGACGCACTTTTTGAGGTTGATGTACATTAAAATACAGTAACAACCTCACCCTGCACCCTTTTAACAATACCAGCCGAGGGCTTAATAAATTTTATTTTTACCCTACAAGCCAGGTATTTTTTAACTTTCACCTCTCACCACTTCACTACTCACTACTCACAATAAATCTTCCCCCCACACTCACCAACACATAGTTCACTTCAAGTGCTCCTACGTAGTCGTAAGTCGCAGCACGCTGCATCCCGTAGAGGTGTGCGAAGACCCCGATGATGAAGCATAACACCAAGGGGCCTGTTGGTGTGTGAGGGGTATTCTACACAACACTGTGTGCTCCCCACCATTGTAGGGATCACCACCACCACTAGAGTGAAGCCCAGCGTTCGCCGTTACATCAAGCTGAAAACTGTGCATTCAACGGAATCATACCCTTTATAGGTTAAAAGCAGATATGACTGCTTTTTACTAACTAAGTTTCAGCTGGATTTTTTCCTATCTCCTTTTAGCTTATCCTCTAGGATCAAACAAGGATAATACTCTCTTGCACTGTGGCTGAAATGGAAAGTCTCCACAGGACATGCTCCACTTTTTAATCTTCTGTAGTTTCTATGAGGTTCCCAGGAAGTCATATATTATTCTCATTTTAAAAAGGGGAAATTTTAGCTAAGACCGACCTGATTTTATCGTTTTACAACTACTTTCGGGTAATACTGTACTTCATGTTCTTAGCTTTTTAAAATCAGCTGTCAAGCTTAGATCCAGTTGGGACTGAATACTCAAGGTATCCCGGTTGACTGCTGTTTCTGTAAGAACCCTCTTATTTTTTTACTGTAATTGTGTATTTTTTAACTAGTTTTTCACCATTTCAGTTAATTAATTATGAACTTTACTGTACATATCCTGAGGATAGCTTTTGTTGAGCATGTATCGATTTGTTGTACTTTTATGGTTTTTATTTCAAAAGCCGAATAAAGTTGTTTGATTGAATTGTCCCTTCTAACCTAATGACATCAGAGGTAAATTGATAAATATGTTACAATAAACAACGGAAGGTCTCCTAGATGTTCTGGCTGCATCATGCACATAGAAAGAGATGTGCATTTTGCAAAGGCTTCGCTTGAGTTCTTCAAGAACAGCATTTCATTATAAAATAAACAATCCACACTGTATTGCAAACCGTGTCGAAATTAGTGAAATGCACACACAATGATTATTATGAGATAGCAGCAGCCTCCTTTTTAAAGATGGAGTTGAGGCCTATTCGAGGCCTAGTCAAGCATAGGCCAGAAACATATACTTCTAAACACCTCGGTGTCTTTGTTTCGATTGCAATTGATTTATGTTCATATGTACCTGTGAATATAGTCATGAGATAGCTGCAACACAACATTTGTTCCTATAAGTCAGATCACAAAATGTCAAGGAGCAGGGGGGTCATAAAATGACCTATCTAATGAACATTAATTAGGTAGGTCACTCTTTGCACCCGCTTGAAATGCAGGGATGGTGTCCTGCAAGGAACAGATGACCACATGCCTGTTTGCATTTAAAAATAATGAGATTTTTTTAGGCAGCTTGTGCTCCTAAAAGCTGCCTTTTTAAATTTCCTGTCGGGGAAACTTTGTAGGGGGGAGTGGCAGGCAGGACTACTGCCTATACCCCAAGGTCACCTGTCACTATTCACAAAGGGAAAGGTGTCCCAAGACCCTGTGAGATGTCAGAAACTGATCAAAGGTTTGCAGTTGCAAGCCATTCAAACATGCCATATCAAGTCTCAATTAGGAGAACACAACTAGAGGATCTAATTAAATATCAGGCAATAAATGACTTAAAACATTGGGTAACAATTATATGTATGAATTCCTGGATGGCTATAGGGGTAACAGCCCTTTATCGAAAAATGGCTACATGTCCCACAATGTCCCACAAGCCACTTATGCTGAGCCTAATGAAAATGGATTCAGTGCAAAGAAATGTTTGTATAAAGTAGAAACTAAGAAAAGACGTGCACCTTCCATGTTTAAGTCCTAGTGTTGAAATGCAAAGGAAGGAAGGAGCTGCAATGATCCAGCATTTGTTTTGTAATATTTTTTGTACTTGTGAGTGAAAAAATTGGTATAATGCTTTTGAACTAATATAAGGTGCTTGAATGCTGTTCATATTTTGTAGAACGAAAACGGGTAACCATGATGGAGGATGTAGGCGGGATCTCTGGCTTACCTGGGACAAGCAAAAGACACACAATTTGTGGATGGAATGCAGAACAAATCAAAACATTCACTCCCAGTCAAGAGATATGGGTTAAATCCATCATTCCTTTGCTCACCATGCCACCCCAGTTCAGACCTTGCCATATGCAAATCAGTCTTGACCCTGTGCCTCATGGGAACGGTCTAGCCCGAACTGCCAAGCCAGGTCCTCCCTGGACTGGAAACAAGCATCCTACGACCGGTTTCAGGGTTTCACCCTTCTTCAGCCAGGATAGCTTTATTCCAGTGGCACAGTGAGCCCAGGACCCAGGTCTGGGCATACCTGGCGCACTTAGGCAAGAAAGCAGAAGACATATAATTGATAGACGGAATGCAGAACAAATCAAAACATTCACCCCCACTCAAGAGATCGGGGTTAAATCCATCATTCTTTTGCTCACCATGCCACCCCAGTTTAGACCTGGCCTTATGCAAATCAGTCTTGACCCTGTGACTCATGGGAACAGTCCAGCCCGAACTGCCAAGCCAGTTCCTCCCTGGACCGAAAACAAGCATCCTAGGACCGGTTTCGGGGTTTCACCCCTTTTCAGCCAGGTTAGCTTGATTCCTGTGGCACAGTGAGCTCAGGACCCATGTCTGGGCATACCTGGGACGACAACAGAGGGAAGTAATGGTGCAGAACATTGGGCTGAAAACCCGATGGAAAGATAAGTACAATTAAAAGTTTGTGGGTATTCACCAACAATTTTTCAACCCTTTTCAACATCTGAAAATGAAAACAGTACTGTTGTCAGGCAGAATTAAATCTATTTACAGGATGGTAAGGGCAAGGGAACACCCCAGCCAAAACTGGTGGGGGTACAGTGCAAGGCTCTGCGTGTTGGGGGTGGGGGTGGAGAATTCTTTTTTTTACCAAGTGCTTTTGGACTTCCTCTGTTTTGTCGCATATGAAAAAATACAGGTGTATTTTTGTGTGCGATAAAAGAACACAAAAAAGTATTCAACTATTTAGTTTTGAATGCTACAACTGGGGCAGGTTTGTAACTCTAATCCGGAAAGGTTCAGTGAATTCCAAACAATCAGAAACCTCCACCCAATGGATATCTGAGGATTCCTTACTACTTTTAAGAATTAGCAGCCAGATGTACAAAGCATTTTTGCTGTCGCAAACATCACAATTCAAATTATTGGGCTGCTTGCGTCCACAAAATGCTTTTAAAATGTAAAGCACCAAACTGCGATTCTGGCGATTCGCAATTTGGGTTTATGATCAAACACAGAAGCGCTAATTAGAAGGGGAGTATTCACGGCCTCCCTTCCAATTAGGGAATCTGAATCATATGTTTTACGATCGAAATGTGGTTGTAAAACATTCTAACTTTACCACCAGCTCAAAGT
This sequence comes from Lissotriton vulgaris, assembly GCF_964263255.1. Taxonomy (NCBI): domain Eukaryota; kingdom Metazoa; phylum Chordata; class Amphibia; order Caudata; family Salamandridae; genus Lissotriton; species Lissotriton vulgaris. Next base: position 647,288,877 of record NC_141698.1, on the reverse strand, counting down.
TGGTAGCGACACATTCGCAAATGGCAAGGGTTCCCCTTGGGATGCCTTCCCCTTTGAGAATGTTAAAAAATATATATTTTTAAGAGCAGGCAGTAGTAGCACAGACCACTGACTACTCTTAAAAAGAAAAAAAATGAAACGTTTCATTTTTTTTTAACGCATCCTGTGTTCCCTAAAGGTAATTGGGCTGCATTTAAAAAAAATGCTTTATTTAAAAGTAAAAGCAATTACCAAATAGAGTGTCACAAAAAAAATCGCTATTTGGAAAATGCTATTGCTACTGTCAGTACATATTGCCCTAGGTTTTTAGTAGATGCGGATTGCAATGCAGTCTGGACATGCACTGTGGGGCTTTAAGAGGCCAAACCTGGAAGGGGCACCAAATGACAGGTCCACTGACTGAGTAACCAGCAGATTAAAACAAAATAAGGATGACAAAGAAGTGAGCAAGCCATAGACTCCATATGCAAGGCATTGATGCAAGGAAAGACAAGTTTTAATTTAAATCAAAGTACAAGAATGAATCAATTAACTAATACAATATGCAAACCATGCCTAATATAGGCATTGGTACTTTTAAAGATCAAACCTAGATGTATATGTAAATTGATACTTGTATAGCGCACTACTCACCCGCAAGGGTCTCAAGGAACTTGTACGAATACCACTGTGGAACCCATCCAGGCTTTCCCTGTGAGGCGTCCACTCCTGGGCACCCCCAAGGTGGAGGCCAGGCATCCTTAGTATTGTGGGGGCCGTTGTGGAGATTAAGCTATTGCCCAGAGTGGGACTCCGTGATTGGAATAGGCACCAAGGCGAGAATTATCAGGTCCGTGGAATTTTGAGCCCAAGACCCACGAGGCGGGGAATTGAACCCTGGTCCCGGGCTAGACCTCTGCATCAGGGTCTGCCACTCTTATCATTGAGCCACACTTCTCTCTGATGGAAAGCAATAGAGTGATGCACTTTAGAGGGAGAGAGGTTGGGAGTTGATGCAGAAGCATGTAAATCAAGAGGGACAATTCAATTATATTCCACAAGAGCTGTTCACATAGTTTCAATTCTAGGCACAGGGAGATTAAGTAATTTGACTATAATCACATGATTATAGCTCCAGGTCCAACGCTTGAACCAAGATCCACATTCTCCAGTTAAAGAGGAAGCAGCTTAGCCACCAGATCACATCTTAATGAACGAATAATACTTTTTTTAAACGTAAATGGGAGTGAGGCCAAAACATCTAACATCTAAAAAATGTAAACTGTGGCCACATTAAATTTGAAGCTGCATGAAGTGTGGCAAGATATGAAGCAGTTACATTGTAAGTTCTTAATTTTAATATGCTTCGCTGCAGGAGTATGTATGTGTTATTTATATAGCACAAATGTAGCAAAATTTATAAGGTACAAAATTAAGGCATGTCTCTATTAAGACCAGCTTCCTTGAAAATCCAACATGTTTGCTCTTTATCCCTGCACAAATATAGCTTCAAGTTCCGATCTGAGGAGTGTGAGAAGTTGGCCTGGCATATGCTGCCCACTATTCTAGTGGGCACCTTGCACCTGTCCAAACAACCCCTTATTGATGGTAGGTTAAAAACAACCTTATAGAAAGCTATCCTAGTGGTAGCTGTGGAGAGCAGCCTTCAGGCTAAGTCTTGAAGGAATGTAAAGCAGCTTGTTTTACCAGTCTATAATCTTGTGAATGACCAAATGAAAGGAGAACCACACCAGGTATATATATATAATATAAACATACTCCTGTATTCTCTTTATGAGGCTAGAAGCAAAAGTACATCAGTTAAACTTATTTAGCACACAGTAAATTAGCACAGTATACGTTTAGCCCTAGGGGCCTCACAAACCATATACTAAGAAAGTGGCATAAGAACCACGACTGACATAGATACAAGGCCTAGAGCCTGTAGAACCGCTGGGGCTACCAGGAACCACCCAAGGTAGTGACACAGGGGACACACGGGGGACGCGTGCAGTGTCTAAACACAGACGCAAATCACCGTTTACTTCTATGGGGATAGTCGTGATTGGAAAATTACAAAGGAAGGACACTTAGAAGAGGATTTGGAGCAAACCCCTTTAGAACTAGGCACTTCTAGAGTCAGTACCCACGGGAGCACTGGAGTACTCAAGTTACCTTACCCAGGGAAGCCGGGTGCATAGGTGTCTTTTGATGTCTGGTTTCGTCGTCGTTTTCAATGGCGAGCTGCGAGAAAGTGCTGCAGGCGACCAAGTCAAAAGTGTCCGGACGGATCCAAGCCTGGATCAGAGTCTAGAAGAACATGAAAGCAGAAGGGACAGAGTCTGGGTCACTAGCCAGTGACCAGGAAGGAGAAGAGAAGATGCCAACCGATGTCGGGTACATGCAGGTGAAGAAGGTGAAGCTTGACCCTTCAGCCACGATGATCTGGATCTGGATTCCAGCTGTCCCATGAAGGATGTCAAGTGCTGCGGTATTGGATTTCAGATGGGACACAACAAGCCTTGGCAACAGCAACCCACGCAGAAAGCAGAGATTGGCTTTGATGCAGACCAGCAGGGTCTGAGGGACTCACCCTTTGGAGGGCAGTCAGGGCACGCCTGGAGCAGCCGCAAAAGCCCAAGGAACAGAAGAGTTACCTTTGTGGGGACCCACCAATCGACAGACCAGGGATCACGAAGGAGCCTCGAGCGGAAATGCTAGAAGTGGGCCCACGGAACACTCGTGGAGTGTAGGCCCACAATCTTCATTGCAAATGGTGCTCGGTGTTTGGACTATGAGTAGCCCAATGCACAACTTTGAGAAAGCACGGGAAGTTGATGCACTTGCAAATGTGCCTGGTGTCCAGGAGTTCCAGTCCCATGTCTCTCGTGATGGCTAAAGGTCTCAGCTTTGCTGGGATCTTGTGTTGGCTTCGGAGATGTCTGGAAGTTCATGTCCTGTGTCGCAAATCCGTTGGGATCCGGCCGGTGCATTGGAAATCCAGACCGGCAAGATGCTTCTTTGGTGCCTGTTTGAACAGGGGAGTCACTCCTTGACCCCAAGGGAGGTTCTTCCGTCTTCTAGTCGAAATAGAATGTTGAAGGTCCAGGATATATGTTGCAGAGTTTCGTCCAGGGTAATCTATAGTCCTAAGGACTGGGTTCCCATACTAAGCTTAGGGGTTGAACTTACTCTAGGGACCCACATGTGGGTGGATCCTGGGAGGGGGTGTTACACCCCTTTCCCCTTGTCCAGTTTCATGCCAGAGCAGGGGCTGAGTGCCCCTGCAACTGGTTTGAACTGGGATATGCACAGGGACACCAAGTGTGCCCCCAGCACTGTCTGAAAAGCATTCACTGAATGCACCCACCCAGCCCCAATACACTAAAACCTCTCTGGGGAGGTGGTTACACCTCCCTGTGATAGGAAACCTATTGTCCAGGCTTCCCCTGCCGGAGTTTCGTCCAGCAGCAGGAGGTCAAACTCGAGTCTGTGGCTGCAGCATCCATTTTGTGATGCTGGGGCTCTTTTAAACTATTACCGGTCAGGTAAGTATGCACATGTCTTCTCCCTCTAGAATGTTGGAATTCTACCCTTGCTGCCAGAACTGGCGGGGGAGTAGGATTCCAAAGTGTTTGACACCAAACACGACATGTTTCCATGCAGCCATTCCAAAGTTAGCATTTACCGCGCGGTTATAATGCACTTAAGAGTATATGGTCTGGCTGCATCACAGAACAGCTACAGAGAATAGATTCTGAAAGCTGCAGAGGGGTCCTGCTCATGCATGTGCACACTCTCACACAAAACCAAGCACTCTGCCTTCAGAAATGATAAGGCCTGCCATAGGAGTGACTTATAGGTTTATATGTGTCAGTGATTATGGGTAGATATAGGTCGCCTATATCTTAGTAAGGGGTGCATGCACCACCTTACCCAGACTGCAGTAGCAGTAGCAGTAGCAGACCTGTGGTGCAATTTTGGAAGGCTTCCCAGGGGTGGCATACTACATGCTTCAGCCCCTGATAGGCGTCTGGGGTACCTATGCCCTTAGTACCTAAGGTACCATATACTAGGGACTCACAAGGGTATCCCAGTAACCAATCTGGAGTGTACCTAATGTACATGAAATTAATTTAGAGATGAAGCAGCTAGGCTGGGGTCCTGGTTAGCAGGGCCCCAGCCAGACTAAAGTCGAGAAATAGTGAAACACCAGCAAAAAGTGGGGGTAACCATAGTAAGCAGATCCTACTCTCCTACAAGGAGAATTAAAACATTGGTGGTTCCCATAATGTGGGGGCAATGAAATTATCACCATTTAAATCTAAGGTGGCTACGGCCACATAATACCAGGCTTTGAGGACACTGTTGTTTGTGGGCAGTTTATGGCAGGGTCAGCACAGAGGTCTACTTTGCCCCTATTAGGAAGGTAGCTTACCACACCCCCTAGTTGACTTTGCTGTGTGTTGTATTACATACATATGCATGTGGGACCCTATGCCAGTAGGAGCTCCTCCGGCGAGGGCACTTTTACTCCTAGTTTCTCTGGATGACATGGTCTATTCACTACAATCACTAGTCTTGTTTGAAAATGCAGGAGAAGAGTCAAGGGGGGTGGCCCGGTCCGGTCTCGCCCGTCCTCGAGCGGCCTCAAACGGCCCGGCCTTTGCCCGGGCTAAGCCCTCGTACCCGCCTACGCGCGTCCTGCGATCGTGGAGGGGGCGTGGTTATAAGGGGCAGTTGGGGGCGGGAAGAGACACCAGGTGCGCTGTGTTGGTGAAGCGCGATGAACCCTGGGTCTTGCAGTCCCGGCCCCTACAGCACACGTTAATTGTCCCAAAATCGGCAATTCCTCCCGGTGTCAGGCTCCGTTGCAATCCGTGAAGGCAAGGAAAGTGAGGGAAAGTGAAACCCAGAGTGCTATGTCCAACGTCAACGGCTGCGAGCGGTTCCCGCGGAGTGGGGGCCGCGAGCCGTAAGTAGCTGCGAGGGAGCAGTGGCCGGGAAGAGACACCAGGTGTGCTGTGTTGGTGAAGCGCGATGAACCCTGGGTCTCGCAGTCCCGGCCCTTACAGCACACGTTAATTGTGCCAAAATCGGCAATTTCTCCCGGTGTCAGGCTCCGTTGCAATCCGTAAAGGCAAGGAAAGTGAGGGAAAGTGAAACCCAGAGTGCTATGTCCAACGTGAACAGTTGCGAGCGGCTCCCGTGGAGCGGGGGCCGCGAGCCGTAAGTAGCTGTGAGGGAGCAGAGGGGGGGAAGAGACACCAGGTGCGCTGTGTTGGTGAAGCGCGATGAACCCTGGGTCTCGCAGTCCCGGCCCTACAGCACACGTTAATTGTCCCAAAATCGGCAATTCCTCCCGGTGTCAGGCTCCGTTGCAATCCGTGAAGGCAAGGAAAGTGAGGGAAAGAAAAACCCAGAGTGCTATGTCCAACGTGAATGGCTGCGAGCGGACCCTATGCAGTGTGGATGACTTAAGGATATTGTAAATGACTGTAGAAACCAGTGATTACCCTCACACAAAATTTGTCCACCTTGAATTTCTGCATGCTGATCGACCTTCATGCTATCCCAAAACCCTACATATGCATATGCTTGCTGGCCTGCAGGAATATCCATTGCTTCCCAGCCAAAATATCCTCTGTCCGGTGACAGCACCTTTGGACCAGACCTGCATATCACCAAGCAATCAAGAAACAGTGAGGGTACAATTCATGGAACCTTCAGTGGCAGACATGCAGCATCAAAGCGCAGGCAAGCTGAAGAATTCTGGCATAGTGTACTCTTTCCTGATTGGAAGTATGTTCAAATTTTAAAATAAGCCCTATATTATATTTTGGTCTGGCTTCTCAGTATTAGCCAAAAATTAGAATAAGTACCAGCTTCTTTGACGAACAACCTGTACTTTGGACTTAGAAGAAGTGTTTGTGCACCAATCTTTGGTACACCCAATAACGTCACGTTTCGCAGAGACAGAACCTGCCTTAGTGGGACTCAGATATTTATTGTCTTCACCTAGACCTTAAAGTAGTGTTCAGTTGATTGAATCCTGTTGCCTCAATTCTGAAATAGCAGAATAAGAGAAAAAAACAATTAAAGAACAGGAACCTGAATAATTAAAGTACGGAAGAACAGTAGTTTACTTGCAAATGACGTAACCACTTAATGTGAAATTAGACAATTTGACAATAGGTTAATGCAGGTAAAGCTATACATTACAATGGTGCATTAACAGGTCAATAGTTGCAGGACATGGGTATTTCTTATTGAAATCAGTAATAAACCAGTAATATAGTGAGAGTGAAAAAGGTGCTCAATGCCCAAGAAGGTGCAGAACATAGTCTCTTGCATCACATAAAATGGAAAGCATGTGCACAAGGAACTGACGTGACCATAATATCTTGTATTGTTCACAACAAATAGTCTTCCGAATAGAAAATTGATTATTTGCAAGTGATAGTGATGACACTGAGTGAAGGAGTCACCCTACTGCATTGAGATTTATATAGATATACCAAACAAGCTATTACTCATGTTCCGCGGAGCACAGAATCATGCTTCTTGGATCTCATGTGGCCTGAGAAACAATGAGTACATTGCACTCTTTCTGAAACTGATCATTGTCTATATGTTAAAGAGAGGCTTACATTCAAGATGGTCTGTAAAGTGCACATGGCATGAACATTTTTGCCCTCCACTCTCTTGGGTTCAATTTGGTACAAAATGTTTACATGTACAGGGGTCCATTTAAATAATACAGTTCTGCTCTGGCTCTTCAACACCATTGAAGACTTGAACTGGATTTCATTCAAGGTTAGGCTTCATCTGGAGAGATATCTTCTGCCAGGTGCAAAACTCTGAACATTATGCAAAGCCTTAGGGACACTCCTCACCGTGACCCTGGAACTATCAGCTGCCACTGATTGCCAACATCCACTTGCTGGTCAAATCTTCCACTCAGCTGCCACTCCCAGGAAGTGCGTTGCGTACCAAAATTGGAATCTATTACCTGAACTAAACTGAGCAAGCTAAGTGCTCCCCTTCGACGTTTATCTTGCAAATCCACACCACCATTCATCAAAAAGTGCTTTACGGTGACAGAAATATGTGTGCTGCATTTTACAACTACCTAACCAAGTAAAATTACAAAAATGTGCAGTGTTCTCACATTCTACTCAAATAGAGGTTTTTTCTTTCCAGGGGGCTAATTCCTCATCATCAAAACCTCCTGGTGAACTCAGATTCTTATCATTAAATATGAACGCTTTTCCATTTAGCAATAATTTCTACAGACAGTTGTGCATTCTGGGTAACTGACAGAAAACACATGAATGCCTGTGCCTCACAGCATCTGGGATATCCTTAATGGATTCTCGAAATTAAAACAATCAAATAAATGGTATGCCATCTAAACTGTCTTGCAGTGAAACCAGCTACCAAAGTTAATTAAAAAAGGGTGGGGAAATAAATGATACACAAAAAGAATCAAAAAGGCAAGTAAAACATTTTCCTCTCCACTTTGATTACAAAACATCTGCAATCAAAACATGCTCTAATCAGTTGAATTCTGAGGCTCCAACATTTTAAGTGTTGCAAGTAGATTCCTATTCTCCGTGGAGGACAGGGAGGGGATTCCCAAGTAGTCTATCAGTAATCCATTGATAATTCACAACATTTTCTATTTAATTTAAACTGAAGTGATATGTTTATTAACATTCGTTAGTGAGAATTTGAGTAGCACCCGTTTTGGAGAAGATAATTGTTAGTTCTAATGACCCAATAGGGAGCTTTTAGATATTACATTTTTCCCATCAATGCAACTCACAAGACAGCAATAGAAGACACATTGCTGAAAAAGCTTTTAAACCCAACAATGCATAATATTCTATCAGAAAAAAAAACAGCTGCTCAAACTTTCAGATATAAGAGACGATTATTGGTAAATGTCCTGCTCAGGTAATATGAAATATCACATCTACAAGGATAACTGGAATAGACCTCTGGTGGCTTTATCTTTTACAAACGAAAATTTCTGTACAAATCAGTTATATTTACTGCAGAATAACAGGCTGGAATTCAGAATACATGAGCATTCAGACTTCAACCAGTTAGCACAAATCAGGAAGCCTTCTGATACAACTGGTTTAAAAGAAACATGCAACACAGAACTCTAGTTTTCAGGTGCATACCTCTAAAGCCAAGAGTTATACACCTGCAAAAGTTGGAGTGATATATTTTGTGAAATATCAGAAGCATTCATAGGAAATGTGATTGATACAGGTTAGGACCCTTAGCAGACAATGCAAATTTGCTTGACCTAGAATACAGGGACCCAAAAAATGATTGAGTGTTTTTTTTAATACTCTTTTTATTAAACAGTTGTGATGGTACAATAGTGGGCCACATAGCAAGAACATACAATAATAAGTGCTCATAGCATGTTTACAGATTAAATCCCAACTCTGCACTACCTTAGACTGTGAGAAAATGAATGTCCAACTCAGTATTCCGCATTTCAACTGAAGGAGATACACATAGTTCACCACGTGACGTATTCCATTTGCCCTTTTGTGGTCCCATTTCGCTGGGCAACCTCTGTGCTTAAATACATCCTTCTCCGCAATCATCGCATTGTCCAAGTCATTAACCTGTTTGTATACTTAGGCAAATCTCTGGTCCTCCACCCTTATGCTATATACCTCTTAGCAATAGTGCGCCCATGTGCACTCTGAATTAGTCAAGTATGTGACCTCCCACACATTCAGTAAGTATAGTCGCGAGGAGTGGGCAATGTTTTTTCCACTTACCCTCGCCGGTGTAGAGATAATTTTCACCCAGTATGGTTGGACCTTTGGGCACTCCCAAATCGTGTAGAAAAAGGAACCCTCGGCTGTGCACCCCTTTAGGCACCCAGGATCCAGTCTAAGACTTATCTTGACCAGTATGTGTGCAGACAGGTAGGATCTATGTAGGATTTTCCTCTGAATGAGTCGTAGTTGCATTGGGATGGCAACTTCCTTGGGGGCGGAGAGGGCTTCCTGCCAGTCGTCATCCTCTAAGTATCCCAGGTCTGATTCCCACAGTTGTCGAAGACGTACCAATGGGTCAGGTTTGTTGCTTATTAACTTAAGGTAAGTAAGCAAAATCGCTTTTCGTGTTAGAGGGTCTGTCAGGTGCTGATCTTCCAGCGGGTAGGCCTCGGGCAAAGCCATACCGCTAGGAATGACAGTGGTGAGTGCATGACGAATTTGCAGGTATCGGAACGCCTCGGATCCTGCCAATTGGTACTCTGTTTCTAGATCTTTGAATGAGATCATCTCATTTCGTTTCCATGGATCACCAACTGAGGAAATTCCAATGATGTCCCATTTATCAAACCCCTGGCACCTACTCAATGTACCGAGTTGATTGTATTCCCACAAGGGAGTGAGCAATGTCAATTTCTTCTGCCACCCCAGTTTTTTTGTCGCTCATTGCCAAAGTGCAATTGTAAGGCTGTGGGGCCAGTGAGGTGTTGTCGTTTGGGATTGGAATAGAGTGCACGCTGATATCCCCCCTTGGCCATTACCCATCTGTCTATACATACGTCACCTCAGACGGTGGGGCGAAGACCCACTGGTTAACCACCGCAAACTAGGAGGCCCAATAATATTGTTTCAAGTCAGGCAGTCCCATTCCTCCATCATACCACTGCCTGGTCAGTTTGCATGTCGCAATGTGTGGGTATTTCCGTCCCATAAGAGAGTACTAACTCCGCTCTCCACACTAATGAAATAGGCGTCCGGCACCCCATGGGGGTGTTCTGCAATATATATAGAAATTGAGGCAGAGCCAGCATTTTAAGCAATGCTGCTCTAACGAGCAAAGTGAGGGGCAGCGACTGCCAGTGAAGCACATCCTTTTGAAGCCTGGTCAATGGGGCCCCAAGGTTAACGTCATAGAATATTGTTGGGTGTGGGGTGACGTAGATGCCAAGACATTGGAAGCCCTCAGTAGCAACTGTAATATTGGTGTCCTTAGGCATTCGTGGCACTGGACCCTGCAACATAAACAGAACAGACTTTGTTCAGTTTATAGTGTAGCCCGAGTGGGCCCTAAAAATTGCAAAAATATGCAGAATCCTGTGGATCGAAGCCGATGGAGCCGCCATGTATAACAGGACATCGTCGACATAGAGGGAGATTCTGTCTTTGTGTTGGTCTGTCCATTTCAGTCCCCTAATCATGGGGTCACCCCTGATCCAGGTCGCCGGAGGCTCCAACAGTAGAGCAAATATAAGGGGTGACAGGGGGCAGCCCTGTCTAGTACCCCTCTCTAGGCGGAATCGTTGGGCAGTATGCTGGTTGACAACGACTTGGGCCGTTGGGCCTGTGTACAAGATTTTAACCTATTGGATAAAGTGTGGGCTGAACCCCAGGCATTCGAGGAGGGCACATAGATAAGGCCACTCAATAGTGTTGAACGCCATTTTTGTGTCCAATGACTTAATGCTGCATCTTTTAGGATGGTATGAATTCTCCCCATCACCCCATGGAGTCTCTGGAGATTGAGAGCGGTGTTGCGGCAGGGCATAAAACTCGATTGGTCAGGGTGTACAAGTTTATATATGATGGGGATTAAGCGATTGGCCAATACTTTATCCAAGATTTTTACTTCTACGGTCAACAATGAGATTGGACGAAAGGATTCACATTTAGTCACTGGTTTGCCTGGCTTATATATGACCGCTATTGAGGCAAACATCAAGTCTTGGGGCAGAGACCCTGTGTGGTAACCTACTAGGTACATAGCACGAAGAGCGGGTGTTATCTTGGAGGATACTAACTTAAACAGTTCTATTGGGAGCCCATTGGGGCCCATGGCTTTACCCAACATAATACCGCTTATGGCAGTAGCAAGTTCCTCCTCGGTGAGGTCCCCCTCCAAGGAATCACTGTCCTCCGGGGTGAGGGTGGCAACCGGGATAGTTGCCAGGAGGTCTCTTGAGTCTTGCAGGGTGGTATGGGTAGTGGAGGAGTATATGGAGGTGAAGTGGGAGGCAAAGGCCTAAGCAATGTTTTGTGGGTCTGTCACCAGATCACCCTCATCCATCTCAATAAGGGGTACCCATCTCTGTGCGGTGTCTTGCCTCTCTAACCATGCAAGCATTTTACCAGTAGTGTCGCAGAACTCATACATTTTATGGAGTTGCTTTGTGTTTCATCCTAGCGGCCTCTGTCGCTAACTGGCGATAGTCTTGGCGTTTAACGCTTAAAGTATGGGCGAGTTGCTCGTCGTTGCTATTTCCCACCCCATCCTCCAACTCCCTAATCTCCCGCTGTAAGGTGTCTAATCATTCCGTTTGTTCCTTCTTGTGTCCCGCCATCAGTGAAAGTGCCCGACCTTTGATTACTGCCCCGAAGGCCCCCAATAAAATTAGGTGGGATTGGACTGAATGTATATCTTCAGTAAGGTAGTGATCTACTCCCTCAAGCATAGTGCTTCTAACCTGTGGGATCTTTAGACTCCATGGATTTATGGATAGGGTGAGGTGGCGAGAATTCTTGGGCAGAGTCAACTGAGTCAGAACAGGGGAATTATCCAAGGTACCACGTGCCAGGGACTTGGCTTCAGTAAAATAAGAAAGAGCCTTGGCATGTGTGAGCAAATGGTCAAATCTGGACTGACTGCCATGGGCGCCTGAGTGAAAGTTAAACTTCCGTGCCAGGGGTCTACAATGGCACCAGATGTCTACTAGACCATAAGCTAGGAGAAAGTCCATCAGGGGGGATGAATCGTGTGGATAATTTTGAGTGGGATGCCGGACAACCTGGCCAGCCATCGCAAGTTTACAATAAGCTCCCAACACCTGGATGCCGACCGGAAGATCAAGTAGGAGTTTACCCAGGTCAGCCAGCGTGGCTGTTTTTAGCATAGGGGGGCTATAGATCAAGAGTATATTGAAGGGTTTCCCTTCCCATATCCCAGCTATTGCAGTGTACCTGCCTTGGCCATCAGTCCAAGTATTGGTGATTATAAATGGGCATTGATTGCGAATAGGAATGCCAGCCCTTCTTGAGCTAGATGTAAAACTCATGTGTGCCACCAAACTGTAGCCCCACCGATCAAGTGCCTTGCAAGTGTTACCAATTAGGTGTATCTCTTGTAGTAGAGCGATGTCTGGGGCCTGCCTTTTGAGGTACTGGAGCACAACCCCTCTCTTCAATTTGTCCCCCAAACCGTTGACATTCCATGTAGCAATGCAGAGTGTTCTCTTCATATCAAGGTCCGGCATGGTGCATGTAAGTGAATTAGGGCGCTATCAGCCCATATCTCTAGTGTATGTAACAGATGCCAGTATTCCAAGTCTGCCAGCCCTGAGTGTGTCTGAGTGGATGATATGTCTTGCACCACCTCCATCACACTGGAACAACAACAAAAACAAATTAAACAAGTCCCTCCCCCCACCCTGCCTCCCTGCAAGACAGGCACTGAACCTCCCGCCACTCCAACCTTGTAGAGTGTCAATCACCTACCCTTAAAGTGATCCAACACCACTCCCATGGGTATCAATTAGTTAAAAGGCATATGCCCCTACCATTAGCCCTTTGAACGTTAGACTGAAACATGACTGACTGCAAATACAAAGAAACCTCCCAATAACCCTCAGCTAGAAGCATGTTCGGCCTTAGAGTTGTTGGCATCCACGCCAAGGAACACAAAAAGTTTGGACACCAGACAGTTCGGCAGCGAGTGGGCCTGTACCTGCAGGGACCTAGTAGTTTAGGACATATCGACTGGAAACCTTTGTCGCACGCCCTCAATCTGCCAGTTTCTATTACGCTGGACACTTCATCGTGGATTCGCCGCCCGGTGGGTAAGCATGGGCGTAAAATCCGTTCCGCTCGCGGATTTTGCGGATTTTCGGTAAATTCGCAATCCGCGAACGCTCGAGAATTTACCGAAAATCCGCAAATTCGCACGCAGCTGATTTTTTTTTCTTGATGATACAATTTTGCGGTGCGCGGCGTTCACTTACCGTCATTCAGTGTTTGCCGAGTTGTTTTTCTCGATATTTTGCGAGTGCTGTGCCATTTTGGATCTTGCTGCGGGATCCCGCGGGAGTTTGGCGACCGCGATTACGTCATCGCGGCTTGCCACCTTGCACAGCGAGAGTTTGTCAACGCGAGTACGCCGTGATCACGTATCGCGGGAGTTCACAATTGCGAACACGTACATGCGGCGGGCAGCAACAATCTCGCACTCGCGAAAATACAAAATTTGCAATTCCGCACAAGAAATCCACCAGCAAGCAGCATAAACCTTCTGGAAATTATGATTTTTATCAGAATAACTTCTCAGGTTGACATTTGCCTGCACTTTTTTTTGCAAGGAGTACATTTTGGGGGATGGGGGGGGAGGAAGGAAGTGCCCCACAGTCTCCAACTTCCTCTTCCTGTTCAGTAGGCTCCTCCCAGTGCTTTCTTCATGTGCTGGTCACTTTCATTCGGATTCTTCTCCTGGAAGGATTACTTTTTGTGGATGCTGCTGGATATTTGGATTTGAGGCCTTTTTGACTTTCTTTGGATCACTTTTGGATCAGAAATTTCACAAGTAAGTTTGTTTGGGGCATTACAGTTGCTGCAACTACAATTTTGGAATTTTCGATTTTTGGGCTGTTTTGGGGCCTTTTGCCCAGGGGTACTCAGTGGTGGGTGGACTGAGTCTTTCTGTGGGGTGTCTTGAATTTAAAGTGATAACAAGAGAAGGTACCCCTGAAATTTATCGCAGGGAGGCGGATAGTTACATAGAAAAAAGGTGTTAAGTCCCTGTTTCGCACCTAGCGGATTAAATTCGCTAAGGTTGTCATTAATAGAGAAAGGTATTGCTTGCAATAGGGTCAGACTTTTATACCAATCTAAATTAGAGACACATTCAAGGCAAAGTGGACAACTGAACCAACAAGTAAAATAATCTTAAGTAAATATACCAAACAACCAAATTTTATATAAAAAAAAGATTACAAAATTTATTTGTACCTCCCAACTGGGTTACAATCTAAAACAAAATCAATGACAAGAATAAAAAGGTTTAAAACAACCACCAGCAGTGGTAGTGCAATAAGTATCATGAACAGTCAAAGTTAAAACAGTTGACGCGGCGTTTCGGTGCTTTTTGATTCTGGACACCTTCTTCAGGACATTAAAACATTTGACTCCATATCTATAAATCAAGAAAATATGTTCAGTGTCTTATACAAAATTTAATCAGAATGTCACACTTGCCTAACTAATACTATTCATGATTTGGATATTGAGCGTGTCGAGCTCTACTCCCAACGCTTACTCAGTAAGTAAGCGTTGGGAGTAGAGCTCGAAACACCGCGTCGACTGTTTTAACTTTGACTGTTCATGATACTTATTGCACTACCACTGCTGGTGGTTGTTTTAAACCTTTTTATTCTTGTCATTGATTTTGTTTTAGATTGTAACCCAGTTGGGAGGTACAAATAAATTTTGTAACCTTTTTTTATATAAAATTTGGTTGTTTGGTATATTTACTTAAGATTGTTTTACTTGTTGGTTCAGTTGTCCACTTTGCCTTGAATGTGTCTCTAATTTAGATTGGTATAAAAGTCTGACCCTATTGCAAGCCATACCTTTCTCTATTAATGACAACCTTAGCGAATTTAATCCGCTAGGTGCGAAACAGGGACTTAACATCTTTTTTCTATGTGTCTTGAATTTAAACATCATGGAGGGCCTGGATGGCTTGGGATTGTGCTGATTTTTCTGTGATTTTCGTTTTTTGGGCTGTTGTTGTGGCCTTTTCACCAGGGGTAGTGAGTGGTGCATGAGCCTAGTCTTTCTGTGGGGTGTCTTGAATTTATACATCATGGAGGGCATGGATGGCATGGGATTGTGCTGAATTTTCTGTGTTTTTTGATTTTTTGGGGTGTTCATGGGGACAAGCCATGTGGGTGGGGGCCATTTTGAGTGCTGCTACAGGCAGGCCCTGGCCATGTGCTGGGAGGCAGGGGGCCATTTTGAATGCAGGCAGTGTTCTTAGGTCTGCAACCATTTTGCCTAGCTTTCAACCTTCATGCCCAGGGGTAGTGAGTGATGCATGGGCCTAGTCTTTCTGTGGGGTGTCTTGAATTTAAACATCATGGAGGGCCTGGATGTCTTGGGATTGTGCTGATTTTTCTGTGATTTTCGTTTCTTTGGGCTGTTGTTGTGGCCTTTTCACTAGGGGTAGTGAGTGGTGCATGAGCCTAGTCTTTCTGTGGGGTGTCTTGAATTTATACATCATGGAGGGCATGGATGGCATGGGATTGTGCTGATTTTTCTGTGTTTTTCGATTTTTTGGGGTGTTCATAGGGACAGGCCATGTGGGTGGGGGCCATTTTGAATGCAGGCAGTGTTCTTAGGTCTGCAACCATTTTGCCTAGCTTTCAACCTTTATGCCCAGGGGTAGTGAGTGATGCATGGGCCTAGTCTTTCTGTGGGGTGTCTTGAATTTAAACATCATGGAGGGCCTGGATGGCTTGGAATTGTGCTGATTTTACTGTGATTTTCGTTTTTTTGGGCTGTTGTTGTGGCCTTTTCACCAGGGGTAGTGAGTGGTGCATGGGCCTAGTCTTTCTGTGGGGTGTCTTGAATTTATACATCATGGAGGGCATGGATGGCATGGGATTGTGCGGATTTTTCTGTGTTTTTTGATTTTTTGGGGTGTTCATGGGGACAGGTCATGTGGGTGGGGGCCATTTTGAGTGCTGCTACAGGCAGGCCCTGGCCATGTGCTGGGAGGCAGGGGGCCATTTTGAATGCAGGCAGTGTTCTTAGGACTGCAACCATGTTGCCTAGCTTTCAACCTTTATGCCCAGGGGTAGTGAGTGATGCATGGGCCTAGTCTTTCTGTGGGGTGTCTTGAATTAAAACATCATGGAGGGCCTGGATGGCTTGGGATTGTGCAGATTTTTCTGTGATGTTTGGTTTTTTTTGGCTGTTGTTGTGGCCTTTTCACCAGGGGTAGTGAGTGTTGCATGGGCCTAGTCTTTCTGTGGGGTGTCTTGAATTTAAACATCATGGAGGGCATGGATGGCATGGGATTGTGCTGATTTTTCTGTGTTTTTCGATTTTTTGGGGTGTCTTGAATTTAAACATCATGGAGGGCCTGGATGGCTTGAGATTGTGCAGATTTTTCTGTTATTTTCATTTTTTTGGGCTGTTGTTGTGGCCTTTTCACCAGGGGTAGTGAGTGGTGCATGGGCCTAGTCTTTCTGTGGGGTGTCTTGAATTTATACATCATGGAGGGCATGGATGGCATGGGATTGTGCTGATTTTTCTGTGTTTTTTGATTTTTTGGGGTGTTCATGGGGACAGGCCATGTGGGTGGGGGCCATTTTGAGTGCTGCTACAGGCAGGCCCTGGCCATGTGCTGGGAGGCAGGGGGCCATTTTGAATGCAGGCAGTGTTCTTAGGTCTGCAACCATTTTGCCTAGCTTTCAACCTTTATGCCCAGGGGTAGTGAGTGATGCATGGGCCTAGTCTTTCTGTGGGGTGTCTTGAATTTAAACATCATGGAGGGCCTGGATGGCTTGGGATTGTGCTGATTTTTCTGTAATTTTTGTTTTTTTGGGCTGTTGTTGTGGCCTTTTCACCAGGGGTAGTGAGTGTTGCATGGGCCTAGTCTTTCTGAGGGGTGTCTTGAATTTAAACATCATGGAGGGCATGGATGGCATGGGATTGTGCTGATTTGTCTGTGTTTTTCGATTTTTTGGAGTGTTCATGGGGACAGGCCATGTGGGTGGGGGTCATTTTGAGTGCTGCTACAGGCAGGCCCTGGCCATGTGCTGGGAGGCAGGGGGCCATTTTGAATGCAGGCAGTGTTCTTAGGTCTGCAACCATTTTGCCTAGCTTTCAACCTTTATGCCCAGGGGTAGTGAGTGTTGCATGGGCCTAGCCTTTCTGTGGGGTGTCCTGAATTCAAACACCATGGAGGGCCTGGATGGCTTGGGATTGTGCAGATTTTTCTGTGATTTTCGTTTTGGCCTTTTCACCAGGGGTAGTGAGTGGTGCATGGGCCTAGTCTTTCTGTGGGGTGTCTTGAATTTATACATCATGGAGGGCATGGATGGCATGGGATTGTGCTGATTCTTCTGTGTTTTTCGATTTTTTGGGGTGTTCATGGGGACAGGCCATGTGGGTGGGGGCCATTTTGAGTGCTGCTACAGGCAGGCCCTGGCCATGTGCTGGGAGGCAGGGGGGCATTTTGAATGCAGGCAGTGTTCTTAGGTCTGCAACCATTTTGCCTAGCTTTCAACCTTAATGCCCAGGGGTAGTGAGTGATGCATGGGCCTAGTCTTTCTGTGGGGTGTCTTGAATTTAAACATCATGGAGGGCCTGGGATTGTGCTGATTTTTCTGATTTTCGATTTTTTGGGGTGTATAACTGAACTGATGTTCTCTGTCTTCCATTGCGTTTAGGTGCACAAGACTCAAGAGAACCACCAGTGCCAGGAAGAAGTCCTGCAGCGGTGTGTGTGTGCAGCATAACGTCACGCGACGTCACGTCTGGCCACAGACAACTCTGCAACTCGTGCAACTGCGGCCTGCTGTTCTGACCTGCTCCGAAGAAGATGGCCCCAAAAAAAGTTCCCCGTAGCTCCTCTAGCATGAAAGTTGCCAGTAAGGAGCAGAAGAAGCAAGTTACCAAGGAGACTGGTGTGCCGCCCGCCACATTTTTTGGGAGTAAAATAAAAAGTACGCCTGCAGCAGCAGCGGGATCTGCTGAGGACCAAGCTGGGAGCAGCACCCCCGCTCCATTGGGCTCAGTGGCACCACCACCACCACGCCAACTTAAGTCCAAGCCCTTGAGTGCTGCAGAGGCACTTAGTCTAGTTGTTCAATCACCATCGACCAGTGATGTTGGCTCATCGCAAGAAAGTAGCAGCAATGTCCCTCAATCAACACAGGTTGTTGTAACTCATCTGACGAGTGTTGAACAACCACAGCCGCAACAACAACCACAAGTGCAAGTACAAGCCCAAGT
Organism: Lissotriton vulgaris; assembly: GCF_964263255.1. Taxonomy (NCBI): domain Eukaryota; kingdom Metazoa; phylum Chordata; class Amphibia; order Caudata; family Salamandridae; genus Lissotriton; species Lissotriton vulgaris. The sequence goes on along the minus strand of NC_141698.1, from coordinate 647,270,863 downwards.
ACTTGTGGAAGGAGAGGCAGCGCAAGGAGATGCGCAAGCAGAGGTGCATGGAGGGTTACAAGTGCCCACAATAGTTGTTCCTCCAGAAGTAGGGGCACATCAGGAAATCGACAATCAAGCCGAGGTATCATTTGAGGAAGCCACTCCTCCTGATGATCATTCATTGTCTTCCACATCCCTAGCAAGGAAAAGATCAAGGGTGGTGTCTACATCTTCTTCAAGCCCACCTCCTTCTGATGATATGGATCTAAATTGGGAACCATCACTGCCGTCTGAGAGTGAGGCACACCATCATCTGACAAAGGTAGTTAAGCGTAAAAGGAAGCTCTTCCAACGTCTCATAGTTATGGAGTGTGATGAGGCTCAACAAGAAGTGGTGGATACTGCTGCTGATGAAGACTGTCACGACGACGACCCAGTCATCATAAAGGTCACTGCAGCCCCAGCGGGCATGTAGCAAACAGACATTTTGACCCTAGCCCGAGAAGCTGCTGAGCGTGATGATGTTGTCGACGAGGAGGCAATGGAAGAAACACCAAAATCATTGGAGTTAACTAGTACACCAACACGTACCGCTTCCATATTTCTTCCTCGCCAGAAGGGACCTCCATCCACCTCGACCCCAATTAGTGGTGGTGAAAGTGCAAAACATACTAAAGTTCGACAATCCACATCCTCCACTTCATCTGGCATTATCAGCAGGACCACCACCGCCAGTATCGCCGCCTCCTCCGGCCCCCAAAGACATTTCAAGTCCGCAGTTTGGGACTTCTTTAGTGTTTGCCCAAAAAAGGAAAACCTCGCCATTTGTAGCATTTGAAAGCATACAGTTAGTCGTGGTAAGTTTGGTACCAACTATGGTACCGGAGACCAGAGAGGTCATCTTGAGAGACAGCACACTGTCCAATGGTTTGCGCACCTAAAGGAGATCAAGGAAGCCGGAATTGCAAGTCAAGAAAACGTTGATGTTTCATCTGATGATGACGAGGAGGAAGAAGACGTGTCAAACACTTCACTTACACCCAGTACCCCTGTCAGCAGCACACCCCATGTGAGCCACACTAAGAGTGTGGGAGAGAGTGAGACACCAATGCGAAAAAGTTAATCAGCGAGCGTAACTGGGTCGAAGAAATCATCATCATCCCGTAAATGCTTGGTCCAGGGAAACATTAGAAACATGTTGTTTACAGAAGCGCCATATGAACGCAACCACTCACTGACGCGTCTGTATAACACTAAGCTGGCTAAAATGCTAGCTCTGGACCTTCTCCCTTTTTCTTTTGTAGAAGGGGTTGGTTTTCTAGAATTAGTGGCAGCACTCTGCCCTAAGTGGAAGGTTCCTAGCCGGTTCTATTTTGCCAGAATTGCGGTTCCAGCACTACATGAAGATGTGCTGGAGGTGATTGGGGCAGCTTTGCAGAAGAGTGCTGTTCACACTATACATCTGACAACGGACATGTGGACCAGTGGCACAGGCGCTGATTACATGTGCATCACTGCACACTGGGCCTCTTTTTCAGGGGTTAAAGCAAAGCTAAACGCAGGTGTTGACCCGGACCAAGTTTTTAAAGCTGCTCGGAAACATGCAACACTAGCCATGTTTGGCTTGGAGAAACGTCACACAGCACAAAACATTTTGGATGAGTTTAACACAAAGGTCTTTAACTGGCTGTCCCCCAAAAAACGCCAGATTGGTTATGTTTCCACAGATAATGGCGCCAATGTAGTTAAGGCCATGGAGCTGGGTGACTATTTCAGAGTGCCGTGTTTGGCGCACTGTATAAACCTGGTTGTTAAAAAATTCTTGAGTGATGAAGACAGTCCAGCGTGCGAGTTAGTGGCCACCTGCCGAAGAATGTGCAACCATTTCAGCCATTCTTTTAAGGCCCAGAAGCATCTGAGGAGACTGCTACATGAACGTCGAATGCCAGTGAAAGCACTCATCCAGGAGGTGCCAACACGTTGGAACTCAACCTTCTACATGCTTGAGCGTCTGTATGAGCAGTATACAGTACTCAATCACTATTTCTTAACACAGGGTACAGCTCAGAAGGACCTGAGGATAGATGCGGCGCAATGGGACCTAGTTAAAAGCCTGACAGACATGCTTTGTCCTTTTGAGGTCTTCACGCGTGCAGTCAGCAAGGAGGACTGTAAGTTGGGAAAAGCTATCCCATTGTTGTGCATGCTGGAGCACCAACTGAAGGCGGTGTCTTCTGTGTTTCAAAAAGATGAAAAAAACCAAGACCCTTTTGTTTTGGCTGAGAAATTATTAGAGCGCCTACGTGGTGATGAACGTCTTAAAAAGATCCACTCAGAACAGCATTACATTTGTGCTACTATTCTGGATCCACGCTACAAAAAGGAGCTGGCAGGCCGAGCATTCTTTCCTTTTGCTGATGAAGATGTTACAAAGTACAAACGTTGGCTAGCCTTGTCAGCCAAGAGGTTTGAAAGAGAACGGCAGCTCATTGAAGGAAAAGACAGTACATCAGCATCAGCATCAGCAGGCCATCCCCAGTCAAAACAATCCACTTCTGCACCTGTAGCTCTGGCACAAGTGACCTCTCAGCCGTTAAAGACTCCGGCAACCGGATCATCTGCACCAGACACAACAGTAACATTGGATGCTGAAGAGGATTGGCTAACTTGGCTTGGGTTTGGTTCTCAAAAGGTCACAGCAAAAAGTAATCAAAGTGGAGGAACCTTGGAGGACCTTGAGTCGATGGTGCAGGACTATCTGAATGACTCAACAGAGGTCTATGTTAATGCTGACCCATTGGCGTATTGGCATGGGAAAAAAGAATTGTGGCCACAGCTCTCCAACCTGGCTATAAACTACTTGTCTTGCCCACTCGCAAGCGTGTCTTCTGAACGTGTTTTCAGTGCTGCTGGTGGCATTGTAACTCCCAAACGGAGCCGCCTCTCGCCCAAAAATGTGGAGAGGTTAACAATGATCAAGATGAATCAGCACCTCATACCACCAGATTACAAAGTACGAGAAAGAACGCTGCATGAAGACGAGGAGGACTGCAACATAGATGAGGGAATTTGTTCTCTGTTCGGTGACACTGACCTCACCCTGCCTGAATTCGCAGAGTATGATGACGAACTCTTATTCTTATTCCCTGACACCGAGCCCTGAAAATGAGACAATTAATCAATAACTTTCTTTTTCGTCCTTGTTCACTTTTATTACTGTGTGTCTGTCTTTCTTTGTTTTGCACAGTTAATTTAATTCAAACTTTAATCACCTAATCACAAAAACAAGCCCATCAGCAGAACTGTCTTCACTTGTTTGCTTATTGATTTGAAGGTGCCGCAGTCTGCATTCCTCAGGTTCACAAGTTCAGAAGAACATGCTCCTCTATCCTCCTCCTCCAGACTCCTATTTCCCTCAAAGCAGAGGGCTGGATTACACCCAATGAAGAAAGACTCAGCACTTGTGGGGATGTTCTACTTCTTTGCGGGTGAGTTGACGGCTCTAGGGCCATTGCTGGGAAGCTCTAATAACGGATAAAAGTGGTATGGACCAAATCTGAGGTGGAAATTTTTTTGCGTTTTTGCTGACTTGCTTGCCTTTGAGGTGCTCTTTGGGGGGGTTCCGGGTGTTTATGGGTGAGTTTGGGGTCTGGGAGCACTGCTGGGACAGTCTAATTTTGATTGCATTTGCTTTTCAGGAAATCCGTGGTGGAAAACGGGAGTTATGACCTAGCTGCACAGCGCGTTTGGACCGAAGGCCGAGAAATATTGTAAGTATGAGATTTTCCTTTTTGGCTGTTTGGGGGTGTTGTGCTTTTTTTGCGGGTGGGTTGGCGGGTCTTGGGGCATTCCTGGGAAGGTCTAATACCGGATAGAAGTGGTTTGGACAAAATCCATGCAGATTTTTTTTGTTGCTATTTCTGACATTTTGCTCAATGTAGCGTTTTCGGAGGCCTGTTTGGGGGGCTTCCTGGTGTTTGTGGGTGGGTTTTGGGGTCTGGGAGCACTGCTGGCTATGGATACTTTAGTTTGCAAGAGGTTTGAAGCAAATCCATGGTGGCAGAGGGGAGTTAGGGCCTAGCTGCAGAGCACGCGCGGAGTGATTTTGGAAATTGGCAAGAAAATAACTAAGTCCCCATTTTTGTACTTTTGCTTTTTGGCTGTTTGGGGGTCTTCTACTAGTTTTCGCCTGGGTTGACGGCTCTGGGGCCATTGCTGGGAAGCTCTAATACCGGATAAAACTGGTTTGGACCAAATCTGAGGCGGAATTTTTTTTGCGTTTTTGCTGACTTGCTTGCCTTTGAGGTGCTCTTTGGGGGGTTCCGGGTGTTTGTGGGTGAGTGTTGGGGTCTGGGAGCACTGCTGGGACAGTCTAATCTTGACTGCATTTGCTTTTCAGGAAATCCGTGGTGGAAAACGGGAGTTATGACCTAGCTGCACAGCGCGTTTGGACCGAAGGCCGAGAAATATTGTAAGTATGAGATTTTCCTTTTTGGCTGTTTGGGGGTGTTGTGCTTTTTTGCGGGTGGGTTGGCGGGTCTTGGGGCATTCCTGGGAAGGTCTAATACCGGATAGAAGTGGTTTGGACAAAATCCATGCAGATTTTTTTTGTTGCTATTTCTGACATTTTGCTCAATGTAGTGTTTTCGGGGGCCTGTTTTGGGGGCTTCCTGGTGTTTGTGGGGGGGTTTCGGGGTCTGGGAGCACTGCTGGCTATGGATACTTTAGTTTGCAAGAGGTTTGAAGCAAATCCATGGTGGCAGAGGGGAGTTAGGGCCTAGCTGCAGAGCGTGCGCGGAGTGATTTGGAAATTGGCAAGAAAATGACTTAGTCCCCATTTTTGTACTTTTGCTTTTTGGCTGTTTGGGGGTCTTCTACTAGTTTTCGCCTGGGTTGACGGCTCTGGGGCCATTGCTGGGAAGCTCTAATACCGGATAAAAGTGGTTTGGACCAAATCTGAGGCGGAATTTGTTTGCGTTTTTGCTGACTTGCTTGCCTTTGAGGTGCTCTTTGGGGGGGTTCCGGGTGTTTGTGGGTGAGTTTTGGAGTCTGGGAGCACTGCTGGGACAGTCTAATTTTGATTGCATTTGCTTTTCAGGAAATCCGTGGTAGAAAACGGGAGTTATGACCTAGCTGCACAGCGCGTTTGGACCGAAGGCCGAGAAATATTGTAAGTATGAGATTTTCCTTTTTGGCTGTTTGGGGGTGTTGTGCTTTTTATGCGGGTGGGTTGGCGGGTCTTGGGGCATTCCTGGGAAGGTCTAATACCGGATAGAAGTGGTTTGGACAAAATCCATGCAGATTTTTTTTTGCTATTTCTGACATTTTGCTCAATGTAGCGTTTTCGGAGGCCTGTTTGGGGGGCTTCCTGGTGTTTGTGGGTGGGTTTTGGGGTCTGGGAGCACTGCTGGCTATGGATATTTTAGTTTGCAAGAGGTTTGAAGCAAATCCATGGTGGCAGAGGGCAGTTAGGGCCTAGCTGCAGAGCACGCGCGGAGTGATTTTGGAAATTGGCAAGAAAATAACTATGTCCCCATTTTTGTACTTTTGCTTTTTGGCTGTTTGGGGGTCTTCTACTAGTTTTTGCCTGGGTTGACGGCTCTGGGGCCATTGCTGGGAAGCTCTAATACCGGATAAAAGTGGTTTGGACCAAATCGGAGGCGGAATTTGTTTTGCATTTTTGCTGACTTGCTTGCCTTTGAGGTGCTCTTTGGGGGGGTTCCGGGTGTTTGTGGGTGAGTTTTGGGGTCTGGGAGCACTGCTGGGACAGTCTAATCTTGATTGCATTTGCTTTTCAGGAAATCCGTGGTGGAAAACGGGAGTTATGACCTAGCTGCACAGCGCGTTTGGACCGAAGGCCGAGAAATATTGTAAGTATGAGATTTCCCTTTTTGGCTTTTTGGGGGTGTTGTGTTGTGCTTTTTTGTGGTTGGGTTGGCGGGTCTTGGGGCATTCCTGGGAAGGTCTAATACCGGATAGAAGTGGTTTGGACAAAATCCATAAGGAAAAGCCTTTTGGCACTTTTTGTAACTTAGGGTTTGTTAGGGTTAGCCCTAGCAGCAGGATTGCATGTGTTTCGGGGTGTTCTAGATTTTTGCAACTGAGTTCTGGGGTCTTAGAGCACTCGTGAGAATGTGTAATTTTGGTTGAAGTCATTTGAAGAAAATCCATGGTGGGAAAGGGGGGATTTGGCATAGTTAAAGAAAGCCTTTGCCACTATTCTTAACTTAGGGCTCGTTAGGGTTAGCAGTATTTCTATTGCATGTGTTTGGGTGGGGGGTTTTCGCGTCTTGGAGCGATGCTGGCTATGGATACTTTTGCCTGCTTGCAAGTGGTTTGAATACAATCCACGGTGGGTAAGGGGGTATTTGGGCCTACTTTTACTTTCAAAGTACGTTTTGTCACCAGTTTTCTGCTAGGCCTCATTTTTTGAGATCTGATTGGCGGTCTTCTACATTTTTGCGACTGGCGTTAGTAAGGGTCTGGGTGGGAGCACTGCTGGGAAGGTCTAATTTTGTTCTAAAACACAGTTTACAGTACACCTAGCTTGAGGGGAAAGATCCGTTAAATTAATTTGCCCATACTTATTTATCCTTCAAAAGGTGACTCAGACAGAGTACGCACTTTCAAAAATATTGTACTGTCTATTAGGAAAATCAAAGTGCGACTTTTTGCACTACACAGCGTACATACCTTATATTTATTTATCAGTGGTGTTGTAATATCACTTCCTGTTTTTCGTTCAATAATTACAGGCCGGGTTTCAGTCTGTGCAATGGGGGAAAAAAAAGGATGGAGTCAGGCTTCACATTAGCGAGCCGCAATTCAGCATCCGCCAGGCAGGCAGTGGACAGGGTGTCTTCTGGTCACCAACATTGATGGGCGAAGCGTCAGCTGGAATGGAGGAGTGCCGCTAATAAGAGGAATTGTTTGCTGCATGCAACTTACTTACCAAATTCAACAGGACAACTACAACAACATACAGATACAGTATCCATTGTTTTCTTCTATGAGTGTGACTGCATTTCTTGGATCTCTCTCTGCTTCTAAATTGATCCCTACAGCCATTCTATAGGTTTTACTTCGGCTATTTTGTAAACCTAATTTAATGTAAGAAGTGTTTCTCTGAGTGCAGAGATAGGCAAGTGAAAACGCTGCAGCCCTGTACTGTCGCATTCTAGTACTACTTACTTTTCAGTGACAATGCATGCAGTAGCGTATGCACTTCCTTTATGTCACTTAAAAGATTTATGGCTAGCTTTGTACCCAAAGATTTCTTTATCTTCAATTTTTGTTTGTCCATGCTGTGCTTTTTTTTTCTTTTCTCAACAAAACCGACCCAAAAAGAAACCCAACATTCCCATCCATTTTCCAAACCCTAACCCTCTTCCCCCGGGCTGTGTGGTTTTGCTTGATGTGTGACTAAATGACATCAATAATTCCACACGCTTGCGGGGGAGGATAAGGTCATAGCAACAGGCTGGTGAAGGAATCCGAGGATATATTCTAGACTTACTCAGCTTCAGTACTATTTCTTGAAGTAGTAGCGAATGTCAAAGAAATCCAACACAAGTACAAGTTATACTTTCAATACTTTACCATTTGTTAGGCTACATTGTGGCACTGTTCTAGTGTACTGTCACCTGCTATATTCTCTATCGTACCGTTGTAATGCTACAGTAAGGACAAACCAGGTTTCATTTTCTTTTTTTCCATAGGCATGCAACTGCCACTGTGTCACACCACTAGTACCACCGCAATGAGGAGGACATTTCATCCGCCCAGGATTGCCAACCTTAATCGCCATTTCCCGTGGAGCCAGCCCTGGGCCTAGCCCTACTTTCAAACACAAATTACAGGTAAGATAAGCGTTTGGTGGGAGGTAGTATAATGGAGTATTAGGAGAGACGAGAGATTGACGGTAGTACTACTAAAGTCCTAGGACTCTTCAGGAAAACAAACTTACTGTTAAACCCCCACCCACCAGACTCAAAAGCAGTAAAAAACAGGTATGGTCAGATAAAGTTTCAAAAAGTATATTTTTGTAGCCCCAACAAAATAATCTCCCGCAAGACCCTCCCTTACCCCAACGTTTGTCCTTCAAAAGTCCCAAAAACAACCCAACTCCCAATTCCCACCCCCCAAAAGTCTCTAAAAAAGGGGCAAGGGACACTACGGCAGGGTGCTGTTGACTTTAGCGGCCAGGGCATCATACTCCTAGCGGAGGGTGTCATGGTCGAAGCGGAGGCCCTCCACCAAGTTCTTATAGGTTAGGACCTCCTGCTTCAGGTAGGACACTCTGAGGCATAAGCGGCGCTGGCGTGCCTTGCAACTCCTGCGGGGGGCAGCTGCTGTCTTTGCTGCTCGGCGGTGGCGGTTGGATTTGGTAGCCCGGCTCCGTACCGCTGGAGCACTGCGCTGGCTGGCAGCCCGTGGGGGCACGGAGGAGGATGCAGCTGTCCCAGTGGATGTTGTTGTTGTACCGGTAGACTGCGTGTCCTCCTCCTCCAGGGCCACCAGCCGCCGAGATTCGGTGACAGTGGCATCCAGCCTCCGTTGCCGGGTCATTCGAGCCAGCTCCCTCCTTGATGGTCTGTTTGATTTGGAAGGAGCAACTATATGAAGAAAGAAAGACATAGTCTGTAACCAATGCTCCTTAAGATTAACACAAAATGATTGAGCAGAAAGTTGTGTCACAGTACAAGTAGCAAATTGAAAGCACAGTACATAACTATTGTGGACAGTATCTATCTAACCTCTCACTTCTTCATCCTTGCTCTAACATTAGTGGGAGTTTAAGGAACAAATTCTACGAGCACTATGGACTTCCATTACAGTCGACTATGACAGTACACCAGTCTTATTCTTCTTCTTCTCTCTTGTTTAGGAAAATTGGTACGTTATCTTATGCAAGCCGGCATAATGCCAGCGCAGTGAACTTGCACCCGAGAAAAACAGACGCACACCATGATGAGTGAGACAGACTTGCGTTACTGTACCGGTCCAGTACATGCAGGTGGTGAAGCTCTTACTTTTCTATTACGGGTTGCACTGAGAATACTCTGTTAAAAGGGCTACTGCTTAATTAATTTAGCTTTCACCCTACAGTGCAAATGAGTACTAGAAAAGGAAAATGAAGAAGCTAAATAATCTGATTATCTATCACTTCACATGGGATGTATTTGATGACATATGGGATGACTTTAGGTGCTTTGCTTATTATTGAGTGAACAGTGATACACCCACACATGAATGACGTACTACTACTAAACTAAAGTTATTAAGAGAGGTAGGGAGTGTCCACCGTAATAACCGGATATATGCTGTGCTTGCAGTTGCCATACAAACTACTGCTACTATTCATGGTAGTATTTGGACAAAATTACAACTTCTTTTCCTTGCCTTTCCTACACTGGAACGGACGTGCGGGTGCGGTGTTACATGCTCTTCAAAGTAACACTTAGTTCATCCAGTGACCGTCTACTCTCTCTAGATACACATATGCTATCTAAGAGTCAGATAGTACCATGATCCAGGCATCCATCCATTCAAAGTATATGCACACATACAGTTTCTGTTTCACCCGCCCAGGCTGTTCTCCTTCCACCCATCCTTGCTTCATCATTTACCCAGCCATGCGCCATACCACATTCTTTCCTTCCCAGTCCCCTCGGGGACCAAGCAAACACATATCATTCTTCTTTGCCAGTCAACATTAAATTTCGCGTCCTTCCACACTTACTTACACCCTTCTTTCACTTTTCGTTCATCCCATCCATCAAGTTCATCTCAGATCTGATTGGGATTCTTCTCGCCAAAAACTTCACAGCTAAGTCGAAGTACATTTAGAGGAGGCTACTGCCTGGTTGATTTATAATACACCCGTGCAGAAAGCACACTCTGCAGTCTTCAATCTCAATAAGTAAGGAATATATAGCTTACCTCTGCCCGCCACCACCGTGTTAACCCTCACAGGCACATTGGTGTCGTCTGGCACTTGCACCGCCTCTTCCCCAGAGTTGTTCCCCTCGTCCAATACCACCACCTCCGCGCTGGCCCCGCCACCAGATGTTCCACCTACAAAGTACATTTAAGAATGTTAGAATACACCACTCACTACTATATAATATTTGGTCTAGAGGAATAAAGAAATGTGAAAAAAACAGAATACAATATAATAATTTGTGACTGTCTACTCTAAAGTAAAAATGTCCCTTTTTCCAGGAAAGGCTGTTGTCTTGCTGCACTTTTTGGCACAACTGATGAATGCTTGCTTTTTATTTTTAACACGCACCACTTTTTCTCCTAACAGACAGAAGCTTGACTTCTAAGAACACGAGCAGGATCAAGTTCAAACCAGGTGAGAGCTCGACTCGACCACAAGAAATGTGTTCAATTAATCGTCAGCACTAAGCACTTTTCCATTTTCAGTTAAACGTTTAGTTTTATGACAAACTTGATTTTAATAACTGTGTTTACTTTTAATAAAGCTTTTAAACTTAAATAGACTATGTGGTTTTTGGTCCTTCAGACTTGAGTGCATGAGCTAAAGATTTTGGAATTTTTGCAAGCATGAGTCCGTGCCTCTGACACTTCTTGACTCTGACTCCGTACTCTTGTCCTGCGTTGGATAATCTAATCATCATTGGGGATCAATCATCAGTGACTTTGGGAGCTAAATGACTCTGCCACACTATCTAGTCAGTAAGGAGATTGGGAGTTCAACTACAAAGTCTGTTATCACTGAGGTATGTGGAAAGTCTAACAGTGCCTATTATAATTGATAAGCTAAGCAATGCATTATTTAGTGTCCATAGTTCTATCTGTGCAGATTTGTCCCTGCAACAGTAGTAGAATGGATTGTCCTACTATCCAAACCAAAAGTAAAGTAGTATCTTATTCTTTCTTGGTGGTCATTCACCTTTTTATTGTTGGCAATTGTCAAAGCATAAAAATTTAGAAGACTTGAAAAGACATTATGGACAATCCCAGAGGACTGCACTCAGTGCATAGAGCTATTGCTGACTAGAATGGGAGTCCAATGGAATTTCCAAATATGCAATCTTAGTTAGCTACACAGACAGACTAATAAGAATAATCTAGTAATACCACAGGGAGTCATAGTCGAGGCAGGATAAGAATTTAGATCCAGTCTACAAGAAGATTCACGCGAGATTTTCCTCACGATCACGCGCGAAATTGTACTAGCGAGCTGCACACTTTGCGAGATTACGAATCGCGCCCGGAAACGGAAATACGTCATGCAAACAAGATGGCCGTGCCCGTGAACGACCGCAGGGGTAACTTCGCGCAGTTGCGCTACAAGCGGCTCGCTAAAACGCACAAAACCTTGCGAACTAACACGCCGCAAAAAACAAATCGCTTCCGAATTCGATCTCGCGCAAGTTTGCGCCCCGCGAATCCCGCGAAATTGCATAAAAACTCGTTTTGCAAAATTGAAAGCAATCAGCAGGTGCAAAAGTTCAAACTCATCATTAGTAACCATTCCCTGTAGTGCTTCCTGACTGGGGCCCCTCCAGAGTTCAGTAGCTAGTTGCAACAATTGTATAACCCTGCTCTGACCCTCACAGCAGGCTCATAGAATACCTACAAGTAGGCCACAAAGGTCCTGGAAAAAAAATTGCACTACAACATAAAACAAATTACAGATAAGGAAGCAGGTGCCAGACTGGAATTTTAAAACAGTGACACATTAATAAACCAACCCCAAATTAATTAATGTCAGTTGAAGCAGGGCAGGTGTGCTTGCTTCCCCCCCCCCCCATAATCTACAGTGATGATGAACCAGAGGGTGGCATTGATGTACCAGAGGGTGGCATAGGTGAAACAGAGGGTGGCAGTGGTGAAACAGAGGGTGCTTGGAACCTGTGATGATGAACCAGACGTAGAAACAACATAGTCACGACCGTTGCAAGCCGACAAGTAAGTTCGCAATTGCGAACTGGTACAAAACACTCGTGAACTGGCAGAAACCCTTGCGAACCCCCCAAAAAAAATCCGCAAGTTCGCGAGAATTTGCGGATTTTGCGGATTGCGAGTTCGCAAATACGCAAACTCGCGAATGCCAGATTCGCAAAATTCGCCCATGCTTACCGGTGGGGACCCAGGCTGGCGGCTCAACCGGTCTTTATTCCCAGTGTCGATGATTGTTTCATGGGTCCACTTACCAACCGTGCGCCAGCCGTCGAGCCAGTCCCATGCATCCTCCGGCCTGGTGAAGAACCATGCTTTCCCTTCGGATTCAACACGCAATTTTGCAGGGAACAACATGGCGTATTCGATTTCGTGGTCACACAGTGGGCGTTTCACCTCCAGGAAGCTACAACATTGTTTCTGAACTAGCAGCGTAAAATCAGTGAAGAAGGTAATCTTGCTATTATCTATGGCAATCAGTGGGGCTGCTTTCCCTGTTCAGAGTATGACGTGCCTGTCTCGGACGTTCAACACACAAGACGATGGATGGAATGTTGCACAATGGCAAAACATTCACCCCCAGTCACAGATATGGGTTTATTCCATTGTTACTTTTCTCACCAAGCCACCCCAGTTCAGACATGGCCATATGCAAATCAGTCTTGACCCTGTGCCTCATGGGAACAGTCCAGCCCAAACTGCCAACCCATGTCTTTCCTGGACCGAAATCAAGCATCCTAGGACCGGTTTCTGGCTATCAGCCGTCTTCAGCCAGGATAGCTTGACTCCAGTGGCGTAGTGAGCATGGAACCCCCGTCTGGGCATACCCTTCCCACATAGGGTGAACAGCAAAACACAACAGATGATGGATGGAATGTTGCACAATGGCAAAACATTCACCCCACGTCACAGATCTGGGTTTAATCCATCATTATTTTGCTCACCAAGCCACCCTAGTTCAGACATGGCCATATGCAAATCAGTCTTGACCCTGTGCCTCATGGGAACAGTCCAGCCCAAACTGCCATGCCAAGTCTTCCCTGGACCAGAATCAAGTATCGTAGGGCCGGTTTCTGGCTATCAGCCGTCTTCTGCCAGGATAGCTTGACTCCAGTGGCGTAGTGAGCACGGGACGCACGTCTGGGCATACCCTTCCCACATAGGGTGAACAGCAAAACACACAAGATGATGGACGGAATGTTGCACAATGGCAAAACATTCACCCCCAGTCACAGATCTGGGTTTAATCCATCGTTATTTTGCTCACCAAGCCACCCCAGTTCAGACATGGATTAAACCCAGATCTGTGACTGGGGGTGAATGTTTTGCCATTGTGCAACATTCCGTCCATCATCTAGCGTGTTTTGCTGTCTCGGAAGTTGAACACCCGTGCGAGGAGAGGCCTAGGTGGTGCACCAGGTTTGGATCTTCCGCCCGGCACCTTATGCGCCATTTCAATGGAGAAGTATTTGGACAGTCCCTTTGGCTGGAGATGTTGCAGTATTAGATTTTCAACTAATAGGTCCGCCGCACGTTCCGGCACTCTCAATATTCGGATGTTATTGCGGCGTATTCGACCTTCATAATCATCAAGTTGTCGTTCGAGCACATCTTGATTGGTTTGGAGCTCAACAACTTGACATTTGAGAAGGTCAGTGTCAGTTCTTAATTCCTTTGTTGTGGTTTCAACCACTGTGATGCGCTTGGCCATGTTCCGTAGTTCCGCCCTCATCAGGGAGACCTCAGAGGCAACTGTATGAATTTGGCCCTCTAGAGAGACGTGTACAGTTGTTATGGCTGTTAAAATGTATTTTAGCGTGGGGTCCGGATGGTCCCCCAAAGGTTTGGGGTTAGTTTGTGTCTCCTCTTAGCCTTTATGCCACGCATATTTTTCCAATTTCGTTTGGAGCGTGCCCCGGCCGCTGCAGCCGCTCGCCATGTTGTAGCCGATGTGTAGGGTGCACTAGATGAGAAATCGGGCCGTGCTGGCTACTCACTGCCACCTACGTGAGGGACAAAGCCCTATCTGGTGATCCAGCGTTCCTAATGAAAAACTGTCTCAAAAACACTACTCATCTCCACAATACTCACCATTAATCATGAATCACTACTAAGGCCCATAAACTAAAGAGACAATTTTGAGCAACTGAATCATGTGACCTAATTAAAATACTCTATTCATAAACTATTTACAAAATTATATATAACTGCAGTTAATCATTTTTTACGATGGTTTTAAATCATATGACATTTAATTAAGTCACTAAGGCGAATGGATCAACTAATGATAACTAGACCATGAATAAGCAAGACCAGCTTGTCTTTTCAAAAATCTAATTTTATTAGTTTATTTTATTCAAGGAAAGAACATTTATTTTCAGAAGTCATTATTTTATTAGCAACTTGAAAGCATCATTCAAGGAAAGGCTTATTAGTCTGACATTTTAAAGATAAATCAATTAGCATGAATTAAAGCAAAATATAAGTTTCCATCCCTAAATTCTATTTCCCTGTCTAAAACTCTCTTCACCTAAAAGTATATTTAATAAAGACTGCTGTCCTTACGTGCGCCAAATGTCCAACAGCACGTCATTCAGGAATCAGGAAGAAAGAGCCCCCTCCTGCCTGCAGAGCCAGATTTTATACCTTTCTAACTAGCTAATCTTCTCAAAAATGTTCTATTTCGTTGCCATCAGAGTTCCCGTTGGCTGACTTATGTCAGACCATTCCATGTCATCACCGATTTCAAACCAAGAACGGGCTCTTCTTTAGCCCTATTGTTCGTGTAATTTCGCTTCATCGAAAATGTTTCAAAATAAGTTCATTCGAGTTACAATTCATAACTTCCTTGCTTTGGCAATCCTGCCGCTTCCTGTCCTTGGACAAACTTCATGAGCACATTATGCACGACTTATCCAACAGTAACTTCAGACAAAATTGTCGACGTGGTAAAACTTTCCACTTCTCGTGTGTGCAAGGCTCTTCTCAGGACAGGTTTCAAAAACGCCATCTTTTGTAGGCCTAAAAGCCTCTCACGGAAACTAGTATTCAAACAACCATAAAACAGTAATTAATTACAGAATTGAGACCCATTCTGCTACCCACCCCTCTTCTAATTATTAACCGGGTTAATTATGTTACCTAGCCAAAGCACAAATAGCAGCATTTATATTAACCTTCTTCTTTTAGGCCATAAGGATCCTCCACAAGCTTTTGCCACAGAAAAGACATGACAAAACATGTTGCACACGAATATAGCACATGCCATTAATTTAAACAGCCGCATTTAATACTGACAAAGACAATAGACAAGGTTAGTTTATCATTTTTCCACACACTTGCGAATGCAACATAGAAGCACATTAGTCCCACATGTAATGTCTGCAATTTTAAACTAAGTCGGTTAAATATTTTAACACATGCTATTAGTACTGTTACATTTATTATGGAAGTTTAACTTTGCGAGTTTGAACGAAATTTCATTCAACATCTCGCTCCATCAGCTCCCTCATCTGGTGATTTCATAATCACCAAACCACACTCAAACATTTCAGCAAAAATGTTATCTTTATTGACCATGTTTTGAACATTGACTGTATTAGTATTTCTAAACCTTTGATTCAGCAGTTTGTCTACAACTCTCATATTGAGCTCTATGAAACTCTTCCAGGTCTAATTCCTTCTCTCGTTCTTCTCTGAGCATATAAATTCTTTTCTTTTCCCTCACATATTTCTTTCTCTTGTGTATCATGCAACTAATTTTTAGCAAAAGTGTCACTATAACTATAACTATTACAGGATAAAGTATTTTACCAATGATTGAACTACCAATCTCATGAAACCAGTTTCTGATTGATGCAAATCTTTTCAAACGTTCCGAAAAATTATCTTCTTCTAGGGGTTCTATCTCTGAGTGTATTTCTGTAATATTTCTGATAAATATCTCTATGTTCTGGCTCTTATCTGGAATATATGTACAGCAATGCTGGACATGTAAAATTCCACAAACTCCTCCCTCTTTTGCAAGCAGAATGTCTAGAGCAAGACGGTTCTGCATAACCATTGAGAGCATAGCAATGAGCTCAGTATCAACTAATTGAAATCCACTTGCAGTATCTGTTGACAATCTGTCCACAATTGCAGACACTTTTCTGATTTTATTTGCATTTAGGATTATTCCCATCATAGGTATAATTGCACCAAATATATCTCCCAGTATTTCTGAAAAACTTTCCCTCTTGTACCTATTCAGGTGTTTGCCAATTTCAAATGAGCCTTTTGAATTTCTATCTATGTGAAAAATCTTTGGAAAAACTAAACCAATATAACATGTCCCATACCAGTGGTCAGGAAGACTGAAGTAAGGTTTATTCCCACAAACAGAAAAAATCCAGAAAAAATTGGATCTTTTCCTCCTTTAAATCCCCACCCTCCTAAGATACGATAGGTATCTTCACATTGACCAGCACCCACGAAATAGTTATCAAATTGAGTGTTATTTCTCCTTATGCACAATTTTCCACTAACAGGCATATCTATGTGTGTAGCGACATTTTCATTTCTGACATTAAGCTTTTCATCCTCACTCTGCCAAAACTTAGATTTGGTTTATTTCAGCATCTCGTTTCTTTTATAAATCGCTCTTCTCTCTTCAACCATGTTTAAGAGAGACTTTTCTTCCGTTCTCAATTTGCATGTTAAATTGTTTCTAAAAGCGTACTCGTATGTAAGTTCATTAGTCACTATGAAAAATTCCCTCATCTGTTTAGCATGTTTTAGTTTATTTAAGCTATTGTCAATCTATAAATTTGCAAAGATCTCATCATAATCAGAGTAATAATACTCTAGGTGTCCAGTTTTATAAAATAAACTAGCTATCACACTACAAGTAATGCCATAAGTAAGAGGAAGCATATTATACGTCACCCCTTCCGAAACAGAAGAAGGTAGTTTCACACAGATGTAGCAGTCTTTCACATTCATTACCTTAATGTATTCAGATAAAAGTCTAGAAAAGGTATTACTAGAAAAATCACCATCAGATCTATCTTGGTGGATCTCTGGCTTGTGTTCAATGACTCTATTAGTCTTACCCACTACATCATGAATAACTTGTTTGGCCTCAACTTTACTAGTCATATTAGCTTTGTACATTTCTTTGTCAATTCCAAAAGGGAAAATGACAGCTAAAATTAACCAAACCAAAATTATTAGAATCACACAAATAGAAGACATTTTGCAACATCTTCTTAGAATAGAGCATCTCGAATTATTGTTAGAATTAGGCATCTCTTACTTGAAACAAGAGGCTTTCAGAAAAAACAAAAACAAAAATTTAAAAATCACTAAATATACACCCTTATTTACTTTTTTTTGTTAAATTAAAGAATCCTCTAACAGCTTTTCTTCGACCTTACGTCTTACATCAATGTGTTTTCCAGCTAACACAATTTCATCGACCTTGTGTCACCTAGCACATTTTCTTCGACCTTATGTCACCTACAACTTTTAACCTTATATGAAAACAAATTCAATCAATGTCACTTGTGTCATCTATATCTTCCTAGCTACTACTGCTCACTTCCACCACTGGTGGAATGATAATGTACGTCCACTCAGGCGACTTATACTTCTGATTAGGTTTTAACACTCTTTTTGCTCTACTGCTAATCACTTCTATTGTCTTTCCTGTTTGATTTTTCTTTTCTAAATCACTGTTCTGAATTGAAATTTCATCAACCTGTTCTTTTGATTTATTCACTAATTTGAATTTCAGGCCCTCATTCTCATTTGGCCAATTATCTCCTTTTCTTGAGAGTTTCTTCTTTGGCTCAGTTTGATTGCACTCAACTCTCCAGGCTCTTTTTCTTAATTTTCTCACATTGGATTCATCATCACTTTCATCTGATTCACTCTCTCTGATATTAGCTTTAGATTCAGGCACTTCTTTACTCGGCAGCTTCACTCTGTTAGGAACATCATCCTTATAGCTGGTACTTGGTAATTTGTCTTCTTCTTCTTAAATTACTTCCAATCCACCAGTTTCAAAATTTTCGTTCCTTCTTTCAGAGCTTCCAATCCGCTTTTCAATACTCTCCTGATCTTGATTCACTTCTTGATCAGACTCTTTTTCTGCTTCTTTTTCTAGCAGGTCTTCTTCATTCTCAGAGTCTACTATCACAATTTCTAGATCTTTTTCATTCAATGCCTCATTCGCATTTGAATCTTCCAGATGTCGGCTTTCTTGTCGATCTTCAGGATCTGGATTTCTTTCAGGTTCTTCTTCAGAATCAGAATCAGTTGTTGTATCAACTTCTTTGTCAGGATTCTCAGGTGGTGGTACTCGAATGGTGTGACTAGCATGTATCCATCTTTTCAGACCTCTACACTTTACTGCATTTGTTGTGACAAGAATCACCTGTCTTGCTCTCTGCCACCTTGGTAGCAGACAATTTCTCCTTCGATGAACTTTTGTCCTCACCCAATCTCCTGGAAAAAGATCATGAGCCTGTTCTTTTTCTCCTGTAAGAACTTCAGTTCCTACCTGATGGAACACAGAAGTCACTACGTCAGACACATTTTTACAATAGTCCATAATTGCACTATCATTAATACTTAGTACTTTATCAACTGGAACAAATGCTTGTCTCATTACTCTGCCCATGAGAATCTCATGTGGGCTTAGACCTGTTTTTCTATCTGGAGTACTTCTCAAACACATCAAAACAAGTGGAAGTGCATCAGTCCACTTCATCCCTGTAGCCAAGCACATTTTTGCAAGCCTATTCTTGATTGTACCATTGACTTGCTCAACAACATCGGATGCTTCTGGTCTGTAAGCACAGTGCAGCTTTTGTTTTATATCGAGTGCTTCACAAATCTTTTTTTATTTAAACATTTTATTTTTCAGAACCAGATAAAACAGGTACAAACAAAAAAAAGTCGTCAAAATATGATAATATTGTACAATAAACAATTACTTCCATGTTTGATTTGTTTTCATTCTCATATAGAGAGGCAGAGTGAAATAAAAGTGAAGAAAACAATAAAAAAAAGAAAAGAAATGAAAAGAAAAAGGGCAATGAATAGACATATAAAACGACATATTAGAGTAAGTCATTATCATATCTCTCACACTGTGCTAAGCCTCCTCCTCCAATTAGTGATGGGTTGCCAGATCGCCATACCACGCATAGCAGATCTTAGCACTCTGATGGCATAGATAGCACTTTCCTGATTGAAGACCCCGAGAAGACGTGCTAACCACATTTGAAAACTCGGTGGATCTGAGTCTTTCCGCCGTGCTGCTAGTATTACCCTGAGGACTGCCAAGCTTATAAAAAGCATGTCCTCTTCTTCCTTGCTCAGGTTTAGTGTATTATCAGTGCCTAGCAGATTTAGAGAAGGGGAGTCGGGTATTTTATGGCCAAACACTTCCTCCCAGAATTCACAGATCATTTTTTTATTAAGTGTTAATTGGTCACATTCACAGAACATGTGAATAAGCGTTGCAGGGCCTTTAAGACATCTGGGGCAGTGATTGTTCTCTCTTTTGCCCCAGGCCTATAATTTGGCCGGAGTATAGTATAGATTATAGATGGTTTTATAGGTCTGGGCTTTTAAACTAGCTGACATAAGTAGTCGTGATGATAGGCAGAGACTCATGTCAATATCTACATTCGGATTGTCAAGTCTCTCTGCCCACACAATTTCTGTATGTTCTAGATCATCTTGTACCTTATCCAGTAGTTGGCCATAGATTGTACCTATTCTTGCTGTTCTTTTAGCGATGGTATCAATAATTTCAATTTTCTCCGAGTTAATATTAGGGTTCTTATGTTTGAGCATAGTATGAATCTGCAAATATTTAAAGTAGTGCCCATTTGGAAGATGACATTTTTGTTGTAGATCTGTAAAGGTATAAGCCTCATTCGCACCCAGAAGGTCGCCAACTGAGGTAATTCCAACAGAATGCCATTTCTTTGCGATAACATCGCTCCCTAGTTCGGGAAGAAGATTAGAATGCCATAGGGGAGAATACCTATTAAGCTTTGGGATGTGCATATACTTCGTAATCCTTAAACAGATTGTCCAGGCACTCGTGATAACTTTGAATTTATTTTTCTTGTAATAGCTTCTCTCTACTTGTCTCAGAAAAAGACCTTTAGCTTTTTCCCCCAGGGATACCTCGTATATAGATGGAATAGGTGCATCCTCCATAGTCTCTGAGCTAGGATTCTCATAAAGAAGGGGGGCCATCTGTTGGAGAAATGAAGCCCTGGGATATAGCAGAATGTTTGGAACTGCTAGTCCACCTTTGTTCTGTGGTAGTGACAAAAGCTTCAAGGATCTTCTGGTTTTGCCCTGTTGCCACATAAATTTGGACATAAGAGAGTCTAGAATTTTGAGGACCTTTTCTTCAGGCATCAATGGAATAGCCCGAAAAAGATAAAGCACCCTTGGCAAGATATTCATTTTTAAAAAGTTTCCTCTACCAATAATTGACAGCTGTAAACTATTAAGCCGATCTAGGTCTTTCTTTACAGTGTTTAGTAATGGCTCATAATTGAGTTGAGAGATTCGTGTAACATCGGGGCTTATGCTAACACCTAGGTATGTAGCATTATTAGTTTTCCTGTGATCATTACAAATAATGTTATCCGTACATAGGATGATTGTTTTTTCTTTATTCAGAGAATATCCAGAGCAGCGTCCAAAGGCTTGTGTGCTTCACAAATCATCTGTAACAATCTGTTTTCAAAATGTGTGCCGCGATCAGTTTCGACCGTCACTGGAAATCCATACCTAGGTATGATTTCTCTCAAAAGCAATTTTGCCACAGTAACTGAATCATTATGGCGAGTTGGAAACGCTTCCACCCATCTTGAAAACAGACAGATTATCACTAAGACTTATCTTAATCTGTTATGTGGAGGCATATCAATAAAATCCATCTGTAACCTGGTAAAAGGACCACCCTCCCGTCCTATGGTTCCCACGCTTACAACTGTCTTTCTGTTTGGATTGATCTGCTGGCAGATCAAGCATCCTTGGCAAAAGGACTCTGCAATTATCCTGAATTTTGGATTATACCATGTTTGTCTGAACAACCTAATCATCGAATCTCTGCCTAAATGTACTGGACCATGATACATTCTGGCCATGTCAGCAATCATGCAGTTTGGCATTACTGGTCTGTCATCTTTGTAAACCCAAATGTCATCGTCTTCTCGCTGACTGCAACCTGCTTTTAACCATGTGTCTTTTTCCTCATCATCTGCCTCATCTTGTAAATCTTTCACTCCTTGCCATGTCTCAACTGCAGATGTTAGCATAAGTGAGTTCAAAACATGTTCATTGTTTTTTTCCCGATTAATGGACATATTGTTTTTTGCGCAAAACTTGGTGATTTCATCAGCATATGCATTTCCCTTGGTCATATAATCATTTCCTTTTTGGTGTACTGTACATTTCACCACAGCAATTTTCTCTGGCAGCTGGATGCCATCAATCAGCCTTTTGATCAATTTTGCATTTCTGATAGGGGTTCCCGCAGAAGTTAAATAACGTCTTTGAGACCAGAGCTGGCCATAGTCATGGACTACGCCATATCCATACCGACTATCAGTCACTATGGTCATTTTCAATCCGGTTGCTTTTTCACATGCACGAATCAAAGCAATTAATTCTGCTATTTGAGCTGAACAAATTCCTTTAAGACAAGAGGCTTCAACCACATCTGCAACTGTACAAACAGAATATGCTGCACTCAGAACACCTTGATCCGTTCTCAAGCATGAGCCATCAACAAAATAAACAAAATCTGATTCAGGCAACGGAACATCTTTAATGTCCTGCCTAGGTTTGGTGCAGTATTCTAAAACATCCAGGCATTCATGATCAATGTCATCCGCATTTCTAATTTCTGTCACAATACCATCAGGCAACAATGTGGAAGGATTTAAATTCACACATCTCGCAATAGACACGTTATCTGATCCCAGAATAACGTTTTCATATTTTGTCAATCTGTTACTCGTTAAATGCTGTGTCTTACTTCTGGTAAGAAGAATCTCAACTGAATGGGGGGCATATACTTTTACAGGAAACCCATTATCCCTTCACGTTGTTCCAGACTCACACTTGTTGCAGCCACTGCTTTTAAGCAACCTGGCAATGCTTTTGCAACAGGGTCAAGAACTGCTGAGAAATAAGCTATAGGCTTTCTCAGTTTTCCATGTCTCTGAATCAAAACTGATAATGCACATACTTCCCTTTCACTGCAATACTGCTCAAATTCCTTTTCATAATCCGGCATTCCCAATGCTGGTGCTTCACACAAACTTCTTTTTAACTGCTCAAAAGCTTCTAACTCAGTTTCTGTTAAGGTAATCGGGTCTTTTATGTCTGCTTTTGTTAGTCTCTGTAATGGTTTTGCAATCACTGAAAATCCACTAATCCATTGACGACAATAACCTACCATTCCTTAAAACATTCTGACCTGTCTCTGTGTTTTTGGAGGTTGCATTGCTTGGATCATTTTTATTCTTTCAATTGTCACTTGTCTAATTCCTTTTGCAATCCTGTGACCAAGATATTTTACTTCCTGTTTACAAAACTGTAATTTTGCAGGTGACACTTTATGTCCCTCATCTGCCAAATGATTCAAAAGAGTAATGGTATCTGTCACACAGTTGTCTCGTGATTTTGCAGCAGCAAGGAGATCGTCAATATATTGCACTAATATCGATTTACCAGGCAAATCTAGATTTTCCAAGGATTTCTTTAGCAGCTGATTAAAAATAGATGGACTTTCAGTATACCCTTGAGGGATACGACACCATGCTAGAATACGCTTTTGAAATCTGAACGCAAAAATTTGTTGGCTTTCTGGATGCAATGGAAGAGTAAAGAATGCATTACAAAGATCTATAACTGTATACCATTCTGCATCATGCGGAATCTGATAAAGAATTACCGCTGGCTTTGGTACGACTGGGCAACATGGAACAACTATTTGATTAACCTTTCTCAGGTCCTGAACAATCCTGAAAGTTCCGTTTGGCTTTTTGATTCCCATAATCGGTGAATTACATGGACTGCTTTCAATTTCTTTTAGAACACCTTGCTTTATGAATTTTTCAATTACAGGTATGACACCTTCAATAACTTCTGCTTTCATTTTATACTGAGGAATGTTTGGATAATTTGCTCCTCGTCTCACTGTTATTTTAACTGGGTCTACATGTTTCATTAAACCCATTTCATCTCCAGATAAATCCCAAATTTTATTATCGACTGTCTCTTTTAATTCTTCAGGTAAATCATTTTTGTCAAAAACAGGAAAACATTTACTTTCTTCTGCTTCAAGCATTAACATTGATAATTTATAAAGGCCATCCTCTTCTGGAGTTTGAAGCTCAATACCATCAGGTGAGCAATATATTTTGCAGTTCATCTTACAAAGGATGTCTCTTCCTAACAAGTTTACAGGACTGCTATCACAGACTACAAATCTATGTTTCTCTTTAAATTTGCCAATATCAACTTTAACTGGTTCTATTAAATCTGTTTTAATTTGTTGATTAGCTACGCCAACTACTTGGATGGTGTCACCATAGAGAGGCAGGTTTTCTATTTCCACTGTTCTAACAGTAGAATGGGTAGCACCTGTGTCCACTAGAAAAGTGATTTCTACATCATTCACTTTACCATTAACAAATGGACCAGACTGATCTACCTCAAGAGTGGCTCCAAGCACACACTCTTCCTCCTCTCTCGGGCACCGTCATAAGTAATCCTCAGATTCGCTTTCATAATTTTCTTTCAACCAATATTGTTGAGAAACATTCGACACATTCACTCTTGGCGATCTATTTACCTGTTCACCTCCGCAGAATCCTGTTTCTGAATTGTATCTCTGCACATTAACACAATTTGGAAGTGGCGGTTGTGGAATCTGACTCTGCTGATTCACTAACTGTCGCTGTAGCTGTTGCTGCTGATTTATTTCATTCAACTGTCGCTATAGCTGTTGCTGCTAATTTATCTCATTCTGCATCTGTGGATTTAATTATGTATTTTTAAAATTTCTGGGAGGATTCTAACACTCACGCTTCCAGTGTCCAATTTCGCCGCAATTAAAACATGGGAGTCTCTGCTTTAATTCTTCAATATTACCCGTTAAGTTTGGCTTATTAAAATTACCCTTAAATTTCCCTTGATTCTGGTAAACATTTTTGTTTTCCAAAGTTGCAATTTGTTGTTCAGCTACTTTCACCTGTGCCCACATTGCTTTTTCTTTCAGCTTCTTTTGTTTAGCATCTATCTCATCACTGCAGTATTTTGCTTTTCTCAGGATGTCATCAACTGTGAGTGATTGCCAACCAACAATTCCTGATCTAATCATCTCACTAATTTCAGGCCATATACAAATCTGTACATAAAATAGCTCATATCCTTCTCACTCAATTTCTCGTAACCACTGTATTGTTTAAATACCAGCAGTAGTCTTTCATAGAATGAATGTACTGATTCTTTTGGTTCCTGATTTGATCTGTCAATTTTAACCCAATCTACTTCTTTTGGGGGAATCTTGTTTTTCAACCACACAATCACTTTATCATACAGATTTATAACATTAGGTGAAGGTGCACCTGTTACTTTATCTCGGGCAGGTTCTTCTTTGGGCCAATCTATAGAAATTTTACATTCTGTCCAAAGATCTGAAGGGACAACAATGTCAAAGAATCCATCAATATCAATCCACAGAACTTTTGAGACCTTAACAAATCTCTCTACCTGTCGATACCATTCCACAGGTTTCTCTCTCAGTCTGGGAAAATCATTTGTAAACAGCAAAATGTCCTGT
Source organism: Lissotriton vulgaris (assembly GCF_964263255.1). Lineage (NCBI taxonomy): Eukaryota > Metazoa > Chordata > Amphibia > Caudata > Salamandridae > Lissotriton > Lissotriton vulgaris. The sequence continues at coordinate 647,246,076 of NC_141698.1, read as the reverse complement.
CTTGTCCATGGAACATGAACATACCCTCAGCCAGCTATTTCTCTCATAGGAAACTCAGTTGCAATTTCCCCTCTTTCTCTTTTGTCTTCCCCTCTTTTCTTTGTCCATTTCACTCTCCATTTTCTTAATTCACCTAATCTTTTTAGAAACACTATTAATTCTTTTATATGAATTATCCTTCCTGTGGTGTTCATGTTTTCAATATATTTTTTAGAGAAATCCACTCTGTAATGTTTCTGCAAATTTTTCTATTTCTAATTCAGCAGCCATTTCTTCTAACGGATCATATTTGGTTTTCGTTTTCCATTGTATTCTTTTGCAAATGAACAACAATTCATCATCTTGATATAGCTTTAAACTGTCAGGTCCAATTGTGCCAATAATCAATTCCTCTAAGTCCGCCTTCAATTTTGCAACATCAAGTAATTTAAATTCTGGTGGCTGTGGAGTCTGTGTTAAATCTATTTTATTTATGCTCTTTTCTGGAGTTCCAAAATCAGATCCTGCAACAGTTGGAGATTGATCATTTGAAAAACTTTGATTAAAAGTTAAGTCTGGCATCTTTTTCTCTCGAAAAATTTCTGATAAATCTGAATAAAATTTTTCAGCTACTTTCTAAATTTCTGCGTTTAAAGGGACAGTCAGAGCTGAATGTCTAATTTCTTTTCGATCAACAACTGGAACAACAGGTCCAATTGTTACTGGTACCGTTACTGCTTCCATGCCTTTAGTTAACTGTTGTATTAATTCATCCTTTGATCTTAAATATTCTGAAATATCTGGTATATCTTTAGGTCTTTCTGTTCTTTTTACATTTCTTGGGATTTCATTTCTCTGAACTGGAGTTTCAGCATAATTTCTACTTTCTCCAGATGTACTAGAATTAGTTCTTGTTTCTACTCTTTCAGGAAATTTAGCATTATTCTGATTTAATCTAAGTGGAGACTCATCATTAATTTCTCTAGGAGGAGCACTTGGAGAAGTTCCTTGAGGAATTCTCGGGATTGACCATGAACAGACTAGTTGATAAGGTTGCGGTCGTTTTGATTTTGTAATGTAAATCTCTTCTAAAACTGGATCTTCTAATTCACTATCTTCACCAATATTATTTTCTTTGCAGAATTATTTTGACCTGTTTCTTCACTAAATCTTGCTGGGTACAAACCATCACACATATTTGCTCGTCTCCAACGACGCATTCTATCTTCATGGGTTTCTTGATTAATGTCTAATCTAGTGCCTCTTGTTATACCTATGTTTTCTCGTTCTAATTCAAACATCTCATCCTCTCATTCAGCTAAAGCCTCAAATTGTGGAGGTTTACGTTTTGGTACAAGAGTCATCATTTTTTTTCTCAAGTTTTTCAACACTTTAATGTTAAATGACCCATCTTCTGGCCATGCCAATACACCATCTTTTGCGGTATATTCCATCCAATTTTCCATCCAAAGGCAAGTATGATAACCATATTCACCTTCCATATAAGCTGCAGGTGTTTTGTACTTATGAAGTAATTTTCCACCTTGCGTTTCAATTTTCTTGTCACTTTTGAAAATATTTTTTAATTTCTGAAACCATGAAGGCTTTTTTTCCTCATACATGTAATAATAACTCATGTTTTTAAACTATTCTGCTTACTTCAAAAAGATCGTAAATATTTTCTTGTTGTTCCGCTACTTTAGCCAATCCGTGCGCGAAACTCACCAACAAGCCTATCAGGTTAAGTCACGTCACTATTCTATTCAGCCAATAGAATTACTGAATGAGCCAATCAGGTACAAGCCTGCTACGTCACATGAGCCAATCAGTGCGCGAATACTGTGACGTATGCTAGCCAATCACAGCGCGAACCCTGTGACGTATGCTGCCGCTGCAGCTTCACTGTCTCCGCTCCACTCCTTGAACTGACCCCTCCCTTACAAAATATTTTCACAGTGCCATATTTTACAAAACTTTCAATGAAATTCGGTTAGCAACTTCACATAAACAAACCATTTGTCTGTTTCGCTAAAATAAAGAGATAGCTTTCTCAATCATTCAAGTATCCTTTGCGCGAAATAGACAACGCTATTTTCACAGAATATTTAAATTCGTTGATAAAACAAGTAGTCTTGTTCTTCCCTTCTAGCACATACAATCATATGGAAAGATTCCCTAACCATTCATACATGAAATTTTGGTAGGACTTTAACCTGCCAATAAAATCCTCACTTGCCAGTAAGAATAGACAACGCTTCCTTACCCTTCACTCAAGCTTGGATAAATTCTACTACTCTTTTCACAGTGAGTTTTAAAACAGAACAGTTGTCCCTATACCCAAAAGCTACAATTTCATTAATAATCCTCACTATACATTCTTCCTAACAAACCTAAGATCCCTAAACTTGTGCTGTACGTCCACAACACTAGTGATATAGGACAATACCACTATTTGGAAACAGAACAAATGCACTGTGTAACCTCACTTGTCACTTAACTTTTGCCAGCAAACCAGGAATTTTCACACTGCTGGGAAAAACCTTTCGACTACATGTAACAACTGAACAAACTTAACAAGTTTTATACATATATGCTATGTAATTATCATGTAACATGTCAGTTACCATAGTAACCATCCTCTGCTACCAAGTAATTGATCCAGCGCTCCTAATGAAAAACTGTCTCAAATACACTACTCATCTCCACAATACTTACCATTAATCATGAATCACTACTAAGGCCCATAAACTAAAGAGACAATTTTGAGCGACTGAATCATGTGACCTAATTAAAACACTCTATTCATAAACTATTTACAAAATTATATATAACTGCAGTTTATCATTTCTTACCATGGTTTTAAATCATATGACATTTAATTAAGTCACTAAGGCGAATGGATCAACTAATGATAACTAGACCATGAATAAGCAAGACCAGCTTGGCATTTCAAAAATCTAATTTTATTAGCTTATTTTATTCAAGGAAAGAACGTTTTTATTCAGAAATCATTATTTTATTAGCAGCTTGAAAGCATCATTCAAGGAAAGGCTTATTTGTCTGACATTTTAAAGATAAATCAATTAGCATGAATTAAAGCAAAATATAAGTTTCCATCCCTAAATTCTATTTCCCTGTCTAAAACTCTCTTCACCTAAAAGTATATTTAATAAAGACTGCTGTCCTTACGTGCGCCAAATGTCCAACAGCACGTCAATCAGGAATCGGGAAGCAAGAGCCCCCTCCTGCCTGTAGGGCCAGATTTTATACCTTTCTAACTAGCTAATCTTCTCAAAAATGTTCTATTTCGTTGCCATCAGAGTTCCCGTTGGCTGACTTATGTCAGACCATTCCATGTCATCACCGTTTTCAAACCAAGAACGGGCTCTTCTTTAGCTCTATTGTTCGTGCCATTTCGCTTCCTCGAAAATGTTTCAAAATAAGTTCATTTGAGTTACAATTCATAACTTCCTTGCTTTAGCAATCCTGCCGCTTCCAGTCCTTGGACAAACTTCATGAGCACATTATGCACGACTTATCCAACAGTAATTTCTGACAAAATTGTCGACGTGGTAAAACTTTCCACTTCTCGTGTGTGCAAGGCTCTTCTCAGGACAGGTTTCAAAAACGCCATCTTTTGTAGGCCTAAAAGCCTCTCACGGAAACTAGTATTCAAACAAACATAAAACAGTAATTAATTACAGAATTGAGACCCATTCTGCTACCCACCCCTCTTCTAATTATTAACCGGGTTAATTATGTTACCTAGCCAAAGCACAAATAGCAGCATTTATATTAACCTTCTTCTTTAAGGCCATAAGGATCCTCCACGAGCTTTTGCCACAGCAAAGACATGACAAAACATGTTGCACACGAATATAGCACATGCCATTAATTTAAACAGCCGCATTTAATACTGACAAAGACAATAGACAAGGTTAGTTTATTATTTTTCCACACACTTGCGAATGCAACATAGAAGCACATTAGTCCCACATGTAATGTCTGCAATTTTAAACTAAGTTGGTTAATTATTTCAACACATGCTATTAGTACTGTTACATTTATTATGGAAGTTTAACTTTGCGAGTTTGAACGAAATTTCATTCAACATCTCGCTCCATCACTGGCCTGTCGGGTTTCGCCAGTTAGGCCAACACCAATGGAAGACACCTTCCAGGAGATACACACACCACGGAAAGAGGAGGGAGAGAGGGAGCACTACTGCAGTGTAATTGTCTCTGTTAGCCACTCAAGGGCTGTGGTCCAGGTCAGTGCAGATGGAAGAACGCAGCTCCTCCCCCTTTGCAAGCAATCCTTATGTCTGCCACCCCGGCAGACGTGCCACAGGAGGTCAACAGGGTACCAGTGCACCTCGTACCCCCACCGTAGGAAAAACAAGATGTCCGGTGAATACTTGCAGTCTTCTCTCTCAAGGGGGCTGCCAGGTGAAGCAAGCGCCATAACTGAGCCACAATGCATTGTCCCAAATCACCAGGCACACAATACCTGCCAAAAACAGTGGGGAGGCCGATGTGCTCAACCCCGACCCTCGAGGGGGGGGCGGGAACACTCCCCGATATACAGGAGTTCAAGCCGTTCACCGCAGCCGCAGTATTAGCCATGTGATAGCACCGGAGGCCTGCAGGTCGCACAATATATAGGCTGGAAAGCCCACAGAGGTGGATGAGGGCAAGTAATATCAATACGGGAACTTCTAGGCAGGCCCCCATGGGCTGAGCTCCCAGCCACCGTGGTGTTTGCTTACGCGGGTGGCCACCGGCCCTCGTGACACGCTCCCAGTCCGGCCTGCAAGTCGTGTGAGTCGCGGGGGCAGAGAACTCACCCGAGGCAGAGGCACCGGTGACCTGGCGTTGTTCGGTCCCCACTGCAGGGACGGAGACCCAGGGTGTGTACCTCAGCCGCATTGTCTTCGTCTTCAAGCGGCCAGAGGTCTCCGAGGCGCACTCCGAGTCCCCAGCCGCAGCAGTCTGGGTCCTGCCAGCGATCTTCGCCGGGACACAATCGATCAAGACAGTAGTTGGTACAACGGTAAAAGACGCTGCAGGGGTCAGTTGAGCTCCGTTTCAGCCTTGTTGGTTGGGGGCAAATCTGTTTAAGTCGGATATTTTGGGAGTGGTGTGACGAAGCTAAGCTACCGTTCGGCCATTTCCCTCTGCAGTTGGCCACGCCCCCTCTGAGTGTTTTTGATGACTACTTTTCATCAGGTACCACGATATCAATTTTTTACTAAAGATGTGATAAGATTGCTATCAGCACAGTTGAAAATCCCCCTAGTTTATATTGAATTTTAGGGCACTTTAATGCAATAATTGCAACAAAACAATAACCAGGAAAGTGACCTAAGGTGGATAATATCCTATTACTACCCCACTTTCTCTTCAAATCTACAACTCATATTCTGATAAAAAGGATGATTATGAGAAAGGGCACAATATCCAAATCGGACTAGTGGCAACGGTTAATTAACTTGAGACATTCCTGCCATTCATACATGACCACAAGGATCAACAAAATGAACAATCAACTACGTTTTATGTACTGTGCTTGTGAAGTTGAAAAAAACATAGTTTTGCCTATTTGTGACTATTTCAATGTTTGTTTAGCTCTACATTTGACTATATTTGAAATGTGAATACCAACCTGGAGCAGACCAATTTTTCCTTCCAAATTGCAGTTCTGTGAAAATCAGCTATAGCAGCTATGCTGATGTTATTATCTTGCTAAACAATCCTGTGAATTACTAGAAATGAGCCCTTCATATTACATACACACAAGAGGATGGAAATACTCAATCTGTCCAAAAAAAAGTCACGTCTTGGCAAAACATACAAACATTGCCTTTTTCTACATAGAATTAAGCGTAAAAAAATACAAAAATATAAATATCTCGGCTCAAGAGTTGACTGTCTTCTTTCGTAGCTTTAGGATTTTCCCTCCAAAAAGGACCAAAACTTTAGTAATGTTAAACCTTTATTCTGATTTAATATGAAATGCTGTAATTCACACAGTTTCCACTTCTAAACGTATATAACGCCAAAGTTACCATTCGAATCGTAACATAGAACGTTGCTGCCTGGTTTTAAAATATTAAATGTTGTATTGATGTAACTGATGTGTTTGAAGCAGGGGTGTACGACAGGCCCTTGCAGTCCCAAAGTCAATGAGCATATGTGAGGTATGGGAAACTCCGGGCCACCCATCACATTCTGCAGGGAGACTCCATCACTTTGTGTTACGCCTCTGGTCTTGAGGATATTCCACCTTCACAAGACAGTACCAATATAGGCTATCACACTGAAATGTAATATTGTATCAGTGTGTTCAGCACTGTTTGACACGTTGTTGTATCAATCTTAGCAGAGCAGGAGAGAATGCATTAGCTAATACTATATTTCAGGAGTTCAAGAGCACAATATTTCAGAACAAGTTTTTCTTTCTTTGTGCAGTAGTTGGCTTCTTTTTGAACGTGAGTACTTATTAGACAGGCATGACAATTTAGCCAGTTTTTTTAATGTTTTAAGATGTGAGTTAAATATAGAGGCTCATACAGCTGGACATGCAGGAAAGGGAAGTGATCTCAAATACCTTGAGAAAGTGAGCTGCCTGACTGCTAATGGCTTGACAAAGTTCACAGCGGATTTAGAAACACATTTGAGACCAGCAACGTCAAGTGTAAACTGTTCATTCTGTTGAAATCGGATTTGGTCTTAAATAGCAAGTGGGCCAGGTTGGCATGCACAATATTATCCATGTTAGCAGAAATTTCCACCCCTAGATATTTTGCCTTTTCTGTGACCCTACTATCGACCAGATCTGCCCGAGGGCTTTCAACGATCATTGTCTTGTCCCTAGTCAGAAAGTAGCCTGAAACAACACCAAATCATTTGGCCTCTCTTTCCAACTCCTTCATTGCATCCGCAGGATTAGTTGTTGTTATGGCAAGGTCATCTGCGTATGCCAAGATCTTTTACTCTCCCCCCCGAGGTTTGAACTGCCCGAATGTCGTTGTTCTCCACAATTATCCTGATAAAAGTGTCTATATATAATGCAAATAATAGTGGAGAAAAAGGACACCCTTTCCGCGACCCACGTGTAATTATTATTGAATCCGACGAGGCGCCCATCACAATGATTCTAGCCTCAGGGTTTTGATACATGCAGCCTATTGCAATAATATAATTTCTACCCAGTCCCTGCCTTTCCATGATAGCCCAGAGAAAGGGCCAGGAGACCCTATCGAAAGCGCTCTCTGTATCAAGAAAAATGGCTGCGATAGGGTCTCCTGACACTCCCGCAAGGTCAAACAACGTGATTATCCTTCTAATGGAATCTGTAGTCCCCCTGCCTGGTACAAATCCATGCTGGAACGGAGAGACTAGCTTCCCTATGACTGCAGATAACCTGTTTGCCAGAATTTTTTAATATAACTTTACATTGCTATTAAGCAGGGCTATTGTCCGGTAAGATCCCAGTTCAGCAATAGGCTTACCTTTTTGGGGGAATGCAATAATATTAGCCCCTTTTCAAGAATCTGGCGTAGCCTGATCCCGTTGAGAGCTTCGGAAAACTTCCAACATCAAACCCAGAATCTGTTTTTAAATTTTTTATAAAATTCCCCTGGAATTAAATCTGGACCTGGGGCTTTGCCTGAGGGGGAAAGATCTATGGCTATTGACAGTTCTTCCAGAGTGATCGGCTCATCTAGTCTCTCTCTTTCTTCTACAGAGAGCTGGCCCAGGGCCACCCCCGATAAGTAATCCTGTATTTCCCGGCTCCCATCCTGAATGTCTTCGGTATACAGATTTTGGTAAAATTTCTGAAAAGCTGTGATAATAGCCTTCGTCTCAGTCACCAGACCCACACCCGGATCCCTAATTTCTCTTATCCTGGCGTGCACTGTTTTCTCCCTGGTGTGTGTTGCTAAAAGCTGCCCTACTCTCTCACAGCTCTCATAAACACGGGTTTTTCACGCCACGTATTTACCAGCTGCTTTTTTAGATGAGATTTGGGTGATTGCGGATCTGGCAAATTTTTAGCTGGCTAGCCTCTGAATCTCCTCCAGCTGCTAGTACCTCTATCTATTGCGCCTCTGGCGCACCTAGATCCTCATATAATGCTTGCATCAGGCTTTTCTCTTGTCTCTGTGACTCCCACCCACACCTGTTTGATTCTCCTCTCACCCCTGCTTTAAATGTGTCCCACACGTTACTTAGGTTGGTGCTTCCATAATTCACCTCAATAAATCTGGGAATCCACTCGCCAATCTGCCAGATGTACTCAGTATCGCTTAAGAAAGCCCTATTGAAGGACCAGCGTGACTGCAAGAGAGGGGGCTGAATATCCAGCTCAATTGCCCGGGGGTTGTGATCTGACATAACCTTAGGGAATAAGTCAATAGTACTTTTTGAGGCAAGCTCCTGCGAGACTAAATAATAATCCAGCCTAGCGTATACCATGTGTGGAGTGGAAAAATGCGTATATCCTAAATTGGCCCCCCTTTTCAAGGCCCATACATCCTCTAACGCATGCAGTGCCTGCAGTTGAGACAATGAATTATACACTTTGGGCTTCCTTCGCTGATAGGGAGTTTCCCCAGTAGCCACTTGGCTATTCAAATTAATATTTAGATCTCCACAAAAGATCAGAGGTAAAGTCCAGCCTACGAATTCAGTTCTGAGCCAGTCAAACAGAGCTTGATCATCCAGCACAGATCCATATACTGAGCAGAGGGTAAACATGTTCTGCCAGATTCATGAAAACCAAATTCTGTGAATTCTAAATTGCGATTAATACCGAATCGCAATTTAGAATTCGCATAATGGGATTCATGTAAATCTGCGATAAAATTTAGCGATTCGCATTCGGCCGCAAAAGCCAATAGCGATTACTCCGAAATCGCAAAAAAATCGCTAAATCGGTCAATTTCCGTGTTGAAATTGCGATCTCGCTATTAGCGAGATCGCAAATTGCGATCTCGCGAATAGCAAGATCGCAAAAACGGAAAGTCGCATTTCGAGCACAGTTTTGACATCACAACCAGGAAGCAGGCAGTTCCCTCCCTCATTGAGAACACTGAGGCAGAATTGGAAGCAGCACTACTCAGAGCTCCACTCCAACTACCTCCAGTTTATGCATTTGGATACTGCAGACTGCAGCTATGTCACAGGAAGTAGCAGCAGGGCCCAGTGACACAGGGAGAAAGCGCAAAATCAAGTTCTCTGAACAGGAGCTGGAGCATCTCATCGATGGAGTCTGTAAAGACCATGAAAAACTTTTTGGCAAGGACTCCAGGAGGGTGCCTGAGACCGAGAAACGGCGACTGTGGCTGCGCATCCGCGCCAAAGTGAACTCTGTTGGAGTCACACAGAGACACATTGATGACCTCAAAAAGAGGTGGTACGACCTCCGAGGTCGTGCCAAGGAGAGGGTGGCTGAGAGGCTGGTTGAGCGCCTGCAACTGGAGGGGGAGAGCCTACAGTCCCTCCCAACACCCCATTGGAGGATCGTCTTGATGACACGTTGCAGCCTGAGGCATGTGTGGGGGTAACCCGTCTGGACTCATCCCGACTCACCCAAGACAGCCAAAGAAAGTGCCATGCGACTGCGACCCTGTCCCCTAACAATGGCCATGACCCTATAGCCACTCATAATAAACCCCAGTCATGCAGCCCATGCACATCAGAACATCCCTATTGCATTGTGGGACATGTAGTCTGACCACAATGTACACAAAGTCCAATGCAACCAGACATGTCCTAATGTACGCAATGCAACAGCCAGTCAGGGAATGGTAGCCAGCATGCATGTAGCAACCTCACAAGTCAAAGATACATGTAATTAATCAACGTCCACTTTCCATCACAGGTGGCGCAGATAACACCAGCAGCGACAGTGAGGGGCTGCAAATTGATGATACACAGGAGCCTGAGGGTGAGGAAGATACATCCACATAACCAGCTCCATCTGGCCAAGCACCAGTGCCAGCATGCGTACCACCACCTGCAACGCCAGCTTCATCAGGCACACCACCATTGCCATGATAAAAACGTGGACCCACCTCCAGGTAGACCAATAGTATCAGGGATCGGGTCAGTTCTGGAACCCTTATCCACTTTTTGTGACCATTACTTGAAACCACTAGTACAGAACTCCAGAACCTACTTAAAAGATACGAAGAGCTTACTCAAATTACTGAACGATACCACTCTACCAGAAGACTCAGTAATATTAGTAACAATGGACATAGAGAGTCTGTACACTAGTATCCCGCAGGAAGACACACTACGGGTACTAGGGGAAGCATTGGACAAAGAAAATTGGGAATACACCACCCCCAAAGAATTTATCCTGAAATGTGCACGAATGGCACTCAAAGAAAATTATTTTGAGTATAAGGGCCAATTGTATCTACAATGCACAGGGACCTCTATGGGGAGTACCTTCGCTCCTAGCGTAGCGGGGTTGTATGTTTATGATTTCGAAACAAAACATATCCTACCATCGACCAACCCCTTTGCCTCCTCCATAGGACTTTGGAGGAGGTATATTGATGATATTCTTTTACTATGGACAGGTACGGAAGCCAGTCTTTTGCAGTTCCTAGAGTGGGTCAACACTCTGGATCCCTTCTTGAGGTTTACTAATAACTTCAGTAGGGAATCGGTCATTTTCCTGGATGTGGTAATTAAAATAGAGGGCACCTCTCTCACTACTGTGACTCACCACAAACCAACAGCGAAAAACAACCTCCTCGACTTCAGGAGTTTCCATCCAAGACCTTTAAGGGAAAACTTGCCCTACGGCCAATTCCTACGGCTGAGAAGGAATTGTAGTAATATTAACGACTACAAGGAACAGGCCAAGGAGCTAACAGACAAACTTACACAAAGAGGTTACCCCAAAGGGGTACTGAATAAAGGCCAAACCAGAGCACGAAATCAACCCCGAGAGGCATTACTAGAGGACAATGTAAGGACAACCACGGAAACACCACTTACGTGTGTAACCACTTACAGCACCCTTTCAGACACTGTGAAAAAATCCATTAACAAAAATTGGAGAACTATCAGCAGCAATTTCAGTAACTGGGAAAAACCCCTTTTTTCGTTTAAGAAAGGGAGGAGTATTAAAGATGCTTTGGTGCATACCAGACCACTCACAGCCCCCAGTGCAAACACAGCAATCAGGTCAATCACTGATGCTTGGCACCTACCCCCAGTTACAGGCCATTTTCCATGCACAGACTGCAGCGTCTGTCATCTGACCAGTCATTCGAAAGAACTCAACTTGGAACCAGGAAAAGTGTGGACACAAAAATCCCACACAAACTGCAACTCAACAAACGTGATCTACTTGATTACCTGCCCCTGCGCGAAACGTTACGTGGGGATGACCACCAGGAAAGTTAAAACACGCATCGGGGAACACCGCAGCAACATACGATGCAAAAAAATCACTACTAAACTGAGCGAGCACTTCCTGCAAGCAAATCATACTCCGAATGATATGACCTGGACAGTGATCGAACAGGTCAACTGTGTAAAAAACAAAGAAAACATATTGTTTGAAAAAGAACAGCGCTGGGTCTATCGACTCAGCACACATATTAACGGACTAAATGACCAAATTCCGTGGACCAGCGTCCTCAAATACTAAAAGTATCCTTAGTCCTCTTATGCCTTTGCACATTATATGAAAATTCCACAATCATACGTGTTGAGTGATTCATTGAAACCAACGCAACTACCAAGATTCATTCATTAACATGTTCCCATGTTAACTTCCTGTATCAGTTTTCCTGATCAGGGTTCCCATACTTATGCTGTTCATTTATGTACCCCAACCTTGCTGAGCAATATATGCTGGATATAGCGCTTTCCTGCATAATGCCACCCACTCCACTATCCAGGCTTGCGTGTCATTATAGCTTGTGTTTCAAGCCTCGTTATCATCACAGGCTATTTCTCACGCTATCACGTGAGCACCTAGTCAACTTCCCGGGGCAGAATATACAAGGGCGGACCCCGCCCATCCCAGGAGCTAGGCTTGCGTCTCAATGCAAGCCTCGCTCTCACGCCCTCTCGCGAGACCACGCGAACATTTCTCTCCGTCTCGCATAGGCTTAACAGCTTTGAGTTCCAAGCCTCGCTTTCATCCAAGGCGCCCGATTGGCCCGCGCGCAGCCACCGCCCCATAAACACCTCTTTCGCCCGTCGCAATGGATCCACGAGATCCAGCGAGGGTACAGCTAGGTGCCGAGCGGGTGCTGAGCGTTGCGGGCGTAAGAGACTTTACCTTGGAGACTTCATTCTAACCAGATAAGTTGTATGAATGGGACTCTGCCATTTCTAAAAACCTCCTTTGTGTGTCTCTCTCCCCCTTATTTACAGGGTGTGCCATTGTCGCTCCCACCCCCCTCCTGTGTTCTATGGGGCGTGGATCTATTTTCTTACAAGTGAGGACATTTTTCCTATATCTTGTATTTAGTGTTGTGTGCTTGGGTAATTTACATACCACGGCCATCAGTGTCACGGCGCGTCGCACCGGAACACTGCTCCAACGTAGTTTTCCATCGGGGTTCATTCCCTGACACCCCACCATAGGTAGTAGGTTATTTCCTGTACTTCCTCACAAATAGACTCAGACGTGACAAGTCTGCCTGTTTAGCCACTGTTGCTATACTGCACATATGCAACAGTCCGCGCTGAATAGATTTAATCAGCGTTAGTTGAGGCCCCTCCACTCCGGATTTCGGCATGACCTCAACGACGCAACCCAGGCATACCGGCCACGGCCCTTGATAGGTATGCAAGCACGTGTCATGCCACAAAGTCACTCTTTATGGCCACTGTACATATGCACAAATCATTGATCTAATATCTATGTGTCTATGTTTGTTTTTGTCTGTTTGTCATTTTCCTTCCTACAGACTCCTAGGTTCCTCGCAAAAGAGGTAAAACCCCACTACTTATGAGTTTGTTTCTCTTTCTTTTGCACCATTTTTACACATAGTGCTATTTTTAACTTTCACGACCATTGGCAGGGCGAGCCTTAGCGCGCCCCTCCTGTCATTGGCACACTCGCTTACCGGTCCTGATGAAAGCCCAGTAAAGTAACACATAAAACGGGCAGAAACATGTTGACCTTCTCCACAGGGTAAACACCAGTATAAAGTAATTGGCTAGTTTCCCTTCACATATCTTGTTTTAACATGTCAGGTTGACCAGCGAATAAAGTTTTTTTTGGTACAACCTCTGACATTTTTAAACCTCAGTATTTTTTTCACACTTCATCTTCACACAAAAACCTGCTCCGCAGTCTCCTGGCATCGCAGCACACCAGGGAGGTATTCAATCTCTCCCGGTGGACCCGATGATGAAGCATGTCACCACTAGGGTGAGTGAGGGTTTCCTGACAAAACAGTGTATTTTTTCTTGAATATTGGTCCTACCACCGGACCACTTACAACTGGCCTCAGACTTCACGTGCGACACCCACTTCCTTTATATACTTTACTTTTATGGTCACTCTTCCTTTGATTACCTGTACACCACCATTGCCAGCTGCAAGACCCATGCCAGTGGCACCGTCAACATCAGGTGCTGCAAGACCAGCGACACAACGCACACCCACTGTGCCCACCCAGCCCAGCAGGCAGGTCAGAGAGCGGCGCCAGAGTACACCACAGACTGGCAGGAGGGGGATGACTGTGCGTGTGCCAAGGCTCTCAATAGATCGCTGCATGCTGCGCGTGCACCAATTACAGGCACGACACCTAGCAGCTATACATCTGCAGCTGCACAACACAGGCAGGAATGTTGCCAATCTGTCCGACCGGATGGACCGGATGACCACAGCTGTGGAGGCAAACACTGCGGCCATGGTCAGCCAGCGTAACCTCACCCGCCGCCGCCACCGCCAGCTCCTCACACGCCTCTCGGCGTACAAGTGCTCAAATTACGTAATTGGAAACGCCACCTCCCAGCTGTCCCGTAGGTCTCTGGCAATGCAACTCCAGATGGTACAATGCTGTCAGGGCGTGGCACGGGCACTCGAGCAGGTAGCCACTGCTGTCCAGGCTCTGCAGCCAACTGGCCAAGGCCACGCAGGAGGGGATGACACAAGCGAGGGGACATCGAGTCACAGCAGCCTGTATTCGTCACAGGTCAGTGTTCCACGCCGCAGCAGCAGGCCCACTGCGGCATCACGTGCTCTGCCGGAGGAAGAGCTCGAGAGGCGACTGGGAGCTTCGCGCCAGAGGCGCCAATGACATTAATGTACATAGGGCAGGGACATGCTGCTGACATAAGCATGTCCACTACAAAATATTGAGTAGTATGGCGCAATACTCCTCATATGTTACTGTTTGAAATAATGCCATATTATTGTGCAACCAACAATAATATTTATTCAATAATAGTACATCAGACTCATGTCATTATTTCCATTCTCAAGCATGAGTGAAGTGTTGGGTGAGGGGAATGGGTGCACTCGAAACAGTTCATTGTGATTTGGTTGCGCCGTCTGTGTCCTTCAGCAGGATTTTCCCTGCGTGCATGACGTGCATGTGCAGATGGGCGGTGGTCCCCTTCCGACTCACTGGCAGATATCTCTACAGGTATCCGGCGCTTGGTAGCAATGTTGTGTAGTATTGCACACACAGCCACAATGCGGCAGCAGACCTCAGGCTCGTATTTTATGGCCCTACCAGTCTTGTGAAGTATGCGGAATCTGCTCTTCAGAAGGCCAAATGTCCTCTCAATGCAATTTCTTGTGCATATGTGTGCTACATTGTAACGCCGTTGCTGTGGTGTTGCAGGGTTGAGGTATGGGGTGAGGTGGTACTCACGGAGAGCGTAGCCATTGTCACCTGAATGAGAGGAGCAGAGGGTGAGTGCCTGTGCTGCGCAGCTACATCATCACAGTGTAACATTGTGGGGCAAGTTTACTTACCGATTAGGTGTCCTTCACCAAAGTCTCCCCTGGCCAGTCGTGTGTGGAGGCCGCTGTGCCGGAATATGAAGGAGTCATGTGTGCTCCCCGGGTACTGTGCCATTATGTCCGTGATGTATGTCTTAGCATTGCACACCATCTGGATGTTGAGGGAGTGGTAGGACTTGCGGTTGCGGTACATGTATTCCGTTTGTGCTGGTGGGCAGATGTGGATGTGGGTACAGTCAATGCATCCTATCACATGTGGGAATTGAGCAACATTGTAAAATTGATGCTTGGTCTCATCCAAGTCCTGTTGGCTGGTGGGGAATGAGATGTGGTGGTGTAGCTGGGTCAACATTGCATCTAGGAAACTCCTTAGGCAGCGGGACATGGTGGGCTGGGATATCCCCCCTGCAACTGCAACTATCCCCTGAAAGCTTCCGGAGGCCAGAAGGTTCAGGCTGCACAAGACCTGGACATGTGTGGGCACGGCATTTGTCCTCCTTGTTGGGTGCTGCATCAGGGGGTCTAGGTCCTGGATTAGCTTGATGATCATTGGCCTATTCAGGCGGTACTTAGCGTATATTTGCTCTCTGGTTTGGCCGAGAAGGGTGACCCGCTGGTGGAATATCCGCTCCTGGATCCTACGTCTGTTCCGTGCTGCTCACTGTAGCCTTCGCCGCCTGACCACCATGTAGAGTCCTGGCATTGTGAGAGTCCTGATGCTGCAGCTGCATCTCCTTAAGTGTGTTTGGTCAGGCCTGCACCTGTTGCTAATTAGGAAATGTTTTTTTAACAACAAAAAAAAATTCCTTACTGGTTGCCACCTGGTTTGGGTTCTCCTTAAATTGTGCGTTGCAAAATGCGATTTTTGGGTTTTTCGCAATTTGCGATTTTTCATGAATTGTGATTGCGATTTATTTGCGATATCGCAGTGTTATTCGCAGAATCCATGGTTTCTCGCGTTACAGATTCGCTAATGGGCTTCTTCCAGGATTCTGCGAATATAATTGCGATATCGCAAAAAACTATTAGACAATTCGCAATTTTTGGATTTCAACTGTCTTGAATTCCTTTTCATCAAATTGCGATCGCAATTGCTTTTTCGCAGCTATTGCGATCGCAATTTTGCTTCATGAATCTAGCTGTTAATTTTCAATACACCCTTGAACAATCGCCCATCTGTCAAAGCTGTCAGCCAGGCATCGAGGAAAACTAAGAAAGCTGCTCGTCCCATTCCGAGCCACAATAGCCACCCCTTTGTGCGAGTTTCTTGTGTTGTATTAGCTACAATATGGTACCCGGACATCTCCAGAAGCCTTTTCCTGCTTCCCTCAATATGATTTTCCTAGAGGCAAAGAACATCAGCTCTTAAAAATTGAACATCCACGCCAACCCGCCTCCTCTTTTGGGAATCATTTAAGCCACAAATATTAACCAAGGCTATTCTGATTTTCTTCATTACAAAATAAGAATAAGGTCAAAAGCATACAACTCAGCCTGATGTAGAGTTGTACAACCCAATAAACCATGAACATACTGCTTCTCCCATAAATCTGAACCCCCACCCTCCCCCCCAACCCAGCCCTCCCCCTCCCTTCAAAAGGGCAAAATAGGTCCAAGGAACCTTGTGATGCCTACTGCATGTGATTGCGCCCCTAGCCTCTCCCGACCACGACCCCACACCAAACCCCAAAAAAGAAGAAAAATAAGACCAACATTAAGTGATGCTGCCTGTCTCCAGCTTAGCCCTCATTTCCTAACTTCCCTGCTTGTAAGCTTATTCAAGTACTCCTGGGCCTGGATTTCAGAAGTGAACACTCTGGTCTTGCCTTTACATATAACTTTTAACAAAAATACTTCACACCCCAGTTGCTGAAAGGGAGAGATAAGAGAGCGAAGTCTCCATCTCCTCTCTGCGTCCAGTTCCAGTGGGCCAACTCCAGGAAGGCCTCTCGGAGAAGCTTAAAAACAAACCCATGAATATCATCGCCTTCCTCTTACTCCGCAATTCCTAGTAAGCGCAGGTTGTTTTGTCGTTGTCTATTTTCAAAATTCTCCAGCTTCCAGAGGACGTAAGTCATTCTGCTCTAGTTAGTCGTAGACTGTTTGTCAGAGTTTTCCACACTCGCCTCCAATTGAACTATGCGCCCCTCGAGCGCGGTGGTGCGTTCATTAATCTCTGAGCAAGCTTTATTAACTTTGCAGACAGCGCCCTGAAGTTTCCTGGTTGCCACGTGGGCCCTCTTGTGCTCCTGTCGGACCTCCGTCTGTATTTGTTTTAATGTGGCATAAATCAGTTCCATAGATGGTTGGCCCCCTTTCAGCTCCTGTAGCGCTATCAGTATCATTTGTGGCAGCCTGCCCTGATGGGGATTCTGTCTCTTGTACTCCTTCTAGATGTGAAGCGGAGTAATCCCATGTCAGCTGACTAGACTGGCTACCGTCAGTAGTAAAGCCTTGATCTTTACCCAAGTCTCTTGAGCTTTTCTTTTTGCTGCAAAAGGGGATGCGCCTCTGTATGTCAGGCTTCAGAAAAGGGCTTCCGCTGTCTGAGGAATTCCCATCTAAGCTGTTTTTCCAGCTATCCTCAGAGATGTCAGATTCATCGGTCATTGAGTAAAAGTTATCAGTCTCTGGGGTCGCTGCCACAGCCACAGCCACAGCCACAGCCCCTTCCCCTTGAACCTGACCAGGTAAGTCATGTATTTCTTTTGCCGGGGTACGTGGAGGCCTGTTACCCTCAGCCCCTGAATGTGCCCCGACCTCCACTGGAAGCACCTCCATGTCTTGACCTTTTAGCACATTGATTGTATTCGGAGGCGCACTAGTGAAAATGTTAGCCATTTCAGTAGCGAGGCCATTAATCTCATCAACCCCTGCAATCGCGCTTTCAGGCCTCACCGGACTGTTTACTACACTCTTTTGCTCTTCCTTGCCCTCATTCGGCTTCTTTCTCCCACCAGTATATTTGACCATTTTAACATTTAAATTGGTCGCGCTTTTACCTTTACTTTGGGGGAATCTTATGTCCACCGGTGCTATCGAGAAAGAAGCAAGATTAGATCCTTTACCGGCAAACATCACCGGCACAGTTGGTCCCTTAGTGTGAGCTTCTCTCTCCGGCTTCTGCTCGCCGGCTCCGCTCGCTGCCATCCTTCCTCCCTGTGAGCCTTCCTTGAGCAGGACAGGCTGTAGAGCCTCCGTTTTGGAGTCCAGGGATGTGCATTCAACGGCACGACGTGTCATGGATGCCGGCCCGGTTCCTCTGGTCTCGTTTGTGTCTTTCCCCACCGGCTTCCCCATTGGAGGCATTCCAGGAGAGATGTAAAATACGCCGTGACAACTTGCAGAGTCGTCCGCCTCCGAATTTCAACACAAAGTATCGCCGCTCCACGCATCTGTCAGCGGCTGCAACAAAGG
Organism: Lissotriton vulgaris; assembly: GCF_964263255.1. Classification (NCBI taxonomy): domain Eukaryota; kingdom Metazoa; phylum Chordata; class Amphibia; order Caudata; family Salamandridae; genus Lissotriton; species Lissotriton vulgaris. The sequence goes on along the minus strand of NC_141698.1, from coordinate 647,227,716 downwards.
GAAAGGCTCTCCGCGCTCTCAGTGCTCATGTTGTGCGGGTCAGCGCCGCTGAGAAAAGGCTCGCATGCATCAGCAACAGCCCGATACAAAGCTACTCCAGCAGAGTAAGTGAAGCTTTTTACATTGAGGCTCCCAGTGCAATTTTAACGGCGTTTAGGCAGTCATCTTGAGATCGTGGAAGGGAGGCAGCTACCCGCAAGAATCACGCAGCCGCCATCTTGCCCCTTCCTACTAATTTGATTCCTTATGCCATTACAGCAGTGATGGAAACTGTCATCCATACTGTGGTTTCTAGTCGGTTAGAGACACATTTTTGCAGCTGTTTGTTCTACTTGTAGTACCTGTGGGTGCAGCTGTTGTGGGCGTCATTGAGATTTATTTTTGCTGCTGTAGTTCCTGCTGTGGCTGAAAGTATTGTAGTTGCTGCTGCAGTAGCAGTTCTTGATGCTGCTGCCCTTGCTGTGGGTACAGCTCTGATCATTGCTCTGTTCCCCATCACTTGGGCAGTTTGATCATTCCCACTATCCGTACTGCCATTACAGCTGTAGTTCTTGCTGTTGTTGCTACTTTGGTGCTGGCTGATGTGACAGCTATAGTGGCTACTCTGGTAACAGATGTTGCTGTGGTGATTGTTGATGTTGTGGCAGTTGTGGCTGAAACTGTGGTTGTAACAGCTATCCCTAAATTGCTGGCAACCAGTGTTGCTGCTCTTTGTTCCTGCTTTGGTGTTTGTTGTGTTCGCTGTTCTGCTTGCTGTCTTTACAGCAGGGGTTACTGCTGTAGTCACTGATGCATTGGCATCTATTGTTATCCTAGCAATGATTGAAGCTGAGGTTGTTGCTGTGGTAACTGCTGTTGCAGCAACTGTGGTTGTTGCTGTTCTGACCGCTGTTGTTGCTGCTGTGATCTCTGATGTCGTGGCAGACGTACTTGTTGCTGTAGTCCCTGCTGTTGATGCATAAGGACGTAACAGAGACAGCTGGGGCAGAGTTGGTATCGGGGAAAATCCGAAGTGGAATTACACAGAGAGAATATGTTTTTATTCCCCCTACCAATGTTAAAAAACAGTGCAAATTAACACTGTATACAAGTATACAATTTAACACTGACTATATATTCAAAAAATTTTCTATAATGTGAGATTTAGCGGATATCTAAAGCTACCTCTTAATAGGTCGCAAAGCAATAGTAAGGGAAAGCCCAAAAAGAAGAAGGGAGGCTTCCTCAGGGAGGGTAACGGAAATGTACACAAAAAAGCAAAAAAACAAAACAAAAAGAGAAAACAGGTGGGGAGCAAATTAGAGGAAAAAACAGAAAAAATGTCCTCACCGATGAAAAAAGGAGGAGTCTACAGTGCCTGTAAACATTAACACAATCATGAGTTCCCCAAAGGTAACATAGGAAGAGGAAGACAAACACCAAATTATTTAGTATACTCTCTTGGAAAGTCAATGGCCTCAGAACCAAAAGTAGAGGAAGGAGGATCCTTGAATATCTGAAGACAACAGATAGTGAGGTCATCATATTGCAGGAGATGCACCTTTTAAAATCAGAGTGGGATCAAATAATGAAAAATCTGAGCTGGGTTGATGCCTATGTATGCACTAACCAAGACTGTAATATTAAGGGCATAGCAATAATTTTAAAAAAACGCTCAAAGTCAAGATAGAATACACAGAAGTGGACAACAAAGGTAGATGGGCAATAACTAGGGTAAGAATATTAATAATCTGTATACTGTAGCAGGCTATTACGGTCCAAACACAGACGACCCAACCCCCCTTCAAAAGCTCTACACACAGCTGCTATCAGCAACCTCCCCAATAGTATTAGGGGGTGATTATAACATTATCCTAGATCCTAAAGTAGACAGATCCCCTCCAGGAAGACAAGCAAATCTACCAAAAATGAGGGAGTGGCTAGGACACTACAAAAGATTTGGATCTGGTGGATATGTGGAAAGAGAAAGGTGACAAAAGACAGGCCTTCACTTTTCATAATAAAACATTAGGACACAAATCAAGAATTGATTACTTCTTAATAAATAGAAGTCTACTAAAAAATGTCTTGAGAATAGAGCACCTGCCGGCTCACCTGTCCGATCATTCAGCAGTCCAACTTACAATACAAACGACAAAAAACAACTCACAAATTAGATGGACTGTTGATCGTTCTATATTACTAGATCCACAAATAATACAAGAACTCAGGACAGAGACAGATAACTTTTTTGAGAATAATGAACTTGGGACCTCGAAACAAATCACCTGGGACACTTACAAGGCAGTAATCAGAGGTAAGTTGCTAAGCATGGGGGAATACAGATCAAAAATTATAAAGCAAGAAATAAGAGACTTGGAAAACGCTATAAAACAACTTGATATACAAACAGCAGCAGAGCATATAACAACTAATGAAGAAGAACTAGAGAAGGAAAGGCAAAAACAAAAAGAAACTCTTACAGACATCCTGGAGAATAAAGTGGGGAAGAAATGGGAAGCCAGTAAACTATCTAACCATGAATATTGAGAAGGAGGCGGCAAAATGCTGGCGTGGAAAATAAAGACTGACCAAACCAGAAACAAAGTATCCAGCACCCAGCAACATAATCAAACAGAACCAAGCTCAGAAGACACAATAATAATGCAGGAATTCACAAATTTCTTTTCCAATCTATACACTGAGGATACCAATCCATCTGAGGAACAGCTGGAAGAATACATAGATGACCAATTCCTTCCATCATTATCGGAAGAAGAAAAAGAAGAACTAAATGCAGAAATCACAAATGAAGAGATAGGAGATGTGATAAGAGGTCTAAAAAGAGGGAAAGCAGCAGGCCCGGATGCCTTACCGAATGAGCTTTATATCAATTTAAGGGAAACCTTGGTTCTACCAATAACAGAGTTATTAAATACAATCTACAGAGGACCCGATAAAATCCCTGACTCCTGGAACGATGCAACTATTAGTATCATCCTAAAGCCAGGGAAAAATCTGGTGATCTGTGAATCATATCAACCTATATCACTACTCAACTGTGATTACAAAATATTCATGCAGATTATGGCAAAAAGGCTAGGTAGAGCAATGGCAAACCTGATCAATACAGACCAGAAGGGCTTTGTGAATGGCAGACAAATATAAGAAATAACACACAAACTCTTTGGGGCAATAGATATAGCCATTTCTGAAAAAAACACCATTAACCATAACCACTTTCGATGCTGCCAAAGCTTTTGACAGAGTCAATTGGACATTCTTGAGCAGGGTCATCGGCAAATATAATCTGGGGGAGAGCTTCCTTCGTATGGTGGAGGAACTATACAAAAAACTGAGAGCTAAGATCTTAATCAACGGGAACCTCACTGAAAATATAGCAATCAAAAGAGGAACAAGACATGATGTCCTTTATAGCCGCTACTTTTTAATCTTTACATGGAACCCCTAGCAAGCAATCTCAGAAATTATAGTTCAATATCGCCCTTTAAACACCATGGATGGAATAAAAAAGTTGCACTATACGCGGACGACTTGATGGGGTTTACAAATCATTTCCAAGACTCTATTGTAGCAATAGAATAAACTCTAATCAACTTTGGGAAAGTGTCAGGGTATCAGACCAACCATGCAAAAACTGAGGTTATGAGCTGGAATACACAATTCAAAAACCCCTATATCAAAAACAAGATAAAATACTTGGGGATTAACCTGGTTGAAGATCTGGATAAAGTGCCCCATATAAATCTTAACAGAATCGCTGGAAAAACTAGAAAACTACTCAAAGTATGGGGAGGTCTGCCACTAAGCTTCTTGGGAAGATCCAATATAATAAAAATGTCCATCCTGCCTAAATTCACCTACCTGTTCAATACTATACCTCTAGAATTCAAGAGGGAAGCTTTACAGAAACTTCAGGGGGAATTAACAAGTTTCATTTGGTCATCCAAAGGAACAAGAATAGCTTGGAGTAAATTAAGGAGAAAAAAAAGAACAAGGAGGGATAACTAGTCCTGACTTATACGAATATTACAGAGCTTTCCACTTCAAAAACATGAGACCATTTCTGAAAATCTGCCAATACTACCCTGACTTTTTACAAACAATGACAGGAAGAACAGACCACTTTCTATATAAATTCGGCCACCCGAAATTTTTTAAAAAGATAAAACTAAAGATTCTTATTACTGCAGCAAAACTATGGTACCAAATAAGAAGCACTCTGAACATACCATACTATAGTACTTTGGCCCCCATATGGGAATCCCCGGGCACACCAGACTGCCTCAAGGATTGCATGGCCACCCTGCTGAAAGCAGCAGATATTAAAGAATGGGGCCAACTGATGACGGAGAACACCATAAACACCTAGGATCAACTGACCACAATCACTAGCGCTTCGTTATCCAAATTCAAATATTACCAACTTACTAGCTGGGCAAAATTGCTTACAGAAAAGAAAAAGGGAAACGAAGAATAAGAGAGAGATGACGAAGGATTCGCCCACAAAAAAAGAGATATCTCGATGGTACTGGGCACTAATAACAGCGGGGAAAGAGAATTCCTGATTCCAGAAATGATCTGGAGGAAAGACCTGCCAGCTCTGCACCTAAAAAACATATGGCGAATATCTATGGAGAAATGCTGGTCTACTGTAAAACCGGCCGCCTTAAAAAGAAACCACCAATTTACTATTCACAGGCCCTATTGGACCCCAAAAAGACTGTCCAAGTTCAAGTGAGCCAGAATTAAGAACTGCCCTAAATGTGGAATGGAGAAGGCAAATGATATACACATGTTCCGGCAGTGCCCCCACCTCGACACTTTATTTAAGTATTATTTAAAAAAATGTAAAGCCATTGTTATTTGTAATATCAATACATCTAAGTCACGTAAATACAACACATATTGCACAACAAATGCTATTGGTATCACATTGCGAAAGTTATAGCTATTGGCATTGTAAATGACAAAGCTATTAATTTCGCTATCTTCAAAACCAACACATAAATAAAAAATGTGTCATTTACAATACCAATAGCTCAAACTTTCCTAATGCGAGACCTATTGCATTGCAAATGCTTGTTACACCTTAGGTTCACGAAATCGCAAATAAACTTTAGAATGGGAAATGGGTGCGTCAAAACAAACTGTGGATGAATTATTGACCCTTCTGAACAATCCCGTGGGAACTCAGGATGAGAATGATACGAAGAGAACTATTCGACGACTTGGAAACCCCTGGACCGCGATGCTTTACGTGTTCACACGAGGGACCCAAGAGGGGATTCTGGGGTAGAGTGATTTGCACCTGATATTGAATGGATGCTTAACTACATGTCGTAATGGTTCATGTATTATATTGTCTTTCTAAGTCTGTTACTACTGTAAATGTAGATCATAAAAGTTGAAATAAAACGTTTTTTTAAAGCATTCCGTACAAAGGACCTCCTGGAATCTATCTAGTCAAACTCCTGTTTTTATGAGAGGTATCCCAAATAAGTTAATATGGTTGGATACCAACAGACACACGGGCACTCTCCAGTTTTCAGGGTGAATCTAAATTGAATATCTGAATGGGTGCTACAAGGAAAGAGGTGTGGATCTAACACCTACTACGTTCCACCAAGGTAGAAACTATATCAAATCAAAGTCTATCCGAGCACTCTAAATTGTATATTGGTTCAAATCCTGTTGGAGTTCAATTAAATAACCTCAATTCAATCAATTGGCAGGTGTCACTGTCCAAATCCGTAATTCACAAATCCAAATTCTTGAGTTCAAAGTTGATCTGTCTTTATTTTCAGTTTTCTTCATACATCATGGATTCTCTGTACATCAGCCAACACGTGTTTCGTCGTGTAGCTATCTAACACTTTGACTTCCTCAGGGCTGCAAATAAAACAGTACCCATGAGTCGATATAATCCCCAAATATCCCTCAATTAGGAGCGTAAAGTGGTACATACACACCATAGTGAAAAATTGTGTATAGCCATAAGATGTTGGGCTATATAGAGAAAAGTTAGAAAGATAGTAAACCACATCCCATTCACATCACACCAATTGTGGGTGGAATCAGTGATAACTTCATGCCAGAAGAGCTATAAAAGAACAGCATATCCTATTCGTGCACTACAAATATAATCAGAAATCACCTATAAGTATTAGATCTGGCTCCCAATTGTTATCATCTCAGTATCGATCCTCTATTAAATTCTAACACAATAATCAACAAAAAACAATTACATATTCGTATCTGAATATGTTAATCCTCACATTCAATCTGTGTCTATAATAAAGTTAAAAAGAATAGTAATCCCAGACAGTAGACACTGCCACCATGCAGTGGCTCTCGGTCTAAATAAACAACAAATCCATATTAAAATGGAAACTCAAACTCATTTTCAAGTACAATTCGCAACCACTATTTTAGTCGCAAACCTATTCATGTACACTAGTATTACTACTCTACTCATCCTCTCCTCTGTTACTGCTGGACGTACATATACGGCCACATGCATCAACCTATTTAGGAAGTGCAAACAGTGCGAATCGGTAAATTCGGCCGTTTGCGATTCCTAAATAAGTTTTTGGGATGAATCATGCATTTTTGTGAAATTCGCAATTTTTTGCGATTTCCAAAAATGCGATAGCTTTTAAGGAATTGCAAATTTGCGATTCCTTAAAAGCAATGCATGATTGTGTTTCAAATTGCGAATTCGCAATTAGGGGGTGCAAATTACCACGAGGGTGAACCTTGTGGTAATTTGCGAAAATGTATTAAAATGCTCAAAATTGCATTTTAAAACACTGTCATGTTACAGACACACATGTCCTTAGGACATGTGTGTGTGAAACATGCACTTCAAAATACATTTCAGGGGTGCAGGGGGTGGGTCCTTTGGACCCCCCCTCCTGCACCCATGGAATGCATTAACATTTTGCGAATCGCTAATTGAAATTCGCAAAATGTCAATGCCTTCCCATTGATTCCTATGGGCCTTTTGGCCCATAGGAATCAATGGGAATTGCGAAATCGCAAATTAGAATTCGCATAATATTTGCGATTTGGTAAAAATTGAGATTTTTACCGAATCGCAAATATTATGCGATTTAAATCATGCATCCCATTTTGCGATTCCTTAGTTGCGATTCCCTAAAAATCGCAAATAAGGAATCGCAAAACCTTACAATAATGCATGTGGCCGATAATCACTATATATAAATTTTTAACACAAACCGCGTCTTACAGAAGATTCCCACAGCACATATTCATGCACAACCCAGACATTACCTATATCCGGTTCAACTATCTTCAACAAAATCTACTCACCCTGTTATCATGCAATTTTGGGTACGGAGGTGTACTATCTTCGTTTCAATTCCCTCTAGCTTTTAAATTCTAGGAAAACAGAATAGTATACAAATACATATTTGTCTCATTGTCCCTTTCATTTGATTCGTATTCAACTATAATATCAAAAAAAGTTACTACACAGTTAACTCACCCCAGTTTTAATGTAATCCCGAGCACCGGATTTTCGTTTCTTCTACCTCATAGCATATCAGCTAAAATTAAAAAACGGGGATATAAGATATCAACTTATTTTTGTCGGGTGTGTGTAAAAATCTAACAAGCCCATATCGTGCTCTTACCTCCAATCTCACAATAAATCACTCAAAGTATCATTTGGCGTTGATGTAGAATATAATAATGTTACAGAACATTAGATTTTGCTAGATAACAGACACGTTGACCCCCTGAAATGTTAATATGAATATGAATCTCTTACTGTTATGTACTTAGCCCATTTAATGAGTTCCTTGAATAGAACTGTGAGATAGAATAGGTAAACTATGAGGTAACCTTTGGGTAAAGATGGGCCAAGATCTTGATTTGTGGTCTACATGCGATCTGAATCCCCACTTAATCACTGTTCTTTATTCATTAATTATTTGGACTTAATACATTTCTAACTGTAATTTCTTTTATACCTTTTCTTGAACTATATTTTCTGAGATCAGAACTTAACATCACACCATTTTATTGGGAGATCTAACAGAGGATAGAAGACCAATATATTTTGAGAACGGTCAAATAATTTTTAATATTTGTTCTGAATAGCGTAAAGTGATTGGCTTAATGGCGTATATGGATGATAGTGTTTGAGAATTGAAAACGCGTTGAATTTTGCTCCATAATAATAATAACGAATATTTTGTAATAAGCATGCAACAGAGGATTCTGAATGAATGAGGTAACCACTCTGTAATGGCGTCGATAATAACGTAGGACTATAGGGTAGTGTATTAGAGACGTGACAATTGGGAACGTTTTGATGGAAGCGTAATTTATCCGTACTTGATGAAACCGTATTAACGCATGATCTAGTCTCAACTTTACTGGTTGATGTAATTCAACGCTACCTGTCGATGAATTAAACAACACTACCACGATGCAGTGGGACTCCACTATAAGATAATTAAACAACAGGGGGTGGCGATGGACAGAGTTTCTGAATTAAGCAGAATACTCTCACCCAGTCAAGAGATCAGGGCTTAATCCAACACCGTTTTTTAGCTCACTGCACCATCCCAGCTCAGAACCTGGCTATATGCCGGCTTGCTTTAATCCTGATGGTGCAATGAGCAAGGGACTCACGTCTGAGTATACCCTTCCACGCTTATGGTGGACAAAATAATTAAACAACAGGGGGTGGTGATATCCGTACTTGATGAAACCGTATTAACACATGATCTAGTCTCAACTTTACTGATTGATGTAGTTCGACGCTACCAGTCGGATGAATTAAACGACACTACCACGATGCAGTGGGACTCCACTATAAGATGGCACCGACATATAATGAGTATAAATAGACGTTCAAAGATGGCGGCCGTGCGGAACGCCAAATGATACTTTGAGTGATTTATTGTGAGATTGGAGGTAAGAGCACGATATGGGATTGTTAGATTTTTACACACACCCAACAAAAATAAGTTGATGTCTTATATATCCCCGTTTTTTAATTTTAGCTGATATGCTATGAGGTAGAAGAAACGAAAATCCGGTACTCGGGATTATGTTAAAACTGGGGTGAGTTAACTGTGTAATAACTTTTCTTGATATTATAGTTGATTACGAATCAAATGAAAGGGACAATGAGACAAATATGTATTTGTATACTATTCTGTTTTCCTAGAATTTAAAAGCTAGAGGGAATTGAAACGAAGATAGTACACCTCCGTACCTGAAATTGCATGATAACGGGGTGAGTAGATTTTGTTGAAGATAGTTGAAACCGATATAGGTAATGTCTGGGTTGTGCATGAATATGTGCCGTGGGAATCTTCTGTAAGACGCGGTTTGTGTTAAAAATGTATATATAGTGATTATATGTACGTCCAGCGGTAACAGAGAGGATGAGTAGAGTAGTAATACTAGTGTACATGAATAGGTTTGTGACTAAAATAGTGGTTGCGAATTGTATTTGAAAAGGAGTTTGAGTTTCCATTTTAAGATGGATTTGTTGTTTATTTAGACCGAGAGCCACTGCATGGTGGCAGTGTCTACTGTCTGGGATTACTATTCTTTTTAACTATATTATAAACACAGATTGAATGTGAGGATTAATATATTCAGATACGAATATGTAATTGTTTTTTGGTGATTATGGTTTTAGAATTGAATAGAGGATCGATACTGAGATGATAACAATTGGGAGCCAGATCTAATACTTATAGGTGATTTCTGATTATATTTTTAGTGCACGAATAAGATATGCTGTTCTTTTATAGATCTTCTGGCATGAAGTTATCACTGATTCCACGCACAATTGGTGTGATGTGAATGGGATGTGGTTTACTATCATTCTAACTTTTCTCTATATAGCCCAACATCTTATGGCTATACACATTTTTTCACTATGGCGTGTATGTACCACTTTACACTCCTAATTGAGGGAAATTTGGGGATTATATCGACTCATGGGTACTGTTTTATTTGCAGCCCTGAGGAAGTCAAAGTGTTAGATAGCTACACAACGAAGCACGTGTTGGCTAATGTACAGAGAGTCCATGATGTATGAAGAAAACTGAAAATAAAGACAGATCAACTTTGAACTCAAGAATTTTTATTTGTGAATTACGGATTTGGACAGTGACACCTGCCAATTGATTGTATTGAGGTTATTTAATTGAACTCCAACAGGATTTGAACCAATATACAATTTAGAGTGCTCAGAGAGACTTTGATTAGGTCTCCCAAATAGTTTTTTTTTACAAAATGTTCTGCTTACTAGCTCTCACCAACCTCCAACAAACGTTTTCTCTACCCCTCTCACAGCTGTAGTTCTCTCGTTCTGTCTTGTATACCTGCGCAACATCATTGTTTTAAACCTGGACAGGCTTTACAAAGCTTCCAGCAAGAGCTGTTTTGAATGAAAATGTGTCAAGTATGTTTTTAAAAGACGTGTTACAGAAGACGTGGCAGACATTCAAGTTGACCAGCTTGGAAATGGTTTCTTCTGGAGCCAGGTGGGTTTTTGGGCAAATAATGCACTGATCTGAAGAATATTCTAGGTGCATCTTGGAACTGGTCATTGGCCTCTAATTAACTGGTTTCACCAGGTCTTGATTAACCAGCCTGCATTTCTCGGTTCTATTTTCCCACAGGACCAATTGGGTGCAATATTTAAATACCAGTGGCGGCACTAGAAACCATTTGCAACTGGTCAACTGGAATTTTCAGGGCGATACCGGGCTTATACATATTACGTGTATCCAAATGTAATGCACCTATTCAGCTGGCCACGCCTGCCGCCGAAGAGGTGCTACGTTGTGTGTGGGTGAAATGTCTCCGGTGCAGGTTTTAGCGCCACACACCAATCCCCGTGGTGTAACCATGCTCACCGGGCAGCTATTTACTAGAGAGCCCCAGGGGGGAGGAGGGATCCAGTCGCTATGCGGACTCTCAGGCCAAGTCTAATTGTCCTAGATGAGGTCTTTAACAACGAGGCCAGGGTGCATGGGGTCACTAGCCACAAACATATTTAAAAGCAGGAGGCGCGCGGTCAGAGGCGGGGAGAGGGGAAGAGATGTTCTGGAAAAGGCTAAGAGTCACCTAATATGAACCAATAGCCTTCAAAAATCTTTATTCTCCGACGTCCCAAAATTGAAAAAATTATATTCGAAAACCACGGTGCAGAGGGAAGTTTACAAAGCATGCATTCAACATTGATAATTTACAGCCAGGGTGCATTCAATACCCTAGATAGCAAAAAGAGACACTACAAACGTAAATAACGTAACGTTCTATGTTGATCTACGCAAGGAAGTTGGAGGGTCACTTAGTTAAAACTTTTTTTGCCGTTTTATTTAGCACAAGCTCGACCTGAAGGTACTGTAGCGCATTACCTGAGCACCAGTTACATTACACCAAGACATCCATTTATTTTATATTCTCGTGGAATAAGTGGTTTACCAAGAATCCCAGAATGTTGAGCAGACGAGAGACTGGACCTAGTTCCACGAGCTCCAAAGTGGACACCTCTACGTTACACCACACCCGACCCTCTCTCATTTTAAACCCTGAGAATGTAGTAATTTCGGTAAGTATAGGAAGAAGATTCCGAAAAAGTAGTAAACACACGCGTATTTAGTATCACTGATGTTTTTGGGCAGTTTGTATGTGCCTGTCTGCAAATCATGTTGACGCATAATCCTTTATATACACGCTCCAGGAAGGATTAATATGCGTTTAAGGACCCGGAATGTAATTTAATAGTTCGTTTTTTTTTCCATCTTCGCAAGGAGAAATCTGTCCCGAGTCTGACACTAAATCAAAAGAGCATTCCATATAGTTAACCCAATAGTAAAGGGAGATGTAGTAGGCACAATATACAGAAGGGGTGGGTTGGCACAGGAAAGAATCCTTGTTTTACAACGAGGAGGCTACCTAGGTCCCAACTTGGTTTGAACTCGCCATTTCCTACCTGACAGCAAAGCCTTTATTTCCTTTCTGCCAGCTTTGCCGTTTTGAGCAGCTGCGGAGATGGAGAGCGTGCAGGGAGCTCCAGCTGTTCTCCCGCTCATTGGGATCCCTGCGAGGGGGCTGGATACTCAGACCAGCGGCAGACGATCCACGGGGAAAACACGCCCAACCGCTTAAGAAACAAGTTCAAAACAATCCAATCCCCCAAAAAGACACGCATTGGCCGTGCGGCAGTAAAGCTGTGCGGCCGTGAAAGCGATCATCTGCATAAAAAATAAAAAGCGCGCGGCAGCAGGCGGAGGGAGCCTGCACGATTCCCTTGCGGGAGTGTGCGACCATATGGCGGCGCGCGCTCCTGCAAGGAAATCGCCAAGATGTGCACGAGTTGCATTGCACGCAATGCAACGCATGCACGTTGTTGCCCCCAAAGCTGTGGCGATGGCTACAGGTCTCTCTCCTATGCAGCGCATGCGCGCTGCGTAGGCAGACCTAAAAAGGACTACCAGGTGGTCTGGTATTGTGCTGACAGCAGATTATGTACGGCAAATGTGTTGGGAACTCAACCATGTCTTCTACACTGAACATTTCAATACATTTTAAACTCCATTTACACTGACAAAACCAATGCATTTAAAAAGTTAATGATTTTGGATAATAGATGAAATATCTTATCTAATAGATTTTTTCTAAAAGCGACAGATTAATAATGTAACATTTGGTCACTGTATATTTACTAATTGTATATGTGTAAATATTGTTTGTATGAACCAAAATAAACCATGTATGATACTTTTATCCCTTTACGAATAACAGATGTCAAAATTATTCTTGACACCTACAGGTCTTCAGCAAAAACAGTCACATTTTGAGGTATGCAGGAATTAAGTAAAACCATTTATAAAATAAAATTATTTCCAGAAACAAGACTCTGAGAAGAAGCAAACAGTGGCTTGTTAGCATACAGAAGCTAAATTGTACGTTTTCAACTATCTAGGTATTCATTTTTGCACTAATCAGGTATAGACCACAGCCTTAGGAAAGGTGACATTTAATGAAGTAAAGATTGGTAACTTTTTCTAGTATTCGCAAACAGAAACGGTTGCATTAAAAGTGAACCTACTATGAGAAAAATCACATTCATCATTCTATAGTTCGGAGTGTGTACCATTTCATGAGTGAAGCATCTTCTATAATTCAAGGCATTCTTTGGAAACTAAGTCAGGCAGTTTTCTTTTTGACTGCCATCGCAACAGTATTTTAAGCTTGTGTCTGCTGGTGGAAATGCAAACAGTTTATACTGCAAAAGATGCCTCAACAGTATTATAGACCCTATTGCCTGTAGCTGGTGCTGTCGAAGGTTGGAGTGCCAAAAACAACGCTGTATAGTCTTGATTCCACCTCAAGCCTCTTTCATCCATCACCAGCACTTTTTGCTTCTTTATTACACACTTGCAGGTCTTTTTTCATCCGTTTGTCACTGTTTTTCATCTTTCTCTTCCTTCTTTTTTTTGTGTTGGTTCTTGCTCTTGATTGAAAAATCTGAAGAAAAATAAGTGGCAGTTTTCAAAAATGAGTGCCCGTACGGCTCATCTGCAACTACTGTTTCCAATTATAATAATAAGGACATTTGTAAAGCACCTGACTACTATATTCAGAATTAAAAACCATAGTAGCCCAGACAGATACCTGCTTCAGATTGTCTAAACAGCCAGGTCTTGAGATATTTTTCGAAAGACCAGTCCAGAGCATTCCTGTCTCAAATCAACATGGAGGAAGTTCTCAGTTTGACGGTCATGAAACTGAATGAGCGGCCTCCAATGCTCGCTCTTTCCACCCTTGGGGCCACAGTGAGCACTGCTTCTGTGGACCTTAGAAATCGGCTAGGTTGATAGGGCTTGATCAAAGGGTGAAGATATCGAGGGCCTTTCAAATTCAAGATTTTGCGGCAAAAGCATGAAGCTTAAAAGGATACTCTTTTTCTGATTGGAGCCAGTTATGATTGGCATGGTCTGGGCCCAAGGAAGAGAATCTAGGGATGTTCGGCGGCACCCGTGCTATTGCATTCTGCACCCTTTGGAGCATCCTTAAACTGCCTTGAATTGCCCAAAGGTATAGCACATAATAGTAATTAAGTCTGGAGATCATTAGGGCCGGGCAGCTTCAATTCAGGGAGAGGGCCCAAGATCTTCGGTAACATGTTTAGGATACCAAAGCAGACCCCAGCAAGGCTGGCTGTTAAAAGAGAGATTTTTATTGAAACCATATCCCAAGATTTTTGACTTTCTGCTTGGGAGTAGATATTGGCCCTAGAGTGTCAGGCCACCAGGAGGTGGACCAGATAGATGACTGTTTCCCCAGAACCAAGATCTAATTTTTTTCAGAATTCAGCTTGAGACAGCAGTGTTCATCCATTCCACTAATCCAAGCAGACAGGATCTAAAGTTAGCCGCAGAACTTTCTTCATCCTGTGCCAAGGTGATGATTAGCCGATTGTCATCAGCATATCATTTTAATGCCATGACTCTCAATCACATCAGCAAGTGGGCACATATACAAATTAAATACAGTTGGACTCAGAGCTTTGCCCTGCAGCATCCCCTGCGGCAGTGAAAAGACCTTGGATGACCACAGCTGTTGGGGCATTTGAAAGGTGCGGTTTTTAAGGAAGCACACCAACCATCTCAGTGCTAGGTATCCAACGCCGTACTACTAGAGCTGCTCCAGAAGGAGGCTATGAGATATGGTGTCAAAGGTTGCGCTTAGGCCCAGCATTACCAGCACACTAGGTTAAGCACCGTTAACTAGGTTTAGAAACCAATTTTTAAAATAATACTTGCATGTCTGTGATAATTATCAATACATTCGACTTGCAGATAGATTCTAGGATTTATCATCTTTAAGTTTTGGCAATTACAATTTGTGGAAGGATTATGGTGTCACCGTTATGCATAAATGAATGAAAAGAGCTCTGGTGTGTCAATAATTAAAGGGAAGGCATACATTTGACATTACACACATAGTTAAGTGTTCCTAATGTGTGAATAAACACAAGAGAACGAGTTCTGCTGTAACTTTTTAATTAACGTAAAAAATGTAAAACTCAAAACACGATTCAAAATATCGATGTGAATGCATGACTCAACGTAAATATTCAACCCCATATAATGCAAATCTATTTCCAAACATGCATGTGGAGGGTCTACTTTGGCTCTAGTGTTTGTAACAAGTGTTGGCAACAGTGATATTCTGACTTGCATTTTTGGGTTCTGTATTTCCAAAACTAACAAACTTTAATACTGCGAGAAATGCAATTTTTGACACAAAATACATATTATCCTTCTAGAATTATCTGGCTCATATTGGATTTCATAAAAGCACATTTGCGAAAGTGGTATTTTAACTAATCCTGCTTTATATATTCATAAGTTTAAAGTGATTTTTATGAAGAAAGATTTCACAGTCGAAAAACATAACCAGTTTTAAAATTAAGAGATTCCAGGATTCGAAATAGTGTGCCAAAAATGTTTAATGTTTTTTCCTCGCAAAAGAGAAAAGAAATAACAGAGGCAGCTGGAAAGCCAAATTGTCTCTGATATTACATAATACATACTTGCTGGCAAGATCTGCAACCAAAATAATCCGTTCATTTAATAATACAAAATGCAAATTCAGAAAGATACAACTGCACCCACACCACAAAAAATGGAGTATTTCTAAATGCAATATTTCAAATCAGAGATACAGAAACATCATAGCAAACAAAATTATTGCTAAATTGTTCCTTCATGCGGCATTGAACAAAAATCAAAACCCTTCTCTAACATCCGAAAGCAAAAAAATATATATATATATGTAAGGAGTAAGCAAGGCTCAGATCTTTCTTCCTAATACATTGCACTTGGAGGTTTAAGACCCAATGCTTGCTTCTTAGGTCCAAGGTTATCTATACTAAACTGAATGTATACACTTGGAGCACAATATAATATTTAGAAACAACATGTTTAATGCAGTGACATATGCACTCTCATTTATACAAGGCAATCACAGATTGCAAAATTTAAACAGGACTGTGAAAAATTAAGTAAGTAAATGGTGATGCTCCCCACCCACTTCCACATACAAAGTTAAGATAATACTTAACGCCTGTGTAACAGAACACGAGAAGAAAATTAGTTACAGTTCCAAAAAAATGTATATTGCCTAAAACTACAATGTGGAGTACTGTAAACTCAGGACTTAGGTATCATGAAAATATTAATGTGCTCTAAATTTTGATAGCCTATTTTAAAATACAGGTTAAACTAGAATAGCATTTTTTAAAACTACATTATTTTACACAGTAAAGGAGACATGGTAGAGTGATATTCGCAGTTCCTGTATTCTATTGTCACAGTTTCAAACCAGTACACTCTTATTTTTTAACAGCCCTGTTGTAACTTTTTGCTGAACACATTCCTTCTGAACCATACTTCGCTCTTGTTTCAGACATCATCAATATGCTTCCTATGAGCACCTATACAAAAGTGACTGTGCAATTACATATATGTTTCAAGGCTTTGACATATGGCAGCTGTTCGGTTACTTGCATCAGAATCTAATACTTGGAAGGATGCAAGTGCCCCAGTGCACCATACACGGTACGGTGTGAGATCCTAAAACTTCTGCGGCTCAATACAAATGTTTCTGCAATGAATTCCAAAGATAAGATGTACTGAAGCAGTTAACCTGGTTTGGCTATCTTAAGATGGATTCATGTTTCATCTCCATGTGCAGCTCAACAGTGAGGTGATCCTATATGAAGATTTCAAAAATAATTCCTCCATCAAAACGATCAAAGACGTCATCCTCTTAGTCTTGCTTTGACAACACACCAGGAATCCTCTTTGCATGAGAACCATTCAGTCTTGATGCATTTTTTCAGGTAGACCCTACAATGACAGTAAAGAAGAAGAAAATAAGCTATGCATATGGGAAGTATGGCATGCGTAATTGTCTTTCTCTCTCAAGACTTGTAAGCCATTCATTTTTTTTTCTGCAAGTGCCAAATCACCTAATTTAAGAAAGATGCACGTGTATGATCAAATGTGAATGAAGTCTGCACTTCTTCACATTATGATGCATTTTTAGAGTAGTTGGGGGAGCCTTGTATGCCTAGTGACAAGCATGTAACAACATGTGTCTGGTGTGCTGTCTTAACATGAGGATACGAATTTTGAACTAACAAAGTTATTTGAGTCCCGTGTGGTATGTATATAGACAAAAACATAAGTGGACTTGTAGGTCACCAACTATTGCTCATGTAAATGTAGCTGCACTTCAAAAGGCAAAGTGCGAAGGGAGGTGCATTGTTTGATTTGCACTACAATTCCCCCCACCCCCCGTCTGTATGGTCAAAAAAACTCAGTGTTCGAACAAGCTCTGGCTGGGCTACTTGAGTTGTATAAAGAGGCGACACGCTAAACAGTGTATTAAAAACAATTCTGTCCCATAGATCGTAGTATAAGGCAAATTTCATGCACCCTCAAAAAGGGCTGAGAAAAAACACTTGAGAAAAAACGTGCCAAAGTGCACGTTTTCTTAAATAAAATTGCTTTTATAGGGAAACCCCTCCACTGCCGGACTACAGCCTTACTGAAATTATAGATGAGTATTAAGTTATTTAAATACCTCATGTAATATGCTTGCCTTTAACAACTTAAGTGGAAATGCTTCAGGAGCAATTATGGAATTGAAACTATTTAAAACAGCCTGCATCAGTGAGATGTTTTGTCAAGTGAACACTTCTTGTAAACTTAGTCCTAGCTTGTGCTAAGTTAGTGCACATGAACAGTGCTGGTTTGAGGCGGTGAGTAAGATACACCCACGGCGGCCATCAGAAAATAGCCAAGCTATGTAATCAGTTAGCCTGCATCACAACTGGGATGGTCCGATTTGCCTAACTAGGGGAAGGTTTGACACAAGCGTGGATCTCAATTGTAGTTCTTAGAGGCTCCATTAGTTCATCAAACTGCAGTCTCATATGAAACCTAGCATCCAGCTCTTTCATATCATTTTACACTACACCAGCTAATATTGTCAACAATGAGATAGGCTTTCTACCTGAATACAGAGTATCTGAAAGAAGAGTGCCATCTTATTTATCCAGAACCAAGAAGGTAAAATATTGATCCATTTGGAAAATTTTCAAGAAATTACACCGACTAGAGTTTTATCAACTGGGAAGGGAAGCCAAGAATCATAAAAGAGATACTTCAACTTCCATTTTAACTCATGGGAATTTGAAAATCAAGTGCTAGGTCCCCTTTTGATAATTAAGTGCTAAAATATTAGCACTAATAATATTGTTAAATACAAGCAGAACCGCATTGGTCCACTCTTAAGCCAAAAAGGATTCAATAAATGTAATGGTTTGTGTGATGCTGCAGCCTCCTTATACTAAAAATTTGAGGCTGTCACTTTTTAGAGCTTTTGGGGAGCAGTTACCACAATCGCATTCCCCTCTACCCCCACCGCCCCAGATATTGCAACACATATTTACCATGGCCAGCTGCCGTCCTATATTTCCTACTGTAACACCTCCTGAAAAAAATATACAAGGTAGCCAGGATCGGATGTAGAGAAAATCTGGTGACGTGTACCTGTAAAAATAAAACATAAAAATAATTAAAAACAAATACTGAAAAACAATTAAAAGAATCTATAAGCCACATTAGTATCTTCAAGATGCGATTCTAAATAATCATTATTCGTCAAACACAAATGGAAATACGACTATGGCTCCCAATGTTAAAGATATAAATACTTTGGGGGGGAAATAAAGCTAGGTCTAACACCCCACCATTTCCACCCCACTAAATTCCCAGAATGAACAGATAAATAGATTTAAAAAATACCACTGCTGAGTATGGGGAGCGACCATGAGTCACAATAGGTGAATAGTAATGAATAGCATATTACACTCTGTAAATCTGCATACAAAGTTTATGCCATGGTATTTTCCAGGTGTATTTAATTGTTTTAGCCAGAGGTTTCCAAAGGGTATTTAACAAAAACCATGGCATAGGGATTTAAAGTTGTGCAGGCAGTTAAAAATCGCATTAAAGAGACCTCATGAAAGTTCAATGAGTTATTTCCCTGTCTAACAATAATTGTTACATGTAATCTCTGAGAGAGTAAAAAGAGGATTATTCTCATTCCAATTTTGCCCTACTCACGTAATAAACTCTAAATTATTTGTTGCACTGTAGTAATCAATGTAAATGTGCATTTATTAGTACAGTTGTAAATAACATGTTATTGGGCCACATTTATTTTCAAATTCCACAGCATAAGTAGATATACCACATGTGTGGGTGGTTTTATTATACCGAATAGAGGTAGAGAACCCCACATTTCACAGACACCACTGAAATACGGAAAATATTCATGGCTCACTGTGAAATATGAGTTCCAGCCTTATGGTTGATTGATTAGTCAACAATCTATTCCTGAAAGGTAAAGAAACTCGGAACATTCCTATCGGCACCAATTGTTCGCTGCACCTTGCAAAGTACAGCTTTAACCATCTTTCCCTTCAACATATAGAATGTGTTTTTTTGTTTTAAGAAAGTGGTTCTTTCTCCTCTTTTGCCTACAGAAAATCAACCATCTGTCTAATGTTTCACTTACTGTTCTCAATAAACATTTTCCCATTTGAAAAAGTACCCTTTTCGAGCAAACACCTTCAAAATAAACATGAAATATAAAAATTACATGTGGGGTAACTTGTGATATGGTCAAATGTTGCCATCTTTGGGTTCTGGTGATCCTTTTCAATCAAAATAACAGACTAACATGTTCACTAATTCCGTATTCCACTATACTAATTCCCCACTAACCCTTTATTTGTTCCAGAGTAGCATGCTACTCACCAACAAAGCGTTTCAACACCTCATCAGGGTTACAAGCGCTATATAAAGGCAAAGCTTTTTTCCTTTTCTACCCCTTCCCAACCCTCTCAATCCAAATAACTGACTAACATATCCACCACTCAAATAATTTCATATTTCACTATACTAATTTTCAACACTAATCCTTTATGGGTTCTGGAGTAGCCTGGAACTCACCAGAAAAGCACTTTAACACCCCATCAGGGGTAACAGTCCCTATATGAAGGCAAAACTTTCTTTCCCTTCTATCTATCCACTATCCTTCTCACTCCAAATAACTGACTAATATCCACCACTCAAATTACTTTCATATTTCACCATTCTAATTCACCACTAATCTTTTATGTGTTTCCGGAGAAGCGTGCTACTCGCGAAGAAAAGTGCTTCAACACCCCATCAGGGGTTAAAAGCGCTATATAAATACAAACCTTCTTTCCTCTTCTATCCTTCTGCTATCCTTCCAAATCCAAATACCTGACTAACATATCCACCACTTAAAATGTACTTGCATATTTCACTATACTAATTCAAAACTAATCCTCTATGGGTCCCGGAGTAGCGTGCTACACGCCGAAAAAGCGTGACGCCTCGTCAGGGGTAGTAAGCACTATACAAATGCAATTACAAAATAATACAATATCTGCAAACCATTCTGCTTTCAGCCTCATGCTTCATGCCCTTAGAACCCTCGATGACAACATAGGACCTTATTACACAGTTACACATTACACACCTTCTACAAATATAAAGCATTGAACACATGCTCCTCCACCATGCAAAAGACACTTCCTAACATTTCACAGTGCAGAGAATTGTAAACCTAACTTCAGTAATATGTCCACATCAAGTGTGCATATAACTGCCTCAAATCAACTAACCAGAGCAAAAACTACTGTCAGTGGTTTAAGGCGGTATGTTAACTCTAAATAAATGCAGTTACTTGTGACACTTAACCAGAGTTACCACGTTATCAGAATCACGGTCACTATCAGCTTTAGGTCAACATCACTCTGGACCCTGGGGATAAGAAGTTTTACTTATCACATTAGCTGCATGGGCATTGCAAGTCCCAGCAAGCAGGGACGTGTTGAATAAACATTCTAATAAATAAAAACATGTACAAAAGACTAGCTAATGGTGGCTCTGGTCGTGTTGCCAATACCACTGCTAACTAAACCGAAACACATACCGACAGGTTGCTGAAGTTAAAAAAAAGTAGCATCTCCCATCTGGCTATAGCTGAAATATGCACATGTGAAGATTAACCAGAAATGAACTTAAGAGGAGAAAATGTGCATAGAAAACACGAGCATTTCTTTCCAAATGTGTAAATTGCTTGGAAAGACAATTTCACAGTAAAGGAAACCTGTGGATTCAACAAGTTTGCATTCTCTAGTTTTTGGATCAAGATGCATTTATGGTACAAGGTACATCTGGGGCTTACTGAAGTCCTCTTGCCTGCATTATTACCACTGTGTACTCAAAAGTAAAAAGTCACACATGAAGTCTTAGATATGGGTAAGAGGGAGAATCTATATCATATGATTCAACATATTGAAAGAGGAGAAAGGCAAAGGATGACGAAAGAAGAACAAGGTAACCTTTTAAGGTTAAGTGTGAATGAAAGAAAGCGCATCAGCACCTAGAATTGTAAAGGAAACGTCATAGCATTTAGCATTTCAAGCAAAGTTACACATTTTAGTTAACAATGGATCAGGAATTTAGAAGATTCATGAACCAGAATTGTTAAACTATTCTCCTACCACCCCTCCCAAAAAAATTGCAAATGGGTACTTACTGGTAAACTCCGTTGTATACCAAAAACTGAGTAATCAGTGTGGCAAGAAAGGCAATTGTAATTCCAAGCCCGAGACCACTTCTTGAACGATCAAATGTCCACCAAAGGCCCAAGGAGAGTGCTGCTAAAGTTAGGGACAGTTGCACATTATTTGCAAAATCCAGTTTCTGATTATTAAACCATTAAGGAAACAATTTAGTTTTTTTAAATGGCAAACAGTGATTAAGATCAATTTATGACACAAATCTTTCTGGCTGCATGGCATACCTTGACAAACTTTGTTGCAAGAAGGGACGAGGGTAGGGAGTGTCAGGGCACAACATGTGGGTACAAGCGAGTAGATGGCGTCCACCCACTATTTTCATATAGTTAATGCCGTTCACCCTACAAATAACTTGGGTCACACTGAAACATGCTGAGCTTGTCCCGGTGTAATTTTCAGTCACTGGAGCACGTCCAGGAGCACCTGCACATTGTCTGCTTTCCATTTCCAGCAGCAACGTGCAGGAAGGAAGTAGGCTTTTTTATTTTCACCCCTAGCTGGACCAAAGATAAAAGGCCAGAAGTCAAGGAGCCATCAGGCGTCTTTGGTTCGAATATGATCCTGGCTGTTCCCAGTCTGGAGCCTCACACTTAAATGTAAATGCAACGGATGGGTTACAAAGGCACAGTTTGTTATCTCATCACAGGTACTTAAGAGAGCCATGCTTTTGACTTTGTTCAGTCCCTGTATATATGAGAGATGCATGCACTGTAAGAATGTCAGATCTGTTGGTCTGCCCCAGTATTTACACAAATAACAATTTTAAAAACGCTGTTGTATTTATTTTATAGCACTACGAATCCCAATGCAGAGTGTCAGAGTGCTTTACGCGACATACACTTTATGTATGGACAATAAATCATGTAAGTGTGTAAATCAATGTCAAACATGTGTTACATAAGAGAGTGAGGGTTACAAGGTGTGGGAGTCTGATGCCCTTCATTGCTCACTGTGCTATATTAGAAGGTTTACAATATCTGAACTGCAATTAACCAAAGGATCTCTGTGTTAAAAGCAGTAGCCCACTTTTACCTATCTACATAAAATAAAAATCAGTTATCTGCATGTTAATTGATATGCTTTGCAGGACGCGTCAACCTTCTATACTACTTTGATTCTAATCTGGGACTAGACAAAACACAGATCTCTCCAGCAAATGTGTTAACCACAAGAGTTATCTTACCATTATTACTACTCCCTGAGATTTACTTGGCACACTAAGATCTCTGCAACAGGTGCCTTAACCCCTAAAATATTTTAAAAGGCAGACTTTGCAACCACTTAAGCAGAATAGATCTACTGCCATGTTCCTTTTTGTTGCCAATTTCTTTGTGGCAGAGTTAAAATAAAAAAAACTGCATTCGTTGAGGCCCCGATTTTGTGACCGTTTGCACCACTTTTCTTTGGCACAACCTCAACAAAACTCTCATTTGTTAAGACTGGTAATGCACTTAAATATACTCATGATAGACCTGCTAAACATATGTCTGAGGTCTTAATATGTGATGTCATGTCATGCGCTGTGATGTCACGCACCATGTGACTTGCATATTGCCTAACTTGGTTAGTCCCCCCCGCCCCTTTCTTTTTAGGACTTTTGCCCTGAGGAGAGTCAAATGAAAATGTACTTAAGAGAAAGCATTTTTAACACTATAAACTTAAATACTGCATGTCTATTTTTTTTAAATAGTGTATTGAGAAGTAAAATTCAATACATTCTCCAATTTAGACTTATTCAATAAGTCCTGGAGAAATATATTCCTTAATCTAAATTGGTATAATTAATGGTGGTTTTGGACACCACTTCACTTGCATCTTCAATGGAGTGCCTCATGCCACAGAATATGGTCCTGTAAATCCCGATTATTGCTGCTAGTTCTGGTACAAATCTTTTTTATCAATCTGGACATTGTGACTGAGGTGATGTGAGATTAATGTTGCCTGTTTTTGATCATGACCCATAAAGTTATTCACATTTGAACAGAAACACATTTGTCAACTTTAAATCAATTTTCTTTTCTTGTATTTAACTACATAAATCGTTTTACAGTCTGCCAATAAAGTAATGTACAAGTCTGACTTAGTGTTAACAATGCAATCTTATTAGAATTGAACAAAAAAAAAAAAAAAAAAAAAAAAGAAGGATGGTGGTCCCTTGCAGTACTACTACTGAAACAGATCCCATTTTCTTGACTTCCACCTTCACTCTTGGTAATGTTACATCGCCCCATATTCACACTTAACGAAAAGTGACAACGGACTTGACTATGCACAGAAGACCATTGCAACTTCTAAGCAATATTATCATGTTACTTAACTCAGCAATATTATCATGTAACTTATCTCCTTGTATTCAAGCACCAAACATGGTTTTGCATATCTCTTTCAATGAAGAGAGACATTTGTGCATGCTGTCAAACTCTCAATCTGTGCAAAAGGAGGCCACACACACCTTATGGACTAAAAACCTGTGAGCCTATCACATGAAAAATAAAGTGAGAGGACTAAAGTTTTCCTTTGAGTGTCAACTAGACTTTCTAATTCATTCAGTACTGTTTATAAAGATACAGTCCCACACGTATTCTTTTCTTCCTGTATGATTATTTATGTAGGACACCCTCTGTCTATATAGCCACAATTACATGTCTGATTTGTTTGTTCTGCGATCTAGTATGAATATATTAAGATACTTTGATTTTATAGCATGTACTTTAGCATTTCGAATAAATGCTGAGGCCAGTGTACCGTCTTACAATCAATATTTAAACACTGTGTCATAGAACATTTATTAGCTACTCTTAATAACTATGTTGCCAATTATTGCAGAAAGAGGGACCAACTGTTGAACCATGCTCACTGTCAACATACGCTTATTGCCTTAATACTCCTTCTTGAAGACAAGTGAACGTTTTACGGGGAAACACAAATCTCACCTCCTACCGGAATACAACTCCATTTTGGCTACATGAACAGTGTGCATTAAATATGATCAGAAAAGGAAAGTGTTATCAGACATTCAGATTACAATGATATGAAATTGAATCCTGAATTCACCTGCCAACTTTATATGGCTCCAAAATAAGTACCCCAAGGCAAAGTGAAGGTAGCACACAACATTAAGAGTTATTTTTAACTTGCTAAAGGACGTTTACTGAGAGAGATACACAAAGCATATACAACAATCTGAGTAAAATGTGTACTACAATTATACTTGTTATATACAGCAGCTTTGAGTTGGGAAGACAAAACATGTAAAAGCTAGCACTGGTCCAACTTCCCCAGTGTTGGAAAAACTGTGTGGGTCTACTACCAACCAGAAAGGAGGAACAGATCTCCTATGTTTACGAAATTCTCCACCAACCAGGCACTGCAGTAGAAAGGTTCTATTTGCATGCAGCACTTTCAAACACATCCACAAAATAAAATGTAAAACAGTGGTGCGAAACATGCAGGTGCTCCCTGTACCCTTTGCTGCTAAATACCAAGCATTGGCAAAGCCAACAGGTCTCGCAATTTGGACCTTATAAGTGGTTAGGCATGCAACAGTCGGTGTTGTTGCACCAAAGATATTTACTAAATACTTATAAGGTCCAAAAAGCGAGACCAATGTGCTATGCCCTTGTTTGTTTTTGTTGCTGTTATGTTTAAGTTTCCAGATCTACAATAGCTGGACATGGTTTTTGTTAACAGTTCTTTGCAACAAATGAACTTGTTTTCATTGCTCTGAATGTTGTTTCCATTCTGGTTGTCGGAATAAGTCATTCCCGGGGGTGTGGGGGCTGCCTAGATGTGCCGAACTTTGCAAATAAGAAAAAGCAAGGTGCGGGCGCAATTTACAAGTGTGGAGTGAATGATCCCCAGGCAGCATGACTCACTCACACAGGAGTTCATGCACTGCAAACTCAGCATGGTTTAAGGAAACTCGACCCCCTCCCTCCCAGGCATCGAACACAGATTTACCAAGAAACTCTGAGAAGAGCCTGCCTGTTGCACTGACGGCTGGCGGTGTGTGTGCCTGGTGGAGTCGTGCACTGGCAGCTGGTGTGTGTGCCCGGTGGAAGTGTGCACTGACGGCTGGTGGTGTGTGCCCGGTGGAAGCATGCACGGATGGCTGGTGGTGTGTGCCCAGTGGAAGCGTGCACCGACGGCTGGTAGTGGGTGACGGCTGGTGGTGTGTGTGCCTGGTGAAAGTGTGCACTGACGGCTGGTGGTGTGTGCCTGGTGAAAGTGTGCACTGACGGCTGGTGGTGTGTGTGCCTGGTGGAAGCGTTCAATGATGGCTGGTGGTGTGTGTGCCTGGTGGAAGCGTGCACTGACGGCTGGTGGTGTGTGTGCCTGGTGGAAGCGTGCACCGACGGCTGGTGGTGTGCGTACCTGGTGGAAGCCCGCACTGACGGCTGGTGGTGTGTGTACCTGGTGGAAGTGTGCACTGACGGCTGGTGGTGTATGTGCGCCTGGTGGAAGCGTGCACTGACGGCTGGTGGTGTGTGTGCGCCTGGTGGAAGCGTGCACCGACGGCTGGTGGTGTGTGCCATTGGTGGAAGTGTGCACGGACGGCTGGTGGTGTGTGTGCCTGGTGGAAGCGTGCACTGACGGCTGGTGGTGTGTATGCCTGGTGAAAGTGTGCACTGACGGCTGGTGGTGTGTGTGCCTGGTGGAAGCGTGCACTGACGGCTGGTGGTGTGTGTGTGCCTGTTGGAAGCGTGCACTGACGGCTGGTGGTGTGTGTGCCTGGTGGAAGCGTGCACTGACGGCTGGTGGTGTGTGTGCCTGGTGGAAGCGTGCACTGACAGCTGGTGGTGTGTGTGCCTGTTGGAAGCGTGCAATATCGGCTAGTGGTGTGTGTGCCTGGTGTAAGCGTGCACTGACGGCTGGTGGTGTGTGTGCCTGGTGGAAGCGTGCACTGACGGCTGGTGGAGTGTGTGCCTGGTGGAAGCGTGCACTAACGGCTGGTGGTGTGTGTGCCTGGTGGAAGCGTGCACTGACAGCTGGTGGTGTGTGTGTGCCTGGTGGAAGCGTGCAATATCGGCTGGTGAAAGTGTGCACTGACGGCTGGTGGTGTGTGTGCCTGGTAGAAGCAGGATCATTCACAGTGTTAGAAAACACAAATGAAACTGACAAAGAGGGGGGGGGGGAGGAAGGAGGTGTGCGAGCAGAGGAGCATGATTCACAGCTAGAAGACACAAATGAAGCTGACCAGGAGGGAGTGGGGGGGGGGGGTGGGGGGGGGGGGAGTGCAAGCAGAGGAGCCTGATTACAGCAATAAAAACAGATGGCAGCTGTGCACGTGCACATGCTCGTGAACGCAAGCTGTAGGCCAGCAAAAGCCTTTGGTGGCACTTTAAAAACCCACTTACTAAATGTCTCGAAGAGACAGCGATGCACTGTGTCAGGCGAGACCTAAAAATGGCCAGTAATGCACAAAACAAATCACTAGGACTCGATATGACAATCCTCAAGCATTGAGCACATTATCTCAAAATAGGGATTTT
This sequence comes from Lissotriton vulgaris, assembly GCF_964263255.1. Lineage (NCBI taxonomy): Eukaryota > Metazoa > Chordata > Amphibia > Caudata > Salamandridae > Lissotriton > Lissotriton vulgaris. The sequence goes on along the minus strand of NC_141698.1, from coordinate 647,200,461 downwards.
TTTCAATATTCCCAAAAATCAAACCTTAAAAGGAAGGTTCTAGGCATATCCAGGAAAATGGAAAACACATTGCGGAGTTTGCTCAGACCGGTTATATCCACAAATATATGAACATGCTCAACAATCTTTATTACGTTTTTGCATATGCCCTATACAAATCAAGCAGAGATCTTCTTTTGTAATTGTACTGCACCCCATCTCTCCCTCTGTTTTGGTTAACTGTAGTGAAATGTTATTGAAATTTTTATGGTGGTATCATTATTTCGAGTTATTAGTACATTCTCCTTCTGGGTGTTCTTCCATGTGGATGTTGGATTGCCTTCAAACAACTGAGTTTATCTTGTGGAGTTTGCTTGTATTCGATTAGCAGAGGTAATTCATGTTTTGTTTAATAGTGACTTAAGTAGATTAGTATGGAAATAGTAAAGTGAGCTTGATATTGTAATATCTTTGATAAGTCTAATGTGCATAGGTAGGTGTACCAAGGGACTTTTTAAGCTTTTTTCTTTGGAGTTGTTGAATGTCCCTTGCTTGGTGAGAAAAGTAATTTTTATACATGCTTCACAATCCATGTAGGAAATTATGATGCCCTTCTGCTTGCATACAGGTACAGTATATTTATTCTGATTCAGCAAGTGGATTTACCTTATACATTGCTGTGGTGCGTTACAGCCCTGTTGGTTTGATAGCGATTTGCCAACTATATAGTTTTGGTGCTACACTGCGAATGGAGAGGAGAGGGTTCGGCCTATTGTGGCTATTCAGTCTGAGGATGGCCATTTGCAGCTGTATCTGGAACTACGATGTGTAGTGATATTGCGCTGTGGATGGTCCTGTGCCTACTCTGACTTACCTGGTATTTGTATCTGACTCTATTTCAAAGTTTCAATACCAAGAATGCTTTGATTGTTCAAAGATTACTTGGTGATGGATATGCCAAACACCATGTTTAACATTCCCTAACAAAATTTTCATTTGTAAGATTCATGAACGCACACTCTTAGAGAGTAAACTGGATCATTACAATGTGTGATGTACTTGTAAACAGACAGTTAGCTGAAGGATACAGCACTTGCATGGTTAATTCCAACGAAGACGGCAATGCATCGCATAACACTCGCCCATTCTCTCTTAAATTTGTGTGGCTCTCCAAGTCGGCTATCAATGCATGGATACAGCAGGCCAACAACAGCTGCAAAAGAAAGAAAAAGACAATACATTTTAAGATTGGAGTTAAGATTTGTTGTAGATTTTCACATACGGGAAAAAAAATGCACCTCAACCTTGTGAAAAGTCATTATAAACATTTGGGGCCTGATTAGGAGTCTCGCGGTGTGGGAGCGGTGCGGCATGTCACCCCGCTCCCAGACCGTCAAACTCTACCGGCGACCCCCCCACCAGATTCCAAGTTGTAATCCGGGCGGGCGGCCTGTGGCGGCTGGCCCACGGCGCTGCCTTTCAAAGGTTCATAGGAGAGCCTTTCAAAGACAGAGCTGTGGGACCGCTACAGTGCATTACAGCACGGCATGTACTGTAAAGTTAATGCAATGCTGGAACAGGGGGTGCATGCACAGAGGGGAGAAAACGATGGGCCTTCCTGCATGCATCTCTAGTCCTTGAGGCAACAGGGGGAACTGTAGGGCCCCCTTTGTTTCCTCACATCCATACTTTTCATGGCAGGCTCACAGCCATGAAAAGTGTAGCAGTGAAGAAACTCGTAAAATGCTTGCCGGTGTCGCAGGGGCACCGCCAGCATATTGTGAGCCTCTGACTATCGTTCCATCGCAAGAGATCACAGATCCCTGTAGTTTGTGCTGTCCTATGACGGTCCGACCGTCATTATCGTAATAAGGCGTTGGAACCACCGGTGTGGCGGTTGCCGTAACACCTCCATGGGTTTGGCGGTCCATTAGACGGCCAAACTCATAATCAGGCCCTCAGAATGTGGCGCTGACACCAACCATACACAAATTACTTGGAAATTCTCATGTGACATGGTATGTTTTAAAACTATAACATTTTTGTTTTTCTAACACTATGATTTGTACTAATCATAAGAATATTTCCTGTGGGAATACAAAGGAAACAAAGCTCTTCTGCTTCGGTTCCTGACAGGTTTTCTATTGAAATTGAATAAGTGAAATGAAGGCTCCTTTCTACTGCCTCCTGGCAGCCATCTTAGAGTCATGCTCGTATCTGAGAGCTGACAACATTTGTTGTTTAAAGTTTAATGCAGTAAAAACGAAATAATGGATGATGTGTTAACACTATCATCGTGTGACTTAAAACAAGGAATGCAAAGGGATTTTACTGTTTTTTCTTAGTGCTTAGATGGCCGCCGGGCAGATTATTTCTTTAGCCTCTCATTTGCTGCTCACACAGTGAACATGCTCCTCGGCTCCCCTACCAAGGGCGGTAGCTCCTTTCCTCTGGCTCCAGGCCAATGTATCTTATCAGGGGACAAACAGCTTTGGTGTGACCCTACCACGTGCCTAGTGCCGGTGTTCAGGACACATGGTGCTACGACAGTCATTGGCAAATCCAATGGGTCTGCCTTGTAACTCACAATGCAATCCGGGCCTACTGGCTAATGTCCGTGCATGTTTTAAGTGCAGGCCAAGGTCTGTGGCATCTTACCACATTACCTGCTAGAAAAAGTTTAGAAAGTAGAGAGATCCAATGTAATGTTCTTCACAGAAATATATCGTGGAATATGGGGATTCTGTAACTCTGGATAACGTGTGATCCGAAATTGCTTACCAAAAGGTAGGGCTATTTATCAGGATTTTCTGTTAAGTAACACAGATTCAGTTTTCTTTATTACAACACCCTGTAAAATAGTTACGTTTGTTTACTTGTTTCATACTTTTCACTTTAAAACATGGTGTAAGGCAAACAGGACATAACCTCGAGAAGAGAATGGCAAAGGTGATACCCCAATACAAAAAAAGTTATGAGCATTCCTACACAACAGATCTTTATTATCACTACATTTTATAAAAGTACAACATACAAACACAGTTCTAAATGTATCGCTGCAGTGTCAACTACTACAAATGAAAACACAATAGACCAGATATATTACAGCAACTCCATTGTGAAATTCCACTTTTAGAATGAATTGTTCGCTAATTTAGTGATAATAGTCTTCACAAATCCAGATTACCCACACCTACAGCTCTACGTCTGTGGGTGGGTCACCACATGAAACGAAAATAATTAAATGAATTTTTTAATGCCATGACTCACGAAAGGCAGCCTAACTAAAGATAGTCTTTTTGGGCCTAAACTTCTCAATACGATGAACGGTAAGGGGATTCTGAAGAGGCACAGCCTAAAATCATGCACAGTGTACCAGGCGTCAGAGGTCACACTCCAGACTCATGGGCAACATTTTGTGATCCTACACAATTCCCTTTATCTTCCTGGGCTGCAGCCTCGTTATGTGCCAACACCGAGAGCTAAAACAAACTGGCAGAACACCAGCATCAGTACGAGTTGGAGAAACAGAGGACAATTACTGGAAACAAACTCAATGTTGAAATCACTACAAAATAACTATCTTTAAAAGCAAAAAAATATGCTCCCAGTGGACACTTTTTTGGCACTGGAGCTAGGCCTAAAAAGAGGATGATCCCTGAACACCACTGAGGCATTTTGTTTGTCAGAAGGGGAAAGAGGGCGACACCTACCACATGAGCAAGTCGACAAGTAGTAGAATAATAGCAAGAACTCTCTATTGCTAGAAGCATTAGACTTCCGGACACTTCGCACAGTTCGGAGTCATTGATAACATCAATTTCAATGTTGAAGGTTTCATTCATAAAGTAAAAAGCTTGGGCCGCACTGACTGATTAAGTCATGGCCCTCATTCTCAATTTAGAATATCTCAATAAATATAAATATCTTCCTAGAATCCTGGTTTTATTTTGTATTCCATTTTGCTTGTTGAAGCTCTATCAGCCATGCCTTACAATAGATGGCCAGGGTTTCAACTCGTTTTAGCAGGCTATATTATCCGCGGGTTCAAATTTTTACTTCATTAAAGTTGTGCCACTGATCAGAATTATAATAAATGTGTTTGTATTATTTTCTAGATTTCAATTTACGAAGAGAAAAAAAAACGAAGCAGCAGCAAAACGTTTGTAAGTTGTTTTTTCTAAATCTATACGGAAACCATACGATTAACATAAATAAAGGATGAGTTTATATATACAGGTCACTGACTGAGCAAGATCATCGCTTCACGGAAATGTACTTGAATTCAAAACGTGATTGAGGACAAAAGCTGCTGCAGACTCTGCTCCCAGTCTGGGCAAGACACACAGGCACATGATCACTTCCTTGTTTTTGAGTCTCAGGCACAGTGGTGTGTTCTCTCGGGCGACCAATAACCTGCCAGGCCCACAGCTCACCCGTTCCCCACAAGACCAATCGCACGGAGGCCTAGGCGTGACGTGTCAGGACCTGAATTATCTGCGGTTTGGCAGTGCTTCGGAGGCAGCTGCCCGAGGCGGGCATCCTGTTAACTACATACAAACCCAGCGCAGCTGTCCATGCTTCTCAGCATACAATGAATAGGGTCGTTTACTCAATACGTCACCTATATAAGAGCATTCTGAAGAGGCTACTAACTCAACAGCCGTTTGCTACAAGCAGATAACACAGAATAACCTTCGTCTGTTGCACGATCTAAATTAAAAAAAAAGACAGCCCGGTCACGAATTGGGCAGTCACCTATTGCATTAAGTGGCCTGCAGAGATGTCAAAATGTTTACGTGCCAAGCGAGAGTACTTCATTTTCTTGCCGTTCGGTACTTCTATGTCGTGGTTTACACTTGAAAAGACAAAACAGTAAGTACCAGAATGCAAAGTAAAAAAAAGTGTTTGGGTAACCTACTCACTTGTGAGGACAATTGGCTATTCATGATTTGAGGAAGAAATAACCCTTTCCGAAAAACAACGCATCATGTGTGCTCTGTGTTCTGACAATATTCATTTTCAAATAGTGTCCTAAAAAGACATGAGATTTAAGTCACCCTTGAGACAACACAGACGCAGCACATTAAGTCAAGTATTCTCAGCTATCAATCAACGTTATAAAGTTTTAAGATCTCAAATGGAGTGCCCCACTCTAAGAGGTTTCCATGAAGTATTATGGTGCACTATCCTCAGCCCTTCCAAAAGACGTAGTAGTAGTCTTAACAATGCCAATTAAACAAATTAGCTTAATAACTTACCAGCTGCTGTGCCGCAACAAGGTGGCACCCACCAGGCAGAAGAGAAAATTGTGGCGATAACTTCTTCTGGAAAGAGCGTGACATTCCTCTGAATTTGCAGGAGGTTCAACACCAGCGCCATGAAGGTGCCTACAACGAAGAGCACGAGACTCCGCTGCATCAGACTCTGGGCCTGGTTACTGCCAAGGGTTCCACAGGTCAGACTCAAAAAGGAATTCACCCAGGACATGACTTCTCCCACTTTAGAGGCCAGCCAGGCGGTGCTCTTCACACCGTCCTTTTGCCTCCCTCTCGTGCAAGAACAACTCCAACACTGACCTTCTAGTCTTGGCATTTGTTTACTACAAGAAAGCTGCAATGAAAAAAGATCCTAAAAGGGAACAAGAAATCAATGTTAATTCACAGTGCCAACCTTTGCCAACCTCAACTACAATATTTGACATACAGGAATGCAGTTTTAGAAAACCCATGAAAGCCTTCCATATTTATTAGAAAAAAGTTGTGACGTTTAATGCCTACAGACTGGAAGTGCTTTAAGCGAACTAAAATCCATAGAGCTCCTGCACTATTATTGGATTTGCCACCTCCAATCACATCTGATTCCTAGCACCCAATCAAAATCTATTAATCATGCTTTCCAAATAACCCGGAGTACACATTTATCTCAGAGTATTAATTTGTTGAAACAGCGCTGTTAATGAATGCCCATTATTTATACATCTCCCATCTCAGACTATGATTACTTGCCAAATAAACTTAAGGTTACTGGATTACTCCATGTCATCAAGGAACCAATGTCCAGACCTGGTCATTCCTTTCTCACCCCACTACGTTGAAGGAATTGTAGCCTTGGTTTCTATTTCGACCATAGCAATTCCAGTAACGTACCTGAAACCAAGGATTTGTAAAAGGAAAGTGCAAGAGCCCATCCTGATGACATGGAGTCAACTACTAACCTCATACAAAGCAATGATTACAAATCCACATAACAGACACAGGCCGAATTTAACCAAAGGCCTTACTGTAGGTCAGAAAAGGAACACAAAATCATTCACAGAATTATCATAACTCCATGCCAACACTCACTCGTATTTTCATAAAGTGTTTATATTGTAGGAACAGAATACAAAAAAAGATGCTGGTGTGTCTGAAATCATGAATGTTATTAAACATTTATTGAAACACACCATATGCCCAAAATCTTCAGAATAACGAATTGAGTACAAAAAATTTGATTGATAATCAACATCAGGGATCTTATCCTTTAAAATAGAAAACTACTTGTGTGAGACTAAGCACGCTTAACATGCTAAAGTACAGACTACAAGGCCTGTGGACCTAATAAACCCGAAAGACAAAAGGCTGAAAATGAAAACTGAGCAGTATATGGAATAGCAATGACTAAAGATATATTCGTTCATCAACATTCTGAAAAGTAGAAATAGTCAACATACACAATGCTCAGCTGTCCATAACCACGGCCAATCAATTTCCCTAATTAAGGGCCACTTGCACTGAGGAATTATACAGCATGTTTATGCAATTCTGAGCTTGCAACATAATCACGAATTGACAGCACGATCTGCCGAATCTGTTAAAAAAGATCTTGGCTTCCTAAAAAAATGTTTTACCAATACTGCATATTTAAATCACTGCTTCTTCTTTTACTTGTTTTATTCAGGGCCTAAGAGGGGAGATATTTGCCATATTATTAACAGTGTGCCTGAATAGTTGACTGAGGACATAGTAGGCTATAGACATGTCAGAAATCACAACCATACATTTTTAAAATATAATTTGGATAAGGTAAAAATGTTTTGTCGTTAAAGGTTTTGTTTCACTATTAGTGCCAATTCATATTTCCATGAAAGTGTCAAAAGCAGCAGTAATTTCAAGACAGCAATCAGACTGTGCAGGGGTGCCAAATATTGTACATATTTTTCTTTAAGTGCCTCCTCATGAAACACATGCAAAAACAACAATTGAGGGACGGAATGTTGCACAATGGCAAAACATTCACCTCGAGTCACAGATCTGGGTTTAATCCATCGTTATTTTGCTCACCACACCACCCCAGTTCAGACATGGCCATATGCAAATTAGTCTTGACCCTGTGCCGCATGGGAACAGTCCAGCCCGAACTGCCAATCCATGTCTTCCCTGGACCGGAATCAAGCATCCTAGGACCGGTTTCTGGCTATCAGCCGTCATCAACCAGGATAGCTTGATTCTAGTGGCATGGAGAGCACGGGACTCACGTCTGAGCATACCCGTCCAACTCGGGGTGACAAATGCAAAAACAACTATTGATAGACGGAATGTTGCACAAAGGCATGAAGCACTGTATGTTTAATATGAACTGTACAGTATGAGCGAATACTTGGGTGGAAAGGATGTTTCCCAAATCCTCTTGGTGTGTAGATGTAATAAATCTGCCTCAAATTGTTGGTTTTAAACAAAGCTGTGAAATGCAGGTTACAAATCGTAATAAGCATCTTCTTGGAAGAAGGATATAACCTGGTATTCTGTATAAACCAAAGCATTAACCATAGATCATTATGTTGGAAAGTATCATGGATAGCTCTCTTTCTTTTAAAAAAAAAAAAAACTCTTTTGAAGGACTGCCAGATATTTTGCATCAGTAGACGTGTTAAAATGACTTAGCATAGTGTAAGTCATAATCTCTCTCTAACTCCATACATTGCGTTTTCCTTGCCACTAATTAAAGAGGGGACTGCCTCCTGTACATATTTCAAAACTACTGAGACAGAAACATCCCTTAAAAAGAATCAGGAACAATAAACTACAAAGAAAACATATCCTAGTTACACAACATCTCGTGCACATAAAGATTTTCTGCACAAGTCAATGTTTAGAAGATGTAAGAAGGTTCAATAGTCGGTAAGGAAGTTAGATTTTAGACCATGAGTGTAAGAAAAAAAACTTTCTGCATAAGATGGTGCTCCAGAGCCAGATAATAATAGTATCTCAAATAACTGAGACAATGCAGGCCACCAAAAGTTAACAGAGCATTAAGGATGCCGGGACACTAGCAAAATAAACTGCTGTCTTGCTTGCAAAGTCAGCGATTAAGATTAATTTATTTATTGCACAATTGCTTAAAATCATTCCAATTACTTAATACATAGAAGATTTGTTGTGAAAAGATATTTGTTTATAAAAATAGACCGCTTTACTCAAATACTCATCAAACAATGTCAGTAGAAGTCAGCCAGAAGATACTAAAGTATACAATGGTATTCATAAAAGATTGCAAATTTAGTAGAAAATTGTACGCAGACCAGATTTGAAGCAGACTTTCAAGCACACTATGTCAACCGTACAGACGGCTGACCAAGCTACCTTACTGTGAGAATACCAGGCAAGGCCGAGAAACCAGTGGCAAAGGCTGTCAAGTCGCGCCAAAAGTACAGATGGCTGTCAGAAACATCCCAGTGGTGCACGAGGCTATTCAATGCCAATCATGCCGTGCATACGTTTGTCAAGCTGTGCCACAGCAACAGTGCAGATGATTACGCCTGCTATATCAGCACATTGGAAAGCGCTACATGCTGGCGATGCAGATGACAATACTTTAATGTGTAGATATGTCGTTTTTTTAATGTTTCCTTGGATATGCCGCCAAGGCAGATGGCATGGCAAACACAGAGGCTCCCTGCAAGCGCTGATGCCTTACCTGGTTCTGAAAGCACTGAAGTCACAGGTGGGAAGCTGAGAACAGACGAGAGCTACTGGATACAATTTGCTTTGTCGCTACAGTGCTTCCCTGCTTGTCGTTGCACAGATATTTAAATAGGCGGTGTCACTTTGGTGGCAGCCGTCAGGTACCTCCCCCTACGCGGGCCGCTTCCCTCACCCGATGCCCAGACACGGCTATGGGCAGAGGGGAGACGCCTGCTGGGGGAGGCAAGGGGGAATGCCTTCTCGTCTCCTATCGGAAGCACGCTGCCTGGTGTGAGACAAACCAGCCAATGGGAGGTGGGCAGCCCATATGACGTAAAGACACACCACACTGCAAAACAGAAACTGCTGGCTTCTGAACGCGGTACCTAGCTGAATGGCGTGACTGCGCAGGCGCTCCATCTGCTTCCATCAAGCTAACTACAGCATACTGGAAAGACAGTAATGGGCGCCATTAAGGGGGAGAAGTTCCATGTACCGCGCGGAATCGGAAACAAAAAATCAGCCTAATACTGCAACATTATATTTAAAACCAGGACATTTTGACATCACTTAAGTGAAAGATTAAAACGAAGAAAGTTTGCTTAGTATTATATTTTGTAAAAAAAAATGCTTTTTTCTTTGGTCAAAACAATCTTACTTTTTTCGTTATAAACAATACAAGCAAAGCATTTCGAAGACTTTATAAGACGCAAAACAACAACTATGTCTGTGTTAAATGGTCATTAGCACTTTCATTGCTGGGAGCAATGCCTTCACGCATCTCTTTACTTGTCCTCTTTCTATGCCCATGCACAGCTGGAGCACAGCGGGTCAGGCTGTGGGAGATCACACGACAGCTACAGCACTGCAGGATATGCAACTGGTGTGAAAAACGGAGGTTTGTTGTGGGTCAAAGTCCAGAAACAGGAAACTGGACATTCGGAACGGAGGTAGGGCTCCTTGTCGGTGCCCCATAAGTTCCTTTAGCTGAGTTCATCACGAGTGTGTGGTTATCTGCTCAACACCTCCAAGCATACAGGGTCATATGAGAACATTGACCTTTACCGTTTTCTTCTCTGTTAGCTAAAGATGGCTGGAAAATAATTGATCGCTCTCTCCCTCGCCTTACCCGTCAGTATACGACAGCCTGGCAGCATGATATTACGTGTCCATATAATTAACAATAAAACACAGGGCAAAGGCAGCAAAAGTTCAAGTCGCTCTAGGAAATACAATTAAATGTTGAACAAGTGGGGTAAGGTCTGAGGTTAAATTGATTCTTATTTCTGAACATGCGCTTCTGTATGAACATCTGGCTGCGTCCTGCAATCTTAAGTTTACATTTTCACCTGCCTTTATAAATTGTACATTCGCCAGTGCGTCGGGTTCAGGGTCTCATAAGATGCTCATGCACTGTAGGCTATGTGCCACAATTTGGTGCAGGGGCGCAACGAGACTCCAACTTCGTGGGAAATTGGGGGGGGGGAGAGTTTAAATAGATACATCAATAATGTCATCAACAAACATGGTTAATAAACCCTATACAATAAAGAGCCCTGCCATGTTATCTGACAGATCTGCATCAACCCTCCTCCACTACTAAAGCTAAGAGGCCCTGGGCACCGCCCCAAACGCACAGACCACGCACACAACCTGGGCTTCATCCTAGACTCCTCCCTCACGATGACCAAGCAAGTCAACGTCGTCTCTTCGTCTTGTTTCAACACCCTACGCATGCTCCGAAAAATCTTCCGATGGATCCCCACCGCAACCAGGAAGACGGTCACCCAGGCCCTCGTCACCAGCCGACTGGACTACGGAAACACCCTCTACGCCGGAACCACAGCCAAGCTCCAGAAAAGACTACAGCGCATTCAGAACGTCTCGGCAAGACTCATCTTGGACATCCCCCGCCACACCCACATCTCTGCCCATCTGAAGAATCTACTCTGGCTCCCAGTCAGCAAGAGGAGGATCACATTCCGACTCCTGACCCACGCACACAAGGCTCTCCACGACGCGGGCCCCATGTACCTCAACAACCGCATCACATTCTACACACCCACATGCCAGCTCTGCTCCGCCAGCCTCGCCCTTGCCACCGTCCCGCGTATTCGCAGAGCCAACGCCGGATGAAGATCCTTCTCCTACCAGGCAGCCAAGACATGGAACTCCCTCCCAACCACCTCCGGCTGACAGGACCATCTCACCTTCAGGAAGCAACTCAAGACCTGGCTGTTCGAGCAGTAGCGCCCCCCCCCCTCAGCGCCTCGAGACCCTAACGGGTGAGTAGCGCGCTCTACAAATTCCTTGATTGATTGATAGATCTCGGGGTTTGGTGCCAGACCCCGTACCTTAGCGTACATAGGTGGATGTTCTACATCTCAACTGACGCAGTGCTCATCTTAAGACCTTCACTTGTTGAGTCCATTCTTTTCCCTAGTTATGTAAAGAGTTTTGTGCATTCAGAACAGCAACTTAATTCTCCTATTATGTCTAGGTGCTGGTGTCTGACCAGAGAAAATAACATGGGGCAATTTTGTTTGACCTTGATTAAGATGTTCAGACTAAATTGCAGGAAAAGAATAGCATGCAACATGCAAAAAAATGTGCTGGTTCTGTGTGGAAATATAACGTGGCACGAAGCAAGCTTGATATTTAGTAACTTGGTCAAAACTAAAATGGTCTACAACGTGCAAAATCAGGCTAACATATGGAAAACGACAATGGGCTATGTGAGAAACCCAAAACTCTTTTACAAGATATTTGAGCATTGGTCTCCAAAGGAAAGTTTGAAAAATTGGAAGCATATAGTGCCGTTCAAGTACATAGTTATTGTTCTGATCCCGTTTAATTTACCTGCACACAATACTTTTAAGTTATTTGCATGCATAATATGATGTTAGTATAGTACATGGGTACTCACTAACTTTCTTTAGGGGGCCACATTTACAGTGTGGTTTGTGGCTGAGGGCCACACCGGTGGGGTCAGTGGGGGAGGAGGCGGAGCTAGAGCAAAAAAACTGGGACTATGAGGTTGAACAAAGGCCCCTGCAGCGGATGCATTCAACCACTGAGCCACCAGACCCGGCATGCACACCTCTCTCTACGCCCCTCTCTCTCCATCTGTCTCCCTCCCTGCCTCACTCTCTCTCTATCTCCGTCCCTCTCTGTCTCCCTCCCTCTCTGTCTACCACCCTCTCCCTCTCTCCTCTCTGTCTCACTGTCTCACTCCCTCTGTCTCCCTCCCTCTCTCTCTCTCTGTCTCCCCCCTCTCTCTCTCTGTCTCCCTTCCTCTGTCTACCTCCCTCTCTCTCGCCCTCTGTCTGGCTCCCTCCTCTCTCTGTCTCCCTGTGCCCGTCTCCCTCTGTCTCCCTCCTCCCGCTGTCTTCCTCCTCCCGCTTTCTCCCTAACTCTCGCTCACTCTCTCTCCCTCTCTCTCTGTCTCTTCTTCTCCCTCTCCGTCTATCTGTCTCTGCCTCTATCTGTCTCTGTCCCTGTCTCTGTTTGTCTCTATCTGTTCTTGCCTCTATCTCTGTCTGTCTCTGCCTCTATCTGTCTTTCTCCCCCTGTCTCTGTCTTTCCCCGTCTATCTGTCTCTGTCTGTCTCGCCTGTCTCTGTCTGTCTATGTCTGTCTCTGCCTCTATCGATCACTGCCTCTATCGATCTCTGCCTCTATTGATCTGTCTATCTCTGCCTCTACCTGTCTCTGCCTCTATTTGTCTCTCTCTCTCTCTCTCTCTATCTATCTGTCTCTGCCTCTATCTGTCTCTATCTCTATCTGCCTCTATCTCTGTCTGTCTCTGCCTTTATCTGTCCCTGCCTCTATCTGTCCCTGCCTCTGCCTGTCTTTATCTGTCTCTGCCCCATCTGTCTCTCATGGTCTCTCTGCCTCTCACCATCTCTCCCTGCCTCTATCAGTCTCTATCTGTCTCTCCCTGTCTCTATCTCTGTCTCAGCCTCTCTCTGTCTCTGCCTCTATCTGTCTCTGTCTGTCCCTAGCCGCCCCTGTCGCTGTCTGTCCCTGTCTCTATCTCTGTCTGTCCCTGTGTCTATCTGTCTCTCTATCTCTTTCTCTGTCTCTGTCTGTCTCTATCTCTATATGTCTCTGTCTCTTTCTCTATCTATGTCTCTGCCTCTATCTGTATCTGTCCCTTCCTCTATCTGTCCCTGCCTCTATCTGTCTCTGCCTCTATCTGTCTCTGCCTGCCTCTCACTGTGTCCCTCCTGTCTCTATCTGTCTCTCCCTGTCTCTATCTCTGCCTCTATCAGTCTCTCTCTGTCTCTATCAGTCTCTGCCACTATCTGTCTCTGTCTGTCCCTGCCACTATCTGTCTCTATCTGGCTCTGTCTCTAGCTGTCCCTATCTCTGGCTGTACCTTTCTCTTTCTGTCCCTGTCTCTATCTCTGTCTGTTTCTGTCTCTGTCTCTATCTGTCTCTGTCTGTCTCTATCTATCTCTGTCTCTGCCTCTATCTGTCTCTGCCTCTATCTGTCTCTGCCTCTATCTGTCCCTGCCTCTGTCTGTCTCTATCTATCTCTGTCTCTGCCTCTAGCAGTCTCTGCCTGCCTTCCCCTGCCCCTGTCTTTCTCTCCCTGTCTCTAGCTCTCTCTCTCTCTCTCTCTATCTGTCTCTCCCTGGATCTGGCTCTGTCTTTAGCAGTCCCTGTCTCTGTTTATCCCCTTCTTTTTCTGTCCCTGTCTCTATCTCTGTCTGTTCCTGCCTCTATCTCTGTCTGTCTCCGTGTCTATGTCTGTCTCTCTGCCTCTATCTGTCTCTGTGTCTCCATCTGTCTCTGTCCAAACAGGAAGCTTTCCAAAACACCCTTAAAAGTCAGCTGGGAAAGTGCTTACAGCTGACTTTTAAAGGGTCTTTTGGGAAGCTTTCTAAAGGTGCTGTGACGTCACAGAGGCCGACAGTAAACACAGAAGATGGCCGCAGGAGCATACATAGTGAATACCTATTTAATACATATTCACCACGTATGCTCCTGCGGTCATCTTCTGTATTTAATGCCGGCCGTGGAAACTGCAAGGCAAGGTCTGCGGGCCGCCAGTGAAGGGTGTTGGGCTGCTGGCAGCCCGCGGGCCGCACTATGAGTACCAGTGGAGATGACTCTCTTGCAGTCTGAGGACGCCGCCTCTTGTCCAAGTTCTCTAGCGCATATAATGTTGAATGCATATTCTTTGATACTTCATGACAGCTCTCACCAAATATTCTTAGTTTTGAAATGCGAGAGTAGTAATTTAGCCTGAAACCCAACCCATGTGTGATAATATTTACTTTAATAACATACATTAGTGATTGAAACTAAGCACACAAGTGTGATTATCAATGATATTCTCACATCACAAGTGCATGTCAAGTTGGGGTTGCCAAGGGTAAGAGCTGTTACTCTGTTTTTTATTTGGTACCCATCACATTGCACTTGGGAAACCTTCTCTCAGTGGCAGAATCAGAAAGTAATTAGAGCTCTAAAAGCCTTATTAATTTCCTTTAGACTGCAATCCAGACCCTGCATCGATACCCAGTCATTGAGCAGCAAAAGAGTAGCTGTTGTAGAACTAAACATGAGTCAAGAGATCGAACTGTGATGCGCTTGTAGACCATATTGCCATGATAACTGATATCCCGGAACACTGCCTCAGACTTAAGTCACCCAGTAATCTCCACAGGCCCGGCTCCAGGAATTTTTATTTGGGTAGGCCAAGGGTGCTTTCGGGTGGGCCACTGCCGGCCCAATTTGTCGCTTCTGGAGGTAGTCTACAAGACATAGATTACATCATATCTACTTGCAAAAAGTCACCAAGATACAAGGATTGCTTCTGTGTGTATACAGAGCATGTGGAGAGTTATTTATTGGCGCCCCACCACTAACCTCTATCTCTATAGATGCCTTCCTCCAACAGTGCACTCCATCTCTTTGTAGCCCCTCCCCCTCATGACCTCCTCCTCAGACTCCCTTACTACTACCCTCCACCAGTGCCCCTCATCTCTCGGTATTTCCCACCCTCCCCCAATGACCTCCTCCTCGGATTCCCGCACTGCTACCCTCCAACAGTGCCCTTCATCTCTCCAAAGCCCCTCCCCTCATGACTTCATCCTCGAATCCCCTCAGTACCACCCTCCAACTGCACCCTCCTCTCTCCAAAGGCCCTCCTCCTTATGACCCCCTCCTTGGATTCCCTCATTACCACCCTCCATCAGTGCCTCTCATCGCCCCATAGCCTCTCCCCCATTGACCTCCTCCGCTGATTCCCATATTGCCACCCTCCAACAGTGCTCCTCATCCCTCCGTAGCCCTTCCCCAATAATCTCCTTCTCGGATTCCCTCACTTCCACCCTTCAACAGTGACCCTCATTGGCCCAAAGCCCCTCCCCCTCATGACCTCCTCCTTGCATGCCCTCACTGCTACCCTCCAACAGTGCCCCTCACAATCTCTCCATAGCCCCTCCCCCTCATGACCTCCTCCTCAGTCTCCCTCACTACTACCCTCCACCAGTGCCCCTGATCTCTCCGTATCTCCCACCCTCCCCCATGACCTCCTCCTTAGATTCATTATTTGCCACCCTCCACCAGTGCCCCTCATCGCTCCATAGCCTCCTCCCCCCATGACCTCCTCCTCGGATTCCCTAATTGCCACCCTCCACCAGTGTCCCTCATCGCTCCATAGCCTCTCCCCCTCATCACCTCCTCCTCAGACTCCCTCACTACCACCCTCCAACAGTTCACTTCATCTCTCCAGGGCCACCCCATGACATACTGCTTGGATTCCCTCACTGCCACCCTCCACCAGTGTCCCTCATAGCTCCATAGCCTCTCCCCCTCATCACTTCCTCCTCAGATTTCCTCACTACCACCCTCCAACATTTCACTTCATCTCTCCGTAGCCCCCCAATGACATACTCCTTGGATTCCCTCACTGCCACCCTTCACCAGTGCCCTTCATAGCTCCATAGCCTCTCCCCTATTGACCTCCTCCTCGGATTCCCTAATTGCCACCCTCTACCCGTGCCCCTCATCGCTCCATGGCCTCTCCCCCTCATCACCTCCTCCTCAGACTTCCTCACTACCACCCTCCAACAGAGCACTTCCTCTTTCCGTAGCCCCCCATGACCTCCTCCTCAGATTTCCTAATTGTCACCCTCCAACAGTGCCCACCATCTCTCTGTAGCCCCTCTCTCATATTCAATTTCATTTGTTGTATAGCGCTACGTATAGTGTAGGGTGTCACAGTACTTACATCATGCAGAGACAATGAATCATACAAGTATGTAAATCAATCTATAGGTAATGCCACATAAGCCAATGAGGATTACAAGGTGTAGGTATCACATGTCATCCATACTGGTGGGCAGCATGTTTTAAGAGAGTTTGGTCTGGAGAAGCACAAACACAGGACTTAAAGCATACCCTAGTGGTTGCGGAGTTGGCGTTACAGATTAAAATGTATATCTGCCAAAACAAACTCTTTATAGCAACATTAGAGTAATGAAAGACAGGGTAAATTCTAACTATATTGCAACACCAAAAAAAATAAGTTCTAATTATACCATTCAGGTTTGAATGCAGCTCTCTGATGTCGGTTCATAGGTCACTATCCTATTTTAGGATTGTAACTTCTGTACTGCAAGCAACCCACTGAGCTATCCACATAAATACAGTTTATCTACATTTAAAAATTATGAACAGACAAAATATTGCTCTCCAGCAGGATCATTAATCACCAGAGTTATCTGGACATTTTAGTAGTTGTGTCTTGCATCCGTCGTGATAACTATAAAACGATATAAAATATACACAGCATACAGGAAGTATGTGTCATGCTGGGCCCTCATAGATAAAAAAAAAAACTAATATACACACATCCTCGAAGCATACATCTAGCTGGGCCTTTGCAGATTTAAAAAAACGAACAATAGCCACACATTCTTTTAACTGCTTTGTTCAAACTCTGTGGCACAGCCGGATCTCATAAACAGCTGACGGGGTCAGGAAAGGTGAATCTGGATCAACAAACTCCTTTTCTCCAGTGCTGAAATATCCACGCAGTAGGACAGTGCGCACACATTACCCGGTGCCAAAGAGGATTTCTCCCCTTCGCCATGCCCCTGTACCTGCACAAGTGGGCTGGGACACAACCCACCTTCCTGAAAGGAGATGCGTGATTGGGGGTGCCTGTGAGAAAAAGCCCAGGCCCAATCACGCAACTCCTAGAAAAATTACGTTCAAATGAACGTTTTAATTGCCGTGGGCACTTACTGTTGCCCCCTGACGTCAGGGCCACGGTTCATGTTTGGGTGGGCCAGGCTCATGTTTGGGTGGGCCTGGCCCACCCGGCCCACCCGCTAGAACCGGGCCTGAATCTCCATCCTCCGTCTACAAAGCACAAGACAATCCGTAGACAACAGATTAAGGCAATCCTTAAAAGAAACTTCCCCACCTAAACTACTCAATAGTATCCATCCAGATTCCTCTTTAGCAGACTGATGTTCACCTTTGGATTACATCTAACTTTCCATTAACACTCCGACCTTTGCCTCCGCCATTACCAATAACGGCTAAACTCCGTCATCTTCCCCTCAAAATCTCCTACACCAAGCCAATCATCCAAAAAGAAAAACCTTGATACAGTTTAATTAGACCCCTGCTGCTGATCAACCTCCAGCAGAGCACTTGTGCAAAATGGGCAAAAAAGCTGTTCAACTCAAATCTCCAACTCCACGGAAGAAAACAACCTCTCTTATTGTCACAGTGGCTTCAGTCCTGGCCTTGTCAAGTGTGACGATTTTAAGATGCAACCTCACTGATGCACTTCTGTTTTTCTGAGACTCTTTTTTTGTAGGTGTTCTGGGTCTGGCCGTGAACTGAAACATTTAGCTTAAAACAAATAAGTATAGAGCAGCGCAATGTATACTCTGGTGAATACAATTTAAAAAAAAATGAAAGAAAAATATCCAAATGAAATAAAAAATATCAATTTTAAACAAGGTGTTGTTGATTTATGTACTGTAGTGCATCATAATGCCTTATAAGTGATGCTGACTAAAATACATTAGCAATGCTAAGAAGCGGTTTATGTCAATAACATTGCTTACATTGGTGTACATAAAGAAATACAGGTAGACAAAATCAATAATGTTTTAAATATTTTTTTGCTTTTGTGGGCAGGATTGTTTATGTGTAGGAAATGACACTCTCATGCACCTAAACAATTCTTGAGGCATATTCTTGTTTTTATGTGTATGCAGCACACATCGAAAGAGAAAGTAACAATGAGAAATATTGATATTTCTTCTTGTTATGACTGTTGGGTAGGGACACTATTTTGGAGGAAACCCAGATTTATAAGTCCTTGTAAATCTGGGCTTGCATTAAAATGCATGGGGGAATACATGGGAACGTTCATGCTACACTCACGTAACACCTAACCGACGCAAAGTAACAAAAGGCAGCGCTGTGTGCTGCATTGCGTTTACTAACCAACACTTACTAAATGCCAAAAATGATTTTGTGTCTGTGTTGCACCATAAAAGTGATGCAACCCTGACACAAAATCACAGTAAATCTGGGCTCTAATTTTTTGTGCAATAAAGAAATAGAAATGTGTAATATTCTTGTCATGTCAGTACACTATAATATAAGTGATATATAAAATGTATATTTATGTTAGTAACTTATGTTATACAATTGTACACATAGCAGTCTCTTAACTGCTGCAATATCAGGAGGTATTGTGATATAATTTTTCTGGGGGATTGGGTGACAGATCATATGATAGCTCTTCCTGTGATGTCATTGGGCCAAAGGGAAGTCATGTGATGTTACTTCTGTTACCTCAGGCCTTTTTTGTGAATTGACTTCCAGGGGGAGAGATCGAAGGCTCAAGCCAGGATCGAGCCAGATGCTTGGCTCTGGTTCATCTCAAGGTCCTCTTGGAAATTCAAGTTTAAAACATACCTAGATCGCCCATGTCTTCTCCATGCATGCCAATCTCTAACTTCATGTGCAAATAATTACAGACAAAGTATAAACCTTTGAGCCATCTTGTGGCTGAACTGCATAATGTGAAACCAGAAAAACATAGAAGAATCCTAGCTTCTCTGCTTAACTAACTTCTGTGATCCTAAGCACCATTTTATTTCATCATCCCTCCTTTCATTTCATTATTGCACCTGAGAGCACCTTGAAATACATTAGGTCTTGGTGTGAACTATACAAAACCCCATCTTGTATTAAATTCAATAGACTATAGCATTGCTACATGTATAATAAGAATCTAGGCCACACATAGAGTGAACATGACAACTGACTTGCCTCTTTGTTCACTAAAAGCATTGCTGTCAGGATGGAGGTGGGCATTCGTTTTTCTTAGTTTGGGTTTAACTTGTTATAAACTTCGAATAAGTATCTCTCAATGCACCAACATAATGTAATGTTTTTAGGCAAAATGCTTCTGTCTTTGAAAGAAATATATATATTTTTTAACTTCAAAGACATATCACATGCATGTTGTTTGTTACACAAGTTAAATGCCACAAATTTCAATGGCAGGGCTTCTGCCTTTACTCTAAGAGCCAAGCCAGGTCCTTGGCACGCACCTCCACATGAAAGACACCATACACAGTTGCATATTTTTTACATGCTTTGTCAGTTGCATTGTTTTGCCAGTTGCATTTATATTGCACTTCCAACCCTGTTAGACCCGTCTGCTTCTGAGAGTCCCCTCACCACTATGATTTCTTTTGTTCCCCTGTACCTCCCAAAATTTGTCGCTTTTCTTTGTCTACCAGGACCTTTTGTGTGCTGTTTCATGGGGCTGGATGTTCCTTGACACCCAGTTGTTCACAAGGTTTTTGCCACCTATTTACAAGGCACCTGGCGAAACCTGTGACATTATAGACTGGGATTGGCAACCTGTATGAATGGCCTCAAAATGGTGGCCATCCCTTTTCCTCATGTGAGTGACTCCCTTTGGAGCCTCCATGAACCTTGACCTTTCAAGGTTTTGGCGCCCTTTTACTTGGCGCGCATTCCTGACAGGAATTTCTTTATTTTCCTCAGGTACACAAAATGGCTGCTCTAGAACCCCAGTATGGTGGCTGTTAGGGTCCCAAATACCTCTCAGAAGTGCCATGTCATTGGCCTAGCCCAAAGAAGGTTCTAGAACCTACTGGCACGAGCCAGCACCTCAGGGCACTGGCTATATAAGGTCCAGTCCCTGGCGGCCATTTTAGATGATCAGAAGACTAGATAGGATAATGATGTTCCAAATCTAGGTGAAGAAGGAGATTCCAGACTTGACACCAGATTGACACCTGCCCTGTTGACCCCTGAGGTGGCTGGTAGTGCGGGCAGTAGAGCAAGCAAGGGTCACTGGCGTGGATCCTGACTGGCGTTCCAGTCAGCTGTGTGTGCGGTGACCTCGCGCCTACAGCGCCTGCCCAGTGAGTGCCTCGTTGTCCCCAAGAGACTGTGGCCGTGTTTGTGTGCCTCCCCGCCCCCCCGGTGGTGAATTACGACAGACTCGGGTCGCGAGGCGAGAGCAAGTTCGCCGCGACCGCCTTCTGTGCCCCTTTGTGACAGGCGCCTCCAGCGAGGAGCTCGGACGTCTCCGAGCTCCACCGGCAGAGTGCTTCCTGCGCAGACTGAGGTGAGGTGGTGCGCCGGGGCGGGGAAAGGCCGGCCTTTGTTGGGCGGGACTACTGTCTCTGCCCCTCCCCAGTGAATCGGCGGCTGTAGCTGTGGGCGGGAACCATCCCTGTTTGAGGAAGTCGGAGGGAGGTCCGTGGAGCCCCTGACAACCCGTCGCTGGCGAGAGAAGTGCTGACCCCGACTGAATCGCTTTCCGATTGCAGCCGATGTGAGGTGGGCCCGTTTCTTCAGGTGGGAAGCGGTGATATAAAGGAACTGTGAACCGGCATTTATTTGACTGAGCGTGAAGATTGTGTGACCTCTTCGGCAGCCCTGTTCGTCAGTCTAAAGACTTTGAACTGGTGCCGCCTGAGTGCTAGCAGTGGTAAAGCCCCCTAGGCGCGCTTAGACCCCACCGGCAAACAGAGATCTCAACCCGGTGGCAGCCGAGTGTAAATGAAGTGTTCACTGTCTTTCCTTGCCTTTTAGTTACACGCGCATAACCCCGTGTGGTTCTTAAAGAGTCCCAACACTCCTTTGGTGCCCAGAGAATCCTGTGTACAGTATTGGTGAAATCGTCATAAACTGTAAGAGTTATCTTTCCAACCTGAAATGTAATTGCAAATGTAGTGTTCCTGAAGTATTTAATTGGTGGCAGCGATACCAGAATGAACCTGTGAATGTTTATTTAACTGAATCAGTATTTATTCTGCTAAACAGAAAGTGATATTTATTCTATTTATTGAAGATATTTATTCCCGATATTTATTCTATTCATTGGAGATATTTATTCCTGATATTTATTCTATTTATTGATGATATGTAATCCTGAGCTTATTCATTGTATTTATTCCAAAATCGAAACCCAGCAAATTGTGGCCAAAAGAAATGTGTATGTGCTTTCCTAATTGATCCCCATTCACAACAGAGAATTTTTACATAAAGGAATCGTATTTTTCTACAACAGTGGTGTGGTGTCCTTCTTTTTGGTGGTTGTACAAGGAGATATGATTGGGTCAAAGCCGGCTTAACACGATAGCCTTCACTTGCCTTGACACTTGAGCCAAGCTACCCCCTTTGTGCTGGGCTTGCCCATCGCAGGTCCAACATAAAATTGGTGCTCAGCGGGTGGGATTGCGAGCCGTGCTTGTTTTGGACCCCATAATAATTCAGTGTGCGCCACAGGTACACACCCGGAGTTTTCTCCCAGCGGCCCTCCAATTCAATATTTAGCTTTTTCCAAATTCTCTTCTGGAGGTGGGTGGAGGTGACCCTCAGAGTTCCTATCCTTGTAACCTACTTCGAGGTGGTTGTCCACACTTTTCACTGACAAGATGGAATTCGATATGTCAGAGCTGGAGACCTATACTGTGGCGCAGCTCAAGGAGTTCTGTCAGGAAAGGGGAGTGTTCGTTAGGCGAGGGGCCAAAAGAGAGGAGCTCCGTATTAGTCTGCGAGCCTGGGTGGAAGCGCATCCGGAGGGAACGGTAGAGGAGGAGGAGTCAGACAGGGGTACTGTCGTTGAGAGGACTGCGGAATGTCCCCTGGGGGTGGGTGAGATGATAATCAGCCCCAAGGTAGCCTCACGAGATGGGCAGCAGTGTATCAACAGGAGGGTTGTCAGAGACCGAGTTAGCTGACAGAAGAGAGGAAAGACAATTGAGATGGGAGTTAGCCAAGCTGGAGATGGAAGGGAAGAGGATGGAACACGAGCTCAAGCTACGAGAGCTCAACCTCAGGGCCCATAACATCACTCCGGAGGGTTTCGAGTCTAAGGAATTTTAATGCGAAGGTATATGCCCAGGCAGACTTGCACAACAAGAACTGGCTATTCAAAGACACATTATGCAAAAACAAACAAGAAAATAGCACAATGAACTGTAATGATATATAAAATAAATTTTAATTATATTGATAAAAATGAATAAATACATATAATCCTGTATACATGATTTGTTTACACAATAAAATCTGTTAGTTCCTGATATATTTCTTTAAAAAAAAGGGGAAATTTGGTCAAAAATCAGCAATATGGTTATCCCTGATTCTGGTGGACTGGGCTGTTTCTGTCAACGCGTTTCGACAATATTTTTTGTCTTCATCAGGACAATGAATATTCAGCCACTTTTCTAAACAGAATAAAACATTGTTTTAGTTTATATACAGCATACAGTGCATTGCGTTTTGTTGAATTCATACATCAGCAGTTCTGGTTAGATACATTTTTTCTAATAAAAAGCATTATAGCCAGACTTGTACATTTTTTGAGAGGACTGCTAAAGGTGTAACGCTGGAAACATTTTCTTTTCATCTTGCCTATAGTACAAGATTACGTATAGAATATCATCAACCAATGTGTTTATTGTGATATATTCAGTTTTCTATTTCATTAACAGTTTCTTAAAAATGGATATTTAGATAATTCATGATAATTCTAAAGCATAGGAGAGCGAATAAAAGATAAAACACATATAGATATGCTTTCATCTAGAAACAGGCGCAACATTTTAAGTTACCTTTAAAGTAACTTCATTTTATTATTTTATTTTCTTTTTCTAAATTAATTTCCCTATTTATCTATTCAATGGTTATATTACACATTCATTAGTGAGCTATCTATCTGTATACGCATAGTTTTTTATTTAATTTACTGAATTTTATCGCTCAAGTAAGTTACTCACTTTTCCCCTAAGCTCGGTGCATTCTCCATATATTTACTCTAATTATTTAGCCTAATAGCTATCACTTACCTCAGATCAACCGAGTAAAACAAATTTCTATATGTTTCTGTAGTATAGAAAAAACCAAAGCTTAGCTCTCTGGTGGGGCTGGCTGAAAAAACAAAAAGGATTATCTATATTATTCTTTATTAGCATATTAACAGACCACATCTTATATTTTTCGTTTCTTCATCTTAAATGCTTAAGTGGAGATTTTTGATTCGGTTATAGTCTAATTTGAAACAGCTTGCGATAAACTTTATCTTCAAACTTTGTTGCCTAAACTAAATAGAAGATGAAAACTTTTTTTGTCAGGATTTATCTAGTATGGCACTTTCTATCTTTAAACTGATTGTCATTTTACCCTTTGTTCATTTATAGCTTTAATGACAGAAACATGTCTTACCTAGATTGGTTATTTTCTAAACACACTTAAAAACTTGGATGAAGGGAGTGAGGCACCTTTCTTTATATTTTGTAGTAGGTATGTGAAATCTGTGTGGGTAGAAAGATATTACTCTATTATATTACGATAGCGTTTTCGCAATTCTCATTTCCTATTCTATATATGCCTCATTTGCATAATCCCGCGTTTTTTTACCTGTTTAAACATAATTCACTGCTCCCATCTCACTTCAACCTTCGATAGTCTTCCTGGCGGTATTCTTTAAAAACAAATGATTCTGAAATGAGGTTTAATCAGCCATTAGCTAAAGATGCTTGTTAACATGTTTGAAACATAGCCACTTCTAATGCTTGCTTTAATTTTTTTATATAACGCACCTAATTTTAGTCCTGGATTGCCCAATCTTTATTCTTTAAAAACGACTTCAAAAGGTTTCGTCGGTTCGTCACTGAAGCACACAGCTGTTCATATTAGAGGCAGCCTGTTTTAAAGAAATAATACGTTTAACTCCTTTAAATGATAATTTTTTCCTTTTTGTTGTTAAGAGCTATACTTCTTTCGCTTTTACCTTTACAAAGCGTCGGTATCCGCAGCGTAAATGATGGGCAGCTCTGTGCGGATGTTACTTAGCAGGCTTGTCGACTTCAAACTAATGGCAAACGAATGGGGTGACCCGGGAGCACGCCACAGGAGAGCGTGATATTTATAAGCAGGCCTGTTGTGATCAGAAAAAATAAACAAGTGGCATATTCAGTAACTTTCTTCCAATCCATATTTATCGTCATTTTACAATGAGGTAGGTAATCCTTTACCTCTACTCGGCCTGAGGTTTAAAAAGCTGTTTACGGATCTTTACTTCTTTTCCCCTCGATCGGCGATTAAACGTTTTACGCTCGGCAGGGTAGTTGGTTGTTTAAACAAAAACCCCCGCTGGCTCTAGAGGAAACAGAGCAAATTTTTAAAATTGTGCGCAAACATACTATGCGGTTTCATGCTGTAGCTTTTCATTAATCTATGTTGCAAAGCCCTTACCGTTTTCAGGTTTGTCTTTCAACAGCGTGTGCTCTCGTCAGCGATTCGTGAAAAAAGAGAAGATTTCGAAAGCTCTTTTTCCACTGGTATTTATATCCGGTGGCTTGCTGGTCATACAGATTATGACACGCCTCTATTTAAAGGGGTATCCGGATTCAATAAATGAATCATATTCCGCGTTTATTTTTTCCTGTGCTTTTATGCCCTGTATTATCGCTGTACTTTTCATCCACTATTAAACATATGTCCTTTAGCGTTATCCTGGTTCAAGTAATTCTTCCGGTAATACCATTAATCCTTATTAACTGGCTATCCCAATACTTTATTTTCCACGGCTTATTATTCATTATTGGCTGGCTATCCTAATACTTTATTTCGCACGGCTTCTAATTTTTTGGTAGCTTCTGCTGGTAATTTCAAAAATAAAGCTAAATCTGATTAATCTCTATATTATTGCATTCTCCCATGGTAAATCTTGATTTAAACCATGGTTAAATGTCCCGAGGGTGAAAATCCAAAAAACTTCTTTCTTTTTTCGTCTTTCATCTCCTCCTTGTGTATTAGGTAAATGGATCTTTTCCAGAATACGCCATTTCAGGTCTTCTGGCGCATGCTTGTATTCCATGAAATGGTTCACAAGTGGTGCTGATACCTTCCGTGTCTTAATGGCTGACCTATGTTCCGTCAGCCTCGTTTTTATCATGCGGGACGTCTCTCCTACATATCCAAGGTTGCATCGACATGTAATCAAATAAACAACATTCTTGGTATTACAAGTTTAAGGAATTTGCCAGGGAGCTCAGGCCTCACTTACCCAAGGACGTGGTCGCCAGTTATACCGTTGGAGATGACATAGCTAAGTAGCTGGCAGCCTATGAGGTCTCCTCAAGAGCCCATGGGATCCATGAGAAGCATTGGGGTGGTGGATTGTATTGCTACATGCCTCCCACAGGTAGGGATGCCCTATTGGCCCTAGACCGGGAGGATCAGGTAGACTACCCCGCCATGAAGGTGGCGCTCATCAGGAAGTTTCGGTTGACCCCAGAGAAATACCGGCAGAGGTTTAGGGGCAGCCACAAACTGAGCTCACAGAATTGGGTTGACTTCCTAGATTATGCCAAGAAAGCCCTGGATGGGTGGGTCCAAGGTAGTGAGGTGGAAGACTATCGAGGGTTGTGCAATCTAATACTTAAGGAACATCTACTCGAGGAATGTCTTCCCGAGCTGAGGCAGCACCTGGTAGACAGCAAACTTACTTGCCCCCGTAAGCTTGCTGAGGAGGCGGACATTTGGGTAAGTACCCAAGTGTCCACAAAGGGGACGGGAGGAGATTCTCAGAAGTCCGGACAGGGCGCTCCCCAGAAGAAAGAGGGGGGAGATAATAAGAAACAGGAGTTCTCCAAAGGCCCCCCAAATAACTTTAAGGGGAAAAGTTTCTTCTCCAACTCTAAGGCTAGCCCGCAAAAGAACCCTAATCCTGGCCAGAGTCAGCAGCCAAGGGTTGTCCATTGCTTTGAGTGTGGTGGTGTTGGACATTATAAGGGAGACGCGAAATGCCCAAAGAGACCACCCCCTCCCACTGGAGGAAAGGCCCCGGGAGTTGCTAGTATAGCGCTCGGGGAGGAGATGCCCTTAGTTAAGGGGAGGGAGTGGGCGGGTGTCACCTTAGTGTCCCTGGGTGATCAGGAGATGGTTCCAAAGATCCAGGTGCCCCCAAATACTACCAAGTATGGGCAATGGGTCACCATCAATGGCCATAGAGGGGAAGCTCTGAGAGATACAGGAGCCAGTATGACTATAGTCAGCAGTCATCTGGTGTCCTCAGAGCAGGTGATTCCAGGCGTACTTCATCCAGCCGCGATGGCTGACGGCAGAATGAGCCACTATCCCGTGGCTGAGGTTCCCTTTGAGTGGGGAGGGGTTGCAGGTTCACTTCGAGTTGCCGTAAGCCCCGCCGTGCCAGTCGATTGTCTGCTGGGCAATGATATGGAGCACATTCTGAGATGCTGGGTACACCTGATTGGGCCTGTGTGAGTACCAGGTCGGCGGCTGCTCGGGAGGAGAAGTCGCATGGGTTGGAGCCTGGAACAATGGCCCACCCAGCTGCTGATGAGGGAGCATCTCGAGGACAGGAGGAGCCTGCCTCGATGTCCGTGCCCCGTGAGACGGATAGGCCATCGGAGGAGATGGACCCGGAGTCCGCGGAGGAGGACATGGTTCCGTTGGAGGATCTACCTATCCCGGCTGAGTGGCGAGTGGAGGGGGGACCATCCAGGGAGGAACTGAGCAAGGGACAGAGGGAATGTCCCACCCTCGAGGGTCTGAGGCAACAGGCTGAAGCCCAGGCAGCAGGTAACGAGTCTGGGAACTATCGTGTTTACTGGGAGGATGGTCTCCTCTACAGTGAGCCCAGGGCGCCAGTGCATGGACTGTCACGGGCCCTGGTAGTCCCACAGTGTTACCGGGCCTTCCTATTAGAGTTGGCTCACGAGATTCCCTTGGCATGACACCTGGGACAGGACAAGACCTTTGCACGGCTTGTCCCCCACTTTTATTGGCCTCGAATGAGGGTGGCGTCCGACACATACTGTCGGTCGTGTGTGTCATGCCAAGCCAGTGGGAAAACAGGGATGAAGCTGAAGGCTCCCCTGGAACCACTTCCTGTCGTTGGCACCCCCTTTGAAAGGGTGGGCATCGACATTGCTGGGCCCCTAGATCCACCGACATCATCCGGTCACAGGTTCATCCTGGTACTGGTGGATCATGCCACAAGGTATCCGGAGGCAATACCTCTGAGAACCATTACTGCACCAGTAGTGGCGAAGGCCCTGATGGGGATCTTTACCCGAGTGGGATTCCCCAAAGAAGTTGTGTCTGACAGGGGGACCAACTTCATGTCAGCGTACATGCGGGCAATGTGGAAGGAGTGGGGTGACCTACAGGTTTACCACTCCTTATCACCCACAGGCCAATGGCCTTGTGGAAAGGTTCAACAAAACCTTGAAGGGTATGATCAGAAGTCTACCCGAAAGCCTGCGGAGGAAATGGGAGGTCCTCCTACCCTGTTTGCTCTTTTCTTACAGGGAAGTGCCGCAGAAGGGAGTGGGCTTTAGCCCCTTTGAGCTTTTGTACGGGCACCCTGTGCGTGGACCTCTCAGCCTGGTGAGGGACTCCTGGTAAAAGTCTCCTCGGAAGGATCCCCGGGACGTGGTGAGTTACATGCTGGCCTTCCGGAGCCAAATGGCTAAGTTGTGGAAGCAAGCTTCTGACAACTTGGAAGCCAGCCAGTCTGTGATGAAAGCGTGGTATGACCACAATGCTCACCCGGTGGAGCTGGAGCCTGGTCAGAAGGTGTGGGTGATGGAGCCTGGAGAGCTCTCCAGGACCGTTGGACAGGCCCCTATGAGGTGTTGGAGAAGATGGGCAAGGCTACCTACTTGGTGGACGTGAAGACCCCTTGGCATCCACATCGGGTGTTACATGCCAACCGCCTCAAGCCCCACTACAAGAGGCCCAAAGTCATGTTGGTTATGGTGACTGACGGATCAGAGGAAGAGGTCACAGAGCCTCTCCCTGACCTTTTTGCGTCTGAAGAAAAGGATGGGTCGGTGGAGGGAGTGAAAATCTCGCCATCCCTGACTCCTGAGCAGCAGGAGGAATGTCGCCAGGTCTTGGGGTCATTCGCTCCTCTGTTCTCCCTTGTCCCGGATAAGACCCATTTGTGTACCCATGATGTGGACACAGGAGACAGCCCACCTGTGAAGTCCAAGTCTTACCGGCTGTCTGACAAGGTGAAGGCCAGCATTCGAAGTGAAGTAGCTAAGATGCTGGAACTAGGAGTCATCGAACCTTCAAGTAGCCCTTGGTCTAGCCCGGTGGTTTTGGTGCCCAAAGCTGCTCCACCTGGCGCCGCACCAGAATTGCGATTCTGTTTGGATTACCGAGGACTAAATTCAGTAAACAAAACGGATGCTCATCCGATCCCTCGGGCGGATGAACTGATTGACCGGTTGGGAGCTGCCCAATATCTCAGTACCATTGACCTCACTGCAGGGTACTGGCAGGTTCCCATGACTGATGGAGCCAAGGAAAGGTCAGCCTTCTCCACACCTGATGGACACTACCAGTTCTGCGTCATGCCCTTTGGGCTCAAGAACGCACCTGCCACTTTTCAGCGGTTGGTGAACACGATCCTCACTGGGATGGAGTCCTTCTCTGCTGCCTACTTGGATGACATAGCTGTCTTCAGTAGCAGTTGGGAGGATCACTTGCAGCACTTGCAAGCCGTTCTCCAAGCCCTGGAAAGGGCTGGCTTGACGATCAAGGCCAGCAAATGTCAGATTGGACAGGGGTCAGTAGTGTACTTAGGTCACTTGGTGGGCAGGGGAAAGGTGCAGCCCCTTCAGGCGAAGATTGAGGCAATTATGGCCTGGAAACCCCCCAAGACCCAGACTGAGGTCTGAGCCCTCCTGGGCCTCACAGGTTACTACAGACGGTTCGTGAAGGGGTATGGCACTATCGTGGCACCCCTTACTGAACTCACGACCAAGAAGCAACCCAGGAGAGTAATCTGGACGGAGGCTTGTCAGCGAGCCTTCGACACTCTGAAACAAGCATTGTGTAACGCTCCCGTCTTGAAGGCTCCAAACTTCACGAAGGAATTCATTGTCCAGACAGATGCATCCGACATTGGCATTGGGGCGGTGTTATCGCAACTCAATGAAGAGGGTCTGGATCAACCCGTGGTCTTTCTGTCACGGAGACTGCTTCCCCGGGAACAGAGGTGGAGTACCATTGGACGGGAAGCCTTTGAGGTGGTTTGGGCACTGAAGAAGCTGCGACCATACTTGTTTGGTTCACACTTCCTTGTTCAGACAGACCACCGACCCCTTCGCTGGCTCATGCAGATGAAGGGGGAAAACCCCAAACTGTTGAGGTGGTCTATCTCCCTATAGGGAATGGACTTTTGGGTGGAACACCGACCCGGAGTTGACCACGCCAATGCAGACGGTCTCTCCAGGTATTTCCGCCTTAGTGTTGAGAACTCGCAAGGGGTTGGGTAGCTCTCCCCACTTTCAGCTGGGGGGGACGCGTGTTAGACCCGTCTGCTTCTGAGAGTCCCCTCACCACTATGATTTCTTTTGTTCCCCTGTACCTCCCAAAATTTGTCGCTTTTCTTTGTCTACCAGGACCTTTTGTGTGCTGTTTCATGGGGCTGGATGTTCCTTGACACCCAGTTGTTCACAAGGTTTTTGGCACCTATTTACAAGGCACCTGGCGAAACCTGTGACATTATAGACTGGGATTGGCAACCTGTATGAATGGCCTCAAAATGGTGGCCATCCCTTTTCCTCATGTGAGTGACTCCCCTTGGAGCCTCCATGAACCTTGACCTTTCAAGGTTTTGGCGCCCTTTTACTTGGCGCGCATTCCTGACAGGAATTTCTTTATTTTCCTCAGGTACACAAAATGGCTGCTCTAGAACCCCAGTATGGTGGCTGTTAGGGTCCCAAATACCTCTCAGAAGTGCCATGTCATTGGCCTAGCCCAAAGAAGGTTCTAGAACCTACTGGCACGAGCCAGCACCTCAGGGCACTGGCTATATAAGGTCCAGTCCCTGGCGGCCATTTTAGATGATCAGAAAACTAGATAGGATAATGATGTTCCAGATCTAGGTGAAGAAGGAGATTCCAGACTTGACACCAGATTGACACCTGCCCTGTTGACCCCTGAGGTGGCTGGTAGTGCGGGCAGTAGAGCAAGCAAGGGTCACTGGCGTGGATCCTGACTGGCGTTCCAGTCAGCTGTGTGTGCGGTGACCTCGCGCCTACAGCGCCTGCCCAGCGAGTGCCTCGTTGTCCCCAAGAGACTGTGGCCGTGTTTGTGTGCCTCCCCGCCCCCCGGGGGTGAATTACGACAGACTCGAGTCGCGAGGCGAGAGCAAGTTCGCCGCGACCGCCAGCGTCTTCTGTGCCCCTTTGTGACAGGCGCCTCCAGCGAGGAGCTCGGACGTCTCCGAGCTCCACCGGCAGAGTGCTTCCTGCGCAGACTGAGGTGAGGTGGTGCGCCAGGGCGGAGAAAGGCCGGCCTTTGTTGGGCGGGACTACTGTCTCTGCCCCTCCCCAGTGAATTGGCGGCTGTAGCTGTGGGCGTGAACCATCCCTGTTTGAGGAAGTCGGAGGGAGGTCCGTGGAGCCCCTGAGAACCCGTCGCTGGCGAGAGAAGTGCTGACCCCGACTGAATCGCTTTCCGATTGCAGCCGATGTGAGGTGGGCCCGTTTCTTCAGGTGGGAAGCGTTGATATAAAGGAACTGTGAACCGGCATTTATTTGACTGAGCGCGAAGATTGTGTGACCTCTTCGGCAGCCCTGTTCGTCAGTCTAAAGACTTTGAACTGGTGCCGCCTGAGTGCTAGCTGTGGTAAAGCCCTCCAAGGCGCGCTTAGACCCCACCGGCAAACAGAGATCTCAACCCGGTGGCAGCCGAGTGTAGATGAAGTGTTCACTGTCTTTCCTTGCCTTTTAGTTACACGCGCATAACCCCGTGTGGTTCTTAAAGAGTCCCAACACTCCTTTTGTGCCCAGAGAAGCCTGTGTACAGTATTGGTGAAATCGTCATAAACTGTAAGAGTTATCTTTCCAACCTGAAATGTAATTGCAAATGTAGTGTTCCTGAAGTATTTAATTGGTGGCAGCGATACCAGAATGAACCTGTGAATGTTTATTTAACTGAATCAGTATTTATTCTGCTAAACAGAAAGTGATATTTATTCTATTTATTGAAGATATTTATTCCCGATATTTATTCTATTCATTGGAGATATTTATTCCTGATATTTATTCTATTTATTGAGGATATGTAATCCTGAGCTTATTTATTGTATTTATTCCAAAATCGAAACCCAGCAAATTTTGGCCAAAAGAAATGTGTATGTGCTTTCCTAATTGATCCCCATTCACAACAGAGAATTTTTACATAAAGGAATCTTATTTTTCTACAACAGTGGTGTGGTGTCCTTCTTTTTGGTGGTTGTACAAGGAGATATTATTGGGTCAAAGCCGGCTTAACATGATAGCCTTCACTTGCCTTGACACTTGAGCCAAGCTACCCCCTTTGTGCTGGGCTTGCCCATCGCTGGTCCAACAAACCCCATATGTCAGAATGTCGGACTTGTGACCCCTTGTGCACTTAAGTTGGACTGTACTTGTATTACTGGTCTCAAACCACTAAGAAAATAAAACAAACTACTGCAAATGTGATGCCATGCGCAGTTTTAATTTTCTATATATTTTCTTTCTGAGGCAAATTCCTTACGGCATATCACTGTCTCTGTAAATCAGACCCCAGGATATAGTGATTTGAAAACAAAAAATACGTATAACTTGCACTTTTGTAAAAATCCTGCGATTTTTACAAAGGTTCCTGCAAAATTAGATTTTTTTCTATATAGCGCAGCTTTGACCTGCAGATATCGGAGTGCTTTGCATGAGCTCCAGTTACATTACACACAAACATTATTCATTTTGTTTTTAGGCACGGTAAATTAGATGAAGTTTAGAGGCATTATTATCGTATAGCGCACAGAAAAGAAAAGTCTACCTTTAATAGCCCATTGTAGCGTAGCTGTAACTGCAAAGGATCTAAAAGTAATTTAAGAAGCAACCTAACTCATGCCCTTCTGTTCTTTTGAGACTTTCATTTATAGGTGTTCTAGCTCCGGCAATAATTGCAATCCTTTTATTGTGCTTTTAACTAGAAACTTCACTTTTATCCATAGCGTCCCAAGTGATGCTCATTTTTATATAAACCCGGAAGTGAGGATACTGACATTAGAAGACGGTTATGTAATTTAGGCCTGGAACTGAGGAGTGGAAAAGTCAAAGGAAAGAGGGACAGAATAAGCAGTCTTTCACTATCTGTTAAATACAGTATGGCTCATCCTGTGCATATGCACTTCCCGAACATTCTACAGTAGCAAATGTGAGGACTTCGGCACTAGCCTTAGCTAGCTTTTTCTTTAGATCTCACTTCTTCGAGACATTCTGTATTCAGGTATGAACTTTAAGCTCCGTCCACTTTCTGCCCATCTTTTCAATTGACTCCTTTTACTGTATGCCCTTTGTAAATGGTAGCCTTTTATTTGTAAATATGCTTAGTAGACCCTCCTTTGTACCCCTTTTTAGGTTGAGGACTGCGTCGCACTGCGTAGCAGTGTGGGCAGAGCTCAGAGATTTAAAATTTCTTAGGGGGCTTGAACCCGCCCCTCTTCTCCATTGGCTGGCTTCCTAAACAGAGGCCAGCCATTGGAGGAGAGGGGCGTCCCTCGGTTCAAGCCCCGTCTTTTTCGGATTCGGGGGTGTTTTTTTAAGCTTCTTTCTTGTTTTCTTTCCTCTTCCCATTGGCTGGAATTTTACCTTCCAGCCAATGGGAAGAGGAGAGAAAGAAAACCACGCCCCCGAATCGGAAAGTGACAGTGCTTTCTCTGAGGCATTTCTTCCTCGCCTCGGAGAAACATGGTTAGTATTATTTAACTAATTTCTTAGTTTTTTTGGTCCTCGTCTCTGACCCTGCCTCCACAGCGATCTGAAGCGCAGTAGCCTTAATCGGTTTGGTTGTATTTGTTGTAAAATTATATATTTTTGTCAAATGGCTCCAGATAGCAAAACAAAAATGTTCGCCCAGTAAATAGCGATCATAAATATAGATACACTTTCCCCAGTTTTGTAAGGCAAGTCCAAAATCAAACACTCAAGCAGTAAAATTTATCGGTTTTTATTTGTTTTATCTACATTAAAAATAATGAAAGAGTGAGTCGGCCCTTGGTCCTCAAATTTTTCACATGCCGGTTGCGCGGACCTCTTTTGTGTGGGCGCATTGACCCGCTGAGCTGCCTCGCCAGCCTGCAAGCCAGGAGGTTATTATGGGTCACTAGAGCTGCAATGCCACCTTGTTTTACGCCACATCAACCTCCTGCAGAGGCTCGCGCAGCGTACGGAGGGGGTGTTGAACCGCACCTCCTATCAGGATGAGTTTATTGCCGGATATCTCGCGCTCTTCAGTGACGCCGAGATTGATGGATCGAATACAGACTGCGCAGCACACATTTTTTGAATTAGGGCCCTGTTGCTATGGAAACGCCGCGACAGCCACGCAGCCTCCAGGCCCAGGGCGGCCATTATGGGCCGGCCTGGGCAGGGTGACCAGGCCGGGCAGCGAGGCCGGGCTGTGGCACCGCCGCTCGGCTTAATGTGTAACCGCTCAGAGATAGGCGTCGGCCACAGTGTAGGAGCCGCGACCCAGGACAAAGGTGACTTTTTTCCCCCCTTTTCAGCAGAAATGGTGACTGTAGTCTGGCTTGCTGACAGAAGCAGTTTATAACCGCTGATAGTATCTTAATGCGGAACACACGGCCTGGGGAGCAGAGGCGGGCGTTTCTGTAAGGAAATGTCGAGATTTCTGTAACGTGGTGTCTATGAAGTTCTAGCAGGGCTGGTCCGTTCATTAATCCATCATCACTTTCCCCTGGCCTACTTAAGATATATCTTGCTGTACGTTGACAGTGCTGCTAAATGAGCACCTAATAGGAAAACTTTAGGAAATAACGTTAATTCGGTGTAGTGAAATAATATTTCACTGGGCATATAAGCCTGTAGGGGTGTTATTTAGACCTTACGTTACAACACCACCCCCTCAGTTCTGCTTATTTTTATAATGGGGTAATTATCTAACTACTTTCGTTGTCGACATCTTCACCCCACAAGGCAAAAACGTAAAGCTCACCATCGTCTCATAATAAAAAAGAATCAGATCCCTATTTCTAAAAAAAAAAAAAAATAGCAATCTTTAAAGTTGACTGAGCTGTTGTTTGTGGCACGTTACATGCCACTTTTGGTTTTTGTTGTTCTCCAGAATGGCTATATGTCTTATCAGTTTCGTGAATGTGCTGAAATCTGTGTTTAATTCATATACTTCCATATATTAAAGAGTTCTCATTTTTCTAAGACTCGTATTGGATTTAGGCCCAGATCTTTGTACTGGGGTGAATGTAAGACATTGTTCTGCATTCTGTCCATCAACTGTATTTTTTGCAATTTTCACCCCGAGTGGGCTGGGTATGCTCAGACGTGAGTCCCAGGCTCTCCACACCACTGGAGTCAAGCTATCCAGGCTGAAGAAGGCTGATAGCCAGAAACCGGTCCTTGGATGCTTGATTCCGGTCTGGGAAAGACATGGCTTGGTAGTTCGGGCTGGACTGTTCCCATGAGGCACAGGGTCAAGGCTGATTAGCATATAGCCAGTGTCTGACCTAGGGTGGTGTGGAGTGCAAAAAAACGATGGATTTAGGCCCAGATCTTTGTACTGGGGTGAATGTAAGACATTGTTCTGCATTCTGTCCATCAACTGTGTATTTTGCAATTTTCACCCCGAGTGGGCAGGGTATGCTCAGACGTGAGTCCCAGGCTCTCCACATCACTGGAGTCAAGCTATCCAGGCTGAAGAAGGCTGATAGCCAGAAACCGGTCCTTGGATGCTTGATTCCAGTCTGGGAAAGACATGGCTTGGTAGTTCGGTCTGGACTGTTCCAATGAGGCACAGGGTCAAGGCTGATTTGCATATAGCCAGTGTCTGACCTAGGGTGGTGTGGAGTGCAAACAAACGATGGATTTAGCCAAGATCTTTGTACTGGGGTGAATGTAAGACAGTGTTCTGCATTCTGTCCATCAACTGTGTTTTTTGCAATTTTCACCCAGAGTGGGCTGGGTATGCTCAGACGTGAGTCCCAGGCTCTCCACAACACTGGAGTCAATCTATCCAGGCTGAAGAAGGCTGATAGCCAGAAACCGGTCCTTGGATGCTTGATTCCGGTCTAGGAAAGACATGGCTTGGTAGTTCGGGCTGGTCTGTTCCCATGAGGCACAGGGTCAAGGCTGATTTGCATATAGCCAGTGTCTGACCTAGGGTGGTGTGGAGTGCAAAAAAACGATGGATTTAGGCCCAGATCTTTGTACTGGGGTGAATGTAAGACATTGTTCTGCATTCTGTCCATCAACTGTGTTTTTTGCAATTTTCACCCCGAGTGGGCTGGGTATGCTCAGACCTACGTCCCAGGCTCTCCACATCACTGGAGTCAAGCTATCCAGGCTGAAGAAGGCTGATAGCCAGAAACCGGTCCTTGGATGCTTGATTCCGGTCTGGGAAAGACATGGCTTGGTAGTTCGGGCTGGACTGTTCCCATGAAGCACAGGGTCAAGGCTGATTGCATATAGCCAGTGTCTGACCTAGGGTGGTGTGGAGTGCAAAAAAACGATGGATTTAGGCTCAGATCTTTGTACTGGGGTGAATGTAAGACATTGTTC
This sequence comes from Lissotriton vulgaris, assembly GCF_964263255.1. NCBI lineage: Eukaryota > Metazoa > Chordata > Amphibia > Caudata > Salamandridae > Lissotriton > Lissotriton vulgaris. The sequence continues at coordinate 647,164,386 of NC_141698.1, read as the reverse complement.
TGCATTCTGTCCATCAACTGTGTTTTTTGCAATTTTCACCCCGAGTGGTCTGGGTATGCTGAGACGTGAGTCCCAGGCTCTCCACATCACTGGAGTCAAGCTATCCAGGCTGAAGAAGGCTGATAGCCAGAAACCGGTCCTTGGATGCTTGATTCCAGTCTGGGAAAGACATGGCTTGGTAGTTCGGGCTGGACTGTTCCAATGAGGCACAGGGTCAAGGCTGATTTGCATATAGCCAGTGTCTGACCGAGGGTGGTGTGGAGTGCAAAAAAACAATGGATTTAGGCCCAGATCTTTGTACTGGGGTGAATGTAAGACATTGTTCTGCATTCTGTCCATCAACTGTGTTTTTTGCAATTTTCACCCCGAGTGGGCTGGGTATGCTCAGACGTGAGTCCCAGGCTCTTCCACATTACTGGAGTCAAGCTATCCAGGCTGAAGAAGGCTGATAGCCAGAAACCGGTCCTTGGATGCTTGATTCCGGTCTAGGAAAGACATGGCTTGGTAGTTAGGGCTGGACTGTTCCCATGAGGCACAGGGTCAAGGCTGATTTGCATATAGCCAGTGTCTGACCGAGGGTGGTGTGGAGTGCAAAAAAACAATGGATTTAGGCCCAGATCTTTGTACTGGGGTGAATGTAAGACATTGTTCTGTATTCTGTCCACCAACTGTGTTTTTTGCTTTGATAATAGGCATCCATTATTTAAAATCAACGTAATGGCAGATTTTAAAGCCAGAGTTAGCTGCCTTAAACACAAATTAACGTCCAGTTGAGCATGGGTCATTTATTTTATTAAGAAAGAAGTGGAAAAGCTAAACACAAGCATATTTAGTTTAAACAAATATGTTTTCTTCTAACCTGACACCTTTGATTGGATTGTATTCGTAGCCCAGATAAAACATGCCATTGGCTTTACACAGTCACACTGTTGAGCAGCTGCCTTTGATATGAGATAACAAATGCACAATAAGCTAATCCGGTCCTGCCCTCTATTGACAAAGCATAAAAAAACTTGAAGACCATCCATATAGAGATGTATTTGTGGCTCAGTCTGTCTGAGCGCATGCTGTAGTTAGAGACACCTTCCAGCTCAGAAGTGGAGTGATGTGGCTCACTGGTTAGAGGCGGCAGACCCGGAAGCAGAGACCGGCCCGGGACCAGGGTTCAATTCCCGACGCGGCAGGGTCGTGGACCAGGGTCAGCGGACTCGATAATTCTCGCCTCGGTGCCTACTCTAACCAGGGATCACACTCGGCAACTCTGGGCATTAGCTTGCCTCATCTCTACAACGGCCCCCCACATTCGCCGGGGATGCCTGGTTTCACCTTGGAGATACCCAGTAGGGACCATCTCATAGGGATAGCCAGGACGGGTTCCCCAGCGGTCTACAGTGCCACGACGCCTCAGGGCAGCAGTGCGCTTTACAAGACACATACATTTACACAGAGTAGCATCTTGACTTCTGACACAGTGCTCTATTTGTACCTCATAGAAACAGTCTTGCATGCCACCCTTTAATGTGTGCTTCATGATTTTGTATTTTTTAAACTCACCCTCCATGTGTGCCACTGCACTGTTTTTTTACTTCTAATCCTTCATTTGTGTGTGTGGGGCACTGTGTGTGTGGGGCTGTGTGGGGGGCTGGGTGTGTGTGTGAAGGGGCTCTGTGTGTGTGTGTGTGTGGGGCTCTGTGTGTGTGTGGGGCTCTGTGTGTGTGTGTGGGGCTCTGTGTGTGTGTGTGGGGCTCTGTGTGTGTGTGTGGGGGGCTCTGTGTGTGTGTGTGTGGGGGGCTCCCTGTGTGTGTCTGGCTCTGTGTGTGTGGGGCTCTGTGTGTGTGTGTGTGGGAGGCTCTGTGTGTGGGGGGGCTCTGTGTGTGTGTGTGGGGCTCTGTGTGTGTGTGGCTCTGTGTGTGTGTGTGTGTGTGTGTGGCTGTGTGTGTGTGTGTGTGTGTGTGTGTGTGTGTGTGTGTGTGTGTGTGTGTGGCTTTCTGTGTGTGTGGCTCTGTGTCCACGAATACTCTCTAATGCTCACCTATTGCCATTGTAAATGACAATACCATTTATTTATGTTTAAAAAAAATAAAAAAGTCATGAGCAATTCCAATAGCTCTACCTTTAATAATGCCGAGACCATTGCATTGTAAATGCTTGTTCTCCAGTTGTAACCTCCCATGAGGAATGCCCCTGTTACATGTGTTGTTACTCTGTATGTTTAATTTACTGTTTGTGAGCACTATTTTCTTAATGACTTCTTTCTCCTAGCTGCTGTTGCAGGCACACCAGGCTCTCCAGCTCAACAAACTAGAGTCCACATGTTTACATAGCTCAACGTGGCACCTAATCATGGATGCTACGCTTTATTTTTTAAAGACGCTCCCTCCCCGCCTGACCGCCTCTCTTTATGCTTCGTCAGATTTGTTTGGATTAGTTGCTTCAGCTTTAAGCATTTTGACCCCCTGTGATGCACCAACAGAGCGTCGCTGTATTCCTGGGAGTTCTGCCGCCTTAGCCACGGCTCTTCCCTTTCTTCTGCCTCAGCTCAGCTGCACAAACAATGGCTCCTACACTCAGACAGAGGTGGGAAGAGCGAGAGAGTGAAGCCACTAAGAAATACAAACTTTCCCAGCTCAGCCCTGTTCAGATGAAAGAAAGCCTTAGCAACAGCCCCCTAGCTACTCCATGATTGGTGCCCGGTAACCATGTGATGTTTGTTTAGGATGTTGCTGAGAGTAATGCCGCTGAGACTTTGCATTGGGTGAAATCATGGAGGGCAGCAGCGGGCATGAGAAGCGGCAGAGCAGGCTGTAAGGGGGAGCAGCGGCCCAGGGACGTTGCCGGGGTGCAGACGCAGCAGCCAGGCCAGCTTCAGGGTTCCAGCGCTTCGTCTGACTTCTAGACTCTGCTGCGCCAGGAGCGCTGCGCTTTGCAGGATGCTTCTCTCTTTCTGCTCCACTGATGATAAGGGACAGCTAAAGTATGGGCCTCAGTCTTGTAGTCCGTTAGGGAACTACAATTTCTCCTAATGCGTAAAAACTGTCCAAAGGGTAGATTGTCCTTAACCCTTCGACGCTCATGACGAGATCAGCTCGTCATGAGTTACGCCTCTCATACACTCATGACGAGCTGAGCTCGTCATGTAACGCGGGTTTTTCAAAAACCCAGCACACAGCGGGAAAACCGCCAGCGCGCATGCGGTTAATGGCTCTGGGGTGGTAGCTGCTGTACAGTAGAAGACTGTTCCTGTCTGTCGGTTTTTTTAGAGGGTAGTGCTCAGTTCTGCGTGGTGGAGTATTATATTCAGGTCCAAGAATGGTATATTTGTGTTTGATATTGTGTGAGTGAATTCCAGGTATTCGTTTTGCCCTTTGATCCACTGGCAAAATTCCTCACAAGTGTAAAGGTCACCCATCAAGAGGATGAGGATATCATCAATTAACCTTTTCCACAACCTCAAGTTATTGATGAAAGGGTTACTCGGTTGCATGACGACACTCTCCTCAAATGCAGCCATGTACAAACATGCTACGCTCGGGGCGAAGGTACTCACATGAAAGTACCTTGGGACTGGTGAAAGAGTTGTTTCTTACATTCAAAGAAGTTTTCAGTCAGTGCAAGGGTCGCACAAACCATAATGAAGGAGACAGGTGTCAGTGATGTCTATTCTCTCTACCAAGAGATGTTTCAATGGCAGTTAAGGTGGCACATTGAGGGATATTGGTATATAACGATTATACGTTCAATGTGACTAGAAGGTTAATCTCATCGGAGGCCTGTGTCTCCTCTACGATGCATCGGAGGTCTGTTGTGTTACGTACAAAGGATGGAGTATTTCTCACTTGTGGTTGCAGAAAATGGTCGCATAATTTGGATAAAGGCTCAAGGAGTGAGCCTATACCCGAGACTATGGGACATCCAGGGACTGGTTTTGTACCCTTGTGAATTTTAGGAAGTGTATAGAGATAGGGTGTTTTAGGGTCTATTGTGATGAGGAAATCAGCCTCCTCCTTATTGATTCAACCATTGCTCTCTGCTTCAAACCTCAGGATAGCAATATTAGAAGCAAGTCGAGGAGTGGGATCTTCAGAGATGGGGATGTAGTATCTAGCATTGCTGAGTTGGTGTTGGCACTCGCGATCATAGTCACTGGTAGATAAAATCACTGTGGCCCCTCCCTTGTCAGCCTGCTTAATGGTAATTCTTGAATCATCTGCCAAGGACCTGGCTGCAGCTAATTCCGCTTTAGGAATGGGACCATTTTAGGGGCACCTGACAAATCTTTAAATACGGCTTGTTCGAATGTCAAAATCTCAGCTGGGATCATGCTATTATTGGGGGTAAAGGTGGATGGATTCCCTAACCCAGTGTCTTCCAAAGTCGTCCGGGGTTTGTTTCGAAAGAAAGATTTCAGATGGACTTTTCTGAAGAAATCCTGTATCTCACAGTTGTCTCGAAATGTATCAACCCTTTGAGTTGGGACATAGCCTAGTCCTTTTTCTAGTACTGCCTTTTCCGTCTGTGTTAGTGACCTGTGTAACAGGTTGACCACTAATTCCTTTTGCCCCTGGTCCTGCTCATTGTCTCTACTTTATGTGGTGGTTGTTCTTGCCACTGAACTTGTTTCTGCATCCCTCTTTTTCGCCTTCTTCCTCTGTCCCAGCCTCTGTCTAAACAGGGGGTTACCCATCAAGAAGAATTGAGGCTGGCCTTAAGGATATATAAGGAATTGCCAGAAGTAGGGCGGTGGACCGGGTAGGGGGATGCATTGTAATTGGGGTATAGAGGATGTACCCTCAAGGCCAGCCTCAATTCTTCCGGATGAGTAACCCCCCCTTTTTAGGTCTCGCACCTGGCGATTACAGTGCGGAAGTGCTGTCTCGTCTGCGACACCTATAGTCACCGGCTCTGCTTCCCAGGAGACATGAGATGGGCACGCGCAGAATGCCGGAATCGGATCAGGTCGCGCGCGTGAATACGCGCTCCGACTGTGAACTGTTGCCGTTAGCTTAGTAGCTTTCAGTTTCGTTCACAGGCCTCCTAAAACAGGCTCCCTGGCACAACCACGACCAAGCCCCCCCCCCCGCCCGCCCTGCCAGAGGAAACGTGCCCCGTCAACGCACACCGTACACGTGCCTCCTAAAACCGGCTCCCTGGCACGACCCCCCACCCGACCAGAGGAAAGGTGCAAAGTCGTACACGCACCTCTAACTCCGTTCACATCTGCCAGCATGAAGCCCCTGTCATCGGGCTGCTGTTGTGACTGTTCTTGGCGGCCTGCTCGGGGTTCCAATGTGACGCTCTGCAGGGCTCCCTCAGCATACAGGAGCCCTGCAAAAAAACACCCCGCCTCTCGGACTTCTGAAGACTTTCACCCCTACCGCAGGGCTCTCCCTCATGGGAGCCCCGCGTGAACGAGCACGACCAGCCTCTTCCGGCCGCATCACAGGCCCCGCCCATGTCACGGGCACGGATGCCTGACTTCCTGCTTTTGCCCCCCGGGCCGCAACGGTGAATTAATGATTGTTATGTTAATGCCAGAAACGTATCAGCAAAGGAAGCAAGGTTTTATTGGAGTCTCCACGCGGCACTGCTCATGCCTCCTGCCCGGATCTTCGCATCGCTATTCATGCCTTGCACCTGGGCCCTCGAGGTGCTTGTTATTTCACAGCCTAAGTCCTAGCAGCGCTGTTTATTCCACAGCCTGGGTCTTTGCAGCGCTGTTGATGCCTGCTTCCTGGGTCCTCGCAGCGCAATGATGCCTCGCGCCTGGGTCTTTAGAGCACTGTTTATTCCATAGCCGGGGTCTCTTTCCAGCACTGTTCATGCCTGCTGCCTCAGTCCTCGTAGCGCCATATTAATGCCCGACTCCTGGATCTTTACGACGCTGTTTGTTCCACAGCCTGAGTCCTCGCAGCGCGGGCCATGCCTCAGTATCCCTCCCTACCTCTCAGTCACGAAATCGTTGCGCACCCTCTGGCCGCAAGTGTTCCCGACTCGCTCCTCGCAGCGCTGTGTGACCCCGGCGCTTTCTGTGTGCAGAGATAGATTTGCCACGGTACAAGGTAACCTTGATTGATAAAGATGTTGCCTTCACCAGGAGAGGTCACGTTCTCACCTACTTCCTCGGAATTATGCAGATTCCAAACTTAAGTGACTCCAATCACAAGCAGGGTGTCTGCATCTGGTGTTGTTTGAAGCCTCCAATAAGAGGACCGTGAAAGGTTACCAAAGCCCGGCGCCGCCGAGGATTTATCAGAGGCTAATAGGAAAATGGAGAGGCTGGGAGAGAATTACAGGCAGGGACAAGGAGAGCTTCTCCGTGTTCGGTGTATTAAAGTTTCCAAGCAGCTGTGAGCACCAAGAGAACATGGTGCATCCGCTCTTGAGTCAGGCATTGGAGCTGGAGACAGAGGGTGCAGGAAATGCCTTTCTGAGATACCCCCATTCTCGCTGACAGAGATGATGTACTTGCTGGAAATAGCACAGAGGAGCAGAAACGCAGGAGCGGTTCCCATTGTACGGATCCCAATTTCAGCCACTTCAGCAGTCTCGCGGCGGCAGGGGCGACATAAAGTGCTCCCGCTGCACAAAGGGGAGGGGAGGGAGCAGGGAGAGCTAGGGGGGGGGGGGGGACCCCGCAGATAGCATAATGGCAGAACCCAAATCCTGCATAATCACAGGTGTGCATGAGGCTAGCATAGACGCAGGCACTGATTGCGTACTTTGGGCTCTGAGTTGTCTCGGTAACTACCATTCATCTATCCATCCATCCATGTATCCACTCACTCATCCATGCATCCATTCTTCCTACCACCCATCCATCCATCCACTCACGGAGCCTTCCATCCATCCATTTCTTCACCCACCCATCCATCTGACCGTCCATCCATCCATCCATCCATCCATCCATCCATCCATCCATCCACTCACTGATCCATCATCCATCCACTCACTAATAGATCCATTCATCCTTCCATCCACTGACTGATCCATCTATCCACTCACTGATCCATTCATCCATGTATCCATCCACTCATCCATGCATCCATCCACTCACGGATCCATCCACTTACAGATCCATCCATCCACTCTCTGATCCATCCGTCCATACATCCATCCACTCACGGATCCATCCATCCACGGATCCATCCATCCATCCAACCACTCACGGATCCATCCGACCACTCACGGATCCATCCATCCACTCACGGATCCATCCATCCATCCACTCACGGATCCATCCATCCATCCACTCACAGATCCATCCACCCACTCACGGATCCATCCATCCACTCACAGATCCATCCATCCATCCACTCACTGATTGATCCATGCATTCCTCCATCCATCCCGAATGATGCTATTGCATGTGCAGCCAGTTGCGCTGGTGGTTCCCACAGCATTTTTCAGGGACCCTGGTCATGCGCAGCTGGTCTGTCTGGGATAGCTCTATTCTTGTTTCTACAGCTCGGAGTGCTGTGTTTTTAGGGGATGATTTTATGGATACAGATGCTGTGGCCTGAAAGTGTCTAAAGGAAATTCATGTACTAAAGTGCTTTCTAGGGGCCAAGTCTATGGTTGCATGTTAATGTAGTCAAAATGTGATGCTCTCTAGGTGTTGTTTTTATGATTGCACTTTCATAGTTCAAAAGTCTACAGAAAGCACATAGACACATGCTTTGTGCATTTTAAAAGTATTATTAAAATAATGTTGACAGTGATTATCATAGTGCAAGTGCTTTTTATTAACATTAATACATGAATTCACTCATAATTTTTATTAGTGGTGATTGCATTTACGTACAAAATGTGTTTTTAACATGCAGTTTGCTGATATTGAACCTTTGATCTAGCCTATAGGCTTACTTTAAATGTTTGTATGAACATTTGGGGGGGGGGGGGGGCATAGTTGATCATGCAATGCTACCTGTGTTTTTTTACATCTACCAATATATTTATTTGTAAATTATTTGGTAGTATTTAGCAGTGTGTGTGTGCAATGAATGTACTTCTCCTTTTTCTAAAGAAAAAGTACTGATTAGACAATCATTCACTGAGTGTTATTATTCCTTGACAGTGAATGGCATGCATTGTAATGGCATGCGATTTAAAGACAGTTGCGTTGTAACAGTTGCGTTGTAAAGGTAGGTCGTTGTAATGGATGTTTCCCCTATTCAGCATCTCTTTGAGAGTAAAGAGGAAATTCAGTAAATAATGTTTTCTAATTTCCAGACAGTGAAAGAAGTTAATTAAGTTTCAGGGGTTTACAATGCACCATCTGTACCTGCTTGCATTTGAAGTAGTCCCACACATAAACCTACATATTTTTTGTTTCTCAGAAAGGCCTAACGCCAACCTGGCAGTGCTCGAATGGGTTGTGACTGTAGAATAATTGTAAAAAGTACACGGTGAACTATTAAAGTTTGAGCTATTGGCATTGTAAATGACAATGCCTTTTATTCTTTTGCATCGGTGGGTAAACAAGTGCTTTGTACTTATAGTCCATGCTTATGAGAAGCAAGGCTGGCAGTCTCTTTTACTGCCAGCCTTGCTCATCGTAAGCAAGGACTATACGTTCAAAGTGCCTGTTTATGAACCGATTGCAGGTTTTAAAAACATATGAATAAAAAGCATTGCTATTTACAATGCTAATAACTCAAACTTTAATAATGCGAGACCTATTGCATTTTAAATGCTTGTCTAATTTTGCTATCCTGAGGTTTGAAGCAGAGAGCAATAGTTGGATCAATAAGAAAGAGGCTGATTTCCTCATCACAAAAGACCCTAAAATACCCTATTTCTATACACTCCCTAAAATTCACAAGGGTACAAAACCAGTCCCTGGATGTCCCATAGTCTCGGGTATAGGTCCACTCCTTGAGCCTTTATCCAAATTCTGCGACCATTGTTTGCAACCACTAGTGAAAAATACTCCATCCTTTGTACATGACACAACAGACATTCTACGCATCAAAGAGGAGACACAGCTCTCAGATGAGATTAACCTTCTAGTCACATTGGACGTAGAAGCGTTGTATACCAATATCCCTCAATGTGCCAACCTAACTGTCATTGAAACATCTCTTGGTAGAGAAGAGTGGACATCACTGACACCTGTCTCCTTTAATATGGATTGTGCAACCCTTGCACCACTGACAGAAAACTTCTTTGAATATAAGAAACAACTCTTTCACCAGTCCCAAAGTTCTTCCATGGGGAGTACCTTCGCCCAAAACATGCACCCTAGTAACACTTACATCAATAACTTAAGGTTGTGGAAAAGGTTCATTGACGATTTCCTCATCCTCTGGAAGGGTGACCTTTCCACTTGTGAGGATTTTTGCCCGTGGAGAAATGGGCAAAATGAATCCTTGAAATTCACTCACACAATATCAAACACGAATATACCATTCTTCGACCTGAATATAAGACTCCACAACGCATAACTGAACCCTACCCTCTACAAAAAAACGAGAGACAGGAACAGTCTGCTACTGTACAGCAGCCCCCACCCCAGAGCCCTTTAGGACAATCTGCCCTTTGGACAGTTTTTGCTCAATAGGAGAAATTGTAGTTCCCTAACAGACTACAATACTGAGGCCCATTCCCTAGCGACTAACCGAAGACAAAGGGAATACGAACAACGCCATATCATGAACTCCTTGAAGAGAGCCAGAAGCAATCCCTGTGAGGCACTGTTCGAAGTGACCCCCAAAGAACAAACTGACACACTTACTTGTGTCACCTCCTTCACACCAGATTCGACTCGCATTAAGGGTATCATTAAAAAACACTGGGGGATTTTGACAACTGGCAATCTACGTTTGCCTACACCGAGATTTGCTTTTAAACAAACCGAGACCTTTAAAGACCTCCTGGTGTACACTAGGCCTAAAACAAAGATTAATCCAAAGCCCTCTCTGGGACCTTCCCCCGGTCACAGGCCACTATCCATGTGGTTCTTGCACAGTGTGCCATCAGACGACACCTATGAAGGAGATAACTCTCTCCGACACATTCACCTGGAAAATGACACAGCAGACCAACTGCAACACCACTCATTACATTTATATGGTCATCTGCCCTTGTAATATGAAGTACATGGGGATGACTCTGAGGATGGTGAAATCACGTATTACAGAACATAAGAGCAATATATGGTGCCAGCGAACAACCACAAAGATGTACAGACATTATAAAGAGCTAAACCACCCCCCAGACACCCTTCTTTGGTTGGTTCTCGAACCCCACCCCAGAATCACACAACGAGCATTGTTCAAAATGGAACAAAGATGGGTACATCGGCTCTCCACTACCAACAGGGCCTTTATGACGCTATACCCTGGGCAGCCCTAACAAATAGGTGAACATCTGGTACCACATTTTTTGCCTGAGACACCATGAAGGTTCGCCCACAATATCTTAATGCCTTCTGGCCAGTTCGGTTCAAATCCACCAGCTGGCCTTTGACTACACAACAATATGTACTTTACCTAAATGATTACACATTACAAGATGGCAGCTGACTTTAACTCCCAGCGTCCAGTAGGCCAGGGACGCATAGGCCACCTGTCAGTACTTAACACACTGGGAATTTCCAGCCCTTTTGTTTTGCTTAGTACAGGTGACCGCTATTATATGGTACCCTGAGGGCAGTGCAAACGTTAAAAACCCTCGTAGCATCACACCATAACTTTTTTGACACTTCAATATGGTTGCTGACTTCATGACTGAACTACGCGGGCCACACAGCGTCAGTCACGGGTCTTCTCTGAAGTAACCCGGAAGCTTGCTTCTTCCCGCATTTGACACCGGTAGTATTTCAGCGCCTCCTGAACTCAGTTCCCTACTACCCGGTGCTGGCGGTGAGGAGTAGGTCAGACGGCTCACTTCTCAGGGCCTGATGGTAAGTACACCACGGTGCGAACTAAGCCTGGACCCAGCCCACATCATACTGTAAGGCAGAGGTCTTCAAACTTTTGGATGCCGAGACCCCCCTGTCAACATTTTCAGGCGTAAGGACCCCCTCCTGACAAAAAATTCTAACCCTGTAGGCAGGGCTACTGGAATTATGAGGCAGGTGAGGACCAAATTATGTGACAGGCTTGACTAAATTGTGTGGGTAGAAAATGTAAATAATGTTCTGTGATGCCTCATATTTTGGGATAGCATTGCTTTATTATTTAGAAATTTTTTAAACACAGTAACACTGAGAAAAGATTTCACCCCATCAGTACCAGTTTATAACCAAAATACAGCAATTAACATCAGAAAGATGTCTAGTCAACCTTTGTGAAGGGCCTCCCACTCCGCACGAATATGCGCTGCCACACTAGATGCTCACCTGGCCCTGGCCGGGAGCAGCATGGGTCCCTTCAAACCCTGGCGCTCTTGTGCAGAGTTAAGCAGTTTACCCATGCCCCTTTCCTCTCACCCAGTTCCTTCCATCCCTCTCTTCTCTACTCTCCCAACCCCTGATCCCTCTCTCACATTGCAGGCCATTTTCTTTCACCCCTTTTTACAACTTCTGAACTCCTGATTCAACCTCTCACTTCACCTTTAATCACCTCTTGCCATTCTGTCTTTTCACTGCCCTCATCTCTAACCGTCTTTCGCATTTATTTCATGGCCTCTCTGGCCCCGTCACCTCCTGTGCACATCATCACTTCTTATTCACCTCAAGTCTCTCCATTCAAATTTTTGTCTATTTGTATCTTACACCTCTCCAGCCCTCCCATTCATCTTTCACATCTCCCCTTTGTCTTCCACACCTTCTTGAACTAACGTCCCTCTCCCCTGTTACCTCAGCACCAGTGCCTAATTTGAGCAGGTGGTCTCCGGTGCTCCGCACTGGCACCTAATTATGCACACTGGCACTATGACAGACTTCCAGATGGTGGCTCTCTCTGTGTAATTTAGAGATGAGCAGAACAGCTGTTTATTAATTCAATATACACTAAAAATAATAACCTCCTGACACCTATGCCATTCTTTATAGCTTTGGGGGCTTGAAATAGTCTGAATAGTCACACTTGTACGAGTGTTATGGTTGGTTGTTGCATGGGTATTGTCATTGGCCGCCCAGGCCAGGCAATGGTGGGTGGTTAAAGTTGCAATGGCCTACTGGTGAGGGCCCTGGAATATGTTGTATTACAAATTCATCACTCCTCAGCACACACCCCAATATTTCCTCTCTTACCCTATCGCTGCTGTCCCTCACCTATGTCGCATCAAATTATCTTTTTAGGTCACAGATCATCTCTCAGCTATCTTATCGCACAGGTTAACAGCAGCCCTCATCTTTTGCTCATACTCACTTCTTGCGTGTCTGCGCTTTGCTTCAGAACTTCACATTTCACCTCATCCCTGACCTCTTCAATCAAATTCTCCCACTCCTTTGCTGTTCTTTCATCTCTCCTCATGGAGCATACGGGTCGGACACCTATGCTGCTCTCGCCCTGTGCCACTCTGCTTATTGTTCCCTAATTCAGGAAGGCATGAATTGTCTGTCTTGTTGTTTTGGTGCAGGCCGCGCAGTTATGGAACTTGAACCCTCCTTTGCTTCGCTCCACCAAGAATCTATTATCCTTTAGGAAGATGTAAAAACCTAGCTCTATGCTCTGCAGGTCACCCCATTTGGCTGGTTCTCCTTCCCCTTCTGTTTGTTTCTTGTTTGCGTTCAGGCAGCAGATGGTTATTAGCCCCAGGAAGCCTTTTGGTAACAGTAGCACACTATAAATGTAAATTATAATAGGCAGAAGCAGGTGATCCACTAGACCCGAACTTCGGGGGAGGGGGGGGGGGGTTAACACTCCCAGCCAGGGCTGGCCCTAGCACTGGTCGCACACGGTGCAACAGTCTTTCCACCTTCTCCATGAATTCCCTCACTACCATTCACCAACAATACTCCTCAATCTCTCTATAGCACCTTTCTGACAAACATTTCATTTTTTTATAGCGCTACTCATAGTTTACTCACACTCAGTTCTGTGATGTGCATGGTACTTGTTCTTTGTACCAGGCACTTTAACCTTCTGCACTGTGTGGGTGACAAGAGTGCCCATTTGACTGCACGGTGAGCGATGCAACAGTGTGAGAGTTCGGTAAAAGGAGTCACTGCAGGGTGAATGAGGTGACCATATGAATTTGGGTTCGGCTGTAAGTGCAGAGTGGGACGAATTAATGCGTGGTTAGTGATGGTCTTGTTTGAGTGAGCTACATATTGAGCAGTGAGGGATGGACAGGTGAGTGAAGTGTCACATGAGTGCAGGGTGAGTAGTGTGCTTGTGTGACTGCAGGGTGAGGTACAGGGTGAACAATGCAAGCACATTGTTAGTACAGAGTGATCACTGTGAGTGCAGGGTGAGCGGTGAATGTTGTGAGTGCATGGTGATCAGTTTAAGTGCATTGTGATCACTGTGAGTGCAGGGTGAGCGGGTGAATTGTGAGTACATGGTGATCAGTGTGAGTGCATGGTGATTAGTGTGAGTGCAGGGTGAGCGGGTGAATGGTGTGAGTGCATGGAGATCAGTGTGAGTGCATGGTGATCAGTGTGAGTGCAGGGAGAGCAGGTGAATGATCTGAGTACATTGTGATCACTGTGAGTGCAGGGTGAGAGGGTGAATGTTGTGAGTGCATGGTGATCAGTGTGAGTGCATGGTGATCAGTGTGAGTGCATTGTGATCAGTGTGAGTGCATGGTGATCAGTGAGTGCATTCTGATCACTGTGAGTGCAGGGTGAGCGGGTGAATGGTGTGAGTGCATGGTGATCAGTGTGAGTGCATGGTGATTGCTGTGAGTGCAGGATGAGCGTGAAAGTGAAGGCGAGAATGAGGAGTGAGTTGTCCGAATGCAGGGTGCATTCCTAGAAACTTGAAGCGTAGGGTTTCAGATATAAGTTAAACTGTTGCTATAATGGCATTAATCAGGGATCGAGGGTGGAGGAAATAAATAATGTGCTGATCCTGCAACAAACTACCAGTCTTTTGAATAGGGTTAACAGCTCGGTTCGGTTCAAAAACTTTATTCGATTCAAAAAAAGAATCATAAAAGTCGGACATTTACATTTACAGACATGGTTTAGAATTCATTTTTAAAATACAGTTTTACAATTAAAACACTAAACAAACAGATAAAACACATTAATTGATATGATCACAGATGGAACCCATAACATTTACTTTCAGTCAAATGATGATGGTTCATGAGTCATTCATACTAGGGCCTGCATCAAGGGGGCAAAGGAAGGAAAAAAAACACGATAAAGCAACATACATGGCAATGACAAAGGTTCTTGGGGCCAAATTAACCATACCGTTTTCTTAACAAGAGTGACACTCGTATAAAATTTAAACATCGCACAACAGACACCAGATGATGACAAAGATAACAAATAGTCATAACCCTCCTTATAATGACAGGGTTGCTTTTCCTTCAAAACGGGCTTAATAAACCTAGTTCTAGGGTCCTTATATAGGGGACAGAAGAGAACAACATGCATCGTGCTTTGGCTATCTTTATTGTTACAGGGACAGGGGGGCAGTCTCTCACACCAACCCCCTTGTTTAGGAAACGCAAACAAAAAATGCAAGATGTTTAACCTAAACCTTGTCAGATAGAATCGCCATTGCACATGGTTTGTGAAGGTTAAATAAAACTGATGCTGTAGAGTAATCATAGGACATTATTTTGATGGCCCAGAAATAAGCAGTCACCTAAACCTGTACTTTTAGCACTTATCTGTGAATACTTAGAACAGCAAATATAAATAGAAAGCACTTTTAATTGTGTCCCTTTTAATTGTGGTCTAGGGATGCCTCAATGATCCATGATTAAAAATTAAAGAGAACAATGACAGAAAAGTCACATAACTAATTAATATATACTTTCTTATATATAACTCTATTTAGTGTCAAGAGCAGGTCTCTGCAGGCTCTTTAAACAACACACAGCAGGCATTTTTTTTGGCAACCCAACTTTATATTTCTTTTCATTAAATGCATTCTCACACTACAGCAGTAAGTGTAAACATGTGAGGAATAGGCAGAGTGGGGGCCCAGTGGGTACTGGAACCATAAAAAAACGAAGCCTCTGTAACCTTTTAACAAAGGCATGTAAATATGCAAATGGTCTTTAAAGACCTGTGAAAAACTCGGGTGTGTGAAGATAAGACCAGGCACTGCCCAGCCGAGCCCCCAGCAGCGTGAGCTGCACTGCAGCAGCCCGGGCTAAGACACAGGATGGGGGAGGAGGGAAGCTGAAGCCCAGGCAGAAGTGTGACTGTGAATTCGTGACCCCCTTCACATCACTCCACGCCCCCCCTGGGGGTCGTGCCCCACAGTTTGAAGACCCCTGCTGTAAGGTAAGCGGTAGGTTGAGGAGCTACTGCCCGCATCAACGACCACGCTTCTCCAGCGACAGACTTGGTAGCTCAGAGTTAAAATGAGTGCATCAGCATGGCCGAACCCCACCCGCAAGGGAGTACCAGTGTATCCCGGGACACAGTCCCAAAGCGGGTCAGCAGATTTGGCTGTGCAAGCACTCGTACTTATGACCGGCTTCAGACACCTCCCCTGCCTTGCTGAGATTATAGGTGAGTCAAGGTGCCTGACACTCCAGGCTCCCTACCAACGACCGCCAGTCTTGCATAGGGCACCGGGGGCGCAATAGTCCTTGATTGTTTGGTGACCTCACCTTATGTCCATTTTATTGTTTCCTCATGACACTATACTATAGGTGTCTAGTTATCCCGCTGGAAACTGTTGAGGTTATATTTTCCTTAAATCTAGGTGAGTTGAGATGTGCATATCAGCCACCCTAGCATAATCACCTTTTAAACCCTTTTTAAAACCATCACCAACCCCACTGTTCCGTCTTTTGAGTTTTAATCATAATGTTTTAATAAGTTACCTATACATGTGGTAGGTGTTTGCTTCACAGACCTGCTTCTGTCACTTAACTTTTGTAACATGACAGTGTTTTCCACTTTTTGCACACTTTATGTTGGTCAGTCTTTCTAATGTGAACCGAGAGATATGTTTTTACCATGAATTAACTACCATTTGATTTCTCTGTGATTTTTATTCTCTATTTCTCTTAGGCCGTCCCTTGATGCTGTGGGTACCTTACTCACAGCCCAGATACCTGGTTGGTAGGTTACCCACTGACTACTTTGTTTAGATAGTATTTCACTAGGTCCTGATGAAATGCCACTGATCCTCCTGACCATTCGGCATGAAACATGTTGACCCAAAAGAGTAGAGTGTAGTTACCCTGAATCATTACTTCAGATAGAAGCCACTCTTCCCCTGTTTTTATTCAGGTGGCGAGCCAGTTTGAATGGAAGTGTTTGTGGAC
The DNA here is from genome assembly GCF_964263255.1 of Lissotriton vulgaris. Taxonomy (NCBI): domain Eukaryota; kingdom Metazoa; phylum Chordata; class Amphibia; order Caudata; family Salamandridae; genus Lissotriton; species Lissotriton vulgaris. Next base: position 647,148,033 of record NC_141698.1, on the reverse strand, counting down.
TACCCAACCTGTTTTAATCACCTCTCCCTACATCTACACTTCCTAGGCCCCTCACCCCCACTGCACCAAATGGCAAGGAATGAAAGACCTCCGCCAAAGAGCCCTACATATCTTTCCCATTCTCTCTGATTCTGTTCTCAGATCTCATATTTGACTTTTGACACACTGTTCAGAGTTCTTTCTCCTTAGTCTTTGCATTCCACCTTTTACAGTTGGTTTCACTCCACTGCTTCCAGGGTCCCTAAGCCACAGCCACTTTTCCTTGTCCTCTGCGAACAGCTTAAACCCAGAGCTAAGCGCTCCTTCATTTCTCCACTCACTTGCCCGGTCCTTTTCTTTTCTCCAGTGATCTGCCACTTGAACCCCATGGGCCTGCCAGTCACGTCGGTCTCCAATAATCTATGCCGCACATCCTGAGTCATCTAATTTCTGTCCATTCGCCTCCTGTGGCCCCTATTGTAAGCAAGGGACATGCTACTCTGACCAAGTGTTTAACGCTGGGCATATTTTGGGTGGAGTCAGCACTTTTTACACGTTTTTAGTAATCCAGGGCTGGACATGACCCAGTAGCTCATGTGGACTGTTCTATTGGAGCAAGACCAAGGAACATTTATCTATGATTGTTTCCGGCTTTAAGTGGCGTAGTGGGCCAGAGGTGGAGACTTTTGCAAACATTACACTTTGATTTTTTGTGATGTTTGATGTGTATGCCAATTTATTTATCCTATGTTTGCTGGACCACCAGACTGTAGCTATATCTCACTGTTGAGGCCTAACTAGGCTGTAATGGGTTTAGAGTTGCTTTTGTTTCAATTCAGAGGGGACCTTGCCTAGCAGTTCAGGCTGGACTGTTGCTATTGGAGCGGTACGAAAGGGGGTTGTGATGGACGGAGTATCTGAATCAATCAAACACTCACACCCAGTCAAAAGATCTGGGTTTAATCCATCACCGTTCTTTAGCCCACTCTGCCACCCCAGTTCAGACATGGCTATATGCAAATCAGTCTGACCCTGTGCCTCATGGGAACAGTCCAGCCCGAACTGCCAAGCCATGTCTTCCCTGGACCGGAAACAAGCTTCCGAGGACCGGTTTCTGGCATTCCAGCCGTCTTTAGCCCAGCTTGCTTGAATCCAGTGGCAAAGTGAGCAAGGGACTCACGTCTGAGCATACCCTGCCACACTTATGGCGGCCAAAAGCGGTACAAAAAGGGGGTGGTGATGGACGGAGCATCTGAATCAATCAAACACTCACACCCAGTCAAAAGATCTGGGTTTAATCCATCACAGTTCTTTAGCCCACTCTGCCACCCCAGTTCAGACATGGCGGCCAGAAAATGGTCCTCGGAAGCTTGTTTCCGGTCCAGGGAAGACATGGCTTGGAAGTTCGGGCTGGACTGTTCCCATGAGGCACAGGGTCAGACTGATTTGCATATAGCCATGTCTGATCTGGGGTGGCAGAGTTGGCTAAAGAACGGTGATGGATTAAGCCCAGATCTTTTGACTGGGTGTGAGTGTTTGATTGATTCAGATGCTCCGTCCATCACCACCCCCTTTTGTACCGCTTTTGGCCGCCATAAGTGTGGCAGGGTATGCTCAGACGTGAGCCCCTTGCTCACTTTGCCACCAGATTCAAGCAAGTCGGGCTGAAGACGGCTGGAATGTCAGAAACCGGTCCTCGGAAGCTTGTTTCCGGTCCAGGGAACACATGGCTTGGCAGTTCGGGCTGGACTGTTCCCATGAGGCACAGGGTAAGACTGATTTGCATATAGCCATGTCTGAACTGGGGTGGCAGAGTGGGCTAAAAACGGTGATGGATTAAACCCAGATCTTTTGACTGGGTGTGAGTGTTTGATTGATTCAGATGCTCCGTCCATCACCACCCCCTTTTGTACCGCACATAAATATCTGGGGGTAGCAATTGGGCAGGGCGCATCTCATAAATGTATTTATTTATTTGTTAAACTTATCAAGCGCACAGCTACCCAAAAAGGGTTTCCCCGCACCAAGACGGTGCGTACCACGGAACAGAACCAATTAGTGGATGTTACTGATCAAACAAATAGGTTTTGACATTTTTTCGGAAGCGCGAATAGTTGTCTTCTTTCCGAATAAAGTTGGGAAGAGTATTCCAAATAGATGGGCCTAAATAAGAGAATGATCTACCTCCCATTCTAGAAAGTTTAAACCTAGGCACACAGACTTTAGCCGCGGTTTGAGATCGTAAGTGACGGGCGGATACCTAGGGACGCACTAACAAGAACATAAATCAGCTCTAAAAGTAAAAGCTCAATCACTATCTATGCATATAGATTACTACGCAAAAAAGTGGACAGCCCGAATTACACACACCTGTTAAAAGTCATGGCTGCCCAAATCCAGCCCAGCCTGTCCTACGGTCTGGCTCCCTGGTGCGGCAAGGAAGCGCACTTACTGAAAGAGCTTCAGTCAAAGATCTATAAGGCCGTTTTTGACTTGCCAAAGTCTGCCTCCCCTTCCCAGGTCAGATTGGAATTCGACATTCACCACCAGAAATTCCGGGGAATGAGCGGCTTTATTAAACTTCGTCATAAATTCCGCTCTTCAATCCCGGGTACCTTGAACAGATTTTGCTGGGATGAAATTAAGCACCAGATGAATTTCGAAATACCAAACTCCAGGGGAAGCTTTCTGAGAACATCTTTGGCAGAATTGGAACTAGAAACAGTATGGGAAAATGGGGAAGACAGAGTAAGATTTGGCAAAGCAGCAAAAATCGCAGCAAAAAACAAATCGTTGCTGGCTGACAAAAAGGCAATCACCAAGCGCCGGCACGGGTGGACAGTCATTAACTCCTACAGATCTTTAAGGCCACAAGTATATTTATCTGCCCATTTCAGCTCACAGCTAAAAAAGAGCTTTATAAACTTTCGAATGGGTGTGCACGACTCAAAGGACCTGTATCCATCGTGGAAAAAGACCTTTCAGTCTGAGATCTGTCGATTATGTGGCTTTAAACAAGAATCTTTAACCCACGTATTATGTGCCTATCCAGCAGTTCTGATGTTTTCTTATCTGCCTATGGCTCATAACAAGCTTTCAACTGTTTAGCCATCTTTAGTCCTCATCAGCAATGGTGATAACTCTCTGCAGACTGAGGAATATGTTGGTTGAAGCCTCTGCAGGCACTGGATGCCTGTTGAGCTTCAGCTAAACAGTTAACAGTGGCCTTCTCAAGGTTTTTTAACACCTTTAGTGCTCATGATAGAACGGTTCTGTCTTGAGCCACCGTGGGCATGTGCTCATAATGGAACTGCTCTGTCTTGGCAGCCGCCCATGGGGAAGCTCTGGCACACCCCATGGGCAGCCCATCTACCCCCCCCCCCAAACAGGGATGGCAGCGGAAGAGTTTCCGCTGCCACCTCCGATCCCCCTCTCAGTATTACCATGATGTCAGCGCGCCAACATTGTCAGGAGCCCCTACACGTGCTGGAAACCATTTGCTTCCAGACATCTGGAGAGATAGGTAGGTTTTTCCTTCAGGGGGAGTTGTTTTGTTGTGCATTGAGGTATTAGGGGAGAGGAAAGAGTTTTTCCTCTCACTTGATGTCTCTATGCAGGGCATTCCTGCTGCACGATCACGCATGGGGTCGTAATCGTGCAGCCGGAATGCCCCCACTAGGCACTAGGGTTTTTTTTGGGAAATGGAAGTGGCACCTTAGGAAAGGGTAGTTTCCAAAGGGGTTGTGGTATTTTTGCTAAATTGTGCCCCTCCACCCCACCCCTGGGGACAGATCGGCTTTTTTGTGGCCTTTCAGATAGCCCCACTAGATCCAGGGTTATTGTTTAAAAGTGCATGGGGGTGATCCCTTGGGCAAGGGTCTCCCCCCATTTATTTTTATTCTTGTGGCTGTTTTCTGCACCCCGGGGGTAGATCGGCCCCTTTTGAAGTCCCAACTACCCCCGGGGCAGGGAAGGGGTAGAAAACCCTCTAGAATCAGGGATTCTTTTATGTATTTTATAAATGGAAGCAACCCTTTGGGCAAGAGTTGCTTCCAAAGGGGGTGCTTTTCTGTTGCCTACTTTCTGCCCCTCTGAGACAAATTGCCTGTTTTTTGGGCCTTTTGATGGCCCATCTGCCCCGGGGGTTAGAAAACCCAATAGAACCAGATTTTTTTTTCTTGTACGTGGAAGCGACCCCTTGGTGGCAATGGCTATATTTCCAACAAACATGAGTCGTAATCGGTATTTGCTTCTGCTTCGGAGGCAGCATTTTGTCGATAATGGTTTAGCATTGCGACAAGATCACCCTGATTGTGACCATCTTTTTATGGTTCGGCCTGTCATTGATCACTTTGTAGATCGATTGTCTATGCTCCTTAGAAAGAAATGTCTTTGGTCTTGTTCAAGAGCCACTTGGTTTTTAGGCAGTGCATTCCTAGCAAGAGGGCATGCTATGGAATTAAGCTGTATATGCTGTGTGACAGTATGACTGGATAAGTTGCTAATTTCAGGTTGCACGCTGGTAGGGATTCCAGGATTTACCCCCCCCTGGTTGTCCGTCCACTTTCGGAGTGAGTCAGAAAATTGAGTGGGAACTTGGTAGAGGACTTTTCAATAAAGGTCACCATTTATGTGTAGATAACTTCTACACTGGTGTGCAGTTGTTCAGGGAATTGCCCAAAGTGGACACTGTTGCTTGCGGCACAATCCGCTTTAACCATAAAGGTTTACCAAAAGAACGTGTTTGTCAAAAGCTTGAGTGGGGACAGTGCAGTGCGTTGCGTTGTGAGGAACTTCTAGCTCTGAAGTTTGCAGACAGGAGAGATGTCTACATGCTGAGTACCATCCATGATGAAAGTACTTCACCTGTGACTGTTTGTGGTCAGATTGCTGAAGTGCACAAACCTGTGTGCATTTTACACTATAATAGGCACGTGGGTGGTGTTGACAGAGTATATCAGAGGTTGGAACCTTACACTGTTCTTCGTAAGGCTTACATTTGGTATAAGAAGTTGGCTATACATCTTTTACTCTTAGCAATCTGTATTGCTGTTGTTGTATTTATGGATTGTTTTCCTGAGTCAAGGAAGACATTTGTTTAGTTTCAGGTTCCTGTGATAGGCAGCCTTGTTGTAATGGAACAGGCAAGTGTTCCTAGAGTTGGAGTTGTGGAGGATGTAGCTTGATTGAAAGGATTTAGATAAGTGCCACCATACTAATATTTTGTGTTATGTTTGTTAATTAAAAGGTCTCCACTTTCCTGATCACATTCCTCCCATGCCCACAAAAGACTTTCCCAGTAGGAGATGTAGGGTTTGTTGGTGAAGAGGTATGCGGAAGGAGACTTGTATGTACTGCCCAGAGTGTCCTTCCAACCCTGCGCTGTGTGTGTGCCTGCTTGTTTTAGAACGCTCAAAAATTTTTGGGAGCGTCCATGAGTGTTAAAGTAAGCTTCCTGGTCTGTAGTGTTTTATATTTTTGGGTCAGTTTCAAGGTTGCCATTAGTGCGATGTGGTTAGTTTCTGATCTTTGTTTGCAGTTTTGTATCTACTTACAATTTGTTTCTGTTTTTCATTTTTGTATAAAAAATACAAAATGTGATGATGGTGTTTGTCGACTGGCACTTGGCTGGTGGTGTGCGTGGACTGGCACTTGGCTGGCGGTCTGTGTGGACTGGAGCTTGGCAGGTGGTTTGTGTGGACTGGTGCTTGGCTGGTGGTGTGTGTGGACTGGCGCTTGGTTGGCGGTGTATATGCACTGACAATTGGCTGGCCGTTTGCGTGGACTGCCTCTTGGATAGCGGTGTGCGTGGACTGGTGCTTGGCTGCCGGTGTGCATGAACTAGTGCTTTGTTGGTGGTGAGTGTGGACTGGCGCTTGGCTGGCAATGATTGTAGACTGGTGCTTGACTAGCGGTGTGTGAGTAGTGACTTGCTGCTGGTCACTACAAACCCTGGTAGCCAAATTCCAGTCTACAGAATATATCAGCCGGTGTGGTTGCTGTGTCAGGAATGTAGGCATATGAAAGTTATGGGCCCTTGAATGGCGCTGTCTGTTGATGTGAGTAATGTTATGTGCTGGGCCACGGCTGGCGGTGTGAATGGTTTTGTGTGTGTCACATGCATGAAAGGTGTATAAATGGCCTGTAAAGAAGGTGGTGCCTTACCATGACTTTACAGCTCACAAACTGTGAGTCACTGGTTCAGTTTTTTGTCCTTTCAATTATTAACAGTAAATTTCATTTTTGTGAAATCTTTTGTTAATTACATTTTATATAGTAAACCATCTCTCACCCTCGTGCCAAATACAACTAATATGTGTGTGTACTTGAGGAATCGATGGTTGTGCAGTAATAATTGTCTTTTCTGTCTTTCTCTGTAATGGAGTACATTGTACCTTTTTGTGAATGTTTTATTGTGTTGGTTCCAAGGCTGGCGGTGTGAATGGTCGTGTGTGTATCACGTACGAAAGGTGTGTGAATGGCCTGTAAAGCAGTTGGGGCTTTGATATGGCTTCACAGCTCATGAGCTGTGAGTCACTGGTTCAGTTTTTTGTCGTTTCAAATATTAACGGTGCATTTCATTTTTGTGAAATCCCTTGTTAATAAAATTTCAGATACTGAACCATCACTCACCCTCGTGCGAAATCCAACCAGTATATGTGTGTGTTTGGGGAATAGCTGGTTGTGCAGTAATAATTGTCTTTTCTGTCTTTCTCTGCCATGGTGTACATTTGCACTAGGAAAAATCTATCCACAATGTCCTGCAAAACACAAAATGTGACTAAAGTAAAATTTTCCTTGCATTACTGTGCCATCATTTTCCAGATTCATAAAGAAACCACAAATTTCCTACCACCCAGCATTTCCCCAAGTCTTCCAATAAAAATGGTACCTCACTTGTGTGGGTGGGCCAAGTACGCGCAGCAAGGAAGGGCCCAAAACGTATTGTGGAGACATCAAAATGATCAATCAGAAAACAACCTGGTTTTGCAAGAGAGCCACCTGCGTTTTTAGTCCCGGGCTCGGCGACCATCTTGGGAAATCTACCTAGCCCAGACATTTCTGATAACTAGACTGCCAGGGGAGTCCAGGGAGGTATGGCTTTCATGGATCCCCAAAGTTTTCCTATCCAGAGTCCCCTGCAAATTTTACATTAACTATAAAATATCAATTTTCACATATTTCTGTTGGGAAAAGTTGTGGGATCACTGGGCTGACACAAATTTCCTACCACCTAGTGTTCCCCCAGGTCCCCGATAAAAATGGTACCTCACTTGTGTGGGTGGATCAAGTACCCACGGCTGGAAAGGGTCCTAAACGTATTGTGGAAACTTCAAAATGACCTATCAAAAAACAACCTGGCTTTGCAAGGGGAGCACCTGCATTTTTGATCCCTGGCTCAGCGGCCATCTAGGGAAACATATCTAGCCCAGACATTTCTAAAAATTAGACAACCGAGGGAGTCCAGGGAGGTATGGCTTGCGTGGATCCCCCAATGAGTTCTTACCCGGAATCCCCTGCAAACCTCAAATTTAGCTAAAAAAACAAATGTTCCTTACATTTCTGTGTGGGATCACTGCACCAGCACAAATGTCCTACTACCTAACAAACTTTCTGACATTAAATCAAGGTTGTTGTGGTCTTCATTGTGAAGATGTTGTGAAGGGCAGATTTCGGAGTGTTGGAGGTATTGAACTTGATCATGGGGCTTTAAGTTAAGGTCGATTTTGGGAAAATCCAGGGTTTCCATGTTCTGACAACATTTTGCGGGATATGGCAGTAGACTTTATTGAGTAGTAAGAATAGAGATTGAAGTCTGTTACGAGAAATGATCAGCCCAGCTATTATTTTTTAGGAACAGTTATTATTGACTAAAATGTGTGGCCAGTTGTGGGGGCTAGTATCAGAGACTAGTTGAAAGAGATTAGCAGATTATAGTTTGGATAGAAAGAATTTGGTTATTGAAAATTTATACCAGTTAGACCTGTTATTGAAGTTCCCTATTATGGTGAGGTAGGGATGTCTTAAGGTAATCTTAAAGTCAAACAGCCTGATTCATCAACGGGCCGTTTTGCGAGCCCCTAATAGCGAATCATAGCGATTCGCTATTAAGGACTCGCAAAACGGTAATCATGTAGGAATCGCATAATAAAATACGATTCCTACTGATTCCTTATTTGCGATTAGCAAATTGCTAATCGCAAATAAGGAATAACTCGCCATTCATTCCTATGGGCCAAAAGGCCCATAGGAATGAATGGGGAGTATTCCTTATTTGCGATTAGCAATTAGCTAATCGCAAATAAGATTGCGATTTGAAGGGTGCCAGGGGTGTCCACAGGACACCCTGTAGCCACCCTCAAATGAAATTTCACACAGGTGTTGCACACACACATGTCCAAAGGACATGTGTGTGTGTAACATGCAACTCAGAAAAATGCATTTAAATGCATTTTTCTGAGTTTTCGCAATTTACCGCGAGGTCTGACCTCGCGGTAAATTGCGGCAAGAAATTGCAAATTCGCAAATTTAAATTGGATGTTGAATTGCATTTAAGGAATCTCTAATAGAGATTCCTTAAATGTAATTCCTCACACATTTGCAACATCGCAATTAGCGATTTTTGCATTTGGGATGCTGAATCCCAAATGCAAAAATCGCTCTCGCAAAGGGCCGGATTCTCAGAATCCGGCCCCTTGCGAGTGCAATTTAGGTTCATGAATCGGGCGGAATATCTAGAAGAGGTCAGCAAATGCGTTTTTTTGGGTGAAGGTCTGCATATGAACAAATTATATGATGGAACATGTGGGGGAACATTTGAAGATCAGTGGTTTGCATTCTGGGGCACCATAGCATTATGTATTTTGTGGAATGGAAGTTTTGTGACAAGTGACGGCAATGCCAGTCATCTTCTTCTCTCTCTTATTTATCTTTTTTTGCAGAACAAAACCAATACATTTAAAATATATCTATATTTAATCTAAAAAAATACTTCTTCGTTTAAATTAGAATTTCATTCCATATTGCTTCTAAGACCTATAGTAATTTAAGATAAGAAGTGTCAAATTAAGTAATATCTTCACAGCACACCTCAACAGATAATATTTCTCTTTAATGCTTTCGTAAGTAAATATAATGTATTTCATTGATGATGTCTGTTTCTTTCAGTTTCTATAATTGCAGCTTCCACCCAAAACAAAAAACATTACACCACAGAATAAAGAGGACAATATTTTGCAGTATACAAGCAAGAGATAACAATTGCAGCACACACAGCTCTCTCAAAAAGACTGGTAATGTCAGCCTCATAGCTTAACACAATACGTTTTCTATTTGGATGTAAAAGAATACCAGTGATAGAAGGCACATTTTTGAAACCCCCAGACCAGTACCCTCCTAGCTTAGTGCATTTAACAAATACATGCCCAAGATCAGTGCCACTGGATGTATGCAGCAAGAGAGTACCAAATCATGCTTCAGGGTGGACTCAATTATGTGTGTAATGCGACACATTTAGTCTTAGTATTACCTCACTATTTTGGCATTTTTGCACATTAACACTATCTGGGCAAAGGTTTCTCCTCCTTTGGTTGGGAAATGGACTGGCTAGAGGCTAAGATACGCAAGTGGCAAAAACTCCCTCTATCATTGGCCAGGTGCTATTTTTAAACATCCCCATCCCCCTCACATCTCACATTTTACGCAAGCTCCGCTCTAGCATCATCGGTCTGATATGGGCTGGACACCAAGCCAGAATCGCTTATGATATACTTACTCTACCTCTAGCCCGTGGCGGTATGGGAGCTCCAGATTTTAAGCTTTATGATTTATGCGCCCAAGCCAGCTTTCTCCATTTCTGACTGCCCCACACCAATTCGCCCCACACTGCGGTCGAGACTGACCTTGCTGCCCCATGGCCTCTTCAAACTGCCCTATTCCTTCCACCTAAGCCCCCCGGGATGAGATAGATACGGATGAATGCTTGCGATGAGCCTGGGACGGGCTGCACAAATATACCGGTGCCATCATATTGCATGCACCCACCCTGAGACTCGCTGGCAATCCTGCGTTTCCCACATTGCAGACAGCAGGCATGGCTTGTCATGCTGCTCAACACTGCAGCAGACATTTATCCCGACAATACATTCTTCTCTCTCTCTGACAGCGTGACCCCTCTCGACAAGCTGCTGTACTATCAGATTAGGGCGTCGTGTAGGGAAGCTAACTCAGCATTCCCGCAGGCCCCCCAAGCTAAAGCTGCCCTTGAGCTTGTACACTCATTCAGCTCCCTGCGGAAGTTGGTCACTAGATTATACGATCAACCCTTGGCCGCCTCCTCCATCAACACTGAGCGCACCCGCACTGCGTGGAGTAAGGACTTGGGAAGGGACCTCTCTCCTGAGCAATGGCTTTATTACTGCAATCAGACAAAGCGCATCTCCCCCATTACCGTTTGAGGCTCATTAATTTTAAGTATCTACATAAGCTCTACCGCACCCCTGTCTCCCTGAACAAAATGGGCTTAATTGATAATGACAGATGTGTGTGCTGCATAGTTCCAGGGGCGGACTTCGCACACCTGGCTTGGGTGTGTTCCGGAGTGGTACTGTTCTGGCAGGGGGTGTGCACCGCCGACATTATACTTGAGCGTGTCACCCCGGATCGGCTGCTGTGGCTCCTGGGCTGCGTCAAGCATATGTCCAATTTCAACCGCAAGCTGATTGCGATGCTGTTGCTGCTTGTTAAGTGCAGGGTGGCCATGCACTGGGGTCGTAAACTAGCTCCCACAGTTAAAAATTGGCTTGATGACGCAGCCCACTGCCAGACCCTCCTTGGCAAATTTTGAGATTTGATGCCTGCACCCAGCAGACCCCGAGATATTTGGGCCCGATTGTTTCTTATCTCCTATGCGTGGCCGCCGCAGATAGCACAGCAGCAACCTCCCCCAATGCTGCCATGGGAAATGCCCAGATTACAGATGTTAAGTCCATCTCACCCCCGGGCAGGATTGATTGTGCCTCTTCTGTTGTGCATTGATTGCCATTCAATTGCTGATGAAATGTATCTGTGTATTTTCCTGCCTTTCATTCCCTGCAGCATGGGACACTACTGGAAATGTAGAAGATACTGCATTATTGCTGTGATGTCAGGCTGTAATGTGCCATTTGCCTTTTTGTTTAATAAAGGTTTTTGAAAAAAGGTTGCTCCTCCTTAGTTCCACTTTGCAACCCAAATACAACAATAAACAAAGAAAGGTGACCAGTCAACATTTGCAAAGGGTCTTTCACTGCACTGCAACACATGTCCTTTTAGTGAATTTAGATCTGTGTGTCCTAGAAACTACATGTTTTTGTTGAAATCTGCAGATTGTGGAGTAGATATTGGATTTCATGACTGTTGGAAATAGGGTTACTAGTTGGAGGGGTGAAATCCTTCTCAAGCAGCAATTACAATTTCTATCAGGGTGAAGTCACAAGTAAACCCTAAATTAACCTGTGCCTAACCTTCTGGTAGGTTGGCACAAGCAGTCAGGTTTAACCTAGAGGCAATGTGTAAAGTAACTATGCAGCACTTCAAACAGTAATAAAGTGAAAATACAACATAAGAAAGATCCCACACCAATTTTGAAACATACAGTTAAAGATAATAAATCATTTGAAACCAAAACAACAAAAATCCAATCAGTAAAATTGGAGAAATGCAATTTTGAAGATTTAAGTGAAAACAGTGCCTAAAAGCAGAATGTGCAAACTATGGTTCTCCGATTGTGCGGAAAGTTCAGGCTTATCACGATGGAGCGTGGGACGGATGCAGAGACAGAATTTGGCCAGCTTAACAAAGTACTTCAAATCCTGGTTAGCAGAGCTTTGTGAGATCCAACGTCGAGGATGTATCACGCAGCGGTGTTTCCAAAGAAGCTGTGGGTCTGCAATACAAAGTCCTGCATTGTTGTCGAGGATGCCGTTGATGAGGGGCTTGTGATGCATAGGCCTGCGTTGAGAATAAGTAGTACCTGTGTCAGGATGTAGCGTGTTATGAAGCGATGCGCAGTGCTGCATTGGTTCTACCCATAGGACCACAGTTGGGCTGGAAGAGCGCCTTCAGTCCCACTTCCAAGGGTCAGGAATTGGGGGGTACCACTTGTGGGGGCAAGACTCACAGCAGGTTGAGTCCAGCTGCTGGGTTCAAGGTAGTTGGTACCTTTTCTGTCCTCGAGGCTGTTATCAGGAGATAAGCAAACTAGCTCTTGGAGTCATACTGGTGGTTCCGGGTTCAAGGTGTAGGTCCAGTTCTTCTCTCTAAGGTAGCAGGGCAGCAGAGTAGCAGTGCTTGCAGAGCAGCACAGCATGCCTTCTGAGTCTTCCACAGGCCCACAGATGTACATAAGAGCTGGATCTGAGGATCCACAATTTATACCTGGTACCCACTTTGAAGTAGGAGAAGGTTCTGGAGGCTTCCACTCCCAGAGGTGTTTGGAATATCCTGCCTCCTTGCCCTATCCCCAGCTTGTCTGGGGTCACAAAAGACTAGTGTCAAAACCCTTTGTGAGTGTGCTGGCCAGAGTCTTTGTTATGTACAGGTATGGCAGGTGACAGCTCCTTCCCCTCATGAAGTCAGCGATGACCCACCCTGCCAACTCCTAGTCCTCCTTTGTCTCACTATCTGGGAGGAATTAAAAAAAGGTTCTGGGCGTGCTCTACAAGGAGATCACCCAGTTGTTGTCTAGGGGAATTTCACAAGTTTGCTGTTGCAAAATCCTTAAAGATATCGGGAAGCTTCTGGTTATTCTGTATCAGGGTATATTTAGAAAGTCTGGGGATGCCAGGAGATTTCAACCTTAAGTTCCAGATACGTATCACCTCAGAAGTTTTAAATTTATTTTACTCCAATTTTAATTTAATGTTATACTATAAAACAGTGGCCCTCTACCAACTAGCTGTGAGGGACACAAATCCTAACGAGGCGATTGATGTTCATTGTTACCAGATGTCAAAGACAACCATTTATGTAATGCTGGATATTAATATTACCCAAGTAGATGATGGACAGAGTGCTGAAACTTTTCTGACACTCACCCCAGTCACAGATCTGGGTTGAATCTATCATCATTCTTTAGCCCACTTCGCCACCTCAGTTCAGACCCAGCTATATGCACATCAGTCTTGACCATGTGCCTCATGGGAACAGTCCAGCCAGAACTGCCAAGCCAGTTCTTTCCTGAACCGGAAACAAGCATCCTGGGACCGGTTTCGGGGTAACATAACTCATCAGCCAGGCTAGCCTGAATCCAGTGGCAAAGTGAGTAAAGGACCAACGTCCAGGCATACCCTGCCAACTTAGGGCAAACAAAGCAAACACAAGAAGATGGACGGAGTGCAGAAACCTTTCAGATACTCACCCCCAGTCACAGATATTAGTTGAATCCATCATCATTCTTTAGCCCACTTCGCCACCTCAGTTCAGACCAAGCTGTATTGTAGTATGACGGACAAACAAGTGAAATCCAGAAGATGATGTTTCCAAGTTGTTTATTAAGTAATTAAGAATATAAATTACGAACCCCACCAGGAGCAGCCTGTATCATGCTCAGCCCATTAGCAACTGTCCTAACTCTCTCACTAACGCTCTGAATAGCAACATTCCAAACTACAATCACAATGCTGATCTTCATATTATAGGCAAGTTATAATTCAACATACTACAACAATGCAAATCATTCTTGACCCTGTGCCTCATGAGAACAGTCCAACCCGAACTGCCAAGCCAGGTCTTATTAATATTACCCAAAATCAGGGAGGCCCAGCCCCCTTGGCTGAAGGAGAGCTTCACATAGTTCATATAAGACCAGATGTACTAATGCATTTTGGGGTCGCAGAAGGTCCAATTTGCAAAATCATATTATAGGCAAGTTATAATTCAACATACTACAACATCTCCCTCCTATAAAGTGAAAAGAGAGACAAAGTTATAATGCAACATACTACAACATCTCCCTCCTATAAATTGAAAAGAGAAAACATGCTAGGCAAGGTACAATGAAAATTGGAAACAAGTGAAAGCGTCAAGAGACTAATAGAGAAACATAAAAAATAGAATGACAGTAGAGAAAATATTACAACAGGGCAGACAGAAAGCACAAAAGAAAATACACTCTCGCATCAACTATCTCACACAAAAGAGTATACACACACTCCCTTACTTCAACAACAAAAAACTAAATACACAGTCCATGAAAACTGGCCAGGCTGACACGAATAGTGTAAATAGTGCAGAAAGAAGAGAAAATGAACAACAAAATAGGTACTGAGATTTTGAGAAAAAATGTGCTAAAAGACACATGACACAGTGTACAACAGGGTACGACATGAGACTGTGAACAGATGTGTACACAAATGTCCACACGAATGTGGGACAACCTACAACCAACAGTAATAGATGTGGAGACCACATAGATGTGGAAAATGACCACATAGAACAGTAAAACTGTGAAGTGGAGAAAGACCACTTGGGTGTGGAGAACGACCACGTAGAACAGTAAATCTGTGAAGTGGAGAAAGACCACTTGGGTGTGGAGAACGACCACACGAAACATTAAGGTTTTCCTCAAACATGTTGGAAAGAAAACAGTGAACAAATGTGGAGAAAGACCACATAGAAGAATAAAATCCTCCTCAAGACTATGAACAAATGTGGAGAAAAAATTATAAACAAATTTTAAGAATGACTACCTGGAAGAGTAAAAGCACACAGTGAAATGCACCCTAATATATATATATATAAAATACATATTCTCTTTAAAATATGACAAATAAAATAATTCAAATTACAGTAGGAAAAACATGCAAGAATAATTATGACTTTAAAGCTCATTGCATCTGCAAAATAGAAAACATATGCTGATGGAGCAAAAATAAACACTTGTTGAAATCATGGGTATGAAAATCTGCATTTTAAGACACTATTATTCCTTATTGAAGGATTAAATGATTAAAATAACCATTAGATGGTGCAGTTAGCACAGTTGTCAAAAATGTCAAAAGTTCCAAGGAGACAGATAAAGATGAGCTTTATGTGAGGAGTCATCCAAATTCAAAAATAAGTAAATAGGTACCTGCGAAAAATCCACTAAATCAATGCGAGGTCCTTGAGCAAAATGAAAATATAGGCACAGCGAAGGACAGCAAGGTCCTTGGGTAAAAATCAAAACGTAGGTACAGCAGAGAACAAGGGAAAATGTGCCTATCATTGTAAAAAAATAACACTGAACTGTGATAGACAAATATAAAGTAAAGCGTGCCCATCGCTGTTGGAGAACTGTAGTGAAATAAACAGCTGAAAAATAAAGCGTGCCTATCGCTTTGATGAAAATGTTGAAATCCATTTTAAAACAAAAACAAAGCGTGCCTATCGCTGTGGAGAATACTGATATGCAATAGGCAAATTCATAATAAAGCGTGCCTATCGCTGTAATGAGGCCGTTGAAATAACATGGAGAGATGTTACAAAGAAGACTGCACATTAAATGATGCAAAGTGCCAAACTAAAATGGCTGCACGTCGTCGTGAGAAATGCTGGGTGGCTCTCGGTGTCAGCGTGTTTCAAGGAATTCCGGAGGTGGAAGAAGGCTGACTCACGTCATAGAAGAGGATGACGCGGTAACACTGGAAGCAGGTAAGATGGCATGCGCTCAGTGCGTGCGCTCAGTGAGAAGCTCGAGCGGGATTTGAATGTGGCTAGGCAGTTAAACTACCAAGTGGTAGGCCATTAAGAAAGCTTGTCAAAATTGATTAAAAATAAAATGAAATGTCACCGCAATATGCCGTGCCAATGTTGGTGCGAAAACACACAAAAGAAAGCAGTCAGAAAACACTGAGAATTAAATGGGCTCACCTGCGGTGCAATTCAATCAGTAACTGTGCCCTACCTCCAAGCCCGACACAAAACCCGCGGACTCCAGGCTTTCTCCAAAGATTAAAATGTTACCAAGCTACCAGCAATTTGAAAATGAAGAGCCGAGTACCTTGAAGAGCAGGGAAGGCGGCTGTCACACGATGCAGCGGACAGATACGTAGTTCTGGGCGACCCACGCCACGGAAGACGGATGAAGGCAGACCAGCATGAAGGCCACAGAAACACAAGCGTCCGAGAAATGAAGGGCGAGCGATGTGTAATCTGCTCTGTCACAGGAACGTGTCACACTCACCGGTCAGCAGCAGTCAAAGGTAGAAAGAAAACTAAACAGCAACTGGCACATAAAAGTAAAAGGCGATCGATGGTCGTCACTAATGGGGTTCTCTGTGCCAATATGCTTGAACTGTTTAGTCAAAAGTTTACTTCTCCGTTTAAATCCTTAGCTTATAATTTTCGTTCCGTTTCGTTTTTCTCCTTTTGAAAGTCTGAAATTAACATGGAGGTTTAACCCACTCCTGGTACCAAATATAGTATGACGGATAAACAAGTGAAATCCAGAAGATGATGTTTCCAAGTTGTTTATTAAGTAATTAAGAATATAAATTACGAACCCCACCAGGAGCAGCCTGTACCATGCTCAGCCCATTAGCAACTGTCCTAACTCTCTCACTAACGTTCTGAATAGCAACATTCCAAACTACAATCACAATGCTGAGCATCATATTATAGGCAAGTTATAATTCAACATACTACAACAATGCAAATCAGTCTTGACCCTGTGCCTCATGAGAACAGTCCAACCCGAACTGCCAAGCCAGGTCTTATTAATATTACCCAAAATCAGGGAGGCCCAGCCCCCTTGGCTGAAGGAGAGCTTCACATAGTTCATATAAGACCAGATGTACTAATGCATTTTGGGGTCGCAGAAGGTCCAATTTGCAAAACCTTGCCCTTTGCAACAGCAAAACTGCCATTTGATATGTATCAAACCCAAATTGCAATTGGGTACTATGTTACCGAATCACAATTTGGGTTTGCAACTACATACCAAATCGCTATTTGGGCAGGCCATGTTTAGGATGGCCCTTCCAAATACAACTTCGCAATAAGACGTATTATTATTTTGTGACTGAAATCCCGTTGTAGTGACTACAGAAACGTAATGCAAACTCAGTTAATTTGCCAGTAATGTTTGGGACCACTGCTTACTCATACAAATGTTTATAAAAGTCAGAATTTATTTTTAATGCATCAAGTTTTTCATTTAGGAAAATATGATGGATTTAGAAAGAAGATTGCTTCATGAAAAATCAGTCACAGACATGGTAGTCTGCTGACCCCAGCAGGCCACCATCCCAGTGATTGTAGCCAATTTTAGAGTCGCATTTGCCAATCTGCCTCATGCATAGTAATGAGATAGGTCGGATTGTGACCCACTACTAATGGTAATATTACAAATCATCCTATTGGTACATAGGTAGGTTCACAAAATCAGAATCGATTCAGTTGACGTTGTGCACGATGTGCAACTACTTTTACCAAATTCTTTGTTAGTAGATCTAGCCTAAAATTAATCCTAATCTTGGGCAAATTCCCTGCCAAAATAGACCCAGTTCTGATCTCCGAATTAGCCTAGTAGGGGTACAACCCATCACAGAACAATACAGTCAAGTCACTTGGTTTCATCCTCTCTCTAACAGCTCAGGTGAACAATATGGGGCAATCAGCCATTTTTATCTCCACTTGCTTAAGAAAAGCAAACCTCATCTTTTCCCCAATCAGTTAACATCCACAGCTGTTGCTCTGGTCATTTAATTGATAGTAGTGCCATTCCAGCGGGCCTTCCCACAGCAAACTTGGCTCCCCTTATAGCCATCTTTCACTTAACAGCTAGGCTCATGCCAGAGAAAAAGAGGTTTGCCCAAATCTCCCAGATTCTGAAAAAATGTCACTTGCCACCACTGTAGGCACAGATCAAACTCGAGATCTGTTGCATCGCCTACAAAGCATTACACTACAGGAGACCAATTTACCTCTGTAACCTCCTCACTCTTCTGTAACCTCCTCACACTATCTGTAGGTAAAAGACTTTTGAGACGCAATATCTCCTTAACACTGAAAATTCCAAAATTCCAGGCCTCTATAGCTTTGAAGCTGTTCTTCTCGGGAACAGCACCGTTTCTGAAATTTTCTGGCTCTAGAACTTCAGACGGAGGCATGATGCTTTCAGTAAAAGTCTCAAGATTTACCTTTTAAATTCTAACTTCAGCAGTGAAAAGACAAGCACCCTGGCGGCCTACTAGTCTCACCTGTCATCCTAACACCACACAGCCTACAGCAATCAACCTGGCATCCCTGACTCTAGCCATGTTATTTTTAATCATCTGTTTATTATTATTGTGTGTTCTCTCCTTCTACTTCCTCTTTCTGCCCTCATGCCCCCTGCTCCCTGTCCCCGTCGCTTTCTGCCCCAACCCTGCACGTTTGTGAGCTCCTGTAAATTGTGGTTAGTTCTCTGTGAAACACTATAAGACCTGTCCTGGTGATAAGGGGCTAAATGGAAACTTCAAATATGTAAATAAATATAGGACTGAGTGAGTGCAGCTTTTTATACTAGCAAACAAAACTATTACTAGTCCATACATCTTAAATTATTTTAAGGAATCACAAGTGGTATAGTGGTATAACTCTAAACAGGTAGACAAAATTGGGGTAATAAACAATTTCATGTCATTGTAGCTACCCATTGAACAAGTAGGAAATCAAATCCATGTATGCACTATAATTCTGGATCCTTAAAGGAGTGACCCATAATTTAAATCAAGTACTGATTCGTTCTCTAAGGATAAATTGACTCTTAAATTGGTGGTTGAATAGAAAACATATTTCATCATTCTCAGTTGATGCCCGATTAGAGAGTGCATAGAGACAACTCCGAATCACCTTCCAGTCGTTCGCAGAGACTTCAAAAGTCAGATGTAAATATAAGTGCATCAATCGTGCTTATATATTTGTTCAAAAGCTATTTGTATCATATATCTAGATTGATCTAACTGATATAAAAAAGGACTCAAGAGCAGCGCAAAGAGTAGTGGGACAGAAGGCATACATGCCTTTAGATACTGTAAATGGTTCAGAGCTAATTTGCATACCAAATGCTCTGCCTTTAAGACCTTCATTAATAGATTGGACCTCCCTTCAGAATACAGGGTCAGAGCCCATTTTTTTCAAAGTAGCCCAGAAAAAGGGCAGGATAAATGTTTTTTCATATCCATCAGGATCATTCCAGTTGATTTGCTCTCTTCAAAAGAGTGTCAAACAAAAATATGGCCACATTAATATGGCTAACTGTACTCGTGCCTAATCTAAATCCATGTTGAAATGTCAATAGGATCATCTTATAACCTCCACAACTCTATTAGATAGAATAAGTTTCAGTATCAGCATTGATCAACAATATTTGGTGCCAGAGCTTAGCATCTTTGTTTTTCTGTAGGAAAATAACTATTTTCTCGTTCCATGATTGCAAGGGTTTTTCTTTATGAAGGATCCTGTTAAATAGATTGAGAAGCAGTAGAGACTATAACTCTGTAAAGGTTTTATAGAATTCAGTCAAAATTGAATCTGATCCTGCAGCCTTAGTATTGGGAACGCTTGCTGTCCTCTGGAATATTCTAGGAGGTACAAAGCTTTTCTAAACACAAGAGGACCTCCTTATTGAGGTAATTCTGGGGTCTTGTACTGAACACATGACAATATGTTGTTCTACCTTATCTAGTGATGCAATAGATCATCTCCCTTTACTATCAGCTTTTGCTTTGTCACTAGCCCAAGTATTCATCCTGCACAATATCACCATAGCCCCCTGTTTTGATACCCTGGCATGGTTGCCACTGCACACTTTGGTCTTTGCACGCAACATGGTTTTCTTGAAAGTATATCATCTCAACCTTCAGTTGTGTACGCTCCTTGTGACAATATATCTGGAGGAATAATGTAGGCCGTTGACATTCCAAGTCTATGGATCTCAGTGAATCTGTGTGTTCCAATATTACATATCTGATAGAGACATCTAGCCTCAGATTCCTTCACTTAGAATATCCCCAGGCATCAGACTGGAACCGGAAAACTTTACGCAGCAGCACCTCTGCGTGCCGGGGACGTCGCGGCTTGCGCTGCCCTGAGGTCATCCACGGATGTGACGTCAGTGGAGCATAAATGCCCCTCCCACCGAGTTTTCTTCTTTTCCACGTCCCTACGTGGTTCCTGGAAAACCAGCAGTTCCTTGGCCTGTTTTTTGGGCTTTCTCGACGCCTTCGGCGTCACAGAACAGTGTGCAATGCCTTCGGGTTTTAAGGCGTATGAGACCTGTATGTCTGTCACGGACTGTATGTGGTGCCTTAGAGTGCACCACAACTCCAAACAGTGCAACGCCTGTCAACAAATGAAACCTAAGTCCTTGAGGGAGCATCGTATGAAATTGCTGGCCGTACGGCTGTCCGGTCCTGCACCTTCGTACCGCAAATCTCCCTCTCGGGATCGGGCCCATTCCCGAGGTTGTTCCCGCGGATGTCGTTCAGAGGCGGGTAAGCACAAACGTAAGTCACAGAGGTTTTCCTTCCATACGTGTGACACAGGCGCCTGTTCCTCTTCCTCCTTGCTAGGCACAGGCGTCCGGCAGTCGTCTCCTCCGTACTCTCCCTTTCCCGGAGTTAGAGCCACGCGGGCCCAAATAGAGGCTTATTCAAAAGCACTCCACTCTTATTTTGGGTCACTCCCTCTCCTTGGTGCACCTTCGGGTCCCACAGAGGCGGAAGGCACTCATGTCGGGGACTCACCAGCGGATTCATCCTCGACGCCCGCTGTGTGCATCTACTCCAGCGTCGATACAACGCTAAAGGGACACAGCCCAGAGGGTTCTCCCAGTCGGCCGTCCAGCCCACTCCTCCAGTCACCGCAGAACATTGTGCAGCTTCCTGCGGTGATGTCAGAGGCGGCGCCGGGCTCGACGCCCTGTCGACGTCTTTCCTCCCCGCATATTGAGGTGGGATCGCTGTCAGTAGGCGCCCAGGCCGAGTCCCCTATGGAGGTCATCGACGTCGAGATGACTCAGACGTGGACGTCTACGCCTCCTCTTTTGCATGAGGTTAACGTTCCTCTCGACTCCTCAGACGTTGATACACCTCTCATAAGGCATCAGTCGATGGCGGTGCCGGCGCCAATGCCTTTTCTTTTGCAAGAGGTTGACATTCCTCTGGAATCCCCGGGTCCAATGTCGTGTCAGTGCCCCATGGTGCAGGTACCTAGTGTGGGATGGCCTTCGGATCAGATTCAGCCTCCTCCACTTTTGCCGTCAAGTGGATGTCAACCGTCTCCTACTGACAGTTTATTGTCGCCTCCCAGGATTGCAACTGAGGCTAGTGCTGCCTAGGCAAGTGCTATTCACAGGGCAGCAGCTATTCTTCGATTTCAGCGTCCTGTTGTTTCCCTGCCTTCTGATCTTCTCCACATGGAGCCTATTGAGGTGAAGCCTTTGCTGCCCCTTGGGGCATCTTCGTTTGACATCATGCTTAGCACATGGGCGAGGCCCTCCTCTGGTGACCCTGTTGATCGGGCCATTGGTTGTCGACATCATCCTGCCCCAGATGATCCACTCTGCCTGTCCCTTCACCATGGAGCTCAGGGTCTGGGTATTCAGGTGGCTTTTGACTTACAGCCTTCCTCCGCTTTGTCGTTGTTACCTCCCACCAGGGAGTCTAGGTGGTTGGACACATGTAGTCGCCAGCTTTTTGCCTCTGCCAGTGCAGGCATTTGCGCATTGAATACGTCTTGAGTGTTCGCACGCGCTTCCTCTGCCCTTTGGGATTTAGTCGAGATCCTCCTTCCTTCTATTCCAGAAGGGCCGCAGGCAGAATTACATCACCTTATTCTTGAAGGCAGGGGAGTGGTACAATTTTCCCTCCGATCTTCCATTGATGCAACTGACTCTGTGGGTAGGGCTCTTGCTCGGGCCTTGGCTTTGCGCCGCCATGCATGGCTGCTCGACAGTCGTTTCCCAGACAATGTTGGGGATGCTCTTAGAGATCTGCCATTCAATGGCATGGACCTTTTTGACAGCCACACAGATTCAGCGGTCTCCCGGCTCATGTCTGGGCTACCGTAACTATTGAGGCACAATTTTCTGCCTTCTGGTATATTTTTCTTCTGTGTAGGCAATGTTGCTTGTTGGTTTGCTTTTCAAAAATGTCCCGGGTTCTTGCATAGTACCCGGATTCTGTAAGCAGTTGTTCCTCTATCTCAGTATGTGTTCAGTACAGCCGGACGGCTGGTTCTGTCTTCCTTTCTGACCTCTGAATGTGTGCTTTGCCCAAGAGGATTGTGGGGTTTGAGACTTACCCTATGTGGGGTATTTGCGGGATAATTTAACACCTTTAGCCTTGGTATGCTCCTATGGAGTCTTCCTCATGGACATCCTCCTGAGGGTCAGGTTGTCCTGATTTCTGATGCGATCCTAACGTTAGGATCGCTCTATTGTAATTTGGTTGCAATTGGCTCTGGTTGTCTGTAATTCTTTGAGGCCATGGGTTCCTTACCGTGCGGCCCCGACCTCACTTTCCCTTCACAGGGGTGTTTTCTCAGCATCACAGTGCTCCTCTTGTCCGGGATGGCTGCTCTTCTTTTGCCGGCCATGCCCAGTTCTTCATGGCTGACACCCTGTCATCATTTTGCGCCAGGTAAAAAAGCTGCTGTGCGGCACGCTTCTTAGTGTTGACGCAAACTGGAAGTGCACCTTGGTATAATTGCTGTCATAAGGTTCTTGTGTTGTTTCTTCCGCTGCTGTGGTGCTGGTTTTACCCTCCCCTCTAGGGTTGGGTAATAGTTTCTCGTCCTTCGGCCCTTACTGGGCTTGTTTTTTAAAGGTGTTATCTTTGCCATCTACGTCTCTACTTTACATTGCCTTGTGCCCTCGATTTCTGGGCACTTTCCCAACAGGACGTTTTTCTCCATTCCCTGCTGCTTCCGCACAGGTTTTTTCCACACTTCTGCTTTGGGTTCCTGCTGTAACGCTCTCAAGGGGAGTGTTCTCTACAGGATACTCGCTTCTTGGTTCATGGGCCATTAGGTTGGTCCTGACTGTTTCCACTATTATATGTGGCTCCATTTCCTCATCTGTGTTGCGGGGGACCATTGCTCCTCCTGGGCGGGGGGCTGATGTTGTTTACCGGTCTGGACATTGTCCTGTCCATTTCTGTTTCTATATGACTGTTGGTACTTTTTCTTATGTGGGTATCCACCTTGCCTGGTACCCCTTTTATCCGGTTGCCTTCTTGCTACTGCGTCTCTCGCATCTAGGCTGCTAACGTTACCCTACATGAAGGTTTTTGCTATACTTGGTATGGTTCTAGAGTCCACACAGTATGCTTATGTATCTTCCAGTCTTCCACTTGACTATCATTTTTACGGTAGTCCTGTTTTCGGTGTATAGCCTGGTTGCTGGATGCCCTTTCCCCGATCCTGTGACAGAGCGACTATGTACTGCAGTGTCTTCTGTTTTTAGTACTACTTGCACATTCTGGCCATGGATCGGCATCCTACCAATGCTGCTCCACGCATTTTGGCTGGTGCAACTTTCAACAGAGCTTTTCCCACCATAGTGCATACTGGACCAGTATGCAGTGGCTCTGTCATCTTTCTGTGTTTTACTTACAGTCAGCACTCCAAATCCTTCCGATCCATCGGACCCTAAGTTCAGTTCCACTTCTTTGCGAAGTCATGAATTTTGCCTTTTCACACCGTCATATCTGACATATGTTTTTTCTTTACTCACCCGCTATACACACAGGGGTTTTCCGGCTGTTCCTTGACGGCTGGTGGTGCCTTTGCCTCCCCATGTTTTCGGCTCTTTTCTGAGCTTCATGGTCTGGTGTGGCTGCGCTGGCTTGCGGTTCCCGCGGTGTTTCGTCACCTTATTGACAGTTAAGCTCTCTCTGAAACTTTGCAAAGTTCAGTCGCAGACCTCCCTCCTCAATGGGAATCGCTTTGGTATCTATTCTAAGTTAAGGAATCTGCGGCTAGATGTCTCTATCAGATAGAGAGTTACTTACCTTCGATAACGATGTATCTGGTAGAGACACAGTCTAGCCGCAGATTCCTTAACGCCCGCCCATCCTCCCCGTTCTGCGAGTACCTTTATAGGTTGGGCTTTCTATATTTGCCTCCCTCTGGGTGGCTTTACCGTTCTGCGGGTTGACATTTTTACTTCACACCGACACACAATGCTTCATTCTGTTTCATTGCTCTACTCCACCCATTCTTGTTATTGGGCGGTAGGCTCATGTGTCATGTGTTATGTGTCCTTTCCAACCCTACACCTTGGGCTGTCCAGTGTGGGATTTACTCATGTTTTCCCAACCCTCACTCTCCCTTTCTCCATCCCCTTGGGGTCTCTTACCTCCCCTGCGGTCCATTGGCTTGAAACCTTTTGGCTCTGCCACATTCTATAAGTCTCTTATTGGGGATACAACGTCTCTTTCGGGTAACGTCTTCTGGTGAATTGTCATTTTTCCTGTGTTCCGTACTTGTTGTCCTTCACAGTTATTGATTATGGTTGCGGAGTTTCTGTCGTCTGCCATGATGTTTTTCACGTCTTCATCTGCCTCCAGGGGAGGTTTCCCCTTCATTTTTGCAGGGTTACTTCTCCGAGCGGTGCTACACTCTTTCCCTTCACTAGTTTTCAAGATACAGTGCCGGCACTGTCATTGGTATTGCTGTTTTTCACCATTCAGTTTCTTTTTCATAATTTTTGCACACTGTTCCCGTATACTCACAGTTTTTGGTAATGGCTCCACGTTGTGGCGCAGAAAGGTTTCACTGCTGGAAGGGGCATATTTGACTCCGTTGATGTCACGTCTGTGGACAATGTCAGGGCGGAGCCCTGCTACGCCGCCCCGGCGCGCAGAGGTGTTGCTGCGGAAAGTTTTTCTGATCCACTCTGACGCCTGGAGATATTCTAAGTTAAGGAATCTGCGGCTAGACTGTGTCTTGACCAGATACATTGTTACCAAAGGTGAGTAACTCGTCCTATACTACTACTACTACTTTCTAACCACTATATTATTCTGCACATCATCAACCATTTGTTCCTATTTTGTTTCTGCATTTATGTAGAGCCTATCTGGAACCCTACTCTCCCCTGCTGTGTTAAAATAATTGAAATCTTACCCCTACCCACTGAGAACATCACCCACCTCCTGGCTGTTACAATAACAGCTTTTCAGGATTGAGTATGAGTTTCTAAATCAGTCAATGCATATCAGTACATATATTGATACAGATCCATGCATGCTTTGCACCAGAGCCATAGGACTATCCTATTAGTGAACTAGATCATATCAAAAATTGGACAATGCTAAAAGAGAAAGACCAATTCATTTGATTCTACTCAAATCATGCACGTTCACCCCTGCAGTAAGAATTAGTCCACATTAGAAGTTCTTTGTTGCAATCAACAACTCTTTTGCCCCAATTTCAAAGGCGCAATTAGAAGTAAGGCCATTTACAATCTTTAAATTTGCTGCCTCCTTCGGATACTCTTTGGTCTCAAAATCGTATATGTTGTCATCATCTGTCATAGTTGCCATTGAAGTTCATCCGTAACATGACAGAAGTCTAATCTGTCCGAATTGTAAATCCGTTGATAAAGCTTTTGCCAACATACATTAATATTGTATGCAATTTCTCTTTACTTTGGCCATGACTAGATTTCTGAAATGGGCATTGATGGGCCCTTTGCACCCAATAGTTAAAGTTCTGGTCATATACATTAGGTAAGGCTTTTGGGAAAAGTTGTATTTTACAAATGCGCACATCATCACCCTCTGTTCCTTCTTGCGCCCGAAGAATGCGACGGTTGTTATGTGGAATACACTTTTCAAATTCCTTCAATTGTTATGGTGTATCCATGAGTAGTGCATTTTAAGTTCACTAATATGTGGCGTTGTATTCTGTTATCACTACAGTCCTTTGCACTACTTCATTAATTCAAGAGATTAGAGATCCCACTCTTTTAGCCAATTTATGGATTGATCATTGCATTTTCCCATTAGTATTGTTAAACACAGAATAATCACTTCTGTTCTTGTCCTATTGGACCAAATAAAATTATATATCCCATATGAAGTGGTCTCTGGTGGAGTGATTAAGTTAGCAGGAGGGAGTGGAGGTCTATTTCACAAGACTGGAAATCCGGGGGGATCAAAGATATGCTTGGGCTTTATGTTAAATACTATGTAGAGTTGTTCCACTGCAAGTGCTCCATGGCTTCCTCAGCAGAGAATTCTTCCATTATCTCACTCCACAGTCTAAAGGAGCCCAATGTATGACTTTCTGATTCATCTTCAGCTTTATCACTCGCAGAGGAGTTAACCCCATCTGATGTATCAGCTAATGAAAACAAATTGCTCCCGAATTTCATCTCCTTTCACCGTCCCTTGCCTTTCCTTACCCCACTAGTGCATCTAATTGTGATACTGATTTGCTGGGAGAAATCCTCTCAGCATGCATATGATCCTACCCAGATACCCCCTGGTTCTGCTCCTCTGCCAGAAAATACATTCTAATAGCAGAGAAACCTTAGTGGTTATGAGATTTTCCAAAGGGATTTTGCAAATTCCATAGACTAACCATAATAGAAAAAGTACTCAAGACTTTGGTTGGTTTAAAAGTGAGGGATCTGCCATTAGGAGATAGAGAGGGACAGCCAGGTTGAAGATCAGTCTCATAGGAATTTAAAGCATTTAATCCTATTTCATGTAGTCCTTCCACAGTGCCAGCTTTCTTCACCATCTCAGGCTCTGCAGCTACTTCTATTACCCCTAGAGCTCTATTTTTGTAGCCTGCTGGTCTGATTTCATAGAGGATTGGTGCAGCATAACCACTGAGTTAGGTTTCGGTGAGTAAAAGCAAGTCACATTCAAGTCTGAGGTCAAGTTTTAGATGTTCGTGTGATTCTTTTTGAAAATCCTTACAATTATGAAGACACAGAAAGTTCAGGAGTGGGGATAGATAAGATGATTTGCAGCCGGTAAGTTTGTTGGTTGGGAGAAGAATTTCATCTGAAACAATGAGACTGAGCAGTGTCGTTACGTGTTGGAAGTGGAGAAGAACTGGCAGTGTGGTGTTGCACTGTGGTAGTGCAGTGGTGGGGTGGGTGTGTGCCTATGGCGTGTATCATTGTGAAAGTGGTTGTAAGGTGCTTTAGGGTGGTATTTGGGGTTTTTGGTGGGGAGTGGTGCTGGATTGGTGGTGCACTGCAGTGGTAGCAGTGTTTTGAGAAAGGGAAATAGTGCAGCGTGTGAGGATAGTAGGAACATTGAAGAGAGAACGTGGGCAGTGCTGTGAGGGCCAGAGAAGTACAGTGGGTGTCACTGTGGTGCTGATGGTTGGCTCTGCATTGATGTAGAGGTGGTACTGTGTACAATGTTGGTAGGGGAAGTTGTTGGTGGAAGAATGGTCCTGGACAATGGAAATTTGTGCTTTGGTTGGCAATGCAGTGGTGGGGTGTGTCTGCACTTTTCGTATAATATACAATTGTAGGCATTGGTTATGCAGCGCTGTGAGATGGTAGTGTGCATTAGTACAGCTACCCTGTGGTCCTAGGGCAATGATTGGGGATAACTGGCTGCTGAAGGGGTACCACCCTTGGGTGGTTTCTGGGTGGTAGGTAAATGCAGTACTGGTGGTGCCATGCAGAAAATGAGTGAATGTGGTAGTGTGACAGGGTGGTTTGCAATGCAATGCAGTTGATCTGAAGTATGTGTGTGGCTGTGCCGTGCTCTGGAGTGGTATTGCTGTGAGGTGATGGTGCAGTGGCTTAAGTCAGTGGTTCCCAAACATTTTTGACCTGTGGCTCCCTTGACCAAATTGGCAGTTGGTCGTGGCTCCCCACCATTTTTGTTACCGGTGGGCAGGAATGGAAGCCCGACCTCGGGAGTACTTCCTGTTGATATTTCATTTTTCAAATTGTTGTCTAATTAATATGTTTTACTTTTTTAATTTGGAAACAGGGTAAACTCTGTAATCGAATCATCATTTTGGCCGGGGGATTAAGCATATTGAACCACAAAGAGGAGGATATTAATATATGTTGCAAATTTAAACGGAGCACAAACATGCCAATACAGCACATATAACAGAGCTCACACATGCCTGCATGCACCAATGCTGCAAACACAGCATACCAGAGACAAGCTGTAGCTGCAAAGGCAGCAAAGCACAAAAAAATTCTGCAAATGCTGAGAACACATGCATCCAAGTAGCAAATGCAGCAGAGCACATTTAAGTAATCAAAGCAAACACAAGAGAGCACACACACACATACACTACCATTCACACATAAACACATGCAAATGCTGAAAACACAGCGCTGCACACACATACACACCATGATCGTGATAAGCCTTATGTGTAAAACGGATTTCCACATCAGGTGAAACTAGTGCTTATTTGAGCTGGTGGTTGTATGTGGGGCACACAGGCACACATTTTTGGGGGGGCGGCACTTATTTTTCCTCATCAGACATGACCCAGTGCAAGAGAGAAAAAAAAAACTAAATGGGAAAACCAAGAGGAAGAGAAAAACAAAAACAAACCAGCGAGGAAAAAAGCGAGATGAAAAACAGCCTGCAGGGGTGAGATAAAGAGGCAAATAGTGTCTGGTGGATGAGAGACATGAGGTGACATCAATTTGTGGCAGCCTTGGCGTTGAGCATATCAATACCCAAGAGTGCCCAACTCATTATATTCCAAATTGAGCACCGGGTCCTGCAGCACACCAACACTGGAGTGCAAGCTGCCCCCTAGCTGCAAGCAGGGCAGCTGCAAAGGTGATGGAAAGGAACGCTAGGGCCTTATTACGTAACAAGGGTAAGGTTTGGTGAACTTTGTTTTCCTTTCACTTCCTGACAGAATAACGTGGTTTCTTAAACAGGGAAGAGTGTAATGTCCAGGGGCTCAGGTGCACCAGAGAAGGCTCTATAGACTCTGTCTGTCCATGAACCTGGGGGAGGGGGGGCACCATGTTTCTCTCACCCTGGCCGGTCCCCTGCCTCCCTGCCCTGTAGTAATCAGAGGGATTAGGAAGGAGCACAAATATCCACTCACAGGTATGGCCTGCGGGCGCTGACAGAGGCTGTGTAAGGCTGCCTTATGATTTCCTTAACGAGCTATTTGGAGCCTGCCTTTTTACTGTAAAAATAATGCTGGTGATACTATTAATTCATTCAATTCAATTCAAAGAGGCTTTATTGGAGAATTTCTCATAAAAGCACAATACATACATAAATTTAAAACATCATTAAATAGTAGCCTCGATCAGATAAGAATCAATTACAATACATAAGAAGCATGAGAAAAATACATATGATTAAAATTGACTCACTACATCCAATGAGTTCAGTAAAACAGTCCCTATATAGGCAGTCTCTTGACTATGGCTTTCTGCCTAATAGACCATGCCCACCCCAGAAATTTAGCTATTCCTATGGCAAGTGGCAAAAAAGTGCTAGTGCAAATGATTCTCAAAGCTACTAAGCCACTAGCCGTACCTACATTTTTACAGACAGGTATTAGCCAAATTCGCCTTGGGACGACATAGGCTCGACAAGAAAATAAAAAGTGCCCAATAGTTTCCTTTGGGGATCCACAGGCGGGGCAGGTAGTATTAGATGAACCCCTCCACCTGCCAGTTAGAGACCTGAGAGGGAGAGCACCTATCCTCATTTGAAATAGAAGCTTCCTGACCCCTGGCTTGGTTATGTTATCCCAATAGAGTTCTTGGTTAGGGGAGATTTTAGCTTCCAAGAAGCGACCTGTCATAGATCCGGCATCAGTCTTTCTCCAATCCCGTTTGGCCACAAAGTCCCAATATAGCTCCTTTAGTGTTTTTTTACTAGGAAAAGGTACACCTGATGGGTTATCCCATAGGAATTGGAGGCCAAGCACACATAGCATAGTTCTAAGATCTTTTAACCATTTTATCCTGTGAAATACATCAGCTTTGATCATCGATGAAAAGCCCTCGGCATAATGTTTGAGCTCTGGAGTATTCTAGTGCCGCCTCCAAAACAAGATCGGGCGTAGCTTCGCCAAATCTTCCACAGCCTTTCTTCCCAACTCGTATCTAAGGGGGAGCAGAGGGGTACTTTTGGGAAGACCAGTAATTGCCCTAAAAACTTATTTTAGGACTTCTGTATTAAATTGAGCTTCCCAAAACCCCGCAACTCAGCCCCATACAATGCTGAGCCAAGGACTTTCGCTTCGTATACCTGTAGTGCTGGCGTAATTGGTTTAGTTTTTGATATTCTATGTTCTGCCCCAAGGGCTCCAGCTAATTGTCTGTGCCTTAGTGCCGCAAGATCAATATGCTGGGACCATTTTAGATCGTTGGTTACATAAATACCAAGATAGGTAAAAGCTTTGACTACCTCTAAGGGACGATGGTTCATGGACACCTTGGATCGAAAACTACGATGGGGGTTAAAAATCATTAACTTGGTTTTGGCCACATTTACTTCTAGACCATGCTCCCCACAAAATTCTTCAAAAATATAGAGAGCACGCTGCAGGCCACTCGGGGTCTTTGATAAAATAAGGGTGTCATCTGCAAACATTAAAAATGGCACCTTAATATCCGCCAACGAGGGAGCATCTACATTAACAGACAACATTCTTGCTACTACCCCTTTAATAAACAGTGAAAAGAGCAAGGGGGCCATCGCACACCCTTGCCGAACGCCCCGCTCGACCGGGAAGTCGACGGTGACCTCACCCTGTCTACCCCACTGTATTTTGGCGAAGTTCGCCTCGTGCAACCTCATAACCAAAGTCAGTAGTTCCACCGGTAGTCCCAGGCTCCTCAGCACTAACCACAGTTTGGTCCTAGGGACCAGGTCAAGGCAGCCCGCAGATCCACAAAGCGGCATACAGGCTGCCCTCGCCTATCACCACAGTTCGCCACCGTAGGAGAGTAAAGCGGAACACCTGATCCACCGTGCTAGTGGCCTTCCGAAACCCAGCCTGATAAGGGGATAATGCACTGTTCTCGTCAACCCAGTCCATAAGCTTGTTCACCACCCTCCTCCCCACCACCTTTTGAATGGTGGCAATCAAACATATGGGTCTGTAATTACTTGGCAAACCCCGATCGCCTTTCTTATATACGGGGATAATGATTGCACCCTTCCAGGATGCCGGAACCAGAGCTCCCTGGGCAATGGCGTTAACAAAGAGGAAAATATATTTACCCCAGCGTTCCCTACTGTTAATGAAAAGATCCGCCGGGACCCCATCCAAGCCAGGTGCTCTTCCTCTAGACACTACGCTTAGGGCCAACAACACCTCTCTATAACTAAAAAAGTTATCTTTGGGATACACAGCCATAACATCATCCATCTCGGAGCCAGGGTGGGTATCAGCATATTGTGGCTTAAAATAATTGACCCATTCCTCCTCCTGTACATTATTATCGGGGAAATCGGGTAGACCACCTCTACCCCATTTAACAATGCTCCAGAAAAGCCTGGAATCTTTAGTCCTACTTGCCTCCCTTAGTTCACTCCAATGGTGCTCATCCCACATTTTATTTTACTGTGGCTACACTATCTTTATAGTTCATTCTAGCACTACGAATCGCCACCCGTAACAAGGGTAAGGTTTGGTGAACTTTGTTTTCCTTTCACTTCCTGACAGAATAACGTGGTTTCTTAAAGAGGGAAGAGTGTGATGTCCAGGGGCTCAGGTGCACCAGAGAAGGCTGTCTAGACTCTGTCTGTCCCTGAACCTGGGGCAGGGTGGGCGCCATGTTTCTCTCACCCTGGCCGGTCTCCTGCCTCCCTGCCCTGCAGTAATCAGAGGGATTAGGAAGGAGCACTAATATCCACTCACAGGTATGGCCTGCGGGCGCTGACAGAGGCTGTGTAAGGCTGCCTTATGATTTCCTTAACGAGCTCCGTGGAGCCTGCCTTTTTACTGTAAAAATAATGCTGGTGATACTATTAATCAAATGCCATGCCGATCTTCTGCCCAACATCCGTTTTTTACTTGAACTAGATTTTACACTCGATCTTGGCAGTTTTCAAAATATTATTCAAGTAAAAAACGGATGTTGGGCAGAAGATCGGCATGGCATTTGATTAATAGTATCACCAGCATTATTTTTACAGTAAAAAGGCAGGCTCCACTGAGCTCTTTAAATAAATCATAAAAGCCAAGCCAAGGCTTTCTCTCCGGCTTCTGGGGAGTAATGCCGGGGCTTTAAATTTAAAGAGGAAGAGGTAGTGGAGTCGGATGTAAAAGGAAAGGAGCCCAGAGCCCCAAGACACCGAAGGAAGACATGGAGAGTGAGGAACAGAGATGAGAGGGAGAGCCAACAGTATCTGCGGAGGGAAGGAAGAAAGAGAGACTGCCTGCTTGTCAGAGTCAGAGACATTCCTTGCTATAAAAAAAGGACATCGACAGCCCGACTTCAAGATCAGAGTGAGAACGCTTTGCCAGATGCTGCCCTCTCAGCAATTACAGCCGGAGACAGGACCTGCCAGAGAAGTTACAGATCCCACCACCCTCCTGGAGGAACGGGACTGCGCCAGGTGCTTGCTGCAAAGGCATAATGCCGAGACTATGCCTGTGAAAGCGCATACATACGCACTCACGTATGGCAGCAGTGCTTTGGCCAAACCATGTTGCCTGATTATGCAGGTGGCATTTCTTCCCCGTATGTTGTGCTGCGGCTGCAATTTCCCACGTCGTGCCGCGGCGCCCCTGGCTACTCATAACGGTGCACCGGGGTGCCGCGGCGCACAGTTTGGGAACCACAGCCTTAAGTGATGGAGTGTTTGGAGGCTGGACTTCAGTCATGTAAGGGCTCTGAGATTGTAGAGCAGTATTCGGTCTGTTGAATAATGCAGTCGGGTGGAAGACAATGGAGGTACGTGGCTGGTATGGTAGGCAGTTTGGGGAAGGTATTGCTGGGCAGAAGTGTTGCCCGTGGTGCAGGGAGAGGGCAGTGGTGGTGGGTATGCTGTACAATGCTGGGGTAGTATCTGTGTGACAGTGGGTAGTTGTACGAACCTGGAGGTTGCTAGTTCATTGCTGTGGTAGTATGGCTCATAATGCTGATCTTGTGTTATGGCAGTGGTAGGGTGGTAGTATTATGCTGTGGTCATGGTGTACCTGTGATGGGCAGTAGACATGTGATCTTGGGTAGCTGTGGTGTTTTGTAGTGTCACGTTGAGCTTTGAGACTTAGCTTTCTTGGGGGTTGTAATATACGTATGGGCAATGGTAATGCAATGCTGGGGTATGTTTCTATGAAATGATATTGCAGTGGTATAGTGGTTTTGTGATGCTGATTTTTGGTGATACAGTGGGGTGGTAATGCACTGTCAACAGTGATATTGTACTTTAGAGATAACAGCTGCCCTGTAGGTGGTAAATCAGTGAAACCCTTGTATTTCAGTAATGCAAGCTGGTAGTGTGGTGTATGAGAGTACTGTAGTACTAGGTGGTGGTGTTGAGTTGCCGGGGCTGAAGTAGTTTCTCTGATAGTGTGCTAAAGTACCTGTATGGTATAATGCAGTGGCAGTGCAGTGGTGGGATGCTAGCAAGGGGATTATAATGGTAGTGGAAAAGTTGGGTGGTGGTGTAGGTGTGGGTAGTAGGTAGATGCTGCATGCGATACACTGGCAAAAAGGATGGTAGTTTGTTATGTTGGCTGTGCTGATAGGGAGCAGTGCTGAGAATGTTGTGCAGGGCAGTGGGGAGCTAAAGGGTTTGGGTAACACTGCAGTGTTGTGGCACAAGTATTAGTGCAAAGCTTGAGGCTACCTATTACTGTAGAGGATGATAGTGCCCAGTGGTAGCTTGAGCAGGAGTGGTTGTGTCGTGCTGAATTGGTTTTAGTGCCATGGTGGACAGTAAAAAGTTTAATAATTTCAGTGTAATGCTGTGGGGTGGTACTTTGATGTTCTGAGGAGATAGTTGTATGGGATATGAGGCAGCATGAGTTGGTTTGGGAATAGTGCTGGGCACATCTATTACAGTTAGTACATGTGGTAATAAGCATATACAAGGGTGGGATTGCAGAGGTGTAGCAGTGCTCAGGTAAATTTTAGTGTGTTAGTGGGGATGAGACAGTGAGCAGTGGTGGAGGAATGCTGCTTCGGTGTTATTTTGGTGGTAGAACACAGTAGTGCATGGGGAAATATGATTTAATAAGGTGGCGGTGCGGTGATGGGGTGATCACATAGAAGGGTGTGGTACTGTTAGGTGGTAGTGTTGTGCTGTGTTAGGAAAAGCAGCATTGAAGGGTGATAGTGTGTTTCCGACTAAAGGTATGATGTGGGGGCAATAGAAATGAAGGTCCGGATTAGTGCTGTGCGGTGATAGTGCATTGGTAGTAATTGGTATTGAAATCGTTGGAGGCAGTGCTGTGTTGGTTGGTGGTAGTCTATTGCTTGGAATATGGGTTTTTCAATATTGTGAAATGTGCTGGGGTGAAGAGTGATGCTGGACGTTGGTGTACAGTGGTGTGTAACTGGGGTAAAATAGTGCTGTGGTAGTTCAGTGAGGATGGAAGTGTAAAAAGTGATACATGATAGTGTTTTAAGGTTTGAGGAGCATTTTGTTATGTCTGGGTTGAGTGATTTTAAACTTCAATATCAAAGGATGTGGTGGAGAGTTGGAGCACAGTGTGGTTGTGTAATCTGGTAGTATTATGCTTTTGCCTAGTAGGATAGAGATAATTGTGGCAGTGACGTGTGTCTAGTGAAAGTAGCCACTTTTGAGTACACTTGCCAAGTTGGAGCCTATCATATGGCCTAACCACTAAACGGTTGCCACATTGGTGTCAGACACTGCTTGACAATACAAGGCCACCAAACATCGTAGTGGTTGCACACACACACACACACACACTGGCCCACACACACATGCAAAATTTCATCCCACCAAGCCACAATGCCACACACCATTCTATCCTGAACAGCCAGGGCTTTCCTCTAGATTTCTTAGCGGTATAGTTAGACCGTGGAAGACTTGTCAGGTACGTAGAAACATAATTAAAGTCATTTTGAAGATTGTATATGATGAGAGTGGAAACATCAGTTGATTCACACACATTCTTAGCCTAGATGACCCTGGATCCAAGGCTTTCAATCTACTTTTGACTAAGCACAGTAAAATCGGGACAGCCAAGGAAGAAAGGGTTTTCTAAAACACTGACCCCGAAACAAGAGGGATGTGAGAAACTGTAATAAATATAGATTCAAAAAGAGGAGACGGGAATTAAAAAGAGAATGATTGGGGAAGCAAATGGGTAATTGAAAAAGTGACATGTTAAGAAATAGGAAAAGGGAATGGTTGGTTATAATAATGACTATTACATATATAGAAAAAAGGAAACAGGTTGTGTGGTAACTACAAACAAGTATTGGCAAAGCCAGTTTGTCTGATGTTGGATGATGGTATTTTTGACTTTGGCAATACTTTGTTTTTGGTTTGCTATGTTTTAATAAAACATTGTTGTGGGAGCTGCCTGGCCTTTGCAGATGTAAAAAGTGCTTTTGAAGCATTTTTCTGTTCTCAAAAAGCACACATTGCTATTGTAGTCCCTGGCAATGACTGGAATTTTATTGTGTGTACATTGCTGTCACTTACAGCAAAGATAACCAACAGCTGAAGTGGAATGACTGTAGCATTGTTAATGCTCTTTGTCTTGTACTTGGCTTCTGAACCACGTGCATCAGGCTGATCTGATGCGTAAGGTTCCGAAGACACATACAGTGAAATGATGAACCGGACTCCAACAATGAGGTAATATAGTTCTGATAGCAAGAGAGCGGAGTGGAGAGCGGCCGAGGAAAACTTGCACTGACTCCCAATCAGAACAAATAGAATTGTAGATGGATTACAGTGATTTGCGTGTTGTTTTTCATCAAGGTGTTCTGAGTGACTTCAGATAGACCAGAGCAAAGCTCGAAATATCAGTGATGTCACTCAGAACCCCAAGGTGAAAAAATCCCCGCAATTCACTTTTTACCCATCTATCATTTTATGTTATATATGGCCCACTGTAGTAACATCGAAGTAACACAATTTAGATTGTGAATAATTTGTCTTTATTAGACAAGCCACAGGTAACATCCAGAGAGATCTGTAGTATCTGAATAATCTCTACAACGGATTCCTACAGAATCCCATGACACACAGAATAATGAATCATACAAGAACTCTAAACTCTACAACTTCTATGAATATAATTAAATAAAGAGAAAACCTACCACGAGCTATCTACTACACATCTTACCCATTTTTTTTGAAGAGAAGAGAAAAAAAAATAGAACTTAATAACAAATACATTCATTGTATCTTTCAGGTCTTTCAACAATTCTTCCAAAGGAAGTTTGAATATTAGCTAAACGTCTATTACATGTAGCAATATCATGA
The DNA here is from genome assembly GCF_964263255.1 of Lissotriton vulgaris. Lineage (NCBI taxonomy): Eukaryota > Metazoa > Chordata > Amphibia > Caudata > Salamandridae > Lissotriton > Lissotriton vulgaris. Next base: position 647,111,644 of record NC_141698.1, on the reverse strand, counting down.
GAATTATCATTAGGATCATCCACAGGATCACAAGGAATAGAAGATGATTTAAAACTATTATCATAACACCAACATGGGGATGATAAACAATGTTGAGAAGAGGAGGGCGAATCATCTGGGGAAGAATGAGCCAATGCCAGATGACTCATGTGCCACGTCTCACCATTGTCCAAAGTGACAGTGTTATGATGAATTTTAAAAATTTTCAACTGCTGAAGTGTCCAAATGTAAATTTGCAGAAAATAAGGTGATTTATCTAGGGTATGATGAATTTTAGAAATTTTTAACAGCTGAAGTGTCCAAATGTAAATTTTCGGAGAATAAGGTGATTTATCTAGGCCATGAATCTGGTATTAGACCCAAAACGAAACTTGTTAGGGCAATATTAGACGCCCCTGCTCCTAACTACAAAGATGAATTGAGATCTCTTTTGGGCTTAGCTGAGTTTTATTAAAAATTTGTAAACAATTTTTCAGAAAAAACTCATGCCATGAGGAATTTACTCAAGAATAAAGTTTCTTTCTCATGGTCCGATGAATGCCAACAAGCATTTGATGTAATTAAAAAAAGCCATTTGCGGTGCTCCCAATCTTCATGGTTTTGATCCTCTTGCTTCCACATTCATTACCAGTGATGCGAGTTCCAATGGCTCGGGCAGTGTTTTGACTCAAATTTCAGAATCTAATAAAGAAGTGATTGTTGCATTTGCTTCAAGATCCCTTACAACTGTTGAACAGAAATATTATGTCATAGAAAGGGAAACCTTAGCTGTAGTGTGGAGTCTGAAACACTTTAGAAAATTTTTGTGGGGGAAAAATGTTTGCGTTAGAAGTGACCATAAATCACTTACTAAACTACTCACCACTGATGGGTTGTACAGAGCTATGGCTAGAGTTGCTAGACTCTCCATGCGTCTTCAAGATTATGTATTGGATATTCAACAAGTTCGTGGAGCAAACAATGTAATTATTGACTGTTTAAGTAGACTTTCCTTACCTGCTACTGAAATTGATTTCAGTTCTTGGAATCATTTTTCTGTAGCTAATATTCTTTTTAATGAAAAGTCTGGCAATTGCATTTTACAAGGACAATGGATTGAGGCAGATACATTGGATTCACTTTTAACTGAAGTTAAATCCAAAATTGTTAATGGTTGGAATATTCTTAACAAAAAAAATCTTGCTGACAATTTGAGACCATTTTGGGAAGTCAGGGACGAACTCACTGTCAATGACCATTTTGTTTTAAGAACTGATAAGGTAATTCCTCCCGCATCTCTGAGAGAGCGTATTATTCAATAATCACATGAGGGTTATCCGGGTATTACTCTTAGAAAATCAAGAGTTAGAGATAAACCATGCTTATCAAGAACTTGAAGTACTTTTTAAAGTCTGGAATCATGTTGTACTGTTTCTCGACCCATAATGAGAATGTCATCTTGGAAAAAAGTTATACCAGACATCACCAAAAAGTTGAGACATTAATCTTTGAAATACTGCAGCCGCAGATGTTAATCTGAAAGGCATTTGTTTAAAACGAAAACAACCAAATGGCGTGCAAAAAGTAGCTAGGCTGCGACTAGAATGGTGTAAAACAATCTGATGATATGCTGATGATAAATCAATGGTGGAGAAATATGTATAACCACGAGTCAGATATAACATTTCATCAATTCTAGGTAAAGGAAATTGGTCAACAATTATATTTTCATTTAAGCTTCTTAAATCGACACAGAGACAGATTTTTCCTTTGGCACGTCTTGCCACAACCAATGGAGAATTCCATTCAGCGGCCTCTACAGGCTCAATAATCCCATTTTCTTGTAATTTAAGAAGTTCTTTTTTTACCTCATCTCTCACGATTATTGGTATGTGCCACACTTTTTGTATTCTAGGTTCAGCACTGGCCTTTAAGCCTAATGCGATGAGAAAAACCATCAAGCTTACCAATTTTTCCAGAAAAAAACTTTTGGAAATTCTTCAACAACCCAATTCTTGGTGCTTTCACTTTTGCAGGCAACAAGGACTTGTTCAGGGCTGTTGGGATCAAGGATTATATTCAATGCTCTTTGGTGTTTCCAAACTAAAGCAGATGGAACATCAGTAGCCATATATAGTTTGCAGACTGCAGAGCGATTCTTGAAATCAAAAACTAAGGAACGAAATCCTAACAGGTCAATTTTGTCACCAATAAAACTTTCTGGAAGAACATCAGGAGGTTCTAAGTGTGAATCCAGAGCCTTGACTAAGTTGGTATCCCACACTTTTTTTGCAATGATGGTGAATGGAGATCCAGAATCTGCAGCAATCTGTAAAGGAATGCCAACAAACTTAACTATACATAACGGTTTGCTACTATCCTTGCACTTAAGATTAAGAACAATATTACATTTCCTATGATCAGGTGCATGTTGGTTATCAGAGTTACAAGAAGAAGAATCAGTCACTTTCATTAAGAAAAGAAACTTTAGGTGTTTGTACAATTTTTATTTTGCAGGATTTCGCAAAATCTCCAACAATTCCAAATTTAGAGCGCTTGGTTGATCTAGCTGGACACTTCTCAAAACTAGCATTGTGGGATTTGCTACCACAACGATAACATGCAAATGAGGTTGAATCCGATTTATTTAATCTGGGTTTCGAAGAGTTTTTAGAATTGAAGGATTTGCTCTGATTAAAATTATTTTTCTTAGAAATGCCTTTTCCTTTCTTAGTTTCTGAAATGTTGTTGACTGAATTAGATGACTCATTTTGATCAGAAATAGCTTTGGCACTCCTTACGGACAGCTCAGCTTTCTTTACTAAGGCAATTACATTTTTAAGGCAAGAATCACCTTCAATCCATAGTCTATCCTGTATGCCTTTGTTTTTAGAACAAACAACCACTTGGTATCTTATGAGTTTGTCATGTAATGAACCACATTTACAAGGCGCAGCTAACATTTTTAAAGCTGAGACAAATTCTTCCACAGACTCATGTTGTAATTGCCTCCTTTTAAAGAAAGCTCGTCTGGTAACCCCAATGCAAACAATTGGAGAATAGTGCTCAGTAAGGTCAAGGATAGCTGCTTTAAAAGCATCAATATCACCAGCTCTTTCGGGCTTTTGCATTTGGTTAGAAACTCTTAAACCTTCAGATCCTAAGCAATGAAGTAAAATTATTTTCTTTCTCTCTGGAGATAAAATACCCACATTATCTTCTTTAGTGGCTATATAATTTAATATAAAATACCTCAAGCCATTTAACAATAGGTTCACCTGGTGCAGACAAAAATTCCTTTGGATTGCCTAAACTTACAGAAGAGTTAGTATTTGTAGCCGAAGAAGAAGCATTGTCAGTCATTGTGGTGAAATATTATGAAATTACTTGTAATATTAAGAGTAAAAGAACAAATGAAGAAAATAAACGCTTACTTGAGAAATAGTAGCTTTAACTCTGTGGCAATATTCATTAATTGGATCTATTTACGGCTAATATTGAGCGTCGTGTAAATCGATGGAAATCACGAAGAAAATACAAAGAAGATGGTGGCTTCCTTAGATCACATAACGTGACCTCAGCATGATGACTTCATGTACAACGTGACCTCAGCGCGATGATCTCGGAGGTTGAGGGTGTGTGTAGTTATCCAGAATGCGCTGTGCAACGTCGATGCATTCTATAGAGGAACAAGCGATGCAAGTGTGAGCATCACAATTCGAAAGATGTCACAAGTACGTTCAAAGTTTAAAAGATGCTAGAAGTATATTTACTTGTTAAATTAATGAAATGCAGTGGACTGACGTCCCACACTGTGTAATAGTATTAATAAATATGTTCAACTCACTGTGTCCGGAATTCAATTAAAAAGTTCTTCTTTGCTTTTAAATCATAAGTTTTCCTTTACGTCCACAGATGTGTTGAAATTCTTAATGGCAAAGATATCTTCTTGTAGTATTACACGGTGGATGTGAATCCCACACCGCTAAAATACATACAAGCACGCCGCCTCTGACATACTCTTGCTGTTAGATCCAAGAATACTCCCCCCAAAAAACATTCCCCAAAAATTATGAAATTCCAGTAAAGATTCCTTTAAAAAGAAATTGGTAGATCCCATCCTCATCACCAAAACACTGTATTAACATCGAAGTAACACAATTTAGATTGTGAATAATTTGTCTTTATTAGACAAGCCACAGGTAACATCCAGAGAGATCTGTAGTATCTAAATAATCTCTACAACGGATTCTTACAGAATCCCATGACACACAGAATAAAGAATCATACAAAAACTCTAAACTCTACAACTTCTATGAATATAATTAAATAAACATAAAACCTACCACGAGCTATCTACTACAACCACCAAAATCATCTGCCTCTTCATATGACTGCTACACAGTTGCAGACGAGTATTGAAGGAGCCATAAATGATATGGCCTCCGTTATGTATCCCTGTCCCAAAGCTTATAAGAAAGAAAAACTTACCTTCCATCCTTTACCAACCTCCTCCACCACCTTCTCTGCCTTTCTTCCCCACTGTACATCTGTGCTTTCGGCTTTCAATCAAAGCAAACAAGCAGCGCTGCATTGACAGGCTCAGAGAGCCCTGTCAACCTGACATGGAAAGCCTTTATGATACCACAACAGTGAGTAACCAGTTTTGTATTAACTATTGCTATGTCATAGCAGTGGGTCATGAGATTGAGAAATTGAAATAAATCATAGCGACTCCTTACCAAAGCCAACACATAACAAATCTTTTACACTGTACTCATCCATCAGTATGTTCTGAAACACAAGATTCTCAAGGCATGCGTAGGCAAGGCACTTTAACACAATACAATATATCTTCCTTAGAAATCAAAACAACAAACTAATAGTAAAATGACAGTAGGGAAATGCAGTATAAACACATGTTCAATATCCAAGGAAAAGTGCAAATGTGTACCAAACCTTTGCTGGAAAATGTAATGGATCAAGAGGTGCCTCATGCATAACTAGAGAATTATCATTGCAAGCACATACCCTGCACCCTTGAACAAATACATCCACATCAGAATCCATACCTGGCCATCAGGACATTCAGTGCAATTTTTTGTCATTATTCCACCAATATGTCTATTGTATGCTAATTGAATTACACTATGCCGTAATTAACTTGGCAGAACAAGTTTATTATTGCATCTCACTAAATGTGTCTTCTACTGTCAACTCCTTGTTGATTTTCCAAAAGCGCTGTGAAGTGGGTGTCTTACTTTTCTCTTATGGCCAACCAAGCCCATTAAAGTGGGAAACATCTTTTAAGAGTATATCTTTATGCAAAAACTGGAGTCAATCATCCACTTGATGCACCCAAAGGCACATTCATCAACATCAACGCAGACAACAATGCAGTCACCAAGCTTATCAATATTTCGCTCTTTTTATTCTTCCTTGGTAGGTAGGCGTGAAAGACAACCAGCACATACATTTAATTTTCCTTGAATGTGTTGAATCTCAAACTGGTAAAATAATGTAGCTTTTACTTGCATATTGGTGCTTACATTAATACTGTATTTTCTTACCTACTGTAAGTTTATAATTATTTTGTTGTTGACATTCATAATAAAGGAAGATATATTGTATTACGATAATAAGCTTTGTCATTTGCATGCCTTCTGAACCTTGAGTATCACAGCATTCTGATGAGCCAAGACAGTGGCATACAGGTGTTCCACATTTATGGTTGGTGCCAGTTGTCCTTGGCTGCCATCCACTTATCTCTCTTGCTATAATATCTTATCTCATTGTTGTCCCATGTTGTATGCTTTAGTTTCGGAAGAAACATGTGAAAGACACAACAGACCAGTGTTTGAAGAAGCCTCTAGAATTATAACATGTAAATTATTTGTAAAAGCAATGGGCTCCGGTGAACACCAGACCTAAAAAGTTTGGCCAACCTCTCCATTTTCCTTTTGCAGAGTGCCTTCCATTGGAGGGGGTTGTCCTCACCAACACATATTTGTTTATCCAAATTGATCAATTCAAAACCCTGGAAACTTAAAATAATGACATTGTTCTGTTCCAGTTCCTTTGCGGCTTTACCTGCCTACTCTTGCTGTGCTTGTTCTGGTCTGGGGGGAACACAATCTCCAGCCTGCCCTCGGCCACACACAGGCGTCACGCCATCTTCCAGCGCCAGGAAGCGCCTGATAAGCGCACGCCGACTCCCGCAATGTGGGACGTCGTGCGGACGGTAAACAGCCTTTACTGCGCGGATGAAACTGCGCATACCATTACTTCGCAAGCGTTACTATGATTGCTATGTTACAACGCGCACCATTAGTATGCAAGTTGTTACATCGCAAGCGTGGTTACTACGCATGCGAAGTAATGGTATGCTTTCCAAGAAAACGATCCACGTCGTTGTGTGGAAACTGAGGTTGTTTCCTCACGACGTGCACTGCATGACGGAGACAACGTGAGGAAGGTTTCAGGAGGAGAGAGGTACCACGAGGAGAGTGAGGTAAGGGGGATGTAGTGTGTTTTTGTAGAGTTGGGGTCGTGCTGGGAGTAGTGTTAGGGTTCAGGGTAGTGTTGTGTTTTTGTAGTGTAGGGTAGTGTTTTAGGGTAGTGTAGGGTGTAGTGTTTTAGGGTTTAGGGTAGTGTTGTAGTGTATGTGTAGTGTAAGGGGTAGTGTTTTAGGGTTTATGGTAGTGTTGTAGTGTATGTGTAGTGTAGGGGGTAGTGTTGTAGGGTTTAGGGTAATGCTGTAGTGTATGTGTAGTGTATGGGTTGTGTTTTAGGGTTTAGGGTAGTGTTGTAGTGTATGTGTAGTGTAGGGTAGTGTTTTAGGGTTTAAGGTGGTGTTGTAGTGTATGTGTCGTGTAGGGTAGTGTTTTAGGGTTTAGGGTAGTGTTGTAGTGCATTTGTAGTGTAGGGGTAGTGTTTTAGGGTTTAGGGTAAGGTTGTAGTGTATGCGTGGTATAGGGGTAGTGATTTAGGGTTTAGGGTAGTGGTGTTGTGGTTCTGTAGTGTAGGGTAGTGTTTTAGGGTTTAGGGTAGTGTCGGGGCGGTCGTACAGAGTAGTGTTAGAGTGAAGTGCACGGACTGGGGGAAGGGGGACGGTTGTGTAGGGGTAGTGTTTTAAGGTTTAGGGTAGTGTAATGATGTTAGAGTAGTGTAGGGTAGAGTAGTGTTTGAGGGTTACTGTATGATCAGAAATTTAATTCATATCCTAAAGTTTTTTTTTTTTTAAAAAGAATCTGTATGCGTAGTTAAAATCTGCGAAGTAATGTACTGCTAAGTAATGCCACTTCAACGGTTTTCAATGATTTTGCGAAGTAATGGCATGTGTTATAAAATGCTGCTAAATAAAGGCACTTGCGAAGTAAAAACTTCGTAAAAAAAGCATGCTAAGTAATGGCATACTAAGTAGCATCATACATTCTGTGCGGACAGCGCCCGAACCAAGGGCGGGCCCGTCTGAGCCCGTCCGAGACTGATTGAGGCTGGGCTGGCCCATACTACTAACATCCATTTCCGCCTGCGGACTTTGGACTCTCAGATATTGAAAGGTTCTAAACCATTTAAAAAAATCTGTATCACAGCCTGAAAGGTCTGGCTAGTATGAGTAGGTTCAGGCCTGGAATAGGACTGGAGGTTGTGGCGACATTGGATGCCTTTTTTATTAAGGGTTGAGTCAGTGTTGATGCACCAAATTGAATCAACTGAGAGGAGACTTTCTCTTGACCCTGCAATAAATACTGAGAACAGATCTGACAAGCCAAGCCCCTACCTTTTCTATCGCCTCAGCCTCATGTTTAACCCTGGAGGCACCCGTAACTCGAAGCAATAGTCTAGCCATATTAGACCAAGACACCGAGAACACAGGAACCCAAAAAACACGGGATAATGATGATATCCCCAGCTCCTCAACTAAGTCTAATGTGGTTACCCGGGGTCAAAAATCCAAATCTAAAACCAACCATGTGAATAGCTCCGCACCACCTTCAAAGAAGAGAAAGGGCCAAGTTGTGGGCAAACAACAACTACTGCCACCCAAGCTTCAGGAGAATAAATCCATTGACAAGGAGCTTATCAATGAGTTAAATATATCCAACACTGAGGCTGTTCCTGGGGTGCCATTTCCTGTAGAGGTTGATTCCTGGAAAGAGCTTGAAACTAAGGTAACAGCTCTTTTAGAACCACTGATTCAAAAGCTGTCGTCTATTGAAACTAGATTGTCAGACCTTGAAATAACAAAGAGCAACATGATTATGACTACTTGTAATAGGGGGGAGATTAATGCTATTAATAGAAATATGGACAAAATCACAACTGCTAATGGTGTTAATAACCAGAAGAGTCTGTCATGTACAGGGGGGGAAGGGCAGTCACAACATTGAGTAGAGGACCCTTTATATAAAAGGAATTTAACCCTCACTCATGCTCAGGTAGTAAATGCCTCAAATGGTAACCATTTAGGGAGCGAACAACACCTTATCCCTAGCCCAATAGGAGGGAAGCAAAAATCTTCTGAGGGTTTACCTACAAACCTCCATCTACCCCCTGAAGCCACCTCCTATACGGTAATATTAGCTAATGTTCCTCCACTGCTACCAGGTGCCTTTAAGCACTGGTCTTCACTGAGGAACAAATCACTGCATTTCTTGAGGGAGAGGACGGGGATGGATGACTCACTGTTTACAGATTTTAAAATAGTTCGTCGTATTGGGTGGGCTGGGCAATCTGTCAAGATATCTTAGGGAGACTGCGCTGTTCTTTCTTTCAGATCCACAGGATTAGTTACATTCATATTAGAAAGGTATAACACCTGGTCCTTGTATCCAAGGGGAGTCTCCATCTTACCATTGGGTTTCTTCTACCAGCCACCGAGAGACCTGGGGTCTAGACAAATTAAACAACATCAAATGCACCCCCCATGGTATCATTCAAATCGATATGAGCCATTGAGTGACCTTGGTGATATAGACTGACTGGCTTCTGGCATTAGCAGCCCGCAGAAACTGGAAACTATAAATAGTAACCCTAGGATAGCTTCCGATCCCCTTAATGACCCAGTGGATTTTTTCATGTACCTGATCAGGCAGTTAATTTTGAATATCCCTTACCTATAGTTTGCTAGAGGCATAATGTGGAAATGAGTACTTTGTCATTAGAATATCCCGATGCTGATGCTGGTGTGGGAGAAATAATCATACCCACTCAAAATGTGCACGTTCTAAGAGTGGCTTCATGGAACATTGCGGATACTAGAACGAGAATTTCAGATGAGTCCTGGCTATCATATGTTAAGATGTTTGACATTATTTGTTTCCAAGAAACCTGGAGTAGGGAGGAGGGGGGCATCGATGGTGTCTGCTCATCTAGTGTCCAGGCAATTCCTTCTGCATCAGGGAGGGCAAAGGGTGGTATAGCTTCTCTAATCTCTGTAAAATACAGAACAATAAAGATTGAGAATATTATGGACTCCCCTTGATTTCAGATCATTTTGGTCTCAAACCTAACCGACATCCCAATTGTACTAATTAACTGGTATCATAATATTTTTGACCACAATGACAGTGGGGTTATTATTAATTTAAAAGAGTAGATGAATATGGTTGTAGTCAAATGCTTTCCTGTTTGTATAATTTGGTTGGGGGATTTCAATTGCAACTTATGTCAGTACAGCTCGCATACGGTCTGTGTGGTGCTAGATATTGAAAACCAACCACTCCCACATTTTAAACATACTGTGCAGGGTGAGGCTCTAAATGATATCATCGTAATTAACGATTTATGTTTTGTTGATACTCTGGTCTGCATTCCACTCAAACAGTGTCCAACGTTCCAGGGAGGGGCTAGGGTAAGTACTATAGACTTTATATTGATTTCTAGGAAATTTTCCTATTTAGTGAACATTTTTGTGGTGGATCCCAACCCCATTAGTAACCATAACCCCCTGGTCGTCAGTTTACGAATAAAGGTAGTAAAGGGTAATAGTGATGATCTCCCCTTAAATTATAATTCTAACCAAGGAGTGAGATTAAAATGGAGTAAAATAAACCCTGTTGAATTCAAAGAGAACATCATACGATCTACTAATAATAAGGTAATGATATGTCTATCCGATGTTCTCAGTCTAGAGAAGGTCACAGAGAGTTTTGAAGAAATTTGTAGAGACGTGGCTAGTAATTTGACTAGTAGTATAAAGAGAAAAGAACCACAGGATGTAAAATGGTTTAATGCTGCATGCTCCAAAGCCCCAAAAGACCTCAAAATAGCTCTGCACATGGTCCCCTGTGCTGGGGATTTAAAAAGGAAAACTTATAAATTAGAAATTGGGAAAAGAAAAGAAGAGTTAAGAAGCCTTGCTTGGGATGACCTCGAGAGAGCTGGTGCCCTCAGGATTCCAGAGGCTTCTGGGAAGTCATAAATCGCCCTCTTTTTACAGATGAGTGTAGGAACATGGAATCGCTAATAACTGAAAATGCATGGGTAGTTCATTTCTCAAAAATGTTTCTATCCCAAGGGTGTATTATTTCAAGACCAAAAAGAAGACTTAGCCGTTAATTTTGCAACTGCAAACCAATTGAGTTTGTCCATTACGGGTTGTGAGGTTGCAGCTGCATTGCTGAAGGGCATTTCGGCAAAAGCCCCAGGGCCAGACGGTGTCCCTCTAGACATGTTCAAAAGTAATCCCCTAATATGGGCACTCTTGCTGGCAAATATTTTTAGATCAGTGATAGTGGGCCACATCCCTGATTCTTGGAAAGAAGCAGTGATGGTCCGAATATACAAGAAGGGTAGTAGGAATGATCCCATCCGTTACAGATCTATCTCCCTAATTGACGCAATTCAATTCAATAAACTTTATTCGGAAACATGTAAATCATGTCCATAAAAGTACATACATACAGAAAAACATGTTAAAATATTCAAGACGAGACAATCGCAATCCACAGAGAAAGAAAATACAGTATGGTACATATAATAAATCAAGTAACACACTTAAAAAGATTAGAAAAAATGTTAATTTAAAAAATCATGCTTTTCCTATAGCTAATGGCCCTAAGTAGATAACTGGCCGTATAAAAACAGATGTCAGGATGGTGCAGGTTAAAAAGTAATTTCATTGCCGCTTTAACAGTTCTGGCTCCAAATTTAATAAATAAAGGTTTTAAAAAGAATTTACGACATTCGCTATACAGGTTACAAGTAAGTAGAAAGTGCTCTGTGCTTTGTTCTGAAATGTTGTCGCACCGACAAGGACCTGTGGGGCGTGTTTTAATCTCAGGAAATGCAACCAATAGGTGGACCGTACCCATCCTCAACCTGGTAAGAACAAACCGATGTTGCCCTTTAGTTACCTGAGTGAGGTAAGGATGTAGGCCCACGAATTCGTTCAAATGGTTATAACGTATACAAGTGGAAAGTTTGAGATCATCCGTGGCCCGTCTTTCTGCACAGTGATTTAGGAAAATTAATTTCAGACTCTCTTTAGAGAGATCAGAAGCAGAACAATGATCTGATGTAACGTCAAACCCGAACACATTAGAAAAGGATTCAATTATGTATTTTATCCATGGGATTCTGAGAAAATAGTCGAGACGAAGACAATCCTCAATGATGGCCCTATTAAATGAGGTTTCATCTTTCATCCAGACCGAACGCCACAACATCAAAGGTCTCAATAATAATAGATCATTTAGATGACATAGTCCTAATTCTTTATGGACCAAACTGTTAGCAGTAGAAGTCGGGAGACACAATAATTTTTTCAGAAATGTATTCTCTTCTACCTGTAAAGATTCTGCCCTGGAAACCCCCCATACCCCTGCTCCGTAGAGGGCTGCAGAGAGACACCTAGCTTCAAAAATCTTAAGCATTGCTTTAGGTCTTCTACTGCCTAGTTTACTTGCAAAAGCAAATATACCATTGGCACTCCTGGTCATTTTGTCGCGCACCACCTTGTGCTCGATGTCCCAGCGGCCATTTTTGGAAAAGTTGACCCCCAGGTAGCAAAAATTTTCCACGCACTGCACCTCTTGGCCATCGATGAGATACCTGTAGGGCTTTTTTGTTTTGACTTTACTAGCTCCACACTCCATCACATAGGTCTTACTCTTATTGATGACCAGCTTTCTCTTTTCAATAAAGGCCACAAATTTATCCATCAAAAGCTGCAGACCCCGGGGGGTCCTAGAGAGCAACACAGCGTCATCCGCATAGAGTAACACAGGGATGGTGGTTGTGTTTACTCTAGGGGCGTCCGCTGGTGCCTTCTTTAGGATCACATCTATTTCATTAATAAACAGAGTGAAAAGCAAGGGTGCCAAAACACACCCTTGTCTAATACCTCTCCTGACCCTAAATTTATCTGTGCATTCGCCCGAAGGCCCGTAACGGACGCTCGAGCTAAGCCTCTCGTATAAACGGGCCAGAAAATATATAATTTCCCTAGGTGCTCCCATATCTAGCAGGGTGGTCCATAGTATTGCGTGGTCCACCAGGTCAAAAGCGCTGCTCAAGTCAGCGAAGCAGAGGTAGAGCGAACCATTTTTAGCTCGGGTGTATTTCCCTATCAGGAGTTCCAGGTTTAAGCATTGTTCAATGCAACCTCTGCCTTTCCTGAACCCATATTGACATTCTGTCATTATCTGGTTAGACTCAGCCCATTCTTCTAATCGGACGAGGAGTACACGGCTCATGATCTTGACGGACGAATCCAGCAATGAGATTGGCCGGTAGTTTTTTGGGTTTCCTCTGTCCCCTTTCTTATGGATCGGGACTATTATGGATTCTGACCAGGTGCACGGAAAGGTATAGCGAACAGCAGCATTAAAAACTTTGACTAGTACTGGTCCCCAAGTATCAGGTGCAAATTTGTACATATCAACTGGGACACCGTCGGGTCCCTGGGCCTTCCCACCCTTACTAGCCCTGATACTACTTAGGACCTCCTGCAGGGTGATATCTAAATTAAGTACTGGCCAAGAGCAACTTATCGGCAACGTTGCCATATTAGAGTTAAAAATACCGGAAAAGTGCTGTACCCACGCTTCCTTACCCACGTTTGAGGTTAACACAGGAAGTTTATCATCTTTTAGAAGGGGGCTATTTATTACTGCCCAAAAAAGAGTACAATTGTTCGATACAGCCGCTAGATCCAATCGCTCCCAAGCTTCCTCACGTAATTCAACTTTCCTTTGCTTGAGAGCCAAATTATAGTCGGATCTAAGCTTAGCTACAACTGTTTTGTCTCTAGGTTTAATGGATAGTGCGTTTTTGAGTGACTTCAATGCCACAGTACAGGCATTATTAAACCATCCCCTAGCTTTGTTATTAAAATTTCCAGCCAACCTAGTAAACTTACCACTGATGAAAACATTGATATTCGTAAAGTGAAGAATACAGGCCTCCAGGTTTGGTTTCTCATCAATAATTGATGTAATATCTGTTGAGCAGCATGAGATAATGCAATTAGAAGTTACTTCTGCTCTATCCCCTGCCCACCTTATCCTAAATCCATTCGGCCTATGCACATCAATGTTTATAATGGGGCTACTATCTGGGGTTGTACTAACTTTCCAAAACCTAGTTTCGATAACAAGACAGTTATGGTCACTAACCAAGTAATCAACAACCTTGACATCAGAACTAAAATGAGCTAATTCGGAAGACATGCAAATAAAATCAATTACAGTGTTTGCCCCTCTCCCCACAAAAGTTGGCAAACTATCACCCTTCCCATCCTGTTCAATCTCTAGGATCTCCAGATCGTAGTCTAATAGGAAGGAGTTCAGAATTTCTCCATATGTATTGTGTTGGAAATGCGTAGCTGGTTCTCCAACACGATTCAAAGTACCACACAACTTATGATTAGAGAGAGGACAAACAGAAATGTTAAAATCTCCAACATATATGAACTCAAAAACTGTGTTGGAAGCTTTCATCAATTGTTTGATTGCGATGTCTAGTTCTAAAATGATCGTGTATCTGCTGGCATCAAAAACATTATTATACATATTAATCAACAAAATGTTTTTATCTGCCTCATCAGCTAGCCACAGCAATTGGGAATTGTTGCCCACAGTGATATGCTCCTTCACCCTTATTCGCATTTTCACAGAGGCCAGGATTAACAAACCACCTTTAGCCCTCCCTGAGGTAGTAGCCGTTGCTGGTAACTCGTATGCTACAAAACCATCAAGGCCCTTAAAATTTAAACACCAGGTCTCTTGTAAACATATGATATCAAATGTTCTAATAAGTTCTAACCACCCCAATACTTCTAGTTTAGAGGCTAGTCCTGCAATATTCCAACTGGCAATAAGGCGTGATGTTGTTGCCTCCTCTAAGGTATTGCAAGATGGGCCCACGTAGTTAGGCTCTGTAATAGTATTTGGGGACTGATGTAAATCAAATCCTGCACCCACTTCAGCAAGCTCATGTCTGACCTCTTGTCAGTCGCAATTATTAAGACCAGACAAGGCATCATATCTATTGTGTAGTAGCGTGCTTGGTACTAGGGGGGATGCCCAACGGTTATGCATATTCAAGTGGTTATCCCAACCTGGTGCTGGTGTTTTCGGTAGAGTTACATTTTGCTGTTCCCCATAGAAGAATTTTAGTGTTAGGGGTACCACCGTACCTCTTCTACGCTGAGGTGGGAGAATATGTGTTAGGACATTAGGAAGTACATCGGGGTGGGCAAACGTTACCACCACACAGTCCCCTTTAAATCTTTTGGGGCGATTCCCTATCCAGGGAACACGTTTAGCTGATTTGATATCATGCGCCAGTTGCTGTGACCCACCAGGCGCTAACCTCATATTACCAGAGAGCCAGTGGAGGGCCTTACTACACAAAGAGTTGGATGACTCGGTAATACCGTCATCCAGTAGGGGTACATTGGCTAACACCAGAACGACAGGTGAGGCTTCCTCAATAAACTGCAGGGGATCTGTTCTGTGAACTTGTGCTTGGGGTAAGTTTTCTATCAATGGACACTCTACCGTAGTTGCATTATTGTGATTCACAATCGGGGCCGGCATTTGCACTACATTGGTCGGCACACCAGATGACCCTTCCCCGGCTAGATTAACCCTTGCGGTAGTATCTCTTATTGTTAGTAGAGTATTAAGACTACCTATTTCCTCCGTCAGCTTTGTTTGCACACCTCCAAGTCGTTTTACTTCTGCCTGTAATTTATCTATTTTGGAGATCAGAGGTTTTACAATCTCAAGAAGTTTACCCTCTACAACCTCAAGCAGTTTAGTAATTACTTCATCATCTCCTCTGTTTCTTAACCCCTACAGCCTTTTGTGCAGCTCTAGAGGGGCCTGGGGATAATGTTCTTTTCCTTTTCACTCTTGGCCTTGGGCCGCCCAGTTTCCGTTGGTTCTTCACGCAGGCGCGTACCGGCCGTGGTGTATGCTCAGTTAGTGGTAGATCGTCCTCCACAGGACCAGATACAGTTTCTGGGTCTGAATCAGTAACATTATCAGAGTCCACATCCAGAGTGACGGGCGAAGCTAGCGTAATCAATGGCTGGCTATCAGTCTCAATCCTAGATGATACATTTGGTGAGACCCTGTTTTCCACCAGCACGAAGGGGCTGTCCTCAGCTGATAGGGGTAAAGTTGGGCTTAACCTACGCAAATCTGGTGACTGGCTTAACCCTAATGATTCCCTCCTTTGTTCATTTATTTTCTTTACTGTTTGCACAACATAATTATCCATTGTATTTGCGGGCAAAGGAGCAGGTTTCTTTTTTGTCGCCATTTAAATATCGCACAGTTCACAGACAACACAGCAACAAGGTCTTACTTATAGATGCGTCTCTGATGGTCCAGGGGTTGGGCCCTGCCCCTGCCTCCTCGTGCCGATGAGGGCCGTAGAGGGCCCGCCCTTTGCCCGGGCTTAGCTCCGCGCTTGGCCCCGCGCGCGTCCCGCTAGCGCGTCGTAGGTTCAATACTATATAGTGGCAGGGGGCGGGAAGAGGGCCAGCTGTGGCGCGTTTGCAACGCAGCGCCCGCTGGTCCTCGCAGTCCCGGCTGATTGAAAAATCCCTCGGCGAAGCCTCTGTTAGAGCAGGCAGGCTATCCAACAGCGCTATGAAGCCTTCGAGCGGCACCCGCGGAGCGGGGGCCGCGAGGCGTGGGCACAACAAGCAGCAACAGGGCACCCAGAAAAAGCGATGGGGTCTCAGTTAGCAGGCACACTGGTTCGGTTCAGCCCTCCGTTCTTAAAGTCCTGGAGGAGGGGGCGGGAAGAGGGCCAGCTGTGGCGCGTTTGCAACGCAGCGCCCGCTGGTCCTCGCAGTCCCGGCTGATTGAAAAATCCCTCGGCGAAGCCTCTGTTAGAGCAGGCAGGCTATCCAACAGCGCTATGAAGCCTTCGAGTGGCACCCGCGGAGCGGGGGCCGCGAGGCGTGGGCACAACAAGCAGCAACAGGGCACCCAGAAAAAGCGATGGGGTCTCAGTTAGCAGGCACACTGGTTCGGTTCAGCCCTCCGTTCTTAAAGTCCTGGAGGAGGGGGCGGGAAGAGGGCCAGCTGTGGCGCGTTTGCAACGCAGCGCCCGCTGGTCCTCGCAGTCCCGGCTGATTGAAAAATCCCTCGGCGAAGCCTCTGTTAGAGCAGGCAGGCTATCCAACAGCGCTATGAAGCCTTCGAGCGGCACCCGCGGAGCGGAGACCGCGAGGCGTGGGCACAACAAGCAGCAACAGGGCACCCAGAAAAAGCGATGGGGTCTCAGTTAGCAGGCACACTGGTTCGGTTCAGCCCTCCGTTCTTAAAGTCCTGGAGGAGGGGGCGGGAAGAGGGCCAGCTGTGGCGCGTTTGCAACGCAGCGCCCGCTGGTCCTCGCAGTCCCGGCTGATTGAAAAATCCCTCGGCGAAGCCTCTGTTAGAGCAGGCAGGCTATCCAACAGCGCTATGAAGCCTTCGAGCGGCACCCGCGGAGCGGGGACCGCGAGGCGTGGGCACAACAAGCAGCAACAGGGCACCCAGAAAAAGCGATGGGGTCTCAGTTAGCAGGCACCTAATTGACGCAACATGCAAAGTCTTGGGGAGGGTAATTCTTGCCCATCTCGGGCTCTGGGCTAATGAGTCTGGCCTGCTATCCCACTCACAATACGGCCTTCGATAGGGGATGGGCACGAACAAACAATGCATCAACTTGTCTTTTGTCATGGGAAAGTACATGAAGGCCAAGCGAGGATCGATCCACTTGGCCTTCATGGACTTATCCAGTGCTTTTGACACAGTTAATAGGGGCAAGCTGTGGTCACTCATGGAAAAGATGGGCTTTGAGGGGGCACTCATTACCCTCCTACGTAGGATGCATTCGTCTACCTATGTTTCTATACGTTATGGACCAGGAGGAGAAAAGTCTAGGTCCATTGCATCCACAGAGGGAGTACAACAGCGATGCATTTTGGCCCCCTTTTTATTCCTTTTACACACAAATGGGGTGGAGAAATTCCTAACAGAGCAGCACTTGGACTATCCGACTGTGGGAGGTAATACGGTTCCACTGCTATCATACGAGGATGACACTGTATTGATGACCTTGACAGCCAACAGTCTCCAAAAAGCCCTGATCACTTTTACTGATTTTATGACGGAGTTGGATCTTAAGGTCAATATTAATAAGTCTTTTTTTATGGTCTGTGTCCTGATAAACACAAAAACAAGGAAATTGGTGGTAAACGGTAGATATTGAAAAGGTCCCTTCTTTTACATATTTAGGGACTGTTTTTAACAAGAAATTAAACTGGGACAACTCGATTGCGACTAGGGCACAACAGACCAGCAGAATCATAGAGGGCCTGTTTCACTTTGCGTCCAAATTGGTACATAAGCCAGTGGCAGAAATTCTTACCTTATATAAATGTAAATGTTGGTCAGTTACAATCTATGGGGCAGGAGTATGGCTCAATGGTTAAAGCGGCAGACCCTGATGCAGAGGTCTGGCCTGGGACCAGGGTTCAATTCCCGCCTTCTTGGGCTCAATTTCCTCGGACCTGATAATTCTCGCCTCGTGCCTATTCTAATCATGGGTCCCACTCTGCAACTCTGGGCAATAGCTTGCTTAATCTCCACAACGGCCCCAACAGCGCTGGGATGCCTGGCTTCACCTTGGGGGTGCCCAGGAGTTGACATTTCACAGGGAAATGCTAGGAAGGGTTTCACAGCGGTATGTGTTACCGCGCCAGGACACCCCAGTTGGAGTATTAATGCGCTTTACAAGTACAAATTACATTTACAGTATGGTGAAGCCAAAAACCAGTCAATTGCAAACTCTGGAAAATAAATTCATAAAAAGATTGCTGATGGTTCCCATCTACAGCTCTCCTACAAAATTTTGCCATTCAGAGCTGGGTTTGGATTTTGTTGAAGATAGTCAAAATCGCACCCCTGATTTTATGGGGGAAAGTGTGGTCATCAGAAGAGTTATCATTTACCAGAGCGATTATAAGGTATTGTTTAAGTTTAGAAAATGTATTGTCTATTCCTCGGCTCTATGTCAAAAACGCTTTATGTAACATTGGTCTAGGAACTTTTTTTGAAAATCCGGATTTACACCATCCAATATAAAATCAATGATTAAAAATGCCTAACATAATGGGTCAGTTATATCTAATCTAGACGATGAGAGCCCATCCTATGGGTCGCTAAATATTCAACAATTGTATTTATCTTTTAGTACCCATACACATTTGCGCTTCCTTCTGACGAGGTTTCGTCTCTGCACATTGCACTTTCTAGTGGCCTTTCCTATCCAGGCGAGTTGGTGTGATAGACTGAATCCCTGTCCATGCATCAATGTGGCTGTACAAAGCACAATGCACTTTATGTTGTTCTGCACTTTATACAAAGATATAAGGGCTCATTTTATTAGTCCCATCCTGAGGGAAATAGCCCCCTGCTCATACCAGGATGGTTTTATTCATTTACGATCTCTGCCCAATGCCGTAATTTGTTGTGCTGTGTTAAATGTTATTTGAACTGCTTTGCCAATCAGGAAAAGATATGAATTGTGATATTGAGACCGGGAAATAGGGCTTTAAGTAATTTTAAGTTGTTTATTTATTCTGACACCCATGGACTGATAAAAAGAAATTGGTATTTTATAGAAAACCTTGCTCTGAAACTATATATGCTGTTTGGTCATACTTAGCTTTTTCAAAATGTAATATGGACTAATTTTTATGTATTGTTTTATTATTGTAATCATGTACTTTTATGATTCGTAAGAATCAAATAAAGTTTTTCAAACAAACGACATTGTGATGTAATTAAGATTTGGCATCAGCTGGTGCATTATGAATTTTATAGTTTCCGACCAACAATTATCTTAGGGCGATTGCATCAATTTGATAGCCCTATGTTGTTTTTATCTGATTTTAAGTATACACTTTACTGAAATGCGCATAATGTAACTCGAACTGATTGTTCATATGGGATTTAACTATAAAGATTTGATATAAACATTAGTTGTGCTTGAGTGTAAGAACTCACAGTTTTATCTGATGTGCTCTACTTGTATGGTTATTTACAAAACCCTGAAAAAAATCTGAAAGATCTTTTGCTACTTAGTACATGCACTGATATTCCTTCACCAGTTGAGGAATTCCCATCAAGAATTTCCAAGCAGGCTAAGAATAGATTAGGCATGATCGCCTATGATTTCTTTCAACAGAAGGTAGGAACACCCATTCCTGTTTCAGTGGCTCATCCACTCCCTCTGAAGTCAAATGAATGTGATAATACAATTCACACGTTAAATGTATGCAGTTACTCATTAGACTCAGGAGAGGAGAATGTAACACCAAAATGTTTATCTGGATAATTATTTATTTATGCAAATAGCAGGGCATTTTTATCTGAAATGCCAAACATAAAGACAAAAGGAGGCCATAGCTAGGTAGATAAGTAGTATGGATAATATAAACCAGAGCAGGTGGCTGAGGCACTTTAAGGTAATGGTCTTTGTGAGCCATAGGCAAAAATAAATAAATAACTAGGATACATACATAAGTTACATTGCACTGTTTCACGATACATCTTTGTAGAACAACAAACATGCACCCACCTCTGCATTCTATCCACTTCCCTTTAGTCTAAGAAAAAGGTACGTAGTTTGTGTTTTTTTTACTGATTACTGAGGGGTCGATAGGAGGGCATTCATAATGGGAAGAATCCGTCTGACTACGAATGGCGGAGCAATTTTAT
The DNA here is from genome assembly GCF_964263255.1 of Lissotriton vulgaris. NCBI lineage: Eukaryota > Metazoa > Chordata > Amphibia > Caudata > Salamandridae > Lissotriton > Lissotriton vulgaris. The sequence goes on along the minus strand of NC_141698.1, from coordinate 647,091,431 downwards.
CATACTCTCTTGGCCTGACTTTTACCTATTCCTAACCTGTGGGTAGATGCATCTGTAATTTACAAATTGGGGAGGGAAAAAGCAGCTCTGTGCAGTTTAAGGCAAAGCAAAAACAAGTTTTACTGAACTTCCTGGCCAAATTTAGCATCATTCAGGTAGAGGCCTCATGAGTGTAGTGTTGGCTGAAACAATTGGCACTAACCCAAATCTAGCTTCCAGAAAATACCATTGATGGGCAAAGTGATGGAGAAGGTCATTGACTCTACCATAGCTCTGGTAGGGTGTGCTATGTCATCAAATTGATGCTGGAATCCATGCAGAGTATTACAATGAATGATTCATGATGTTATTCATCTAACATTGCCTGGCCTATGTCATTGCCACCTAAGGTCACAGTAGCGAGTCTGGCAAACATCAATCTCTGGGTCACCCAAATAAAAGTGCAACGTACAGTTCAGACCTGATGTGTTCAGGGTGCTGAGAAGGCTTAGGGACATGCAAAGAAAGTTGAAAGAACAATCTTCCTGTTTTTATAGAACCCTACTAGCAATGTTGCAATAAAGTCAGAGAGTTCAGAGAACAACCCTATAAGAAAATGCCCCTTTTTGCTTGGTCAAACCATTATGTGCTTAATTTTATTGCTGGGTTTTAGACTCAGCACACAGAGGCACTGTAGTCCATGCCCAATATATGGATTCTGACCCCTAAAACATGTACAATTGGCTAATCCCTAATTGACATATTTACTTTAAGGCCATACTGCATGGTATAGAATTTACACTGATAGGGTGGAAAGTTAAATGTCACTTGTGGATTGCAGCATTTATTGTGCCCTCCATTAGTGCGACAGGGACAATACGCCTTAAGGTCTATTAGTGTGTAAACTGAATGCTGTAGTTTAAACCTGCTGCATGTCTTGTCAAAATAACTCTTTTAACCGACAATAAAAAACTCCTTTCAAATACTAATAAGTCATCCCTATGTAGGCCGTGTAGCCCACAATATTGGGTGCTGGTACTTTAAAGTGGGATGTTGAGAAACTTAATGTTACCATGTCCTTGCAGTGACAAGTCCCCAAAAGCTATTTACACTGTGAAAATCTTTGTCTGGTCTTTGTATGAGGAAAATGGAGTGCAGATTAAAATATTATCTCTATTGTCGCAGGTTTGGGAGAAGCTAGAAAAACAGTTGAGCCACTTTTTTTGATATGTTTTGAAAATCCAATTCCTTGGTGAAGTTGGATTTTTACTAAATATGTAGCAAAAGTGACTTAAAAAATGTAAGTTTTCCCTGCCTGAAGGTCCTAGATGCTAATTTGTATTTGCGTGCCAGTAGCTGACCTGTCAGTGCATGCCCATGGTGATGTGTGAAAACTGCTCAGAGAGCATGCCAGTGGCTTAGGCTTGGTGATAAGAGGGTCTGGGTCTTGCGCAGTTTATCAATATCAGCTCAGGAAGGACAGTTAAGGAGGTTCCAGTTCATTAACTTAAAAGGGAAAGAGGTGAAGCCTGTTCATTCATAGTTTACTCTAAGGGGGGACCTGAGGAAGGGGAATCCTTTGTTTTTTAGGCATATGGTATCCAGTTGTGCACCAGCCCACTGGGAGAGGGAGCTGGTCCCAAAACCAGTTGGGTGTAGCTACTGGGGAGATAACTGCTCATTTCACTAAACACACCCTTAGCTTGCCCATATGCTCCATTCAGGTGAAGAATGCTTATGTTATCTTAGATTTCCCTAAGAATAGAGCACCTTAGGATAGTTTGAAGGAAAACAAAGAATGTTTGTTGAAAAGTGCAAAGGGTTGCCCCTGGGAATATTTTCCTCGTTGGTTAGGGAGTGTCCTGTGGTCACCCCCACACACAGGCTTCCGAAACCTACACAGCTGACACCTCGCCTCATCCCTCAACAGAACACTCTCTGGATGTGCAGAATAGATAAGCCTGACACCACAACAGAGCTCAACAGCATACCCTCTGGATCTGTGGAAGAACAGAAGTTCTGCACCTGCTATTTGAGACCTGTAAGGAAACCTGAAGGTCTGCAACTGATCCCACGTGTTCTCAGGACACAAAAGTGGAGACGAAGGGTCGGTTGACTGACTTCCTGTGTAGTTACAGTGTGACAACAAGTTACAAGAGGCCTTTTTTCTTTAGTGACCAGTTGCAAATGGAGGAGTACCGGACCTCACTGGTAGTCTCTGCTATTCCTGAGATCTTTAGTAGTGTCCAGAAGAACTATTTTTAGAAATGTCTGAAAAATTAGGACCTCAGGAAGACCAAGTAATTGAGGGGGTAGAGATTGTTGAGCGCTACCATGCTCGCTAGATCAGGAGAATTCTGCCTGATGTAAGGTGAAAAGGATAGAAGACTGAAATAAACGATTGGACTATATATGGAACTGGTTATTTAACATAGGGGATGGACAGGACCTAATGCTTAATACTTTGATTCATGCAGAGAAATCTGCTAACTTTTGAAGTCAAAGAGAAACAAATGTGCTATTTGACAATATCTTGGTCCAGGTAGATGAAAGATTGAAAGGTGTGAGTTCTTTGGCAGGACAATCTGGTGATTTTGCATCTTTCTGGTGTCTTTAGGAACATATTATAACGCCCTTAAGAAGTCAGTTTGGACGTAACCCATTGGCTAAAATAAGACACAAGAAGATCATTTTAAGAAAAGATTTCAATTAAAAAGCTATTCACACAAATGCAGAAGTAGGAGTCTGTGCAGTATTTGATATATTACTCCTGATATTTTTTGGACTGTTTGGTTGTTAGTGATGAAAATTAACTGTGCTGAGTCAAAAGTCTGAAGAATTTTGTAAGGAGTTTCTCCTGTGTGGAGGGCTAAGAGGCTTGGCCCTTCTGACTCGTACACCTAAGAAATAATTTCCTATACTTTTCCTGTTTGAGAGGAAGGTACTGGGTGCATATCCTCAGCCTCTTATTGTAAATCACTTCTAACGTGAAGTCTATCCGACTATGGTGCAGCCTTCTCAGACACAGCCTGTAGTCTTGCCGAGCTGGAGAGTTCTAAGCTCCTAAAAAGAGACTGAGTGCAAAGGAAGAAATCTTGACTGGGCGAAGGCGTTAAAAGTATCTGGCCAACAAGTGTTCTTCCCTGGGCATGACATTTTAACTTTTCCCACTCTGAGCTTTTCCTGCTGAAACTAACAGCTTGAGCAGGACTTCATCCACTGGCTATTTGGTTTTATGAAGACTTCTTCAAATACAGTCTGCAACCTTGCCTCACTAAAGGATTAAGTCTTCCATTTCAGAGACTTAGGGCTTGATTAAAAGTTACTAGGACCGCCAGACTGGCGGTCCACCTGCCGTATTACAAATACGACAGTGGGACCGCCACAGGACTGCCACCATGGCTCATGAATCCCGCTGCGGTCAAAAGCCCTAATATTCTGACGGTGCCGCTGTGGCACCGCAGAACTGATTAAGAGATTCCTCACTCTCACAGTTTTCATGGCAGTGGAGCCGCCATGAAAACTATGGTGACGAGGAAACAAAGAGGACCCTGTTGCCTAAGGGCCATGAGATGCCTGCAGGGGGGGCACATGTTGTGCTCCCTGTGTGCTGTTACCCCCTTTCCTGCATGGCATTGATCCAGCGCATTACCAATCTGCGGATAACTAATATTAAACAATCATCAGGGCCCATCTAACACACACTACCACACACTAAACCTAGAACCATTATTGGCAATCACCGCTGGGAATCAATTTTATAGGGCTATGTCCAATTTTATATCCTTTGGCTGATTAGCCCTATTTATGACTCGTGGATCGATTTTAGTTAGCTAGTAGTAGCAATTATATGACAGTTTTTCTCTTGTCTTATCATTTATTATGAAAAACCACAGACTCAATTATCATTTAAATGTTTATTAAATTATTTGTTTAGAGCAAGCACATTTTAGTGTAAACTCCATTCCCACAAAGAACAATTTCATTTAAGCATTTCCGTTTCATTAAAGTCTTTTAGCAATAACGGATCCCTCAGGAAAAGAGAGGATAGAGAGAAAAGGTACATAGGCAAATTCACATTTATATTTACGTAATAAGGTGTGGTGATCAAACCCCTCTCTGGCCAAGAGATTATAGGTACTTTGGAAAAATTCGGGTTTCAGGTAGTTCAAAGTAGATACGGACAGTTTTCATGACAGTTCAGGACAGGACAGATGATCTTCTCTGGATTAGACGTCTCTGTCTTACCCCTCTCTGACACTTGAAAATAAAAAACCTCCTCGAGGACTTTACGCAAAATCTATTCCCTAATTCTCCTGCCTCCAGACCTAAGTCTTTTCTCCTCGTAGATTTTCTTCAGAGTAACACTACTACTACACTATCAATACACTCACTAATACCTAACTTCTAACTTGCCTTTCTATAAAGTTTATCAGCATTCGGACAGCATCTCTGCTCCTCAGCATTTCATCTGCGGCATCTGGCACTCGGTCAGCAGTTCCCTCTACTGTGTCAGTCTGGGTCTATGGAAGTCAGCCCGCGTGCATCGATCAGCTAGGGATAATTAGTAATCAGTCAGACCAATTATACCTTTCTTTGGTATGTTCCACCACCTAATGTTTCATTTGTATGGCATTTCTCTATTCTGATTGGTCGGGGCAGAGGGGATGATCATCACAACACATTATAATCGTAATATTTTCTTTAAGTCTATTGTTTTAGGTTCCCGCCCATCAAAATGTTTTCCCATGTTAATTCCCACCCGATGTTCATAGCAATAAAATACATTGTATATACATTTGCATGATTTGTCCATTGAGTCTTCAGGATGTTCCTGCTTTCCCAGGCCATTGTAAGGTCTCGGCCTTGGACAGATCCCAATACTTTAGGTCATCTTGTTCAGAGCTCATCCCAGTGGAACATGTGACTGGGTCACATGGGTAAGACTCCGTAATGAATTTAGACCCATTTATGAAGTATTGAGAAAAGTCAATGAAAACACATATTAATTTCCAAATAAAATAGTTTCACTGTATACCACTTATTTCTATACTTTCCCCATTTATTTATGTTAACTATATCTGCATTAGCATTTAGTATATAACTCATGTAAGTTCTAGCAAAGCAGATGCTTAGCACTTGAGTTTCTAAGCGGCCATATTTATTACTATTGCACAGAAGCAAGCTTTTCCCTCCAAAGCGTTATGTCGTCATGCAGCATGCGCATGCACAGTCTATTTCCTGTGTTTTAAGCAGCCATATTTGTTTATCAAGTAATTTATTAGTAATACACATATGCACGCTTCCCTCTAATTATTTATATGTCCGTTTCGATGTGAAATTAGTATGACAAACAAATTTTAGTACTTTATATTAACGGTTTACTTGAAGAGATTGCTTCCAAACAAGTTTCATTACTAATCCTTGCTCCATCAATCCCCTCTCTGAAGGCATTTATGCCATCAAAAACTACCTATATTTAATCAGATACCAGCTTTAGCACATCTCAATTCCATTTTCTGGTTTTTCATTATCAACATCCTTTTTGCCTTTCATGTATTTCACTTTCTTGTACAGTTCCCCTTTTATTTCTTCTAATGAATCTCTTCATACTTTCTTTTTTTCCCTGCTTATTTACTACATATTTTCCTTTTCCTTTTCTACATTTACACCAGATCATATCTATTAATATTATCATTGTTATTCCAGGTATTGGTAAGATTACTTGTGCCAGCACTCCTTTATATTAGCAATCCATGTACCTTAGATTATTTTTTAATTTCTTCCATACACTATCAACTTCCAGTGGTTTCAAATCTTCTTCCAATTTTGTAATATTCCTTATATATTTTCCAATTTCAACACTTTTGTCAGGAATATGAGTGCAGCAATGTTACTCTTTCAACATTTTACAGACTCGGCCCTCTTTTGCTAATAATATATCAAGAGCAAGTCAATTTTGCATAACCATTGATCTGATCGCAACCATTTCGGTATTGATCATCAGAAAACCGCCAGCAGATCTGTTGATAATCGGTCAACTATTGTAAATAATAGATAAATTCTATGAGACTATAGAACTACACCCACTGAAGGTATCAATGCACTGAATATGTCACCTACAATTTTTGCAAAACTAGCTCTTCTATTTCGTATTAGTTCACTACTGTTTTCATTGTTTCCAGTGATTCTTTTTTCATGATAAACTTTGGGGAACACTATTCCAAAATAGCAACTCACATGCCATCATGTAGGAAGCCTAAAATAAGCCTTATTTCCACACACATAATAGATTCCAGGAAATACTGAATCTGTTCATCCTTTTAATCCCCATCCTCCAAGAATGAAAACATTTTGTTCACATTCACTGGAGCCAATAAATACATTGTTATAGTCAGTCTAAAAACTATGGAGTCAAATGTTTCCCTTCTTTTCAAAGTCAAGGGCCATTGCAGCATGAGTCTCTCCAGAAGTGTAAATATTTTCTTTTTCAGCCCCTTGTGGAAGATGACTTTTCTGCTCTTTTGCCTTCTTCTGTAAATCTTGTCTCCTTTCTTCTACTTTAGTTCAAAAATATCTTTTCTCCTTTTAATGAACTTGTTAAATTATTTTCATGAGCTTCAGCTATATATATTGTCCTTTGTGTTAAGAAAAACTCACCCATAAACACTGCAACTTTATTACTAAGTACTGGATTCATATTCTTTCAAATAGGAACTTCTGGAAAAATCACATCTAAATTAGAATAATAATGTTATAATTTTCCTGTTCTATTTATTTATTTATTTATGGCATTTGTAGAGCGCTCTGCAACCCTACAGGCATCCTGTCGCTGAGTACATATAGCTGAGAACCCTGTAGAACAGAAGAGGACAGTGGTCAAGGAGCTAATAAGTTAAATGTTTGGGAAGAGCCATATTTTAACCTTTTTCCGAAAAGCCATCAGTTCGTTTGTTTTTCTGATGTCAGTAGGGAGGTTGTTCCATAAGTGAGCTGCAGCAATGCTGAAAGCTCTTCCCCCACATGTGGCTTTCTTGATCCTAGGAATGCTGATAAGGTTTAAAGATGAGGATCGAAGAGACCGGGTAGGCTCATACCAGTTGAATTTATTTTGGAGTGGTCGGGGGCCTAGCCCATGAACTGCCCTGAAGACAATACATAAGGATTTGAAGCAGATCCTCTGGTGTATAGGCAGCCAGTGGAGGTCGGCCAAGGCAAGAGTGGTAGAAGATCTTCGTTCTCGAGAGAGAGTGCCAGTTTGGCTGCAGCCGCCTGGATACTTTGAAGTCTGGAAATGAGATAGGCAGGGGATTCCAGCAGAAGGGCGTTGCAGTAATCCAGGCGGCTGAGGATGGTGCTCCTGACTATGTTAGCTCTGGTCTGTGGGGACAGGAGAGGTAGAAGCTTTCGCAGTCCTCACAGTAAGGCAAGGCAGCTGCTGACCTGTTGACATTGGTCTCTAGGCTCAGGCTGTTGTTAATAGTGACTCCGAGATTCCTTACTGATTTCACTGGGGTAGGCGAGTCTCCTAACAGCTGAGGCCAGAAGTCTGTAGGTAGACTTTTGGGGATTCTTCCAACCAGGCAGTGCAGTATTTCAGTTTTGTCACTGTTAAACTGTAATGAATTCTGGTTTAACCAGAGTGACATTTCCAACATGCAAGTGTGGAAAGTCTCCAATGAGTTTGCATGGGCTCCATCAAGAGAGATCATTAGCTGAGTGTCATCTGCGTAATTTGTCACGCTGATGCCATGGCTTTTGATGATCCTCATCAGGGGTTGCATATAAATATTGGAAAGTATGGGGCTGATTGCAGACCCCTGTGGAACCCCATGCGGAACTTTAACGAACTCTGATTGATATGGAGGGATAGCTACTGCCTGCCATCTATCCGTCAGGTAGGAACGGAACCAGTCAAGCGCGACTCCTCCGACTCCAATGTTCTTTAGTCTTTCTATTAGGATGTCGTGGTTCACCGTATCGAATGCGGCGGACAGGTCCAGCAAAATCAAGATTGCTGATTCTCCCCTGTCTGCCCTCATTCGTAGGTCATCCATGACTGTCAGCAAGGCTGACTCAGTTCCATGAGCTGGTCTGAAACCAAATTGCTCCTCTTCGAGGATGTTGTTGGTTTCTAGGAAGAGGGCTAGGGATCTACTGACCCATCGCTCTATGATCTTTATCGGGTAAGGTAGGAGGGATATAGGTCGGTAGTTCTTTTGGCAGTTTGGGTCCAGATTCGGTTTCTTTAATAATGGGGTAACAACCGCCAATTTCCACTTTTTTGGTACGGAGCCTGTGTAGAGAGATTGGTTACATAGCTTATGCAGAACTGGGAAGATATCATCCTCAAATTCTTTCACTATTCTATGGGGTAGAGGGTCTAAAGGGGATCCTGATGACGTGTTAAGGGCTATTTTTAGAAATTCTTGTTCTGAAGGGACCTCAAAGTTTTCCAAGATGGCGTTTGGAGAAGGGTTTCTAATATATTCCACCTTCTTATCTCTATTCACTTGATTGCTGTTGTCCTGCATTGTGGGGATAGAATTACCTTTCATTCCCTCGACAATTTTACTAATTTTTTCCTGAAAGAATAATGCTAAGCCGTCACATAATTCTTGTGAGGGCTTGATTTGACTGTCAGCGCAAGCAGGATGAGAAAGCTCTCTTAGAATCCTGAAGGTGTCACGGGACTTATTAGAGCTTTTGAGAATTAGGTCTGCGAAGTGTGAAATAGACTTGTTAATATGCTACAGGATATACCATAAGTTAATGGTAATGGTGATTGGCAGCACCTTCTGCTACAGTAGCTGGTAGTTTCATACATACATAACAATCGCTAATCTCCATAGTATCTACATTTTGAAATAATAACTTTCCAAAAACATTTAAAGCTGTGTTATTATCAGTCACTGTGTGATGTATTTCTAACTCATCTGATGCTTCTAATTCTACTCTATCTCCTTTTACTTTAGGTGTCCTATCATGTGTGTCTGTAATATTTTTCTTCTCCATACTCATCACATATGGTATTGCTATAGTCAAGCACAACCATACTACAATCATTAATACTATGCTGCATATGCACATTCTACAGCATATTTTTATACAATTACAATTTGGTCTTTCAGCAACTCTTTCTTTGGCCATTTTTAGGAGATTTCTCTTCTTTAGCTCTTATTCAAATTTCTGCAATTTTCCTTGAATAATCTATCGAGGTGGTTTTGCTTCTTCTTCTTCTGATGATGATGATTCAGAATGTACTTCTTATCCACTCTCTTCATTTATATCAAGATTTTCAAGCTCTTCAAGAATCACATAGGTCCCTTCTGAGCCTATAAGTTTATTATTCAATATTCTTATTCTTTGACTTCTTCATTTATTTGCCTGATCTGATTGGCTTGTGATTTCATTCACCTGTTCAGGTTCTCCATCTATTGACTTGAGATGGTATCTCAATCTTTCGACATATCTTGGCCAATTATCACCTTTTTCAAACTCTCTTTGTATGTACTGCACTGTCACTTTCATCGTCACTTTATTTTTTTATTGAAATCCATGAGTTCACGAAACGGCACAAAAGTTACAAATGAAATAACATAGTATTACTCAGAAACGGGTCAAGGCAAAAAAAGAAAAGAAAAACAGCACTACATATCGTCACTGTCGAGGATTCTTTTATTTACATTTCGTTGTGGCACAACTTGATTTTCTTCGGTCTCTGAATTCCTCTCTATCTTACCTAATTCAGGACTTCTTGATGTGCTGGCTTTCACCTGAATATGTTCCACAGTATCTAACTGTTCCTGTTAAGGGTTTTCTTCAGTTCTTCTTCTTCCTGAACTTGATTTGCTATTCCTGTCTGGTCCTGATCAGGTCTTAATGCACTTGACTTGTTTGCTGCCTGAACACGTTCTTCTAGACCAAAATGTCCCTCCTCAGCCTTAAGAATCTTCCGATTCCCCTTAGTCTGAGTACATTTTTCTTTCTTTATCTGTGCCTGCTCAGAATTTTCAACAACTTTAAATTCAATTTCTTGAGCATGTTCTTCTAAACCTATCTGGTCCTCTCTATTTTCCTGCTCTTCTAGCTGTTTTCTTCTTGTTTTAATAATGACTTCAGGAATATCAACCACTGGTATCCAGTCCTCCTGACTAGTGCTTGGCTGTTCTTGGTCAGCTACTTCGGAATCTGATACTCTAGATCCCTTAGCTGTGCAACCTTCTGCACTCTCAACTTCTTGAATCGGTTGAAGAATTATCTCATCAGGCATTGGAACTTTCTTGGTATGGCTGGTGTGCACCCACTTAGACAAACCTGCACATTTCACTGCTGTAGTAGTGACCAATATGACCTGTTTTGGTTCATTCCACCTTGGTGCAAGGCACGTCTCACAAGTGTGATTCTTCACCACCACCCAATGTCCAGGGTTTAAATCATGTGCTTGGTCCGGCTGTCTGGCAACTGCGTCTTCTCCAACCAGTTGAGAGACAGAATGCACCAGATCAGCCAATCGTTTACAATAGTCCAATACTTAATCATCAGCAATACTTAACAATCTGTGTCCAGGAATAAATGCTAATCTCATTGTTCTTCCCATAATTATTTCATGGGGACTCAAACCTGTGTTCCTGTCAGGATTGTTTCTGAGTCCCATCAGAACAAGAGGTAACGCATCTGGCCACAACAATGAAGTGGAGGAGCACACCTTTTCCAATCTTGTATTTATTGTGCCATTCATTTGTTGTACCACTCCAGAAGCCTCTGTGCAGTATGCACAGCGCAGTTTCTTTTCAATTTTAAATGCTTCACAGATCAATTGAATTACTTCATTATTAAAGTGTGATCCTTTATCTGATTCCAAGTTACTGGAAAACCGAATCGTGGCATCAACTCTCTCAATAATAATTTGGCAACTGTCATGCTGTCATTTCTTCTAGTTGGACATGCCTCTATCCACCGTGAAAACAAACAAACAATGATAAGGATGTATTTTAACCCCCTGCATGGTGGTAACTGAATGAAATCTAGCTGCAACCTTACAAAAGGTCCTACTGCCTTTCCAATTCTTCCCCAACCGCTGTTTTTCTTCCTGGATCGTTCTGTTGACAAATTAAACACCTTTGGCAACGACTCTCTGTAACTGTCCTAAACTTTTGGTTAAACAAATCTTGTCTGAAGAGTCTGATCATTGCATCTCTACCTATGTGTGAGCTTCCATGATACATTCTGGCAAATTGTGAAAGTAAACAGTCTGGCATAACTGGTCTACCATCAGGAAACAACTAGACACCATCTTCCTCCCTTCTGTTGCATCCTACTTTCAACCAACCTTCCTTTTCACTTACATCTGCTTCATCTTATAATTGTCTCACTTCATCCCATGTTTCTATGGATGAGAGAAGCATAAGCTGGCATCTGAGTCCTGTTGTTTCAATTTTCTTGTTTACTGCCAATTTTGTCTTAGCACAATATTGATTTACAAAAGGGGGTGGTGATGAACAGAGTGTCTGAGTTAAACAGACCACTCTTACCCAGTCCAAAGATCAGGGCTTGATCCATCACCGTTATTTATCTCACTGCCCCATCCCAGCTCAGAACCTGGCTATATGCAAATCAGTCTGTCCCTGGCCCAGTGCATCATGGGAACAGGGCAGACTAAACTACCAAGCCAATTCTTCACCAGAAAGGAGACAAGCTACCGGGGACCGGTTTCTGGCATTTCAGCCTTCTTCGGCCCGGCTTGCTTGAATCCTGATGGAGCAGTGAGAAAGGGACTCATGTCTGAGCATACCCTGCCACACCTATAGTGGCCAAAAACGATTTACAAAAGGGGGTGGTGATGAACAGAGTGTCTGAGTTAAACAGACCACTCTTACCCAGTCCAAAGATCAGGGCTTGATCCATCACCGTTATTTATCTCACTGCCCCATCCCAGCTCAGAACCTGGCTATATGCAAATCAGTCTGTCCCTGGCCCAGTGCATCATGGGAACAGGGCAGACTAAACTACCAAGCCAATTCTTCACCAGAAAGGAGACAAGCTACCGGTGACCGGTTTCTGGCATTTCAGCCTTCTTCGGCCCGGCTTGCTTGAATCCTGATGGAGCAGTGAGAAAGGGACTCATGTCTGAGCATACCCTGCCACACCTATAGTGGCCAAAAACGATTTACAAAAGGGGGTGGTGATGAACAGAGTGTCTGAGTTAAACAGACCACTCTTACCCAGTCCAAAGATCAGGGCTTGATCCATCACCGTTATTTATCTCACTGCCCCATCCCAGCTCAGAACCTGGCTATATGCAAATCAGTCTGTCCCTGGCCCAGTGCATCATGGGAACAGGGCAGACTAAACTACCAAGCCAATTCTTCACCAGAAAGGAGACAAGCTACCGGGGACCGGTTTCTGGCATTTCAGCCTTCTTCGGCCCGGCTTGCTTGAATCCTGATGGAGCAGTGAGAAAGGGACTCATGTCTGAGCATACCCTGCCACACCTATAGTGGCCAAAAACGATTTACAAAAGGGGGTGGTGATGAACAGAGTGTCTGAGTTAAACAGACCACTCTTACCCAGTCCAAAGATCAGGGCTTGATCCATCACCGTTATTTATCTCACTGCCCCATCCCAGCTCAGAACCTGGCTATTCTCAGATGTGAGACCCTTGCTCATTGCACCATCAGGATTCAAGCAAACTGGGCCGAAGACGGCTGTAATGCCAGAAACCGGTCCCCGGGAGCTTGTTTCCTTCCCAGTGTAAGAATTGGCTTTTGTAGTTTGGTTTGCCCTATTCCCATCATGCACTGGGACAGGAACAGACTAATTTGCATACAGCCAGGTTCTGAAACTGGGATGGTGCAGTGAGCTAAAAAACGGTGTTGGATCTAGCCCTGATCTCTTGACTGGGTGAGAGCTTTCTGCTTAATTCAGAGACTCTGTCCCTCACCACCCCTTGTTGTAAATATTTTTGTCCACCCTAAGCGTGGAAGGGTATTCTCAGATGTGAGACCCTTGCTCATTGCACCATCAGGATTCAAGCAAACTGGGCCGAAGACGGCTGTAATGCCAGAAACCGGTCCCCGGGAGCTTGTTTCCTTCCCAGTGTAAGAATTGGCTTTTGTAGTTTGGTTTGCCCTGTTCCCATCATGCACTGGGACAGGAACAGACTAATTTGCATACAGCCAGGTTCTGAAACTGGGATGGTGCAGTGAGCTAAAAAACGGTGTTGGATCTAGCCCTGATCTCTTGACTGGGTGAGAGCTTTCTGCTTAATTCAGAGACTCTGTCCCTCACCACCCCTTGTTGTAAATATTTTTGTCCACCCTAAGCGTGGAAGGGTATTCTCAGATGTGAGACCCTTGCTCATTGCACCATCAGGATTCAAGCAAACTGGGCCGAAGACGGCTGTAATGCCAGAAACCGGTCCCCGGGAGCTTGTTTCCTTCCCAGTGTAAGAATTGGCTTTTGTAGTTTGGTTTGCCCTGTTCCCATCATGCACTGGGACAGGAACAGACTAATTTGCATACAGCCAGGTTCTGAAACTGGGATGGTGCAGTGAGCTAAAAAACGGTGTTGGATCTAGCCCTGATCTCTTGACTGGGTGAGAGCTTTCTGCTTAATTCAGAGACTCTGTCCCTCACCACCCCTTGTTGTAAATATTTTTGTCCACCCTAAGCGTGGAAGGGTATTCTCAGATGTGAGACCCTTGCTCATTGCACCATCAGGATTCAAGCAAACTGGGCCGAAGACGGCTGTAATGCCAGAAACCGGTCCCCGGGAGCTTGTTTCCTTCCCAGTGTAAGAATTGGCTTTTGTAGTTTGGTTTGCCCTGTTCCCATCATGCACTGGGACAGGAACAGACTAATTTGCATACAGCCAGGTTCTGAAACTAGGATGGTGCAGTGAGCTAAAAAACGGTGTTGGATCTAGCCCTGATCTCTTGACTGGGTGAGAGCTTTCTGCTTAATTCAGAGACTCTGTCCCTCACCACCCCTTGTTGTAAATATTTTTGTCCACCCTAAGCGTGGAAGGGTATTCTCAGATGTGAGACCCTTGCTCATTGCACCATCAGGATTCAAGCAAACTGGGCCGAAGACGGCTGTAATGCCAGAAACCGGTCCCCGGGAGCTTGTTTCCTTCCCAGTGTAAGAATTGGCTTTTGTAGTTTGGTTTGCCCTGTTCCCATCATGCACTGGGACAGGAACAGACTAATTTGCATACAGCCAGGTTCTGAAACTGGGATGGTGCAGTGAGCTAAAAAACGGTGTTGGATCTAGCCCTGATCTCTTGACTGGGTGAGAGCTTTCTGCTTAATTCAGAGACTCTGTCCCTCACCACCCCTTGTTGTAAATATTTTTGTCCACCCTAAGCGTGGAAGTTATTCTCAGATGTGAGACCCTTGCTCATTGCACCATCAGGATTCAAGCAAACTGGGCCGAAGACGGCTGTAATGCCAGAAACCGGTCCCCGGGAGCTTGTTTCCTTCCCAGTGTAAGAATTGGCTTTTGTAGTTTGGTTTGCCCTGTTCCCATCATGCACTGGGACAGGAACAGACTAATTTGCATACAGCCAGGTTCTGAAACTGGGATGGTGCAGTGAGCTAAAAAACTGTGTTGGATCTAGCCCTGATCTCTTGACTGGGTGAGAGCTTTCTGCTTAATTCAGAGACTCTGTCCCTCACCACCCCTTGTTGTAAATATTTTTGTCCACCCTAAGCGTGGAAGGGTATTCTCAGATGTGAGACCCTTGCTCATTGCACCATCAGGATTCAAGCAAACTGGGCCGAAGACGGCTGTAATGCCAGAAACCGGTCCCCGGGAGCTTGTTTCCTTCCCAGTGTAAGAATTGGCTTTTGTAGTTTGGTTTGCCCTGTTCCCATCATGCACTGGGACAGGAACAGACTAATTTGCATACAGCCAGGTTCTGAAACTGGGATGGTGCAGTGAGCTAAAAAACGGTGTTGGATCTAGCCCTGATCTCTTGACTGGGTGAGAGCTTTCTGCTTAATTCAGAGACTCTGTCCCTCACCACCCCTTGTTGTAAATATTTTTGTTCAACCCTAAGCGTGGAAGGGTATTCTCAGATGTGAGACCCTTGCTCATTGCACCATCAGGATTCAAGCAAACTGGGCCGAAGACGGCTGTAATGCCAGAAACCGGTCCCCGGGAGCTTGTTTCCTTCCCAGTGTAAGAATTGGCTTTTGTAGTTTGGTTTGCCCTGTTCCCATCATGCACTGGGACAGGAACAGACTAATTTGCATACAGCCAGGTTCTGAAACTGGGATGGTGCAGTGAGCTAAAAAACGGTGTTGGATCTAGCCCTGATCTCTTGACTGGGTGAGAGCTTTTTGCTTAATTCAGAGACTCTGTCCCTCACCACCCCTTGTTGTAAATATTTTTGTCCACCCTAAGCGTGGAAGGGTATTCTCAGATGTGAGACCCTTGCTCATTGCATTATCAGGATTCAAGCAAACTGGGCCGAAGACGGCTGTAATGCCAGAAACCGGTCCCCGGGAGCTTGTTTCCTTCCCAGTGTAAGAATTGGCTTTTGTAGTTTGGTTTGCCCTGTTCCCATCATGCACTGGGACAGGAACAGACTAATTTGCATACAGCCAGGTTCTGAAACTGGGATGGTGCAGTGAGCTAAAAAACGGTGTTGGATCTAGCCCTGATCTCTTGACTGGGTGAGAGCTTTCTGCTTAATTCAGAGACTCTGTCCCTCACCACCCCTTGTTGTAAATATTTTTGTCCACCCTAAGCGTGGAAGGGTATTCTCAGATGTGAGACCCTTGCTCATTGCACCATCAGGATTCAAGCAAACTGGGCCGAAGACGGCTGTAATGCCAGAAACCGGTCCCCGGGAGCTTGTTTCCTTCCCAGTGTAAGAATTGGCTTTTGTAGTTTGGTTTGCCCTGTTCCCATCATGCACTGGGACAGGAACAGACTAATTTGCATACAGCCAGGTTCTGAAACTGGGATGGTGCAGTGAGCTAAAAAACGGTGTTGGATCTAGCCCTGATCTCTTGACTGGGTGAGAGCTTTCTGCTTAATTCAGAGACTCTGTCCCTCACCACCCCTTGTTGTAAATATTAGCACAATATTGAGCAATTTGGTCAGCATATTGATTACCAGCAGTCACATAGTCATCTCCGGACTAAAGTGCAGCGCATTTTACCACTGCTATTTCTTTTGTTAATTGTATAGCTTCTAAAAGCTCTTTTACATATTTTCAATTTTTAATAGGGGTTAATGAAGAAGTCATGAAATCCCTCTGCATCCATAGTTGGCCAAAATCACGCACAACCCCGTAACCATACTGACTATCAGTGAAAATGGTTACTCTCCAATTTCTCCCAATTTTGCAAGCTTTAATTAAAGCTATCAATTTGGCTACTTGTGCAGATTTTACTCCTGGTAAATAGGATGCTTCGACTATTCCAGCCAATGTACGGACAGCATAAGCAGCACTCAACCCTCCTTTTTCATGTCCCAAACAAGAGCCATCTACAAAGAGCTTGTTTTCACATTCTTTTAAGGGTTCTTCTGGTATGTCTGGGCAAGGATTGGTACAGTACTCTGTTACATCTAAACAATCATGTTTAGTGTCATCCCTCACTTCTTCATCATACATGTCAGGTAGTAACGCAGCACGATTTAAAAAAGTGCATTTGATTACTGTTACATTTTCTGCTCCTAATATTATTCTCTCATATTTTGTCATTCGAATTGGGGTAAGATACTGTGTTCGGATCCCTGTCAATAGTATCTCGACAGAGTGATGAACATAGACTTTTAAAGGATGTCCCATCACAATAGGCTCACTTTGTTCAATGCTCATACAAGTCGCTGCTACTGCTTTTAAACAACCTGGCAATGCTGAAGCTACTGGATCAAGAGTTGCTGAAAAGTATGCTACTGGTCTTCACCTTAATCCATGTCTTTGAGTTTGTCATATAGTTACTGCTTACCTATATACCGTGTTAGGTTAGCATGAGCTTATTAAATGTTTAAACGCCATTGTACCTTTTTGCTGCTTCTGCACACGACACATAATTGTTGCTTTAGCTTTCAGCCTAGAAGAGCGTTGTGATTTATACGAGAATAATATGTTATTGCTCTGATAACATTGCTTAGCAGACGGTGTCAGTACAGTGAGTGCTGAAGCCTTGAAGGATGAGTAAACACGGTGTTATTGTAAGGTCTGATCTTCGCACTTTCCTAGACATAACATAAATGCAGCTGCTGGCAAATCTGGCTTTAGGCGCGTTTTATATTGCTTTGCACAAGAACAGATAAACACACTTGATGGTGCTTCGCATGCAGAGAGCTGGTGGAAGACAATGTGATCCTCTGCCATTGAGAGATTGAGGTATGGGGTCGCCCTGCTAAAGGCCAAAGAGACCTTCTTAGATATAATATAATATGCTGGTTAGGGAGGGTGAGAATGAGGTGTTGTTAACTCCTATTCACTTCAACATGTTAGCATGTTGTCACCTTTTGCATCTTATGGACTAGAAACTATGCTGATAACATTGCTTCTTATAATTTGTTTGCTTGTATTATCTAAGATACTGCGTTTGAGAACCCGGCATTAGTAAATAAAAATTTCAAATATGAACGCGTCCTCATTTACTCCACGTACTGGTTTGAAATGACTGTATAACTAAAGAGTGTCTATGTGTTCCACGTGACCTGAGGTATTCTAAGATCATGTTCTGGTTTGTATAAACATTGGGAGTTTGTTATGACCAATGTGACACTGTAGCTAGCTCGGCAAGGAGATTTTGGGTACTAAGGTGAGTTTTGGGCCATCCTAATTCACTGAGGTTCCAAATCTCTATGCACAGTTCTGTAGGAGAATGGAATCCCTGTTACAAGTTAAAACTGATAAAGCACAATTATCTTGTTTACAACAGAATAAAGCTCTGGCATTCCAAGTGCAGGGGCTTCACATAGACAATCTATTAATTTTACAAAAGCTGTCATGCTTTCATCATCCGATTCTATGGGGTCCGTTGCTCTCTTTCTGGTCATTTGTATTAGTGGCTTGGCTAACAGTGAAAACCCTGCAATCCACTGCCTACAGTAGCCTACCACACCAAGGAACATTCTGATTTCTCTCCTAGTTTAGGGTGTCTGCATTTGTCTTATTATCCTAACTCTTTCAGGAGTAACTCTCCTCACTCCTCTTTCCAATTGATGACCCAAATACTTAACTTTTGTTTGACAAAATTGTAATTTCTCTGGTGATACCTTGTGTCCTCTATCAGCCAAGTGATTCAACAAAGCTATAGAATCTTGAATACAATCATCTTGAATCCTTGATGCGACCAGTAGGTCGTCAATGTATTGAACTAGGACTGAATTTCTGGGCATCACTGATGTCTCCAAACATTTCTTAAGAATCTGTTTAAATATTGAAGGACTTTCTGTATACCCTTGAGGGACTCGATTCTACACATATATGCGATTTTCAAATTTAAATGAAAATAGATACTGACTGTCTGGTTGTAGTGGAATAAAGAAAAAGGCATGGCACAAATCAATTACTGTAAACCATCCTGCATTCCATGGTATTTGATACAATATTACAGCTGGCTTGGGTACCACGGGGCAACAAGGCACCACTATTTTGTTAATTTTCCTCAAATCTTGCACTATCCGGTATTTCCCGCTAGGTTTCTTAATGCCAATTATAGGGGAATTACAAGGACTGCTCATTATTTCTTTCAGAATACCTTGTTGGACCATTCGCTCTATTTCTGCAAGGACACCTGCTTCAATTTCAGGGCTCATTTTGTATTGCTTTGTGTTTGGATAAACTGCATTTTCCTTCGCCGTCACTTTTATTGGGTCTACATCTGCCATTAATCCTACTTCCTTTCCAGTAAAATTCCATACCGTTGGATTAACTGTCAATTTTAATTCTTCCGTTAAATCATCTTTTGTCATCATGGAATACATGTCATCTATTTCAGGGCCTTGCTTTGCTAGCATGATTTTATAGACACCATCTTCATCTGGAGTCTGTATTGTAACACCATCCGGTGAACAATAAATGGTGCAATTCATTTTGCACAGTAGGTCTCATCTAAAAAGATTTACGGGACTAGAGTCACACAACACAAACTTATGCATCTCTCTAAAATTACCTATTCAAACTTCCATGGGTTCTTTTACTGGAGTTCTAATTTGTTTATTCGATACACCAACTATTTGGATTGCCTCTCCTGATTGCCTCTCCTGAGAGGGGAAGGTTTGGGATGTCTGCTGTTCTTACAGTAGAACAGGTAGCACCAGTATCCAATAAAAATGTAATGTCATTTTCCTTCTACCTTTCCTTCAATATATGGACCTGACTGATGTACCGGCAAGGATGCGCCAAGTACGCATTCCTCTTCCTTATCCCCAGGCGCCGTCATTTCTCCTTGTCTAAAGATTAGCAACTACTCTGTAAAAGAAATTGTGAGGTTACGGAATTCAGCTTACCACTCTCTCCTGGAAATCCAGCGTCCACACTGTACTTTGCTCTGTTCACAAAATTTGGCATAGGGGCTAGTTGTAACTGACTCTGCTGTTTTACAACTGGTTGCGGTTGATTCAATAACACCTCATTCTGCGTCTGTGAATTTAAATTTTGATTTGGGCCATTATTATTAGTCCTGATTAGCTTACACTAGTTTTTCCGATGCCCCAGTTTTCCGCACCCATGACAAGGAAATGTCTTTTTGGCTTCATCTCTGCTCATTTTCCCTCTGGATTTTCCCCCATTATTTTCATTCTGTGCTGATCCTCTTTGATCGTTGTTTTGACTAATAATTTGTAAACCTTGCTGTTCTGCTAGTTTTACTTGAGCCCAAATTCCTTTTTCTTCTAACTTTTTCCTTCTATTATCTATTTCATCTTCACGGTATTTTGCATATTTCAAGACTTCATCTATAGGTTTTACTTTCCAGCACAGCATATGATTCGTTATCATCTGACAAACCTCAGGTTTTAAACCTGATACAAATCGATACACAAAATGTCCCATTCCTTTGTCACCCATCGCTTCTAATCCACTATACTGTTTGAATACTTGCAACAATCGCTCATATTAGGCATGTACACTTTCATATATGTCTTGAGTAGTTCTGTCTATTTTTACCCAATCTGTTTCTTTAGGGGAAAGTTTCCCTTTCAAGAAAGTAATTACTTGGTAATACTTTTTCATCACTTCTTCAGAAGGAGCACCTGTTTTCTCATCTCTAGGGTATTCCTCACTGGGCCAATCGACAGTGATTTTACATTCTGTCCATAAATCAGCAGGTACCACTATGTCAAATAAACCATCTAAGTCTTTCAACAAAACCATTGAAACTTTTACAAATCGGTTAACCTGTCTGTACCACTCAACTGGCTTTTCTCGTAATTTCGGGAAATCGTTTGTAAATGATAAAATATCTTGTCTAGTCCATGGGACATGTACATACCCTCCACCTGGTACTTCTCTCATAGGGTACAATTATTGTGCCTATATAGTTTATTTTAATAAATATCCTGATGAGGTTTTATTTGCCTGTGCTTCTTCCTTTTTCTTTGTCCACCTTGTTTTCCATCGGTCTAACTCTCCCCATTTCTGCGAAATTGTCATTAATTCTTTTACCTGTAGTTTTCTCCCTGACACATTCATATTCTCTAAATCTTTGTCAGTAAATTCTGCTCTCTAAGGTTTCTGTAATACTTTTGATTTCCCTATCTCGATTCCCATGTCTGAAGCAAATTCTGTTAATTTTTCATGGACTATTTTTACATTTCTAGTTATACTCTTGCACAGGAACAGCAGTTCCTCTTCATTGTATGTGTTAACCTGTCAATTCCCACATATTCTGCTATTATTTCCTCTAATTCAATTTTCAATTTATAAATGTCAAGAACCTTTGGCTTTTGTTCTGAACCGGTTTTTCCATTGCCTGTGCCCACTTCTCTAATTCTTCTGGGGACACTATAGTAGCACTCCTAGTTCCTGTATATGTTCCTAATCATATTTCTTTTGAACAACCAGGAGTAACTCTTCTTGGGGTTTCATTTATTGGTTCACTTATTGGTAAATCCATCAAAGATATCACTGACTCACATTCACTTGCTTGATCTTCAATTATAATATTCTCTTTTCTTTGTTCTATCATGGGAGCAGTTATAACAGGTGGCTTTGGATAACTTCCCTTATCCCCATATAATGGAACAACAGGCCCTATAGTCACTGCTATAGTTAATTCTTCAGGATGTATACTCAAATGGCTTCTTTTTTGTATTATTTCTTCTATATTTTTGTTTATTGTGTCTCTCTCTTTTTCTTGTAGTATTCTTTCATTCATTGAATCATGTAACACCTATGGGACCAATGGTGTTTCAAAATAGGAGCACTTGGTGTATTTCTACTAAGTCCTTCTTGGTATGGGGAGGATTCTTGGTCAACATGTCTTCTAATAAATCATTATCTGATTCCCCACAACCTCTCAAATGTTTTGTTTTTCTTATACTTTTACTTCCCGGCTGTTCCTCTGACATTAATACAGGATACAGTCCTTCTGTGACCATTAGCTGTCTCCACTGTTCCATTTGGTCCTCGCGGGTGTCATTTTTCCTTTTAGGGTTAAACCCTCCGTACCCCCTAAAACTTCTGTCCCTATCAAATTACTCCATTTCCCATTCTTCTAGCACTTCATATTGAGTTAACTTTGGTCTGGGTTCTAATTCATTCATTCTAACCCTTACATTTTGAAGAATTTGTTCAATAAAAGTACCATTTTCTGGGAAGGCTAGTATTCCATCATCTTTTGTATATTCCATCCAATTCTCTAACCACACACAGGTATCATAACCTCTCTCCATCATCATAAATGAAGCAGGAGTTTTAGGTGGTGGGGTTAAAATTCCCTCCCTAGTTTGATTAGGCTTTCTTGAAATATTTCTTCATTTTCTGAAAGATTGGCATTTTCTTCTTTTCTCAGTACAAGTTTAGACTTTGTCTCCTAATAGATTCTTGTCTGAAAAAAATGAAATATCTTTTGTCAGGGCGATTCCGTACTGAAGTTGGATCGTTTACACACATGCAATTTCCACTATAATCTCCATTTTTATTTTGACACCTAATTAATCTCTCTCTCTGTTTACACTTTAATTCACCAATCCTAAAATAGCTTATGACCTTTGTCCAATCAGCTTCGATTTCACAACACCACGTCAGCCAATACTAGCATGGCTCTACTGTGACGTCTGTATCACTCCTTACTACAGACCCCTCCTTTTCAATTTCTCCGTAAATCCCACACCCGCTGTCTCCTCCAATCCCAGTGCAGCACCCTGTGACATCAGCACATTCCTGCAACCGACCCTCCCTTCACAAGGTAATACGAAAAACGTATTTTCTTTCAAATTTCATCAAAATCTTCAGTAATAACAAACAACATAAAACATTCACTATCCTGTCGGTTTTACAAAACTCATTCAATCAATCTCTTATTCTGCGACTAAAACCTTCCTCTTACTCTTCATTCACTACGAGTAAAACCCTTCCATCCTACTTCTTCAGACAATTCAGAAAGACCTACTATTCTTCCAACCCTTTCTAGGTGATAGAACACTAAAATGTTTACTAGCGAACTCCTTTGCCATTCAATCACTTTCATTTATTCGATTTCCAGAAATCAGACAAATAACTTGACTTCAGTATCGCTTTCTTTTTAACAGCCTCTCTATTATTTTTTTTTCCATGGAATTCCAGACAACATATAACAGTTTTAAACATACAAGTTTGTTAGAACCTAAGTGAAAAAACACAAATTCACCTAAATCAATAACCAATAATTGCTAAACTAAATAATAAAAACCATAATTCTGCTACCAACAAACTGACCCACCGCTATACCAATCTGTGGATAACTAATACTATACAATCATCAGGGCCCCTCTAACACACACTACCACACACTACACCCAGAACCATTATTGGTAATTACCGCAGGGAATCAATTTTATAGGGCTATGACCAATTTTATATCCTTTACCTGATTAGCCCTATTTGTGACTCATGGATCGTTTTTAGTTAGCTAGTAGTAGCAATTATATGACAGTTTTTCTCTTGTCTTAGCATTTATTATGAAAAACCACAGACTCAATTATTGTTTAAATGTTTATAAAATTATTTGTTTAGAGCAAGCAAATTACAGTGTAAACAAGGAAATATTTCATTAAAGCATTTCAGTTTCATTAAAAGTCTTTTAGCAATAACGGATACCTCAGGAAAAGAGAGGATAGAGAGAAAAGGTACATAGGCAAATTCACATTTATATTTACCTAATAAGGGGGGGCGTGGCTTCGCTGTGCAGCGAAATGGCCGCACACTAGCGCGGCTCCTCCGGGCGAACCCTGTTTATCCGTAAAATATCCCCAAATCACGCCTGAAAGCAGGAGAATATGAGAGGCGGAGAGTGTGGGAACTATTACTGAGCTCCTCAGAGGAAAATCGACAGCATACACCATGGGGAGATCGAGTCCAAGACTACTTTGTGCGCGGAGCTGAGGTGCGGACTGATCGGGTGCTGAGACCGGGGACTCTGGTGGCGGCGGCTGGGTGGCACTGACTGCAGTGAGCCGGGAGCGGACGGAGAACAAGCGCGCTGTATGGGGCTGCAAATGACCAATTGAAACAGGACTACCGGAGGTGTGGCAACGAGGTGGTCGCTACCGCTGAAGCAGGGATTAAGGTGCCTGGCGCGTTGCAGTGTTATTTGAAAGGAGGAGCTGAACAATATACCCGGTGGCTGCCATTAGGGGTTTCGGGCAGGGAGTGCTGCTTGTGAGGAATGCGGAGGAGCTGTGGCGACGGTCGAAGTTGGCACGTATGCAGTGATCCCCGGAGGCGGGCGGCATTGGCTGATGAATTGCAATTAGACTGCCTCGACACTGTGGAGGATAGTTCATGGTGGGGAACAGAGGACTCCGCCATTTTGTGTGCTGTGGAACTGCCTGACACCATATTGCAAGCCACCCGCTCTGTGCTAGAAGATTGGTGCGGCGTAGGGCCAGCGTGGTCAGCGACGTGGCGCACTGGAGTCCATCCTGTCCCAAGCTGCGCAGGGGAGACATATGCAGCAGGGTGTAGCGTGGGAGGAAGGCGCTGCATCCTGAGGTGCTGCTACCCATGCTATCGTGAAGTGCATAACACGCAAGGCTAATTACTGTCTGAGGGGGCAGCAGGCGTTGCAATACGCCGCTTCCTTGGTCCTTCACTGCAGTGGAAGACCAACACTGGGGAAATTGGCGTGCTGAGGGATCGGAGACTGACTAAGCTGGTGGCCCCTATTTGCCGAAGGAGGACTGCGCGCAGGGGCCCAGCCGGGTCCCTCCCCACTTGCGGGGAGTGGGGGTATTCTCACCTGCGACCGGGTGGGTCGCACTGTGGATCACAGGTCGGCTCCAGTGGATTAAACCGGACAGCGAGCTGCGGAAGCGCATAGTAGGAAATCAGTTGCGTGATCAGATTGAGGCACCCAGAGACATAGGGGCCTGAGATATATGGAACGCAGTATAGTATTGCCTACTGGTGAGGAGTTACAGGCTGAGTGGAGCGGTGGAGGAGATTGCTGGCAGACGACTTGCAGGGCCATAAGTAAGTAAGACATACCCGGTGGCTTACTAGTTCCTACGTTTCTGACACCACGGGCGGAGGGGGTATATACTGGTCGCATTCGATGGCTCCTGGTGGACAACACACGCACACATGGGCAAGCCGGATACCAGACAACCCTGCATCAACTTTGACAAAAAAACTGCTAAGCAGGCTGAGACTGATGTGGGACATCGAGATCCTGCGGAAAAGGCAGGCCCCATGCAGCCGCAAGAAGATGACATACGCATCATGTTTAAAGAGCTGAAGACCAGCCTCCAGGGCATAGACTCCAAAATGGATACCCTATTGGAACGTATGGATAGAATCACGCAACGGGTTGAAAAGCAGGAGTGGCGCTTGGGCGTGCTAGAATCAAGAGTGACAGAAACTGATGAGGGCCAGACCGAACTGGAAAATAAAATACGGAGTATAGACAGAGTACTGGAGGTGATACAGCAGAAGAATGAGGATTTAGAACCCAGGTCGCGAAGGAACAATTTGCGAATTAAAGGAGTTGCCGAAACAACGAATATCCAGAATATGGAAAAATATATTGAAACTATGATGAAATATCTTTCTGGATCTGACCTATCCAATATGTTCCTCATTGAAAGAGCACACAGGTCGCTGGGCCCGAGGGCGCAACTGGGAGCACCGGCGAGACCAATTATAGCGAGAGTTCTAAACTATAGAGATCGTGATACAATACTCCGACTGGCCAGAAAAAAGGGCGCTATCCAGTATCAGGGTAACGACATTGAATTGCATCATGACTTCACATTACAAGTACAGGCGGCCCATAGGGAATTTATCCCAGCAAAGAAAATATTTTAACAAATTGGTATGAAATAAGCACTGATATATCCAGCTAAATTGCGAATACAATGAACTGGAAAGCCCACCTTTTTCACAGTCGCTAAAGCGGCATTACCGTATGCTAAACAACTTGCGAAGGACCAGAGGAATCAGAAGATATCAGGTGAAGAACAAACAGAAACCAGACTGAGTGACAATGATTAAACACACAGATGGTGGTCCATACTGTAGAAAGGTGCGGACCGTTTGGGGGACCACTGCTTGAAGGACAGATGCTCATTGGTAAGAACAACGATGTTGATACAACGAGGAATGGAGCATGGAACTGCATAAATGGTTGACTTTCCTTGAAATAGTATGTTGTGGGTTCACTCGGTGAGATTCCTGGTATTTGGGTGTGGTGATACATGCTCGGCCACCCACCCTGCCTCGAGCGCAGGGCAGTCAGCCAGTGACCCCGCACACCCCATGGGATAATTCCCGTATTTCAGCTACTCTGTGTAGTTTGTTTAATGTTGTGGGAAATGGGGGGGTATTGCACAACCTAATTTGGGGGTTGGTGTGGCCGGAGGGTGGAAAGTTGTATGTTTTTTTGTCCATATAGCTGTGTAGTGCACCGCACTAAGGGGCAGGTGCAATGGGGGACTGACGCACACTGAGCAACATACTGTTATGCAACCATATTGTACTGATATGTAATTTACATGCACCAGCATAGTACAGCAGTGGGACATTCGACAGCAAAGCCATTATAGGCCCAGAATGCTACTGATTACTGATGACACAATCACTTAATTTGACCACCTTGAAGTGCCTTACGTGGAATGTTAGAGTTCTAAATGACCGTAGGAAGATGAGACCAATCCACTCTTATCTTGCGAGACATGAGGTGGATATTTGTTTTTCACAGGAAACACACTTTACTGATACACTGGCAGGGGTGCTTATGAATAAAAGATGGGGTGAGATAATAGAAGCTGGACATTCTAATTATTCAAGGGGGGTGGCGATATTGCTGCGTAGGGGGCTACAATAAAAGACAGAGAAGGTAGATACATTATTCTGCAGGGGACGCTGTGTCACACCCCTGTCGCTTTGGTGAACACATGTGGACCGAACATGGATAGCCCAGACTTCTTCCATCACATTGGGCAACAGTTACAGGCGATAGGGCATACAGCAGTCATGTGGGGGGGGACTTCAATGTTGTACTCTCGACGCACGCCGACAGGCAGGGAACATCCCGAGTGCATCACCCAAAGGCGGCTGCAATGTTGCACACCACAATAGAGGACCTCCACTTAGTTGACTCCTGGAGAACATTACACCCTTTGGCGAGAGAGGGGACCTGTGTAACACACCATTGAAAGACATGGTCCCGATTAGATTTTTGGCTAAAGACCTGCATACCTGGCTGTTAGACACCACGCATCTACCCTGTATATTCTCGGACCATGCGCCCGCTCAGATACAATTGTGCATTCCTCCTGCATATGCCCTGCCTTTTACGTGGAGATTCCCATCAAACGCCTTGATAGATCTGGTCTTTCCAGAAGGGTTGAGGGACAAGGTCATGGAATACTTCGAGCTTAATGAGGGTACAGTGGACTCACCGGGGACTCTGTGGGAGTTATTTAAGGTGGTTATAAGAGGACATTGTATGGCACTTAAATCACGAGTGTTAAAAGACATATGCAACACCTTACATAGATTAGAACGGAAGATAGGAGAACTAGAGCGTTCACAACAGACAAACCCGGCCACTGACACCATAGCAAAAATACGGACTAAACTGATAGAGAATTTCAGGAAGAGGCAGAAAGGGAAAAGGTGTATATGTCTAAGTATACACAAGCAAGGCGCTATGGGGAGAGCGACAGACCTGGGAAAACATTAACGCGATTGTTATGCATGCTCAGAGGGTCAGAGTACATAACTGAACTGCGCTCGGACGACGGGGACATGGTGAGAACGCCACTTGACATACTACATGAAATGGTGCTCTTTTATAGACGATTATACACCTCACAAACGGACCCGGCCCAGTCTGACATAACTGATTATCTAGGCGACATAGCTCTGGCATGGTTTAATAACGGTGCCATAGAACACATGGAGCTGTCAATAATGACAGAAGACATAGGACAAGTAATACACAGTTTGCCGGCTGACAAGGCCCCAGGGGCGGACGGCTTAACGGCGGCATTTTACAAAGAATAAGCCGATGTCTTGGGCCCCAGATTGTTGTAGGTATTTCTGGAGGCGATGGAAATGGGAATACTACCCCCAATGCTTCGTGAGGCCACTATATTAACTATAATAAAGCCAGGCAAAGACCCGACTAACCCAGAATCGTATCCTCCATTATCACTGATAAATTTAGACGCCAACATCTACGCCAAATTAATAGCAAACAGATTACAACCCATGCTGCCCCAGATAGCGTTACCAGAGCAATTGGGGTTTATACCAGGTCACTCCACTGCCCATAATTTGATAACACTTTTGGGCACACTACATTACTTAGCCCCCCATTTACAGGCTATTGCGGCACCATTAGACGCCACAGAAGCGTTTGACTAGCTAGAATGGAAATTCCTCTTCACTTTACTGACTCGTATGGGTCTCAGCCCTATATTCATCAGGCAGATTAAAATATTATATGCAAGCCCAACAGCACGAGTAAGAGTTGATGGACAGGTGTCTGAGCCATATGCATCACAAGAGTGACGAGACAAGGCTGCCCATTGTCGCCATTATTATTTGCGATGTGATTGGCTGCCAAGCTTAGGCAATACCATACGCAAAGGAGCATAGGTTTCACAACCAGGGCCTCTTAATATCTATGTATGCGGACGACATGACGATATATTTGACTAATCCTAACAACAATTTTGATACGGTAATGAGGGAACTGATAAGATATGGGGGGCTAACTGGGATCCAGATCAACTGGTCAAAATCTGTCATGGTGCCGCTAACTGATGACACTGTCCCATTTGATACGAAATTCCCGATACAATGGGCAGACGGGGACACACGATACTTAGGCATTTTGATAAGTAGGTCACTGCAGGAAATATGGCATGCGAATTATGGCCGAGTGATAGACTGGCTGGAAAGTAAAATTCAAAGATGGAAGAGGTTGCCGTTGTCCTTGATGGGGCGAATAGCCATTACGAAAATGGGTATACTGCCTAAACTACTTTATTTATTTGTGAGTATTCCTAAGCCACTAAATGCGCATTTTTTTTAAACTGACTATGGTCCAACGTACTAGAATAAATTTGGACCGGAAAGCAGCCTAGAGTCTCATGGAAGGTATTGAAGCTGCCATTTACACAAGGAGGGCTAGGCGCTCCGGATTTTGAACTGTACGCCTACAGTGCACAGGTGCAATTCCTACATTTTTGGCACCACCCCACGCATTTCCAGCCCCATGTAGCGATAGAAATAGATAAGGTTGCACCACTACCACTGAAGACGACTGTGTACACCCCCTATAAGCGTCCCCATGAAGTAATAGATATGGTGGAGACGATGAGATGCTAAGAGAGCGCGTCAAGAGGTACTGTATGCGCCATCTATGCCCATAGGAGACATTCCGTTGATTGGCCCATTAATGGACAAGGCAATTAGGACGAGAGCTAAAGCACACAAACTGGAGATAGGTAGTGATCTCTTCCTGAACTGCAAATTTTTTACTATGTCGCATATGTGTGGCAGACAGGCACCTACCGCCTCAGATATGCTGTTATACTATTAGATCAGAGCAGCATGCTCTACCCTATCAGCACTAGAGAATGTTTTAACTAATTCATCTCCCCGCAAATTAATTACATGCATATATAGCATGACACAGAGGGACAACCCAGTTACTTGTACTACCTCCAGGGAGGATTGGGAGAGGGATGCTGACCTGACCATCACAGATACTCAGTGGCAATTTTGTTGCTCCCAGATGGAACAGCTCTCGCCGAACTATAGGCTAAGACTAATCCACTTTAATTTTCTACATAGACTATATCGCACGCCGTTGCAGCTACATCGCATGGGGCTCCATCCAGATGCGAGATGCTGGAGGTGTGGAGCACAAGATGCCAATTTTGCTCACTGTGCTTGGGCTTGTAGACCTATAGCGTACTATTGGGCTGACATACTCAAACATATAGGCCATATAATAAATGTTACAATACCAGAGGCACCAATTGTGGCACAGTTAGGGTACCTCAAGGACATCTCGAAGGAGATCCGTAAGCTTACAGCCATGTTACTATTGTTAGCAAAATGGCAGGTAGCCATACATTGGAAGAAACGTACACCTCTCCCCCACCAGCAGGATGGATAAAAGCAGTCACTAATATCAGAGATCAGTTCTCTACCTTCTGGGAATGAATGCCCAGCAGATCCCATCCATCTGACATCTGGGAGCCTTTCATGGGTTGGATGAGGTCGGGAGGGGAAGTCTTGCAATTAAATCACTCCACATAGGGAGATATGTGGTGGAGCTGTAGGTGTGATGTTGGGTTATGAGCAAACGGTTCAAGGCTCAAATGTTAAATGCTATGTTTGGCACTGCAGAAGATTGGTAATACACAGGTTGTATATGCAGATCGGAAATGTACAACTAGTTGCTAATGTCCTATTCAGCTATATTGGATTGTTTGGATGGAGGGTGGGGGGAGGGGGATGTTGCCTTCATTAGTGTTAATAATCAGATGTGAATTGTTTACAATGCACGGAACATGTAAGAAGGAGACTAGCCAATTGACTAACTATCGCTGCCTGCCCATGAGGTTGTTGGCAAATACAGCTGTGTAATGCGCTCTGAAATAATTGTGCCACGAGTCTCAGGGTTGTAGGCAAGAAAATTGTGTAAGTTCAAGAATATGCAATAAAATTGTTATAAAAAATATGTATATATATTTACCTAATAAGTTGTGGTGGTGATCAAACCCCTCTCTGGCCAAGAGATTATAGGTCCTTTGGAAACATTCAGGTATCAGGAAGCTCAAAGTAGATACAGACAGTTTTCAGGACAGTTCAGGACAGGACAGATGATCTTCTCCGGATTAGACACCTGCATATTACCCCTCTCTGAAACTTGAAAATAAAAAAAACCCTCCTCAAGGACTTTACACAAAATCTACTCCCTAATTCTCCTGCCTCCAGACCTAAGTCTTCTCTCCTCATAGATTTTCTTCAGAATAACACTACTACTACACTATCAATAGACTCAATAATACCTAACTTCTAACTTGCCTTTCCCTCAGCATTCGGACAGCATCTCTGCTCCTCAGCATTCCATCTGCGGCATCTGGCACTCGGTCAGCAGTTTCCTCATCTGTTTGAGTCTGGGTCTATGGAAGTTAGCCCATGCACAGCGATCGTCTAGGGATAATGAAACTAATCAGTCACACCAATTATACCTTTCTTTGGTATGAACCACCTCCAAATGTTTCATTTGTATGGCATTTCTCTATTCTGATTGTTCGGGGCAGAGGGGATGATCATCACACCACGTTATAATTGTAATATTTTCTTTAAGTCTATTGTTTTAGGTTCCCGGCCATCAATATGTTTTCCAATGCTTTAATTCCCACCCTATGTTCATAGAAATGTTATGTTAATGTTATGTTAAAATGGGGTTTTATATAGCGCTCAGCTACTCCGAGGAGTGTCCCAGCGCTTCAAAACCTGATGCGGAAACAGGAACAGGCGAACAGATGATAAGCACTATTGAACAAACAGCCAGGATTTCAAATCCTTCCTGAAAGCTAACAGATTAACATTCCTTCTCAAAGAAACTGGCAAGGCATTCCAAAGTTGGGGCACTAAAAGTCGGAAAGAGCGACCTCCAATACGTGCTCGTCTAATGACCGGGACAGACGCCAAGGCCAGCGAAGCTGACCTCAGTGACCTGGATGGTAGGTAAAAAGCTAACCGTTTCCTGATGTATTTAACACCGAAATCATGGAGCGCTTTGAAAGCAAGAGTAAGTGCCTTGAAAGCAATCCGTTTTCAGGTTAGGGGACCAGTGAAGAGTTTTCAAAAGATCAGTAGCACTGGCTCTCCGATGGAGGCCAAAGATGGCTCGTGCGGCCGAATTTTGCACTATCTGCAGACGTGAGAGGAGATATTCTGGCAAGCCAAGGTAAAGCACGTTCGCATAATCCAAGCGAGAGCCTAATAAAGCCTGCACAGTAATTTTCCTGTGATCAAGAGAAACATAGGGAGGAATTTTCTGAGCATTTTAAGAAGGCCAAAGCATTTCCCTACCAGACCAAGAATCTGAGGCTTCAAGGTGAGGCCGTTGTCAATCTGCACACCAAGATTCTTGGCCTTGGATGAGGCAGCTGAAGGAGGGAACATGGCAGAAGGCCACCAAGACTGCCACCTATGGTCAGATGGACAACTAAAAAAGAGTACCTCTGATTTATCAGAGTTGCACTTGAGGCTGTTGAGCTCGAACCAATTAAACACAGCCCCAAGTCAGCTTCTGATAATCACACCATCAAAGTCAGAGCCCTTCTTGCATAAAATACATTGTATATAAATTTGCATTATTTGTCCATTGAGTCTTCAGGGTGTTCCTGCTTTCCCAGGCCATGGTAAGGTCTTGGCCTATGACAGATCCCAATACTTGAGGTCCTCTTGTTCAGAGTACTTCCCGGTTGGACTTGTGACTGAGTCACATGGGTAAGACTCCATAATGAATTTAGGCCCATTTATGAACTATTTAGAAAAGTCAATAAAAACAAATATTTATTTCCAAATAAAATAGTTTCAAGTTTCAGTACTTTATTCGACAGCATTGTCATAAAAGCATTTTATCCCTATTCTAAACATATATAAATACTATGCTAAGTTTAAGATCAACTTAAGATACACAATAAATACAATTAGATACAAAAATGCTGGCGAATTCTTACAACTTAAAAGAATTTATACATTTTAAAAATCAGAGTCACAGTGCCTAGTTCATGAAAAATGAGATTAGTCTTAAAACTAAAATTTTTCCTATCATACATGATCAATAGTAGTTAAAGTGCGAGTGCGGATAATCCAGGCCCATCCCAAATATTTGGCTAGGGCGATTGCAAGATTGGGGGCACAATTTGATCTTAGTATTCTTAGTGCTTCTAGATATTTTCTTACACCCAAATTCTTGCAAGCCGGTTTTAGCCATCTACTTCTTGGGGCAGCATACAAGGGGCAAACGAAAAAAAAATGTGGGATGTCCTCAACGTGCACCTTACAGTAACAACATGTATTAACATTGCTTGGAGACCATTTGAAAGTAAAAGCATTTAGAGGTAGAGAACCAACTCTGAACTGGAAATACAACTTTCTGTCCAAGGGTTTTGTGATCAAATCCCAGTACTGTTCACATTTTGCAGTTAATTTAGACTCCAAATACTGGGATGTCAACATAGAGGGTTGATTGGAAATTAAAACAGATTGATATACCATGTCCCAATACATTTTTTTCAACAGCGCCTTAGATGGAAAGGCGGAGGGGTCAGTGGTAGTCCATAAGTGGTCTAAATGCAGTTTTTGAAGCAAGTTCCTAATTTCTTTAAGCCAGGTTATTTTATGGAACCGATCAAAGCTAATGATGTCCATGAGAGCAGATGCATAATGACCCAGTTCAGGAGTAGTCTTTATGCGCCTCCAATATAAGAGTGGGCGCAATCGAGCCATATCCTCGATCTTTTTTCTCCCAAGGTCATATAGGAGCGGGATCAATGGAGTACTCTGCGGGACACCAACCAACTGGCGAAGGAATTTGTTCTCTGCAATAGCCAAGACACCCAGATTGGTGAAGCCCCATAGC
This sequence comes from Lissotriton vulgaris, assembly GCF_964263255.1. NCBI lineage: Eukaryota > Metazoa > Chordata > Amphibia > Caudata > Salamandridae > Lissotriton > Lissotriton vulgaris. Next base: position 647,058,151 of record NC_141698.1, on the reverse strand, counting down.
TCTGATCCATAAAGACAAGCGCCCAGCACTTTCATACTATAAATCTCCATTAGAGGCTGAATGGGTTTTGTTAATGAGGATTTATATTTTTGTGCTATGGCCCCAGCCAACTGATGGAACTTTAAAACCACCGAATCAATATGAGATTTCCAGTTCATACTACCCTGCAAGGAGATGCCAAGGTAAGTGAAAGCGTTCACTTCTTCCAAAAAAGACCCATTAAAATGTATTTTTCCCTTGAATTGCTTAGCGGGATTCAAGTTCATAAACTTGGTCTTTGTAGTATTTAACTCCAGGCCCCGAATCCGACAGAAATCTCCAAATGCATCAATTGTCTTTTGTAGTCCGCTAGGGGTCCACGAAACCAGTAAGGTGTCATCAGCAAACATTAATACTGGGACCCGCTCCCCATCTAGCGTAGGGGCATCAGTTGGCGATTTCTTTAGAAAGTCTACTACGCCATTAATATAAAGGGAGAATAAGGCGGGGGCCAGGACGCATCCCTGTCTTACCCCACGCTCCACGGGGAAAGAATCTGTGACATCCCCCTGTGCACCCCACCTAATCCTTGCGTAGTTGTTTTCGTGCATATGCACAAGCAAAGTCAATAACGCGGGGCTAATTCCAAGGTCGCTAAGAACATTCCAGAGTTTTTGCCGGGGTACTAAGTCAAATGCTGACTTTAAGTCAACAAAAACAGCATATAATGGGCCATTTGTCAAGGTCACGTTTTTCCAATAAAGAGTTAAAAAATGGAATACCTGGTCGACGGAGCTAGTTAGGGGTCGGAAGCCAGCTTGGTACGGGGAGAGGATATCCTTATCATCTATCCAGGCTTGAATTTTATTTTGTATCATTCTACCCATCAGTTTTTGTGCTGAGTCGATAAGGCTGATGGGCCTATAATTACTTGGTAAAGCCTTGTCCCCTTTTTTAAAAACTGGAATGATCTCCGCGCCCTTCCATGAGGCTGGTATCATGGCTCCTTGTGCAATGGAATTTGCAAGCCATACAAAATATTGGCACCAGTTAGCCCGGTCAGATAGAAATACATCTGCCGGTATTCCATCAATTCCTGGAGCCCTACCTCTGGTCACCCCGTCCAATGCTACATTTACATCTCTCAGTGTGAATATTTCATGGCTATAAAATATCATTTTGGGGCACAGGTGGGATGTCGAAGTCAAATTATCAGCATATTGCGGTTTAAAAAAATCCACCCATGCTTCCTTTGCCACATGATTTTTTGGACACTCTGCAATTCCCCCCCTGCCCCATTTTAAGATAGCCCAAAACTCTTTCTGCAAAGCTAACAGATTAACATTCCTTCTCAAAGAAACTGGCAAGGCATTCCAAAGTTGGGGCGCTAAAAGTCGGAAAGAGCGACCTCCAATACGTGCTCGTCTAATGACCGGGACAGACGCCAAGGCCAGCGAAGCTGACCTCAGTGACCTGGATGGTAGGTAAAAAGCTAGCCATTTCCTGATGTATTTGGCACCAGAATCATGGAGCGCTTTGAAAGCAAGAGTAAGCACCTTGAAAGCAATCCGTTTTCGGATTGGGAGCCAGTGAAGAGTTTTCAAAAGATCAGTAGCACTGGCTCTCCGATGGAGGCCAAAGATGGCTCGTGCGGCCGAATTTTGCATTATCTGCAGACGTGAGAGGAGATATGCCGGCAAGCCAAGGTAAAGCACGTTCGCATAATCCAAGCGAGAGCCTAATAAAGCCTGCACAGTAATTTTCCTGTGATCAAGAGAAAGCATAGGGAGGAATTTTCTGAGCATTTTAAGAAGGCCAAAGAATTTCCCTACTAGACCAAGAATCTGAGGCTTCAAGGTGAGGCCGTTGTCAATCTGCACACCAAGATTCTTGGCCTTGGATGAGGCAGCTGAAGGAGGGAACATGGCAGAAGGCCACCAAGACTGCCACCTAGGGTCAGATGGACAACTAAAAAAGAGTACCTCTGATTTATCAGAGTTGCACTTGAGGCTGTTGAGCTCGAACCAATTAAACACAGCCCCAAGTCAGCTTCTGATAATCACACCATCAAAGTCAGAGCCCTTCTTGCATAAAATACATTGTATATAAATTTGCATTATTTGTCCATTGAGTCTTCAGGATGTTCCTGCTTTCCCAGGCCATGGTAAGGTCTTGGCCTATGACAGATCCCAATACTTGAGGTCCTCTTGTTCAGAGTACTTCCCGGTTGGACTTTTGACTGAGTCACATGGGTAAGACTCTATAATGAATTTAGGCCCATTTATGAACTATTTAGAAAAGTCAATAAAAACAAATATTTATTTCCAAATAAAATAGTTTCACTGTATACCACTTATTTCTATACTATCCCCATTGATTTATGTTAACTATATCTGCATTAGCATTTAGTATATAACTCATGTAAGTTCTAGCAAAACAGATGCTTAGCACGTGAGTTTCTAAGCAGCCATATTTATTACTATTGCGCAGAAGCATGCTTTTCCCTCCAAAGCGTTATGTCGTCATGCAGCGTGCGCAGTCTATTTCCAGCGTTTTAAGCAGCCATCTTTGGTTATCGAGTTATTCATTAGTAATACACTTTGGCAAGCTTCACTCTAATTATTGATTTGTCCGTTTCGATGTGAAATTAGTATGACAATGCATTTTAGTACTTAATATTAACAGTTTACTTGAGGAGATTGCTTTCGAATAAGTTTCCTTACGAATTCTTGCTCCATCAGCATTGACTTTACAGTCTGTGCCATGCAGGAACGGGCTTTGGCTCTCCCTGTGCAGTGCCTTTTTAATAGACACCACTGTGGGAACGCCAAAGGCTCACCTGCCAGACCACAAGATTACTCTTAATCTGGCGGGGGCAGAGGTCGAGTATGGCGATCTTAGAGCAGTGGACTGCTGTGGCCGTCTGCTCCAGGACCGTCAAACTCGTAGACAGGCCCTAAATCAGGTGGGTAAATCTTTGACCAGGAGTAGTCAGCTTGGGGGTATTTAACCCGTTCTCCGTCATGGTTGGCCTGAAAGCTCATTTAGGCCCCTGGCCATATGCAAACATTACTTTCTATTGATTCTTAACGTTTTCTTGATTTTTTTCCTTAAATCTTTATCAGTTCATATTTTAGCTTCCCCTTATTGGATGTTTGTTGTTTCTTGTCAATATGTTTATTACATTGTACTTTATATTTATAAATTGGAGTGATATTTTTATTGTGTTATGTTTTTGACTTTTGAACTGTTTTCATACTTCCAAATGCCTTACACTGTTTCTCTAATTAAACCTATTTACTCTGTGCCATAGCTACTAGGGTCCGGTCAGGTTTAAATTCTTTAAATCTTTGTTTGTACAAAACAGATTAGTGACTTTAATATTTATAGTGGACTACCATTTACCCCAAATAATATTTTACTTTTTATAAACCCTATCTTAATTGATCACCGTGAAAGGCTCTAGGGCATACTGGACATGATGCTGACTTAGATGCATAGCCGATGTAATGGCCAAAAAAGAATGCTTTTTCCACGAAATTTTAAGTCTCAGGATTGTTCTTCAGCATAGTGCAAAATAAAGTATGGTCCCATAACTGGCACAGCGTTGTACATGGAGAAACTACTTCATTAGGCTCAACAGATTTCTTGTTTACCTTGCTATTGATTAAAGAGCCCAAGGAGCACCCAGTGTGCCAACAGACAACCATGGGTTAGTTTCATCATAATAAACACTGGTTCACTGTGGACTCATTTAAAAAGATTCAGTACTTTTTGGATGAATCAACGTTTTAATATAATGAATAAAGAAGAAAGTCAACAGTCAGATCATATATAATCAACTTAAATAAATATTCAAATTAAGAAGTTGTATTTACCTATAGAATCTGATGTAGTGGTCGATAACAGATCACCCAATGCTGCAAAGTAAAAAAGTGAAATGTGAACACGAAAATACAGTCAACTCAGGATTCAAAGATGTAGTCTAACAATATATAACCTGACCCCATTTAACCTCCTTACAAATGGAAAAGTCATTAGCATGACTGTTAGTAATATGATCACTGGATGGATAGGGCCCGGAGATTCCCAGTCTCTGACTCCAGCTGTCAAAAGATGTGCTGCAATACGGATACAGAGTGTAAAGGCAAGCGTACTGCAGCAGAGCACTCCAGGCCAGGCCACAAATGGCAAGAATTAGAAATGGGATCTGTTCTACTAAGGAAAGAGTGCCACAATGAGATTATCAACAGCAAATATAAAGAACTGTCAAATAGAAGAGGGTCACAAAGGACCCGTTCTTCCACAGATTGTAAAGCAGCACCATATAGGAGGAAGGCAACCACAGAATGACAGAGAGCCAGTTGTGTGCCTGAAGAAGCCAGGGTTTGAAATTCCCAAATCTAATAAGGTGGCACACCCCTTCACCATCAAGAAAGAGAAATGCCAAGATGGCATATGGCAGTAGTGAATGCAGTGCCTATCATGAGCCTGACAGAATTAGGTCTTGAGTTTGAATTAAGCACTGCAGAACACCATCCATGGTAAATGTATTTATGCTATTGAGGTGAAAATAAATGTGGCCCAATAACATATTATTTAGTGCAACTTTACTGATAAACGCACATCCATGCAGGTAAGTATTTGTACCTTTACCACACAGCTTAGTAATTTTTTAAATAACATAATTATTATGTTACTTTAATATAAAGGGTCTAGGTGCGAGTGTTGATAAAGGGAGGTGGGGTAATTTTTGCAGTTAGCGGTGGGTTGAGGTATAGGGAGGTATGGATGATTTTCTGGTTTAGGGGTTGGTAGAGATAAAGGGGCAGATGTATCATCCGTTTTTTTCTCGCAAACGCTGCGATTCGCAAAAAAGCAGCGTTTGCAAGAAAAAAACCCAGAAAATGCGATGTATCATGGAAATCGCATCGCAAATTTAAGGATTCGCAAAATTTGTGATTCCTAATTTTGCGTATGCATTTAAGGAATCGCAAATTGCGATTCCTTAAATGCTATGTATGAGGCACCCAAGTTGTGCGAATTCCAATTAAGAAATCGCAAATTACCATTTCTGCAATTTCTTTTACAAATGCACTTTTTGGCATTTGTAAAGGTGCCATGTGGCGCACATACATGCCCCTAGGGCATGTATGTGAACCATATTAACACATATGTAAATTTCAGGGGTGCAGCAGGGTGTCCTTTGGACACCTCTGCACCCTTGAAACTATTCTCAATTTGCGATTAGCAAATTGCGAATCGCAAATTGAGAATAACTTCCCATTCCTTCCTATGGGCCTCCTGGCCCATAGAAATGAATGGGAAAGTATTTCTTAATTGCGAATTCGCAAATTGCGAATTCGCAATTAAGGAATATCAAGAAATCGCTAAAAAATTGCGATTTTTTTGTAACATACCATTTACGATTCTCAAATAGCGATTCTCAAAAAATCGCTATTTGAGAATCGCAAATAGGTATCTTGATACATCTGCCCCAAAGGGAGGTAGGGGTAATTTTATGGTTGAGGGGTGGGTTGTGATAAAGTGAGTTAAGAGTAATTTTAGGGTTTAGTGGTGGACGATAGTAATTGGAGTGAATTAAAACATGAGGGATGGTGGTTCCCCCAAAAATAAATAAATAAATACATATTTGTTAATATTACACATTGGTGGTTGCCATTGTACGGTTGTAATTATGGGAAACTTTGTCTAGGAAGAGGGTTTTTTGTTTTGTTTTGCAAGCCCCAAAAAAAGGTTCTTCTACCTCTGCTCCTTCCTGAAAAGTTGTGGGCTGATCTGTAAATGTAGGGCAAGATAAAAGGTGTCCAAAAATTCAATTTCCCCACACAATTTCCATAGGGAATTTTGAAAATTGCAACTGCTTAATCGGCTTAACAGAATTAATTCAAATTTGGCAGAAATCTAGACTTTTACTCAGAAAGTATACTTTTTGTTATTTTTTGTTACTTGGTTAAGCAGTTTTTGAATAAAGGTTCAAAATTAATAGATTAATCTAGAAGGTTGGTTCCAGGGTGGCGGAACTGTGGCCACCTGCAGGTGCTGGCTGCGGAGCCTGGCCAACCCGTGCTGTGCAAGGCTGAATATCATGTGCAGAGGGGTGTCGGCCACCTGCAGGAGGTTGGATGCCTGGACCTGGCTACATGCACTGTAGCCAACCGCACGCTGCGCCAAAGGCTGCGCCCAGTAGGGGATTAGCCACTCACAGGTGGACTGGTAATTGCATATTTATATTAAAAATAAAACAATAAAATAACTTTAGCATTAGGTGTGGTAAAACTATCTTACTTTACATTAAAAAAAAATCCACTATAAAAAACAAAAATTAGATTAACGCTGTAGTTAGGTGAACATCTCAGATAAAACATAACATTTTAAACTAAAGAAAAAAATTTAATTCGCAAGTTATGGTTTACTGAAGTAACTATAACATGTGCACCTGCCATGCAATGCTTATGACCTCACATATTGCATCAGTCATGACTTATTCTATGACATTATTGCTAACATCACTGCTGCCATTTGAAATGACATAATTGATGACAACACTGCATGGCGGGTGCACAAGTTATAACCAGCGAATTGTAGTGATTTTTCTGAGTTTGATATGTTGCTTTTTAATTGACATTTTCACCTAATCATAACGCCACTTTCACCTTTGTTTTTTCAGTGACTGTCACAGCGAGACAGATGAAGAAAAGCTCCCTCTCCACTGGCAGCTCAACTCTGTTTTTAAGTTTCCTTATTGAGCAAATCTGGGAAACTACATTACTCATTCCCTCTGAAGATAATTTACAAACATCCGACCAGAGCTAAGGCATCCTCATAGACATTATGCAGACATTTGTTGACGTGCGCACAGCTGCTACACAATCTACTCCTCGTGCAGTATACCTGCATTAGTCCTAGCTCACATGAGTTTCCAGCATAGCTCCACAAGGGTCAGATCCATGCCACATTTTCATAATAACCACTATGCTACTGTGTTCATTTTCTTTGTTGATATGCAAGTATATTGCACCCGGCTGCCCTGAAAATCTGTCATGGATTCGGTTTTTGCAGATCTCTGTTCATTCGTTGATTCATCCTCAGGAAATGTTGAACACTGTGGACCAGAAGTGCTCAGAAATATCATGTGTATTGATGCTCTGCTTCACTCTTCTCTTGTCTCCGATTAGCTGTACCCAATGACTGTAATTAGGATTCAAACCTATCAAAAAAAGACAAGAGGAGGGGGGGTAGGAGCTAGGAGGTCCAGTGCCCGTGCTCCTGGGGTTGAGATAGGTACTAAAGGTACTTTGACTGCCTCTCTACACATGTGTCTATCCTTGGTACAACCATTTTTGCTCACCTCTTCATGCCTATCTAGGAACAGTGACCCTACTTTTTGTATTAATTGTAATCAGGAGGCAGCCAGGGCTCAAAAGTACAATTTTATTTTTGTGGTGACTAGTACTCCTAGTTAATTACTCTTCCATTTTCAAAACATTTTCCAGCACTTTATCTTCATCTTCTTATCCTTATCCTACTCTTCTACAAACGAGTGACCGGGGAAGTGTAAGAATGGTAGGAACATGGCTGTGTGTCTGTTGTGTTCTAGTGTTTGACGCCAGCGGCCCCAAACACGCGCAGCGTAAGACCACGTGACCCCGTTAATAAATAGGGTCTAGCCACCTACGTACGTCAGTTAGCGGCGACGTGCGGACCAGTGCAGCACAATCTCTGTGTCCGTGTATTTATTGCCCAACGTGCTGTCGGCCATATGTTAGGCCTCACCAGTGTCTAATCTACCCATCAGTCAGCATACCTGGTAGCGGTGCCCATAAGCCACCGACACAACAGCTGGTGATGAGATCAGCCATCCGCTCGCGGTGCTCGTGCCCCCATGGTCCGCTTGCTAAGCGGCTGTGTGATCATCAGCCCAGCTGGAAATCCTGCGGCGGCATCCCCGCTCGACGGTGAGCCACGCTGCCCCACGACCCCACTTAGCCCAGGAGCACGCACGCACGTGCGCAGTGACTCGGACAGGGAGGGGTGCTCGGAGCCCCAGACACGAGCGGAGGACTAGCGGGCCTTCCCGCTGGGAACCGGGCGCTGGGAGAAGCATCGCTCGAGCGCAGCCACGCCTCATTTTCATCGTGCGTACCGCGAGGGGGAAGGAAAATGGGCAAACGGCCCCCCCAGGCCATAGAAACACGTGGCCACGCGTGCTGGGCCACAAACAAAAAACGGACACTGGAAAAGGAGCAAGCAGGTTGTGTGTACCAGCCCCCAATTATTGCAAGGAGGCACAGAAATGTAAATGTAAATGTGTTTCGATTTATATAGCGCACTTTAACCCAGGGGCCTCAAGGCGCTTGCTTAGGGAACCCGTCCTGGTATTCCCCTGTGAGATACCCCGGCCGGGTATCCACAAAGTGAAAGCCAGGCATCCCGCCGCGAGGGGCCGTAGTGGAGATTAAGCAAGCTATTGCCCAGAGTCACAGAGTGTGACCCCGTGAGTCGAGTAGGCACCAGAGCGAGAATAGTCGACTCCGTGGAATTTTTGAGCCCGAGACCCGCCGAGGCGGGGAATCGAACCCTGGTCCACGGCCGATCTCAGCTTCTGGGTCTGCCGCCTCTAACCACTGAGCCACGCTTCTCCACAAATCACCCACACAGCCCCAGTAGCACAAGGCAAAGCAAGTAGCCGAGCTTGCAAGCCACAACACAGTAACAAGCAGTAGCACAACCAACGTGCAGACTAGCTAAAGGAGCAGAGAACAGTACTCCCGGTCACAGCTACAACCATCAGAGCACAGGGTCAAAACATGGCCACCATACCCCCAATTGAACCATTTCTCGTGGAGCGATCTCCATCATCGCTGGCCCCAAAGTGGAAGGACTGGGTAGATCACCTCCTGATCTTCTTCGAGGCAACCAAAGGGCACAAACATCAAAAACGTGCTATGGTCCTTCACGTAGGAGGAAAAGATGTCCACAATATAGCCAAAATATTAGTGGAGGTACCGCCAAAGAATCCCATCTTGCTCATCAATGCCCTGAATGCGCACTTCAAGCCCATGGCCAACCAGGACTATGAGGAATTCATATTCCGACAGGCAAGACAGGTTGAAGAACTTAGCGTCAACCTGTGAATTTGCCGACCCCACGGAGGAAATACGAGGTCACATCATCCAGGGCTGTGCCTCCGCCAAACTAAGGGAACGCATTCTGGAAAAATCAAGCAAACCACTAGCGGACATTTTAAATCTAGGATGCACTAAAGAACTGTCGAAGGCTCGAGCAGCCCATATGGAAGCGGCGCTCCAGGCGCCGGTCAAAGCTGAGTCGGTCAACAAAGTAACAGTGAGATCCCCGACGAAATGGAACAAGAAAAGCACAGGGACTACTGCGGGAACCACGCCAAAGACATGTGGATACTGCGGGGGACAGCCTCATAACACTCTGACGGAATGCCCTGCCAGAGGGAAGCTGTGCTCCGGATGTGGGCGCCTCAACCACTTCGAGAAGGTCTGTCGCTCTAAGAAGTTTCGGAAACCCAAACAGGTGGTGAACACAGTCCCAGAAGGAGATCCCAGTCAGAGTGACATGGACGATGACGAGGAGGAGGAGAGAATGGTGCACAGATTGCACATGATTGTTACCGCCGCCCGAAGAGCCCGGCGGCTGCCCCAGTGTGGCGTCTCGGTAGGTGCACAAGAAATCATGGCCGTGGTAGACACGGGAGCAACCATCAACCTCATGGCTTCCTCTCTGCATCAAACACTGGATCCACCACCGATACTTTGCCCCTCTGCCATCACCGTGTTCGCATATGGACAAGACACACCCCTCCGGATTCAAGGAAAGTTCAAAACATCCATCTCGCACGGGGACAAGTCCATCACCACCAACGTCTTTGTCTCAGAGGATGGACAAGGCATGCTGCTAGGATGCCGAGCAGCGGAGGACCTGGGTGTAGTCACATTCGCCTTCGGGGTGCACCAAGAGTCCATCCAGCAACTGATAGCGGAGTTTGCTGATGTATTCAAGGGAATTGGGAGATTCACAGGAAAGCAAGTACATCTCCACATTGATCCGACCGTTCAGCCAGTGGCCTTGAGACATCGCCGAATTGTGTTCCACCTAAGGCCCTCCGTCGAAGAAGAACTCAATAAGCTGGAGGCGGCTGGAATAATAAAAAAGGTGACTGGCCCTACCCCATGGGTGTCGCCCATAGTGGTCACGAGGAAGCCCAAGCAGCCGGGAGCGGTGCGGATCTGTGTCGATATGCGACTCCCCAACGCCGCTATCAAGCGAGAACGCCACATAACACCCACCATTGACGACCTCATAGGGGAAATGGCCGGAGCCTGCTGGTTCTCCAAACTAGACTTGTGGTCTGGCTACCACCAGCTGGTACTTGATGAGGAGTCACGCAACATCACGACGTTCTCGACACACGTGGGACTCCGCAGATACACCCGCCTCAGCGTCGGAGTATCTAGTGCGGCCAAAGTATTCCAAAACGTCATACAAGAGCTCATCGCAGACACACCCGGCGTGATCATCGTCATTGATGACATCATGATCCACGCCCGGACCATTCCTGAGCACAACAACAGATTAACCCAGGTGTTCCGAAGACTGCGAGAGGCCGGCCTCACAATGCACAGAGAGAAGTGCGAGTTCCTGAAACGGAAGCTACAGTTCTTTGGATACACATTCTCAGTCGAGGGAGTCAACCCAGATCCGGATAAGGTGAAAGACATCAAGGAAGCGGCGCCCCCCACCACCGCCACAGAAGTCCGAAGCTTCCTCGAAATGGTGAATTACTGTGGCAGATTCATCAGCGATCTGGCCAACTTGACGCTACCACTAAGAGAACTTACTAAAGATGCCACGCCTTGGCAATGGGGCCCCGAGCAGACCAAAGCTTTCCGAGCAATCAAAGAGGCCCACTCCGATGCCACCACCTTGGTCTTCTTTGACCCCAGGAAGTTGACGCTAGTGGCGGTGGATGCAGGTCCTGTGGGACTTGGGGCCGAACTAATGCAAAGACGGAGGGCTGATGAGGACTGGACCCCCGTGGCATGTGCGAGCCGGTCCCTTACGGAAACAGAACAAAGATACTCTCAGATCGAGAAAGAGGCAAAAGCTATCCATTGGGGGTGCCGACATTTCCACTTATATGTGTACGGACAGCCCTTCGTAGTCATCACCGACCACAAGTCATTGGTCGCTCTCTTCTCGGGGACCTCTACGAAGCCTCCGCCACGTATTGAGAAATGGATGCTCCAACTCCAAGACTACAACTGCAAGGTGGAGTACTAGCCAGGGTCCAGAAACCCGGCCGACTATCTCTCACGCCACCCGCGAGCGGCCACCCCGGAAGAGATGGAGGATGCGGATGACACTGAGGTCTGCGTGAAGTGCATCACTGCCAGATCCTGTCCAATGCCATTATCCCTAGAGGTCATCGCCAATGCCACTCGAGAGGATGACTGCCTGCAAAGGGCCCGGACAGCGCTTCAGCACGGGAACTGGCATAAGGCCAAGGAGGAATGGAAAGTACTGACCCCAGAGGCGCAACGCATAATGGAGAGCCTTCACCATGTCAGAGATTAACTTAACGAAGACGACACAGGATGTCTGCTACGAGGGCACTGTCTGGTGATACCATCTGCCCTGGTGGCTCAAGTAGTGCAACTAGCTCATGTAGGCCACCAAGGGATGGTCAAAACAAAATCCAGACTGCGTAACAAGGTCTGGTTCCCATTAATGGATGGTCTAGTGGAAGCCGAAGTGAAAACCTGCGAAGTCTGTCAGGTGGCGGGGGAAGGACCGCGAGCGGCGCCAATCATAGTGGAGCCTCGACCCCAGTCCCCCTGGGAGTGCGTCAGCCTCGACTTTGGCAGTCTTCCGGACGGTCGACACACCATGTTAGCCATTGATGACCACTCCAAGTATCCGGAGGTCGAAATAATATCCACCACGAGCGCCAGTGAGTTGATACCCAAGCTGGAGAAAATCATAGCCGCGCATGGGCTGATGCATGAATTGAGGACGGACAATGGCCCTCATTTTCAAGGACAAGAATTAGCCAATTACCTCAGTGCGTTGGGCGTCCAGCAACGCCGTATAACTCCCCGATGGCCGCAAGCCAATGGCGAAGTCGAGCGGTTCATGCTGCAAACAATTAACAAAGTCATTCGGATCACCCATGAGAACGGACAATCACTAGAAATGGCCATATTCGCATTCCTGAGGAGCTACCAACAGACACCTCACACCACCACCAGTGTTGCTCCGGGATATGTCCTCATGGGGAGAGTAGTATCCGACTCGATACCTCACCACCCCAGATGGCTACCGAACTCATCCGACGAAGGTCAGATTGAAACTCGACGGCGAAAAGCCTATGCCCAAGTCAGCCAGCTCCGGAGGTCCCAAGTGCCACAGATCGCCTGGGGAGACCGAGTTCTACTCAAAAATCGTGCCACTAGTGGAAAATTACGCCTGCCCTATGAAACACGTCCATGGACAGTGGTCAATATGAAAGGAGCCAGAGTCATCGCAGCGCGGGGCAGAGAAACTGTGACACGTAATGTATCTCATTTCAAGAAATATCATGACCAGGAAAGTGCGGCCCCTTCCCTCGCATCTCCCGAAATTCGGGAGTCCCCATGCCCCAAACCAGGGTCGCCTGTATCACCACCACGAGGCATGTCACATGGTGAGCAGGACTTGAGCCATGCTAGTGGGGATGGCCAGGGTCCGGATGGGCCCGAAGGTACCAGCCTGGATCATGGCGAGAGCGATCCGGAGGTTTCCATCGTTATTCAGCATCACCGGCTGGGGGTGGCTGCCTGCCAAGACGAGGGGCGTTGCAGTATTAGCTGAGAAGAAACCCGGTGCCATCCTGTCGTATGAGATAATTTCACGTAAGACTGTTCTGATGTGTGAGTTTGCCAAGATGCCTGCCACCTTCGCTAACGGGGAGTTGAAAGACTGGAATTGACTGTTGGATCAAAATTATTTTGTGTCTAACTTTGTTTTCTTTTTGGTTGGGGAGGAATGTTGTGTTCTAGTGTTTGACGCCAGCGTCGCCAAACACGCGTAGAGTAAGACCACGTGACCCCGTTAATAAATAGGGTCTAGCCACGTACGTACGTCAGTTGGCGGCGACGTGCGGACCAATGCAGCACAATCTCTGTGTCCGAGTATTTATTGCCCAACGCGCTGTCGCCCATGTGTTAGGCCTCACCAGTGTCTAATCTACCCAGCAGTCAGCAAACCTGGTAGCGGTGCCACTAACCCACCGACACAACAGTGTCTGCTACGTGTACAGAGGCATGGTGCTCACAGCTTTTGTTTTCAGCTTTCAAAAGCAAGCTGTGCCTGCTCCACAAAAAGTAGTTAGCCTTGCAGTGGTTGGAGGTACTAGAAAACCTACCACCAAGCGTGATTGAGTCGCCGTGAAGGCCTCATCACCTGATTCATACAGACAGATGTGTAAAGGCAGCAATGTTTGGCGTGTAACCGGCAATAGTTGAGGAAATGTAGGGCAGGAATGCCATGGATTTTCCTTACTTTTCGACTGACTGCTGAAAGTCAAGAAGTATGAAATCTGCTCATGGGAGAACGCTTTACGAATCAAGCAGAAAAACAATAATTATAAGTAGATTTAAAAAAAATATGAGCCAGAAATATATCTGCGGTGAAACTTTTTCAAGGTAGCTAACAAACTCCAATGGCAGCGTGTTTCTTAACTTATTGTCACAAAAAAGTAATTTATAAACAGAAAGAGCAAGTGGAGGGAGACAGACAGGTGCAAACACCATAGTGGTGGACAGTCCACCTGAGGAATGCTTGCATAATTGTCCTCAGTGTAATCATTTTATGAATCTTCCTGACCTAATTCTCCCTTTCTAGAAGCTGTTGAGTACCTTTCAATGTAGATCCAGACTTCAACATCAGGTATTTTTCACTCTAGTATTGAACGTGCTCGCTAATGACCTTGTCTGCAGCATGCATCAGTCATCAGAAGGTTAATGCAGGTCATCCGGGACATGCAGGCAAGGCTGGGTGTGTTTGCACAGATAATGAGAACGTGACAGCACGAGATGAAAACAATTCTGCTGGAATTTAACCTCAAACCACATTAACTGTAAATGTATGAGTAACTCTGAACATGCTGATCTAATGCATTTTAAATGTGTTGACTAAAAACATAAAGGTGTTGTCTAAATGTGTAAATTGGCACAATAAAAAAATCTGCAATCTAGTGTTTATCAATTAGTTAAGAGAGTTAGGTTTCGGTAATGAGGTACTAAATCAATTATTTTAACATTGGCCTTTGTTTCTGCTTCACAACAGTGTTGTATTTAGGAAGACGTGTTTAGAGCTTGTTATATAACTAAACTACTCAACCAAATTATGGTTACTTATAAAAAAATGTGTTTGTGATATTTTACCAGTTTACACATAAAGGAAAGAAGGAATGCTTGTATTCACCGAACTTTTAGAAGAAAGGAATGAATGTTTGTATCCCCAAACCTTATTTTCGAGAATCTTGAGACATCCTTCTAGGCAATAAGAGAGTACAAAAGCATTTTGCGCAACAAATAAAAACAACATGGTTATGCCAGTAGCGGCCCGTGGTGGGAGTGCTGCCGGGCGCTGATGCTGGGTGGGGGAGGGGCAGGGTGGGGATAGTAAACTACGGATTACGGCCGATTAGAGGTAAGTAAACATATAAATAAAACGAATTTCGTCGTGCGCGCTGCATCTCCAAATGCTGCTACTGGGTTATGCCCATGCCCATTCCTACCCCCCACCCCCACCAAAAGATATATACTTAAATTCTCTAAAAATCGGTCCAGCTTCCTCCACAAAGTAATTGAGTTTGCACAGAAGCACTTGTGAGACCTAAAGTGCACTGCTTAATTTGGTGCCTATTTAAAAAAAAAAACTGTAATCAGTACCCATCTGCTGACTTCCTCTCCCACATTTCGTGTATGCTGCAGATTAACCAATTGTATAAAATTGGAATTTTGGTTGAGGGGTAACTTTACCCTTCACAAGTAACAACCACAATCCTATTCAGGGTGAACCACAACAGCTCACTAAATTACCTTGCGCCGTAACCCTCTGGTAGTTTGGCACAAAAGCTCAGGCTTAAATTAGAGGAAATGTGTTAGATATTTATGCAGCATGCGATCAATAATAAAATGAAAACACAAACAGAAGAAAAATCCCACACCAACTTTGAAAAATAGAGAACATTGTAATAAATAATTTGACACCAAAACTAATTAAATCCAATCAATTGAACTGAAATTATAAATTTTTAATGTTTTTTTGTGAAAAATAGTGTGTAAAAGATCAAAGCGCCAAATACTGGCATCTAGTCGCACTAAACCAGGACAAAGTCAAAAGTGACGGCTGGCGGCAATAAACTTGGGAGACATTTTGAAAAAAAAATTCAGAGAAGATAACGTTCAGCAAAGCAAGGCAGCCAACGGTGTCTGAGGAGGAGGTTATATCATCGGAGAGCCACTAGAATAAGTCACAGTGAAGATTTCTGTACTCTGACTAAGTACATTTTTTGTAAGTCGAAAATCTACAGAGCGGTGAAGCTACAGACTGTAGCCGATGAGGGCTCCACAAGGTCAGATACCCTTTCTGAGAGGAGCTGCTAAACAGGATTTGCTGCTATGGTGAGTGTTAGAAATGGGATCTCTGGTTGGCTAAGGCTTGCGCCTAAGCCAGGCAGAGACCACCACTATAGTCAGGGCAAGGGAGTTACACGCCAAAGATAACCCCTGCTCACCCCCTTGGTAGCTTGGCACGAGCAGTCAGGCTTATCCTGGAGGCAATGTGTAAAGCATTTGTGCAACACACACAGCAACAACACACTAGGCACACCACAAAAGGAACCCTACGCTAGGTTATATCAAAAATATCCTTTGTATTATCATAAAACACCTTAGAATAGTAATCACACAATATACACTGTGCCAACTGGCACTGGGCAATATTCACAGGGGATTATATACACATGACAGGGCCACTTGGACCGCTGTCAGAACCGTCACTTAGTAAAAATAGCAAATGTAGAACATATAATAAACATAGAACACAACCAGTAATTACTGGCAAACACTGTACTCAGCATCATCCTGTAACACAAACCATATTATGCACAGTATCATATTAGGTGTGAAATATAGTCTGCGCCAACCTCATCAGTCTAAACATATTAGACCATAACCTCCTAAGCATAACTCATGTTAGGAAATAATCCCACTAGCATAAACCACAGTAGGCAAATAACTTCATACCTAAACCACAATAGAGAATAACTCAAACATAAACACAGTATGCAAAACCACATAATCATAAAACCACATTCAGAGGCATAAAACAGGGTGCGTAAATTATAATACAGGAATCACTTTTCCAACACCACATAAATCACATTAGTGACTGGTGCCCTATAAACCTAACAGCCCCCTGGGCCAACTGCCCATCTCAAAAGGACTCAAATGCCCTATGTCCAAAGTGTCAGGGCGGCTGAATCCATGTGCGCAATTGCGCAGGCCTAAACGTAGCAGCTGTCACTAAGGGCTGTACAGCTGTGAAAGTACAGGGGCAAACGAGTGCATCTCACTTCTGTCTCCCTAAGAATGCTCCCAAAGAAAGAATGGCCTAAACGTTGCAGCTGGCACTAATTGCTGCGCAGCTGTGAATAAAAATAAAGGCTGGGCACTCACTGTGCCTTCTGTCCCACCCAGGGACTAGCCAAACTGGTAAGGGCACGGGCCAATCTGGGCCCTCTTAAAACAAATATGCCTCCTTCAATAAATGAGGCCTACCAATGGGCCCTACAAGGAACTGGCACTCTTTGTGCCTGGGGAGCCCGTTCGGGGACTCCTTCAAAGATGGCCCAAAGAAGGAATTGGCACTCTTTGAGCCTGGGGAGCCCCACGATTCCCCGTGCATCGGGACTCTATGAATTAATGGCCCCCAATGTTGGAGCGGCCCCCTATTAGGTGGGGGTTGCTCAGGAAATATGCATGCAGCCCACTCACCGGAGGTCCGTGGGATCCTTCTCCGTTCCCGGGTGGCATGCACAGGAGAGCCCCCACTCTTCGAAGACTCTCTCTACTTCCATGCGGTGGGAGCTGTCTCGCTCTTGGTCACCAGTGCAGGGTGAGCTCCCACCTGGCTTCGTCTGTACTTCACCCAGTCCTGCTCCGGGGACCGGGGCTTCGATGTGGATCCCGCGAGGCTCCAGGCTTCCCGTTTCCAGACGCAGGCTCCGCCCCAGGCTAGGCAGACGTGCCTGACTTCCTGGTTGCGCTGCTGCGGCCGGGAAAAGATTTCTTCAGTGGCCTGTGCTGCTATAGTGAAACGCGGGGTGGGCTCCCGCTGAGATCAGCATCACAGGGAAATCCCTACACTGGGGAGTCCCCCTCAAAGGGCTGCAGCGCCGCGCTGCGAAGCCCAGACTCCCTCTCAGCAGCAAAGAACCAGGTGCTCTTAAAAGTGAAAGCCAAGTGCTCACAGGGCCCAGGAGGTAGCACAAAGTCCTAGAAGAGTAAGGGAAGTAAAAGGGGTCCAAGTAAAAAGTCTTCTAGGTACAGGAGGCAATGCAGGGCCCAGGGAGACAAGCCCTTGTGACTGTTCCTCCTGGGCCCCAGTAGCAGCATGCCCCAGCAGGATCAGCACAGCATCATGGAACTGAACATTTTCATAGGGTCACAGCCCCTACATTTATACCTAGATTCTCTTTGTCTGTTAGTGCAGGGCATGAGGGAACCAGATGCAACTGGTTCAGGGGGAAATTGGAGCACTTTGTTTTGCAAGCTCCTATTCCCCTTTGTCAGGTGGGGGCTAGGTGATCAGACACACCATAGGGGTGGAGCCAGCATTGTACAGGGCAGGCACACTCCTATTCAGAGTCAGGGGATTACTTCTCCCACTACTCCCAGCCCAGAAGTCTAATTCAGCCCAGCACTAACTCACCCTGTCC
The DNA here is from genome assembly GCF_964263255.1 of Lissotriton vulgaris. Lineage (NCBI taxonomy): Eukaryota > Metazoa > Chordata > Amphibia > Caudata > Salamandridae > Lissotriton > Lissotriton vulgaris. The sequence goes on along the minus strand of NC_141698.1, from coordinate 647,040,129 downwards.
CTCCTGGAGCCACACACACCTCCCAGCCCCTGTCACTCACAAGCCAGACATGCAATTCACATCAGGCAGGCAGACACATAGCACAAAGAAAAGCCAACTTCTAAAAGTGGCGTTTCTAAAATAACCACAATAAATCTGAGCACACCATTGTGCAACATTTAGTCACACAATTTCAATCATACTAAATTTGACCACACTGCTCCTCTCATAACAGGAATTACCACTGTCACACACTGATCAGGGAATCCCCAATGCATTCCTGTGGGAGGGCAGGCCAACCTTACAAATGTAACACAGAGAGCGCACACACTTTACAGTGGACCACAGTGCTAAAATGCCCAGAGGCCTAAAACCACCAATACCATGTTAGAGAAAAATCAAAAAGTTGAGGGGTGGACCTGCCAAAAATGGCCAAGTCCAACACAACCCCCTTCCATCCAAAATGCAGGGTAGACCAATCACTCCCTTGATGGGCTACCCTGCTTCGGGCAATAGAACACGGATGCGGGCCCTCACTGCAGGGAGACCCTCTGGTTCTACACCACTCTGAACCCATGTGGTTACCTCTGTAAAAAACTCTCAGGCCCAACTAGGTTACCCTACAGGTGCTCCCTAGTTGTCCACGGCCAGGACCAGGCCCTAGGCCACTCAGATGTCACTGATACTTGCCAAACCACAGTGTGGGGGGAAGTAACCCCTGGCACATAATAGCCAGTCTTCACTCTCCTTCTCAGTGTAGTTCCAAACTGCCACTGATCCTCCAACCTAGGGTCCGCACCCTCAGGCTGACCAGAGCTCACTGGCAAATCGTCTCCTCACCCTACCTCTACTTCTGGGGTTCCCCACTCTCCCAGGAGAAGCACCCCCCAGAACACAACGTTCCCACCAGTTCAGGACATCTCTCCATAAACTGGTCTACCAACTGGGATTCAAATTCACCGGCTGCACCGGGGTCGGAGGTGAGGACTCCCTCCCTCTGCACCCCCTTCCAGAGCCCTATACCCTCCCAACACAGCTAAAGTGCCCAGAGGCCTAAAACCACCTATACCATGTCAGAGAAAAGGCAAAAAGTTTAGGGGTGGACCTGCCAAAAAGGGCCAAGTTCAACAGTGAAGAATGTAGCAAGAGCCAAAATGAAGTCAGGCCAACCGGTGATGCACTTTGGGCAGATCGACAAGCAGGTAGGAACCACCTGGAGGGCAGGACTTACTTCAGTTAGGATCCAGGTGTAAGTTCAAATTTTTTGAGCCCCTGTAGCTCAGAACAGAATGCCAGCCAACTATTCGTTAGAGTGACTCTGGTAGTCCTAGGATCAAGCAGGAAAGCAGGAAACAATCAGCATGGCAGTACTCCGAGGGTACAAGACAAGCTTCAAGCAGCAGGGCAGTCCTCTGGTAGCTGTGGGACAGTCGTCTGGGGTGCAAAGTGGGCCTCAAGCAGCAGAGCTGTCCTTTTGGAGTCCTATGTAGATCCAGGAGTGAACTGAAGCATTGGTCTGAGAGTCAAATATTTAAACATAGTGACAGCCTTCGAAATGGCAGAAAGTGTATGCCTTTCTCCATCTGGCTCTGGAAATTTCTTCCCTTTCCCTGCCCACGCTCCAGAAGGTTTAGGGTGACAAAAGATTGGTGTTGAGGTCTTTGTGAGTGTGCTGGAGGTAGCTCTTTGAAATGTAAGTGGGACAGGGAACAGCTTCACTCCTCCCATCATGACAGGAATGGCCCTTCCTGCTAACACCAGTCCACCTTTGCCTCACTGTCTGGGAGGAATACACAAAGACTAACTGCCAACTACACCAAGTCATGTGACCCAGGACACAGGCTGCAGGCACCAAATGGCTATGACAAAAAAATGCCAACTTTCTAAAAGTTGCATTTTCAGAATTGTGACTCAAAATCTGACTTTACCAATAAAGAGGATTTTAAATTACAATTATTTAGCAACCAAACATGACAGTTTTACCTGTTTCCAATCATACTTAATAAATGTAATAAGGTAAATCAATGTTATCCTATGGGAGAGTTGGGCTTCACAGTAGTGAAAATGTGTTCAGGAGCTTTTCACTACCAGGACATATAAACCTAAAAATGCATGTCCAACTCTTAAATACAGTGCACTCTTCCCTATAGCTATTTAGGTACTACCATGGGAATGACTAATATGTATTAAAAAGGGAGGTTTAGGTCTGGCAAAAGGTTTATTTTGCTGGGTCAAATTGGCACTTTAAAACTGCTCACAGGCTGCATTGGCAGACCTGAGACATGTTTTAAGATGGTTGCTTAAATGGGTGGCACAATGAGTGCTACAGGCCCACTAGTAACAGGCCCTGAGTACATGTAGTACTAATTTACTAGGGACTTACAAGTAAATTAAGTGTCCCAATTGGGTGTAAGTCAATTTTTCAATGTGTAGAGGAGTGAGCACAATAACTTTAGCCCTGGTTAGCAGTGGTAAAGTGCAAATATTCCTCATGTCAAAAAAATAGAAATTCAGAAAAATAGGAGGGGCCGAAGACAAACAGTTTGCAAGTGACCATGCAAAGAGAATAAAGTCCAACACTGTTGTAGAAAATATGACCCCTGATCTGATGGTCTGTTCTTGCAGGATTAAAGGTCCCTTTGGCTGAAGGATGGAAATAGTAATAACGCATACACTTGCCGCAGCTCCACCAAATGTGATAAAGAGATGCCATTTGCTAAGCTATAACCAATCAAATCTCCTCCATGCTGTTCCTCAAGTCCCCTCCTACAATCAGACATATGATGAAAGGCTTTACCAATTCCAGTGGAAGAATCTCATGCACAATATTCTGAATGATACCCTCCGCAGTGTACAAAATAGTTAAGCTGTCCACTCCTACAAGATAAATCTAAATACTCACCTCTTTAAAACTGATCTTTTTTTTGCACCTGGACTTGGACATGTTGACCACAGCACTGACTGATTTTCAAGAAAACATAACTTTTCAGATGCATTATCACTAAGAATAGGGAGAAACCTCAAATATCATGTCAAGATGATATTCCAGTCTACAAGATTAATCATATTCCGAACTTGTTTAACACCAATGAAACTGGTTTTACATTTTCAAGAAACTTTTTTTAATAACATTTCACCAGGGGGAATACACAGTTGCAGTTCTTCACAGTTTATTTGCCAGTGTATTTATGTCTTCTTGTACTTTGAGCATATGAGGCTGTAGTGGAGTATGATGTTCCCACATATGGGAGAATTCATCAGAGCTGTAGGCAGTGAAGGATTTGGGCTTGGCAAGACAGGTTAATGATATTGCTACAGGCTAAAGAATAGAGTCACCATCCTAGACGAAGGCTGAGTATCATTATGTGCAACTGGTAGGAACTCCACCCAATCCATTTCAGGAGCAGCAAGTATATTGCACAATAAATTAAACTCTTGGGCACATTGCACCATTTTTGTTTGTTTTGAAATGAGAGCTAGTGTTTGATTAAATATCTACCAATAACTGGTGTGAAAAGCTTATTGGTGCCTGACTTAACAGTGCTAATTGCATTGACCATTAAAAGATAGAAGACTGATTGACCTACCAGTGTTTGAATCTGTGACCAGGTGAGGTTAATACAAAAACCTCGAGTGACTTTGTTGGTTCATTGAGCTGCCAGACTCTGCATCCTGCTCAATAACAATGTATTTTTCACCAAATATTTAGATAACTGAAATGGTGCAGGCAAAGTCCTTGAGGAGACTGAATTAACCATTTTTATAAACTAACCCACTATCACCCAGGTCACTGTGAGTCCTTGGTGTAGAGACAATCCTGCTACAAATTCATATCTGCATAATTGTCATGCTTCCTCAACAAGCTGAACGACATGATACTGGCTGATCATCGCTTACTGGAGAAGTAAATGTTATTTCCACCGGGACCTCAAAGCAAATCTCAAGAAAACAGGAACCATAGTCTTCATGCAAAAGTTAATCCATCAGGGTATTTTAAGATTTCTAAAATCTTCGTTAGCATTGGTTCAGATATGCGCCAGTAAATATCCTGACATAATACTTGCGTATTACTAGTATTGCAGTGCATTTCAATGATGCATACAGCACAAAGTACAAACTTTGCTATTCTGATAGACAGGCCTAAAAAGAATAACTTTAATTCATGCAAAGTGGCCAATCCAAAGAAAAGCTGCTCAATTCTGTAATCACCTTTATTAGAACCCATCCAGAAGTAATCTTTCAAAAACACAAAATATTGCTCATGGCCTAGTCAATTAAATTTCGGTAATAGTAAATGCAATTTCTAATTAAAGTCTCTTTTTTTTATACACAAGCTGGATATCACAAGGCGTATGACAGAAAATGAATCCATAAAAATAGCTAATAGTTTCCTGCATTGGGCCTCAAAGTATAATTCCTCCTACAGCAGTTCAGAGAGAAGGGACACCAGAGCAAAAGAAAGTTATTACTAGTGTAAAAACCAATAGGCCATTACTGTGCACAAGTCCCTATGGTGCAATTGCCACTCTCGGTGGCTCTCAGTGCTCATATCATGATTTACTTTTGTTACGTTGAAGAAATAATGCTTTAGAACCACCTAGGGATGGGCATGAGGAGCTTCCTGCGACAATGCAAGTGATGTTCCCAGATATTTCTAAAGTTCAGGCGTTGATGACAAAGATACCCTAGTGAAAGATGTCATCAAAAGACATATCCATCCTCCAATAACAGGTCAATTCTCTCAAAAATCTCAATGATATTCAGGGAACTTGATATTCTAAAATGTCTTTGGAGGAACGGGTATGTTTTCTAATGCAAAATTGAAAAACGAATCATTTAAAATGTTGATGCATAAAGGGCACATTGAGAGACCAAATGGTTTTTATAGCTAATGCATAGTTGGCTTATGTGTAAATCTTATTAAAAACAAGGACTGCTGCTTAACTTTACCCAATAAAAGTGTGTAATGACTCTGTTAGGAACAGGGAAGAGAAAAGCAAAACTTACCTGAATTGGGAAATGATCCTATTGGGACTGCAAGAGCAGGTTGTTCACTTCCTATAGTGGTAACTGAAAGAGCGTGCAAGAGCAGGATGTTTACGTCCTGCAGTGGTAACTGAAAGAGCGTGAAAGAGCAGGATGTTCACTTCCTGCAGTGGTAACTGAAAGAGCGTGCCGTTCCAAGGGCAGGAATCCGAACAGTTGTGCTCACTGGAGCCTGAGCGATTCGAAAGGGCCTTAACTGCATTCTTAAGCTCGGGTGACCTCCGTTGGCAGCATATCTTCGGGCCCTAGCAGCCAACACCAAATGTTTGAAGCATTACATAATACTATTGCTTCAAAAATAGTGGATTTATTTTTCAAAGTTTTCTCTTTTCTTTGAGCTATCGGATTCCCATCATCTCTAAAGGTTGCTCGAGCGTTTTTTGAAGACGTTTAACTGCCTGCATAGCATTACCACTATTCTAATCAACATTTTGAAGTACTCTGAGTAAATAATATATATCAAAAGTTGGGGATTATTGAGGATTTTTATTTTATATCTGAATTTCACCGGCATTCGATAGACAAATGGAAACAATATTGACACGTTTTAAGAGCATCAGCACATTAGGACGAAGCTGATATCTATAGCTGGATTTTGCTGTGATAATTCAAGCCTATTTTAGCAGGCGTTTCCTCTTTTTAACGATGTGAGATCACATCTGCAGTGTCGTCAAATGAGGATTTAGGTACCAAGAGGCTGCAACAATTGGTCACAAATTGTGCACCGAATGTTGGCAACCTATCTCTGATTTTGCAATACAATTTGTATACTAATAAGTTAAATCACAAAATCTAATTTAGCAGGATGTAGCAGAACGATCTGTCTAATAAATATTAATTAGGCATCTTGTTGTTAACGACGTCCTGTGATTGGCTACAAATACAGGGATGATAGTCGGCAAGGAACATCGGCTCACCATCCCTGCATTTGTATTTCCAAATGGGAAACTATTTCTTAGTCAGCTTGTTTTGCCTAGAGAATCTGTGTTTTTTAAATTTTATTTCTTAAAACCAAACACATAATTTACTGTTTGGGAAAACTTTGGAGGAGGAGCCAGTAGGAAGGACTCCTTATCCCCTCCCCGGTGGGTACCAATAAAATTGACAAAGGGGAAGATGTCTTAGGAGAGCATCTTCCTTTCTGGGAATCAGCTAGAATCGCCTTCAAGATGCCGGTAACTGATCAATGGTTTGTGGCCACAATTGTATTTGCCAACTATGGGGACATACCATTACAACTCGCAATTTAGAGGGATGCCCCTTTCACACATTACCAATAGTAATTTAGAATCAATTGCAAAACCCATTTTGCGAGTCAAAAATATTTTTCAACTTGGAAAATGTGTTTAGCACATATAAAAGCCTATTTGTGGTTGCAAACTCAGTAATGTTGCAAATCACAGTGTTCGCAACCGCAGAAGAGTTTTGTACAACAGGCCCATCATTTTACCTGGGAGTCCTTTATCATGAGCAAATAGGTGGAGTTACAGCAGTATCTCTGTAATTCAGAAGTAGAGTGACAGAAAACTCATTATCAGTATTCTGATACTAAAAGTAAATTGTCTCTGAGATTACGTGGTTGAAGATAAGGTTAGGCTTAGCACAATTAAATTGTACAGTCCAGCATCTAAGAAGTATAAACCCATTGACTGAGTTTGAGTTCTTTGAATAACATTATCCACATGGATATAACACATACAATTTTCAATGATTTGAAAGTTTATGCTACATCCATGTGCCTCTTTTAAAATTGATTGACATACTGTCAAACCTGTGTAGCATCCCCAGGCTCAGCAAAAATTGAATTATCTGTTTCTAGAATCCTCAGTGGGCAGTCATTTGAAAGTGTCATGCTCCTTGGTGTAAATCGGAGACCAAGGAGAGAGATTCTACTCATTACGTATTCTACACAACATTGATGACATTTGCTCTGTTACACTTAGAATGTCATGTTTGGAACTCTTTCTTCTAACGTTTAGGTGTGAAGATGTTTCCTGGTTCTGAGTTTTCAGGGTCTTGGTCTCTCCGAAGTAGGGGCAACCCTTTCTGGTAGCCACGGTGCTGCTGACAATTCAACATCAGGGCAGAGAGTGCCGTCCCGAAGGAGTCTCCGAAGGGAAAAACCGCTGATGGAAGCAGTGACTTCAGAATCCAGGCGACAGGACACGTCAAGGAGGATAGTCAGCAAGGTGAAAACAGACCTGGGAAAAAGAGGAGAAATGCAGAAGAAGGAACCCACAGGAACGAAATACCAAACTGGAGCAAAGTGTCACAAATAGAAGCAAATAGATATTAACAGGAGTAAAGAGACACCAACAGGAGTGACGAGACACCAACAGGAGCGAAGAGTGTTGAAACACAATAAAAATGAGAATTCCAGACCCTTATATACCCAAGGACAGGAAGTGACGCAACAGGAAAAGGAGAACAACCATCTTGGTTTGGGAAGAAAAAGGTTAGAAAACCTCCATCTTGGAATGGTGAAGAAAAAACAGTACCCAAGGAATTCTGGGAACCAGACAGAGGAATTATGGGAGGAAGAAACACGAAATAATGGCCCCTAACCATGACTGCAGGCAACTCATTGTAAGGTCCCTCCAAGAATCAGGTAGGTCCACAGCATCTGGTATTCCCAGGTGGCCTCCCATCCAAGTATTAACCAGTCCCGACCCTGCTTAACTTCAGACAAGATAAGGTGCTTTCAGGGTGGTATGGCCGCAGGCAGGCCGCCACCTACACTGACGGCGTGCCCAGGAGAAAAGAGAAGTGTTGCAGGGTGCATCTTTGCACCCAGAAAAGAACCGGTGGGCCACCGCACTGAGCTGCGGTGTGCCCGGTGTCCGTAATAGGTGTTGCGGGCCATGTTCTGACCAACGGCGGTGAGGCGGGAGGTGCCGTGGGCCATAACTTCTTGTCCCCCGCATAAAATAGAATTTCCATTTTCTAGACGGATTAGGGATTTCAAGATGGTGCGAATATTATCTGAGAGCTGGGGGTTAGGGCCAGAGTCAACTAATCTGCTTGGTTTGCTAAGGGAATTTAGCATCGCAGTTGTAGAAGCTGTGTGTTTTATTATGCCCCACTTTTACCAAATAGAATGGTTGTAGGTTGGCTTGGATTGTGTGTCAGGTTTTGCCGAAGACCTTACATAATGGAACCCTATGCCAAATATTAACCAATATCCATGGAGCGGGTCACAGTGTTGCATAAGAGCAAGGCAGTTGCAAGCTTGCCTGTGCCGTCAGGACTCATGAAATACATTGAGAAGAATGTTAGTAGCTTTATGGTGTGTAAGGAACTAGAGAGTAAAATCAGAGGGTTCCGGTTCTTTGTTTACTTTGGGATGAACACAAAGCAGTAAAGCATGGTTCTATGAAAGAGCACATGTACAGCCATTGATAGCTGCCTCCACATTTGCGGTAAAGACTGTTCTTGTATCATACTTAGAAACCCTTAAAAAGTACATGAAGTTTAGTGCACATTTTCCTATTCTTAGAATCACCATTCTTCTGTAGTGGTCTGTGTTTGTGGTGGAGCGCATCAAGAGTTTGTTTTCTTGCTCTTGATGAGTCTCATGAATTCCTAATGAATTCTTAGAGCGTTTAGTGCACAGGCGCTTGAAGGCAGTGCTTGTGGAGTAAGGTCCTGAATTGTCATGGGCGACTGAAATCACTGTCAGAGCTGGAGATCTGGAACTTCTGAAATTCACTCCATTTTTCGTAGCATTTCTGATGCTTGTCAATAGTACAGCTTTCAGATGCCGTACTGTTTTTGCTTTTCTAATGTTGTCCTTTTATGGATGTGTCCTAGTAGCTTGACGGTGCCAGGGTGCAGGTGTGAGTGATGCTGGCTAAGACTGGCAGGTGCAACTGAGTTTGAGTTTATGTGTTCTGGGGTCTGTAAAGAATTGCTTTAGGGGTTTCCCTTCTTTAAGTCTTAATCCCTTCCGATTAGATCATGACTTGAGGCTGATAGCTTGTATGTGACTAACATTTGGGGAATTAAAACCTAGCATAATGTTGCACTTGCACTTAAAGATTTCACACTGGTGTAAGTGACCACGTCCTTTGTCCCTCATATTCAGGTATGCTGTCTTGTTGGAGATGGGCCGGTCCAGTGGGCAGATAGTGTCGACATGCTGGGGTCTTCTGGATAGTTCAGACTCGTTTTGGGTAACTATAACTCACATTCTCCTCATGCACTGCTAATTACCCTTTTATATTACATCACTCATGACATCTATGCATTCTTTTGTGTTGGCATTTTTTATTGAATTTTACAATAAAATACATAATAAACAGCAATTTAGTGAAACAATAGGTCATTGATATATAGAAAATACATGCTATGATGATAAATAGGAACGAATAAACATAGTAAATAAGGTAAATAAAGAAATCATTATGTATAAATATTGAAATATAAATATTTATGTGAATAAATGGACAAATAAGTGAATGTATAAATAGTAACAGCAACATGGAAAACGGTTGACATTGTATACGTCATAATGTATTATGTTATATAACAATATGTAAAATATATGAATATATCTTACTTGTAAGTAAAACAATAACTTAATAGAGACAATTATATTGATGTAATCACCAAAATTAAAATCTATGCACTATTGATAATAACACTGCAACATTTGCAATGAAATGATTGATGAGAAAACTGTGCAAGGCTAGGTTGTGAGTTATAGTTACCTTTTGACAGGAGTGTTTTTTAGTTTAAAAAGTTATATTGTTACTGAACATTTTACCTAACTATAATGTTACTTTAATCTTTGGCTTTTTCAGTGAACATATATGTATGTATAGATATATATAGGAATATCATATATATAGATAGATACACACACATACAGAGATATATATACATGCAGGGTCAGAATAGAATTGCCTTCCAGTGTGAGACCCAATGGGGTAATACCTCTCCTAACCATTGCTTTTTTATCCATTATTTATCATTTTTGTTTAAACTATGTCTACAGGTTATATTTATTCAAAATCACTAGTAGCTTTTCTTTGTGCCAAAAAAGAATCCTATTTTCCTGTGATTTGCATTAAAATTAAAAATTGTTTCCATACCATTTTCTTTTTCTATGGGCACCTGCATGATTGAAACCACATTTGATGTTCTACTTTTTTTTTGTCCTCATTTGCCCAGGTAAACAAAAGATAATGATCTGTACTCCGGTGTCTCCCTCAGTGTAGCACCGTCCAAAGTCCTTTCATTATTAGGCCTTAAATGGATCACTCTATACCTTGCTTTTCGTACTCCAACCATAGGTAGCCTTATTTACCGACCAGACCCTCTTTGAGGCCACCACCGGAGCAGTCAAGCAATAGGGTATAACGGCCTAATCATCTGACTATATATATATGCAAAGGAATTTACCCAGTTCTCATAGGGAAAGCAGAACTCATTACGCTTAAGCTGAGAAGCTCTAGCTAGCATAACAGTGTATTTTATTGTGGCCAAAATTCTACTTTATTCGGGGGCTTAGCTTTAATCCAATTCTTACAGATTTCCCTGCGGACATGCAAAATTAGATAGAAAATCAGTTTTTTTATGCTTTTTGAAAAAGATTTATAGTTATCCGGGAGCCAGAGATTTGCTTACCTGTAGCGTCCCTTCAAATATTAGGGATATCGTATTGCTCACATCCCGCCAAACCCTTGAACCATTGGACAACCCATGAACATATGCTCGTCATCACCTTTTTCTTTCCCACATTTAGGGTACCTTGGCGTGATGCCTTTCTCAAATTTTGCCAATTTATATGGCGTCCAATAGACCCTGTGGAGACAAAAAAGGTGGTTCTGCCTTAAATTTGGGGCACATACCGTGGAGTATAACAAGTCACAAGATACTTGCCACAGGTCTTTCAACTGCTCTCCCGGCAAGCTCTTCTCCGGCATTGTGACTGGCAGCTTAAAGTCTCCATCCAAGCTCTCCACTAAGATCCAGTACTATCCTGCCACCTCTTTTCCACAGGTTCCTTCAGATTTTATTGAAGATTCTAACTCATTAGAAAGTCCAGCACCTATCCCATCAGTGAGGCTCCAACTCTTTATTTGGATATACCTGAATCTTGACAGTTGCCCCTTAGTCATCACCTGGGCCTCTTCCCAAGAGATTAATACTCCGTCTACCATCAATTGACACCAGGTTGTTATCCCTGCTTCTTGTAATGGACGAACCAAACATTAATTAAAGGGAAGTAATGTCTACTAAGCAAACCAGACTGTTCAGATACCGGGAAAATGTTTTAAGCTACGCTATTCGATGTCCAAGTACGATTTTGTTTGTAAATATGGTGGCCCACGCTTCTTTAAAAAAGTACGGCTTAAGATGTGCAAGGCTTTGCAATAACTTGGCATAAAATCAGGAGGGAATCCAACATTAACTACTATAGCGGATTAGCACCTATCTGGGACTCTTCTGGATCTCCGGAGTGGATTTAGTGTTTTATTGAAATTATGTGCAATAGTTCATTAAAAAAAAGTTGGCTGCCAAGTTTAGATGACGCATGTTTTCTTTTTTTCTTCTTTTTCTTTTTTGACGCATGTCTGCAATAAACAAAATAGCATTCATTATGATAGTGCAAAAATTGTTCGGTTGGTTGTAGGGATGCATCCATCATTATCATGAGTAGTCCGCACCCTCATTTAATCTTATCGTATTAACATTTGTGCTATTAGATTGTGCACTGTAATAATGTGTAAGGGGAAGTGATAGGCATATCTTAGTATAACATGGAGAATTCAGCATTTCAATTACGTATGACTAGATGAAAACCTTAACGTAAAGAATTCTATATGTGACTAATGAACGTTATAATTCGTCTGCATATGTAACACGCTGATTTAAATGTGCCTAGTAACAATGCTCATGGGGAAACATCCATTACATCGTGGCTGTTTCCCCGCAATGCCATTACATCTCATGTGTAACAACGCATGCGATGTAACAACACATAGCCGTTACTACGCTTTTTTTTACATCGCATGTGCTGTTACAACGCATGCGATGTAATGCCATCCACGTCGTTGTGAGGAAACAGAGGCTCGTACGTTTCCTCACAACGACGTGCACCATGAAGCAGGAAGCAGGAACCTGGAGCTGAGATGGCGACGCTGGAGAGGAACCACGAGGAAAGAGAGGTAAGAGGGATTTTGCTTGGGGTGGGAATAGTGTGGGTAGTCGTTTAGGGTTGTTTTGTTGTGTCGTAGTGTTTTAGGGTTTAGAGTAGTGTTAGGGTGGCAGTAGTGTGTCGTAGTGTTTTAGGGTTTGGAGTAGTGTAGCGGTGGGAGTAGTGTGGGTAGTGGTAGTGTTTTAGGGTTTAGGGTAGTGTTGTAGTGTGTGTAATGTTTAATGTTTAGGGTAGTGTTTTAGTGTTTGTTTGTGTAGTGTTTTAGGGTTTAGGGTAGTGTTGTAGTGTATAGGTAGTGTTTTAGGGTTTAGAGTAGTGTTTTAATGTTTGTGTAGTGTTTTAGGGTAGTGTTGTAGTGTTTGTGTAGGGTAGTGTTGTAGTGTTTGTGTATTGTAGTGTTTTAGGGTTTATGGTAGTGTTGTGGTGTTTGTGTTGTGTTTCTGTAGTGTAGTATTTTAGGGTTTAGCGTAGTGTTGTAGTGTTTGTGTAGTTGTGTTTTAGGTTTTAGGGTAGTGTTGTAGTGTTTGTGTAGTGTTTTAGGTTTTAGGGTAGTCTTGTACTGTTTGTGTAGTGTAGTGTTTTAGGGTTTAGTGTAGTGTTGTAGTGTTTGTGTAGTGAAGTATTTTAGCATTTAGGGTAGTGTTTGTGTAGTGTAATGTTTTAGGGTTGAGGGCAGTGTGGTGATTGTGTAATGTAGTGTTTTAGGGTTTAGGGTAGTGTTGTAGTGTTTGTGTAGTGTAGTATTTTAGCGTTTATGGTAGTGTTGTAGTGTTTGTTTAGTGTAGTGTTTTAGGGTTTATGGTACTGTTGTAGTGTTTGTGTAGTGTTTTAGGGTTTAGGGTAGTGTTGTAGTGTTTGTGTAGTGTAGTGTTTTAGGGTTAAGGGTAGTGTTGTAGTTTTTGTGTAGGGTACTGTTTTAGGGTTTAGGGTGGTGTTGTAGCGTTTTAGGGTTTAGGGTAGTGTTGTAGTGTTAGTGTACTGTAGTGTTTTAGGGTTTAGGGTAGTGTTGTAGTGTTTGTGTAGTGTAGTTTTGTAGTGTTTTAAGGTTTAGGGTAGTATTGTAGTATTTGAGTAGTGCAGTATTTTAGGGTTTAGGATGACCTCGCAGTTACTGACAATGTTGAAGTTCCATGATAACTGCATGATTAATATAACAAAACAACACATATACATGTCTAACTGATTTTAGGGCTTTGGCATGATATGACTGGGGAACATTGCTCATTTCTCTTTGTATTACCTGAAAAATGATGTGGGTTTTTTTAAGAGGAGACTATAGTACCAAAAAACATCATTAAGAACCTAAATTATTTATGCTATAAATATCATTATTTAATGAGTCCCCCTACTGTATACATTAAGTATAAATATACTGCTAAATGATAGGGGAGGCAAATATTTAAAAAAGAAAGAGGCAAAACTAAAGGGATTTAATAAACAATAGTAGATATGTTCTGCATTAATTCATAAGGTCTATCTATCGAATATGAATAATGTTATTGGCTTACCTTATTTCTCATTGTTAGTACACTTTGGCCCTGGTTATGAGTAGTTGTGAGTATTTTTACCCATCTGAAAACCCCTTTTTGTGCATGGGTCAGAATTCCAAGTTGTGCAGAGTTTACACCACCTTGCAATTATTAGGTGCAATTAAGTCTGCATCCTTTGTTAAATTTTGGCAAGACAAGCCTGCTGGTATTTAGCATAGGGGAATTGTACTGTAATTATCAAAACATATGCGATCTGGCCGACCCCTCAATTACATCTATGCAAGGGGGTAGGGTAACTAAGAAGCCTCATTTCCATTTTGAAAATGTACATTTAGAGGCATTTACCAAACCTGTTCTCTCACTATTCCACACAGATGCAATCAGGGCCTTATTCTTTCCAGCTAGGCCTTCAAAGTCGACAGATCATGTGCATAGCCCCATCATACACAGTATTGGAATCAGCATTTGATTTAATGTGAATTTCATGAATACTCAACAGCCATAATTCAGTGAAATAGGAATGGTGGCTTTTACCTTGGGGTAGAACTCTCTCCTTAGCCCAACCAATGATTTTGCGGAAGGATTGCCAAAGTGTTCATGAAGTACCTAATTCCTCACTTGAGCATTCACCAACTGTTGCATCTTAAACCTTTCCAGCACATTCAAAACATCTTATTTAACTTCATATTTCCATTCATCCATCTCTTACCGGCCCTCAAGGTGCAGGAACTGCATTACTAGGAGTTGTAGATGGCAATTCACCTTTGCATTTATGATCTCACTAGCAGCCCGTCCCGACCTTGTCCGGGAGCAATCAGGCTTCAGGGCCCCGGCCCCCGGCGGCCCCGGCCCCCGCCCACCCCGACATTGTCCGTGGGTCCCCCGGAGTAGCAGCCCGTCCTGACCTTGGCTTCAGGGCCGCCGCCCTCCCCGACATTGTCCGTGGGTCCCCCGGAGCCTTACCTCATCCGCCGCACCTCCCCTCGCTCCTGAGTTCACTGGTCCGCCGCTCCTCGGCGCTCCTCCCCACCTGTCTGCCGCTCCTCTCCGCTCCTCCCAGCCTGCCCGCCGCTCCTCACCGCTCCTCCCCGCCTGTCCGCCGCTCCTCCCCGCGCTCCTGTCCGCCACTCCTCCTCGCGCTCCGAGACGCCGCTCCTCCCCGCGCTCCTGATGTCAGCACGCACGTCGCGGCCGGCGCTACTTCTATTGGACTACTTTTTTTTTCTCGTAAATTTTTTAAATAACTTATATTTTTTTAATTTATAAAGCCTATGTCCATTCGCACACCCTGACAATTACAACTATGTATCGGGTGTGTGGATTGGCGCTGTGGTTCCCGAGTTTACCCGCCTCAAAGGTTCAAAGTTCTTCCTTTATAATAGTAGTATAGATATAACAAAATGACAAATGTACAATGTGCCTTAGAGTAGACCAATCTCCATTACTATGACCTCTCTACGGTACTACTACATAGATCTACCTCTCTCCACAAGGGCTCTTCAACCTTACTGAGCTCTTTTACACCAATTGCCATCCATAGTGGGACACCCTATATTAGAACGGTTCCGTGATTTCATCACTAAAGCAATATAGAATATTTTTGTCCTCAGTAACAAATTCCGCTTAGTGCCTATTATAACCTATAGCCAATGGTAGCTAAAGACCATCTCCAGGTCCTTTGAGTTCAAGAACTATTTTGTGGTTCGCTGGCCTGGCAAAATATCATGATCTTAGATTTCCTGTGGTTAATTTGCAATCGATTAATGGTGTAGTTGTAGTCAGGCTATTTTATGATGCTTGAAGGCCCACTATTATGTGATGTTAAAGCACTGTATGATATAAGTGGTAGAGTTCTGGGATGTGCTCTTTCACAAGAATAACGAGGCAAAGATTTGTCGCCTCCCAACCTCCTATCCAAATTATAGTTTTAGATATCAAACAGGAGGGCCCCAATATACATCCCTGCTTAACCAAGTCATACATTTGCTTTGCCTTGTTAGATTTCCTGGCCACACAGCTGCTCACTTAGGAAGAATAATTATCAAGGATAACAGTGCTGGTAAGATACCACACCCATCTAACTCAAGCCACAACAACATCTTTATACTTTTACAAAGTTTATGGTATAGTCTACGAAAGCACATTGTGGTTTCAATACTTTGCTAGGCCATATGGTCAAATATTGCTACACACAAAGTATATCCCATATTTTGTATTGTATTGTAGCACTTGTATTATGCTTCATATCCCTAAGGAGCACAAAACAAATGCTTTGATTGTGGTCTGTGTGTGATTAATAGAGTGTTTGATCTGGTATTTTCTGTACAGGAGATATTGGTTGAGGTGTGTGATGCTGCGAGATATGCTCCAAACATTTTGCATATGACGTGCTGCATAGAGTATGAGGTTGATGCGGCATAGGATACCTACTTACCGATTGTCTAGATCACAATCTGCATCTAGAATGTTTTCTGGAATTGGAGGAAATTATTGATGAATCTTTTTCGAGCATGCACTGAATTCCACACTTTTGCTGTGTCTATAGTTAAGATAGTACTTAGTTGGGCATCCAAACAGGTGTTTTGGCCTTTGGTACATACCCCAAAGAGACAGCTTAAGAAGTATCTAACAGTGTCAAAGGGGCTGTAAGGGAATTGGGGCAGCAAACTTTCTAAAAGTAGCCTTTTTCCCAGGTTTGTAATAGGGATAGGTGGGTGTGATAAAGCTATTTTAAGTTGTCACCTACCAGACAGCACAGCTGTCTGGCTATGCGAAAGACATCTTGGGGACTTTCAGAAAGTTGACCTGTAAATGCTTTCTATTGGCTTTGTGGTTTGTAACTCATGTTTTCTGCCTTCCCATTTGTTGGCTTTATTTGCTTTAGTACGTGCAGCTTGAGTTCGTACCTCCCCATGCTAAAGCGATCTTTACAGTATTATTCCACAAACTCGTTTTCTGTAATAAACAGGCCTTTAAATCTTGTTCTGATCTCATCACATTTGCTGGGCATGCAAAGACCATGGTCGGATGTCAAGCTGTGTTTTCGTGAGAGCATGGTGTTTTGCTTTTGGCTGACTTCAAAGTGAGAGCGTTTATAGGAAAGAGGAACGCAGCATACTTTCTCCATGGAGCCTTCTTATGCCCTTTTTAAAAATGTTATTTTAGGCACAGCCATCTCAAAAGCTATCTCGTTCTTCAGCTACACAAAACATTTGCACATTCTTTTGCAAAGTTGCTCTACTTTGTTGAGCCCGTTTAATTTGTGACACTGCTTTTTTAGAAACAAAGTACGAAACCACAGTTCAATCTTAGCATCAGCCTAACATATGGTGATCTTGCAGGATTTACAGCCCTAAGGCAGGGTGCACTATACCTCATGTGAGGGCATACCTGCATGAGCAGATATACCCATATAGTGTCTGAGTCCATTCTTAGACATTATAAGTGCACAGCGAAGCCATACTGAGTACATGGACTCGGAGCTTGTCAGCAAGAGTTCCACAGCCCCATGAAGGTTTCACCGAATTAACAGATGTTTAGTACCAAACATCTCAGTTTAATAAACCCACACTGATGCCAGTGTTGGATTTAATAGGAAATGCACCCAGAGGGCACATCAGAGGTGTCACCTGAAATCCTACCAACTCGCTAGTGTGTGCCTGACTGGTCCCCACCAGCCTGCTACCTCTAGACATGTTTCTGAACCCCTGAGGTGGGAGCCTTTTGCTCTTGTGGGTCAGAAAGACAGCCTGCTCTTGGTGGAGGTGCTATCACACCTACCCCCAAGTAGGAACAGCATAAAAAGGCAATGAACCTCAAAGGCTTCCTATTCTTTGTTATGCTGAACAGGGCCTCTCTTACTGGTGGAGATGTCCACCCTACTGACCAAACCCCATTTCTGGCAGCAAGGTCAGTGGGAATTTTTTTAAGCAAGAGAGGTGTGTCCCTTCTCAGCCGGGGACACCTCTAAGGTGCCCGGAGCTGAAGTGACCTCATCCTTTGAGAATCCTCCATAATGTTTTGTAGGACTCTAGCCAAATGGTTAGGGATATGCTCCCTCCACTGAGGGAGTGAACATACAAAGTGTTTAGGCACCCTAAAGTTAAGTAGCCCATTGGCTACTACCTTGTGGCCCCTGTAACACCCCTAACATTTGTATTTAGGGGTACCACTACACCTTAATCCTTAGCTAACCAATGACCTACGAAGGAGAGGACAAAGAAGAGCCAATCCCTGCACGACAAGAAGCCCCAGCCACTGACTTTGTCCCAGCCCTGCCATCCTGTCTGTGAACTTTGAACTTTGCAGCTACCACGGCTCATATAGCAGACCATTGACCTCCAAAACACTGGGAGCCCTGTCTGCCTTCTATAAAGACTCCTGATCTCCCATGGACATGTCATTTGTCCAAATGAAATCTAACTTGAAAGACTAAAGCTCTGCCTGCCTGCACCCGACTCCCATGGCCCGAGTTCCATGGCCCACCAGTCCAACAAAGGTTACCCAGCTCTCTTGAGCAAGAGTCCACAGTGAGCTCTGTTTGACCCCCACTAACCGTGACTTGCACCTGTAAGCTGCTTCCGGACACCAAAGGACACCCCTGGGCCTTTGGGAGATTAACTAACATTGTCCTGGTGCTCAGGCATATCCCAACTTACCTGTGCAGCTGTAGGTAGCCTTTTATCGGCTTCCTGGCCTGAGCCTGCAGCCTTTTTCCAACTTTGAGATTCCCCATTAGCTTGCATTGGCCACCCAATGCTGTGTTGGCACTCTGCACCTGGGTGTCCCTGCGCTGAAGGTGTCAGTTTGGTGCTGCCTAAACCACCCAAGACAGGGTTTCCAAACAGCGCTGCTTACCTATAAGTAGTACCACTTTGATCGCCCTCTTTTTCCATTGGATAACATTGGCACCAGATACCGAGTTTGACCTCTGCACCTGACCGCCCCAGTGCCACTGGTGGTGCAGTTTTGTCACTTATCTGAACCTTACTTGGTACTTTATCCAGAAACACAATATTGTAAATTGTTTACTTACCTGCCTATTGCTGATTGTGTTTCCTCCCATAGGATAACATTGTATTGTTGAAAAAATGCATTGTGTCCACTTTTTACATTGAAAAACATTGATATTGCAAAACGTATTTACTTGCAACAAAGCATCTTTGGTTCTGTAAAATAAATATACTAAAAGTAATATTTTTACAAACCATTGGTCCCAGATTTAGTCATTGAGTATGTGTAATCACTCCTTGCCTGTGTGTATACAACACATGCTTTGGACTGCTCTGTGATAAGCCTAACAGCTCACCCATACGACTACGAAAGAGAGCATTAGGATTATCTACTTGGACCTCTGTAAAGCCTCTGGGGATCCACTGGACTCTGTGAACACTATACCTAATTTTGGTATAATATGTACAGAGCCATCTTTCTACATACATTATTCATGGAGTTTATTTTCTTTTTAGCACTATCCTTTACACTATCCTGAAGAGTCTCGATTTATGTAGCATATCGCTGTAACCTAGGTATACATTGGCTCTATGTTCTAAGGCTTGATGGTGTCAGACCTGTGTAACCTTTCATTACCCCTTTCTGTTCCATCAGCGTAGACTTCCGGTCATTATATATGACTAAGAATGTACCTAGAAGTGCCAGGGTGTGAAAATAAAAAGAAGCATGAATTGGAAATGAAGCAATGTGCTTTATAGATTTTGAAAATCATAAGATGACATGACAAATAACATGCATTAATTATTCATACGACTTGTAAGACCTAGGCCATGTTTGCCAATTTATTTAGTAAAATGTACTGTTAAATGCCTTGGAGTGACTCACCCAAACAACCATGGTGAGGGCCCAACTCGCTCGACAGACAATGTACTCATTGGCACTTTTCTCGAAAGTTCCTTTGTAACTGCTTGTAAAACCTATGACTTTTAAAATATTTTTTTAGGGAAATTGTGCAGTAAACTGCGGCATTTGGCTAATTTTCTCTGTATTTTGTTATGGGTTTGCAGGCCTACTGAACCCCATTGTGAGGGTTGAATTGCCCAGGCTGCATCCTAGGCATTTTCCTTGCTTACAACAGAGTCATAACAACCTAGTATTGACACTGTGAAGAGAAGAGGTCGGTTCTGAGCTTCAACCTCTACTTTCCCATGCATCAATAGTGAGCAGACCGTAACAGTATAAACTCGTTATGACGTTGAGCATCTTCTGGTGTTTTTAACTATCCCTTAAACCTGCCCCTCTTACTGACCCATGGTGCTATATTTTTAGTTCACCAATGAGAGGATTTAATGTTGGTAACAAGGAACTGTCCCCCAGATTCATGAAAGTCTTCTTTTGCGAGTCCTTAATAGCGATTATTAAGGAATCGCTATTAAAGACTCGCGGGGAATCCGCGTCAACTACCCTGCAGTGACCTGTTCCACGACCACAGGAACTTTGCCTGCCCTCAAACCTCTGGTCCCTCGCCGCCACATCCCGCTGGCCGCCGAGGAGAGGACCGGGAGACTACACTTCCCAGGCTCCCCGGCGTCGCCGCAACGTCACCTGTGCGCCCGGAGGCGCGATACATTTTGGCCAGCCCCTGCGCCGCGGGACCGCGCAAGGCTAAGCCCGGGCAAAGGGCGGGCCGTCTGTGGCCGTCCGGGGATGTTGGTGGACGGGCCGGGCCAAACCTCTTTAACTTTAACCTTATTAGTGGACCCTGTCCGGACTCTCGGCAAAAGCAGATCAAAGCCATGCCACACTCTTCTGCATAGGTAAATTATGGTAAACAACCTTTACAACGCAACTTTTACAACACACTCCCATTACAACAAAACTTTTACAACGCAAGTGGATTTACAATGCATGCTTTTACAACGCATGCTTTTACAACGCAAGTACCTTTACAACGCAAGTATTATGTTTTCTATTTTATTTTTTTAATTTTTTTAAAAATATTATTGAATTATATTTGTGATTTTTTATATTTATTGAAGTAAAACATATTTTTATTTAGTGAAGTTGTTTTAATAATTTTTAAAATTATTAAATGGTAAAAATACTCCAGTATATAAAAATAATACTTTAGTATTATTAATTTAAAAAAGAGTATTAATATTGACAAGTATATTGAAAGTGTTATTTTTTGTAACAAATAGTTTTAAGAGTGAGCAAATATATATAAAGTATTGTTTTATAACTCAGGTATTAAATATAATTATATAGACTTTAAAAAAAATATATTTTTCATTTTAATTTTAATTTTTTAAATTATTCAATGGTAAAAATACTCCAGTATTTAGAAATAATACTTTAGTATTATTAATTTAAAAAAGAGTATTAATATTGACAAGTATATTGAAAGTGTTATTTTTTGTAACAAATAGTTTTAAGAGTGAGCAAAAATATATAAAGTATTGTTTTAAAACTCAGGTATTAAATATAATTATATAGACTTTTTAAAAATATATATCTAGAAGAAAGTAACAAATTTGGGAATTAATACTCAAGTATTTTAAAAAAATATATATACTGGGTAAATATAGAAATTTATTTTTAATGTGGGAATAATTAATTATTATATTTAAAGATAAAAAATGTAGTGTAAAGGTATTATTTAAATACTTAGATATTAAAATTAATATTAAAAAATGTAAAAAAAATGTTTTAAAATAATTATTAAAATGTATTAAAAGTGAAATGTTAAATATACATATTTTTTTAAAAATTAATTAGTTGGTAAATTATTTTAAACTATTTTTATAAAAAAAGTTCCCAAGATTTTGCATTGTTTCCAATGGGAATTATTCATTTCCATAGATGAAGCTGTTTCTCCCGCGGAACTGAAAAGGAAGATGTTAAAGAAGAAGAAAGGGGATCTTTTGAAAGGAAATGGAATAAGCATCCAGGTCAGGCGCGCAAAACCCATTGAACTCACCGGGCTTCAGCCCCCCCCCCTCCCGTCGTGTGTGGCAGCCCGGGATGACACAGATCCCGGGCACACACAGAGCCGCACCCGAACGTTTCACAGGTCTTTAAGAGTGTATTTGAATGTTAATTAGGCCTTGCAGTTGTTTTCACCCCTTCTAATAGCCCCTGCAGCTCCACTATGCCTACTGATTAAAGGTTC
Source organism: Lissotriton vulgaris (assembly GCF_964263255.1). Classification (NCBI taxonomy): domain Eukaryota; kingdom Metazoa; phylum Chordata; class Amphibia; order Caudata; family Salamandridae; genus Lissotriton; species Lissotriton vulgaris. Next base: position 647,018,327 of record NC_141698.1, on the reverse strand, counting down.
ACCCCCCCCCCCGAAATTTTTTCTTAGCCCCCCCGAAATTTGGCTCTAGTTGCGCCTCTGATCCAGGTAAGGATAAAATTACATTATTTTACAAGTAATAACATAGAAATAAGATATATAGATAAAATTAAAACATTAATAAAAATAAAGATCACATAGTTTTGTTTATTTTTTTTATTTAAAAAATATAGAAAAAAAGCATTTTTCATTTAGATATTTTCACATATTTTACATTTTTTTTATGTAATATAATATTTATTTAAAAACAATCTTTGCAGCTTCGGATGACGTAAGCACGTAAACGTGAATGTAAGCAGCCATGTTGAAGATCTTCGATGGAGGAAGCAGCTGGAAGCTGATCTACGTCCAGGTAGGAAACAATTTAAACTTTATTTATACATGTTAAGTTAAAAAAGTATACATATATTGTAAAGATAGGATAAGGAGAGGTTGCAGTTTAAGAATGTAATGTTAAACTGGTTAAACAGCATGTCGCCGATCGTGTTATTAGAGTATGCCTATGTCGGGTCGCAAAAAGTTAAAGAGAAAAGGTATTTGTGAATAGAATTTGTTGCAAAAAAAAAAGAAATGTAATATAAATGTTTTATACTACGAATTTGTTTACGCAAAGCTGAACTTAAAAATGCATTTTTTAGAAAATATCTTGCTGTTTTTGCTCAACAAAAATAGTGTGAAATGGGGTTATTCTACTATGGAAAAAAGCTTCTTTGATTTATTACTGAAATTTTGGTGAGAAACACTTTTTAGATAAATAATTTTCATTGTTTGCGTTGTTTTTTAAAAGTATTATGGCTGACATAGTGAGAGTATGATTTGGTAGGAGGGAATAATTGTTTATTTTGACTTGGTTGGTCAGAAGAAATACAAAATTCTTTCTGATGCAAAAAGGAAACTAGCAGAGGTTGAGATAGGGAGAATAAGCTTTCGTTGGAGGTAGATTTGGATCTATTTATAAATATTGGAAGCAGATTTCTGCACCAAATTGGTAAATAGCGAGGGTGACATAGTGAGAAAATGTTCTGCTAGGAGGTGGTACTTTATTTAGGATGCTATTATAGTACTGTCATATTTTTGCACTATGTTTTCAAAAAACTCAAGAAGATGGATCTAAATATTCAATCAACAAGTAGTGCAAAAGAGTTTGATTTTTCTTTATCGTGGTCTTCATCTGGATGCTTATGGACAAGGATTTTTTGGGGTTTTACAAAACAGAAGAATAATAGATTTTTTGGATTTTTTCGTTTTTTAATTATGTTTTTTTTAAAAAGAAGATTTTTGGGACATAAAAAACAAAGTAGGAAAACATTTTCTCTTAGAATTTTTTTAACAACTGAAAAAGTTAAAGGAATGAGTTCAAAATGGATTGAAAAAAGATATTGGTTATTTTTTAAAAACAAATATACAAATAATGTTTTTAGAAAATATCTGTTTAGATATTTTTGGATTTTAAAGAAGTTCACCTTTTGAAAAATAAATTGTGCTTATAACCAAAATTCAGATGAAAAATACATGGTTATTTAAAGAAGCTTTTTAAAGATACATTTTTTGAACAAAGACTAGAAGATAATATTTTTTTATAAAAAATGAATTTTTTGGAAACAAAATATGCTTTCAGATGGTTGCAAAATTGGAATGGATTTTCACTTTTGGAAAAAAAGAAACACTTTTTATCTCCTTTATACTTTTTTGATTGCTTGGGGTTTTTGGATGTTGCAAAAATTGGATTTTTTATGGTGGAAAAAGGAGAAGAAAAAGAAAGAAGGCAACAAAAGGTAGGCTGACCCGACGTATATTTTGTAAATATATTGTAGAAAAATGTTATTGCCAAGTGTAATTAGTGTTTGATTAAATTTAGGGCAAAGCAGGAAAGTAAGGTGAAAAAGTTATTTAGAAGCTTAGAATGTTAGCAACATTTTCAAGGTAGTCTCGAGCCACACACAACGAAAACTGTTGCATAATACCCAATAGTCTCTCAGACATTTCCTTTGTTTTTTGTGTAACTCGTGGGTTTAGACTACCAGTTAATGTTTGTGAAAGTCTCATTTCCTGAAAACTTTGCTCCTTCTTCAAAGTTTCCAAAAAAGAGTAGAAATTAGGTTGTGGTTTGCCATTTGTATGGTTGAAGGAGTTATGCCATCCCTCAATGGTATTATTTGTTTTGCTTCTCCCTCTAAACAGCTCGTGTAACAGTTCCACCACTCCACATGGAAACGTGGCTTCCTCCTGCGACCCAATCTGCTTAGGTGCCCAATCCATGTGTCTTCAAAATAATTTAGGATGGGTGCCAATTTGTCTTCATTTACATTGTAATAATCAGATTCTGTAATGGCAGTGTACTACTCATCTACACTTTCGGGAGGAACAAAACAAAGTGCTGTTAATTTTTTTAACTCAACTTGTAGTTTACTATCTGTTGAGTATTCTGCAACCAGGGTTGTTTTCTGTAACTTACGCCAGAATGCCTGGGAAAAATGGAAAAAACACCCCTGAATTTGGGTATCCGTGTACGTTTTACTGATCACATTGATCATGCTCAATTCAAAATCGACAATTATTTTCCTAGGACTTTTGGATGTTGTATTTTTAATAACTGATAAAAGTTCAGTGTAGGTTGCAGAAGACTTATCAGGCAGCAAACTATATACTAAGGGGATCACATTATGGTTAATTTTAGCGTGTATGGTGTAAATTTGAGTGAAAGGATGGGGTTTACTTTTAAACGTCCCATCATCCAAATTTCACTATTTTCTAACTTAACAAGGTTGCGGGGTGTACTAAAAATTAGAATACGTTTTTGAGGGTTTTCGTTGTCATGGAGAAGGGTTCATCAGCAAAAGAAATAGTAAGTTCATGTGGAATAACAATGTCAGAAAAGGTATGAGGTGTTGTGGTTTGTGTGTTACTTGCCTGCTTTTGTCTTTGTATAATTCGCCTCAAATTAGGAATTATAGGCATATTACTAGCAACATGACTGGGGACATGCTGTGCAACCTCTCTTAAAATGGATCCAGTAGAATCATTGGAGGTTCTTGCAAGTTCTTTCATCTCATTTAAGGTTTCCCTTACATCAGTCTCCATTGCCGAGAGAGAGGGGTTATGATCTGTTGTTTTAATAATGATATCATCAAGGATAACCGCTCTGCCACTGCAATGGGATGAGTAGTATTGCACACACCTTCAATGATTTCTTGGAAAACTTATCCTTTCTTTACAATATATGTATCCTGCATGCTTAAGTAATCTGTTTCCTTTTCTGGATTTTATGTAGGAAGCTGTTTCCTGAGGACACATTATCTGTGAAGAAAAAATGTTTAATTTTACTTATGTGGATTAAAATGACAAATAAGAGAGAACAATATCCTACATTTTCCCTACTGCTGCACTTTCCTGGAGTTAGAATAGTAAATCCTGCCCTTACACTATCCTCCACTTTCCCTACTGTTCCACATCCTTGGAGTTAGAATAGTAAATCCTGCCCCTACACTATCCCACACTTTCCCTATTGCTTTACCTTCCTGGAGTTAGAATAGTAATTGCTACATCTACAGTATTCCACACTTTCCCTACTGTTGTACCTTCCTGGAGTTAGAATAGTAATTGATACCCCTACACCATCCCACAATTTCCCTACTGCTGCACCTTCCTGGAGTTAGAATAGTAATTGGTTCCCTCTACATCATCCCACACTTTTCCTGCTGCTGCACCTTCCTGGAGTTAGAATAGTAATTGATACCCCTACACCATCCTACACTTTCCCTACAGTTGCACCTTCCTGGAGTTAGAATAGTGATTGGTTCCCTCTACACCATCCCACACTTTCCCTACTGTTGCACCTTCCCGGAGTTAGAATAGTAATTGATACCCCTACACCATTCCACACTTTCCCTACTGTTGCACCTTCCTGGAGTTAGAATAGTAATTGTTATCCCTACACTATTCCACACTTTCCCTACTGTTGTACCTTCCTGGAGTTAGAATAGTAATTGATACCCCTGCACTATCCCATACTTTCCCTGTTGCTGTACCTTCCTGGAGATACAATAGTATTTGTTACCCCTACAGTATCCTACACTTTCCCTGCTGCTGCACCTTCCTGGAGTTAGAATAGTAATTGTTACCCCTACACCATCTTACATTTTCTGTTCTGCTGCACCTTCCTGGAGTTAGAATAGTAATTGTGACCTCTACAGTATCCCACACTTTCCCTACTGCTGAACCTTCCTGGAGTTAGAATAGTAATTGATACCCCTATACCATCCTACACTTTCACTACTGTTGCACCTTCCTGGAGTTAGAATAGTTATTAATACCCCTACACTATCCCACACTTTCCCTACTGTTGGACCGTCCTGGAGTTAGAATAGTAATTGATACCCCTACATCATCCTACACTTTCCCTACTGCTGCACCTTCCTGGAGTTAGAATAGTAATTGTTACCTCTACAGTATCCCACACTTTCCCTACTGCTGCACCTTCCTGGAGTTAGAATAGTAATTGTTACCCCTACACCATCTTACATTTTCTGTTCTGCTGCACCTTCCTGGAGTTAGAATAGTAATTGTTACCTCTACAGTATCCCACACTTTCCCTACTGCTGAACCTTCCTGGAGTTAGAATAGTAATTGATACCCCTACATCATCCTACACTTTCCCTACTGCTGCACCTTCCTGGAGTTAGAATAGTAATTGATACCCCCACACCATCCTACATTTTCCCTACTGTTGCACTTTCCTGGATTTAGAATAGTAATTGATACCCCTACAGTATCCCACATTTTCCCTGCTGCTGCACTTTCATGGAGTTACCTGAATTATTTTTTCCTCTACACTTTCTTACTCTTTCACAATCTTTTTTTCATTAATGAAGACAGAAAAAAAATGCTGTTATGTTAAGTACAAAATACTTACCTTCTTTAAAACTCAACGTTTGAATTTTCAAAGATGAAAGTATTTTTTTTTTCGTTATTGAATTTCTGTGTGAAAATCAGATTAAATATGTGTGGATTAGAACATGTTTTTTCGTTTTACTAATTTAATTGTGTTTTCAAAAATTTTTAAATTATTTCTGATTAGGAGTGTGGCTCCTTTTGCAAAATGCAATTTTATTAAAGTTGTCTTTTTCGTCACACTTTATAGAAGTTCTACTATAGAAAAAAATAAAACATTTTGTGATGTTTGAAAAATAATATATCTTTTTATTTATTTGACAATCATTTTATTAAATAAACAATTTACTTTAGATATTAGTCAGCTTTAAATATTTTGTGGCTTTTTTATTGATATATGTATCCATAAGTATAGTAATAGCTTGGTGCTATTTTTTTACATTAAATTGGAAACTCAAACTTATTAGGTGCAGAGTTTTAAATGTTTCAAGTAACCATTTCTGTCATTCGTTTTAGAAACTTGCTTGTATTTCGAAAAATAATGCTTTTTAAATGGATTCGGGTCTTATCTCGATGAAGAGGTCAGAGGGTCAGCTTTTGGCATCTGGTCACTCTGGGAGTTGATAATCAACTGATTTTAAAATGGTGTCTTGCTCGTATTTATAAGTTTTAGTCATTGGTTTTATGTTTTTTAAATACGTTTCATTACTGTGGAAACTTATAATTTAAAAAATCATCTAAAGATGTGTTGTTTTCAGTTTTTCGTTCCGTTTTGGCATCCATTGTGAAAGTAGTGTTGTGGTATTACTTTCATGGAAAGAGTTGTAGGACAAATGTGGGAACTACACTGTTTAAAATGGCGACTATGTGTATGTAAAATGTTTGTTTTTACGAATAATTATTTTCTTAATTAGTAATATATTGTAAGTTTATTATATTTTATAATTCGTTGCGTGTGTAAAATTTTCAAAAGTTAAAAATAAATGAGTATTTTTTAATACTCGAGTATTAATTTTAATACTCGAGTATTACTTTTAATAAATGCTTTGCATTTCATTAAATTAACGTTCAGTTTTTCTCTACATTTTCAAACACTTCCCCACCTAAAAAACCCTAATTTCCCTGCATCCCGTGCCAGGTTTTATTTTACAAAACCCCCCCCCCCAAAAAAACATTATTTATGCATTGTAAAGGTATGCGTTATAATTGAATTCGTTGTAATAGCACTTTACTACTAATAACACTATCTCGCGTTGTAACAGTATTCGTTGTAAAAACATGCGTTGTAAAGGTTTTTGCGTTGTTAAAAATGCGTTGTAAAGCCATGCGTTGTAATAGTATGCGTTATAACATCATAAATCCGTAAATTATACCACTGTAGAAACTATTGCAATTGACACCTCATATTGTCTTTTTAGAAAACTCTTGTGCTTTTAGATTTGTAGATGTCTGTATTACTTTTTAAAGGTGTTTTGTGCAAGGCATGGGGAAACGCAAATCTATGGAGGGAGGGGGAGGGCCGGTTGAACCAGGAAAACGCCCAAAGCAAAAAAACAAAAAAACGAGGGGAGCATCTAAACACGCAGCTATGAACTGTGTGCTCGAGAGGATTGAAGCAATTGTGGACGATTGCAATGATATCTTAATGGGTGAAACAGTGTCTCCTGGGACCCGGGGTCCTGCCCCTGAGAAAGGGGGGAAACAACCGTAGGGAAAGAGATAGCTGGCACATCTATCAAGATTCCTGAAATGTTCAGACCACAGCCTAAAATCTCGGTGAACAAATCGCCATCTAAAATAACTAAAGGGCTTTCTGGAGGAGGGGGGAAGAGTGCCCATCAAGGGGACAACAATCCTGACCAAGACTCCCCTCTGCAAACTCTAACAAATAATGACCCTATCCCGTGCTCTAATAGATTCACGATACTAACAGATATACAGCACGAGGAGTCAGAAACTATCACTAGACAAGCACCTAAAACCTTAGAAGACTCCACAATAGGACAAAAGGAGAACTAACACGAAACTCAAAAGGTTTGGGGTCCTTCTGTGATCTAGTAAAGCTAGTCTCACTATTGAGAGATGAGATCGAGGCCATGAAGTTATTAATTATTAATCTGACCTCGGCAGCAAAATTTGCACCGCCTAATTCAAGGTCCCTTTCCAGGTCTACTGAGAATAATGTTACTGCTTATCCTATTAAAAGCAACACTGCCCCTCTTGATAACGGTGGAGCCACCGGAAACAAAACCCCCAGATTCGACCATCAGGTGTGGGTGTAAAAAATCCTCCAAGCAGCAACAAGGTTATCATTGGCAGGGCACAGGGCCCACTATTATCAGCAACAAATAGGTCCGTTAACAATTGTATGCTTAGAGAACAGAGGACACAAAGCAACACCAGTGAGGGTAGTAGGCAGCCAGAGATGTCCCAGATGAATCCAATAAGACCAAGAGAAGGACCTGCACAAAGTAATAGCTCTAATCATCAAACACTAGGGCCATTTAATCAAAGCAGGGTGCTTAATAGGGGTGACGTACACATCACGCGAAATTCTACTTCTTGCAAAATTTATATGACTAATGTTCCAAGCCTAGAGAATTGGGCCAAAGGTCACATGGAAGGGGTAGATTCTCTGTCAAACAAAGCCATACATTGGCTGCGCCATGTCAGGGGATGTAGATCAGTCATAAGAGAGGATATAGTTAAAGCAACGAGACTGAGCCTCCCTGGGGAAACCTTTGATGTCATCGAACTCACAATGGGCTCTGAGGTGTTAGCAGAGAACTTATTCCAATTGGAGTTTAGATCTAGTCCGCCCAGTTATTCAGGTATCCAGCTCAGGAAGGTGCCCCCTCTACCATTTTCACATATTTCTCCTGGGTCACCAACTAGAAATAGGTTTAGGAACAGGAGCTCGGGCTGGATAATTTAGATTGACTGCCCAGTAACGCCATGGGCAATTTGACTAATGGAATTGTGGGGAATGAGGAGTGAAACACCAATGTCGCTACTGAAGGGGGAAAGAGTATTGTCAATGTGGCCCAGCAAAGATTCAGGTCGGTTAATGACACCGCCGCAAATAGTAGTGAAAGGGAGGTACACCCCGAGAGGAACCAAGGGTTAGATCTAGGAATTGAACCTTCGGGGGTAACTATTTTGAATTTTTTAAATCCAGCTATCTCTGGGCCCCAGCAAGAAAACAGAGGGGTTAGGGGTAAGATAGTTCCCTGGAATATTGCGGGATTGGGTCCCAGACTGCAATCACCAGAATGGGTCTCATTCATTATGGGTTTTGATATTTACCTTTTCCAGGAGACTTGGGCGTGTGAGCCCCAGTTTCTCTATGGCTTCTTGAATTTCTATGTACCGGCCCTTAAGGGACCCAAAGGCCGCCCGAAAGGGGGGCTTACAATCTGGCTAAAACAGGAATTTTTTGATAGAGTAGCTGAGATTCCAACTAACAATAGAGATATTCAGCTGATTAGGCTACCAACGGGCTTGTTGGGCACTGTGGATATTTATAATCTGTATGTCAGAGGGCTGGGTAGGGGGAAATCTCAGGTCCTGGCAGCCCTAGACCATCTGATTAGCCAACAGCCTCCCGAAAACAACCTGATAATCGCAGGTGATTTAAATATGACTTTCGAGCCACTTGTAGCGGGTGATTGGTATTCGGGGGAGGAAGAAGACTCTCGCTGGGGGATTCCTAGATTGGATCTCAACCCACTAGCCAGATGGTCTGAATGCATAATACAGGTTAATGCACTATGCTGCGAGAGAGGGGTTAGGGCTTTGAATGGCAGAATGCCCAGCGATAGCCAGGGGGTAGACACGTTTGATAACGGGCGATCAAAAAGTAGGATCAACTATGTCTTTTGTAACATGGCTATCTGGCACCTTTTGGAAGATATGAAGGTAGTTACCAGGCAGGAGAGCGACCACAACCCTTTATGTATTTCACATCAGTTGTGGGGAAGCAACACAGAGGGGACAAGCAACGATGAGGAATCCGTGGCTGATATTGTACCAACAAACGATATGAGGCGGGTCAGGTGGGCTCAGGTTGAGATGAATACTAGGGTGATGGAGAGTATTAGGGAGGAGCTAGACAAAGTCATTTCCGCCATGAATACTTTAGGGGACAAGGAGAACGAGAATGTTCTAGGGGGTATTACTAACCTACAAGATAGGTTTTTTGAAAGTTTAAGGGGGCATTTCTTCAAGGTAATAACTAAGCCCACGTGCAAACATAGACGGCCACATAGAGAGAGTTGGTATAATGCTGCTTGTAGGCGGGCAAGAAAAGCCCTAGGGAGCGCAATCAAAAGAAGAGTCCCGGATGAGGTCAGAACAGCCAGGCAGGACTATAAGAAAACAATACACAGGGCAAAGACTCAATGGGACGACCGACATTGGCAAGATCTCTTAAATGCATGCTCGGTCAAGGATTCAAAAGTGGTCTGGAATATGGTCAAGTGGGGGCAGTGAGGTCACCCCGAACCCCCTTCTAACCATGTGACACTGAGTAGCTGGTTAGATCATTTTGGTTCCCAATATGTAGCCCGTCCGGAGGATAGGACTGGGGAAACTACAAATATAACTTTATGCACTGACAATGTTTTCACCACTAAGGATGTAGCGATGGCTCTTTCGTCTGTTTCTAGGGGTAAGGCACCAGGGCCTGATGGGGTTCCTGCAGATGTTTTCCTCCATGACAAAACTCTCTGGGGTATTTATATAGCGAAGTTGGCTAATGCCGTCGCCCAAGGGGCACCAGTTACAAAATCCTGGCAAGGGGCCACAATAATCCCCATATACAAGAAAGGGGACAAAACATAAAACAACAGAACTATAGGCCTATCAGCCTGATTGATACGGTCCAAAAGGTAATCGGAAAAATGACCCTGGGGAAAATATTGGATTGGGTAGAAGGGGGGGACATCTTGTCAACTTTCCAGGCTGGCTTCCGCAGACTAACTAGCACCACCGACCAGATATTTCGTTTCATCTTACTTCACTGGAAGACGGTGGTGCTAGGTAAAGTCAGCATTTACGCTGCCTTTATTGATTTGCGGGCAGCATTTGACCTGGTCCCACGGTCCCAGCTATGAAATGTACTTGCCAAGATGGGCATGCCTCCTGAGAACTTGACTCTAGTGATGAGGCTGCATGAGTCTAATTATGCAAAGGTCCAATGGGGAGGTCAGGGCCAAGTTACTGCTGAATTCCCGGTACAGCATGGGGTGCGCCAAGGCTGTGCTATGGCTCCCAAGCTCTTCTCTTTGTACATCAACGGGATAGTGGAACGAATGTTGCAGGAATGCATAGATGCCCCTACCCTGCGGGGGGCAAAAACCCCTATTTTACTTTTTGCTGATGACACTCTCATCATTTCCAAAACTCCAAGCGGACTGCAGCGAGCCTTGAAAATGTTTGAGGACTTTTGTGCTGACCACGGGTTGGAAGTTAATATTGCAAAAACGAAGCTCATGGCATTCAACCCACACCATGGTTTTAAAGGGAATTTTGTTATGAATGGCCAAAAGGTGGAAATGGTGTCAGATTTTCTCTATTTGGGCATCCATCTGGACAAGGGGATCAAATGGGGTAAACACACTGAATTGGCAGCATTAAAACTTCACCAAAATGCGGGAGTAATATCTGTAGAGCACAGCAAATCCCTCACCAAACCCATCCATCCAGCCCTTCGTGTGTATGAGGCAAAAGCCTTAGGTTCGGCACTGTACAGTGCAGAAATTTGGGGTTACAATAATTTAACGCCACTAACACTTGTAGAAAACAAGTTTTTTCGTAACCTTGTGGGTCTCCCCAAAAGCACCCCGATGAAACCATTGCGGTACGATTTGGGGAGAAAAGCATTAGCCGATGTGGTCAGATTACTACCTCTTTTATATTTGCGGAGAATCTGGGTCACCCCGGAACTCGCTCAATATGCCCAGTTTTTTTTGGAGGTAATCAAAATGGACAAATTTAATAAGATAGTGTGGTTGAAGGAGTTGAGTAAAGCCCTGGGGGAAATGGGGTTGAAGGGGCTGTGGGAAAACCCGGAGCTAGCCCACTTCCCATCGAAAAACAACTTAAAGGAAAAATACTGGGAAATGGTCGCTCATCGAAATTGGAATGCCACTGACCCTTCTACCATGGCGGGCCGTTTTCTGGAAATTAAGGCTTCAGCTAGTTTTGAGCCATTTTGGGACTGTATTACAAAACCTAGGGATAGGAAGCTTTATTTCCAGTTCAGAGTGGGGCCTCTCCCAATAAGAGCACTAACTGGGAGATGGGCGGCTGGCAAATCTAATGTGTCCGGCCTGCAACAACGAAAAAGAGACCACTGCACATATTCTTTTTGCATGCAGGGCCTACGCTAATCCAAGACGAGTTTGGCTCAAAGCAATGTGCAAGTTGTTAGGCACTAGGGATAGTAGGGTGGCATTAAGACTAATTTCCACCAGCACCCTACCAGTCATCACATTCGCTGTTGCAAAGTTCCTGGGCTGGATGTGGACCATCAGAAATGAATTTCTTTCCACTGAATGATATTTTGTCCTGGGTGATGTGTGAATTTCTTTTGAATAATAATGTTTTTAAAACATACCAGTGTTTTAAGGGTATTTTAAATTTAATTGATCAAAATGCTTTTTTATAGTAATGATAAACCTTGCTTTTAATAGAACTGCCAAAGCGGTTACTGTAACAAGGGAGCAGTAACAATGTCATGTTTGTATTTATGCTTTTATGAGTATTTTTTACCTCGAATAAAGCTAAATTTGATTGATTGACTCGCAAAACGGGATGCATGTAGAAATCGCAATTTATTTAGTGATTTCTAATGCTTCCTTATTTGCGAATCGCTAATTGCTTATCGCAAATAAGGAATGACTTTCCCTTCATTCCTATGGGCCTTGAGGCCCATAGGAATGAATGGGGAGTCATTCCATATTTGCGATTAGCAATTAGCGATTCGCAAATAAGGAAGCGATTTCAAGGGTGCCAGGGTGTCCAAAGGACACCCTGTAGCACCCCTGAAATGCAAATGTACACTGGTGTTACGCACACACATGTCCAGAGGACATGTGTGTGTGTAACATACAACTTAGAAAAAATGCACTAAAGTGCATTTTTCTATGTTTTCGCTATTTACCACGAAGTTACACTTCACGGTAAATAGCAGCCCCATATTGCGAATTCGCAATTTTAAAAAGGTTCATGAATAGCATTTAAGGAATCTCTAATTGAGATTCCTTAGATGCGATTCTTCGCAATTTAGCGATTTCTATAATGATTTTTGCATTTGGGATGATGAATCTCAAATGCAAAAATAGCGCTCACAAAGGGCCAGATTCTCAGAATCTGGCCCTTTGTGAGCCGATTTTGGCTTCATGAATCTACCTGTGTATTGTTTAGCCAGAAAGAAGCAGCTTTTTTTTTTGACGCACTTGTATAACGTATTTCCTTAGATGACGCGGTTACCGCACTTCAGGTCGCTTCGGTATATTCATGGCCAAAACTTATAAACAAGATTAATCGCTCATATCAAAACCTGCAGATTTATAGTGATTGTATATCGTAAATCCTTTACTCGTCTGCTTGTTTTCCGCTTGAACTACTAAGTGCTCTCCGAATTTACCGTTTTTCATCTACTCAGATGTTTATGAGACAGACGAAAAATAGAATTTGCTGAGGTAGCACTGTGGGGCGTTCGCTGCTTAGAGTGAGGATCGTTTGGGAAGTGAAAGTGGTACGTAGCCACAAGGCAGAAGTAGGAATTTGTAACATTTAGAACAAAAGCTGCTTGTTGTCCAGAAAACTACGGTAGGTTTTTAGAACTTGCTGTTAGACCCGTCTGCCTGACAAGTCAGTGCTGGCTCTTACCTCTGCTCTCCTGGTGGAGACCACCGCCACATTGAGTAACCCCCACCTGCAGGGCAAGGACCTCTGTCACTTTGGTGCATCACACAGTGCAATGTATGGCTGTAAAAGCACAGTTAAAAGTCGAGCAGCCGCCATGTTAACGTAGCCCACTCTTATTCGTCTTTGTTCTTCACAATGAATCCTCCAATGTAGAACGCACAGGAGTTTAATCAGGGTTTTAAGTGGGTTTTGGAGGTCTCAAAGGGGCGTGGTCAATGTAATTAGGGCGTGGTTTTATACACATTAGTGAAAAATCTGTGCCTAGCATAGTGTGCCACCCGACTGGTATTTTTCTGCTTCTGTCATTGCATCCAGATATATAATTCAAATAACATTACATCTACAGCAAGCCAAAACTATTGGCTTTGTCAATGGTTGTTAGTTGCATAAGCAACAACGTTGACTTCGCTGAATATAATATGACAATCCTTCAGTTCTGAAATGATGAGACTGTGAAGAACTTTAATGAGTCTCTTTCAAGTTACCCCAAAGGCAGTGAAGGGTGGTACTGCTGCAGAGTTAAGATTTTTTTTCACCTGGAGGGCGATGGCAAAAATGGAGAGCCTGATAGGGACCCGTCTCGATACCTGCTTTTTGAACTGCTGGTGCTCAGCACCAGTGAGACCCAGCCAACTTAAAGCCCTTAGTTTAGTTTCCATTTTGTGTGCCTGAGATAGTTTTTCTTTTTTTTAGATTTCCTTTTTTTCTGTCCAGGACCAACTAGCCATACATGGCGTCCCAGGCAACAAAGTTCAGTGGCGGTAGCGTGACCCAGGGGCTCCTTGGTGGACTGGCTGGCTGGTCAGTGATCTCCATCTGTGGAACCTCCTCCATACATGCTGGCAGAAAAGTTTGACACAGCGGCCTGTCTGCCATATTTCAGCCGAGTCACAGTGATGGTATGCCAAGTATGGGCAGGGCAGCTACCTCTTTTCTATGTATATCCGGCAAAGCACACGTTTAGTGACTACTCAAAAGATGCACTAGCTATTTAGTAAAAATCTCAAAACACATCTGCTCATTTATTAGTTATTTCACCAGGTTTCTGCTTCATTTGACATTTAGCTTACATGTAGAGTAACCTTCAGGTGTAAGCATTTGAAAGAGCCGGATTCCATGTTCTAGGTCTGCTCTGGAACCTCAGGTCAAGTGTTCTTTTTGTCAGCATGAAAGTTTGAAGGGGAGAGAAATCGTTAGCCAGTCAATCATTTCAGTTCCAATTTACCATGACTCCTAGGAATCAAAGACTCCCAATTAGATTTAGTAAGTTTATTACAAAGCCAAGAACAACTGGACATACAGGCACCGCAAGGGAGTCAGGATACAAAAGATGACTGACAGACATCAAGATTTCCCTTCATTGGAAGTTTGTAAGTATAAAGCGTTAGTCTGTCCCTACACTACCACATACCTGAGATCCATACATAGCATTTATCAAGGCAAAATCTATTAAGGTGTCAGAGTGTGAAGCCTTCCTAAGAAGTCTCTTCACAATAGATGGGTTAAGTAGCATAAAGCTACAGAGCTCGTTCTAAGATGCTCTCTCTCTCTCTCTCAAGGCAAGGCATGAGTCCATGGACGCTTCACCTATTTACGATAAATCAGTACCACAGGTAGTATCCTATGGTCCTTCGTAAAATCACGCCACCCAGTCAGAACAACTCCTCGTAGGTAACCTTCCATTAGGCAGCAATGCTCTTAAGCTTTAGGTCAATTAACTTGATTTCCAGGCTTGTTCCGATGAGAAAGTACTACAGTTCTCCTTTATCAGTATTAACACTCAATGTATCTTCTTCTCCCTAAGCCTAACTCCTAAAACAAAGACATTATTCTAACTAACGAGGATGAATCGTCCACCTGCAAAAGAAAGGGGAGAAAGACCAAATCCAACGTGCACATGAAATTCAACTCTTAAATCCAATGCAAATACTTCCAGGGCAAATGCATTTCTGGCCTACAGAAATCGGCCAACATAAGAGAATAGCACAAAGGCCTCACAAAGTTACATATAAAATTTTTACTTTTACTTTTACTAACACCCGCCACTTCACGTTATTACTGTTCACGTTCTAATGTCATGTTAATACAACAAAGGAAGATATGCAGGTGCGGACTACTCATGATTATGATGGACCCATACAAATGGGAAATTAATTTTGCACTACATCGCATTGCTCTAGAAATATGTGTATGCATAGAGAGAGTGTTTAAGACATACAATTTGCCTTTTTCAAATGTTGTAGTACAAAACATTTCAAATTTCTCTTTTTCGAAATTGAAGTACTCTTTCTCTTATATTCGTAAAATAACTGAAGAAAAGCCCAGTTTATTCGAAGCTTTCACCCTGTTTGATTCAGAACTTTTTCGACCAGGCCCATTTCAAAGGATATAATCTCTAAAAAACTATATTCTCACGGTACATGAATTGAACAGTTTTGTTATATGTACTACCTGCAAATTAATTTATTATGAACTTCTTTTTTTTCCATAAAACTCATAAGCAAAGGAACACGACTCAAAAACGCTTTCACACAGAAAACTATGCCTATGTTAGATAAGCACTGATGAATGAGTCAGCCCCCAGCTTTCTGAGGAATGCTGTCTGAGCCTGAAGTGTGATTGTCTGTGACGGCTGTACATTACAGATTTGCTACAGTTCAGATGAGGACTGAAGCCAATTACTCCACTTGAAAATCAGCTTCTCATGCCTTTCCCACATCCTGTCAACATCTCAGAGATTAACACGATTTAGAAATGCAAAATCAGCTGTTTTGCTAAATGATGTAATTCTGGTTTTACTTCATTACTGCTTCTGCATCTTCTTGAAACCACGACATTTGTTGGTACGTAGGGCCATGTCTGGCCAGACTTACTTTTTCAGTCACGTCCCCATTCGTAGTTTCTCCCTTTCTCATTATAAATCCTATATAGCTATAAATGATGCAGCAGGTGCAGTAGGGCCAGGGCCCAGGGGTGTGAAATGTCCACTGCTCCCCAAGCTGACTATCACTACTCAGCTAGTGACTGTGGGGCCAGTTTTCTTTGCTTTTATACGGGCCCCAGGCACCATTGAGACCATTTTAGCAGACAGCCAGCCACTAAAGTATCAATGGTGCCAGGGGTCAGAATGCAAGCACAAGGAACAAATGCTGGATGAAATGCTGAACAATGCAAACATTCACCCCCAAGATCAGGGTCCCAATGAAAGCAAAGGATACGGGTCCCACAGGCACAAGTTGAGTAATAAAAGACAGCTATGTTTGGTGTGCTATGAACCAAGAAGGGCAGGGAGGAGTTAGCAAATAAGGAGAGGAGGAAATGAAAGTGCTGATATAAGCAAGTGCTGGTGTAACAGATGTGAATTGAAAAGAACAGAGAACATGGTTAAAAGAGCAGTATCAAAACACACTGTAAACATTGCCTATATCTTACTCTGTTCATCCAACTGTGTTTTTAGCGTACAGCAAAACCAATTTTTAGGGAGGAAGTTGCCGGTTTGTGGTTAAACGGAAATATCTAGTATGCGGACATTGTCAACGCAAATAGTTTTGTTTTTCGGCAAATTGAAAAGTTGTTAGTAAGTCTACAGAAGAGGTCTGACCTGGGTTTTCATAGCTGGGTTGTAACAGAAGAAGCCCCCCCCCCCCAACTGATGAGACATGCTAAATAAAAATGTTAACGGAGAATGTTGGGTACAGCGGTCTTTCTTTGGGGGTAAAATCAAGGTAGCACGACAAACATGATATTCGGTGGTGCATTACACCACCCTTGATCATCATGAAATATTTTAGCACAATCCGCAGCATTAGTACATGTTCCTTCTACAGACTCTGCACTAGCAGGACAGTGCAACTTTCCATACTACATTAAAAAGGATACAGTATGGGCAGCAGCAATGAAAGTGATCCTAGGACACGTACAGCCCAGGTAGGAGCAGTGAGACCTGGGCTTTAAGTGGGCCGGGCCTTGCCGGTGCTCAGCACGGGCAGTTCTAAAAAGCAGGTGCTGGGACTGGTCCCTACCGACCTCTCCATTTTTGCTGTCACCCTTAGGGTGACAAAAAAGATTTATCATAACTGCTGCAGTACCACCCTTCACTGCCTTTGATGCAAGTTCAAAGAGACTAGTTATATAGTTATTTCAGTCTCACCATTTCAGAATTGAAGCATTTTCAATAAGCTAGACAAGGAAGCCAAAATGTTTGCTTAATAAACTTATGCAACTAACAAGCATTGACAAAGCCAACAGTATTGGCTTGTTGTTGGTGTAATTTTACTTTTTGTATTACATATCTTGATGTAATGACAGAAGTGATTCAGAAAAGGGGGGTGGTGATGAACAGAGTGTCTGAATTAGGCAGACCACTCTTACCCAGTCCAAAGATCAGGGCTTGATCCATCACCAATATTTATCTCACTGCACCATCCCAGCTCAGAACCTGGCTATATGCAAATCAGTCTGTCCCTGGCCCAGTGCATCATGGGAACAGGGCAGACTAAACTACCAAGCCAATTCTTCACCAGAAAGGAGACAAGCTACCGGGGACCGGTTTCTGGCATTCAGCCGTCTTCGGCCCGGCTTGCTTGAATCCTGATGGTGCAGTGAGAAAGGGACTCATGTCTGAGTATACCCTGCCACACCTATAGTGGCCAAAAACGATTCAGAAAAGGGGGGTGGTGATGAACAGAGTGTCTGAATTAAGCAGACCACTCTTACCCAGTCCAAAGATCAGGGCTTGATCCATCACCGTTATTTATCTCAATGCACCATCCCAGCTCAGAACCTGGCTATATGCAAATCAGTCTGTCCCTGGCCCAGTGCATCATGGGAACAGGGCAGACTAAACTACCAAGCCAATTCTTCACCAGAAAGGAGACAAGCTACCGGGGACCGGTTTCTGGCATTTCAGCCGTCTTCGGCCCGGCTTGCTTTAATCCTGATGGTGCAGTGAGAAAGGGACTCATGTCTAAGTATACCCTGCCACACCTATAGTGGCCAAAAAAGATTCAGAAAAGGGGGGTGGTGATGAACAGAGTGTCTGAATTAAGCAGACCACTCTTACCCAGTCCAAAGATCAGGGCTTGATCCATCACCGTTATTTATCTCACTGCACCATCCCAGCTCAGGAACCTGGCTATATGCAAATCAGTCTGTCCCTGGTCCAGTGCATCATGGGAACAGGGCAGACTAAACTGCCAAGCCAATTCTTCACCAGAAAGGAGACAAGCTACCGGGGACCGGTTTCTGGCATTTCAGCTGTCTTCGGCCCGGCTTGCTTGAATCCTGATGGTGCAGTGAGAAAGGGACTCATGTCTAAGTATACCCTGCCACACCTATAGTGGCCAAAAAAGATTCAGAAAAGGGGGGTGGTGATGAACAGAGTGTCTGAATTAAGCAGACCACTCTTACCCAGTCCAAAGATCAGGGCTTGATCCATCACCGTTATTTATCTCACTGCACCATCCCAGCTCAGAACCTGGCTATATGCAAATCAGTCTGTCCCTGGTCCAGTGCATCATGGGAACAGGGCAGACTAAACTGCCAAGCCAATTCTTCACCAGAAAGGAGACAAGCTACCGGGGACCGGTTTCTGGCATTTCAGCCGTCTTCGGCCCGGCTTGCTTGAATCCTGATGGTGCAGTGAGAAAGGGACTCATGTCTGAGTATACCCTGCCACACCTATAGTGGCCAAAAACGATTCAGAAAAGGGGGGTGGTGATGAACAGAGTGTCTGAATTAAGCAGACCACTCTTACTCAGTCCAAAGATCAGGGCTTGATCCATCACTGTTATTTATCTCACTGCACCATCCCAGCTCAGAACCTGGCTATATGCAAATCAGTCTGTCCCTGGCCCAGTGCATCATGGGAACAGGGCAGACTAAACTACCACGCCAATTCTTCACCAGAAAGGAGACAAGCTACAGGGGACCAGTTTCTGGCATTTCAGCCGTCTTCGGCCCGGCTTGCTTGAATCCTGATGGTGCAGTGAGAAAGGGACTCATGTCTGAGTATACCCTGCCACACCTATAGTGGCCAAAAACGATTCAGAAAAGGGGGGTGGTGATGCACAGAGTGTCTGAATTAAGTAGACCACTCTTACCCAGTCCAAAGATCAGGGCTTGATCCATCACCGTTATTTATCTCACTGCACCATCCCAGCTCAGAATCTGGCTATATGCAAATCAGTCTGTCCCTGGCCCAGTGCATCATGGGAACAGGGCAGACTAAACTACCAAGCCAATTCTTCACCAGAAAGGAGACGAGCTTCCGGGGACCGGTTTCTGGCATTTCAGCCGTCTTCGGCCCGGCTTGCTTGAATCCTGATGGTGCAGTGAGAAAGGGACTCATGTCTGAGTATACCCTGCCACACCTATAGTGGCCAAAAACGATTCAGAAAAGGGGGGTGGTGATGAACAGAGTGTCTGAATTAAGCAGACCACTCTTACTCAGTCCAAAGATCAGGGCTTGATCCATCACTGTTATTTATCTCACTGCACCATCCCAGCTCAGAACCTGGCTATATGCAAATCAGTCTGTCCCTGGCCCAGTGCATCATGGGAACAGGGCAGACTAAACTACCACGCCAATTCTTCACCAGAAAGGAGACAAGCTACAGGGGACCAGTTTCTGGCATTTCAGCCGTCTTCGGCCCGGCTTGCTTGAATCCTGATGGTGCAGTGAGAAAGGGACTCATGTCTGAGTATACCCTGCCACACCTATAGTGGCCAAAAACGATTCAGAAAAGGGGGGTGGTGATGCACAGAGTGTCTGAATTAAGTAGACCACTCTTACCCAGTCCAAAGATCAGGGCTTGATCCATCACCGTTATTTATCTCACTGCACCATCCCAGCTCAGAATCTGGCTATATGCAAATCAGTCTGTCCCTGGCCCAGTGCATCATGGGAACAGGGCAGACTAAACTACCAAGCCAATTCTTCACCAGAAAGGAGACGAGCTTCCGGGGACCGGTTTCTGGCATTTCAGCTGTCTTCGGCCCGGCTTGCTTGAATCCTGATGGTGCAGTGAGAAAGGGACTCATGTCTGAGTATACCCTGCCACACCTTTAGTGGCCAAAAACGATTCAGAAAAGGGGGGTGGTGATGAACAGAGTGTCTGAATTAAGCAGACCACTCTTACCCAGTCCAAAGATCAGGGCTTGATCCATCACCGTTATTTATCTCACTGCACCATCCCAGCTCAGAACCTGGCTATATGCAAATCAGTCTGTCCCTGGCCCAGTGCATCATGGGAACAGGGCAGACATCACCACCCCCTTTTCTGAATCGTTTTTGTCCACCATAAGCGTGGAAGGGTATACTCAGATATGAGTCCCTTGCTCATTGCACCATCAGGATTCAAGCAAGCTGGGCCGAAGACGGCTGAAATGCCAGAAACCGGTCCGCGGAAGCTTGTTTCCTTCCCAGTATAAGAATTGGCTTGGTATTTTGACCTGCCCTGTTCCCATGATGCACTGGGCCAGGGTCAGACTAATTTGCATATAGCCAGGTTCTGAGCTGGGATGGTGCAGTGAGCTAAAAAACTGTGATGGATCAAGCCCTGATCTTTGGACTGGGTAAGAGTAGTCTGCTTAGTTCAGACACTCTGTTCATCACCACCCCCTTTTCTGAATCGCAATGACAGAAGTAGCAAAATGCCAGTCGGGCGTCACACTATACTAAGCATAGATTTTGAGCTTAGGTGTTTTTAAGCCACACCTTTAATTACATTGGCCACGCCCTTTTGAGAGACCCCCTCCCCACCACTAGTTTTTTTTTATCCCATTTAAAGCCCTGGTGTAACCTTCTCTTGCCAGCTCCACATGTACTGCATGAACAGCCACACTACAAGCTTTCCTGATTGACAGAAAAGACATAGCATTGGAAGCAAAAAGCCAAACCTGGGATCAGGGACTAGAGTGGGGACTTTCTTACATTAGCAGTGCATAGAGAAGATGTAGGGGATAAGGGCCTGCCACATGGACTTTCTGTCCCTGACAGTCTGCGACGGAGAGAAAGATAAGGGTGACAGAAATGCCCAGATATGGATCCTGTGCTCACTGTGCCACTAGAAGCAAGGTACACCCGACTGAAGAGGCCAGTCTTGGTTGCTTGTGTTCCTTTTCAGGGAGGACCAGGCTTGGCAGTTTACATTTGACTGTTCCTATTGCAACAAGATTAAAGCTGATTTCCATATGATTGGGTCTAATCTGAGGTGGCATGGTGGGCGAAAAAACCCCAAAAAACAATGGAATGCAAAGTGGCCCGAGTAATTAACAGTAGCTGAGATTAATTCAAGCATTCCATCTATCACTTTATTGTATTCTTCATTGGGATGCCCTAGGTGCGATGGCTATGCCCAGACATGGGCCCCGTGCTCACTGTACCACTGGAACCAAGTTACACATACTAAGGAGGCCCAAATAGGCCAAAATCAGCATTGGTTTGCTTGTGTTCCGGTTCAAAGAGGACCAGCCTTTGCACTTCTGGTTTGACTGTACCTATTGGAGAATGACCAAGGATGATTAGCTTATGGCTAGCTCTGACATGGTGGGAAAAAAGATAGACTGAGATGCAATCCTAGTAATTAATAGTGGCTGAGATTAATTTAAGCCTTCCATCCATCATTTTTTTGTATTTCTCTGTGTGACACTCAGAGTGCGATGGGTATGCCCAAACAGAAGCCCTGTTCTCACTTTGCTAATGGAACTAAGTTGAATTTGCCTGAAGAGGCCCGAATAGGCCAAAACAGGTCTTCAGCTGCCTGTGTTCTGGTTCAGAGAGGGCTGGATTTGGCAGTTTGGGCTGGACTACTCCTATTGGAGCAGGCCCAAGGCTCATTTGCATATGTTGGGTCTAATCTGAGGTGGTATGGTGGGCAAAAGACATTGGAGTGGGAGGCTGACCTGAGTAATAATCAGTGCATGAGATAAATTCATGCATACCATTCTTCACTTTTTTCTTCATTGTGACACTCTAAATTCGATGTGTGTCGTGCTCACTGTGCCATTAGAATCAATCTACACCTGACTGAAGAGGCCCAGGTAGACCGAAATTGTTCCTGGGTTGCTTTTGTTCTGGTTCTGTCATTGCAGTTGGGGCAGGAGTGTTCCTATTTGTGCAGGACCAAGGCTGATTTTCATATGGCTGCATCTAAAACATGGTTAATGGCAGGCAAAAAGCAATGGACAGGCTCAGGCCCAAGTAGTTACTGGTGGCTAAGATTAACTCAAGCTTCTAATCCATCACTGTATTTGTATTCTTCATATTGACGCTTTAAGTGTGATGGGTTTGCCTGCATTTAGGTGCCTTGCTTACTATACCTCAGGAAGCAAGCATCATCCGACATAAGAAGCCCAAATAGGCTGAAACCTTTCTTGGGTTGTTTGAGTTCCAGTGAAGAGAGGGCCTTGTTTGCAGTTTGGACTGCATTGTTCCTACTGTCGAAGGATTAGGAGTGGGCATAACTGGCATAATTCTCTCTGGTGAAATTACCGCAAAGTTATGCATCATCATCATCAAGGAATCTTTATTTCGGCTTTTTTGCCTTAAAAAGAGTACAGATTAAAACATATACAAAGCTAAAACACAATTCATTAACATAGTCACCTTAGAAATGTAATTGATCATACTGGAATAAAACATAATTACAATAAAACGATCTTGCCGTATAGGAGAATTTAACATTCGATAGCGATCAAACGTCTACGTTTGGTCCACATAGCCACCAAGAACTGAGAGACTGCGAATACTAATATGCCTCAATGTATCTATTTTTAAAATTCTAAAAGCATATTTACACTGTACAAAACCCACATTTTTACAGAGAGGTACTAGCTAATACTTCCTCGGTTTAGTGTAGGCTGGACAAAAAAACAATACATGAAGTTCATCTTCTAAGTCACAGCTACACCCTGGGCAAATCTTGATGGAAGTAGTTGACCATTTACTCGTAAAAGCTCTTAAGGGTAGAGTATCGTATCTCCATTGGAGATAAAGTTTCCTTGATGCAATTGGATAAATGACATCCAAGAAATCCTCAAAGGAATAAAAATATTTAAATATTAAAAAATAATCAATTAGGGTGTCTACGTTAGGAGCGGACTGGACTGCAGTAAGTTTCTCATCCATAAAAATCTTCTTAAGCGACTTTCGCGAATCCTCCTGGCAGCTCCTTTCCGGGTCATCCCACATATCAGGCAGTCCCAGTCTTAAGAATTCCTGCTTTAGGAACATGAGCCAGGGCATTTTTGCTGCACTATTACTGCTTAGTATTTCCTTCAGTTCTAGCCTGTAGTTCAGCAATTCTGGCGTTGTTCAGAGCCTACGCCAGAACCTCAAGGGTTTAAGTGCTAGTTCGGCTTCAATAGGTCTCAGGCCCAAGTCCAACCTTAAAGGTAGTAGCGGGGTACTTTGTGGTAGTGCCAATAACTGTCTGATAAATTTATTTTCCATTTTGGCAATTTCGGGCCTGCACGAATGCCCCCACAACTCCCCCCATACAAGATTGCAGCCCTCGCCTGAGTCTTGTAGATCTCCAACGGTGGTTTAATAGGTTTGTAGGTAGACGTGTTTGTAAAGAAATCCATTAGACACAATAAATATAAAATAGTTAATATATCTTTAATGGAGCTTGTAAATCAGCTTCCATATCTGTCCTGGTATGTCCCATGAATGTTGGAGAGCTTGAGTATTCCCCCCGCAAGCTGAGCCAGTTTCATTTGAGATTTTACTTGTTGGGGTCCCAAGACAGATTTTCATTTAAGGTTACCCCCAAATACTCAAAGGTCGCTACCTTCTAGTCTCACTGTGCCCAGTATAGGATTCGGACGAGTAGATGCCGGAGGGTTGAAGATCATGAATTTCGTTTTATCAGCATTTATCTCCAGACCACGGCATCTACAGAAATCCTCAAAACCATCCAACAAACAATGGATCCCCATTGGAGATTTGGAGAGCAACAGGGTGTCTATAGAGAATAGAGTTCTCCCAATTTATTTTAGGTCCAGAGGGGGGAGAGAGGAATAAGCTAAGCATAAGAAGTACCTCTAATGAGACCTATATTGCTATATTGCTTTATCACAAGGACTTATCCAAAAACATTTTCATAAGGGAGGATGCTATAGACAGAGAAAAATACATTATTTTATTTTCTTTCTTTTATCTTTTTTGTTTTTTCATTTTGGTTTCTTTCTTTTATCTTTTTTGTTTTTTCATTTTGGATATTTATACATACATACAATTTATTTTATCACATAAAAACATAATCACAAGTAATAAACTTTCAAAAAGAGATTTTGTAAATTTCATAAAGTACAGTTGAAACAAAGATGCCCCTAACAATTTCTCATATCCTCCTATCATACATACTCTCATGCATACCTTACATACCTCTGCATTCACAATTTTTCATAAAAACATATAAACACATAAACAAAACTTAACATAGAATTAACCCAGAAGTGTCTCTGGTGGCCCGCTATAGATATAAGAGATGGGGGTCCCACCAGCTAGTAATTAGCTGATCTATACATTGTTCTCTAATCAGCAGAATATTGTCCGGGTTTTTAGAATGTACGGCCTACGTACGTTTCGGTGATGATAAATAGTTGAATCACCTTCTTCAGGGCCAAAAGAACAAAGAGACTAACATATACTATAACATATATACAAAAGGTAAAAAAGGGGGGGGGCAGAGCGTTTTTTTTCCCATCAATGTCTATTTCTGTGCGTCTGGGTCCTATTTCAAACACGAAAAGTACTTTAGGAGGAATCTTGGTGCCACAGGTAAAGTTGTATCTAAATGTAGAAAATAGCTTATATTAAAGGTAAATCCAAGGGTTGTTTGGGGGCTGTATGAAGCGTATCGTTCAGCGATAGAGCTTTATGCATTGTTATCTTCTAATAATTCTGGTCATAACAGTATTTTTGTTCAGAAATATGGTGTTCGCTAGGGTATCTTCACTCCACCGTAGCAAATACGAAGTGGGCTGTGGCAGGGGGTTCCGTGCGTGTACACACAGCACGTAGCGCCTCTGCTACTCACTTACAACAAGAAATTGAGAAGTCGCTTGACAAATGCGCCCCCAAACTCACCAATTCCAGACCTGAAAGATGGTACACTCACGAACTAAAAACTAATAAACGAAAATGTTGTAATTTGGAGCTTAAATGGAGACTGTCAAAGGACAGGACAGATAGACAAAATTTCTTCGCTGAACAAACAAATTACCATCACGCTATGAAAAACGCCAAAACAAACTGCTATACAAGAAGGATCGAAGAGAATGGCATCTTGTCCAAGGAACTTTACAAAGTTATTCGCGAACTTTGTAAACCCACCAGCCTATCTCAAACCATGGCTACCTCAACGGAGAACTGTGAATTAATCAATAATTTGTTCACCGACAAAGTGACAAAAATGTTCCATCCTTCGACAGGGAACCTATTGACTAAGAAAACGTAGCCCCTCATCCCTTTGCACAAATTCACCTTGACACTCTAACTCCTTTTTCAGAGGAGGAAGAGGCCAAAGCCATGATTGAGGTCAAGGCAGGATCTCCACTTGATTCTTCTTGATTCTTCAAGGAGCAATTCACTTCTGACTAGGCCAATCCTGCCTCAGAAAGTAGACATTTTCTTGTGCTTGTTCCTGTTTTCATTGGTTCCATGGACCCAGCTCATGTTACTGTTTGCTTACATTGCAAGCTTTATGGCCACCTTATCTTTTAGTATTGTATGCTACGGCCAGACTTCAGTGTCAGAGCACGCTTTAACCCTCTACACCCCAGCACAAAGCCATCGAGAGTGAGCAACAAATGACGCCAACACACAGTCCCTTGTGGGAACATAGACTGTGAGAGTAACACTGCAACTTGAGTTTCACCTACTACCTCTAGTTTTTAAAGTGGAATTGCCAGATGATGTCCAAATATTTAAGAAGCCCCCAAAGCTTTTGTAATTGTAGCCTTTGTTTGGAAATCCTGGGCAGGACGGGTTTGAGCGGCGTCCTCTGGCATATGAATGTGTAACCAGCTCTTCCCATTAACCTTTACCCGTCCCTTGTGAGAAGTTTCAAGGTATCGATTCCTATAGCAGGCAGTTGCTCTTTTGCCATCAGTTGAATTCCTTCCTTCGCTTTTGAAACAGTAACATTTCAATGACTGCCTTCCGAGTGCGTAAGCTTGAAAGGAGCCCTGCCACCCTTCTGGTTTTGAAACAAGTACTCAGAGGCAACACTCGATATTTTGCACATTGACCCTTTAATAATGTAACGTCCGAGCAACTTCAGAATTATGGTGATCTGTAGGGATACGGCACTACATAAAGGATGTATGGAATATTGGCTGTGAGGTGCCTTTTTAATGCCTTTTCACTTACCTACCTTTAGTGGTGTGAAACACACTGGTACCAGCATGCTACACAGAGGATGGACACATTCTTTAAGTTGCAGTCCTTTTGCTGTTTCTTACACACACTCACCTAGCACTATTTTCATGCACAACAAGCATTGGCATAGCCAATAGGTTTTGCCTTTGGGACCTTATAAGTGTTTAACCATGCAACAGTTAATATTGTTGCACCAAGGATATTGTGCTGCATAACTAAATGCTTATAAGGTCCCAAAAGCGAGACCTATTGGATATGCCAATGCTTGTCTGTAATGGGCAGTAGACCTACCCACACAAGTGAGGTGCCATTTTTATTGGGAGTCTTAGGGGAATGGTGGGTGGTATGACATTTTTGACTCTCCACGGGTTCTAGATGTTTCCCTCACAGAAAGTTGAGGAAAATGTGTGTTGTTAGACTTTGAGGTTTGCAAGGCATTGTGAGTAAGAAAATGTTGTGAGATTCATGCAAGGCACGCCGCTCTGGGCTCACCCTGGGGTCGAGTGTTAAGAAATGTGCACGTTTGGTAGGTTTCACTGAGTTTCTGCAAAGCTAGGGCATGAAACCTGTAGCAGCCCACATTATAAAAAAAAAGGCTTGGGTTCTACTAGGAGAAATACAATGTCTGCAGATCGCATTTTGGGATGTTTTGTGTTGCAAGAGCTAGGCCAAGCGACAAAAGTGGGGTACCCTTTTTATCGGGAGATATATAGAAACACAGAATAGTAGAACATTTGTTATTACTATTTGGATTTTTCTGCATTTGTGCCTTCCAAATGTATGCCAGTATGCAAGAAAGAAGACATTCTGCAAAATGCCTTCTCTATCACATGCTGGTATGAGGGCCCAAAAAGGAATAAATGTACAAATAACCACTGCTCCCAAACTCAGTCCCTAGCGCACATTTTAGAAATATATAGGTTTCCTTCATACCTATTTTTCATTTTTTATATTTTACCACATGAATTGCTCTGTACTCGGTACACAATGAAAGCCATTGTAAGGTGCAGCTGAGTTGTTGGCTCTAGGTACATAGGGTTCATAGAGATTCTAACTTGGTTGCCTATACCTACTACCCCTCCTGGGGTATAGGCCATCACCCAGGACTCTCCATACACCTAGGTCCTGGTCTTTTCTTTCAATCTGACTCCAGGTGTAACCCATCTCCTTGCAGTCAGACTCCAGGCCTGGGCACCAGGTGATTCTTGGCCTTCCTCTTTTCTTTTCGCTTGAGGGTTCCAGATCAGGGTTTGTCTGGTGATGTTTGATGCGGGCATGCAGAGGGTGTGACCTATCCTGCGCCAACTTCTTTTCATGATTTCTCCATGAGCAGGGAGTTGGAAAGTCTGCTGCCATAGCTGCATACTGCATAGTTGTAGCTGATAGTCTTTTAGCAGTGCATTTGGAGGATGTCTCTCAGGCAGGTGTTGATGAAGGTCTGGACTTTGTTGGTGGTAGTCACTGTAGCCCTCCAAGTTTCTGCTTCGCACAGAAGAACTCATTTTATGTTGGTGTTAAAAAGCCTCATCTTGGTTTGCAGAGTTAGTCACTTGGAGCTCCAGATCTTCTTTAGCTAAATGAAGGCAGCCCTTGCTTTGCCAGTTCTTCCCTCCACGTGGCATCTGTGCCACCATGCTTGTCTATGACACTGCCCAGGTCGGTGAAGGCCTCAAACTCTTCCAGTACATTGCCTGCAAGAGTGATTGCAGTTGTCCGGTCCATGTTAGCCTTCAGGATCTTGGTTTTACCTCTGTGAATGTTGAGGCCAAGTTGTGCTGATGTGCCGGTCTTCTGTTGCAACTGCAGAAGAGCAGGGCAAGTTGTCTGCAAAGTCCAGGTCATCGAGCTATACCCAAGGTGTCCACTGTATCTTGATGTCGATGTCTTCATGTTGCAGTCTATGGCCAACACAACCCTAGTGGACTTCAGTCCTCACTTGAAAAGCTTCAGTGAGTTGTACTCCATGGACTATCTGCCGGTCATGCCTTCAGAAGAGATCCTGATGATACTTATGAGTTTAT
The DNA here is from genome assembly GCF_964263255.1 of Lissotriton vulgaris. Classification (NCBI taxonomy): domain Eukaryota; kingdom Metazoa; phylum Chordata; class Amphibia; order Caudata; family Salamandridae; genus Lissotriton; species Lissotriton vulgaris. The sequence continues at coordinate 646,990,076 of NC_141698.1, read as the reverse complement.
CTGGCACACCATAGTGGTAAAAGAGTTTCCAAAGGGTCTCTCTGTCCACGCTGTTGAGTTCCTTGTCATAGTTGATGAAGTTGACATCGAGGGGGGAGCTCCATTCGATCAACTGCTCAATGATGATGCTCAGTATTACAATCTGGTCTGTACAGGATCTATCTTTGCAGAAGCCAGCTTGCTTATCTCGCAACTGAGCATCGACTTGTTCCTTCATTCTGTTCAGGATGACTCTGTTGAACACTTTGCTTGGGATGATACAAGAGTTATCCCTCTGGCCTCACCGCATGGGCTGCGCCAGCGACCTGAATTGTCAGAGATGTGGCCATGACCAGGGAGATTTCAATCATACCATTTGGGGCTGCCCCAAAATACAGACCCACTGGGAGAAGGTGTTGGGGGAATTAAGGAAGATTTTAAACACAACACTACCACTGGACCCTAAATTCATATTGTTGGGCATACCTGGGGATGTAGATTAAGGACGCCCGCAGCCTACTTTCACCATGTTAGCCCTGGTGGTGACGGGATGTAAATGTAAATGTGCCATACTTGTAAAGCGCACTGATACTCCGGAGTGTCCTGGCGCTGTACTCATACCGCCAGGAAACCCTTCCTGGTTTTTTCCCCGTGAAATGTCCACTCCTGGGCATCTCCAGGGTGCAACCAGGCATCCCTAGCGCTGTTGGGGGCCGTTGTGGAGACTAAGCAAGCTATTGCCCAGAGTTGCAGCGTGGGACCCATGATTAGGATAGGCACCAAGGCGAGGAATTAGGCCCGACGAATTATGAGCCCAAGATCCGCCGAGACCATCCAAGGCGGGAATTGAACCCTGGGCCCGGGCCAGACCTCTGCAGCAGGGTCTGCCGCTCTAACCATTGAGCCACACTTCTCCACTCCCCATGTTCCTGTAGTAGGAACATGAGGAGTGGCAACAACACCCCAGGACCCAGGATGGAAGGCGGAAATGGATATGTACATGACAGCAGAGAGGGTTACCTACAAGGCGAGAGGATGCCCGACAAATTCTGCAGGGTATGGGGCAAAAAGAGGGCATATTATGGGCTAGATGGGGGCTGGGTGATGGTTAGCAGGCCTTTTAGAGGTCTCCCCTTTAAATCTAGGCATGAGTACCGACTAGCTCATCTCCAAGCACTCCAGGAGGGGAAAAAAAGATGAGACACTGCAACACAGAGTGATGGATGGGTGGGACCTGCAGGGTCGAGTCACCTGAGGGATAATGATGTGGGACTGTATGTGATGCGGACTGTATATGTACGTGTTGGAACTGGCCCTTTTTGCAGGGTCATCCCCAAACTTTAAACTGTTGTGGAATCAGTTTGTGGTGTTTTCACTGTGTTACTGTGAGTGTTGGTACAAATACTTTACGCATTGCCTCTGGTTAGCCTAGACTGCTCAGGCCAAGCTACCTAGAGGGCGAGCAGGGGTTATCTAAGAGGGTTATCTCCTTGCCCTGACTAGAAGCAAGGGTCCCTATTTGGACAGTGGTACCTACCTCTGCCAACTAGAGACCCCCCGTTCTAACAGTACGCCTCTACATGACTGTAACCGATTATAATATGTATGTTTCTTTTGTTTTGTGGTCTGTACAAAAGGCAAATAAAAACATTTTTTTTAAAAGAGTTATCCCTGTGTAGCTTGAGCAGTTACTCAGGTCACCATTCTTAGGGTTCTTGGTGAGTTATCCTTCCTTTCAGTCTGATAGCATATTTTTCTCTTCCCAGACTCTTCCAAGCATGGAAAGAGCATATCTACTTATGTTTCAATGTCTGCCTTCAATGCCTCTGCAGGAATGTTGTCACGTCTTGCTGCCTTCCCATTAATCAGATGTTTGATGACTTGCCTTATTTCTTCCTTTTTTGGTCTGCTGCAGTAGATTGGCATGCCCCTGTCAGCTGGTGTATGTCTGGTGGAGACTGTGGCACAGGCTGTTTCAGGGGTTCTTTATAGTGCTCTACCGATCTTCGTTTTTGGCCTCTGTTAACCAGGATTGTCTTCCCAGCTTTTTCTTTACATGAATAACCTGCAAACTCTATAAATCCCAGCAACCAGAAGGATCTAGCATACATAACTTTTATAAATTGGCGATCGTGACAAAAAGTTACAGATGAAAACATAGTCACAAATGGCTGGTTTTTCCTACTCATTTTTAACATTTCTTTTATTTCAAGTTTGTTTCTTTCAGAAAACCTTGAGAGATCTCGTTTCACACCTGTTTACACTACAAGCTCAGAGGTTGAAAGCACAAAAAGGTGGACAATTGGGCTACATCTTAAAAAAATGCCAGAACCGTGGTAAAAAAACTAGTTTTTTATACACAGCTCTGCATGCTCCTGATAGTTGCAAAGATAGCAATTTTAGCACAGCAAACCTTTTGCTGATGCTGTTTTAGAAAAAAACACTTTCTTGCACAGCACTTTTTTGCATGTTTTTCACCCCCCCAAAAAAGTAACCATATTTTGTCTTTTGTCTTGGCCCCCTCCAGGGGAATCCACAAACCCAGAGTTCCCCTTAAAATCCCCATGATGTTGGAGGAAAATGAGTCAAATCTGGCATAGATATCCTTTATGGAAAAAAGCTATGGAAGTGTGAGTGCAGCATACCCAAATATAAAAAAGGGCTCTTGGTTCGAAAAGCCTCAGCAGTCAAGGGCAACATTTAACAAGTGGGTGGGTGGTGAGCTCCCTCTTTTTGTTTAATTAAACTCATCAGTGCCTCATCTGCCTTTCAGCCCAGAGCAGAGCCTGTAACACAGAGGGAGAATTTGCATATAGCATGTTAAGACGGGGTTACTTTTGTGAACCTCACCTCTGAGATGTTGCAAGCCTCACCAAGAGCTGCACTCTCTGTTAGGGAAGTTTGCAGTGCTGCTCTTGTATCATTGTTGTGTGTGTGATAGTGAAATTTGGTGTCGCCTGAAAGCCGTAAAGGGAATGGCTCATTTCCACGTCAGCACATGCCGTGAGGGGAACGGCTCAGCCCTTTTTCACCATGCCGTGAGGGGAAGGGCTCAGTCTCTTTTCACCACGCCATGAGGAAAATGGTCAGCAAAAACCACGATCCCCAGCAGGCCCCTGCAGCCAGCGTCGCATCTCTGACGTGGTACCTGCGCCCAGAGACGCCACAAAAGCACAAAGTGCCTCCCCGCAGTGCGTTACGCGCGCAGGCGGTGCCCGGGCTAATCCTGGGTCAAGGACGGGCCCATTCTTGCCCCTCATTTCCAGGAAGAGGCACGGCTGGGCCACCCCTTTTACTTCTAAGGGCCCAGGTCCTCGTGCTTTACAAGAGACAGCAGAAGAAGTATTGTGAGAATTTCTCTTTTTAACAGCCCTTACACTTGGAGCTGACACTTCCCCTCATGTAGATATTTGGAGCTGGTTTGCTTCACTGCCAAGTTGATAGGGTACATTACTAATAACCGTCTTTTATCCCAGTGTTGGACAACTGGACCCTATTGGACTTGTTTTATATCTAATACTGGGACCTTATATAACGTGTTTTATTAGCAGTAAATTGTTTACATGCCCATTACAGTTGCCAAATTCATCAAGCACCTTGCACTTTGGTCCTTTAGGGCCAGATCTTGGTAGCTCTCAGTACCTTGCACCTTATGGTCTGTGTTTATCTGCCCTTACTGCTGCTAAATACATAATCACGTTGCACCTTTGTCTTTAGGGGCCTGACACTGCTAGCCCTCAGCACCTTGCTCTTTATGGTCTATGTTTACATTCCCTTACTGCTGCCAAATACATAATCATGTTGCACTTTGCTTTTTTGCTGCTAAACTTACTATTACGTTGCACTTTTGTCCTTTGGGGCCAAGGTCTTGTAGGTTCCTGACCAATTCTGAAATTCAGTAGTTCGGTAATTAGTAGACTAACCCGACCATTGAACTTGTGTTTACCCAGTTTCTTCATTGCACTATTTGCACGATAGTCTCTCTTTTTTTCCGCTGGATATGGAGAAGCATGGTTGTGTATCCTCCAAACGTCAATTGATAGGATGCTGCAGAGAGCTATTAGGGTAGTCTCGCCTGAAATTGAGCTCCCTGAGAGGCGACTATCTTTAACCCCAGACCTTTTCCCTCAACCCCCAGGGACACCTATCTCTGTCCAATCTAGTGTGGGCTCTATTCTTAGTTCATCAAAATCTCTACCTGGACCAAGCGAGATTCTGTCATCACCCATACATCCCTGCCCAGCTAAACCGAAAACCCACAAAGGCAGAACAAACACCACACTGCCCAAAGCCACAAGGAAAAAAACAGGCAATGGGACAGGAACAAAGAACAAGCACTGGCGTTGCCAATAGGTCTCGCAGTAGGAAAGTTGGAGCTATTACAATTGCAAATAACAATGCCTTTTATTTTTGTTTTCATTTTAAAAACATAAAGGGCTTTGTCATTTACAAAACCAATAGCTCCAACTTTCCTACTGCGAGACCTATTGGCAACGCCAGTGCTTGTTATAACCAGCAACGGTAGAGCCCCTTGTGTCAGAGTGGTTGGATATGCTAAGAAAGTTGGTAGATAAATTCTTAACTATAGATAGAAGGATCACAGTAGCTTTGTATAACACATGGGTCTTTTGTGAGTCTGCTCCTAGACCTTTTGAAATTCAGTTATGGGAAATGCTGGGATTTCTCAAACTCTCCTGGCCAATGCACTTGCCATAGCTGCTTTGCTATAAGGGAGAACGTTTGAAACAAACTCTAAAACTCTTTAACCACTCAAGTGGGGGAAAAGGGTTGCACCTGATGCACACGAGGTATACATGTGTAAATAGATCACAATAATACAAGTGCGCTTGATTTCCCCCCCTACAAAAATGTCCCTTCATTTTGGGAAAAACACTTTCTCTAGCTACATTCTTACCAGCTTTGGAGATACCCCTCTCCATTCACACAACAAACAGAAGTGTACTCCTGCCTCTGACAGGAGTAAACTTCCTACCATGACAGGAGTAAACTTCCTACTATGCCCAGCTTGTCAATTGACAAGGAAAAAAGCTGGGAAAGAAACACAAACATGTCACGCCATGGGTGTTTCTAACGTTCCTCAACCCTTCCCAGCCTGGGGGGCAGTTTCTAACATGTAAAGTGCTTGTGAAAGTCTTTTGTAAATGCTTGCTTTCTGAAAGAGAGACATACACTCTTAAAACTGTTCTTGTATACATACATGCAAGCTCTGCTTAGGTGCACACACGGATTTTCAACCGGCCACAGATCATCCAAGACAAAGACCTTCCTGTAGACCCATTGAGGCAGACTCAAAGTCAAGGCTTAAACAAATAGCGTATGCCAGGACTGTCTGCAAAGGTGAGGCTTCAAAAAAGACCCGCGTCATACTTAAATCTGGATCTCGAGACCACAGAGTACTCCATGGAGGGTTTATGCCTTCCTTGAGGAAAATGCACTTGTGATAGTAAACTGTTGGCTTGTGGGTAAGGAAGGTATTCGGTGCCCACACACAGGGATATTATTATTTATTATTATTATTTATTATTTTGGCGATTTTTAGAGCGCGCAAATACCCTAGGGTGTCTCGGCGCTGTAGTTGCAGAACTCTCAGGTGGATGGGAGTTTTAGGCAGGGAACAACCATGTCTTTAGTTTTTTTCTAAAGTTGAGAAGGGTCGGAGCACACTTGATGTATAAAGGAAGTGTGTTCCACAGTTTAGCTGTGGCCACGGAGAAGCGTTTGTCACCCCAGTTGGCCCTTCTTGTACGGGGGACCATGAGTAAGTGCGCTGTGGATGACCGTAGGATTCTTGTTTGCTCAAGCGGTCTCAAGGCTTTTTTTAGGAATAGAGGGCCGTGATTGTGAATAGCCTTATATGCTATGCATAGAGCTTTGAATTTGATACGGCTCCTCACCGGTAGCCAGTGTAGCTGTCGGATGTAGGGGGAGACCGATGCAAATTTAGGGATGGATAGCAGTGTCCTGGCTGCTGCATTTTGCACTGTTTGCAGCTTGTTGAGGACCTTTTGTTGCGCGTTGAGTAGTAATGCATTGCAGTAGTCAGTTTTGGAGAATACTAATGTACTGACCAGTGTTTTGCCTGCATATGGAGGAAGACATGGAATTAATTTTTTTATCCTTTTTAGTATGTGGAAGGAAGAAGAAACCACCGCATTGGCTTGTTGCTGGAATGACAGCTTATTATCGAAGAAAACGCCCAGGTTGCGCACCTTCGTCACAGGTTCTGGGGGTTGTCCCATCTGGTGGGGCCACCATTGTGGGGACCAGGTAGGTTGTAGCCTCCCGAATGTCATCACTTCTGTCTTATCAGAATTGAGTTTAAGACAGTTTGATGATACAGAAGCCTTCTCAGTATAGCCAGGGATGGACAGGGTACGACTGTACTGGGTTCTGTAAACTGGGTTTATTTAGCATGGAGGCCACGTCAGGTGATCCCTAATAAAGTAAAGGCCAAATAAGGAGTCACTTGGGCGAGAAGAACAGCAAAGCCTGGAGATAAGCCCTCGATGACCTGTTTATATGGGGCGGCACTTAGAATGTGAGCACTGCCTCTGCACGGGTATATACCGGATAAAAGCGGATATGGACTTATGAAAGATTTCCTGATTGACTACATTTGACAACTGAAAATAAACAAACGGTTTGTTCCATTTAGAAGAGGAACTGCTGCCAAGACTCCTACTAATCACATGGTGGTATACAGGACTGATCTGAGCTGCCTTTTCTTCTGGACAGAAAAGGTCGAATTATCACAGAACAGATTAAGGCGAATTACTGTGAAAGTTAACATCTACTTTACCGTCGAAGATCACATCAATATTGTGTAGGAAGAACAGGGGCCGATACATTTTCTTATCCGAGATCGCTTTGTGCAAGACTCTAACCTGATACCAAGAGCAGCTGATAAAACAGAGACGTTGGATTGCTCAGTGAGCTGAACTTTCACTACCCACAGAATCCATGTAAAGCAGACTCTGCATGCATTCTTTCCGGGTTGGTAAACTGAGCAAGTTAGGTTGGTTAGCAGCTACATCGAGTTCTCTCAACACAGAGCAATTTAAAACAAGATAGTGTGTGTGGGGGTAGGGCTGAAGCGAGAGACACTCGGAGAGAGAAAGACAGGCAAAGACAGAGACGGACCAAGAGGGGAGGGAAGAGGTAGACACAGAGAGATTGTAGATAGAATCAAAGACAGCTAGAGATTAGAGAAGGTTAGACAGAAGATATATACTATGTTGCAAAGAAAGAGAGAAATTAGAGAAGGTTAGAACGAAAAAGCACGCACGGAGACAAAGTGAAAAAAACAACACGTACCTGATAATGCCGGGAAACTGAAAGTACGGCCGGCCTGCGGCCGGCCATGAATAATTAGGGGAGGAGAAGCCCTTTGATGTACTGTGTGGCCGGGAATGCGCGTGCTTGTTTGGTCACGTGATTCACGTGAACTCAAACAAAACCGCAGGAATGAAACCCTTGGTTTCACGAGCATTTTGACCACTTGAATTCTCGCTCCGCTCAATGAACTTGCGCGCATTGATAGGTCGCGAGACCTAAAAAGCTCAGTCTAGAAACCTGCCCCAGTGAGGGTTAATCAGTTAGACTGGGAGGAGTGGTAGAATCCCCCTTAAACTCTTACAAAAATTCTGATTGTACTTCATGATTGAGGAACTTGTTAGTGGAACTAGAGGTACAGGTCAGGGTTATTGTCAAGGAAGAGTTAGCGCTCCACCTTGGGAGCAAAACCAGGGGCCAGATGCCCGCCCTGTGTGCACTTGACAACCCTCTGGCCAATGTTTCGCCGACCCTAGTGGAGAAGAAAGACTGCAGTATTCAGATGGACAAAGTATTGCAACCTGCATTATCCAGAGGTGGTACTTCCATCATTCCAGCATGCCTTGCCAACATGAGCACTGCCAAGATAAGGACGCCTAGAGCTGCTCAAGTGGGCAACGCACACTCCCCTGTAGAGGAACCCGGTATACACCAGGCTCAAACTAGAAGGGGGGCTTCTAGCATCAGGGGCCCTAGCATGCAGAGAGCAAGCCTCCATCCTGATCAGACGATGGATAGGGAAGTGCCCAACCCAGTAGACAACATGCACGCAGGCCCACCCCCCTGCCCCTCCCAACTTTCGACTTACCTCCAGCCTCCCTCTCTTATATTACAGTTTTAACCAGTGTACCTGAAATAAAAACTGGCCAGGCAGAAACACAGCTGGAATTGAGAAACAAGTGCCTCTATTGGCTCACCAGGCAGAGACAATTTCCCTATGAGAGGGCGGGTGAGATAATATTAGTTCGGAGAGTAGGCTGGGTTGGCAAGAACCCTAAGTCAATTAAAGGAGACTGCATAGTAATCAACTTTAGTAATCCTCGGACAGTCCGAATTTTGGCTGACTAGTCCCCCAGCCATCGTGCACCACCCACATGGATCCAACTGCACACTTTGGCCTTTTTTTACTCTTGTAATTCCCCATTACTATGGACCCCCTACACTAGAGCCCCAACAGACTGGTTACAACCCCATTTTTCTTTTAGCCAACCGTCCAGAACACAGTATAATGTTTCAGTAGCAAACAGGTTTGGGGCCCTTGAAGAGGTAGATTGACTTTTGAACCTATCTGATTCCTCCACAACCCAGGGACTAGGAACGCCAATAGAGAGCCTAATCTAAAAATCACAGGGCTGCACTCCCTAAACTTCGCTGGAGAGACCCTAGTCGCCTTAGGCAAACCTCATCACACATCCCACATGGGACCCCAAGGCCGGCAGGTGTTATCCTAGAGGTATTAAATAACCAAGCCTCCCCTATTCCAGGCCTGACAATGGTAACTAAGGAAAGAAAAAGGCCCTTAGCGGAAATGGGAGCACCAGACCTCGAGCCAGAATCGAACATGGCACTAACCACGATCCCTGCTGATACTAGCATGTGTGATGCCACCTCGATCCAGGGTCTCCAGTATAGGGTGTTGACGTGGAACATTGCTGGTATTAAGAACAAGCTCCAAAATCCTGATTGGCTGCAGATTGTTCAAAATTCGCGATATATGTATGTTCCAGGAGACCTGGGCCAGAGAAGACACTGCCATGAGGGGTTTTGCTACTTTTAATGTGTTAGCAACTATGGGGGGGCAGAGGCAGACCATCGGGAGGGTTAGGCACATGGGTTGCCACACATCTGGACTGTACTTTTGACCAGCTGAACACCTCTTCGGGTGACATCCTGTGTACCCTTCCTACTTTTAATGCTGGGACTAAAATTGCATTTATCAACATCTATTCCCGTCCGGTGTCCTTTGCCCAAGAATCCCAAACCATAGATATGCTTACTACATTCCTCGAGCTAGTTCCCCCGGACACCAGGCTGGTGATAGGTGGCGATTTCGTTTGCCAGTTCGAGCGCCTAGCCCTCCCGACTGACCCTTTGTTTACAGTTGAGGACTCCCTATGGCTGATCCCTGAACCGCTGAACTCTCCGGTGAAAGCTTGGACCCCCTGGTATTTCAGATAGCGCAGTCACACTAACCCATGCGTTGAGAGCATGTAACGGTCGTACCAAGTCAGACCAACTTGGAAAACCCACTTTTTCAAACATCCATATTGGACTACATTTTGGTGGAAACAAGTATGTGGCAATGGGTTGTCGACTTCGCTGTCTGGCCGAGACACAACAGTGCCATAACGCTCTGCTACTCAATCTTAAGCTTCCGGAACCTCATAGCCCCCAAACCTCTGGCAACACCACTGGTACCAATCTATCTTTAGACAACAACAGGAGTCGAATTACGTGGGAAGCCCTGAAGCAGTCACCAGGGAAGACCGCCGCCCTGTACTCCCTAATAATTCCACCTTTATTGGTAATGGAGAAGGCCGTACAGACCCCTAACTTTAAGGGTAATATTGCTCAACTTGTGGCTAGCCACACAGATCTGACCACTATATTGACTAACATCTTCAACCCTTTGATACACTCCAAAGCTAAGAGGACCCCTACAACCAATTGATGCTATAAAACTAAAAGACAGGTCGCTGATAAAAATCAGCAGGACCCTCTATAGTGATACTCTAAAGTCAGCCAAAATGGAGTGGGAGGCCGAAAGATGGGATGCAATAAAACAGGACCTCATCAATAGAGATATGAGGACATTCTGGACCCTGGTCTGTACAGCCAACTCTTCAGAGAGCTCACTTATTGAGCCGAATATTGCAGCAGACACTTAGAAACTCCATTTTCAATTGTTGTATCCCACTCTGGACATGGTAGAGCCTGTAGGGTGAACCTCACAATTCCCTGTGGGGAACCCCCTGAAGACGATGGAGGATTCACCCTGACAGAAGTGCTTTGTGCAATTGAGAAGCTTCCCCTTGGAAAGACCCCTGGCCTAGACAAGATTCCCAGGGACCTACTTCATGAGCAGCCCAACATCTGGGGCCCAAACTTATGTGTAATATTTAATGCCATTTTAAATGGAATGGAAATTCCAGACACTTGGTTAGGGGCAGACATTTTTCCAGTATATAAGAAAGGATCTCCCCTCCTGCCCACCAACTACAGACCAATCAGCCTGATTGACATAACTCAGAAGCTGTTTGCCAGGATTGTCCTGGAGCGCCTCCAGTCCTGGGTGGATGAGCCTGAGATACTGAGTCTGTACCAGGCCGGCTTCCGCAAAAATATGTCTACCATCAACCAACTTTTCAGGCTCCAACTATTATATTGGAAGACAGTGACAATGGAGGGTGGGAGCCTCTATTTGATCTTTGTTGATCTTAAATCAGTTTTTGATTTGGTGCCCCATGACAAACTTTGGGCAGTTCTAGAGCAATTGGGCATTCCGCCCTATTTGCTCTCCTTGATCAAGAGATTTCACACTGGAAATTTCGCCCAGGTGAGATTAGGGAAACATGGAGAGCTCACTCCACTCTTCCCAGTGAACAGGGTGTAAAGCAGGGTTGTGTTTTGGCCCCCACCCTGTTTTGTCTTTTTATTAATACCCTGGTGGACCAATTAAATGAGGTGGACAACATCGATGCCCCATAGCTCGCCCGTGGCAAGGTGCCAGCAATGATCTTTGCGGACGACACCTTGTTACTATCTAAATCGCCTATGGGCATTCAAAGGACCCTTGACAGCTTCTCTCTGTTTTGCAAGTATAGGTGCCTAGAGATAAACACACTAAAAACCAAGTGCATGGTGTTTAACCCTAGTAATACATCTCACCCTAATCCTACTTTAAACGGTATCCAGCTAGAGAGAGTAGCTGTCTTTGATTATCTGTGTGTGATACTAATGGAAACTTTAGGGTGGGGCCCACAGCAAGAAAGGACAGGCCTAAGGTTGGCACAGGTGGCTGAGGGACTAGCAAAACGTTATAGTAGCTCCACACCTAGACAACCTGGCCCACTGACCGAGATATACAAAGTCCAAATCAGGAGTGCCTTAATGTAAGGGGCCAAACTTTGGGGACACCGCCCTGTAGGTAGACTGGCCAAAACCGAGAACAAGATTATGAGGCAGCTCTTGGATCTACCGCGAAGCACCCCCCTCATCCCCTTACGCATGGACCTTGGATTTTGACCCATTGATGATGAGATTGGTTTGCGACCCCTGATCTTCTGGCGTAGGCTATGGGCGACCCCCGAGCTATTAGCCTATCAGTCGGAACTCAAAAGTCATCATGGGGCTCCCAGGGGTGGGTAAGCTACCCTGGTTCATACACATAAAAGATCTGTGTCGTAGACTAGGTCGACCGGACTTATGGCCTACCCTGAGGAAGTGTCCCCGATAATATCAAAGCTCGATCTAGTTAAAACCTATAGACAATTCAGATTGCCCGAAACCCAATGGAGCACTAAACCAGGCCGCTTAACCTCTGACTTTTTATACTTTAAAGCCTAGTATTCATTTGAGCTCTTTCTTGATAACATTCAACCGTTCATGGCAAGGAAACTTTATGTTCAATTTAGACTGGGTTACTTGCCGGTTAACGCATTTACAAAGCACTGGTCCAAAGCTTCCCCTGTTAGTTGTCCTGCCTGCAATTGCCGAGAAGAGACTCCCATTCACTTTCTCTTCTTTTGTCCAGAATATGATGTACCCAGGACATCATTGGCTTCTACCAATCTGCAGGAACCTGGGGTTCAGACAGTCTCAGGAGGCTTTTAGAATCTTGAGAACCGACACTCACCCTCTGATCGTTTTTGCAGTGTCTCTGTTCCTTAACTCTTTGTCGCACAGGCGTCGCAAGTTTTTAATTTCCCCCTGCATATGATAATTGCTCCTTCACCATTTCCTATTGTCTTGATCTTACTAAGAAATGTACTCAACTTTTAATTTGTTTTTAAAAGCTTTAAACATTTTTAATATATCTTTTTAACTGTTATAAACTGTGTCCAACTCACCGTATATGGCTATATTTTGCAATGTCCATTGATGTGTTTATTGCCTAAATTTAGTGTTGTATCTAGTCTACGTATTTGCTTTTATGGTCTTGTGACAAAGAGAGCCGGCCGCTAAAACAAAGCCCAGACAACAGTGAATGGTGGTCTGTTCCTACCCCTGCGTCACCTTCTGTTCTCCACAGGATGAGTGGAGCTGGGATACCACTCCGATAATGTTACCCAGCCAGGAAGAAAACATCGACGGTGCCTTTAACTGGGTGTTCCAGGATGATGAAACTACTCCCCCTCACGACGTAAGCACAACACTATTGGTTAAGAAGAAGGAAGAAGATGAAACAGGGTGTGACGACACCAGAGGAGTGAAGGAGGAAGGCGTTTTCACGGCGTTTGGAGTGAACTACCGAGGACGAGAAGCAGAAGAGAGCTAGGCGGAAAGAAGACCAGCTCCAGGAGAAGGCCCGACACTGCCTGGAGGCCAACGTCACCACGAGCTGCCGAGCCACGTTCCGGGAGGAGCGTGGCTGAACTAGGTACGAGCAAGGTTCACTGGGTAGGGAGGCGGGGAGGCCCTGTGGGGTAGTAGCGCGAATAGCAGGGCACCTCTCCCACGTCGTTCCCTCCTTAACCCTTCCTTTGTTTCCTCCCCCTCCTCATACACCAACCCTCACCTTTGTCCCTACAATGTGCACGGTCAAGCCAAGAACATAAATTGTACATACACGAGTGCACCGTGGTGATCCTCGCACCTACCTTTTCCTTGGGTACAAAAACAGTAGTTTGAGGACGGCGTCCCTGACACAATCTCTCTCTTTCTCCTATGTAACTGGCTGGAGGCGACTACACCTAGCTGTAAAGAAAACCGACAAGGAGAGTCACGAGGGATTAACTGACATCAGGACGCTACCGCCACCACGGACCCGGATCAGCAGGCCAGAGAAAGACTTAGTAGTCGCCCTAGAAAAGTGTTTAAGAAAATAATACCCTATCTAACACGACCAGGTCTCCGGTCCCTTACTTCTACCCCACCACATCTGGTGTCAGAAGTGGGATCGTCGATCTCCATCAGTCAACTAAGGATGGATCAGGTTATCCAACTCCTTATAACGGGGCAGGAGAAGCTAGAGTGGGCTATAGAACGTCAGATGACGTCGGCCCAGGAAGATCGCAAAGTCTTTAAAAACACCATCTCGGCTCAAATTGAAGGTCTACAGAAGGTGATACATGACCTAGGGAACCCTGTGATACCCAAAAGGTGACTTCCCATTCCTCATCCATCAGGTGTATCTCTCCAAAAATATGTTACTGGAGAAGACCCAGATGCTTTCCTGACAAACTTTGAAAGAGCCGTACAAGCATGCGGTTGGCCTGAAGAGAAGTGGCCATTTTTCCTTACACCACTTCTGTCTGGGGAGGCCCAGTCAGCCTATCAGGTGGCTAATCCCACCGGGAATACTCCCTATGTTACAATAACATAAAAAATATTGGACCACCTAGCCCTGGATACAGAGGCTTATCGCGTTAGGTTCCGAAAAGAAAAAGGTATACAAGGGGAAAACCCCAAGACTCTGTTTTTTAGATTAAAAATGGCAGCGGACAAGTGGTTAAGGCCTGCCAGTAGTAGCAAAGAAGAGATCATGAATAGGATCTACTTAGAGCAGTTCATGGAGGCTTTACCCTATGGAACCCAAAGATGGCTGAGACAGAATTCTGGGTTGTCAGCAGAACAAGCCATTGAGATGGCAACAAATTATTTGTGAGCCCAGCCCCGGGTTCTGCCTTGGGGCAAGGAGAAATCCACTAAAGGAGTTCCACCGTCCAAAGCTGAGAAGAGATAGAAACCGATAATGGAGGTTGTGAAACTAAAGACTTATAAAACAGACTTCACCCTACCTAAAGTTCCACAATGTTTCGATTGTGGAGAGTGGGGCCACCTTGCCAGGCTGTGCCCCAAACGAAAACCAGTGGAGGAACCTATGGAGGTCGGATACATTCCAAAAGCAGTTATGTACACTGCAGAAATGGGTCCCTCATATTATGTAAGTGTTTAGGTGAATAACAAGGTTGTGAGAGCGCTTTTAGATTCTGGGTGTAAACAATCAGTTATACAGAAAATCCTTATCAATCCCCAACAAATAATCCCTGAGTCTCTAGTACACATTAGATGTGTACATGGGGATGTTAAACCATATCCCCCAGCATTGGTAACCCTTTATTCTTTTAGAGAGGCCCCTTGCACGGTAAGGGTGGGAGTAGTGGAGTCTCTTCCCAAAGACCTGATTTTAGGAGTAGACAATCCAGACTTACTGTCCCTCTTTCAGATGGAGCTTAAGAATAGAGAAAAAGATCAGAAAACACCCCGCCCTACCCTGGTCACAACGGAACTGTGGGTAACAGACCGAAGCTTCCGCTTTGCACAAGCCAATGATGCTACTCTCTTTAATGCTAAAGAATCAGCACATGTTGGCCAGTCCTCCCCTTCCCCCAGCTATCCTCGATGTGTTATAGTAAACGATCTGTTGTATAGGGAGGGGAAACCAGAAGAGTCAAGGCAATTACTCGTATCCCAGCCCTTTCCAGACCAGGTACTTTTTTATGCCCACACTCACCTAACCACAGGACATTCTGGGGCCAAGAAAACGACCCAAAACATATTGAGAGATTTCTACTGGCCAGGCATTTATAAGGACACACAGACCTATTGCCAAACCTGTGACATATGTCAAAAGAGAAACCTCCAACGACCACCAGCAGTCCCTTTACAGCCTATACAAATCATTGGAAACCCATTTGAAAGCATAGGCATGGACGTCATAGGTCCACTACCTCGAACATCCCGGGGTAATCTTTATGTGTTGGTCCTTGTGGATTACGCCACCCGCTTCCCGGAGGCTTTTCCTCTCAAAGCTCCCACCTCAAAGAACATTGCGAAAAATGTTCATGAGTCGGGTTCCCTAGGGAAATCGGGACCCCTTTCGTGTCTCGCCTAATGAAGGAGGTATGTCAATCATTAGACATGCACCACATCCGAACGGCAGCATACCATCCCCAGACTGACAGGTTGGTGGAGCAATACAATAGGACCCTGAAAACCTCACTGAAGAAAATGTTGACCGTTTAAAACAAGGATTGGGATCGTATGCTACCACTTGCCCTATATGTGTTACGGGTACAGGTACAGAGCAGCCTGGGATGCTCTTCATTTGAATTGCTTTATGGCAGACAACCCCGTTCCCTCCTCGAAATCACCAAGGAGGCTTGGGAAAAAGAAGAAGAGACGGAACAAAGATCCTTATTGGAGTACACCAATCAATTAAGGTCCAAAATAGGGAAATTGAGGGATTTAGCGTACTCACAATTAGAGAGAAGCAAGGAGAAACAGAAGAAATACTATGATAAAGGGAAGCGGTGGAGGAAGCTGTCTGTTGGAGATTGGGTGTTGGTGATGTTACCATTTTCCACGCAGAAGTTCCAGAGAGAGTGGTTAGGACCCTATCCTGTCATAGAAACCCTGGGCAATACAACATGCCGGGTACGAATATCACCTTCTCGTCACCAAACCTACTACATTAACCTTCTTAAACAATGGTTAGATCCCATTCCTAAAATAGCGCAACTGATGATACCTACAACGGCAGGCAGTTCCAAGGTGAACCAAATTCCAGTGAATGATGATATCACAAATGAGATGAAGGATGAGCTGGTTTTTATTCCTACAGGCAATGCGGATTACCTGTCTAGAGTATTTTTCATCCCCGAACAGGAGGAACCAGGGGGGTGGAATGTGACAAAGAGAGCCTACCGCTAAAACAAATCCCTGACAACAGTGAATGGTGGTCTGTTCCTACCCCTGCGTCACCTTCTGTTGGTTCTCCACAGGACGAGTGAAGCTGGGATACCACTCCGATAATGTTACCCAGCCAGGAAGAAAACATCAACGGTGCCTTTAACTGGGTCTTCCAGGACGATGAAACCACTCCCCCTCACGACCTAAGCACAGCACTGTTGATTAAGAAGAAGGAAGAAGATGAAACAGGGTGTGACGACAGCGGAGGAGTGAAGGAGGAAGGCGTTTTCACCGCGTTTGGAGTGAACTACCGAGGACGAGAAGCAGAAGAGAGCGAGGCGGAAAGAAGACCGGCTCCGGGAGAAGGCCCGACACTGCCTGGAAGCGAACGTCACCACGGGCATCCGAGCCACGTTCCAGGAGGAGCGTGGCTGAACCAGGTACAAGCCAGGTTCACGGGCTGGGTAGGGAGGCGGGGAGGCCCTGTGGGGTAGTAGCGTGAATATCAGGGCACCTCTCCTGGGTAGTTCCCTCCTTAACCCTTCCTTTGTTTCCCCCCTCCTCATACACCAACCCTCACCTGTATCCCCACACCGTGCATGGTCAAGCCACAAACATAACTTGTACATACACAAGTGCACCGTGGTGACCCTCGCACCTCCTGGTTCCTTGGGTACAAAAATCATAGTTTGAGGACGGGGTCCCTGACACAATCTCTCTCTTTCTCCTATGTAACTGGCTAGAGGTGACTACACCTGGCTGCGAAGAAAACCCACAAGGAGAGTCACAAGGGAATAATTGACATCAGGACTCTACCGCCACCACGGACCTGGCTCAGCAGGCCAGAGAAAGACTTAGTAGTCACCCTAGAAAAGTGTTTAAGAAAATAAAACCCTATCTAACATGACCAGGGCTCCGGTCCCTTACTTCTACCCTTCCACAGGTCTATAAGATTAAAATAAAGCTTGAAAATGGTAATGGAAATTTGGTGTGAGGGTGAAATACCCTGATCGACGTTGCAGCAACACAATCCATCTATTTTTCCATCATTACTCAGGTTCCCTTGTAATCTGCCCTTTATGGCCAAATGGACCCCTCAGTTTGCCAATCTAATGGTCTTAGGGTCACCCATTTATATTCTGTTTTCACCATTCTGTAGTGCCTTTCTCAACTGTTGTGCCAAAAGACTGGCTGGTGGCAACATTTATGTAGATTCAGGGTGCAGAAATAGCACTCAGGCATTGTGAATACTGGTCTCCTTAGTATATTAACCTCTTAGCTGCTTGTATATTACTCTCTTACCTGAGTGTGAATGAGTGGATGTAAGTGAGAAAAAGTAAGAAAGTGGTGTTTTGTTTGGCTGGCACTGTTATACCGATGGCTATTTTTGGCTTATGGAGGCACCCATGCCACTGGCACACTGGAGGCAATTCATAACATGACAGTCACCTGCGACAAAATAATGGTGATAATACACTAGTGGCAGGTCTTGGCATATGGTGCACCTATGAAAAAATGCTGGTGCTGGCACATTTGAGGATATTCTTGGCCTGTTTTGCTCATGGAAAAATGTTAGTAGCACACTTATGTTTGTCATAGGGGAGGACAATATGGGGTGGGATAACGATGAGAAAAAGCTTGCTCGACATAATGATAGTAATTTTTGACTTAGGGTAACCCAGGGTATATAGATGGAACTATTGGCAAAATTCTGGCATATTGTTGCAATTATGGCAGGCCTATTTTCTAAAGTTGGAAGGACCATTTACCAATGCTAATGAAGAAGCAGCGTTTTTACCAACAGCTTGCCCCTCCATCTCAATACAAATAGTGGCTGCAATTAGAGATCGTGTACTGTGAGGAGTTCATCTATGCCAGTTTTCTGGATCTACAGTGCAAACCTGGGTCTTCTATTTTCAGTTTTCAGTGCTGAATGTCTCGAGTTATAAGAATTGGATCATTACGTGGATGGATTGAAAATGAAAGAATGCAACTTCAAGGGTAAAGACGCAATTAATTGCTATCTTACCAAATCTTTGGATAGCACAATGGTGACTTCACAAGCATGTAGCAACAGCAGCATCTGCCATGGTAAACAAACTATCATTAGTCATCACACCTTATGCTACAAAACAAACACCAGAACCATAAAAACACACATGCTTTGAACTAGGTTATATTTGAGAAGTTTCAGGCATTACATCAAGCACACAAATGCAAGAAACCCAGGAGAAACAAATCTATCAACTTTCACAAAAGAAAATATGTAATTAGAACTAGAGTGAGCAAATAAGATCTCCCTGTAGGTCAAAATCCATTGATCTGTTGGCATGGAAAAAGGATGAATTGCCAGAACTCAGCAGACTGCTAATACAATGTTTAGTATGTTATGTTGCCAGCAAATCCTTGGAGTGGACTTTCAGGGTAGCTTATGCAATCATCATGATCTGAAGGACCACCCTGTCTCCTCAACTCTTGAGAAGACTCACAATGATCATAATGAATAAGCATTTTGTTAAACCTGTCAGCATTAGGGTGGTCTGCCCCCAAACAATTTGCCTACTCCGCTCCTGTTTGCTGAAATTAGTTTTGGTTGGCTTTAGCACTCTGTACAGTTTATCACTTCTTCTTACACATGCCTACAGAGCTCTCCATAACGTAGGGCCAGCATACCTTAACCAACACCTCTCAGTCCACGTACACACCAGACAACTTCGATCCACCAAACCTGCCCTGGCCACTGTTCCACGGATTTGCAAGACCAGAACCGGAGGAAGATCCTTCTCCTATCTCGCCGCCAAGACCTGGTACACCCTGACCACTCCACCTCAGGCAATCCCCGTCGCTGACCCAATTCAGGAAGGATCTCAAGACCAGGCTCTTCGACTCAACCTACATGCCCAGACATATCAGCAGCCCCCAGTTCACAGCACTATGAAACCCTCACGGGTAAGTAGACATGCTATACAAAGTCCTGATTGGTTGATTGATCACTGCTAACCAGTGCCAAAGTGCTTGCGCTTACTCCTGGTAAAATTGGCCTACACCTGATTTGCACATTTAATTTACTTGTAAATCCCTAGAAAAGCAATACACCTTGTACCCAGGACCCGTAAATTAAATGCTACTAGTGCGCCTTCCACCTAAGTAGCCTTTTAAAACATCTCAGGCCTGCCATTTGCAGTTTTAAAAGTGCCAATTTGACATGCCAAAATAAACCTTTTGCCAAGCTTAAACCTTCCGCTTTAATACATAGAAGTAATCCCTCGGGTAGGGACCAAATAGCCACTAGGGAGGTCAGGGTGCAGTGTATTGAAAAAAATGGACATGTTCTTTTAAGTTTTACTAGTAGTGAAATACTTTAAGGCCTATATCTACCATTGGGTTACTTTATTACGTGTAGAAAGTGATAACATTTGATTGGGATCAGGTAGGGATGTCATGTTTACACAAATAAATTATAATATTGTACCCTACTTAATGATAAAGTTGTATTTGAAGTCACAATTCAGAAATTCCAACCTTTGGAAAGTTGACATTCTCTTCTCCTAACTATTTGGTGCCTGCAGCCTGTGTGCTGGGTCACCTGACTGCATGTAGTTGGTATTTGGCCTTTGTCTGTTCCTCCCACCATGTGGGACAAAAAGGGGCTGGTTATTGGCAGGCAGGGGCAGAGCTGTTTTCTGTCCCACTTACATTCCAAAGGAGCTGAGTCCTTACACTCACAAAGAACTTCATACCAGTTTTTTGTCATCCTAGAGCTATTGGAGTCTGAGAAGGAAGGAAGGACATTCCAGAACTAATTCTGAGGGGAAAACTTTAGAAATTTCACCAACTTCAAAGCTGGCACCAGGTATAAAAATAGAGCCCTCACCCCACCCTTCAGTCAAATCTTGGACCGGCAGAGGACCCCCAGAAAGACTGCCTTGTACTTCAGAGGGCTGCTATGCTGCTTGAGGCCTCCTTTGTACCTCAGAGGACTGCCCTGGTGCTACCAGTGGACTACCTTGATGCTTGAAGCGTGCCTTGTACCAACAGAGGACTACCCTACTGTTTGAGGCCTGCCTTGCTGCTTGATCCCAGGACTGCCACAGTGACTCCAAGAGTTAGGTGGCTGACCTCCTGTTCTGACAAGCTCCAGAGGTCTTCCTGCATCTGCCCAGCTGACCTGCTGCCTGGACCGGTCTGAGCCCTGCTGGCCTCTGCTGGGGTGAGGCGCTGACCCCCTAGAGTTACCCCTCAGGTCCTAAACCCTTTATGTGGCATTTGTTAATCTGCCTCTTCAAAGAAGGGAGAAATCCTGACATTTTGGGCTCTTCGTGACTGCAAATGGGCCTGTTGGAGCCCAGAACTTTCTGCCTGTGCCGCTCACCAATGGGGAACTCCGGTTAACCAGATTCCTCTTGCTACAGTGACCTCCAGCAATGACCAGCCATGCAAGATCTAAACTTCATGCTACATTATCGACAGCTCGTGGTGACCGCCAACATGAAGCTCCAGCAACGACTCTCCGTGATGCCCAATTGGATCTTTGCACTACAATGACGACCGTCCATGACGCCCAGCCTGCTTTTTGCGCTACATTGACGACCATCTGCAATGCTATCCCTGCTCCTCATTGCCCCTTTCACTGCGAATGTACCTCTTCACTCTTGACTCTTTTAGGTAACTTTTTCAGCAGGATTAAGTTGGTCTCTGTATCACAGTAGAGCTAAACTTTAACTTTTTTCCGGCTTTGCACAACCAAATAACCACAAGTTCTGCTTTGTACTTTTAGGAACTATGCTTACCTGAATTCTTTAAAATTGCATATGTCCAGTTCTACTGATTGACTTTTTGTCATTTGGTCTCAAACTATTTGTTACATTTTACTCTATTTATTATTCTAAATTGGTGTGGAATGTATCTAGTATTTTCACTTCATTACTGTTTGAAGTGCTGCGTAAATACTTTACACATTGCCTTTAAGTTAAGCCTTACTGCTTCAGTGGCAAGCTACCAGAGGGTTAAGCACAGGTAAATTTTGGGGTGCTTCTAACACCCTGACAGGAATTATGGTTGTTGTTCGAGTAGGATTTAACCCTCCTTAACCAATACTCACATTCCCTACACTGGTGTTCAATGGTGAGGATTGGGACTTGTGTTTGTGCAGTGCCATATAGTGATTTTGTCTAATACTAAAATACCAGATAAATAATGTGATACAATTCTGAGTTTCTTTTAAATTCTCCTTAATTGGCTCTTTGCTTTTTCCAAATTCACCCTCATTCTACTTGACTGTGTGTTACCATACCTGCAGCAGTTTGTTGAAACTCTGCTCTCTGCTCACTGCCACTGGGAACATTACCACGGGACTGCGAGGACCAGCAGCCCCATTATTCTCCGCAGCTGTGATCCTCTTCCTGCCTGCGTGCATTGAACTGCTCGCGGCCCCGCTTCGCGGGAGCCGCTTGCAGCAGTTTGTTGAACTCTGCTCACTGCCACTGGGAACATTACTGAGGGACTGCCAGGACCAGCATCCCCGTTATACTCCGCAGCTGTGATCCTCTTCCTGCCTGCCTGCATTTAACTGCTCGCGGCCCCCGCGACGTGCGACGTGGGCGGGTGTGTGCCCGGCAAAGCCCGGGCCAAGGGCGGGCCCGTTTGAGCCCGTTCGAGAACGGACGAGGACAGGGCGGGGCCATCCCCTAACATCTGTAATCTAAGGTCAGTGTACTACCACCTATAAGCTACCCATTGCAGTTTGAATAAGTATTAAGAAAAAGCATTAACTATCAGAAGCGCTTAAAGGTGTAGGTGCTTTTGTTCATTTTCTTGCAATGGCTGCTAAGGCTGGGAGTGGCAGGAAGTCCATTAATGGTGGGTCAATAGTGGGCACTTTGGACCAGTTCCTTACAAGAGCATCGTCAGCCTTAGCCCACGAAATAGAGCTAACAGAAAGGAGATTGTCAATGGACCCTGCCTTCAACAAGAGGTCATCTATGGGTAGGTTGGCCCGGGTACCGTCGCCAACCCCCAACATGAAACTGATGCATTAAGGCCCTATGGAGGGTGTGGGGACCCAAATAATGCAAGCAGTTGGTGGATTGCCTAATCCACCTGCAAGTAGAGATGATACTTCAGTCACACGAAGTGACTCCACCGACCGCAATGAGCATTCCGAATCTTATATACAAGGCGCAAAAACCAGATCCACACGAGGTTCTAAATCAGGGACAATTCAACCAGTATCCAAAAGGAAGCGTGGGGGCGCCGTCCAAAAAGGAAGAAAAGCTAAAGTCCAGAAACCTAAAGTTGCAAGAGAGAGTATGGGGACAATACTTTTAAATAGTCCCACAGTAAGCCAACCTATCATCCAAGTGTCTACTCCTGCAAAGAGCCCCAGTGTGGTGTATCCGTCTGAGTTGGGACAGGACTTCTGGGACAAATTGGAACACATCTTTAACAAGACATGTCTCCCTATTTATAATAGACTTAACAACATTGAAAATAGACTTGCTTGCCTTGAGGCATCTTGTGCTTTGGCCCAGGCTCAGAGTGGAAAAGGGGCCAAAGGGGTAATTGAAATACAAAAGAGACCGATGGGGCAAACAAACGAAGTTGAAGTCGGACACCATCTTGCCACTCGGATTACGAATGACATTGTTGATACTATTTCCCCTGCGGTAGTCTCTAATGTCCCTCTACCGCACTCTAGTGAGGTTGGAGTGATTTATCACTCGCCATTGAGAGAAAGTACGGTGACAGGAGATGGATGCAGGACTGTAAACCAACAATCTGGAGTGAACAGTAATATGCCCTGTGATTCATTATCAAATGGACTACCGTGTATAGATCTCCCTCCTGCGTCTATACCGTATGTGGTAGTCCTTGTGGGGGTCCCAGCTCTGAGCCAGTGTAAAAGGGAGGGCTATATGGAGCTCAAGAACAAATGTATTTACTGGCTCAACTATAACAGATCACTTCCCACTCTGGTGTCCGCTGAAATTCTCTTTGCCAGGTGAGTGGATTGGGTGGGGCCACAAAAAAAGTCTATTAAGGGCGATTGTGTCATAAATAATTTTAGGGGCAGAAGGGCTGCTGAGCATATCTGTGAATGGGTACAGGCATGTTCAGACACACAAATTAAATCACTGCCCCTAACTTATTTTTACCCTGCAAATCGTATGGCCCCCAGAAATATGTTCTCAGAAGTGGGGAGACAAGAAAGGGGCAATGAGGGGGGAATCAGAACGATGAACAGGTATGATGTGTTGTCTGGCCTTGAAGATTGTGATTGACGTCTATCTAATCTTAGACAGAGGGTAACCTTGGTAGCGCTGATTGATGATAAGTTAGATAGGAACAGGAACTCAGCTGCCGTCAAGGCCAACATTCAGAATAGGATACCAGACTCCCAGCTTAAAAGAACGCTAACAAATATTGAGAATTGGATCCTGTGGGTGTTGAGCTAACATCTATTAAATGGATGGGAGAAACAGAAATAACATTAGTTTCAGGGGCGAGTACGGGAACCAGGCAGCCATATCCACAAGATAGGTGTGCAAATGTGGATGATTTATCCCCAAAGAACAACCATATCCACAAGATAGGTGTGCAAATGTGGATGGTTTATCCCCAAAGAACAATTCATGCATATCAGTGTTATCATGGAACATTGCGGGACTGAGATCTAAACTAGTTTTGCCTGATTGGTCAGATTTCATAGAAAATCACGACATTTGTCTCTTCCACGAGACATGGGCAGTGGACCCTGTCTTTTGAATGGGGTATCTCAATTTCCAGGTCTCTGCGGTAAAGAAAGATAAAGGTCGCCCATCGGGGGGATTAGTGATTTGGTTTCGGCTGGCTCTAAGTTGTAAAGTACACCAACTTGCCATATCTAATAATGATATCTGATAAGATGGGGGAGCGTCGCAACACTGCTTTAAGAGCAGTGCAAAGACAAAATAAAATGATAATAACGGAATGGTATTGTCATTTTTTTTCCAGGATTGAGGTTGTGCCCACTATTGCACAGCCTGTGTGGAGAACATGCACAGCCCCACACTCCCTCTCTGAGTGCCAAACCCCAGTGCTCAGGCCAATCACAACACTGCTGCAAGGCAGCGTTGTGATTTGCTAGGGGTGTCTGGGAGCCTGTGTACTTCCGGGTTCCATCGTCGGAGGAAACAAAACACTTCCCTACTAGCTACCACTGCAGCCAGCAGCAAGTACAACTAAGAGGAGTAGATACTTTGTATGTGGTTTGCACTACTCCATGGGTTAGTCATCAGGTATATAGTCCTCCAGCGATTGGATTGTGATGGCCATCTAAGGTGTTTGAGAACAGCCATGTCTTGAGAACATTGCGAAAGACCAAGATATAATCAATATTTCTGCTGCAGGACAGAAGCGAATTCAACAGTTTTGCACTTTCTGTCGAGAAAGTCATCTCCTATGTCGGGCTCTGTTCCGAGGTCAGTCTTCGATAGGAGGCTGAATCGAGGCAGATAGCTTTTGGTCGACGCAGGTCCAGTTCTAGGCAGTGCAAGGTCAGACTTGCAAAGGGCTTTGGAGAAGACATCCCTGGCTACACCTAGTCAATAGAGTGCTCACAGTTCATGAATGATGTGTTGTTCTGAATCTGTCTGCATGCTAGACGTTTAAGTGCAACAAAGTAGCTAGAATTGCCGTTGTACAGATGTGGAAGAGCCAAAGCAATAATCACTAGAAGCCACTAAGATGCATGACCAGGAAGCTGTAGAGTGGTTAACATCGACAAAGGTGTAACCATTAGGTGAAAGGTGGGCAGTCAATATTTGTAGGAGTGCCTTTAGCTGAATTAAAATTTTCTATGCACTGTTTGGTGTGATGTTCAGAGCCAGAACAATTTCACTTTGTTTGAATCAATATTTCTCATACCAGTGTTTTCATTGCTCATTTTGTTAAGGAGTCACAAAAGTGGGGAGCTCATTGCGAACATTGTGTGTTTGCAGCTTGGAGGAGAGGGGACTCATTTTTCTAAAGGAAAAAATAAATAAAAGAAACATGGGAAGTTTTTAACAGTTATGAACAATCACAGCTTTCTTTCTCCAGGCATGGACTGACTCTCAAAGATGATATCGACAACGAAAGTGGTAATATATAGGGTCTTTGGTGACATCTAAAGCCACAATTCACTGCCGTTTCTAAGATAACCTACTTTTATCAATCAATTACTCACTACCTCAGCAAGGTGCTCACTGGGCGCTATAGCAGGTGATTGTGCTGTCCTATACTGCTACTGCAAGCATACTGACAGAATACACATTGCAAGCGACAAATTGCTGTTCTACAATCGAGCACTCATGCAGTGCATATATTAAAGAAACATCTTGTTGCACAGGAAATGCACTCAGTGCTTCATGCTTCCGGTTTCTGTGTCCCTTGGGTGCATCTGTTTCTGTTGATCTGTTGTGTGTCTTCTGCTCCTTTTATATGTGAGGTGACAGCCCATTGCTCGTGTGTGCAGTTTCTATGGATAACGTTAGAATTACAAAAAACAATTGTAAGGAAAATTACATGTTTTGGCAGGAATCGTTTTTTAAAAACCAAATTTCTATTTAAGCTCAAACGTGCTTCTGGTTAACAGAGCGTGAAACTACAACAGTCAACGTTTCAGCCTCACGTCAGCAATTTGGGGAATCTTCATCAGGATATGGCCTGTAACACTTCATGGTAGCAACTCTATAATAATAATGAGTATCAGTTAGTGAAGTTTCCTGGAAGTCTCCAAAAAGACCAATAAATGCAATTTATATGCCCTCCAATCAGACTTCCCCAATTAGACTTCATACAACCCATGGAGATTTAAGGCCAAGGTGCAAAGAATCGCTAAATTCTTATGAGTAAAATGTATTGTCAGACCTGACAATTTCCCAAGTTGCCACTGTGTGCACAGTCATCTGGTGAAACACAATATCACATGGTGGGAATGAAAGGGAGCTGGGAACCCCTGCATTGAATAGGATTTCAGGCTGTCTTTGGAGACTTTGAACAGTTGGTGTCCATTATGTCACCCTCAGCAGGAAGCCCCACTCCCTGCAAGGGCCACTCCTACCTCGCACACAGTGTTGTTTTAAGTTGCAATGCCTGTATTGTTTTGAAAGGTAAGCTTATTGGTCAGTCTTGAATGCCAAAAGTACTATGAGACAAAAAAGAAGTAGGGTCATATATTCTTCTTGCATGATATTTCAGTAGTCTTTGGGCAATATTAAAATAGATGCTTCCCCAAAAAATTATAAAAATTGAAACACTCGTGAATAAGGTGTTGGAACTGTGTATAGAAAAGATGTCCCTAGAAAATGTCCCTAGAAAATGGTTTCGAAATGGGCTCACTGACGAAAAGTGCACCGAAAGACGACAGAAAGAAAAATATATTTTTTACCTTATCTAAAAAAATGCACAGACATGGTAACATACATGTCAGTGCAGAGAGGAGAAAAATTTCGGTCAACTAAATTTAAAATGGCGGTTTTGTGTGGACACACACCAAAAGGATTGTGGGCTATAACCATAAATCTTGCAGCCACTTGGTAACTTTAGATTCACAGAAAGCAATTAGGATATGTGCAGGTAGTGGATCAATAAAAATTTATCTTTTACTGAGGAATTAGTGATGGTCTAAAAATGCCATTGCGGCTGTGGACTCACAAGCAAGATTCTATGGCAACGTAAAATACCGAGTGCTGCACTTAGAGCACAGACAAAGGTTAAAAGAGAAAGGAGAGCAAATTGGTTTCAAAAGGAAGGAAAATCTCATGAATGGACTTCGAAAAGACATATAGCTCATTAGGGCCTGTTAGCATAGGCAGTGCGAAAGTGTTAATGTCCAGGGAAGAACTAGAAAGAAGGTGAAAGAGCTGGCTACATGGTCTGTGGTAACACTGCTCATTTTGCGCAGGGAACATAAGAGAAGTAGAAAGATAAGCTGAGAGGAAGTGCAAATGTAAAGTATAATACTACACAGAAGTGGTAGTATAATGGTTTATTAATAGAAAGCACAGGAGCAAGGTAGGACGCAGCCTACGCAGGACTTCTTCCCCAGCAACTGTCCTAACAGAAGCCAGGGAAAAGAATCCTGCCAGCGAGAACATAACAGAAGGTTGAGGAAAAACAATTCTAAGAGATTAATTAAAGAGACAACATGACAGCAAATTACTTGTACAGCAGGCCACCACCCCATGCCCCTATCACCCAAACTGATGCTCATTTAGAACTATCTGCCATGATTCACATGGTCGTTAGTTATTACTTTTCAGTGGAACACCCAGGACCAGTAAGGGTGGAGTCTGTGTTGGATTCAAAAGCCACCGCTAACTTAATAGATTTAGGTTTTTCAAGGGTGGAGGCAGTCAGAGCGTAGATAGCACAGAGATACCATCAGTCCCAATTTCACGGAAACCACAATTCCTACTCATGTTGTTAAAAGGCACATAAAGAAAATATTCATGTTGAATTACTTAAATTAAACTCATTTTGGGAGCGTTCTGATTACACCTATATAGCCTCGCCATTGATTGTGCCACTTGGTCTTTACATTTATTAGCAGCTTTTTCTAACACATGCTCTATGGTAAACAATCCAGAGTGAGACGGTCTAGGTAAGGACAATACACAGAAACATTCTGTAGCAGTGCTAGGATCATCCACCTATGATCAATTCCTGCGTTTACCCATGGGGTATTAGGAATCTAGAAAGTGTTTGATGAGAAAGAAGTCAAGGCTGCGCCACCTCATTGAATTTTTGATCTGCATTTAGTCCACTGGACAGCTATCACCTGCAGTCAGATATACACAGTTATAGAGGCAGAGAATCAATACCTGAAAGTCTACCTGGAGAAAAATAATTGGGCAAGATTTGCCTGACAGTGTAGGTATGCTACCAGCTCATACCATTTTAAGGTCTTGTCTTCGTAAGCACATACTCTATATTGTGTTCAACAAGGGGCTTGAAGTTTGCACATTGCTTACCATTTGTTGGCTTCATTAACACTTCTCATTTGTTGATTTCTAATTGAACAGCACTATCTGGCTTCACCTCCTCTTCTTTCAGCTGGAGCATGGACCAACTACTAATTGCTTCATTTAGAGTCCTTCTGCTGCTGGCACTGTGATTGAGGTATTATTTTTTTTAGTTTATTTTGTTTCTTCAGTCCCTGCTGTCCTTGTTCCTGTTGCTACTTCCCCTGCCACCCCCTGTCCATGTTGTGATCTTCTTTTCCCACCCATCCTTGTTGCTTCTTCCCCTCTCACTCTCGTCTGTGCTGCTTATTCCCTGCCCACCTCCCGTCTGTGTTAGTTATTCCCTTGCCAACACCCCATCCTTGTTGCTTATTCCCCTTCCACCACACCAGTCTGTGTTGCTAATACCCATCCTACCCCAATCCGTGTTACTTCTTCCCCTTCAACCCTTACCAGACATGTTGCTTAGTCCCATCTCTCCCACCCCTCACCCCCCTCGGGCTGTGCTGCTTATTGCCCCCCCCACCCTTGTTGTCACATTTGTTTATTCCGCACACTCCAGCCCACCATAGGGCACAAAAAAGCTGCTATGACACGGCCGGTGCTGGCTCCTTCATAGCGCTTTTTTAACCATCCTGTTCACTTCTATTTGTCCACCTACCCTCCTGTTGTCCACCACCACCCAATCAACTTTTCTGTTCCCCTGTTTTTCTTGAACTGCGCTAGTCCCTATTTGTTTCTCTCTACCCAACTTCCTCACAGCAGTGCCCTGATTTCCGCATCACCATTTGTAAGGGTATTGTTGTAGAGAGTCTGCAACTGTACTACGTCACAGACAGTGACTTCAGGCCTTACAGTTGCAATGGAAAGCCATGTAGCATTACAATCGTACCACAGTTGTGCACAGAGCTGCATTATACCTATCGGTGAAAATTGCAAAAAACACAGTTGTTGGACAGAATGTAGAAAATTGTCATACATTCACCCCAGTACAAGGATCTGGGCCTAAATCCATCGTTTTTTTGCACTCCACACTACACACACACTCCACACTGATAGCCAGAAACCGGTCCTTGGATGCTTGATTCCGGTCTAGGAAAGACATGGCTTGGTAGTTCGGGCTGGACTGTTCCCATGAGGCACAGGGTCAAGGCTGATTTGCATATAGCCATTGTCTGACCTAGGGTGGTGTGGAGTGCAAAAAAACGATGGATTTAGGCCCAGATCTTTGTACTGGGGTGAATGTTAGACATTGTTCTGCATTCTGTCCATCAACTGTGTTTTTTGCAATTTTCACCCCGAGTGGGCTGGGTATGCTCAGACGTGAGTCCCAGGCTCTCCACATCACTGGAGTCAAGCTATCCAGGCTGAAGAAGGCTGATAGCCAGAAACCGGTCCTTGGATGCTTGATTCCGGTCTAGGAAAGACATGGCTTGGTAGTTCGGGCTGGACTGTTCCCATGAGGCACAGGGTCAAGGCTGATTTGCATATAGCCATTGTCTGACCTAGGGTGGTGTGGAGTGCAAAAAAACGATGAATTTAGGCCCAGATCTTTGTACTGGGGTGAATGTAAGACATTGTTCTGCATTCTGTCCATCAACTGTGTTTTTTGCATTATACCTAGAGGCACACACCTTTAAAGTCTATTTAAACATTAGATGGTAGGATTTGTAACCCCTTCCCAAACACAGCGAGAAAAGAATTTGCTTCGGGCTATAGGAAGCTGCTGTACCCTGTAGATACGGACTCTCCTTTTTGAACATTAGAGGAGGATAGAACGCTCATGGACGAAGAACATTCCAACCAAATATACCTCTAATGACAAAACGGACTGGTAATGTCTGCAGTGATATTGCCTTGCAAAGGACATCCACAGTGTGAACCTGGTGCTCTGCATGTGACCAGGCCCTGCATCAGACCCAAAAGGAAAATCTTCTTATGCATTCTATCACACTGTTGTGTTAAAATCTAGTTTGCGATGTCAACATTATTGGCGCCATCTCATCCTTTTTCAGGCTCATATGTGCGCGTAAGTAGCAGCCATTTTGAATGCCATGGCCTCTCTGCCCATTGCCGATAGCCAGCGCCTCTCTCTCTCTCTCCCTCTGACCTCGCAAGCATCCCCCGCACGCTGACAGCCCCCGCTCTCACATGCTTGGGCCATAAAACCTCCCCTTCAGCGTAACCTTGCCTCGGAGCCACATCCCGTTCCCAGCTAAACACCTCCCTCCATCCCTTTCATGATCTCGTATCCTTTGATAAACCCCCTTTTTCCTCTGTGCCCGATTGTCCTGCTCGTTCCCAGGCCACCACCTGGCCCTACGGATGCAGTTTATTGCCCCCATACAGTAGGAAGCTGCCCTCTTCAAAGGATCTACAACTGATCAAAGCCCCCACCCCATGAGATCCGATCAGTCACACACATTCCGGGAACCGGCGGAATGTCCAGCAGCGCGACAGTCATCACCTACTGGGATCGGGGTGGGGACTTCTACTGTAAATGTGTGTGGGAACGGGCTTGAAGCGGGGATTCCGAGGATGTGTTTCCGTACTTCAAAGTATTTGCAGGAATGTGCCACATTTAATAAACTGTAATAAAGACCATAAACCTGTGTATAAGAGGCCAGGCCTCAGAGATGCTGTTAGATCACCTCGAGAAGATACCCTGTTGTCTGATTTGACGTGTTCTGCTCCGTCGGAATAAACTCCTGTTTCCTGCCTTCCAGTCTCCAGCGCCTGCCTCTTTGTTTGATAATCTCGAGTGGTATGAGAGGCGGCTAACGCCGGGCAATACTTAAAGGTTATTATCGGTCAATATCGGCCCTACCTTTCCACAGTTGCATGATTCACCTCCAGAGACACACTTGCCATTTCACAACCAAGATCTGCAAGGTATGGCAATCCACAGACCCCCTCAAACCCAATGTGTCATGTTGCCAAGCATTCCTGTTCACAACCAGTCGGTTTCTCTCGAACGCCAGCCAATACAGTTATAACAGCTTACCATGTGGGGCAGCGAAAAAAACATTTGGCCCATGAAACTCTTCTGCGACTTACGTGGAAAGGATCCCTGTTAAGAACAGACAAACCAGCCAAAGACATACAGATTTGATTGTTTACCCTCACCCTTTACTCTGAGTCAGCACACAGATAAGACATGTGGACTAGTGATTATAAAGGCCTTTATTAGAAGTAAAATGAATACAAAATATATTACAAAATACATTTAGCAAATATCATACCTATTGTGACAGAATAAAATTTTCATAGAAGCACCTGCTACCAATCATTCTCAGCTGAAAAGTCCGCCATTGTGAGACGTTTAATACAGCAATCACACTCCTAATCCCAAGGGCGAGCTGCCCTCCATTAGCACAGCTCACTTCCTGTGGCACCCAGGCTGTGTTACGTCCAATTTTCTTGGAGCGATAATACTTCCTGGAGCAAATGAATGCCTTATCTCCCTAAAACTGAGAATGACTTTATTTGTAGTCGTGCCACAATGAGGATAGTGAGAATGTGGCTTTGTGATAGGGTATAATGTGCAGAATATATTGGGAATTCATACAACCGTATAGAACAATATATATAAATGCAGAAATATGACTAGTTCAAACCCCATACCACATTAGATACCTATTTATGAATGACAGCCGCAGACTCAATATGAACAATATAGCTGATATATGTATTGTTCAGTAAAAGCAGTTAGGGTCCAAATCTATAGATGAGTGATCAGAAAGACATACAGGGCCCAATTCACAAAGGTAAACTAAAACCAAAGTCTAATTTTACGACTTTCTGTATTCACAAAGACACTTACGAGTAGTATCTTTACGAGTGAGGAGTTTCCGCTGTTAGCCTGGAATCTCCACCCGGGGCAGAAACTCCACCCTTAGGGCAGAGTAAATTTACTTTCATCCTGACACATCTGTGTCAGTGCCTTCCATCCCCCCACCCAGTTTCAGGGAAAGCCCAACAGCCAATCCCAGCCTGGCTGCATACATAAACTCAGAGCTGCCACACACAAACCCTTTCAGACCTTTCAACATGTGGCTGAATGTGTTTGTCCGTTTGTCCCTTGTCATGCGAGAAAATGATTTGAGGAGATTTAAGAGAAGGAGGAGGAGAGCAGAGAGGATCTTTAGACAAAGGATCAACCTCTTTGGGATGTCCAGCCAAGATGTCAGGTCCAGATTACATTTTCCCCTATGATGTCATCTTGAAGATGGCATGTGAGTGGAAGCAAGATCTCCACACTATGTCAAGATTCTAGCAGCAACTTCTTTGCTACTGGGTCTCTCCAGACGGTGTCAAGTGACATTGTGGGTATCCCTCAGGTAATCCAATGCTGATGCTTGTGTCAGGTACTGAGCTGCATCAATAGAAGAGTGCATCTTCACATACATATGTCTCAAACACTGACATGAAGACAAAGAGTTGTTAGGGATTTCTACCACTATTCCTGAGTCGCACGTGTGGTACCTGCAATTGATTGCACCCATGTGGCTCTTCAGTCACCTCGTCACAATGCACACATCTTCTGCAACACCACTGGTACTTCATCAACATGCAGGGTGTGTTTGATGCCAGTGGCTCTTTTACAGATGTGAATGCAGTGTTCCCAGGCAGTACACATGAAAGCTACATATTCTGCAGGACTTATAGTGCTCTAAACACAACTGAGTAAATTACCCATACAATAGCATTTTAATGAATAAATGCACTTACAATATTATGACTAGTGAAATAAGGCCTTGTAACTGTTGTATGCAATGGCGAAGGAATGGCTTTGACAATGTCTAGTGTTGGTATGAGAAGGGTTTGGGTGATGGATGGTATATCATGCATGGTTTTTTGTAGGCCTAGGCGGTGAACTTCTCTCCATTCGTGGGTCCTCGGAGGCTGTAAAATGCAGAATGTTTCGCTCCGCGTAGCAGAGTTTTTTCCCTGCTCACGCTCGTCAATGGTAAGTTGGCGAGCATGAGCTTGATTGCGGACCAGGGAAGACATGGCTTGGCAGTTCGGGCTGGACTGTTCACATGAGGCACAAGGACAAGACTGCTTTGCATATGGCCATGTCTAAACTGGGGTGTCTTGGTGAGCAAATTAACGATGGTTTAAACCCAGATCTGTGACTGTGGGTGAATGTTTTGCCATTGTGCAACATTCCGTCCATCATCTTGTGTGTTTTGCTGTTCACCCTATGTGGGGAGGGTATGCCCAGACGTGGGTCCTGTGCTCACTACGCCACTGGAGTCAAGCTATCCTGGCTGAAGACGGCTGATAGCCAGAAACCGGTCCTCGGATGCTTGATTCCGGTCCAGGGAAGACATGGCTTGGCAGTTCGGGCTGGACTGTTCCCATAAGACACAGAGCCAAGACTGATTTGCATACGGCCATGTCTGAACTGGGGTGGCTTGGTGAGCAAAATAACAATGGATTAAACTCAGATCTGTGACTGGGGGTGAATGTTTTGCCATTGTGCAACATTCCGTCCTTCATCTTGTGGGTTTTCCTTGAGTGAATGGCAGAAGATGTGGTCCTCGATCAAGCAGCTTCAGAAGGAAGTGACACCATAATTATTGTTGAGCATGAATTATATGTGAATATGCATAACTAGCACAGACATCCCTGATTATTTTGAGAACATATCACACACCAACTTCACATGCTACAAAAAAGTGGCAATATCTGCCAATATTCTTTCACAGGATTTGGTTACTGTGCACTATTTGGGAATCAATGGTTTACAGACCTATGTGGCACACTTACCTGATGGACGGATGATAGTGGGTCTGACTGCTGCATTAAGAGTTTCTCCTCAATCCCTGGATTGTGTACTTTGTATTACTGAGGAAGTCTGAAAGCAGCAGTAATGTAACTTACATATCCATATTTCAATACGAAGGATGATGGGAATCATTTTACATGTATAAGTCATAGGTATGGACCTTTAACCAAGTTGTGGCTGCTCCTCTTTAGATGAGACAATATAAGCAATTTGGTACATACTGCATTAATTTAACATAAAGATAGAGTCATCCTTTCATTAGCTAATGTGTTATGAAGCAGTGTACTCTTATTAGCCACATCTGGGCATATGGAGATATGTGATAACAGGGATATTAGACACATACTACTGGCAAATCATCCAATATTTAAGTCTATGATCTTTTTATCAAGTTATTGTTAAGTATACTTACTAGGGTCTACCATCTGCCCAGTTTGTGGTGTCTGATCATATGTCATACCGACAGGTGGAGCAGAGATCCCTGTAGTCTGTGTTTTTCTGGCCAACGTCACAGGGCCTAAAAATTATATGTGTGTATTTAGTTTGCATTATAGTTGACACATGTAATGAACTACATTATCTAGTTCAGTTCACATTATTGAGACTATTGATGGTTTCTGTGTAAAATATCTATGAGTTGTCACAATGTGGTCAATAGGACCCTCTTCAGGACATTTTTAAAGACCAGTTTGTGCTGATGGTTTGGGTTGAAGTGCCCCATGGGGTTGCCTCCCTGCAAGTACAGGAACCTTTGTTTCAGTGGGTGAATCTACTTTCACGGTCTGTGGCAATAAAAATAAGTCAACAGATAATACCAACAATGAAGGGGATGGAGGAACCACAGGTTTTCCTTCCTTGCCAATATGCGGTCACCTCCACGGGCAAAATCAAGGCGGTCACATGTCTGTACCGGAGACTGACGCAGGGCTCCAGAACTCCTTTGGAGGGACTGCGTGTGAAATGGGAGGCTGATCTGGGTATGCCAATATAAGCAAAACCCTGGGAAATACTGCAGGAACGAGCATGGAAATGCTCTCGTAATGCGAGATTCCAACATACAATTCTATGTGTTTCACCGGGCATACCTCACGCCTTGCAAAATTAATGAATTCTTTAGCTCCCACGCGTCCTGTCCGCGGTGTAAACTGGAAGACGCAGCGTTCATTCATATGTTTTGGGATTGTCCATCACTCCAGGGCTGCTGGGGGGAGGTCATGACCAAACTGACAGAGGTGACGAATAGGGAATTGCAAACCACTCCAGGGGTGTGCCTGTTGCATTGGTTCCCCCACACTGTCTGCAACAAAACCACTAGCAAATTCCTGGGGCTAGTAATAGCCAAGCGTGAAATTACCAGTCATTGGAAGGCAGTCACAGGCCCCAGTGTGACGCGCTGGCTATGGGAATTCACAAAATGGGCTGACTGTTAAAAGTTGGTATCACCCTTGTGATGCATGAGAGCACGCTCTTGGGCGGCAGGGGGACAAGGGTAGATTTGGGATGGGCCAATGTGAGTGCACTCACCTAAGTGTGCTTTGGGCCTATGCCATAGGGAATCCAACGGACCATGGGACATACTTATTGTGTAGCGAGAGTGTTGTTAGGGAGAGCGACATGTCTGAAGGGTGGAGGGAGGAGGGGCTACTGGGATGGGGCTAGTATGGAGGGTATGAGTTAGGGTTTTTTTTTCTTCTCTTGGTTCTCTGGTAGGTTGCGTGGATCCTGACAGTACTTATGCAACCTTGGAAAGCCATAGCTCGGCCTCTCAGGGCTTGGCTGTCAGCCAGATGGGTCTCATCTACTGTGTTTGATGACTTACACCTTTTAAGGGGAAGGGACAGTTGGCTTGAATGATCCGATGGGACACGGAGAAGAGGTATGGTGGGGTTGTAACTGTATCTTGAGTTGCGCATATATGATGTATTTACTATGATCCTATGAGTGAAGCACTTGTACGAAATATGAAAACGAGAATAAAGTTTGTTTTAAAAAAACAGATAATACCAACAAATAATGAACATGTACAATATTTCACATATTTACTCAATTGCATTTACAAGAAAATAGTGATGGCTACTAAATCAGGCACATTTTCTAAAGCCATACACCAGGGTAAAATGAAATCACTAGCAGTGATAGGCCACTATTTGTGAATGAGAAATGGAAAGTTACCATTTCCATCACAAAGGATTCTGGGACTTGTATTGCAATAGACAAAATAAGACATTAGAGTTTAAATCACCATGAATATCTGCATAAACCTGAAATAGCTTCCATAGTCACATTTGCATTTGCAGTGTATCATACACATTTATCATTTTAAGTCATTGTTTAAATCATCTCATATTACCTGGCACCACATTAAGGTCATCATCATTCACAGGCAGCCCAGGCAGCAAGTGGGGTGCACGGTGAAGAGGATGTCCTTCTCAAGTGGGGTGAGACAGAGACTGGTTCCAGTTTGTACACCATGGAGAGCTCTAGAAACTTCTATCCTGTTGAATCTGTCCTTCACCCGCCTCTTCTCATCCTGGCACTTCTTTTTGATGTATGTGACGGTCCCAACATCTTTCTCCAATGCACTGACTGCACTCTCCTTCTGTGTTGCACTGTTGAAGTATGGAGGTAGCCCATGCATTTTTCCATAGTTCCAGACTGCTAGTGTTATAATCATATTAGTCTCCTCCTCAGTGAAGTTCTTCTTCCCCAAATGTTGAATGCTAATGGAAATGCAAGGTGCAGAGCAGGCAGGTGAGGTGTAGGTGTGGAAAAATCATAGCCGTGAATGTGTGTTGCTTTTATGTGGGTTGTAGTGCAGGGGTTGTAGATGGGATTAATTGTCTGCAGTTGTATGAAATTATACTTTTCCACCTCAAGTGCGGAGATTTTGCCCTGAGTGCCACAACTTTGCCTGAGCATGGAAACTCCACAGTCGTAAAGATACTACTCTTAAGTCCCTTTGTGAATACCGAAAGTCGTAAAGTTAGAGTTTTGATCTAAGTTTACCATTGTGAATCGGGCCCTTAGTGTTTATTTGGCTCACCCCACAATATGACAGCCAACGAGTGCATACCCCTCACTACCTCACTATCAAGAAGCCTCGTTGATTCCCTTTTTAAGTTGAGCCAGGGCAGCACATGCGCTACTCTGTGAGGCATGCTGTATTGAGGTATGGCATAGAAACTCCGCCCATTTCCCACCCATCTTTTCAATTGGCTTCTGTTACTGTCCTTTCGAAATTGTTGCTTTTCATTCCTGAATAGGTTTAGTAGTCTCTCCTTGGTACTGCCTTGTCTGCATTTGCAACTTCCCATAACGACTGGACTTTTTTACTTGTGTCGTTACATGGTCTGCTTAATTTAGTCATTGAGGCCTATTTTCTTTTATAATCTTCCCTATTCCACCCATGACGTCACAGCACACCGCCACCTTTTGTATTGTTATTAGTCATGTAATTTTTTGATTTCCAACGCAGGCCGCTTTAACTATAGCGGCCAGGCTTATTTAATTATTGCATTTATGGCGCAATACTCCAGATATAAATGTTGCATTGCATTGTCCTTCACAGTACCAGTAAAGTGCAGTATTCGACTCAGTGACTCACACTCACATGTTAACGCACACTGTGGATGCAAAAATATTTCATAATTCCACACGCCCACCTATAAGTGATTGTGGCATGCATTGAAGCCAGGGTTGACACTTGTAGGAAAATGCATTGTTATGTGAGGTGGGGGTTAGAACTCACCATGTAATACTATCACGATACCCCAAAGATGGGGAGTTAAGAGTGTGGGAGCTAGTAGGCAATGTGAAGCTAGTCCCTGTAGCTAGACTACCCCTGAGATGACCACAGCCCAGGGAGTGCGTCACCTTTTCTACCCAGAACCCTCTATTCTGCCATTCCTAAAAATGGCAGAAATCTAATTTTAGTGTACAGACCAGGATGCTCATCCTGGAGGTGTAGCTAACCTTCTGGGGTGTACACTTCCTTGCATAACTAATTTCCCACCTGCTCAGCTCAAAATGTGCCTGGGGTAGGAGGATGTCCCATTTCACTAGACTGCTTAGGAGGAGGCAGGTGTTTTAATTTTTTTTTATTGAGAGTTCATAAACATTACAGCATAGAATAATATCATATATAACTACTTAATACCACAATTTCAGAAGAAGAGGAAATTGATTTAAGTCTACAATACAAAATCTTATGGTATGATGAATATTCCTTTCTGAATACTCAGACATATAACCCCAATATCCTTATAATACACAGAGTTCATAATAAGTTAAGTTAAAGTACATAGTGCAGAATCGGGATGCATACTCATATACGTACCCTCTGCTTTTATATCAAATTTTCACAAGAGAGCAAAGGAAAAATTAAGGACTTTAGAAAAAGTGCAAAGTGCTATATCTGGGCAAGTGCAAAATATTACTGTATGATAAATATTCATTTCTAGGTGGTCAATCATATATTCACAATATTCCTCTAATACAGAGAGTTCATAAATGTCAGAATGCAGAGTACAAGATCGGGATGCATAGATCCTTTTACATCAAATCCGGCAATAGAGCAGAATGAAACTAAGGATCTTAGAATAAAGTGCAAAGTGCTATACATGGACAAGTACGCAATATTACAGTGTGATAGATATTAATTTCTAAATACTCAGCTATATAAGCGCTACATTTCTATAGTGCAGAGAGTTCCTAATAGGATAAAAAACAGAGTGTACAATCGGTGCATATACACATATACATACCCCATCCTTTTATATCAAATTTGAGAAAAAAAGGAAAGAAGAAAATTGAGAACCTTAGAATAAAGTGCAAGGTGCTATACCCTGGCAACTACATATATTCTTTCCTCTTATATCGACTGCAATCGGTTCTCCTATAGTTCAAACACACTCCAGTATTTCTCATACTTTCTCACTGCTCCTGATCGAATTGCATATTTCTTTTCCATTTCTTGTACTCTTGTTAGTTTTGCCCTCCAAGCATTAAAAGTAGGTACTTTCTCTGTTCTCCAAAGCTGTAGGATTAGAGATCTTGCTATTAAAGCTGCAATAAATAAACTTTCCTCGTGAACAGAGATAACAGAGGAGCAGCCAAGTACTGAGATAGATTTATCAATAAAAATGAGGGGATCAACTATAATTTTAAGATATTTCTCGTTCTCCTCCAGAAGCTCTGGATTTTTGGGCACTCCCAGATGATTTGAGTCCAGGTACCTTTCTCTGCGCAACAAAAGCATTTGTCTTCTATCTGCGGGTATATTTTATGAAGAAAAGAGGGTGTTCTATATATTAACCATTTCGAATAATATTGCACGCATTTGAAATTTGCTCCTCTAAATATAGCTATATTAAGCTTATTAAGCCTATTCTAGGTTTAATTAAGGATCTGCATATGTTCTATTTTCTTCCATC
This sequence comes from Lissotriton vulgaris, assembly GCF_964263255.1. Taxonomy (NCBI): domain Eukaryota; kingdom Metazoa; phylum Chordata; class Amphibia; order Caudata; family Salamandridae; genus Lissotriton; species Lissotriton vulgaris. The sequence goes on along the minus strand of NC_141698.1, from coordinate 646,950,681 downwards.
TATCCCTCACTTTTTCATATAGAGGGAGAGATTTATTGCCATTGAAAATTTTAATCCAATTACTAATTTTCCGCTGTATGGGCGAATTAAGGGCTTCAGTAATAGTGTATTTATAATACAGGTTTTCCATGTCTAGTTGTTCTAAAATGGGTTTTAACCTAATGAATGACCATTTAAAAATTGTGCTTGAATGTTGCAGCCCTGTTTCAATCTCCGCCGAGGTTTTCCAGATATTCTCCTTAGCGAAATCCTGGATCTGAACATATCCATTTTCTTCCCATAGTCTTAATGCATTGCTCTCTAGCAGGTTTATTTCCCTCGAAGATAGATTTGAAAGCCTAGTGGAGATGTTGACTCTTAAAATATAATGTGCTAGGAGCTGAGATTTTTGTTTAAACATCCTTTGTATAGTCTTATAACGTACTTTTGGGGTACTTAATAACTCTTGTAGGGTCTACTGTTTTATGCTCCCTTACAATCTTTTTCATAATAAAATTATCTGCCTTTCGAGGATCTAAAAAGAAAAACCTAAAACTATGATGTGCAAATGCTGCATAATAATAATCCCAGATATTTGGTAATGATAGTCTTCCTTCTACTACAGGATGATTTAAAGTGCTGAGTGCCAATCTTGGTATCTTATTTGTCCATAAGAAAGAGGAGAACATACTGTCTATTTCTTTAAAAAAAGAAGCCTGTATTGCACATGGTACTGCGCTAAAGACTGGGCTAAAGAGAAAATTAAATACTGGAAGGATAGACATCCGTATTAGCGCAGCTCCTGCCTATTATTGATAGCGGCAGCTGATTCCATCGCGTTAGCTGAGCGCGAACCTTTTCCGACAATGGGATGTAGTTTAGAGAAAAAAGATCTACTTTCTCCGTTCCATAGATCCCTAGGTACATCTTTGTGCTGGTGTTATATGTTTGTCTGAATTCTGATAAAAGAGAATTCACCTTACAATTGCATAATATTATTTCAGTTTTGGTCTTATTGGTCTTATAGCCCCCTATTTTTTCAAAGTCTGCAAAGGTTTTCATTACTTCTGTCTGAGTATCTATCTGTGGGTCCAGGAAGAGAACAATATCATCAGCATATAATTTTATGTTCATCATTCCTTGGACTGGGACCGTATGAGCTCTTTTTTTCCCTATTTACGATTGCTAAAGGCTCAATAAATAAAGCAAATAAAATCGGAGAAAGAGGACAGCCTTGTCTGGTGCCTCTATTTATTTGGCATGTCCCTATATTAACCGAATAATTTAAAATGTGTGCCTGAGAATTCATGTAGAGCTGTTCTACTAAAATTATAAAATCACTTGGGAAGCCAAACTTTTTTTAAATTGGAAATCCTGCTAGGGTTGAAAGAAGAAGAAGCAGCCAGAAGGTGGTATTTTAATAAACTCAATCTAGCAGATACCCAATGGTGTGCAGAATTAGAGAAGGAGATCAGTTTCTTTTTTTTGATAAATAAAGATTCTGCCCCATTTAGCATAATATGGGATGCCTTCAAGGCTACACTGAGAGGCATAATTACCTCAAAAGATATACCAAAGCAAAAGGCTAAGAAGGAGGAGAGAATGGCAATAGAAAATAAATTGGCCAATGCAAATCAAGAATATTTTAGAAACAGGAACTCCCACAACAAACAAGAAGTACTCAATGCAAAAACAAAAATGAGGGAATTCTATTATGAGCTAGGGGTCATGGCTAGTAGGTTGTATCTTCAGACAAGCTACGAAGATAGCGAATATACGGGAAGATTACTAGCTTGGCAAGCAAGTGAAAAGCAAGTTCGAAACAGAGTCGAATGCATCCAGGATAAAGCAACCAAAACCTGTGTAAAGACCACGTCTTTGATAGGTGAGGTGTTCCTTAGGCACTATAGAGATATCTATCAGGCATCTCACCAGGTCTCCTTGGAAACATTGAATGAATTTGTACAGGAATTCCCAATTCCAGTTTTGGAAAATCACTATAAAGAGCTGCTGCTAGCCGAATTTACAAAGGAAGAAATAGATACGGTTATCAGTTCTTTGCCCAACTGTAAAGCTACTGGAGAGGATGGCATTCCGGCAGAATTTTTTAAAGCATTCTCTACAGTGCTCTCCCCCGAGCTTTTAAAACTAGCAAATTACTTATTACAAGGAGGTGAACCACCTGTATCTTTTCGTACAGCAGTAGTGGTCAGTATTTAAAAAAAAATATAAAGATAGTGAAAATGTCAATGCTTATAGGCCAATAAGCCTTTTAAATATTGACTACAAAATGTTTACTAAACTTCCTGCCAATAGGCTAAATAAGATGGTGGGATCACTTATCGGGACAGATCAGTGCGGTTTTATAGCGGGGAGACAGCTTTATACCATTACAAAATTTTTATTAGAGGCACTTGATTTTTTAAATATCAATACGGTTAGGGCACAGGTCTGGTTTCTAGATGCTGAAAAAACATTTGATCTTGTTTCCTTGAACTACCTTTTTACAATTTTAAAAAAGTTTAGGAGGAGGCAGGTGTGACCTCTTTCCTGCCCAAGCATTTGCTCCTGACTCCTGGTAGTGATCACACTGCATGGCAGGAGTAAGTGTGGGCGAATTTTGCGAATCTCGCGTTGGCGAATTTTGCGAATTTGCGAACTCGCAATCCGCAAAATCCGCGAATTCTTGCGAATTTGCGGATTTTTTTTTGTGTTCGCAAGGATTTCTGCCAGTTCGCAAGGATTTCTGACAGTTCGCGAGGGTTTTGTAACAGTTCGCAATTGCGTACTTACATGTCGGCTCGCAACGGTCACGATTATGTTGTTTCTACGTCTGGTTCATCATCATAGGTTCCCAGCACCCTCTGTTTCACCCCTGCCACCCTCTGTTTTACCCATGCCACCCTCTGGTACATCAATGCCTTGTGCCACCCTCTGGTTCATCATCACTGTAGATTATGGGGGGAAAAAGCAAGCACACCTGCCTGCTTCAACTGACATGAATTAATTTGGGGTTGATATATTAATGTGTCACTGTTTTAAAATTCCAGTCTGGCACCTGCTTCCTTATCTGTAATTTGCTTTCTGTTGCAGTGCAATTTTTTTTCCAGGACCTTTGTGGCCTACTTGTAGCTATTCTATGAGCCTGCTGTGAGGGTCAGAGCAGGGTCATACAATTGTTGCAACTAGCAACTGAACTGGGAATTTGCGGATTTTTTTTTTTTGGTGTTTGCAAGGATTTCTGCCAGTTCGCAAGGATTTCTGACAGTTGGCGAGGGTTTTGTAACAGTTCGCAATTGCGAACGTACATGTTGGGTCGCAACGGTCACGATTATGTTGTTTCTAAGTCTGGTTCATCATCACAGGTTCCCAGCACCCTCTGTTTCACCCCTGCCTCCTCTGTTTCACCCATGCCACCCTCTGGTACATCAATGCCTTATGCCACCCTCTGGTTCATCATCACTGTAGATTATGGGGGGAGAAAGCAAGCACACCTGCCTGCTTCAACTGACATGAATTAATTTGGGGTTGATTTATTAATGTGTCACTGTTTTTAAATTCCAGTCTGGCACCTGCTTCCTTATCTGTAATTTGCTTTCTGTTGCAGTGCAATTTTTTTTCCAGGACCTTTGTGGCCTACTTGTAGCTATTCTATGAGCCTGCTGTGAGGGTCAGAGCAGGGTCATACAATTGTTGCAACTAGCAACTGAACTCTGGAGGGGCCCTTGTCAGGAAGCACTACAGGGAACGGTTACTAATGATGAGTTTGAACTTTTGAACCTGCTTTCACTTTTGCAAAACTCGTTTTTCTGCAGAGCAGCATTACAGCAACTTTAATGCCCCAACAAGCGTATATGAGAAAGTTGATTTCTAATCTAAAAGTTATCCAAAGAAAATCAAAAGGCCTCAAATCTAAAAAAGTGCAGGCAAATGTCAACCTGAGGAGTTATTCTGATAAAAATAATCATTTTCAGAAGGTCTATGCTGCTTGCTAGTAGATTTCTTGTGCAGAATTGCAATTTTTGTAATTTCGCGAGTGCGAGATTGTTCCTGCCCGCCGCACCTACATGTTCGCAATTGCGAACTTACACCGCGAAGAAAAAAAATCCGCTGCGTGCGAATTTGCGGATTTTGCGGGAAATTCGCGAATCTCGCGGATTGCGAATTTACCGAAAATCCGCAAAATCCGCGAGCGTAACGGATTTTCCGCCCATGCTTAGGCAGGAGGTCAGAATCCTGTCTTGGTGCAGCAAACACGTGACAGAGAAGCTGGGGCAAAAATGAGCCACCTAGGATCATGTCACATCACCCAAGCAACAAGATTTGTGTAGAGGGTGAAATACCAAACATGACATATTTCGGTGATACCATGATGGAGCTGTCAATTTCAAAAATGCCCGAGTGGCCACCAAAATTAAATCAAATCATGATTATTTTGGTTAAATAAAACCATAAATTACACATCACAAATGATAAAAAAGGTTCACAAACAATTGAAACAATTCCCAGGTTCAGGAGAACAGACCCCGTCTGCATAATCTAACTCATTTGCATCCCGACCTGTCTTGCAGAGCCTCTACCAAGAAAACCTATTGTAAAGTGCACTTGTGGCAACACAGGGAATAATAACAGTGCATGGGTAGCAAAAAGGAGAAACCAGCAAAGAATGGATTATTTCCAAGCAGCAGTGACACCCCATCGCCTCTTGTTTCAGAGTAGTAGTGACGAGATAAAATGTTTGCCAACATTTCACAACAAGCATTGGCATAGCCAATAGGTCTCGCCTTTGTGACCTTATAAGTGTTTAGCCGTGCAACAGTTGATGTTGTTGCACCAAGGATATTGTGCTGAATAACTAAATACTTATAAGGTTCCAAAAGCGAGACCTATTGGCTATTCCAATGCTTGTTAAACAGGTCAGTAGGTATCTAAGTAGGCTGGCTCAAAGGTTAACATTCCTCAAGCTATATTCAATAAGGAATTCAGAACACAATTAGGGATAAAACTGTTCCCTGTCTTCGGATACTGTTTACAATAAACTCCAGTCGAAGGCCAGCATGCAGACAGAACTAGACATAACAGCACAATCGCTATTTTTTCGAGGCGAGGGAGTGGCCTGCCTGAGGCAGAGTTCAACTGCTTCCAGCTGATTTTAAAAGTTTAGTACCTGGTGGAGTGGAATGGAAGTTAAATTTGAAGATGCAGAGAAGGAAATCTTACTGTGGCAGGCATAGAGAAGACAAATTTAACTACCTGTGGGTTGCCTTTTATTCATGCTAAAGAGACAGCAACTTAATACACCAGTACACATGGCTCACTGCAATGAGAAATAATAAAACAGATAGATGTAAATCAATCCTTCTCATCAGTGGAATGGACAGGATTTATCAATGTGTCAAACCAGCCTTTAGATTTCCGAAAAAAAAGGCTTAGTGGTGTATCGGATATGTCATATTATATGGATTCAAAGCCCACACTTTAATACTAAAGAGAGCATAGTTGCAGAATCTCCTCTGAGTCAAGACTCAGAGAAAATACTATATCTTGCAGTGACAAACCGAGGGTCATAGAAGAAACGCAAACCGCCAACTTGAAAAGGATGGGAACTATTTACAAAACCTTGGCTTTAATCAAAATCATGTTGATTAATGCACAAGAATTAAACTTTGGAATTATTAAAAGCTCTTTCATAATATGTTTCATTTAAATAGAAACGTGTGCTTCTGAAATCACTGTAGCGATGAGAAAACAATATACCTTGATGTGTATTAAAAACACAGAGGAGCCTCCAGCCCAAAAAACGTGCATCTCTGTTCCTCATACTGAGGGCATGTAGCTGAAGTACGTGCATGCATGCCAGCTGGAGCGGCGCACAGCAGGGCACGCTTATCTGAGCCTCCATACCATGTCAACAGCATACCCAGACACAAAGCCCAGCTGACAAAACGTATTCCCCCCCTTGTTCTGTGAGTGGATTGATCCCGAGAATTGCCTGGCCTGATCCCCAACGTCACGCACAAAAACAAACTATGAAGGTTAGGCATACACACCACCGGCTGGCAGCTGCCGTCCTAGGGATCATTATCACGGCTGATATAGGAGGCTTGCTTGTTAGTCCATTCTCTTCTGCCAAGGGACAAAAATAGAGCCGTTTGTTTCCTCTAACACACACGAGCTAACATATTGTTATAAAGGCACAATTAACTTTCACTTAGGGAATTCGGTTTAGTGGTCACACTTTACAACAAGCGCGCGCGCCTCGCACTGACGCGAAGAGGCAGCAGAGGGAGTGGACAGGGAAAGGGGCCTGTGCCTGTTTCCCTTGCGGGAGCGAGCAGGAACCATCTGTCAAAGCTTGCTCCTACAAGAGAATCGCCAAAAGTGCACGCGTTGCCATTCAAAGCAATGCAACGCGTGCACGTTTTTGGGGCCAAAACTGAAGCGATTTCTAAAGGTCTTTTTCCTACGCAGCGTATGTGCGCTGTGTAGGCGTGACCTAAAAATGGGGGAAGACATTGAAACAACATTTACTCAGCCCTCCCCGACCTTAATCTGCATATGGATGCCCCACTCACCAATTCGGTCCTTAGCTTGTTAGCTGATCTTGAAGCATTTCAATTAATCCAACTGGTACAACTACCGACTCATATAGGCGGACACTTGTTAGATCCGTTCTTGACGAATCTTGCCACCAATATTTCAGTGCTCCAACCTAGGCCTATGGCCTGGACCGATCACCATTTGATCGAAACTCATATCACTACTTCTATTCCTCCCCCCAGAAACAACACCCCTGACATTCTCAAACGCCCCTGGAGAAACTTGAATTTAGAGCACTTTCACCAGCTTTTGATGAAACACCACCCTCAACCCCCCATTGAAGTCTCCCTTGGCTATGATAGCTTTTGTGAGTGGTTAAATCACTCACTAGATATTCTTATACCGGCCAGGTGGAGTAAGACTAGATCAAGTCCCTCTAGTCCTTGGTACGACAAATCTCTTAAAACGCTTAAATCTTCCTGTAAAAAAGCGGAACGTGCATGGCGCAAAACTTATGATGCTGACCTCAAGTCGGCCTATAGGGCCTGCACCAGAGTGTACCATCGGGCCATATGCTCAGCTAGGGCTGCCTTCTACTTTCAGGAGATAAAGAACAGTACGAATCCTACCAAGGTTATCTTCAGGGTATGCAAGGACCTCACAAGTAAAAAGACTGATACTACTACACTTGAAGCCTCCTTGGCACACTGTGAGGATTTGGCCTCGTTTTTTGTTGAAAAGGTGGAGGCCATCTACAGGTCGTTCTCACCGTCCTCCATCAGGGAGAATATTATTGCACCAATGGTCTCTAAACCACTGCTAATTATCCCCAGTCCTACTCTGGAGGAGTTCAAAGCCTTGACGACAAAAGTCAAATCCGGTTCTCCGGATGACCCTATGAGACCCACTCAATTCCGGGAACTCGCCGAGTGCTGCTACCCTGCCATGCACAGTCTTATTGATCTGTCCTTTACCACCGGCAGTGTTTCCATTGCATGGAAGCAGGCTACTATCATTCCTATTCTTAAAAAGCCTGCCCTTGACCCTACTAAATCAGAACACTATCGGCCTATTTCCCTTCTCCCTTGGCTAGCCAAATTAGCAGAAGCGCATGCTAATCACATTCTATCATCTCATCTGCAGGAAGCTAATATACTGGACAACTCCCAGAATGGGTTCCGCGCGGGCCACAGTACCGACACTGCTCTCTTGGTTGTGGTGGAGCACACCAGGAAGATGCTGGACCAGGGTCAGACGGCGGCACTGATCCTATTGGATCTCAGTGCCACCTTCGACACGGTTTCCCACCAGATCCTTTTACACCGTCTGGTGGAGGCAGGAGTTGGAAAGGTAGCACTTGAGTGGTTCCGATCCTTTCTCACGGATCGAACCTTCAAAGTATCTACACCACCCTATGTCTCTGCTCCTCGCCCCATTCCTCAGGGTGTCCCGCAGGGATCGGCCCTTAACCCTACCTTATTTAATTTGTATGTTCAGCCGTTGGCGGAGGTAGCCCACAGTTATGGTCTCACCATGGTGTCATACGCCGATGACACGCAGCTGGCGGTGGCACTTAATGGTGATTCCAACATGGATGCCCCTACCTTTCAGTCAGCTCTTAAAGCTGTGGCAGGCTGGATGGCGAATAATCGACTCCAACTCAATGCCTCTAAGACCGAGGTTATCATTTTTGGTAGGGAAAGCGGGCTTTGGGGAGATCAATGGTGGCCATCCGAATTGGGCTCTGTTCCCACTCCCGTAGCTGAAGTTAGAAATCTCGGGGTGTGGCTCGATGACAAACTCTCTTTCACCTCCCACACTAAATGTGTAGCTGGCACATGTTTTGGTGCCCTGCAGTGCCTTCGACCTATCTTCAAGTTTTTTGATGCGGACACCAGACAGATCATAGTCCAAGCTCTGGTTCTCACCAGATTGGACTATGCCAGCTCTCTGTTTTTGGGCGTGAATCAGGCAGAACTAGTTCGCCTTCAGAGGGTTCAAAATGCGGCGGCCAGGATGCTGGTCGGCCTTCCGAAGTTCGTCTCTGCTCGTCGAACTATCCAAGATCTCCACTGGTTACCTGTAGGGCAAAGAATTAAGTTTAAAGCTCTCTGCTTAACTTTTAAAATTCTTAAGTCAGCCTCCCCTCCTATCCTCTCGCAGACAATCCTTCACTATGTCCCCTCCAGAGCCCTTCGATCCTCAGGGTTAAATCTTGCCATCGTGCCACGCTTTAAAAAAGCTAGAATGGGTGGACGTTCTTTTTCAGTGCTGGCGGCAGCTCTCTGGAACTCTTTGACTACCCCTCTTCGTTCCATCCCTGACCTTTTAGGAAGGCATTAAAAACCTTCCTATTTTCCACAGTTTAGTCCCTTTCCTATCTGGTTATTTCTGCTGTGTTGTGTTCCACCATCTCCTAAAGCGCCGGGATGCCTCTTGGCTGCGGCATCTGCACGCTATATAAAATAACATAACATAACATAACATAACATGACAGTGAGATCTGCAGTAGGTATTTTATCTCACAATGACCTGTCCATAAAATTCAAAGTATAGTGCAAATGTGACAGCCAAAGAAGTGCTTATAGTACAAGGTGGCATAAAGAAGAAACAGGGAAAGAGGAAAGAACTCTTCTGGGCAGCAGTGTCACCCCATTCTGTAACACCACATTGGTGCCTCTTATCTCACTCGGCATCTTCCATAATATCAATTGTCATGTGCAGGTGTAATGAGATCACATTTACTCACACTGGAAGAAAAATAAATCTAGCTTGATACAATTACTCAACTCTCCTCAACCTGGAACATCTGCAGTTTGACATATCTAAGAATGACATGTTTATTTTTCCAGTTGATGCCAAATTTGCAATAAAGTGTGCAAGATAATAATTAAGTGACAGATCGGGATATTCCTAAGTAGTGTCCCCTCATATTCCTTTGGGCCTTGTTGTTCACCATCATGACTTATGCAGCTGCTACCATAGTATGTAGGATAAAGTGCTGAAGTAACAGTGCAGAAGAGGCTAAAAGCTATTGCTCGCACTTCCTTCTCACTGCAGCCTCTGAGTCTTTATCTAATGGCAGCTTATTGACTTTTGTGATTAATTTCACAAAAGCAGCAATCACTCGGGAACTTTTGCTTTTTAGACAGAAGAGTAAGGCGTGACAGCAGGTTCTAATGCCGTTCTGATTAAAAAGGTTACGCAGCAAAGTCTTACTTTCTTTCAGTTAGCAACTTCAGACAAGTTGAAACGATGTGAGTCAGACTTTCTGTTTGAAAAGACAAAGACTTCATTTAGAAACACAAAGGTTTCCTTGCTCATTTTGGCAAGCAGTCGTTAATTTGGCACAAGCCAAAGTGTGCTTGAAGGAACTTACTTTTAATAAAAAAATCTCATTCAAACTAAGTATGGCTGCAGGTGGGCTCTTTTGTTTAAGTTAATGATTGTCCACGAGTGACTTTCTTTTACTAAAATCTCTCATCCCTAAGCCATGAGATCATCTTTATTTGCTTGTTTAAGCTTGATTTTAGGAGATTGTTCTACATTGTTGCTTCCCATAGATCATTAGCCTTGAGGGTATGCATACCAAGACTGAAAGCCTGCGCCCAACTGTTTGTTTATGGACTTGCCATTTGGATTTCTTCCCGTATTTCAGCACACAGTGTCAACTGGTCAGATAGCCTTACATGTACTTCAGTAAAAAACCATGTTGTACTAATACTTGGTTTAGCAGACCAAATTCCAACCTCAATTGTGCTGAGGCGGTGCTTTGCAGTAGGCAAAAAAAAGAATGCGAAATGCCTTGCTTTGAGCAGAGTTTAGAAAGTCCCTGAGCTTCCCTGGAAAAGCCACTGAGCCAAAGCTGATTATTGGAACAAAATGTGGCTTCTATCATAGCAAGAAGAGGCGCCAAGGTAGGGCTTTGCAGTTTGTGAAGTAAGAATTATGAGGTTGAAATTAATGAGTCTGTCTTTGGCTTTATTGAATATAGATGTAAGCACAAGGAAAAGCGTTCCTGCAGCCAAACATCAAGGTGTTTATAATAGGTCCCTCTCTGTTGGGAAATGGACCACCTTAACAGTTTGGGGGTCTCCCTTTTCATCTGCATTAGCCATCTGAGAGGCCTGTGGTTGGTTTGAATCTTGAAGTGAGTCCCAAACAGGTAGGATCTCAGCTTCTTCAGGGACTAAACCACAACAAAGGCTTCCGTCTCAATGGCCTCTCAATGGTTCTCAAACGCTGCTCTCTTGGGAAGAGTCGCCTGCTGATATAGGCAACTGGTTGATCCTGGCCCTCATCATTTGCTTGCGCCAACACTGTTGCAATACCATGTTCTGAAGCGTCTGTTTGACCAGTAAACTCCTTTCCATAGTCGGGTACAGATGCTGAGCACATAGCCTCCTTCACGGTGTCAATGGCCTCTTGGCATTCTCTGGTCAAGATGACCTTCTTAGGCTGCTTTATGGATGTAAGTTCAGTGGGTGTGACCACATTGGTCACATAATCATTCACAAACTTCCTGTAGTACCCATTCAAGGCAAGGAAGGCCCTGACTTGAGCCTGGGTTTTGGGAGCCTCCCACTCAAGAATATTCTGGATCTTGGGCTGAAAAGGTTGGACTTGGTCTCCCTATCTGGCACCTACTGGCCTTGATAGTTAGGCGTGCCTGATGCAGGGCCTATAAAACTTTCTAGAGGTACTCCCAGGTGGAGCTACAGCTATATCATCTTGAGATACTGCACTAAAGTCATCCAGGCCTGAAAGGACTCAAGTCCTGGAAGGCTGCAGGTGCATTGTTTCATCCAAAAGGCATCACTCTAAATTGGTAGTGGCCTTCTGGGGTCGAAAATGCTGACCTCTCCTTTGCTCCCTGAGTGAGTCCGATCTTCCAGTGCAATGATGTTAAGTCAAAGATACTCAAAACCGTGGCTTCACTCAGCTTGTCAATTAATTAATCTGCTCTTAGAATGGAGTGCGCATCAGTTTTGGGAACTGCATTTAAACCCCTGTAGTCCACCCAAAACCTAATTTAAGGTTTCTTACTTTGGAATGAGGCTTGGGGAGCAGTACTTCTGGGCTAGACCCCAGACTGTTAGAGGATTCAATAACCCCAAGCTCTAACATCTTATGGAACAATAAAAACAGACTTTCCACTCCCTCTTCGTGAAAACACCCAGATTCATATATAATGAAGTGAATGAGCCAAAAATTGAACATAACTATGCTGTAACTGTGAGTGACATGCTGAACACACAGCGCCAGGGAATCTAATCTCATATCAGTGCCTCTCCATCTCCACTCCCTCGCCTGCAACCCAGTGCTTCTCCCTTACTCCTGCCTGGGCTTTGCACCTCCCCAGCCCCCCTTCACTCCCCGCCATCTTCTCGCCCTGCTTTACGCTGGGCTTGGGCTGGCGGGCTGCGAGGAGGAGCGGAAGACACTGACCCCACCTTGGGGTGAGCTAGCGGCCTGGACATGAGCTTGGACTGGAGTGGAGACCCTACTGGAGGAAGCTATTTTCATGGACTGCAGGCCCAGCAGCAGCAGCAAGCACAACTTTAAGGGGGGGGCTCTGTGGGGGATGGGACAGTACCATTAGGGGTAGGGAGGGGTTTCTGTCTGCAGCATCTGTCGACCCCGCACATGCCAGGAATGCAAACTGCAATGATCTGACTGCAGCAGCGCACTGGTGCGGCATGCTTATTGCTTTCACTGTGTGACTCCTGAGGCGCACTAATCATTTGTAGGGCAGAGCAGAACTCAGTGGAATTCGAAAAAGTTTTATACAACTCTGTGGAATTCCGCATAGTGCAACTCTACAAGCTCCAGCCACCCCTAGTACAGACCAGACCTCTCGCCCTGGAGGGGTGGTTAGCCTTCTGGGGATGTACACCTCTTTGCATAACTAATTTCTCGCCTGCTCAGGTGAAATGTGCCTGGGGCTGTTTCCTCCACAGGGAGTCAGCCCTAATGCATATCAGAGGTAGTGGAGCCTTTGAAACTCACCTCCTTGATGTGCCTCCTCACTAGCCTGCTCGGGACGAGGGAGGTATGACATCCTTCCTGTACAAGCCTTTGTTCCTGACTCCTAGAAGTTATCTCACTGCTTGGCAGGAGGTCAGACTTGTGTCTTGGTGGAGCAAATGTAGCATGCACAGGCCTGTCCAGCTAGAGCACAGAGAAGCTGTGGCAATCAGGGGGCAACGCATAGCTACCTGGGTGTATCCCACATCACCCAAGACACGAGTTTCATGTCAGGGGTGAGAAGGCACGTTGTTTGATACCAAACATGACATGTTTTGACGGTACCATAGTGGAGCTGCCAATCTCAGAATGCCTGGGTGGCATCCGTTGTTATATTATGGACCGCTGCTGGAAAATTGACCTCTCTGAAGGGTCGCTCCAAACCTTTTCCTTTTTCCTCCTCTTTTTCTGACCTTCTTTCTGTTGGCGTTGGGATTCTGTGCACTTTACCTCTGCTAATCAGAGCCAAAGTGCATATGCTCTTGCCTCTATACATGTGTGTAATTGGTGTATACCTGATTGGCATATTCAATTTACTTGTAAATCCCTTGTAACGTTGTATACCATATACCCAGGGCCTGAAAGTTAAATGCTATTAGTGGGCTGCAGCACTGATTGTGGCACCTTTAGACTTGGCATATTTTGGCGTGTTTCCCCAGCCTTTTTGCTTTCTGAACTCCTGGTTTTGACTCTGTTTTTGCTGGTTTAGTGTCTTTGTTTATTGCCCCCTTAACAGGGCTGACTTCCAGGAAGCAGCCCAAGAAGGTGATCTGGACGGAGGCCTGCCAGAAAGCTTTAGATGCCCTGAAGGCATGTGCACAGCGCCGGTGCTCAAGGCACCCGACTTCTCCAAGGAATAGTCATGCAGACTGATGCTTCAGAGCATGGTGTGGGGGTGGTGCTCTCACAACTGAACAAAGAGGGTCCAGACCAGTCTGTAGTCTTCCTTAGCAGGAGACTACTCCCCAGGGAACAGAGGTGGAGTGCCATAGAAAGGGAAGCTGTTGCTGAGGTCTGGGCGCTGAAGAAGTGAGACCATACCTGTTTGGGACACACTTCCGAGTTCAGACAGACCACAGGCCCCTCAGATGGTTGATACAAATGAGGGGTGAGAATCCAAAACTGTTCAGGTGGTCCATCTCCCTACAGGGAATGGACTTTATGATGGGACACCGCCCTGGCGCCGAACAAGCCACGCAGATGGTCTGTCCAGGTTCTTCTTCCTTAGTGTAGAGAACTCCCAGGAGGCTTGGTAGTTCTCCCTACTTTCAGCTAGAGGAGACATGTGTTAGACTTGCCACCTTTTGGTGTGTTTCCCCTGTCTTTTTGCTTTTGAGCCTCTCGGTTTTGACTCTGTTTTTGCTGGTTTAGTGTCTGCGCACTTTATCACTGCTGTTCAGTGTTAAATTGCAAGTGCTCCTGTTGTAAATTATGTTATGGATTGGTGTTTCCATGATTGGCATACTTGATTTACTGGTGAGGCCCTAGTAAAGTGCACTGAGAGTGCCAGGGCTGGTATATCAAATGCTACTAGTGGCTTTGCAGCACTGGTTGCGCCACCCATAGAAGTAGCGCTGAAAAGGTAACTCAGACCTGCCACCACAGGGTCTGTGCGCAGTATGTAACTGCTGTGTCGACATGGCAACTGTACCCACTTGCCAGGCCTCAACATTCCCTTTTTGTACATGTCAGTCACCCCTAAGTTAGGCCCACGGTACCCCTGTGGATAGGGTGCTGTGTAGGTTAAAGGTAGGACATGTACTGCTGTGTGTGACATGCTCTAGTGGTGAATTACAGTGTATTTCATTTTTCACTATTGCAAGGCTGCCTGTCCCCATAGGACAGAATGGGTAGTTTGTTTTTAACACCTTACAAACATAACTGTAAGGGAGCAAGGTAGGAAAATAAAGTTTAGTATGCCTGAACTCAGAATGTTAAAATGCATCTTTTAGTGAGGGTAATGTTTACGTTCTGTGTTTGAAAATACCACTTTTAGAAAGTGGGTATTTTCTTGTCTAACCATCCAGTGTGCCTCTGCTAGGTTTGTGTATTGCATGTCTGGCTTTTGGATGACAGGGGCTGGAGAGGGGCAGCAGCTTCACAAGTCTGATGGGCCAGGGCTGAGCTGAATAGACTTGGATCATATTTAGAGTAGTGGGAGGAGATATGCTTGCAACTGAATGGGCTTGGTCTACCTTGCCCCTATCAGGAAGCTGCACCAGTGAGGACAGCACTGGTTTTGCTTGGGTACAGACACTCGCTGCCTTCAGAGAACAAAGGATTTGATGGTATAAATATTGGGGCCCAGACCTTTAGAACTCTTTTGGACCAAGAAGACTGCCAAGAAGAAGAGCTGAAGAAGCTGTGAGGAGGAACTACCACTTTGATGTGTGCTTTGCTGTGTTGGCCTGCAGTGGCTGCTTCTGTCTTGGGCAGTGGAAGGACTTGGCTGAACTTTCTGCAATCTCTTTTTGTGAGTTTCTCCAAGGGCTTGAGGTAGAGCTTGCCCCCTGTTCAAGAAGTCTCAGGAACAGCAAAGACTTCAAGTTCTTCTGCCCTCAGCACTGTGGACTGTGTGTTTTATGCTGAAGAAAAAGCAACTCAACGCCATCTACAATGCCGTCACCGACGCTGTGTCCTGAGGGCACCGCCGCAATTCCACACTGCAACCCTGGTCTCACCCACGGCGCCTGCTGATGCCGCCTCCGAGCCGCTGCTTGCACCGCAACGTGTGGGCACCTCACTCCACAATGCCTCGCTTCACACCATTGCCCTGGTATCACCAATGATGCTGCTTCACGCCAACATCAACGCCGCTGCTTGCACCATGGTACAAGGGCACCGCCCGTAAATTACATGATGCACCGCCCTCATCCCACAAAGGAGCCTTGGTCTACCGACGTTGGCGCCATCGACTCCAGTTTCAGCCGATGACGGCGCTTCAGCAATGACCACGCCACTGCTTGCTCCGTGACCTGCCAGTACTGGGACGAGCACCGCATCACTTCGCACCACAGCCCTGTTCTCACCAATGCCGCTGGATGGCAGTCACTGAGCTTCTGCCTGCATCGTGACCTGAGGGCACAGCACGCTGCACCGCTGCACTTAGCACCGCAGCACCCAACAGCTGCCGATGCCAGCGCTCCCGACTTCAACCGTGAGGAGTTCGATCTGCAACGCTTGTGATTTCAAGGGCCTGACGACTCCTGCAGCAACCTCCAGAACTGATGCCTGCAGATGCCGTGCTTTCGGAGCTCAACGAGAGATAGCCGATGCCATGCATTTTTAAAGGTACTGTTTTCGGGTCTTCCTGATACCGTAGCTGGCCCGCGATGCAGTGGTCAGCCAGAACTGTTTGGATTTGTTGTTCATGACGCCATGATAGCCCCAGACGGAGCTATTGACTTCAAGGAACTGTTTTTCAATGTTTATTTTGATAACGGAAGATTTCTAAGTACTGTATTGTGGATTTTTATCGTTTTTGTTCTAGTCTTAAGTAAATAAAAATATTGGATATTTTTTTTACCTGGTGGGGTGTCCTTTTGTAGTGCTTACACTGTATTACTGTTGGTTATGTGCAAATGCTTTACACACTGCCTCTAAGATAAGCCTAACTGCTTGTGCAAAGCAAACAAGGGGGTGAGCAAGTGCTATTTTAGGAGTGTAACTCCCTTATCCTGACTAGAAGGAAGGGTCCTTAATTGGATAAGGTGCAAACCATTGCCAACTAGAGAACCCCATTTTATTTTTTGTGTGTCCTCATTACGCAACAGTTTAAAGCTTGGAGATTCTCAGGGTCCTTTCTCTTAGTCCGCCCGTTATTTATTTGTGGGTTCTGGCCATGACCAACCGGTTTTTCAGAGAACAGGAACCCCCTTACTTTCATATGCTTTTAAGAGGAAGGATTCTTTTTTGCGGATGGGGGTTGAGCTAGCCATTGTGGCTACTCTTTTAAGCCTTCATCTGAGATGTTGCATTCACGTAATCATAGGACTTGGTAATTTACTAGCGTACCCAAGCAAAAGTGTATTTACAACATATATGGTATCCCCTCAATAAACCCATTTAATCTCTGTAAAACTCTTCCCATATCTCCCAGAATTTGTATTTTTTGAAAAGTGATTTCTTATTTCTATCCAAGTTGTAAACCTTTAAAACTGAAGCTAACCAATCTCTAGGAATCGGTGGGTTTGGGCTTATCCATTGTAAGCATACCTCCCTCCTTGCCAACAAGATTAAAATAAACATAAGATTTTCCTGAGCTTTAGTAAGAATCCTTGTTGCTTGTCTGCCCATAACCCCGAAAATAATAAGATCTGTACTTACAGTTAGAAGTCTTCCCATTGCCCCATCTAAGGTGTTACCCACATCCTTCCAGAAACCATCGAGTCTGGGGCACTGCCAAAACATGTGCAGGCCGTCGGCCCTCTGTAATCCGCACTTTGGACAGCTCTTCACTATGGCCTTGTTCAGTTTTGATAATCTTTTCGGAGTCCAGTAGGCTCTGTGGATGGTGAGAAAGTGATTTCTCTTAAGAGCAGCAGAAGTAAGAATCGACCAGCATTTGCTCGTAGATACTTGCCATATATTGGTCATATCCAGCGTTGGCAGATCCCCATTTCTAACAGGCACCCACAGAAGTAGCCTTTTATTAAATGTCTCATGTCTGCCACTGCAGTGCCTGTGTGTGCAGTTTACTGCCACCTCGACTTGGCATTTATAAATAATTGTCAAGCGTTATTCTCCTTTTATTAAATATAAGTGACCCCTAAAGTAGACCCTAGGTTTTCCTCCGGGCAGGGTGCTATGTTAGTAAACGGTAGGGCATGTACCTTTATGTTTGCCTGTCCTGGTAGTGCCAAACAGCCTATTTTGCTTTTCACTACTGTGAGGTCTACTCCTTTCATAGGCCACTATTGAAAATTCCTTAATACATTTTTAAGCTGTAATTCCTGATCAGAGGGTAGTAGTTTTTCATGTTTCATATGTTTGGAATGGTAATGATAAATCCTCCTTTCTAGTGAAGTTGGAGTTAATATTACTGTTTCAGAAATACCACTTTTAGAATGTGGACATTCCTCTTTACTTACTGTTCTTTGTGCCTGACAGCCTATCTCAAAAACATTTATGGGTTTGGTGACAGATACACTTTGTGTATTTCCTCTAGACAGCCACAAACATAGAAAGGAGAGACTCCTCTGCATTTTAGCAGTAATCTGCATTCTGATGGGTCTTCCTGGTTAGGGAGAAATGGGAGGGGCTGACAATTACACTTCAATAGGTAGTGTTCTGTCCACACACAAAGCACTGATTTACTTTCTGGGTTAGCCTGGCAGACAGGACTGGGTTGATCCTTGTGCACTTCAGAGAGTACCTTTTACATCAAAGTCAATTTTGGGTATAAATACTAGGTCTCTAGACCCCTAAACCTATGCCAGAAGGACTGCTATGCTGCTTAAAGATCTTAACTGGAGTGCTTTTCTGATTTTTGCCCTGCTGCCGGCTGCTTCCTGATTTAGCTGGAAGGACTCTGCCTTCCCTCCAACTGATCTCCTAGTGCCTGCTGGCTTTCCACTTGTTTTCTGAAGTTCCAGGGACCCAAAATACTTCCTACAATTCTGCTGGTGCTGCTGGACTCTGCCTTCTGTAAGTCCTACCTTTGCCTGAGGTGACTCCTCCAAGCTCTGTGCCTTGGAAGTGGGTTCTGCAGCTGTTTTCCTCAAAAGCCGATACATTGCCTGCTTGAGAACTTTCACTGCATCGCCTTCGACGCCGACGCAGAGAATAGAGAATGAAGAAAGCAGATACATAGGACACACGTAGTTACAAAATGTATGATAGATCTATTCATAGGAAACTGAGCAGCTGGTGGGAGGAAGTGAAATGGGAAGTGGTGTGAGCAGGACCACTTCAGAGGTGGGCTTTCGTGTAGGTATGTGCCCTACTTTGTTGCACTGTTTGGATAGAGGAGTTTCAGCTCCATGTTCTCAGCAGAGGGGTTGGGCTACAATTTTGCAGATAATGGTCTACCTATTTCTCACACCTTATGAAATGAAATGAAATGAAATAGAGTATTTATAGAGCGCACGGTGGCCAAACGGCTTCCTGGCGCTGAGAGCTCTACTGAACAGAACAGACAGGGCCGAGGAAGTTAGCAGGGGTAGGCCTGGGCAAACAAGAATGTTTTGAGCGCTTTGCGGAAGTGTGAAAAAATGGGAATAGAACGCATGGAAAGAGGGAGGGAGTTCCAGAACCGGGGGGTAAGGACAGAGAATCAGGTTCCACCAGTGCGGGATTTACCAAAGCGGGGAACAGTGAGGAGGGCAGAGGTAGATGAGCAGAGGGTACGGGCAGGGGTGTGAGTGGAGATCAAAGAATTGATGAACGCCGGAGCAGAGCGATCAACAGCCCGGAAGACTAGGCACCCTAGTTTAAACAGGGATCTCTGTAGAACGGGGAGCCAGTGGAGAGATTTGAGGACAGGAGTGATATGATGAGTTTTGGGAAAATGAAAAATAAGTCGGGCAGCCTGATTTTGGATTGCTTGAAGACGACGGGTTTCGTAGGCAGGGATATCCACGAACAAGCTGTTTCCATAATCAAGGCGGGAAGTGATGAGGGCCAAAATGATAATTTTGAGGGAATCAAGAGAAAAGAAACAGGAAATTTTACGAATCAGACGGAGGGAAAGAAAGCAAGAAGACACTACAGAACTGACCTGGCCGTGCATTGACAGGTCATGACTGACCTTAATGCCCAGCGTTTTGACAGAAGGGACAGGGGTAGGAGGGGGGGCCAAAAATAGGGGGCCAGAAAGCAGAGGACCAGGGCTGGATGAGCCACCAGTCAAGACAAGCTCAGTCTTGTCTGGGTTGAGCTTGAGGTGATTGGCGCTCATCCACCCGGAATTGAAAACCAGAGTGGAGCGAAAAAAAGATAAGGAGTGAGAGGAAGAAAGATCAAAGGTCATCTGCGTAGTTGTACACAGAGACCCCCAGATCGAGAAGAGAAACAATAAGGGGGCGAATATAAAGATTGAAAAGAAGAGGGGAGAGAGAGGAACCTTGGGGAACCCCACAGGACACCGGGAGGGGGGAGGCAGAGAAACCGGAGAGGTGAACAGCTTGTGAGCGTCCTGAAAGAAAGGACGTAATCCTGGAGAGACCAGGGCCCCGAATGCCCGCTGCGCTGACACGGTCGAGAAGGATGGTATGATCGACCGTGTCAAACGCAGCGGATAAATCCAGGAGAACCAAAGCATGAGGGGAGTTGGTGTCGGCCTTGGCTTTCAACTCATCGAGAACCGCAAGCACCACTGACTCAGTCGAGTGGCCCGAGCGGAAGCCTGCTTGGTGGGAAGCGAGGAGATGGTTCTGCTCAATATAAGAGGAAAGACAGGAGGTGGCATAACATTCGAGGATTTTGGCAAGATAGGGAAGAAGAGAAATAGGTCTGAAATTAGAAGGGAGGGAAGAATCAAGACCAGGTTTTTTGAGGATGGGAAAAACAATCGCAGATTTAAATGAAGAGGGGACCAAGCCAGTTGAAAGGGAAGCATTAAGAAAAGAAAGAGGAGTAGTAGGGCAAGAGGTAAAGAGAGTTCTCAGCACGCGGGCAGGGGAGCCAGACTTGATTTTGATAAGTAAACCTAGAAAGGAATCCAAGGAAATAGGTGGGAAGGAAGGAAAGGAAGAATTAGACACAAGAAGGGCAGAATGAAGGGGGGGAAAAGGAGTGGTAGGAATGTTGGATTTAATTTTAGCGATCTTCTCGATAAAGAAGTCGTTCAAGGAAGAACAGAGGGCCTGGGAAGGGATAAGCTTGGGGCAGACACGATCAGAGGTGGCCAGATTAGTGACCAAGGAAAAGATCTCTTTAGATTTATTAGCGGATAATGCTACCTGCTCAGAGAAATACTTGGTCTAGGACACAAGGATAGCTTTCTTATAATCATTAAGGAGACGTTTATATTTGGCCTTGAGATCGGGGCAATAACTGCGGCGCCAAAGACGCTCAGAGTGTTTAAGTTCCAGTTTAAGGACCTTGAGTTCAGAGTTGAACCATCTATGGGCCTCATGTGGGCGAATAGACTTGACTATTTTAAGAAGGGCAACTAGATCACAGCCAGAAGATAACCAATTTCTGACTGCGACGGCCTGAAGATCGAGAGGAAGGCCGTTGAGGTCAGGAGGGGAGGATGCCAGGGAGAGGGAAAGGGAAGGGAGGTTCACACGGTTCCAGCTGCGTGCAAAGATGTTCTTGGGGCAAGAGGATTTGTGAGGGGAACCGAGGTTAATAGTGAAGAAAATAAGAGAGTGGTCAGACCAGGTGCAAGGAAGGATGCTAGGGGGAGAGACAATGTCCTGAGATGACCAGACTTGGTCCAATGTATGACCAAGATTGTGGGTGGGAGCAGAAACATGAGACAGGAGGTAAGACACGAGAGGGTGGCCGTGAAGTCCTTGGACGCCAGGTCCTCCCTGGGGTCACCAGGCCAGTAATTGAAGTCTCCCAGCAGGAGAACCGAGGAGTTGTTAACTTCTAGGGTAGCAAGGAGTTCCTGCAGGGAGGCCACAAACAAAGGCATGCTCAGGGGGGGGCGGTACACCAGGACAACTGTCAGAGGGGCGGGAAGGTTAGTGGAACGGGCAACCAAAAAATCTACTCCAGCTATGGAAGGTTGAGGGAGAAGCTGGAATTGGAGACTGGCCCGAACAATCATGGCTACACCCCCACCGATCCTGCCGTCAGGGCGATCAGCCCGGAGGGCGTAGTAGGAATCGGGGAGGATGGCCAGGATATCAGGGAGTGAAGCCTCTGAGAACCAAGTTTCTGTTAAAAACAGAATGTCAGGGGAATCGGAGGTAAGAAGGTTAAATAATGTCAGTTGATGCTTGCCTGCCGAACGAGTGTTAAGGAGGCAGGCAGAGGCAATGTAAGAAGGAGAAGGTGTGGTGGTAGAAAGCATAGAGTCCTGGGAGGGCAAGGAAGGAATAGCCCACGGGGAAGTGGCACGGTCAGAGTGGGGGCATAGATACCTAGGGAAGTGAGATGCTGCGTGAGGGAATGGGGAAGGGGCACATCAGCAGAGCAGGAGAGAAGTTGCGCAGAGAAGTATGCGAGTAAAGAGGCAGGGGCTGTGGCCCCTGGTCCAGGCCCGTCGCGGACGGGCGCAGACGGGCTTAACTTAGTCACAACTTCGGTGCGCCTTCGTCGCGCCCGCTACGCTCGTCCGCTGCGCGGCCGGGATAGGAGAGCCATAAAATAAGCCGCCGGAAGTAATAGGGGCGTGGCAGGGGGTGGAGGGACAGAGGAGCTGCCCCACCAACCACAGAGCAGCCCAAGTTGGTGGCCACGCCCGTCCCCGCCCCAGTGACCTGCCCGTCAGAGGGGGGAGAACGATCAGCGTGGGGCGCTCTGGCAGCGGGAGCCAAGGGGATGAAGTGGCGGCAAGGGGTGCGCGATGTCCAGAGCGCAGCCCTAGCAGGAGGAGGTAAAGTTAATAAAAAAGTCTTTCCTATTAAAACACAAAGTTGCGCCACACCAGGTAGCGTTGTTGCTCCCGGCGAAGCCTCGGGAGATCTGATCGTCAGTGAAAGCTGGGGCGGGACTCAGCCAGTCCGGAAGAAATTGCCAGGGGGGGGGGACAGAGGAGCTGCCTCACCAACCACAGAGCAGCCCAAGATGGTGGCCACACCCGTCCCCGCCCGTCAGAGGGGGGAGAACGATCAGCGTGGGGCACTCTGGCAGCGGGAGCCAAGGGGATGAAGTGGCGGCAAGGGGTGCGCGATGTCCAGAGTGCAGCCCCAGAGCAGGAGGAGGTAAAGTTATTAAAAAAGTCTTTCCTATTAAAACACAAAGTTGCGCCACACCAGGTAGCGTTGTTGCTCCCGGCGAAGCCTCGGGAAATCTGATCGTCAGTGAAAGCTGGGGCGGGACTCAGCCAGTCCGGAGGAAATTGCCAGGGCCGGAGGGACAGAGGAGCTGCCCCACCAACCACAGAGCAGCCCAAGATGGTGGCCACGCCCATCCCTGCCCCAGTGACCTGCCCGTCGGAGGGGGGAGAACGATCAGCGTGGGGCGCTCTGGTAGCGGGAGCCAAGGGAATGAAGTGGCGGCAAGGGGTGCACGATGTCCAGAGCGCAGCCCCAGAGCAGGAGTAGGTAAAGTTATTAAAAAAGTATTTCCTATTAAAACACAAAGTTGCGCCACACCAGGTAGCGTTGTTGCTCCCGGTGAAGCCTCGGGAGATCTGAGCGTCAGTGAAATCTGGGGCGGGACTCAGCCAGTCCGGAAGAAATTGCCAGGGGGGAGGGACAGAGGAGCTGCCCCACCAACCACAGAGCAGCCCAAGATGGTGGCCACGCCGGCCCCGCCCCAGTGACCTGCCTGTCAGAGGGGGAAGAACGATCAGCGTGGGGCGCTCTGGCAGCGGGAGCCAAGGGGATGAAGTGGTGGCAAGGGGTGCGCAATGTCCAGAGCGCAGCCCCAGAGCAGGAGGAGGTAAAGTTATTAAAAAAGTCTTTCCTATTAAAACACAAAGTTGCGCCACACCAGGTAGCATTGTTGCTCCCGGCGAAGCCTCGGGAGATCTGATCGTCAGTGAAAGCTCTCTGTGCTGGCTGTATCTTCTCCAATAGTTCACATGGTGCCAGTGTGTGTGCCCCCTATCTGTACCCTACTCTCCTCCTACGTGTCCCTGGACACTATGTCCTGTACCCTGTGATCTTCCCAATTTACAGTTTCTCCAATGCCAACATCATCGTTAATTAGTGGTAGAAGGTTTTACAATGCATATATTTCTCAACCTCACAACTCCCTCATTCAATGTCCCTGCATGATAAATGTGTGCTACTATGCCACAGTGTAAACTTACATCATTGATGTAGTAGTTGCAGCTACTAAATATGTCAAATGGGCATTACAACACTTGGAAGCTGTCTCATGTAACTCCTAGACATTATAATGGGGTACATATGATATGAATATATTTGAGACACTGTATAGAGGGAATGGTATCACAGAGTCACAAAAATGAGGCTGAACATCTCAAGAAGTGAGGGTAGTGCTTTTAATGCAATTAGCACATGTACATAGCTTGGTGGAGGTAGCAAAGTATGAGGTTCTTCTGCAGTGATACTGTAGGGAACTGGATAAGTGTCTAGGGATGTGAGAGGGGTCAATATTGGTAGAAGCTGTTCTTGAGCTTCGGCAAAGCTTGAAATCCAGTGCCTAAAAAGTAAAAAGAGGTTCCTGTGAAGAATCCTGGGCCTAACCTTGGACGCTTGGTACAAGCCAGAGAATTCTTTTCGAAAAAGTGTGTTTGTAGTATCTAGCAGTACTGAAACAACATTAAAGTCACGAAAGTAAATCAATAAAAATCCCTGTTTAATTTGGAAAAATAAGTCAAAATAAATGATGAAACAGCACCAAGTTTAGTGTTGTGAACATATCTAGGACCCTAATTAAATATTCCCGATGTATGCCCGTATGTGGTTATAACAAATCATATCCTCATAATGGCATAAGAATCATATCCATATTTAGGCATAGCCAATGAAGTCCAAATACGGCAAGGCTACTTCCTTAGACTCCTAGAAAGTACAACGGGTTCTTTCAACAAACCAAACCTACAGCAACCTTGGAATTCCCCATGCTTTTGTTTTGATTTGTCCTAGAACTCCTGCGAGTCCGAAAGAACGATCAGTTCTTAGTGATATCTTTTATTGACGTCTTATGTCCAACCTTACGTCAAACACGGCACCTTCCAGGTATAAATATACCAGTGTTTGCCTTCAGCAACACACAGTGGTTTGGAGCAGAGCAGCTATCTACTTATCCGAAGCCCAGCTGATGCGAGTGCCGAAGGAAGCCGTCCCTCCCATTTGACGCACTGAGAAAGACGCTGTCTTTTACCCCTGCCGAGAAAATCCAGCTCCAGTGTTTCCAGTCACCCTTGCGGGTTACTGGGAGATCGAGTCCTGAGAGCGAGATACAAGACCTCCTTCATTCTAAAACCAATGTACGGAGCTGATTAGATCCTTAGAGAATTCTTGAGTCAGATTCTTGGCAAAACTAACTTAACTTAAACTGCAACTCCCTTACTCCTTCCCACGTACTAGGCTTAGGTTAGGTACACTGGGGTAGGCATATTTAGAAGCACCAGTTGTGTACGTTTAGTCAACTTTTATCATTGTATGTAATTGTATATATTTTATACATTTTAAGTATCATATGGCTCAGAAACCATATCAATGCTTTTACAGTATTATTTCATAATACTCCTTTTACTGTACGCACTTTACTTCATGACAAGTATTGCAATTGTAGCAATTCACTTCTCTTGCATGAGAAAGAAGACTGCTCAATAAATAACACGATTGACTGAGTGAAATAGCTATCTATTGTTTTCACACATCTCTGGAGATATACTTCTTATTCTGGGGGAGCAAAGTTGTCATGTTTATCCGGTTGTCAGAAGCTAATCCCTTCTTGTCTAATCAGGGAAGTTCAGTCCTCTCTGTTCATTCGAGAAAGTTTCTAGTGACCTCTGAGCTAGCTGGCAAACCTAATTAAGTCTAACATATTCAATAGAGACCTAGTCGACCTCAGTCCTACGTCTGAACTATCGTTTATGTTATTCCAATGCGCAGAGCCTATTGGGAAAATAGGAACTACACTACATTAGAAACAATGGTTTAGAGCATTGGGGTATACATTTTTTTAGGAAATGGTAAAAAGTATCTTCAACAAACATTGAAAACTCATTGTTAGTCTCTGGTATTTGGATGAACAGGTCGCAATTGCCTTCTCAGGCTAACTGCAAAGTATCATGTCTCAGGAAAGGCTTAGCCCTTCACCCCAATCAGCAGTTTTACTTTTAGATTTAACCTGCAAAATCAAAATCCTCGGGGGGCAAGGCATGGTATTCTAGCCATGATTGGCTTCATGAAGTTCTGAATGTCCTAAAAATTGTTGCTGCTGAGGTTGCTTTGCAGCAGGGTTCACTTTGCCAGCTTTTGCTTCTGTAATTGCAGACTTTTGTAATTGTAATGCATATATACAGTGCTTACTACCCCATACAAAGCTTCGAAGCGCTTTCCGACAAGTAGCTTCCCACTCCGGAACCCAAAAAGTATTAGCAGTGAATTTGTTTATAGTTTTGGAGTTCTGCTCGTACCATCTGATATTTGCTTGCAGAATTTACTTCAGCAACGTTCCAGCACAAGCACTTTGTTACCCCCATTTATTTTGGATATGGGTCATATAAAGACCTAGGGGCCACAAACTATATCTCCACCTATTTCCCTTATCATTGGTTAAAAACGGGCACAAAAAAAAGAAAACATCCCGGAATTTATGAAATCCTAATCTACATATGCTGCTATAAATGGCATAACTCATATCGAAAATAATTCTTCTGTTTACTCCTTTCGATATTTTTTATTGAACCCCTTCCACCCAAACAACCCAAAGCCACACCCAAACCCTCCCTGAAAGGCACCCTCCCACCCCACCCTGTCGATGGACTAAACAGCCACTAGAGAGCTTATGCCCCCCCCGGATACTACCCGCTAAACATAAACCCATCATAGCCTAGATCATAGATCAGAGAGAAAAAAAATGTGAGGTAAAAAGAAAAAGTCCCTGTACACAAAAATGTATCATCAAACAATCATAAGAGCTATCAAACATAATCATAAATTATAATATGCCTATATCTGCTTGATCTTTATCTATATAAATCACACATTCCCCCTTTTTCCGTGGAGAAAAATGATAAATAGAAACAAACCATGAGATCCCACACACAAAATCCATCTGAATATCTGTTCAAATCCTAGTAAGCTGCTTTCTCCAGAGGCTTCCAAGAATTAAGAATATGCTGGGCCTCAGCAGTTGTATGGAAAATCCAAGTGTGTCCCTGAGGTATAGCCTTAAGTCTTGCTGGCTCCTGAAGAAATACTTACTCACCAGCTGCCTTCATAGTGTCAATCAGTTGACGTAAGGCCCAGCATCGCTCCATTGTCTCTTTGCAGAGATCTGACCTCACAGAAAATGGATAGAATTAGCCATTCCTGGGCGTGCTCGAAGGAAGACTGCTTGTCTAAGCAAAATGTTTTCAAAATAAACAATCATAGGTTTAGGATGTTGTCTACTGGCTCGTGCATTTTGATTTAGAAACAAAGGAAGTCTGTGGGCCCGTTGAATCTGAGAATACAAATCTCAATCAGAAAGATCTGGGAACAATTTCTGGAATAATTGGACTATGAAGGCCCGAGGGTCAGTACCCTCTGTTTCCTCAGCAATGCCAAAGAGTTGTAAATTGTTCCTACGTTGTTTATTTTCTAGATCTTCAATCTTGTTTTTAAGGAATAGAAGCTGACCTTCATGTATTTCAGTTATCTTTGCTGTTGCTGCGGCAATATCTTCTGTATTCCACAAACATTGCTTTAGCTCTACTATTTCTTGCGTAAGTCCGACTAAATCAGCTGCGACCTCTGACAAGCCCTGTTGTATCAAGCCACTATCAGCTCTAGCTTTATTAAACCTACTTTGCATTTCAGTTCTTCGTTCGTAGAGCGTTTGAAGTATGATGGATAACAAAGGCTCCTTAACAATAGCAGCCCTATGCTCTCCATCTTTTGTATAGGTATCTGAGGCCACGGAAGAAAATTCTGCCCCAATACCTTATTTACTACCGCCCTAGTAAGGATCACCAGGAACTATGCTACTTTGATCAGCAGGACTAGGGCTTAAAATGGCAGATGTTTGCAAGTCACTGCTAGATGATGAGCCAGATAGCCTAGATGTAATAGCTTTGACGTCCCCTTTAGCAGTGACCCACTTTTGAAGAGGGCTCACTTTACTGGTACGTCAAGCAGTTTCTTATAGTTTTAGCATATTGGAATGAGTTGTAGACTGCTCATTAGCCTTCTCTTCCTTTTTCGGTTTTGCCCCCTTATTAAGCCAACAAACTGCCTGCATCCATCTGTTTATGTTTCTAAGCAGTCTGTTCTGATATTGCTAGTTGGACTGCTTGCAGGACCCATGATATCTATTGTAACGGGGAAAGGGGAAACAATTGATGAATCCTTATTAACAGTATCATATTCTATCAAGTCGGAGTCCTGATCAGGAGCCTGAAAATTTGATACTGGCATTGCCATACCGCGATCTTCCCCATCTTCTGCGTTCACAAAATCCTCTCCACTTTTATTATTGCTACCTTTAACTTCATTATCACCCTCAGCTTTATTGGCAGCTCCACTAACATCATTTTTCCTGTGCAGTAATATAGCCGCTGTTTGATTGATATCCATCATCTTTATAACAACATATTCGTTGCTTTGTCCACTAGTGGTCACTCCTGGGCTACCGCAAGTTACCCTGTCAGTATTAGGACCCGTAATTGCTATTTCAGATTGGGAAACAATTATATCTGATTCCGCAGAGGAACTAAGCAAATCAATGTCTTGTATTGCTTTCTCAGCCAAGCGATTTGCTCCTTTTAAAACAAAGCCAAATTGTGAGATAGGAGTGTTACCTTGTATTGTCGCTGCATTTTCCAAGCCGTCGCTCTGGTCTGCAGAGGGGACTGCAACATTGTCTCTTTCCGTCTGCACCGCCTCCATCAAAGCCGCCGCCATAGTCTTTCCAAGGGAGGAGCGACACACGGCTGGATAATGCCTACCACTTTACTGGTCTGAAAAAGTTTGAAAACAGGTATTCCCAGCTGAGAAGCTCCTTTCCCATCGATAGCAGCATGACGCCCAGCCGTCTCTGTAAGTTTGTTTCCTTTGTTTTCGAGTGGACCAGTAGGAGCGTGTGCAATGGCGGGAGTATGCTGCTTTCAGCCCTGCGGTGGAGCCATACTCATCCAAGGATATTGTAAGCTTTGCAGTCTCCGTATGTGTCTCGACGTACCATGTTCGAGACCCACCACATAGCCCTATAAAGTCGAAAAGGGCAATAGGCTGTAATTAACATCTATTTCTCTTCCATGAAATCTCTCACACTGTATAATCAAATGCTCCTTAGTACCATCAGCGGGAGCGGGAGTGGGAGCAGCCGAGGTTGCAAACTCTTAACGGCAGTATCAAACCACCATCTTCCTTCCCCCACTATAAACCTCATGTTGTGGGCATTTAGCATACAAAGACAGACAGTTATTAAAACAATTGGATTTTAAGATAATTGCATGTACTTCCCAGACGGTCTCTATTAGAGGGGTTGCTATTTTAATAGACAAACTGCTCTACTACACTTTGTTTAGAGATTCTCATGATAACTGTGGCAGGTCGATAATCATACAGCTAATTATAGATGGTTATATATTTGTACTATGTGCTCTTTATGGTCCAAATTTGGACGAGCCGCGTATTTTTGAGAAATTATCCCTAG
Organism: Lissotriton vulgaris; assembly: GCF_964263255.1. NCBI lineage: Eukaryota > Metazoa > Chordata > Amphibia > Caudata > Salamandridae > Lissotriton > Lissotriton vulgaris. Next base: position 646,921,731 of record NC_141698.1, on the reverse strand, counting down.
ATCTCTTTGATTGGCAGGGAGACTTAATTATTATGGGAGATTTCAATTGTACCATGAATTCATGCTTAGATCCAGGCGCCCCTCTCAGAATGAGGAAAGTTTGGGCCGCCATACGGAAATGGCTTAATTGCATTGTCTGAAAGATGTCTGGCAGTCATTGCATCCTCTTCAACCTGGCTATACTTTATATATTGCACCACACCATCAATATTCAAGGACGTATATCTTCTTGGCCAATAATGCTATCCTTAATGTAGCTAAGTTTAAAGTGTGCCCCAAGACAGTCTCAGACCATAATCCCTTATTGCTGGAACTTGCGCTACTAAATTAACACGCCAATTTTCCTTTCCTCTGTATTTGCTTATGGATATAGAGTTTCAAGCTTTTATGAAAAACAGTATTAGTAATTTTCTTTTAGAAAATGAAGATTCTGATTCTCTCTTCTCTATATGGGACTCACTTAAAGCCTACATAAGAGGAGCTACTCAGCAATATAATTTTAGATCAAATCGTATAAAAAACCTGGCAAGCAAGGCTATTAGAGAAGGCATCAGACAATTAGACATAGCACATTTGAATGAAATATGAAGCGGTATTACGCAACAGACAGCAGCCTCAATATATTCACACACATATCTACTTCTAATTGAAAAACGTGCTGCACTAGGTCGGTCCCTAAAAGATAAGACGGCGGCTAGTTATAATAAAAATCGAGCTCTTCAATACGAGTAAGGCGAACAAGTAGGTAAAGTGCTCGCACATCAACTTTCTGACAAAAGGGCGGAGTGAAAAATAAAGGGTATAAGAGATGTTGGGGGTTACTCTATACAATACCAGCTGATTTTTTAAGATATTTAAGGACAGTCTGATTCCTATCATGTCTAGGACTATGAATTACATTAGTGTGAGTGGGATGGTACCCAGTTCGTGGGATATGACAAACATTGTCTTCTTAAAAAAGAATAAGCCAAAAGAAGAGTGCGGGTCATATCGCCCGATCTCCCTAATAAATGTTGATGCAAAAATCTTTGCAAAAATACTGGCAGCGCATCTTGCGCCTTTTATGACACAATTAGTCTCAGATCATTAACATGGATTTATACTCGGCAGGGATACGACTGCACATGTGAATACTGCCATAGTTGCTCTTGATGCTGCTCCTAAATTAAATCAGGACATAGGAATGGTCATGATTGATGCAGAAAAAGCATTTGATTGTGTAACATGGGATTGCCTTTGGGCCATACTTACGGTGTATAATGTCCACGGCCATTTTTATGATTGGATTAAAGCTTTATACAAATGCCCAAGAGGAAAAATGTATCTACTTAGATTATCAGTCTGCTCCCTTCATGATACTGAGCGGTACTCGACAAGGGTGCCCTTTATCACCTCTACTTTTCGCTCTATACATAGAGCCATTTATTAGATCACTGCTTGTCAATGTATCCATCCCACCTCTATTAATAGGCTTTGAAGAATTGAAAATAACGGCTTACGCTGATGATATATCTGTGTTATCTATGGACCCAGTCAAGGCTATAGAGGCTATCCAAATCGAAGCTAGTACATATGGGCATTTTTCCGGATACAAAATTGAATGTTAACAAGACACAGACCAATTTTTAATTTTCAAGCTGACAGGGAGGCAATTGGGGCATGTACATCAGCAACCTATTTAGGTGTACAGATTACTGCAGATTAGGGGCAGATTACAGAATTGAATAACGATTCTTTACTTAAGTTGATGATTTCCAAAATGAGGGACTGGCATAAATTGCCTGCTAGTATTATAGGGCGCTGTAATATTATAAAATGATTGTTTTGCCAAAATGTATTTCTTTATTCAGGGCAATACCTCTGCGAGTTCCGAATTATTTTTTACAAAACGTTGAGGGGGCTATTAGCAGCTTTGTATGGAGTTATAAGTAATTGAGACATGCTATAAGATACCTAAAACTTCCTTATAGCTATGGAGGATTTTAATTACGTGATTTTAAATTATATTTTTGGGTCGCTTTCGTTGGACGCTTACGGGACCTTCTATCTCCCAGTAGACAACAATGTTGTTATAGTCTTTCTATTGGTAGTGATAGCATTATGTTTTTGTATAGGATGAATGATCCCAACTATTTTAAAAGAGCACGGTTTAAGACTCTTAAGGATATAGTGAATATATGGCGTGAGATCAGAGCTAAATGCTCTTTGCCTTTGATGCATTTTAGCATGACATTATGGCATAATCCTACGCTTCAGGTGATTTTCCATGATATGCAAGCTAAATCCAGGGACAGATGTGGTATTAGTCAACTTAGCCATTTATACAGTGCCACTGGGTTCCGTACATTCTCAGATTTACAGATGATATCTGGTATCCCTAGGAATATGTTTTATAAATATCTACAGATTAGAGATTGTTTATGGGGACATAGAGATATAAGACAACCTATGTGATCAGATATACTGACTTATTTACACTGAGAGGCAAAACTGACTATTAGCAAGGAATATCAGCTATTTTCTCAATCCTGGGAGAATGATAGTTCAAAGCCAGCATCAAAATGGGTGCGCTATTGGGACGAGATATTAGTCCTGGAGATATTGAACAGGCATTAGAGACTTTAGATGCTGGGGTATATTCTGTTAACCTAAAGTTGCAACAGTTTAAAACAGTATGTATGCTCTACTTTACTCCAGAACGAATAGCTAGATGGATAGATCGTAATGGCATAAATATGAACGATAAATGCAAGTGCGCAAAATGTTAATTGGTTGCCGCTGACAATTTGCATATGTTTGTTAGCTGCTCAGGTCTGGTCGTTTTTTGGAAAGATGTTTTGCATATAATAGCTGATTGCTTAAAGATGAATATACAATTGACAGAGAACGAGCTTATGCTTGGGTATAAATCAGATGCTGTCCTAGGATTAAGATCCATTATATCGATTATTATAACAACAGCACAATTATGCATTGCCCGTGCTTGGATATCTAAAATACCACCCAGGGCTCTGGACTGGTGGGCAATGCTAAGGGAGACTTTTGAAAGAGAGATGGCTATAGTTAAGAGCAGGGGTGCCCGCTCTGGAAAGCAATCTCATCGAAATTCGGGGCCTATGTTAAAGTTAGAACTGGGTATTAATGTACTTCTGAATATTTCTTTCTTTTCTTTCTCTTTTGGTTATCTCCTACAAGTTTATTTAGTCAATGTATAGATATCAATCTTTCTTTTGATGTATGGCTTATATGTTTACTCCTTGAGATAAACAAAATAAAAAATTAATAAAACAGCAGTGAATTAGTATAGGGAAATATGAAATTAATTTGAGCGGTCTGTCACACTGTACATTGTACTAGGAGACTCTGGCTCTATTGGAATGGCAGTAGACTCCAGACGGCACAGGGGTTTTTGTGAAAACCTAGGGGTTGATTATGATGACGGTCGGACCGCCACCGACAGCCCGTTGGTGGCTGTCCCACCTCCATCGAAGAAAAACCAAAGGTGGTGATGGACGGAGCATTGACAATACAAACACTCACCCCCAGTCAACCACCTTCATCGAAACCATGTATTCCCGCTCGCCATATTACCATGGCGGGCACATGGTTGGTGATCGGAAATACCGACTGCCACGCATCCAGCGGGCTCCTTGAGCCCGCCTGTGCATTGGAGGGAAATCCAATCTCTACAATGGTGGCGGTGCCTGCCAGGTACTGCTGTATGGATTAGGACATCCCTTTCTGCCCGCCTTTTCATGGCAGTTAACCTGCCATGAAAAGGCAGGCAGAAAGGGACTCTGGGGCCCCGTAGCGGGTCCCCCTTCCCCCTGGCCTTTAGTTGTGGGTTTTGAGGAGCACATATGGTGCCCCCTTACATATCCCTGCACCATGTGGCAGGCACAATGCAAAACATAGGCATTGCGACCGCCGTGGTGGCGGTCACATCCTAATGCCTCTGGCAGGACCGCTGACAGCCTGTTCAGGCGGTCCCGTCCACGACAGGGTGGAGGTCGAATGAAAGGCCGACCTCCATCCTAATTAGCCCCTTTCTCTTTCCCACTCCTTGTTGCTCTTAACCTTGTAGAAGATAGGATTTCAATATTCCAGTTAGTAGTGTTACTTACATCCATCCAATCTTAACACAATTTTCACAGCTTGCTCTGAGTTCCTCCATTGCTTCCACCTGTCTTTCTTACATAAAAGACTCAATGAACTCTGGATGAGTTTGTATAGCACCAAGATGGGGCTGACTAAGGAGCAATTCCAATATTGAACCATGCCACCTAGTGTGAGTAAGTAGTTACATCCTTTTTTACATCTTTTTCGCTTACTGTAATTCCAACCAATCTCATAGAGAGTCAAATGTATTGGAATACGTAATAAACAGAACGCTATCACATTAGTGGTGAAAATTTCCAGTGAGTTCCTTCACCATATTACCACTGTCTTGAAGGAAATTGCATCAGTAGACTTACCTCCATATTTAGGGATTCTCTGGAAATCAAATATTTTTCCTTTATCTCAAACCTTAACTCAGTTTAAGCACCGGAAATTTCTCTTATGGCGCAGATAATAATGTATAGAAATGTGATAGCATGTGAAACAGACTTGCTGAGTGATATTGTTCACGAAGGTTATGCTTAAGGGGAAATGATGGTTTATGTCTTCATATCCTGGTGCCCCTCCAATGTTATTACTCTTTTTTTCTGACAGAGATTTCTCGTTTTTCATTGATCATTTCTACAATTTACATATGTATCTCATCGACATATTTATTTCTAAATATTGTGTACTCGATTTGCTACGTTTACTACCTTGTTTTCGAAGTTTATTTTCTTTGAATTTATATGTATATGCCTCTATACCTGTCAGGATTGGGCCCTGAGATGTATTTATGTGTGCATGCTGTACATTCATAAATTTGTGACGATGGCCAATTTTTGGGGGAAGTTGAAAGGGGAGGGAATGTGGGCCACTTTTTGTTCATGTTCTGGTAGCAGCTGCAACACACACTACTATTTAGAGCTTCCCCTCTTCGCTGGACCACCTCTGATAGCTGCCTGCCCATCAGCTGTGCAAATTACTGTCACCACTGGCCATCTCACGTTTTAATTTTCTGCAAAGGTCTGGACATGATACTTAAAATATATATCTATATCTATATCTATATCTATATCTATATATATATATATATATATATATATATATATATATATATATATATATATATATATATATATGTATGTATATGTATATGTATATACATGTATATGTATATATATAAAATCTTATGAACTCATGTTTTACACGGGCTTTCTGACTTTGTTATTTTAATTATTAGTCATAGATCATTAAGGCAGCTGCACACCATATGTTAAGGTGATTGCTTCTTATGTTTACTGTTCAAAGTATGTACTAATAAGTGAAAAAGCACCAGTTTTTAGGTGATTTTCCTTATGGCTTTACCGGACAGAACATAAAAATAGTGGTCATGCCAGTAAAAAAACTGGCAGGGTGGCAACCCTACTACATTCATCCTGCTCAGGGAGGACCATGCACATCATCCAGTAGTGAGAGCAACAGTTCTTCTTTTATTTGCACAATGGCTCGGAGAAATAAAAGTAGATTTGCCAAAACACTGAACGCACTGTATTAGCTTTCCTTCTTCTGTTTTCATGACCTTTGTGAAAATAAAAAAGGGACTGATCTGCTGCCTTCTGCTGCAACGTAAATTATGGAACATAAAAATGTAATGGTTGTAATGCTTGAAATACTCTGAACATTTGGTAATTACACCATCCACATCCGATTCCATTGTTCTTCTGCATACTATGATGTCTGCAGTGGCTAAATCTGCATAGAGTTGCGTGAGGTCCTAGCCAGGCAATTCAGCTAGACTGTTCTGGTAGGAGCTGAGCCGGGGCTGGTTTGATTGTCACCATATCTGAAATGTTTCCCAGGTCCATGCATGATGAGCTGCTCAAGTCCAGGTTTTATCTTTGCATACTGGGACAGTCTTCTTTATGGCATTTAATACCAGGAGTATTAGACTCAGAATTCCAAGAAAAAACCTGGATTGGAGCAGCTCATCATGCATGGACCCGGGAAACATAGCAGCTATGTATTACTGGTTTCTGTCTGAGGTGGCATGGTGGCATGGTAGAACAAGCATTTGCAATGCAATAGGTCTCGCATTTGCGAGAGTGTGAGCAATTGGCATTGTAAATGACAATGCTACTTATTTATGTGTTTTGAAAAGCTGCAAGCGGTGCATAAACAAGCACTTTGTACTTAAAGTTCTTGCTTATGCAAAGCATGGCTTCCAGTAACTGCTCATTTGCGCTTTCCATATGTGTCACAGAAGCAGACACTGTCTGCGTCTTCTTGAAAGATACAAATAATCAGAAGATGGCATCCCAAACAGGAGCTAAACATCTCTGCTGGCAGAGGTTCTTACCCTCCTTTAGCAGCAACTAGAGAGGGGGGCAGAGTATGGCGATAATACATACAAAGACCAAACTATGAATTTTGGCAAGGCGTCATTCCAAAACTGGGCAAGTTGGCAAGTGAGGAAAGTGAACAATACTTAGGACAAAAAGTTAGTGTTCAAGTAAAACCAAGATTCCGTCCAGTAAACTCACTTTGAAGAGCTCTTACCATAGCACCTGTTCAAAACAGCCAGTCAGAGCTAACAAGATTTTTTTGGTGGTTTGGAAAACAACAATGTGGCCTACCTGACAAAAAGTTCAATCTGATAGTTCTGCTCACAAAAAAGTGAAAAAATATAAATAGTAGTAACTACATTATAAGGGACTCACTGAGACAGTGTCTGGTAGAGGTAAAGAGCCTTGGGTTTTATTCAGAGGCTGACAGAAGAAGTTTGTTTCTGCTCACAGCACATGTAAATTTGGGAATATTCAAGGGAATGGCTAGTCAAAAGTTCAGTTTTGGGCTTGTCAGTAAATATTTCCAAATGTTTGAACCTTTTTATTGATCAAACTAGGAAGTTTACAAAGTATGGTGCAGCCACGCAGTCGTTTGACAACATTTTAGTTACACATATAGGTGCAAAGATTTTTAACCATGCCTTAACATCCACATAACAGATAACTCAATGCTGCTGTCAGCATTTCCACACCCAAAGAAGCAGCAAAGCAACTGTGGCCATTTGCCCTGCTTTCCTTTGTACCTAAAGGCATAGTTAAAACTGTCAACTTAGAGGAGAAGAGAGCACCCAACACAATTCCTTATGCAACGAAAGACCAATCCTTTCCAAAGACATCTCCCTTGGCTATGGACTGCAACAATGAGTAGGCGATCTGACCAGCAACACCAGTCACCAAAACGCAGATCTCTTCAGAATGTAAAAAAAGGAAAAATAATACAGAATACTCCAGGCAAGCATTCTATACAGTCTAGCATTTTTCTGATCTTGTAAAGATGAATACAAATGCTTGTATGTGCCTGCTTCAAAGGGAGCTGTTCTATAAAATGAAAATCTCACATAAATTCTGGACAAATAACCATAGGAGAAAAAACCTATTGTAAAGATGAGATACACAGGAACAGCTTTAAGGAAGTTTATTAGCCCAACAGGGAGGCAAGTCATCCACATCCAAGACCTGGAGAACAACTGACTAGGCACATGAAATTCTAAGGTGACATGGCTGCATTCTCAAGAAAGAATGCACATAATTAAAGACACAGATACAACACATCTCCCTTATAATAATAATGAAATAAAACAAAAGGAAAATGAAAAGAAGAAAAGAACAATAAACAAGAGACCAGAGAAAAGAAGAAATTATTTAGAATAGTAATCTTGGAGATACGAAGGTGGTCTCCTAATCCTAGGGTTTGTCCCACGAGAAGAGGCACACCCATCTTGAGGAGGTGATGGACATGGGCAAACCTGTTCCTTCACAATACATTTACCAGGAGCTGAACTCACTGGGGCAGCAGGTTCCAATATACCATTACCCCCCTCCACACACCTTGACAAACGTGACATGCTCCAGACATCTCCCCCCGCAAGCATAACCACATTCTTCATAACTTTCACAATGCGCCTTGGCCCAAAGAACTTTGACTCACCCTTTGGGGACCATACACCCTTTTTGATAAGCCATTCTGAGGATTCTATCTCCTCAACAACACCAAGTTTCAATAGCCTGTCAATCTCAACTTGCAGAGGTTTTAACATGAGATTGGGCACTTTCCGAACCTTATGTACCACGGGCTTAGCATTACCTTTCAAAACTATCCTGTGTTTGAACCATTTGAGTAAGCCCAGATCCTCAGTAAAAACTTCAGGGAATTTCTCAAGAATATCCGAAAAATCACCCACATCAGATACTAACATGACCTGCTCGGGTGCATTAGGATTCAACGTGATCCCCAGATTCCTTTGGTGACGCCAACCAAGGAGATTATCTCCCCTCTTTGCAATATAAACCTTACCAACAGTTTCCCTGCCTTTGAATGCAATGGTTTGGATGGAATATCCTAATACCTCAATCTTCTGTTAGCATACCCCACAGGATTGATATCAGAAGCTATAAGTTTAATTTTGTCTTCGTCAAAATTTGCAAACCAAAACTTATCACTGATAAGGGTAAACAGAGAACCAGAGTCAACTAGCACGGGAACAACTTTGTTGGCAATGTGAATGTCACAAGAGGGCATAACTACTATATCATCATCAACTTGACTCACACCATTAATAACATCATCCGTAATGCAATGAATGGAATCCTGGGAATAAGCTTCATCATCATCAATACAATTAACTTTGTTGCTCTTACACATCCTTGCATAGTGACCCTTCCTCCCACAATTTCTCGTCGCCAGTATTGTAAAGATGAGATACACAGGAACAGCTTTAAGGAGGTTTATTAGCCCAACAGGGAGGCAAGTCATCCACATCCAAGACCTGGAGAACAACTGACTAGGCACAGGAAATTCTAAGGTGACATGGCTGCATTCTCAAGAAAGAATGCACATAATTAAAGACACAGATACAACAAAACCGTTTTGCTCACGTTGGATTTGCTGTGGGATTCAAACTCAAATATGTCTGAGCTACAATCACTCCATATAAGAAACATTTATCCGCTTCTTCACTGTAACTGGTACACACTCTGGGACCAATGGAGAAACCGAAAGCAGAAAATTAACCAGTGCTCTTAGTACATTGAGAAACAATTTTGTAAATAACACTTGCAAGCTAACATAAGTGAAGCAGTAAATGCAAATGTGTCATACAGGTGCGGGGAATGAGATTTTAATCTCTTTTATGATTAATCTGATAACTTATCTCATTCGACATTTTTTGGACCGTTGGTATCTGTCAATGAGTAAAAGACAACCCTCATATAGGTAAAATAAACCCCATATACGGACACCACTCTAAAGAATCGCTTACAACTGTTAAAGTTTAAAAGGTTTAATATAAAATTAAGAAAAGTTGCATATACAATCCTCTCAGGATTAAATTCATCAAATATATCGGAACCAAAAGGAACATGTATTCCCTAAAGAACCTCAATCTACAAACAAATACAATTAAAGTCAATTCCAAAATCAGCAAATTAAAAAGAATCGATATGAAGTGGTTCTTCTGCGTCATCTGCAGTAAGAGAAAAAATAATCAAGTTAAATCTGTCCCTACTCTATACTATGTGACATTCCTACTTCGCAAGTTCCTTCTCTAAAAAGGTGTCAGCAGTTTGACTTCCAAAGAAGTTCAAACTCTCTTACATCTATAGGAAACCTAAGTTTCAGAAGCAGTACCCTCTCTGCCTACCCATCCGCTCTCTAAGGGTCCTCGGCCTACTGCTCCCTTGCGCTCTGATCTCTCTCAGCGCATCTGCTCAAGGCATCTACCCTTGCCTTCGCTCTCGCCTTCGCCTATTGCTAATTGCTCTCTCCTCCCCGGGGTGCTGTCCCTAAAATACACAATCACAGTGTGGGTGAAACGCCCCTTGACGCCCACCACGGACTTTCCCCGATGATGTCAGTTTCTGGCTTCTTCCATTGCTTCATCTCTTTGCGTCGTCCGTTAGGTTGACCCTTCTCCTTAGATGTCATCTTCGTCTTCTTGTTGGCAACTTCAATTGACACTTTCAGATCAAAAGTCAAATGACCTTAAACAAGACTTTAACTTTACAACTGTGATTCTTGACCCTTCTAGGTCCTGTGAATGGTCTTTCCAAAACAAGACTCAAATTCCAAGCGTCTCTTCTCACGTTTAAGCAATAAGCTCCGTCCGGCATTGTCACCTTAAATCTAACAAGTGCTAGACTTCTTGGCTCTCACGTCCACATCAAGCTATTCACGACTCCTGTGAGTCCACTAAATTACATACACTGGACTACGCTCCTGCGAACTCTTGGTCAGTCAGGTTATAATCACAAATGACCTAAACTCTTCCAGCATTCCTACAAACTTCTTCTACACAGTATAACCTTTACCACACATTTATATATAATCGCATTTAGTAAATCTTTTCTTCTAAATGAATACAATTTACATAGAATATATATATAATACATAGAGTACGAGGTTATATGCTTGTTCGTTACATCGTCATATGTTTTCTCTGTACATTTCTCCACGTTATATTTCTCCACGTTATTCCATTTAAAGTTATACGCGTACATGAATTCTACCTTTACACGTTCTACATTTCGTGAGCATTTCTACACATTTCTACATTAACCCATTATGTATACGGGCCTTCTAAATCTAATGCATGTTTAACAGTAAATACATTTACATTTCCTATACCATGTTGTCACTTCTGTTGGCCTTTATGCTATAGGCGTCAACTTCACGTTACGATATACATTTCATTCCTACGTTTATAATATATGCGTCTAAATATGGCTAAGATATACATTTTATTCAATTTGCGCTCTCTCAGTTCCCCCCTTTGATGACTTTTAGGAGTCATCACTAAATGCAATTTGAATAGCACCTTTTACACAGAACTAGTTACAACATTTCCTTTTTTTATCGATTCGAGTGCTCTCAGACTTTTATACTGTTGATCTTGTAAAACAGCTAGTCTCCTTTCTTGATCTCTCATCGATCTTTGTAACCGGTTCGACCTATACCATTTATATAGTTTCACTAATCCTAATAATGTAATTATGCAAATTAATACTATTAATACAGGTTTTAATATATACCATACTATACTTTTACCAAGGTTAGCAAACCAACTTCCAACCTTTCCTACTCCATGTCCTACTTTTTCCCAAACATTAAATTTCGACAAATCTTCGATTTCTTGATGAATCTGTGTAATGTTGCTTATGACCTTCTCAAGTGGTTTTGAATTATCAGGAATATAAGTACAACATTCCTGAACCTTCAAAGCCTTACAAACTCCGCCTTCTTTTGCTAATATTACATCTAGAGCAAGTCTGTTCTGAAGAACCATTGCTCTAATCGATTGCATCTCGCCTTCTACTAACATTAGTGACCTTGCAGTACTTGCAGACAATCTATCTACAACTGTAGCTAGTCTCCTAATCTTAACATCGTTAAGGATTAAACCTAACAATGGAAACATCGCTCCAAATACATCTCCTACTACCTCTGCATCTCCTACTTCCCTTTTCGTTCTCGTCGAAGCTTTTCCTTCTATGATCGCTAAATCCTTTGCATGATATATTTTGGGGAAGACAATTGCCAAGTAACACGAACCATACCAATTGTCAGGTAGTTTTACATAGGCATTTCTTCCACATACAAAATACACATTCGGAATAGCTTGCATCCCTTTCATAAAATCTTTCGTATAATACTCTAACTTAAAAGCATGCTCGCAATTAACTTCACCTACAAATTCACTCTCATAATATGTCTTGCTTCGAGCTAAACATAACTTTCCCTTCTGCGTTCTATCCAATGCTATTGGACCATTGCTACCTTTCTTTTTATGTGCCTTCTCTTCTTCTGTCCAATCTGTTTTCCATTGTCCTGACATTTTTAGAATCCTCTGCCTTCTGTATCGGTCATCTACTTGTCCTATGAACTTTTTCTCTACCTCTGACACTTTGCAAGTCAGATTATTTCTACGTGCGTATGATGTATCTAATGTATCCCAAAGAAGAAAGAATTTAGCTAATCTATCCTCCTTTTTGTAATAGTCCCACTTATTCATTTGCTTATAATTCGGAACTTCAGGCAGTCCCGAATCATAATTTGAAAAGTAGTACTCAAATCCTTCTCTACCATAAAATATACTAAGCAGTAAACTACATGTTATCCCATAAGTCAATGGGAGATGGTGATATCTAATGCCTTCATCTACAGAAGCCGGCAATTGCATACAAACGTAGCAATCTTTGGCCTCCATGGCATCGATATATTCGTACAACAGTTTAGCATATGCGTTTGACCTAAAATTTCCCTGTGACTCGTCTACGTGTAACCTACGAGCTTCATCTGCTAGTAACGCCTTTTCACGTATAACATTGCTCTCCTCCTTCTTTCCCACAAGAGCAGGTTTCAAAGTCGTTACAGTTTTTACATCTGCTATTTCTTTATCGTTTTCATGTCCTATCATGTAAGATATTGTCACTACTGTAATTATGAGAAATATTACTATTGCTATAAGTGTACCTACTATACATCTGGCTTTTCTGTTTGGGTTGCCGTTCTCCATGTTATCAAGAACAGCGTAGCTCGTTTTCTAGCGAAAATTTTCTTTTCCAGTCTTTGGTTGCTTTGTTTGCTTTCTCAGTCTTTAAAGTGCTTTTTTATCAACAAAGTCTCTTTTTCACAACAATGTCTTTTCTCTTTTTAGCAGCAGACAACCCTAGCCCTTCTCCGTCCTCTAAATGTAATCCCTAATTTTATTCTTCTTTCCACTCGGCGCTAGGTTATCTTCTTCTTTATAACTTATATACAAAAGTCTTTATGCATCAACAATTATTCTCGTACCTGCAGCTCTTGCAACAAGTTCCAATAACTCAAAACGAATGACTTTGTCTTCTTCTTCTGGTATTTGATGACCAAATGTTGGAAATTGTAATCTGTTTAACACTAAATCTTCAATCCGACTCAAGTATGGGGGTATGGGAAGTGTGAAAGTCAGTAACCCCTCAGTCTCGAGTCCAGGCGTCAACATCCATATCTCCACTGCCACAAATGGATCGAGATCGATTACTTTCACGCTCTTCACTCTCCCAGATTTCTGTCCCCAAGACATCTGCTAGATAAGTCCACTCCGGGGTGGCGTACCTTCTGCAGGGCACACGTACCCTTCTCGATCTTCTTGGACTCTCAGTTCCTGAGTCTGTCGTTTCCTCTTCCTGATCCGATTCTTCAGCAATCGGGACAAGAGTTCTTTCTTGCTTTCCTTCCGAGCTTGGCCTTTTCCTTCTCTCCGGCCAACTGGCTTCGTCACTCCTTGTCCTTCTACTCCTTGTTCTTGGACTTGTCTCTTGGTCACTCTCAATTTGTTCGATATCTGTGTCGGACTCCCAATTGCTTTCTTCTCCTGAGGCGACTTCGGTCCCACTAGTGTCCTGACCTTCGTCGTCCTGTTCCAACACAGTCTCAGCTTCTTCGATCACCTCCACAGCTTGGCTTTCCCCCTCTGTGGCTTCTCCGCTTCCCGCCGGATTCTCATCCGAGAGAGGAGCTGTTTCTTCTAGAGGTGTTGGCACTCTTCGGGTGTGTGAGGCATGTATCCAGTTTGGCAGACCTCCACACTTTACCGCAGTGTTCGTCACTAGTATGACTTGAAATGGTCCTCGCCAACGCACGTCTAAGCAGTTCTTCCTGACATGCTTTTTCACCAGGACCCAGTCCCCCGGACTCAGGTCATGGCACAAATCTTGTGCTGATGGAACCTCTGCAGCCTGGACCTGGAGGGACACAGAATTAATGGCATCAGATAGTCCCTTGCAGTAGTCCAAGATCAAATCGTCTGTGATGTTCACTAGCGCTGCAGTCGGAACCGATGGCAATCTCATAGCTCTCCCCATTAGCACTTCATGTGGAGAGAGACCTGTTTTTCTATCAGGTGTGCTACGTATGCTCATAAGAACCACTGGAAGTGCGTCTGGCCAACTCAGGGATGTCGATGAACAAACTTTGGCAAGTCTGGACTTGATTGTACTGTTGATTTGCTCTACAATCCCTGAAGCTTCTGGTCGATAGCTGCAGTGTAACTTCTGATCGATATTCAAAGCTGAACATAGCATCTTCACTACTTCGCTGTTAAAATGAGTTCCTCTGTCCGATTCCAAAGAGGATGGCACCCCAAACCTCGGTATTAACTCTCTAAGTAACAATTTCGCTACTGTAAGTGTATCGCACCTACGTGTAGGGTAAGCCTCAACCCATCTAGAAAATATGCAGACAATCACTAAAACGTATCTAAGTCTGTTGCATGGAGGCATTTCTATAAAATCAAGCTGCATCCTATTGAAAGGCCCCCCAGACCTTCCTATGTGACTCAATGTAACTGGTGTTCTCTTTCCCACGTTTAGTTGCTGACAGATCGCACATCGCTGACACACTGCTTCTGCCGCTACTCTAAACTTGGGATTAAACCATGTCTGTCTGAATACTCTCACCATAGCATCTCTTCCTATGTGTGCTGATCCATGCAATTTCCTTGCCATTGGACTAACAAGTTCATTTGGTAAAACTGCCCTTCCATCGGCAGAGATCCAAAAATTCATCTCGCTTTTCGTACAACCCGCTGTTTCCCAACTCTTTTTCTCATCATCTGGTGCATTTTCCTGTACACATCTCAATTCATCCCACGTGTCTACAGTATCTAACAACATTGTCAATTCAGTTCTTTCTTGGACTCCCCCCACCTTTACATCAGTGTGAGAATATCCCTGTTCTGCGCAATAACGCGCTACTTCATCCGCATAGCGGTTGCCTTGTGATACAAAGTCTACGTTTTTTGTATGCGCAGCACATTTAACCACTGCAATAGCTGTCGGGCCTTGCAATGCCTCTAACAAAAGTCTCACGAATTCTCCATTCCTAATGGGAGAACCCGAGGAGGTCATGTAACCTCTTTGAGACCATAACTGCCCGTAATCATGAACTACCCCGAAACCGTACTGGCTATCGGTGTATATGGTGACTCGAAGTTTGTCGCCTGCTAAACAAGCACGCATCAAAGCAACAATTTCAGCTACCTGAGCGGAGTGTACTCCTTCCAGGCAAGCGGCTTCTATAACTCTGGTAATCGTGCAAACTGCATAAGCTGCTCTCAGCTGACCGACATCGTCTCTTACGCATGAACCATCAACAAAGAAAATTTCATCGGGGTCTGTCAATGGCTCATCTACGATATCAGGTCTTGGTTTGGTACACAGTTCAGTCACATCAAGGCAGTCATGATCTGTACAATTTTCATCATCCACCTCATTCGGAAGTGGCATCAAAGTTGCAGGATTCAAGACGGAGCATCTTTTTAGGGTCACATTCTCGGCAGCCAGTATGACTTGCTCGTAGCGTGTGAGCCTGCTATTCGTCAGATGCTGAGTCTTCGTCCTGGTCATTAACAATTCCACAGCATGCGGCACGTACACCACTAACTGATGTCCCATTACCACGCTTTCAGAACGTTCAATGCTGACACCCGTTGCAGCTACGGATTTGAGACATCCGGGCAACGCTGCGGCTACTGGATCTAATGTAGCCGAAAAATACGCCACTGGCCTGCGCGCATCTCCGTGGATCTGGGCTAAAACCGCTAAAGCGCATCCCTCTCTCTCGCAGCAGTAAAGCAAAAATGGTTTTGTGTAATCCGGCATTCCCAAAGCCGGGGCGCGACATAAGTCCTCCCTCAGCTGTAAAAACGCCATCAAACAATCTTTGTCCCATGGTACCGGATCACTTACTCCTTTGTGCGTCAGTTGTAATAACGGTTTTGCCTTCAGTGAAAAGTTGGCTATCCACTGTCGACAATAACCGACCATGCCTAGAAACATCCTGACTTCTCTTTGTGTTGTAGGCGCGTTCATCTTCATAATCGCCTCTATTCTGTCTGGAGACACCTTCCGCTTTCCCTTTTCAATCCTATGGCCCAAGTATTGCACTTCAGTCTTACAATATTGCAATTTACTTGGAGACACCTTGTGCCCGTTCTCGGCCAAGTGATTTAACAAGGTTATGGTGTCTTCTCTGCAAGCTTCCTCAGTTTCTGACGCAACTAGGAGGTCGTCTATGTACTGGACCAGAACTGAATTCTTGGGCAGTACTAGACTTTCAAGATTTTTCTTCAATAGCTGGTTAAAAATCGATGGGCTTTCTGTATACCCCTGAGGGATACGACACCATGTTAAAACGCGATCTTCCAGCTTAAAAGCGAAAAGATACTGGCTCTCTTCGTCTAACGGTATCGAAAAGAAAGCCTGGCACAAATCTATCACGGTAAACCATTCAGCTTGGAACGGTATCTGAAATAATATCACTGATGGATTCGGTACCACTGGACAACATGAGACAACAATATTATTAATCTTTCGAAGATCCTGCACTATTCTGTATTTTCCACTAGGCTTCTGCAAACCCATGATCGGGGAGTTACATGGACTACCCACGATCTCCTTCAGTATTCCCTGTTTAATCATGGATTCGATCACAGGCTTTATTCCTGCAATCGTCTCCGGTGTCAACTTATACTGTGGTGTTCTTGGATACTCGGCATGGGGTCTTACCAGGATCTTTACCAGTTCTACTCCCTTGATCAATCCTATCTCTTCTCCAGTAAAGTCCCATACCTCAGCTGAGACTTTCTCCCTCAAATCCTGTGGAAGCTCCTCCACTGTTAAGGTAGGATATAGTTCCACACATTCCTGCGAGTTCACAACTTTAAAATCAGCATCCTCATCATTGGTCTGCACTTCTACTCCTTCAGGTGTGCAATGTATTGTGCAATTCAGTTTACACAACAGATCTCTCCCTAGCAAACACACAGGACTAGAATCACAGATCACAAACTGATGTTCGTCGCTGTAATTCCCTATCTTTACTGACACTGGTTCGGTCAGAGGATTCGTCATCCTTTTGTTTGCGACTCCTACCACCTGAATCATTTCTCCCGATATTGGCAGACCTGGGACTACCGCTGATCTCAACGTGGATCGAGTGGCCCCCGTATCCACCAAAAAGGTTGTAGGACATCCAGCTACTTCAGCCTCTACGTATGGTCCTCTCTGATCTACTTCCAGGGCGGCTCCTAGAGTGCAGTCTTCCTCCCTATTCACTCGTTGCCCTGTAAGAGGGTCAACGTAGTAGCATTCCTCTCCTCCTACGAACAATGGCATTTGCCTATAGGTTTTTCCTCCATTGGTAATGCGAGGTGGTTGAGGAAACGGGGCTCGAGGAGTCTGAGTCCCCCCTTTGACAAACTTTCCCTTCGGGACTGTTGCTCCCTTAACCACGTTATTCTGCACCTCTTCCTCCTCCTGTTCTAATTCCCCTGTCTCAACATTGTAAGGACATTCACGTCTCCAATGTCCCACCTCGTTACACTGATGGCATCTAGTTGTCTTTTTCAGTGTCGCGATATCCATTCTCGGTCTCGGTCTTTCTTCCTCTTCTCTGCTCTGATTATTCTGTTTCTTTGCTTGCGTTCCTGTTCCCTGTTGCCGCTGTCCACCCTTTCCAGCTGCTTGCATTTGTACCAGCATTAACTTTTCCTTGAGCTTCTTTGCCTTCGAATCTTTCTCATCGCTGCAGTACCTGGCATACCTTAGAATTTCATCTAAAGGTTTATTCTGCCAACAGATCAAATGCTGTTGAATCATTAGGCTTATGCCTGGTCTCAATCCGAGAACAAACTTCGACACAAACTGTCCTATGTCCTTAGGATCCATTACATCTAACCCACTGTACTGCTTGAATGCTTTCAGCAATCGCTCATAAAACTCATGGACTGTCTCTTTCGGCTCCTGAGTTGTTCGATCTATCTTGACCCAGTCTATGTCTTGCACCGGCACTTTTTCTTTTAGCCATGTTATTACTCTCTCGTATTTTTCCATGACTCTAACTGATGGACCATTCGTCCGGGTATCTCTCGGAGGCTCACAAGTAGGCCATTCAACACTAAGCTTGCATGCCGTCCACAAATCTCCGGGTACTACGATATCGAACAATGTGTTCAAATCGATCCAAAGTACCTTAGAGATCTTCACGAATCTCTCTACCTGCTTGTACCACTCTACGGGATTTTCTCTAAGCTTTGGGAAGGAATTGGTAAATGCCGCCAAATCCCCCCTACTCCAGGGTACGTGAACGTAGCTTCCATTCGCGATTTCCCTCAAAGGGAAAGCTTCCATTCGCATTAAGTCTGTATCCTGGGACTTCACTAATGCACTCCGTCTGACAGATCCCCTCTTGGACCATCTTTCCTCCCATCTATCCAGATCTCTCCATACCCTAATACACATGATTAATTCCCTTATGTGTACTCTTAGTCCGATCGTTCTACGCTCATCTAGATCTCGGTCTGTGCAATTTAACCTATGGTTCGGCTGTAAAGCTTTCGTTCGCGATATGTCTATCATGTACTTTTCTGCCAATTCAGATAACTTCTCATGAGCTGCTCTCGCTTTCCGAGTAACATCTTTGGATAAAAACAGTATCTCATCTGGCGCATACAGCTCTAGCCTCTCGATTGCCACTGTGCCATCAATTATTTCATCTAAGTCTGACTTCAGACTCATTACATCAATCCGTCTTGCCTTTATTTCAGCTCTCAGTACGTCAGTCCTAGGTTGTTCTCTCATATCCCTCTCACCTCCACTATGCGCCCTACGCCTAAGCACAGGTGAGTTATGAGGAGTCTTCCTTCCATCTCTTTGTTCCCACCTCTCTAGATCCCAAGCCTTTCCATCTTCCCGTGGGGTATGGTGGAATAACGCTCCATCCCCCAACCCTACATTCCGTCTTTTCGGCTCGGTTTCTCCAGATACGAGATAGGATCCACCGTTCTGTTCTAAACCACTGTAACTCGCTTGCTGTCTGGTGTCGCTCAATAAACGATAAGGTCCTTCACGGCCCTCCATATTCCCGCGATCTCGTTCGTGATCGCCGGATGTATGGCGAGACGTTTCGCGACTCCCTAGGTTCTCATGACTCCGTCCACTATCGCCGGATGCATGTCGAGACGCTTCACGACTCTCCATGTTTCCGTGATTCCAGTGTCGCACATCCTCATCTGGGGCATGGTGTGTGCACCTAAAAGTATTCCGGTACTCCTGCGTCCTTCGTTCTCCTTCACTGAAGGTGACGCGAGGCACTTCGCCACACCCTGCACTCCTGTCGTCGCACATTTGCCTATTGCCGCTAATGATAGGGCAAGTATCTCTTCTGCTTTCTTGACTCCCTCTCTCCCACTCCGGGCTGCTCTCGCCAGCTCCACAATGAGAGAGAATCCTGTTATCTTGGTCTCTCCACTCAGCTCCTGTTTCTAAACTTCTATTCCGAGCCTCTTCGGCAGTATCCCAATCTTTCAAGTATTCTCTTAATTCCTTAAAGGACTTCGGTTTAGGTCCCCTTAAATCCATTGGCCCTCTTTGACCTCCCTGTTCTATCCTGGGACCCGTTGCGGAATCTAATGGGGTACTCCGACTCATTGGTGCTAGTATCTGCCTTTGAGGATTCATTACGGCATTCCTATTCTCCACTTCTGCTCTTTCCCTGTCCCATCGTGCCTGTTCCTCCTGCTGGACCCCTTCTGGGTTGTAGATTGACACAATAGGGCCTATGATAACAGGTACTTGTAAGGCATCTGGCATTTGGTACGACCTTGCACATTGCGTCTCTGGCACCTTCTGGACCACGAATCTTCCCACTACTCTCTGTTCAGAACTAGTTTGGGGTATTTCCTCACTCTTGTTAGCGTCCCACTCCGTTACTGGGATCGATTTGTATTCCCCCCACCTAGCTCCGTCCTCTTGCTGTAATATGGGACTTGCAGTTTCACCGCTGTACGGAGGTGGTCTATCTGTTAATAGCCTATCTATCAGATCCTCCTCCGTCTCGCTTTCCTCATCTTCCTCCTCTAGAGGTTTCTTTTCTACCGTGGCCTCTATCATGGTGAACAGTTTGTCTGCTTCTATCTTTTGTACTCTCCACTTCTTAGCTTCCTCATCCCATTTGGCGTCCTGTACTGCCTTTACTGATCGTCTCACTCTTTCTTGGCGCCTCTTTACGCTCTTTTCGTGCGCTGTTCTAAACCATGCACCAAGGGCTTCGAATTGTGTTGGCCTCGGTAGAGGTCTCGTTGAAAGCATTATCGCTTTCAGTTGGTTCAACACGTCTAGTTTAAACGTTCCGAATCTCGGAAACGTCAGTTCCTTTTCCCCTTCAGTTAACCTATTCCACTCGGAGATCCATAGTATCGAGTGTAAGCCTACATTTACTGCCATATGATAAGCTGGTGTGCCTTCTGGTGGAGCTTCTTCTCCGGCATATAAATGTCTTCTATTTCTCCTAAAGATTTTTCCTAAACCCTTAAAACACTTCATTTTCGATAATGTACGATATTCCTTATTAATTCTCTTTCTTATTTACGTCCTGATGACAACCACCAATCCCTGTGCGATTCTCGCTAATCAGCCTATCCCAGTGCGGTTCTATGCCAACCGACCAATCTCAGCGCGGCTCTGCGCTGACGTCACTCGTCCCTTCTTCAGCAGTTTCCCTCCTTTCTCAACTCGTCTCGCGATCTTGCATGCGTTTCATTCATACACTGAAAAATGACTACTTCCGTCCAAGCGATCACTTTTCTCTGACTGTACGGCCACAGTCTAACTGTAATTGCTACCTCAACTGGCAAAACGTCTTTCCTCTTACGGTCGGACACTCGCCTCAACTGATAGGTTACTTACACACAGTAAACGTACGACCAGCGTCCGTTACTCATACACTCACTCTTACGCTCCCCCTATCATCGGTCTGTCGGGCAATCAATGGTACCTCATGACTCCCTTTCAATGGTAGACAAATTACTCTGGGTGTTCGATACACCCGAACCACTTAAGTCCTTCTCTGGAGCTTAAGATTTCATCCGGTTGCGCGCGCTCACAACCTTCCCTCAATCACACTACAGGCATTCAACTCCGCTTGACATTACAACACAGGAACAACATAAAACACCACAATCTTACAACGCATGACCCTTATACTCACTCTCGACCGACTCTGCTGCTTTTCTCTCGACGCACCGTCAGCACCGTCTTCAGCTGGGATTCTTCTTCTGGTCGTCGATGACTAGGGACCTTGGGGTAAACTAAACCTGGCCTAGGTCGTCTTCCTCAAGAAGATAACCATCATTACTCTGCTACCAACTGCGGGGAATGAGATTTTAATCTCTTTTATGATTAATCTGATAACTTATCTCATTCGACAATTTTTGGACCGTTGGTATCTGTCATTGAGTAAAAGACAACCCTCATATAGGTAAAATAAACCCCATATACGGACACCACTCTAAAGAATCGCTTACAACTGTTAAAGTTTAAAAGGTTTAATATAAAATTAAGAAAAGTTGCAAATACAATCCTCTCAGGATTAAATTCATCAAATATATCGGAACCAAAAGGAACATGTATTCCCTAAAGAACCTCAATCTACAAACAAATACAATTAAAGTCAATTCCAAAATCAGCAAATTAAAAAGAATCGATATGAAGTGGTTCTTCTGCGTCATCTGCAGTAAGAGAAAAAATAATCAAGTTAAATCTGTCCCTACTCTATACTATGTGACATTCCTACTTCGCAAGTTCCTTCTCTAAAAAGGTGTCAGCAGTTTGACTTCCAAAGAAGTTCAAACTCTCTTACATCTATAGGAAACCTAAGTTTCAGAAGCAGTACCCTCTCTGCCTACCCATCCGCTCTCTAAGGGTCCTCGGCCTACTGCTCCCTTGCGCTCTGATCTCTCTCAGCGCATCTGCTCAAGGCATCTACCCTTGCCTTCGCTCTCGCCTTCGCCTATTGCTAATTGCTCTCTCCTCCCCGGGGTGCTGTCCCTAAAATACACAATCACAGTGTGGGTGAAACGCCCCTTGACGCCCACCACGGACTTTCCCCGATGATGTCAGTTTCTGGCTTCTTCCATTGCTTCATCTCTTTGCGTCGTCCGTTAGGTTGACCCTTCTCCTTAGATGTCATCTTCGTCTTCTTGTTGGCAACTTCAAAGATCAAAAGTCAAATGACCTTAAACAAGACTTTAACTTTACAACTGTGATTCTTGACCCTTCTAGGTCCTGTGAATGGTCTTTCCAAAACAAGACTCAAATTCCAAGCGTCTCTTCTCACGTTTAAGCAATAAGCTCCGTCCGGCATTGTCACCTTAAATCTAACAAGTGCTAGACTTCTTGGCTCTCACGTCCACATCAAGCTATTCACGACTCCTGTGAGTCCACTAAATTACATACACTGGACTACGCTCCTGCGAACTCTTGGTCAGTCAGGTTATAATCACAAATGACCTAAACTCTTCCAGCATTCCTACAAACTTCTTCTACACAGTATAACCTTTACCACACATTTATATATAATCGCATTTAGTAAATCTTTTCTTCTAAATGAATACAATTTACATAGAATATATATATAATACATAGAGTACGAGGTTATATGCTTGTTCGTTACATCGTCATATGTTTTCTCTGTACATTTCTCCACGTTATATTTCTCCACGTTATTCCATTTAAAGTTATACGCGTACATGAATTCTACCTTTACACGTTCTACATTTCGTGAGCATTTCTACACATTTCTACATTAACCCATTATGTATACGGGCCTTCTAAATCTAATGCATGTTTAACAGTAAATACATTTACATTTCCTATACCATGTTGTCACTTCTGTTGGCCTTTATGCTATAGGCGTCAACTTCACGTTACGATATACATTTCATTCCTACGTTTATAATATATGCATCTAAATATGGCTAAGATATACATTTTATTCAAATTGCGCTCTCTCACAGGTGTGGACAGGGAACCACAAGCTGTTCTGGCAAAAATGCTCAACACCAGCCTGTTGCTTGTGACTCTTGTTCTGTCTTTCTCTCCATTCTGTGTCTCTGTGGTCTTTCTTAATCCCCTCTCTTTGCTTATGACCCCTGATGAAATGAACTCTAGGGAACTGGAGAAAGAATAACGGAAGCCGTAGCCTCCAATGGCTCTACCCGCCCTGAGATACACTCCACCCCTCCCTAACCCCGAAGAAACACTCAATTAGCTAAATGGACATGCCCTGATATCTTTTATACATTTATAAAACCCTCACTCTGAGACAAAATGTCTAAGTGACAAGAGAGACACTGATGCTGCAGAACACCTTTAACTGAAACTTGCAAAAACACAGACAGCTAGCTCGGAATACTAAATGTATATTTCCTCAGCTTTACAGAACAAGAGTGCGCTTTAAACTACAAAGGGAAGAGCAATTGTCAACTAAGGGCGAAATAAAAAGAATTTTTGAACTTCTTGCAACCTGAATTATAAGTTGGGCTCCTAGATGAGAGCCAGGCAGCTGTATCTCAAAATCTGGTTCAGGATGTAGAGAATACATATTAAAAATTAAGGGGCATATCTACAAGGACGGCAAAAAATAGACGCAAAGCGCGCTTAGCGCTTTTCTATTTATCGCCGTCTATCGCTTGATTTTATCGCCCTGTTAGCGCGTTACTAACAACGCATTTCCCCAGGACGATATGATTACCGGCAATAGAGGGGAGATCGCCGTTTTGCAGGGAACATCGCTGGTTTTCCAGCGATGTTCCCTGCAAAACGGCGATAACCTTGCTGATACGACCCACAGGGTTGTATCAGCACAATCTACCCCCATAATAGGTATGCCTAGGTCTGCATTTTAGCAGACGTTAATTTCCGGCAAAAACAGAGGTTTACGCCCAAAACTAACGTCTGTTAAAATGCTTTGGTAGCTTTGTAAATATCGCGATGTGCACATCAGCGATATTTACAAGGTTGTGTTGCCCAGTGACACCCACTTTGCATTTCGCTCGAGATGTAAAGGGAGACGTTGGGTAAAAGGGTGCTAACATGCGCTAATGCATGTTAGCACCCTCTTATTAATAGGGCGATAGTTTTATTTCCGCTTTTTTGGTTTTAAAAGCCAAAAAAAAGGAGATAAGGCCCTTGTAAATATGCCCCTAAAGTAGCCACAAAAGGTTTAGGGTGGTAGTTAGGCAAAACGTCACTGCATACTACAAAGGAGAAAAAAAATTAAAGCAAACTGTGTTAAAAACATGACAAGCATATTTGTAAGGGGCAGTTTAACCGATGAGGAATGACAGATGTTAATTGTTCCAACTCAGTGGTACTCGAGTTGTCCACCTTTTAAGGGAAAAAGGCTGAATAGACCAGCTGGGATTCGAACCTCTAGCCATGAGGATACATACCGATCGACCCCTTAAGAGGATGCACTTATACTAAATCACCAGACCCATCTACGAAACATAAATTCATGCTGTAATGCAATGTCTTTGTTTACAGAGTAAAGAGGTTTTTTTTTTGGATTAACTTCATACAAAAACCCCCCAATATAAACAGCCCCTGTTTCTTAGTGGTCTACTCAGGACAGCTGCTTTCACAATTTGTTAGGAGACGGAAATTACAGTAGAGGACAAACACCTACTTTAGGAGAGCAGCTCCTCGAAGTTTATAAAACTTTTCTTATAAAAGCAGGAGGAGTCTGCGCTCCTCAAGTATATTTTAGTCGCTGATGCTTGTTTGCACCAATGCACTTAATTTGGCCTTACAATTCATTGAATTGTAATATTAAATCGCATCATATGCTTTGGAAAACGAGCGAACAGTTTAAAAATATGTTTTGTAACCACCAAGAAGTAAACCACGTGTTTTCTTGAAATACTGGTTTCACTTAAACACTAAATAAGTTCTTGTCAACATTCCTTAGCAGATTAGCAAGCAGAGGTTTATTGTGCAGCATACTAAACAAATAGCGCCTAATACACAATAGATTACACGGTCTCAGAGAGAACGGGAACGTGGTAAAACTGACAAAAGGGACATATATATTACATCCCGCTCTGCCAAAAGTTTAAGCAGAGATGAATGCAGCCATGTTATTTACTAAATAATTGTCTCATGCAGGTCTGTCTTGCCTGCAGCTTGATAAATAAATGAACAATGGTGAGAAAGACAACACTGGAAGGAGCAGGAGAGATGCAACGATGAAAGCATGATACGAGGACGAGTAACCAGAGATGATTATCCGCCATGTTGTTTATTAAATAATTGCCTCCGCTACCCTGGCAGAGGAAATCCGCCCGACATCCTAATGGAGCCCTATGTATTAGGGGGAGAATGTAGAGCTGTACAGCGTCCGCCTGGAGAGCTGGAACAGGGATATGTTTAACAATAGCAGGGCAGGTAGTTCAGATGACACCCTGTAGAAATGGCCTACTCTCTCAAGGGAGGTCTGGTGACCCGTCAAAGGGCACAGGAAGGCCTAGTCCACCAACTGGAAGGGCTTTCAAGCCAAGTCCAAGAAAGAAATCACGAAATAAATATCACAAGGGCGCGGATGATGTGTCAGAGCAAGGTTAAGGCGGCTTACTAACCTAAGCAGCTCACAAGCGGCACAAGTCTACAAAAAAATCACCAATTATTAAATAACCCAAGTGGGATGATGACATAGGGCACATGAAAGGATTCGAAGGCCATCCAAAGGGGGCTGGGGTCAGAGGGCACCGAAAAGACTTGCCCAACTTTTAAAGAAAGCAGGGGTTGGAGTGTGCAGGAAGGATGAGTGAAGGGGGGCAGGAAGGCCTGCGCACTGGCATATGGATGTCAGACGGGGTCAGAGGACGCAGGAGACTGGCCATAATTATAAGGGAGCTGAGGCCAGGTGGCACAGGTAGCATTCCGGACCCACATCTCAAGGACATAGCTTCAGATGTGCACGAAGGACCAGCGCTCCAACCTAAGGGAGTAACATCGGAGCGCGTCTAATTAGAAGGGTGCTGGGTTCAGATGACTGGGGGGGCAGCTGTCATCCAAAGGGAACCAGGCCCAGAGAACGCAGGAATTACTGGCACCTTATACTAGGGGGCTGAGGTCAGAGAACGCGGGTAAGAATAACTCTTACACGGGGGGACAGCCCATTATTACGTAGATGGACTGGTCCACTGTCACACACGGGTGGGGTCAGAGGGCACAGTAAGGGTGGTCAGCAGGTGTGACATATAGGACTAGGACCCGGTTATCGCAACCAGTGCTAGGCCCAGAGAGATACAAGAGTCCAGGGGGTTGTGGGAGGTGCCTTGTGATGTGCACTGTAACTGTATGCGACAGAGGTCACACTCCTGGGGAGAGGGGCTTGGGTGCCCCGACTTCCCCCTCCACCCCTTTCAAGGTCACTGGGTAAAACTTGCAAGCCCAAGATCACACAAATACCGGGTTTGTAGAGAGTGCATGTTGTTCATCACATGTTGTTCGGGAAAGAACCATGCCCTCAGGCGCAACACCCATATGCCACCTCTGCATACGGGTTCCCCACTGCTGCCTGACAGTAGTAAACTGTCATGCAGCAGTTAGAGAAAACATAAGCAGTTAGAGAAAACATAAACAGCACGCCGGGCTTGCAAACATATGACAAAACGTACTTCTTGTCAAAAAGTTGTATGGGACCATCCAGGGTC
Source organism: Lissotriton vulgaris (assembly GCF_964263255.1). NCBI lineage: Eukaryota > Metazoa > Chordata > Amphibia > Caudata > Salamandridae > Lissotriton > Lissotriton vulgaris. Next base: position 646,895,036 of record NC_141698.1, on the reverse strand, counting down.
GCACCTATGACTTGCCACATACACGCACACACACACAAACTCTATCTGCGTCTCCTTCACACGCTCGGCAGCAGGCGCATTAACCCAAGCTATCTATCACACCGAAACAAAGAGCAATGAGCATTATTGGGCGATGCGAGTACTCTCCTTGGGAAGTACTCTCATCCCCGCGGGGACTGAGCTGTTTAGGCCTCACTCACCTGTGAGGGTCGCAGTAGCTGGGCCCCCCAGCCACAGATGGGGCAGCACGCATTCTCCGCCGAGACCCGGGGTGCAGAAGCAGACAAAAGAGGGAGAACCAGCTGAGCCAGAGGATCCTCCGAGCCGAGTTTAGACATGCTCGCTCTGCCCCGGGCCACCCCCCAGTCTGCCCCTGCCCTCCACCTATCGCAGGGAGCCAGAGGCGGCTGTCCCCATGGCAACCAAGGAAGCGATGCGCCTTCCGGAGAGATAACCTCCCACAAATACACACACCAGCTGGGGGAGGACTTCCCCCGCACGCTGTCCCTGCCAGGGGGGCACCCGGCCCTCTCCTTACTGTACCCCCAGCTGCGGGTAGAACTGCTACTTCCTACCCTGGCTGCACCTCCTTCTAGGGAATGACACCGCCCCATCCTGCACCCCCACCGCGGGCCATCTTGCTGGGAGATAAGAGGCTAGGGAAGAAAGGAAGCACATTTCCCGGAAGAGGGGGGTTGAAACACAGAAGGACAAGCATGTAAACAAGAGGTAATATGGATCGGGAAGAGGTAAAAGAAAGAGGAAGCAAAGAAAGTAGGAGACAATAGAAGCGGGGAGTGATAGTAACAGTGAGGGACAAGGGAGAGAAAATGTAGGAAAACAATAGAGGTGCGAAGGAAAACAAGAGAGGGGGAAAATGAAAAATAAACTGGAGAGAAAAGTTAGAAGTAAAGAGAGTGCATGGTGAAAAGGGAAGAGGAGGTAAAGGGAAAGCGGGTGAGATGAAACAGCCAATAAAGAGCGAATGGAGGACGTAAAGGGGCAAGAAAACATGGAAATAAAAGAGAGGGAAGATGAATGATAGGATAGAGCTACAATTAATAGAAGGCAATGAAAACAAGTGCTCGCCATGACACAGCCCCGTCCCTTTCAGACTGACTTCCTGCTGACGTAAAAGGTTCCTTCTTCTTTATGGGGCCATCTGTTGGTCCCATAAAGAAGATAAGAAAGCTTTTACGCCAGCAGGAAGTCAAGGAGCCCAGTCTGAAAAGGAGGGGGCTTAGCGAGAAAGGAGAACGTCACTACGACCTCTTCTCCAATGGCTGGGTACCGTTTAGGAGGCCAGCCAATGGAGAAGAGGGCAGGGTTTAACCTCGCTAGTGAAACTCTCCCTACCTCATTAAATCTCGCCAGCTCGACTGCGCATGTGTGCAGTCTTTTGCAGGCCGAGACCTAAAGATGAGGAAGGCGAAACGGGATGGGGCAGGAGAGATGAAACAATTGATGCAAGATGGTAAAACAAGGAAAAATACTTGCTCTTCGACCGGCTGCAAGTGCTGTTTTCTATGGTACTGATAAGAAGAGAAACCTCCACGTTCACCGCAGAGAGTGCGAGAAACAGTATGCAGCTAGAGTTCCTTGGCGTGCATGGAGCACAACAACACAATGGGGAAAACGGCCCTTCCTGCCCGCAGCCTGTTAAATAAACAATGATGAGAAAGGCTAAACAGGATTGGGCAGGAGACACGCAACAATAGGTGCAAGAGAAGAAAATAGGAAATAAATCAATAAATTAAAAAATACCTTCTCTTAGACCAGATGCCAGCGCCGTTTTCTATCGGACTGATATGATGAAAAACCTTCATGTTCACCGTAGAGTGGGCAAGGAACAGGATGCAGCTTTGGTGACTTGGCGTGCACGGAGGACGCTTGAAAACTACATAACCAAAACAGTAATACTGACATGAGGAGAAATGCTCAAGTAGAGCATACGACGAACAGGATGCAGCTTAGGGGACTTTGCGGGCACCCAGCACGACAACACAACGGAACATTATAAATAGCTATTGAAGGCTAAATAACCAACCCCGTGCTTGGTGTCGTAGTGGCAAAGTGAAATAAGTAGTCCCTGAATGAATAGACAACAGCCAGCAACTGAACTAGACTGTAGTTGGTCGGTGCTGCTTCCTGCAAAACGGAGGGAAAACGGAAGTGACGTATGGAATCAAAATCCAACCATAAGCCAGGTAAGAAGACCAATGCCAGAATCAACCAATGGCAAGCAATAGGAGAAATTACCCCCCATATTGTGTTTACTATAGGTCTTGCGACAGCGCATGCGCTGTCTACGCGAGACCTAAAAAATAAATAATGGACTGGAATGCAGCTCAACCAGATACCAGTGGCTGAGGTTAATTCAAGCATTCCACCCATCACTTTTTCTGTTTTATTCAATCTGATGCCCTAACTGCAACAAGAATGCCCAAACCTGGGTCACGTGCTCACTAATTTACAAAAACCAAGCTATACTTTAATGATGAGGCCTAACTTCGCCAACACTAGTATGGGGTGTTTTTGTTCCCATAAAGAGGGGGCCTCGCTTGGTAGTTCGTGCTGGACTGATCCCATCCAAGCTGGGTCAAAGTTGATTTGCAAATAGATGGTTCCTTTCTGTAGTGGCATGGTGGGCAAAAAACGATGGCTATAATGCAGCCCAGGTACTTACCTGTGGCTGAGATTAATTCAAGCATTCCACCCATCACGTTTTGTTTTTCTCAGCACTGTAAACTAAGGCAGTTTCAGACTGGGACAGGGACAGTGCGGGAGGTGGCATGGAGTTTCAGCCCTATATATATGCTGATGGTGCCCACCGGCATGTATAGGCACAAATTAGGTTCTTAATCTCCCGCTCACCCATTGTTTGTCTCCCCCTTCTTCTGCACTACCAAATTGTAAATCCCCCATTGTGTACAGCACTTCATAGATTGGTTTTGCTTATTTGAGTTACATACACACACCCGGGAAGAGTGAGTGGAGTCAAACAAAGATTTAACTTGTATATTACTGATGTCCCAGGGAAAAAGGCAGAGACTTCCTTGTTCCCGGCTGAGTTGGGTGGAGCTAGTTTCTCAGTATTATTATGTGCCAATCACAGCATAGTTTTGAACAATACTCTGATAGGGCTGGCTGGAATAAGGGCTTGTAATGTTAGGATCCTGCTATGAATAGCTGAAAAAACACAAATACTGCATGAAAACCTGTTGTCTTTGGCAAACCGTTAAGATACTGGCGTATCTGGAGATAATTCTCAAACAAAGATCTAAACTGCAGCGCAAACTAGAAAGCTAAGTAGATATAGACACACATTACAATAAAAAAAACTACAACCCATTAATCATGGTGATGGACGGATGATGCATGAATCCATAAATCGAGTGGAAGACACTGGCACTACTGTGGGGGAGATACACGCTGAAAAAATATGGTGGGGTCAAGGCAAGCTCTTACGAAATGGATTGTGGTTAAATAAGATGACTGTAGTAGAAATGAACTGGTTGGCAATTAACTTAAGAGGGTAATTGCCCCGCGGATGTCTTTCCTCCTTTCGTCTTACCTTATTTGAGCACAATTACACTCTTTGATTTGTTACAGGAAGAACGTTTCTGCCCTGGTGAAAGTGGTAGTTTGAGCATTGTGGGTTATTATAATAGTGTTAAGAACATTTTCAGTCTCGACTTTTCAGACTTTTCTATGGATAATACAAAAGAGGAATTCAGAAAACATAAAAATCTCAGGTCATAGAAATATGGTGAAGGGAGTTGAAATAGTCTTCAACAGAGTAATTTTTAAGTCACTTAGGGGCATATTATCAAGGGGGTTTATCTCCGCTTTTTTGGCTTTAAAAGCCAAGAAAGCGGAGATAAAATTATCTCCCTATTACCAAACTGTCGCTAACACCAGTTAGCGGCAGCTAATAGGAGATAGCGACCATCTTGGGCCCCGCTTTGCATGTCAGTGATATTTATCACTAATGACATGCAAAGTGGGCCTGCCAAGATGTTAGCAACTGGAAACAGTCGCTAACATCGCTATCTCCTATTACCAACTTTTGGAGATATTCGCACTAAGCGCGAATATCTCCAAAAGCTAACACCTGCCCTGAGCAGTTCTTAGCCATGTTATCCAATGGGAGGTGGATAACATGGCTAAGAGCATTTGCTCGATAATGCATGAATATCGCTGACTTTTCAGCGATATTCATGCATTGCGGCCGTTTTTTATCGCATTTGCGATAAACCTTGCTAATAGCAAGGTTTATCTGCGATAAAAATCGCCGATGTTCGGCGATAACTTTTGTCTCTAAACAAGTTAGAGACAAAAATTATCGCTAGTTGTTGGTAATATGCCCCTGTGTTCATTAATAGGGCAGGTTTTTCATTAGCCCATACATGTCAGTCAATCAATTTCAAGGAGAATGTTTTAATTTCTGTTAGTGCTCTGAACCTGTGCAAGCAATCCACATGAGACAAGCCACGAAAAGGAACGTATAAAGCTGTGGTTGGCATACTAAAACAAGCTTAAATTCAAACATTAGCCTCCTTGCATGAATATATCTAGCATATAACACACTCAGACCCCAATTTAGTAAGGTGTGGATGGAAATCAATTGGTGTTCTTTTGCCCACCCACTGCTTTGAGGCTCCACCCTTATTTTGTGCTGTGACTAATGTGCGAAACATGCAAAAAAAATGTTTTGCATTTGTCACCCCGAGTGGGATGGGTATGCTCAGACGTGAGTCCCATGCTCTCCTCACCACTGGAGTCAAGCTATCCTGGCTGAAGACGGCTGATAGCCAGAAACCGGTCCTAGGATGCTTGATTCCGGTCCAGGAAAGACATGGCTTGGCATTTCAGACTGGACTGTTACCATGAGGCACAGGGTCAAGGCTGATTTGCATATGGCCATGTCTGAACTGGGGTGGTGTGGAGTGCAGAAAAACGATGGATTTAGGCCCAGATCTCTATACTGGGGTGAATGTATGACATTGTTCTGCATTCTGTCCATCATTTGTTGTTTTTACTAATGTGCGAAACAGCCGCATCACAAATGCCCATTTGCACTCACGTAGCAAGGATGCCATGAGCCCTAATGCAAACAAGGAAAACGGCCTCTTTGAATGCTGTCAGTGTAGTAAAATGCAGTTCTGCCAGGCTTCAATGGCACCTCAGGCCTTCTGGACTCTGGTGCCAAACTGCAACTGCTGCACTACTGCCCATTTGCACGTAGTCGCTAAATATCCTACATTCTTGATATTTATGAGGCAAATGAGATCGATGGAGGCATGCGTGGGACAACAGACTTTGGCTCATGCATTCGCAATACTGAATGCTGATATTTATTTTCCAAACCAACCCACCTTCCTTAAAGGGGCTGTATTCAAGAATAAAAGTTGGAGGGAGGATGCAGTTGTCCATTGGATCACTACCTAAAAGTGGAAACGGCCCATCAAGTCATCCATCTACGATTTGCAACTGTGGCCGTAACTATTAATACATACCCTTACTACTCCAAAAAAGGAGGGGGGTCATTGCGTTCATGCCACTACCTTCCTCGTTGAATTTGAATGTAATTTCCAACTCACAATGTGTTCGTTGTACATTGCAACTTGCATTTTTTGCAGATGGGAGAAAGCTCAGTACACTGAGCCCTTATGAATGGCAGGCGAGTAAAGGGTAAATATCTCATATATATGTTACAAGTCTTATCTAATCATTTGACAACGAACAAACAGTTAAGAGAAGAGTTAAGATGTCTTATGCGGTCTGTTCCCTGGAACAAACCCTTGAGATCAATGCTTTTGATCCTCTTCCAGCGACAGCATGCTACCAAGTGATCAGTTTATTTCAGAGCCGTCCGATTTCTCATTTAGATTCATCCCCACTGTGCAGTGCACCCAACAAATCAATATCTCAAATATGTAATACACATACTGTTCTCTAACTACAGTGTGGCAAAGTGTACTGCAGCAAAGCATGTTATGTACAACCTGACATTTAAAGTTCAAAATGTTATAATTTGCTGAGCGAGGTGAGTGACCTTTAGTTCCTAATAGTTAGGATGTGCCCTTTGACAGATTAGCTCGGAAATTGGATTCAGCTCAATAGGCAGAGCTGCTGACAACTGTTTTAAAGTGTATTTGCTCTACACTATCTCTTATCAGCTCAGGCAAACACGCCATTCTCTGCAAAACATGTTTACGGGTAATGGCTGTATCTCTAGTTTCCAATTGTTGTAGACATTTAAATTTCAAGTCAGCGATTCCATAGAAATATAGATGTAATGATGATGGGGAGATACCGACATTTCCACCAACACATTCCATAGACTTCATCAGTGGAGTAACAAAACATTATGCTGCCCAGAATGCGATGTGGGGCCTTATTTTTCCATATCTCACATATATACATTTGCTTTGGTCTGAATGGGGGCTTCCTGAAGTTTTATGGGACCCTTGAATGGTTGGGGCCCCATGCACCGCCAGGGGTTTAGGTGCCTACGTTGGGCCCCTGGTTCTCGTCTCATACAATGGTGCAGTCGTGCAAGCCAGGTGAGAATGACAGTAGCGATCACCAGTGCAGCAAGAAACTCATAATCCTAAAAAATACACTGAGTACATCTTGCAGTCACTTGCTAATTCCAAAGCCCGTGTGGATGAATTACATCGTTTAACATTATCTCCTTTTAGTGCCTTGAGGGAGATGAGCTATAGTGCTAATCTCCACATTTAGTTGATGATTTGTTCTGGTTTGAAGTTATATACCTAGATAACACACACACAGCTGCAGAAACACACCTGGTAGGATTTAAAAAGCAGTACGGAATATACCGAAGTCTTATAAACCAGACATCATAGCCACGAGCTATGGGAGAATGGGGCTTTGCGGGGGGTGGCCGACCGGAGGGAGGCTCGCCCCCGGGGAAGTTTGGGGCCCCGGGAGGAAGGGGGGGGGGATGACTTTGACAGGGGACAGGAAGGAGGATTGAGCTGGTTGGGCTCATTGGGCTGTTTGGGCTCCTTTTGGGCTTGGGGGATATATGAACGGCCATTTTGGGTCACTGGGCACCATTTTGGTGACAGTGACCCAGCAGCCGAGTGGTTAGGAAAGTTGTTTTGTTGTTGTCTGGGTACGGTGGGTAGTGTAGGGCTTAGGAGGATTTCAGCGGCGGAGTGAAGCGAGTTGTGGAGGCTACGAGGCGTGAAGGGGCTGAAGCGGCCGTGCGGCGATAGTGTTTTTGGCGGTTTGACGGCGGGAGCGGCGTTACGTGGTGGTTTCATGCCGGAGAAGGCGCTCTCTGATCCCCGTGTGCGGGAGGCGTTTCGCCTCTTGGGGGAAGCTGGCAGGATGGACCTGCTTCGAGGAGACGTGAGGGTAAGGCCTCCGCAGCGCGCTGCTGATGGCGCCGCGGCGGCGGTGGTGGCCTGCGAGCCGCCGAGGTCGAGGGCGCGGAGGGAGGAGGGAGCGGAGAAGGGAGGGGGAGTGACGCGCACCGGCAGTCGGCGGGTGGCTGAGGTGCCGGGGCGGGGAAAAGGGCCAGGGAAGAAGCGTGGGGGAGCGAAGAAGGCCCCGCTTTTGTTTGTAGAGGGGGCGGAGGGGGAGATGGGCGGGCGGCAAAGGAGAGGCGGACGGGGCAATGGAGAGAGGCGCAGGGGGCCAAAGGGGGCTGGGAGAAGAGGAGGAGGGCCAGGTTGGAGGTATTGGCGGGAGGGGGGGACAGGAGCCCGGGTGCTAGATGGAGGTGTGCTCGGTGGGGGAGGGGGTACCGGGGGGTTGCTGAACGTGCAAAGTGGGGTGAGTGGGGGGGGCGACGGGGGGGTTGCCTGGCTTCCAAGAAGCGGGGAGTGGGGGGTTGGGGGGAGGGGGGCCGGTCCAGGGTGCGGGCAGGGGGGAGGGGCCTGGGGGCCAGTTGGAAGTGGGGGGGGCTCACCGCTGCTGATTGAGGAATCGGAGGTGGAGGGGGGACAGGGAGTTGAGGGGGGAGAGTGGCCTGGACTGGGGGTCATTGTCAGAGGGGGAGGGAGGCGCGGTGGGGTCCAGCAGGCCGGCGTCGCCACGGGTGGGGGGAGGATGGACGGAGGGCAGGGGGGGTGGGACAAGGGTGGATGGGGAGCGGGGAAGGGGTGAGGCTTGGCCTCGGGGGTGGATGGGGGTGGGGGAGGGGGGAGGGGGGTGCGGTGAGTGGAGTTGCGAGGTTGGGGGGGCCGGTAGGTAGCCGTGGTGAGTCGCGGGGGTGTGGGGTGTGTGGGAGGTTGGGGGGCACAGTGGGAGGATGGGGGGGCACTGGGGGTGTGGGATGGGGTTGGGCGAAGGGGTCGGGGGACGACCGGCGCGACAGGGAGGGCATTCGGGGGCTTGGGGGAGGGGCGCGCCAGGGAGTTGGGGGGGCAAAGTGGGTGAGTTTTCCTCGGCATGCTGGACTTCCCCACTTTTTTCTTGGCAGGACCAGTTGGCAGGGGGCTTGGGTGAGCAGCATGCGCTCCAACCCGCCGAGAGGATGGGCCGGCTCTGCCTTGTACGGGCGGTCGCGCTCCACCGAGGGACCATGCACGTGAGGATAACGGATGGCAGGGCCATAGGTCTCCGCCGCCCCCCTCCCGATGGGTCGAGACGGCCGCCGGGGGACGGGGTTGGAGCAAAAATGTGTCCGGATACCCAGATTACCAAGTAGAGAGTGGGAGGAGGGAGAGCGTGGACTTGGGGGCATTGATGAAAGCGTGCAGGGATAAGGCAGCTTTGAGCAGGGTGAGCACAGGAGGTGGCCAGGCAAGGCAGTGGGGGGATGGTGAAGGAGGCGGAGAGATGGAGTCGGAGGAGGAAGGGGAGCTTCGGGGGGGGAGGGGGAAACGAGTAATGCTGTTGGAAGTATTATTCAGGTACGCCCCCGGCAGTCGGAGCTACGAGTGACGGCCCCCCCAGCGGAACTGGTTAGGCGGTGGGATCCGGTGCGGACGCCAGCCTTGATGCCAGGTAAGACCGGTGCACAGTTGGGGAGTGGCTTGGGCGGGCCTCATGGAGGCCGGGTGGATGGAGGTGCGGATGTCGGAGGGGGCGGCAGAGGCATGCCTTGGGGTGGCCAGGTATCTGTGGATACGGATGCGGAGGCAGGGGATTTGGTGCGATTGGTGAAGGGCAGGCATTTGATGGATGCGGGGTGTGTACAGGGATGGAGGGGGTGGCGGGAGACGCAGCGGCAGTGAGCGCGGGGACGGGGGATGCCGCAAAGTCCAGAGGGTCGACGGCGTCGGGCTAAGGAGAGTTGCGATGTGCCGGTCAGGAGCCTGCCTTATATGGGTGTGGCAAAACCATTGGGGGCGCACTTGTCACTGGTGACTAAGGAGAAGATCTGGAAGGGGGAGTATGTGGAGATTTTGAAGTTGCTTCACAGGGAGTTGATGGCTAAGGAGGGTTCGAAAGAGGAGGAGCAGGAGTTAGCTAGGCGCCCCAAGGTGCCAGTGACCATTGAGAACTGGTCGGCGGCTTTCCTGATATACGCCAGTGTGTACTGCGAGAAGTATCTGGACAGGTCAGTCGCGTTGTTCAAATATATGGATGTGGTGCGGCGGGCACAGGTGATATACGGAGGTTACGCGTGGTCGCATTACGACGAGGAGTTCCGGGCGCGTATGGCGTCGGACCCGTAGGCGAAGTGCAGAGAATTTGACACGGACTTGTATCAGCAGGCGATGAGCGGGGCGAAGTTTGGCCGCACCATCTACACGGCCAGTGGGCTCCCGCTGGCGCCGCCACCCTTTACGGCCCGCCCCACCCGTGGGGGGGTGAGGTCGGGGGACACAGGGAGTACAAACAGCGTCGGGGCTTGCTGGGACTTCAATAAGGGGTCCTGTCTCAGGTAAGTGTGCCGTTTCCGGCACGAATGCTCCAAGTGCGGGAGGAGACACCCAGTGGTGCGCTGCTGGGGGCTTGGGGGAGGGCCCGCACAGGGGCAGCAGTCGGCCGCGGCCCCCGTTGGGGGAAGAGGGGGCGGAAGGGGGGGAGCGGTGCCTTGGGGAAAGGCTCGTACACCGGTTAAGCTGGACAGGCTCGAACCTCTCTTGGCGGCTTATCCACGGGCGGATGATGCAGCCGTGCTGCGTCGGGGTTTCCGGGAGGTTTTTCGGTTGGGGTACGAGGGTCCTCGGATTGCTCAGTGGGCGGAGAATCTGAAGTCCATGAACGCGCACAGAGGTATCGTTCGGGAGAAGCTTTTCAAGGAGGTGAAGGAAGGGAGGATGGTGGGTCCCTTTCAGGAACCGCCCCTGCCGGACTTGATCATTTCACCGATCGGAGTGGTCCCAAAAAAGGAGCCGGGCCAGTTTCGACTGATTCGGCATTTGTCCTGGCCAGAGGGCACATCAGTGAATGACTACATCTCGGCGGAGTTGGCGTCGGTGTCGTACTCGTCCGTGGACGTGGCAAGGAGGCTGGTGACGGCGGAGGGCGGGGTGCGCTCATGGCGAAATGTGACGTGAAATCTGCTTTTAGGTTGTTGCCAGTACATCCTGCGGATCATCAGCTGCTGGGGATCCAGTTTGACGGCCTCATTTTCATGGATAGAGCGCTTCCCATGGGGTGCTCCGTGTCGTGTGCATTGTTTGAGAGGTTCAGCTCCTTCTTGTAGTGGGCTTTTTCCTGGTGCACAGGCTCTGAGGCGGTGATGTACTACCTGGATGACTTCTTCCTGGTGGGTCGGCCCGGTTTGACGGACTGCCAGCAGCGGCTGGACAGTTTTACGGACTTGATGGGTTACCTGGGGGTCCCCTTGGTGCCGATATGGAGTTCGACTCAGCGGCCATGGAAGCACGCCTACCGGAGGATAAGCGGGTGGTGATGATGGACTTGGTGAGGGGCATGTTGGTCAGGCAGAAGGTGAAGGTGCGGGAGGTGCAGGTGTTGCTGGGGCATTTGAACTTTGCGTGCCGGGTCGTGCGGGTGGGGCGGATGTTTTGCCGTCGGCTGGGGATGGCTTTGTCCGGTCTGACGTTACCACACCATCACGTGCGCCCGTCGGCGGGTTCGAGAGAGGACTTGAGCATGTGGCTGGCTTTTCTGGGGCGTTTCAATGGAGTGCCCATGGCGCCGCCGGAGCACTGGGAGTGGGACGTCACGATGTCATCGGATGCGGCGGGAGTCGGTGGTTTCGGTCTCTACTGGGCAGGGAGATGGTGCGCGGTGCAGTGGCCGGCTCAGTGGCAGGCGGGGGAAGGAGTATTGCGTTCCTGGAGCTTTTTCCGTTAGTGGTGGCAGTGACGGTGTGGGCGCAGGACCTAGCACACAAGCGAGTCTTGTTCAGGGTGGACAATATGTTGGTGGTGCAGGTGGTGAATCGGCAGTCCGCAAGGGAGGTACAAGTGCTGAAGTTGATGCACGTTTTTGTGTTGAAGTGCTTGGAGCATGACATTCTGTTTCAGGCTCAGCATGTGCCAGGGTTGGACAATGAGATTGCGGATGCTTTGTCTCGTTCACAGTGGCAGAGGTTCCATTGGCTAGCCACGAAGGCGGACGCAGTCAAAACGCAGGTGCCGGAGGAGCCTTGGATGGTGGGAGAGTGCGTGGATCAGGCGGAGACGGTCTTGTTTTCAACACTGATGTCGTAGATGTTTTTTGGAGCCTTCCCGGTGTCAGAGAGGGTGGGGTTGCGCAGAGGGCTGGGAGTGAGGTGGGGGGAGGTGGAGTTGCGAGGCCGGGAGGTGGCAGTGCGTTTGCGACGGTGAAAGACTGATCAGTGCAGAGCAGGCACTTGGGTGGTACTGGGTCCTGGGGGGTCGGAGGCAGTGTGTCCGGTGGAATGGGGGAGACGACTGGCGGGGGGTAGGCGCAGGACGATGCAGAGGTTTTTGGCCGGGGAGGGGCCGGTCGGGTGACGGCGGCTCAGCTGCTATGGGTCCTGCGGCACGCTCTACGGTCTATGGGTGAGGACCCGAAGGAATTCGGGACACATTCCTTTCGCATTGGTGCGGCGACGGAGGCAGCGCAAAGGGGTTGGGGTAAGGAGGAGATCAAAAGGCTGGGATGCTGGAAATCGGACAGTTATAGGACGCACGTCAGGATGCGGGGTGGCTGAGTAGAGTGAGGTTGACATGTTTGGCTCATTGCTTAGATATGTATCTTTGTAGGTGCGGTGGCGGGGCCTACTGCGACAGTGATGAGCATTTACTTGGTGGGCCATTCCTTCTTTAAGAGAGCTGAGAGGGCCGATTGGGAAAAACGCAGGAACCTCAATTTGGAATTGGATGAACAGTTGTTTCGATGTCATTGGAGGGGAAAAGGGGGCATGCTTTGGCACAAGTTGGTGCCGGTTTTAAACAATGTTGTGCGGGGGGGGTTTGTCCAGATGTTGTAGTTGTCCACTCGAGAGAAAATGATTTGGTGCAGTGTAAGGGACTGGCACTTGTGAGGCAAATGAAAAGGGATTTGCTGGAAATTCGGAGGCAGTGGGCGGGGTGTTATGTCATTTGGTCGGAATTAATTCCTAGACGATGCTGGAGGGGGGCAGAGAGGCCTGCGGCTATTGACAGGACACGGAGGAAAATTAACAGGGAAATGAGGGCCTTTTGTGAGAAAGAAGGTTTGGTAGGATGGAGCACCCGGAGCTGAGGTATGGGGCTGTGTATTTTTTCAGGGAGGATGGCGTGCATTTGTCACGATATGGGATGGAGCTCTATATTGTGCAGCTGAAAGAGGCAGTGGATCAGGCAGTTGGGGTGCCCAGGTATCCAAAGGTGCAGAGGCCCTAGGGGGGGATCGAAAGCCGTATGGGGCTTTCGAGTGTCGCTTTTCCTAGTTAAGGGGGGTAGGATAGGAGGAATGAGGTTTCATGGACAGAGGGGGAGGGAGTGTACATATGGCAAGAGTTTAAAAACAGTTGAGGCAGGTATTTGGGTAGTTGGTAACTATGTATATGTTGTTGTGGGGGAACTTTTTAGGGGTGGGGGTGGGGGGTTTGTTCAGGTACGTGTTTATTTAGTTAGGTCTAGTTTTGTACGGCAAAGGCCAAGGATGTGGTATTGTGTTAAGATGCACCTGTTCCCTATAAAGCGGCCTTTATCACACCTTAAAATGTCTCCGGTCGGTCTTTTCCCTCCCTGTCTCCCGATGGGTCCCAATGGGGCTTTGCGGGGGGTGGCCCACCGGAGGGAGGCTCGCCCCCCCGTGGAAGTTTGGGGCCCCCGGAGGAAGGGGGGGGATGACTTTCACAGGGGACAGGAAGGAGGATTATGCTGGTTGTGCTCCTTGGGCTGTTCGGGCTGGGGGGGATATATTAACGGCCATTTTGGGTCACTGGGCACCATTTTGGTGACAGTGACCCAGCAGCCGAGTGGTTAGGAAAGTTGTTTGCTCGCCCGCCCACCCCAGGGAGGCAGGGGTTACGGGTGGCCATGAGTGGAGGTTTTCCTGGGTTTCTGGGGGTTTTTACGGGAGGGGTTTTGTTGGGAGCAGGTGCGCTTTTGGTTTGGTCGGCTGGGGTATGATGTTGCTGGGGGAAGGTGCTGGAAATGTTGTTGGAATGGCACTTTTCCTAGTTAAGGGGGGGTAGGATAGGAGGAATGAGGTTTCATGGACAGAGGGGGAGGGAGTGTACATATGGCAAGAGTTTAAAAACAGTTGAGGCAGGTGTTTGGGTAGTTGGTAACTATGTATATGTTGTTGCGGGGGAACTTTTTAGGGGTGGGGTTGGGGGTTTGGTCAGGTACGTGTTTATTTAGTTAGGTCTAGTTTTGTATGGCAAAGGCCAAGGATGTGGTATTGTGTTAAGATGCACCTGTTCCCAATAAAGCGGCCTTTATCACACCTTAAAATGTCTCCGGTCGGTCTTTCCCCTCCCCGTCTCCCGATGGGCCCCAAATGCCAAATCCACAGTGAGGGCCAGATTAAGCGGGGCAGATTTGGGCGAGAACAGAAGGCCATATGTCCTGGGTTAAGGTCAAAACAAGATGTGGGGACCTACGTCAAAATGAGCTGAGAACTGGGACTTTCAGATAGTCTAAGGGCCAGTGGACCAGAGGAACGGCCACTGTATTTTGCGAGTCACAAATCACAATGTACTTACCCAACTGGTCCCCAAATTGATAGTCGCAAATAACTTGCATCAGAATTTTGCAAGGAGGCTAATTGCGAGTCTGTAAGTGCTCGCAGGTAGCTTTCGTGTCTAAAAAGACCGTTTAGCGTTCACAAAAAGCGAACGTGGCAGAAAAGGTCATTTTGAAAAACACTTCCTGGGAGTGCAGAAGGACCCCAAAACAGGAAGTGGTGTCCCTGGAGGATCCTGAACAGAATTGTAGCACATTTTAAGGTGCAGCAGCACAGTCCAACACTGCAAGCAGGTTCCCAAATAATCCTAAAATGTCCAGCAAGTCCAGTGAGAAGGCAAGCAAGGAGGGTCTGTGCAAATGGAAATTCTCCGAAAAGGAACTGGAAATACTGATAGAGGAATTCTGCATCAACCACAAGCAGATGTTTTGGAGGGCATCTTACACTGTCCCAGAGTCGGACAAAAGAAAAGTATGGAGAGAGATGCAGCTGCACATTAATGCTCTGGTTGTGGCTGAGAGGTCCCTGGACGAATTTTAAAAAAAAGGTGTTACAACCTGCGCTCCAGGGCCAAGAGGAGAGTGGCAGCATGGCTGCATGAAGTTCAAGGGACAGGAGGAGGCCCAGCCAATGTTTCTGAACCTTCTTCAGCAGAGGCTATGGTGGAGAGTACCCTGGAGAGAGAGGCAGTGGTAGGATTTGGGACCCTCTGGGACCCTCTGGGACCCTCGACACATCTCGACCTCCACTACTCCATGGTAAGTGTGAAATATGTACCATATCAGCATTTCAGTCAAAAGCCTGCTCCCCACATGCATGCCACATACCCACACCAGACTACATCTAGATGCTCCATCTACATGAACCAAAATTCACAGCTGTTGCATTATGGGAAACGTAGTCAGTGACATAAAAAATTGCAGTTAAGGACTGACATGAGCTGAATAACCGTACCTCCACTGAGATAGTGACTCACGTATTTTTTCTATATTTTCATATTTGCAATATAGATAAACCTCTGGGAAGAGGGCAAATCGGGGATGAGACTGATGATGCCCAGGATCCGGGCCAGATGGATGAAGGGCAAGATGAGGTAACAGCAAGTGAGCCAAGTTGCTCTAATGTCCATGCTACTACTGCATTCAGGTCCCCACAGGCTCCAGTGCTTGACATCCCAGCAGCCAGCAACATCCCAATGCACTCCAGTCACCAGGAGCCGGCTGCTGTGTCTGACACTGCAGTCAGGTAGTCGGCTGCAAGCTAGGCAACACTCTCCCTCCCATATTAAAGCAGCCACTCAGGCGGTGTTTGGTGGCCTGTAATAAGCTACACTGAAGATTCAGCACCTGCAGCAAAAATAGATTAGGCTAATCAACACCAAGCTGTGCCAGGGATTTTTGAACATCACACAACAGATGGCTGAGAACCAGGCCCGCCTTGAGGGGACATTTGATGCCCTTACAGGGGCTATTGGACAACTGTGCACAGTGTTGTCTGAGGAGAGAGGGCAGGAAAGGAGAATGGAGTACAGCTGGGCATACAGAATGGACTCTATGACCAGTGCAATCTTTAGGCTGGCACAGACAACCCCTCAACACCCCAAGCACACCCTGTGTCAGGATCCATTTGTAACGGCGCCTGCTTAGCCATAAAACAACATATCCCATGATGCAGTGTGTGGAGAAAGTACTTTAGACGCTGTGCCGTCGACGTTGTTGTGCGTAGTTCTGGTTTGAAGATTTTGTTCCCGCTCGGCTGAGTGGGAGCGTCCTCAAGGCTGAACTCGGGAGCCATGCTGTTCCTGTTCTGAGACTCTTGCTGTTGGCGGCTCTGTGAGTTACCATTCATGGTGTTCTTAGTTTGTTTGTCTTTTGGATCTGTGAGCGGAATGTAGCAGTGGGCATTTTGAGCCGCGCATCATCGTTTCCCCGCTTGGGAGATAATTACAATCCTGCCAGTGGAGTAAACCATCCTTGGGGAGAGATCTGTGTCATAGCGGAGCGCAGTGGTGAATCAATTAACCACGCGTTACAGTGTATGCCTCTACCACTGGAATCACATAGCAGAGCCCAGTGGTGACTCATAACCACGCGTTACCATTTATGCCTCTACTATTGGTTTTACATAGCGGAGCGCAGTGGTGACAAACAACCACGCGTTGCCGTTTATGTCTCAATTGTTGGATGTACATAGCGGAGCGCAGTGGTGACTTAGAACTACGCATTGCCGTTTATGTCTCGAATGTTGGATGTACATAGCGGAGCGCAGTGGTGACTTAGAACTTACGAGTTGCCGTTTATGTCTCGATTGTTGGATGTACATAGTGGAGCACAGTTGTGAATTAGAACCACAAGTTACCGTATATGTATTGAACTATTGGATTATTTGGTGTATTCAAGTATCTACCTTTGCCTTGTCTATATGACTGACTATTTCATTTACCCATAGTAGGGGGGCTATTTTGGACAGAGCATTCTGTGAGTGGAGTTCCACAACACGTTATGATTTCCTACTGAACTTTGCTTATTATTCTGGGGTTAGGAAGGAGCTGTCAGGAGGATCTCTAATAGCCCAACCTTATTGTTTGCTGCCTATGGGATTGCTATTTTGGGAATCTTGGTATGTATGAGGGGTTAAAGGATGTTGAAGCTTCCATTATTTCATAGTATAACCAGAGTAGTAACCTGTGTGAGTTCTGTATTATAGATGCAGAATATGGACTATGACCAGCTTTGAATAGCAAGATCATAAAGGGAAGCAACGTATGTCTGGAAGAGGTATACATTAACCTAGTGAGACTTAATGAGAATAGGTTGTTGTATGCACTGTTTATATCGTTGTCTTTGTTGTTTTAGGTACTATATATTCCCACGCTGCTCCTTCCCTTTCCCTTCCCTCACCTGATCCCTCGAACACCCTGTAAAATTACGGTGAAGTGTTGGTGATTTCAGGAGGTGGACCATCACTCGCTGCATCTGGATTCCGCAAAGCAAAACCTGGCACCCTGGTTCTGCAGATGGAGATGGGCCACTACAGTGGTGACGTTGCACGATGGCTGCAACAGTTAACAGCTGCAGTGGAGGTTGTGCAAACAAACACGTTTGCCAGTGGAGGAGCAACAGAGGCAGAGACAGTGAGGTGTCCAGCTGCAGTATTACAGCTGCTGCAGAAACATCAATGCTGCGTCGAAGCAGCAGCCGCTGCTTGTAATCCCACAAGCCAGATCCCCCCATGCTGTGCGTAGAGGCAAGAAATGACTTGTTTGCCCCAATGTGCCATACAGTGTGCCCAGTTTATTTCCCTTTGGTGGTGCAGTAACTACATGACAGTTATAGTTTTATTTTGGTTATGTGGATGCAGATGGACATGATCTCCAACAATATTTTTGCCTGTCCTCAAAATAAAAAGAATTTGACATTGTTAAAAACGGTACACAGTCAAAATATCGAGTTTTAAATGTCGACCTACCAAAATATCGTGTTTGAAATTTCGAAGGTGCAGAATATCGATGTCAAGAATATCGTTGGATCGAATATCGACTCTAAGGTAAGTAATATAGAAATTCTTTATATCGATGTAAGTAATATCGAAGTTAGTAATATCGATAGCATATATATCGATGTAACTAATTTCGATGACACTAATATCGATATTTGTATTATTTTTTTGTTTTTTATTATGTATGTGTTATATGTTTTAGTTAAGTATTTAAAATAAATTAAATTATATGTGTATTAATTTTATATATTAATAAATGTATTTATAAGTAAATTATATATTTTAGTACCGGGGCGGGTTGTGGGTTTATAGGGGAATAGGGTGGGAAGTAATTTAATTGTAATAATAAAATATTTATTTATGTATAATTAAATTAGTAATTAATTATTAATTGGAAAATAATTATTTTAATTGATAAATTGATTATATAATTGGTAATTAATGTTAATTTTAATTAAATGTTATGTTTTAGTACCGGAGCGGGTTGTGGGTTTATAGGGGAATAGGGTGGGAAGTAATATAATATTAATTAATAAAATATTTATTTATGTATAATTTATTTTGTAATAAATTATTAATTGGCAATTAATTATTTTAACTGATAACTTAATTATTTAATTGGTAATTAATGTTAATTTTAATTAAATGTAATGTTTTAGTACCAGAGCGGGTTGTGGGTTTATAGGGGAATAGGGTGGGAAGTAATTTAATTGTAATTAAGAAAATCATTTTTTATGTATAATTTATTTTGTAATTTATTATTAATTGGCAAATAATTATTTTAATTGATAAATTAACTATTTAATTGGTAATTAATGTTAATTTTAATTAAATTCTTATGTTTTAGTACCTGAGCGTGTTGTGGGTTTATAGGGGTATTGGGTGGAAAATAATTTTATTGTAAATATTTAATTATTTATACATTTTAATTTATGGATAAATAATGTACTACATAATTATTAATCGGTAATGAGATATTTTAATAGATAATTATTTTTTGAATTGTCAATTAATATTTGTAATTTGTAAATATTTTTTAATAACTAGAAAAGTTATTTAATTATTTGTTAAACATTTTAAAAAAAATGTGTATAATGTATTTTAATATTTAATATTGAGTTACATTTAAATAATATTTTATTGTTATGATACATAATTTATTATTTCATATTTATTATTTGGTGAGCAATATTTAATAATTATTATTTATTGGTGTTTATTGTTAATTTATTGTCAATTAATTAATTAATCAAATGTAATTGGTTTTATTAATTATTAATAGTTTTTTATTGATGTTGATGTATTTGAAAAATGAATTATACATTATTTCAAATATAAACATTATTTAGAAGTGTGTTAAAACAAAAATCTATGTTATTGAACACTTTCCCTACTGTTGCACCCTTTGGAGTTGGAATAGTAATTTTCCCCCTATGCTATCCAAAGCTTTCCCTACTGTTGCACCCTTTGGAGTTGGAATAGTAATTTTTCCCCCTACCCTATCCAAAGCTTTCCCTAATGTTGCACTCTCTGGAGTGGGAATAATAATTTTACCCCCTACACTATCCAACGCATTCCCTACTGTTACACTCATTGGAGTGGGATTAGTCATTTTTACCTACCCGCTATCCAACGCTTTCCCCACTGTTGCACCCACTGGAGTGGGAATAGTAATTTTTACCCGTACGCTATCCAACGCTTTCCCTACTGTTGCACTCACAGGAGTGGGAATAGTAATTTTTACCCACCCGCTATAAAACGCTTTCCCTACTGTTGCACTCTTTGGAGTGGGAATAGTAATTTTAACCCCTACACTATCCAACACTTTTCCTATTGTTGCACCCACTGGAGTGGGAATAGTAATTTGTACTCGTACGCTATCCAACACTTTCCCTACTGTTGCACTCACTGGAGTGGGAATAGTAATTTTTACCCACCCGCTATCCAACGCTTTCCCTACTGTTGCAGTCTCTGGAGTGGGAATAGTAATTTTACTCCCTACACTATCCAACGCTTTCCCTACTGTTGCACCCACTGGAGTGGAAATAGTAATTTTTACCCATTCGCTATCCAACGCTTTCCCTACTGTTGCACTCACTGGAGTGGGAATAGTAATTTTTACCCACCCGCTATCCAATGCTTTCCCTACTGTTGCACTCTCTGGAGTGGGAATAGTAATTGTAACCCCTACACTATCCAATGCCTTTCCTACTGTTGCACCCACTGGAGTGGGAATAGTAAATTTTACCCACCCGCTATCCAACGCTTCCCTACTGTTGCACTCTCTTGAGTGGGAATAGTTATTTGTACCCACCCGCTATCCAACCCTTTCCCTACTGTTGCACCCACTGGAGTGGGAATAGTAATTTTTACCCGTACACTATCCACCGCTTTCCCTACTGTTGCACTCACTGGAGTGGGAATAGTAATTTACACCCACCCGCTATCCAACGCTTTCCGCTACTGTAGCACTCTCTGGAGTGGGAATAGTAATTTTAACTCCTACACTATCCAACGCTTTCCCTACTGTTGCTCCCACTGGAGTGGGAATAGTAATTTGTACCCACCCGATATCCAATGCTTTCCCTACTGTTGCACTCTCTGGAGTGGGAATAGTTATTTTTACCTATCCGCTATCCAAAGTTTTCTCTACTGTTGCACTCTCTGGAGTGTGAATAGTAATTATTCTCCCTACACTATCCAATGCTTTCTCTACTGTTGCACCCTTTGGAGTTGGAATAGTAATTTTTACCCTTATGCTATCCAACGCTTTCCCTAATGTTGCACTCATTGGAGTGGGAATAGTCATTTTTACCTACCCGCTATCCAACACTTTCCCTACTGTTGCACCCACTGGAGTCGGAATAGTAATTTTTACCCGTACGCTACCCAACGCTTTCCCTACTGTTGCACTCACTGGAGTGGGAATAGTAATTTTTACCCACTTGCTATCCATTGCTTTCCCTACTGTTGCACTCTCTGGAGTGGGAATAGTAATTTTACCCCCCACACTATCCAACGCTTTCCCTACTGTTGCACCCTTTGGAGTTGGAATAGTAATTTTTACCCTTACGCTATCCAACGCTTTCCCTAATGTTGCACTCATTAGAGTGGAAATAGTAATTTTTACCTATGCGCTATCCAACACTTTCCCTACTGTTGCACCCTATGGAGTTTGAATAGTAATTTTTAGCTTTACGCTATCCAATATTAATTATATTTAGTTATGTATTTTATAATATTTTTATTATGTTACATAATGTTGTGTTTAATTAATGTTTTAAATATTGAAAGTATATTTCATTGTTTTTATGTAATAACTATAAACATTTATTATTATGTATGTTATTATTTTATGAATGTTGATGTATTAGTAACTTATAGTATTTGTTAATATTTTTAAATTAAATAAAAAAATAATAAACATTATAATTAATGAAATATATATTACATATTGTATGTTTAATTTTAATTAAATGTTTAACATTAAATATGTTTTATTTATTCATTTTAAACATTCTAAAATATGTTTACATAAGTTTAAATTATATAAGAGTAATATTTACGTTATATTTATTTTTTTATAACAAAAAACGATATATTTAATCACAATATTTTTAACATCAATATTTTATTTTCGATATTTTTGTACTTACCATGTTGTAGATAGGGTGTTGATATACTTGCCTTCGATATTCCAGCAGTGATATTTTGTCTGTCGATATCCTGTCTCTTGATATTCTGTCAGAGATTCGTTAAAAACACATTTCGTATTGTCATTTGTTGAGGGTAGACTGTCAACGGGTAAGACATACCTTGAAATATGTCTGGCTATGTGGTCCCTGAGTCTCCTCCCCTCTGCTGCTGTGCTTCCGTTGCTTGGCTGTTATCATCCTCTGAGTCAGATTCCGACGCCTCCATGGGCAAGCCACCCCTTCAGGCAATGTTGTGGAGTATGGCACAGGTTGGCCCTGTTTTACAGACAGTCTCAGGCACATACTGGAAGGCTCTGCCTCTCTTGTGAAGGCACCAGTAGCTTGATTTTAGATGCCAGATGTGGGCTCAATCACAGGCCTGGTGCACCTATGTGGTATTTTGAACTGCCTTCCATTTGGATTGTTGGGAGACAGGTACTGTGTGAGTATCCATGTCCGCAGGGCATACGCACTGTCACCTGGTAAAAGATATATGATGGTGAAACAACATGCAGTCATACATCAAAGTGTCACTAAATGTCACTGTGAACATGAAATTTCAGCACCTAGTGGGTATCCTTCATCAAAGTCTCCTGTTTGTAATTTCTGGAATATGCCACTGTGCCTAAACATGTATGAGTCATGGGTGCTCCCTGGATATTTGGCCACAAGGTCCGTGACGATGTTGTATGAATTGTGGACAACTTGGATGTTGAGGGAATGTGTGCTTTTTCGATACCGGAATATGTTTTCCATGGGGGACATATGGGCACATGGGTGCTATTCTGTAAATTTGCATTTTGGTATTTTCTAGTTCAACATCATCCCAAGGCAGTTAGATATGTCGGTGTATGTGGTGGAGCATGGCATCTAAGAAAGTGTGGAAGAAACACAAAAGCGCACTCTGCAACACCCCTCCAGCCACTGCAAAAACATCTTGGTAACTACCAGTGACCAAGAGTTTTTAGGGAGCACACCAACTGGATATTTGTGGGGATTGCATTGCTGAGCTGGGTTCTGATTTCTAGTTGTGGCTTCAGGGTGTCTATTAGATCTAGGATCACAGTGCGACTCAGCCTGTTCTGCTCATATATAACTCTTCCTCTGCCTTCTCAAACAAGGTTAGCCTGACTCTGAATGTCCACTCCTGTCTCCGCCTCTTCTACTGAGCAGCCTGTATCCGCATCCTCCTCACTATCACGTACAGGGCAGCCATTTTTGAAATGTTTCTGATGCAATATGGAGTAGTTTTTTTAGGTTGGGCCCTGTTACCACCTGTTTTAAATTAATCGTAAATTGCATGTGCAAACGAGGCAATTTGTACATGTTCGCAAATTTTGACTGGTGTGTATATTCTGATAAGCAACTCGCTAATTGCGAGTCACTATTTCGGACTCACTATTTTCACACACTATTTTTGCGAGTCATATTCAGTCATATCACAAAAAATGGTTTTACAAGTGACTGTTATACATAGTGTAATACCGATTTTGAATGCTCAAATCGATTTTCAAGAGATTTTGCACTTGCAAAATGGTCATGCATCAGACAAATGTAGTAACAGTGAAAGTGGAGGGGAAGAAGCTACTGCAGAAGACAATATGGCTTTGGGTTGTTAGGGACTGGTTCCAAAGGAGGGATGCTAAGAGATGCAAGAAGGGGGATTTTAATGGTGGGTGAATTGGGGGGATATAGAGTTTAGGTGTGAGGTTGATGGCACCTGGCACTGTCAAGGTGGGGAGACCAGGGAACTATCTGTGAAAAGCAGGTCTATAAGTGAAAGATATATGGGCTGGTGAGGCTCCAATAGAAAAGCTTGGAGTGAAGGTGGTGAGAAGAAGGGTCAGAACACACCAGATGCCTTCCCCCATTCCACAGAACAGAAAGAAAGAGAAAAATATGAACCCACTCAGGTCTATTTAAGGCAACACATGAGAAAATCTGGCCGGTGAATTAGTAAAGATATTTTGACAAGGTATAGGTGTGTCGATTTACAAGGATACTTCACAGGGAAAGAGAGCGGACTCATGCAAAGACTTAGGATCTGAGTACAACTTTGGCGCTGTGGTGCAGGTTCCGCCTCACCGCCACACAGCCAAAGCCGTGGTCAGGCCACCCACCATATTAGAAGTTTCCTCCTGTCTGGCGGGCTTTGTTTTTTTTTAAGTTCATAAAAGTTTTATTAACAAGAATAAATGTGTCAACATACAATTCACAAAATGAGACTCATGTCATTACAATTGAAATTACTACAATGCAGTTATTGGAAATGCACTCTTGAATAAAAAGAGAAAAAGAATAGAACGATAAAAGGAAATCATGAAAGTCATTAAAATATCAACAAATCTGGAAACATTGAGGGGATTCAAGGAGGTTTTTGGACTTCTTGTCGGGATGGGTGCAACTGGGAAGATCGCTTGGCCTTCGTATCAAGGTAAATTGTGATGGCTGCCGATAAGGCCAAGCGCTTCGTTGCCATATGTAAGGGATGCACAGAAGCTGTGTCTAATCTGTGATTGTTGCAAACAGTATACCACTATCCCTTATAAGAAATTTTGGTTAAATCTTTCCAGTTTGCAGTAATATGTTGGAATGCAACCGCTATCAACAAGTCAATAATTTTACCTTTAGGCGTAACATTCTCCTAGCAAGATGGTAGACTGACTAAGAAAACATTGGTAAAAGAAAAAGAAAACTTAGTTCCGTAAAACAAATTAATTTGGGCCCAGACCTGTTTCCAGAAGTTATGCACCAGGGGACAGGAGAAAATCATGTGAAATAAATCAGCATTAGGGGAAGTACATGTCCAGCAAGCATCAGGTATAGTCATAAATCGTTTGCTTAAATCATTAGGTGTCAATAAAAGTCTATTATAAACAAAGAACAATGTTTGTGTTATGTTGGCTGCTCTGGACGATTTACGGATCTTAGTCCATAACTTATTCCATAAGGACACTGGCCAAGATAGCATAACATCCCTTTCCCAAGTCATCTCTACCTTGGATTTCTGCCTTACAATGTCATTGCCTTGAAGGTAACTGTATATCAAAGAGGCTTTTGGTAAAGTCTTCAACAATATCGAAAATTGTGAGGTGGAAGGTGGGTTGATGGAGATAACAGGTGAAGCAGAAACTTGATTATAATTGTTCGTCACAACTTTTTAAATTAAATTATATTTATGAATGAAAGAGGCAGGCAGATCGAATAATTGACTAAGTGAGTCGAAGGGTAAAAAATCTGATTGCGAAAAAAGCTGATGAATCCAAACTAATCCTTTCTTCCTCCAAGACTTCCAATAACATGGTTTATTGGGAATGAGTAGGTTTTTATTATGCCAGATTGTTGAATTAGGAGAAATCTATAACATTGGGATTGGGAAAAGAACCAGATTCTAAAAGTTTGGTAGTCATTTTGAGAATAGGAGTGGATAAGGTCTGTGGTTTTCGTGAAAAGGAGAGGCACTGAGAAAAGAAAAAGGGGGATATGAAGAGACGTTCAATACCAAATTGGAGTGTGCAGCGCTGCAGAAGCGCTGGAGAGGGCAGGTGTTTGGCACAGCATACTCTGCTTTTGCGAGGGGGGTACTGATATGGGTGCGGGAGGGGACCCCCTTTCAGGTCACGAGTCAGACGATTGATCCCGAAGGTAGATATGTGGGAGTAGCGGGGAGACTATATGGCCGAGAGGTGGCGCTTTGCAGCATCTATGCCCCGAACATGGAACAGCCTCGCTTCTTTGATGCCATATCAGGAGTATTGGAGCATTACTTAGCGGGGCCGATAATACTGGGAGGCAATTTTAATTCTATTACTGATATTGCCTTGGACAGGTCCAATCCACCACTAGTGGAGTCCCCAGTGCGTAGGGTGGCGAAACGGAGGAGAGATTGGCAGAATGAATGGGGGTTAATGGATGCGTGGTGTGGGCAGCACCCTGAGAGTAGGGACTACTCCTTCTTTTCCGCACTCCACGAACTGCATGTCAGGATTGATACGATTCTTTGTGACCCCACCACTGCTAATCTGGCGACACACACTGAGTACCTAGTAGGACTATTTCAGATCACAATCCCCAGCTGCTTTCTCTCCAGTGGCAGCGAGTGAGGACAGCGATTCCTAATTGGAGATTGAACCCGGACACGCTTGAGGATCAGGTCTTTCAAGCTGAGATCCAAGAGGGAGTGGAGTCGTACTTTGCGGTTAATAAGGGGACGGCCTCTACTAGGGGACTAGAGTGGGACGCATTTAAGGTAGTGGTGAGAGGCTTATGCATTGGTAAACACTTTGGGGAAAGGAAGGTGGTGCTAGAGGAGGTCAGGAAGGCAGAGGACGCACTGAGGGAGATAGAGAAGCGGAGACCGGAGCAGGGAGCGCTGCATACACAGCTCTTGGAGGCTAAGGAGTTGGTGGCATTGGAGACCGAAAGGTTGCGATGCTATGATTATAAGCAGTATACAGCGAGGGTCCATGCAGAGGGCGACAAGGTCGGTACGTTGCTGGCGAGACTGGTGAACCCGGAGCCGAGGGGGTGCTCGATTTTGAGTGTGAAGACGGAGTTGGGGGACACAGTCTACTCCCAGACGGCGATCCTCTCATGTTTTACTGAGTATTATGGGACCCTATACCAGAGCCGGTTAGAGGCGGGGGATGGAGACTTGGCCGATTATTTGGCGGAGATCAATTTCCCGCAGCTGGAGGAGGGGGAGGCTAAGGCCCTGGGTGCTGCGATCATCTTGGCTGCGGTTAGGGGAGCAGTTAAACACATGGCGAGGAAAAAGACACCTGGGATAGACGGCCTCCCGGTGGAATTTTATGCTAAGTACATTGACATCTTGGTGCCCCAGTTATTGGAAGTCTATAACGAAGCACTGGACCAGGGCCGCCTACCCGGTTCTCTGAGGGAAGCTTTGGTTGCGCCCCTCCTGAAACCTGGGAGAGATAGCACAGATGTGACCTCCTATAGGCCACTGTCTATGTTGACAGTGGACTATAAAATCTTGAGTCGCATCCTGGCCACCAAATTGCTACTGTATATGACGACGTTAATCCACGAGGATCAGGCTGGCTTTATCCCCACCCGGAACACTTCGGCTAATATCCGCCGCCTGGTGCGCATCTTGGGGAGCGAGCTGGACCCGGGCGACTGGCCAGCAGTGCTCTCTATTGACATAGAAAAAGCATTTGATAGCTTAGAGTGGGATTATCTGGATGAGGTGTTGAAGAGGTTTGGCCTAGGGACCAGATTCCGGCGTTGGACGAGAGTCCTATACTCCTTGGCTACCGCCAGGGTGCGACTGGGCTCGGTGATATCGTCCGCGTATCCGGTGCAGAGAGGTACACGACAAGGATGTGCACTATCGCCTCTGCTGTTCGATTTGGCGATAGAACCCCTGGCGATACGTGCCAGGTCGGGGGGCGGTGTACGGAGGGATCGTCTGCCGAGGCGAGCAGCATTACATCTCGCTATATGCGGATGATCTACTGATGTTCCTAGAGGACACGGTTGAGGCGCTGAGGAAGGCAATGAACGCGCTTGGCGCGTTTGGAGTCCTGTCAGGTCTCAGAGTGAACTGGCGCAAGACCTGTCTTTTCCCACTGAGAGCGGGAATGCCTCAGCCGCTGTTGCCTGTGGATGTGGTTTGGGAGGATTCCTGTTTTACCTACCTGGAGTGAGGATCTACCATAGCGCGGAAGATTTGCTGGACGGGAACATAGGTCGCTGCGTGAGAGCCCTGTGGGGCTCGGCGGCATTTTGGACCACACTCCCGCTATCGGTGGTTGGTAGAGTGGCGCTGCTCAAAATGGTGGCATTGCTGCGCCTCCTGTATTATTTCAGAACATTACCAATATGGATCCCGCCTAGGTTCTTTAGGGAACTGCGGACCCTCACCATTGGGTTCCTATGAGGGAACGGAAGGAGACGGGTGGTGTTGGATACGTTGCGGCGGCCAAAACTCGAGGGGGGAATGGCGGTGCTAGATTTCGAATTGTATTATTTGGCGGCGCAGTTACAGATCCTTACGCAACACGTGGCTAGAGAATTTCGGGGCCCTGACCTGCACCGAGGGAGGGGGATCCCGAGACATGTACTGTCTTACATTATCATGCACCAACAGCTTGATGTCCGGGACCTGACGCTCGAGGAAAAAACCTTACGGCTGTGCTGGAATAGGAGTCGGAAGCGAGCGGGAGTGGTACACCCGTATGCCCCGGAAATACCTCTGGGCATGCTAACGGCGTTACCGCATGGGGGAGACTGGTCCCCCCTCATGGAGTGGGAGGAGGTGGGGCTCCACATGGTGGGCGATTTGTTTGCTGAGGGGGAATTGCTGCCCTTCCAAGCGGCGCAGGACCAATTTGGAATCCCGGCTGGGAACTTCCTCTTGTACATGGCCGTTACAGCAGCGATAAAGAAGCATTGGGGGGAAGGGCAGCTGGAGCCGACGACCATGATGGCGTGCCAATTTGTCGTGATGTCCGCGGGGAAGTTCAAGGCGGTTACGTGTTTGCATTCGCAAATGCTCCACAAAGGATTGACGCCCCTTACCGCGTTGAAACTGAAATGGGAGGAGAGTGTGGGGAAACCCATACCGAACGAAACGTGGTGTCATCTCCTGCGGAGGGCGTGGAAGGGATGCAGGAATGCCCGCTTTCAGCAAGTGCACTTTTTTGTCGTCCACAGGGCCTATTTAACTCCAGGCAAGATACAGAGGCCTTTCCATGTCGAGGGGGCGGCATGCCCAAGGTGCTTCCTCCTGGGGCGGAGTTGGACCACATGATGTAGGATTGCCCGAAACTGGGAGTGTACTGGGCAGAAGTGGGAGAGCTCTTGAATGAAGTGCCGGAGGGACAGGTGTCTTTCGATAAGGCAGCCTGTCTGCTGCTCTGGTTTCCTCACATGAAGAAAATGAAGGTCACCAGTAAATTTATGGATCCAGGTCTTATCTTGGCACAGAGAGAGATCACCTGGCGCTGGAAGTCGTCCGTGGGCCCATCCAGTAGGTGCTGGGCGACGGAATTGGACAAATGGGCCAGGAGCGAAAGTATGGTTCGGCTTAGACAGGCTACACGCACTGCTGATGAGAAAGGCTTGGAGGTGGCACAAGCATGGGAGGGCTTGGTACAAACACTGAATGAGTACCTGTCACAGGAAAGGGACCAGGAAGAGTGAGGCCGGTGGTGAGTTCCAGGTGACGCATGATTGAATGAGTGACGGAATATACTCCTGAAGTTGGCCCTCACCAGAGATAGTTCAGGGAGTGGGTGGAGGGTGGGGGGTAGAAGGGGCCCTGAGGGAGGCGTGAGGAGGATTGTTACACATGTGGACAGAGAGATTGTGGTAGAATGCTGGCTTTATTGGCTAGGCTTCCCTGGGTGGAACAGGGGCGTTCGCATTATTCATTATTCCTCACTGCTGACCGGAGGTGGCAAGTTGGGTTGGGGTTTGGGGTGGGGTAGGGATAGAAAAGCAGATCTTTTACACAAGCCCGCAAGTACTGATGTCGAGTGAATGTTTGCATTACTGTCTTATCGCCTCGCTTACTTCCGGATTCCTAGCTCTCGCCGCCCTGCCTCCGGGTTGTGGGCTGAATGGCTGTGTGATGTTATAGTAACGATTGGGGGAAGGCGATAAGAAGCGGCGGGCAAGATTGCCCACATGTTTGTACATTTCTGATTCTGCAATAAAAATTGATGTTCCAAAAAAAATGAAAAGATGTTCAAATGTAGTCCAAACAGGACAATCCTCTGTGGAATCCAACAACCAAAACGAGGCCTGTCGCAGGAGGAATGCTTTCTGGTATGACTGAAAGTCGGGAAAATTAACTCCTCATTCCGTCTTAGTACAAGTTAATCTAGACAAAGACATTCAAGACTTCTTATTATTCCATAGGAAAGAAGAAAGGATAGAGTTATTCTTCTTAAAGAATTTAGCAGGAATGGGAACCGGAATGTTAGAAATGGTGTACATGATTATGGGTGACAACATCATCTTATTGTGTCCAAATGATCCCACCAGGATAAATATAAGGGGTGCCATTTAGTGGATAAATCTGAAACAATGTTCATGCATTTATTCATGCGAAGTGCTACTTTGTCCAAAATTATAGGGGTAATATATAATCCTAGATATTTGATATGGTCAGGTTTCCATTTAAAATTAGATGCAATAAAATCGGCCTTAAAGTTATACTTATTTAAGGGCAAAATCTCACATTTATCGTTATTCAGTTTATTAACCAGAAATGCTGGAATAGGCTTGCACTTCTGTCAAAAAGGCAGGGATTGAATCAACCGGGTGTGACATAAAAAGCAAAATATCATCTGCATAAGCTGCGAGTTTAATGTGAGAATTAGAAGTCTGAAACCATATAAATTGGGATTTTGACTTAATTTAGAGAAAAAGGGTTCCAAAGCCAAATTGAAGATAAAGGGGGAAAGAGGACAACCCTGACAAACTCCTCTACCCAGTTCAAAGAAAGGAGAAATTAAACCATTGGCACTTACTGCTGCACGAGGATTAGAATAGAGAAGGAAATCAAGGAAATAAATTTAGGGCCAAAACCAAACCACTGGAGAGTACGAAATAAATAGGTCTACTCAACCCTATAAAATGCTTTTTCAGTATCTAATGCTATCACCACAAGTGGTTTTTTAAATGGGAGGATTTAGATAAAACATTGAAGAGGAGTTGTGTGCTGTCATTTATAAAACAACCCTTTACAAATCCAGAGTGTTCTTTATCAAGTAGATCCGGTAAATAGGAGTCTAATCGTATAGCTAATGCTTTGGAAAAAATGTTATAGTCAATATTAACCAAGGATATAGGCCTGTAATTTTTACAGTATTTAGAATCTTTCCCGTCCTTGGGGATGAGGCAAATATGTGATTCTGAAAATGAACCTGAGGAGCTACCTAATAAATTAAAAGAATGTATTAGGGAATGAAGTTTGGGCAATAGAAGTTTAGAGTAGTGGAGATAAAATTCAACAGTGAAACCATCAGGGCCTGGCGCTTTGTCCTGTTTAAGATGATGAAAAGCCTTAAATAATTCCTGCTGAGATAAGTCTAACTCGAGGGAAGATAAGTCCAGAGAAGTTTGTTCAGATTTTTTAATGTTAGAGAAAAAGTGTGACAAGGATTGGTCAGTAGGTTGCGTTTCAGAGTTGTATAATGATTTATAAAAGAGAGAGAATTCCTCCAAAATTTCTACATCCTTACATTTTAAATTTGATTGATCATCATACATTGATTCAATGTTTAATTTGTTATGTCTGACTTTTAAATAATTTACCCAAATTTTCCCTGCTTTGTTTTTACCTCCATAGAATTTTGCGCTAGATTTTAACAGGTATAATGAAGCATCTTCGGTAGATTTCTTATTAAATTGCATTTTAGCGTTAATGAGAGCTGTCAAACATTCTTTCGAGTGTGAAGTATAATAAGAGTGCTCCAGTCTCTTAATTTCCTGGAGGAGTTCCTTGGTAATTTTACGGGCACTTTTCCTTTTCTTGGCAACAAATCTAAATACAAAATCTCTCGCAGAAGCTTTAAAAGCGCCCCAAACCGTTGAGAAGGGCATGGAATGAGTCTGATTTATCTCAAAGAACTCATACAAAAAAGTTATGAAGGAGGCAGTAAACTTTGGGTCTAGAAGGAGAGCATTATTAAAATGCCACCTTCTAGGTCCTGCAACCTTGGGTGAAATGTCCAGACCAATTGAGACAGGTGCGTGATCTGATAATAAAATGGGGCCAATCACTGCATGCGTGAGAGTTTGCGAGATGGTGTGGGAAACAAATATAGAATCGAGTCTTGATTGGGTATGATGTGAGGGGAAATAGAAAGTATACTCTCTAGGGTTTGGGTTGCAAAGACGCCAAGCATCAAGAAGCTTATGTTGAGTAATAGTGTGAACAAAAGTTTTATGGAATTTGTTAGGAACATAGGGAGCATTGGAATTCCTGTCTATAAATGGGTCAAAAGGTTGTTTGCAGCCCCCCGCTAGAATGAAATTATCGTCCATACAGTGAGATATGTGCTTAGCTAAAGTGGACCAAAAGGGAGGTTTGCCACAAGTTGGGGCATAAACATTAAAAACAGAGACTGGAACACCCTTCAATGACAATTTAACATTCAACCATCTGCCATCATCATCTGATTCTTGAGAAATTAAAGTGAAAGAAAGAAATTTGCGGCATAATATCATGACACCATTACGTTTGCCATCACTTGGAGAGTAATAAACTTCTTAGTCAAAGGGGAAATCCCTGGAGTCAACTAGTCTACTAATCACTATAGGCCTTTCTTGTTGTAAAAGGAAAGGTCACAGTATGCCATGGGTATTCGGACAAACATAAAAATAGGTTTCCACAAAGAAATAGTCTTGTTTACAATCTAGATTTATTAAAATTACATTTAAATAAACAATAAAAACAAGATAAATTCATACAATTCTTCCGAAACAATTAAAATCCAAGATTAAGTATCTTGGAGGGATAAAAATGATTATTCAACAGTATTACACAAACACAATATTACGGTACACGATAAATGGAAAAACAATCAAAATATGTTCACAATAAACAACAGACTGAACGTAATCACAACAAACCCCTCATGTATAAGTGGCCCACTTGATATCTCTGCCACTGTATTTCACTAGATCCAATGGCCGTGGACAATTTGGTTACTCTAAAGCTTTAGTGGAAAGATTTGATACCCATCTAAAGTTTTACCCGGCCCTAACTGGATTCTTTTAGACCAAACAGTGCGTTGACGCGTTTCGGTGCTTAACACTTGATATCGTGGCACCTTCCTCAGGACTTCTTATTTCTGGGGTTTCGGGGAACGGATGGATACACCGTATCTGTAAATTTATTAGGAAAAATGTGTGCAGTCAAATATCGTGCATTGAAACCTTTTGTCTCATTTACTCTAGGGGCTGGATTGCTAAGATTAACACATACCCACTCTGACTTTACACTGTTCATTATAGCTGCCATTGTTCTCTTGACAATTTATAATTCCTGACACAAATCCGCTTAATTATAAAATACAATTAATTACACAATGATGTATGCATTGGTTCAATTGCATGTGATTTGTCCTCTACTTTTTCTGTTTGACAATTCCATTCGCCAAGTAGCAAACATGTGATTCACATATGATATATGGGCCCTCCAAGTCTTTTTCATTGTGGAAGACCAACTGGTATGAGAGGGACAAATGAACCCAGGGGCCCGGGAAAATAGATAAGTATAGATTCTCACCCTCGGGACCGTGTAGGAAACGTTCCTAGATGGGGTCTATTTGAAGTATCACTTATTGGTACTACAGATGTAGTTCTTGGAGCCTTCTGTTAATTAAAAAAACTTTTATTAGGTGTAAGATAGAATCTCCCATCATCTACTCACTGGGGGGTGACTTTTCATTCTTATATTTACCTCTCTCCTGTAAAGGGAGCTCCTTTTGATGGGGTTCCTTGGTTTTTTGTTTATCAGGCGATTGCCCACTTGTCGTATATCTGTGGTGATAGAGTACATTGCACTT
Source organism: Lissotriton vulgaris (assembly GCF_964263255.1). NCBI lineage: Eukaryota > Metazoa > Chordata > Amphibia > Caudata > Salamandridae > Lissotriton > Lissotriton vulgaris. The sequence goes on along the minus strand of NC_141698.1, from coordinate 646,862,245 downwards.
TTTCACTCTACTATTTCATAGGTACTATTTCTTCAATCACATAGTTTTATAATGGAAGTGTCTTACCTCAAATGTTTTTAAAACGTACTTAGAACGGGCATATAAAGTCGTTGGTCTACTCCTGAACTGGATGTGTTCTGTTGAGTAAAGACAAGTATAACACCATCATATGTCTATTCTGTACTATAAGATATTATGCTCTTAGCTCTGTTGAAGAGTTTATAATGTAACTAGCACCTTTCTATTTTTCATTTCAATGCCTGCTCCTGGTATTACCAATATCTCCTTCTCAGTACCCATAGTGCCCAAGATACCTGTTTGGTACCCGTAATGTCCAGATTCCTATTTATTAACTCTAGGTTTTACTATTTAGATGGGCCAAATTTTTTGTACAAGTGATTAGTTTTACCACCTCCCGCCCAGGTTAGATTCTCTAACTACAAGTATTCAGTATGGAGTATAGACTTTGTAGGGCTAAGAGTATCCCCTGTTTGAGTTACCTACAGGGCCTAATGTACTGTCCTTAAAGTTATACTGATAAATGGTTCCCCTACTACATAGAAAAAGGGGGGGGCATAGGGGTTTGGTCTCCACTTACCGGGTTAGCGCTGTTTGTTGGCTTCTGCCTCGTTCCTTCACTCGATCTAGAGTGTGTTTGTTTGGTGTGTGTTTTTATAGCTCCATGTAATTGACTGATTGTCCACACCTGTCAAGAGAGGAGCGCTGTTAACGCGCTGCCAAGACCGCCGTGAACGTGGGCGCCATCTTTGAATGGTGTAATATGCTTGCTAGTGTATCAGAGGACCTGCCCGTCTGATGTCTTCCTGAGTTTGCGCTTGGCTTGAAGTGTCTCTACTTGTATTTCCCATTTGTACAAGCAGTGCACAACAATAGTATATGAAAAGTTGCCCTCGCTCGCCGAATCGGCACAGAGAAACCTTTTCTGCCGCTTTACTCAAAATACTCTCCTATTATAACCCGCGCTGCGATTATTTGCTAATTGTCCCAATTTATGCTCTTAGGTGGAGATTCAAAGGTCCTGGGTTCAATACTAGTAGTTCTTAATCTGACCAATCGGTCGCCCTGATCAACCCCTGACTATGGGCGCCATCTTGGACTGGTGGTCAGAGTGCTTAATTACAATGTTGTCCCATCGGATATGGATACAGGAAAAGGTTACAAGTTCTCATAGAGGTGATAACATTGTTCTTGAACCTCAGTATTTGTGTCTGAAGGAGGGTCCTTCACTTGATTCAGAAATGGATTCCAGTGTAGGTAGTGTTTAAGGTGCTACTTGTCTATGGTACAGGGTGGTGAAGAGGTAGTCACTGAATGGGAACGGCATACTAAATAAGAGCCTCCCATTCTTCCCTGGAGTTTAAACCTTTTCTGATGGTATTAAATTTAACCATATACCATTGTTCCTGTAACTTTCGTCTCTTTGTACTATCTCCTGATCTGGTGAGTTCCCTAATAATTAAGAATTAGGGAACTCACCAGAATCCATTTCTGAATCAAGTGAAGGACCCTCCTTCAGACACAGGGGTTGATCAGGGCGACCGATTGGTCAGATTAAGAACTACTAGTATATAATAAGAGAGTATTTTGAGTAAAGCGGCAGAAAAGGTTTCTCTGTGCCGATTCGGCGAGCGAGGGCAACTTTTCATATACTATTGTTGTGCACTGCTTGTACAAATGGGAAATACAAGTAGAGACACTTCAAGCCAAGCGCAAACTCAGGAAGACATCAGACGGGCAGGTCCTCTGATACACTAGCAAGCATATTACACCATTCAAAGATGGCGCCCACGTTCACGGCGGTCTTGGCAGCGCGTTAACAGCGCTCCTCTCTTGACAGGTGTGGACAATCAGTCAATTACATGGAGCTATAAAAACACACACCAAACAAACACACTCTAGATCGAGTGAAGGAACGAGGCAGAAGCCAACAAACAGCGCTAACCCGGTAAGTGGAGACCAAACCCCTATGCCCCCCCCTTTTTCTATGTAGTAGGGGAACCATTTATCAGTATACCTTTAAGGACAGTACATTAGGCCCTGTAGGTAACTCAAACAGGGGATACTCTTAGCCCTACAAAGTCTATACTCCATACTGAATACTTGTAGTTAGAGAATCTAACCTGGGCGGGAGGTGGTAAAACTAATCACTTGTACAAAAAATTTGGCCCATCTAAATAGTAAAACCTAGAGTTAATAAATAGGAATCTGGACATTACGGGTACCAAACAGGTATCTTGGGCACTATGGGTACTGAGCAGGAGATACTGGTAATACCAGGAGCAGGCATTGAAATGAAAAATAGAAAGGTGCTAGTTACATTATAAACTCTTCAACAGAGCTAAGAGCATAATATCTTATAGTACAGAATAGACATATGATGGTGTTATACTTGTCTTTACTCAACAGAACACATCCAGTTCAGGAGTAGACCAACGACTTTATATGCCCGTTCTAAGTACGTTTTAAAAACATTTGAGGTAAGACACTTCCATTATAAAACTATGTGATTGAAGAAATAGTACCTATGAAATAGTAGAGTGAAAAAGTGCAATGTACTCTATCACCACAGATATACGACAAGTGGGCAATCGCCTGATAAACAAAAAACCAAGGAACCCCATCAAAAGGAGCTCCCTTTACAGGAGAGAGGTAAATATAAGAATGAAAAGTCACCCCCCAGTGAGTAGATGATGGGAGATTCTATCTTACACCTAATAAAAGTTTTTTTAATTAACAGAAGGCTCCAAGAACTACATCTGTAGTACCAATAAGTGATACTTCAAATAGACCCCATCTAGGAACGTTTCCTACACGGTCCCGAGGGTGAGAATCTATACTTATCTATTTTCCCGGGCCCCTGGGTTCATTTGTCCCTCTCATACCAGTTGGTCTTCCACAATGAAAAAGACTTGGAGGGCCCATATATCATATGTGAATCACATGTTTGCTACTTGGCGAATGGAATTGTCAAACAGAAAAAGTAGAGGACAAATCACATGCAATTGAACCAATGCATACATCATTGTGTAATTAATTGTATTTTATAATTAAGCGGATTTGTGTCAGGAATTATAAATTGTCAAGAGAACAATGGCAGCTATAATGAACAGTGTAAAGTCAGAGTGGGTATGTGTTAATCTTAGCAATCCAGCCCCTAGAGTAAATGAGACAAAAGGTTTCAATGCACGATATTTGACTGCACACATTTTTCCTAATATATTTACAGATACGGTGTATCCATCCGTTCCCCGAAACCCCAGAAATAAGAAGTCCTGAGGAAGGTGCCACGATATCAAGTGTTAAGCACCGAAACGCGTCGACGCACTGTTTGGTCTAAAAGAATCCAGTTAGGGCCGGGTAAAACTTTAGATGGGTATCAAATCTTTCCACTAAAGCTTTAGAGTAACCAAATTGTCCACGGCCATTGGATCTAGTGAAATACAGTGGCAGAGATATCAAGTGGGCCACTTATACATGAGGGGTTTGTTGTGATTACGTTCAGTCTGTTGTTTATTGTGAACATATTTTGATTGTTTTTCCATTTATCGTGTACCGTAATATTGTGTTTGTGTAATACTGTTGAATAATCATTTTTATCCCTCCAAGATACTTAATCTTGGATTTTAATTGTTTCGGAAGAATTGTATGAATTTATCTTGTTTTTATTGTTTATTTAAATGTAATTTTAATAAATCTAGATTGTAAACAAGACTATTTCTTTGTGGAAACCTATTTTTATGTTTGTCCGAATACCCATGGCATACTGTGACCTTTCCTTTTACAACAAGAAAGGCCTATAGTGATTAGTAGACTAGTTGACTCCAGGGATTTCCCCTTTGACTAACTGTCTTCCTACCCTGTTCCCTGGTGAAAGTGGGGTACCCTCTCTTTTTTGAAACGAGTAATAAACTTCACCCACCGATCCTGTTTTTTAATTTCAAAGATTCAACATCGGAAAGATGAGTTTCTTGCAGAAATGTAATATCAGCTTCTAACTTGGCCAAGTGGGTCAAAACTCTCTGCCTTTTAATGGGAGAGTTCAATCCCCTAACATTCCATGTAACCAGCTTCAATGACATAAGGTATTAAACATGAAATGATCATAAACTAAAAAACAAGAGTCCAAGTCATTATAACAACATAAAAGGAAAAGAGAAAAGATGAGATGGAAGAAGAAAACCAATTCAGAGACAAAATGGAAAGAAGTATATAAGTCTAGAAGCAGAGGCCGAAAGAGTGAGTTAACACCTTGGCTGCTAGGGAGATTTTCCTCATGTGCTGAGTCTACTTTTCTCCCATTGTTCATGACTAGCTCAGCTCGTCATAAGCACACGACCAGTGCACTGCATGACGAGCTGAGCTCGTCGTGAGCAGGGAAGGGGTTAAAGACAACAGTATTGTAAAGCGAAAACCAAGTAAGTAGAAGAAAGAAGCTCAGAAAAAAACGTAAAGAAAGACGACATGAGAAGTAAAGGAAAAAAAGAGAGGTATCAACACCCATGGATAAAGTAGTAAGAATATCTAGATAGGAAGAGAAAGAAAAGATGGAAGGGATTAGGGTGAGAAAGAGAAGTGTAAGAATAACGTACCTACACATAGAAGTATCAAGGAAACAACACGAGGGGAGGATGGAACCACATGGAACAAACGGGGAATCCGGGTTCAGTCAACGGAGTACTAGGGGAACCAAGCCATTAAGGTGAAGGATCTGTGAGGACGAAGAACAACAGAAACCTAGACAACATATATGAACTCAATGTGAGCATGTGAAACCATAGAGACGTTTCAGCGAGCAAACATGTTATAAATACAAGGTCAAATGAGCAAGATCATCTAGGATTGTTAAACATCTTAAATCATACAAAAGAAAAGAAGAAAAAACTATGAAACATGCAAATGATGCACTTAAATAACAGGTATACAATACACAATAAGAACAAGAGAATCTAAGCTATTATGCAACCCATAAATAAAGTGATTTGCAGCTACGACAGGCATTAAGAGTCAAGTAATATTTGAATAGGAAGAGCCTGCAGAATCCATGGCACTCAGTCCGCAAGAATTAATGAAGCTTTGTAGTTTCATAGGATCGTCATATGAAGGTGTGTTATTATTATAGGTAACCTTCAATAGGCAAGGATGGAAGAGACCATAGTGTGCTCCCATCGACCTTAACACTGGTCTCATGTCAAGAAACGCTTTGCGCCTGTTGGCAGTAGCTTTGGTGTAATCCTGAGCGAAAAATAAAGTAGATCCAGACCAAGTAATTCGTTGAGAGGATCTGACTGCTGATAGAATCTTTAATAAATCTGTGTACTCCAGGAAGTATAATATAACTCCTCTAGGCCGTTGCGCAGAGGAAGTACTTGAAGGAGGCCTACCCAATCTGTGAGCTGTTTGTATATTGAGAGATGTATCATCTGCCATATGTAACAATTTGGGAAGGAAAGATTTAAAGAAGGTGAGAGGATCTGACCCTTCAATTCCTTCCACCAGGCCGTAAATGCGCAGGTTATTCCTCCTATTGTGGTTTTCAAGTGCCTCAAGCTGACGGTGGAGCACAGAGTCCTGTGATTGAAGTTGAGAAATATTTGCATTTGTATTCCTGAAGGAGGACACACTCTGCTCGATTGCGGTGACTCTTGTATCAAGTAGAGACCAGTTGTCTGTAAGAATTTGTAACTTGGCATTAGTTTCTTCCATAAAAGGTCGAAGGGCCCTAATTTCTTCCAGCAATAACTCTATAGAAACCGGTGATGTCGATTTAGGAGGAGAAGGTGGATTGTGTTTTAGGCGCTTAGTAACAGATTTCCCCTAAGGTCTGAGGTGCATTGGGGAGATCCATATCAGACACAGAAGTTTGGGACGAAGAACACAGGGAATCTTCCAGCCTGGAAAAAGTGGTAAAAAGTCTTGAATGTTTTATAAAGGTTTGTTTCAGGGTTTGCTGTTTAGATATAACACTTTTTAATCTACCCATCAGTTATAAAATTGCCTCATACGTCAAACAAGAATTCAACCGGGTGCCGTGAAGGAGAAGGCAGAAACTATAAAGAATCCAGCAAAAGATATAGACACGCCCGCTTAAAATATGCTTTCACCAAGTGCAATATCCCACTATGAAATATCAATTTCCAGGAAGTAAAAAGGAGCAAACATTTACCCCAATATTAGGTGACTCACACTAATGAGGAAGAAAAAGTTATTTCAGTTGTAGCGTGCAGGTGAAATGTTGAAAAAGTCACAAAATTCTAACCACATATCATTACTTGTAGAGCTTGGGGTATAATAGAATGAGGCTCAGGTAGCAACATGTGTGCTCAGAAGGACCTTGCTGATATTAGTGATGAACATAATACACCTCAGACGTGAGGAGCGCCGCTAGATATGTAAATACAAAATGGCGGCCATAACCGCGATATCAGGTCCCACTGAAGAAGAAAGCGGACCCAAAAAAACCTTGTCTTCTTGCTGCTTTGAAGTGTAGGAAAGGTCTCAGGTCGCTCACCAGACCTTCAGGCGTACTCCGCACCTCATGTCTTAATTTTAATCAGCCGGGAAGCGCGGGACCGCCAAGTCTCACCGCGGAGCTTCAACCGAATGCCACCGCGTTCGTCGGGTGCAAAGCCATGCCACCCGGCAGGCTTTGTTTTTGATGTTCCCACGGCGGTGCCCTAAAAATGGGGACCACAATGGAAACGCAAAGAACTGTTCCTGCACGCTGCACAGCATTGGCTGTAAAGTCCATACCATGCAGTAACTGGTGGTCATGTACACAGGTGGGCACATGTTGTGCGTAGAAGCACAAGGGGGCCTACAGGGCCCACTTTGTTTGCTCTCCGCCACTGTTTTCACAGCAGTGGAACTGCCATCAAAACCGTGGCAGAGAGGAAACTTGTAATATTCTTAGAGGGACCGTGGCAGTCCCGCCAAGCATATTACTGCATCTACACCGCCACACCACCACCAGGGAATGGCGATTCCCTGGCGGCTGCAGCAGGGCAATGACGGCCTACCTGCCCTAATTGTAATAGGCGGTTGGGAGATCGCCCTGCCGCACCCCGTGACTCTGGCAGTCCGTGGACTCGTAATCTATGTATCTATCTATCTATCTATCTATCTATCTATCTATCTATCTATCTATCTATCTATCTATCTATCTATCTATCTATCTATCTATCTATCTATCTATCTATCTATCTATCTATCTATCCATCTTTACATATATATGTTATGCAGTGGCAGTCACTACTGTGTAGTTGTATGCGAGTCCGAGTTTCCATAGGAGGAGCATTTTATAAATCGGTGCTACTTGATGAATTTTCACAAAACTTTAAAAAAATAAATGTTCATCCACCTCAGCTACTTACTGGAAGGTTTCCGTAGGATCCTTCAAACAGGGCCTGAGGAAAAGGGGGGCTCCCAAAACACTCTTTTCTCATATATTTTTCATAGGAAAATTAGACAGCAATACGGCTGAACAAATGTACATCAAATTTGGCAGAAAGCTGAATCTTTACCCAGAAAGTGGGCTTTTTGTGATTTGGTGTAAATCTATTCAGTAGTTTTGAGAAATTAAAGTTTAAAATGTATAATATGTTGACAGTTCATTCAGCTAAACTCCCACAGGACCCAAAATACAAAATGAAGGAATCTGATTGGCTGAGATTTGGTTTTTCCCCATCAGCCAGCTTGTTCCCGCGGGACTCAGTTCCACTAGAATGAGTGATCTGCTTGGCTGGTCGCAACATGAAAGAAAATGTCATGACCACTATTACAAGGCACAGGAATTCAGTACCATGCCCTGAAAGAGTAAAAAAAAGATATTAGGCGGCAGGGTAGGGATACCCTGACCTCATGGACCATATGGTGGGGTCCCCTAAGGCCAACAATAATATTTTGCCCTTCTTGTGATTTTACAGGAGCCAGAATGCCCTCTGTGGGCTCCTGTGGGACTCCACCCAGAGTTATTGCAAGATTACAGCAAGCCCAAATACAAATGAGGGGTGGGGCACTCTGGCCTTTTTGTTGTTTGTATGGGGTGTGGCCCAGGCTTGGTGTGGATGGTGCAGAAATGGTTGTTCCACCAAGCTTTGCGGCCATCCCCAACTGCTCCCCACATGCAGTGGGGTGAAAGGTTGCTTGGCGGCCACCCCTTTACTGTGCATGCTGAAGACCATGCACAGTGGGTTGGGTGACAATGGGTTGGGCACTGGGCCTGGCCATGGGGCCAAGCTAGTACTAATCAGCACCCTTGCCACCAAAGGCTGTTCATTGTGAGGAGTTGGTGGCAAACATATTGTAATAATATATTACTTTTCCTTAAAAAACGTGATTGCACTGAAAACAACAAATGTTAAAGTTGAGTTATTCATGAGAAAGGTAGTAAGAATGTAACTTATGTAAAAAAAACACAGGAATTCACTAAAAAAATAAAGTTCAAAGTGGAGTTATAATTGAGCAACGTAGTAAGAGTTTAACTTACATTTAAAAAAAATTGAAATTCACTAAAAGTCCTACCATTAAAAAACAAAAAGAACCCACTGAAATTAAGCAATTATACTTAACATCCATAAGTGTAACTTGCCTCGCTGTTACAGTAACTTAGAAATTTTAAGACTCTATGACTGTGGAGACCCTGCAGTCGGGGTAGAGAACTTCGCACATAAAAAGGTAGCACATGCCTATCTTTTTATGTATGGAGTCTCGGCCATAATGTAAAATTACTATTAGTAAAATTAAGCTTGTAGTTTGTGAATACCCCAAAAATATTAAACTTCCACAAAGTTTAAAATTACCTTTGTGAATCAGGCCCTACATGTCTGTGTTTTCAGTTGATTCACTTACTGAGGTGGCTTACCATAGATTAAACTCTGCAGACCCGCTCAGATACTCTACTATCCATTGAACGACCCACTTAGAGACTCATGCACCCACTCATAGTCTCATGCACCCACTCAGATGCTTACATACCCACTGACTGACTCAGACACTTGTATACCCACTCACAGACCCATTTAGGCACCCACTCACAGACTCTAACATAACATGTGTATTTGTAAAGCACACCTTCACCCGCAGGCATCTTGGCACTGAATAACAGCTGTTTCTTGTTACCTAGCTCAATAGTACTCATTTTGTCGACCTCAGATGGATGAAAGGCTGAGTGGACCCATTGGGATTTGAACCTGTGACCATGAAATTGAACACAGGCCCCTGCAGTAGACACATTAGACCACTGAGCCACCAGAACCAGCAAACTCACAGACCCACTGATAGACTCTTGTGCTCACACAGAGACCTACTCAGACACTCATGCACTAACTCACAGATTCCCTCAAACACTGCTGTAGCCACTCACAGACCCACTAACTACACTGATGCATCAAGTCAGATACTTACAGTCAGTCACACAGTTGCAAATCCTTTATGTGTTTCTGTGCATTGAATGTATGTATTTGGTATGTGAATTCACAATGGATTTTTGAAGTCAGAAACACTTTTTAAAAAGAGATTTAAAAAAAAAAATGAACTAGCGTTTGAGAAACTGGAGGCTCCTAGATGAGCCTTTGTGTTTTTAGTGTGTAGATAACTACAAGTAAAACAGGATGCCGTCTTTTTGGTTGTTAAGGAACACCCTGTTGCCTTTCTCTGTGAAATTAACTCCATCACTTTTATATATACACTCCATGTCAAAGCGTAAATTATTGTTGTGAATGGAGCCCATGTTGTAGGCTCTGAGGAATGCAGAAACAGTTTTATTAACATCTTTCCTGGCTTTATCTATCTGTGGACAGAACATTTGACTACTACATTTCTGCCTTTTGGAACATTTTAAGTACACCAAAGAAGTGTGAGGGAAAAGAGACATTAATTGACCAAAGGTATCCTTCATTAGGATTTCCATTCCTACCCCAGTAAGTGTGCCTACGTTATTGCCACCACAATGCACAATCCTGAGGTCTGGGTGTTGACAATCCACAATGCTTTCAACCTAAGACAACAATTAATGCCACTTTAACCCTCACTGGCCAACCCAAGTAATGTCCACAATAGGCAGACCCAAAGCCCTATCAGTGCCACTCTTTCTAGCACACTCGTTGACCCAAAACACAAAGCTATGACCCACAATCCATACTATAATAATTTTGAAGTCAAGGAGAAGTAGCACACAGGGGAAAGCTGTAGCTGAATGAGACAAGTTTGAAAATAAAAGTCTGTTAAAATGGAGGACAGGACCTGTTTTATAAAAAGTACATATTTGAATGGATGGTGTACATATGCAGGTATATAACATTAGGTAGTGATTTTGAAAGAAAAGTAAGTAGATCTGCGATTGGGTCTAGAATGTTTTTAAAAATGTTATGTTAAATATACTGGAGGTGGGCCAGTAACACAGCTAGAATGAGCCAATTAATACTAAATAGTTAAAAGCATCTAGCTGGCTATTTGTTAGGCTGCCACTAATTTAAGTAGACTAGGACCAAGCTAACCAATAAGATGGTCAACATCATTTATTAATACATATTTATTCATTATTCTGCATTTATTGTAAATTCAAGACATAAATCAATAAACTTCACAAATTACATAACAAAAAGACGAAGTTAGGACAACAAATAACAATTAGCAAATGGTTGAAAGAATGTTTCCAGTCAAAAATAAACAACAATAAGTAACCTGCGACAACAATTTCAAAGGAACAACCATGGGTTACCAACCAACGGGGATAGACATTTCAAGCATCAGAGGATATACATTTTCAGTGAGAAAAATTCTTCCCTGTCGCTCTATATATTTCTATTGAAATTCTTCCCATGATGATATTATGCCAATGCGTTTGAAATCACATTTTATTATAAGGAATTCTCTTTAGGTGGATTCTTATTATTGGGTTTCGGAGATCGTGAAGCAAGTTGTGAGTGTATTTCCTTAAGGAAGGGCTCAGTTAATCAATCCTATAGGAGGCTTCAATAGCTTATTTTTATACCAACTGGCTCTCTCAGTAACTCTATAGGTCTGTAAATTATTCTTCTACTACATATAAGTCACCCGTAAGGCAGTAAAGGCAGTTAAGGTGCTATTTGCTTAAAAGGTTATACATGTACTTTGAAATTTCTGTGACTCACACTTACAGACATAAACCCAGTTAAATATCCAGCCTCCCACCCTTAATACAACTCACATACCTATGTAAAAAAACAAAGAGCCACTAACACTCCTAGTCAGACAGTGACAGAGGCACTTATACATCCCCTGTCACACCCACATAGCACCTACGTATCCAGCAGTAACAGAGTCAGTCGCCCACAGAGTTGCATACCCCAGCCTTCACTAAGACAGCCAGCGAGCAATCGATACAGCCACTTACATACACATTTATAGACCCTTAGACTGAGAGAGCCAGTCATATAGCAACATAGTTACTTATATATCTAGTGACACACCTACAGAGCAACACATACACTCAGTGAGTTACATACAGTTGCACACCCATACGCTCAGTTATACGTCTAGTCTACCACCCTTACCGTAACTCACATACCTATGTACAAAAGCATAGAGCCACTAACACTACCAGTTTGGCAGTGACAAAGGCAATTACACATTCACACAAACACACACATAAACTCAGCACGTATGTATCCGCAGTAACAGAGCCAGTCGCACACAGAGTTACATACCCCAACACTCACTAAGGCAGCCAGTAAGCAATCCATACAGCCTCTTACGTACACATTTACAGACCCATAGAGTTACTGAGAGAGACAGTCATATAGCAACATAGTTACTTATACATCCAGTGGCATACCTGAAAAGGAACAAAAATACTCAGTCAGATATGTACTCAAGTACTGACACTCTTTGTCACCCAGCCAGACAAGGAGCACCTTAAACATGTGCAGGGCCTGCTACTGTGCCTAGGTGTATCAGTATATCTGCCGGCACACTGGCAGATATACTGATACACCTAGGCATACACTGATTCATATGGTGGTACATGCAGGCATACACTGATTCATACAATGACACACCCAGTCACACACTGATGCATACCTTGACACACCAAGGCACACTCTGATTTAAACATGAAAAGTAACAGACTTATAGTGGATATAACATAGTGACATAATTGTTTATGTAGGTACTTAAACACTTACATTATGTATTGTAATACTATAGAATGAAAGTCTAAATGTATTAATTTGTTTTCTCTTTCCAGTACTGAAAAACAGAGAGTTACAATGACATAAAAAGAGATGGAAAAAACAGAGGAAAGGATACTATCTCCTTACAACAGAGAGAGAAAAGGGACATAATGCAGAGAATGTGGTTAAATAGGAAATTGCTGCTGGTAAGAAAACTAAGAATGTTCTTCAAATAGTATGTAGAAAAATGCAAAGGGAGCACAACCATGCAAATAAAAAGCAACATTTCAAATCAGCTAAGAAAGGCGATAAACTAAGTTGCATTAAGACTAATAAATCTTATAAGAAAACAGAGAGTTTAACGAGAAGACAGAACAATGTAAGGATATAAGAGTTAGAATGTTTCATAGTAGGGCAATACAGAATTTGGTACAAACTATGAGGCAGTATAAAAGGTGAAATGAAGCATTCAAACAAAAACAACATATTGAGACTGTAGTTGATAAGGAATTTGCCCTGAAGAGGTGGCTATTTATTTTGATACTGAACACTGGATAAAACCGTGGTGTCTATTGTTAGACCTGGCATTTCCTGGTGTGATTACCCCAGACTTTTTGCCTCTTCCTCCCTTATTTTTGATGCTGTGATGGATTGCGTTTGACTGGCATAGATGCTTTGGGCACTTTGCCACTGCTGATCAGTGTCAAAGTTCAAGTGCTACCTGTGTAAAGTGTAATGGTAATTGGTTGTCCATGATTGTTATGGTTGCCTTACCAGTAAAGTCCCTAGCAAAGTGCCCTATGTGGGCCAGGACTGGTAATGCCAATGCTACTAGTGGGCCTGCAGCACTAATTGTGCCACCCACACAAGTAGCCCTAAGGATAGAAATCAGGCCTGCCACTGCAGTGCCTGTGAGTAGTTAGTTAAACTGCCTTGTTGTCCTGACAAGTGCACCCACTTGTCAGGCCTTACCCTTCCCTTTTTATGCATATCAGACACCCCTATAGTAGGTCCAGTGTACCCCCCTGGGCAGGGTGCAGTGTATGTGAAAAGTAGGATATGTGCTGAGGTGTGTACCATGTCCTGACAGTGAAATACTCTCCATTTCGTTTTTCACTGTTGCAAGGCCATCTTGCCCATCGGACAAAATTGGGAAAGCTGTGTAATATGTTTCCACCCTATATTCCCACAGGCTTAAGATGGAGAGGTAAAGTTTAGTGTGCCTGAACTCACAATTTAATAACACATCTTTTTGTGAAGGTGGTTTTTGCATTGTGTGTTTAGAAACCACGCTTTTAGAAGAAGCTGGTTATTTGTTCTAACAACTCTGTGTGTATCTGCCTGGTTGTGGATTGACTGGATTTGAATGTGATAGGAACTGGGAAATGTCTTGACCCAGGGGAGGAGGTGAGACAGCAACAGGCTGAATTGCATCTGGAGTGTAGGGGGGAGGAGTAGCCCCTGGAGGTGAAGAGGCCTGGCTGCTGCCATGAAACAATGGCTCCCTCCCCTGCTGAGTGATTGAGGATCCAGACCCCCACTATCAAAGGAAGAAGGTGTCACTGGCAGGGAAACACCCAGAACTAGTATGGACAGGGGTCAGTGCCCCCCTGAACACAAAGACTTCAAAGACATTTAGGGGTATAAGTATGAGAGCTGAAACCCCTGGACTTTGGACTGATCAAGACTGAAAAGGATTGAAAACTACTTTGTGGTCACGAGGAACCTCTGCAAAAGAAAGAACAGCTGAAGAGACTGCAGGGAAGGACAGACCCTTTCTGTGTGTTCTGGGGCTGGCCTGCAGTTTGCTGATCTAACTAAAGAGAGGCTAAGGGACTTTGCTGTGTGCTGTGTTCCCCTGCTTGAGAGGACTTTGCTGTGTGTGCTGTGTCCTGAACTAACTTGTCCTCAAGGGCCAGAGGAGAGCTGCCTCCCTGTTCTGGAAACTCAGGAACATAAAAGTTTCCAACTGTGTCTCATCGACGCTGTGTGTGTGTGCTTTTTGCAGCCTGAGAACTTCGTGAGGTTTGCCCTGTGATCATGTGCACCCGGTGTCAAAGTGAGTTTCAGCGATGCTGTGTGCATGTGCTTTGTGCAGCCTGAGACCTTCATGAGGATTGCCCTGTGATCGTGCGCACCCAAAGTCCAATTGAGTCTCAGCCACGCTATGTGTGTGTGCTTCGTGCAGCCTGATACCTTCATGAGGATTGCCCTGTGATCGTGTGCACCCGGAGATCAAGTGAATCTCAGCAACGCTGTGTGCATATGCCCTCTTGCAGCCTGAGACTTTTGTGAGAAATTGCCCCGTGACTGTGTGTCCCAGAGCAGTCTTGTTCTCTGCTTCGATCGATTGCGTGACTAGAAGTGCTGCAATCGTCATTGCCATCGGCCCGGCATCCCCAGAGGCGTTGTGAGAATTCACCGCCGCCGGCCCAAGCTTCCCGTTGCCAAGGAGAGATCTCAAACCATCACCGTCGAAGGTCTGAGTTCTACTGCCCAAGATCAACAAAGTCGCATCGGAGGCCCAAGCCACGAGGAGAGGAGAGTGAGATCGTACTCGCCAGGTAATGCTCAGCGAGCGTGCGTGTGTCACTGCCGGCCCAAGACTGCCGTTGCCAAGGAGAGACCTCGAAAATCACTGTCAAAGGTCCGAATTCTACTGCCCAAGATCAACAAAGTCGCATCGGAGGCCCAAGCCATGAGGAGAGGAGAGTGAGATCGTACCCGCCAGGTAATGCTCAGCTTGCGTGTGTGTGTTGCTGCCTGGGGTGGGGTGCTGACTACTAGAGAAACGCTCTCGGTCTTTCCCATCTTTGCAGCTCGAGCCTCCGCTCAAGTCCGTATCGTGGCCTGTACTTGCCGAGGAGTGGCAGGCCGGAGTGGAGGAGCTGCACTTTGTTTTCCATCATAACATTGTTGGGGGCATATTTTGGCAGTAGCTGACCTTGAGACAGTAAGAGTGGTATAGAGACCGTTCAGAGCACCGCGATCGTTGGCGGAGTACATTATTTTGGCATTATGAACTGCCTGATTGTTGCATTACGAATTGCATTATTTTTGCATTACCAACTGCCTGATTGTTGCATTACGAATTGCATTATTTTGGCATTACGAAGTGCCTGATTCTTGCATTACGAACTGCATAGCGTTGCATTAGGACTGCATTGGATCATCGAGAATTGCTCATACTGCAAGAATCCACAAGGGCTTGCTGGCCTAATAACCAGCAAGGTGAAATATCATAAATACGCATATGTTGGATTTTTATTGTGTGGTCTCAACGTACATCTTTTTTTATAAACATATAACTGTTTTTTATGAAACTTGTGTGGAGTCCATTTGTGGTATTATCACTGGGTTACTGAGAGTGTGGTGAGAAATACTTTACACATTTACCTTGGAGATAAGCCTGGCTGCTTGTGCCAATCTACCAAGCGGGTGAGCAGGGGCTATCCGAGGAGGTGTCCTTCCTTTACCTGACTTAAAAGCAAGGGTCCCTATTTGGACTAAGGTACCTACCTCAGCCAACTAGACACCCCCAGTTCTAACATATATTAAGAGAAGAATAAGCATGGGCGGAAAATCCGTTACGCTCGCGGATTTTGCGGATTTTTGGGAAATTCGCAATCCGCGATATTTGCGAATTTCCCGCAAAATCCGCAAATTCACACGCAGCGGATTTTTTTTGCGGCTCGCGTCGTTGGTGATACAATTTTTGCGGCGCGCGGCGTTTATCCTCGTTTGCCGGGTTGTTTTTCTCGATATTTTGCGAGTGCTGCGCCATTTTGGATCTTGCTGTGTGATCCCGCGGGAATTTGGCGAGCGCGATTACGTCATCGCGGCTTGCCAACTTGCACAGCGAGACTTTGTCAACGCGAGTACGGCGAGATCACGTCTCGCGGTACTTCGCAATTGCGAGATTTGAGATGCGGCGAGCAGCAACAATCTCGCAGAAGCGAAAATATCAAATATGCAATTCTGCACAAGAAATCCACCAGCAAGCAGCATAAACCTTCTTGAAATGATGATTATTATCTGAATAACTCCTTAGGTTGACATTTGCCTGCACTTTTTTAGCGAGGAGTCCATTTTGGGGAGGGGGGGGGGGGGTGGGAGGAAGGAAGTGCCCCACAGTCTTCAACTTCCTGTTCCTGTCCAGCAGGCTCCTCCCAGTGCTTTGTTCATCTCCTGGTCACTTTTCATTTGGATCTGGAGCTGGAAGGATTACTTTTTGTGGATGCTGCTGGATATTTGGATTTGAGGCCTTTTTGAGGATCACTGTTGGATTAGAAATTTTACAAGTAAGTTTGTTTGGGGCATTACAGTTGCTGCAACTAAAATTTTGGAATTTTCGATTTTTGGGCTGTTTTGGGGCCTTTTGCCCAGGGGTACTCAGTGGTGGGTGGACTGAGTCTTTCTGTGGGTTGTCGTTTTTTAGGCCTGTACTTGTGGCCTTTTCACCAGGGGTATTTGAGTCTAGCATGGGCCTAGTCTTTCTGTGGGCTGTCTTGAACTTAAACATCACGGAGGGCATGGATGGATTGGGATTGTGCTGATTTTTCAGTGATTTTCGTTTTTTGGGCCTGTACTTGTGGCCTTTTCACCAGGGGTATTTGAGTCTAGCATGGGCCTAGTCTTTCTGTGGGCTGTCTTAAACTTAAACATCATGGAGGCCATGGATGGAATGGGATTGTGCTGATTTTGCAGTGTTTTTCGATTTTTGGGGGTGTTCATGGGGAGGGACAGGCCATGTGGCTGGTGGCCATTTTGAGTGCTGCTACAGGCACTGGCCATGTGCTGGGAGAGGCAAGTGGCCATTTTGAATGCAGGCTTTGTTGTTAGGCCTGCAACCATTTTGCCTACTTTTCAAGCTTTATGCCCAGGCCAGGGTAGTGAGTCTTGCATGGGCCTGGTCTTTCTGTGGGTTGTCTTGAATTTAAACATCATGGAGGGCATGGATGGATTGGGATTGTGCTGATTTTTCAGTGATTTTCGTTTTTTGGGCCTGTACTTGTGGCCTTTTCACCAGGGGTATTTGAGTCTAGCATGGGCCTAGTCTTTCTGTGGGCTGTCTTGAACTTAAACATCATGGAGGCCATGGATGGAATGGGATTGTGCTGATTTTGCAGTGTTTTTCGATTTTTGGGGGTGTTCATGGGGAGGGACAGGCCATGTGGCTGGTGGCCATTTTGAGTGCTGCTACAGGCACTGGCCATGTGCTGGGAGAGGCAAGTGGCCGTTTTGAATGCAGGCTTTGTTGTTAGGCCTGCAACCATTTTGCCTACTTTTCAACCTTTATGCCCAGGCCAGGGTAGTGAGTCTTGCATGGGCCTAGTCTTTCTGTGGGTTGTCTTGAATTTAAACATCATGGAGGGCATGGATGGATTGGGATTGTGCTGATTTTTCAGTGATTTTCGTTTTTTGGGCCTGTACTTGTGGCCTTTTCACCAGGGCAGGGTATTTGAGTCTAGCATGGGCCTAGTCTTTCTGTGGGCTGTCTTGAACTTAAACATCATGGAGGGCATGGATGGATTGGGATTGTGCTGATTTTTCAGTGATTTTCGTTTTTTGGGGCTGTACTTGTGGCCTTTTCACCAGGGCAGGGTATTTGAGTCTAGCATGGGCCTAGTCTTTCTGTGGGCTGTCTTGAACTTCAACATCATGGAGGGCATGGATGGAATGGGATTGTGCTGATTTTGCAGTGTTTTTCGAATTTTTTTGTGGTGTATAACTGAACTGATGTTCCTCTGTCTTCCATTGTTTTTAGGTGCACAAGACTCAAGAGAACCACCAGTGCCAGGAAGAAGTCCTGCAGCGGTGTGTGTGTGCAGCATAACGTCACGCGACGTCACGTCTGGCCTCAGACAACTCTACAATTCGTGCAACTGCGGCCTGCTGTCTGACATGCTCTGAAGAAGATGGCCCCAAAAAAAGTTCTCCGTAGCTCCTCTAGCAAGAAAGTTGCTAGTAAGGAGCAGAAGAAGCAAGTTACCAAGGAGGCTGGTGTGCCACCCGCCACGTTTTTTGGGAGCAAAAAAAAAAGTACGCCTGCAGCAGCAGGATCTGCTGGGGACCAAGCTGGGAGCAGCACCCCTGCTCCATTGGGTTCAGTGCCTCCACCACCACGCCAACTTAAGTCAAAGCCCTTGAGTGCTTCAGAGGCAGTCAGTGTACTTCTCCAATCACCATCGACCAGTGATGTTGGCTCATCGCAAGAAAGTAGCAGCAATGTCCCTGAATCAACACAGGTTGTTGTAACTCATCTGACAAGTGTTGAACAACCACAGCCGCAACAACAACACCATGTGCAAGTACACGCCCAAGTACATGTGGAAGGAGAGGCAGCAAAAGGAGATGCGCAAACAAAGGTGCATGGAGGTTCACAAGTGCCCACAATAGTTGTTCCTCCCGAAGTAGGGGCACATCAGGAAATCGACAATGAAGCTGAGGTATTGGAAGCCACTCCTCCTGATGATCATTCATTGTCTTCCACATCCCTAGCAAGGAAAAGATCAAGGGGGGTGTCTACATCTTCTTCAAGCCCACCTCCTTCTGATGCAAGTGATCTGTCTTGGGAACCACAACTGCGGTCTGACAGTGAGGCACACCATGATCTGACAAAGGTACCTAAGCGTAAAAGGAAGGTCGTCGAAAAACTCATACCTATGGAGTGTGATGAGGCTCAACAAGAAGTGACAGATACTGCTGGTGATGAAGCCTCTCACGATGACGACGAGCCAGTCATCACAAAGGTCACTGCAGCCCCACTGGGCATGCAGCAAAGAGACATTTTGACCCTATCCCGAGAAGCTGCTGAGCGTGATGATGATCTCGACGAGGAGGCAATGGAAATGGAAACACAACAATCATTAGATTTGGAGTTAAGTAGTACACCAAAACCTACCGCTTCCATATTTCTTCCTCGCAAGAAGGTACCCACCTCGACCTCAATTCGTGGTGGTGAAAGTGCAAAACGTACTGAAGTTCGGCAATCCACATCCTCCACTTCATCTGGCATTAGCAGCAGGACCACCACCACCAGTATCGCCGCCTCCTCCGGCCCCCAAAGACATTTCAAGTCTCCAGTTTGGGACTTCTTTAGTGTTTGCCCAAAAATGGAAAACTTAGCCATTTGTAGCATTTGTAAGCTTCGAGTTGGTCGTGGTAAGCTTGGACGTGCACGTAATGAAAACGTTGATTTTTCATCTGATGATGACGAGGAGGAAGAAGACGAATCAAATACGTCACTTACACCCAGTACCCCTGTCAGCAGCACACCCCATGTGAGGCACACTAAGAGTGTGGGAGAGAGTGAGACATCAATGCGGAAAAGTTCATCAGCGAGCGTAACTGGGTCGAAGATATCATCATCATCCCGCAAATCCTTGGTCCAGGGCAACATTAAAAAGATGTTGTTTACAGATGAACGCAACCACCCACTGACGCGTCTGTATAACACTAAGCTGGCTAAAATGCTAGCTCTGGACCTTCTCCCTTTTTCTTTTGTAGAAGGGGTTGGTTTTCTAGAATTAGTGGCAGCGCTCTGCCCTAAATGGAAGGTTCCTAGCCGGTTCTATTTTGCCCGAGTTGCGGTTCCAGCACTACATGAAGATGTTCTGAAGGTGATTGGGGCAGCTTTGCAGAAGAGTGCTGTTCACACTATACATCTGACAACAGACATGTGGACCAGTGGCGCAGGCGCTGATTACATGTGCATCACTGCACACTGGGTCTCTTTTTCAGGGGCTAAAGCAAAGCTAAACGCAGGTGTTGACGCGGACATTGTTTTTAAAGCTGCTCGGAAACATGCAACACTAGCCATGTTTGGTTTGGAGAAACGTCACACAGCAGAAAACATTTTGGATGTCTTTAACACAAAGGTCCTTAACTGCCTGTCCCCACTAAAACGCCAGGTTGGTTATGTTTCCACGGACAATGGCGCCAATATAGTTAAGGCCATGAGGGACGGTGACTATTTCAGAGTGCCGTGTTTGGCGCACTGTATAAACCTGGTTGTCCAAAAATTCTTGGGTAATAAAGGCAGTGCAGCGTACAGTGTATTGGACACCTGCCGAAAAATGTGCAAGCATTTCAGCCATTCTTTTAAGGCCCGGAAGCTGCTGAGGAGCCTGCTATATCAACGTCAAATGCCAGTGAAAGCACTCATCCAGGAGGTGGTAACACGTTGGAACTCAACCTTCTACATGCTTGAGCGTCTGTATGAGCAGTATAAGGAACTCGATCAATATTTCCTTACAGAGGGTACAGAGGAGCTGAGGATGGGTGCGGCGCAATGGAACATAGTTCAAAGCCTGACACGCATGCTTCGTCCTTTTGAGTTTTTCACGCGTGCAGTCAGCAAGGAGGACTCTGATTTGGGAAAAGCTATCCCATTGTTGTACATGCTGGAGGACCAACTGAAGGAGGTGTGTTCTGTGTTTGAAAAATATGACAAAAACCAAGACTCTTTGCTTCTGGCTGAGAAATTATTAGAGCTCCTACAAGGTGATGAACGTCTTAAAAAGATCCACTCAGAAGAGCATTACATTTGTGCTACTATTCTGGATCCACGCTACAAAAAGGCGCTGGCAGGCCAAGCATTCTTTCCTTTTGATGATGAACATGTTCCAAAGTACAAACGTTGGCTAGCCTTGTCAGCCAAGAGGTTTGAAAGAGAACGGCTGAAAATTGAAGGAAATGGCAGTACATCAGCAGGCCATCCCCAGTCAAATCAATCCACTTCTGCACCTGTGGCTGTGGCACAAGTGACCTCTCAGCCGCTAAAGACACCGGCAACCGGATCATCTGCACGAGACACAACAGAAACATTGGAGGCTGAAGAGGATTGGCTAGCTCTGCGTGGGTTTGCTTCTCAAAAGGTCAGAGGCACAGCAAGAGCTAAGCAAAGTGGAGGAACCTTGGATGAGGACCTTGAGTCGATGGTGAAGGACTATCTGAATGACTCAACAGAGGTCTATGTTAATTCTGACCCATTGGCGTATTGGCATGGGAAAAAAGAATTGTGGCCACAGCTCACCAACCTGGCTTTAAACTACTTGTCTTGCCCACTCGCAAGCGTGACGACATTGAGGACTGCGAAAACCTCTCTTTCTCTATCGAGTTCTCCCCCAATTCCAGTTTTTCCGGCATCCTCATTTATCGCCCCCCGGGTTCCACCGGACAATTCAATACTTCTCTCATGTCAGTGGCTTCACAGCTGGTTGTCTCCCCCTCCAATTTCACCATTCTGGGAGATTTCAATTTTCATTTTGACAACTTGCTAGATCCACGGCATCAGAGATACAATCAAACCTGGCTGCCATCCAATTAGAGCAACGAGTTCCTTCGGCCACACACGAAAAGGGGCATCTTCTAGATCCAATTTTCAGTAATAGCGACCAGCTCAAAGTAGGCCTTATTAACAAGCTCCCATGGACCGATCACTTCCTGATAGCGTTTACCTGGACTACAAGTAAACCACCCCCTTCCCTGTTCACATCCAGGAAAACTCGAAACTGGTCAAAACTTCCTCTTGACAACTGGACGAAGACTCTCAGTAACACCAGACCCTCCCTCTCTCACGACCCTACATCCAATAACATCAGATATGAAGACTGGCTAACAACCTCTTTGGACTTAAGTCTCCCATCATATCCATCTAGATCAAAAAGACATAGCAAATCAGCCCCATGGTATTCAGAAGATCTTAGAAACCAGAAACGCCTATGCAAGAGACAAGAGAGGAAGTGGCGTATATCCTACAACCAAGCCGAAAAAACTATTTACAGGGAAATGATTAGGGAGTACAAAATGGCCATAAAAAATGCGCAAGCAGCCTACTACACCCATAAAATAACAGTGGCAAAATCAAAACCGAAAGAAATATACCACATAGTAAACTCTCTGACAAAACCACCCCCGCCCGCCTCAGATAATAACAATTCATTGTCCAAATGCAATGACTTGGTTGAATTCTTTTTCCAAAAAGTAAATAAAATATACTCTTCTTTCCTTAACTCACCTATCGATCCGCCCCCTCAATGCTTGGACTCTGCCCTGGACAGGGACATTGAGCTGAAATCGTTTCCCTTGATAACAATGGAAACTTTAAAGAAACTAGCCCTACAAATAAAAACCGGTTCCCCCTGTGATCCGGCCCCTCCAGGCCCACTGGGTCTAGCCAGTGACATTATCTTCCCCACCCTGCTAGAACTGCTGAACTCCTCTATACTGAGTAAGACAGTACCCGTAACCTGGAAGCATGCAATGGTGCGGGCCCTCCTAAAGAAACCCTCCCTGGACCCAGCTAATGCGGGTAACTATCGTCCAATCTCTTTGCTCCCATGGGCGTCAAAAATCCTGGAGAAGCACGTCAACACCATTCTGACGACTTTCTCGAGGACAACCACCTCCTTGATGCTTCCCAGACGGGTTTTCGCCCCAAACATGGGACAGAGACTGCCCTACTAGCTGTAACCGAGGAGGCAAGACGGATCTTGGATCGAGGGGGATCAGTGGCAGTGATCCTCCTCGATCTAAGCGCCGCGTTCGACACAGTACACCACAAGATCTTGTTGAACCGTCTTGCCGACCTAGGAGTATCCGGAGATGCCCTGTCGTGGCTGGAATCCTTCCTGTCAGACAGAACCTTCCAGGTCTTCGACGGCACATCTGTATCCTCCAGTAGGCCACTGTGGTGCGGAGTGCCGCAGGGCTCTTCCCTAAGCCCTACGCTCTTCAATGTGTACATGAGGCCGCTGGCTGGGATTGTTCGTCCGCATGGTGTTAATATCAGCTCCTATGCAGACGACACCCAGCTGGTGGTCTCCCTTGCATAGAAGAGCGGTCTCCAGACTCCACCTGACCTGGCGGCCTGCCTGGAGGACGTAAAAAGGTGGATGTTGAGCTCATGCTTGAAGCTCAACGATGATAAAACGGAGCTTATGCTCCTTGGCCCAGCAACTCCTTCCACTCTGGAGCTAATATGGCCCTCAAGTATGGGCACTCCCCCTCTCCCCAAAGACAATATCAAAAGCCTGGGAGTATGGCTCGACAAATCGCTGAGCCTAAATACTCAGGCCACTAAGGTGTCAGCCACTTGTATTGGCCTTCTCAGGGTAATCAAAAAAATCCTTCCCCTCCTTCCATTCGAGGCCAGACAAATTGTCATACAGGGCCTGATTCAATCACGGCTGGATTTCAACAATGCCCTTTATCTTGGAGCCCCGGACTACACCCTACAAAAGCTTCAGCGCACTCAAAACTGTGCTGCCCGGGCGCTCCTGGGAATCCCTCGGAGGACCTCAATAAAATCCGGGACTAAAAACTCTACACTGGCTGCCTGTCAGGGACAGAGTAAAATTCAAGGCTCTCTGCATCGCCCACCAGACTTTCTGGAGAACGGGCCCAGAAATCAACTCTTCCCTGATCTCCCCATACCAACCCAATAAAACTCTACGCTCCTCAACTGCTACACTTGCCAAAATCCCTCGAATATTTAGAACTAGAGCAGGAGGACGCTCGTTCTCATACAACGTTGCCAAACTGTGGAACACCCTCCCTCTGCAGATGCAAAACAATACAAATCTCACCAGTTTCAGGAAACAGCTTAAAACCCTCCTGTTCAACAACTAGTAACCTCAGTGGTCAGGTTTGTTTGGTTTAGCTCCAGCGCCTGGATGCCTCAGGGCAACTGCAGCGCTCTATAAGCCTAATTTTCAATTTTCATTTTTTCAAACGGAGCCGCCTCTCGCCCAAAAATGTGGAGAGGTTAACAATGATCAAGATGAATCAGCACCTCATACCACCAGATTTCAGAGTACGAGAAAGCGTGCCGGATGTAGGTGTGGGCGGAAAATCCGTTCCGCTCGCGGATTTTGCGGATTTTCGGGAAATCCGCAATCCGCGAGATTTGCGAATTTCCCGCAAAATCCGCAAATCCGCGAGCAGCGGATTTTGCTCGCACTGCTCGCACTGTTCGCGTGAGTTCGCGCCCCGCGAATAAGTGCAAAATTGCAGAAATACGATTTTAGCAAAACTGAAAGTAACTACTTACCAGGTTCAAAAGTTCAGGCACATCATTAGTAGCCATTTCCTGTAGTGCTTCCTGAGGGGCCCCTCCAGAGTTCAGTTGCCAGTTGAAACTATTATGTGACCCTGCTCTGAACCTCAGAATAGTTACACATATGCCACAAAGGTCCTGAATTACAGCTAAGGGAGACAAGCAGGAGCCAGGCTGGAAGTTAAAATCCATTAATCAGCCCCTAATTCATTATTGTCAGTTGGGGCAGGGCAGGTGTTGTAACTAATTTTGCAACAATGAAAGCACTTAGCAAGTGCAAAAGATCACTAATCAGGGCGCACTAAGGAAGCAGGTGCCAGCTAAAAAAATATTCTGTGACACATTAATCAGCCCCAAATTAATTCAGGTCACTTGAGGCAGGGAAGGTGTGCTTTGCTTTGCCGAAAATAATGTACACTGGACAACCAGAGGGTGTGATGATGAAACAGAGGGTGGCATGGGTGGGCCAGAAGGTGGCATGAGTAGTCAGAGAGTGGCAGTGGTGACAGAGAGTGGCAGTGATGAAGAAGAGTGTCCCAAACAGGCTGGACACGTAGAAACAACAAGTTCGCAAAACTTGCGACCCGACAGGTAAGTTCGCAACTTGCGAAATTGTAAAAACCCTCGCGAACTGGCAGAAACACGGGCGAACACAAAAAAAAAAAAAAATCCGCAAATTCGCGGGAATTCGCGGATTTTGCGGATTGCGAATCCGCAAATCCGCAAAATTCGCGAACGCGAGATCCGCAAAATTCGCTCATGCTTAGCCGGATGAAGAGGAGGTGGCCAGCAACATAGATGAGGGAATTTCTACTCTGTCAGGTGACACTGAGCTCACCCTGCCTGAATTCGCAGAGTATGATGACGAAGCCTTATTCTTATTCCTGGACCGTGATACCGAGCCCTGAAAATGAGACAACGAATCAATAACTTTATTTTTCGTCCCTATTCACTTTTATTCCTGTGTGTCTGTCTTTCTTTGTTGTGCACAGTTAATATATTTCAAACTTTAATCAGATAATCACAAAATCAAGCCCATCAGCAGAACTGTCTTCACTGGTTTGCTAATTGATTTGAAGTTGCCGCAGTCTGCATTCCTCAGGTTCACAAGTTCAGAAGAACATGCTCCTCTATCCTCCTCCTCCAGACTCCTATTTCCATCAAACCAGAGGGCTGGTTTACGCCCAATGAAGAAAGACTCAGCACTTGTGGGGGTGTTGTTGTACCTCTTTGCAGGTGAGTTGACGGCTCTGGGACCATTGTTGGGAAGCTCTAATACCGGATAAAAGTGGTTTGGACCAAATCCCAGGCGGAAATTTTTTTGTGTTTTTGATGACTTGCTTGCCTTTTAGGTGCTCTTAGGGAAGGTTCCGTCTGTTTGTGGGTGAGTTTCGTGGTCTGGGAGCACTGCTGGGACACTCTAATCTTGATTGCATTTGCTTTTCAGGAAATCCGTTGTGGCAACCCCGACTTATGGCCTAGCTACGCAGCGCGTTTGGACCGAAGGCCGAGAAATATTGCAAGTATGAGATTTTGCTTTTGGCCTGTTTGGGGGTGTTATGCTTCTTGGCGGGTGGGTTGGCGGGTCTTGGGGCATTCCTGGGAAGGTCTAATACCGGGTAGAAGTGGTTGGGACAAAATCCTCGCGGAAAAGCCTTTTGGCACTTTTTGTAACTTAGGGTTCGTTAGGGTTAGCCCTAGCAGCAGGATTGCATGTGTTTCGGGGTGTTCTAGATTTTTGCAACTGAGTTCTGGGGTCTTGGAGCACTCGTGAGAATGTGTAATTTTGGTTGCAAGTCATTTGAAGAAAATCCATGGTGGGAAAGGGGGGATTTGGCATAGTTAAAGAAAGCCTTTGCCACTATTCTTAACTTAGGGTTCGTTAGGGTTAGCAGTATTTCTATTGCATGTGTTTGAGTGGGGGGATTTCGAGTCTTGGAGCGATGCTGGCTATGGATACTTTTGCTTGGTTGCTTGCAAGTGGTTTGAATGCAATCCACGGTGGGTAAGGGGTAATTAGGAAGGGGGTACTTCGGCCTACTTTTACTTTCAAAGTAAGTTTTGTCACCAGTTTTCTGCTAGGCCTCGTTTTTTGAGATTTGATTGGGGGTCTTCTACATTTTTGCGACTGGCTTTTGTAAGGGTCTGGGTGGGAGCACTGCTAGGAAGATCTAATTTTGTTCTAAAACACAGTTTACAGTACACCTTGCTTGAGGGGAAAGATCCACTACATTAATTTGCCCCTACTTATTTATCCTTCAAAAGGTGACTCAGACAGAGTACGCACTTTCAAAAATATTGTACTGTCTACTAGGAAAATCAAATTGTGACTTTTTGCACTCCACAGCCTACATACCTTATATTTATTTATCAGTGGTGTTGTAATATTATATCACTTCCTGTTTTTCGTTGAATAATTACAGGCCGGGTTTCAGTCTCTGCAATGGGGAAAAAAGGATGGAGTCAGGCTTCACATTAGCGAGCCACAATTCAGCATCAGGCAGGCAGTGGACAGGGTGTCTTCTGGTGACCAACATCGATGGACGAAGCGTCGGCTGCAATGGAGGAGTGCCGCTAATAAGAGGATTTTTTTTCTTCAGGCAACTTACTTACCACTTCCAACAGGACAACTACAACAACATAGATACAGTATCCCTTGCCTTTTTCTCTGACTGTGACTGCATTTCTTGGATCTCTCTCTGCTTCTAAATTGATCCCTTAACACATCACTTAGTCCACTCCACTATCACATCTGCACCACACATAGTCATTTGTAAGTGCTCCTACGTAATTCGCAAGCCGCAGCACGCCCCAGCCCGTAGAGAACTGGGATGGCCCCAATGATGAAGCATGTCACCAAGGGGCAACCCTGGTGAGTGAGGGGACACCTAGAAAAAAAACAATTTCTCCTTTTCTATCTACTATACCTTCCAGACCAACCCCATTGAGTGTTGTTGTGAATGGATTTATAGTGACCAGCAAGGCTCTCAGGTATCTGGCTACAGAGACCTTATGTTGAATATAGTTATCAATAATTCCACACACGCCCTGTACTGTCGCATTCTTTCTTCCACAGTTGTCGAAAGTACTACTTACTTTTCACTGACATGCATGCAGTAGTGCATGCACTTTCAAAGATTGATGGATAGGTTTGTACCCAAAGAATTGTTTATGTTCAATTGTTTGTCTATGCTGTGCTATTTTTTCTTGTCTCCCAAAACCTTTCCCAAAAACCCCCGTACCCATCCATTTTTCAAACCCTAACCCTCTTCCCCCGGGCTGTGTGGTTTTGATTGATGTGTGACTAAATTACAGCAATAAATCCACACACTTGCTGGGGAGGATAAGGTGATAGCAACAGGCTGGTGAAGAAATCCGAGGATATATTCTTACTCTGCTTGACAAAGACCCATGGCTAATGTCAAAGAACTTCAACCGAATTAGTTATACTTTAACATTTGTTAGGCTACAATGTGGCACTGTTCTAGTGTACTTCTGTCACCTGCTATATTCTGTATTGTACCTTTGTATTGCTCAGGAGGACAAACCAGATTTCATTTTCTTTTTTTTCATAGGCAAGCAACTGCCACTGTGTCACACCACTAGTACCACCGCTATGAGGAAATTTTATCCGCCCAGGATTGCCAACCTTATTTGCTGTTTCCCGTGGAGCCAGCCCTGGGCCTAGCCCTACTTGCAAACAGAAATTACAGGTAAGATAGGCGTTTGGTTGGAGGTAGTATAATGGAGTATTAGGAGAGACGAGAGATTTGATTGACGGTAGTACTACTAAAGTCCTAGGACTATTCAGGAAAACAAACTTACTGTTATGTTAAACCTGTCAGGTTTGTCAAGCTGCGCCACCTCAAATCTGGACTACATCTCCCAGAACTCTAGTGTGGGGGCGGGGCACCATAAAAGCAGGGCGGCCCATCGGCACGTTGTTCGTGATTTTGTCTTTCCACCTTGTTTGTGAGAGACTGGAGAGGAGTGCGGTCTTGGTATCCTTTAGAGGAGGAATTGGTTCTGGTATTGACTTTTGGCACGCTTGCGCTAAGAGAGCAGCTAAGCGCTTGGAAACAGAAGTCTCTTGATATCCCCGTAGCGCAAGGTCGGCGCTTCCTGTTGATTCTCCGTAGCACGAGGTCAGCGCTTCTTGGAAATTCGATTCCTCACAGGAGTAACAAGGTTTCAAGGACTCGAAGGCGGGCGATAGAGAAGCCGGACAAAGAAGAAACCGGGAATAAGCGGCGACTGTACCGTGAGTTGGTCTGAAAGACGCGTGAGGTTTAACGCGTTAGTTGCCAAACGCTGATGTGTAAATAACATAGGCTGCTTGGATCCAGGGCCAAAGGAAACAAGGCGCCTGAACTGTTGCAGTTAATCTGGAAGGATTTTGCTTTTCATTTATTGTGAGAACGGAGTACAGCGGATTATTCTTTCTGCGTACTTCCGTTACGAAGAAAGTCACTAGTGATTATCTCGGCAAGTGCCAAAGCGGAAGGTAGTGGGGGGAGATCCTACACCTTTCCGTATTTGGAGTGGGATTACTAAAGGAACGCTGAGTGTGAACTAGAGAGCGGAAGACAGTAGTAGGAGGCTACGTCTTACCGTGTCCTTCCTGAATCGTTTTTGGAGTATTGTATATATGTGAACATAATTATCTGAAGAAGAGAATTGTTGCTAAACTCACATAGGTTTTTGGGGTTATTCACTGGATTATAATTTGAACTCTCTTCAATACAAGGCAGGGTATGTCTAACACTAAATACAGTATTGTATATTTGTTCTGGTAAAAGGCTAGTCAATAACGGTGTTTGTGTTCCATAGGGTCTAGAGGGAAGTACATCCACATACAGGAAAACAGGGAGGAGGAGGAGCAATCTTCTTTTCGTAAAGGTGAACCATTACTCTTACTTAGTGAGACTACAATGAGTGTAGGGTTTCAAGGTGAATACGAATAACCTGTATGAATGTTTTCTTGTCTTCCAGCTGTCCCTTCCCTGCAGTCCCCTTCCGTCCCTTCCTTGTTTTGTTTCCTGTTTTCCCTCGCCCTATCACTCGAACACGCTGTGTTGCTATTACTAGCGTGTTGGTGAGATCGGGAGGTGGAGTCATATGTGCATCAAACGGATTCGGCAGCGTGGAGTCTGACAGAATCACGAACCCACGAATTGCATTCTGCCGGGTCGGTTTGGAGTACATATGGCCACCTTGGATGATGTGTTGAGGGCCTTGGTTTTGGTTCAACAGGAACTGGCTGCGTCAAAGGCAGAGGCTGTTCTGCTTAAGGATAGGGTAGAACAATTATCCAAGAACCCTTTTTCTACGGGTCCGGCGCAGATTCAGGTTACGGTTCCCCCTCCTATCCCGTTAGCCACCCCTGAGAGGTATGGGGGGGATCCTAGTAAAACGCAGGCCTTCATGACGCAAATTATGCTCCATTTTTCTTGTAAACCTGCCTCATTTCCCAATAACCATTCTAGGGTAGCATTTGCCATATCGTATTTGGTGGGAGATGCTGCCAATTGGGCAGTCCCTATTATAAAACGAGACGATGCCATGTTATCCAATTGGACAGCATTCAGAGAAGAATTCGAAAAAGTCTTTGACAGGAGGGCCACAAATTTCAGTGCTGATAAGGAGTTATTGTCCCTACGGCAGGGTAGGAGTGATTTGATTACTTACCTAACCACGTTTAATCGTTTGATTGCCGAAACTGAATGGCCGGAGGGCGAAAGAATGACTCTGTTTTATCAGGGTTTGAGGGAGGAATTGAAGGACGCTGTGGCACATGTAGATCCTCAACCCACGACATGTATTGATATGGTGAATTTGGTCATGAGGTTGGATGGTAGGCTAACTGAGCGGAGCGGGGATCGAAGAAAATGGGACAGGGGATATACCCGTAATGTGAGTTTTCCTACTAGAGCTTTGCGTTCAGCCGAAACAGGGACAGAGCCCATGGAGATAGGAGCTATTCGACCCCCTTTGTCCAAAACAGAAAGAGAGAGTAGGAGGGTAAAAGGCCTCTGTATGTATTGTGGGAAGAAGGGTCACTATGTAAGAGAGTGCCCTTCCAAACCCAAAACTTCGAACACTTGGAACAAGAATCAAAGGGTAGCTGTTTCAAATACTGCCAGAGAGAGCGATGAGGGTTCGGTACGGTTGCCAACTAAAGAGGAGAACCCTGATTGGAAGCTTACATCATTATCCTCCTCTGGCATAGGTGAAACTGAATCCCATCTGGTACTGGTCATGACTCTGGAGTGCGAAAACAAATCCCATCAAGTAATGGTCATGCTGGACTCCGGGGCTACCGGAAATTTTATTGACAATGGGTTGGTGTCTCGTTTGATGATTCCTAGAGTACCAAGAGGCAGTCCAGAGGAGGTCTTAGCGGTAGACGGACAGCCAATCAAATCAGGTTTGATAACGGAAAAAACGGCAGAGGTAGAGTTGTCTATCGAGGTGTCAGAGGGAAGGCATGTGGAAAAGGTGGAATTGAACATTATAGAGGCTCCTCAGTATGAAATAATTCTAGGGATGCCATGGTTTACATTTCACAACCCTACCATCAATTGGAAATCTCGCACGGTGCATTTTTCTTCTGGGTTTTGCAAGGAACATCTGGTACCATATGTGTCTTCCCCTGTAGAGGTGTTGGCCTTGAAGTTTATGGTGGCTACAGCCGCTGAGAAGGAGGTGAACCTCCCGAAACAATATGAAGCGTTTCGGGACGTATTTAGTGAAAGCAGAGCTGAGGAGTTGCCACCACATAGACCTTATGACTGCCGGATAGATCTGATTGATGGGGCAGTGATTCCTACGTGCCGTGTGTATGCCTTATCTGTTCCTGAAACGGTGCACTTAAAGGAATACATCGATCATTACGAAAGTATAGGCTTTATAAGACCATCCCGTTCCCCTGCAGCTTCTCCACTCTTCTTTATAGCTAAAGCGAATGGTGATCTGAGGGCATGTGTGGACTACCGCGTCTTGAATAAAAACACCATACGTAACCGATACCCTCTCCCCCTCATTACGGTACTGATTGATCAAGTGAGGGAGGCCGTGATCTATACTCGCTTGGATTTGCGAGGAGCCTATCACTTGGTCAGGGTACGTGAGGGGGATGAGTGGAAGACGGCATTCAAGACGCGGTATGGCCTGTATGAATATCTAGTCATGCCCTTTGGGCTGTGTAATGCCCCTGCGGCATTTCAGTTTCTGATCAACGATGTCTTGAAGGAGTTCATCGACTTATTCGTTGTAGTATACATTGACGACATCTTGGTGTACTCTATGGATGAAGGTTGTCATGTAGAACAGGTCAGCAAGGTATTGATGAAACTGAGAGAACATAGTCTTTTTGTTAAACTCAGTAAATGTGAGTTTGGGGTGTACAGTGTGGAGTTTCTGGGGGTGATGATCAGCCCCTCGGGGTTGCAAATGTCTGAGCGCAAAGTGGAAGCTGTGAGAGACTGGCCGGTACCGAAGAACGTGAAGGAAGTCCAGAGTTTTCTGGGCTTCGCTAACTACTACCGGAGCTTCATTTTGCATTTTTCCTTGCTGGCAGTGCCTATTACAAATCTATTGAAGAAAGGGGTTCCTTTCGAGTGGACAACTGCTGCAGGGGAGTCTTTCCAAACTCTTAAATCTTCTTTCATTTCTGCCCCAGTGCTGTCACATCCCAATTTAGAACACCCTTTTGTGGTTGAGGCGGATGCTTCGGACGAAGCAATCGGGGCAGTACTATCTCAGAGGGACAGCAGTACAGGTCAGTTGCACCCAGTGGCCTTCCTGTCAAAGAAATTGAGTTCGGCTGAACTCAACGACACCATTGCTGAAAAGGAATTGCTTTCAATTAAGAGAGCTTTTCAGGAATGGAGGCACTATCTATGGGGGGCCCTGCACACCATTACGGTGTACACAGACCATAGGAACCTACAATTTATGTCCTCTGCTAGGCACTTGACAGCAAGACAAATGAGATGGACACTCTTTTTTGCAGAGTTTAATTTTGTGGTCACTTTCCGCCCGGGGTCTGAGAATAGGAAGGCAGATGCCTTATCTAGACAAACAATGCCAGTGGAGTGTGTGGACGAGAAACAGGCAATTATTCCATCAGGGAAGGTTCTGTGTGTGGTGAGGGCTGAATCCTTTTTGGATGAGGTGAGGAACCATCAGTATCCGGGTGGATGGGGGTCATGGGCGCATGACAGACTGGATTGCAAATTGAGAGACGGGTTGCCCTTTTTTCAGGGAAAGTTGTATTTACCCACAATTCCATTGCAGAAGAAAGCTATTGGCTGGTGTCATGAAGGGGAACTGTTAGGACACCCTGGTATACGGAAAACTCTCGATACAGTCAAAAGACACTTCTGGTGGGCAACCCTGAGTAAGGATGTTACTGAGTGGGTGGCCCATTGTGAGGTGTGTGCTAGAGCCAAGGGTATGACCACCAAGAAAGCAGGGAAACTGATACCCATGCCTACCCCCAGTCAACCATGGCAGCATATCAGTTTGGACTTTGTGTCGGGTCTTCCAATGGATAAGGGCTCATCAGCGGTGTTGGTAGTGATAGACAGTCTCACCAAAATGGGACACTTTATCCCTTGTAAGGCCCTCCCCAATGCCAGCCAAACGGCTCAATTGCTAGCTAGTAATGTGGTCAGGTTACACGGTATTCCTAGGGTGATCGTGTCCGATAGAGGACCGCAGTTTATTGCTCGTTTCTGGCGCATGTGGTGTAGTGCCCTGAAAATAGAGTCCAACTTATCTACCAGTTTTCACCCCCAGACTGATGGGCAGACTGAGCGTTTGAACCAGACGTTAAAAAAATACCTGAGATGCTATTCTAAGGAAGCTCATGAGTCTTGGGTGGACCTGT
Source organism: Lissotriton vulgaris (assembly GCF_964263255.1). Taxonomy (NCBI): domain Eukaryota; kingdom Metazoa; phylum Chordata; class Amphibia; order Caudata; family Salamandridae; genus Lissotriton; species Lissotriton vulgaris. Next base: position 646,829,121 of record NC_141698.1, on the reverse strand, counting down.
TATGGATGGCAGAGCTGGCCTATAATAACGCATGGCATTGCTCAACGGGAATGTCACCTTTCAAGGCCAATTATGGTTTTGATGCTAATACACTGCCAGTTGACATACCCTCGGATCTTAGCGACCAGCCAGCGGTGAAAGAAAGAATCCTGATGCTGAGAAGGGTCCATAAGGGGGTGCAAGTACATTTGAACAAAGCGAAGGAGGTGTACAAAAAGTGGGAGGACCGTCACCGGATAGGGAGTCGCCAATACGTGGTGGGGGATAAGGTATGGCTGTCTACAAAGAACATCAGGTTTAAATTGCGCAGCGTGTTCCACCCAAGATATATAGGCCCATACACCATAGTGCGACAGGTGAACCCCGTGACCTATAAGTTGAAGTTGCCAGGGTCGATGCGCATACACCCAGTGTTCCATGTGCAATTGTTGAAACCTGCCCTTACTTCACGCAGAGTAGCCCCTCCTCCAGTGGCATGTGATGGGGGTATGGAGTATGAAGTGAGGAGTATCAGGGATGCCAAATGGTGCCGGGGAGGGCTGAAATACTTGGTGTCCTGGAAGGGGTATTCTGCTGAAGACTATTCTTGGGAGCTGAGCTCGGATGTGCACGCTCCTGCTGCTGTGCGTTCTTTCTACAGGAGATTTCCAAATAAGCCGGGCCCTAGAAGGCGCTAGAAAGGGGGGCATTCTGTCAGGTTTGTCAAGCTGCGCCACCTCAAATCTGGACTACATCTCCCAGAACTCTAGTGTGGGGGCGGGGCACCATAAAAGCAGGGCGGCCCATCGGCACGTTGTTCGTGATTTTGTCTTTCCACCTTGTTTGTGAGAGACTGGAGAGGAGTGCGGTCTTGGTATCCTTTAGAGGAGGAATTGGTTCTGGTATTGACTTTTGGCACGCTTGCGCTAAGAGAGCAGCTAAGCGCTTGGAAACAGAAGTCTCTTGATATCCCCGTAGCGCAAGGTCGGCGCTTCCTGTTGATTCTCCGTAGCGCGAGGTCAGCGCTTCTTGGAAATTCGATTCCTCACAGGAGTAACAAGGTTTCAAGGACTCGAAGGCGGGCGATAGAGAAGCCGGACAAAGAAGAAACCGGGAATAAGCGCCGACTGTACCGTGAGTTGGTCTGAAAGACGCATGAGGTTTAACGCGTTAGTTGGCAAACGCTGATGTGTAAATAACATAGGCTGCTTGGATCCAGGGCCAAAGGAAACAAGGCGCCTGAACTGTTGTAGTTAATCTGGAAGGATTTTGCTTTTCATTTATTGTGAGAACGGAGTACAGCGGATTATTCTTTCTGCGTACTTCCGTTACGAAGAAAGTCACTCGTGATTATCTCGGCAAGTGCCAAAGCGGAAGGTAGTGGGGGGAGATCCTACACCTTTCCGTATTTGGAGTGGGATTACTAAAGGAACGCTGAGTGTGAACTAGAGAGCGGAAGACAGTAGTAGGAGGCTACGTCTTACCGTGTCCTTCCTGAATCGTTTTTGGAGTATTGTATATATGTGAACATAATTATCTGAATAAGAGAATTGTTGCTAAACTCACATAGGTTTTTGGGGTTATTCACTGGATTATAATTTGAACTCTCTTCAATACAAGGCAGGGTAGGTCTAACACTAAATACAGTATTGTATATTTGTTCTGGTAAAAGGCTAGTCAATAACGGTGTTTGTGTTCCATAGGGTCTAGAGGGAAGTACATCCACATACAGGAAAACAGGGAGGAGGAGGAGCAATCTTCTTTTCGTGAAGGTGAACCATTACTCTTACTTAGTGAGACTACAATGAGTGTAGGGTTTCAAGGTCAATACGAATAACCTGTATGAATGTTTTCTTGTCTTCCAGCTGTCCCTTCCCTGCAGTCCCCTTCCGTCCCTTCCTTGCTTTGTTTCCTGTTTTCCCTCGCCCTATCACTCGAACACGCTGTGTTGCTATTACTAGCGTGTTGGTGAGATCGGGAGGTGGAGTCATATGTGCATCAAACGGATTCGGCAGCGTGGAGTCTGACAAAACCCCCACCCACCAGACTCAAAAGCAGTAAAAAACAGGTATGGTCAGATAAAGTTTCAAAAAGTATATTTTTATAGCCCTAACAAAAGAATCTCCCGCAAGACCCTCCCTAACCCCAACGATTGTCCTTCAAAAGTCCCCAAAAATCCCAACTCCCAATTCCCACCCCCCAAAAGTCTCTAAAAAAGGGGCAAGGGAAACTATGGCAGGGTGCTGTTGGAATTAGCAGCCAGGGCATCATGCTCCTTGCGGAGGGTGGCAAGTTCGAAGCGGAGGCCCTCCACCACGTTCTTATAGTTATGGACCTCCTGCTCCAGGTAGGACAGTCTGAGGGATAAGCGGCGCCGGTGTGCCTTGCAAATCCTGTGAGGGGCAGCTGCTTTCTTTGCTGCTGGGCGGTGGCGTTTGGCTTTGGTAGCCCGGCTCCGTACCGCTGGAGCACTGCGCTGGCTGGCAGCCCGCACGGAGGAGGATGCAGCTGTCCCAGTGGACGTTGTTGTTGTACCAGACTGCGTCTCCTCCTCCTCCAGGGCCACCAGCCGCCGATATTCAGCAACAGTGGCATCCAGCCTCCGTTGCCGGGCCATTCGAGCCAGCTCCTTCCTCCTTGATGGTGTCTTGGATTTGGAAGGAGCAACTACATGAAAAAAGAAAGACATAGTCTGTAACCAATGCTCCTTAAGATTAACACAAAATGATTGAGCAGAAAGTTGTCACAGTACAAGTAGCAAATTGAAAGCACAGTACATAACTATTGAGGACAGTATCTATGTAACCTCCGACTTCTTCATCCTTGCTCTAACATTAGTGGGAGTTTAAGGAACAAATTCTACGAGCACTATGGACTTCTATTACAGTCGACTATGACAGTACACCACTCTTATTCTTCTTCTTCTCTCTTGTTTAGGAAAATTGGTACGTTATCTTATGCAAGCCGGCATAATGCCAGCGCAGTGAACTTGCACCCGAGAAAAACAGACGCACACCATGGTGAGTGAGACAGACTTGCGTTACTGTACCGGTCCAGTACATGCAGGTGGTGAAGCTCTTACTTTTCTATTACGGGTGGCACTGAGAATACTCTGTTAAAAGGGCTACTGCTTAATTAATTTAGCTTTCACCCTACAGTGCAAATGAGTATTAGAAAAGGAAAATGAAGAAGCTAAATTATCTGATTATCTATCACTTCACATGGGATGTATTTGATGACATATGGGATGACTTTAGGTGCTTTGCTTATTATTGAGTGAACAGTGATACCCCCACACATGAATGACGTACTACTACTAAACTAAAGTTATTAAGGGAGGTAGGGAGTGTCCACCGTAATAACCGGATATATGCTGTGCTTGCAGTTGCAATACAAACCACTGCAACTATTCATGGTAGTCTATGGACAACGTTACAACTTCTTTTCCTTGCCTTTCCTACACTGGAACGGACGTGCGTGTGTGGTGTTACATGCTCTTCAAAGTAACACTTAGTTCATCCAGTGACCGTCTACTCTCTCTAGATACACATATGCTATCTAAGAGTCAGATAGTACCATGAATGATCCAGGCATCCATCCATTCAAAGTATATTGCACACATACAGTTTCTGTCTCACCCACCCAGGCTGTTCTCCTTCCACCCATCCTTGCTTCATCATTCACCCAGCCATGCACCATACCATTTTCTTACCTTCCCAGCCACCTCGGGGACCAAGCAAACACATATCATTCTTCTTTGTCAGTCATCATTACATTTCTCGTGCTTCCACACTTACTTACACCCTTCTTTCGCTTTTCGTTCATCCCATCCATCAAGTTCACCTCAGATCTGATTGGGATTCTTCTCGCCAAAAACTTCACAGCTAAGTCGAAGTACATTTAGATTAGGCTACTACCTGCTTTTTTTATAATACACCCGTGCAGAAAGCACACTCTGCAGTCTTCAATCTCAATGACTAAGGAATGTATAGCTTACCTCTGCCCGCCACCACCGTGTGAACCCTCACAGGCATGTCCTTGTCCGGCACTTGCACGGCCTCCTCCCCAGAGTTGTCCTCCTTGTCCAATGCCACCACCACATCCGCGCTGGCCCCGTCTCCAGATGTTCCACCTACAAAGTACATTTAATAATGTTAGAATACACCACTCACTACTATATAATATTTGGTCTAGGAGGAAGAAAGAAATGTGAAAAAAAAGTGTACAATTTAATAATTTTTGACTGTGTACTCTAGAGTAAAAATGTCCCTTTTTCCAGGGAAGGCTGTTGTCTTGCTGCACTTTTTGGCACAACTGATGAATGTTTGCTTTTTACTTTTTAACACGCACCACTTTTTCTCCTAACAGACAGAACCTTGACTTCTAAGAACACGAGCAGGATCAAGTTCAAACCAGGTGAGAGCTCAGCTCGACCACAAGAAATGTGTCCAATTAATCGTCAGCACTAAGCGCTTTTCCATTTTCAGTTACACGTTCACTTTTATGACAAACTTGAATTTAAGAAATGTGTTTACTTTTAATAAAGCTTTTAAACTTAAATAGACTCTGCGGTTTTTGGTCCTCCAGACTAGAGTGGATGAGCTAAAGGTTTTCGAATTTTTGAAAGCATGAGTCCGTGCCTCTGCCATCAGTGACTTTGGGAGCTAAATGACTCTGCCACACTATCTAGTCAGTAAGGAGATTGGGGGTTCAACTACAAAGTCTGTTATCACTGAGGTATGTGGAAAGTCTAACAGTTACAGCACCTATTATAATTGATAAGCTAAGCGATGCATTATTTAGTGTCCATAGTTCTGTTTGTGCAGATTTGTCCCTGCAACAGTAGTAGAATGGATTGTCCTCCTATCCAAACTAAAAGTAAAGTAGTATCTTATTCTTTCTTGGTGGTGGTCATTCACCTTTTTATTGTTGGCAATGGTCAAAGCATAAACATTTAGAATACTTGAAAAGACATTATGGACAATCTCAGAGGACTGCACTCAGTGCATAGAGCTATTGCTGACTAGAATGGGAGTCCAATGGAAATGCCAAATGTGCAATCTTAGTTAGCTACACAGACAGACTAATAAGAATAATCTAGTAATACCACACGGAGTCATAGTCGAGGCAGGATAAGAATTTCGATCCTGTCTACAAGAAGATCAAAGACGATTTAGAAAAAATCGAATGAGGAACGCTAGGAAAAAATAAGTACTCTATATTAAAATTAAAACTTACTGGGGCCAGCAAAGGAGCCCTCGACTGCCCGGTCCTGGCTTGCATCGACAACAGCACCCTCCTCCTCCTCCTCCTGTGTCCTCCTCTTGCCCCTGGGGGAAGCTGATGTACAACATGAAAGAAAGAAAAACAGAAAACATGGATGATATTTCTCAACCAAATCAAACATTTCAAAAGAACTAACAAAGTAACAAAATATTTTTGCGAAATAGCAAATAGGGAACAACTCCACGAGATATATTATTGACCAATCTCATGTGGTCGACTACGTCATTACTTTAGTGTTGCTTGATTTGCGGACCGTCGAATTGGAAACTACCCTATGTAACTCACTAAACAAAGTACTAAAAAGGTTTGCCTAGGATTGGCAGGCAGCAGTCCGCAGCACGCAAAGTGACAGCCAAAGTCCATCGTGATTGAAGATCAGCGACAACACTAAAGTTTCCTACTACATTCACCAGTCATTAAAATACTCAAACTATTAATCCACCACCACTATTTCTTCTTATCGCCATGTGTACAAAGGAAGGACTGGACTTGAGTCTGTAGGGGCTGATTTAGAAGGCCCTTGCGGCTCTTTTGCTCCATTGTTGCGTGACTTTTGTGACGCAGCGACAGCACAAAAGAGGCGCAATGGTGCGGCGTATATTAACAACGTGACGCATCTGGGAGATGCATCACGTTGTAAAGCCCTGCGCCAATAGGGAGCGTTCCGGCGCAAGGGAGGGCGTTCCTGCGCAGGAACGCATCCTAAAAGTGGCTGAGGGAAATCTACAAGATTTCAATCAGTCACTTTGAGGACAATGATGCATGACTCAAACCCTGCGCCTGCTTGAAGCAGACGTACGGCTTGACGCAGCATTGGGGAGATAGGGCACCCCAGAGCATTGATGGAGCTGCACCATCGTTGCAACGCAACTCCAGCAATGCGCCGCCTTTACGGCACAGATGCGTAACGCTTTGGTGACGTTTTGGGCCCATGGCGCGCCGCATTGTAAATACGGCGCACCATGGGTGATGGTGGCGTGACGCACAATTACTGGCGCATCCCTGCAACTTTGCAGGGATGCGCCGGTAATTAAAAATCTGAACCTTAGTGTGTAGCATTACGCAGTTCTTTCAACTACACTCATACATAATTTCACAGGCCAATGAAATGAACACAAAATCTAAAACAAATAAGCATAGTAGCAACACTACTGAGAAGAAGGAGAGCAGTGTACCTGAAATGCACAGAAGATTTTGAAATAAAATTTACCTACAATGTAATGAGCGGCATTATTGCTCTTGGTAAAAAACAAAAATTTGCAATATAATAACACAGCAGGAGAAAACATAGTAGTAAAGACATAGCTACTACTACTACTCACCAAGCCCGGGGATCTCAAGGCCAAGGAGGTCGAGCAGATCTCGCTCACGGGTCAGGACATCCGTCCAGCGGTGGGTGGCCTGGTTGTAGGTGCGCCAGACCTGAGAGTGGTGGTAAATGGCCTGGCACACCTCTCCCACCACTTCCGGCGCTCCCGGGCCCCGTACCCGGCACTGATCTTGCCGCCTCCCATGATGGTCCTGGGGAGGCGGCGCTGAACATAAAAAATTAGTTGGGCCACCTCCTCCGGGGTAAAGATCTCCCGTGGCATCACTAGCTCCCCCCTCAAACGCCCGCACGGGAGCCGGACACGGGGTGCGGGACCCTTCCCCTTCTCGGGATGCTTCCCGGCTCCATTCACCATGGTCTGGGCGGAAAGGAATAAAGAAAATAGAATAGGGAAGAGAAGAAAAGAAAAGAGTTTACAAAAGTAGTTTAAAATTAACCAAAAGTAGCAGTAAACACAAAAATATAGGGCTAGAAAAATAGAGGGATAGATAATAAGTAAAATAGATCAAAAAAAACTTCAAACAAGCAAAGGATGGCAGAGATTGACAGAGGATACAAAGACCATGCCCAGAACCATAGCAATGAATGAGAAACAAGATGGCCGCGCCCGTTCATGACCGCGCGGGTAAGTTCGCGCGAGATTTTCCTTGCGAACACGCGCAAGACTGTACTGGCAAGCCGCGGACTTTGCGAGATTACACTTCGCGCCCGGAAACGGAAATACGTCAGGCAAACAAGATGGCTGCGCCCTTGAACGACCACGAGGGTAACTTCGCGTCTTGCGCTACGAGCGGCTCGCAAAAACGCACAAAACCTTGCCAACTAACACGCCGCAAAAAAACAAATTGCATATTCGCACGAATTTGCGGCTTCCGAATCCGATCTCGCACGTGTACGCGCCCCGCGAACCCCACGAAATTGCAAAAAAACGAGTTTTTCAAAACTGAAAGCACTCGGCAGGGGCAAGAGTTCTAACTCATCATTAGTAACAATTCCCGGTAGTGCTTCCTGACTGGGGCCCCTCCAGAATTCAGTTGCTAGTTGCAACAATTGTATGACCCTGCTCTGACCCTCACAGCAGGCTCATACAATAGCTACAAGTAGGCCACAAAGAAGGTCCTGGGGAAAAAAAATGCACTGCAACAGAAAGCAAAATTACAGATAAGGAAGCAGGTGCCAGACTGGAATTTTAAAACAGTGACACATTAATAAACTAACCCCAAACTAATTCATCTCAGTTGGAGCAGGGCTGGTGTGCTTGCTTTTCCCCCCCATAATCTACAGTAATGATGAACCAGAGGGTGGCATTGATGTAACAGAGGGTTGCAGTGGTGAAACAGAGGGTGCTGGGAACCTGTGATGATGAACCAGACGTAGAAACAACATAATTCGCGACCGTTGCGCGCCGAAATGTAAGTTCGCAATTGCGAACTGGTACGAAACCCTCGCGAACTGGCAGAAATCCTTGCGAACACAAAAAAAACAAAAACGCAAATTCGCAAGAATTCGCGGATTTTGCGGATTGTGAGTTCGCAAATCCCCAAAATTCACGAACGCGAGATTCGCAAAATTCGCCCATGCTTAGAGAAGAAGCCAAAAAAAGGACTTGGAAATAGAAGTAACTTTTTCTAAATTTTAAGTGGAGAATGGAAGCATACATCCAGTACTAAGCCTTTCTTTATTGAAGAAAGCTACTTCCAAGAGTACACATTAGTGCATGCAGTTGCAATAACTGGTTGTTGTTATGAAGTGAAAGCTGGTACTCCCCTTTGCAAAAGAGCAGATAGTTCCTAGGAATGTAGAGAAAGTGATGTGATAGCTGAAGAGGTACAGGTAAGACGTAGACAGGTCCCTGTATACAAATAGAACTGTAGCATTATTTGCAGTGTTCGTCAGGAATCAATTAATATTTAGAAAAAATTTGTACATGCCTTTCCAAGCAAAGACTGAAACTTAAAATTGGTATTTTGCAAGTATTAGATCTATGCAAAGCAAGGGAGTATTCTAATTTACATGGACATTCACTGGCATGTCTGGCGAAGAAAGTGTGCAGAATGTTAGCTGTTCATCATTCTAAAATGCAAAAATTAGTTAGGAGACTTTACTTTGTGAAAACTCCTGCCTTATGAGGAGGGGAAATTAATAGAGCTCTATTGCATGGTTCAGTAGTAGAGGTAGAAAAGGTTTGTGAATACATTCAGTTTTGTTTCTTTGGTCCTGAAGAGGAGTCTAGGGAAAATGTGTGTTGTATGTGCAGTTGTAGAAGAACCGGACACAGATTTTATTAATGATAACTTTATACAAGTTATCGCAAAGTCTAACACAGGTTCTTCAGAGAAACAAAACAGTGTTTGTATTTGTTGTCAATGCATCTAAACTCGCACTGTTGTTTTTTTTTCAAAAACTGAACAAGAGTACAGATAAGTGGTAAGAATTTGCTGTATATTTATTTGTAGAGGAACACTTTGATTTGTCAACACAACAAATTATATGTAAGTATTGCTATGATAAGGTAGAGGATAACAAAATGCCAGCCAGAGCAATACGTAGACAGTTAGAATTGGTATCAATTCCAGAAGAACTTCAAAAATGTATTATTTATGAATCAATTCTAGTACAATATATACACCCTTTTCAATCAGTAGTTCGTATGGAGCCAACGACTGGGAAATTATAACCCAAAGGGTTACAGAAAGACCTTAAAGGAAGAGTTGTCTACTTAACTTTAGATTTTAAATAGAATATTGAAACTTTCGGTGCAAAGAAAGATATTGATGAACCACTTAATATTCTAGTAAATGGTGTTACTACCATAAACCAAAACATCAGGCAAGAGTTAGATGTTAGTAAAGTTTAAAAAAAACTACATTATTTCTCAAACAAGAAAATATTTATTACAAAAATATTGATGTTGTTGGAGATGTAAATTGATTGAAGGATATATTACTACCATCAAGTAGACAGGTTGAAAAAGTGGATAGATCCAAATCAGAAGAAATATATGAACAACATAGAATCCATCAATTGCATTCTAAAAATGGTATTGGTGATGCTATTGATCTCTTTGAAATGAAACCAGCAAAACGAGCTCTAATGAGTGTGTGGGAGAAAAGTTAATAGGCTCACTGATTTCCACAAGTATTTTCCACTGGAACATGTGGCCGGTATGATGAACGCCCCTTACAAATACCAGCAGCTGAGTTCAGGTCAACCAGATTATATTCAGAGGACCCTAGATTTCACCACTGTATTCCGTAAATACTACATCTATTATATGAGAGTGACTTGTCTGGACATTCATATGTTCCAAACCACATTCTGAAGACAGACGTTATTTTACAAATTCTCTCTGCAAAGGAATTTATTGACAAAGTTAATGGTGAGGATGAAAAGTTGGAATACAATTTGATTAATTTGATGCCATGCCACAGTGAGACCAACGAGTATTGGTATTGTTGTCATGGAGAACTGAAATGTATGTTGCGAAACTTTGGTGCACCTACTTGGTTTGTGACAGTCAGTTGTGCAGAGTGCGTGTGGGATGGCTTACTTGAGTTTTTGAGAGAAGCAAACTCAAACATTAAGGACATCAATGTGAAGACAGCAGGAGAACTTTGCTCTTTGGATCCTGCTAATGTTTGTATATATTTTAAGCACAGATTTCAAGCCATGCATCTGCAACAAAAAATAAGTGAAATAACTGATTTATTTTGTGGTGAAGAGTACCAAGGTCTTGGTGCTCCTCATATTCACAAGCGATTATGTATAAACGATGGACTGAAATTTGAAACATATAGTGATGACACTGTATGCTCTTTCATAGAGCAGTATCTGACATGTGCCATCCCGAAGACAGTGGTGCAAAAGGCCTGAAACAACACGTTCTGAGCTTTCAAGACCATAGATATGGAGAGTACTTCTGTTGAAAATAAATGGCTAAAGGAACATTTTACACAAGCTGTCGCTTGGATTTCCAAGACCTGGTATTTCCAAAGGAAGAGTGAACAGTTTCTTTTTTTTAATCTGCAGTAAGACATACACTGGCTCGAAAATCACCAGAAAACACTTACAATCTCAGAAGAACAGAGGCCTCCAAATATATTAATGACTATAATCCTGTGATTGTAAAATTGTGGAAAGCTAGCTGCTCAATATGTTACTTCCTATATAACAAAATCAGAGAAAATCGAGATGAAGGAGATGTGGGAGGACATTTCTGCTAAAAAGTCACTAACAAAGAAATTGTACAGCTTCAGTTTGAAGATGCTTTCTCATAGGGAAATTAGTTAATATGACTTCTGTGATAGGTTGAGCTCAACCAGTTTGAACTCAAACTCAATGGGAATTGTTTGTGTAAGTCTAGGCCTCGCAAGCACATGGAATAGTGTGTTGAAGTCATTTCCAGAAATTCAGTACCTAGCAGAATTCAACCTGGAAAGTAAAGAACATTGTAAAATCAAATTTGTTGACCACTTACTATCCAAGATGGAGTCCACATCTAGAAAACATGTGTCTTTATTAAATACTTTAACACTGCATATATAAAAACAACGTAACAGTAAACGTAAATGAAGGGAAATATGCAGAAGTTGGTTATGACCGTTGTTTGGTCTGAAACACAAAGGGAAGTCTATTTAACCCAGAATACATAGGGCCTGATTTAGATAGATTATCAAACGAGCAAAAATTAAATAATCCTCCCTCTGAGGCAGAGTTTACAAATACTCCACTTAGCTGAAGGAATCCCGGCCATCGTATTTAAATGTGTGCTGGCTGAATCGCGTATACGTCGACAGAGTGTTTTCCGTCTCATAAATGGTTCTTTGCTGTTTGATGCAATGTATTTCTCTGCTTGCTAACATTACTCCATCACCGTCAGGGTGGCAAGATTGTACCAAGCCTATTTAGTAATAACAGATGTGCTTGCGGTTATCTAGAGGCAGATTGCCGATGGAGTGATTCCCTCACGGGATGTTTTCAACATTGGACTATTCCTGTGGCTGTAGGATTCAAGTTATCATCACACACCTGTTGTGTTATGACTAATTGTGTTCACCTGCTTAGCACACCATAATGCACATTCCATTTCAGACCATGAGCCTTTGTCATTCCACTGCACTGCAACATTTCAAGTTGAGCTTTTGCCAGTTAAATAAGGTTTTTTGGGGGGCATTTTCTGTTTCTTGTTCCTTATTTCGTCTGACATTTATTTTCCTGTGGGTCATAACATTTATTACATTTTTGCTTGTTTGATAATGGCAGGGAATAGAAATTCCAGTTTTACCGAATGAGAATAGTCAGTCATGGTGAATGAAAATATTAGACTAGAACCACAATTGTTTGGAGCCCAAGTGCAAAGTACAACCATATCTCAGAAAAGGCAGATATGGACCAGAATAGTTGACAGCGTGAATGCTGTAGCAAACAACCTGCACACACAGGAGAAAATTAGCAAGAGGTGACACGACCTGTTGGGAAGAGTGTGTTCCCTGGCCTCCAAGCATCACCTGGAGGCCCAGAGGACTGGTGGTGGTTCTCCCAGCCCTCCATTACAACTTTTTCCCTGGGAGGAGAAGGTCTTGCAGATCCTACATCCTGAATGCTTCACAAGAATCCCTGGTGTAGTGGAGACTGGTAAGTTACACTTTTGAATTTATCTCTAAACCTAAATTTAATTTTAAATTTGTATTCAGTGCCTGAATACCACTAGGGAAGATAGTGCTGCACTATAGGAGTGCTAATTGGTTGAGTTTGTTGTTTTAAATGTGTTTTGCACCCTGTGGAAACAAACAAATATATGTATAAATATCAATTCTTTTGTTATCTTGTTTAGTTGTTTGAATGTATTTTTTTTGATATAAGATTACAGGTTCAATGCCCATAACATTTCACATGATAACATGTTGGTTGTAAGTATTTTTTCACCAAATAACATATTGCATATATGTTTTTTAGATTGTAAATGCCTGTTCTCTTTAACAGCATATTTTCACTAGACATGTTTAACTTGCAAACTTGCAAGTGTTGTTAGTGTTTAATTGAAATGACTACAACTACCATGATGCCTTGCTTTTGCTTTGTGAAAATAATATTGCAATGTTATCTTTCTCATGCTCTCCTTCCTTTCACATGTTCACATGTCAAAGTGTTATGTATTGCCCAATCTCAAAACATGATATTTTATGAAATGTATTTGTGTTTAATTTTGTATGTTGTCCTATCCATGTTATTTTATGACATTAATGTTATTTGTTTCACAAATCAAAGTCAGTTGTAGACAATTGCCTATTTTATGTGATTTTGTATGCTGAAAAAAGTCGTTATTTTTGTGAAAATGTACTCTGCAATAATCATATGATGACTAATGCGATATAGGCTACTAAATTGTGTAAAAGTCAAAATATTAGCCACTAGGCCATGGCATGGTTGATTTCACATTTCATCTCTCTACTGGACGCCGGGTCCTAATGGCATCCCTTCAGTCTTGTACAAGCAGGACACGGATTACTGGGCAGCAGCATTATTACCACCTTTCAAACAGATTATAGAAGTGGAAAGAATGCCAGACTCCTGGAAGGGGTCAATCATTTCCCCAATTCACAAGAAAGGCAGTAAGAACGAAGCAATTAACTACAGGCTTGTCGCCTTAATAGATAATGATGCCAAATACTATGCTTGCCTTCTACTGGAAGAACTCACAGATTGGGCGACGCAAATGGCAATAATTCCTATCAATCAAAGGGGATTTCAGAAATTCACTGGAACAACAACAAACATACTCATCTTATCCCTTCTGATAGATGCTGCCACAAATGTCAACCAAAACAACAGTTGATGGACAGAATGCAGAACAATTTCATACATTCACCCCAGTACAGAGATCTGGGCCTAAATCCATCATTTGTTTGCTCACCATGCCATTCCAGTTTGAACCCAGCCATATGCAAATCAGGCTTGACCCGGTGCCCCATGGGAACAGCCCAACCCAAACTGCCAAAAATCAACCAGCCACTCTTTGTTTGCTTAATTGATTATTAATCTGCCTTTGATAACATTAACTGGAAGAAATTATGGGATAAACTATCCACAAGAAAAGCTAAATGGGTCCTTTGACTCATTTGATTCTACTACATACTGATACGTGGTTGGAAATAAAGCTGGGAGCTGGTGACTGCCTTTCCAGAAAGATACCGACGACCAAGGTGCTGAAACAAGGTTGTGTTTTGGCCACAACTTTGTTTAATATTTTTATGTCAGACCTCCTGCTTGAGCTAGATAACTGCAACTTCCTTGCCCAAAAATATGGGAGGTCTCAGCCTTTCAAATTTACTTTATGCTGACAACCTCGTACTAATCTAGTGCTCTCCGGTTGGCTTGATGCACCTAATACACACCACGTACAACTTCTCTGCCAACAACAAATGACCTATAAATTTAGACAAATCAAAAGTTATGGGACTAAAATCAGAAAAGATTGCACGCAGAAATTGCTGGCAACCAGGAGGATTACCACTTTATTTACATTATTGAAGAGTACAAGTACCTGGGCATAATATTGGATGGCAAATGCAGATTCTCGCAACAAAAAGAAGCCATAGCAAGTAGTGTGGTATTGGGTTCCCAAGGCCTACATGCTCTGCAGAAATACCCACTTACACCAAAAGAACTGTTGGCACGGAAACTGAAAAGTACAAAAGACAAGTTTATTAAGACCCCATGGGGTGGTGGTACATTCCTACAGCACCCTTCGGCAATGCAAGAAGTATCACACCGAACGTTGGTGCGAGTCCTTCTTTTATACAATTTACAGGTAATAAAAGGTAGGCGGTACAAGGTTTACAGAGTTTAGGTACATATATGGTCATTTTTGGAACACAGCCAACTCATGGGAGGGGTTACAACTCCACTGGTCAGTTTTGGCGGAACATTCCTGAGGGGTGACTGGTCAGTTGGAACTGCGCATCTACAGGCTTGACCGTTACTAAAAATAGCCTGTTGCTAAGCAAACTCAATTGGTCAGTGACACGGACAAAGGACTAAAGGGCATGCTGATCACGAGGCCGCTCATTCCCTAAAATGGCCGCCATAGCATATAAAAATGGCGTTTCCGAATAAGGCCAAGTTAAGGGGAATAACGTGTAGCTAAGCTAAGCGCTAACACGGCCATTGTCAAATTACGACAGATGACCCTTTTAGCGCTTAGCTGAAGCTACCTCATAGTGGACGTAGTTAGGATACTCATCTTCGATATCAATTGACATTATTTGAGCTACTTCTTTATGAAGCATCAATTTTTTTTTGGGCAAGAGCTCGTCTAGATGGAATACAAGCTGATAAACACATAGAACATAATGCAGGGCCACATTGTATACATAAACACACAAAGAATAGTATCCCAACTATGATACATAAAATCGTTAGTAGCTTCCAGCCCCAAGTACTAAGCATTGACCAGAACCACCCCGAAAGGGTCCATGTACCGTTGTCCGGGTGAATTTCAGCAGCAATTTTGTGGAGTTTGGAAATAGCATTATATACAGATGGCGAGTTATCAGGCACGTAAACACAACAGCTACTTCCGATAATTCTACATGCCCCCCTCGGTCAGCTAGAACTACATCAAGAACCATTCGGTTCTGAAGCGTAACAATTCTGGATATTTGAAGTTCTTCCGTTATATTCCCCAAGGCGAAAGCGGTATCATTAGCTACAGCCTCAACAACACGAGTCAGTCGTCGTATTTTCCGACTATTCAAAGAGGCCCCCACAAAGGAAAACAATCCCAAATTGAAATCTACATATTGTTGTAAGGCAGTATCGGTCTGGTCAATATCATCCAAGACCACAGCACGTCTAACTCTATTTAACACAAAATCATGGTATAAGACATAATCATTATGGTACATTGGTGGGGCAATGAATACAGGGGGCAATACAAAAGAGATATAGCATGTACCTAGCCATCCTAACGGGAGCTGATGATAGCCTTTATTACCACAAATGAAGTATGTATTTCGAGATGCCACAAATGATATGCCATTCGGACTGTCAAATGTAAGTGTAGTGTTACATTCACTTTTCCCAACCGGGATGGTACCTTTATTGCGTATACACAGATCCGCTTTGGTATCAATGACAGTTATAACATGAGAACTGGTCATATTAATGTTCCTTTGATTACTGTAAACCCGGGGTGCAGAGACATTGTCAGGACGGTACTCCTCCCATTCGAACCGAGCCCCTTCAGCTTGTGGATAGCCATCCCTGTCATGGTAACATATTTTATTTAAACGGAACAGCACCCCCCCTTTCGTTGGCCAGCGTAAAGTGAATAAAAGGGTGTACCAAGCATTACAGGAACCATTATGAGAAAACGGAAGTGGGATGAGCGGTGTGCCTCCTTTCTTCTGATGCCCAGGCAACATCCCACACACCCAACAGTTAGAAGTGTTCGTCATATTATGAGTATGATGCAAGATTTGAATAAAGCTATTGTTCAAGTAAGTTTGTCGCTGCCGTTCTTCATGATAGGGTAAAGTGAAGTGAAAATGTTCAGATGGAACCGGGGTAGTCGGCAGCAAATGTTCTCGTACAGGCACCACAAGTTCTACTACCCAGGCTATCACTGCTATCACCACAATTGTCAGTACGAACAAGACGGCACCAAGAATTCTCTTGTCTCGTGATGCAGAAGACGCCATAGTTCAAAAGTTCACAATGTCTCAAATACAACTACAAAAAAAAACGTTAGTGCTGAGCTCCGAGGTAGCCGTTGTTTTCTTCTCCGGGGTCAAGACGGGTGTCGCTACTCTTGGCAAAACTGATCCCCCCCCTTGAGATTCCCGGCTTCCGTTTCACAAACCCCAGAGCGGTAACCAACCAGTCTTGCACAAAAAAAAAAATCTTCTTCCTATCTTGGCCGCAGATCGTAGCGCTGTCGTCCAGAAACAGTGTGGTCCGGGAAGGCTCCCTCAGATTCGGCCGACGTCACAGCTGAGCTCTTTTCTTTGTCCAAGATCTCTCTGTAGTCGGACAACACAGTAGGATTCACCAGGTCCGAAGAGACGCAACGGCAGTGAGTTGAATGCACCCACCGCTTTCTGTTGGTCACTCGCACAGCCGTTCGAGTCACCAGGAGAACTTGCTCGGGGCCACGCCACCTCGGTTCCAAGCTGTTCGCTCTCTCAAACGACTTAATCATGACATAATCTCCAGGACGGAGATTATGAGCCTCTCCAATGGAATTGTCAGGGAGCGCTTCTCGAACCTGTTGGTGAATAGTAAGCAAATCATTTGTTAATCGTGCCAAATAATCGTTCATCATTATACAAGGCACATCATGTAACAATTGCGGCTTAGGAACTCCCCATATATTCATAGGCCTTCCAAACACCACTTCATACGGTGTGAGACCAGTTCGAGAATGGGGCACTGATCTAAGAGAGAGTAATGCTAGCGGCAAGGCATCCGGCCACTTCAATGACGTGGACGCCACAATCTTAGCCAGTTTTAATTTCAACGTAGCATTGTACCGCTCAACAAGACCTGCTGACTGAGGGTGGAACACAGCATGAAACTTCTGCTGGATCCCCAGCCCCTTTAGCACATATTCCACAATTTTCCCAACAAAATGAGGACCATTATCGCTCCACAAAAATTTACAAACTCCAAATCGAGGGAAGTACTCTTTGAGCAGAACCTTTGCTGTTGTGAAAGCTGTATTATCTTTCGTGGGGAAGGCCTCAACCCATTTGCTAAAAGCACACACCACCACTAAGACATACTTAAGGTTATTGCAACGCTCAAGCTGAATGTAATCCATTTGAAGTACCTCGAATGGTGCAGAAGGTGGAACGAACCCTCCTTTCGGAGTATGCGTCCCTTTTGCAGGATTGTGCTGTAAACATATTAAACAGGTCTGCACAACTCTCTTTGCAGTATTGGCAATCTCAGAATGCTCCCAAACTCGTGTTAACAATCGAGTGATTGCAAGAGCCCCCACATGTGCCAACCCATGTGTCATCTGGACCATTACTTGCAAGTAAGCTGCAGGCAATTTCCATCTCTCCATATCCTTGCTCCTCCAACAACCCTGATCATCCAGTACCCCTTCGGCTGCCCATGCTACGAGTTCTGCTTCAGTCGCTGATTTTTGGATGTCTAGTATCTCTGCTCTAGCATCATGCCATCGCTCGGCCTGCGACTTCGCTACATACATGGGGGAGTCATTTCGGGACATAGCTGTTTGTCTTGCTATACTGTCTGCAAAGGCATTGCCTTGTCCCACTTTGTCAGTGACCTTTTTATGCGCACTGCATTTAATTATCGCTACTTTCTTTGGGCAAAGCAACGCGTTTAGGAGATCACGCACTAGTTCTCCGTGCATAATGTGTACTCCATGAGAGGTCAAAAACCCACGCTCTCTCCAGAGTAAGCCGAAGTCATGCGCTACTCCGAAGGCGTACCGGCTGTCTGTGTAGATATTCACACATAGGTCAGCACTCAGTTCGCAGGCTCTTGTCAAGGCTATCAGCTCTGCTGCTTGAGCCGATTTCTGAGGTATTCGTGCTGTTTCTACCACCGTCTTAAGTGTCGTGATTGCATATGCTGCAGAAGTTGTGCCATCTGGCAGCCTCAAACACGATCCATCAACCCACAGTTCCCCATCCACATCTGGAAGTGGCATATCCTGTAAGTCGACACGACCCTTTGTTTGTTCCTCAGTCAGGAAAACACAATCATGATGTTTTTCCTCCTGGCCCTCTTCAACCGGATAAGGCAATAAAGTGGCAGGGTTCAGGGTAGCACATCTTTTCAGTGTAATGTGTGGCTCCAGGAGTTTGAGCTCATATCCTGTTAAACGTGCGCTCGTAAGATATTGAGTCTTTGTTTGATTTAACAGGGCATCTACTGCATGGGGAACTAGCACCAACAATTTGTGCGACAAAACTATTCCCTCACTCTGTCGTATAGCTACCGCTGTTGCTGCAACTGCTCTAAAGCACCCAGGTAACCCTCGTGCTACAGGGTCAAGAATGGCTGAGAAGTACGCGCATGGCCTCTGCTTATCCCCGTGCGCTTGCACTAACACTGATAACGCGCACCCATCTTTCTCGTGCACGTACAATGTGAAAATCTTTGTGTAATCTGGTGTACCTAACACGGGTGCAGAGCAAAGGGCCTGTCTCAATTGTTCAAAAGCATTCTGACATTCATCTGTCCATTCAAGGGGCATTGGTGTCGTTTTGGACAGTAACGCTAACAAAGGTTTGATAATGTGCGAAAACCCCATAATCCACTGTCTACAAAAGGACGTTAGTCCTATGAAGGCGCGTACATCTCTCTGAGTGCGGGGGACTGGCGTGTCTAAAATCGCCTGAATTCGATCTGATGTTAATGCACGCCCCTCCTTAGACAAAAGATGACTGAGGTAGGTCACCTTGGGTCTACAGTATTGTAGCTTTTTCTTAGAGACTTTATGGTTGTTCTGAGCCAAAAAGGAAAGCAAAGCAAGCGTACTCTCCTCACATTGTGCATAAGTGTCTGCAGCCAACAGGAGGTCATCAACATACTGTATAAGTGCTACTCCAGATTGCAATTCAAACGAGTCAAGCTGTCTTTTCAAAGCCTGGCTATAGATGCTAGGACTCTCTGTGTAACCTTGAGGAACACGACAAAATCTATACGATTTATTATTTATCGTGAAGCCAAATAGGTATCTGCTGTCGGGATGAATGGGAATGGAAAAGAATGCGTTTTTAAGATCAATAACGGAAAAGGTTGTTGCTGTTGGAGGGACCAATGTGAGCAATGTCGTGATATCAGACACCACCGGGTATTGGGGAATGACAATTTTGTTAATTTCTCTCAAATCAATAATAAATCGATAGATTTTGTCGTCAGTGTCTTTCTTAAGAATCAGAAGAATAGGGCTGTTACAGACATTGTAAGGAACTTCCTCCACTACTCCTGCAATGATCAAATCCTGAACAATGTGCGTCAGAGCAATTTCACCTTCCCTAGAGATCTTGTACTGAGGTACCCGTGGCAAAGAGACTCCCTCCTTGACAGTAATTCGAATAGGTGGAATAAGCATCTGTCCCACATCCGTATCTGAGGTCGCCCACAACGTGTGAGGGATAGAGGCTAATGCTTCAATTTCCTTCATTGTACAAAATCTGTCTGAATCTGGGTAATTGTCATTCAAAATAACCCGCACTCCTTCAGGAGCGCAGCGTATCGTTGCCCGAAAGTATTTGAGCAAATCAATGCCCATAATGTTATCTGGAGTGTGGGCTGACAACAAAAATGGACAAAAGCTGAAAAATTTGTCAATGCAAAGTGCAAGAGGTTGTGATAATGGGCTAGGAGAGGGTGTGCCATCAAACCCTATACATGTTATCGTTTCGCCAGACAGGGGAGCCCTTGGAACCAAGTTTTTGGACAAAGCACTACGAGTAGCTCCTGTGTCAACTAAAAACTGATCAGTAGAACCCAAAATGCCCGCTGATACATATGGACCTCTTTGATCTACTGGCACTTCAACTGATTCCGTACCCCATCCTACGCAGTCCTATGCATGCACATAATCCTGATGCTCCATATTCTCACCCTCCGATATCTGATATTGATTTTGTCTATCAAAAGTATTTCGTTCATCCTGACCACGGCCCCTCGCTTCAAACCTACCACGATCACTTCCGCCACCTCTCGCTCCTGAATAATTACTCCTCGACCTTCCACCTCCACGACCATGCTGACTACGTTGCTCACGAAGCACCGGACAATCTTCAGCCCAATGCCCAAACTCTTTACAATATGCACATTGGTCCTCCGCAATGTCAGTACGACCGTACGACGCATGACCCCCTCCTCGCCTGCCTCTATCATTCCCTCTGGATTGCGCCCGCGAACCTGCGCCAACATCACCTTCATCTTCAATTCCTTCGTTTTCTTATCTACACTTTCTTTAGCCTCTAATTCCTGCCGCTCATAATACTGAGCCATAGTTAACAAAGACGCAGGGGTCACCGTGGTCCAGGAACTTTCACTCGTTTTTAACCGCTTTGCAATCTCCGATAGGAGATTAGCCACATACTTATCAACAAACAGATGCCTACCAGTATCATCTGTTAACGATTGACCACTGTAATCATGAAACGCTTCTTCGAAACGTGTAAAGAAATCTGATACCGATTCATCTGGCTTTTGTTTACACGAAGCTAACATAGTCCAATTGATCTTTTTAGGAGGAACAAGCATTTTTAGTTTGTTCAAAATAGCCGTTGGGAGTTCTAAAATTAAATCACATGGTTTACATGCAGGTTCTCTGTCTAAGTCTGCCTGGTTTATTTCTTTCCAAGTTGCCCCTAACATCGTTTGATCATTAGTCTTACGAATCGAACTCCACATATCAGGCGGAAGAATTAATCCAAAGAAGAGATCTATATCAACAAGAGTCATAACACAAGAAGAAATGGCCCCCTCCACCCCTTCATAGAATGCGGCTGGATTTTTACGAAGATCAGGTAAAGCATTTTTTAGTACCATAACATCTGCTCTGTTCCAAGGCGTATACACCCAATTATATATAAAATACCCTTTTGCATTTGCCGATGTTTTATCCTCATCCGTACCGGCCCCTTTAGGGGAAACATACAAAGGTGCAGCTTCACGCATAGGCATAACATGCACATTAGAACTCTTATCTGAACCCAGGATAGAACACTGTTTGGACTGCTCCGTCGACCCCGGCACGGACTCCTTATCTTTTTTCCCTTCTTCCCGCAACCTGGACGCCTCATCCCGTAGCTGGAGCAGTTGTTTGAAAAGGTCATCGACATCTGCAAGAACAAATAAACCTTTATCCAAATTCTCACGATGGACCGACACAACCTTAGGTTCTAAAGTCTCTGAATGTTTACGAAATCGAGTAACAACTTCGTCTGCAAAAGTATTCAAAAAACACATCAATTCTCGTTCTGTCTATTTACTCCTTTTGGCTATAACTTCCGCCACAGTTATATGATTCAAATTTAATTTTCTAGCATAACTATGCAAATCCGCGGCTCTCTCCGCAGATAACCTGACACTCGATTTATCCTTCCCATCCGACTTATCCCGTTCTTCATCACCAGAATCTTCAGTCGGAGCCGTAGGCTGAACATACGGAGGCGGAGATCGATCTAATAACGAAAAATCATCAATTTCATTATTAAGGACAGGATAAAGCGGTCGTCGAATAGGAAATTGACCGGTCGTTTGCAAATTACGTTCCCGTGCCTCCCTCTCTTTCTTTTCCTGCGCCTCCTTTTCCTCAAGCTGTAAAGCTTTATCTCGAGCAGCCTTGCGCTGCTCTTTGTCCGCCAAGGCAACTTCACGCTTCATACGTTCACGCACCGCTTTCTCCCACATTCGCACACAATCAAACATATCCTGTCCAGGCCTGCGCTGAAACAAACATTGCTCCACAAACTGAACCTTTCGCAAATCAAACGACCCATGTAGTGGCCATTGCAACTCGGGATCGGTTCTAGTGTATTTATGCCATAATTTACTGTACAGTATGGGGGGAAGGCCAAATTTCACGTACATCTCACGATTGGGAGTTCCTTCCGGAGGAGCCGGCTGAGATTCCGTTAACCTAATTGTGGTACCATTTCCAAGACAGCACATCCCTCGGAGTGTGCTTAAAACAGGCATGTTCAAAAAGTACCACGAAAGCATGATACCATAAAAATGGCACTTACAGTACTTCACACAAATGTGCAGCTCAGAGTACAAACAAAATTAGAGAAACATCTCTACATGCCTGCCTATGTGAAGTGCACAACACATATATATATTCAAAGTTCACAAAGTCAAAATGTTAGCTAACTCAAATCATAGTCACAATCATAGAACTTCAGTAAGCGTCCGTAGACTACCTTACCGATCACAAATCTTACCCAATCTCAAATATTCAGATTCCAACTGCCAAGGTCTTTAATCGAATCAGCCAAACGGGCACTGTACAGCAACGCAGACGATCAGGATCTCAGTCGGAGACCGGCGCCACCTGGAAGGTCAGATCGGAAGGAAAGGAAAAAAACACAGTGGGTGCCAAGACTCGGGTCACTCAGTGGCAGCGTACGCGTCCATGGCGAGTTTCCAATCCTTCGTCACGACCTCTCCTTCGGGCATCCGAGTCGCCGATGAGTCCCTTCGTGGTCGCCAATTTGTGGTATTGGGTTCCCAAGGCCTACATGCTCCACAGAAATACCCACTTACACCAAAAGAACTGTTGGCACGGAAACTGAAAAGTACAAAAGACAAGTTTATTAAGACCCCATGGGGTGGTGGTACATTCCTACAGCACCCTTCGGCAATGCAAGAAGTATCACACCGAACGTTGGTGCGAGTCCTTCTTTTATACAATTTACAGGTAATAAAAGGTAGGCGGTACAAGGTTTACAGAGTTTAGGTACATATATGGTTATTTTTGGAACACAGCCAACTCATGGGAGGGGTTACAACTCCACTGGTCAGTTTTGGCGGAACATTCCTGAGGGGTGACTGGTCAGTTGGAACTGCGCATGTACAGGCTTGACCGTTACTAAAAATAGCCTGTTGCTAAGCAAACTCAAGTGGTCAGCGACACGGACAAAGGACTAAAGGGCATGCTGACCACGAGGCCGCTCATTCCCTAAAATGGCCGCCGTAGCATACAAAAATGGCGTTTCCGAATAAGGCCAAGTTAAGGGAAATAACGTGTAGCTAAGCTAAGCGCTAACACGGCCATTGTCAAATTACGACAGAAGAGGAAATGCAACTGCAGTTGCATTAAAAAACATTAAACACAATTTTACCGGTCCAAACCTTACTCCTTTGCTACAGGTAATTCATGCGGAGCTCCTCCCCACTATCAGCTATGGGAGTGAGTGCCTACAAGGAAGAGACGCAGGCATTTTGGTCAGCACGGTAGCTAGGGCAATGAGAATAATATTCTATTGTTCCAAATATACCACACCAGCACAACTAAGACTAGAATTCGGCTAAGGGTGCCTTCCTTAAAAGGTAGGACAAAATTAAGGGAGCACATTCTGGGACTTTGAACTTGGACGTTTGGAACAAGCTTAAGCCAAAAAAAGGGAGCTCGCCATGACCTACTCGCAAGACTCAATAGACTGTGTGGCTCTATGAGATCTCTGGGAGAGTGCTGGATCTCACAAAAGCTTCAAAGAATTGGTAAATAAAATGGTAAAAATGATGTCCCTTGTGGAGGATAAAGCCGCATTAAAGAAAAGGCCACATGGCTGGTTTGTCTTACAGCACTAATAAAGAGGTTCCTCTCAACCCTACTTAGGTGCAGGCTTCACAAGAGCAACAAAGGAAAAAAACCTCCATCCGTGGTTCGGCATTCTTCCATCATTGCTTCATTTGCCCCCATGGAAACAACCACAGATAACAACTCATTGTTAATTATGCAGATAATCAAAAGGGGACGTGACTCTAAACAAGGAACGAAGACTCATATTAAAACCTGCCCTGAAGAAAAAGGAGATAAGAACAAGCAGGCAGGCAGTGAAAGCATGCTTTGAAGGCGGGGATATCCATCTGGCCTGCCATCTGGTCCAATTTATGGATGCTGTAGGAACAATGTTAAACATCAGCACTTAGCTGACTAACTGGGCCACTACACCTGGCATTTAAGATTCAGCCACTGCTATGCTAGCATCCAAGAGATTCACCCCACTCGCAGTTGATCTTGCATTCCGCTTGCCTTGGCTGCTGGAAGCCCCACTCAAGACCCTGCCGTCCCAAAACATGCTACACCGGAGGAAAAACTTGGTAACGGCAGGGTCCACACAAAACCAACAACCCTATCTCTCCATGGTATTGCAGTTTTAGACCACTTAATTTTAATAAACCCTTTGAACAATGTTAGAATGTTACTCTGTATAATCTGACAAACTGTCTACTAATGTCTTATGTATGCAAATGTCTTATCTCAATTCAAATCATGGTTTTACAATATGCAGAAACTTGATATTGATGTTTTAAAATTGCAATGGTTTTAAGTAATCATGGAAATAAAAACTTTACTTACTGACCTCTCTAGTGTGTTGTGTGAAATGATTGCTATATATTTTTTTTTTTACTCCTCATCTCACCGTGTCAAGTCTTTGTGGAACGTTTTTGCCGATAGCATACATATATTCTATGCATGTGATAAGTTGATTCCTCTTAAAAAAGGTACAGAAAAATGTTGGCAACAAATAACCAGCTGTGTGATTACTCTCAGCCCACCGATGATGCTACTTTGGTATGCTAACCGAGCTGAGCGATCAACATTACAAAGAGATTTTGTATTCATTACACAAGCAGTAGCTAGGCTATTGATAGCCACGCCATGGGAGGATTCTGAACCTCCCGCTTACATAGCATGGCTCTACTGTCTGCTAAGTATACATGTTCAGGAAATGGCTTTGTATAAGAACAAGGGCTGGTGAGCGAGGGAGAAAGAGTGAAAGATTTGGGCACCCATGATCAAGTGACTTAACAAAAGAAATGAGGAGCAACCGACTCGGGTATGAGCTGCCATAATAAAAAAAAAGAGAGGAACTGGTTTACCTTCAGGGATTGATATATTTATTTGAATGAGGAATTGTAACCAGTCTATTCTTTTGTTTTTGTGCTGTGCTTGTTGTGCCTCGTTCTCTATTTTCTTCCTCTTCCTGTTTTCTTTTCTTTCATTATTGTACCCCATATGAAATTGGATAGTATGGCTAGAGTGTTTTACGATAAATTGGTACCCATTATTATTTAATTGTATATGATGTAAACTATGGAATTGTGATGTATTTATATATATATATATATATATATATATATATATATATATATATATATATATATATATATATATATATATATATATATATATATATATATATATATATATATATATATGAAAAGCAAACTCCCAACTGCTCTGGACGCAGTTAAAGCGGGCGCAGACCTCCAGCAATCCTTCGAATCAAAAAAGATGAGCCAGCAAGACAACGGTGTTTTAGTTGTAGCAGTGCATTTAATGAGCAGTGAATAGTGCAGAGCAAGTGCCCTCCATGAGGCGTTTCGCCCCGTATATATATGTATATATGTATATATATATATATATATATTTTTTTTTTGTGTACCTTGTGGCTTAATAAAAAAATTACAAAGAAAAAAGAGAGTAAGTGTCCTTGTTTCATAGACATTCAGCTCTTTATAGTCTCGTCTACTCTATGGCAGGATTCATATTATCAGAGATGTCATTTGAGAAGTCATCAGTTATGTCATCATTGATGTCACTGATCATGTCATGAGTGATGTGATATGTGAGGGCATAAGCAGTGCATTGCGGGGGCCTAAGTCATATTTAGCTCAGGTAAGTATAACTGATGAATTTCTATGGGTTTGTTCGAGTAAAATCTGAGCCTAACTATAACTTCCCTGTAACCTTTGTTTTTTGCAGTGAATTTTTAAGCTTTTTTTCCCTAACTATCATTTTTTTCTAACCTTTGTTTTTTTCAGTATATATATATATATATATATATATATATATATATATATATATATATATATATATATATATATATATATATATATATATATATATATATATATATATATATATATATATATATATATATATATATATTCACAGAAAAAACCATAGGTTTTACACACGTTATAGTTAGGAAGTAGCATTTAAAAAAACCTATGAAATTCACTGAAAAAACCATAGGTTTGACACATGTTATAGTTAGCTGGAAATTTTACTGATATAAAACCAATGAAAATTCCACGTTATAGTTAGTTGGACTCACTATAACTTGCGCGTGCAATGCACTGCTGATGA
Organism: Lissotriton vulgaris; assembly: GCF_964263255.1. Classification (NCBI taxonomy): domain Eukaryota; kingdom Metazoa; phylum Chordata; class Amphibia; order Caudata; family Salamandridae; genus Lissotriton; species Lissotriton vulgaris. The sequence goes on along the minus strand of NC_141698.1, from coordinate 646,802,641 downwards.
CGTCACATATTACATCACTCATGACATGGTCAGTGACATCACTCATGACATCACTGATGACACCATCCTTGTGACATAGTGACAGACCTCCTTTCACTGTAATGTAACCCTTGAAACACATATTCAAAAATAGAAACTGAAATTTAAAAAAAAATGGAGATACCTATATCAGTTACAACAAGCAATTCAGTAATTCCACTATCTATATACACATCCACTCATTCACCAACAGTTCTATATAGTCACTCATACATATATGAAGTGATACACCTATACATCCTGTTACACACCGACAGTCATCCAAAAGTTACTCACACACATATTCACACGTGCAAATAAACTATTGAACATCCATTTATTTGAATATAGAGTTATACACACACTTCCACCTTACTTCTATTGAAAATTACACATATTTATTCTCTTAAACAATCACTTATAGAAACACATACTTATTTAAACTCTTACAATCTCTTACTCTCACATATACTCACTTATATACATCAATATTCATATATACTAGATTAAAACATATGTAGTTACTGATAAAGACACTAGTGAGACAGTCATTCACTCACTAACAAACACATATAGACACTCATCCACCCATACAGTCCTGTACATATGCTGTCTTCAAAACACATACAAACAGAGAGTCAGTCACTCATGCATCTATGTGCTAAGTAATACCCCCACCAAACCATATAGACACTCATACTGATACTAAGAAAAATATCTAATAACCCATATACATACGCATGTAGCTACTTACCAACACATGTAGCCACTTATACACAAAGTGAAACACTAATATATATATTTAAATATTTAAACATAACTCACTAATATTTATTTTTCAGAAAGACACATATTCACTGGATGGTGTCATCAGTGATGTCATGAGTGATGTCACTGACCATGTCATGAGTGATGTAATATGTGACGTCATCAGCAGTGCATTGCACGCGCAAGTTATAGTGAGTCCAACTAACTATAACGTGGAATTTCATTGGTTTTATATCAGTAAAATTTCCAGCTAACTATAACATGTGTCAAACCTATGGTTTTTTCAGTGAATTTCATAGGTTTTTTAAATGCTACTTCCTAACTATAACGTGTGTAAAACCTATGGTTTTTTCTGTGAATTTCATTGGTTTTTAAAATGCTAATTCAGAAATATGTCGTGTATGCAACCTATACTTTTGTCAATAAAGTTCTGGCAATATTTTTTTCAAAAACAAGCCGTTTTCTTCACTGTTCAAGTTGCATAGAGACTCCTTGTAAAGCGATACAGAATTCAAAAGTCTGTACCTTGCCTTTTTTTAAACACATTAAAATTTGTCTGTAAATAAAAATAGCCTTACTAAACTTTCGTGCGCGACCCGGTGTGCGCACTCTCGGCAACAGTTGTCAATAAAATGGATATCGCATTTCCAGGCTTTCGTGTGCGACCGAGTGCGCGCACCTGCCTATATATTTCGTGAAAACTTTGCAATTTAAACTTTCCAAAAACAGCTCCAGGAGCATATTATAAAGGGCGTTTATCGGCTTTCGATCGTGCGCGACCGTGTGCGCGCACCCGCCTATATATATTTCGGGAAAACTTCGCGATTGCAACTTATTAAATTTCTTCATACACCCACCATAGAACTTATACTACTCAGAAGATATATTAAATCCGGATATGTTTCGATTTACTCCTTTTCACGTTTTGAAATTGGACCGCTACTTCCAACCAGATACTATCACCGCGTACACGTCCTGAGACACGCATGTGAAGTCATGTGACTTGAAAACAACACTTCCAATTGGTTCCTAGTAGTTTCTATGCTGCGTCAATACCTACGCCTGCTTCAAACACATGCACAGTTTTGAAACAGCATGGGCCTGAAAGTCACTGAGTGAAATATCATACATTACAGTCAGCCACTTTCAAGACGCATTCCTTCAGAGGAACACTTACCGTTTATTAGAGGTAGATCGTCCGACTCCACCGGAAAACACCCCTAATAAAAAAGACATATATATAAAATGCGGACTAGCCGCTGTATCGTACTAGCAAACTTTAACTTAAAAATCATTAGAGAAAACAAAAGGAATCGAACAAAATCAGTAGGCCACTGATAGGATCTCTTTTTGACCTTGCTAAAATAGAAACATTAGGAACAACCCCTCATGAGAAATATGAAACTAGTGAAACTAGTGAGAGAAACCGAGCTCGACGCCATCTTGCCCCCTTTTAGGCCCCATCACGAACATAGATAGCCCTACATAGCAAAACGTGATCTTATCGCCTGCCCAACTTCAGATCTGACCCCCCCCCCCTTTTGCTCTCATGTCCTGTCGGAATGTCTGGCTGTAGATTACAATCACATGTTCCATTTGGGAGGGGAAACGACATCAGAGCGACAAATATTAGAAATATACCACACGACAGCAAAATAACAGATTAAAACGTTTTTATTCTTGAACAAAAATATATTAAAACAACTATGGAGAACCATTACGCGAATAGTCCGGAGGCGACACCATGCGCCAAGGCCTGTCCCCAGGATGAACCAAGGAATCCGTTCCTGGGACCGTGGCAAAGAGCATCCGGTTGCCATCGGCCAGAGAAGGCATGGGCCCGACCCGAGATGTAGTTGTCTTCCCATTCTCTTCCTCTTTCGGCGCCTTGCAGGCCACGAGGGGGGGATGTCTTGCATATGCCTCCGACCCCCCCCCCTCTCTTCATCGCCTGGTCCGGCCATAACAAATGTCAGCAAAACGCCGTGGGGTACACTGGGAGGGAGAGACGGCGCGGACGATAATCTTTCGGCGCCTTGCAGGCCACGAGGGGGGATGTCTTGCATATGCCTCCGACCCCCCCCCTCTCTTCATCGCCTGGTCCGGCCATAACAAATGTCAGCAAGACGCCGTGGGGTGCACTGGGAGGGACAGGCGGCGCGGACGAGCCTCTCCCGCCTCCCCACGTGCAGGCCCCTCAGCTGCACCCCCAACGCTCCACGCACCCGTCAAAGGACTCGTCCACTCTTGCGGTGCAGCGACGCTCCATGCACCCGGCAAAGGACTCGTCCACTGTGGCGGTGCAACGATGCTTCGCCCGACAGGCTTGAGTCCATCAGCTCCTGCAACCCAGTGACTGCCGGTGTTTGCAGATCTTTCCTTTCAAAATGCTGCCAACAATATTTTCTGAATGGCGTAGCCACGAGACGTTAGCGCTCTCATGCTGACGCCAGCCTCAGTTTGAATGACCAACAATCCGGGGCGCGGCGCGGAGCGCGTAACGTAAGCATAACAGGTCATGTGACTTGTTAAGGCTTTTCATTGGTTTAGAAATATTTTTATGAGCATATTTGACTATTTTATTAAAGACACTACACATAACCTGTTTTTCAAGTTATGTTTAATTTTAAATGAAACGGTTTACATTTTCACTTTTTATTTCCAGTAAATTTGAAAAATAAATGTTTATAGTTCCATATACTGAAGCACGTCAGCTTCCCACCCTATGTCATACAATTCTGACAAATCGGCATCCTCATCATGTTCTTCATCATCCTCAGGATTTAAATCATCTAAGGCTTCCACTTCCACTGACGTTTCAATGACATGTTCAACAATAAGATCGAGACCAACGGATTGCTCATTATCACTCATGGTTAATGTCCTTATCTTTAAAGAAAGAGAACAACAATGAGATGTTGCAAAGTAAGAGACAAATCTCAGACACTATAATAGTAAAATTGTTTAACAAGAGTAACATTTTGCAGCTATTATTTAGCCATGTCCAGCGATGCTAAGGAGGTGAGTCCTATGTCCAAGTTTTCAGTGAACAGGACTCATCTCTTTTTAACTTTGGATAAGCTTCACCAACCCTGTGTCCCCTGCTCATACTTAAATGTAAAGGAGCAGATTTATGTTAACTGGCGCATCCCCAGAGATGCACCAGTTAATGTGCACCGCTGCTCTGCCACCCATGGTGTGCCGCATTTACAATGTGGAGCACCATTTACTCGCAGTGACAAAATGGCGGTCAACACTTCCTGATTTCCTTCGAATCGAACGTTAACAGACGTCACGCAGCAAAAAAAAATTCCGCTCGCGCGCAACCCCTCCTTCCCCAAAGTAGCAATGTTGGGCTACTTTTGGGCTGCTTTCTAGTAGGGTTTTTGAGCGTCAGAAAGTCTACAAAAGCCGTCGGCAACGGCCTGGGGTGGAGAACCATTACGCGAATAGTCCGGAGGAGACACCACACGCCAAGGCCTGTCCCCAGGATGAACCAAGGGATCCGTTCCTGGGGCCAAGGCAAAGAGCGGCCGGCCGCCATCGGCCAGAGAAGGCATGGGCCCGACCCGAGATGTAGTTGTCTTCCCATTCTCTTCTTTTTTCGGTGCCTTGCAGGCCACAAGGGGGATGTGACATACCTAATAGTATAACTCATATATATCCGACCTCCCCCTCTCTTCATCGCCTGGTCCGGCCATAACAAATGTCAGCAAGACGCCGTGGGGTCCACTGGGAGGGAGAGGCGGCGCGGACGAGCCTCCCCAGATGGAGGCCCCTCAGCTGCACCCCCAACGATCCATGCACCCGGCAAAGGGTTCGTACTCTGTGGCGATATAGGGACACTCCACGAGCCCAGCAAAGCGTTCGCATACTGTGGCAGTATAGGGACGCTCCACGAGCCCAGCAAAGGACTCGCCCACTGTTGCGGTACAGCGACGCTCCACTCACCCAGCAGGGTCTCGTCCACTGTGGCGGTGCAACGATGCTTCGCCCGACAGGCTTGAGTCCATCTGCTCCTCCAACCCAGTGACTGCCGGTGGTTGCAGATCTCCTAAAAATGGCGGTCGACTTTGCAGGAATGGGCCTGGCGTGAAAAGTTGGCCTGGTCGCCTGTTAACCAGAAAATGGGCCCCTGTCTTTCCTTTCAAAATGCTGCCAACAATATTATATCAAACTCTGCATCGGTACTTACTTATAAATGCAGAAACAACTCAATTAACACAAGGGCTCTTTTCAGAGCCACCTTATATCAAAGCACTCAAACTTCTGATTTATCTCCATTTTCACACTTTTGTAAATAGGTGTGCGCGCCCGAGTGCGCGCACCCCGCAACTTTTTCGAGAAAAAAAATATATATATTTTCGCTTTTAAGGACCTTACTGCACACCCTGAGAAAACCTACGCAGCAAAACAATCTCTACCTTCTCCCCTTTCCATGTTCCAACGCTTTGAAATGACAATATATTTACTCGCAGTGACAAAATGGCGGTCAACACTTCCTGATTTCCTTCGAATCGAACGTTAACAGACGTCACGCAGCAAAAAAAAATTCCGCTCGCGCGCAGCCGCTCGGGTTCGCGCACCCGTCCGCGCTTATAGATATGTAATTGACTTTGACTTTAATTTTCTCAACAACTACTGAACGGATTTACACCATTCCACAAAAAGCGTAATCTGCGAGCCGGACTCTACAGTTTTGCCAAATTTCTTATAAATCCATTCAGCCGTTCGACCTGTAGCCGTGTCTAAACGTCCTATGGAAAATAACATGGAGAAAACACGTTTTGGGACCCCCCTTATATCTCAACCCCCACTTGAACAATCCCCCCCAAACTTTCAGGAAATGAGCGCAGCGGACCGAGCCATCTTCTTTGAGAAATTCACAAAGATTCATCCACCAGGGCCAAAGTTATTCCAAATAGAATGTTCAGGATTTCCTATGGAAAACAACCCTAACTATAACTACCTACTGGCGACCGCCAGTAGGTAATATATATATATATGTTTCATCATGGACTGTACAACCTATAATCTGTAGGGGGTATTGGATTCATCCAATTATAAGTGAATTTTTAGATTCACAATGGCAGTGAATATAGTTTTAAAAATGTGATAATTTTTACAACAACTGCAAAAACAGTATGCTTATATTTATATATTTTTTAAGCGTTTTCATAGACATGTGGTTTTATCAAACTGTGTCAGCGTTTCCCCCATAAGCTATGAGGATTGTTATATATTGCAATCTGTTTTCTATACATACCAACACGTGACCTGTGATGTCCTGCAGGGGGTGTGGTTGCTTGCACTTTTAAATGGTAGATGGTGGTTTCACTGTGATACACGTGATCAGGGGCTTTCCAGCTCGAAACGCATTGTGTGTGGGTTCGCTTGAATAAAGAAAAGAACTGCCCAGAAAACTACGAGGTCTGCGTCTCTTTCCTCACTGAAGCCGCAGCGCGGCAATTGGAAGTGGTTTGAGTGTTCGGAATTTAATTACGAAGGGCAGTCACCTTCGTTTCCAGACCTCCGTCTCAAAAGCTGGCGGCTGTGTTCAACCGGAGATGTACAGGGATCCGTGGTGGATTGTCAACGGCTGCCCCCTACATCCTGTGAAGAAGTATCCAGGAACAACCGGCATTAGCTTCGCGAGTATCCAGGTCGGCTGATCTGTGGGAAAGCATTGTTTACCGGTGAGTGGCCTTAAGACGGGAGGTGTGTAGGAGAGGAGAAGAAGTTTACAGCGGCAACGTGGTGCATGAAAAAAGCTTACGACTTGTCTGCACGGCATTTGTACATTTCAAAGCGACCCGTGAAATGTCTGTCGCAGAAATGAGGGAGAGAGAACTAGCGGCTGAAGAAATGTTTGATAGCTGACGGGGAACCTCCAAGAATGTGAACCTACTGCTAGTGTGGGAAGCAGCAAGGAGCCTGACGCCATTGCAATATTAAAGGAATTGGAAAAGAAACGTAAACTTGAAATAACTAAGTGGTGGGAACATTGTTCACTCACTAAGTATGCTGAAGTCGGCAGGGTACCGAGGGGGCTGCAGATCCTCCTGGCGCCGAGTTTTGACAAGCCCAACCTCAACATGTTACACGAGTGGGGGGAAAGTAATTTAGCGGCTTCCATGAACCTGGTCAAAATACTGATAAAGTATGCACTCATCGACCGACTAGAAATTTTAAAAGAAATAAAAGCCATCATGGATAAAGTTGATAATTTATCTATAACTGATCAAATTACCAAATTCAAAGCCGATATGCAAGAACGCATAAAAAAACATGAAGAAAAAATCAAGATAAGAAAGGCCAGTAAATTTAAACGTGATCTAGAAGATTATGAAAATGGCCAGATTTTTACTTTTTGCTGAAGTTTGATCCTATTAAGAGACAACAGTATAATGCTAAAACAAAAAATAAAGAAGCGATTACTGAGCCTGATGTTCATGAAGAGTCCTTGAGCCTGGCCCCTATTCACTAACAAGTGGGTCTAGCGCCGAATCTGTGCCTATTGTGCGGAGAAAAAACATTCTTAACGTAGGACAAGAATTGGATTTTTTAGTAGAGGCCAGACTGCAAACACTTCGGCCTCGGCAAAGATAAGCAATAAGTGCCAGTGAACAAAGAGGCGACGCGAACAACGCAAAAGAGGTAAACAAAGACACAAAAAAGAAAACTCCTTGGCAACAGAGGAAGCGGCGATAAAGGATAACAGTGTGGTGAATCTATCTACCATCGCGCTCACCAGGGCAGAGGAACAATTGCTTGCCTTGGGTCTTAATTATTGTCCAGGCGATAGTTTCAATTATGCACGCACCAGGATAGACGTGTATTGCTATATAAGAAAATTGAAGCATAAAATGTATTTTGCATTGAAATCCTTTAAAGACTCAGGCTTTGAGTGTGATACTCAGAATGAAGGAAATGTACCATGCCTTGCCGCTTCAGACATTCCAAGTTTGCTGTTGATGCACGACTTAATTGATGAAGGCGATGAATGTATTACTCAAGACATAAATGTCGATTTGGCCACACAAGAAAGGCTAAGGAAAATTAATCACACCCAAGAGGGGGCTGGGATCAGCCCCTTTAAGCCCAAATCTAGTTTTGTTCCCCTTATGCCCAAGGACAGCATTGACGTGTTTCACAACATGGTAATTAATGACTTAAAGAAATTAAATCATAATGTGCATAAAAACAGAAATGATAGAAATCTTTTTTTCAAAAATCGGGCATACTGTGATCTGATTGCTAAACTTGAGAGAAATCTGGATGTGGTTATCAAGAAATCAGATAAGGGTGGAAACCTTGTTTTGTGGCCTAGAAAGGATTATGTAGCAGAAGCCCAAAGGCAACTGGGGGATGTGAGGCTATGAGGATTGTTATATATTGCAGTCTGTTTTCTATACATACCAACATGTGGCCTGTGATGTCCTGCAGGGGGTGTGGTTGCTTGCACTTTTAAATGGTAGATGGTGGTTTCACTGTGATACACGTGATCAAGGGCTTTCCAGCTCGAAACACGTTGTGTGTGGGTTTGCTTGAATAAAGAAAAGAACTGCCCAGAAAACTACGAGGTCTGGGTCTCTTGTTGCGTGTTTATCTAGGTTCCTGATCGATACTGTGACCTTATGCCCTATTCGGCTATAAATCCATTTATTCCCTATATTGGCATAACCGTTCAAGTGCGATTTTCTGAAAAGTAGTCTCTGGCCTCACACGAACAGAGCCACATTCCAGCATGACTCTCTGCTACTTCCTTTGCGACCAATTAGTGCAATGACAGTGCAGCAGTCCCTATCTGATATTCCTAGATAACACTCCGAGTTCTTCAACAAGATAAAAACTTAGCAAACCTGGAAATCCCCGCTTGCTATGTTTTGATTAGTAATGGAACTCTAATGAGCAACTGATAACTATCACTTCCTAGTGACATCTTTAATTGACGTCTTATGTCCAGCAAACTTGCGTCAAACCCGTCACCTGTCAGGTATAAATATTACCAACGTTGCCTTAAGCAATGTTCGTTGCCTGTTGCTGATGCCAGCTGCCTGCATGACCCTGTGTTGGTAAATCTAGCACTCTGTCGCTGCAGCCTGCTATCCTGTGGTGGTGAAGCTGCTGATTACCATTATCGCCGCTACAGCGCGAACTATGGTGCAGTACGCTTAAGGAGCTGAACAGCCGTCCTCTGCGAAGACATCCAGCAGATTCCAGCTGCCCGCGGACACTGTCCCCCCTCCTTCCTCGACGCGCTGAAGAAAGCCGCTGTCTTTCTCGTGCAGAGAAATCCAGTCACGGCGCTTCCGGTTTACCCTCGCGGGTGACTGGGATATCGAGAGAGACCCCTGAAGGAGATACCAATCCTCCATCATTCTATTCAGAGGTATGGTGTTGACTAAACCCTTAGACGAGAATTCTTGAAACAAACCTTGGCAAAACCAACTTAACTTAAAGCCACTTACTTGCTCCCCTTTCACGTGTTAGGCTTAGGTCAGGCACACTGGGGTAGGCTTAGTTAGAAGCACCAGTTGAGTATGTTAGCCTAATGTATATATGACTGTATATATGTTTTATTACTTTTAAACCATTGTATGGCTAAGAAACCATATCAATGCTTTTTCAGTTCTATTTCGCAATACTTATCTTACTGTACGTACTTTTTATAATAACAATTATTGCAATTGTGGCAATACATTTCTCTTGTACGAGAAGAAAGACTGTTCAATAAATGTTAACCTTTATTGATACACGCCCGTCTCTCTATTCTCTACATCTCGTAAAAGTAAACTGCACTAGACTGACTGAGTGAAATACATGTCTATTGTTTCACACGACCCTAGAGATTGACTCTTGATCTGAGGAGCAAAGTTGTCATGTTGCACGGTTGTTGGAAAACTGAATCCCTTCTTGTCTGTGCCAAGGAAGCTGATCACTCCCTATGCAGAGAAGAAAGTTTCCAGTGACCTCTGAGCTAGTTGGTAACACAACCCAATTAAGTTTAGCATAGTCAGTGGAGGCCTGGAATATCCGCAGTTCCACGTCGATACTACTGTTTATGTTATTCCAATGCGCAGGGCCTAGTGGGAAACTAGGAACTACACTACATGGCGCCCAAACGTTTGGTAAGGCGATAAACTAACGCAAGGCAGTTAGAGTAACTCAGTCGTGCATATTTCACAGACCCCTTTCTCCCGTAAATACTCCAATAGACGTCTGGAGTGGGTGAAAGGTTAAAATCCGCCCGACCTTAGTAGGAAGAGATTCCTATGTAAAGCTCTGGTTTATTCAACGTTGAAGGATACAGTGTTCCAAAATATTGTGCTTCTAATCTTTGTCTCCTTGGAGACCTACTCTGCAAAAACTGCATTTATACAATGTCAGTAGAAAACAACGGCACCACTGGGGCCGCAGCAGATGCGACTCAGCCAGGTCCCGAATACACAGACCCGGATGCAATAATCATCCCGGCACAGTTAAGAAAATCTATAACTTTAAAACTTATAGAAAACGGACTGACACCTCAAGGTGGTACAGTAATTTTTGTGATAGAGGCTCACGAATATCGGCAGACAGAGGTATTCTATTCATGGATAAACTTTCCAGCGGTAAACGCTATAACAAAAGAGTTTCACTATTACAAAATAGAGAAACCTCCGGAAGAGTACGCTCCTTTCGAGGAGATTGAAATTCCACTTAAATTTCAAGAGCACCTGCTCTGGTTTAATGGCGCCCTAAAACACAATGATCACATTACCAGGCTCAGTCCACTAGGTAGACCAGGAGCCACGTGGCCGGTTCTAGCCAGCTACACACCAAATCCGGACATTTTAAAAATGTCAAAAGAAGATCTCTTAGTTAACATAGGAGAATTAACAAAAGCTTATAAAGAGTTAGTAAAATTATTTATTAGAAATAATTTAAATACTCCTAAAAAGAGCTGGGATGGAAATAAACAATCCACTCCCAAGGAAAAAGTTTTCCAGTCCAGAGGAAGGTCTCCTCGACGGAGGGAAAGAACTCCGACTCGAGAACGCCAGTCTCCCCAACGGGAGCCCTCTGAGAAAAGATATAACCTTAGAAATAGGGATAATATAAAAAAACCTGATAGATATCAAAGTATTGATACACGTCCCTCTCGATCTTTTCCACAGAATTCGGAAAGAAGAGGACGGTCAGACCCAGGAGAGCACACCAAGTCCAAAGACAAGGAACCTGCTCAAAATAAGAAATCTCAATTTCAGAAAAAGAAGGTAGCCAGTATTAGAGTAATCAACCATGCCGAGAATACTGAGGACACAGTTGAAAAACGGGGAGTGGGCATTGACAATGTTGGACAGTGCAGCAGAAATCAGTATAGCGCGCAAGATCTTGATGAGTCATCTGGAGACAGTGGACACGAATGAATACATTCAAGTTGAAACTGCCGACACCAGACTTAGCGAGCCCCATAAAATATACGAAATAACATTGCGTATAGAGGGTGATAAGACTAGGAAAATTAAGGGTCTATTTTGGGATAAGCTCTCAAAAGGCTATGATATTCTGTTAGCTGAAAAAGATTGGCCCCCAGAGTTTGTCAGGGAGTGCCCTCGTGGCGAAGAAGTGATTATGCCTGCCTTCTCGAATCACATTCCGATTCACAAAAAATACACATATGCAAGGAAATGGGCAGTAGCCCAGGCACCTGCATTATATAAAAATCATGTAGGATGGGATGAGGATTCAACTCCTCACAAAATCCAATTAAAAAGTGAACCAACTGCCCAACGGCAGTATCCCATAAAGCAAGAAGCTAAAAAACAAGTCAGGGAGATCTTAGATCAACTTGAGTACCAGGGGGTGATTGAAACATGCACCTCTCAAATGAACAATCCTTTGTTTCCTGTCTCCAAGCCAGACAATTCATATCGTCTAGTTTTGGACTACAGACACCTTAATACATGTTGCAAAACTTTTGCAGTACAAAACTCGCATAGTGCAGCCCTATTGAATAACATAGTTAGGAAAAAATATAAAACAACATTAGACATTTCTAATGGCTTCTTTTGTCAAAACATTGCACCAGAAAGCAGATATTTGACCGCTTTCTCTGCATTTGGGTCACAGAAAAAATTCTGTCGACTCCCACAGGGGTTCAAGAACAGCCCAGGACTATTCTCAGCTAGGGTAACAGAGTTACTACAAATCTATGATGATGAAGCATTGTCTTACGTAGATGATATTTATCTCACAGACGACAACTTGGATACTCACTTGAAAAGAGTGAACACCATTATACTTGGGTTCGCAGCAGAGGGTTACAAATTCAACTTTAAAAAGTCCCGAATTGCCCATCTGACAGTACTATTTTTAGGGTACGAATTATCAAGTGAAGGGAAAAGCCTAGCGGACAACTTCTTAGAGAAGTGCGCTGTACTCCAAGCTCCAAAAACGCTGAAGAATTTACAATCCATTCTAGGTTTTCTGAATTTCGGAAGAACTTACATACTAAATTACACAGAGAGGGTTAAACCTCTCTACGAACTAATAAAACCTGATTTTAAACAAATCAATTGGACTCAAAAACACACAGAAATATTGAGATCACTGCAAACAGACATGTTAGCAAAAACAAAATTAGATACACGTGACAACACACGTGATCTAGGTTCCTGATCGATACTGTGACCTTATGCCCCTATTCGGCTATAAATCCATTTATTCCCTATATTGGCATAACCGTTCAAGTGCGATTTTCTGAAAAGTAGTCTCTGGCCTCACACGAACAGAGCCACATTCCAGCATGACTCTCTGCTACTTCCTTTGCGACCAATTAGTGCAATGACAGTGCAGCAGTCCCTATCTGATATTCCTAGATAACACTCCGAGTTCTTCAACAAGATAAAAACTTAGCAAACCTGGAAATCCCCGCTTGCTATGTTTTGATTAGTAATGGAACTCTAATGAGCAACTGATAACTATCACTTCCTAGTGACATCTTTAATTGACGTCTTATGTCCAGCAAACTTGCGTCAAACCCGGCACCTGTCAGGTATAAATATTACCAACGTTGCCTTAAGCAATGTTCGTTGCCTGTTGCTGATGCCAGCTGCCTGCATGACCCTGTGTTGGTAAATCTAGCACTCTGTCGCTGCAGCCTGCTATCCTGTGGTGGTGAAACTGCTGATTACCATTATCGCCGCTACAGCGCGAACTATGGTGCAGTACGCTTAAGGAGCTGAACAGCCGTCCTCTGCGAAGACATCCAGCAGATTCCAGCTGCCCGCGGACGCTGTCCCCCCTCCTTCCTCGACGCGCTGAAGAAAGCCGCTGTCTTTCTCGTGCAGAGAAATCCAGTCACGGCGCTTCCGGTTTACCCTCGCGGGTGACTGGGATATCGAGAGAGACCCCTGAAGGAGATACCAATCCTCCATCATTCTATTCAGAGGTATGGTGTTGACTAAACCCTTAGACGAGAATTCTTGAAACAAACCTTGGCAAAACCAACTTAACTTAAAGCCACTTACTTGCTCCCCTTTCACGTGTTAGGCTTAGGTCAGGCACACTGGGGTAGGCTTAGTTAGAAGCACCAGTTGAGTATGTTAGCCTAATGTATATATGACTGTATATATGTTTTATTACTTTTAAACCATTGTATGGCTAAGAAACCATATCAATGCTTTTTCAGTTCTATTTCGCAATACTTATCTTACTGTACGTACTTTTTATAATAACAATTATTGCAATTGTGGCAATACATTTCTCTTGTACGAGAAGAAAGACTGTTCAATAAATGTTAACCTTTATTGATACACGCCCGTCTCTCTATTCTCTACATCTCGTGAAAGTAAACTGCACTAGACTGACTGAGTGAAATACATGTCTATTGTTTCACACGACCCTAGAGATTGACTCTTGATCTGAGGAGCAAAGTTGTCATGTTGCACGGTTGTTGGAAAACTGAATCCCTTCTTGTCTGTGCCAAGGAAGCTGATCACTCCCTATGCAGAGAAGAAAGTTTCCAGTGACCTCTGAGCTAGTTGGTAACACAACCCAATTAAGTTTAGCATAGTCAGTGGAGGCCTGGAATATCCGCAGTTCCACGTCGATACTACTGTTTATGTTATTCCAATGCGCAGGGCCTAGTGGGAAACTAGGAACTACACTACACTCTTTCCTCGCCGAAGCCACAGCGCGGCAATTGGAAGTGGTTTGAGTGTTCGGAATATATATATATATATATATATATATATTCACTGAAAAAACCATAGGTTATAGACCATATATAGTTAGGGATTAGCATTTAAAAAACCTTATTTTATTTGCACAAAACCATTGAAATTCCATATATAGTTAGTTGCACTAACTATATATCGCGGACCCGCAATCCACTGCTAATGATGTCACATATTACATCATTCATGACATGGTCAGTGACATCACTGATGACATCACTGATGACATCTCAAATGACATCACTGATGACATCACTGATGACATCTCAAATGACATCACTGATGACATCACTGACATCTCATTTGACATTACTGATTACATCACTGATGATATCATTTATGTGATAATACATCTTCAGACTCTAATATAACCTTTGATACACTCAGTGTAAACAGGCACTCACAGACTGTCACACATCCATGGAGTTACTCACACACCTATTCAGTCATGCAAAGAATCAATCACATCTCCATTTCCTTAACTATACAGTTATACACACCTTACTTATTCAAACATATACTAACACATATTTACTCTCTTATACAATCCTTGATACAAGTTCACAATGATTCATACAGCCACTCTCACATTCACTGACTCTTATGTTCAGTTATTTATATATGTCAACTCTCACATGGAGTGTGCTTTACATATGTACTTACTTTGACATGTAGAACTGAGATATCCATTCACTCACCAATATACTCATGCACACAGTCAACTGTCCATACAGCTGTTTCTACATGCACTTTTGAACCCATACACCTAGGGAATCAACCGCTCACACATCTATGCACAGAGTTATACACCTCCCAGCCACCCACACACACACTCAGTCTCCCATACAAATACTTGGGCAACCATTCAATAACCCATATAGTTACTGATATAGCTACTGATTTAAACATGCAGCAGTTTACAGAAGAACATAAATATTGATTGCCAAATTAAGACACTTTAATCACTAACCCATGCACTCAGTGAGACACATTTAATCATTCTCTCATACAGTCAGTCATGCACCTACTAAATCCTTCATCCAGACACTTATACATCCACTCATTCTTCAATATGTAAGACATATTTTAACTTTACAGAAACATACAGTCACTGGGTGTTGTCATCAGTGATGTCATCAGTGATGTCATTTGAGATGTCATCAGTGATGTCATCAGTGATGTCACTGACCATGTCATGAATGATGTAATATGTGACATCATTAGCAGTGGATTGCGGGTCCGCGATATATAGTTAGTGCAACTAACTATATATGGAATTTCAATGGTTTTGTGCAAATAAAATAAGGTTTTTTAAATGCTAATCCCTAACTATATATGGTCTATAACCTATGGTTTTTTCAGTGAATTTTCAAGGTTTTGTAAATGCAAATTCCTAACTATATATGGTCTATAACCTATGGTTTTTTCTGTGAATTTCATTGGTTTTTTAAAAGCTAATATCTATAGCTGTAAAATATATTCTTTATTAAGTGACGTATCACGTAGCCCGTGAGACGCCTCATGATGCATCGCATAACCGTGACGTATCGTCTCTGCAGCGCAAACCAAACCCAAAACGTAAGCGCGCCAGAACACGCTTAAAGATATATATATATTTTTTAACCTTAATTAGACAAAATCCACACGTGCACATATCACAAACGTTCAAAAAACACAATATGTCGGACTCCCGTTACGCTGCCGGTTAGCTGCCCGGTTAACGTACCAGGAAGCACCTTTACCGCGAAAATCGCAAATTTTTTTTTTTCACCCCCCAGGGAACTTTAATAGCCCCCTCATCAATCCTAGGGGTTCAGGAGGGGTCTGCCTTACCCCTTTCATTCATTTACACCTTTTTTTTTTCCACCTCTTGTCTCTCGATCCCACAGAGAGACAAGATGGCGGCCGCTCCAGACTGTTTACAATGATAACAGCCAATCAGCTTCTCCTCAGACTCCCGTTACACTGCCGATTAGCTTCCCGGTAGCTGCCCGGTTAGCTGCCCAGTTCGCGTACCAAGACGCGTCTCTACGGCGAAAAAATCGGATTTTTTTGTTTGTTTTTTTTTGGCCCCACGTGGTTTTATAATATCCCCCTCATAAAGCCTAGGGGGTCAGAAGGGGTCTACCTTGCCCTCTTTCCTTCATTTCCCCCTTTGTTTTGGCCTCCTCTTGTCTCTCGATCCTACCGAGAGACAAGATGGCGGCCGCTCCGGACTGTTTACAATATTGACAGCCAATCAGCTACTCCTCAGACTCCCGTTACACTGCCGGTTAGCTTCCCGGTTAGCTGCCCGGTTAGCTGCCCGGTTCGCGTACCAAGACGCGTCTCTACGGCGAAAAAATCGGATTTTTTTTTTTGGGTTACACTGCCGGTTAGCTTCCCGGTTAGCTGCCCGGTTAGCTGCCCGGTTCGCGAACCAAGACGCGTCTCTACGGCGAAAAAATCGGATTTTTTTTTTTTTTTGGGTTACACTGACGGTTAGCTTCCCGGTTAGCTGCCCGGTTAGCTGCCCGGTTCGCGAACCAAGACGCGTCTCTACGGCGAAAAAATCGGATTTTTTTATTTTTTTTTTTTGGGCCCGGCGTGGCTCTATAATATCCCCCTCATCAATCCCAGGGGGTCAGGAGGGGTCTACCTTGCCCCCTTTCCTTCATTTCCCCCTTTGTTTGGCCTCCTCTTGTCTCTCGATCCTACCGAGAGACAAGATGGCGGCCGCACCGGACTGTTTAGAATGTTGACAGACACCGGAGAGCCAATCAGCTTCGCTTTGCAAAGTTCCGATACGCGAAAAGTTCGCTAACCGGATCGCTGCCCGGAGCGCTGTTACAGATATATATCTTGATTTAAACGTTAATTTCTCAAAATCCACTGAAGCACATATATTGAGACCTAGCAAAGGCACATCGGGCTAACAGTCCCTACAATTTTGCCAAGTTTCGTGAAAATCCATTCAGCCGTTCGGGCTAAAAGTGAGTCCAACCGCCCTATGGAAATTAACATGGGAAAAACGCGTTTTGGGACCCCCCTTTTTTCTCGGCCCCCCCTTGACGAACCCCCCCCAAATTTTCAGGAGCTGCTCAGAAACAAAATGTGCCATTTTCCTGAAAATTTCAGCCGATTCCGTCCACAAACGCCAAAGTTATTAGACATAGAATTTTCAAAAGTCCCATAGGAAAAAAATCCTAACTATATATACCTACTGGCTATCGCCAGTAGGTAATATATATATATATATATATATATATATATATATATATATATATATATATATATATATATATATATATATATATATACATATACATATATATATATATATATATATATATACATATATATATATATATATATATATATATATATATATATATATATATATATATATATATATATATATATATATATATATATATATATATATATATATAATCACTTTACTCTGCATTGCTCCTGGGTTTCAACCTCCCAATACAGACACAGACCATCGATTTTGATGCTAAAATGATGTGCAGAAAGGTGGCTCAATGGTTAGAGCGGCAGACCTTGATGCAGAGCTCAGGCCCGGGACCAGGGTTCGATTCCTGCCTTGGCGGGTCTCGGGCTCATAAATTCCTCTGACCTGATATTCTCGCCTCCGTGCCTATTCTAATCATGGGCCCCACGCTGCCACTCTGGGCAATAGCTTGCTTAATCTCCACAATGGCCCCCAACAGCGCTGGGGATGCCTGGTTTCTCCATGGTGGTGTCCAGGAGTGGACACCTCCCAAGGAAAGCCAGGAAGGGTTCCTCAGCTGTATGAGTACAAGCGCCGGGAGACCCTTGTTGGGTAGCTGTGCGCTATACAAGTACTTTACATTTACATTTAGGTTAGTTGATTGCAATGCTGCCAGAGTGTGTGTATGGGGAAACAAACTTTACAATGCAACCATTACAACACACTACATTTACAACGCAGGCATTACATCGCAACATCCTTTACAACACATGTCACTACAACGCATCCATTACATTGCAAGTCACTTCAACGCATGACACTACATCACATGTCACTAAAGCATTACATCGCATGTCATTACAATGCATACCATTACAATGCATAGTACCCCTACACTATCCAACACTTACCCTACTGTTGCACCCCCTGGAGTTAGAATAGTAATATTTACCCCTACACTAGCCAACACTTAGCCTACTGTTGCACCCCCAGGAGTTAGAATAGTAATTTTTACCCCTACACTATTCAATACTTACCTTTAAACGTAATGTAATGGTATGCATTGTATGCATTGTAAAGGTATAATGCGATGTAATTAAATGCGTTGTAAATCTAGTTTTAAAATAATTGTTGTAGTGGTATGCTATGTAAATGTATGCGTTGTAAAAGATGTTGCAATATAAAAACTGTGTTGTAAAGGCATGCATTGTAAATGTATGCATTGTAACGTCATACATTTGTGTGTATGTATATATATATATATATGTGTGTGTATGTGTGTGTATATATATATATATTTATATAAATCAAGGTTCAGAGTTACCCAAAAGAGCGGGGCACACTCCTAATCAGCACGTTAAAAATTGGGCAAGAAGCACACAGCACCCAACGCCAGCAGAGCCTGACGCGTTTTGGGACTCCTCCCTTCTTCTGAGGCTACTCTGCATACTGAACGCCCGCCAACCACAAGACTCCAGTGCTTCTCCCATTTTATTTTTGCTTACAATCACACTCAGGTGAGTCAATATACGCCAATTGCATCCTGGAACTGGTCGTCTTAATCATAATACCCCAGTGGGCTGGTGGCACGCATTCAGTAAAATATTCCAAAAATCGCGGGTGTGTCGGCTGAGTTCTCACCCGTTCCAATTAGTGCCAGATTAGTCCGAACGCCAATAGGCATACCAGCAGCAGAACCGCTAAAGTCTGCGGTGGTGCAGCCCCTCCGACCGGGTCGGCCGGAAATAAATCAAGGTTCACAGTTACCCAAAAGAGCGGGGCACACTCCTAATGAGCACGTTCAAAATTGGGCAACAAGCACACAGCACCCAACACCAGCAGAGCCTGACGCATTTCGGGACTCCTCCCTTCTTCTGAGGCTACTCTGCATACTGAGCATCTGCCAACCACAAGATTCCAGTGCTTCTCCCATTTTATTGTTGCATACAATCACACTCAGGTTAGTCAATATACGCCAATTGCATCCTGGAACTGGTAATCTTAATCATAATACCCCAGTGGGCTGGTGGCAGGCATCCAGTAAAATATTCCAAAAATCGCGGGTGTGTCGGCTGAGTTCTCACCCGTTCCAATTAGTGCCAGATTAGTCCGCACGCCAATAGGCATACCAGCAGCGGAACCGCTAATGTCTGCGGCAGTGCATCCCCTCCAAACGGGTCGGCCAGAAATAAATCAAGGTTTACAGTTACCCAAAAGAGCAGGACACACTCCTAATCAACACATTCAAAATTGGGCAAGAAGCACACAGCACCCAACGCCAGCAGAGCCTGACGCGTTTCGGGACTCCTCCCTTCTTCTGAGCCTACTCTGCATAATGAGCGTCCGCCAACCACAAGACTCCAGTGCTTATCCCATTTTATTGTTGCATACAATCACACTCAGGTGAGTTAATATACGCCAATTGCATCCTGGAACTGGTAGTCTTAATCATAATACCCCAGTGGGCTGGTGGCAGGCATCCAGTAAAATATTCCAAAAATCGCGGGTGTGTCGGCTGAGTTCTCACCCGTTCCAATTAGTGCCAAATTAGTCCGAACGCCGATAGGCATACGAGCAGCGGAACCGCTAAAGTCTGCGGCGGTGCAGCCCTTCCGACCGGGTTGGCCGGAAATAAATCAAGGTTCACAGTTACCCAAAAGAGCGGGGCACACTCCTAATCAGCACATTCAAAATTGGACAAGAAGCACACAGCACCCAACGCCAGCAGAGCCTGACGCGTTTCGGGACTCCACCCTTCTTCTGAGGCTACTCTGCATACTGAGTGTCCGCCAACCACAAGACTCCAGTGTTTCTCCCATTTTACTGTTGCATACAATCACACTCAGGTGAGTCAATATACGCTAAATGCATCCTGGAACTGGTCATCTTAATCATAATACCCCAGTGGGCTAGTGGCACGCATCCAGTAAAACATTCCAAAAATCGCGGGTGTGTCGGCTGAGTTCTCACCCGTTCCAATTAGTGCCAGATTAGTCCGAACGCCTCATAGGCATACCAGCAGCAGAACCGCTAAAGTCTGCGGCAGTGCAGCCCCTCCGACCGGGTCAGCCGGAAATAAATCAAGGTTTACAGTTACCCAAAATAGCGGGGCACACTCCTAATCAGCACGTTCAAAATTGGGCAAGAAGCACACAGCACCCAACGCCAGCAGAGCCTGACGCGTTTCGGGACTCCTCCCTTCTTTTGAGGCTACTCTGCATACTGAGCGTCCGCCAACCACAAGACTCCAGTGCTTCTCCCATTTTATTGTTGCATACAATCACACTCAGGTGAGTCAATATACGCCAATTGCATCCTGGAACTGGTAGTCTTAATCATAATACCCCAGTGGGCTGGTGGCAGGCATCCAGTAAAATATTCCGAAAAATCACGTGTGTGTCGGCTGAGTTCTCACCCATTCCAATTAGTGCCAGATTAGTCCGAAGGCTGATAGGCATACCAGCAGCGGAACCGCTAAAGACTGCGGCGGTGCAGCCCCTCCGACCGGGTCGGCCGGAAACAAATCAAGGTTCACAGTTACCCAAAAGTGCGGGGCACACTCCTAATTAGCACGTTCAAAATTGGGCAAGAAGCACACAGCACCCAACGCCAGCAGAGCCTGACGCATCTCGGGACTCCTCCCTTCTTCGAGGCTACTCTGCATACTGAGCGTCCGCCAACCACAAGACTCCAGTGCTTCTCCCATTTTATTGTTGCATACAATCACACTCAGGTGAGTCAATATACGCCAATTGCATCCTGGAACTGGTAGTCTTAATCATAATACCCCAGTGGGCTGGTGGCAGGCATCCAGTAAAATATTCCAAAAATCGCGGGTGTGTCGGCTAGTTCTCACCCGTTCCAATTAGTGCCAGATTAGTCCGAACGCCGATAGGCATACCAGCAGTGGAACCGCTAATGTCTGCGGCGGTGCAGCCCCTCCGACCGGGTCGGCCGGAAGTAAATCAAGGTTCACAGTTACCCAAAAGAGCGGGGCACACTTGTAATCAGCACGTTCAAAATTGGGCAAGAAGCACACAGCACCCAACGCCAGCAGAGCCTGATGCTTTCGGGGCTCCTCCCTTCTTCTGAGGCTACTCTGCATACTGAGCGTCCGCCAAACACAAGACTCCAGTGCTTCTCCCATTTTATTGTTGCATACAATTACACTAAGGTGAGTCAATATACGCCAGTTGAAAAAGATGGAACTCTTAAATGTATCCTACCCGAACCACCGCTGCTAAAGATACGATGCATCTGCCAACCAGGAGTTTTGGAACATGACGACATGTAAGAGTGTGGATTACTCAAATCGGTACTCTCAGATTCAGGATATTGTAAAGATGCTGATGAAAGAGTCAAAAGTGAACATCGAGGCTCCACAACTATCTGCTCAGTGGTACAGTGCGATCAGAAAGGTATGTCTTGCTTTCCCATCAGAGAATGGATGTTTACTACAAAAGAACAAATACTGCCAATCTATACCACTAAGGTAATGAAAAACAAGGACATACACTTCAAGATGGTGGCCAAAAATCCGGAGGGATTGTTTTTCCAGCGCAGTCCTTCCTTGCTGAACACTGGACAGCAGGAGCTTATTGAGGCTTTTAAACAAACTTTGAAGCAACAGATTTCCTTATTCACCGGACAGCATCTGAGGAAGTCAGTGTAGACGAAACGCGTCATGCTGGGTGTAATAAAGGACTTAAAAAAACCTTGTGTGCTCCTGGTGTGTCCTTGAAGGAGAGACACAGTTGTGGTAATATTTTATGCGTGCCTGCCACCCGCCCGAAGGATGCACCCATCACAGAGAGTTCGGCAGGATTGGGGGCATTTGATGGATTTCTTAAATGTATCCTGCCCGAACGGCCGCTGCTAAAGATACAATGTATCTGCCAACAAGGAGTTTTGGAAAATGACGACATGTGAGAGTGTGGATTACTCAAATCGGCACTCTCAGATTCAGGATATCATAAAGGGGCTGACAAAAGGGTCAAAAGCGAACATCGTGACTCCAAAACTATCTGCTCAGTGGTACAGTGCGATCAGAAAGGTATGTCTTGCTTTCCCATCAGAGAATGGATGTTTACTACAAAAGAACAAATACTGCCAATCTATACCACTAAGGTAATGAAAAACAAGGACATACCCTTCAACATGGCGGCCAAAAATCGGGAGGGATCGTTTTTCCAGTGCAGTCCTTCCTTGCTGAACACTGGGCAGGAGGACCTTATTGAGGCTTTTAAACAAACTTTGAATCAACAGATTTCCTTATTCACCAGACAGCATCTGAGGAAGTCAGTGTAGACGAAACGTGTCAAGCTGGGTGTAATAAAGGGCTTTAAAAAAACCTTGTGTGCTCCTGGTGTGTCCTTGAAGGAGAGACACAGTTTTGGTAATATTTTATGCGTGCCTGCCACCCGCCCGAAGGATGCACCCATCACAGAGAGTTCGGCAGGATTGGTGGCATTTGATGGAACTCTTAAATGTATCCTGCCCGAACCGCCGCTGCTAATGACACGATGCATCTGCCAACAAGGAGTTTTGGAACCTGATGACATGTAAGAGTGAGGATTACTCAAATCGGCACTCTCAGATTCAGGATATCGTAAAGCGGCTGATCAAAGGGTCAAAAGCGAACATCGAGGCTCCACAACTATCTGCTCAGTGGTACAGTCCGATCAGAAAGACATGTCTTGCTTTCCCATCAGAGAATGGGTGTTTACTAAAAAAGAACAAATACTGCCAATCTATACCACTAAGGTAATGAAAAGCAAGGACATAAACTTCAAGATGGAGGAATTGTTTTTCCAGCGCAGTCCTTCCTTGCTGAACACTGGGCAGGAGGAGCTTATTGAGGCTTTTAAACAAACTGTGAAGTAACAGATTTCCTTATTCACCGGACAGCATCTGAGGAAGTCAGTGTAGATGAAACGCGTCATGCTGAGTGTATTAAAGGACTTAAAAAAAACCCTTGTGGGCTCCTGGTGTGTCCTTGAAGGAGAGACACAGTTGTGGTAATATATACATATTGCGAATACAAACTTGCGCTGCTCGGGGGCGGAGCTCGTTCTCACCTGGCAGGAGGGGACAAGGTATTAATACCTGTGAAATCGCTCGTATCCTGCTGAACCAGTTGGCGCTGAAGAAGGCTACACTACAGCCGAAATGCATCCGCCTTAATCTTGGTTTTATTTGGCAATAAAGGAACCTCCTCTGTTCCCCCTATTGTGGCCTCTTCTTCTTGCCTGTGGAGAAGGTTATCTGTATATATATATATATATATATATATATATATATATATATATATATATATTCACTGAAAAAACCATAGGTTTCAGGGGCGTTATAGTTAGTTGGACATTTCACTCATGCAAAACCAGTGAAATCCCCCCGTTATAGTTAGTTCAGCTAACTATAACTCGCGCCCCCACATTGCACTGCTGATGACGTCACATATTACATCAGCCAGAAACCGGTCCTAGGATGCTTGATTCCGGTCCAGGGAAGACATATCTTGGCAGTTCGGGCTGTAATGTTCCCATGAGGCACATGGTCGAGGCTGATTTGCATATGGCCATGTCAGAACTGGGTTGATGTGGTGACCAAATAAAACGATGGATTGAGGCCCAGATCTCTGTACTGGGGTGAATGTATGACATTGTTCTGCATTCTGTCCATCAACTGTTTTTGCATTTGTCCTCACCCCGAGTGGGACGGGTATGCTCAGACGTGAGTCCCATGCTCTCCACACCACTGGAGTCAAGCTATCCTGGCTGATGACAGCTGATAACCAGAAACCGGTCCTAGGATGCTTGATTCCGGTCCAGCGAAGACATGGCTTTGCAGTTCGGGCTGGACTGTTCCTATAAGGCACAGGGTCAGGGCTGATTTGCATATGGCCATGTCTGAACTGGGTTGCTGTGGTGAGCAAAAAAACGATGGATTTAGGCCCAGATCTCTGTACTGGGATGAATGAATGACATTGTTCTGCATACTGTCCATCAGCTGTTGTTTTTGCATTTGTCACCCCAAGGGGGACGGGTGTGCTCAGACGTCAGTCCCGTGCCCTCCACACCACTGGAGTCAAGCTATCCTGGCTGATGACAGCTGATACCCAGAAACCGGTCCTAGGATGCTTGATTCCGGTCCAGGGAAGACATGGCTTGGCAGTTCGGGCTGGACTGTTTCCATGAGGCACAGGGTCAAGGCTGATTTGCCTATGGCCATGTCTGAACTGGGTTGGTGTGGTAAGCAAAAAAACAATGGATTTAGGCCCAAATCTCTGTACCGGGGTGAATGTATGACATTGTTCTGCATTCTGTCCATCAACTGTTGTTTTTGCACAAGTATATAATAGTGCATGGGGATTAATCCAACCTCTAAGTCAGAGGTGCAGAATTATGCTACTTTAACTAGTAGTTGCGTTTGCAGATTGGTGGAGAAAGGGTGCTGGGCGTCCAACCAACGCTCAGGAATTCCACTGCGTAGGATTTACAGGAGGTACCAGGAGCGATTCTTGGCCCCCAAACTCCCTCAGAACTAAATTGGACTTCATCCCCTATCCCGTAGTCTGCCACGAGGCAAGTTTGCAGAGAGGTAGAGAAAAGCGGACCATGGCCTCCGAAGACATCTTAGCAATCCCACTCTGTGGGACTTACTGGAGGTAACAAGAGGGGTAGTTGGCCACAAGGACACATCCTTGGGGGCCAATTTCCCAAACTGTAACCTCCAGTCAGTCCTACACAGCAGCATTGGTAAGTACTCGTACCAGGCCACCCCCACTTTGCCCGCCACTCTAGAAACGCGCTTCCTGGTACACTCTTGGATAGGGATTGAAGTCCCCTTCACTGCTAGGGGTCCATTAGGGGCCAACTAGCCTCCCTTTTACCTCCAGTAAGCCCCATGCAGTGGGATTGGTGAGGAGTAGACAAAGGCCATGCCCCCTTTTTCCACCACTCTGCAAACAGTTCCTCTGGCACGTTGTAGGTTGGGGATTAAGTCTCCTTGAATCCTGAGGGTCCCTGGGGTCCAATTAGCCCACCAGTTAACTCCAATAAGCACCACAGAGCTGTGTTTCAGAGAGGTATAAAAAGGGGTGTGGCCTGGGCCACCTCTCTAAAACGCAGACCTGTGGCACTTACTGGAGGTACCTGGTGGGCTAGTTGGCCCCCACGGTCCCTCAGGATTGAATGGGAATTAATTCCCCAGCTTAAAAAGCACCACAGGGCGTGTTTGCACACGTCACCTCAGGCCCGTCCCCTCCCTTTACCACTGTGCAAATGCGCCTGTGGCACATTCAAAGTTGGGGGATTAAGTCCCCTTGAATCCTGAGGCTTCCTGGAGTCCAAGTAGGCCACTATGTACCTCCAATAAGCACCACAGAGCTATGTTGCAGAGAGGTGGTCCAAGGCCATGCCCCTTTTTACACCTCTTTTGTCACATCAGGCCACACCACCTCCCTGCACCACTGTTCCAACGCACCCCCTTGTGCATTGTAAATTGATGGATTAAGTCCCCTTGAGTCCTGATAGTCCTTGGGGGCCAACTAGCCCACCAATTACCTCCAGTAAGTGCCACAGAGCAGCATTGCATAGTGGTGTAAAAAGGGGCGTGGTCTGAGCCTCCTCTCTGCAACGCAGTGCATTGGCTTACTGGAGGTAAGTGGTGGGCTAGTTGGCCCCCCGGGACCCACAGGATTGAAGAGGAATGAATTCCCCAACTTAAAACACCAACAGGGCATGTTTGCACACATGTCACCTCAGGGCCGGTCCCCTCCCTTCACCACTGTGCAAACACACCTGTGGCGCGCTGTAAATTGGGGGATTAAGTCCCCTTGAATCCAGAGGGTCCCTGGGGTCCAACTAGCCCACCAGGTACCTCCAGTAAGTGCCACAGAGCTGTGTTGCAGAGGTGTAGAAAGGGGTGTGGCCTCTGAACTCCTCTCTGCAATGCAGCTCCCTGCACATACTGGAGGTACCTGGTGGGCTAGTTGGCCCCCAGGGACCCTCAGTATTCAATGGGAATTAATTCCCCAACTTACAAAGTGTCAGGGGGCGAGTTTGCACAGTGGTGAAGGGAGGGGGCGGGGCCTGAGGTGACATGTGTGCAAACACGCCCTGTGGCGCGTTTTAAGTTGGGGAATGAATTCCTCTTCCATCCTGAGGGTCCCTGGGGGCCAACTAGCCCACCAGGTACCTCCAGTAAGCGCCACTGCCCTGCAATGCAGAGAAGTCAGGATGTAGAAACACTCCAACTACACTAGTTGCAAAACTGTTTACTCACCACTGGGTCCGAGTGTTTCTACATCCTGAGAGCACGCTTACTCTGACTTTTGCTAGAATTTGTTTGCCGGTATGCTCTGCCGGCGTGCGTGCCAATTTCCATGGGTCCCGACGTTCCGGAAAGAGCGGCGAGGTTTGGATATTTATATTTATATATAAATATATATCGCTGCTCCCAAGGTTACCCTCCTGTGAGAAGCACTCTGGCACCAGTTGGAAGCACAAGGCTTTATTTTGTTATGCACACCATCCCGCACCCCGATATATTACACAGCACTGCCTTTCTCCACACCTGACATGTTTCGGGATACAGTTCAACCCCTTCCTCAAGGCTCCGGCAGCACCTCATGTGCGCATGACACCGCCCTGATTTAAATACCAAAATGGTATGCCCTGGATGGACCGCTCAGCTGTGTCTTGCCAAAGAGTATTCTGGGCTTCTTAGTGCCACGATGATTCATCCCTCCGATAGGTGCACAGGTGAATTTACTGCATCCAGGGCTTACCAAACTGGTGCCAGAGTGCTTCTCACAGGAGAGTAACTTTGGAGGCAGCGATATATATATATATTGCACAATTTTGTAAAAATGATCCAAACCATGCATTCCCATTTAATCAATGATGTTTTCCTTTTGCGAAATTTGCACATTATATAGCGGATTTGCACGGAACATATAAATTGCATATATATATATATTTTTTTTACATGATTTTAACATGGTATATACAAATTATTTATTTCCTTAATTGATTGCGGATTTTAATCAATTTATTTATATGGAAGTAATCATGATGAGTCATTGGGAATAATGAGCTGAACAAACAAAAGAAGGGTGACATTCTCTTTTAAATTGTTTAGCTTTCTACCTTTTAAAGCATGGTCAAATGTAAAATTCGTTTTTGGATCATAAAGTATAGTTCTTTGTAATTGTACAAAAATATTTCACTATTCAAGCGCTACTGAACCAGGCTGAAGTATGTTTTTTATTTCCACAGGCTGTGGGGTCAGCTGACTGTGTATCAGCACTTTAAGAATGATGGGTTTATAACCGACCATGTCATGTGATCAAGGGGCGGAGGTCCCGAAACGCGTCATGGCGGCGTATTCTGTGCACAAAGGATGGAATAAAATATAAATGCTTGCAAAATATCCGTGAGGGTCCGGTTTCGTTATTTTCCCTTGAGTTTTGCTTAGGGGACTTTACGGAGTTCGTGGCACGTTACTACACCGACAGCTTCTGGGTGTATACCGGACCCCTTCAGTGAACAGGGCGAGAGCGGAAGGAAGCAGTTTGCGGGTTCTCCTGCAAAGTTCAGCGGCTCTGGTAAGAGCAACCGCGGCAGCCCCCGACAAGCGAAAATCTCCTAGAGCAGCGGCTGCACTGGAAGGCGAGGCAGTTCCCACGGCTGTGGTAGAACCGGCGCCACGGTAAGCAGCGGATAGCTCGGTGAGGAGCCGCGAGAAATTTGATTCGGGACTGAAGGAGGAAGCAGCACAGTGTGAGGGGTTACTTGAAGCCTTGTCGCACACAGCTGAGTGCAATAATTCATCCGTGAAGAACAAAGAATATACGTGCATAGATCATGGCCGCGGCAGATGTGGTCAGAAGCCGTGAGGAGGCGGCTATTGAAATGTTTGACGATGCCCCTATTGCCAACAATAACCCCATGGCGTAGGCGAGGCCATCAAGCATGGGGAGCAACGTGATGAAAGAACTGTTTAAGAAATCGGAAAAAGCCATGCGTACGGAACAGGCGAAATGGTGGGAAAGGAAATCACTGTCCCGCTATTTAGAGGTCGAACGCGTTCCCCGGGGCTTAAGGATTATGCTAGCCCCTAGCTTTAAAAACCCGGATCCGGAGATGTTAAACGAATGGGCAAGATGCAATTTGGACTCTTCGAGCAGACTTTTAAGAATTCTGGTCAAGTATGCGGAGAGTGATGGAGTGAAACTGGGGGCAACAATAAGTGACCTAAATGAACAAATCAAGAAGCTAAACGATGCGGAACAGGAAAAACGACTGCGTGAATTAATGACACAACGACTCACCAAAGAAGAGGAGGTAATCAAAAGAAGAAAGACCTTCAAATTTCAGAGGGACAAATTAGATTACCAAAACGGTCGCATTTTTACCTTTTCAAAGAAGTATGACCAACCAAAGGGAACGACCGGACCTCGCTCAACAGGAACAGGGCAAAGTAGCAATAGGGGCATCAGCCCTTCTACTTCGGATTCGAACTTAAGCTCCATTCCAGGAAGTGAGTCGGAAAATGATCAACGCAATACTGAAGAGGCGGAGGGTTTTACCAAGCGGTCGTTGGGAGAGGAAGTGGAGTGCCTACGCAACGACCGCAGGTAGACTCTAAGATCACACACCGCTGGCACGAAAACAGGTGGAAACGCAACCTCAAACGCAAGTGGCGGAGGAGGAGTCGGGCAACAAACCGTCACAGCGAAACCACCAGTGAATGGCCGGGGACGCAAACGCTGGAACCGCAAATGAACGAACAAGTAAGTGACCAACTCTCTGTGATTAATCTTTCAGATGTTCATTTAACTGATAACGAGATTAAAACTTTATCATTGGATTTGACTTATTGTCCCCCATGTACATTTAATTATGCGCAAACAAGAATGGATTTTTTTAAATACATATGCAAATTGAAACTGAAAAAGCTATTCTTGCAGAGTAAATTGAAAACGCGCATACCATTGCAGGACAACAACAGAACTGATCTGGATTCGGGTCCGTGCCTGGCAGGAGAGGTCGATCTCTATGTGGACTTGGTTGATTTGAATAGAGAAGGGGGAACTTTGGTTGATGCTGATATAGAGGAACATGTAAGAACTGATGCCCCAGGGGCTACGGGCTTTAAACCCAAATCGACATTTAACCCTATATCAGTTTATGACAACATAGAAGTATTCAATAATCTGGTTATATCTGATCTAAAAGAGTTGCATCAGGCCTCTAGGATAAAAGACGCTAGATACAATAAAAAGTGTAATAATGCCTATGGGAGCCTAATGAAAAAATTACAGGGGGAGAACACTGTGATTATAAAGCAATCAGAAAAGGGGGGCAACATTGTCCTGTGGCCAAAACAACTGTATATAGAAGAGGCTTTACTACAATTGAATGACAGAAATTGTTATTGTAGGAGCGATTGGCGAACAGCTAGACAGGCGTGGGATGCTTTCAATACCAAATTATATGTTTGGAAGGGCATGGGATTATTAAGTGGGGATGAACAAAAATTCCTGAAGTCTAATTATCCTGTGATCCCTGTGTTTTATATGATTCCCAAAGTCCACAAAAGTCTGACCAAGCCCCCAGGGAGGCCTATTATCTCCGCCAGACAGGGTCCATTTGAGAATGCCTCCAAATATATCGATCACTTCCTGCAGGAGCATGTGAGGGCGCTTCCCTCGTACATCAGCGATACTGGTGATTTTTTGGATAAAATCAGAACCATAGAGTGGCAGGAAGATTACTTATTGTTAACGCTAGACGTAACTTTCTTATACACCAGTATTAATCACGATGATGGCTTAAGGGCGGTAAAACATTATTTGAAGCGTAGACCTGCCTGCATGCTACAGCACAACAACATGATCAGTGAGATGATTGAGATCTGCCTCAAAAGCAACTTCTTCTTGTTCCAAAAACAGGTTTTCCAACAATTGAGGGGTGTTGCGATGGGGGCCTGCTTCTCCCCAAGCCATGCCTGTCTGCATATGGGGCATTGGGAGGAGCAGGTCCTGGCAAGAACTTATGAGGATACCATGGCTAATAACATCATAGCCTGGTATAGGTTCATTGATGACCTCTTCATCATTTGGAGGGGGTCAGAGGAAGAGGCAAATAGGTTCATAACTAACATCAATGAGAATGACTTGAACCTACATTTCACTGGTCAAATTAGCAGCGTAAAGGTTACCTTTTTAGATGTGGAGGTGAGCATTGCCAGTGGCAGGATAGTGACTGACCTACATCACAAGGTAACGGCAGGAAACACGGTGTTGCACGCCACCAGCCACCACCCAGCGCATTTGATTCGAAGCATCCCCTATGGGGAGATGCTGAGGATCAAAAGGATTTGCAGCACAAATGAGAGCTGTGAGAAAGCACAGAAAGCCAGCAGAAAGAGATTCATTGAAAGAGGCTACTCACACGCGATGGTGGAGGGTGCCATGAGACGTGCCAGCTTAACATCAGGGCATAGTCTAACAGCAGATGCTGGGCCTACACTGACCGTAGAGAAGGAGTCTGGTCAACCTAGACTAATAACGGCATATAGCAGACAGCACAAAGAAATATTTAATATCA
The DNA here is from genome assembly GCF_964263255.1 of Lissotriton vulgaris. Lineage (NCBI taxonomy): Eukaryota > Metazoa > Chordata > Amphibia > Caudata > Salamandridae > Lissotriton > Lissotriton vulgaris. The sequence goes on along the minus strand of NC_141698.1, from coordinate 646,771,799 downwards.
TTCGCAAAAACTGGCAAGTGGTTAAGGGAGATCCGGTCATTGGTGGGACTCTTGCCAATAGGCCAGCCATAACTTACAGCAGAGCCAGGTCCATGAGCGATATGATAGTGAAGAGTAGCCCGGAAGTAGCCGATGACAACTGGCTAGGCAAGAGCAAGGGCTTTCTAAAATGTGCAGTTTGCAAAGCATGTAGGATAGGTAAGAACAGGACTACCTACATGACGGCCTTCAATAACGAGGTGATCACGATCAAAAAGAAAATCACCTGCAAATCAGACTTCGTGGTCTATGTGTTGGAATGTGCTTGTGGCCTGCGCTACGTGGGCAGCACGAAGCTGCAGGTGCACAAGCGCATTCTCCAGCACCTCAGGGCAGTGAACAACAAGGATGAGGCATACCCTGTCGCCAGACATGTAAATATGTGCCATGGTGGGGATATAGGATGCTTGCAGTATTATGCCATTGACATGGTTCCGCCACTTCGTAGAGGTGGCGACAGAGAGGCCCAATTGAGAGTTTTGGAAACACGCTATATTCTGGAACTCAATTCCAAAGCCCCCAACGGTTTGAATCAAACGGAAGACTTACATTCTTGTCTTTATTAGGGATCTAATTGTTCATACCAGTTGGGCTAAACACTGTCAGCAACTGCAGATCTCTTAAGGGGTAACAATGTATTAGAGTCGAACATGAAAATAGTCTGCCTCCTGCTTTTTAACTTCAACTTATGGTGAAGGGAGTAACAACAATTTTAATCACTAGGTTATAGGGTTTTGTTTATCACAATTACGATTTTGATATTCTCTTAAAGTGCACCAGCTTTTGAACCCATGTTATAGCAGTGTGGATGCAGTGGTTATAGGTAGCAGCGAATGCCCACTGGGGCACAATTTTGAAAAAATGATCCAAACCATGCATTCGCATTTAATCAATGATGTTTTCCTTTTGCGAAATTTGCACATTATATAGCGGATTTGCACGGAACATATAAATTGTATATATATATTTTTTTTTACATGATTTTAACATGGTATATACAAATTATTTATTTCCTTAATTGATTGCGGATTTTAATCAATTTATGTATATGGAAGTAATCATGATGAGTCATTGGGAATAATGAGCTGAACAAACAAAAGAAGGGTGACATTCTCTTTTAAATTGTTTAGCTTTCTACCTTTTAAAGCATGGTCAAATGTAAAATTCGTTTTTGGATCATAAAGTATAGTTCTTTGTAATTGTACAAAAATATTCCACTATTCAAGCGCTACTGAACCAGGCAGAAGTATGTTTTTTATTTCCACAGGCTGTGGGGTCAGCTGACTGTGTATCAGCACTTTAAGAATGATGGGTGTATAACCGACCATGTCATGTGATCAAGGGGCGGAGGTCCCGAAACGCGTCATGGCGGCGTGTTCTGTGCACAAAGGATGGAATAAAATATAAATGCTTGCAAAATATCCGTGAGGGTCCGGTTTAGTTATTTTCCCTTGAGTTTTGCTTAGGGGACTTGGCGGAGTTCGTGGCATATATATATAACCTTATATATATTCTTTCTTTTGGACTGTGGGAGAGTCGAGCGTAATATATATATATATACAGAATACAGGCTCCTCCTCCGATCTCGCAGCGTTACAAGCAGCAGCACACGCCGGCAAACGAGGGAGACGGACCACAGGAATCAGCAAAGGTCATTTTTTGTAGCAACAACACAGAGAACAGCTACGCGTTTCAGGCTAACTCGCCCTTGTTCACACTGTGTGTATATATATATAAATAAAAGGCAGGTGTGCCGAAATTCGTCATGCCATTTAACAGATAAACCCTTTACTGGATGGCTAATCAGCTCCTGTGTCGGTGTTGGTGTCCGATTTTTAGGTTAACAAATCGGGTTTGGTTGGAGAATTTATATATATATATATATATTCAGTGAAAAAAACATAGGTTTTAGCCACGTTATAGTTAAAAATTAGCATTTAAAAAACCTTAGAAATCCACTGAAAAAACCATAGGTTTCAGCCATGTTATAGTTACTATTTTGCCTTTAAAAAACCTCAGAAATTCACTGAAAAAAACATAGGTTTCACACATGTTATAGTTAGCTGGACATTTCACTCATACAAAACCATTGAAATTCCCCCGTTATAGTTAATTCAGCTAACTATATCTCGCACGCCCGCAATGCACTGCTGATGACATAACAAATTACATCACTCTTAAAAATGAAATGGATATCCTATCTTGAATATGTATATATATATATATATATATATATATATATATATATATATATATATATATATATTCCTCCTAGAACGCCCGTGCATGAAGACGCCACTCAGCAGCAGTTCATTCAAACATGAATTTTAATTAGGCATACCGGCATTTCACATCCAGGTAAGTTTGCAGTGCCCAACGCGTTTCGGAGATGCCTATCTCCTTGTTCACAGGCTTGGAAACGATCACATTAACGGACAGGGAAACTCCAACATTTTTTCCTTTTTAAATGCCCTCCAATGGGCTTCTTTTTAACAGTTCACTCTCGGTGCAGGCTGGTCCTTGTGGTTCCCTTTGCAATTATTACCCTCCAATGGGTTCGAAAATGTGCCGTGATTTTTTCCGTTTCTTTAAACCCTCCAGTGGGTCTCCAGAATGCTTGTGCCGGTTATTTTACAGCAAAACTGTTGCTCCGCAGTTAGAGGCAATGGACTGTCCTGTGCCTCTGCGGTCTCCTTCTCTTTTTTTGGAGTGGTGCAATCTTCCCGGCTCGGACCCGCCGGTAAAACATTCCTCCTAGAACGCCCGTGCATGAAGACGCCACTCAGCAGCAGTTCATTCAAACATGAATTTTAATTAGGCATACCGGCATTTCACATCCAGGTAAGTTTGCAGTGCCCAACGCGTTTCGGAGATGCCTATCTCCTTGTTCACAGGCTTGGTAACGATCACATTAACGGACAGGGAAACTCCAACATTTTTTCCTTTTTAAATGCCCTCCAATGGGCTTCTTTATAACAGTTCACTCTCGGTGCAGGCTGGTCCTTGTGGTTCCCTTTGCAATTATTACCCTCCAATGGGTTCAAAAATGTGCCGTGATTTTTTCCGTTTCTTTAAACCCTCCAGTGGGTCTCCAGAATGCTTGTGCCGGTTATTTTACAGCAAAACTGTTGCTCCGCAGTTAGAGGCAATGGACTGTCCTGTGCCTCTGCGGTCTCCTTCTCTTTTTTTGGAGTGGTGCAATCTTCCCGGCTCGGACCCGCCGGTAAAACATTCCTCCTAGAACGCCCGTGCATGAAGACGCCACTCAGCAGCAGTTCATTCAAACAAGAATTTTAATTAGGCATACCGGCATTTCACATCCAGGTAAGTTTGCAGTGCCCAACGCGTTTCGGAGATGCCTATCTCCTTGTTCACAGGCTTGGAAACGATCACATTAACGGACAGGGAAACTCCAACATTTTTTCCTTTTTAAATGCCCTCCAATGGGCTTCTTTTTAACAGTTCACTCTCGGTGCAGGCTGGTCCTTGTGGTTCCCTTTGCAATTATTACCCTCCAATGGGTACGAAAATGTGCCGTGATTTTTTCTGTTTCTTTAAACCCTCCAGTGGGTCTCCAGAATGCTTGTGCCGGTTATTTTACAGCAAAACTGTTGCTCCGCAGTTAGAGGCAATGGACTGTCCTGTGCCTCTGCGGTCTCCTTCTCTTTTTTTGGAGTGGTGCAATCTTCCCGGCTCGGACCCGCCGGTAAAACATTCCTCCTAGAACGCCCGTGCATGAAGACGCCACTCAGCAGCAGTTCATTCAAACATGAATTTTAATTAGGCATACCGGCATTTCACATCCAGGTAAGTTTGCAGTGCCCAACGCGTTTCGGAGATGCCTATCTCCTTGTTCACAGGCTTGGAAACGATCACATTAACGGACAGGGAAACTCCAACATTTTTTCCTTTTTAAATGCCCTCCAATGGGCTTCTTTTTAACAGTTCACTCTCGGTGCAGGCTGGTCCTTGTGGTTCCCTTTGCAATTATTACCCTCCAATGGGTTCGAAAATGTGCCGTGATTTTTTCCGTTTCTTTAAACCCTCCAGTGGGTCTCCAGAATGCTTGTGCCGGTTATTTTACAGCAAAACTGTTGCTCCGCAGTTAGAGGCAATGGACTGTCCTGTGCCTCTGCGGTCTCCTTCTCTTTTTTTGGAGTGGTGCAATCTTCCCGGCTCGGACCCGCCGGTAAAACATTCCTCCTAGAATGCCCGTGCATGAAGACGCCACTCAGCAGCAGAGAAGGAGACCGCAGAGGCACAGGACAGTCCATTGCCTCTAACTGCGGAGCAACAGTTTTGCTGTAAAATAACCGGCACAAGCATTCTGGAGACCCACTTGAGGGTTTAAAGAAACGGAAGAAATCACGGCACATTTTCGAACCCATTGGAGGGTAATAATTGCAAAGGGAACCACAAGGACCAGCCTGCACCGAGAGTGAACTGTTAAAAAGAAGCCCATTGGAGGGCATTTAAAAAGGAAAAAATGTTGGAGTTTCCCTGTCCGTTAATGTGATCGTTTCCAAGCCTGTGAACAAGGAGATAGGCATCTCCGAAACGCGTTGGGCACTGCAAACTTACCTGGATGTGAAATGCCGGTATGCCTAATTAAAATTCATGTTTGAATGAACTGCTGCTGAGTGGCGTCTTCATGCACGGGCGTTCTAGGAGGAATGTTTTACCGGCGGGTCCGAGCCGGGAAGATTGCACCACTCCAAAAAAAGAGAAGGAGACCGCAGAGGCACAGGACAGTCCATTGCCTCTAACTGCGGAGCAACAGTTTTGCTGTAAAATAACCGGCACAAGCATTCTGGAGACCCACTGGAGGGTTTAAAGAAACGGAAAAAATCATGGCACATTTTCGAACCCATTGGAGGGTAATAATTGCAAAGGGAACCACAAGGACCAGCCTGCACCGAGAGTGAACTGTTAAAAAGAAGCCCATTGGAGGGCATTTAAAAAGGAAAAAATGTTGGAGTTTCCCTGTCCGTTAATGTGATCGTTTCCAAGCCTGTGAACAAGGAGATAGGCATCTCCGAAACGCGTTGGGCACTGCAAACTTACCTGGATGTGAAATGCCGGTATGCCTAATTAAAATTCACGTTTGAATGAACTGCTGCTGAGTGGCGTCTTCATGCACGGGCGTTCTAGGAGGAATGTTTTACCGGCGGGTCCGAGCCGGGAAGATTGCACCACTCCAAAAAAAGAGAAGGAGACCGCAGAGGCACAGGACAGTCCATTGCCTCTAACTGCGGAGCAACAGTTTTGCTGTAAAATAACCGGCACAAGCATTCTGGAGACCCACTGGAGGGTTTAAAGAAACGGAAAAAATCACGGCACATTTTCGAACCCATTGGAGGGTAATAATTGCAAAGGGAACCACAAGGACCAGCCTGCACCGAGAGTGAACTGTTAAAAAGAAGCCCATTGGAGGGCATTTAAAAAGGAAAAAATGTTGGAGTTTCCCTGTCCGTTAATGTGATCGTTTCCAAGCCTGTGAACAAGGAGATAGGCATCTCCGAAACGCGTTGGGCACTGCAAACTTACCTGGATGTGAAATGCCGGTATGCCTAATTAAAATTCATGTTTGAATGAACTTCTGCTGAGTGGCGTCTTCATGCACGGGCGTTCTAGGAGGAATATATATATATATATATATATATATATATATATATATATATATATATATATATATATATATATATATATATATATATATATATATATATATATATATATGTCTATATATATATATATATATATATTCACTGAAAAAACCATAGGTTTCACACCAGTTATAGTTAGGTGGAAATTTTACTCGCATAAAACCATTGAAATTTCCACGTTATAGTTAGTTGGACTCACTATAACTTGCGCGTGCAATGCACTGCTGATGACGTCACATATTACATCACTCATGACATGGTCAGTGACATCACTCATGACATCACTGATGACATCTCAAATGACATCACTGATGATATCACTGATGACATCATCCGGTGAATGTGTGTCTTTCTGAAAAATAAATATGTTTTATATATCTAAAGGTCGATGGAAGAAAAAATGTGTAAATAAGTGTCTAAATGGATTTTTTTTTGTAAAAATTATTTTATAACTGACTTCTTAACTGTATCTTAGTGAATACATGTATTAGCGAGTAATGTTTAAATATGTAAATATCTGTATCAGTGTCTCACTTTGTGTATAAGTGGCTGCATGGGTTGGTGACTAGCTACATGAGTGTCGATATGGGTTATTAGTTGGTTTTTAGAGTATCAGTATGAGTGTCTGTATGGTTTGCTGGGGGGTATTACTTACTGCATGGATGCATGAATGCGTGACTCACTGTTTGTATGTGTTTTGAAGACAGAATGTGTGCAGGACTGTATGGGTGGATGAGTGTGTGTATGGGTGTGTTAGTGAGTTAATCACTGTCTCAATCGTATCTTTATGAGTAACTACATATGTGTTAAACTAGTATATGTGAGTTTGATGTATATAAGTGAGTATATGTGAGAGCGAGAGATTGTAAGAGTTCCTGTATAAATAAGTATGCGTTTCTATAAGTGATTGTTTAAGAGAGTAAGTATGTTTACGATTCTGTAGAAGTAAGTGTAGTGGTGGGTGTATAGCTGTATATGCAAAAACCAACAGAAGAGTGGCTACTAGAAAAAGGGAAAAAGATGCACACAAAAGGTTGTTAAAAGGACCCTCACTCACCAACCTGGTTGGTGACATGCTTCATCATGGGGTCCCCACCAAGGAAGCCGAGTGCCTCCCTGGTGTGCTACAACGCCTGCGACTGCAGCGGAGCAGGTTTTTTGTGAGGGATATAGTGCAAGGTAAAAAGTTGCCAAAAGTACCTATAGAATGATTTATTCGAGGTGATTCGGTTACTATTAAAAACAGGTGACGGATCTTTGCTGACCCTTATGCGTAGCCAGGAGGATCCGATTTAAATAAATACGTGAATTGGTGGGGACCCCATGATGAAGCATGTCACCAACCAGGTTGGTGAGTGAGGGTCCTTTTAACAACCTTTTGTGTGCCCCTTTTTCCCTTTTCCTAGTAGCCACTCTTCTGTTGGTTTTTGCATATTTCCTCGGGGGACTAAGAGTGCCTCTCTCCATCACTCTCTTGTTGTTTTGTTTGTATAGCTGTATATGCAAGTAAATGGATTATTTGCATGTGTGAGTTTGTGTGTGAGTAACTCTATAGATGAGTGTCCGTGTGTAATAAGATGTTGTCAGGATCCGTCCATCCCCTCGCCAGAAGGGTGGATCGAGCAGAAGGTGCAAGCTAAAAAACCCTTGTTGGAAAACTTCATTGAGGTTTCTAGTGACAGCGCTGCGGAGGTCCGCCATCTTGGGAGTGCGGAAGTCATTCCGTCTCCTGCGTGGCGGTTTACTTTGCAGCTGATTCGAGAGCGTCTGTATATCGCGCACGCGCGCAATTCGTGCTGCGCACTTCAACTGAGGAAAACACCGGAGACGCGAGCTTACCTCACGCTCTCTTCAGAGAAAGTTCTTTTGACCAGAGATTTTGTGTACAAGGCGACTTAACAGAAACTTTAAGGAAAGTAATAAGTTACGCTTTGTGTTATAGAAAAGAGACTTTTCCTAACTCGCCTTTTTCCCCTTCAGTGTTGACACACTGGAAGAATCCCGGCGTCGGAGTCAAGAGAGAAGTTGTGTGGAGGAGTCAGAGCAGGGGAAAACTTCAGTCAAGAGAAGTTCCCTCAAAGACCTTCAAGTAAGAGTATATTTCTTGAGTTATCTGAGAGAAGTCTCAAGGCAATGAACTAAAGACGCTTTTGGACTCACTTTGGCAAGGAAGCTAATGAGCGATGCGTCAAGAGCCTACTTGAGACATCTTGAGGAGAAAGACTTTGATTAACAGCGAGAATCTTTCCAAGACATGTTTTAGAGAGTAAAACATTTGATTGAAAAAACTGCTCACTGTGGAGTTTTCGGAACAGTCTCAGAGTTGAAAGACTTTTGATTCAGAGTTTAAAGACTGAGTTTCACAGATCGCAGAGTGTATTCAAGACAAGGTTCTAGTCACGAAAATTCCAAAGACCAGAGTTTATTCTTCCAGTGAATCAGTAGTATTCTTCCAGACATCACTATATAGAGAGTGGCTATCTTCCTAGGTTGCTTAGGTAAAACATAGAGGGCATAATAATTATAACAGACAGAGTGCTAAAATGTGTTAAGTAGAGAGGGCTAAAGAACTGTTCTTTCCTTTACAGCGAGTCCGACCTGAGGGCTATCGAAGCAAACCTGACGAGGAAGAAGTCTCTCTTGTTTTGTCTGTCCACTTCCCCTTTCCCTTGCTGGTGAGGACTGAAGACTGTGTATCTACGTAGTCTTGGGTCTTGGCTAGAAGGGGACTGAGGAATTAGCGTCTGTTCCTGAGGGGGCCGAACCAGTGTATCCTTTACGGTTCTGACAGATTGAAGTGCCTACCTCTATTGAGGATTCAGGTCCCCTCCCGGACAGAATGACGGAAGGCTTCGATTTAAAAACCTTGAGTGAAGTTCTAGGAAGTATGCAGGTGCAGTTAAATAGTGCCTTAGAGGAGAATAAATCTTTAAGAGAGAAAGTTAAAAGATCTAGTTTAGAAACCATGCAAATTCGTCAGAGGTTAGAAGGTCTAGCAACGACAGGGCCGTTGCCTAGAGCCGCTACACCACAGCAGTCATCCCCGTCGGGGATTTCGACTCAAGTTATCCACTCTATTTCCCCCGTTATTCCTTTGGCAGCCCCAGAGAGGTATGGGGGGGATCCGATGAAGGCCCAAATTTTTTTGACACAGTGTTCACTACACTTTTTGTGTCGTCCTGTAATATTCACAGATGATCAGGCTAAGGTAGCTTTCATATTGTCTTATCTGACGGGAGATGCGGCTGCTTGGTCAATGTCTTTGGTCACCAAAAAAGATCCGATCCTAACCAATTACGAAAATTTCAAGGTGGAGTTTGCTCGAATTTTTGACCGACGATCTTGTGCTCAATCCACAGATAATGAGCTGTTGGACCTTAAGCAAGGGAACCGAGACTTGGTGGGATATTTGGCTAACTTTAATAAGTTGGTAGTGGAAACTAATTGGCCTGAGGAGAAAAGAGCGGCAATTTTTTACAGAGGCCTTCGGGACGAGTTGAAAGATGCTCTTGCTCAAATACCTCAGCGTCCCACAGAGGTCTCCGCTCTCATAGACTTGGTGTTACAATTGGATCACAGATTAAATGAGCGGAAACATGAAAAAAGAAAGGACTTTAGACCCCTGCCTCCTCGATTCGATCGAATGAGAAGCGATCCTCAAAAGAGCTCTGAGACAACGTCCGCCGAAGAGCCCATGCAAATTGGATCAGTTCGAGGTCCGTTGTCAAAGGAAGAAAAGGAGAGACGGAGGAACTCCCTGCTGTGTATTTACTGTGGAGGTTCGGGACACTTTGTCAGAGAGTGTCCGAAAAGATTAAAGGCGTCGCAGTCAGTAAAAGATCGGCTTCGCCCGTAGAAAGAGTTGCACGGGTTGAAGCGTCAGAAAAGTCAACTCCAGAATCTCAACACATTATGAATACCCTCCAGTCAGCTGCTCCACATTTAATCGCAACTTTTGAGGTGAAATTTCGAGATCAAGAAATTAAAGAGGTGTCTGTCATGATTGACTCAGGAGCAACAGGCAATTTTTGTGATTTAAAGTATGCCAGGCGGCATGGTATTCAGTTTGTGAAAAAGGTTACCCCAGAACCTGTGCGAGCAGTAGATGGCACCAACTTGTCCTCGGGGCCTATCACTCACGAAACAGAGCTACTTAGATTAACAGGTTTACAAGGACATTCAGAGTATATCTCCTTCAATTTGATTGACGCTCCGCAGTTCCAGTTGATATTGGGACTCCCTTGGCTAACTGAACATAATCCAAGGATCGATTGGAGCCGAAGAACCATTGAGATGACCTCATCTTATTGTGTCGAACATTGTTTTGGTAAAGAGAAGGTTCCCGAAGAGGAGTCACAGGTCAAGATTTTAGCTTCTGTTCATCCGGCCCAAATCTGTGCAGTAGAAGTTAAGTCGATTCCAGTTGAGTACCAAGACTTAGCAACGGTGTTCGATAAAAAGAGAGCAGAAACCCTTCCTCCGCATCGGCCCTACGACTGCAAGATTGACATTGAGCCAGGAGCCATTTTGCCCTGCAGTCGAATTTATGCGCTCACAGAGACGGAGAATCGGTTCTTGAAGGAATATCTAGATAAATATTTGGCCAATGGATTTATTCGACCCTCCCAGTCCCCAGTCTCCTCGCCTCTTTTTTTTATCCCGAAACGGGATGGGGATCTGCGGGCTTGTATTGATTACCGAGCTTTAAATCAAGTAACTGTCAAGAATCGATATCCGCTCCCCTTAATTTCAGTGTTGTTGGACCAGGTCAAGAATGCTAAAGTCTATACCAAATTGGACCTGAGAGGAGCCTACCACCTCATCAGAGTGGCTTCAGGAGATGAGTGGAAGACAGCATTTCGGACCCGATATGGATTGTTCGAATATCAGGTGATGCCGTATGGCCTTTGTAATGCTCCTGCAGCCTTCCAACATTTCGTGAATGACGTGTTGGGGGAGTTTTTGGATCGAGTTGCAGTAGTTTACATCGATGATATTCTGATCTTCTCCAACAGTATGGAAGAGCACATTCCTCATGTCAGGGCAATCTTGAGTAAGTTATTAGAAAATCACCTTTACGTCAAGCTGGAGAAGTGCGCCTTCCACGTCACCAGAGTGGAGTTTTTAGGTTTTGTGTTATCCCCTGAAGGAGTGAGCATGGATGTTGCGAAGATCAAAGCAGTTCAGGACTGGCCCTCTCCCAAGTCGGTAAAAGAAGTGCAGAGTTTCTTGGGATTCTCAAACTTTTACAGGAGATTTATCTCAGATTTTTCACAGAAGGTGACCCCCATTACTCGACTCTTAAAAAAGGGAGTCAAATTTGAATGGAAGGAAGAAGCAGAGGAGGCTTTTCAATTTTTGAAGAATTCCTTCACTGAAGCTCCCATACTATTGCATCCACGCACCGAAGACCCCTTTTATGTAGAAGCAGACGCCTCGGATCTTGCCATTGGAGGAATTTTGTCACAGCGGCATCCTGATACTGGTCAATTACACCCAGTGGCGTATTACTCTCGCAAGCTCAATCCTCCTGAGTGTAATTATTCAATCGCTGACAAGGAACTTTTGGCAGTGAAGAGTGCATTTGTGGAATGGCGCCACTATTTGATGGGAGCGAGACATAGAGTGACAGTTTTTACGGATCACAGAAATTTACAGTTTCTCAAATCAGCACGAACACTCACCGCCAGACAATTACGATGGTCATTGTTTTTTGCGGATTTTGATTTCGTCATTACCTTTCGCCCTGGAAAGAGTAATGCCAAGGCAGATGCACTGTCCAGGATAGATTCAGTTACCTCAGAGAAAACTGGAAGAGAGGAGCAGAGCATCATTCCGGAGGAAAAGATTGTCATGGTAACCACGGCAAGTGATCTGCGGGACAAGGTGCAGGAAAGCATGTCCAGTCAAGAAATGCAAGATTGGTCTCAGAAAGAGCAGGGTCGAGAAATCAGAGATGGGTTGCCATATCAGGATCAGCGTTTGTTTCTGCCAACGTCAGAGCTCCGAGAAAAGGCGTTAGAATCCTGTCATGATCATCTTTTGGCAGGACATAAAGGAATTCTCAAGACCACAGAATTGGTGGAAAGGAACTTTTGGTGGCCAGACATGAGACCGCAGATCCGGCAATATGTAACTTCTTGTGAGAGGTGTTTGCGAGGAAAAGCTGATAGGAGATCACCTCAGGGGAAGTTAAGACCACTACCGGTGCCACCTCACCCTTGGCATACGGTGTCTATGGATTTAATAGTGGAACTACCCTCTAGTTTAGGCTACACCGTAGTTTTAGTGTTTGTCGATGCATTCTCCAAAATGGCACATTTTATCCCTTTGAAGAAGGTTCCTAATGCACCCACTTTGGCACAGCTTTTTTCCCAGCATGTTGTGCGGTTGCATGGAATTCCCAAGGTCCTGGTCTCGGATAGGGGAACTCAGTTTGTTTCGCATTTCTGGAAGGCCTTTACCCACAGATTAGGAATAGACACTCGATTTTCTACAAGTTACCATCCAGAAACCGATGGCCAAACGGAAAGAGTGAATCAGGAACTGGAGCAGTATTTGCGCCTATACCTATTGGATCAAAAGATGGAATGGTCTGAGATGGTGTGGGCAGCAGAGTTTGCTTATAATAACTCCGTTCACTCTTCCACTGGCTATTCGCCTTTCTACATAAATTATGGTAGGCACCCTACTTTGATTGTAGAAAAAGAAGAGAGTGCAGTCCCTGCAGTGGATGATATAGTCTCTAGAGTGCAGAGGTCCCTTGCCCAAGTCAAAGAAAACCTGTCCAAGGCTAAGGAATCTTATAAAAGGCATGCAGATAAAGGGAGAAGAGAAGATCCGGTTTTTAGCCCTGGAGAAAAGGTGTGGTTGTCCACAAAAAATTTGAGATTAAAAGCTAACCGAAAATTCCAACCCCGATTTTTAGGGCCCTTCACAGTGGAGAAAATGTTAGGACCTGTAACGGTTAGGCTACATCTGCCCTCATCCTTAAAAATTCACCCCACTTTTCACGTCTCTTTAATTAAGAAAAGTCCAGAGCATTTGAGAGTAGGCTTAACTCCTAAGTCAGTGCAGGTGGATGGTGAGGAAGAGTTTGAAGTACACAAGATCCTAGACTCAAGATTCAGAAGAGGCACACTATACTATCTGGTTGACTGGAAGAATTTTGGTCCAGAGGAAAGATCCTGGGAGCCAAGTGACAATATACATGCCCCCAGGTTGCTCAGAGACTTCCATAAACTTCATCCTTCAAAACCCCGGCTGGGGAGAGCATCCTTGGTGGGAGGTACTGTCAGGATCCGTCCATCCCCTCGCCAGAAGGGTGGATCGAGCAGAAGGTGCAAGCTAAAAAACCCTTGTTGGAAAACTTCATTGAGGTTTCTAGTGACAGCGCTGCGGAGGTCCGCCATCTTGGGAGTGCGGAAGTCATTCCGTCTCCTGCGTGGCGGTTTACTTTGCAGCTGATTCGAGAGCGTCTGTATATCGCGCACGCGCGCAATTCGTGCTGCGCACTTCAACTGAGGAAAACACCGGAGACGCGAGCTTACCTCACGCTCTCTTCAGAGAAAGTTCTTTTGACCAGAGATTTTGTGTACAAGGCGACTTAACAGAAACTTTAAGGAAAGTAATAAGTTACGCTTTGTGTTATAGAAAAGAGACTTTTCCTAACTCGCCTTTTTCCCCTTCAGTGTTGACACACTGGAAGAATCCCGGCGTCGGAGTCAAGAGAGAAGTTGTGTGGAGGAGTCAGAGCAGGGGAAAACTTCAGTCAAGAGAAGTTCCCTCAAAGACCTTCAAGTAAGAGTATATTTCTTGAGTTATCTGAGAGAAGTCTCAAGGCAATGAACTAAAGACGCTTTTGGACTCACTTTGGCAAGGAAGCTAATGAGCGATGCGTCAAGAGCCTACTTGAGACATCTTGAGGAGAAAGACTTTGATTAACAGCGAGAATCTTTCCAAGACATGTTTTAGAGAGTAAAACATTTGATTGAAAAAACTGCTCACTGTGGAGTATTCGGAACAGTCTCAGAGTTGAAAGACTTTTGATTCAGAGTTTAAAGACTGAGTTTCACAGATCGCAGAGTGTATTCAAGACAAGGTTCTAGTCACGAAAATTCCAAAGACCAGAGTTTATTCTTCCAGTGAATCAGTAGTATTCTTCCAGACATCACTATATAGAGAGTGGCTATCTTCCTAGGTTGCTTAGGTAAAACATAGAGGGCATAATAATTATAACAGACAGAGTGCTAAAATGTGTTAAGTAGAGAGGGCTAAAGAACTGTTCTTTCCTTTACAGCGAGTCCGACCTGAGGGCTATCGAAGCAAACCTGACGAGGAAGAAGTCTCTCTTGTTTTGTCTGTCCACTTCCCCTTTCCCTTGCTGGTGAGGACTGAAGACTGTGTATCTACGTAGTCTTGGGTCTTGGCTAGAAGGGGACTGAGGAATTAGCGTCTGTTCCTGAGGGGGCCGAACCAGTGTATCCTTTACGGTTCTGACAGATGTATAGGTGTATGAGTACATATGATACGTGAGTACATGTATGAGTACCTATATAGAACTGTTAGTGAATGACTGGATGTGTATGTAGATTTTGGAATTACTGAATAGGTTGTTCTAACTGGAATTGGTATCTCCATTTTTTTGAAAATTTTAGTTTCTATTTTTGAATGTGTGTATCAAGGGTTATATTACGCTGAGAAGAGGTCTTCCACTCTTTCACAAGGATGATGTCATCAGTGATGTCATTTGAGATGGCATCAGTGATGTCATGAGTGATGTCACTGACCATGTCATGAGTGATGTAATATGTGATGTCATCAGCAGTGCATTGCGGGCGCGGAAGTTATAGTTAGCTGAATTAACTATAACGGGGGAATTTCAATGGTTTTGTAGGAGTGAAATGTCCAGCTAACTATAACATGTGTGAAACCTATGGTTTTTTCAGTAAATTTCTAAGGTTTTTTTAAATGCTAATTCCTAACTATAACGTGTGTGAAATCTATGTTTTTTTCAGTTAATTTCTAAGGTTTTTTAAATGCTAATTTTTAACTATAACATGGCTGAAACCTATGGTTTTTTCAGTGAATTTCTAAGGTTTTATAAATGCTAATTTTTAACTATAACATGGCTAAAACCTATGGTTTTTTCAGTGAATTTCCGAGGTTTTGTAAATGATCATTTTTGAATGTATTAATTGTTATATTTTTTTATACTGATTTACTACAGTATTTTAAACTATTTATTTTTAGATATTTATTTTGTAAATTACATTACACATCTTTAATATAAATTGAAAACAAATGTTTTTAAAAATATTGAAATTGTAATATTTTTATTTTTTTATTTAATATTTTTTTAATTTATATGTATTTATATAGCAGGCACTGATATCCTATGGAAGGAAATTCAAGTTACTGGTAAGTACAGTTAAATGTGCTTTTCAGGAATAGTAGTGAGCTAGATTGATGAATTAAATCCTCTTCAATCCTGAGGTCCCCTGTGAGCCAACTAGCCCACCAGGTACCTCCAGTATGCACCAGGCAGCTGTGTTGCACAGAGTCGTTCAAAGGGCATTCCCCCTTTTTACAACGCTCTGCAACACAGCTCCGTGGCGCTTACTGGAGATACCTGTTGGACTAGTTGCCCCCTAGGGGACCTCGGGATTGAACAGGAATTAATTCCTCAACTAAAAACGCGCCTCAGGGCATGTTTGCACTCACATCACCTCAAGCCCCGCCCCCTACCTTCACAACTGTGCTAACGCGCCCTGTAGAGTGTTCTAAGTTGGGGGATTAAGTCCCCTTGCATACTGGAGGTCCCTGGGGGCCAACTAGCCCACTGGGAACCTCCAGTATGCTAGCAAATCAAAAGGGAGAGAGAGGACTAGGTATGCCAGTCCAGATCCCCAAGGTAATATGTACTTATCAATAAAGGACTAGCTTCGTTGTGTTTATGGGAAGACTCAGTACGTATGATGGTAAACCATTTGGTTTGGTTGTTAAGCCCTCACCCACCAACCTAGTTGGTGGCATGCTTCATCATGGCGCGTTTGCAGAGGGGGAACCAATTCCCATTGCATACTGGGGGTCCATGGGGGACATCTAGCCCACCTGGAACCTACAGTATACGCTAGGGGGCTGCATTGGCTTGCCCCTGGGGGTGGTGGTCCCCGGGGCAGGGTGGGGGGGAATTGGGGCCCCCCTACACTTTTTTTTCACTATGCCCATGGAATTTGGTCCCCCCAGGGGTTAATTTGAATAAATGCAGACCAGGTTTAAAAAAATAAATTGGGGCCTTGGGGGTCCTTGTGGGACCACCTGAGCAGGCCTAGGGGGTCAAGCTGTTTCTGCCCTGTTCCCTTTTTGTGTTCTACACCATTGTTTTTCTGCTTTCTTGTGCCTCGGTCTACCGAACACAAGATGGCTGCCAACACTTCCTAGTTTGGGGTGTTCACAGCCAATGAGCATGCTGCTCGCACTCGGAAAGGTACGCGTATGGTACTCGTACGGTACTTGTACCCCACGATTATTTTCCAAAAACAAATTGAGGGGGGGGGCCTTGGGGGTCCTTGTGGGACCCCCTAAGCAGGCCTAGGGGGTCAGGGTATTTTTACCCTGCCCCCTTTTTGCGTTCTACACATTTGTTTTTGTGCTTTCTTGTGCCTCAGTCTACCGAGGCACAAGATGGCTGCCAATACATTCTGGTTTAGAGTGTTGACAGACAGTTGACAGCCAATCAGCATGCAGCTCGTGCCTGAAAAGGTACTCGTACGGTACTCGGACGGTACTCGTACCCCGTGATTTTTTTCCAAAACAAAATTGGGGGGGCGGCCTTGGGGGTCCTTGTGGGACCCCCTGAGCAGGCCTAGGGGGTCAGGGTGTTTCTACCCTGCCCCCTTTTTGCGTTATACCCGTTTTTTTTTTCTGCTTTCTTGTGCCTCAGTCTACCGAGGCACATGATGGCTGCCAACACTTTCTGGTTTGGAGTATTGACAGACAGTTGAAAGCCAATCAGCATGCAGCTCGTGCTTGTAAAGGTACAGAGTACAGTAAGCTTACAGTAAGCTTACGGTATGCACCTCTAGATATACTTATGATTTTACTTTTGATTTTCTCAGGAACTACTGAACGGATTTACACCATTTAACAAAAAGCGTGATCTGCGAACCAAACTCTACCTTTTTGCCAAATTTGGTGTAATTCCGTTCAGCCGTTCGGGCTGTTGCCCTGGCTAAAGGTCCTATGGAAAATTGCAGGGGGAAAACACGTTTTGGCACCCCCCTTTTTCTCGGCGCCCGCTGCACGAATCACCCCTAAACTTTCAGTGAAGGAGCGGAGCAGAGAAGGCCGTTTTCTTGGAGAAATTCGCGAACATTCGTCCACCGGCGCTAAAGTTATTCCAAATAGAATGCTGCGGATTTCCTATGGAAACTAGGTTTTAACTATAACTACCTACTGGCAACCACCAGTAAAATATATATATATATATATATATATATATATATATTTTTTTTTTTTTTTTCAACAAGGGATGCCGCACACAGCAACTTTTAGTTTCAAGATTTATTCAGTGGCCAGTCTGACACACCAACGCGTTTCAGCCTTACGGCCTTGCTCAAGGCCGTAAGGCTGAAACGCGTTGGTGTGTCAGACTGGGCACTGAATAAATCCTAAAACTAAAAGTTGCTGTGTGCAGCGTCCCTTGTTGAAAAATTTACATTGGCCTCTGCATTCACCCCAGTACAGAGATCTGGGCCCAAATCCATTGTGTAGGCATCTGAAGAGGCTCTTTAACAGCCCAAAGGTGCGCTCAATGATGTTCCGGGTGGAGATGTGTGAAGCATTGTACCTCT
This sequence comes from Lissotriton vulgaris, assembly GCF_964263255.1. Lineage (NCBI taxonomy): Eukaryota > Metazoa > Chordata > Amphibia > Caudata > Salamandridae > Lissotriton > Lissotriton vulgaris. Next base: position 646,754,239 of record NC_141698.1, on the reverse strand, counting down.
GCTCATTGGGGGTTGTTGGATTGAGGTATGGCGTCATGATGTAGTTACGCATGGCGTATGCGCTGTCACCTACAGGGAAGTAAGCAAAGGGCCAGTGATGGTAATACATTGGCATACGTACTATGTCTTTGTGAAATAATAACACATGTTTACCAAGCAAATGTCCCTCTCCGAATACACCCCTGAGCAGACGAGTGTGTATGCCACTCTGAGGAAATATGTAAGAATCATGTGCACTTCCCGGGTATTGAGCCACAATGTCAGTGATGATATATTTTGCATTGCAGACTACCTGTATGTTTAGCTAATGAAAGCATTTCCGATTCCTAAATATATCTTTATTGACTGCTGGTGGACATATTGGTACATGGGTACAATTAACGCAACCTAATACATGTGGGAAGCGGGCCTGCTGATAGAATTCCTGTTTGGTCTTATTCATTTCATGTATGGTTGTGGGGAAGCTAATGTGGTAGTTGATTCTTGACATCATGGCATGAAGGAATGATTTGAAGAAACGTGAAAGAGCGCTTTGTGACACACCTCCATCCACAGCTATTACCCCCTGAAAACTGTCTGACGCAAGTAGGTGCAGGCAAAATAGGACCTGCATATGAGTGGGTATTGCATTGGTCCTACGGGTCTGAGGCCCACAATGGGATACAATTCTTCTGTTAAGTCATGGATCATGGCACCATTAAGCCAATACATGTCGTATATTTCCTCATCTGTTTGTCGTAGCAATGTAATGCGGACTCTGAAGATGCGCTCCTGTATTCTCCTCCTTCTGTGTGCTGCTGCCTGGAGCCTCATTGTCCTCGCCATAAGGTAAAGCGTTGCCATTGTGAATGGTTCAGGGGCATTCTGGGTGTGTTTAAGTAAGTTCCTGTTGAATTTCAGCTGTATGGTATTTCATTCATGGTTACCACCTGGTTGTGTTCCTTCTTAAATTGCACTTGCTAAATTGCGATTTTCAGTAAAAACGCTATTTGTGAATATCCATGCATATATTTGCGATTCCTTTATTGGGATTCACTATTTGAGATTCACTAATAATGAAAGTGCAAATAAGGAATCACAAATTATGTCTCAGAATTATTTGCGATTCCATATTTTTGTGAATTTTTGTATTTTCGCAGATTTTGGGCTCATGCATTGGATTGGACTGATTTGCGATCACAAATAGGTCTATTTTGCGAATCATAACTTTTGCGAACAGATTTTTGTTCGATGCATGTGCCTGTATGTGAATAAGCCCTGATGTTTTTCCACGTGGTTAGTGCTTCTCATCTGGAATACACTGAACCTGTACCAAGGAACCTCAGTGTTCGTGGAGACACTTCTGTTGCAGTTTATACTTATACAAAAATAATTGAAATCTTTTGTGATTTGCAGTCATATGGATGTGATTGTTGAAGTTATAAGGAATGCAGCCTGATCACTATGTGAGTGATGCTTAGAGTGGCTAATACCTGAAGAGGCTGACCTATGTCCCACTCTCCCTGCATAGATTACATTACATCTATGAATGTGTTAGTAGGTAGACCTAAAATGTAAAGTTTTCTTAAGAACAGCTTGGGAGTGTATTGTAAAAACATTTTCAAGTACTATTAAAAGTACTAGGGACACCTGCACTAATGTGAAAACAAAACAACTGCAAGTTTATTAGGAAGGTGCTCACTACAATTTAAACTGGGAATCTTTCCGGCCTGCAGGGGTGGAATCGCATACTAATCACTGGTCTCACCCAGCCCTCTCTGATGCATTGTGGTAAATGCAGTAGTCCATCACTTACAGTTTTTCTTGTACTCGCTTGAGTGTTAAAGCGCAGCCCGTGCTGTTAACCTTTCCGGCATTGCTGAAGATCAACTCTCCTTTACCTGAACTTGCAGTCATAAGCCAAAGTCCACAAGGTTTTGCCCTTTATGTCAGGAATATGTGGCGCTGCCAATGCTTATAGCTAGAAGCATGACTGCAATTCTGTTTACTGGGTTCAAAATGCAATATACTTTGAACTATGTCCCAGATACATGTATAATGTTAAAAAGTAATTTTAAGTTCAAAAGTAGATTGACTAGAGAGGTGAGTAACCTCTCATTCACGAACATGACTATGTGAATTGTAGAGGCCACCTTTGAAAGTTCATTGAGGTAAACAGTTTCTTGTATTCAATCCAACTTTAGTTTTTGTTGAAAACTTCTATTTTTGCTCTGTGATCTGTTAGCAAACAGCAGCCTAATGATAAAATGGACCCCCAACCACAGGGGTGGCTCTAGGCTCATGGCGGCCCTGGGCAGGAAGTGTAGGAAGGGGGCCCCGGAGGAGGGAGTTCGGGCGGGGCAGAGCACGGAGGCCAGTTAAGAGGGGGGGTTCAGGGTGTTTGGAAGTGAAACAGGGCTGCCAAATCCCTGCCAGGGGCCGCCACGCAAATATGTATCCATCCTCAGAGGATTATTATATTAAGGATATATATTGGCATGGTGGCCCCTGGGGTTTGGTGGCCCTCTGCAGGTGCACAGCTTGCACATACCTAAGGCCGCCCCTGCCAACCAATGTGAAAAACATCTTTCTATATCTGTGATATGAAAAACATAAGTAATAGACTCCTTTATGGAGACTTCCAACAAGCTCAATTTTATGGCCTTAAAAGTAATGTGTTTAAAAGTAACTGAAAAGAACCAGTGCCTACATGACAGTGTACGCAATGCAAATATTTTTAATCAAACAGGAAATCAGCTTGCCAAGCAAACGTTTATTTAAAAATCCAAATATTTATATTAGAATCTCTTGCCTCTCTGAATTACCTTTGGCATATAATTTGTCACAGCATTCATTATCATGATATACTGTATTTGTTGACCTGTCAGCGTTAGGGTGATCTTCCCCCAAACATTTTTCATTACTCCTCCATGTTTGCTGGTTTTGTTTTCGTTGGCCTTAGGACTTTGTGCACTTTACACAAACAGTGCTAAAGTATGTGTGTTCACTCTCTAAAACATGGTAAGTTTGGCTCACACTCAATTGGAACATTTAATTTACTTGTCAGTCCTTAGTAAACTTGTACTACCTGAACCCAGGGCCTGTAGCTTGAATCCTACTAGTGCCCCTACAGTACATATTGTGTCCACTACTTAAGTAGCCTTTCAAATATGTCTCAGGCCTGCTACTGCAGCCTGCACTTACAGTTTTAAACTGCCATTTCAACCTGCCAAAGTAACTGTTTGCCAGGCCTAACCCTTCCTTTTGAGTACCTATGTCACCACTAGAGTAGGCATAAATAGCTCATAGGACAAGACAAGGCACAGTGTATTTAAAAAGTTGGACAAGTGATTTTACGTTTTACATGCCCAGGTAGTGATAAACTCTTAAAATCGTTTTTCATTACTACAAGGCCTGCATTTATCATAGCATAGCATTGGGTTACCGTATTACATTTAATAAATGATAACATTTAATTGGGAGCAGGCAGGAATGTTGGGTTTGTTGTCTAAAGAATTGTAATTCATATTTCACTACTGCAGGGCCTGAATCTCCCATAGGAGAACATTGGGTTTCCTTATTACATTTAGTATGTGATAACTTTTAATTTGGAGCAGGCAGGAATGCTGAGTTTGGTGTCTAAAGAATTGTCATTTAAAAACGTCTTTAATGGTGAAGTCAGATTTTAAGTCACAACTATGAAAATAAAAGTTGCCACTTTCTTGTCCCAGCCATTTTCTGTCTGCAGCCTGTATCCTGGGTCACATGACTAGGTGTAATCGGCAGATAGTCTACGTGTATCACTCCCAGATAGTGAGACAAGGAGGTAATAGGTGTTGGCAGGATGGGCCATCTCTGGCAGTATGAGGGGTAGGAGCTGTCTCCTACTGCACTTCCACATCACAAAGGGTTCAGCACCTCGGTCCGCATTGTGACTATCCTCTCACAGATCTATGGAGGCAAGATGGTGGCCGCTCACTAGTGGTCGTGCAGTGCTGCAGTGAGGAGGTATTTTCTGAACGGAGCCCAAATGTGCTGAAAACTAACGCGCTAGAAGCCGCTGGCAGCCGCTTGTTATCTGACCGGGAAAAACGAATGAAACAAACGAAACGAAAATGATAAGAATCTCTGATATGTCGTCTCAATGTTGATGTTGATTCTGACGATACCAGGAGATATATATATATGATTGTTTGGTAACTAAAGCGATTTTCTAAAGGAAGCCCTGGATTAATGCAGCCTGTACCTACATGCTATGTTTGCCGTGGGTTCACGAAAAGGATCTTGTGGGACCTGCAGGACTTGGTAGACGTCCTCTTTGCTGCATTCTCGGGAGGCAAACGGCCGGCCACTATCGGGAGGCGGAGCAAGGAGAAAGGGAAGTGCAGACTACATTCTCAGCTGAAAGACATAGCGGACATTGAGAGCAGCAGCAGCAATCGGAAACAGGCGAGGAAAGCCAGTACATCGCAAATACTGTTGAAGAGACGCTTCCAGCGAAGCGTTATGGCCCCAAAAATAAATCCTGTGGACAAATCCCTCGGCGCCAGGAGAAAGCAAAAGGAGAAGGATAAAGAGAAAATGACGGGGAGAGAGGAAAGCACCGTCCTGGGGAAATTCACACACCCCTTGCTGATGAGCGAAGCAAGAAGAAACAATTACAGCAGCAGCAGCTGGAAGGAGTACGAACACGCCAAATAACAACTTCAATTGCCGAACTCTTCTTAAAAGCCGGTAAGGAGAAAGGAGTGGTTGATAATGTAAACCCTGTTGAAAATAAAAATGTCAGCGAGGATGTAATAAGTGGCACCCAGGAATGTGCTCTGTCTAGTAAGGCCACTAAACCCACGGGAGACCCCTCAGAACTTACAAGTATAGCAAATGAGGGAGAGCTGCAAAAAGTGGGTGAAAAGATGAATTCTAATATTCTAGACCAGGAGGATGTGAACTTAAAAGATACACAGCAAGTTGGTAATGAACCACTCCATACCAAGGCTAACAGTTTAATTCTATCTGAGAAAAACTCTGAAGTCTCACTTGCTAAAGTTAATCAGAAAAAGGGAGACATTGGCACAGGAAGTGATACAGGCGCTCGAATAATTGAAGAACAAAGTGGAGAACAAAATGGGGATGTGAAGGAAAGTGCCTCAAGCGAGGCCTTCTATTCCGCATCTGATGGCCAAGAATGGTCTGAGGATGAAGAGGGTGGTTCCTCTTACATAGACTCGGAAAGTGACCCTGAACTAGAGCAACCGGCAACAGCGCAGAAAATTTCAGGTAACAAAAAGGAGCCGACCTGGGATCAGCCTCTCGTTAGTTCATTGCAAGATGGTTTCGCCATGGAATCAGCACAAATGACACTCCTAGAGAGAATACACCAAGAGATTATCGCTCACAGGGAGGAAACCCGCAGGTAAAATCAGAAAGCTCATACTGCCATGAAAAAAATGCAGGGGGTAGTTAGAAAACTATCCAAAGTTTGCGCCACTACGGGGGACAGAGTGGCAAATTTAGAAGACAGGATTGTGTCTACTGAGACAGAGGTGGCAGCTGCGGTCTCTAAAGTTGGGTCATATGATGCGCAGATGACTGATATCCATTAGAAATTAAAAGAAATGTAAAATAGATTACGCAGAAATAACCTGCGCGTACTTGGAATTCCGGAGGGAAACGAGGGGTCCGACATTAAGGCTTACATAATCAAGTTATTTACCCAGGCTTTCTCCGAACTAAATGAATGGAACTGGCCCTCAGAAGTCCAAAGAGTCCATCATATATCTTTTAACATCAAAAATAAATACGAAGGAGGGGGCCTATCCAAGAGCAGTATTGATTTACATTGGGAACTTTGTCCTACGGCAAGCTATATCAGACCTCGCAAGACCAAATACAAAAAGAAATGCCGAAGGAATATCCTTCTTTGTCAGGCCAGACTTCTGCCCCACTACTGTGGAAAGGCGATGGCGGCTAAGAGGGATGATTAAGCCCTGTCAGGAAAATAATTTGCAGGCCTTTCTGTTAAATCCTGCACAGCTGAAGATAGTAAATAAGGGCAAAACTTTATTCTTCTCTTCAGAGATCAAAGTTCAAGAATATTTGGACTCTATATGATTATGATTATTACTGTCAATGTATTGATATTTAATTCAGGAATGAGCTGTTATAATCAGTAGCCGTGTAGGGATGTGAAATACTGATAGTTTGGTTATTTCTTCTTTTTACTTTGTTTTATAGTAAGCAGATTTGCTTTGGGCTCCACAAGTTTTGTACTAAGTTGTTACTGATGTTAGCGTCCTCACTGGAATCACTGTATTCCATCACCAACACAGACTAGTTCTGTGTGCCTCACGAAGAGGGGAGAGTAGGGGGGGTGGGGAGGGCGGGTGGGGCAAGGGTCTAGGAGGGAGGGGAGGAGGGAGGGATGTGGGGTGGGATTGGGTGGTGGAAGGGTGGAAAAAGGAGAAAAAAGGAAAGTGGTACAATTTTGGACAAAGATTTGATGAGAAGGACAACAACATGAGTAAGGATTTAAGTGATGAGATATATAAACAATCAAATGGCAAGAATATGCACTATTAATGCGGGAGGCCTGAATGACTGGAGGAAAAGGCAGAGATTGGCATTCTTAGTAAGGCACGAAAGAATTGATATTATCTGTATACAAGAAACCCATCTCCCATGGTCAAAACATAATCTACTCTCCCTGGGCGGCTTTGAGTTAGTAGCCTGCTCTACACAGACGTCTTCAATCCGAGGTGTAGCTATACTGATTCGAGGTTCCCTAGGTAAAGCAAGGAAAGTGAAGGCGGATAGTAATGGGAGATGGGTAATTGTCGACTTAGACCTCGGTTTTACGTTATGTGTGACGTATGGCTCCAATCAGGATGAGCCCGAAATATTCGATTTTTTAGAAACTGAACTGGTGGGATGGGCTACACCGTTGACAATAGCGGGGGATTTTAATATTTCGGCTGACTGGGTCGGGTCAGAATCATATGTAGGTCGGAAACCAAGGTTTATCAATCTATTCGATCTCTTTTGAGCTCTCATGGAATGTTTGATGTATGGGGGTAAAAAACCCATTTGACTCTGGATACACATACTTTTCTAATCCTACCCAAAAATACACGAAATTAGACTACTTCTTGATCTCGTCCTCTGAATTGTCGAAAGTTGACATACTTAAACTTCCTAAAGTGGTGTCTGACCATAACTCCTTGATTCTATCCTTTAATATAGGTCAGAGGGAAAGAAAAAGTAACTCTTGGTCTTTTGAGAAAAAGCTCCTTAGTGATAATAGATTTATAGATCATCTGAAAAAATGGGTCCCACAATTCTTTAAAGCAAACAGGTACAGTGCGTCTAGAAACACAGTTTTGGAAACTTTTAAGGCAGCATTGAGGGGTGAAACTATTAGCTGCTCAGCAAGACTAAGAAAGGAAGATAGAAATAAGATTGAGGGTTTGATGAAAGAGTTAGTAAAAGTAGAAGAGCGACATATGATGGATATAATCAAAGGAGCTAATACCACCGTAAATCAGGAAGCTTAATTGACAATCAAAGCCGCACTCCAGAAAGAGGTAACTATAAAAGCCACAGGAGAATACCAGTCAAATAGGGGTAAAAGATATGAGACGTGTGAACAGGCAGGGAGAGCGCTTGCCCTCAGGCTGAGGCAGGAAAAAGCAAGAAATACTATTGTATGTATAGAAGAGGATGAGATCAGGTATACAGAAAGCAAGGACATTTTAAGAGTATTCGAGAAATTTTATCAGCAGCTATATGAGCAGGAAGAACCTACTAAAAAACCAGGGGAAGGAATACAAGATAGGGGCCCACTCTTAGAGGAGTCAGTTAAAAACAAATTGGAAGAGGAAATTACATTATTAGAAGTAACAGCTGCTTTGCGGGAATTGGCCTCAGGTAAAGCATCAGGTCCTGATGGGATACCTTTAGAAGTCTATAAAACAGTAGAAACCGAAATCACTCCGCTTCTGGTAGATTTGTTTAATGGGGTTATGTGTACAGGATTAACACCCGCCTCTTGGAAAGAAACAAATATAGCAATTTTCCATAAAAAGGGGAAACCAGCGGAAAAGGCAGGGTCTTACCGACCCATTTCACTAATAAATTCTGATACCAAGCTGTATTCTAAAATTCAGGAAAAGTGGTTGGGCAGGGTCATCGGCGGACTTGTATCTCCATGGCAGCATGGGTTTGTCCCCGGTCCGGGTACAACGGATCATACTTGTAGGGCAATATCTCTGTTTGATGCCCAGGCTGCCGTGGGGTGGGGATGTCACTATGATCCTGCTCGACGCAGAGAAGGCTTTTGATCGCGTGGATTGGAGCTTTCTATGGACTATTTTAGAAGCGAGGGGGTTCGGTCCCAATATTATAGGGGCCCTTAAAGCCATGTATGTAGAACCGACAGCGAAGGTGACAGCAATGGGCGAGAAATCCGGGGTTATACATATAAAGAGAGGAACTAGGCAAGGCTGTCCCTGTTCCCCAATTTTATTTGTGTTGTATATTGACCCCCTTATACAGTGTATCCTTGATTGTCCAGAGATAGTTCCAGTGACATGCAATGGTTATTCAAGTAAAATACTGGCCTACGCTGACAACCTTGCAGTGTTAACAAATAATCCACAACAAACCCTTCCTATTCTGATTCAGATGGCTAAACTGTTTGGGGAAGAGTCAGGCTATCTTCTAAATGAAACAAAAACGCAGGTTATCTGCTCCAAAAATATAGTCAAAACTGACTATAGATTCGTTGACTCTGCCATATATTTAGGGGTGAAAATTAATGCCACTGTGGAGAAAATTGTAAGCGAGAACTATCTGCCACTTATTAAGGACATTGAGACGGAATTAAAAAGAATAGATGTGCTACACCTCTCATTAATAGGAAGGGTGAATGCAGTTAAAATGTCCTTGTTCCCTAGAGTTCTCTACTTAGTTCGAGCCATCCCTTTAGTAATAGAGGACAGGATCATGAACCAACTTGAATCTATGTTTATCAGATTTGTGTGGCAATATGGCAGGGTAAGGCGATCTACAAACTTAATGGCACTGCCCAGAGAAAGGGGGGGGGGATGGGATTGCAGAATTTAAAGTTATATCATTGGGCCTGCCTGTTAACTCAAATGACTATTCTATTTCAATCTACATCTGTACCTGATATAACACCTGGGTTTGTAGATAAACAATGCCAGCCACAGATATATAGGATGTTATTGGGAGAAAAGGCTATAAATGTATTCCAGTGTGAATTGGAACGAAGCTTTTATAAAAAACAGGATTGAAGACACTGTTTGGCGCATGGCAGGTTTGGAAAGCAATTATGAAAATGTTTAGTATCCCGAAAGTTAATTCCTATCTGCAACTGTATAACTCATCTCTTTTTCCTCAACTAAAAAATAATAGTAATTTGCTGATGTGGAAAAGGTCGGGCTTAGGTCCTTGGGAGATGTAATGGAAGAAGGGAAAATCCTGGAGTTCGAAATACTGCAGGAAAGATTTGGTATCCCAGGCAGTCAATGGCTGGTATATGGTCAAGTTACCAGGGCAATTAAGGCAGTCAGGCCACGGATCTCACGTACAGCAGATTTCCCAATGATTGAGTTATTAAATAGGGACTGTAGGAAGATTAAGATTTTATATAATATTTTATTGGATCAAACCCCGGACGATATCGAGAAGGTCGAGTCTAAACGGGCGACACAATTAGGAGATTCTGATGTCGATTTGGATCTTGCCCTCGTATTAAATAAAAAAATATTTCGGGCATCAAATCTTCGTGAGCAACACTACAAGACTATTTTTAATCTTTACCATACACCTGCGAAGATATTTGCCTGGGGTCTGAGCGAAAATGATAATTGCCCCAGATGTAACGAAAGTCAGGCTGATATTATACATATGTTTTCTTCCTGCAAACAGTTGGATAATGGTAAAAAAGTAATAATGAAGTTTATGGAGGGGCTGCTAGGTCAGTCCATCGACCTATCCCCTACCTTAATTTTACTGGGCACAGACTCCAAGTTGGGTCTAGGTGAGGTTGAAAGAGATTTAATGTTTTTATCAGTTGCTGTACTCAGAATTTTAATTTCTGCGGCCTGGAAAGATACGAATCCTCCATCCTTCCAGATGTGGCTTTCAAGATTTCTAGGAATCCACAACATAGAATCCTGTCTATCTATACTACTATTATAAAGAGAGAACTGTGTCCTTTGAGCCAGGTAAACTCGAAAAGTACACCACCAATCCAAACACCCAATACATGTTTGAAAAAGTCAGGGCAAGCAGAAGGACATAGGCTATATAAATTTAAAAAATAAACGTTATTTAGAAAATTTATATTAAAAAAAAAAGTAGTCCCTCCAAAGTAGCGCCGGCCGCGACATGCGTGCTCACATCAGGAGCACTGGGAGGAGCGGCGTCCGAGGAGCGACGGACATGGCGCGGGGGAGGAGCGGTGACCTGAGGAGCAGCGGACAGGCCAGCGGGGGTGCGAGCAGTGGAGAGGCGGACATGTCGTGGGGGAGGAGCGGCGGCGGACAGGCAGTGAGCAGCAGATAGGCGAGGAGCAGTAAACTGAGAAGCGGCGGATCAGGTAAGCCTCCGGGGACATTGTCGGGGCAGGTGGGTGTCAGGCCGCAGTGAGGAGCAGAGAGGCGAGGAGCGGTAAACTGAGGAGGGTGGATCAGGTAAGCCTCCGGGGACAATGTCGGGGCAGGCGGGTGTTGGGCCAGGCGGGGGACAGGGATCGGCTGAGGAAAGTTTACAAGATGCACAGATGCTCCTGCTACCATTTGGGGTTACTGCAACACGATGTAGTATGTCGGGCCAGGTGGGGGACGAGATGTTGTGATGCACAGATACTCCTGCTACCATTTGGGGTTACTGCAACACACTTTAATAATGAATAGATGCATGTGTATCTTTATGGAGCACAGAGGCAAAAGTCAGAGTCTCGGGGGCATAACAATCACCACCTCATCTGTCTTCCCATTCACTGTCAGAATCTACTTGGTAGTAGACCCCACCACGAAGACAGGTGAACGCACCTTACACTGGGGCAGCCAGGGGTCGGGGCAGGCGGGGGACAGGGCGGGACGAGGGCACGGGCTGCTGGGCAATGTCGGAGCAGGCGTGGGTAGGGGAAGCCTGAATGCTCCCGGACAAGGTCGGGACGGGCTGCTAGTATGAATATAAAGGCAAGAGGCAGGGTAACAAGGGTATACCCTTGTGGGCTCCTGTAACTAATTGGAGAACAGATAGAAATGGATAAAAAAAAAACTGTTCATCTCTAATTAACTGAAACTGAGTTCTATCCCTATTTTTATATTTATTCTCCTCGCTCCCGCTAACAAGATTTATTTAAAAAATGTATGTAAATATATCAAATGTATATCAATTCTTATCATGTATGTAATAATTTTCGAAACTTGCCCTTATATGTACCATCTTTCTTAAATAAAAAATAAAAAAAAATAAAAAAAGGGTTCAGCACACTCATAAAGGGTTTTACACTAGTCTTATGTGCCCCCAGACAAGCTGGTGCCAGGGCAGGGAAGGAGGAAACTCCAGACACCTTACGGGTGAGGAGGGTGGAAGCAACTAGAAGCTTCTCCTACTTTAAAGCTGGCACCAAGGATGAATAGTGGACCTCAGGCCCAACTCTTCAGATCACTTCTGACCCTGTGGACTCTGCCAGGAAAAAGGACTGCCTCGCTGTGAATTCTGCCTGGCTGACCTGCTTGCCAAACAAGGACTGGTTTGCTGCCCAAGGCCTACTGTTGCTGCACCAAGATTCTTCGGCTGCTGTGAGCTGCCCTGCTGAATCCAGCCTGCCTGTGTAGACCTAGGACTCCAGGAAATGTCCAAGAGTCTTTGGCTGACCCCCGTTCAAAGCCACATGGATATAACAGAGTTCTACGATGTCGACGCAACTCTTTGCATCTCGACGCAGCACTATGCGGTTCTCCACTGGCTCCAGCCTAGTGCGAGTAACTCTTCTTTAATGCTGACCCATCTGTTTACAAGTCCTCTCAAGCCTCAGCAGCTTCTTCAATGGTGTTGCAGCTCAATGCCAATATGGGCCCAGCACAACGCACCTTATCCTCAGCACCGATGCAATGCAGCGCAAGTCTTTACAAGGTCTCGTGGCTCCTCAACAATGAGGTAGGACCTTGCATCACAGGTTCTCGATGACCCATTAATTTGCCACTCAACATTGCATTTCGACACTGGACCCTGCATCGTAGCTCGTCAACAGTCACAGACTCTGCCACTGAACAACACATCTTGATGCCAGACCTCGCACCGTAGTTCTTCATCCTTTTTGCCACCTCAATGTCAGTCCACACAGCCCATCGCGTAGGGACTTTTCATCTCGATGCCCAGACTACATGTACTTTCAGGAAACTGAACTCAGTATTGTATCCGGCACTCACTCGATCACAGTTGGCCTCAACTTGTGACTTGGAACCGGTCTCCCACGGCCAGATGACCTCAGGTGGCGCTTTTTGCTTCTGAGCGCTTGATTTCTAAAAAAGCTTTTAGATTGCGTATTTCAAGTTCTACTAATTGGATTTTTGTTGTTTTGGAATCAACCAATTTATTAAAATATGATCTATTTATCTAAATTGGTTTGAGTTTTTTCTTGTGTCTCGTGTTTTTCATTATCTGTGTTATGCTCTGCATAAGTACTTTACACATTGCCTCTAAGTTAAGACTGACTGCTTCTGTGCAAAGCTACCAGTGGCTTAAGCATGGGTTAACTAGTAGAGGTTCAACCCCCTCAACCAGTAACCCAATGTCTTACGGTGTTGTAATGTCAACATTAGATATTCTTGCCTACACATTCTTCTAGACCTATCCTCAGCCTTTGATACGGTCAAACACGAGAATCTGATAGATCTTCTCAAACTTAGGATGGGTCTGTCAGGAGTAGTATTAAACTGGTTTACCTATTTACTACATAACCGCACACAACAATTCAAGATCAACAACACCCTTTCCAAACCTGCTCCAGTAAGGTTGGGCGTCCCACAAGGGTCCTCACTATCCCCGACACTTTTTAACCTGTTTATAGAGCCACTCACCAAAATGCTACAGACCTCTAACGTGAAATATCATATGTACGCTGATGATACACAACTTTATCTTAAGATCAATATCCTAGAAGACATTAAACGGCTTAACACCACACTCAAGAACACCCAAAATTGGCTGGCAGAAAACCACCTCAAATTGAACGCTCTAAAGAACGAATTCCTCCTCATCGCTCCACCTGCTAATGTCTTTTTTATGCAAGACCTAATCCAACATCTCACTGCACTCAATGTTCAACCTACTATCGTGGACTCTGCAAAATCCTTGGGAAAAATCCTGGACAGCAATCTCACTATGCAGAAACATATTAGCAATGCCACAAAGGGAGCAAACTTCCAGATGAACACTTTGAGGAAGCTAAAGCCCTTCCTGCCAGCCAATGACTTCAAGTTAGCTGTTCAAGCGCTAGTTATCCCGCGGGTGGAATATGGAAGTGTCTCTCTTTGCGGCCTCCCAAAAGTCATCACAGCTCCCCTGAGAGCCTCAATCAACACAGCAGCAAGACTCATCACAGGCTCGAAAAAGAAGTTCCCACATCTCCCCTGATCTAAAATCCTTGTGTTGGCTCCCGCTTGAAGCAAGAATTCATCTAAAAATAGCATGCATGACACACAAGGCCTTACACCACAAGGCTCCCATTTACCTTGCCCAGAAATTAACAATCTCTGGTGGGTCTAGGTCCTCTAGGGGTGCCGACAACCTACTACTTAAACCTCAAAGATTCAACAAAAAGAAAACATATAAACTAACCTTTTCCGGAATGGCACCTAGGATCTGGAATTCTCTTCCCCCAGAAACCAGACTGAACTCTTCCACTGTCTCCTTCAAAAAGGAAGTAAAAGTGATTCTAATGGCAACATTTACTTGACTAGACGCTAAGCAAATCTGATGAACAATAGTTCCCGTACTACAGCGATTGGGGGCCCATCCATTTTCCCTAGGCACGATATCCTTCCCTGGAATTTAAGAAATCGAGATACTCACGTTAAGCTCTTTATGACTGCTTCTGTGCTGTGTTTTTAATATTATCCCATGTTTCTCTACCCCACGTCTTGTACTTTGCACTCGTACTATTATCCCTTGCGTATGTCCCCCCTCCTCTATTACCTGTATAATTTTTCATGCTATTCCCTATGTATTATGCAACTTTGAATACTGGAAAACGCTCTGATATCCACAAGGATCTTGTTCGCGCTCTATAAAACCTGCAAAATAAAAAATAAATAAATAAATATTGTCAAAGTTACAAATAGAAAGGAAGCAAGTAGGCAATATGGTGTCATTGAAGCAATGCCTCTAATCAGTTTTTCAGTTTATAAGGCTTTATTTCGATAAAACATATCTTTAAAACCACAACATAATACATCAGCTTTAGGTCCACCACAGGTACAATACTCATACAATAAATTAATTTTAAAAAGTGTAAAAGTACAATTAAAAGATTTCATTACAAGATTTGAGTAAAAAAGATTGATTATACAATTTCATTAAGCCTTTTGGTTCTAATGGACCAAGCCCACCTTAAAATTTTTGAAAGACCGCATACAAACAAAGGCCGAGTGTCTGACATCAAAATTCGCAGAGCTACAATGTGATTTCTGGTGTCTAGTTCTCTGCATAGGGGTTTTACCCAGCTGTTTCTTGGTAGTGTATATGCCGGGCATTCAAACAAAATATGGGCAACGGACTCAAATCTAGTTGCACAAGTTGGGCAGAAGGGTGAGGTTTGGGAAGGGACTTTCCAGCACGCAGTCAGCTCACCCACTGGAAGGGTTTCTACCCTGAATTTGAAATACAAAGCCCGATCGATTGGCTTTTGTTAGACCTGACATCATTGGCTTGAGTCTCTCCTCCATTTTATCTGTTTGCCTCCACTGTTTTACGATGTTTTGCTGGTATAATGCTTTGGGCGCTGTGCCACTGCTGATCAGTTCCACAGCGCAAGTGCTCCCTATGTTCAATTGATGTATCGATTGTATTCCATGTTTGGCTTATTTGGTTTACTGTCAGTCCCTAGTCTAGTGCACCAGGAGTGCCGGGGCTTGTAAATACAAATGCCGCTCGTGGGCTTGCAGCACGTGTTGTGCCACCCACAAGAGCGGCCTCATAAAAGAATGTCTACGGGTCGGTCATTGCGAGACCCACGTGCAGTCTGGTACTGTCACGCTGACTGCGCAAGTATACCTACTTGCCAGTCCCTCGAACCTTCCCTTAACTTCATGTTAGTCACCCCTATGGTAGGCCCACGGGCAGGGTGCGTTGTAAGTATAAGGTAGGACACGCCTGACCAAGTTGGCATGTTCTGATAGTGAACAACAGCCATCTTCGTTCTTCACTATTGCGAGGTAGCCTGCTCTCCATTAGTTAGAATGGGCCGCCGGGATTATTAATGCTATACTCCTAGCTGGCTCGGGGAGCATGGTGCAATGTCGAGTTTGGTATCCCTGGACTCGGGGTTTAATTACGTATCCGTTGGTGTGGATGGTTTTTGGACTCTGGGTTTGAAAATAGCACTTTTAGAAAGTGTCTATTTTCTTGTCTAACCATTTCTGGTTTCTGCTGGCCTTGCGTGTGTGTGACAGGAGCTGGGTGGCTCCAGATGTCTGGATGAGTCAGTGTGGGATGAGTGGGACATTTGCGTTGAGAGTAGGGGGAGAGTAGTTGCTGATAGCCTGCCCTGCCTGATACAATGCTGGCTCCACCTCCTGCCAAGCGACTGATGGCTCTGTGCCTGCCATGGACGATCCTAGCCCCACCTCCTGCCAGGAGGCCGATAGCTCTGCTCCAGCCCATGACAATGCTGGCTCCACCTCCTGCTGGGCGTCTGAGGACCCAGCCCTGCTCAGTGAATAAGCCAGGTGCTTCTGCCTGGCTCCACCCACAACAGACCAAGGATGTTGGGAAATTCCCCTGCATGGACAAAGGGATCAAAGCCGAAAGGGGGTATAAGAGAAGGACCCCTGAACTAAGAAATCAGATCACTTCTGACAAGGAACCCTGTAACCAAGGACAAGAGGCCTGCTGATCTAAGGACTTGCCTACCCCTTCTGCCAGTGTGCTGTTTGCTGGGGGGAATCCTGCAGTGCTTCTTTATTTTTGCCAAGGAACCAGGAGAGAGGAACTGTGTGTGTACTCTCACGCTTTGCTAAGAAAATCTCCAAGGACTGGAAGAGTGCCAGTCTCCTGCTGAAGTCACAGGGCTAAAGGACTTCACCTGCTACAAGTGCTATTTGCTGGAACCTGTGAATCCAGCACCTCTGAAAGAACCAGCAATCTCGACGCCGACGGGCGTCGCCGAATCCAGCTCGACACCGTGAGTGACGGCTCAAGTGTCCCGCTTCCTCGACGCCGGCCGCCGGGCCCGATCGACGCCAGCAGCAACGCCAGTGAGTAGTGAGTTCGGCTCCAGCTCCAAGGGACCTCGTGTCTGCACCGCTGCTGATCGCATCGCCCTCGTGCCCTCTCGACGCCGTGAGCGCTGCTCACACTTGCAACAGAATCATCGACGACTGCTGAGGCCTGATCGACACCGAAGACGCGACGCCGGATTGCTCGACGCCGCTGATCATCGTGTGCTTCATTTTCCAAGGTACTGTGTTGTTGGGGGTCCGTGTGACTCCGGGCTCGACGTAGCGCTCCTCGCGGTCGACGCCGAACCTTTGGATTAACTTTGCCTCAACGTCGTGTAGCTCCCGTGTGGGTTACCTTGGTGCTAAGAACTGTGTTGCCAAGAAGAAGAGTTGCTTGATACGAAAGACTTTGTGCTACAGAAGAATCTACATTTGAACTATATTTTCCCTTCCCTGAGTATTTATCAAGATTGTGTATATTTTTGTCGTTATTTGGTCTTGTGCTAAGCCTTATATAAAAATCCTTATTTTTATAATACTACGGTGTCGTGTCCATTTGTAGTGTATTCACCTTATTACTGTATGTGGTCATAAATGCTTAACGCACAGCCTCTGAGATAAGCCTGTTCTGCTCTGCCAAACACCAAGGGGGTGAGCAGGGGTAATCAAAGGGTGTGATCCCCTTGCCCTGACTAGAAAAGGTGTGTCCCTATTTGTCAGAAGTGTATACCTCTGCCAACTAGAGACAGCCGGTTCTAACAGCTTTGTAATGATATCAAGGTAGGATTCCCTTGCTGCCACATCCTTGAACCTCATAAACTCAACTGTTACTCTGCCCTGCTTTGAGTCGGAGCTACTTTTGCTATAAACCCAGCTCCAGTAGAGGGTCTTAAGAACAGCTTTGGGAGGAGCAGATCTAGATACCCAGGCATTCTCTAACCCCAGCTCTCCTAGCAGGAATTTGATGTCTTTAAGCCACCTGATTTTGGACTAGCCTGTCATAGACAATACTTCTGACAACCCGTCCGCATAGCTAGCTAGTTCAGGGACTCGCCATAGACGGGCCCATAATAGAAGCGGACGGATTTGTGCCTGTTCCTTAATTGGACGACACCCCATGTCAAGGAGCAAAGGTATCGTGGGGGTGCTCTGTGGGAGGGCCAATAAATCCTTCAGGAATTTGTTCTCCGATCTGGATAGGTGGTCTACATTACATGTTCCCCACAGTTCTGCCGCATAGAAGGCCGCGCTTACTCCTCTCGCTTTATAGATATCTATGACCGGGCGTTTGGCTTGGTTGAGGAAGCGCGCTGCTCCTTAAGAAGTGCCCCCACTACCCTTTTATGGCTTAAAAGAATTTTCTGGAGGAGAGAATTCCACTGCATTGTGTCTGATAAGCGGATACCTAGGTAATCAAATTCCGCAACCCTTTCGAGGGGACGAGGTTCAGGGACGGTGGGCACCCAAGTTTTCTGGGAGGGTTCAGGACCAAGTATTTGGTCTTATCTGTATTAATTATAAGACCCCTACAGGTGCAGAAGGACTGGAAACTGTCCAGAAGACTCTGTAGACCCACAGGGGTCTTAGAAATGAGAAGGGTATCATCAGCGAATAGGAGGATTGGTATTCGCTTGCCCACCAGGGAAGGTGCGCCAGATGGAATTTTCAGAAGGTGCTCCACCACTCCGTTCACATAAAGCGAGAACAGAGTGGGGGCAGGAACACAACCCTGGCGGACACCCCTATTCACTGGAATTTTGTGGGACTTCTGTAATCCACCCTGTGCCATAATGCACAGACATAAAAAGTTTGCAGTTAGAATGTCTAAACTCTAGATCAAATATATTTAAAGTCGTGGACTTTGGGGCACATTCATCAAGGTAGGCTTTTTTGAGTCCTTCATTGCGATTATTAAGGAATTGCAATTAAGGACTCGCAAAAGCCTATGCATGTAAGAATCAATATATATATTGCGATTCCTAAACATTCCTTAATTGCGAATCGCAAATTGTGAGTCACAATTAGGGAATGGATTCCCATTCATTCCGATGGGCCTACTGGCCCTTAGGAATGGCAAATTGCATGGGCAATTTGCGAGTACCAATAGTACCAACATGCAATTTCAAGTGTGCAAGGGTGAAAAAAGGACACCCTGTTGCACCCCTGAAATAGTGATGTGCACCCATGTTGCACACACACATGCCCCAAGGGCATGTGTGTGTGTAACCTGAAACTTTGAAAATGCCTTTTAGTACCTTTTTCAAAGTTTCTGCTAAATACCATCAGATTGAAATAATCGGTATTTAGAGGTTTATAATAGCGAAATCGCTATTTTAAATTCAATCTTGCATTGCATTTAAGGCATCGCAATTTGCGATTCCTTAAATGCAATCGCAAATGCAAAAATTGAGGTCGCAAAGGGGCAGATTCGCATCACACAAGGTCAGATTATTTCTTTTTACGTATGGGTCCGAAGTCAGCAGATCTAGCCGATAGGCCACATCTACTGCTCTGGCCACTTCCCCTCCCTAGTTGTGATATTGTGGAAACAATCTCAGGTGACTCCTCCGGTGGAAAACATTAGCTTGATTCAGCACATGGCAAAAGGCATTGGGTTTCCCTGCCCAGCACTTCCATGCAAGACATAGTGTGCCGGCCACGGAGGTCAGTCAAGGGCTCTGACTGTCAGGGACCAAGCAGGTTTCTTTATAGCCAGTCCTGCAGGTTCCGAACAGGCTTTTTTGTAACATGTGAATTTTGTTCTAATGTAAGCTGCCTGTGTGTGGTGAAAGTTCTCATGTTTACCACTCTGATATCCATTTGGTCTTGGACACTAAGTAAAACTGTAAAAGAAATAAAGAAATAAATGACGGAATGTCAGTTGGATTATATGCGTGGGTGCCTGCATTGATTGCAGCGTGCTTCGGTGCCCGTATGTTGGTCTTTGTACGTGCGGTTCTAGGTGCTTTAATTTGTGTGCACATGAATGTCTTGAGATAATTTGCATAGTCTGTATATTTGCTTCTATGTGTCGTCTATTTAAATGTGCACGGGGATGCTGCTTATCTCTGTACATGTGTACGTGCGGTCATGCACTATCCAAGTCAAACCTGTTTGTTTTGTTCGTGTTTGCGCAATAGTTTTCAATACGAATAGCATACTTGATACGGAGAGGTTTCAGAAGTAGGATAACACTAAATTAGTTTTTTTTTTTATGAGACTGTGTTCTGTATTGGAATCCCTGCAACTAACCATGGTTGTCTACAAAGGGTTTGGGCTGCAAGGGGTGGGCCCTATATATATATATATATATAGGAGACATAAGCTCTTTTGAGGTGACAGTAGTGACAGCGAATGGCGGGAAGCTAGTTTCTGGTTGTGGCGTTTGAAAAATAAACTCCAACGGTGATTTTTAAAAGACATTGCTTCACTTCCTGGATCATTCATATATTCTGTTTCTGGCTCATGAGTAACACAGTTTATAATAGTATTTGCCGCGCGCGTTTTTTTTTGTTGAGGTAGATCGTATGATGTCCCTACTGGGCGGAGAATTTTAATTACATAGGAAGAGCAGCTTCCCGGTAAAGTTTTACTAATGCCAACGTAGATTAAAGTACCGTGACTAATTTGAATGAGTGTTAATTCCAGCTCGGATTTGAGGAGCGTGCACCCAGGAGCACGTGCAGAAACTAGGGTGGTGTGATGAAAGACATCTGATCTGCATACTTTACTTGTAGTCGACTGTGCAATTAAATATTTAACTACTACGATATACTATACTGAAGGATTACTCATAGCTATGCATACATTCAAAACATATCAAGGCTATAAGTGGGATGAAAAAACTGGGGGAGGCTTTCAAAGGGGCGTAATCACTGTAATTAAGGGCGTGGCTTAAAAACACTGTAAGCTAAAAATCTGTGCTTAGCATAGTGTGCCGCCCGATTTATATTTTTTCTATCATTGCATCCAGATATTTGATACTAGTAACATCATACCCACAACAAGTCAGCACTATTGGCTTTGTCTATGGTTGTTAGTTGCATAAGATAAATAAGCTGCAACTGTGGCTTGTATATAATGAAAAAGCTTCCACTGAAAGCCCTGGTGACACCATGACAATATTGTTGCTCCTGAGTTTCTAAAAGAGAAGGGAAATCCAGAGAGAAAATGACGCTTTAAAGGATTTCCCTTCCCCTACAACGCTCACCTGGCATGACGTCATCGTAACTTCTCCACTAGTGAGAAGTGAGCACGGTGAGCACGCGCACATCATATGCCTGCTGTCACTGCAGCCCGGTATAAAATGGACCGCCTGTGCCAGGGCACAAATCAGAACCCGATAGAGACCCATTTCAAGGCCTCCATTAAAAAACTGCAGGTGCTCTGCCCCGGTGAGACCCAGCCCACGTAAAGCCCTTCTCGATATCATCAAGATTAGTGTGCCACTACAGTGGTTTAATTTAAGAACCAAGGGCCTAATGCTCAAAGCGATTTAACGGTCAGAAATCCTAAATTACTGCGTTTGCAACTGCCACCTCGAAATCACTTTTTTTCTGTTGCACTACCCCGCATTGGGATTTAGAAAACGTTTTCAGAATCCCAGAACAGGTTTATAAACCCATAAATAATCTCAATCTGGAAGGGACGTGTTAATAAGAGCGAGACTTCCAAATTAGCAGTCGATGATATAGTGCTGGACGCAAATCATTGATCTGTTACCGACCCCAAGTCGGGAGGGAGCTGATTCACAAAGTGGAAGGGGTACCTTTGAATATTTCCCCTTTGCGAATCGGTGTGGGAGCTTCAGAGGGGGAGACGGTGTTCCAAGGCATCATTACCGGCTCTCACTGAAGTTTTACAAAAAGTGAAACCTTTTTATTTTTAAAATAACCCAGGTTTCTTTAAAGAATTTGGGCATCTTTTAAAACATATATATATATTTTGGAAAACAATCGCAGGGATGGTGGCCATCTCTGTGATTGTACCAGGTCATTCAGTGACCCAATGTGATGTGGTATTTTATAAACTGACCTATTTGAACATGGGTCGGTTTGAAACATCAGATGGCATTCACAAAAAGTTGGTGCACAATTTGTGATCACTTTTTACAAATGAAATCTTTGTGAATCAAGCCCTAACTGAATTCTGGGAGACGTAGTCCTGTGCACTTTTAGTTGCTTAATTTTAACTAACACACCTGAAAATAAGGATTTAGAAAAAGTAAAGCACAGATTTGGAGCTACATCCTAATATAATTTGTCTGCAGTGCCCCCCCCCCCCCCATAATGAGCATCAAAACTGGTGCAAATGGATTTGCAATTTTTTTTGGTTCCATGGATTTGCACTGAGACTTCGGACACAGGGCGATGGCAAATAACTTGACGTTACCAATTTGCTCCACCTCTTGGCTTAGGTAATATAGTCATGAAGCACGTTTGTATGCTTATATAGCACAAATTGTAGTGATAAAGAAGAAACTTCTATTTCATTGAGATTCATTATGAAATATATTTCATGCTTCCTTGTGAAATATGGATTTGATCATTATAATTACAGCTGCCAAATCATTCTGTGGAGCTTATCCATTTTAAGGGTTTCTAGGATGGTGCAGCATGGAAGTCCAAATTATGTGGCAAGGTAATTTAGGTTATGCAGAAAAAGCACAACTATCAAACTGCGTATCACATTATTTTGCACTATGTATCCATTGGGGCTTAAAATACCCTGAATAACATTTGTTTGTAAAATCTGCAAGTTATAAGGCTAATTATTTGGCATATGCCGTAAATCCATAATCATTCTGTTAACACTGCAGCCACAGAGTTGCATAAATCCTCTGGCACTGAGCACTGTCCATTGTAATATTAACAATTTATTAATGAAAGGTAAACTCAACCTAGGAATTCTAATTCTAGTCAGTGCCCTTTGTTAGCTGTAATTTGAAGGAAACAGCCTTTTCAGGTAAACCAGCCAAAATAAACATGCAATATATAAACATACATGGCAGGTAGCATGCATAATATTGTCCTATATATTGCCATCTTTAGATTCTGGTGACTTTTACAAACCCTTTAGCCATTGGCCTTGTGGCTTATAATGCTACTAGAACCCTTTGATCTAATATTGTAATGTACTGCACAGTTGGCTGTTTGGCGTGACAAAAACACAATCCAAAATAAATCTAGTTCCTTGGTGAAGCACAAAAATATACAACTCTTCCCCAGAAAGGGGCTAGATGATGTTCCAATTTTTTCTTAGCCTAAGAAAAGATCCAAACATCATCTTCCCCCATGCTGGGCACAAAATCGGGAAACAGACATTTATAGTGTATCTAGTTTGTTCAAAAACCCCACGACACCCAGATCCAATAATTGTGTTGTGTCATTTGAACCATTCCAAAACCTGGATTACCAAGAATATCAGGAAATTCTGAGAAAGTTTTCTGAATAAGTGTTTTTTTAGACATTGGTTTAAATTAGAACACAAAAATATATGGACATTTACTAGCTAATAGCATGTCATTCTGCAAATGCGGGTGAGCCGATCATTCAGGACAGGAAAGGCCCAAGAACTCAACCATTGAAAGAGAAAAACATGAATTAGGTTGCTTTTTCATGTTTTTGTACCTGTAGTATTCGGACCCAGTCTTCAGTAGAATCAAGGGAAATCAACATCTCCAGATATTTCAGAAAATTACATACCTAGGGGCAGTCAAGGGTGATGCGACTTGTGTCGATGCGCCACCTTTTCCTACCCAGAATGCCCAGAAAATATCAAACTTTAGTTCAAGAAACACAATATCAAATGTGAGAGAAAGTTGTGGAATTTGTGGTTGACTTGGCCCTCCATACAGGGTCAAACCTAAATATTTTACCTTACTCCTCTATTTTTACTGATCTCATTTTTGTTGGCCTTAGGGCTCTGTGCACTTTACCACTGTTGACCAGGGCTAAAGTATATGTTCTCACTCCCATAAACGTGGTAACAATGGCTCACATCCAATTGGCATATCCAATTTACTTGTAAGTCCCTAGTAAGGTGGTACTACTTGAACCCAGGGCCTGTAATTTAAATGCTACTAGTGCCCCTCCCCCACTTAAGTAGTATTTCAAGAATGTTGCTGGACTGCCACTGCAGTCTGTATGTGACGTTTTAAGCTACCATTTTAGCCTGGCAATGTATCCCTGTTGTCAGGCCTAAACCTTCTTTTTTAATACATATAATCAGGGCCACTGGCAGAATGTGATTGTGCGGCTGTGGCGTTTTCGCATAATTATAGATTTTCCGCATTTGCCACATAATTCATCATCTGATGTTAAGGAAAAAAATGTTTATAGCTTGTACAGTTCAAAAGTTATGAAAACCGCAGCAGTACATGTTGCAGCACTTTGCAGTTCTACTGGTCAACTTTCTGTTGCTTATTGCTGTATTTGAGTGTTAAACTGGTACTATTCAGGTGCAACCAATGCTCAGGCAGTGATAACAAGTGTAAAAATGCCAAAATAATGAAGCAAAACTGCCACAATATGTGCCACGGTATGCTGCATAATTTGCCTATTCTTGCCGCAAAATAGACTGTACCTTACCACATGACTTGTCCGTCCTATGTTCCATAATTCCAGTGGCTCCGCACATAAGTGACCTCTAGGGAAGGCCCTAAACAGCCCATAGAGAATGATGCTGTTTAGAATAGTACTTTAAAGTTTTACATGCCTTGATAGTGAAAAACTCTGAAATAGTTTTTTCACTACTACAAGGCCTGCCCTCCCATAGGATAACAGTGGGTTATCTTTTTACATATAATATGTGATAACTTCCATTTGTGTCTAAAGAATTGTAATTTAAAACCCTCTTTGATGGTAAAGTTGCTGCTCTGCTGTCTGAGTAAGAAGGACTGGACCTGCATCTTGAACCCAAGACCACCAGAGTGACTCCAAGAGCTAGTTGGCTCTCCTCCTTGTCAAGGCATTAGGGACAGAAAAGGCTCCAACCACCTTGACCTCTGCTCCTGGACTCGGTCTGCTGTGAGTCCTACCCTCCCAAGTGATGCCCCTCCAGTCTTGGACCAATTAAAGTGGGGTTAAAGGTGCTCTGCCAGCCCTTATGTAATCTCAACCAGTGCTGACGCAGTGTGATGCAAACCCAATGTAGCTCGTCGCAGTGCCTCACCATAACTGACACAGCACAACGCAGCCACGATTCAGGCCCGCATTGCAGCCCTCACAGCTTCTTGGAACTACCGCTGGGTGACACATACTCAATGGCACCTCGCAGCTCCTCATCGAACCAATGCAATGCAGCCGCAATGCAGTTTTGACCAATATATGACAGCAGACTCCAAAAAGAACTCACCTTATCTGTGTATCCCCTGTTATTTAGCATGAAAACCCATTAGAACATTGGAATATTGGGAGCTCCATTGAAAACAATGGAGTGCTCCGGGCTTATAATGGCTGGTATAAGCCTGGAGTTCAACATTCCAATGTTTCTTTGTTCACAGCGAGAGAAGTGTGGCTCACTGGTTAGAGCAGGCAGACCCTGAAGCAGAGGTCAGACCCGGGACCAGGGTTCAATTCCCGACGCGGCAGGGTCTTGAGCTCAAATGTCCACGGACTCGATAATTCTCGCTTCGGTGCCTGACCTAATCATGGGTTCACACTCTGCAACTCTGGGCATTAAGCTTGCTTAATCTCCACAACGGCCCCCCGTGGCGGGATGCCTGGCTTTCACCTTGGGGATACCCTGTAGGGGCTATCTCACAGGGAAAAGCCAGGACGGGTCCCCAAGGCAAGCGCTTAGAGACCCCTGGGTTATAAGCGCTATATAAATCCAACATACAATACAATACAGCTCTGGCTGTGAACAAAGGCTTCAGGGAACCTGAGGGGATTCCAATTCCCTCACGCTCCCAAAAGGCTTTGTTTTTTTTGTTACAACATTCTGTCCTCTAGTGACAGAATGTTCTAATAGCCTTATAGCCCTTCGTAGATGGGCTATACCGCTATATATTATATATATTAGCTTGCTTAATCCCCGCAATGGCCCCCCCGCGGCGGGATGCCTGGCTTTCACCTTGGGGATGCCCAGTACGGGTTATCTCACAGGGAAAAAGCCAGGACGGGTTCCCAAGGCAAGCGCCGAGATGCCCCAGGGTAAGTCGAGCGCTATATAAGACTACAAAATAAATAAATAAATAAATAAATATAAGTCCCTCTCCCTTGTTAAAGGCCCCTGCCTTCGGCTCGGGGCCTTTAACGCTGGAGAGGGCCTTTAATAGCCGGTATAGCCCTCTACGGCGGGCTATAAGGCTATATTAGGAATGTGCACACAATAATAACAGCTGCTGTGTAGGTGTAGTCCAGAAGGGGAATAGATACACATAAATACACAATAAGGAGCACCATTCAATATTTCTAAACATAATCCAGAGTCCAAAGATGACTGATTTCCAATTAGTATATCAATCTTCTTTTTATTTAATTTCTTGTTTCAAAAACTCAAGTTTGTAAGACAGCCAACACGTTTCATCCAGCACAGTGGATTTTTTCACGGATAAGCACAATGTAATTAGAATATGGGTTAGTAATATCCAGCCGAATAATAGATAATTATTCATGGCGTATTGAAAGGTCCCACTCTTGCGACCGGTTGGCTTGCATCTGACTATGTTGCGATATCTCTTTGGGCACTGATGCTGGTGCTGTGTTTCGTGTTTGATCGATACCCCTAAATCTATTACATGTGGAATCCTTTGCAATAGATGAATCATCGATATTTGATTGATATATTTCTATGCATCATTACTTTTGCACAAAAACAACTCCTACTCAGAACACAATGTATAGCCCAGGACCATTCATCAAACCATGAATAATTATCTATTTTTTCTATAGATATTACTAAACCATATTCTGATTACGCTGTATGCAGCCACAATGCAGGCCTGCATTGCAGCCCTCACAGATCATCAGAACCTCTGCTGGGTGACACATCCTTTATAATTTATTTTTGTTACGCAAACTTTTATTGAGTTTTGTCACACAATATATAATTTTTGGTATGCATGAAGACATTTTGTGATAATACAATGTGCTTTGTTGTAGTATATAACCATTATTATATCATATTCAGTAGATCAATGTCACCTTATACAGTAGAGTAAGATATTTCTCAGAGGGTGCCATTACAAGAGTAGTATCAGGAAAAGAATGGTGGGGGAGGGAGTAGCCACAGAAATGGTTGAAGCCTATACATAAGGAGCGTCTGCCTGGTTATGTTATTTAGGATCTGTTATGTGAAATCTGGTGGGGAATGCCAGAGTTTTACCCAGTATGATAATGAGGTTAGTTCCTTTCTTTTTAGCTCATCAGTTTCTGATCATCGTCTGCCTGAGCCCTAAATGATTCTAAATAGGTATACCATGTCAGAGCGATTGTATGCTTCCTGAGTCCACGTTATTCCTCTCTTTGCAAAGCATGCCCTTCAGCTGCACCCCTGCGCAAAAGCTCTTCCCACCAGCTAGTCCATCGCAGGGCATGAGGGGACTTCCAACGCCATTTGATTTGTCGTTAGGCCAACAGTAGGTCCAGATCAATAAAATGTGAGAATGTGTTAGTCTGTTTAGGACATGGGTATAAACTCAGAAGACAATACTCTGCAGTGTTCCAGTGGGGGGCCCGTTAATTCTGTCAAGGGGCTGTGAATATCATTCGAGTAGGATTTGAGGGAGGGGTATGCTCATATCATGTGCATCAAGTTCGCCTAGTTGGGGGGACACCTGGGGCAGCTGGAGGATGCAGTGGTGCACATTTTATGCAATTTTTGTGTTGTAAAGTAGGCCCTTTGTAACAAGAAGAATTGAATACATTTAAATTCAAAGTTGTTGGGAATCATGGTATGATATGCCCTTGAGAAATGCCATTCCTGATCATTTGGGGCGTGACCGAGAGCCCTCTCCTAAGTTGTACGAAGGGGTGCTAGGGAGATATGTAGGTGTGCACGCAGTCCTTTATATAGCCATTTGACCAAGTACCTGCCAGCACCCAATTCGTACATTGCCTGAATAAAGGAATGCATCGTAGATTCTGCAACAAGTGGGGGCCATATATGTCGGTAATATCGGGAAATGGTTGCATGTGTTAAGAGAGGGATGTCGGCAAGTGTGGATTTAGGTAAGGTGCTGATGGGACATTAGTTCTCCATTGGCAAAGAGGTTTCATAGTCTGCAAAAACCAGCAGATTCCCAGGGTTCCAATTTAAGGGAGGTGAGTGGGCCCATCTGTGTTGGTAAACCCCGAAGTGGTATGTTTGGAGCATAATGTTTAGCCGACCTTATGTATCTAAGAGCTTGTCTCCAGTATGTAAGAGTGTTATGTAAGAGTAGTGGTAAGTGCAAAGCAAGTATTACACCTGGTAGTAGTAGCAGGTGTAATTTGCCCTGTGCTACCAATCAGGTAGTATAATCTATTTCGGTCAGATGGAACCCTGCAAGTCAGTATGCAAACTATTGTAATTGGGCTGCATAACTATGGGCCTAAAAATCAGGGGCACCCATCCCACCCTCATCCGACGGCCATTGTAGTGTAGGCAAGCTCACTTTCCATCTCCCTGTGCTCCATATCACATCTGTGGGTAGGGTGTTAAGTAATCTAAAGTAAGTCGTAGGGACCCCTATGGGTACATTTACGCAGAAATGTAATAGCAGAAGGAGCATCACCATTTTAGAGAGCACCAAAAGGCCCATCACTGATAAAGAAAGGGTGACCCAGACCGGACTTGCATGTGGAGCAAGTTAATGGTCTTTGTTAAGTTACTGCCTAGTAAGTCAGTCAGAGACCAGTAGATCTGTACTCCAAGTTAATGAAAGGTATGAGAGGCAATCGGAATATTAGAAGTACCCAATGATAGTACATTGCCTATGGTTTGTTCCCTAAAGGAGAAGGCACTGGATTTGGTGTGGTTAACTTGGAGACTGGATACACCTCTGAAAAGCCTATGTATAGTATTGAGTGGTGTGAGATCCATGGTCAGGTCACAAATATAGAGTATAAAAGCATCTGCGTATAGGGATATGGCATGACATTGTGGTCCCTGCTCTATACATACGTCTTTAGCTCTCTGTCCAAGGCCCTGCACTAAGGGTTCCTTGGCAAGTACAAATAATAGTGGGGACAGAGGACAGCCTTGTGTGGTGCATCTGTAAATTGGATAGGCAGATTAAACTTGGGGCCGGGTCCATACTTGTGCTCTTTGGTCCGTGTATAAACGTTTGATACATTTAAAATATGTTAAAGGGAGGCCGAATTTGGTTAGGGTTGCAAACATGTACTCCTAGCTAAGGGTATTGAATGCCTGATTGAGATGAAGGGAGAGGCATCCCTCATCTGGATAGGTATTTTTAGCCTCCTCCATCACTTAAAAGAAGCATCTGATATTTAAGGGGGTACTACGGGCTAGGATGAATCCATTCTGGTCAGAGTGGACTAAGTCTGGGAGTATAGAAAGCAACCTCTTCACCAATACTTTGCTTAACATTTGATATGCTGTTGACAGTGGTGATAATGGTCTGTAGGAAGACATGTCTTCTGGGTCATGGGCAGGTTTGATCAATGATGTTATCGGGGCTTGCTGGGTGGTAGGTGGAAGGGTGCCTAGCTCTAGTTAAGTGTTATACAGTTTATCTAGATGCGTTACTAGGCATGAATCAAATGTGGTTAAGAAGTCTGAAGGAAATCCGTCTAGTCCTAGAGTTTTATTTAAAGGGGATTCTGAAATTGCACTACAGATTTCCTCTTGCATAAAGTAGGGGTCACAAGTTCCACACGCCGTGGCTCTGGCACTTGGACTATGTGTATACCAGGCAGGAATGTTGCAAGAGATGCAGGGGATGGGCATGGCGAGATCAATAACAACGGGCATAATCGTTTCTGAAAGTATTATTAATATGTAGTTGCATTGTGTATCTGGTACCTGTGGGTGTCGTATAGATAAGACAGGAGTGGGGGAAAGTTGTGGGTGGATCATACGTGATAGAAGTGTATCACCTTCGTCCCATTCGGTGTGCATTCTTTGTGTATATGTGGTGTGGTCAATGATTCTCAAGCGTTCCAACAGTTCTGATTGTCAAATAAGACAATACCAAAACTCCCTTGTCCTAGAATCTTTAAGTGCAGACACATGTTCAAGCTTTCCCAGCTGTGTTTCAGTGGAAGTAAGATATCTTATAGCCCCGGCCACTGTGGATAAAGACACTCCTCTTATGACCACCTTAAATGCTTCCCACTCAGTCAGAGGCTATGAAATGGTGTTGGTGTTTTCAGTAAAATAATTGGTGATGGCACTAGCCAAAGAGTCTTTAAACACTATATCCTCTAAAATTAGGGGCTGCAAGTACCAGGTGGGGTCAAGTGTAGGGATACAGTCCCATGACATTATGATCTCCAAGGGTTTATGGTGGTCAGATAGGGTTTTGCCTAGATAGGTGGAGCCAGTGATACTCAGGAGCATATGTGTAGGGCATACAATTTGATCAAGGCAGGAATGTAATTTATGTGGAAGGGAGTAACAGGAGTATTCTAAGAGTCCTGCATTCAAATCTCTTCACACATCTGATAGTAACCGGCCTGATGCCCAATCTTGCAGTGCCTGTTTGGAGGATGATTCAGAAAAGGGGGTGGTGATGGACAGAGTGTCTGAATTAAGCAGACCACTCCTATCCAGTCCAAAGATCAGGGCTTGATCCATCACCGTTTTTTAGCTCACTGCACCATCCCAGCTCAGAACCTGGCTACATGCAAATTAGTCTGTCCCTGGCCCAGTGCATCATGGGAACAGGGCAGACCAAACTACCAAGCCAATTCTTATACTGGAAAGGAAACAAGCTTCCGGGGACCGGTTTCTGGCATTACAGCCGTCTTCGGCCCGGCTTGCTTGAATCCTGATGGTGCAGTGAGCAAGGGACTCACATCTGAGTATACCCTTCCACGCTTATGGTGGACAAAATGATTCAGAAAAGGGGGTGGTGATGGACAGAGTGTCTGAATTAAGCAGACCACAAGCCCTGATCATTTGACTGGGTACGAGTGTTCTGCTTAATTCAGATACTCTGTCAATCACCACCCCCTTTTCTGAATCGTTTTGTCCACCATAAGCGTGGAAGGGTATGCTCAGACATGAGTCCCACAGGATTCAAGCAAGCCGGGCCGAAGACGGCTGTAATGCCAGAAACCGGTCCCCGGAAGCTTGTTTCCTTTCCAGTAAAAGAATTGGCTTGGTAGTTTGGTCTGCCCTGTTCCCATGATGCACTGGGCCAGGGACAGACTAATTTGCATGTAGCCAGGTTCTGAGCTGGGATGGTGCAGTGAGCTAAAAAACGGTGATGGATCAAGCCCTGATCTGTTGACTGGGTACGAGTGTTCTGCTTAATTTAGATACTCTGTCCATCACCACCCCCTTTTCTGAATTTTTTGGAGGATGGGCACTGGGCAACTTGGTAAGGGAGGATAGGAGCGGTCCAGCTGTGTATCCAACACTGCATTGAAGTCTCCCCAATAATCCATGGCAAGTAGGATCAGTCGGCCAGTACATAGGTAAGATGGGAAACAAAGACATCTTGGTCTGAGTTTGGGGCATAGATACTGCCCATTACCAAGGGCTTACTATTTAGGTTTCCGCAAGCAAACACATAATGGCCAATTGTATCTTTCCTGGTATCTACTACATAAAATGACAATCCAGACTGCAGACCCCCTTGCAAAAGCTGAAAACGTAGGAGCAAAGAGTTGCCCCCTCCACTTTGTTAGCAGCTTATGGGACTCAATAAATAAACTATGTGGGCCTTGCCATGATTGATTTGGGAATGAATACAATGCATTTGTGGCCTGCTCACATCCCCCTGACATTCCACTTCAATATTTTAAAGGTATTAGGTACCATTGACATTTATAAAAAAATTAGAACAATATTAGGAATAATGAGATGCCCCCACTCCCACCTGCTCCGGAGATAGTGCAATAATAAAGCACATGATAGTTGTAACACACCCATAAACAACTCTACAATACTGGGTCCAATGATTAACGTATATTCGACCAATAAAAACGTAATTTGCCTAGTAAACATAAACTGAAGCAACTGGCTTGTGGGATGGTCAGGGAAGCCAATAGAGGGAGATAAATTATAACACGTATTAAAACATACAAGCGGTGCTACATAGAGGCGTCACAGAAAGGAACTCAAAACATGGGAAGAACCACATTAAAGTACGACATAACCATCAAATAGAATACTTGAGTCAGGGGAAAAGCGAGGAGGGCCAGGATCGTCCTGTAGATTCTTCTCACCGTATGTGTCATCTTTCCTGCACACACATGTTGGTGGCTGGAGCATCATATTACAATATCCAAGTTTTGTGGCATCACCGTGGGGAAGAGAACCATACTCGTATTGGTGTCTGAATCCGAGGCTGCAGTGCTGGGTGAGCTAGTCGGGGGCCACTGTGATCGTTCCTCTGTGGCTCAGGTCACAGTTTCTATCACAGCACAGTGCTCTTTCAAAGCCTGTTGGGGGAGGGAGAAGCTTTGGTGGATGGCTGTCATGAAGTCCCCACTTGATGACGCCATCGGTATTGCTGTATGGGTCCCTGTCCTGCTTCTTGGTATGGAGGGCGATGGGCATTTGGGTATTGCATTTCAAGCCATTCCCAAACTGATTCTGGGGTGCTGTAGAATAATGAGCTCTGTTCATGTACCACTCTCAGGCGAGCTGGAAACATGAGTGCATAGGAGAGACTCTGTCCTGACATTTTTCATGGCAGTGAGAAACAAGGATAGTTTAAGTTGTACAGCTAGTGTTTAATCGTGGAAGAGGGACACCACAAAATTGTTGATATGTGTCAGAGAAAATTCTCTGGCTTTTAGGAGCACTGTGTCTTGGTTTCTGAAATTTAGAATGCATGGGGTGCCCCTTGGGTGATCGACGTGTCTCTACCCTGTGCGCTCTTTCCACAGTAAAGATGTCTGATAGAGCTTGAGGAGCAACTTCAGTTTTTAACCAGTTTTCTATAAAAAAGCATAGCATTCGACTAATATGTGCCCTCAGGCATTCCTATGATGCGGACACTGTTGCATCATGCTCTGCTCTCCGCATCCTCAGCTTGGTCGTGTAGAGAGCGTAAATCTGCCAGTTTGTTTGTGAGCTTTCTGTTGAGGGGTTAAGATTGCCATGTCTGTCTCCATGGCTTTGACTCTGTCAGTCAATTTGCAATGGTCATTGTAGGAGAGTAGGGTCTGCAATCCTATGATCACCCAGATTTTTTGCTTTTGTTTCACTGGTTTACGACTTTCTCTGGCTGTGGGCCTGCTAATCAGACCCACAGCCTGGCTGTTCTCTCTCTAAATTACAACATGTACCCTAGGTGCATTTACCAATTGGTACTGGGCCACCTTATCAGACCCTGTAACTCAGGGCATAGGTGTACCCAGGGCCCACCAGGGGCTGAAGCATGTATTATGCCACCCCTGGCTGGCATCCTAAATTTGACACATCTGGCTGCATGACAGCTGGGGCAAAGTCGTGTAATCACCCTTTGCTGTAGATATAGTATACCTATATCTAACCCTAAAAATGGACACACAGATTCCTATCAGTCACTCCTATGGCAGGCCTTGACAATCCTGAAGGCAGAGTGCTTGGAATCGTGTGAGATGGTGCTCTGGCATGAGCTGAGCCTGTCTGCAGCTTGCGGAACCAAGTCCTAATAGCTGTTCCATGATAACGCATACCATATACTCTTAAGTGCATTATAATCCTCGCGGTTAAATGCTATCTTTGGTATTGCTTTATCAAAACATGTCGAGTAAGGTGTCATACGAATTGGAATACTAACCCCTCGCCAATTCTGGCGACGGGGTTAGCATTCCACCCTTCTAGAGGGACACGACATGTATGTAACTGTGAACCCCGGTTAAAGTTAAACGAAGCCTCAGCTCCACAAAATGGATGCTGCCACCACAGACACGAGTCTGACCCCCTGCAGCTGGGAGTCCTTCCAGCGAGGGGAGCCTGGACAAAGGGTTTCCTGTCAAGGGCGGTGCTAGCACCGTCCCAGACAGGGTTTTGTGTATCCTGGGTAGGCAGGGCTTTACAGGAAGGTGACTGCTGAGTGGCACCCCGGTGCTCACTACGCATAGGCCGGTCAGAACCAGTTCCAGGGGCACACCAGCCCCTGGCCTGGGGGAAGTCCGGCATGGGAGAGGGGTGTAACCACCCCCCTCCTAGTCCCACCCATAGGCAGGACCTAGTCACCGGGTCAGCCCCTTTTCTTAGTATAAAGATGGGAGCGGGCCCCCTGTTCAAATTAGATCATCTTTGGAATCAAGACACAACTTTCTGCGAAAGGACATCAAGATTTCTTCTTCAAGATTCTCCCTTGTGGCTAAGGAGTAGTCACCCTGCATCCGCAGGCACCATCAAGAACACTGCGGTCAGCTGCAAGTCCTTCCTCAGGAATCCGACAACCCAGCACGACGAGACCCGGCTTCCCTGGCACCTCTGACCTCTACTCACCTCTACAGCCAAGCTGAGAACCGTGAGTGCGACGAGACCTCGAGGGACCGACGATCGCCAAGACTGCACGACTTCTTCACAACAAGCCCGCCGAGTGTCCCTCTGGTGAGTGCTTTGGGGTCCGAGAAGCCCCGACTCTGAGCAGCTCCAGCACCGAAGATCAGCCTCCCAGCATCTCCACGATCTGCGTGGGGCCCTTCTGCTTTTTGCTGCTCACCGCGTTGTTTGGCTACTAGCCCGCTGGCTTGTGGCCTTCTTAACGACGCCCGACGACATCACTGCTGCTGGTCTGGTTGCTCCAGACTGGCCCTTGCTTCCTTCCACAAGAGAAGCACCCCGGACCCTCCTGGTCCACTCCAGACGCCATTTTGAGTCCACCGCGTGGGCTTGAATTTGCCAAGGCTTTGTTTCCCAATCCTGGGTCCAGCGACGCCGACAGCTTCATCCATCGTGGGACAGCTCGCTCCTCCATCCTGGTCGCCGACAACGCCTCCTGGTCCGTGAGATCTGCAGAGCCCAGCGTCGCCCACTCACCTGGTCGAGGTGACTACCATCCGGTGCCCTCCTGGTGCCACCTGACTACTGGCTAGTAGTCACGAACTTGGTCCCCTCTGCTTTCAGGTGTCATCTATCTTCAAGATCCAGGCTTGGATCACTTCGAACTCTCTTCACTGGTCGCCTGCCAGCATCTTTCTTCCAGGCTCCTGGTCCGTCTACGAGGATTCCCGACGTCTTTTGAGACATATGCAGCTGCAGCCCCTGGGCTAGGTAACTTCGGCATTTCGGTGCCCCAGCATAGCCTCACTATCCAAGGGTCAGAATCCACTTTCGTTTTCCTCCTACCAGGTCGGGTTCGCCCAAGAACACTAACTTTGTCTTTACTAGCTACCATAGACTTTGTCCCGCATCACGCGTGAGAGTGCACACTCTGCACCCGAGTCCCCTGGGTCTCCTAGAAGTAATCTAACGATTCTATAGTCAAGTCCTAGCGATTCCAAAGCCCATTAGTACTGTACTTACCTGCTAGTAATTTCGCATTCCACTTTCAGAGTATATGGTTTTCCGTGCCCCTTGGGCATTTGTATGTACTGTGCTAACTTAAGTATTTTCGTAAGAGTTTTGTTTTGTGCTTAGTACCCTGTCCTCATAAAGAGTACAGGGCTGTTGTGATTTTAATAAATACACTGTTTATTTTCATAACACGTGTGTGGTGTCCTTTCACTTGGTGTTCAAGGGGTATATGTGTGGTATAACAGCTGGCTTAACACGCCCTCTCGAGTCTTTAGCCTTAGACTGCTCGTATCCATGCTACTAGGATAGCTGGTCTATAAGGTTGACTTACAACCAATCATCAATAAGGGTTGCTGGACTGATACATAGTGTTCACTAGGATAGTGACCACTGCATATCAGGCCACCTTCTCACATTGG
This sequence comes from Lissotriton vulgaris, assembly GCF_964263255.1. Taxonomy (NCBI): domain Eukaryota; kingdom Metazoa; phylum Chordata; class Amphibia; order Caudata; family Salamandridae; genus Lissotriton; species Lissotriton vulgaris. The sequence continues at coordinate 646,718,787 of NC_141698.1, read as the reverse complement.
TAAGCAGCGGTTGGGATTTGAGCTTGCTGTTGTTTTACCACACGTATCCTAAGAATATCTTGTTGAAAGATCACATAAGTACTTGTAGGTACATATAACTTAGCTTAGAATACTCTGAGTTCTACTGAACCAGCTGTTACAGCTCCTCAAGGCTTAGCACACCTTGGCTGTAACTCTTAGCAAGGGATCAGTAGGCAAACACATAGTGTAGGTAGGTGCATCACTTACACCACACTAGAAGCATGTCTAACCTCGGAGAGTCTACTGAGACCCCTCTGGTGGTTGAGGACCCTCCACAGGCCTCTTCTAGATATGCAGCTCTTAGCTTCCAGGAGATGAGACAAGTGTGTACCTCCAGGAAGCTAAGACAGGGGTCTAACCCCACAATCCCATTTCTGATTGGTCTCTTAGAGACTTATGATGCTAGAAAGGCTGAGAAACTTCTTAGCTCTTCTCATCCAGAAGGGGACATGCCCGCCCTAGAAGGAACCAGGGGTGACCCAGATCTCATCCATCTCTCAGGTGAGGAGGATGATGATCAGGAGACATCTGGGGATGAGGCAGACAAAGGTCCAGAAGTAGTTAGTCAGCTAACTAGGGACAACTTAAGCAGGCATGAGAATGGTACTAGGAGATCCCCGGGACCCCTCTCAGGCCAGCTTAACATTGGGAATGGATGAGTTAGGTCTCTATCAAGAGGCTCTAACAGATCCATTCAAACCAATGGCTCTCAGGCCTCTGCTCTGAGGAGGATGACCTCCCCTCAGAGGAGAATCTATGAAGCCAAGGAAAGGGAAGTCAATCTGAGGATTGCCAGGGAAGAACTTGCCCTGGCCAAAGAAAGACTTGCCTTTGCTAGAGAGCAGGAATTGAGTGGGTCAAAACCCACTGGTGGCAGCATTGTACCTAGCAATAGGGAAAGGAGTTTTGATACAAAGCACCTGAATAAGATAGTGCCCCCCTTTAAACAAGGGGATGACATCCACAAATGGATTACTGCTTTGGAGAGGGCCTGCACTGTGCAGGGTGTTCCCCAGAGTCAGTGGGCAGCTATCTTGTGGCTCTCCTTTGAAGGTAAAGGCAGAGACAAGCTCCTCACTACTAGAGTGGAGGATGCCAATGATTACCAAGTCCTGAAGAACATACTGATTGATGGGTTTGGCCTAACCACTGAGCAGTACAGGTTGCTGTTCAGGGATACCCAGAAAACTCAGTCTCAGGATTGGTCTGATTTTGTAGATTGTGCCACTAAGGCTTTGGAGGGCTGGTTGCTGGGCAGCAAGGTTACTGATTATACAGGATTGTACAATTTGATCATGAGAGAACAAATTTTAAACAATTGTCAGAACCAGTTGTTGCATCAGCATCTTGTTGACTCGGATCTGACCTCTCCCCAAGAATTGGGAAAGAAGGCAGACAGATGGGTCAGAACAGAGTTAAACAGAACCAGGGCCAGAATCAAGGTGGTCAGAAGAAAGCAGACCAGAAGGGTAAAGATTCTAAGGGTGAAACTGACCAGAAGTCTTCAACAGGTCCCCAACAACCCAAAGAGGGTGGGGGTCAGGCTCCCCAGAAAAAGAAGAATCAAGAAGGCCAATCTAAAAGGTGGTGCCAATACTGCAAAAGTAAAACTCACTGGTTTAGTGAGTGCACCAAGAAAGGAGGAGGGCAGACTCCTGCCACTGCAGCCCCTAAGGCACCTGTGCCCCCTAGTACAGTCAGCAGTGGTAGTGCACCTCCCAAGGGTTTAGTAGGGTTAACCTTGGGTTCTGAGGGGTATGACAACTTAGTTGGCACACTCACTCAGGCTGTCCTTGTCTGTACAGGGGATGTGGATATATCCCCTGATATAAGTCCCAATACTTTGGGCAAATATAGACAGACACCTTTGATAAATGGAAGAATGGCTCAGGCCTATAGGGACACTTGTGCCAGTGTCACAATGGTGACACCTAACTTTGTGGACCCTGGACAGATCATGCCAGGTACAGATTTCCTGGTGACCAATGCAAGCAATGTCACTACCAGTCATAGTATGGCAATTGTTGCTTTCTCCTGGGGAGGGGTAAATGGCCAGAAAAAGGTTGTTGTTAGTTCAGACCTCCCAGTGGATTGTTTGTTGGGCAATGATTTGGAGTCATCACAATGGTCAGAAGTGGAGCAGAGGACTCACATGGAGATGTTAGGCTTGCCAGCACATGTGCTTGCTGTGACTAGGTCACAGACCAGAAGATGCCCCACTGAACAGGTGCTGGATCCTGGAACAATGGACCAGACACCTCCCAAGAAGAAGAGCAGTAGGGTTAAGGCATTGCCTTCCCTCTTGCCCCAGGTTGAGGATCAAGTCTCAGAGGAGTCTGACCTACAGGAACTGAGGGAAACTGAGCCTAAAGAGTTTGAACTTGATCAAGTTGAATTCCTGGGCTCAGGGGGACCCTCAAGAGAAGACCTGGGGAAGGAACAATTAGACTGCCCTTCCCTTGAACCCCTCAGACAGCAGGCTGCTGCTGAGGCTGCTGGGAACGCCACAGGTACCCACAAGGTATACTGGGATGATGGACTCCTGTACACTGAGGCAAGAGACCCCAAGCCTGGCATGACCAGGAGGCTGGTTGTACCCTTGACTCAGAGAGGTTTCCTTCTTACCTTGGCCCATGAGATTCCCTTAGCAGGTCACTTAGGCCAGACAAAGACTTGGGACAGACTTGTCTCACACTTTCACTGGCCTCACATGAATGAGGATACCAAGGAGTTTTGTCGCTCCTGTGTCACTTGCCAAGCCAGTGGTAAGTCAGGTGGCACAACAAAGGCCCCCCTTATACCAATGCCTGTGGTGGGGGTGCCCTTTGAAAGAGTGGGGATTGACATTGTTGGTCCAATGGAACCCCAGACAGCATCAGGGCACAAGTTTATACTGGTGGTAGTGAATCATGCCACCAGGTATCCTGAAGCTATTCCACTTAGGACCACTACAGCACCTGTAGTGGCAAGGGCCCTAGTTGGAGTGTTCTCCAGAGTGGGCTTCCCTAAGGAGGTTGTCTCTGACAGAGGTACAAACTTCATGTCAAGCTACTTAACTGCTATGTGGAAGGAATGTGGTGTCAACTACAAGTTCACTACACCCTATCATCCACAATGCAATGGGCTTGTTGAAAGGTTCAACAGGACCCTAAAAGGGATGATTCATGGACTACCTGAAAAGCTCAGGCGAAGATGGGATGTCCTGATACCCTGCCTTCTGTTTGCTTACAGAGAGGTCCCACAAAAGGGGGTTGGCTATAGCCCTTTTGAACTTTTGTATGGGCATCCTGTGAGAGGCCCCCTGTGTTTGGTGAAGGAAGGATGGGAGAGACCTCTCAAAAAGCCTGCAACCAACATAGTGGACTATGTACTTGGTCTCCGCTCCAGAATGGCTGAGTATATGGAGAAGGCATCTGAAAACCTTAAGGCCAGTCAAGAACTTCAAAAAGCTTGGCATGACCAAAAGGCTGTCCTGGCTGTCTATCAGCCTGGACAGAAGGTGTGGGTGTTGGAGCCAGTGGCCCCAGCAGCACTCAAAGACAAATGGTCTGGGCCCTACACCATTCTTGATGGTCCGAGACCCACATTTTTGAAAGCGAAAAATCAAAGTTTAAACAGTTCACGGTGTGTATTAAATTCACAGACCTAAACACAATTAATGAAAGACATAAAGAATAGGCAACAGCAACAACCTCAGACTCTTTTATAGCATTTAATCCATTCTCTGAATCAAAGTTCAATCTACAGTTTTTTGTACATTTTATATACAGTGCCCCGTATCAAGAGCGTGCAGTAAAGAAAAAAGAAGGTGTCAAAGGTCGTGATCGTGAAAAGGTGAAAAGGAAAAGGAATCACACAGAGTATATAAAAATTATTCTGTATTATTCAAGGAAAAAACCAGTCAACAAAGAACTGGAACAATAAATCCTGGCCACTTTGGTAAATCAATGTACAGTCCTTATGGTTATTCAAGAGACATAAGATGTATGAATGTCTGCACTAGGGGGGAATTAACATTAGTGGTCCAGGTATTTTTAGATGTCGACGTTTCGACTCGTCTTGCGGCCTTCCGGTTGGTTATGCCTGGGCCATGCGAGTCTTCCTCAGGACAGATACGACGGGGCAAGGGATCTGGCAGATGACCCTATAGAAAATACAAATAACCATGAGGGTTGGGGCTGTTGCCTATTTAACTTAAAACTATGGGAAGGGTTCCAAGATTGCTTACCCTTCACAGGATGGAGTAGGCGTAATGTCTTCCAAGGTAACTTGGTCCATATAAATCGAATGGGGGTATTGTACAGGTCCTCTGAAAGAATCAATGAGGAACCTGTATATTACAATAATGTATACTTTGTAGGATTCATACCAGAATAGACAGTATAAAATTATTACCTTATCTGTACGTGGGGGGTTCCTATCTTAATCCTGAGACCATATATCAATATATGTCTCTTCAATCACAATCCATTGCTAATTGTGCTGCTTGAAAAAGTCTTCACATTTTTAATTAGCCTGAAAAAGTAAGGACCAAACTATGGTGAGTATCAGCACAGTAGTGTACCATATGCACTTAGACTGATGGCCAAAAAAGAGAAGCAAAAAGCCATTTACCTGAATTAGGCTGACTGTAAGCCCTTCAAGTGAAGGATAATTCCCTCGCCGATTGGAAACCTGAACCGGCAGCTAAAGACAGAAAAACGAGGATGAGTCTCCTTATCTAAGTCACTCCGCGTAAATATTCCCAGAGTTTACAAATTTACTTACATTTGTAAGATAGGCTGCGTGCTTCCAAGTAGACACGCGTCAATTGTAGAACCCCTGGACAGAGTAGTCCGACACCTTGTGTGGCGACTCTGTTGTAGCGCGTTCAGGGAGTAGAACGCGATGACGGACTCCCCCGTGCCCGAACACTTCCGGGTGGGAGAGGGCGAGAAAGGACCCTTCGCCTGTGTCCGTATTATAGTTGAATAAATTCATTTAGAGGACATTAAATAGGAGGGGGGCAACCAAGTCCCTTTTAATATCAAGCGCTGCGGATTCTAATGCGACCAATTAAAAAATGTATTGTTCCAAACCTTAAAGCGATACATGTTCGGAATTGTGTACAATTAGCGTATTAACAGGCTTAGAACGTACACCATAGGTGTGGTACATATAGGCCAGTTCTAAGTGCATTGGTCATAAGAGAATCAGTTTAAGAGTAAAGAACCATGGTGGCCATTTTGAGTTGGGGAGACAGAGATCGGGCCCCATTGGTCATCATGATACACAAGTTAAAAAACATATTTACAAGTGAAAAAATGGACAATTGACAAACATTATTTACAAATTACACACAAACAGCGCATAGTAGACATATTAATAGTCATTCACACTGAATATACAAGATCTGAATGTCATAACTGATTTACCACTTAGAACAAAAGGGGGAATAAATGGTTAGAGGATTCCCACTTGTCTATTAATCTCCTCCAATTCATTTAACCCTTTGTGTGCCGTGTCAAGGAGATGTATCCAACGGCATTCTCTCCTGCTTAGGATACTCTGTACATCGCCTCCTCGTGGGTTAGCTTGTACTTTTTCCACAACCCACCATTTGATACTCTCCGGGGGATGTGAAAAGGTGGTAAAATGCTGTACAAGTGGAGCCCCTGTTGTTTTGCATCGTATCCGGCTGACATGCTGGAGGATCCTACACTTCACTCTTTGGATGGTTTGACCCACATACATAAAGCCACAGGGGCAAAGGATGGCATAAATCACCCCTGTGGTGTTACAGTTACTGTGGACTTTTAATGTATGTGTTTGGTCATTATGAGTAAAAGTGGTACATTCCACAGACATGGGGCAGGCTTTACAATTCCCGCATTTCTTATGCCCAATTACCGGTGGTAAACCCCATAGTGTGGTTTGAGAAGGGGCTGATGGTGTTGGGAGGAGTGATTTAATGAGATGATCTCGAATGCTTTTCCCTTTTCTAAAAGCATGTAAGGGGGTCGAGAGTCCCCCTACTTCATCCTGTACCAAATGCCAATGTCGGTTGATGGCTTTTTTTATCTGGTTGCTTTTTGTGTTGTACGTAGTCACACAGACTAGCCTTTCCTCATTCTTATCCTTCTCTTGTATCATGAGCAATTGGTCCCTGTGATTATGCCAAGCTCGTTTTCGTGCCCTCTTGAGTAGGCGGATGGGATAGCCTCTCTCACTGAGTCTGGCAATCAAGAGAGAAGACTCGTCGAAGAAATCTTCCTTCTTGGTACAATTCCTTCGGAGCCTCAGGAACTGACCAAAGGGAAGGTTGTCCCTGAGGTTCCGAGGGTGGTGACTTGAGTACCTAAGTAGTGTGTTACGTTCACTGCTCTTCCTATAAAGGGTAGTATACAGGTGTCCTTGTTCTGATTTTATTTGTATGTCCAGGAAGCTAATCATGTATTTGTCACATTCTAGGGTAAATTGAATGTCCGACAGTTGTTGGTTGAGCCAGTCATGGAAATCAGTCAACGATGATTTGCAACCGTTCCAGATAAGGAGGACATCATCGATGTACCTGGCCCAAAGTTGGATGCCGGTTCAGGTTTCCAATCGGCGAGGGAATTATCCTTCACTTGAAGCGCTTACAGTCAGCCTAATTCAGGTAAATGGCTTTTTGCTTCTCTTTTTTGGCCATCAGTCTAAGTGCATATGGTACACTACTGTGCTGATACTCACCATAGTTTGGTCCTTACTTTTTCAGGCTAATTAAAAATGTGAAGACTTTTTCAAGCAGCACAATTAGCAATGGATTGTGATTGAAGAGACATATATTGATATATGGTCTCAGGATTAAGATAGGAACCCCCCACGTACAGATAAGGTAATAATTTTATACTGTCTATTCTGGTATGAATCCTACAAAGTATACATTATTGTAATATACAGGTTCCTCATTGATTCTTTCAGAGGACCTGTACAATACCCCCATTCGATTTATATGGACCAAGTTACCTTGGAAGACATTACGCCTACTCCGTCCTGTGAAGGGTAAGCAATATTGGAACCCTTCCCATAGTTTTAAGTTAAATAGGCAACAGCCCCAACCCTCATGGTTATTTGTATTTTCTATAGGGTCATCTGCCAGATCCCTTGCCCCGTCGTATCTGTCCTGAGGAAGACTCGCATGGCCCAGGCATAACCAACCGGAAGGCCGCAAGACGAGTCGAAACGTCGACATCTAAAAATACCTGGACCACTAATGTTAATTCCCCCCTAGTGCAGACATTCATACATCTTATGTCTCTTGAATAACCATGTAAATGTAAATGTATTTGAGCTTATATAGCTCACAGCTACCCACAAAGGGTTTCCCGGCGCTTGCTTAGGGAACCCGTCCTGGTATTCCCCTGTGAGATATCCCCAGCAGGGTATCCACAAGGTGAAAGCCAGGCATCCCGCCGCGAGGGGCCATTGTGGAGATTAAGCAAGCTATTGCCCAGAGTCGCAGAGTGTGAACCCGTGAGTTGAGAAGGCACCGGAGCGAGAATTATCGAGTCCGTGGAATTTTTGAGCCCAAGACCCGCCGAGGCGGGGAATTGAACCCTGGTCCAGGGCCGATCTCAGCTTCCGGGTCTGCCGCCTCTAACCCCTGAGCCACACTTCTCCACTATAAGGACTGTACATTGATTTATCAAAGTGGCCAGGATTTATTGTTCCAGTTCTTTGTTGACTGGTTTTTTCCTTGAATAATACAGAATCATTTTTATATACTCTGTGCGATTCCTTTTCCTTTTCACCTTTTCACGATCACGACCTTTGACACCTTCTTTTTTCTTTACTGCACGCTCTTGATACGGGGCACTGTATATAAAATGTACAAAAAACTGTAGATTGAACTTTGATTCAGAGAATGGATTAAATGCTATAAAAGAGTCTGAGGTTGTTGCTGTTGCCTATTCTTTATGTCTTTCATTAATTGTGTTTAGGTCTGTGAATTTAATACACACCGTGAACTGTTTAAACTTTGATTTTTCGCTTTCAAAAATTTGGGTCTCGGACCATTGTTTGCTTATATTAGTAATTACCCAGGTCCAGTACCTTTAGGGTTACCCCATTATTATAATGGCTACACCATTCTTGAGCAAAAGGGAGAGGTCACCTACCTGGTGGACCTTGGAACTCCCAGGAGCCCCCACAGGGTGCTCCATGTCAACAGGCTCAAAGCATATGTCGACAGGAAGGACATGAGCTTGCTCATGGCCATAGATGAGGGACAGGAGGAAGAGAGTGACCCTCTCCCAGACCTGCTCACTCAGAATCCTGATGATGGGTCAGTAGATGGTGTTGTCTTTTGTGGCAGCCTCTCTGAACATCAACAGAAAGACTGTAAACAGGTTCTTCAGTCTTTCAGACATATGTTCTCTCTGACACCCAGTCAGACCAATTGGTGCACCCATGAGGTTGACACTGGTGACAGCCTGCCAGTCAAGAGTAAAATCTACAGGCAGCCTGATCATGTTAGAGACTGCAGCAAAACTGAAGTGCAGAAAATGTTGGAGTTGGGAGTCATTGAACCCTCAGATAGCCCTTGGGCTAGTCCAGTAGTTCTAGTGCCAAAACCTCACAAGAAAGAGATGAGAGATGAGGTTATGCGTAGACTACAGGGGTCTCAATGCAGTCACTAAGACTGATGCCCACCCAATACCAAGGGCAGATGAGCTTATAGATAGATTGACTTCTGCCAACTACTTAAGCACATTTGACCTGACAGCTGGGTATTGGCAAATCAGGTTAGCTGGGGATGCCAAACCCAAGACAGCATTTTCAACCCCTGGTGGACATTATCAGTTTGTGGTAATGCCCTTTGGTCTGAAAAATGCACCTGCCACCTTCCAAAGGTTGGTGAATCATGTCCTTACTGGGCTGGATGACTTCTGTGCAGCATATCTTGATGATATTGCTGTCTTTAGCTCCACCTGGGAGGATCACCTGGTCCACCTGAGGAAAGTGTTAGAGGCTCTGCAAGCAGCAGGCCTCACTATCAAGGCCACCAAGTGCCAGATAGGGCAGACACAGGTTGTATACCTGGGCCACCTTGTGGGTGGAGGCCAGGTTCAGCCACTGGAGAGCAAAATACAGTCAATCAGGGACTGGGCTCCTCCAACCACCCAGACTCAGGTTCGAGTTTTCTTGGGCCTGACTGGTTACTACAGAAAGTTTGTCAGGAACTATGGATCCATTGTGACTCCATTAAATGAACTGACAAGTAAGAAAATGCCAAAAAAGGTTCAGTGGACAGCAGGCTGTCAAAAAGCATTCGATGACCTAAAGCAGGCCATGTGCATAGCACCTATTCTCAAGAGTCCAGATTACTCCAAACCATTCATTGTCCAAACAGATGCTTCTGAGTTGGGTGTGGGAGCTGTTCTATCTCAACTGAATTTTGATGGTCAAGCCCAGCCCATTGCTTTTATAAGCAGAAGGCTGACCCCCAGAGAGAAGAATTGGTCAGGTATTGAGAGGGAGGCCTTTGCTGTGGTTTGGGCCCTGAAGAAGCTGAGGCCATACTTGTTTGGCACTCACTTCAAGATTCAGACCGACCATAAGCCCCTCTTGTGGCTAAATCAGATGAAGGGTAAAAACCCCAAACTGCTTAGTTGGTCCATTTCCCTACAGGGGATGGACTTTACAGTGGAACATAGACCTGGTACTGATCATGGCAATGCCGATGGGCTCTCCAGATATTTCCACTTAGAACAAGAAGACTCACCTGGTCAAGGTGAGCTTATTGTCCCAAAGTTTGGGGGGGGGGTCATGTAGGAGAGTAGGGTCTGCAATCCTATGATCACCCAGATTTTTTGCTTTTGTTTCACTGGTTTACGACTTTCTCTGGCTGTGGGCCTGCTAATCAGACCCACAGCCTGGCTGTTCTCTCTCTAAATTACAACATGTACCCTAGGTGCATTTACCAATTGGTACTGGGCCACCTTATCAGACCCTGTAACTCAGGGCATAGGTGTACCCAGGGCCCACCAGGGGCAGAAGCATGTATTATGCCACCCCTGGCTGGCCTCCTAAATTTGACACAACTGGCTGCATGACAGCTGGGGCAAAGTCGTGTAATCACCCTTTGCTGTAGATATAGTATACCTATATCTAACCCTAAAAATGGACACACAGATTCCTATCAGTCACTCCCATGGCAGGCCTTGACAATCCTGAAGGCAGAGTGCTTGGAATCGTGTGAGATGGTGCTCTGGCATGAGCTGAGCCTGTCTGCAGCTTGCGGAACCAAGTCCTAATAGCTGTTCCATGATAACGCATACCATATACTCTTAAGTGCATTATAATCCTCACGGTTAAATGCTATCTTTGGTATTGCTTTATCAAAACATGTCGAGTAAGGTGTCATACGAATTGGAATACTAACCCCTTGCCAATTCTGGCGACGGGGTTAGCATTCCACCCTTCTAGAGGGACACGACATGTATGTAACTGTGAACCCCGGTTAAAGTTAAACGAAGCCTCAGCTCCACAAAATGGATGCTGCCACCTCAGAAACGAGTCTGACCCCCTGCAGCTGGGAGTCCTTCAAGCGAGGGGAGCCTGGACAAAGGGTTTCCTGTCAAGGGCGGTGCTAGCACCGTCCCAGACAGGGTTTTGTGTATCCTGGGTAGGCAGGGCTTTACAGGAAGGTGACTGCTGAGTGGCACCCCGGTGCTCACTACGCATAGGCCGGTCAGAACCAGTTCCAGGGGCACACCAGCCCCTGGCCTGGGGGAAGTCCGGCATGGGAGAGGGGTGTAACCACCCCCCTCCTAGTCCCACCCATAGGCAGGACCTAGTCACCGGGTCAGCCCCTTTTCTTAGTATAAAGATGGGAGCGGGCCCCCTGTTCAAATTAGATCATCTTTGGAATCAAGACACGACTTTCTGCGAAAGGACATCAAGATTTCCTCTTCAAGATTCTCCCTTGTGGCTAAGGAGTAGTCACCCTGCATCCGCAGGCACCATCAAGAACACTGCGGTCAGCTGCAAGTCCTTCCTCAGGAATCCGACGACCCAGCACGACGAGACCCGGCTTCCCTGGCACCTCTGACCTCTACTCACCTCTACAGCCAAGCTGAGAACCGTGAGTGCGACGAGACCTCGAGGGACCGACGATCGCCAAGACTGCACGACTTCTTCACAACAAGCCCGTCGAGTGTCCCTCTGGTGAGTGCTTTGGGGTCCGAGAAACCCCGACCCTGAGCAGCTCCAGCACCGAAGATCAGCCTCCCAGCATCTCCACGATCTGCGTGGGGCCCTTCTGCTTTTTGCTGCTCACCGCGTTGTTTGGCTATTAGCCCGCTGGCTTGTGGCCTTCTTAACGACGCCCGACGACATCACTGCTGCTGGTCTGGTTGCTTCAGACTGGCCCTTGCTTCCTTCCACAAGAGAAGCACCCCGGACCCTCCTGGTCCACTCCAGACGCCATTTTGAGTCCACCGCTGGGCTTGAATTTGCCAAGGCTTTGTTGCCCAATCCTGGGTCCAGCGACGCCGACAGCTTCATCCATCGTGGGACAGCTCGCTCCTCCATCCTGGTCGCCGACAACGCCTCCTGGTCCGTGAGATCTGCAGAGCCCAGCGTCGCCCACTCACCTGGTCGAGGTGACTACCATCCGGTGCCCTCCTGGTGCCACCTGACTACTGGCTAGTAGTCACGAACTTGGTCCCCTCTGCTTTCAGGTGTCATCTATCTTCAAGATCCAGGCTTGGATCACTTCAAACTCTCTTCACTGGTCGCCTGCCAGCATCTTTCTTCCAGGCTCCTGGTCCGTCTACGAGGATTCCCGACGTCTTTTGAGACATATGCAGCTGCAGCCCCTGGGCTAGGTAACTTCGGCATTTCGGTGCCCCAGCATAGCCTCACTATCCAAGGGTCAGAATCCACTTTCGTTTTCCTCCTACCAGGTCGGGTTCGCCCGAGAACACTAACTTTGTCTTTACTAGCTACCATAGACTTTGTCCCGCTTCACGCGTGAGAGTGCACACTCTGCACCCGAGTCCCCTGGGTCTCCTAGAAGTAATCTAACAATTCTATAGTCAAATCCTAGCGATTCCAAAGCCCATTAGTACTGTACTTACCTGCTAGTAATTTCGCATTCCACTTTCAGAGTATATGGTTTTCCGTGCCCCTCGGGCATTTGTATGTACTGTGCTAACTTAAGTATTTTCGTAAGAGTTTTGTTTTGTGCTTAGTACCCTGTCCTCATAAAGAGTACAGGGCTGTTGTGATTTTAATAAATACACTGTTTATTTTCATAACACTTGTGTGGTGTCCTTTCACTTGGTGTTCAAGGGGTATATGTGTGGTATAACAGCTGGCTTAACACGCCCTCTCGAGTCTTTAGCCTTAGACTGCTCGCATCCATGCTACTAGGATAGCTGGTCTATAAGGTTGACTTACAACCAATCATCAATAAGGGTTGCTGGACTGATACATAGTGTTCACTAGGATAGTGACCACTGCATATCAGGCCACCTTCTCACAGTCATCACGGAGTACACCCAAGTACGACGCCAATGCACCAATACAATGTTCAATGGCTGCTCTAGAGTCTCAAATTTTTGCCAAATTAAATCTAGTTTGTTCGGTGTCATGGTGGGTGCTGTGAACGGAATACACCTCACTCCTGTACGATCTGGTGATTCATCAGTGCGTACATTTTCAGACTGTGAGTTGGCATTGCTTGGCATAGGGTCTGGTTTAATTCCTTTGATACGGCCTATGATAAAGTTACTGCACTCATGAAGGCAACCTCTAAAGATTTAATGGAAGAGCCAGGCTCAGGCCCGTAAGGGTATATCCAGTGATGTTCCCCAATTAACAGTTTGTTAAGTGTCCCTCTTCCAAAGCGCAGCCGGGCGTGGTTCAGGGCTTTTAGTGCCTCTCTGTCACATTTCACAGGCTATGAGATGGGACTGGTTCAGATGATAAAGGAGGGCGTCGAGCTAGGGTGTCCTATGTGAGCAGGCAGGAAAAGTTGGAATCAACTATGACAGTTATGTCTGAAGGGCCAGCAGGAGAGGCGAAGCGGCTGTTTAAGGGGCCAGTATCAGAGCACCAAGCATGGCAGTCGTCCGTTGAGAATGCGGTGGCTGCATGGTGGGTACTTTTGGGATGGCAAGTACCATTCACTGGATCGGCTGCCCCAGCACAACTTGTAGATGATTTGAATCTCTGTGGTCTCCATCTTGTCAGGGTATCCCCAACACCCTTGTCAAACTGTCCCTGCCAGGGAGTGCAGATCAGCCAATATTATACAGTTATCAAGACCCAGGGCCAGCCTGCTAGTCATCACAGTGGGGATCTCCCAAAGATATGAACAGTTCTTAGTTTTTGACAGACTATAAGCCACACAGCCGATTATCACAACAACAATTTGCATAGTAATTATGTAGTCCCAAGGATATCAATAGGCACTAGTAGGTATTACAAGGCAAGTGTATAAGCTGGTATGTTGGTGTGGTAGGGCAGTTTGAAGTGCTTGGGAGTCTAGGTCTCTGGCAAGAGGGGAGGTCTTCAGGGCTTATATGCACACACCAAACTTGTCAGGAATCAGAGAGCAGATTAATCCATGAAGGGTGGCGGGACACCCAGGATCCATACTGTAAATTCCTAGTGCAACTTCAGTAATTATAATAACAAAAACAAGTTAAATATCAGGAGAGACACAAACCAATATAAATAGAAAGATACAAAAATAATTATCTATTGATAATGAGATATTTCTTGTTCAAACATTAAAAATGAAGCAAGCCATGTACACACCACATCCATATCCGTATCCAAAAGCTTTATTCGAAATTCAGTTAAAAATGAGTTAACTAAAACATCTGCGACAGTGTAATATATAACCTGGATGGGAGGACAACAAAGGTAAATATACACATATCTTAAAAATTAATAAAATCACATCCATCTCAGCATTCAAACTGAACAATCAAAAATTATGTACATTTACAAGTATAATCAACACTTGAGAGTTCATCAAACAAGACATTCTGCATATGTTCTGATGTATTTTTTAACTTGATGACACAAATGACTGTCTTAAATGTTTTTTATATAGATGAGTCTTGTATGTATGCTTTTAGTACATGAGAATGTATCTGTATCATGAAGCGACTTCAGCTCCTGGGCACCCAGGATCATCTCCCCCTCATAGAAGAGTCCTGTTCTGTGATAACTGCACTCCTTATGGCACTTTGGTGATATTTTGCTGGCTCAGCCATACTCAAAGTCCAGGCCTTTGTCCCCTCTATTGGGCTAAGTTAATTACACTGCTAGCCAGCAGGCGGATCAAAGGCCTCCTCACACAATAGAGCAATTATCAGTGTTTGACCCAGTTCCTGTGAAAGAAAGAGGTGGAGATGAATTCTGAATCTGATAATTAACTCCTCAAACTGAACTTGGACTGGCAAAGTCTAAGCCCATAGCATAAATGAAGGTAGGTCATATCTCTGGAGGCATAATAATACTATATTGTATCAGTTTATAAACATAAGCCATATAATTTACAAATGATAAAATATTTGTTCTTATGCTTTGAAGCGGTAAAATTGGATATTAGCAGTAAATTAGCACAATTCACTATTGTTGAAACAAAAGGCAGAAAAGCAACTTAGGCAAATTACAAACTCTTTCTAGAGGACTAAAAAGAGATAAAACTAGCAAAGTGCTCAGTGTAAGTAATAGATTGTGTCAGTATACTTTTAAGCATCAGGTCTACAACAACCTAGGAGATTTTAAAATACATGCCCAATGGGTGGGAATAACATTAAATACAGAGTAGTAAATACAGTTCTTGTCCCAAACAGTCCCTGACGGCCGTAGCTTGTGTGCCATTAGTATTAATTTGTTAACTCAACAGAATATCTAATGGCAAGTTACAAATGAGCACATTTGCAACTTTATAGACATCACCGGCGGTGTGTTGATTGTCAATGAGTCGCTGCTCTTCTTAGATAGTCAGAAGCAGGGCCGGCTTTAATGCGGTGCAACTGGTGCGGCTGCACAGGGTGCTGACCTTTAGAGGGGGTGCTGACCGCAGGTGGAGAGCACTATGTTTAGCAATAACTTCTGACTGTAGAGTTGAAGGGCACTTTTGCCCAGTGGTAGTTAGGGAGTCCGAGGAGGCAGTCATGGAGGGTGGGGGCGCTAAAAACGATTGTTGTACTGGGCGCCACCAGCGCTAAAGCCAGCCCTGTTTGGAAATGACTCACAAAGGCAAAATACATGAGCTAGATACGTTCACATTGTGATGACACTACTCTACTTAGGTAAAACATTTGTCCCAAAAAGTGCCAGGTGCATAAGCCTTAAATACATGCGTAAAGATAAAAACAGTGGAACGAGTCAAAATAGTTATATTTCAAAATAGGTAAATTCCATAAATAATGTGTGGTGCGAAGCAGAAAAAACATCATTCAGCAAGCTGGCCGCTTTTCTAAAAAAGTCAACAAATCATGCCAGGATTAATCGTTGTAAGTGAGAATGTGACAAACTCCCATTGCTGCACTGCCAAACTGGTCCAACTGCCACATTTAAACTGGCAAATGTTCTAAGAATAACTTCAAAGTTAGCTTTGGTTAACAACCACACATTGCCAGGTGGCTTCCAAAGACAGCATGAGTATCACATGGTTTGATGATGAGTACCTTTAATTAAAAACTGCGAGGCCTCTGGCTTTATGCTCAAGAAAGAACTTGGGGAAATACGTTTCCTTGCACTGAAGAAAGAATATAAGCAACTGAATACATTTAAGAAACTGAACCTGCATGTTAAAGCCTGGTCTAAACTCATGCAGACTCAATGATCTGGGCCTTAGGAGTGCCCTATAAAACCCAAGGAGGGTTGCAAATTTGTGCATATTGGATTTATTTGTGCCCTAGGAGTGGGTAGAGATATCATCATCATTTGTAAACAGCATTTGAGGACTGCAGGGACTTGTCAGAACCCCTAAGCAGACTGTGGGTGCTGTCTCAATCCACAGAGGCAAATTACGCCAATCAAATTAAGGAAAGAACTTCCAGGATGTAACTTGGCGACCTTTGACTCATCGGCGGAATTCCAAGATGGCCACCGGTGAGTTGGCGGTCTAGTTGTCTGGGTCTCTCACAGGTGCAGGAGTTGAGGTGATGCGCGCGAGCACAGACTGCTACGCACTTCACTAAATCAACGAACCGAGGCGGACGAGTGTTTTAGGTGTCCTGAGGTGTTTATGGTTCCAGACGAACTAAGGTAGAAGTTTGGTTATAGAAAAAATGTGCATAGTGAAGAGCGCGTCTTCCAGAGTTTCTAGAGATTCAATTCTGCTTACCTGGATTTTGGAAAATTCCTCGAGTGATTTCTTTATCAGGAAACGTCACCAGCTATTGTCCTGAAAAGAGAAAAGAAGAACAGAGATAAGTGATTAATTCGAACCTGATGGTTAATGATAGACTGTTGACTACAACTTGTTTAAAGAAGAGAAATGTGAATGCCTGAAAGACAATACTTACTTACCTTTGAAAACGGAGTTATAGTGATTCCTGAAGATAGAGAAAAATAAAACATAATGTAATATATGTAGAGTAGACTAACACAGCAATAATAGTGCATGTAAACACATTTAGTTTACAATTTAAAAAGGAATTAGGATATTAGTTAGGTTATATAATTCTAGAGAATAGGGTAGTAAATCTACAGTTCAACAGACAAGAATATCTAAAAGAAAAGATTACTAGCAAAATAAGGTGAGACATTAGATAATAGAAAAAACCGCAAAGTGTTAAGAGAAGTGACACAGGAGTAATGTTGTTTATTTAAATAGCTTTCAGATTCAAGAAAGAAGACAGAGCATTCAAGAGAGAAGAGAGGCGAGGTCTCTGGAACAAAAGGCATAAATAGATACATAGAGTGTTGGAAATAGAGAAGATAGGGTGATATGCTAATGTTATTTCTTCATATAATTTAAGGTCATCTCTGAAGAAAGGTCTGCTGGTCGGACAGAACAAGAGAAGCCGTAGAACAGTTCCAGTGCAGTCTCTTCTGTAATTTTTTTCTTATTTTATCCACTCCTCTTTCCCCCTGGGGGTTCCTTTGTAGTGTAGTTTCTATTTTCCCTATAGGCCCTGCACATTGGAATAACATAAACAGCAGTGTAGACGTAGAAGTGCGGTCTTCTAGGTCTCTACTGACTATGTTAGACTTAATTGGGTTTGTACCAGCTAGCTCAGAGGTCACTGGAAACTTTCTTGACTGAATAGGAAGTGATCAGCTTCCCTGGCTCAGACAAGAAGGGATTCAGTTTTCCAACAACCGCATTAACACGACAACTTTGCTCCTCAGAATAAGAGTCAATCTCTAGAGTCGTGTGAAACAATAGACAGCTATTTCACTCAGTCAGTTTGTGCAGAATTACTTTCACCTGGATGCAGAGAATAGAGAGACGGGCGTAATAAAACGGTATTATTTATTGAACAGTCTTTCTTCTCATGCAAGAGAAATGAATTGGCACAATTGCAAGACTTGTTATTTTGAAAAGTGCGTACAGTAAAAGGAGTATTGAGAAATAGTACTGTAAAAGCATTGATATGGTTTCTTAGCCATATGATAGTTAAAATGAGTAAAATATATACATTCATATATACAGTTGGCTAACGTCCTCAACTGGTGCTTCTAACTACGCCTACCCCAGTGTACCTGACCTAACCCTAATACTTGGGAGAGAGTAAGTCAGTAGCAGTTTAAGTTAAGTTGGTTTTGCCAAGGGTTTGCTTCAAGAATTCTCTCTAAGGGTCTAGTCAGCACCGTACCTCTGGAATAGAATGTTGGAGGTCTGGTATCTCCTCTCAGTACTCCATATTCCAGTTACCCGCAAGGGTAGGCTGGAAACGCCGGAGCTGGATTTTCTCAGCAGGAGAAAAGACAGCGTCTTTCTCAGCGCGTCAAGGAGGAGGGGCAGCGTCCGTGGGCTTCTCGCATCTGCTGGGCTCTGCAAGGGACAGCTGTTCTGCTCCTGTATTCACCATAACCATCGTGTGTGCTTAAGGCAACGTTGGTATTATTTATACCTGAAAGGTGCCTTGTTTGACGTACGTTTTTGGACATAAGACGCCACTAAAGATGTCACTAAGAACTGGTCATTCTTACAGTGCTCGTTAGAGTTTTATTACTAATCAAAACAAAGCAAGCGGGGCTTTCCCAGGTTGGTGGGGGTTTTATCTGTTGAAAGAACTTGGTGTGTTATCTAGGAATCTAAGGAAGTGGCTTCTGCTGTGTCATGTACTGTAATGAGCTGCAGAGACGAGTTACTGAAATATGGCTCTGATTGTTATTATATTATAGGGATACCTATTGAGTTTAGCCATATAGGGGCATGAGGTCACAATATTGATCAGGGTCCTAGATAGAACACAACACCCACTCCACGAATTTATGTCCATCAAATTACTAAAAACTAAAGCAATAGGATGCACGTGTATTCCTGCCCACCCCAAAATACATATTGCATTTGAAATGGTCTATATGAAATACATGAGAATATAGGTACTGTACGTTTTCAAGCATAGTAATCATTCAAAAATTATTGCATGTGTAATCAGTTTGAACGATTTTGCGAAAAATTACACATGAAAAGTCTCTAAATACAGAAAAGAAGGGCGAGACTATTTCATCAGATATAATTACAATTGCTGTAAAATGTGCTAGAGGCCGTGGTAATATGTTGTCTCTAGATTTACTAAAAATAGAAGCTCTGTTCTTATGAATAGTTCTACTTTAAGCAAAAGTATATGTGCCAGAAAAAGGTAAATATTTTGAAAAATTTTCAATTCAAAAATTTTTTTTTCCTGGTGAACGGGGGAATAGAGTTCCAAACGCTTTTTAGTAGTTTTTGTTGATCAAAACTGAAGGCCAAATTCAGAGTTCATGGGAACGCTCTGCGCCGGAATGTTTTTTCCAAAAAATCATTGTTGCTGTTCAGGGGAGAACATCATATCAGACAGGCTCTTAAAGAATAGGTCTACATATTCAGGTGACAGTTCGACCAGGTTCGATAGTGCAGTAACCTGGCAGTTGTGAGAATGATTGCTATCATCGATGTTTGGATCAGCAATGCTCACAGAAGGCCATACCTGGGTGATGTTGCTTTCATTTACCGCTTCACTGCCACCACCTAGTCGTAGCGCAGGAGTCTCAATGAATGCCGTCATCAGGATTGGTAGCCGCTGGGGACGATGCATGAGCCGTTACAGGACTTAGCAAAGTATCGATATCCATTGGTACTGCTGATGGTAGTGCAAGACAGGTGTCTAACACGCATTCTTCTCCGCATAGCATACATCGAAGCACATGTAAGATGCAGGTCTGCCATATACCTCTGAATGAAAGAAACCAGGTCATGTTCAGATCTCTCAGCCGGGCCAATCCAAGGACTCTAGTTATGCGGTCCCGGTAGCGTACTGCTAGGATTGTTTCTTCTATCCTTGTCGGAGTCATGTCTGTGTTTTGGCTTGCCATATCGGAGCAGGAGGGTCAAAAATAAAATGCCTGCTACAAGTTCCAAAATTAGGGGTATGCCGCCAAAGACTGAATGGACAAAATTGGGAATAATGCCCAGAATTGCTTTGAATGATGATAACAGTCCTGAAAAAATCGTCTTAAATACGTTTGATATACCAATGGCATCCAACATATTTAGGATTTGGCTTAGCATTTCTGTGAAATGCACGGGGCAATTTGTTGATAAAAGTTAATGTATCTCAGATGCTGTCCTTGAAACTTGGAGATCATACGTCTCTTTTGATGACGTGATGGGCACCGTTGTCTGTAAAAGCACAGACTTCATTCAGCTTAAAGTATCAATTTGTATAGAAGAGACATTCAAAGGAGGCCAAATCGGCGTTTCAGAATCTCCAGGGCCGTTTGGAAACAATGCTTGCATACAGCAAGTGACCATGGAAGTTACGCTTACGAGATATGCTTTCCCTGGCACCAAGCCACAACAGTTGTGATCCGTTTTTAGAATGTAACTCCCGTTAGAAAGTGGCTCAAAGAAAGGCTCTATCTGCGTTGCAGGTGTGACGTGCTGGTGGCATGAAAGGTTGTTTGAAATCCCTTCACAGGCCCCATGTAAATTAATACCCTGGCACAAAAGTATACCGCTTAGTGAATGTTTGCAGTTTTCACCACTAAGAAATACATTTTTGTTGTTGTCACTGTAGCATTTGTGTTTATATGGTAATTTCCATGATGACTTAAGGTACCCTTTACCCAATCGTTCATACTGGCCAGTCGGTATATACTCAAGGCAATTTTTAAATCGGAAAGTTGTTATCGGAATTGTGATAATCCCCTGTATTATCCATTCAATGACAGGTCTTTCTGACATTGTCAATGGTAATCCCTCAAGTTTTTCGATGCTCAGGATTGTATAGTCTGCTCCTTTCTGCGCCAAACTGATTTGTTTATTAGTAAGGTTAAAGATGGAAAACAATGACGTTGTGTTGATTAAACGCCTTGGCACATAGCCTGAACGAAGATTTTGCAGCGTCCAGCCTAGCTGTACAATAGAACGTAATTGCGACTGGCCATGTTGTAACATTAGCAAGTCTTTATCTATTATATCGATGGCAGATTATACAATACTGTCCAGAGAATATATTCTGGAGGACAGAGTCATTAACCCATTGTCCACAACAGAAAGTGATTTTTCCAAATTAATATGATCAATTTCTCGTATTTTTTCTGCTGTTTCAATTTGTGTTACTTTCCATGCCTTGTTGTATGCCGCATATACACTTGCCGCTATGAAACGTTTTTGAAGCTGTTTGCGTGGTCCCATAATGAAATCGCGCAAATCAGCACCATCTTCAAGTAAAGATAAGTGTTGCTTAATTTCTGCCAGTGTGGATGATTCTAGCCATTCAAGGCACAGTTTCCCTACACTGTATGTTGTTACTATCCCTGGATGTTGTCTCTGGGAGTATCTAGGGTCTGGTCTGGTCATTTTTAACCCCTGTGTTTTGTTCAGGAATCTATCTTGAGAGTTATTCGTGTCAGTAGGCCAGATTAACCACTTTTTTCAATCAGGATGTGTTCTGTTTAGATGTAAAATTTTTGATACGTCTACTTCAATCTCTGTAGTTGCATTATCAGGAATTGGCTTTGGAATAGACGGTTTGTTTAAATCCTTAATCTTAGCTGAGCCAAGACAGGTTGTTTGGTGAATTGTGTCATTTAAGAACATTATTTGTTCTGGGATCATGCAGGCTCAAAATATTGCTTCTAGGCCTTGTACCTGCCAATCTTTTGTACCCCAGATGGTTTTTGTTGTTTCAATGTTGTTTTTCCAGTAATCAAAACCAAATGTCATCATTTTTTCATAAAATGCTTCTGAATATATCAATTTAGTATTTGTCAGCATTGTTTTCGTCCCTGTTTTATCCAACAGTTTATAATAAAATGTTTCTGCATTACTTGCGTTAAACCCTGAGAAGTATTGGAATTTCTCAAAAAACGTTTTTGAACTACTTTTAGGTGGAGTAGCACAATGATCCCATTGGTTATATTTAAAAACATTTCTAGGTTGAGCAGATTTATGTAAGTAATGATCTGCGTAATGTGAGAAACAGTACATTTGTTCATAATTAGATGAACCTTGCAAGTAATCATGTTCTGTAAATTTTGCTGACAGCACTAAATCCGACATCATATTATTTATACTTTCAAAATCCCAATCATCAGAGAATGTACTTGGTTTTACAAAGTCACTTAATGAAACCTTGAACTGGCGGATATTTCAAGATCTCGACCGGGCCATATATTTCATAGTCAGTCTTGTCCCACACTACCCCGCTGGGTATTGGAATGGCTGTGACATTCACTGATGATAGTCCTCTTTTCTTGACGTGAGATGATTTGTGAGGTTTTAGAACTAAGTTGATGTTCTGACTTGCTGTGTCCATTGAACTGTATTTTCCTTCAATGAATTTTCCCAAACAAAGTACCATGATGAGCCAAAGTAGGAGGAAAAATACACCTAACCCAAACCAAAATTCTAACCATGGAGAAATAAGATAGGTTTCTTTGATTTGATGAAAGAGTTCTGTTGCTTTTTCTTTAACACCTTGGCTGCTAAGGGGTTTTCCCCTCCTGCGCTGCAAATGTTTGAATACTATAGAATCATGACAAGGTCAACTCGTCAAACGCACAGCGCAGGTAACACCCATGACGAGTTGGCCTTGTCATGAGCATGGAAGGGGTTAAAAGTCTTTGTTTCTGGCGTTACTTCAGGGTTGCTTTGATCTTCAGAAAAATTATCGAAATTGGTGAAGTAGCCAGATGCAGTTCTGTCAATTGTTGGAATTGTTTTCTCCATTTGCTTTTCATTAGCACATTCTGATGCCACATCATTGTAGACTGGTATTTCATGACGAACTGTTTCAATCTGTGTTTCAAGAGGCACGAGTTCCATGGCATTACTGCATAGTCCTTCTCTGTGCACTTCAGGTTTATCAAATGTGATTAGTCTTTCAGTTTGAACCTCTTGGATTGTTGCAAATTTGGGTATTCTGTTATTTCTTGGGAGTCCACTTGGCCTACTGTTGATTATAGGCCACATGTTTGTGGTTTTACCAGGTCGATGGATACAACTTGGTTCTCCTTTTTACCAGCAAGGGGCGGTAGTACTACTGATCTTGTTCCGTTGATACTTAAGACAGGTACTGCTTTTCTGTAAGAAGGCCCAAATTCCTTCTTTACCGCTATTTTTTCCCTGACCAGATCCCCAATCTTTGGAATCCAGACAGGTCTTGCTGGGACAGGTGGTGTAGCTTCAGTGGTAGCTGGCTGTTGTTTTAACTTTATGTTGCTTAAGGATTTTCTTGTTTCATTCAAGTCCTGTAAAACAGCCAAACGATCTTTGATGTCAAAGTCTTTATTTTTATCTTTTACCACTGAAGCCTGACTATCAGGATCCTGAACATGCATTCTAGTTACAAACAATAGTTCGTACGGGCTGAAACATTTTAGAGAATTTCTTGGCAAATTATTAAGACTACGTTGGACACTTATTAAATGTTTGACCCACCCATCACCAGAACCTAATACCCTCGCTGTTATAGATTGCTTTATGTCTCGGTTTTTTCTTTCCTCTACACTGTTTCCCTCAGGGTGAAATGGACAAGAGAATCGCAACCCAATGCCCATACTGGCCATGGCCTCCTTATAAGCTCGAGAGTTGAAAGCAGGACCCTGGTCAGAATGAAACATTGCAATTGCGTATGTGCCGAAAAAAACTCGCAGATCTTTTATAACAGTTTTGGCGTCAGCCGAGCGCTGGTGCCACATTTTTATAGTGAATGTAGTCTTAAACAATTAATAGGATTCTGGATTGTATATAGACAGCATTACGCTACCTACATACCAGTCCATGGCAGTACTCCGCTTGACTCGCTGCTGCGATCTCTGTCGCAGTCGGGACAGTTCTTTACATATTTATAGTGGTGCAGGCTCATCTCCGGCCACCAGTATACTGATTGTAATTCGGTCAGAGATTCCTTCATCTGTTGGTGCCTTGGACCTTCATCCATGTGTGCATCTGCTATTAGTAACTTTCTCCGGTTCATGTTTGGAATTACCCTATCCCCCACTCCAGGGATTCGAGCAAAAGGAATGGAGTTTGCATCAATTACGTATGCATAATTGAGTGGATAGTTCACGGGTAGTGCTGCACAGTCGCCTTTTATGGACGTTTTTACTGCCAGCATGGTTTCCCCATCTATATATTTTTCTGAACGCTTTTTTATGGCTACGGAAGCCGGTTTAGTTGCTTCCGCTATGGCTGTTTTAGCCAATGAATTCCCTGCAACGTGAACGCCATCACGTTGATGACTCAGAGTGTCTATCACGTGAGTCTTTTGTAGTTCTTTCTGTAAAAGAACTACTTGCTTCCTAAGCATTTTATGCTTGATTGTGGCACCTGTGTCATCTTTGTAATCATTTTGAATCCAGTTCTGCAAATCATTATTGTAGGAGTTGACGCAGAAATGTGAATCGCACACGATTAGTGTCGGGAATTCACGTTCTGCATTTTCAAGCGCCATCTTTAAAGATCTGATTTCAGCTCGCTGAGCCGAACATTTTCTCAGTGATTCAGTTTTTGTTATTTTCAGTCTGAATTTACCGCAGAGCCAGCGACCTTTAACAATCGCACAGGCTGCATCGTAGGATTTATTTTCTACGTTGTAATGCTGTACAAATCTGTCTGTGTAGATTATACAGGAGTATTGTTGTAGAGGAAGAATTTCGATTGGCAGAGGATATTCTTTTTCATAATTTAAATCATTCAGTTTTTGTATGTGCGGGGCGAAATAGTGTTTCACGTCTTCTGCAGCAAGAGAATTTTCCCACTGTATCCATTTCGGATCCAGTGACACTGTAGGCAGGTTTACTGGGCTGAATAGTGCCTCAAAGGCGGATTCTACTGTGAGAACAGTGATCCTTTTGCCTTGTGCTAGTTCTCATTCTTTAGCTATAGCAGTTTGCACTGCCTTCACAGTATTTTCTGTGAGACTGAATGTTTTTTCTGCTTGCCTGTACAAATGAGATTTGTAAGCTATTGGTACCGTTTCTCCCTCATTAGAGGTCAGGTACGTGAATCCGCATCTTCCTGGGATGACTCGGATTACAAGGTTGCGTGTATTGTCACGTGTTTCTAATTTTGTTTTTGCTAACATGTCTGTTTGTAATGATCTCAAAATTTCTGTGTGTTTTTGCGTCCAGTTGATTGGTTTAAAATCAGGTTTAATTAATTCGTAGAGAGGTTTAACCCTCTCCGCATAATTTAGAATGTAAGTTCTTCCGAAATTCAGGAAGCTTAGAATCGATTGTAAGTTCTTTGGTAAGTGCGCTGTACTCCAAGCGTTTTTGGTGCTTGGAGTACAGCGCACTTCTCTAAGAAGTTGTCTGCTAGGCTTTTTCCTTCACTTGATAATTCGTATCCTAAAAATAATACTGTCTGATGGGCAATTCTTGAATTTTTAAAGTTGAATTTGTAACCCTCTGCAGCGAACCCAAGTATTATGGTGTTCACCCTTTTCAAATGAGTGTCCAAGTCGTCGTCTGTTAGATAGATGGCATTGACATAAGATAATGCCTCATCATCATACATTTGTAGTAACTCTGTTACTCTGGCTGAGAATAGTCCTGGGCTGTTCTTGAATCCCTGTGGGAGCCTACAGAAATTTTTCTGTGACCCCATTATTGAGAAAGCGGTCAAGTACCTGCTTTCTGGTGCAATATTTTGACAAAAGAATCCATTAGATATGTCTAATGTCGTTTTATATTTTTTGCGAACTATGTTATTCATTAGTGCAGCACTATGCGAAGTTTGTACTGCAAATGTTTTGCAACATGAGTTAAGGTGTCTGTAGTCCAAGACTAGATGATATGAATCGTCCGGTTTGGAGACAGGAAACAAAGGATTGTTCATTTGAGAGGTGCATGTTTCAATCACCCCCTGGTATTCAAGTTGATCTAAAATCTCCCTTACTTGTTTTTTAGCTTCTTGCTTGACTGGGTACTGCCTTTGTGTAGTCGGTTGACATTTTAACTGGATTTTGTGAGGAGGAGAGTCCTCATCCCATCCTACATGATTTTTATATAATGCTGGTGCCTGGGCTATTGCCCATTTCCTTGCATATACATATTTAGTGTGAATCGGAATGTGATTCGAGAAGGCAGGCATAATCATTTCTTCACCACGAGGGCACTCCCTGAGAAACTCTGGGGGGTCAATCTTTCTCAGCTAACAGGATGTCATAGCCTTTTGAGAGGTTATCCCAAAATAGACCCCTTATTTTCCTAGTCTTATCTCCCTCTATACGCAGTGTTATTTCGTATATCTTATGAGGTTCGCTAACTCTGGTGTCAGCAGTTTCTACTTGAATGTATTCATTCGTGTCCACTGTCTCCAGATGACTCATCAGGTACTTGCGAGCTATGGTGATTTCTGCTGCACTGTCTAGCATTGTCTGTGCCCACTCTCCGTTTTTCAGCTGTGTCCTCAGTATTCTCGGCATGTTCTATTACTCTAAAACTGGCTACCTTCTTTGTTGGAAAGTGTAATTTTTTACTTTGAGCAGGTTCCTTGTCTTTGGACTTGGTGTGCTCTCCTGGGTCTGACCGTCCTCTTCTTTCCGATTTCTGCGAACAAGATCGAGAGGGACGTGTATCAATACTTTGATATCTATCAGGCTTTTTCAAGTTATCCCTATTTCTAAGGTTATATCTTTTCTCAGAGGGCTCCCTCTGGGAAGACTGGTGTTCTCGAGTTGGAGTTCTTTCCCTCCGTCGAGGAGACCTTCCTCTGAACTGTAAAACTTTTTCCTTGGGAGTGGATTGTTTATTTCCATTCCAGCTCTTTTTAGGAGTGTTTAAATTATTCGAGTAGTTGGGGTTTTACTGGTTTCCCACCCAAGCTGTCTCTGCCTAGTTCCTCATAGCATTTTTCTATGATTCTGGCGAGCTCAATTGGTTGATCTGTTATATCTGTCACCTTCAATTTTTGGCGGATCGCCACAGATGCTGCTTCTCCTTTTATATTGGCTAGTAATATAGCCGAGACCTGCTTGAAGTCTTTCAGTAATTTCATACCAAGAGTTAAAGAATGTTCTGGACCGTATTCATTCTGAATCTGTTTTAGCACATCTGGTATTACCGCCATTGACGGAACACCATGTGTTTTTGTGTAAATGGAAGCAAAGACTGTACCCCAAGTGTCAAAGTCTTCCACGTGTGGTGCGACCCCCATTGGAAGGCAGATGGTCAGAATTTTGTGTTTCTCAATAAGGGTAGTATTTGGAAATACTGCCTCTATTTCAGTAATTTTCTGCGCTAACCAGAAAGGAATTTGTTCCCGTTTTATGGTTATTTTACCAAGACATGATTGTATGTTCTGTGGTGTAATTTTATTTGTGTTCCCCTGATGAGGGGTCAGCTGTGGAACATTAACAGCTGTTTGGACTGTTGCAGTCCGCATTACATATTGTACTAACTGTCTATGTATTTTAATTAAGGTTTTTAGCTGTGCTAACAGTTCTTCTTTTGACATTTTATCAATGTCTGGATGTGGTGTGTAGCTGGTTAGAACCGGCCACGTTGCTCCTGGTCTACCTAGTGGACCGAGCCTGGTAATATGATCATTGTGTTTTAGGGTGCCTTTAAACCAGAGCAGGTGCTCTTGGTATTTTAATGGGATTTCAATCTCCTCGAAAGGAGCGTACTCATCCGGTGGATCCTCTATTTTGTAATAGTAGAACTCGTGTGTTGTAGCGTTTGCCGCTGGAAATTTTATCCAAGAATAGAATACCTCTGTCTGCCGATATTCATGTGCCTCTATCACGAAGACGACTGTGCCACCTTGTGTGGTCAGTCCGTTTTCTATAAGTTTTAACGTTATAGTTTTTCTTATGTTGACCGGGGTTGATATTTGCACCCGGTGGGTAAATTCTTGTTTCATCGGATTCCCGCTGAGTCGCATTTACTGCGGCATCAGCGGTCCCGTTGTTCCCGCCTTCTCCTGCCATTTTACTGCCAGGAAGGTCTTTTGTTGCAGATCAAGTTTCAAGGAGACATAGATTAGGTGCACAATATTTTGAAACACTGTATACTTCAACATTAAATAAACCAGAAACTTTACATAGGAATCGCTTCCTACTGAGTTCGGGCGGATTTTAACCTTTCACCCACTCCAGACGTCTATTGGAATATTTACTGGAGAAAGGGTCTGTGTGAAAAAGCACCACTGAGTTACTCTAACGTCTTGCGTTAGTTTTATCGCCTTACCAAACGTTGGGCGCCATATAGTGTAGTTCCTATTTTCCCTATAGGCCCTGCGCATTGGAATAACATAAACAGCAGTGTAGACATAGAAGTGCGGTCTTCTAGGTCTCTACTGACTATGTTAGACTTAATTGGGTTTGTACCAGCTAGCTCAGAGGTCACTGGAAACTTTCTTGACTGAATAGGAAGTGATCAGCTTCCCTGGCTCAGACAAGAAGGGATTCAGTTTTCCAACAACCGCATTAACATGACAACTTTGCTCCTCCGAATAAGAGTCAATCTCTAGAGTTGTGTGAAACAATAGACAGCTATTTCACTCAGTCAGTTTGTGCAGAATTACTTTCACCTGGATGCAGAGAATAGAGAGACGGGCGTAATAAAAAGGTATTATTTATTGAACAGTCTTTCTCCTCATGCAAGAGAAATGAATTGCCACAATTGCAAGACTTGTTATTATAAAAAGTGCGTAGAGTAAAAGGAGTATTTCGAAATAATACTGTAAATGCATTGATATGGTTTCTTAGCCATATGATAGTTAAAATGAGTAAAATATATACATTCATATATACATTTGGCTAACGTCCTCAACTGGTGCTTCTAACTACGCCTACCCCAGTGTACCTGACCTAAGCCTAATACTTGGGAGGGAGTAAGTAAGTAGCAGTTTAAGTTAAGTTGGTTTTGCCAAGGGTTTGCTTCAAGAATTCTCTCTAAGGGTCTAGTCAGCACCGTTTCACTGGAATAGAATGTTGGAGGTCTGGTATCTCCTCTCAGGACTCGATATTCAGTTACCCGCAAGGGTAAGCCTGAAACGCCGGAGCTGGATTTTCTCGGCAGGAGAAAAGACAGCGTCTTTCTCAGCGCGTCAAGGAGGAGGAGGGGCAGCGTCCGTGGGCTTCTCGCATCTGCTGGGCTCTGCAAGGGACAGCTGTTCTGCTCCTGTATTCACCACCACCATCGTGTGTGCTTAAGGCAGCGTTGGTATCATTTATACCTGAAAGGTGCCTTGTTTGACATAAGTTTTTGGACATAAGACGTCAATAAAGATGTCACTAAGAACTGGTCGCTCTTACAGTGCTCGTTAGAGTTTTATTACTAATCAAAACAAAGCAAGCGGGACTTTCCCATGTTGCTGGGGGTTTTATCTGTTGAAAGAACTCGGTGTGTTATCTAGGAATCTAAGGAAGTGGCTTCTGCTGTGTCATGTACTGTAATGAGCTGCAGAGACGAGTTACTGAAATATGGCTCTGATCGTTTATGCCATTATAGGGATACCTATTGATTATAGCCATATAGGGGCATGAGGTCACAATATTGATCGGGGTCCTAGATAGAACACAACACCTTAGGGTCAGGTTTTAAAAACTGATTCTGGGACATTCCTTGGAGGGAGTTGGGAACTAGCATCTCTGTTCCTGTGCAAGTCTAAACGGTAAGATTTTCACTTACTCCTCTGACAGGACTGCACCGGCCCTCCCAGAAATGTTTCCCCCAAAAATGAACCTAAGTCCCTGTGGCTATCCTTCCAAGTAGCAGGACAGCCTGTGTCTGTCTGCTCAGGTACGATGAGGTAATCTGTGAGGTATGTTTAGCTGCAAGTACCTCAACCATGTGTAAAAGAGCTTTAAACCTACAGGCTGGTATAACTCAACAAAACAGGCATCCTACCGATAGTTTGGTCCATTTCACTAGTGTTTAAAGACATCTAACTGTGGAAATAGGACTGTCTTAGCACTTCCTGCAAGTAAGGACTGTCTGCTCAGGTAAAATGAGGTCATCGTATCTAAGCAGACAGACACACGCTGTCCTGCTACTTGGAAGGATTGCCACAGGCTGCAGTTGATTCGTTCTCCATAAGAGACACCAAAGTGAGAATATTCTCACCCTCCATATGAAAAAGTATGGCTTTGTCATGATTGACAACAGAAGGAAGGAGCCTGCTTCCATGCATGCGCTCAGAATTGGAACTCGACCCGTCTTGACAGCGCTTTGATCATGCCATCTTTCACACATGTGGATCCTTACATTGTGCGCACTAACGTTATAGCCTGCTCACCACCCACCTAACACTTGGGCTCCTGGCTGGGACCTATGTGAATATCCCTTTCTTATCCTTTGCACAGTGCCACACCCTCCACATGATCCGGTCCATTACCCTTTAGGTGTCCCTACGATCATAGGTCCTGAACAGACCCCACACTGCACACAGGGTCGAAACACTGTCGACAAGTTGCATAAACGAACCATTGTTCACCAGCACTGATCACTGTATCTTGCGCTATATACAGTACATATATAAGTAAATGGTCGTTTATATGAAGCATTAGAAACCTTGTATATATTTCACATATATGTCACTAATTTTCTATGTTCCGTTTTTCACGGGGACACCTTTCACTCAGAATTATATGTTCACATGTATTACTTTATAACAGTATTTAATTTCAAGGATTATATAAATATTTTTGATTTAAAAACAAATCAGAGGTGTATTTGCATTCTTCTCTCTCCAATATCACTATAACCTAAAATATTGCCATTGTGCTCATATACATTCAGATTACTTCAATAAGGAGCCGTTTTTCTAAAAGTGGCTTTTGCTGAATTGCCATTTCAAATCTGACTTCACCATAAATTAGGATGTTAAATTAGGAATCCATAGATACCAAACATGAACCAGTTTTGTCTTCCTATTTGGAGATTACACTTATAAAATGTCATATGGCAACTAAAATGTTATCCTATGGGAGATACAGACCTTGCAGTAGTGAAAATTGACATTAAGAGTTTTTCACTACCAGGACATGTAAAACTTAAAAGTACAAGTCCGGCTTTTTAAATACATTGCACCTTGCCCTCTGGGTTGTCCATGGCCTTACTTGGCCAGGTGACTTATATGTATTGAAAAGGAAGGGTTGGGCCTGTCAAAAGGTTCATTTTGCCAGGTCGAAATGGCAGTTTAACCTTCCGACGTCACGGTGGGAGTGTGCGTCGGACGGCCAGGGGCTGTTGGATCTGCGCACGCGTCGGATTTAGCCGTACCCCGGCGGAATGTCCGCCACGGCGAAGCGGTTGAAACTGTACACACATGCTCTGCAATGGCAGGCCTGAACTAGGTTTACAGGGCTATTTAGGTGGTTGGCACAATCAATGCCGCAGGCCCATTAGTAACATTTGATTTGCAAGCACTTAAACGTATAAGTAAAGTACTAGGCACTTATAAGTAAACTAAATATACCAATTGGGTCGGAGGCAATATTACCATGTTTTGAGGGGAAAGCATGTGCATGTTAGCACTGGTCAGCAGTCGTAAAGTGCTCAGAGTCCTAAGGCCAGCAAAAGTTAGGTAAAATAAAGGAAGGCCAAAGTGGGGGAGGGGAGACTACCCTAAGGCTGACAGATTGAAAAGGGGTCTTTAGAACTTGGACCACCCCCAGTGCGTGTAGCTCTTCTTGCTGCCACTCTTTTCTAAGTATGAGACCTCAAATCATAACAATGCTTTTCAATGTCTTCTGTTTGTCTCTACCACCGTGTTGATTTGGTCTATGATACATCCCCAAATCATTTTTTTTATGCTTTAGGAACATTGAGCCATGACTTCCAAATTTCTTGTCACTCTCAGCAAATACTTTTCCTGTGAGATTTCTCATTCAAGTTCAGTGAATTTGCACCTTCTTTCATATAACCTATCCTCAGATTAATCTTGACTTTCCATTATCAAATATTTGTGCTGGTTCGGTGAAGTGCTCAGGGCCTCTGCTCCTCTCCACTTGCCTCACTTCCTGATTTGCTGGTGCTATCCAAGACTGCTGGTCAGGGGAAACAACCTTTACAATGCAACTTTTACAACGCACTACCATTACAACAAAACTTTTACAACATAACATCCATTACAACGCATGACACTACAACGCATACCACTACAACGCATGTAATT
Organism: Lissotriton vulgaris; assembly: GCF_964263255.1. Taxonomy (NCBI): domain Eukaryota; kingdom Metazoa; phylum Chordata; class Amphibia; order Caudata; family Salamandridae; genus Lissotriton; species Lissotriton vulgaris. The sequence continues at coordinate 646,686,980 of NC_141698.1, read as the reverse complement.
TCAACGCAGTCATTACAACGCATACCATTACAACACATACAATTACAATGCATAGTACCCTTACACTATCCAACACTTACCCTACTGTTGCACCCCCTGGAGTTATAATAGTAATTTTTACCCCTACACTATCCAACACTTACCCTGCTGTTGCACCCCCTGGAGTTAGAAAAGTAATTTTTACCCCTACATTATCCAAAACTTACCCTACTGTTGCACCCCCTGGAGTTAGAATAGTAATTTTTACCCCTACACTATCCAATACTTACCATACATGCAATGTAATGGTATGCGTTGTAATGGTATGCGTTGTAAAAGTAATATGCATTGTAGTGGAATGCGTTGTAAAGGTAGTTTTTAAAAATTTGTTGTAATGCCATGCGTTGTAATGGAATGCGTTGTAATGGATGTTGCGTTGTAAAAAATGCGTTGTAAAGGTATGCGTTGTAAAATAATGCGTTGTAACGTCATACATCCCTGGTCGCACCCTTCCAATTTGTGACTTTTATAGAATCTGCTAATTATGATTCAGTATCGGTATTTTTAAATTGTAAATCATAATGATTTGGCATCAGAGTACAGACGACATAAGTACTTTACATTGAATAATTTGCATTTTGTGAGTTGGTATTTATAGCAAATTAGGATTTTTGAATCAGACTAGGATACATTATGGCCACAATCTCCTTATCAATGAGGAAAAAGGTAATATATATGTGAAGAAGTAAAATACAGATATTGTTCTTAGAAGAAGCATACAACAGAGAAAGAGTTGAAATTAATAAATAAAGTTACTTTTTTAAGGAAGTTTTAAAAACATAATTAGCTAGGGTCACAGAATTGTAAGTATTATTCCAACATGCTTCAAATGTAACATGTTTTGATTCCTATTTTTTTAACATAAATCTTGAAACCTTAAATGGGTTGATTAGGCCAATCTACGTTCTGTAACAAAATAATCAAATGAAATCATAGTTTGTTAGAGGTCCGTGTGACTGCAGCCTGTCTCCAATACACATATGTGATGGGTGACAGCTTCACTGTATGGATTTCCTCTAGAGAGCCACACACAAAGGAAGGTTAGTTGTGTCTGAGTGCCCCTCTGCATCCTGATGGTTCATATTTGGCAGGATGGGACGGAAGAGTTGACACTTACACCTCAATACGCAGTATCCTACACTCACACAAAGGGTTGATTACTCCCCTGCATTGAGTCTGGAGCCAGGACTGGAAAGAAAGGACCTCCTACACTTCAAATACCTTCTTTGAAGTCACCCCCCTTCAAAGGTACAATTGGGTACAAGTAGTTGGTCTCTGACCCCAGTGTATCAGACACTTCTGGACCTGCAAAGAACCTCTGTCAGAAGAACTGGTGCACTACTACAAGGACTGTCACTCTGCTGAACTGTTGCTCTGGAATAACTGCTTTTCTTGTATACTTCCCTGCTGCCTGCTGCTTTATGACCCTGCTGAGGAAGAGCAGGACTCCAAGAGCTTGTTGGCTTGCCTCCTGTTTCTTGAAACTCAGGGTTATCAAAGTCTCTACCCCTGTTCCTGTGCCGGGTCCATTGGAAAATGAACCAGATACTTGTTCCAAAGAAATCGACACATCCCCAGTCTAGGTGTAGCAGAACCGATGCATCAACCCTCTTGCAGGAGCAGAATCGGAGCATCAGAGTGAGAACCAGCATATTGCCTAAAGAAACAACGCATCAGAAGCAATGCATTGCCGCTGTTGCAGTTTGGAAAGATTGTTGCATCCCCTCAACTGCGCGGAGAAACCCAGAGCATTGTCTATGGAAGCAATGCCTGGGCTCATCGGCTTCTGAACCGATGCATTGCCACCACTGTGTTAGGAAAATTGATGCACCACCTTGACTGTGGAACCGACATTGATGCATCGCTCATCTTCGCCCTTCATCTCTCCGTTGTGACCAGAATCAAGGTACTGTGTTCAGTGGGCCTACGTGGCTCCAGGATCCAGCCCGCGCTTCATCACGGAAGGCCTGAACTCTTGGCTTTGCCCCAGTCAAGGGCAACCACATAACCCCCATTGGCACTTATTGCTTCAAAGTGGTTGCAGGTTGTGAACAATGCCTCTCATTTTTGGGCAAGGGGTCATATTTTTCATCACCCAACTTTGACTAGAAGCCAGAATGATCGAAAATCCATGACAAAGGGAAAGGCAAGAATTAAAAAAGAACTTGCTAGAGCGAGTTAAAGAAACAGGAGGTGCAGTGTGCTGAATTTGAATTTGAATTGGATTTCTAAAGCGCATAGCTACCCGTGGGCGTCCCAGCGCTGGACGCATCAGGCTAGATCCAGAGCAGCGTGATTCAGGGGAACAGCCAAGTTTTCAATAGCTAGCGGAAGACTAATAGGTTGGTTTCCCTCTGGATGTTGAGGGGTAGGGCATTCTATAGCCTGGGGGCTTTGTATGAGAAGAGACGTCCCCCTGAACATGCTCTTTTGATTCTAGGAACGCTAGCCAAGTAGAGGAGGTTGGATCTCAATTTCCTGTTGACTTTGTGTGGTTTCACCAAGGGTCTCAAGGGCCCCTTATCATGAAGGATTATGTGGGTGATGCAGAGGGTTTTAAAGGTGATTCTTTCATGGATTAGAAGCCAATGTAGAGAGTTAAGAGCGGGGTTTCCAGAGCATCTGTGTTTTGTGCCAGTAAGTAGCCTGGCTGCTGCGTTCTGGACATATTGCAGTATATTAATGATCAGTTTTGGAGCGCCCAGGTATAGTGCGTTTCTGTTGTCCAGCCTTGACATGATGAGGCCCTGAATGAAAAGTTTCCTGGAGTGAGGGGGTATAAAGGGGAGGATTTTGCGTGCGATACGCAGGAGGCCGAAGCAGGTTCCAGCGGTTTTCCTGGCTTGTGTCTTAAAGTTGAGGTCCGGGTCGAGCCAGACACCTAGGCTCTTTATTTCTTTTTTTTGGGGGGTGGGGGGGCGTTCCCATGGAGGGAGGCCACAAGAGCTTGGTGGGGAGTTTGGATGGATTACCCAGCAGCAGGATCTCTTATTTCTCCCCATTAAGTTTGAGGAGAGATTCACTCATCCATTTTGAGATGTTGGTGAGGCACGCGGATAGATTTTCCTGACATTGGGCAAACTGATTTAGAGAGACAACAAGTTGGGTGTCGTCGGCATACATCACTACCTTCATGCCGAAAGGTGTCACAATTTCCTCCAGAGATGACATATACACATTAAAAAGTGTGGGGCTCAGGGAAGAGCCCTAGGGAACCCCACACTGCAAGGGGAAAGTTCTGGAACGTGTCCATCAGCGACCTCGAAGGTTCTGTGCTCTAAAAAGAATTTGAGCCAGGGCGAGGCCTCTGACTCCAGCCCTACTAAGCCGGTGGACAAGAGTGGCGTGGTCCACCGTGTCGAATGCGGCGCTAAGGTCCAGGAGGATCATTGCTGCTGATCCCCCTGCGTCCAAGATAGATCTCGCTTCTTCGACCACTGCTATGAGGGCTGTGTCGGTGCCCTGCCCTGGCCTGAATCCTTCTGGGAGAGGCGAAGGAGATTGTTAGATTCAAGGAAGGTGGAGAGCTGTTGATTAACAAATTTCTCCGCTACCTTGCTGATTCCGGGTAGGAGGGAGATAGATGGGTTGTTGGCTAAGTCTGAGGGGTCAAGGTGAGATTTTTTTAACAATGCTCTAACGGTGGATTTTTTCCAGTTTGGCGGGACAATGCCTTTGCCAATGGAGGAGTTTATTAGATTGATAAGGAGGGGGGTCACAGTGGGAATTGCAAGTTTTAATTTGTTGAAGGGTGCATGGTCTGTCGGGGATCCGCTCTTGACCGAGTTTAAGGTTGTGGAGAGTGTCTCCATGGTTAGCGGAGAGAAAGAATCAGGGTGAGGGGTGTCTGGTGCGGGGGCAGGGGTGGGAGGTCTAGGGAATGGTTGGGGGTCAGGAGTGTTTTTAGGATGGTAAGGATCTTGGTGGAAAAGAACTCTGCTAGCTGATTGCATCTTAGGCCTGAGGAGTCAATGATCGTCTGTGGTTCTGGGGCTTTCATCAGTGCTCTCATGATGCGGTAAGTTTCCCTTGAGGAATTGGCGGCAGCTTGGATTGTGATGGGTGACAGCTTCACTGTATGGATTTCCTCTAGAGAGCCACACACAAAGGAAGGTTAGTTGTGTCTGAGTGCCCCTCTGCATCCTGATGGTTCATATTTGGCAGGATGGGACGGAAGAGTTGACACTTACACCTCAATACGCAGTATCCTACACTCACACAAAGGGTTGATTACTCCCCTGCATTGAGTCTGGAGCCAGGACTGGAAAGAAAGGACCTCCTACACTTCAAATACCTTCTTTGAAGTCACCCCCCTTCAAAGGTACAATTGGGTACAAGTAGTTGGTCTCTGACCCCAGTGTATCAGACACTTCTGGACCTGCAAAGAACCTCTGTCAGAAGAACTGGTGCACTACTACAAGGACTGTCACTCTGCTGAACTGTTGCTCTGGAATAACTGCTTTTCTTGTATACTTCCCTGCTGCCTGCTGCTTTATGACCCTGCTGAGGAAGAGCAGGACTCCAAGAGCTTGTTGGCTTGCCTCCTGTTTCTTGAAACTCAGGGTTATCAAAGTCTCTACCCCTGTTCCTGTGCCGGGTCCATTGGAAAATGAACCAGATACTTGTTCCAAAGAAATCGACACATCCCCAGTCTAGGTGTAGCAGAACCGATGCATCAACCCTCTTGCAGGAGCAGAATCGGAGCATCAGAGTGAGAACCAGCATATTGCCTAAAGAAACAACGCATCAGAAGCAATGCATTGCCGCTGTTGCAGTTTGGAAAGATTGTTGCATCCCCTCAACTGCGCGGAGAAACCCAGAGCATTGTCTATGGAAGCAATGCCTGGGCTCATCGGCTTCTGAACCGATGCATTGCCACCACTGTGTTAGGAAAATTGATGCACCACCTTGACTGTGGAACCGACATTGATGCATCGCTCATCTTCGCCCTTCATCTCTCCGTTGTGACCAGAATCAAGGTACTGTGTTCAGTGGGCCTACGTGGCTCCAGGATCCAGCCCGCGCTTCATGACGGAAGGCCTGAACTCTTGGCTTTGCCCCAGTCAAGGGCAACCACATAACCCCCATTGGCACTTATTGCTTCAAAGTGGTTGCAGGTTGTGAACAATGCCTCTCATTTTTGGGCAAGGGGTCATATTTTTCATCACCCAACTTTGACTAGAAGCCAGAATGATCGAAAATCCATGACAAAGGGAAAGGCAAGAATTAAAAAAGAACTTGCTAGAGCGAGTTAAAGAAACAGGAGGTGCAGTGTGCTGAATTTGAATTTGAATTGGATTTCTAAAGCGCATAGCTACCCGTGGGCGTCCCAGCGCTGGACGCATCAGGCTAGATCCAGAGCAGCGTGATTCAGGGGAACAGCCAAGTTTTCAATAGCTAGCGGAAGACTAATAGGTTGGTTTCCCTCTGGATGTTGAGGGGTAGGGCATTCTATAGCCTGGGGGCTTTGTATGAGAAGAGACGTCCCCCTGAACATGCTCTTTTGATTCTAGGAACGCTAGCCAAGTAGAGGAGGTTGGATCTCAATTTCCTGTTGACTTTGTGTGGTTTCACCAAGGGTCTCAAGGGCCCCTTATCATGAAGGATTATGTGGGTGATGCAGAGGGTTTTAAAGGTGATTCTTTCATGGATTAGAAGCCAATGTAGAGAGTTAAGAGCGGGGTTTCCAGAGCATCTGTGTTTTGTGCCAGTAAGTAGCCTGGCTGCTGCGTTCTGGACATATTGCAGTATATTAATGATCAGTTTTGGAGCGCCCAGGTATAGTGCGTTTCTGTTGTCCAGCCTTGACATGATGAGGCCCTGAATGAAAAGTTTCCTGGAGTGAGGGGGTATAAAGGGGAGGATTTTGCGTGCGATACGCAGGAGGCCGAAGCAGGTTCCAGCGGTTTTCCTGGCTTGTGTCTTAAAGTTGAGGTCCGGGTCGAGCCAGACACCTAGGCTCTTTATTTCTTTTTTTTGGGGGGTGGGGGGGCGTTCCCATGGAGGGAGGCCACAAGAGCTTGGTGGGGAGTTTGGATGGATTACCCAGCAGCAGGATCTCTTATTTCTCCCCATTAAGTTTGAGGAGAGATTCACTCATCCATTTTGAGATGTTGGTGAGGCACGCGGATAGATTTTCCTGACATTGGGCAAACTGATTTAGAGAGACAACAAGTTGGGTGTCGTCGGCATACATCACTACCTTCATGCCGAAAGGTGTCACAATTTCCTCCAGAGATGACATATACACATTAAAAAGTGTGGGGCTCAGGGAAGAGCCCTAGGGAACCCCACACTGCAAGGGGAAAGTTCTGGAACGTGTCCATCAGCGACCTCGAAGGTTCTGTGCTCTAAAAAGAATTTGAGCCAGGGCGAGGCCTCTGACTCCAGCCCTACTAAGCCGGTGGACAAGAGTGGCGTGGTCCACCGTGTCGAATGCGGCGCTAAGGTCCAGGAGGATCATTGCTGCTGATCCCCCTGCGTCCAAGATAGATCTCGCTTCTTCGACCACTGCTATGAGGGCTGTGTCGGTGCCCTGCCCTGGCCTGAATCCTTCTGGGAGAGGCGAAGGAGATTGTTAGATTCAAGGAAGGTGGAGAGCTGTTGATTAACAAATTTCTCCGCTACCTTGCTGATTCCGGGTAGGAGGGAGATAGATGGGTTGTTGGCTAAGTCTGAGGGGTCAAGGTGAGATTTTTTTAACAATGCTCTAACGGTGGATTTTTTCCAGTTTGGCGGGACAATGCCTTTGCCAATGGAGGAGTTTATTAGATTGATAAGGAGGGGGGTCACAGTGGGAATTGCAAGTTTTAATTTGTTGAAGGGTGCATGGTCTGTCGGGGATCCGCTCTTGACCGAGTTTAAGGTTGTGGAGAGTGTCTCCATGGTTAGCGGAGAGAAAGAATCAGGGTGAGGGGTGTCTGGTGCGGGGGCAGGGGTGGGAGGTCTAGGGAATGGTTGGGGGTCAGGAGTGTTTTTAGGATGGTAAGGATCTTGGTGGAAAAGAACTCTGCTAGCTGATTGCATCTTAGGCCTGAGGAGTCAATGATCGTCTGTGGTTCTGGGGCTTTCATCAGTGCTCTCATGATGCGGTAAGTTTCCCTTGAGGAATTGGCGGCAGCTTGGATTTTTTTTTGAAGAAGGCAGCTTGGGTATTTTTTTGGCTGGCTTTATAGGACCTCATTGCTGATTTATATTCTATTTTGCTCTTGGTGGACCAGTCCTTCCTCCATAGGCGTTCGAGCTTTTTGCATTGTTTCCTTAGATCACGGAGCTCAGGGGTGAACCAGGGTGATTTAAATGTTTCATTTTTATTAGGGAACTTTTTTTTGGCAAGACTAGATCTAGAGATTTTTCGATCCAGGTGGAAAATTGCTGGTCAGCTCGGACAGGATCTGAGTCGAGTGCTGGAGTTGTAGCTTCGAGTTTGAGTGTCCAGTCTTCTATATCTAGTTTTGACCATGGGCGGGATAGGGGGCGAGGGGGGGTCTGCTTGGGTGTTCAGTGTGAATTTGGCACTTGAATGGGATTAGATAGTGATCTGACCAGGGGATGGAGAGGGGCTCATCTGTACATAATTCTGAGATGTTCGAAAAGACGGGGTCCAAGAGATGGCCTTTGGCATGGGTGGGCTGATGGATTTTCAGGTGGAGGTGGTAGGAGGCAAGGTCTAGCATTAAATCTCCAGCCACTTGTCTGCTGGATCATCAAAGTGGATATTTAAATCTCCCAATATTGTAAAATTGGGGGATGCGCAGGCGTAGGAGATGGTGGCTTCCAACAAGGAACTACAGAACTGTCCTTGAGCTCCTGGGGGGCGATAGATGAGGATGCCCAAGAAAGATTTAATGGGGAGAGTTGGATGGAAAAGTGTACATTTTCACAGTCCTGGACAGGGCTGTCTTAGAAACGGCAGGACAAGTGATTTTTGTAAATAACCGCAACTCCCCCTCCTATTCCAGAGGGTCTGTCGTGACGTTGGATTAGATAGCCTGGAGGGAGGGCTTGAACTATATATGGCTCTGCCTCTAGCTCTGAATCTTGGAGGAGCAGATTTATTTCTATACAGTGTTTGGGTAGGGACCTACAGTTGAGTAGAGCCATCTTAATCCAGCGTTTTTTGGGTGTGGTCGGTGGTGCTAGGGTGTAGGGACAGTAGGAGCAATTATTTTGTCGCTCTTTCAGGGAGAGCGAATGAAGACAAGGTGTGAGGGTGATTTTTCTGAGCTGGAGGAGGGTCTCTCGGGCGTAAGTAGTGGAAGCTGTGGGGGGTGATCTAGAGGGTCTCGGCCCCTAGCCTGGTCTTGCGCGGAAGGAAGCAGACGGGCTTGCCTTTGGCGTACTTTCGGCATGCCATCGGCATGCCCGCTGCGCTCGTCCGCTGCGCGTCCTATAGGGTGTGGCCATTTATGTGGATGATTGGCGGGAGGGGCAAGCAACTAGTCTGCCGATCCACCTGACAGCAGCACCTACTCGGCTGCGGCGGTGGAGTGAAGGCGCGTGAGGGTAAGTGCAGGGAAAAGGCACAGAAAACACCAGGAGTTACAAAAACACAATTTAAAATTACGGTTTCTTATTTAAAAAATTCACGAGCGATGTCAACTCCCCGGCTTCCGCCTCAGGGATATCTAGCTGGCAAGCCTGCACGCGTAGTGACCAGCGCGGATTTTATGTGGATGATTGGCGGGAGGGGCGAGCAACTAGTCTGCCGACCCAATCCTTAGACAAGATGGGAACCACTCACCTGACAGCAGCATCTACTCGGCTGCGGTGGTGGAGTGAAGGCGCGTGAGGGTAAGTGCAGGGAAAAAGCACAGAACACACTAGGAGTAACAAAAACACAATTTAAAATTACGGTTTCTTATTTAAAAAATTCACGAGCAATGTCACCTATCCGGCTTCTGCCTCAGGGATATCAAGCTGGCAAGTCTGCGCGCAGTGCTTAATTTGAGCAGGAGCTTTCAGGTGCTCAGCACCTGCACTTCTTTCACAGGGCCGGGGCTAAGATTTCTGACCCTGCAGGTGGTGGTCTCAATATTAATTGTTCAAATAAAAAATAAAAAGAAATAACATACATTGCATGGTTTCTGTCTGGTAAATGTTCATAGACAGGCCAGAATACGCCTGTCCAGGCAGACATGATTGTGTATCACCAAGTTGGTTATGATATCATCTTGCCAATCACAAATCTAAGAAGTCATCGACAAACTATGTCTTGCATTCTATTCCCAGAGTCTGCTGCACCATGCCACTGCCTGAGCCTAAGCCTCCCATTGGATAATTGTAGCTGGGGGCTGGCTCAAGACGGAGTTGAGGCAAGGAAGCTGCGAGAGCGCATTTGGAACTTGGGAGTGAGGGCTCTTGAGGAAAAATAAACAAAAGTAAGTGTGGACTTTCCACTTGCTGTGCAGCCAGAGTAGCATATCATATAGCCCTGCATTTCTGTTATCCTCAACATGCCCAATGCAGTTGTGGCCCAACACAACTTTTGTGCGCCATGGCGTCACCTGTAGAATCTGTGCACTGCATCCTAGCATGGTAATTGCTGAGCGTGCGTGAGTTCAGTAGGCACCACAGCCATACTAACCGGCATTGGCAGCATTACCGCTGGGGACAATGTCTATGCTGTAGCAGGCAGAGTCACAGCAAGCTGAGCAGTGGATGCCAATGCCGTCACCTTCCGTGGACCTACTAATTACAGGCAGCACTAGTATATATATATGCAAATAACCCAGTTATACCGCACTGATTAATATATGCAAAAAAATTATTTTCATTTGGTGTACATTTTGTTTTTACACTCGGTGTAGGTATGAAAGTGAAACGCATGTCATCTTCCTCTTCTTTAGCAGAGTTCAAAATAGCAAGGACATGTACAGGGTGACGACAGGGGTCACAGGCAGCATCAGTGTTATAGATGAGAGAGAGAGATCAGGAGTAAAAAGGAGAAAGAAGCAAACATGAGAGATAAGACGGAGCTAAGTAGAAGAAAAGGAGAGCAAATCAGCTACTAAGAGAAAGCAGCCATGATGTGAAGAAGAGAGCATTACGAAGAGAGAAGATAGAATGAATGGATGTAGAGGACATGACAGAGGAAAAAAAGCAGACACATGATAAAATAGAGACACAGCTAATCACTGCTAGAAGAGTGATCGTAAAGAGCCTAGATCGAGGGGAGAGAGAGCAGAGCATGGATAAAAGTGAAGAGGAAAAAGGGCAGGGGTAGAATAAATAGAGGCCAAATCAGAAATGCAGGGAATAAGGTAACACACCAGGTGTGACAAAGATGATAGAAACAATTAGAGAGGTTAGAAGATAGTCTCTAAGAGCAAAGACATAGGGGACAGACAACAGATCCAGGTTAGAAGATAGAGACTGAGGCAGTGAGAGTGTTGAAAGTGGAGCTCACCGGAGGAAGAAGGGAGCTGTGACCTCCTTGGCAACATTTTCAGCACCTGCACTTCTTTTTTTTACAAATTAAGCACTGTCTGCGCGCGTAGTGACCAGCGCGGCTTTTATGTGGATGATTGGCAAGAGGGGCGAGCAACTAGTCTGCCGACCCACTTCTCAGCCAAGATGGCGACCACCCACCTGACAGCAGCACCTACTCGGCTGCGGCGGTGGAGTGAAGGCGCGTGAGGGTAAGTGCAGGGAAAAGGCACAGAACACACTAGGAGTTACAAAAACACAATTTAAAATTACGGTTTCTTATTTAAAAAATTCACGAGCAATGTCACCTCCCCGGCTTCCGCCTCAGGGATATCTAGCTGGCAAGTCTGCGCGCGTAGTGACCAGCGCGGCTTTTATGTGGATGATTGGCGGGAGGGGCGAGCAACTAGTCTGCCGACCCACTCCTCAGCCAAGATGGCGACCACCCACCTGACAGCAGCACCTACTCGGCTGCGGCGGTGGAGTGAAGGCGCGTGAGGGTAAGTGCAGGGAAAAGGCACAGAACACAATAGGAGTTACAAAAACACAATTTAAAATGACGGTTTCTTATTTAAAAAATTCACGAGCAATGTCACCTCCCCGGCTTCCGCCTCAGGGATATCTATCTGGCATGAGACATGAGGAGGAATCTAAGGCTAGGGCCCTGATTTACTGTTTGACAGATGAGTATTCCATCGCAGACGTGACAGCTATTCCAGCTCCCTTATTACAAATGCACCCAGCTCCCTTATTACAAATGCACCTGTAATAGTGCGGACTGTACACCCCTCGCGTTTGTGATTGAGCACCCATCTGTCAAACTCTAAATCAGGCCCTAGGCAGCCTTGGTATTGGACAACTGCAGTATTCGGCAGGGCTTCCTGTGGTGCTATAATAACATTGTTTGCTTTCTGTACTTAATTATTGGCACCTATTAAGCAATGCCTATTTTTCGTTTTGTACTTAAATGAAGTGAGGGCGAACATTTTAACCCAATGAAAACTTCCCCATTGAATTTGCGAAAGGACGACCTTGCAAATGATCTGGGGTAATTGTCCTACCCAACTGAAAAGTGTTTTCCTTTGAGAGAAGAGACAGTTTGCAGGTGCAGGTGAGGAGGTATTATTCTGTGCCCCAGTGTTTATTTTTAAAAGACGCTAAACGGGTTTGGTTTCGCCCTTTTTCTCTTGAAAGATTTTTTTTTGGTGAAACATTGAACTGCTCTGCCAAGATTATATCTTCATTTTGCATAAATGCTGGTGCGGGCAGAGCCCACCTCTTCGTTTTTTGGCTGGGTGTATGTACACGAATACATGTTTCAGCAGAAGGGCGAGTCAGGGCCCAATCTATATCCAAGTTGCATTTCCGGAGTTGGTCTCATGCGTGTACGACTTTTTAACTCCTACCAGTCCGATGGGGTGATGTAGATGTGGGTGCGTTCCACCGGCAGGCAGGGCTCCAAAGTGCCACGTCTTCTGTGCCACCTGATTTAATACAGCTTAAGGATTCACCACCTGCATCCCTGACGTCCTGGTGGTGTGCCTCTTCACCTTTAAAGTTTGTGTGTTCTTTCCACCGTCGGAACATTCCAACTGTCAGCAGCACGTTTACTTATAGGAAGGCATACTAATTTATTGGTGATTGTAGTTAATTACATTTACTTTTAAACATGACAACCCAAGATCGCGTCTAGCTTCAATATGCACGTGAACAAATACAAAACATACAAAAAACGCACAAAATAAAATTGGGCCTGGATAGATAAAGCTAAAAGTTAAAGTTTGCAGATTTATATAGCGCTGATAATCACCCATAGGGTACACAGGCGCTATTCATGGGCACGAGGAGATTCGTGGATTTGCCTAGAAACTTTGGCATAGATGCATCAAGGTAAAATCCACTCGCAAAGGGGCAGATTCTCAGAATCTGCCCCTTTGCAACCAGTATTTTTGCATTTGGGATGCATCATCACAAATGCAAAAACCGCAAATTAAGAAATCGCAAAATTGCGATTACTTGCATTTAAGGAATCTGAAATTTAGATTCCTTAAATGCAATGCATTAAAGTTTAAAAAATAGCGATTTCGCTAATAGGGCTCGCAAATTACCATGAAGTTGAACTTCATGGTAATTAGCAAAAACTTTAAGAAATGCACTAAAGTCCATTTTTTAAAGTTTCATGTTGCGCAGGGCATGTGTGTGCGCAGCATATGTGCACAGATCATTTTCAGGGGTGCAATAGGGTGTCCTTTGGACACCCCTGCATCCTTGAAATCGCATTCTCAATTTGCGATTCGCTAATTGCGATTCGCAAATTGAGAATGTCTTCCCATTTATTCCTATGGGCCTCTAGGCCCATAGGAATGAATGTGGAGGTATTCCTTAATTGCAACTCGCAATTTGCGAGTCGCAATTAAGGAATTTTAAGAAATCGCAATTTTTTTAGTGATTTCTTCATGCATTGCATTTTGCTATTCCTTAATAGCGAATCGTTATTTTTCGATATTAAGGAATAGCAAACTGAGTTCTTGATGTATCTGGGGGATAAGATTGTTGCGCCAACGCCGAGACTCGAACCCGGATTCCCAGCACCCAGCTGTGCCACATGCTTTCCCGTGCATTAGTAATAAAACAGAGAAACAGGGCATACTCATGCTTAACCAAGCTCCCTAAATGAGAATAATGTGTTACACTTCGAGACAGAACAATTGAAATATGTCAGGCACTGCGTATCAGGAGGTGAAGCGGACAATGTATTGGGACACTGTGTTTCCGTCAACTATCCAGCCTGTGAAGGAAACAATGTGTCTGCTTAAATATTGGTTAATGCAGCCCACTGCTGCCTCTCCTGCTACGTCACCAGCCTAACAATCATCCTCTCGGTACAGAAGGTGTGTGACGCAGGACGAAGAGACACCACGTTCATCAAATGATTCAACAAATCTGCCTAAACTCACAAAATATGCACTTAAGGGGAAATGAAGATTTTCAGTCCTCGGTGTATAATTTTCTGCCACTCAGAGGGCAATTGGAACAGCAGTGTGCAGCTTTGCCCTTACAATGGGAAGCACCCTCTTGTGTCACATGTAAACCCTAGATGGAAAGCTCTTCGTTACTATGTGCATTGCTGAACCATTCATGCAACTTGAGAGGTGTGGCTTCTCTCTTGAGTGTATACTATATGGTCAGTGTATGTGGGGGATTAGCTCTAATGTTTGAGGTGCATGACTTTGTCATATGTTTGACTTGAGTACTAACTCAGCTGTCTGATTTCAGGTCTGTGATCTGTACATCCCATCAAAGAGCACTGTTGTCTGGAGTGTAAAGCCTTTTATCAGTCTACCTTGAAGAACTACCCTTCCGCGAGATCAGTGGCCAGATATAGATTTGATGTCTGAAAGCTGAACCTTGGTATCTAACATCTAACTGCCAGATGCATCAAAAATCGGTATTCCAAGTCCTTATTAGCGAAAAATAAGGAATCGCTAATAAGGACATGCAAACCGCGATGCATCAATAAAATCGCTAAATATTACCGAATCGGTAAAAATCGGTAACAATTGCAAAAACATGGCTGCGAGAAACCAAAATGAAGATTAGCAAATACCGAATTAGCAAATACCTAATCGGTATTTGCGAATTCGGTATTAGCGAAATCGCAAAAGGACGAGGCGCATCGGAAGCAGGCTGATGACATCACAACCAGGAAGTAGCACAGCCCATGCTTCACTCAGTGCCCTGAGGAGCTCAGACGAGGAGGCAGAGCACAGGAGCAGAGGAGTAACACATAGCCAGTAGTGACCAGGACCTGCACAGCAGTGCATTATGGAGAAAGAAGCACCCAAGGGAAAGGACACCCCCTGGAAGAGAAAACAAATGTTCTCTGACAAGGAACTTGAGATCCTAATAGAGGGTGTCAGCAGCAGGCATGAAAGGCTGTTTGGCAAGCTCTCCCTGAAGGTGCCAGAGGTGGAGAAGAGGAGGATGTGGCTGCGCATCAAGGACAGCGTGAATGCTGTCGGAGTCACCCACCGCAGCATCGAGGACCTTAAAAACGGTGGTACGACCTCCGCAAAAGGGCTAAGGAGAGGATTGCGGAAAGGGTGAAGGATGCGGCTGGCACAGGTGGTGGGTCCTCCAATGTGACACCGAACACAGCCCTCGAGGACCTTGTGGAGTCGACAATCGAACCGGAAGCTGTTGTGGAGGTCACCCAACTGGACACCTCGGGTGCTGCGGAAGCTGGACAAGGTAAGATGCATGCCAGTGCAGATATGCAGCGTCTTGTCAATCCCTGCCTATTTCCCCATGCCAAACACAGTGCACAAGTAGCCATGCCTAAAGCACAATCCCTCAACAGAGTGTTGCATCATGGGAGTTGTAGTCATAACTTGAAAGAGTGCATGTCTGACCCCTGAGGTGTACGATATGAAAACAGCAGCAAACGGCCAAAAGTCAGTCCCTATATGACCTTTATGTAGATGACAAAAGCAAAAAATAACAATATACACAAATTCATAACAATGCTCTGTTTCACACACAGATGCCTCCCCCATGGAATCAGATGACAGCGGCCGCCTAGTCATCTGTGAGACCCCAGTGGTGGCCGATGCGGAGAACACACTCGAACATGGAGGCAGTCCTTCCCCTTCACCACCACCGCGAACATCACCACCACCACCACCACCATAGCGGACAAGAACACCACCACCACCATTACCACCACCGCGGACAAGAACACCAACACCACCTCCACCTCCACGAGTCCCCTCAACCACACATAGCCGCAGGGCAAATGTCCCCTCCCTGCAGGAGATGGAGACGGAGCAGAGGCCAGCAGCCACAAATGTAGAGCAGCAGGCTGTCGTCACCCCAACCGCCCGAAAAGCAGCACGTCTGCGAGCTAGACAGCGGGCCGGATCCCTGGGTAGGGCTGCAGCGACAACAGTTGATCCTGCAGATGTGGATGGAGTTGTGCAGACCCGGATGCTGCGTGTTCAGCGCCTGCAGGGGAGACACATGGGTGCAATGAACATGAGCATAACAAGAATGTCCAACAGATTTGCATCAATGACTGACGCTGTGCGAGAGCTGACCACAGCCGTTGTAGAGGGCAACAACGACATTAAGGAATGCCTACAGGAACTCACACGTGCTTTAGGCCAACGGAGTGAGCGCTGGAGACATAAGCAGTACTCACTCAGTACCAATGCCACAATTAAGGCCATCAAACAGCTGTGCAACAGCCCAGCTGTGCTTGCCCGCCGATCGGTGTCCCTGCTGGTTGACTTGGGCCATTATTGTGGGGATGTGGCAAGGACCCTCGATAGAGTGACCACTGCAGTGGAGCATCTGCAGTCTGGAACTGCCAGTATCAGCAGTGTGGGAGGGATGAGGTGAGTGAGGCAGCCTCAAGTCTGAGCAGCGTCACCATGCCTGAGACAAGCGGGAGGAGGCACAGCGCGCGCAGCGCACCAGCCACTGAAAGTCATCAAGGAGATGTTGAGGAGTCACGGGACAGGAGGCTGGGTGTCCATGGTAAACGTGGCTCCCTGGCCATGGTGAGGTAACCATGGGCCAACTGTAGTGCCACATGCAGCACCTGTGTTGTCAATTGACATTTTCTCTTTTGATTTAATTTACGCTGCATCATGTTTCTGTTACATTAATCAGCACCAGTCAGGTGTTAATGGGCATTATACCCTTGCAATGCATATAATCTTGTCATGGCTCTTTCTTACCTGTCTCAGAAGTGATGCAGTGTGATGTATGTCCGCCTCCTTTGCCCTTCTGCTGTGTTGGGCACATGTGCCTGTCGGTGTTGGGGGGGGTTGCTGTGCACGTAGCTCGTCCTGACTGAACACCTCTATGGGTATCCCCCTTCTTGTTGCGATGTTATGCAGGATGGCACAGACAGCTATGATCTGGCAGCAGGTCACTGGGTGGTACTGCAAGGCACCTACTGTCTTTTGAATATTCTGAAGCGACTCTTGAGGATGCCGAATGTGCGCTCCACCACATTCCTTGTGCTGATGTGTGCTCTGTTGTAGCGCTGCTCTTGTGGTATTGCTGGGTTGAGGTAGGGAGTGAGTAGATACTCACGCAAGGTGTAAGCGCTGTCACCTGCAGGATGGGGAAAGAATGGTTAGCGGCATGAATGCAATGGTACATGTGGGGATGGATTAAATGATTTTGCATCGATACGTGCCTAGTAGGTGTCCAACTCCAAAATCCCCGTTGATCAGGCGCCTGTGGATGCCACTGTGATGGAAGATGTATGCGTTGTGTGTGCTCCCTGGGAATTGGGCTACAAGGTCCGTTATAATGTGCTTGGCATTGCACACAACCTGCACATTAATAGAATGGTATGACTTCCGGTTGCGGAAGATGTATTTGGGGGCTGAGAGAGGACAGATGTGGACATGGGTGCAGTCGACACACCCTATCACATGGGGAAATTGTGCCACCTGGTAGAACTCACGCTTGGTGTGCTTCAACTGCTGGGGTGTCATGGGGAAGGTGATGTGGCGACGTATCGATGCTAGCATGGCATCCAGGAACCTGTGGAAGAAGTGTGATAGTGCGCTTTGAGACACGCCTCCGGCTTCTGCAATTACCCCCTGGAAGCTTCCAGACGCCAGCAGGTGCAGGCTGCATAGGACCTGGACATGGGCTGGTATTGCGTGTGTCCTAAGTGTCTGGTGCTGCGGTTGTGGTGCCAGATCTGCTATTAGGCGCATGATCATGGCAGGGCTGAGTCTGTACTTATCGTACACCTGCTCCTCTGTTTGCCCCAGCAATGTGATGCGCACCTTGAAGACCCATTCCTGGATCATCCTCCTTCGCTGGGCCTGGGTATTGATTCTCCTCCTCCGAGCAAGCACGTAGGGGGCAGCCATTTTGGTTCACCAACAGGGTATCCAGGGTCATTTTTAAAGGGTTACTGATTGTCAGCACCGGTCAGAATTTCTTTCTTTCTTCATTCGAATAACTTTACCTCCAGTTTGAGATTCCCCTTATTTTGCTCATGCTAAATAGCGATTATTAAGGTTTTCAGTATTTGCGATTTTTGATGCATTCTGTTGCGATTCTTTATTAGCAATTCGGTATTTCCGGGGCCTGCTTTGGTTTTCGTTATTTCCGATTGGCTGGATAGCGATTCGTTAATTTACCAAGGGGATTTCTTTTGCGATTCTTTAATATTTACCGATTTGTGTTGATGCATTGCATTTGGGGGTTTTGCGGTCGGTATCGGCCTGTTTTACCGAATCGCTATTTTACCGGGAGGTATTTTGCTTGATGCATCTGCCTGTAAGTCTATTAGGTCTTTGTAATTCGACAGCTACCATTGATGTGATTGTGCCCCACAAGTAATGTCATCCTACCTTTGTTTGTTCTAAATGATGCACAAAGTGTGACAGGTATGCTCAGAAGTGTCTGGTACTCACTTGTACCATGGGATTCAAGCTGTACTTTACAGATGAGATCCAAATAGACAAAAACGCTGTGGGTTACTTGTGTTTCCTTCTGGACTTCGTATCACCCCACAGTTTGGTATGGACTGTTCTTATGAGTAACAAAGTCAGTACTGATTTCCATAAGGCAGGCCTCTATTAAGAGTGGCATGGTGGGCGATAAGCCATAATAGTGGCTGAGATTAATTCAAGCATTCCATCCATCACCTGCCCATGACCATCCATTTGGTCTGCATTTGCCATTGCCTAATACAAGCAAGTCACATTTTACTAAGGCCATTGTTTTTAAAATGTGGGACACGTAATTGCAAGGATGCCATGAAACTCTTGTTTAGCCTGGAGACACCGATGGAATTGGCTAGGTTTGCCAAATTTGCACATAAAGTTAAAGAACGTTTAAGTAACGCACCTTGCACTTTAGAACTTCTAGACAGACTTTGATTTGCCCGATATGACAAGCTGCATCTATTTTGCAGTTTATTGGAATCTCTCTTCCAAAATGGGTCTTTGAATGCCTTAACTTGATAATTAAGACATGGGTTTTAATGTTTTTATTATTTATGATCTGTATTTTTAGGATTTGTTTTACAGGATCTAGTGCATCCAAATTTGTAGCAGTTAATGATGACTACTGTAGCAAGCAAGTTTTGTGGATATTTTATAGGACACTTTTTGTAACAATTTTTGTTAATTGATACAATAAAATATATTCATTTATTCCATCCATTACCTTGTTCTTTGTTGTAGTTGATGCCCTAAGTGCGAAGAGTATGCCTAGACCTTGCTTCCGTTCTCACTGTGCCACTGGACTCAAGATGCATGCACCCTAATGATGAGGTTCAAATACACCAAAACTAGTTGTGGGGTTGCATGTGTTCCTTTCTGTAAGCAGCCTCACTAGCCAGCTCAGGATGAACCGTTCCCAACTGGTGCAGGGTCAGTACTTATTTACAGAAGTTAGGCCTCTGTCTAGAGTGGGATGGTGGGCAAAACGATGGACTGAAATGTGGCTCTGTCAGACTGCTAGTGGCTGAAATTAATTTAAGCATTCCATCCATCATCTTGTTGTTTGTGGAGTTCTTGAAGCAATATATATATATATATATATGCAGAGAAACAACTTTACACTCAAAAAGTTGACTCGAGCCCAGGTCCTTGATAGCGTGTTATTTATTCACACACAGAGTGCCAAACAACACCAGGGTGTTGTTTGGCACTCTGTGTGTGAATAAATAACACGCTATCAAGGACCTGGGCTCGAGTCAACTTTTTGAGTGTAAAGTTGTTTCTCTGCATTTTCCGAGGATCGCCTCCTCACTCGAGCCCGCCGCCGTGTGTGGCTGGGAGACTGGCGAACTGTTTTGGATTCATATATATATATATATATATATATATATATATATATATATATATGCACTTTATTGCGAAATTTGCACAGATAGATAAATTGAAGATGTACATATTACTATGTAAATGTGTCTTATGGTATTTATACCGATATGAAATGTATGCCAAAATGCAATATGGAGCCAAAAATGCTTTTATAGCGAATGTACAGATATGTTATTGTAATTAGAGCACTGTCACTTTAAAATTGCATCACTAACAAAAGAGAAAAAAACTTAAATGTTGGTATATAAGAAACCAGGTGACCATTTACTGTGTCATGTGATCAAGGTACGTCAGTACCGAAACGCGTAATGGCCGACTGAGTAACAGCTCAATAAACCAACGATTTTTCTACTAAATTGGGTCTGTGCTCCACGTGTCTCTTCGGGAGAAGAGAGCGCCTGCGTCCTGCTTGCGAAGTGGAGTGGCGGAAATATTGATGACCGGTGTCCCTTCTCTACCGGTACTACACAGACCCCTCGCCCGAAAAACTGAAAAGGGCTTCTTCCGGAGTACAAAGGAGGCGTCCGGTAACGGACAGAAAACCCACAAGGTATCCAGGAGGATTACAAATCTACGGAGAGGCCGCCCAACGGTGCTACACGTGCTGCAAAGCTTTTTACGGAGTAAGCGGAGTAGCGGGAAGTCCCGGGTCGGAGGACGCGAGACGTACCGGTGAAAGGCTGAAGGTAAGAGCTTAAAAAGCACGGCATCGACAAGTTGGGTGGAGAGTGAAAGTAAGCATAGTCACGCGACCGCAGTGTTTTGGACACAACGGACACTCAGAAGCGGTAGTGACTAAGCAGCAAACCATTGGTAAATTATCAGAGCTGTTACAATGTCGTCAGACACGTTGAGAGATCGAGAGGCTAAAGCGGCAGTAATGTTTGATGAAGCTGTAACGCCGCGACCAAACACCAAATCCCAGAATGCACCTGGGACATCAAACGCAAAAAGTGATACATTAAAGGATAAATTTCGGGCACTGGAGAAAATGTGCAAACAGGAGCAAAGTAAATGGTGGGAGGGAAAGTCATTACAAAAATACTTGGACGTAAAACGAGTACCGAGGGGACTGCGGATCCTCCTGGCTCCGAGTTATGAAACCCCCGACCCAAATATGCTGAAAGAATGGGCGGAAGCCAATCTGGAGTCATCGAGAAAGCTGATGATAATTTTGGTAAAATACGCGGAACTGGACCGCGCAAAACTACAAGAAAAAATAGACGAGCTAAATGAAGAAATAAATAACATGGGACAAACAGATGAAGCAAATAAATTAAGACAGGAAATGACCAATAGGCTTCAAAAAGAGGAAGAAAAAATAAGAGAGCGTAAAACGTACAAGTATCACCGAGACAAAAACGATTATGAGTGTGGCAGAATTTTCACTTTCGCCAAAAAATATGAAAACATGAAAATCTCAAAATTCAGTGGCATACGAGGTGCAATGCAAGACTCCCGACAAGATATTCAGGGAGGATCATCAACCTCTAGCTTAAGCTCAGCAATTGAAAGTGACTCTGAAGATATAAGATCTGGACGAGTACCAACAAATATAACAATGGTAGAAGAGCTTGATTTTTTAGTCGAGGAACAAAAACAAATCCTTCGGCCAAAGCGCCAAACATCAAAACCGCCGGGAAAATCAAAAGCCAAAGCCGTAAACGAAGAGAAAGGAGACGGGCAAGGAAAAGGAGAACCGACAAGGAGATATCAGACGCGCAGGTGGAATCGAAAATAGGATCACCTAACACAATGATGGCGCCAACAGCAATTACAGTCACAAATCTATCTGACATAACGTTAAATACAGCTGAACTACAACTTCTGTCCTTGGGGTTGTCCTTTGCCCCGGAAAGTACCTTCGACTACGCGAAAACGCGAATGGATATTTACAAAGGGATCAGGAAATTAAAACTGCGCAAACACCATCTGATAAAAAGCGGTAAAGAAATACCAACACCTGAAACACCTTTGACAAACGAACAAACTGAAAGAGACCAAATGTTTAATACCCAAGAAAGGCATTTCATTGAGGAATTGGCGGAAATGGAAACAACACAAACACAAGACGGTGAATCATTTATTGAGTTGGAAAATCCAACAGAAATAAACACAACTTGTACTACTAACTTTAAACCTCGATCCAAGTTTGTCCCAATAATACCAAGAGATGGGATAGACATTTACCATGAACAGATCACGAAGGAACTGAAAGATCTTAATATGGCTATAAATAAACCAAAAAACAGGAAGAAAAGAAATATGGAAAAAAGACATAAACAACTGATGAATAAACTATCCAAGAACAGACAAGTGGTGATAAGGAATGCTGATAAAGGGGGCAATCTAGTTATCTGGAAGAAAACAGACTATTTACTAGAAGCCCAAAAGCAACTTATGGATCAGGACTGTTACCGCAGATGTGACCCGACTATTTTGAAATTGACAAATGAAAAATTATATGCCAAGTTACTTGCGTGGAAAAGCAAAGGTTTGATAAATAAGGAGGAATTTTTATTTTTGAAAAATACCACCCCAACAACACCGGTGCTATATTTCATTCCAAAGCTTCACAAAAATAATCTGAACCCGCCTGGCAGGCCGATCATTTCTGCAATAAACAGCCTAACAGAACATATGTCGCAATATATCGACCACTTTCTACAAGAACATGTCCAACATTTACCCTCATATCTGAGAGACACAGGGGACTTCTTGGCTAAAATAAAAGATATAAAGTGGCAATCAGACTTCCTGTTGATAACAATGGACATCACCTCGTTATACACGAGCATCAGCCATAGAGATGGCTTGCGGGCCACGGAATTCTATCTGAATCAAAGAGATATTGTTTATGTAGAACACAGTAAAATGTTATTAGACATGATGGAATTCTGTTTATATAATAACATCTTTCTCTTCCAACACAGCCTGTACCAACAAATAAGAGGCGTAGCTATGGGAGCTAGTTTCTCCCCTAGCTACGCCTGCCTCCATATGGGGTG
The DNA here is from genome assembly GCF_964263255.1 of Lissotriton vulgaris. Taxonomy (NCBI): domain Eukaryota; kingdom Metazoa; phylum Chordata; class Amphibia; order Caudata; family Salamandridae; genus Lissotriton; species Lissotriton vulgaris. The sequence goes on along the minus strand of NC_141698.1, from coordinate 646,664,638 downwards.
GTGGGAGGAATTGATTCTCCATCGGAACTTCAACAATATACTAAATGATCATGTAAAATGTTGGTGGAGATATATCGATGATCTGTTTATTATATGGCAAGGCACCAAATCAGAGGCTGAAACTTTCATTGATAAGCTCAACCAGAATGACATTAACTTGAACTTTACTGCAGATATCAGCCCTACAAATGTAACATTTCTAGATGTAGAGGTGTATATAGAAAATGGCAATTTGGAGACAAAAATACATAGAAAGCCAACAGCTGTAAACTCCATACTACATGCAACCAGCCATCACCCGAAACATCTTATAGACAGCATACCGTACGGTGAAATGCTACGAATTAAACGCATATGTAGCACACCAGAAGAACTCTCCAAAGCACAAGAATCAAGCAAGAACAGATTTTTAGAACGAGGGTACTCTATAAAATGCATTGAAAAGGCAATAACAAAAAGCAACGAGGTAGACAGAAGCACCCTTTTAGAAACAGCCTTAGCAAAGACAAACACACAAGCATCAAACACAAAGAAACCACAAAATGACGACTTCAGAATGATTGTAAGCTACAACAAACAAAACAAAGAAATTGGTCGAATTATTCGAAAAAATTGGCCATTGGTTAAGAATGACCCGGTATTAGGTCCTCACTTGCCAAGCAAACCAACAGTCACTCATAGAAGAGCACCAAATATGATAGACAGATTAGTAGTGAACAATCCAATAGAAGTCGCCAAAAAGAACTGGTTTAACCAGAGACAAGGTTTCTATAAATGCCAAACGTGTAAAGCTTGCTTGAATGGGGTGAACAAAAAGAGTTTTACATTAGCATTTGGTAAAGGTGAACAAAAAATTAAACATATGCTAACGTGTAAAACGGAATATGTGGTCTATATCCTCGAGTGTCCCTGCAATTTAAGATATGTGGGAAGCACAAAATTGCAGGGACATAAAAGAATATTGCAACATATACGTGCAATTAAAAACAAAGACCCGAGTTACCCAGTTGCCCGTCATTTTAATGAAAAACACCAGGGAGATGTCAAATCACTGAAATACTACCTCATAGACACAATACCCCCAAGTAAGAGAGGAGGAGATCGGGATGAAAAATTAAGGAGATTGGAAACTAGCTATATACTAAAGCTAGATTCTAAACAACCATATGGGCTTAATATAACTGAAGATCTGTATACATGCCTATAACAACAGTCGTGAGGTAGACAGTATAGATACAGTGTAAATGGAGTATAGTGGAAGCAACAGAACAACAACATATACCCACAAATAACTCCCCTGGTAAACATAAATGAATTTAGTATATCACACAAAAAAACATAGCCACAACAGAAAACAATAAAAATAGCACAAAAAAGGTTTTTACTAGCAACTGATTTTAATAACAACAACTCATAGATAAAAAATCGTGAATTGTATGTTGCCACACTTTTTCTAGGGTGTTTTCTTTTCTTTTTTCGTCATTAGGGTTTACACGACAACACATTTCTTTTTCTTTTCTTTTGTAACACCGTCCTTACCAGAGGCTTCTGAATAGGACTTTTTAAATCACATTAAAATCTGTCCAGAACATACAAAGTGGCCCAAACAAATTAATTTCATGGATACTAAGCATATGTAATATGAAAACCGGAAGAGGTATTATCTTGCACATGCGAATTTGCACAGAGCTAGAAAAGAAATGAGTCTTTTTAATCAAATGTATATATATTTATTTATTTATATATTTATTATACTCTTTTAGAAATCTGCTCTAGGGTATTCATACCGAGATACAATGCACTTTATTGCGAAATTTGCACAGATAGATAAATTGAAGATGTACATATTACTATGTAAATGTGTCTTATGGTATTTATACCGATATGAAATGTATGCCAAAATGCAATATGGAGCCAAAAATGCTTTTATAGCGAATGTACAGATATGTTATTGTAATTAGAGCACTGTCACTTTAAAATTGCATCACTAACAAAAGAGAAAAAAACGTAAATGTTGGTATATAAGAAACCAGGTGACCATTTACTGTGTCATGTGATCAAGGTACGTCAGTACCGAAACGCGTAATGGCCGACTGAGTAACAGCTCAATAAACCAACGATTTTTCTACTAAATTGGGTCTGTGCTCCATGTGTCTCTTCGGGAGAAGAGAGCGCCTGCGTCCTGCTTGCGAAGTGGAGTGGCGGATATATATATATATATATATATATATATATATATATATATATATATATATATATATATATATATATATATGTATAGCAGCAGACATTCTTTCTACGAAAGAAGGTGAGTCGCACTCCTTTAGGTGATCGAAAGTCTTTTATTTCGGAAGCAGGTTTCAAGCCAGGGTGTGTCCCGTCCCAATGCATTTCGGTCTAAACATAGACCTTCCTCAAGGGGGCTAGTGGCATCCGCAAAAGGAGAGGAGGTTTGATGTCGTTGGCCTCATGATTTGTTAGCATTAACCCCTTGGTGGGCGTCACTCTGGAGACTGAATGAAATGATTGCCCCCTGGTGGGCGCCGCAGTCGGCTGGTTCGCTGAGGCTGTCTGGTCTTTGTAGTTCATTCCTTCCTCCCATATTTCAACCCCGTGAGGGAGCGATGCTCGGAAAACTTTTTTTCGCTGCTGTACACCTCCGCCTCTTAATACCTATTTTCGAGGCTGCCCCTGCCCTGTGTTTGCTTGCGCGTTTGAGGTCTGGATCCAGGTGCGGGCTGTTGCGGGAGCTCCTTTGTGTGGCGGTGCGTTCTCTGCAGCAGGACCCAGCCGCTTTGTATGGCAGCAGAAATTCTTTCTACGAAAGAAGGTGAGTCGCACTCCTTTAGGTGATCGAAAGTCTTTTATTTCGGAAGCAGGTTTCTAGCCAGGGTGTGTCCCTTCCCAATGCATTTCGGTCTAAACATAGACCTTCCTCAAGGAGGCTAGTGGCATCGGCAAAAGGAGAGGAGGTTTGATGTCGTTGGCCTCATGATTTGTTAGCATTGACCCCTCGGTGGGCGTCACTCTGGAGACTGAATGAAATGATTGCCCCCTGGTGGGCGCCGCAGTCGGCTGGTTCGCTGAGGCTGTCTGGTCTTTGTAGTTCATTCCTTCCTCCCATATTTCAACCCCGTGGGGGAGCGATGCTCGGAAAAAAAAATTTCACTGCTGTACACCTCCGCCTTTTAATACCTATTTTCGAGGCAAAGAGGGCCACTTGCCAGGGTCTGAGCCCTGGCAGCTGCATGCACCCTAATGATAAGGTTCAAATACACCAAAACTAGTTGTGGGGTTGCATGTGTTCCTTTCTGTTAGCAGCCTCACTAGCCAGCTCAGGATGAACCGTTCCCAAGTGGTGCAGGGTCAGTACTTATTTACAGAAGTTAGGCCTCTGTCTAGAGTGGGATGGTGGGCAAAACGATGGACTGAAATGTGGCTCTGTCTGACTGCTAGTGGCTGAAATGAATTTAAGCATTCCATCCATCATCTTGTTGTTTGTGGAGTTCTTGAAGCTTGATATCAAATATATATATATATATATATATATATATATATATATATATATATATATATATATATATATTCACTGAAAAAAGCCATAGGTTTGACACCAGTTATAGTTAGCTGGAAATTTTACTGACATAAAACCATTGAAATTCCCACGTTATAGTTAGTTGGACTCACTATAACTTGCGCGCCTGCAATGCACTGCTGATGACGTCACATATTACATGACTCATGACATGGTCAGTAACATCACTCATGACATCACTCATGACACCATCCAGTAAATGTGTGTCTTTCTGAAAAATAAATATGTTTTATATATGTATATGTAAAGGTCTTTGGAAGAATAAATGTTTAAATAAGTGTCTAAATGGTTGTTTTTTTTAAAAAAAATTGATTGGTTAACTGGCTTATTAAGTGTATCTTAGTGAATACATATTTGAATTTTAAATTTACAGAAATTTGTATAGCGCACATATACCATGCGGGTTCTTGGCGCTTGTAGGGTGCTTAACCCATGGCTGGGGTGACAGGGTTACTGGGGTGGGAAGGCATGAGAAAATAAGAAAGTCTTAAGAGCCCAAGGGAATTCGAAATAGGAGGAAATAGATCTAATATGGAAGGGAAGAGAATTCCAGAAGGTGGGGGCAAGGACGGCAAATTTCAGGCCCCCAGATTTATTTTTCTTGAACCGGGGGACTGAAAGAAAAATTTTAGTGGAGGAGCGAAGTTCTCTATTGGGGCAGTAAGTACTAATGGCGGAGGAGATGAAATCAGGGGCAGTTCCCACCAAGGCCTGAAATGAAGTGCAGCCCAATTTGAAAAGAGCCTGTTCCTTGATAGGCAGCCAATGTAAGGATTGGAGAAGGGGGGTGGTGTGATGGAATCTGGGCAGGCCATAAATCAGGCGGGCGGCCTGATTTTGGACTAACTGGAGGCTACGAAAGGCATATGCAGGAGCGCCGTTGTATACAATGTTCCCATAATCCAGCCGGGACAGGACCATCGCCATCAAAATTAATTTAAGGGCAGAGATGGAAAAGAACCGAGAGATTTTCCGTATAGTGTGGAGAGCAAAGAAACAGGAAGAAACAACAGAACTAATCTGAGAATGAGGAGTAAGGTGTTTATTAGGGAGTAATGTTTAAATATTTAAATATATGTATCAGTGTTTCACTTTGTGTATAAGTGGCTGCATCGGTTGGTGAGTACCTACATGTGTGTGTACATGGGTTATTAGATGGTTTTTTTTAGTATCAGTATGAGTGTCTGTATGGTTTGGTGGGGGTATTACTTAGCACATAGATGCATCAATGACTGACTCACTGTTTGTATGTGTTTTGAAGACAGCATATGTGTAGGATTGTAAGGGTGGATGAGTGTGTATATGTGTGTGTTAGTGAGTGAATGACTGACTCACTAGTGTCTTTATCAGTAACAACATATGTTTTAATCGAGTATTGATGTTTATAAGTGAGTATATGTGAAAGTGAGAGATTGTAAGAGTTCCTGTTTAAATAAGTATGTGTTTCTATAAGTGTTTGTTTAAGAAAGTAAGTTTCCTTAGAAGTAAGGTGGTAGTGTGTGTATAGTTGTATATGCAAATAAATGGATGTTCAATAGTTTATTTGCATGTGTGTAACAGGATGTATAGGTGTATCACTACATATGATGAGTGAGTATATGTATGAGTGACTATATAGAACTGTTGGTGAATAAGTGGAAGTGTATATAGATGGTGGAATTACTGAATTGGTTGCTGTAACTGGTATGGGTATCTCCATTTTTTTGAAAATGTTAGTTTCTATTTTTGAATATGTGTTTCAAGGGTTACATTACACTGAAAGGAGGTCTGTCACTCTGTCACAAGGATGGTGTCATCAGTGATGTCATGAGTAATGTCACTGACCATGTCATGAGTGATGTAATATGTGACGTCATCAGCAGTGCATTGCAGGCGCGCAAGTTATAGTGAGTCCAACTAACTATAACGTGGGAATTTCAATGGTTTTATGTCAGTAAAATTTCCAGTTAACTATAACTGGTGTGAAACCTATGTTTTTTTCAGTGAATTTAATAGGTTTTTTAAATGCTAATTCCTAACTATAACTGGTGTGAAACCTCTGTTTTTTTCAGTGAATTTCATAGGTTTTTTAAATGCTAATTCCTAACTATAACTGGTTTGAAACCTATGGTTTTTTCAGTGAATTTCATAGGTTTTTTAAATGCTAATTACTAACTATATATAGGGCCTCAAACCTATGTCTTTTTCAGTGAATTTCAAAGGTTTTTTAATAGCAAATTTCTATAGCCATGAAATGTAATTTTTTTTAATGAATCCTATATTGTATATTCATGTAATACTATTTTTTTAATGTATATTGTTCATTTTTTTTTTGTTTGTTTTTGCCATGGTGCGCTCCCGGTGCGCGTACCGGTGAGCGCACCGGTAAGCGCAGTATTGCGGCGCGTCCCAGTGCGCGTACCAGTGAGCGTCCCATTAGCGCTATTGCCGCAAACGAAAACATCATCGTGACGTATCGCGTAGCCGCTTCCGCGTGATAAGCACGGCGTAAGCGCACCCAGAAGCACCCAATCGCATACGATCGCGCTACGTAAGCGCTCCTGGGCGCGCCGCGGGGCACGTAGCGTAAGTGCATCGGGTCATGTGACCTAAAAATGACACTTTTTATTGGTTCAGGACAGTTTTGGTTTCCAAATGATGAAAGCCCTGGTCATGTGATCTGAAAATAACACTTTTCATTGGTTCAGGACAGTTTTGTTTTCCTAATGATGAAAGCCCTCACCTTTTTTCCTCATTCTCACTTTGTACTTTGAGTGAGGAAGACCTGTTTCCAAACCTATCAGTACCTATTTGTACTGAGAAATGGCTACAGTAGCAGCAGGAGCAGGAGCATCTCAGCCACCACCACCACCACCACAACAACCAAGAGGACCACCACAACACCACAGTGGTGTAGATGAAGAAGAGGAAGAGGAGGAGGAGGAGGAGGAGGAGGAGGAGAGGCGGCTCTACCTGCCAGAAGATACTACCCCCTACAAGCCAAAGGAGCACATTGTGTAAAGTAAATGCACCAAAGGTTACGTGTTTGATCTGTGGCACTGTACTTTCCAGGGGAAACCCTGCCAAAAAATATTCTTTTGGCAACAACACCATGATTCGCCACATGCACGCCGGCACCTTAACAACTGTAGTGCGGCAGAGGTCAGAGAACTGATCAGAAACCCTCCCCAATCTTTTCCCAGCACCTCCAAAAGTACCCAACCCACTCCATCGGGACCAGAGACAAGGGAGATGGTCCCAAACATCCAAACCCAGTTTGGAAATTTCAAAATTGTATGCATATTTTGTGGGCGTACAATTTGCTATGGTGAGCAAAGTGTAAAACTCATCAACCGTGCTGGTGACAACTACCCAAAGAAACCTTAATTTTTTCCTGATTTTTTTTGCTCCAGTTGAGCTGTTTACAATTCCCTGTTTTTTGTTTGTCCCCATAAAAATTAAAAAAAAATATAAAATTGTTCATAAAAGCCAAAAAAAGTACAAAATGTTCAAAAAAATAATAAAAAAATATAAAACAACAAAAAGAAGAAAAAAAACAGTTCTTTTTAGAACTACCTCCAATTTATAAAAAAATGCTACAATTTAAATAAAATCTGTCATTCTTTTTTCCCTATGGTACGCTCCCCGGTACGTTCCCGGTGCGCGTACCGGGCGCTCCCCCCGTGCAAATCGAAAAAAAATATATATTTTTTTGCCCCACGGGCCCTTTTATGGCCCCCACATCAAACCTAGGGGTCAGGGGGGGTCTACCCTGCCCCCTTTTTGTCATTTCCCCCTTTGTTTTTGCCACCTCTTGTGTCTCGATCCTACCGAGACACAAGATGGCGGCCGCTCCGGACTGTTTGGAATGTTGACAGACACCCGAGAGCCAATCAGCTTTCCGCTCGCGAACTCGCATAGCACGCTGGAGCGCGTCCCGGTGCGCGTACCGGGGCGCACTTATAAATATATATATTTTTTTTAACCTAAATTACTCAAAATCCACTGGAGAACATATCTTGAGACATAGCAAAGGCACATCGGGCTACCAGTCCCTACAATTTTGCCAAGTTTTGTGGAAATCCATTCAGCCGTTCGGGCTAAAAGTGAGTCCAACCGCCCTATGGAAATTAACATGGGGAAAACATGTTTGGGACCCCCCTTTTATCTCGGCCCCCGCTTGACGAATCCACCCCAAACATTCAGGAAAGGAGCGGAGCGCAGCGAGGCAAATTTGAGGAAAATTTCAGGCAGGTTCCTCAACCGGCGCCAAAGTTATTCCCAATAGAATGTTGCGGATTCCCTATGGAAAACAATCCTAACTATAACAACCTACTGGCAACCGCCAGTAGGTAATATATATATATATATATATATATATATATATATATATATATATATATATATTAGGGGTGGGCGTAGTGCCGCCTACTCCCCATTTTGCGGAGCGGGCGTAGCCATGCGGCACTACGCACGCTCCGCAGACGGAGCGTAGCTGGCCGCCACCCGCCTCCCTCCCGCCCTCCCTAAATACTTTCAATGAAAAGTGTAAAATAATTAAAACGCACTTACCTTGCCTGCCGCTGCCCGCCGCGTCCACGGGGCTCGCTATCTTCATTCTTCCGTCTTGTTTACTAATGCGCATGCGCGGGCGGCCGCGCATGCGCATTTCTCACGAGAAAATGCGCATGCGCGGCCGCCCGCGCATGCGCATTAGTAAACAAGACAGAAGAATGAAGATAGCGAGCCCCGGGGACACTGCTGTTTGCAATGACAGGGCGGGAGCCTCGCGGCTCCCACCCTGTCACTGCAAACTGCTTTCCTGTTTGGAAGAGAGAGCAGGGAACCTGCTCTCTCTTCCAAATAGGAAAGCAGATTGCTTTTTCCATATGGGGAGCAGCATGTTAGCTGCTTCCCATATGGAAAAGCAATGCTGGCTCCCGCAGGATGCGGGGGGGGGGGATTGGGGACCCCCCTCGGTCCCCAACAGAGTGGGCCAGCCCCGGGGGATGGGGTCCCCGGGGCTATTAGGGGCCCGGGAGGGGGGCAACGAGGCCCCATCCTCAAAAACAAAACAAAAAAAAATGGCCGGCCCCGGGGATGGAGTCCCCGGGGCCAAAAGTGACCAGAGGAGGAGGGCAAGGCAGCCTCCCTCCTAATAAAAAAAAAGGCCCATGCCCCGGGGGATGGGGCCCCCGGGTCAGACTATGGCCCCCTTCCAAATTAAAAAGAAAAAATATTGGGGCAGGCCCTGGGGGATGATTATTAAAAGAAGGGGGGGCTACACAGCCCCCCTTCTTCAAAAAAATATATTTAAAATATGGGATCGCAGCTAGAGGCCACGACCCCTTATTGCACCACTCTGCAAATGCACCCCGTGGCGCGTTTTCAGAGAGGGAACAAATTTCCCTTGAATACTGGGGATCCCTGGAGGCCAAATAGCCCACCAGGTACCTCCAATATGTGCCAGGGGGCTGCGTTGCATAGAGGTAATCTGAGGCCACGCCCCTTTTTACACCTCTTTGCAACACAGCTCTGTGGCACTTACTAGAGGTAGCTGGTGGGCTAGTTGCACCCCAGGGACCCTCAAGATTCAAGGGGTGTTAATCCCCCAACTTAAAATGCGCCACAGGGTGCGTTTGCACAGTGGTGAAGGGAGGGGGTGTGGCCTGAGGTGACATGTGTGCAAACACGCCCTGTGGCGCGTTTTAAGTTGCGGGATTAAGTGCCCTTGAATCCTGAGCTCCCCTGAGGGCCAACTAGCCCACCAGGTACCTCTAGTAAGCGCCACAGAGCTGCGTTGCAGAGTGTTATAAAAAGGGGCATGGCCTCAGAACACCTCTCTGCAAGGCAGCCCCCTGGCGCATACTAGAGGTACCTGGTGGGCTAGTTGGCACCTAGGGGACCTCAGGATTCAAGGGCACTTAATCCTGCAACTTAAAACACGCCACAGGGCGTGTTTGCACACATGTCACCTCAGGCCCCACCCCCTTCCTTCACCAATGTACAAATATTCCTGTAAAATCAGCCGAACTACAAATTCTGATTTACTCACCTGTTATCAAGAAAGAACCCAGTGCTGCATCTTTTAGCCCAGCACTGACCCTGAAAAGTAATTCTAAGCGTACTTACAGTAACTTGTATTTCCTTCCATAGGAATCCATTGTGTGGTTTTCAGCAGAAAAGTTTCTAAGTGTTGACTTTAGAAACGTACAAATATTCCTGTAAAATCAGCCCAACTACGAATTCTGATTTATTCACCTGTTTTCAGGAGAGAACCCAGTGCTGCATCTTTTAGCCCAGCTCTGACCCTGAAAAGTAATCCATACCAGTAACTTCTATTTCCTTCCATAGGAATTCATTGTGTGGTTTTCAGCAGAAAAGTTTTTAACCCCTTTGCTGTGGGGGTTAATCCCCCGCTGTGCTGGGGGGGGAGGGTGGCACGCACAGCGCCCTCATGCTCATGATGAGCTGAGCTTGTCATGAGCTACGGCGCTCCTGTGCTCATGACGAGCTCAGCTCGTCACAGGTGTATTGCCTACAGTGGAACGCTCAGCACAGCGGGGGAATTCTCCCCGCACCTGAGCGTTCCACGGGCCATGACAAGCTGAGCTTGTCATGAGCACCGGAGCGCCGTGGCTCATGATGAGCTCAGCTCGTCAAGAGCATCCAAGGAGTTAAGTGTCGATTTTTGAAACGTACAAATATTCCTCTAAAATCAGCTGAACTACGAATTTCGATTTACTCACCTGGAGAGACGTCAGTGCTGCATCTTTGAGCCCAGTACTGATCATGAAAAGTAATTCTAATCGTACTTACCAGTTACTTGAATTTCCTTCTATAGGCGAACATTGCCAGGTTTCACTTGGAAATTCTTTTAAGTGTGGAGTTTTTGAACTTTAAAAAATTCCTATAAAATCAGCAGAACTATGAATTCCGAATTACTCAGCTGTTATCAGGAGTGACCTCAGTGCTGCTTTTTTGAGCCCAGTACGGATCCTGAAAAGTAATTTTAACCGTACTTACCACTATCTTGTATTTCCTTCCATAGGAATCCATTGTGTGGTTTTCACCAGAAAAGTTTCCCAGTGTCTATTTTCACAAACTAAAAATACTCCTTTATGATTGCTTGTATGACTTAAACATATTCTTTCGACCATTTACAGGAGATGGACCCGTGCTGGAACCAGGATCCACCACTGAGTAAGAAAAAGTAACGTCAACACTACTTACCAGACAAGTGAATTTCCTCCCATAGGATAACATTGGATATTCTATGTGAAAAAGTTTCTGTCAACTTTTAAAATACAATCAAATTCCTTAGAAATCACTACTGTAACCAAAAGGCTTTTACTCAACTTTTTACAGATGATGTCTCAGGACTGAATTTAGGATCCAGCCCTGTAGTTAGAAAAGTAATCCAAAAAGTAATTAAGTACATTTAACTAGAAATTCACATTGACCTCAATGTTGCATTGTATTTGAAATTGAGTTTCCCATTGCAACAACTGTAACTACTGTACTTAAAAGTCTATTGCCTATTTGCAAAGTATTTAAACTAAAGTAATTCCTTCTGAGAAAGTATATTTTGTAATGTAATGTATAATGTAATTATAATGTAATTTAAAAAATAAAATATCTAAAAATAAACTGTTTTAAAAAACTTAAGAAAATCAGTATAAAAAAATTTAAATAACAAGAAATACATTTAAAATTGTCATTTACAAAACCTTTGAAATTCACTGAAAAAAACCATAGGTTTCAGACATGTTATAGTTAGGAATTAGCATTTAAAAAACCTTTGAAATTCACTGAAAAAACCATAAGTTTGAGGCCTGTTATAGTTAGGAATTAGCATTTAAAAAACCTTACAAATTCACTGAAATAACATAGGTTTCAGACATGTTATAGTTAGGAATTAGCATTTAAAAAACCTTAGAAATTCACTGAAAAAACATAGGTTTTAGGGGTGTTATAGTTAGTTGGGCATTTCACTTGTACAAAACCATTGAAATTCCCACGTACTAACTATAACTCGCGCACCCACAATCCACTGCTGATGATGTTACATATTACATCATTCATGACATGGTCAGTGACATCAGTGATGACATCACTGATGACATCTCAAATGACATCACTGATGCCATCATCCACGTGACAATCTGATACATCTTATAATACACTAGTATAACCTTTCAACACTCTTTATAAAATATGGAGTACCATATTTAAAACCATTGACACACCAATACAAGTTTCTAAAAACCCACTCATTGATTCCTACATCTACACACACATCTAAACACTTACCTATAGACTCACTCATACATACTAACAAAGATCTATAGAACACTAATAAATATACGTATACACCTACATCGACATTACACACTAGCACACATCATATTCACTTATGCAGTCATCCTACTCACTTATGCGAATAATTGATCATACTTACATTTACTAAGCTACACGCTTACACAAACACCACTAATTATGTTATGTTATGTTATGTTATAATTATTCATATAGTTAGAAAGTAATACTTAGTGTGTTATAACATAACTATTACAAGTATATAGTTATCCATACAGTCACTCATACAATCTCTGAGTCTTAGCTATACTTATTTATATACAACTGTTACCTACACTGCCTTTTATATTTCTAGTTTGTTGAACATGTATCATTGAGAAATATATTTACTCATCACCACATCCATAAAGAGATTCACTCACCCAAACAACTGTTTCCACATACAGTCTTAACCTCATATACCTACTAAATCAACTATTTACACATATTTGGACAGTCACACACCTCCCACCCAACCACACACACATTAATTCACTATCCCATACAAACACTCACTTAACTAATTAATAACTAATATAGACTTTCACATAGCTAGTAACCAACTTATGTAGTACTTTACACAACAAGAGATAGAGTGATACAGGTATTCACAAAGTTTAGTCACTATCCCAATACAGTTTAATCACTATCCAATATATTTAGTGGGTCACTTTAAATTCGTCACTTAGACAGTCAATCACATTGCTACTAAATCCTCCATTCAGACACTTATACATCCACTCAGTCTTCAAGGCAGATTGCTATACAAATACATAATACTTATTTAAAAATCAAAACAAACCACATTCACTGGGTGATGTGATCAGTGATGTCATCAGTGATGTCATTTGAGATGTCATCAGTGATGTCACTGACCATGTAATGAATGATGTAATATGTGGCATCGTCAGCAGTGGATTGCGGGCGCGCTAGTTATAGTTAGTACAACTAACTATAACGTGGGAATTTCAATGGTTTTGTATGAGTGAAATGTCCAACTAACTATAATACCCCTAAAACCTATGTTTTTTTCCAGTGAATTTCTAAGGTTTTTTAAATGCTAATTCCTAACTATTACATGTCTGAAACCTATGTTTTTTTCAGTAAATATATATATATATATATATCTATCTATCTATATATATATATATATATATATATATATATATATATATATATATATATAAAAAATATAAAGTATTTAATTAACTAGTCATCTTCTCTGATCTGCTAGCCTGTAACACCTGCAAAATTCTAGGCATAGCTCTGTTAGACAAAGTTCGCTCCTGTATCTACTTTGCATTTTGAGGATGACACTAATCTCTGATGCAGACATAACATTTGATTACCTTTAATGACTGCTCCACTGACTGAGATTTTTAGCCTTTAGAATCTCTATAAACTGAGATAAATTTATAATTTTAGGTTTTTCACTGTAATGTTGGTGGAACAACAGATGCAGTTCGGGTTTTCGAGGTTCACATCTGTAAAATCTTGGTCATATGATAAATATCACTACTGTTTGATGTGCAAAACTGTAAAATCTGTGTACCCTGATCTGATCTCCCTGCCTACATTATATAGTATGTCAATGGATCATTTTGATATCTGAGGTGTACATCTTCATCCTCAGCGCAGCCCAAGAATATGCATCTTTGTGTTTCATCTACAACATCTCCTCAATAATCCTGTTGTATGTGGTGCATACCATTTTACACCGAGGGGCTGCTCATCTCCCATGTGCAAGCCTGTAACATCAATGTAACATGCTGTGTTTGCTAATCTGCACCACACTCTGTGGGGAAATGCCATGTTTTTATTTCCCTAGCTAACCTCTCTTGGTTTCTGTCTCTGTCTTTAGTATGGTATGACAAAAAAAATCAAAAGTCTCCTCTTTAGAAAAGGCAAGATGAGTGGAAGTTGCATCCACAATTGTTTTCCTTAACAGGGTAATAAACATAGGATTATATGTTAACTTTCTGATATCTATGTGTGAACTCCTTCTGCTCATCTTCTGTGATCTGTTATCTGTGAAATATTTGGCGTTATAAAAAAATCTGAAATGCTCTACCTATCGCGTTAATTTCACGGAGTATTGTGCAAGCCATGAGCATTCTTATGCTCTGATTACTGGAATCCCCAGCTTTGCTGCATTAATTCAGTGAATCTCAAGGCAGTATCGAAAGAATCTAATCAAACGATGGAACACATGGATATGAAGCTGAACAAGTATAAGAAGGCTCTTTCATAAATTTGAAACACTATTGGAGAAAAAAGAACCATTCCCTTTCTCAAGAATCGAATGAATACAACAGAACATGACTCCAAGAGCACTAGAGATTTGAAATCTTACAGCTCGCTATGAGTGGCTGGAGAATTAATCACAAAGAAGCAATGTCATAACTATTAGTGCACCACTCGGATGTGAAAATGAGAAGTGGCTCAAAAAGTATACACTTTCTCTACTAACTCAGGGTTGGTCTCCAACACAGTGATGCAATCGTCCAAGGCTTCCATCCTGCGGTGCCTAGCGTCAAGGTGTGGGGTGAAAGAATACAGATGAGATTGGAGGGATTTGAGATCAGCAGCCATCGAGGTTGTATCCACATGCATGGAGGCCATGGTGGTCTTGATACCTGTGAGCTACTTCATGATGGTCTCCAGTGTGATGTCCACCATGGCTTCCAGAGGGTGGTGCAGCTTGCCTGCCACCACGTCAGTGAATTAGAGCTTGCAGGTGGCTTACCTTTGGGAATCAAGGTGTGGTAGCTCAAAATAGTCACTGGCAGCAGAGGCCCAAATGGCGGGTAAAAGTAAAAGACAGGACAGTGCACAAGGCCAAGACAATGCGGATAGTACCACTGTGGCCAGCCACATGCGGGAACTCCATCACCCACCATTACCAACAGAGCACAGTACCTTATAGCAGAGGGTGCCAGGGCCCGATGTAGCTCAACCAGCCACCAGAAAAGGAAGCGGCACAGGGCACGCACAGTCCTTGAGCTGCAGGGGCCTCTCCCACTGGTGATGGGTAAGACAGACCAGGCAAGGCGTCAGAGGGCCACAGTCAGTCTCCACACCCCCTAGTGGCAGATATCTCCAGCTGATAGACAGGGGTCATAGACCAGAAAATAATGGGCCTCTAAACCTCAGTACATACCCTCCAGTGCCCGTCTGCATGCAGGGTGACGAAAGAGCGGGACACAGTCTTCATAGTGGTCCAGTCATCTGCAGTATCCCCAAGTGTGGCTGAGATCACAAGGCAGTGAGGAAGAGCCAAAAGGTAAAACAAAGGATGCCCCACGGGCTTCTATTCATCCCCCCTGGAGCATGTCCAGCAGGAGTTAGGCAACAGACTCAAGGGCCTGAGTACAAGTTCAAGCTGCGCTGGGCCAAGTGGATGCAGGAAAGATCAAAGGCCATGATGGTGATCCAGCAAGAGTGCAGCCAGCTCCCGCCACCCCTCATCTCATCCTATGCACTGCTGCCACTTGGAGACCCTGAGCAGCATGCACCTGACTGGAACGCTGCAGTGTTTCATGCCGCACCCATCGAGCTCAGGAGGCCACACCGACCGGTCCACATGCCTCCACGATGTGCCTCAATTGTAGCCCTCACGCCCCCTTCACTGTCCCGACTCCACCGCCAGCAAAAGAGAGCCTGGTGCCAGCACATATCTGCCTCGAAGCATCGGGCAGCTGACTGTCTTCCTTCTTGGACAAGCTCTGACCAGCCATTACTACTCTTACCTAACTAAACATTTCAGTCCCTTATTGGTTTCAAATTTAGACAATCAGGATATTTGAATGCCCATCTTGATGTTACAATTGCACCATAGTTCTGGGCTATATGATATGAAGCCACTTTGTGCATTACTTTTTCCCACCACTTAAAAAAATTATATTTCGAACTGGTTGCCTAATTATATAAATCATTGGAATAGATTATGCTTTGAATGGGTTTCCTGGATGAAAATGTATGTATAATGTCATATTGGAGTTAATCACGAGTATATTTATGAAATACTATATACAAATTTTAAACTAACCTATAAGCCCTTATTTGATAGATAAAGAGATTAAGAGTTCCCGTTGGAAAATATAAATCCATGAATTAGACTTCGGCTTAAATTACGAGTTTGTGGTAAAAATCACCAAACTTGGACATAGAGTAAATCCTAAATCCACAGGAGTTCTGTTATAATGAGGTTTTACCTTGTACCACGGAAGAGGTATCTACCACGTGTTAAATACAGATGAGTGTTATTTCCCTCATGTGGTAAATACCATACCTGATAAATTAACACATGCACAAAACATCAGGAAGTGACGTTTTCAAGTTTTGGAAGTTACTGGATTATGAAAATGCATCACAAGAGAGCAGACACAGCCAGAGCAACACACAGGACCCAAGGACACCCTCAAAGTACACCAACAACTCCTTTCTGTGTGGGAACATGCAGGCATTCATTTGTGTGGAGAAAGCACCTTGAAACAAGACAAACAACATCTGCTGTCATCCTCTGATATCACTCAGTCACCGCAAGCAGAAGCCCTCCTTTCTCATCCATCATGGACCCCAGCCTGGAAAGGAAGTTATAGTTTCTGGATCCTCACCTGAAGGTCTGAGTCAAGGAGATTGTGAGATATAGTGACCGACTAATGTGCTAAAGATGCCACAAAAAACAAGCAAGAACATGCCTAAGGAAGGAGATTAAAGATACATTCGATATTGAATGAACATATTAACATGCTGTTGGCAAACATTAAAAACAGATTCCAAGCTTTGAAATGCTAGGCACTTGAATTAAGTAAGCTGCCGAGCACAAGAACGAATGAATGGCAATTGGTGGTATTTGTCCACCTCAGTTCTACTGCAAGCAGTGGGAAGAACAAAATGATGACCATCCTCAACAAGCCTGGAGTGTAAGACATCAAAGAAGGTCTCAAGGTCAGAGAAATCCAAGCTAAGAGGCATGAGAGTTGTAATGAAAGTACATGTACTTATAAAAAGGTTGACTTTGCTGAGAAGCGTCATCATTGTGAAGAGTCATTGATGACATTTGTTACACATATTCACATTGATCCATGCATGTGCTGTCATAAGGTAAACGAACTCTCTAATGGTACTGCTGACTATAGATTGGACTACAACAATCATAATGTATTGTGAGCTTGATGACAAGAGTTTATTTGTCTCCCAATACGTGGTGGATGACTTGTTACCAGAATAGGACTAACGTTGCTTCTCCACAGGATCATGGCACTGTGGTTTGATGAGCCAGGCACCTAACACAGGAGTTCAATATTCACATGTTCACATCAAACAGAATTTGCACATAAATCGCCTGCTTCATTTTATGGTTTCACCACACTTGTTCCTGTCTAAGTAAGAATCACCTGGTGTACATGAGGGTACTCCGTTGGCCCAAGGATGTAGTAAATCCTGCTGTAGCACAGATATTTGCTTTGTGTATCGACTTTGTGGGAGTCCAAGAGGAGCTGTATATGCTGTCCACTAACTCTCTGCAAAGTATACATCACTTAGTAGAGTATTCTGTTTAAGGTTGACTCAGAAATGGCATTCACCCATCATACTGTCTGCTGTATGGTGTCTGTCGCAAAGAATTCTAAAGTTGCTAGCATTTTCAAGAGGGGGAGATGACAATAGATCTCCATGTTGGGCTCCAGGGTATCCATAATGATAACAATATATTTGCCATGATGCCCATATGAAGCCTCTACATCCTTTTGATCTCAAACAGACTTATGTGTATGGGTTCCTAATTCAGTCAGTCTTGACTGTCATCCTGCTTTGCTGCACCATTTGTGGTCAAGGATTGGTGGCCTGGTTCCCATCCTCATGTTGCATGGTTTAATGTATCTGAACATGGGTCTGGCAATGTATTATCTAGTGGCAGCCGCGGCCCGTGGAGGGAGTTCCTGAGGGGCAGAAGGGCGGGGAGGGGCAGGGTGGGGGGTGCTAAAAACCGGAATATGGATAATTGGAGGTAAGTAAACAATTTAATTAATAAAACGAATTTCGTAGCGTGCGCTGCATCCCATTTTGCAATGCAGGGCGCACTACGAAATTCATTTTATTGATTAAATTGTTTACTTACCTCCATCCATATTCCGTTTTTTAGCACCCCCCACCCTGCCCCTCCCCTGCCCCACCTTTCTGCCCCACCGGAACTCCCTCCACGGGCCGTGGCTGTCTAGTGGTCTAGCAGTGATGTATCCATGATGTTTTAGTGTGGAATGGAAGTATCAGCTGTTCCAATGAACATGTAAGAACTTCACCCAGGTGTTTTTGATTTTATTGTTTTAGCTCAGACGGTGCAAGTACTGTGTTTTGTGCATTAATGTGTGGGTCTTAGTTTTTATGTATTGTTTTACTGGTTTTCTTTTATTTCCTACACTTTCGGAAATGTATACCACCTAATTTAGACTAGAGGTATGTAAGCATGTATTTTCCATTAGGTTTCAATGGCCTGACATTTTTGTAATTGGGTGTTATTCTTAGACCTGTCATTCATGATGTGACCTTTCCCCAAGTGTTTTGCTATCAATCTTCCTGTTTTCTGAATTTTGTTTTTGTTGACAATAGGATTCTGTATTTATTGAGAAGAAAAAAGGGAACCCAAGTAAGGTCTACCAGGGGCCTTGGGAATTAAGCTATTTTTGAGAACAGTGGTCCATAGAGAAACAACAATTGAAACGGGGGAATGAATATAGACCCAGTCAGTGCTATATTTGTATAACTTGTCCAGCAGGACAGAGGTCAGATATTTAATATTTTGGATTCAAATAGGAACAATATAGACAGGCAATTTTGTAAGTGGGACACAAGCCTGCATCCTACTAAACCGGGAGGGACAAACAATAGAAAACACAAAAGGCTCAGGCAAGGCTGTAGGTTTGTTGAACATAATTTTTTTTAATGTAACAAACAAATCGCAAGGGAACACCTTTACACATTAAATGACTATTCAGAGCAGTGCATAAGGTGTATAGGGTGTCAACGGCGTTTCGATCCATATAAACAATAGATGGATCATCATCAGGGCAGTTAAAATAAGCATGCTTGAGTACAATTGTATGTAATATCTGAATACAATGGGGAGAAAAAATGGGGGGGTGAGACGGAAATACAAATAATTAAAAGAGAGCACCGGTTCAGATACACACATTGAAATGAAATACGGACTAGTCTGTTTCAGGTATCAAAGTTTAGGAACGCCACATGTAGATTACAAAAAAGCATTTTAATTAATGATCAACTCTAATTGAGGCTGTGTGAGTAGAGATGAGAAAGGAAGGAAAATGTAGGACTATACTGCGCTTGATCGCGTGAATGTGCCTAAGCGGTATGAAAAGGCAAACTATTAAGATGTGAGCTTGGAAGAGTGAGCATGTGCGCATTCACTGAGCTTGGTCGTGAATACACACTTTAGGAAGACACATACGTCTTGGCAAATCGCACGTAGATAGTGATAGATATGAAACTGAAGGCACCGATGGCGAACAGCCAGACCTGAAGAAGGAAAAATAGAAAAGCTATAGGGAGGGGGGAAAAAAGAGAAAACTGAAATTATGCCAGAGGATGAACAAGCTGGTGCTTACCAGGAGAAATAAATCATAGGTATTTGGGGGAACCGGACTGCTTAGGGGGGAAAGGGGAATGCACGGTGGCTTGTGTTTCCAGAAGGGGGAGGGAGCCACAGCTGCGTGTTCCTGATTCCAAACAGGGGGTTTTCTGTAGGGAAAGAATAGGGTCAAGCTTGCGGCTCCCTCCCCCTTCTGGAAATACAAGCCACCGTGCATTCCCCTTCCCATCACTGGATGGGTAAGCCCCCCTTCATCCATCCATTGTATTTCAGGTGATTACTCAGCAAGCTTTTCCTGATATATTCATACTTGTTTGTACAGGTCATTAATACCGCGCCAGTGCCTTTGACGCCCTAAGCGGTCGGGTTCCCCCAAATACCTCTGATTTATTTCTCTCGGTAAGCACCAGCCTGTTCATCCTCTGGCATCCATTTCAGGTTTCCCTTTTTTCCCCCCTCCCTAACGCTTCTCTATTTTTTCTTCTTCAGGTCTTGCTGTTCGCCATCGGCGCCTTCAGCTTCATATCTATCACTAACTACGTGGGATTTGCCAAGACGTATGTGTTTTTCTAAAGTGTCTATTTACGGCCAAGCTAAGTGAATGCACGCGCGCTCACTCTTCCAAGCTCAGATCATAATCGAGTTGATCATTAATGAAAATGCTTTTTTGTAATCTATGTGTGTTGTTCCTAAACTTTGATACCTGAAACAGACTAGTCAGTATTTCGTTTCAATGTTTGTACCTGAACCGGTGCTCTGTTTTAATTATTTATATTTCCTTCTCCACTCCCCTTTTTTCTCCCCATTGTACCTCAGATATTACAGGCAATTGTACAAAGGTATGCTTAGTATAAATGTCCTGATGATGATCCGTCCATTGTTTATATGGATCAAAACGCAGGTGACACCCTGTACACCTTATGCACTGCTCTGAATAGTCATTTAAAGTGTAAAGGTGTTCCCTTGTGATTTGTTTGTTACATTGAAAAATTGTATGTTCATCAAACCTACAGCCTTGCCTGAGCCTTTTGTGTTTTCCATTGTTTGTCCCTCCCGGTTTAGTAGGATGCAAGCTTGTGTCCCACTTACAAAATTGTTTGTCTTCATTGTTCCTATTTGAATCCAAAATATGAAATATCTGACCTCAGCCCGGCTGGACAAGTTATACAAATATAGCACTGACTGGGTCTATATTCATTCCCCCATTTCTATTGTTGTTTCTCTAGGGACCACTGTACTCAAAAATAGAACAATAGGATTCTGTGCATATTACCACTGCTAACCAGTGCTAAGGTGCTGTCCTCTCTCCATAAAACATGGTACAATTAGCTCCCACCTTATTGACATATTTAGCTTACTTATAAGTCACTGGTGTATGGTACCACATGGACCCAGGGTCTGAAATTTAAATGCTACTACTGGGCATGAAGTACTCGTTGTTCCACCCACTTAAGTAGCCCTTTAAAACATTTCTCAGGCCCGCCATTGCAGCCTGTAGCGGAGATTTAAAACTGCCAAATCAACCTGCAAAACTAAATCTTTTGCCAGGCCTAAATCCCCCTTTTTAAAAACATTTAAGTCACCCCTAAGGTAGACCCTAAACAGCCCACAGGGCAGGGTGCATTGCACTTAAAAGGTAGAACATGTGTTTTCAAATATTACATGTCCTGGTAGAGAAAAACTTAAAATGAATCTATTTCTCCCGTTGGTTAACATCGGATTACTTATTACATTTATTAAGTTCTAAGATAGGATTGGGAGCAGGTAGGGATGTCAAGTTTGAACTCAAAGTAATTGTAATTGAAAATCCTCTTTAATGGTAAAGTCTGATTTTAAATCACAATTCGGAAAATGCCACTTATAGAAATTTGACATTTTGTTTTCCTAACCATTTGTGCCATCTGCCAGTGTCCTGGGTCACATGACTGTGACTAGCTTGGAACTTGGCCTTTGTGTATTCCTCTCAGACAGTTAGACAAAGGAGCATGGGCGAATTTTGCGAATTCGCGATCCGCGAATTTGCGGATTTGCAAATACGCGATCCGCAAAATTCGCGAATTTGTACGAATTTGCGGATTTTTGTTTTTTTGCGTGTTCGCGGGGTTTTTTGCGTGTTTGCGGGGTTTTTTGCGTGTTCGCGGGGCTTTTTGGTCTTCGCGAGCCGCTTGCATAGCGAAGTAACCCATGCAGTCGTTTATGGGAGAGGGAGAGAGAGATAGATAGATAGATAGATAGATAGATAGATAGATAGATAGATAGATAGATAGAAAGAGAGAGAAAGAGAGGGAAAGAGAGAGGGAGAGAGAGAACGAGAGAAAGAAAGAGAGGCCGGATCTCTGAAGGGCCAGATTCCTGAGTTGCCCCAACAGAACATACAGCTTTTTATTTTTAGCAAAATGCATATGAAAATTGTGCTGTAAAGGTCTCTTTTAGTTTAACCCCTCCTGACAACTCAAAATGGGTGTATTTGCCATCCTCTCCCTTCTTCCTGTTTTTTATATCTGTAAGTGCTTCCTGATGAGGTTTAATTCCTTGGACAGGTGCCTCGTTGCCTACTTGTAACTATTCTCTGACCCTGCTTCAAGGGTCAGAGCAGGGTCAGAGAATAGTTGCAAGTAGGCAACGAGGCGCCAGGAAGCAATGAGCAGCAGGTGTCCAAGTTGAAGTTAATTTGTTTGTAACCCTTTTGTAAAAGGTTACAAAGAAATTAGGTTCAACTTTTGCACCTGCTGCTGTAACCCTTGCTTGGCTGAAAATTCGTCCCCACTGATTCGCAGATTTTACTGCGATTTCGCGAGATTGGCGGATCGCGAAATCGCAGAAAATCCGCAAATTCGCCCGCGAAACGGATTTTACGCCCACCCTTAATTAGAATCCTGGTCGGATCTGCCATCCTGACAGGATGGATGAGGCAACTCTTCCCTGCCCCACTTATATTTCAAAGGGCTGCCTCAAGAAACTCACAAAGGAACTTGACACCAGTCTTCTGTCATCAATCATAGACTACTTGCAGCCTTGGCAAGGGGAAGGAAGGAGCTTTCCACAACTAGCTGTTGGGGGAACTTCAAAGACTGCCACCAGGTATAAATATTGGTTCTCCCAAACCCCCTCTTCAGTACACTCCTGGGCCTGTGGACTACAGAAGAAGGACTGCCTTGTCACCATGAGGATCTCCCTGCTGCTTGAGGCATGCCTTGTTCTTTAGAGGACTTCCCTGCAGCTACCAGAGGACTGCACTGCTGCTTGAGGCTTGCACTATTCTTCAGAGGACTGCCCTGCTGCTTGAGGACTGCCCTGCTCTCTGTGAAGGCAGACTGGACCTCCTTCCTTCATTCCAGACTAACCTGAGTGACTCCAAGGGTCAGTTGGCTGACCTCCCATTCTGAGCTACAGGGGCACAACAAGCTCTAGAGACCTCCCTTGCTCAGCTAGCCTGCTGCAACTGGACCTGTAAATGGATCTATCTGAGCTCTGCTGGCCATTGCAAGAGTGATTTCCTGATTCCCAAAAGGTCCCTCCCCATGTCCTGAACCCTTAGCTGGCATCAGAATGCACTCCATTGAAAGAAAAGGAGAAATTCATTTTTTTTTATAATCCTCATACCACCAAGAGTGTCTGAAACTCTCAGGGCACCGCTCCATCTATCTATCTGCCCAGTGGTCACTGCATTTGCCCAGGGTCCTGACACCATACAAGATGGTCACCATTGTTGGTGCCTTGGTGTAATCATTGGGATAGATAGCTAGTGCCCCGAGGGCAATGCCAAGATGAGAAATCAGTCCGTATCACCCGAGAGCAGCTCGTTTCTGTGCCCTAATATAATCGCCATACCCTGACAGCAGCCCTGATTTAATCTTCAACATTTGTGGGAATGGACTCCTTCCACTTCATACAAGTTTCTCTTTGGGCAATTAGTATCCGGTAGAAGAGCAGCCTTCTCTGCGATCGCCTCAAGAGATTGCTAGTTATCTCGCCTACTCCAAATAGGACAAAGGGTGCATTCAGAGAGAGCTCTATATCACCCCAATAAGTTCTTCACATAGGGTATTGGAAAAAAATATGGACATCCTCAGTGTCCAAATGTACACACCTTATACACTTGGGAGGAGGCTGAGGGGCGAACTTTGCAATTTTAAACGGTGTCCAGTAAAGTCAATTACTAGTGAAGTGATTCCTCTTCAGATTAGCAGGTTTGACAATAGAATACAAGAGCCTCAGGGAGTTGCCCCAAGTCAATTTAATATCCATCTCCTGAAAGGCTCCTCTCCATACTAGGTGGGGAAGCGACAAATCGACATTGACAGTGATTGCTATGGAGGATAGCTAAGGCTTTCGATCGAGTGTTGGATGTTTTTCTGGGAGGTCATGAGTACAATGGGGTTCGGCTCTTGATTTCTAGACACACTTCAGTCGATGTATGAGGGTTTATCAGCTAAGATTGTCTTAAACGACAGACTGACTTTTAGTTTGAGCATTTCAAGAGGGACACTGCAGGGTTGCCCCCTATCTCACCTATACATATATAGATACACACACACACATATATATATATATATAATATATATATATGCATGTGAACAAGGGCTTGCAGCCCGAAACGCGTTATGCATTTCCTGCTTGAAACTTCTTGAAACTGGATTGAATACCTGTCATCCATTCCGTGGTCCGTCTCCTGTTTGTGCGCTTCGCCGATCTGAGGGTTGGAAGTGGCGCGTTGGGAGTTCTGTCGGAATATATATATATATATATATATATATATATATATATATATATATATATATATATATATATATATAAAAAACCTTTGGCCCAACTTCCGAGATCAGACGCCCTGGTGGTACCTTTTAGTTCTCCACCTGGTGGTACCTTTTAGTTCTCCACCTTTTAGCAGTAAGGTCGCACTTTACACAGGTGACCTACTGATTTACACGGCAGACCCTGCCATAACTATTCAGAGGGCAGATTACCTTGTAACAGAATATGGGGCCCTCTCAAGATATTCAGTGAATACTTCTAAAACTGAGGTAATGTGCTGGAATGCTAGAGATTGGGGCGGGAGAGTGAGCTCAAATTTTAGATATTTGGGGATCACAATTGTTGATGATGTAGATAAAATCCCCCAGATCAATTCGTAGAAGGTCGCTAGAGAAACAGATTGCCTACTTCTCAGGTGGAAAAAACTCTCATTAACCATTTTTGGGCATGCCAATTTGATAAAAATGGTGATACTCCCCAAAGTGACTTACCTCTTTCCTGCTATTACACTTACGTTTCCAAAATTCAGCATTGACAACATTAAAGGCAAGGTTCTCAGTTTTATTTGGGCCTATAAGAGGGCTAGGTTGGCCTGGAAAAAAACTTAGATGAAGGCTTAATATGGGAGGGCTGGCCTTGCCTGATTTTAATCTATATTGCACAGCGTTCCAATTTAAAAACATTCAGATGCTGCTGGGGAAGCCTGATGATTCCATGTGGGGGAAGCTATTCGCGGAAATGGTGAAATAGGCGAGGACGGAGAGATTTCTCTACAAGTTCGGTGCTCCTAGATTTTTTAAGAAAGTTCAATAAAGGTATTGAGTTTTGAACTGAACTTATGGTACAAGATGAGGAGAACGTGGGGCCTAGGCTACTACTCAGATCTTGCCCCAGTTTGGGACTCCTCTGGTACCCCTACATGTTTGAAGTCTCCCACTGAGTAGGGCAGGCCTCACTACATGGGCAGATTTGAGGACACAAGAGGGTTACTTCCCTGTGAAGTCCATAAGGCAAAAACTGGAAATAATCTGTCTAACTTTAAATTTATCAAACTGTCTTCCTGGTTTGTGGCCTCAAAACAGGAGATAGGGGGCGACTGGGAGTTAGAGACTTTTCTCCAAGATACAAGACATAAAATTAAGGAGGTTGCAAGGTGGTACGAGAAACGTCTGGAGGCTGAGGAGAAGAAGAAAAGGAGAAATCCTGACATTTTCAGCTCTTCATGACCTTGAACGGACCCGTCTCTGCCAAAACTCTGCCAACTGTGTTAACAGGCAATGCGAAATTCCATTGAATCTGACTCTTCGCGCTACAGCAATATCCAGCGTTAACTTGCTGTCCTAAATGTGCACTTATTTTGCCACTGTAAAGTAAATCCTCAGGCAACCTCTCTCTTTACTTACAAACAACAATGTTTCATGATTAACAGAGCTCATAAACACACAAAGATTAGAAAAACAACAAAATTATTCTATTGTCAATATTCAAAAATGTATACACACTTGCCATATACATAAATATACATAAAATGTACAGCTCTGAAACAGACCAATACAGTCACCCACAACTGACATAACACATACACATTCATAGATCACATTTGATAAACAAGAAATGGAGTTCCAAATTATATATCAATCATTTTCATATTGATATACAAGTCCTAATCTGAAAGATAACCATTCAAACATATTTTCTTAAATGGATAGATATATGGCATATAACACCAATTTTATTAGCCCAATCTCTTTACAATAATTCCATATGGATTTTCACCCTTGAAAGAACTTGTGTATGTGCTTAAAGTAGGCCGCAGAAGCTACTTAATATCTTCTGTGTAGTACCGCCAGGTCCACCGCATGAAGTGAAAATGAAACAATATTTTCAGTTGGATTTTCACCCTTGAAAGGATCTTAAGAACTTGAGTACGTTCTTAAGGTAGAACACGGAAGCTACTCAATATTGTCCGTGTGGTGCCGAAAGGTTCTCTGCACAAACTTGTGTAGAGGACGTGGCGGCACCACACGGCAGGTATCGAGTAGCTTCCGTGGTCTACCTTGAGTGCATACGCAGGTTCTCAAGCCACTTTTAAGGGTGGCAATCCATCTGAAAATAGTGGAAAAAGGTTGGGACACTGTCTCATCGCAGCACAGTTACAAGCAACTTGTTACAAGTTTTGCATGCTACTTAATACCGTTTTCAGGCGCTATTTCTAGTGATTTTGTCACAGGAACAATTATACAAAATAATTTGAGGAAAACTAGTCACTTGTTATACGTCAACCCCGCTGCATCGATTGCGTGATGCATAAATTCCTTCAAGCAGGAATTAGGATGGTATCACTAAAACCTACAAAATATGGCTCTCCTGATGAAGGCCAGTGAGCCGAAAAATGCATAGAGAGATCTCCTGAGTGTATCTTTTTACTCCAGCTACATTGCATTCATCAATTGTCAATGATATTTGCCTATTGAAAATTGTGTCATATGCCATATCTGGGAAACATTGGTTACATTGCGGTGTTCACACCACAATACCTTTACAACACGGGCATTACAACGCAAGTCATTACAATGACTTGCGCTGGATGGCGCTCTAAGCTAAGGAATAGTAGGATTTGCTATTCCAACACCTGCCCTACTGTAATGTAGGCTGGAGTCGGAATAGAAAATCATACTATTCCTAAGACCAGGGCCCTCCAGCGCAAGTCGTTGTAACGACTTGCGTTGTAATGCCTGCGTTTTAAAGGTATCGCGGTGTGAACACCACAATGTAACATCATATATTCGCTATATCTTGATCTATTTAAGAATATTTGTTTGAATGGGTATCTTTCCGATTAGGACTTGTATAACAATAGAAAATGATATATAAATAATTTGGAACTCCATTTCTTGTTTATCACTTGTAATCTATGAATGTGTGTGGGTTATTTCACTTGTGAATGACTGTACTGGTCTGTTTTGGAGCTGTATTTTTTATATATATTTATGGATATGTCATGTGTGTATATAATTTTGAATATTGATAATAAATTAATGTTGTAGTTTTTCTAATCTTTATGTGTTCATGAGCTCTGTTAATGATGAAACATTGTTGTTTTTAAGAAAAGAGAGTGGTTTTATAGTTGTTCTTTTCTCTGCCTCAGGAACTTCCCATCAGTGAAGGGGGTCCCCTTTATAAATGCACTTATTTTGCCACAGCATTTTAGCTCCCTTGTACTTTTCCCCTGTTCTGGACCTGTTCCGCTCCTGCTGTTTTTCCCACTCCCACTGTTTTTCTGATCACAACCCTCCCACCTCCGTGCCAGTCACTCCTACCTCCCAGGACTACTTGTGGAGGCTGCTGTGTGGCCGCGCACGCAACCGGCATGCCTTTGGCACGCCAAAGGCAAGCCCATCTGCACCCATTAGCACCCGGACCGCTCCTAGCTCCAGGAACCCTGGCCCTCCATACTCCCACCGATACGCCACTGCAGACCTCTGGGCCCCGGATGCACCAAGAACTGGTGCCTAGCATCACCTTGCTGTACAATGGGACCTTTCACCTGCATTCAATGCCCGTTCACCTCCACCCCAGCACCGACCATCATCAAAGCAACCAGCTCCACTCCAGCCCCAACTGCCTCCTTTGAACAACTCAGCTGCCTCTCGATCAATGCCAGATCACTCTGCAAATATTCCATCCCCACCCTCACCCCTGACTCGACCTTCATTACAGAGACTTGGCTCACCTGCATCTGCCCCAGACATCGCCAAGGCAACACCCATCAGCTACAAGATGAAACACTGCCACCGCAACAACAGACATGAATCGCCATTGTACACAAGGAATCGACCTCTTACACCATCACTAATGGCAAAACTACGCCGACCATGGAACACATGAACTTCCAGCTCTGCACAGGCGAAAAAACCACCATCAAAGGCACCCTTGCATAGAGACCTCAGGACCACAAACCAGCTTCAGCAACGCCATCGCTGAGTTCATCACCCGCTCGCCTTTAAATCTGAACACTACGCTTTCCTGGGAGACCTTACCTTCCACCTTGACAACTCCACTGACACCAACTCCACCAACCTCCTGGAAAGATTGGACAACAGCAGCCGCAAGAGATGAGATCAGCAATCAGCTCACCACCATCCACAACGCCTTCATAACCACAGCCACTTTTTCCGATGCCTGGAAACAAGCGAGGGTGATAGCTTTGCAGACTTCAGTATGCTCCAGAACTACTGTTCTATCTCTCTGCTCCGATTCCCCACCAAAGTCCTGGAGAAGGCCATTAACCTAAAACTTACCAAACAACTGGAGAGAAACAGCCTACTGGACACTACCCAATCAGGTTTTATTGCCAACCACAACACCAAAACAGCCCTAATCGCCACAACAGATGACATCCAAACCCTACTCAACAGAGGAAAATCAGCCCCCTTGATCCTGCTTGACACACAGTGCAGACCAGCAAGATGACTTGCCACGCTGCACTGCGTGATGTCTTCAGAAATGAGCCCCTGCTTATTTTTCATATACTGAAATGTTCTATCATAATTATACTGACTGTTTTGCATAATTGTTCAACGTTTATGTCTAACAACCAGGTGTTTCATGTGCTTAAGCTGTATTCTATGTAAAAAAGTGATAGAAAATGGCAGGAATATATTTGGATATTTATATTTTACTACTTACTAAAATATTTCAATAAAAAGAGCAGTGGGGTGCGTTTCACAAATAAACAGTTATACTGGTGGTATTACTGATCCAAATATGTCTCTTACGAAAGCAGCTCCTGTCTCTTTGTCACGTTTTTCTCTATGTGATGGTCCTAAAGTTAAGGCTTCTATGTTTGTGACATGGTACATCTTTGGTATTAATATGCCTAAATACCAGGTTTCTCGTGGGATGCACCCAGAGATCCACCTCCCTCCCTTCACCTCACAACCCAAATACACGATCTTAGTCATTAAAACTTTATTTGGGTTGCTACAACCATAAAAGTATACACAATACATTTATAAAACTTTATAAAAACACAAAATGTGTAAAATGTATAACATTGCAATTCAGTCCTTTCCGGGAGGAAACCCCAATAGCTTTGTTATTAAACAGTATCCTACTAGGATGTTAAAATCACAAGGGTGAACATGAGAAAACATATGTGACCAGGCCTTCCAAACATAATACATACATTAAAGTGCAATCTCGTTACCATACGCCTATACCTCTGTACTCTGGAGAAACCCCCTGACTCAGCTCATGTATTTCCCCAAAGCGCAGGCTATATCCAGATTTACCATCCCCACCAGGAGATCTACAGCTTGCTTTCTATTCATAATCCTATAAGTTTTGAACAGCGGGCCTAAAATCTCCTTACGTATATCAAGGGTCATCCTACAGTCTAATAAAATATGAATAATATCACAGGAGGTACCTAACGTACATGTGCAATTGCCATTACTATTTATCATGTAATTTTTAACCCTGGTATTTACATAACAGGGGTTTATGCCCATTCTCAGTTTTAAAACCTCTCTTCTTAAGTGCTGATTCGGCAACCTATCCAAGTAAGGGTAGGAGTGGACTTCTGAAATCCATACTTGGATCATATGGGACACCAATATATTTTGCCGGCGATACTCTTGATCGCATATGCAGGACACATCCGCTCCCAATGACCGTAGTTCTTTTTTGCCTATATTGGTGTGTCCTAACTGGGTATCTAGTTCTATTCCTAGCTTCCCATAAGCTTCCTTTAATGAGAGTCTTGTTTCTTTAGCCCATGATAACTCGCTGGAGGCAATTTCCTCTCTACACCACTGTGATATTTTTCTGGGAGGTTCCCCTATCTCCAGACGCTGCCAGAACCGTATTAGTGCCATTCTGGATGTAATTGCCCAGAAAGTGACTCCTATCTCCAATCTTGCTGCTTGTACCATTGCTGATTTCGGCAACGAGAACAAGCTTTTTAGGATCATACCCTCCTCTTTATCCCAACCTTTTTTCCCGCTAAGGAGGAGAACCTCTGATCCATATAGGAATTGCGCGGGGACCATTGCCAGGTAGGCCTTTATAGCCGGCCCATCTGACAAGTCTCCGTAGAAGCTATTAAACCTTTTTAAGCCCTTTATAGAGGCTGTTGCCCTAATTTTTAACGCTTCCAGATGGGTGGTCCATTTCAAGTTACTCGTGAACCATACTCCCAGATATCTATATTCCGTTACCGTCTCAAGTTGTTCCATACCTAAATACCAAGGGAAACCAGTCTTATTTTTGCCGAAGCATAGGATTTTGGTCTTTTCCATATTTACTACCAGTTTTTTATTTAAGCAGTATTTATGGAACATATCTAGTTTCCTCTGCAAGCCTATCTCCGTCTGGTCCATGATCACCAGATCGTCTGTATAAAGCAGACAGGATATATGGTTACCCCCTAGCTTTGGGCTAGCCCCTCTAACCTCTTTTAGATTCTGAGGTAGGTCCGCTATAAACAAAGAGAATAGCAACGGGGCTAATACGCACCCCTGCCTCAGGCCATTTCCAATCTGGATCTTACCAGATAATCCACCATCCTCGTCCAGGACTACCTGGGCCCAGTTGTCTGTATGCAAGGCCTGGATAAGGGCTAAAAGGTCTGCGTGTAACTTATAGCCTTTCAAGGTAGACCATAGCTGTTCCCTGCTTACAAGATCGAATGCTGCGCGGAAGTCTACAAAGCAGCAAAACAGATTACCCCTTTGCTCTATAGACTTCCGCGCTACCGCCCAGAGGGCAAAGCAATGATCCACTGTTGAATGACCTTCTTTAAAACACCCCACGATCTGCAGAGTATTCCATCCCTCAGTCTTAGCCTCTTCAGCATCTACAGGACACCACTCGCAGAAATCAGATCACACTACATTAGCATCATCTCCTATGCCAACAATACCCAGATCGTCCTCTCGCTCTCGGCGGACCCCACCTTGATGATGACCAACTTTCACAACTGTATGAAGAATGTCTCTGCCTGGATGAAGGACAATTGCCTGAAGCTCAACAAACACAAAACTGAGGTTCAGATCTTCAGTAGATACACCGCCCTCTAGAATTACT
The DNA here is from genome assembly GCF_964263255.1 of Lissotriton vulgaris. Classification (NCBI taxonomy): domain Eukaryota; kingdom Metazoa; phylum Chordata; class Amphibia; order Caudata; family Salamandridae; genus Lissotriton; species Lissotriton vulgaris. The sequence continues at coordinate 646,633,253 of NC_141698.1, read as the reverse complement.
TCTGGTGCCTGGTGGAGCTCAGACACGCCAATGCCGAAAGACCACGCCCACATCGTCTGCATCATCCCGGACAGCAAACTCTCCATGAAACATCAGGTCAACACTTCTCTGCAGTCAGCTTCCACAGACTCTGCATGCTCCGCAAACCTTTGAAGTGGCTGCCCATCAGCACCAGGAAAACTGTGATGCAGGCCCTCATCACCAGCCGACTGGACTGCAACACACTATATGCAGGCACCTCCACCAAACTCATGCAGAGACTCCAGATGATCCAGAACGCAGCTGCCTAACTGATCCTCCAACTGCCCAAGAGGACCCACATCATCCAGCACAGGGAGGCCCTTCATTGGCTCCCGTTTGCAGAGCAGATGTCAATTAAAGCTTCTGACCCACACCCACAAACCCCTCATGAACCACCACCTGCATTTCCACTGACCTCCCAGGAATCTCCGCTCCATACACCTTGCCCTCGGCCAGATACCACACATTCACCACTGCTGCTCCAGAGGCTGCTCCTTCTCCCAACTCGGTACCAAAGCCTGGAACACCCTCCACCTCCGCACCGCACCCTCTCGACCCACTTTAGGAAGGGACTCAGGACCTAGCTCTTTGACCTGTGCCTGCAGCACAGCACATGAATACCTTCTCAGGTGATCAGCCGCGCTATACAAGTATGCCCTGATTGATTGACAGCGATAACTACGCCCGATGCTGTACCTGCTCCTTGAGGCCTTCTCTAGTGCAAACTGGACTCTACATGTCGGACTGCGAGAAGGTAACGTTTTTAGTGGGTCTAACTGGTCCTTGTATACGACACACATTCCATTGCAGTTGCCCTGAACTCACAGCTTTCTGTGGTTTAGCATGACCAGGTGACTGCGAGTGGCGCTTTGTGCTTTTAGGCGCTATACTTACCCAAAACTTTAAATTGCATATCTTTGGTTATACTGAATGGATGTTTTTCATTGTGGTATAATTATATTTATTCATAAATTTACTCTAACTTACTGAATTTGTTTGGGTTTTTTCTTGTGTTGTGTTTTCACTTTATTATTGTTTGTGTGCTGCATGAATACTTTACATATTGCCTCTAAGTTAAGCCTTACTACTTTTGTGCCAGGCTACCACAGGGTTAAGCACAGGTTAATATATTAACTTTTGTGGTTCACATGGACGGGATTGTGATTATTGCTTGAGAAGAGTTTTCACCCCCTCAATCAATAGCCCAATGTCTTACAGTTATTTATCACATGTTATTTATTGCACGTTGTAAAATATCACATACTGTAAAAATCACATGTGATAAATAGTGCATGAGGACCACAGACATCTGGTATTTAGGACATGAGATGGATATCACAAGCTGTTTTTAACATGTGATCAGATGATTCAATAAATTCATGTACTATTTATTCCAGCATGCAGTAATTACCACTACCCCGAACTCATAGGGACTTAAATTCCTTTATCTACCTTTACTATTAGGCAATATTATGTTGTTATGGAACATAATGAGCTTTGTCAGTCGTGTCTGAATGCAGTGACAGGGTCTTCTTTCTATCTTTACCACTAAACATAATTACTTCATAGTACACGTCTTAGACACTTTTTGCCATTAGCCTTTCTATAGCATGTTAACATAGTGTATCATCTAGGTTATTTCAAAAGAATTCTTCACAATCCTGGTCAAGTCGAGAGAAGCAAATAATTCAAAGCAGGGAGTATTGTTTAACTAATCACTGTGGCAAAGTTGCAAACATTAGAGAGCAAACGTGCTAGAAGTCACAAAATAAAAATAAACAATTAACAGGTGAGTACGTCTCTTGAGGGTGCATTTAACAACCATTAACAAACACAAGTGTTACTTAAATGAAACTGATTTCAATTTCTCTGATTCCTTAGTAGATATTTAAAAATTACATTGTGTTTCCAAAAGATCTGAATTGTTTCTGGAACATGAAAGCAACATATCACGGAATAGGGCAAATGGATTTCTAGTATCCTGGTAAAACAGATAACCATGTATTAGCAATGTATAAAACAAATGGATATTCAAAGGAAGTGAAAACAAAGGATGAGACTTAAAGTAACCTCCAGACAGAACATGGCAATATACATATGAGCTGTATGCAATAAAAAGTTACCAAAGCAAATACTGTCCCGCGTTTTAGGCAAATGAAAGCACCTCATACAGAAGCAGTGTACAGTTAAGCAATCACCATTCACTTTGAAGAAAAACAGACTGAACACAGTGTTAACTCGTGAAGCCATTGTCCCACTATAAATCGGTATGATATTAGGGTTCAGATTATCAATTGGATGGTTAATTCCGACCTGTGTGTTAACCCATGTTTACACATTGGTTGGAATTACCAGTTGTTAAGCATTGGAAAAGTGTTCTCTTTGATGGGTCTCCTCAAACCTTTTGCCTTCCTCCTCCTCTTTCTGCTGAACTCTTTTTGTTGGCCGTAGAACTCTGACCACTTTAACACAGCTGGCCAGTGCTAAAGTGTATGTGCTTCATCCCTAAACATGGTGACTTGGTGTATATCTGATTGGCATATTTGACTTACTAGTAAGTCACTTGTAAAGTGCTATAACCTATACCCATGGCCTGTAAGTCAAATGTGACTATTGGGGCTGCAATTGTGCCACCCAAATAAATAGCCTTTCAAACCTGTCTCAGACCTGTCATAGCAGTGCCTGTGTGTGCAGTTTACTGTCATTATGACATGGCATTTAAAACTACTGGCAAAGCTTAAAACTGCACTTTAATCACTCATAAGTCACCTCTTAGGTAGGCCTTGGTAGCTCTAAGGGCAGGGTGCTGTATAAATGAACGGTAGGACATATACTGGTATGTTTTGCATGTCCTGGTAGTGACAAACAGCCTCTTTCGTTTTTCACTACTGTGCCATATACTCCCCTCATAGGTTAGCATTGCAAAATCCTTAATACACTTTCAAGCTGTAATTCCTAATCAGAGAAGAGTAGCTTTTTCATGTTTCATATGTTTGGAATGGTAATGAGAAATCCTCTCACTGGCAAAGTTAGACTTGTCATTGCTATTTTAGAAATGCCTCTTTTAGAAAGTGGACATTTATCTGTGCTCCAATACACATCTGTGGTGGGTGACAGCTACACTTTGTGCATTCCTTCTAGACAGCCACAACGCAGAAATGATAGGTGTGCCTGAATACCCATCTACATACATTTGCATTCTGATGGCCTTGCCTGTGCAGGATGGGAAGGAGGGGCTGGCACTTCACTTTAATAGGCTGTGTCCTGTCTTCACACACAGAAAGGATTACCCCCCACAGATAGCCTGGCAGACAGGTCTCAGTTGAAAGGGATACTTGTGCACTTCAGAGAGCTGCTTTGAAGCCACCCCTACATCAAAGGCACTTTTGGGTAAAAGTCTTGAGTCTCTGACCCACTGAAAGCAGCCACTACTGAACTTGTAACTAAAGCGTTGCCAGAGGAACTGCTGTGCTTCTTAAAGGACTCAACTGCATTGCTGACCTGGAAAGGATGCTTTTCTGCTTGTTGCCCTGTTGCCTGCTGCTCTCTGACATTGCTGATGGAGAGACATACTCTGCCTTCTTCCAAGTGATCTCCAAAGGCTTGTTGGCTTGTGAATCAGGGATATCAAAATCTCTACCCCAGCTCCTGTGCCTGGCTCACTGGAAGTGGGCCATATATTTGCAACACATATTTCGGTGCATCTCCTGTGTGCGTGTAGCAGTACCAGCGCATCAACCTGGTTGCAGGGGTAAATCGAAGCTCAACCTCAGAACCAGTGCTTTGCCTCCAAAGATCGATGCTTTGAATAGCGTATTACCACCCCTGCAGCTTGCTGAGATCGATGCATCCCCTTGACTGTGTAGAAAAGTCCGGCGCATAGCTCAATGCCTCTTGACTCCGGCTCCCGTCTTCGGAACTGACTCTTTGCCTTCACTGCATGGAGAAGATTAACACATCCTGCACCTGCAGCCTTGTCATTGACGCATCTTGCTGTTTACGACCAGGAAATAAACTTTGTTCACTGGGGCCTTCATGGGCCCTGTAGTCGGCTGGCACTCCATTGTGGTCAGCCTGAACTTTGCATTTGCCCTGGTTCAGCGTGACTTAAAGTAACCTTTTTAGTGCTACTTGCTTCTAAGTGCTTTACTGCATTTATTCCTTTAAAATTCAACATCTCAACTTCTATACATTGGATTTTTGTCATTTTGGTATTGTCTTGTTCAGAATATAACAATGTATTATTAAAACCTGTGTGAAGTCTTTTTATGGTGTATTCATTGTGTTACTATGAGAGTGGTTTGCACAAATACTTTGCCACTTTAGCTAATCCTGACTGCTCTGTGCCAAGCTACCAGAGGGTGAGCACAGGTTATCTTTCAGTATGTATCCAGCTTACCCTGACTAGAGTGGTGGTCCTTGCCTGGCCTGGGAGCATACCCCATCCAACCAGGAATCCCATTTTTAACAGTTATGTAATACTTTCCACAATTATTGGATGTGTTAAATAACTCAACCTTTCTTGAATTTCGGCAGGTCAAACAAGGGAAATCCATACAATATTTACCATACCATGCGGATTCTGGCGTATTAGACACCAAATCTGCATGTTATTTCTCAACAACTCATTATAGGTGCTATTTGTACCCCTTGGTGTTGGTATTTATCATGTGTGATGAATACCATTGACACTCAGAATCAGGACCTAAGACTTTGGTCCCTCATATACCTGAACATTGATTCTAATTACTATGCACTATTTTCCGTTTTCAAATCTTTTTATTATTGCAAGAAGGACAACTCAATTAGATTTACATGACATAAGATATATATACAAAAGAAAAGAAAGCACATCAATAAACATTCAAGACAGAGGAGCAACTAATACATTTTCAGAAAACAAATGTAGTTTTTAATAGAAATCACCGTAGATTTAGCTTGGCCTCATCGGTCATGATAGTACAAAAGTATAATTCAAGACTCAAAAAAAGTTCGCCAAATTTTTTCCTTCTTTTTTAATACATTAGGGCCTCTAAGTCTTGCTACCGAGAGTTCCATTACATTTATTTCGTTTATCAAAGTCCGCCATTCAAATATATTTGGAGGTTCTTTTGAGATCCAAGATCTTGCTATGACAAGCCTTGCGCAGGCGAATATTATGGTTATTAGATCTTTATGCTGACAATTAGCATCTTGGATATCCAGTAAAACCAAAATGTGCTGTAAGTGATGGGGGTAGTGATTTGTTTACTAATTAAAACATCCGTTATTCCCTTCCAAAATGAAAGTAACCCAGTGCAAGAAAAAAGCATATGTTCTATGCCAGCAGCTTCCATGTCACATTTCGGACATTTTGTTCTATTGTTTGCTTGATTCCCCTGCGCCCAACTAGATATTCTTTTCGGAGTGCATGGGAATGTTGGGGGGTACCATGGTACCCCCAGTGCACCTACACCCTTCCCCCACACTTAGGGGGCCTGCAACGGGCCCCCAACGCAATCCCTGCCAGCCTTTCCATGGCAGCAGAGCCACCATGGAAAGGCATCTCCCAGGACACAACATAATATAGCTGACGGTGTCTGCTAGGCACTGCCACCATATTAGTGGCCCTTTTTCCATCTGGCAGGCAATCGGTGCGATTGCCACTGGTGGAAAAGCGGCCAACGGACTTTGTATCCACCGTGATACTCACCACCATCCTAATTTGGCGGTGCGTAAAATGCTCAGTGATGACAGAAGGACTGCTACCGCCAGCCCGGCGGTGGTGGTCCTTCCACCATCATAATGAGCCCCTTAGTGTAAAGCATTTAACAGCACCAAACAACGAAATAGGAAAGTCACACACAAAAAAAGAGACACAACATCAATGTATTAATGTAGAGCATATTCTAATGAATTTTTGGAGTCCTTGATCATCGGATTCCACTGGAGGGTTCCGGAGGTAAAGATTTTGGAAGAAATAAATACTTTAAAATGTAACCTCAAACAAGCACTGGTCAACAAACACATTTGAAAAGTTTAAAGCAGTTTGTTAGGTGACTCTGGTCCAGCTTGGGTGACCAAATACAACTGGGCATAGGTCTAGGAGCCCAATAGGATTACTTGAGACAGTTACCTAGACAGAAGTGCATTTTGAAGGCAAGTTCCAAACGTTACAGAATGACCGCTATAGACATCAATGGAGTGGTCCTGATGCTGCAGATATGGGAAAAAGATGCTCCTCGTGCTGTGTGGTCTGTGGGGGGGGGGGCAGTGTGGTTGATCCTTCCTGTGGTTGATGGGTTGAGGCAACTTTGGCCATGGCATTTGGGTTGTCTTAATTTGAATTGAATCGTCTTAGATTAGATATAACCCTTTCTAGCAAGGATATATTTCTGGGTTATAAGATTGATCCTAATCGAGCAAGGTGTGCTTTAATGTCTATTATAGTCACCACTAGATTGGCTATAGCTCAGGCATGGATTTCTCCAAGACAATGTAATCCAGCAGAATGGTGGGGTATTCTTATAGACATTTTTGAAAGGGAAAAGGCTTTGGCTACGGTTAGGGGCTCAAAGGCAATGCAGAAATGTAACGCTATTTGTCATGGTATGAATCAGGATTAATTTTGGAAAATAAGTGGCAGTTTTACTTTGCTTATTTTCTTTATTTGCTTGGTTTTCTCCCCCCTGCTACTAGAATGTATGTATATTGAAAGTATGTAATATGTTGATGTAACGTTTTCTTCTTTTTTTTGTCTCCTTTGCACAAAATAAAAAATAAAACATTTTAAAAACCCAATAAAGACTGGCCTCAGAAGAAACTTCTTTCTCCAACCATGCACATTTTTTGGAAAGTTAGAGATTCTATTTCCATTAGTGACGAGGTTGTCATGAAGGAGTCTGTTATTAACCCAAAGAATATTTATCATATTATTGTTAAGTTGGCCCATGCAGAATATTTGGGTGAGACTCTTACTAAGAAACAGGTCAGAGAGGTGTTTTGGTGACCTTACATGGATTCTCTAATTTCTGGATATGTTAAACATTGTTTAATGTGTCTTAATTCTGACAAATCACGAATAAGGTTGATACCCTTCACACAGAGTTTCCTGATAGTTGAGACTGTGTAGGCAGCTTTAGCCAATAAGGTTGATGTCAAAAAATGAATTGCTGCGAAAATGTTGGCATATCAGTCCATCACTAATTCGGTCACAAGGTTTTCTCTTTTTGCCATGTTAAAAGAGAGGGTTACACACACGCCGAACTTAATCCATCTTGGATTAAACAGACGTTACATGTCCTTGATGTAAAGGAAATGTATTTAAAGTAAAAGCAAGTGTTGGTTTTTAAACAAGGTAACTCAGATGCTACAAAATTCAAGCAATTTGAAGTTGAGGGTGGGAGATTGTGTCAAAATCAAGGTACCTTGTCATGTCAAAAAGGAAGAGTTCACATTTTCTAAAGTCTTTAGGGTTATCAGATTGTGGCAATCCTCTGTCAAACTCAACAATGATTCTTTGTGGCGTATGAGCAGATTAACCATGGTTGATGAATGTTTGTTGGATAATGGTGGAACAAAGAGTGTTGACATGTACAAGTTAGAGGGATGTTCTGATTTTGGTTCACAATTTCCTGCTTTTGCATGTGGCCGTCGAATAATTGGCTATGAGAATTCTGGTGTAAATTCTTCACTTGACAAGAGCTCTTCTGGTATGTGTGAGTCTTCTCAATCTTTGGTTAATGAAGCCCCTAATCTGGACATCCAAGGTATTTCTTTTACAAAATTGGAAGTTGAGCTAAGTCTTTCTTCAAGTAAAGGAAATGTGTTTCCACATGCTTTATAATTACTGGTTTTGGACAGTTAAATGGATCGTCCCATGAGAGAAATAGTTGCAACAAAAACGTTTGCTGATTTTGTGTCATGGTCAGTTGATAAAGTGAGAAGTTGTGTTGGTATTTGTATTTTTGTTGTTTTCATATTTTATTTTACTATGGTAAAGCAATGTTGTTAGCCACAGTAATGTATAAACAACGTTGCTATTCAAAGTAATGTAGTTGTCAATCTTCAGTGATGCCTCATGCGATTCTGTGGAGAGTATATTCTAGAATTTTGTGTTTTCACCTGCCCGGTCAGTTGGGAGTTGCTGCTTAGCTGTACAATTTGCCTTCCTCTGCTGGGGACCTACATGCAAATCATATGATGAATAGCTACCGCTGGCCATCAGCACAAGTACAATAGGTGAGTCTCAGCATTAATCTGACAGCATGTAACATGATCAGACCCACACCCAAACAGTTTTACAATGAAGTGTCATGCCTAAAATGGTCCCACCATTTGCTCCAGATATCAGCATGTTTTTTTTGGGGCAACCTCAGGCTTCATATACCAGCCTCTTCTGTTGTGCATGTCAGTCTACACCCCGGCACCATTAAGACAACGAGGGCAGTGTGGGTGAAGTCCATCTGCAGGCTATGTCCCATTTTGCAACCATGGTGGCCACCCCAACCATCGCCCGGTCGTCCCTCGTACCCCTCATCCCTTCAAAGAACCCCTAGAGAACGATTTTCGGTGACAACTCCACTTTCCACCCCAGCACCTCTGATAGTGTCAGAATCACTACACCTCAGTATCTGACAATGAGCGGACATGTCCACACCATATGACAGAAATCTGCTGGGGTGTAGGGACATCTGAAACATGTGGAGCCAGGGAGGAGAAATGCTCTGTGCAGGTGGCTGGGTGTAACATAGGCGTAGTGGAGATAGTTTGTTTGCACTATCCGGAACCTAGAGGAGATTGTGATGGTGCGAGGAGCCATCACGGCATCCTGCCAGTCTTCTTTCTACAAATGTCCTGCCCACTCCTCCAACTGGGCTTGTAGCAGCTCAAATGTGTCAGGGGCATCAAAGTTCAAGGAGTGGTAGATTTGGGAGATTCCCCCTTTCAACAGCACACCCATCAAGAGTTTAGTTTCCAGGGGAAAGTGTTTGGGGTGTTCCATGCCTGGTGAGACATGGACTTTCAATGTATGTTGCAGCTGAAGGTATTTGTGGAATTGTGTGGACTATAGAGCATAGGTCTATTGGAGCACCTTAAAGGAATGGGTGTAAGTATGGGTACTGGACCAGATGTCCCCCAGGAAGGCGGTACCTAACGTCATTGAGTAAATCCCTTCAGACTGGCCCTCCCACGCAGCCAAGTCCCTCTCCAGAAGGGGGTCTGCATTATTAGTTTGGAGTACTAAATCGATAAATGAAACTCTGCACGCCAGCAGAGAAGAACTACTTTGGTCTCCTCGAGGAGTATCTGAGGGATAGGGGCATCATAGAGCATCCCAAGCACAGAGTCAAAACCCATCAAGGCCAGCTCCACTCTGTACACCGGGTCTAACCAACCCCCATTGAAGCAATCGTTGAAAATAAGGGTTCAAGATGCCAAATAGTACAGGTAGAGGTTAGTCATACCTAAGGCCCTGTCATATGGAACTTGTTGACATTTAGCTAGGGCTAGTCTTGGCCTAGATTGGTGGAGGAGAAACAACATTGCCAAGGAGTCCATCTCCCTGAACCACTGGCGGGGCACCATTCTTGGGATATTTTGAAAGAGGCATAAGAAACGCAGTAGAATCTGCCCAATTGAAGTACTTTCATCTGGTTAATTAATAAGTGCTACCTCGTTGGGTGAAAGTCTTCTGCATATTTTGTACTCCAACTCCATAAAGGACCACAAGGTAATGCTACGAGTGAACTTGTGTACCTGTAATTTCGGCAATGTGATTGTTCCTCCAGCGTCTTCATCCACAATTCCTTGTTAACATGAATCCTTGTCAATAGAAGATGGCGCGGCTACAAAGAGGTGAATTTCCACCAAACAGGAGTTATCCCCTTTAACCAGTGCTTTAAGTGGGATGAAAGAACTGGGGGGGGGGGTCTCTCAAAGGGATATAACTGGTGTAACTAAGGGCGTGGTTAAAAAACACATCAGCTGAAACTCTGTGTTTAGATTAGTGTGCCCCCGACTGCTATTTTGCTGCTTTTGCCATTGCATCCAGATATATACACTGGCTTTGTCAATGGTTGCTAGTTGAATAAGATAAATAAGTAACAACTATACTTTGTTGTATTGAATATTGAAAATGCCTCAGTTCTGTCACATGTGCCCTGCTTCTTTTTCTAATAAAACCTTCGGGCTTTTTGCAAAACAAGCTCAGGAGTCCACACTTGATTTAAAAAACAATGGCAGCTGATTTACTGCTCCGTAGCAATTATGCTGCAAAAAAAAGTGCCTTGTTGCCCTGGCGGGGTCCCACCAGGACCTCAGAACCAGAGCTAGACGGTTAGGGTATTCCTACCCTGCCCCCTTTTCTTTTTTTCCTTACTTTTTTTCTGGGACTCGGCTGAAGCTGAGTCCCAAGATAGTTGCTAACAATTTCTTGTTGAAGTGTTGGAATCCAATCAGATTTCAGCACAGGGACTGTTGAATCCTTGGAAGATACTTGTCCCTAGATGTATAAATCTGGTTTACCGTTTATATTACAAAGACTACTGAATGAATTCACACCAGTTAACAAAATGTTGCTTTCTAGGTCAAGATCTACCTTTCTGCCATTAATGGTGTAATTCCGTTCAGCGGTTCAGGCAGTAGCTATGTCTAAAATACCTATGCAAACCTCCATGGAGAAAACGCATTTTGGGACCCCCTCCTTTTTCTTTGACCCTGCTTGACGGATCACCTCAAAATCTTCAACACAGTAGCTAAACTGAGCGTCATACTAATTCTGGAAAGTTAGAGAAGATTCGTCAAATGGCACCTAAGTTATTGACAAAACAAAAAATGCTTTCCCTATCCAAAATAGGTCCTAACGATAAGCTAATATATGAAACGCGTCAGTGGAGTTGGATGAGCTGCAAGTAGTATTTTGCAAGCATGTTTGTAATTGTGGTTGCAGCCGGCACCATGAGAAGTTGACGATCTCGATTAGCGTTGGCTACATGTGATACTACTCATTGCTAGTGTACTGAACACTGAAAGACTAGAACACCCCGGATAGGCATTTCACTTTCAAAACATGGTGTACTTCACACAAAGAAACTCGGATACTTCTCCTGAATTGGTGTCGATGCGGCCCCTGATTGACAAGAGGTTCAGTCTGAATGGGCCCAGGAGGTTTTGTAAATCAAGAAGTCATGCTATTTGCTTCACTTGGATAATATCCCACAGAGGGTGCAGTGGGGCTCAGGGCATTACAACTACCATCATGCCTCACGGTGGAGTAAATCACATGAATAGCAATTGTGAAAGGCCTCATCTTGTTTAACTTACCCACTTTGAAAAAAGACTTGAATGTGAAATGCGTCAGTGGAATTGGATGAGCTGCAAGTAGTAATTTGCAAGCAATAAAAGGCAAATCTGATTTATCTGGGATTGCGGCGCTTCTCATCTTTTTGCTGTTCATCAAACCTTTCTGCCAAATTTGGTGTAATTCCGTTCAGCAGTTCGGACTGTAGCTGTGTCTAAAATCTCTATGCAAACTTACATGTACTCTTCTTTTAAATGTATGTCAGCAGTGCTGAGAAGTGCAGGTACTCTCATACCAGGCAGGCAAATACCAGCTCCCGCTGGGAATTCAGCTTCATGTACGAATTGATCTGATATTTTATAGTGATATTTTATCCCTAATGATCAATAGTCGCAAAAAAACATAGAATAAATGTTTTGTTTTTTGTGTAACGCAAAACGCAAAAAAAACATATATATATATATATACGTTTCGTTGTCTGATCATAGCAAATATTTAAAACAAGAATGCATAGTAAACATTTGTATGAATATTCAATAAATGCAAACTTTCTTTTCTTTGCAAGTCCTCTGCTGATTGGGCCTCAAGAAAATTGACACATAATATTCATTTCAAATGTGTTAAACATATATTGAACAGTGCAGTTTCAATGCAATGGGGATTTAAAAAAGAAAACGATTCTATTACATCCATTGGAGTATACTTAACTATGCATAAGATGACCTGCTGAACAATGCACTAGATTGCCCTTTCGGAAAGCGAATTCCCGAAACAGGTGCAAAATAATAAAAGTGAAACTCATCTTGCAATGTGCATTGGTGATTCACGCTGAGTTTGTGCCGACACTTCTCTCAACCAATTGGCCATCTTAAATTCGGCACCGCCCTCTCTTCATTTTTGCTTATCTTCTTTTTCCATAGAAATCATTTACGTGAACTTCAAGCAGCATTGAATCGCTATAAAGGTTTGGCGCGGCGGGAGTATCACTAATGATTAACCTCGCCTATCAGAAAGCAGATAACAGGAAAGGAAATGCCCTCATTTAGACGTCAACGTTTGAGGGGTTATCAGTTTAAGTGCAAGTAACTCACCTGCGATTAAAAGAAACCACTTCAATTAATGTGGTAAAGTAAATAATTTGACTGGCTCTTAGAAACGATGTTTGGGGGGGTCATGCTGCTTGTGGTTTCACTTGTGGCAGATACGAGTTACCTCACTTCGTAAGCAGTGAGTCTGAGAGGGGGAATGATGTAGGTCTTGGGACATATTGATGTCTGCTGGTGAAAGAGACCCCCACCCTCAGTGAAAGTTATGCTGCTAGAAATGCAGAGCGATTCCCCCATTCTCAGAACACGGTTTTGCACTAATCTGGATTCGCCAACAGTTTGGTGAGAATCGCCAGGGAGCAGGTTGAAGAAAATCTAATTGTGTTATGTTATAATAAGTTAGGCTATGCTATGTAATGTTGTTATGTTAAGTCTATTTGTAGGGTGTACTACTACTAATTTTATGACAGGATATCGCTTTCCACGTTTGAGCGCTTTTTCTATAAGGTTCTGGTATTTTCATTGAATGGTTGTGTTTGATTGTATTTGACCTGTGAACTGTGGTTTGCCCAAAGTACTACTTAATAATGGTTCGAATTGGTTAATATGGCACCTACACTAAATTGGCTTGTATATATTTGTGCTATGCTCTCTGGCTTATAATGGCAAAATCACGACTAGTGATGGGGAACGGATGCAAGCCCACTGCTGTCAATGTATCTTAGTCAGCAACTTTCTGTGAGTCCTGGTGCTCCTGACTAAGCTTCTGTTGGCAAACCATCACAAACATGTGCATAGAGAACCTTTACTATATAGACTTGCATGATACCATCCATCATCCACCATATGAACTTTACTTGCATCACTTGCAGTTGTATGTGCTGCTCATCACCCCACACCCTTGCGTCTAGCACTTGCCTTCTGCCCAGCGGCAGCATCAACAAACTCTGGTATTAGTGCATAATTTGAGCCGGTGATTTCCGGTGCTCGGCACCAGCACTTAAATGTCAGCACCGGCTCTAGTGACAGTCCACCACATGGTGGCACTGTCTTTAATTTTGAGATGAGCACACCAACAGTTTTTATTAAGAGAATATACAAAGAAAACGAATAACACCAGCCTCTCACACCATTATTATAGCTTATTGTGACCTTAAATAGTCTGAATTGTCGCACTTGTAGGAGGGAGATGGTTGGTGTTATGTTGGTGATGTCATTGGTAGCGGGACCTGGCACTTCATTCTTTACAAACTAAGCACTATATTAGAGTGACTTGTGAGTGGCTATACCTGGTCTATCAGAATGGTCAATGTGACGCACAAGACAAGTGTTCAGCACACACATCTAAGGTGCCTAAAAACAGCCAATCTCCCAAAGAGCTGCGACATTGGCTGCTCCCACTTTCGGACTGTACAAAGCAAGCTGTGCAATTGATCAGGTGTTCAGACGAGCATGAGAGTACACGATTGAACATGTATTTCACATGTGAGGTCCTTTAACCCTGTACCTGGCTCTTTAATGCCACCTCATGCAATTCATTCCTATGTCTGATGTACTTAATCAGGGCCACTGGAAGGATGCGGCAAGGGAGGACCAAATTACCAGCAGCTTACACACAGATCACTCTGAAATACTCTCTACTTACTGACACGCTATCAGCATAATTTAAACTCGTTTCATAAAACACTCTTGCATTCTTATGACATTTTGTATATTTTTGGCTGTTTTTCAATCATATTTTTATTGTGTTCTTATTATTGTAATAGACATTTTAATTTTTTCACACAGCAAATTACCATTCATTCATACAACACTCAGACTGCAATAATTCAGTACATTTGATGGTTTATTTGCGTCCTTTTGCTCTGTCTTACTGTGGTTTACATAAGTGTTTGCCTATGCAGCTAACCAGACAGCCTCTGCATATTTTAAGCTGCTCATCTCAAACTACTAGTTGAACAGCAAGGACTATTTATAATTTACATACATAATACTAAATTTAGTGAACGCAAAGGGAAGAAAAGCTGAGCTGACCCTTCTGGGATTCGAAGGTGGGAATCAGCAGGTTGCGCAAATCTGTGCAACAGATGTTTCAAATCCATGAAGAAACTCACCAGATCTAGGCACAGATCCCAAACAAATGGACTGGTGTTATTTCATCTCCTTGGTGAGAAAATGAGGTAGTGCTTGGTGCAAACACCTTTTACCACCATATTATAAAACTAGGTTTCTGGAGGTGGTAATGCGTGTCATGAGTGTTTGTGCATATTTTTATTATGCAGCATTATGTTATGGGAGTGATGTGGTCTGCTGTAATTTGTGTTGCATTATTGCAATGTCATGTTGTGTTGTACTGTAGCGGTTGAACCGCTTTCGGTTTTGACTGTTTTGTTGTGTTGCACACTGTTGTGTTTTACCTGTGATGCTATGCTGCCTTAAAAGCTATGTTATGTTATGTTAATTTATATTTGTAGAGCGCCAAATCACCAGAGGTCTCTAAGCGCTTGCAGCATAGACCAAGAACCCGGGAATCCCTTATTCCTGTTGGGCTCAGCACAAATTAGGACAAACTTATCTAAATGCCTCAGTGAACAAAATGGTCTTGAGTTTCCTCCTGAACGGGAGTATGGTGGCTTCCCCACACATTCTGTCCGGCAGCTTTTCCAGAGCTGGGGGATCACAAGTGAGAAGGCCCGTCTCCCCAAGGTGGCTCTATTAAAATAGGGGCAGGCCAACAAGCTTGACCTAGATGAACAAAGGCATCGTCCAGGCGTATAAAGCTTCTTTGATGTAGTTAGGCGACACTCCGTACTGTGCTTTATGTGCAAAGTAGAGGCCCTTGAACCTGACCCTCTGCTTGATAAGGAGCCAGTGTAGCTGTTTTAGTAGGGGGGTGGCACGTGCCCTTCTTGGCAGTTTAAAAATGAATTTTACTGCATCATTTAGAACCACCTGAAGTTTCCCGAGAAGTTTATCAGGAAGCCCTATGTATACTGCGTTACCGTCATCAAAGCTTGACAAGATTAGTGCCAACAAGACGGAACACATGGTGATAAATGACAACAGGGTCGCAAGTTTCCAGAGTTGTCGCATCAGACCCACACAGCTCCCCACTACAGCAGACACCTGATTGTTTAGCGTTAACTTGGTGTCAAGGGGTTGGCCCCTGTTGTACGGACAAGCACCTCTGTCTTATCGGGATTTACCTTAAATGAATTTAAGGTCATCCAGTTCATAGTGAACCAGAGGATGTTCTGAACACTAAGCTGTGCCTGAGGGGAATTATCAACTCGTACACCTGACAATCCAGTTTTGCCAGTGCTTCTACCAATGGCTGAAGGTAAATATTGAAGAGCAGGGGGGGGACAACGCAGAGCCCTGTGGAACCCAACATTGCAGGGCACCATACCTAGACGTACATTCTCCTAATTGAACCTTTTGAGCCAATCCTCCAAGAAAGAGGCTATCAATTGAAGGAACATCGTGGTGACTCCCAACCACCGAACACGTACCAACAGCTGCGCGTGGTCCCTGTGTCAAATGCGGTTGAGAGATCTAATAGAATCAGTGCTGAGGGGTTCTTCTTGTCAGATGCGAGCCTCAGTTCATCCAGCACTGAGAGCATCACCAACTCATTACTGTTGTGGGCCCCAAATCCTGATTGCCGTGCATGTAACAGATGATGTTCTTTCACTGATAGAGGGCAGGGATTCATACGAGTGTTTCCTATTTCCGTAATAATGTCTTTAACCTTACCTAGAAAGAAGTCCTGCATCTCTTCACAGTCACCCTGATTGGTGACCGTCCTCTGTTCTTTCTTTTGACCCAACTCCCTGAGTACATTAAAGGTCTCTTTCTGAGAGTCTGTGGCCACCCTGATCTTCAGTTCATAATTAGCAGATTTGGTAGTGATGATTGATGCTTTGTAGAAGACTAGTTTTCCTTTATGCGTCTCATGGGCTTTTGGGTCGTGTGATTCCCGCCAATGTCTTTCGCATTGACGGAGGGCGTGTTTTTCCACTCTTAGTTCTTCTGTGTACCTGGGGCACCCTTCGTTCTGTATGTTACCTTTTCCCTCCGGTAAGGAGCCACAATGTCAATGGCTGTCCTCAGCAGATGTGAGAATCTCTCATACTCCAAGTCCGATTTGTCAGACTATGTTCCTGAGGGTACTGTCTCATTTAATGCTTCCCTCAGCCTGGCATCCTCTACCTTGCGCCAATTCCATACCACCCTCCACACTGGAGGTAGGTGGTTAGGTCGGCTGCCCACAGGGATCACAAAGTTGATCTGATAATGATCTGACCAGCTGCAGGGTCTGCATTCTATATGTGACGTAGCTGGAGACGTAGTCCAAATAAGGTCTAAAGTGTGACCCGTCTCGTGGGTGGGGGTCTCCACAATTTGTTGCAGCCCCAACATGGTCATAGCTTCTCTGAACCTGCTAGACACACAATCTCTTGGTGTCAGATCCCAGTGGTAGTTGAAATCCCCTAAACAAGAATCTGTTGGTATCTCGAACACAGATCACTGACCACTTCGTGGAACAGGTCATTAAACAGCGGGATTGATCGCAGAGGGCGGTTTACCACTACCTCTATCAGGCAGGATGATTTAAGCCTGATCTTAATCCCTAGTACCTCCACCCCATCTAGGCTCTCCTCGAATATTTTCTCAGTTGTAAGTGTCCTGCGGTTAAATACTGCAACTCCACCCCCTCTTTTGTTGCCTTGCCGTTTGTAAGTCAGGGTGTCATGGTCTGGGGGAAGGGAAGCCACTATGTCGGGACCTGAAGCATCCTCTAACCATGTCTCTGTTAGCGCGAAGATGTCAAGCTCCTTCGCTTGAAGCAGTGTGAATATTTCCTGGTTTTTGAAGGGACTGAGTATTTAACAAAGCAGCCCTGAAGCCAAAGGGCACGTCTGGCCCCGCATCCATAGCCCTCTGAACCAGCGCACCACTCAGCTGTGGTTCCCAATTGTCCACTCGCAGATTGTCTGAATGGAGCCTCTCTACTAGAGCATCCGAGAAGACTGGCGCATGGGGTGCACATTTTAGTTTATTAAGTTCTTCCAAGGAGTAAACCAATTTTTGGCCATGGTTCCTGGCACCAGGCCCCGGTCAGGTGCGGACGAGTGAAGCCGGGCTTGCATTCGGGCATGGCAGTGGCACACCAGTGGTGCACCCGCTGCGCTCGTCCGCTGCGCATCCGTCTCAGCATTGGTCTTATGTCTGGGAGTAGGGGCAGCAACTAGAGTGCTAACCCGCCCCTCACCGGAGGTGGAGCCATAATGCTTTCTCCACACAATCAGCAACATTTGTGGTGGAACGGAAAGCAGGCTCTTTGGGAGGTGAGCGCGGGAGAAGGGGACACAGCAGTAAGTAAAATCTATCAATTTTAAAAGTACAATGCTAAAAACAGATTAGGAGCCAAGAGGCTAATAATACCCCAAACGTGTGCTAATACAATGCTAAAAAACAATTAGGAACCAGGAGGCTAATAATACCCTCAATCGTGCAAATAGGCAGTTAAAAACAACCGATATCAGGATGCAGATTATCCTTAGTTTAGGCTTCGAACTTCAAAATTAAATGCAAGTAACAGGCGCAAGTAAAATAATCCAGAGTTTTATCTGCTGCGTGTCCGTCTCAGGGTTATGTTCACTTCTTTACTTTGGAATATCTTCCACATTCCATAAGAACCAGAGCTAACCAACTGTGCAATTTACACACCTTTTACCATCCCCTTGGTAAGAACGACCCTTGCATAGACCACCTAATGGAATTCATTGCTGCAACTCTTCCACGCAGTGCAATTATATAATCCTGGGGGACTTCAATCTTCATTAGGACTATTCTAATGATAATCAGGTTAATGTCTTTAAAGATTTCCTAGCAGACCAAACACTTACTCAAGCCTGCACCCTCCCAACTCACAGAAAAGGTTCTACACTATACTGGATCATGTCAAAGGAAAAGGCTGGCAAGTTAATCTTGAATGCTCCATGTGACTGGTCTGACCACAATTTTATTACCTTCCTCATTCCTGGCGTAATAAAGAAAAGACCTTCGCAATCAGTCAAACTGAAGCTATGGATTAGTGTAGGAATCTAGCTCTCTATATACTATACCAAAGTAAGGTATAGTGTGCACAGAGTCCAGTGGATCCCCAAGGGTAGGTTAAAGTAGACAGCACCTTACTGGTGCACAGACATAATATCGACTCCAAAATATCGACTGGACATAATATCGACTTTTAAATATAGACTGGACAAAATATCGACAGGACAGAATATAGATGACCAAAATATCGTTTGTAAGGTAAGTGATATAATATCGACTGTTAAAAATATAGATAGTAAAAAATATCGAATTTTTAATAATATCTAATTTTTTATAGTGTATTTTTATGGTATAATATGTGTGAAAAGTGTGTATTTATGTTATAATTAATTTTTATTAATGATTTTTGTTTTTATAATCATTGCGTAATTTAATTCTGTAGCGGGTTGTGGGTTTATAGGGGAATAGGTTGGGAAGTATTTTAATTATAATTAATTAAATATTTAAATTTATTTATTGATAGTAAATTTAAATTAATACTTAATTAATTTATAATAGTTAATTAATTAAATTTTAATTGGTAATTAATTTTAATTAATTGATTAATTGGTAATTATGTACATTTTACTAAATTATTTTGTAGCGGGTTGTGAGTTTATAGGGGAATTGGGTGGGAAGTGATTAAATTATAAATAATTAATTAATTACATTTATTTATATTTATTTAATTTCAAATAATTGTTAAATACTTTTTCATTATTAAATAATTAATAGTAAATATTTTTATTAATTAGTATTAATAGGTGATCAATAGAAATAATTATTGTTAATTAGTAAATATAATATATTAATTAATAAATTGTATACAAATATTAATTATTTTTAATTAATTATTAATAGATATTCAATAATACATTTTATAATTATTTATGAAGTATTTACTTTCCCTAATGTTGTATTCTCTGGAGTGGGAATAGTAATTTTAACCCCTACGCTATCCAACTTTTTCCCTACTGTTGCACCCACTGGAGTGGGAATAGTAATTTTAACCCCTACGCTATCCAACGCTTTCCCTACTGTTGCACCCACTGGAGTGGGAATAGTAATTTTTACCCCTACGCTATCCAACGCTTTCCCTACTGTTGCACCCACTGGAGTGGGAATAGTAATTTTAACCCCTACGCTATCCAACACTTTCCCTACTGTTGCACCCACTGGAGTGGGAATAGTAATTTTAACCCCTACGCTATCCAACGCTTTCCCTACTGTTGCACCCACTGGATTGGGAATAGTAATTGTTACCCCTACGCTATCCAACGCTTTATCTACTGTTGCACTCTTTGGAGTGGGAATAGTAATTTTAACCCCTACGCTATCCAACGCTTTCCCTACTGTTGCAAACACTGGAGTGGGAATAGTAATTTTTACCCCTACGCTATCCAACGCTTTCCCTACTGTTGCACTCTTTGGAGTGGGAATAGTAATTTTAACCCCTACGCTATCCAACGCTTTCCCTACTGTTGCACCCACTGGAGTGGGAATAGTAATTTAAACCCCTACGCTATCCAACCCTTTCCCTACTGTTGCACTCACTGGAGTGGGAATATAAATTTTAACCCCTACGCTATCCAACGCTTTCCCTACTGTTGCACCCACTGGAGTGGGAATAGTAATTTTAACCCCTACGCTATCCAACGCTTTCCCTATGCTTGCACTCCTTGGAGTGGGAATAGTATTTTTTACACTTCTGCTATCGTACGGTAATATAATAGTATCTTATTTAATTTTAGTATGTTACTATATATATGTTTTAACAAATATGATTGTAAAAATGTATTTTTATTATTTCATTTATTATTTAATTATTATAAGTTAATTTAAGTATTTGTAAGTATATTTTAGTAATTAAATTTTAATAATAATTTAATTTAACACTGTTTTTAATAAAGTCGATATTTTTTAAAACTATATTATTGTAAACGATATTTTGTACTCGGTATTTTTGTACTTACCTGTTAGTAGATACAAACTCGATATTCTGTCTGTCGATATTTTGTCCACGATATTTTTGCAAGTCGATATTTTGTCCCTCGATATTATCTAAGTGATCCCACCTTACTATCTATTTGTAGATCCACAGCGCTGAGACACCCCCGCTGGAGGTAGCTGAGCGCTTTACAAGCTTCTAAATAAATAAATAAAATATTTGTGGTAGTGTGGGCGAGCAGTAAGGCCTTATCAGAGGGTAGTGCTAAGCATTTATTGTACAATTCAGGCAAGAAATGATTTCACACACCCAAGGACTGAACACTGACTAATTGGTTTGTATAAAAATACTGTTTAGTTATATTTCTTTTCTAGAACCAAGCCAGGCCTGCTACAGGTAACTATAGGAATACTTTGCAAGTATATCCAGTTTAAATATAGTTTGAATGCAGTGAATTAGTTACAGTAGAATTTTGTATTTTCAGATAGTCAGAATTAGTTTGCAGTTACTTTTCTTATACAGCCAGGTATCTCTAGAAACAACGCTGGTGCATTTCAATAGGGAAAGAAAATGAGACAACATGTTTTGCAAACTTAATGCAGGTTTACAGTACTACCCACAAGTCACATTTAGTCCTGAGAAGGCAGAACTGAGTTTTACGGGTTCGTGGGCAAGATTCGGTCAAATGGGCACTCAAATAGCACTGCCAGCGGCACAGATGCAGCTGGGTGCAGAGTGCAGGGATGACACATTAGCCAACGGGCTAAGCACAGTTGTGGGCTTGGGACTGCAGCAAGCAGGCCACCAGATTGGGGAACAAAAGTTCCTGGGGTCGAGGTCAGCACTGGATGGCCCAATGGCCAACACAAGAACTACAACACCCAGCGGCACAGGGGGTGGCGGGGTGTAGGAGGCAGTCTTGGCTGATGCTGCAAATTTGGTTGCGGTTCCCTTGGAGTTAGTCAGCTGCTGTTGAGGCGAATGGGATCTTTAGGAGTTGTTGTCCTGTGTCAGCAATCGTTAGGTGATGGAGTCGGTCAGACGGTCGTGGTTGTTCTTTCTGAACTGCTTCAATTAAGGGGTTGGTCTGGGTGTCGCCTTCGGTCGCGGTCGAGGTGACCTTCTAAGTATTGGCTGCAGGTTTGATTTCGGAGCATGTTGAGGTTCAGGGGCCACTGGGATCCAGGTTAGTATCGCTGGGAGGACCTCCTTAGGGTGTCGGTTCACTCTGGCTTGGGGCATTGGGAGCAGAGTGGGGGAGACTCACGGAGTCAGCTGGACTCAGAGTCGGTTGGTTTTGAGCAAGTCTGGTGCTCACAGGAGACAAAGTCCTTTTTAGTCACAAAGGTAGGGCAGGTTCTCCGGGTTGTTGAGGTCTTCTGGCTCCAGGACACACCGAGGTTCTGTTGGAGGAATCTGAGGTAGGATAGGCCGGTAAGACTAGGGTCAAGTCAGTTGGTGTCCACCTATTCTTCTCACCCCATTGCTGTTCAGTCCTTCTTCTTCTCGCTTCTTCTTTTCGGCTCTGATCTGAGGAGGCAAGGTTCAGGGTTCCCCCTAAATACTAAATTTAGGGGCGTTAAAGGTAGGTACAGGTCAGTACCAATAGGTACACCCCCTATTATGCCATTCTCCAATGGGAGGGGGGCATAAGCCTCTCTCTGATTTGCTGGGTCCACCATCTGCAAGATGGTGGGGACTAAGAGTTGAGCTTCATCTCCCCATCCCCACCTGAGGGGTGGGGTTGGCAAAGGTGAGCACACCTCCCATCCTAACTTGGTTTACCTGCCAATTCTCCCACCCAATGTAGGAGTCAGAACCGGTGGGGGCCATTTGCTGGGAGCAGCATATGGCTGGGGTAGCTCACAAAGGCAGCAGGCCTTCAAAGCTTATCCTTCATGGACCCTGCTCATCCTGGGGCATGAGACTTGGCATCATGTCCCAGGATGTGCTTTGTTCCAGGACCCGAGAGCGGCAGGCTCTCGAATCAGGGGTCCAGAAACATGTTTGGTGGCGGCAGCTGGCGAGCAGCCAATCAGCCAGGACACTAGAGTTAGGCCATTTTTTTAGGGGGCATCTCTAAGATGCCCACTGAGTGCATTTTTCATTAAATCCGACACTGGTGTCAGTGTGGGTTTAATGGGCTGAGAAATTTATACCAAACTTCCCCGTTTTCAGTAAAGCCAATATGGTCTTGTGGAGTGCGTAATGACAAACTCCCAGACCAAGAATCTATATGGCATTACTGCACGTACAATGCCAAAGAATTGACTTAGACACTGTAGGGGTACAGGGTTCATGCATCTGTGCCCTCACCATTGGTATAGTGCACCCAGCTAGAGAGGTGGCTTACCTATGCCAGGGCAGTGGATTATAGGCATGGCACACAGGGATGTGTGCCATGTCGACTCTTCACTTTGTTCTGCACCAAAACACGCAGCCTGCAAGGTCAGTATGTGTGTGTAAGGTGCAGGCCATCTAACGGGGGCAAAATAAGTGCTGCAGCCCTTAGAGGTCTTCACTGATCAGAGTGCCCTTGGTACCTATAGTACCTTTTTACAAGGGACTTACATGTGGCTAGAGAGTTGCCAATTGAGTTTTGCAATAGTACCGTTTTAGGGAAAGAACATATGCCCTGGGTACATGGTTGGCAGTACCCAGGACACATTCAGTCAACCTTCATCAATATTAGGCAAAACGTGGGGCAACCATGCAAAAAAGGGAACTTTCATACAATTAGGTATGCAAAAGGCTTAGACTTTGAGAAACTGTCAGTACACTGCGAGAAGAATCTTACCCCACCCTCTAATTTTACAAGTGTCAGTGAACTTATGGAACACTATAAATCAACGAAGTCTGATATAACCGAATCATTAGCTCCTTTAAAACTGTGAAGAATCCAAGATAAAGACAAGAATCCTTAGCTCAATGGTTCCCTAAACGAGGAAAGGAGGAATCGAAAACTACCCGAACGGAAATGGAGACCACACCCTTCCTCCCCTTAGCTAAAACTGCTAGCTAAGAAGGACCAGAAATGCTTACAAAAAAAAATTCTTAAATTAAAAAAAGAATTCTTTAGATTGGAACTGGAGAGCGCTAAAAATAGACCTCGTAAACTCTTTGAAATGGTAAAAAAAACAATTGAATAAATTGGCCAAATACTCTAAAGAAGCAACAAAATCCCTAATAACCTTTGAAGAATTCTTATCTTTTTTCTCAGTCAAAGTCAGTTCACTGGGAAATGAGCTGAAAAAAGCAGCTATCATCCTGCCACTCGTGACAGCTGCACAAATCGATGAACCAACACACTCCTATCAGGCAGTGCCCAAAAATGAAGGTCACTGGTCAACCTTCAATGTATATGACAACAGCATCTCTAAAATCCTGTCACCCATAAAACCAAATAACCACTTCAATGAACATCTCCCTTCGAAATGTATGACCACAACCAACCAATTTGTCATACTCATCTGGACAGGGATAATCAATGCTTCTTTGTCTCAATGTTCCATACCTAACTGTCTAAAAATGGGTCAAGTCATCCCCATCAGGTAAATGTAAATGTATTGCGACTTATATAGCGCACGTATCACCCGAAGGCATCAAGGCGCTTGCCTTGGGAACCCGTCCTGGATTTTTCCTGTGAGATAACCCCTACTGGGCATCCCCAAGGTGAAAGCCAGGCTTCCCACAGCGGGTGGGCCGCCGTAGTGGAGATTAAGCAAGCTATTGCCCAGAGTTGCAGCATGGGACCCCATGATTAGAATAGGCACCGAGGAGAGAATTATCGAGTCCGTGGACATTTTTGGGTTCAGGACCCTGCCGCGTCGGGAATTGAACCCTGGTCCCGGGCCAGACCTCTGCATCAGGGTCTGCCGCTCTAATCAGTGAGCCACACTTCTCCATAAATAAACGATAATGAAACCCTGCTGACCCTAATAATTTCAGGCCAGTATCCTATATTCCCCTATTAGCGAAAGGGCTAGAAAAATGTGTGGAACAACAAGTGAGCCAACACATCGCTATATTTAATCTGCTAGACCAGTGGTTCCCAAACTTTTCCCTCCCGAGGACCCCCATTGAGTCACTACTGGAAGCTGGGGACCCCCAGGCAATTAGTATGATTTAAATGTCAAACATTAACACGTAATTGGAAAAACAACACAAACACTCGTGCACATCAAACAGACTAAACATGAATAACTAAAGATTTTAGTATTTTTATATAAAAAAATATTAGCAAAAATCAAAAAATCCAAATGGGAAGGTTGGTACTGCATGTCCAGACTAACATTTCATTGTTTGGTTTTATTTTGCAGCCCGAGACTCCTGCTCCTGCCAAGGCTGGACTGGACACCTAAAGCTGCTCTCTATTGTCAGACCAGTCCCCATACAGTGCACGCACATTGAATCGAATGAGCCTAACCACTACAAAGAGGGCTTTGGGCGGCATTTTGCAACACATTTATCATTATATATTGAATTGTATTCGCTTTTGAGGCATGGTAAATAATGACCTTACTATGCACCAGGATACAACAATCTTTTGTCAATATTCAATGATTGATAATCTTTAATGATTCCCTCACTACTTCCCTCCAACAGTGCCTCTCATCTCTCTATGGCCTCACTATCACATGTATTTCGTTTGTTTTTATGGCACCTCTCATACCACTGAAGGGTATCAAAACACTTTACATCACACATACAGATACAGTGAATCAGGCGTGTATAAATCATGAATACAAAATGTTACATAAGGCAAAGGGGACTACAAGGTGTAGGATTCACATGCCATCTATACCGGTAGGTTTTGGACCTGGGATCACCGGACCACCTAGGGTAGCCTAACTCAGAAGGGGAAGGCTTAACTTCAGAGCGACTTGTCGTACTTGTGCGACACTCCACACAGCACCCCAGCGTACCTCCACCAAAAATGACACCACACTGTATTTAGAAAAGGTAGAAAAGCTTTATCTTTCCTTTCAGTTAGGTTCTCAGTTGCATCCCAATTCCATAAATCAAAGTTCTAGACGTTACCATTAGATTTCCTACATTTTTAAACATATGTCAGGGGTTAAGGTTCCTTAGCTTAAGCCATTCTTATTTGGTCACAACTCTAAAAAGAAAGCAGGTCAAGTATAAGGATACGTTACCACTATGAGTTCATTACAATACACAACTGGGAGGAAGCAGATTTGGGTCACAGTCTTGCAGCCATTGTACTTTGTAAGTGAATTAAATAGTTGAATACTTTGAGTGAGGAAAGTGAGCTAAGAAGAAAAATAAACATTAGATCATGTATGCACTGGCTCGCACAGTATTCACCTCTTGAGAAGGCAGTTCACTACATTGAATCAACAAGTTCTGGGCTAACTATGTTTTATATCCGCTTAAATAAGACAGTTCATATCTCTAGCAAAGTCACAGAGTTCCCCCTTTTAATCAGGCAGGGCATTCCATCACTTCTAGTAAGTAGACGTGCCCTTAACTCACTACAGGCTTATTGCTGTGACAGATAGGAGTAATCTCTGGACAGGCTAAGGAAATCCTCCCGTGGTATGATTTCTCTCTTCACTTTCCCTGTTTCCACCAATCCCTATTTCCCTTGGGGCCAGGGAGACTATTCAATGTCAGGGCCCAGCGAGGCTCTCTGGATGCAGGCCTTCCCTCCATTCAGCCCCAGAATCCAGCTCACTGAAAGTGGAAGCTTCGTAAATTTCCAGTCGGCGCTACCAGTACCGGGGCAGTTGCATCCTGGATTAGGGGGGAAACAAGTACACGGAGGCTGGCTCCTCAGCGTGAGTCAAGTCGCACGTCCACTACAGCCTCTCCGGCTGCTTCCGCACCACTTCTCACACACCCACGTCGCAGTCAGTCTGCTCCCTCGGCCTGCTTCTAGCCCGCCTACCACTTTCCAGCGCTCTTTCCTGTCAGCGCTGGGGCGGGTACTTCACTTAGCCTCGCACTGGCTCCCTCGTCTCGGAAGCGGCACCTCTCTCCTTCACGCCAGCACCCCGGATTCTTCCCAGCAGGGTCCCGGCGACACAGCCACACCTTCTCCGCTTCCTCTACCCCACTGCCAGGGCTCGGGCAGGCCAGCGTCGAGAAGGTAAGACTCGTGCCAGGGGCTCCGATCAAGCCAGGGACAGCAGCGGAGTCTAGCGATCCGCACCGGGAAAAGGGGCAGGTGCCAGGGAATGCTGACAGAGAAGTAAAGAGTCAGGCAACCCAGAACTACAGGCGGCAGTCTAGTAAAAGTGGGGGTGATGGCAGGAACCTCAGACCCCTCCAGAAGATAGCAGCACTCACCCCCCTTTTCTGCCAGTTAGGATGCCCAAAGTCAACCCAAAGTTCCACCCCCGAAAGGTACCAAAGGGGTGAGGAAGTCTCACAGAGAAAAAGTTGGCAGGGCGAGGTCAACGGGCAGGGGGTAGTGTCAACAGAGAGGGGCTGCAGTCCCAAAGGTCAACCAAATCCCCCTCCTCAGTGCACTAACTTCCCCACTCAGTAGCCCCAACTCCTGACCAGTCTCTCTTCACACCAACCAACAAAATGGCCGGTCAACATTCTACCTTATATAGCATGTGCCCAGAGTGTCCAGAGTGGACCAGTAGGTTCTGGAACGCCTCATGTCACCCTATGGCACAAAGCTATGAGGTAAAACTTGACAGTTGGCAGGCCACAATTTTGTAAAGGAGCTCCTACTCTTCCTCCATTTTAAAGGAGCACCTGCGCCTCATTTTTAATTAGTAACAATGGGGCGCCCAGAGACCTATGGTCAAAACCAAAAAAATATATAGTGGACACAAAAATAGAAGGCAAAAAGGAAGAAAAATAAGGAGGGACCACCCAAAGGGCTGACAGGTCTAATAGTATGATTCAGAAAAGGGGGTGGTGATGAACAGAGTGTCTGAATTAAGCAGACCACTCTTACCCAGTCCAAAGATCAGGGCTTGATCTAGGCATTTTTTAAGACTGCTTGGTCTGGAGAAGCACAAACTCAGGATTCAGAATATAACACAGGGGTTAGCATTGACTTTAATAATAAGGATTTATTTCTACCCAAACAAACCTTTTTAGCAGCATTGGGATAATAAAACACTGGGAAAAATTATAACTTACTAACTTGTACCATGCAGTTTGCATGCAGCTCTTTGATGGCAGTTCATAGATCACTGTGCAATGTAACAAAATGAGTCTTTGTGGCAAAAGCAAAAACCCACTGAGCTATGGACAGAACAAAGTACTGTTTTTCTTTTTAAATGCATGGTAGACACATTCTTTGCGGGCCCCCTGGGAATGTCTCACGGACCCCTGGGGTCCGCGGACCCCATTTCGGGAACCACTGTGCTAGACGAATGCCAATCAGGTTTCAGGCCAGATCACAGTACAGAAAATACAATACTTCATATAGTGGATGATGCCTTACAAGCATTAGACCAAGACAAAACGTGCCTCCTAATTCTTCCGGGCATTCGACACAGTAAACCATGAGAAGATCAACTTGAATACAGGATGGGATTATCAGGAACCATTCTAAATAGTTTAAATCTTTCTTGTGTAACAGAATGCAAAGATTGTTAGTTAATAAAAAACTATCATCACCGTCCCCTATTTTGATTGGAGTACCGCAAGGCTCAACTCTCTCCCCAACTCTATTTAACCTCTCTATGGGACCCCTTCCATATGGATGCAGATTTACATAACAAATTTGTCACTGCAGAAGATTAAGACAATAAATGAGGCACTAAAGATGACCATTCAATGGTTAAATAGTAATCAACCTAAACTAAACACTCAAAAAACAGAATTCTTACTAATATCCCCCTAAAAGTTCCGCTGACATAAAAGAATGGACTAAGTTAATCACTGTGCTGAACTGCACCCCGATTATAGTGGACTCAACCAAATCATTAGGAATCACACTGGGCAATAACCTAAACATGAGAACTTACATCAACTCACTGGCTAAAAGCGTCCGATTTCACCTGAGCTATCTAAAATTTAGAAACCATTCTTAGAAATGTCAGACCTCAAAATGGCAGTACAGGCATTAGTCATCTTATGGATCGAATACAGATGCACAACTCTATCAGGACTGCCCAAGATCTCAACAGCTCCTCTAAAAGCCTGTCTCAACGCAGCTGCAAGACTCATAACAGGTTCTAAAAAATGCAACCACATCTCTCCGCACTTGAAAGCTCTGAATTGGCTACCATATGAAGCCAGAATCCAACTCGAACTGGCCTGTATCACACACAATGCATTACACTCTAAAACACCTTCATATCTAGCTCAACAAATTGTGATATCTGGAGGCGGCAGGTACTCCTGGAGCACGAGGGATATGGTTCTGAAAACACTATTCTTACGGAAGAAGAAAATTTACAACAGAGCTTTCTTAGGTGCCGCACCTAGAATCTGGAATTCCCTCACGCTAAACATTGGAAGAATGGCAACCATGTCAAGTTTCAAGGAGGAAGCTAAGATTTTTCTAATGGGCAAATTCCTTCCATAACTCCCTTCAGAGCAAACACCGAACAGTTGCTTAGTGATTTGCAACCATTCCTTACGGGCATATAATCTGCTAGCCCCGCAAGACTTCTAAAATGAAGCTCATTGGGAACTGTACAACCCTCTTTCAGAGAGTCTTACCACGTAATTTACCGAGGCTGATACCCAGTTAGTTTATCTGTAAAATAAAGTATATTTTATGGTGTTTAGTCGATTGCAAAATATTGTATTACAATGTACTTCTTCAGGTTCAGAGATTATTGTAAGCGTATATGTCTTTTCCTGCTTTTGAATGTAATGCTTTCACTCGAGTGTTAGATATGATTGCTTGCTTCCATCACTACTGAGACCACTATATCTCTGTTAAGTGCTCTGATACCCTAACGAGTCATATTTGCGCTACATAAAACACAAAATAAATAAAAAATATAGCAAAAGATTCGATTCTTTCCAGCAAAAGCAT
Organism: Lissotriton vulgaris; assembly: GCF_964263255.1. NCBI lineage: Eukaryota > Metazoa > Chordata > Amphibia > Caudata > Salamandridae > Lissotriton > Lissotriton vulgaris. Next base: position 646,603,875 of record NC_141698.1, on the reverse strand, counting down.
CATATGCTTTTAAAGTTCCCGTGACTAGCAATCATTTATGACTTATTAAAGTGGTAAAATAGCACTGTTCCAGCTCTTCAACTTTTTAAGACCCGAAAGAGCCCAAAGCTGTGCAGTGACTGTATTTTAAAGTAGCACTCTCTGTGTTCATTTTATACTATACAGTCCAGAGAGACTTGCCTCAAGTCCCTATTGTAATGTGTTGTGGCAAATGAATTTGTTAAAGTAGGGTGTGAGTAGTGAAAGTCCAGCACACATGGCAAGTCTGAACCGAGGTGGCTTGTGAAAGCTGTACAAACTTGTCTGTACATTTTAAAGTAATGCATGTTGCAAGCCAGACTAGAGGTGCATTGAAAGTGCATTATTGATGCCTCAGTACAGTGACATGCAGGTACACTGAAAACCTGGGCAAAGGAGTACTGTAAGAACGCTGTTGGTGTGATAATACTTCACAAATGCACACTGTTGCCCAAGCTTGAGGTGCTATGTAAAAGCATGGCCACCTTGAAAATTGGAAACAGGTGCATTATACAGATGAATACAAGTATTGTGGGAGCTCCATAAATGTGTCTTTAAAGGTGCTTGAGGAGGCAGTGAGGTCAGGATCCCGACTAGTCCTGGGCTCCCTTTAGGAGTCTGGGACATAAAGTGCTGCTTATGCCATAATACTGGGCTACTAATACAACAAGGCATACCGTCCCATTTGCCTCCTTTTTCCTGGAAATACCCTTCTTTATCAGTTTGCTCACGATGATCCACTCTTATATTCCACCCCCTCATTCCTTCTACTTTTCTGCCTGTATTTGTGCCTTTTACCTTATCACTACTCTTTATACAACTCTCCATTGCGTTATAGCTGTGTTCACTCTTTGTAAGTCCCATTCATACATAAATAAATACATATGGAAAGTCAAGGTAGAGAAAACAGCAATTCGCAAAACCAATAGGTCTCTAAATTGTATATTCCAAATTACTTCTTCACTGATTGGTCACCTGAGTGCATATGGTTGTGTGCTATGGTGAGTGAGTGAATATAAGAATGAATCAACAGCTGGATGGATGAGTAAGTGCAAGAATGTAGGGATGATTTAGTGATGTAGATCATTACAAATTAATGGTTGATTCAGTTCATGGATGCATGAGTGAGTGTATGGGTGAATGGGAGGAGAATGAGTGCATGGAGGGATATGTGGATGTTAGAGTGAGTGCATGAATAAGAATGAGTTAGTCTGTGGAAGAGGGAGAGAGCTGGTTTAGCAATCTTACCCCATGAAACCTCAGCAGTGGTGAGAATGTTATGAAAACGCCAAAAATTACCAATATTAGTCCAGTGTGAGCATAACGCTAAGGTTGGGTACATCAAGCTACGAATGCCAAGAGGAAACAGATCTGCAAGTTTTCTTAGCATGCTCTGGATAGGCACCAGCTTGCATCCCTCATACACAAAAATGGTCCTTAAAATTTACATATAACTCACATCCACTAACTTTCAGTCAAAAGGTAATATGGTTTATTCCCGCAACATGACATCTCGAGTGACCTGCATGTCACAATTTCACATGACATTAGCTGATAGTAATACCTGTTAAGCTCAATGAAAAATGTTGATTTTGTCGAAATATAATGCACAAACCAAAGAAGTGGCAGCCTGCCCAGCCCCCTTAAGGATGGCTAGAAAGCTGAGCAGCATATTTACGTGAAGGACAAAGAATAACTTGGGGTATATTATCAAGGGATTTATCTCTGCTTTTTTGGCTTTAAAAGCCAAGAAAGCGGCTATAAAATTATCTCCCTATCAACAACAGGGTGCTAACACGCAAATTCGCATGTTAGCACCCTTTTTCTCTACGCTTCCCCTTGCATCTCTAATGAGATGCAAAGGGGGCGTTCCAGAGAAAAATAATAGGAGAAATGTTGTTAAGCGACATTTCTCCTATTATCAAGGATATCGCTAACCCTGTTAGTGATAAAAAAAAGCAGGGCTAACCGCGGTTAGCGCTGCTTTTTTACACCTGGTATTTTCCTGACTTAGCCATGATATCCTATGGAAGGTGGATATCATGGCTACGTTTGTGAGCCCCTATCATCAAGCTAACACCAAACTTAGAGAGATTATCTTGGTTTTCCAGCGATAATCTCTCATTTGGCAGTTAGCGTGAGGATTTTTATCACTTCTGAGATAAGCGTTGCTAATAGCACGCTATCTCAGTGATAAAAATCCACGCTACCCCGCGATAATTATCCTAGCGCTAAGTGCGCTTAGCGATAATTATCGCTGGGGCTTGATAATATGGCCCTTGGTTCCTAAATCTCATTAGGATTGTTAAAATTCACTTATGAAAAAATGTCATTATTGCTGCATGTGAGGTGCAGAGCCAGTCTGTGCCTCCCAATGTTATTCTTATTATAATTAGGGCTCCCAGTTTTATGGTAATTATTTTTTTAACATTTCCGTCTGATTTATCCATATTTATTTTTTCTGAATGTATCCATTTTTATTTTCTGTACAAATGAAACTGCAGTGGGTATTTTTCAACATTTATTTAAGTGATACATGTATCCTTGAATTTGAAGGTCCAGAAGGTTTCAGCAGTATACAGTGCAATACCGTTATCTGAAAAACCTGGCATTGCAGAATACCATAAATAAAACTAGATCTGCACCTAATTAAGCATAATTGACAAATCTATTTCTTTTTTTCATCCCCCACCTCTAAAACTGTAAAGCTCCTACCTGGCACTCATGATTGACAGCAGAAAAACAACTTCCAAACTAGGCCTATTTTCCATATTTTCCTGTATTTAGAAATAGCTTTCTGTCTCATTTACCTGTAAAAATCAGTTAAAACGGAAAACTGGAAGCTCTGATTATAATGTGGCTACTTCCCAATTCCATGAAAGAGACTATGGGCCTGTTATAAATTTCACAGTACTGCAAGAGTGCAGATGTGGCATGCAGAATTTACGTAACAGCAATGCTAACAAAAAGGGAGACAAACTTTGCAAATGTTTAGCCACTACAAAAAGTGCACCAGCAGAGAGGAGGCACAGGGAGCGAATGCGCTTGATGAGGAGAGGGTGGTTGGGCGTCATTCCCACTGCACGGCTGATAATGTTGCTCTAATCACGGAACACCAGACCATGCACATCCATATCTCACACTGTAGGCTACTCCTGGCCAGCCTGGTCACAATGAAGCCAGAAACCCTGGATTGGCTCCAGAATAAGCACAAATAATCCTATGATAAATATATGCCTTTAGGACTCTGTGCAGCGAACATTGTGGCCTGATGGAAACACAACACGGCGTTCTTGGCTGCCTCACTGTCCCCATGCACAGTGGAATGAGGAAGAGCCAATGGCCTGCAGTCAGAGTCCACGGGGATTGCTCAACAGCACGTGAAGGAACCACCGCTGTCAGCATTGGCAGAGACCCTGCTATGGGGGTACTGGAGGTCAACCGGCAGCACTGCTGAGCAACTTCGGACTGGCCTATCGGGCGATCTGGCAAAGCCCGAAGGTCCAGTGCTTAATTTCTGAAAGAAGTGTGCTGGTGCTGCAGCTCTGCTCAGATGCCGTGGGTGGTCCAGTTAAAAGTCAGCACACCAAGTAAGAAGACTGGGTGGTCTTGAACTCACCTCAGGCTTCTTTAATCCACTACCAGACACTCCCTTCACTTTTATCTCACTCCAGCAGGCCCCTGCTTTCTCCTTGTGGTTTTTGTCTTTCTCATTCCTTTTCTTTACCGTTTTTTTGCTTTCCCACTCCTAGTTGCCAATATCTGATGCTGAAAAAACAAGTGCCAGTCCCCAAAAATAAGCGCTGGTGGTCCCCACATGCAACCAAAGGCTCAAATTACGCACTGGTTTGGTCTGACAGGTCAGTATGTGGGACGATTTGTTTGGCTGTTTGGTTATCCTGGTGTATGGGCTAATGGGCTATTTTAACTGTTGATTTCCCTGTTATTACTGCAAATATTGCCTGCAGCAGGCCCAAATGCAAGCAGTCTTCCATTCCTTGCAAAACACTTATATATCGAGCCTTACAAGTTCAAAGCTGCTCAGATTTGCAAATGAGGCCTACTTTTTTACCTATCTGATTCATTAATGAGGAGCATTCTTATTTTGGTGCCTGGGCCTATGTTCTGTCCCAGTCCGACTCTGCTGTCGAGTGGAGGCCACATGGCCTTGAATGAACACTCGCCCAGGAGCCCAGTGAGATGGAGAACGGAGGCTAGAGGACAAACAGCATGCCAGTTTGTCTCTGATCGACTAACGCCCAAGGACGAATGAAGGGAATTGTTGTTCACGGGGAGTTCCCATGCCTGGGGTCACCTTTGTTTAGGGCCTACTCCTCCTGACCATACACAGGGATGAGCTGCATGCAATCTGCTGGCCAGAAACATGCATCCACCACCTTCCAACTATGTGATTTCTTTGAGTGGCAGGTGCTTTTGCTACTGTGAGGAGTTGAGTGTTCTGCAGAGAGGTAAAGCAGCTTATGTCTAGCTGATGCAGGGAGGGCTGTGCTCTGACATGCCTCCACTCTAATATTGTCCCTGGGCGACTTCCTACCAAACCGCCTGCTCCAGGACCATCCCACTGCAGATGGGGTACAAAACCTAAATGAGGCTGTTATCAAGGGGTGGATATAATCAGGTCCACCTTTAGGGCGGTGCGACCGGTGCCTCCGCACTGGGCACTTAACTGAGTGGGGGAGGGGGGTACTGACCTCAGTAGCACCCTACTGTGTTTGCAATAACTTACGATTTGAAACTAAGAGCACCTGCTGCAGATGTACTCGTGTCTAGCATTACAAATGTCAAGATAACTATTCTGTTTAATGTTCCTGCAAGAGAGAGAGATTGGGGTTTTATCCGCTGGCAGTTTTGACTCGCCGTAAAGTAGCACATAGGGCTAATACTTCTGCTGCAAAGAACAGATCTGTATTTTATATGGATAGCTGAGTGGATTAGTCAAGCCAACCTTTATCAGGACTTTAAAACAAATGATATGCATGTGAGAGAGGGGCTATGGGTAAATGATGGGCACTTTTGCCGGATGATTATAGGGGAATCTGAGGCGGTGGTCAGAGGGAGGCGGGTGAGGGGGTGCACCAAAAAAGAATGCTGCCCCAGAAGCCACCAACACTAAAGCCAGCCCTGGTATAATGGTCTATTCTTTTTCACTTTCCTAGAATGCCTGAAGAAAGGACAACTGTTCCCAGTTGCCACGGTGCTGCCCTGCACAGGAAATATACGTGAAAGGTATCAGGTGGCCCTTATGAGCATTCCTATTTGCAGGAAAACAACCGAAAAGTCATAGGACAAAACCTAAGCAATATCGGACTGTTCTTGATTGGAACTGAAACAGGAAGATGAAGAGCAAGGCGCCAAAACTCCACTGAGCCAGGAGAAGCCCTGAATGCAGCGGTACTCTTCACAATTATTATATTATTGGTTCTTTTCTTTTGTCACAGAAAATTAAAAAAGAGAATGTATAGATGTGTATAAAGTGTATTTACTAAGGGATAGAGAGGTGTATCAGTCATATTTGAATTACTGGATCTAGGGGTATATGTATGAAAATCCCTATTTGCGATTCTCAAATAGCGATTTTTTGAGAATCGCTATTTGAGAATTGCAAAAAGGGATGTATGTAAAAAATCTCTTTTTTCTGCGATTTCTTAGTATTCCTTAATTGCAATTAGCAAATTGCAAAATCGCAATTAAGGAATACTTTCCCATTAATTTTTATGGGCCAGGAGGCCCATAGGAATGAATGGGAAGTCCTTTTCAATTTGCGATTCGCAATTTGAGAATCGCAAATTGAGAAAAATTTCAAGGGTGCAAGGGTGTCATAAGGACACTCTGATGCACCCCTGAAATGAACATGTGTGAGCATATGGCGCACATACATGCCCTACGGGCATGTATGTGCGCCACATGGCACCTTCACAAATGCCAAAAAGTGCATTTGTGAAAGAAATCGCAAATAAGGTGGTAATTTGCGATTTCTTAAGGAGAAGTTGCAAAACTTGAGCGCTTGCTGCATAGCATTCAAGGAATCGCAATTTGTGATTCATTAAATGCTTACGCAAAATTAAGGAATCGCAAATTTTACGATTCCTTAATTTTGCGATGCGATTTTCCTACTACATCCCGTTTTGTGAATTTTTAGTTTCAAATGCTGCTTTTTTGAGATTTGCAGCGTTTGCGAGTAAAAATGCTGTTCATACATATGCCCCCTGATCTGAATAACATCTGCGCTCCAGAGCTCTGGTGAATTCTCGATAACTCTGCCACTGTTGTTAATGGGGAGGCTGGCTGCAGCTAAAGTGGTGGCCCTCCACCTCTTCTTGTATACCTTTCAGAGCTATGTGTCTACTTTCCAGGAGGGACTTAAAAAAACTGAACAGAATCGTTAAGCATTCATGCAGTGCGGGAAGTAAAGCAGGGTCCAAGTTAACTTAGTGAAATGTAGTCTCAACAGTTGATAACCTCAAATATCTGACATGGAAAGATGCTTTAAATTTGTCACAAGATGACTTTCAATGGAAATAGGAACTGCCAGGAAGCTATTTTCAGGCCTAGAACTAAACGAAAATCTATATGGCAGCCTATTTAGCATAATACCAATGATGACTGCTAAACCATTCCTTATGCGGGAGGCCTTGAAGCAGTTGCAACAGCGGATCCAAAAACTTTGCCTTAATGCCATGGGTGTAATTCTGGCCCCCGTTTGGATAGAGTTTGACAACTTCCACAAAGCAACTGGAGACCAAAAGTGTTGCATGCTGGAAAGCGGGAAACACCAGGTACAAGGGAAGGGTATTACCCCAGTGCAAATGAATAGCCTTCAGGGTAACCCAGGAAACGTTTTGTATCTCACATGACCAAATAATGGAGGAGCAGTCAGTCAGTCTAGGTGGTTTTTCTTCATCTTCCTTCTCCCTTCCCTGCGGGTGCCTCAAGGGTCCTCAATCCACCCTCTTCTTTTCAACACCTATGTCACCCCCCTTGCCAAACTAATATGATCATTCAGGCTCACGCTTACATCATACGCCGATTTGATTTTAACAATCTTCTCGATAAAGAAGTTGTTTAACGAAGAGCAGAGGGCCTGGGAGGGAGTGAAGTGAGGGCAAGCACGATCAGAGGTGGCTAAATTGTTGACCAAGGAGAAGATTTCTTTGGATTTGTTGGCCGAAAGAGTTACTTGTTCGGAGAAATACTTGGTCTTTGTGGCCAGAATGGCCTTCTTGTACTCTTTAAGAATAGATTTGTATTTGGCCTTGAGGTCGGGGCAGTAGCTACGGCGCCAAAGGCGCTCCGAGCGTCTAAGTTCCAATTTGAGGGTCTTGAGTTCCGAGTTAAACCAACGGTGGGCCTCATGAGGGCGAATGGACTTGACTAACTTAAGGGGGGCTACTAAATCGCATGCGGAAGATAGCCAGTTGCCAACTGCAGCGGCCTGTGAGTCAAGGGAAATGCCAGTAAGGTCAGGAAGAGAAGAAGCAAGGGAATGAGAGAGAGAAGACAAGTCAGCACGATTCCAGCTACGAGAGAAAACATTCTTAGGACGAGGGGGTTTGTAAGGGGAACCAATGTTGATGGTAAAGGAAATGAGAGAATGATTGGACCAGGTACAAGGGAGGATGCTGGGGGGGAAAACTATGTCTTGGGATGACCAGACTTGGTCCAGAATGTGTCCAAGATTGTGGGTCGGGACCAGTACATGGGATTTAAGGTTGAGGCATAAAAGAGTGGCCGTGAAATCTTTGGACGCTGAGTCCTCCCTGGGGTCGCCAGGCCAGTAATTAAAGTCCCCTAGCAGGAGGACAGAGGAGTTGTTGACTACAAGCGTAGCGAGGAGTTCCTGCAGGGAGGCCACAAACAGGGGCATACTCAGGGGAGGGCGATAGACAAGGACGACAGTGAGAGGTGCGGAAAGATTAGAGGAGCGGGCGACCAGAAAGTCCACCCCAGCGATAGATGATTGGGAGAGAAGCTGGAATTGAATAGTGGAACGAACAATCATAGCGACACCTCCCCCGATCTTGCCCACGGGGCGGTCAGCCCGGAGGGCATAGTAAGAGTCGGGGAGGATGGCAAGAATGTCGGGGAGAGAAGCCTCTGAGAACCAAGTTTCCGTTAAAAACAGAATATCTGATGAGTCAGTGGTTAGAAGGTTAAACAGTTCAAGTTGGTGCTTGCCTGCTGAGCGAGTGTTGAGGAGATAGGCAGAAGCAGTGTGAAGGGGTGATGAGGGTCCAATGGGGGAAGATCCGGTGTCCTGCGCAGGCAAGGGAGGAGTGGGGCGTGGAGATACAACACAGTCTGAATGGGAGACATAGATATCTAAAGCAACAAGATGCTGCATGAGGGTGGGGGGGAGAGGCACAACAGCGGTGCAGGACAGGAGTTGTGCAGGCGAGTATGACAACAAAGAGGCAGGGGGTGTGGCCCCTGGTCCCGGCCCGTCGCGGACGGGCGCAGATGGGCTTAACTTAGGCGCAACTTCGGCGCGCCTTCGTCGCGCCCGCTGCGCTCGTCCGCTGCGCGGCCGGGATAGTAGTGCCATAAGTAGGGGACCGGAAATAATAGGGTTATAATGGAATATCCTTTGTCTCTGCTTCATGAGTGTGTTGACTCGTTCATGTAGAAAACAAGATTCTGAGGGTCGCCCTTGGCTCATCGGCTCAGGTTGGCCGCGCCTTCGCAAGACTTTGATCTTATATGCAGTCACACAGATACAGCCTGGGTGTTGCTTGGCACCAGTAAGCTCTTCAGATGCTGCTCTGCTGCTGAGCACCATACCTGCTGCTCCACTCACCCTCACTGTGTTGGGCTGTGCTGCAGTCTCCAGCCTCTGAGCGCCACCACAAGTAATCGCTCACTGGAGGGCCTGGTATGCATTGTGCCATGCTGGTGGCTGAAGGCGGACTGCTTTTGCTTTTGGTACTCACCCTTACTTTTGTAGAAATGTAGAGGTGAGCATTGAATCCCGTCACTCAAGATGGCTGACACTCAAAACTCTGAATGACTGTCCTGTTTTCTGATTCAAAATAGGAATGAGACACCCAACAAGCAATCTCTTTCCCAACTCTATGTATACTGTCCTGTAATCTGATCCAAAATGTTAATGACACTTCCGGAAAGTAATGGGTGAAGAAGGCTCAACTATCCTGCCCCCCTTTCTATATATTAATGTTTCTTTATTACGTGAACTCTGGGAGATAGTTAAAGCTTTATACCAGGCTTAAAAATGAAACTTGGGTAAGTTACTTACTATGCTTGGTACAGGATAACTTTGCGAGGAAGGGGAGTCTCTGATTTGTGGCAATCAGAGTGGGGAGCTGGGATAGGACAGGTCTTTTTGGGAAACTCTGTTTTTTCACTGTATTAGTCATCCAATGGTAGGATGAATGTCTCATCCCGTACTGAACTCCGCCTTTAATTTCTATTTGCAAGGCCCATACATTCAAGAATTTAAATAAATATGGGGTGTAGATGAACCACTGTAGTCTTAGATTTAACAATTTAGCATGGCATGGACATTCAGCTGTGGGGTTTAGTGGCAGGCAGAATGATTGGAAAATACAGCTATGGGGCATCCTTTTGCTAAGGAAGAAAAGACTGGCAAATAGAGACACAAGGAAAATTCGACATAGGAGATTCTGTGTGATGCGGGCATTACGAAATTGGTAATTTTCTAAATGCAGCTGCAAAAGGACATCTTTTTATTTATGTAGTTTCATTAAGGACGAACTGGACCCCAAGGTAATGGAGCTCTTTACATGAGTACCAGTTACAGTACACAAGGGATGTGATAAAGAGGACGCCAGCCTTACCTTTAAGTCGTCCTGGAACGAACATTCCATGGTTCAGAGGCAGCCTAATGCATCCTGGGACTTGGAGGATGAATTGCATGTGTACCAATCACTATTCCCGTGTAATGTCTTTCCACAGCGAGGCACAGTGAACACCCTGGAAGTGGGCGGAAATGAACCAGGAAGTAGATACTGCAATCCAATTAAAAACGGAGGACACAGGAAGGAGTTGTCTACGACCAATGGAGAATAAGACGGGCAAATGAAGACAGGAGATGACGGAGACCGGAGAAAACCTGAGGAGGATGATGTGGGAATCCAGGAGAATGCGGAGACTGAAGACGGTCGGGAAGAAGACGAGGATCCTGAAGAGAGGTGGACCAAGGATTGGTGGTACCCACTGGAGGAGGCTGGAGAGCGGCCGCAACTCGGTAGAGTTGCGGCGAAGCCGGTGAGTTATATCGCCTCCGGGGATTCGGAAAGTGAAAGCGGGAGGTGTGTCAAGGGGAGGGTAGGGGTTCTTTGCTTAGGGGATATTGAAATCGCTTCTAATATTATGGAAGCCGCTAAGCACATTGGTTTTATGTAAAACGGGCATTGACAAAGAGAGCACGAAGTTCATCTTCTTTCGTTCCCCGCGCCCCATGGTTGTATGTTATATGTTCGGCAGTATCCACCTGCCGCATGTTAAGTTTGGACGGGGGTCCTCCTTACCGTTTTTCCCTTTTTCCTAGTTGAACTTGGGTTTAACCCTGTGCACACCCTCCCAAACATCCTTTCCATCACTCCCAGGTGTGGTGACTGGTAGAGTTATAAATTTACACTTAGAACAGAGTGTCCATTTCTATCTCCTCTTCTATGAGCCTCCGGAGAGATCCCACCAAGACCGAAGAGGAGCCCTGAACATCTTCCATGACAACCCCGTCCAGCTCCCCACAAAGTGAATCTGGAGAAGACCTAGAGGAGAGACACTCTGCCCCAGTTGATAACTCACTTGTTGACAATAAACAACGCTCTTTTGGAAAATATATACAGCCTCCTTGCCTGTTTATCAAACCCACACTCACACAAGGACACATACATTTTTGGCAGGGGGGGAAAGATTAAGGACCTGATTATGAATCTGGCAGTCCAAGGTCCACCAGACTTGTCATGGCACCACAGTGGCGGACTTGCGATCATCACATTATGACCTAAGTGGTCGTGCCACCCTGGGACTGCTGACTTCGCCACGGAACCACCGTTCCCTGGCAGTGGCAGGGTAGTCCAGAGGTATCTATATGCTTGGAGGGACTGCTGTGGTCCCGCCAAGCATATAACAACTTCCATCACTGCCACTGATTTCATGGATGTCTTTTCCACCATGACAACATGGGCAGTGAGGAAAGAAAGGATACCCTGCAGGGGGCCCTTGTGACTTATAGAACATGTGCCCCCCTGTGTGCATGCAGAGAAGTTCCAGCACAGCTTGGTTGGACTTTTAAAGCCATGATGTGCTTGAACATAATTTGACGTTCCCATGGTGGTGGCTATTTTATAGGCACTGGCATTGGAACGGCAAAGGAAATGCCCGCCAATGTCTAAAACAGTAATTATAGGGCAGGCGGTCCTCACATAGGTTTGACAGTGCAGAGGGAGGGCAGTCCCGCTGCAGCACTGTCAAACTTCCATTCGGGCCCTAATTGATGTTCCCAGAATCACAGGAAGTTGAGCCAACGCCAGACTCGAACCTTGTTCCCCAATTGTAAAGTCAGCAGCATAAATGTGCACAATTAGAAAATGTTTGCATTTTGTTCCATCTCTTAGTACTATCCCATAAGAGTTTTCAAGACCTCCTCTTTAACCACTAGTCCCAACCAATAGCCGTAGTCTTCCCTTAGGGCTTTATTACGAATTTGGCGGTCTATGCACTGCTAGACTCATGGGGGCTCAGTGGTGTTGGGCTTCCAACTGCCCCATTACAACCAGGGTGGTCGGGTGCCCTGGTACTACGGCAACAGTGGTGGCATGGTGGTATTGTGGCCGCAATATGCTTGACGGGCCACTGTGGCCCACCATGCATATTTCGAGTTTCCTCACCTCCACACTTTTTATGGTGGTGCTGAAAAGTGTGGTGGTGAGGAAACAAAGAGGGCCCTACAGGGTCCCCGTGTGCCTCACGCCATGTGGATGCACACAGGGGGGCTCAACATGTACCTACACAGCATAGACTGCAAGTCCATGCCGTGCTGGTAGTGCCTTTGACGTTCCTATTGAGGGGCCTGTTTCATAGATATAGTCCGGGAAATGCCAAAGAACTGCCTGCCAGACAGGAGAATACTGGTCTGGTGGGCAGTTTGTACAAGAGTTTGGCAGTGCAGGAGCAGGGTGGTCACACTCCTACACCGCTAAATTCAGAAAGAGACCATTAGTTTGGTGAGTACCTGCATTTCTTTCTTCCCATCAAAAAGCTGTGTGTGCTGCCCAGACATATGATGTATCTCTCATTCCTGACCCAAAAGGTGTAGCTCAAAAAACTACACTTAAAGTATGGGGTGCAATGTGCACAGGGACAAATGATGTCAGCACTGCCCGGAAGTGGTAAAATGCTCTGCACATGTTCTCCCCGGCTAAGCTTTTGGAGGGAGCCAGGCTGTGGCGGCTCCTCCACCAAGAAGCAGCAAAAGAAGGAAAAAAATAACATTATAATAATGTAATGTTATTATCATTTATTTTTTCCTTCTGCTGTGGCAGCATGCATGAGGGGGCGGGGCTTCTAAGCAGGGGAGGAGTAGTCAAACACTCCTGTGTGCAATGACGGTTTGTTCAGCCCTCTCGGTCCCCCAGAACAGTCATGCGCACTTCCCTGTTCTCCATGCTTGGAGAAAATGCCCACCCCTCCAGCCCCTGGCTGAGCGCCGTGCCAAAGCAGCGCTCAGAACAATCAGTATTGTGATTGGCTGCGGGGGCATGGGAGCCCTGGTGCTCCTTGCTTCCTGTTTCTAACAAGAAGCCTAGACGAGGAAGGGAAGGGACACAGGAGAGGCTGTGGTGGCCGGTCAGTGGGCCGGCCCGGAGGTAAGTTATTTTTTGATTTGTTTACTTTTTTACCCAATACCCCCTCCTGCTGTCCTCCCCCCCCCCACCCCCCCCCCCCCCCCCACCGCCCCTTTGGCCCCACTCGCCCCACTGCTGCTTTTAGACAGCAACCGTAACTGGAGCCAGGCCAATTAGATTTACAGACTTCGTTATGTAAGTACTTTATTCATGTATGCATAGCAATTCATAGCCATTCATGAAGGTTAATATAAAGATAACATTGAGAAGCTATAGAATGACACGAAATAAACGGAGATAAAAATTGCATTTGGCAGTAACTCATATGGAAGTGATAACCTCGTTCAAAGAAGAAAATGTTGATGATATTATGCTGCAAATGAAACAAAAAAGACTAGAGAAAAAATAACATAAACATTCTAACGTGGGCTTTTTCTACATTTTCTTAAGAGCAGCAACATCATTCAGGGCACACTTAATTACATTAATATCGTTGGGTCTAAAAAATGAGGCGTTTTATAATCACCCATCAATGAAACCCGTGTTGTTAGTGTTACCATTTCTTGATTTTTAGTGCCTGGAGGGGGAAGTGCAGGACCACTGGAATTTTGCGATTCTGTGGCCTTTACTTTTTGTCGCATAATAAAGGATTTTACCACATTAATCAATCATCTGCAGCATAATCTTCAGATTTCAATTAAAAAACTAATTGTTTCTAGCTCAAACAAATCAAAAGTTATGAAAAACATGTGAATTTGTGTTCACAAGCGTTGGAAGACTCTTCAAGTTGACTGGTCACCTTTCAGTTACTTTTTTATGTACTTGTTAGTTAAACTGGTACTAATAGGTGAACTCTTTTCACAGACAGTATTACCTTGTGTAAAAGTTACAAAATTATGAAGTAATATCATTAAAGAAGTGTCGCATTATGTTGTATAATTTGGCTGTTCTTTCCACCTAATTTAGTCAACTTTGCCACATAATTTGGTGCTCCGCTGCTGTATAATTCCAGGGGCCCTGGGTATGTGCTGTTATAACACCCATTAACATCTGATACCCAGGGTTTCGAAATTTAACACGATACATAAATAGCACTTACTATGAGTTGACTTAAGAGCTGCATTTACCAGCCCTTTTGCCTCTTAAATTTCAGGGGAGTTCGCCGGCTAATATTCATCAGCAGAATAACCCGAAGGTGCTGTCTTTAGCGGTTACACTAGTATAATATTTTAATGAGACACTCACGTTCAAGGCCTAGCTGGTGCTTTTTATAAACCCGCGCAGCAGAAAGTCTGTATCTAAAATGGAGAGCACCCCAAGACCAAGTACCATTCTTTACTAGTAACCTCCCAAAAATGTTAAAAGATTTGAAGCTCCATGGCACATTGCGAGCAACAGTATTTGTTTTGATTCTTAAGCAAGTAAGGTACCCTATAATTAACCCCAGTTTGTTCCTCGTATGTTTTTTCATTGGCATGCAAATGTTGATGAGTCAGTGCCTGAATGTCTGAGCAATAAAGAGGCTGGCAGCCAGCGGAGTAAGGTGATGTGGTGTTTATTTATAGCTCTGCTACTACTGGGCTAGTCAGTCACACCACATTCGCTTCGTTTGATAAATGGAATAACTGGAATGAGGTCATGAGAGAAACACATTGCTGACTCCTTGGTCATCAGATCTCCTCATGCCATCACCTGACCGAAAACAAATGAGCTTGCACTTTGATTCAGCACACATAAACCTTACATCTGTGCCGAAGAGTTCTTGTTATGTTAGTGCACACAAACGCACACGCCTCCCTCTCTCATAAACCCTCTCTCCCTGTGTGTGTTCGCGTGTATATCCGTAGCTATATATATATCTATCTATCTATATATATCGATACGCGGCGCCAAAAACCGTGCTTGGATATAGATATAGGTACATATATATATTCACTGAAAAAAATCAAAGGTTAAAGGAGCGTTATTGTTAGGTGAAAATGTTATTTACAAAATACTGCTCTAAAAGAAAAAAAAATCTGAAATTTACGGGTTAGAATTATCTTAAGTAACTCTAACTCAAGCCTAAAGTAGCTATAACCTTGGGGCGTGGCTAGCCGGACTGCGAAATGGCCACCATTTGAGCGAGTTCCGCCGGCCATGAAATTAATCCTTAAATAAATCCTTCAAAGTGGTGTCCCTGTGAGCTGGAAACCGGCGCCCTTTTCACCCTGAACCCTGAGGATCACGGCATGTGTATTTTAGCTCCTCGGCTGCCCGGGCTAACGGACATTTGGCGAAGGTGAGGACTGCTCCGGGACGAGGCGGGAGACTCCTCCTCCACGCATAGCTGAAAATACAGCCTGGGGATTTCTGGGCCCTGGGCGGACCGAGAGGGGCAGCTCGGGGACGACTGGTCTCGCTGCGAACCTAGAGCGGCCGGCACAGAGGTAAGCCCAAACTACAGCTGCACCAGAGGGGCACACGCGACGGGACGAAGTATACGGGTGCTGCGGTGAGTGCCAGCGATTTCTTGCGAGAGCGAGGGGAGCCATCTTGCGATCTCCATCCTCGGACCCGGGTGGGATGGCGGACTTGTCTGAGCCCAGACCCTGATGGCGATGTACTGAGAGGCTTACGCCGCATTGCTGTGCCAACACAGTCAAAATAAGCTGAGGACTGAAGCGCACTACCCCTTCTCAGACGGTGGCGCACAATACCTGTGAGTGGTGAATCTTGCCGCCATTGCTGTCGCCGGCCCCGGAACCTGGCATGGAGCCCCACGACCGCACACATCTTCCTGACCCCTGCGAACAGAGCTGCCGGCGCATAGAGCGCATCGCCCCCCTACCTGGTGCCATCGGGGGCGGCCCTCGCTGTAGGGGGTGGGCACCAATATAGCCAGCAGAGGCGGACCGCTGGAGTTAAATACCCCCTCGCAACTGCATGCCATTAGAGCGGGAGGCCACTGGTGAACACGCAGGACACAGACGGTGGACGGCGGACCAGTGGTGTGAGACACACTGCCATTGCTTTACTGGTTTAAGAGAGCCTGGCGCTGGACTGCGCTGGTACTGCGTTGGTGACTAAGAGGTGCGCCATACTGTCGGTGCTGCAAACGGGTGTCATCACCGACTAACAGCCATGGGGAAAAACGACGCCAGGCAGGCGAAAATATCCTTTGACAACGCCAAGCCTGTAAAGACCAAAAGCACGCCGTCGGCGGAGATTGGTGCGACCGGAGGTGAAGAACATGGGACAGATCGGGAAAAGGATCTTCGCACTCAGATGCTGGATATGCGCTCCAGCCTGCGAAATATTGATGCGAAGCTGGACATGCTGACCACACAGATGAACCAGGTTAAAACACAAGTGGCAACCCATGAAACGTGACTTGATGGGCTGGAAAACCGGCACATGGAGTGCGTGGAATTTCAACGTGACACAAAGGAACAACTCCTACATATGGACAAGCTGTTAATGGTAATCAAAGCTAAGAATGACGATTTGTAGGCACGTTCTCTGAGAAATAACCTCCGCATCACGGGAATTCCAGAGACGACCAACATAGGGAAGATGGAGGTATTTGTTACTGATCTGCTCCGTGAACTATTTGACTCAGACCTGTCCCCAATGTTTGCGGTGGAGCGCGCACATCGAGCGCTAGGCCCGACATCGGCAGTGGGCGGAACACCGAGACCCATTCTCGCGAAGATCCTCAATTATCAAGACAGAGACTCAATTCTCAAGATGGCACGTGAGAGGGGTCAAATAACCCACAAAGGAAACAATATCTCCTTCTACCCGGATTTCACACCTACGGTGCAGGCGGCGAGAAAGGAGTTCGTGCCTGCGAAACGACTGCTATTACAAGCACAAGTGCCATACGAGCTCCTATACCCCGCCAAGTTGAAGGTCACGCATGAGGGGTCGGCCCATTTCTTTGTAGAGGTAAAATCTGCCTTGAAATTTGCCAAACACATTTGTGGCACGAGAAAGAAAACCCCGAGGTCGCAACAGGGCGCAGAGGAAAACTAGCTAAGTGATAATGACTGACTTTATTTATAGTACTGTAACTATGTCTTGCGAGAGTTGGTTCCGGGGCTGACCGGGGAGGTTGGATCACCTTAGATAACACTGAGTGAGTGCCTCTGCATTCCAATCCCACCTAGTGGATATATGAAAACGTATTTTAGCGATTGATAACTCTCTGCTGGGGTAAAGATAGAGGAATTCTAAACACTGTGGGGCGCCAGGGTTCAGCTCCCGAAGCTTGCTGATCTCCATCTACGCAGACGATGTCACCCTCTATGTCCTGAACCCCTCAGTTAATCTGGACCTCCTGCTGAGGGAATTTGTCAAATTCGGAGGTCGCTCGGGCGCATGGATTAACTGGTCTAAATCGGTAGTATTCCTATTGACGGATAACATTCCTGAGGTGAAGTCAGAGTTCCCACTGCGCTGGAATGCGGATGAGGTCAAGTACTTGGGAATCTGGGTGAGCCGCAATCTTCAAGGTATCTGGACGACAAACTTTGGGCGGGCGATTGACTGGCTCGAATCTAAGGTAGCGATATGGTCTAAACTGCCATTGTCTATAGCTGGCAGAGTGGCTCTGTCCAAAATGGTAATCTTGCTGAAATTCCTGTACCTGTTCACCAATATTTCTATACCGCTCACTGCCAAATTCTTTAGATGTGTGACATCCCACTTGCTTAATCTGGTGTGGGCAGGCGGCCAGGTCTGGGTGTCTTGGGCCTTACTGACCTTGCCGCTTAAACAGGGAGGACTGGCGGCTCCAGATATGCACCTTTATGCCCTTTGTGCGCAAGCTCAATTTTTGCATTTCTGGGTGTACCCCACTCCATATCAGCCGCATGTGGCGGTGGAAGCGGATTCATTATCGCCATTGTCTCTGGAAGTTGCCCTTTACCAGAAGAGTCCACGCCCAAAGACTGATGTGGACACGGCAAATACACTGCGCTGGGCATGGTGGGAATTGCAGGGACGCACACGGCTGCCTTTGTTGTTTGCACCTGCCATACCACTGAAAAACAACCCTATGTTGGTTTGTCTGGAACACTGCGGGGGACAATTGGTCCTCGATGGCACCCAGATGCACACTTTCGCAGATGTATTCCCGGATGGGAAGTTTAGAGATCAGCGACCAGCGGAGGAAGGAGCGTCAACCCCGTTTGGTGAAATGTTTGCATACCACCGGCTCAAGACGGCCTGCGGAGGGGTTTCCTGAGCCCCCGCCTACACTAAATGCACTACAAAAATTTTGGCTCGCGCCTCCCCAAAGAAGCTGGTGACCAGGTTATATACTGAGATGCAAGATTAGGCCCCGATAGTGACACCCAAATCCCTGACCCTCTGGAATGAGGCGATAAACCCTCCCTTAACTGACGACCAGTGGTCGTTCTGCTGCAAGCAACTTTTTGGAACTGTCCCCTAATTACAAGCTACGACTAGTGCATTTTAAATTCCTACATCACTACTATCGCACCCCCCTGAGTCTCCATAAGATGAACTTCAGAGATGACGCTAGATGTTGGAGATGTGGGCAAGATAATGCTACCTTCTTACACATGGCCTGGAGTTGCCACAAACTAACTAGTTACTGGCTGGAAATATTTGATGTAGTTAACCAAATTGTTGGTAGACTGGACTCCCCCTATCCACATCTAGGTCTGTTGGGTATGGTAGTGGACACCACGCCTGGCAGCAGGAAACTGCATGCTCTGCTATTGCTCTTTGCGAGGCGACAGGTTGCTCTAAGATGGGGGGCGGAAAAAACTGCCGACGTTTGATGCTAGGCTGACAGCGGTCACATATGGTCACACACAACTGGGCACCTATTGGGAGCTGATGCCGGCTGCATCAAGACCCCGAGACATCTGGGAACCCTTCGTCCAATGGAATAGAACTAGAGCGACGTCCCCCTCCCGGGTGGTGGAGGCGCCATGAATAGGGGTGAACGAAGCCCCTGTACTGAAGTATGGTCCTGTTCTCTAGAGAAGAAGGAACACATCTGGTTCCCCCCCAAATCCACCTAACCCTCCCTACACCCCTCCGCTCCTATACAGCTCCACACCCCCTCACCACCTCCCCCCCTCATTCTCCCCCACCCCTCACACCCCCTTTCTCTCCCCCCCCATCACCAATACCTCACCTCAACAGACTAGACACCCAGATAGGGTTTGTCCTTGCATGCTTCCACTAGAGTGGCTCCCCTCTAATCCCAGGCTATCTCCCTGCAGATGGCTTTTAGCCGGTTGTGCTGCACCCCGAGATGTTCGCCCAGAATATTTCTGCTCATTATATGCATGTTATTGTTAGGACTATTACATACCATATCCACTTCGGATGGACATTGTTGTTGCGACATACGTTGTTCCTGGTTAAAGTTGTGTAACGATATACGTAAGCTTGCCACCATGAATAAGACACGGCTGCACCAGATTTTCTCGGTTCTGCTTGCTATGTGGTGGGGCGGTTGATAGGGGCATCTCCTCCAAGGTCGGATACTATGAGGTTTTAGTTCTTCACAAACACAGCTTTGAGATTGCACTCCATATTTTTTTATTTCTGAATCACATTAGTACACAAAGAAGAAATAATCTAATTATACATACTTAAAAACAATTTTATGTACCACAAGTAGTTCATGGTTACAAATATACTATTACTTTGCATTGGAGTGCATCAAATGTGACTTGCATTTCATATAAAGATCCTGTTTGCAGGGCTGGTTCCTCCACTCACCGCATGGCCCCCGTGTGCCCTGGTCAACGCTGCTGCCGCATCTCTCGCCGCCTCTCCTGCTGCCCTTCTACCCTGTGACTCTCCCTGCCTCCATGCCCTCTCTGCTTGGGCCACTCTGTTTTGCTTTTGTTTGCTGCATTGTGTTGTGCCTCTGTCCTCGAGGCTCGCCCCCTCGCCGCTACCCCGTGACTGGTTTCCCGCTCTTGTCTCCCCCCGCTCCCCTGCGGCCCCGCCCCTTTTCCTGCTCTTCCCGATCCCGCTCCCCATTCGCCGCCCCGCTCCCGCCTCCCAGCTGCTCCTCCCTCCCACTTCGCCATATATGGCGGGGACCGCACGTACGCGCAGCGGGCGCGCCGAAGGCGAGCCCGTCTACACCAATCCACGCCTGGACCGCGCCCAGTGCCAGAACCCCTGGACCCCGCCGGAGCCAGCCCACCCGACGGAGATATGACGCCACCACCCTCCACGCACTCAACACCGGCCGACAGCCAGCCTGCCACCGAGCCACCCCGAAACGCACCCACGGAGCATTCACCTGCCGCGCCTGCAAGTTCACCTGCCCTCGGTCCGGCACCGCGCCCGCCAGTACCAGCGCCAACCACAACCACCTCGAATGCATCCTGCTCAACACCCGCTCCATCCACAAAAACGCCGCAGAACTCTGGGACCTCCTTGACTCCACAGCGCTAGACGTCGCTTTCCTCATGGAAACCTTAATGAACGCCTTCTCATCCCCCGACATCGCCATAGCTATCCCGGACGGCTACAAGATCATCCGGAGGGACCGCGTCAACCAAACTGGAGGGGGCATCGCCATTGTCCACAGAAACACCATCCGCATCACGACCGACAACAACGGCGCCATCACCACCGCCGAGCATCTTCACTTCAAGATACATACCGACCCCAAGACCACCCTCAGAGGTACCCTCATCTATAGACCCCTGGGACCACGCACCCACTTCAGCGAAGCCATCGCCGACTTCATCAGCCGGCTTGCTCTCGCCTCCTCCGACTACATCCTCCTAGGGGACCTCAACTTCCACCTGGAGAACAACAAGGACAACAACACCACCTCCCTGCTAGATAACCTCGCCAACCTCGGAATAAAGCAACTGGTCAACATCCCCACCCATCGAGCCGGCCACACGCTCGACCCCGTCTTCTCCTCCAGCAACCACGTCTCCTTCCACCACACCACCAAACTTCACTGGACCAATTACAGCTGCGTCCATTTCAACTTCAGGAAAACAATGACCCATCACCGCCCGCAACAAGCCCCCGGAAGATGCTGGAGCAAGATCACCACCAACCAGCTCACCACCTCCCTGAGCCAAAACCCACCTACCAACACTATGGACCCCAACGAAGCAGCCCGCAACCTCACACAGTGGATCAATGACTGTGCGAGGCCCTCGCACCACTGAAGAACCCCCCAAGCAACCCTGACAGCAAAAAAGCCTCTTGGTTCACCAACGATCTCAATGACTCCAAGAAATCCTGCCGTGCCCTCGAGAAAGCCGGGCGCCACGACCAACACAACGACATCCCTCAAGAATGCCATCCGCGAACACCACCAGCTGATTCGCACCACCAAAAGGTCATCCTTCAAAGAACGGCTGGACAACAATGCCCACAACAGCAAGGAACTCTTCTGCATCGTGAAAGAGCTCTTCAACCCCAACGCCAGCAACAACGCCATCACGCCATCACAAGATCTTGCAAACTCCCTCGCCACGTTCTTCCACCGCAAGATCGCCGATATACACGACAGCTTTGGCGCTCAGACCACAGACCCTACCACCGAACCAGCGCCCCCCACCACCACCCTCCGCACCTGTACCCCTGTCAGCACGGAAGACACCACCCACATGATGAACACCATCCACTCAGGCTCCCCAGCCCACACCACATCTTCAACAAAGCGGACTCCATCATCGCACCCAAACTCCGGGACATCATTAACAACTCCTTCGCATCCGCCACCTTCCCGGAGAGCTGGAAGCAGGCAGAGATCAATGCCCTCCTGAAGAAACCCACCGCAGACCCCACTGACCTCAAGAACTTCCGCCCCATCTCGCTCCTCCCCTTTCCCGCGAAAGTCATCGAGAAAAACGTCAACAAGCAGCTGACCGCCTTCCTTGAGACAAACGATTCCCTCGACCCATCGCAGTCCGGATTCCGAGCGAACCACAGCACCGAGACCGCCCTCATCGCAGCCACCGATGACATCAGTACCCTGCTGGACAATGGAAAACTGCCGCCCTCATCCTCCTCGACCTATCGGCTGCTTTCAACACGGTCTGCCACCGCACCCTGAAAACCCGCCTCCACCACGCCGAAATCCAAGGAAAGGCCCTGGAATGAATCACCTCCTTCATCTCCGACAGAACCCAAAGAGTCCGTCTCCCGCCCTTCCGCGCAGCAGACACCAAGATCATCTGCGGCGTACCACAAGGCTCCTCGCTCAGCCCCACCCTCTCCAATGTCTACATGAGCCCCATCGCAGCCATCGCACGCAAGCACAACCTCAACATCATCTCCTTCGCCGACGATACCCAACTGATCCTCTCCCTCACCAACAACCCCGCCACCGCCAAGGCCAGCTTCCAGGAAGGTATGAAAGACGTCGCAGAATGGATGAAGCTCAGCCGACTGAAACTGAACTCAGACAAGATGGAAGTCCTCATCCTCGGCCCATCCATCTCCGCCTGGTACGACTCCTGGTGGCCCCCAGCTCTGGGCACCCCCCCAAGCCCACGGACAACGCACGCAACCTGGGTTTCATCCTCGACTCCCCCCTCACGATGACCAGGCAAGTCAACGCCGTCACCTCTTCCTGCTTCAACACCCTCCGCATGCTCCGAAAGATCTTCCGTAGGATCCCCACTGGAACCAGGAAGACGGTCA
Source organism: Lissotriton vulgaris (assembly GCF_964263255.1). Taxonomy (NCBI): domain Eukaryota; kingdom Metazoa; phylum Chordata; class Amphibia; order Caudata; family Salamandridae; genus Lissotriton; species Lissotriton vulgaris. The sequence goes on along the minus strand of NC_141698.1, from coordinate 646,581,352 downwards.
CCCAGGCCCTCGTCAGCAGCCGGCTGGACTACAGGAACGCTCTCTACGCAGGGACCACTGCCAATCTTCAAAAAAGACTACAGCGCATACAGAACGCTTCCGCACAACTCGTCCTGGACATCCCCGACACAGCCACATCTCTGCCCACCTGAGAGACCTGCACTGGCTCCCCGTCAGCAAGAGGATCACGTTCAGACTCATCACCCACACACACAAAGCTCTCCACAACATGGGTCCCGAATACCTCAACAACCGCCTCACGTTCTACACAGCTACCCGCCAGCTCAGCTCCGCCAGCCTCGCCCTGGCCGCCGTTCTACGTATCCGCAGAACCACCTCGGAGGAAGATCCTTCACCTACCTAGCGGCCAAGATGTGGAACACCCTCCCCACCCACCTACGACTGGCCCAGGACCATCTCTCCTTCAGGAAGCACCTCAAGACCTGGCTCTTCGAGCAGTAGAGCCCCCCCCCCATCCCAGCACCTTGAGACCCTTGCGGGTGAGTAGTGCGCTCTATCAATTTTGTGATTGATTGATTTTAAGAACTATGTAGACGATGATAGAAAAACAATGGTACTGGCCTGTCATATACCCTCTATAAATGTAACTACACACAGCCATTCAAACCTCATACATAACAACTTGCTCACACACTCGCCCCACACACTAAAGACCCCAAACCCAAGAGCATACACCTCTAGACTTGGCGGAGAGAACACTTCAAACAATATCCGCCATGATGTTGCCAGTTGGGAGTTAACAACAACCAGGTCAACATACGTTTCGGTTGGAAAAACAATAACCATCCACCTTTGTCAGGACCACTCATATATCTGGTTACAGGTGAGTGGTGGGGTGTATCATAGTGGGTTCTAGCTGGTTATATTTTATCACCACCAGAAAATCTGGTCTGGACACCCATGCAAAGAATATTAAGGGGCAGCTGAATGGAATGTATACAGCCCAATAAGATTCGGTAAATGGCTTCCCTGTTACAAATGGTCCTACAAGTGGCAAAGATATACCAATTTGCCAGGCTATTGGAAATCAATTATGAACTCATGTCCGGATATACCATGAATGACAGGATCAGCGGTATTGAATGTGAAGGGGTAGGTGTCAGTACTGAGCTAGATTCCATACTGAACAATTTTCTGGTGTTTTATGAACGCTTATAGCTTAAATGCCAAAAGACCCTAGAGGGTCCAAGCTGACCTGTCAACTTTTCCGGACCAGGTCGCACTGGTCTGGTTAGATGGTGAGGCCAGGGACCTATTGAACTCCCCAATTACACTGGGGGATGTCAGGAGTGCTAAATGAGCCTTTCCAATGATAACGTTCCTGGGAATGAGGGTCTGCCAACTGACTTTTCCAAAGCATATATAGATAAATTGGCCCTAAGACTACTTGACATGTGCACCAAACACATTGCAACATGGAGCCCCTCCACTCTCTACCATGGAAGCAACCATTATGGTACTACTCAAACCCAATGAAGACCCAACCGAGTCCTCTTCATAGCCTATCACTACTTAACAAAGATTTTCGCTAACATCCTCTCTCAGAGGCTGCAGCCTTGAATGCAATTCCTAGTTCTTCCCGAAGAATCTGGCTTTATTTCACACTGCTCTACTTCTTTTAACCTTCGAACATTAATGGCCATCCTAAATAAACATAGAGTGGGTCCTCAGCTCCCCTTAGCCGATTTTCTTCTTGATGCGCAGAAAGCTTTTGATGCGCTTGACAGGTCGTTCATGAGAGAGACGCTTCATAGGCTAAGGCTGGGCAATTTCTTTCTATCAATTTTAAATCTATTGTACACAACTCCCTCTGCAAGAGTTTGCATGAACAAACTGCGCTCCAAAACATTCATGGTTGGCAGGGGCACCCAGCATGGATGCCACCTCTCCCCCATCATTTTTGCTTTGGCTAAAGAACCTCTAGCCTTCTACGTGCAGGAGTTGTATTCACATCGTGGAATATCCCTCAGCAGTACATTGTTGATCATTTCTTTACATGCAGACGGTGTAATACTGTATATATAAAGCTCAGATGGCAATCTTGCATCTATTGTTGGAGGTAGAATCCGGTTTGGGGTAGACTCTGGACTACAAATTAAATCAGAAGTGTTTCTCTAAACAGACCCCTTCACAGCACTTACACTGGATTAGCCCTTACAATGGAGCCCTGATAGTTAGAGATATCTTGGGATTTGGGCCTCATGTGATTATGATATCTGATCCATAGTAACTTCGGCACAACTACTGACAAGGTTAAAACAAGTGATTTAGCTGTAATTTATATATCTTATTCTTCTGGTGTAGTTGTTAACCCCTTGGGTGCTCATGACGAGGTCAGCTCGTCATGAGCTACAGCGCTCCGGTGCTCATGACGACCTCGCCCGTTCCATGGAACGCTCGCATGCTGGGCTGATTCCCCTGGTGTGCTGAACATTCCGTAGCACCGTAGCTCATGACGAGCTGACCTCGTGATGAGCACCGGGGCGCTGTACGCGCCCCCTGCGCCCCCAGCACAGCGGGGGAAACAGCCCCGCACGGAAGGGGTTAAATAAACCCTGCAATTGGTCATATGAGCCTTGGTTTGTCGACAAGGAGAATTATGAAGGAACAATCACTTACACTAATCACCATAAACGTTCATTTGGGGATTTACAATAATCAATAAAAAGAGTTTGAGTGAGTTACAGGGTTTTATTAACAAATTAAATTAAATTGATGAATTTAATTAGGAAATATTAATCTTTAGTCATTGTTATTACAGATACAAATAATACATTATTCGGAATATCAAGACTAGATAAAATACAATATTAGTGAGTATTACAAATGAGGTAGAGAAAGTGCAGCAAGGAATTCAATTATCTAGATTAAGCACAAAAATGTGGAGGACAAGAAAAGTGAAGGTGTCAGTTCAGAAACCCAAATGAAGTGTTCTGATGTGTGAATAGGAAAGTTACGGCACAACGTTTTTGTATTTAAGCAATAGTGGATTTTGCAAGTCTGGAAAGTATTCTAAATCACCAAACAACTCTGAGAAGGACTTATAATGGGTTTTTCCTGAAGAATAGAAATCCTAAGAAGCCCAACAACTCTAGGAAAACACACTAATTTAAATGTGCTTAAACATAATTTGCCACAGTTGTTACATTCCACGTGCCAAATGTCCAATCAGTGGCCGGTAAATAGGTGAACTCCTTGGCTTTTCATGTCTTCACAACTGCCCACAGAATCTTGTCCACATCTTGCGGTTCAGATAGTTCTTCCCACGAGTCACATTTCCTGTCATTTCCTGTCATCTTTTCTCCTCTCCGTGAGAACCTCACTATAAGTTGTCGAATACATAGCAAATGCCTATTCACTAGCTAACAGAAGGCTTCTGGAAAGTTACAGCTTCTGCAGTGGAAGAGAAAAACATCTTGTACATGAATACAGTTTAATGCGTAAACAGGTCTTTTAACCCTAACGCGTAAAATTATTATTAATATGCTGTCTTTAGTTAGGCTAACTTAAGTCAGCACATTTTCCTACTTCCTTTGTATGCTTGAAGTGCCGTAGTATCATTACCTACTTCAAAAATTCATATTTTCAATGACATGCATTTAATTTGCCAAATCAGGATATTTGCGACAGATGGGACTACCTAATGTGGGACACCTGTTCGAACATAACAAACCCCCACAGGTAGCCAACACAACAGGCCATGTGCAGAGTGGGTTTGGTTTCAGGCACCCAATGCTTCACAGTGCACGTCTGAAGGCTATGTGGCCAGCGCCAGTTAGTAGGAACCCACCACAGACACTGAGGACAAGGCCCTTTACATTTTTTTTTTTTAATCCTGTGATGTCCTGCTTGAGCCTGATCCATGTTCCATGGTAGTTGCAAGGGTGTTCTCACACAACTCCCTTGAATATTCACGCATTCTAAGATTTATAAGAACTTGTAAACCTGAGAATGTGCAAAAAACTAACACCTTTACAGGGGAGGCTAAATGTGGAGAAATATCTAAATGTCTCCTCGTTTCTTTCTCTTTCTATGTGTGCTGCATTCCCACATAGAAAAAAATAAATATGATTCTAGGATTGTTTTTGTTCAGGAAGATGTCCCTTCCTGCACAAAAACAATCCTGTATGTAACACTGGCACCCTTCCACCTTAGTGCAAGGTTTCCTGCATTGGCACCAGGCTGCCAAAAGGGAGCCAGTGCAAGGGAAAGGAGTGTGCCATATTGCTTTAAATACGGTGCATTGATGTCCTTTCCCTGTCATATAATGTAGCTCAGCAAGCTGTCTTGCTGTGCCACACCATTCAACTTCTTCATAAACGAGGCCTTTAGTATTTTAGTGCAAATGCGTAAGAATTTGTGAAATTTGTTAAAATCTAGTATTCAGAACTTGAGTATTAGGGGGGCGTGGTCTCGGCGCCTAGTGTGTAGTAGTGGAGTAGCTCCACCGCGCCGGACACTTTTTCCGTACAGTCACACTTCATACGCGGGACTTTCGGGACCCTGCTACCAGAGCGATGCATCAGAATACCTAAGGTGCCGGTGGGACCCTTTTTGGTGCACCCAGCGCGACGCGTCCGCTGTTATTTCGGCCGCGCTTCTCTCAGGGATGGCGCCCGCCATTTTGTCCAGTGCAAGTGGCTCATGAGGAGATTAGCGCTTTTGGTAATGCGCTTTATATTTGATATTTGATGACTCCTATGTTCCTGCTGGGCCCCTCCTCCCTCCTGCTCCATATTGGTGTTGTGTTTGCTGCCTTCCTGGATGTTTGCCTGCACCTTCATTGTCCTGACGCTTCCTCTCTGCAGGAATGCCACCATTTTGAGTAGCTGCATCCTCGTTGTTTCAATCCACATTAAATGTTGGGAGGCTTTTATTTCATGATATGCCAGAACATTCTTTTCTTCAATGTGTTGACTATTCATAGTTGCTGGGCTAATTTCTCCTTTATCACACCGCAGAATATTGAATGTTGTTTGGCACCTATCATACCTCCTTTTTGAGGTCCATGCTGCCTGTCATACTTCGAGTGGATTTATGTTCATATGGCTTCCTCCAGGTTTTTACCTCAGGACTACCGCCATATTGAGCTCTTGCAGCCTCGCTGCTATCTGGATACCAATTTTTGGGAGATACCTATGCTTCTTTTGACACTGTGTTTTCTTGTCCAACAAGATTCAACTGCTTCACTTATTCTTCGTGAGCAGGATCAGTAATTTATGGTGCTTTCCTTTGTCCCCTGGGCATATGCGTTTGTCTATCTGGAAGAGGTCCTGAGGAAGGTGACCTAGAGCCGCCGAAACGCGAGTCGACCAAGTGCGAAGTCTCGCAATCCGTTTTGAGACTTACCGATTGGCAGGATCTTCTGCTAATTGGGTCCAGTTTCCTTTTTTTCAGATGGTCTTGGTTTGAATGTGGTGAGGTTATGAATGTGTGAGGATGTGTAGGATGAATTGTTGGTTGCCAGGGGAAGAATTATTTTGGTGCATTGTGTTCTTTTGTATATAGATTTGCATTTTTTAATAAGTATATAATGTTATGCTTTTTCTTTTCTCTTGTTTTTTTGTAAATGAAATATCAATGTATTTGAATTTGTGAGGATAATGTATTCATTATGAAAGTAGTTATACATTAGAAAATCCCCAAAAAATTCTTTCAAAAAAATTAATTTCTGTCTTGAACTAATATGTAATAGGATGGTACTAAAAGAAATAACACGGAAATAATGAATAAAACGTTATACTTTTGTTAAAAAAAAAGCCTTTCTTGCATTTGTCACCCATTTTGAGCTTACTGTAAAACAAAGTTCGAAAAAAGTAAAACATCTGTTTCAATATATTGTGGCCACCGAGGGAAAATATTCTTCTTATTGTATTTTTTCATTCCCCTCTTTTTCCCTTTCCTTATTTAGCTTTTGAGGGGGTCCCATTAATCTTGCTACGTATATGTGCTGTCTCTTCTTCTCTTGCATTTCCCTGTTCCTGTTTTCTCCCTTCTCCTTCCTTTCTTTCATATCCTTCTTATCTCTTGATACGATCTACTATTTTCTCTTCTCTTTATTCATTCTTCCTCTTTTCGGCTATTTCTTAGTTTTTTCCTTTCTTGGTTAGCAAATGTTTGCATACATTTTTGTACTTTTTGATGTTATTACATTTATCTTGTTTATAAATTTAGAGTTATTTCTTGAAATGTAAAAGGTTTTGTTGATCCTATTAAACGACAGAGAATACTTTCTCATCTATCTTCCTACACCCCTAATACCGTCCTTCTATAAGAATACACACCTTACTGCTCTTGAATCTCTTAAATTAAAAAGAAGCTGGGTTGGTACAGTTTTATTTTCCCCTTCTAACAAAAAAAAATGGAGTTGCTATTTTAATTCAGAAAAAATTGAAGTGTAAAGTGCTATTAGAAGACAAGGATGATGATGGTATATGGATTTTATCTAAACTTCTAATCAATTCAATTCCCTTAACTATTTTTAATATTTATGGTCCGACTCAACCTGATTGTTCTTTTTGGCCCTTAATTATGAGCAAATATTTTCAATACAAAGATTACTTTTTTCTTTTAGGAGGTGATTGCAATCAGATTATAGACACATTCCTTGATCGCAAATCCACTGTTCGCTTTATCCCCCACAAACCTCATGAACAATTTTTAGATACCATTTTACAAACACATCTCTCTGATTCTTGGAGACTCACACACCCAGATTCTTTGGATTATTCCTTTTTCTCTCCTCCTCATGCCTCTTTCTCTAGACTAGACTATATCGTCTCTCTCAATCCTCATCTCAAACCTTACAGTTTTCTTCTATCGAACCCATTATTATTTCTGATCATGCTCCCATTGTAAGGAACCTCGATTTACTTCGACCTCACCCTAAACCTTCTCGTTGGCGCTTTAACTGCGCTCTTCTTACAGATCCTAACTTCTCTTCCTCTTTTCGCTCTTTCACTAACGATTTCTTTCAATTTCATTCAGTCCCTAATATTCCTTCTTGTATCCTTTGGGATTTTTTAAAAGCTACTGCGCGAGGATTTATTATCGATTTTGTTTATAAGAAGAAAGAAGCAATTTCTTCAAAAACGTAAAATTCTCTCTAGCGCATATTAAAAAATTGGAACACCAATTTTACACATCTTCAGATAAATGTATGTCCCCAGAACTTTTGCGTGCGAAAATTGCTTTAGACAAACTTACCACTGATAATGCTTCTTCAATCCTCCTTCCAAGTAGTGCGCATAACTATGGTGGTCGCAACAAATCTGGTAAACTCTTAGCTAACTATCTTATGTCTTGTAAAGAACACACCTCTATCGAATCTTTTTATTCTTCTGACAATACTCTTCATCATACAGACAAAGACATACTTGACTAATTCCAATTGTTTTATTATCAATTTTATACTCCTGAATCCCCTCCAGCCCCCTCTCTTATTCAATCCTATTTTGAAAAACTACCTAAACCTTCTACTTCTCATCTCAATTTTCCAGATCTCGAACTTGATCTCTCATTGCATGAACTCTCTACGGCCTTTTCTTCCCTTACTAAAGGTAAAACACCTGGCCCTGATGGCTATCCAGTTGAATTTTATTTACATTACTCTGATCTTTCATTGCCCAAACTTTTGTCACTTTTTCAGTCATTTTATTTTTCTGGCAAAGCAGATGGTTTCTTTCAAGACGCCACCATTTGTCCTATTCGAAAAGAGGGTCGTGATCCCAAATTTTGTAAAAATTACAGTCCAATCTCATTAGTTAATGTTGATTATAAACTTTTTGCTAAATGAATTGCTTTACGTTTAGACCCATTCATGTTGCATCTCATTGGCAAAGAACAGTGCGGTTTTGTCAAGGGGAGACTCACCTCCAACAACTCTCGACTCTTTTTAAATGTCTTGAATAAGGCCCCGTCTCTCTCTATCCCTTTGGCTGCTATCTCTGTAGACACGGAAAAAGCCTTTGATAGAGTGGACTGGTCTTTTTTGTCTGCTTCACTAAATTGGCATGGCTTTGGCCCCAAATTTATTTAGCTCATTTCTTTGTTATACTCTTCGCCCAAACTTTCAGTTCTCGTGAATGGTCAACTTTTCTCCTCCTTCACCCTTCAAAGAGGAGTAGGCCAAGGCTGTCCTCTTTCCCCACTTCTCTTTGTTTTAGCCCTTGAACCGTTTCTATCCTCCATCCGTAATAACACCTCCATCTCTGGTTTTCCCTATGGTGATATCCAACTAAAACTTTCAGCATATGCAGACGATATTCTTATGTTTATTTCAGACCTAGTTTCATCTATCTCCTCTTTATTGGCTGAATTTGAAGCTTTTTCCCTTGTCTCAGGATATAAAATTAACTCTGATAAGACAGAAATTCTCCCTTTGACCAAATTTGTCTTCCTCATCTTTTTTCTTCAACTGGCTTTTCCTGGAACAGCACAAAGATAATAAATCTTGGTATTTGGTTCTTTAACTCTATTCCCTCTTCCATTAAATTAAATATGTTTGCAGTTCTGTCTCAAATTGATCAGTTGTTTTCTTCCTGGAATCCCCTCTTTCCCTCCTGGTGGGGTCGTCTTGACTCAATTAAAATGATGATTGCGCCTATCCTTATTTACATCTTTTCCATGTTACCTGTGCATATTCCTGCCCTTTATTTCAAACGTATTGATTCTTCTCTTTCAAAATTCCTTTGAAACAATAAAAAATCTAGAATTTCTCTTCTTGCCCTTAGTAAAACTACGTTGAATGGTGGTGTCAATTTTCCAGATTTCCGCTTATATCACAAATCCTTCTTTCTACATCAAGCTTCTCGATGGTTCTCGTCAGAACCCTCCCCCTTCTCTCCCCTTTGGCTCCACATTGAACAATCTTTACTATTACCCTTTTCCTTTGAGGAGATATTACGTTTTTCCACCAAATCTCCTTATACTTCTCTTCCTTTGTTCAAACGTACTTCTTCTCTTCTGAAACCTTTTGTCCTTCCACCGACCATTTCGCGTGACTCCATTTTACGTTCACCCAGTTGGTATAACTCACTTATTCACTTAAATAATAGACCTATTTGTTGGACTTCCTGGAGACTTAAAGGTATCATTTGGTATCATTTGGGTCAGTCATCTTTTTACATGGTGTATCTCCTCACTCTTTTCCCCAATTACAGCTTCAATTTCACTGTCCTTGTTCTTTTCTACAGAAATATACTATTCTTATGAAAATAATTCTCGATCGCTATTATTCTCTCCCTCCCTCAATTTTGCCAACCCCCCCTTCTCATCTTCTTGTGGTACTTTCAACCCTTCCTAAAGCATCTCCTATTTATAGATTCTTCTCCTCTCCTAAGAACACATCGCACAATGCAATAGAACAGCAACAATAGCTGCATGCACATATCGGGGCACATGTTGTGCGCAATTACATGCACCCCAAGGCGCAGAGGAACAAGTGGCCTTATAGGGCCACCTTTATTTTCTCTCCACAATGGTTTTCATGGAGGAGAAACTACCATGGAAACCGTGGCAGAGAGGAAATTGTATTATGCTTGGCAGGACTACTGTGGTCCCGACAAAGCATATTGTGGCCTTCTGACCACTGCAACACCACCAGAGAATAGTGGTTCCCTGGCCGATGTGGCGGGCAATGGCGATCTGAACACCCTAATTGTAATAGGGTGGTTGGAAGATCGCCATAGCCGTGCCCCCACGAGTCTGGCAGTCCGGTGACCACCAGACTCATAATAGGCCCCTAGTCTGGGGTGGACTGGCAGGCAACATAGAGATCACTACAGGATCAAAGCAGGAACACTTGTCATGACAATGATTATGCTTGGGCACAAGCTTACAGAACGGCCTAACTCTTATCATCCATATAGGAGTCTTTTACTCCACCCTTTACCAAATCATCACAGGGTGGCTGGTTAAGGTGAGGCTCGCTGGCCCCTCTCCACTTTATGACAATATGGCAAAGGGTGAGCCAGTCTGGAGGCCCCCCTGAGTGAATGCCATGCAATCTCCATTGTTGCCAGGTTTGCGCCTACAGTACCCCAGGCTGTCTTTAACAACAACACCGCTGTTGTGTCATAGGGAGCCTTCAGGCACTGTGTCTCCATTGAGGCTGGCCAGGGCTTTAATATACTTTGCCCAGTAAAGAAAACAACAGCTTGAGCATGCTCAATAGACCAAACAGTGTGCTGCATCTCTCAGACTGCTTGCCTGACCTTTGTGGTAAGATTCATGTAGACTAACATTAATTCATACTACATATTTATGAATGCCCTGATTACTTTCCATAATCTTCATCACTCTTAGCCCTACTGATCCTCTACCCACTCAATACCTTTAAGGTTAGTTGTCCAATCCCAGCACAGGAAACAACACAGGAACTGTTACCTAACCCCACCCTCCCAGAGCTGGATGCTAATAGAGAGTTAGTATTTTTTCCAGCACTTCCTGTAATTCCAAACCTCTTATCAAATGCCTAGATACTAGGGAGGGTGGAAGGGATCTAATGACTGGGTCGAGGATAAGTTGGATTAAGAGTAATGAAGGAGATGGTGTACGGTCAGTGTTCCCCCTGACGGCTGCCATCTAGAGAGGGGAAGGGGGTGCCATGAACCTCCCAGACATCCCCTTGCAGGTGGGTGCAATCACTCACTGCACCTACCTGCAACAGGGTCTCTAATCTCCTCTAGAATTCTAGTTGGGTTGCTGCCTGCACTTTAAAAACATGGAACTGCTTAAAAGCAGCCACTCCATTTTTCACAGGAATGCGCTGTCCCCTGGGGCCAGCATGAGTTTGCGGCTGCCCCCGGGACAGCAAATTCACCACAATGGGGATCATTTTCATTGTTTGCATAATACAAACCCAGGAGACAAGACATAATGCAACAATAAAGTGATTTAATGCCAACATTTCCTGACCATTACACCATCAATATGACACAGAAACAATCTTCATGGTAAAACAGATTGCAAAACACCAGATCCGAAATTCTCCTGGTCATGCAAAAGTTCATTCAACCTGTAATGTCTCATAAACGTGTGCTCTGAAGCCCAGGTTTTGGCTCTATAAATCTCTTCTAATGCCATACCTTTCAATTCTGCCCTGGAGGAAGCCACTTCTTTTGTGGAACGACCTTGCAGGCCTGGAGGTATTGGAAGATTATAGATGGCATAGGTTAATGTAATAGTATTTTTGATCCAGTGGCTGAGTGTGATCTTGGATGCTTTCTTACCTTTCCCTGCGATCCCATAAGTGACAAAAAGAGAACTGGACTTCCTATATTCCTTGAATCTGTGAAGGTAAATCAAGAGAGTAAGCATAATATCCAACAAATGCATTCTAGATTCCTCCTCATATGGCAGAGAAGGAATGAAGGTAGGAAGAATAAGCTCTTGAGAAGGGAAAACACTTAGGAAGAAAAGAAGGATCTTGTCTAAGAACCACTGCATCATCCAGAATAGTTACAAAGGGCGGGTGACAGAGGAAAGCAGGAAGTTCCCCCAACTGATGGGCAGATGTAATAGCAACTAAGAGAAGGACCTTAAAGGAAAGAAATGTGAGATCCACTGTGTTCAAAGGCTCAAAAGAGGGGTCTTGTAACACCTTTAAAACAGGGTAAGATCCCAGGAAGTAACCTTAGATCGAAGAGGAGGTTTGAAAATTGTAAAGTTCCTAAACATCCTAATCACCAGGGGAACCGCATCCTTAACTATGCCACCTTTCCGATGGAATACCTTAATGGCATGGCATTCTGACCTTAATTTAGAAAGGGACACATTTTTCTAAAACCCATCTAACAGATAATGAAAAATAGAGAAGCAGAACATCCCACAGAGGAAACCCCTTGTGTAGAACACCAAGAATCACAGACTTTCCAGTGTTTTTAATTGGCATCAAGAGTTAAAGATCTTCTAGATCTTTGCACTACAGCAATATTAAGAGGGGGCAAAACTTGTTTCTCTAAAATGCTCCTCTCAACCTCCAAACAAGGGGACCGATTAGGATGGTGGTGAATCCGCTTCCTCCGGGCCGGCGGAAGCCACTGCTGGCCTGGAGGATGCGGATTCACCGCTACAGACATTGGAAACACCCACCGCCACATTAGGATGGCGGTGGGATCAGGAGCGGACGGCAAGTCTGTCCGCCGTTGATCCACGGTGTATGCACGCAAATATGGTTGCGGTGTCTGCAAGACACCGCTAGCCATATTAGGATGCAGGCGGAAACATGCTTTTCCACTACGGCTTTTCCGCCGTGGAAAAGCATGTGGTCTTTTGTGTTTGGGGGCCCCTTGCGGGCCCCCAGGGTGTTGGGGGTGGGGGGTGCACATGGGGAGTACCTATGGTACCCCCCTGCTTTGGCATGCACAAGGTGGTAGGCACCACGCGGTGCCTGCCAAGTTGTGCATGCCAAAGTTAAACATGCATATTTTACATTGCGGCGGGTGCTGCTCAAAGCAGCAACCGCCGCAATGTAAAATATACGGGATGTGACCGCCAGGGTGGCGGTCACATCCTAATTGCTACGAAGGGACCACCGCTGCCCCTGCGGTCGGTCCCTCCACCTCGGGGATGGCGGACGGATGCAAGTCCGTCCGCCATCCTAATTGACCACTTAGAGAGAAAAATTAGGAAGTTATTGAGGGATACAACACCTCAGTGGGTGAGGAGAAATAGGAATGATCAACAGAGGGAAACCTGCCATGCACTTCAAAAGTTTGAACCAAGTTCTCCTGGGCCAGTATGGAACCACCACAGTCACTTGGGCCTCCCCCTGATGATTCTTGCATAGGAGCCTTTGTAACAGAGGAAATGAAGGAATAGCAAAGATGAGTCTATAAAGCTACTCCAATGTCAGTGCATCCACGTGCCAAGATTCCCTTTCTGGAAACCTTGAGCAAAACTTCGGAAGAAGAGCACTGCTCTTGGAGGCAAACAAGTCCTGAAAGTGAGTGCTGAACCTCCTGCAGATGGCCTTGGAGGTCGATCTGGTCAGTCTCAAGTACTGAGATGGGGGAAACTCTTGACTCAAGCTGTCTGCCACATCATTGTCCAGAAAGTTGAGGTGAAGATAAGTTTCTGCCAACAGACCCAGACTGCAGGCCAACTCGCTCAAGGGTTGACAACTGATACTTCATTGCTGATTTATGTATGCCATTGTCACTTTGTTGTCAGACCTTATCAGCACATTGCAGTAGTACAGAAGTGGATCGAGCCCTGGAGGGCCTGGAAGGCTGCCACCAAATCTCTCCCATTTGATGACTTCCAACCCCCTGTCCCAGACAATATTGTTTGTACTGTCAAGTCTCCCAACTTAGCTCCCCAGACAAATGAACTTGCACCCATTGCGAAAATCCTCAGAGAATATGGATGCATCACTACTCCCTTGCAGAAGTTGTCCAAGTTCATCCACCACTGCAGCAATGACAAAATTCATATTCCTGACTGACAAGGCTGCATGGTGTTGCAGATGACAGTGGTCTCATTTTTAGTCTTGCCCATGGCACAATGAATACTGATGCCACCACATGACCCTGTACCTCAATCCATTTGAATGAGGTGGCCTCCTTGCTCACAAGTAGATCCGTCAGAATACACTGGAGGAGAAAAATTTCAGTATACTCTGGAGGAGAACAATACTTTCAATAAGTAGAAACCCTTTGCCCAGTTGAATATTGAATTGTGCTCCACTGATCTAAAGATCCAAGGAAGGCACAAGTTGACACTTTGGGAGATTCAAAAGAAACCCATGATGATAGAGAGTAGCAGTAGTCAAAGAGAGATGCTGCTCTAAAATCTGTATTGACATAACTTGTACCAACCAGTCGTCGAGATATGGAAATAGTTACACACCCTTGAGATGAAGGTGGGCCACCAGTGGAGCCACCACCTGTGTGAACACGGTCTTGGATGATCAGAGCCCAAATGAGAGAACTCTGTATTGCCAATGTGTGCCCTTAACACCAAACGGCAGAAACTGCGGATGTAGCTTGTACATTGACACATGAAGGTACGCATTCATTAGGTCGAGGGTGATCAGATATGCATTTGGTTTTATTAGAGGCATGATCCTCTGAAGTGTTTCCATCTTGAAGTGTATCTTCTCCACAAACGTGTTCAAAGTCTTCTAGTCTGAGACCAATTCGGGAGAAAAAACGAAATGTTGGGAACAAGAAGCACACTCAAGTACATTCCTTTCCCCTCCTCTTTCTTTGGGACTGCAACAATAGCCTTCTTCTGAACCAAAGAAATGATGCCTTCCCTCAATGCCATTCTCTTTTCATGTGATCTGGTTACAAGAGTGTGAATGCTCCCTGAAGGAACTTCAGGAGAGGCAAACTCGATCTTTTAACCTCTATGAATGATATCTAGAGCCCTTCAGTCCGATGTTGTTGACTTCCATGCCTTTAGGAAGTAATGGATCCTGCCCTTAACCTCGTACTTGAAACTATCTTCTTCCTCTATTTCGCGCTGATTGGAATGCTGTGGATCCTGTTTCAACTTCTTGTGGAACTTCAGGGAAGAAGACCTGCCTTGGAATCCTGACCCCTGCTCCATTTTCTGCTGCCTTCTTTTAAAAGCTGTCTGAAGGATTTAGCTTTATGCTGATGGGCACACTTGGGTGATTTTTGTCTACGGAAGGAAAAATAATGTTTCCATTCTTTAAATATCTTGTGAAATTTTTCCTCCAACTCCGAACCAAACAGCTTATCACCCTTGAAAGGTATTCTCAAAACAGCATATTTCTGAGTGGAGTCAGTGTCCCAGTACTTCAGGGACATTTTCTGTCTAGCAACTATAGATGCTCCACAAGATAATACAGCTGCCCGGACAGCATCAAGAGAAATATGCTGCAGAATGTACACCTGCTTCTCTATGTTCTCCAATAACACCAGACACTGTATACTTTGTGGGATCGGGTTCAACAGATCTTTAAAACCAAACAACAAGTACTGAGCAGTATAAGCCCCATAACATCCACTACGAATAGCCAAATGGAGAACCAGCATAAACCTTTTTTCGAGATTCATCTACCTTCTTGTCTGGTGAGTCTTTTAAAACGTTGTCTTTGGCCATAGAGGGTCTACCAAGAAGGCTATCCACTATAGAATCCACATGCATAGAGTCTAGTAAATTCTCTTCCATCCCTTCTGATGGATACAGTCTGGACATGAAGTGAGGAGCATTAATCTTGTCAGGGTCTTCCCACTCATTTAGAACCAATCCAGAACGTACTGATGGACAGGCACCCCAACATTAACAGGCTCTTAAACTGTCACATAATTGCATCATTTGAGGATTCACAATCATCCTCATTTGGAAACCCTAAGTTGTCCTTAATATGAGATAGCAAGTCCGGTAGCATATCTTTAGAAATGTATTTCCCTTTGTGCTCCAGTTGAGGAGGGGAAGAATAACCAAATAAATCAGTCAGACAAGTCAGAGGAGGTGCTTTCCTGATCTACATAGTCACCAAACTCCTTTTTGCTTTTCTTCAGTTAGACCAGGTTGTCCATAACCAGCTTCCAGATCATGTCCTCATTTAGTGAAGCTTTGCCCTTTTTTCATGGCGGAGAGGGAGACACAGAGCTGCTAGAGGAAGAACCCAAAGGAAGAGATTAGTGCCTCTTCTTCATCATATTTTCTCTATGGTAAATAGAGAAAACAATATTAATTATACACAGATACCAAAAAAGAACACTCACCTCCTGTGCAGTTGGGGCTAAATAAGGAGATCCATATACATGGATCTGAAAGACTTTCATCCACGCATGCGCGCAAAGGAGACACCGGTCAAGAGTGTGAATGATATACAATCGAAATGAAATAGCATACACTAGAGCGGTAAGCACACCACCTCTGTATCTAAAATGTGCACACACGATGGGCTACATGTCTGTTATGCAAAGACGTGGAAATCATAACTCTCAAGGAGCAAACAAGTGTCCCTGGAGCTGCAAGACAGACCGGTAAGCAAATACTTGAACAGCGCGTTTTCAGGCGCAATGAAGACCCGATAAATGAAAGGCTATCACTTACTAAAAATCATAACCATCTCTTATATTGATTACCATGCTTGCATGGGGATGCCTCGGTTACTTACCGGTAATCTTCATTACTTTGAGTGTTGTCTTCCTGCCGAATGACTAGCATAGTGAGCTTCAGCTCCACAGCAGAATCCTCCAAGCAAATTAGCACTCTAGCTCTCCCATCTCTCCCTAACATGGCTGACCTCCTTCACCCCAGACCTAGTATAAGAGGAGGCACATCCTGCCCCACTTCCTGTTCTATTACCAAGTCTCAACAACCAAAACAAAATGAAGCCAATAGCCGAACAGTAAAGGGAGATATGGGAACACATGTGGCGAGGAAGACTACCCTCGGAGTAATGAAGATTACTGGTAAGTAACCAGGGCATTAACTCCTTGTAAGTCCTAAATCATGATCCCCTTGAAAGAAGCCCAGGAGATAGAAATACTAGGGGTAGACCTCCCTTGTATTCTGGCTGACACCTCCGACCCCTGAGACTCATATGCCAGAAAGATCATCTGTTTAATCCATCTACTCATGGCAGAAAGAGAAGGCTTATGACTTGACTTCACCGAGCCAAAAGTGACAACCAAATTATCACTTTCAATACTCCAAGGTCCTCTCTAGATACACCAACACTGCTCTTCTGACATTCAACAGCGGGAGACCAGAGTCTCCCCAACACCAAAGTACACGAGAAATGTGGGTAGAACAACCTCCCTGGAATGATTGGCAATGGAGGGGATCTTGGGCAAGAACTTTGGACCAGACCGGTAAGCAAATACAGTGTGTTTTCAGGCGCAATGAAGACCCGATAAATAAAAGGCTCTCACTTACTAAAAATCATAACCATCTTGTATACCGATCACCATGCTTGCCTGGGGATGCCTCGGTTACTTACAAGTAATCTTCATTGCTATGAGTGTTGTCTTACTCGCCGAATGACTAGCATAGTGAGCTTCAGCTCCCCAGCAGAACCCTCCAAGCAAATTAGCGCTCTAGCTCTCCCATCTCTCCCTAACATGGCTGACCTCCTTCACCCCAGGCCTAGTATAAGAGGAGGCACGTCCTGCCCCACTTCCTGTTCTATTACCAAGTTTCAACAACCAAAAGAAAATGAAGCCAATAGCCAAACAGTGAAGGGAGAGATGGGAACACATGTGGTGAGGAAGACTTCACTCGGAGTAATGAAGATTACTGGTAAGTAACCAGGGCATTAACTCCTTGTAAGCCCTCAATCAAGACCCCCTTGAAAGAAGCCCAGGAGATATAAATACTATGGTAGACTTCCCTTGTATTCTGGCTGACACCTCCAACCCGTGAGACTCTTATGCCAGAAGGATCATCTGTTTAATCTACCTACTCATGGCAGAAAGAGAAGGCTTATGACTTGACTTCACCGAGCCAAAAGTGACAACCAAACTAGCACACTTGCAATACTCCAAGGTCCTCTCTAGATACACCAACACTGCTCTTCTGACATTCTACAGCAGGAGACCAGAGTCTACCCAAGACCCAAGTACAGGTGAAATGGGGGTAGAAAAACCTCCCTGGAACGATTGGCAATGGAGGGGATCTTGGCCAAGAACTTTGGATCAGAGCACAGGACAATGCGATCCAGAAAAACTCTGAAGAAAGGAGGAGATCTCAAAAAAAGACCCCAACTCCCCAATCTTACCAGCTGGCACAATAGTCACCAAAAACACCATTTAATGTTCTCTGCCCCAAAAGACTCGAAAGGAGCGGCCAGCAGCGACCCCAACACCAAAGGAAGTTCCCAGACCGGGGAAGGACAAATCTCTCGAGGACGCTGAAAAAAAGAAACTACGCATCAACCTGGAAACCAAAGGATCCAACTTATCCAAATGTGAACTCCAGGAAGCCCACAAGGATGCCTCTTTGTACCCAAAAAGTAGATGGAGCCAGGCCCAATGAAAAAACATTAGATAGAAAATCCAGTATCATGATCGCATCCACCGAACTAGAGTCCAGACCCTTAGTGACACACCACCTAGATAATGACCCCAATGTCTATGACCTTAGAGTTGCCAGACATCTGGAGCCCTAAAGCAGGTCCACCATCTCTGCAGAGCAACTTCAGGACAACAGAATCGCCCTTTCAATAGCCAGGCCTGAAGCTGGAGCCGCTGTAGAACCCCCACCGGCAGAGACGAACTCCTCAAAGGATACAGATGGTCAGAAACCGCCCAACATTAACCCTGGGTGGACAACTACGCTATGCTCGCATAGTTTGCAAAGTTTGCAACACTTCGTACTACGCGAATTGCATGTAGCACAGTGCAAACCAGCGTAGCATAGCGGTATTTTGCTGCTTGCTCGCGGTCCTCAGCGTCCAATTGCCGACCGCAAACGAGCAAAATGACACCCCGGTGAGACTTTTTCCACGTTCGCGATCAGCAACATCAAGTTGGCGATCGCGAGCGTGGAAAATAAACCTCCCTGCGAGATTCTCAACGTGGGGAGGTCAGGTTTCTCATTGCGAGTGATTGCGTATGCAAGCGATCGCTCGCGATGAGAAACTACCAGTCCGCGTTGAGAAAGCTGCAGTTCAAGTAGAAAATCTACTTGAGCAGCAGAAAACGACAGCTCGCACTGGGCAAGATGCCATTTTCAATGATTGCACAGTGCGGACAAGCATCCGGCACTGTGCAATCATCGCAAACAGCGCACTATGCAGTTCGCGTAGCGCAACTGCTAGCACACAGAGTGCGAAGTGCACTTTGCGTAGCAACGTGTAGCGCTACTTCTCGAAGTATGCCCAGGGTTACCCAACATGCCTGAACTCCAAACTCCCTCAGCAGAGGATACCACTAACGCCGAACCTAGTCCGGCACCACCAATAGAACAAAAACCCTCTCCAGGCAGATCTTGAACAACAACCTAGTAATCAAGGGGGTCAGAGGAAATATGTAAAGTGTTCCATCTGGCCACCGGAAGGACATCACATCCACCCGCCATGCTTCCAGACAGGGAGTAATTGTGTAGAAGCAGGGCAGGAGAAAATTGTCCTTGTCCGCAAATAAGTCCACCATCGGATACCCAAACCTCTTCTGCAACACAAGGAACACCTCAGTCGAAAAAGAGATTGAATTCATGTGGGGAAAACCTTGCTCAGATGGTCGGTGCACAATTCTCCTTCCCCAAGAGATACACCACACTTAGAGACAACACAGTGCTCTCTGCCCAGGTCAGAATCTCCTGAGCCAGGAGCCACAAGGATTGAACCCTGCAAACCTAATGCTGATTGAGATAACCCATCACTACCTGATTGTCCATCTGAACCAGCACATGGAGACCCCTGTGGGCTGACGCAAATTCCTGACAAGACACCTAAACAGAACAACCAGTCTGCAGGTGATCCCATAGCCCCTGCACAGACCAGGACTCCAGAGTCGCCCCCTCAGCTCAGATGGCCTGCAACCGTTGTCAGCACCCAGGAGGAGGACACCTGAAAGGTCAGCCCCCTCCAAAGATTGACCTCTTCCATCCATCAACCCAGGGCGATCTGGATCTGTGGGGACACCACCACATGAAGATCTTAATTGGCAGAAAAAGGGGACCAGTGGGAAAGGAGATAGTTCACTAATGGTCACAGGTGCAACCAAGCCCACGACAACATGTTTATTACTGCTGACATCAAGCCCTGTAATCTCAACTACTGCTGCACCAGGGCTGAATCCAGGGTGAGCAGGCAACCCAGGTCCCTCTTTAAGATTGCCCTCCTCTCTGTCGGCAAAAACACTAGCCTCTTGACCATGTCTAGGTGACCCCCAATGAACGCTAGGTCCTTGGTGGGAACCAGATGCAAGTTCTTGTGGTTGATCAGGAAGCTGTGGACCTCCAGAATCTCGCTCGCCCTCCGTACATGATACGTCCCCTTGGAAAAAGAAGAGGCAGAAATCAACCAGTCATCAAGGTTTGGGAACACCTGAATGCCCTACTTATGGATGAGGCCTACTAAAGTAGCCAAGACTTTTGTAAAAACCCTTGGGGCAGAGGACAAGCCAAAGGGTAATACCTTGAACTGAAAATGGCAGGGCCCACACAGAACCTGAGGAATTGCTTGGAGGCCTAATGAATCAGAAAGTGCAGATAGGCATTGAGCAGATCCAACATCACCCAGAACCTGCAAAGAAAGGATATCCGGCAAAGACAACATCCTAAACTTAACATGAGGGACAAATGAGTTCACCCACTTCAAATTTAGCACATGACTATGGTCCCCTGATGCCTTTATCACTAGGAAAAGGATAAAGTAAACACCATGACCACTCTAACAGGCCGGAACTAGATGAATGGACCCTCTAGCGAGAAGATCATAAATAGCCACAAAAGGAGCCACCCTCTTTGTGCCAGCTGAGGGAAAAGGAGTGTGAACAAAAAACTCTGGGGGTGGAGAATCAAAGGCACTTGTGTAGCCCTCCGCAACAATCCATAAGACCCACTGGTCAGTGACTGGCTTTCCCCAAGTATCCATGCAATTCAACAACCAACCCCCCCCCCCATTCCAGGGAGATGACCATTGGGGCCTGTCAGACAGTAAGGACTTTGAATAGGTGGTGGAGCCAACATCTGACTGCTGAGACCAGGACTTGTGGGAGAAAGGGACACTCCGTCCCCTCCCACAAAATGGCAGGTTACCCCATAGAGCAGAAGACAGACCGACGGCCCGCTTGCTGACAAAGAATCTACCCCAGAAGGACAATTGGGAACCAACAGCTTGCTATTATCCACTGACTTTTTTCACCATTTCCTCCAAAGTTGCACCAAACAGTTTCATCCGAGAGAAAGGAATCTTCATCAGAATGGACTTCTGCGCTGCTTGAGCCTTCCGATGGTATAACCAGACCTGGCACCTGGCCTAAAAAGCAGCACCTGCTGAGAAGCAGCGGACCCCAAGGTATCAAAGGAAATGTCTAACAACATCTTGGTCTGTTGCTCCATGACTGCCAGGATAGGCATGATGTCCGCCTCTTGCTCCATACGTTCAGCAAGAGACTTGTAGTCATTCAAGAGACTAGATTGTGTAGTTGAGATAGCAGAGGCCCTAATGAAGAAGTTGCCTGTGGTATAAGACCTTTTTCCTGCCTGCTCCACCCTCTTGTCAACCGGGTCTGAAGGCAAGGCATTCTCCGAAATGATGGTCCCCTGAGAGGACAGCCCAGCCATCAATAAATCTACCTTACCTTCCGCCGGAGAATCCTTAGCAAAGTCTTGAAGGGCATAATGCTTAGAAAAGTACCTCGGGAAAGACTGTTTGCCCACCTCTTGCCACTCAAAATCCATTACCTTCTTGATCGAGGCATGCAGGGGAAGGGACCCAGGATCACGTCTCTGGTACTGCATAAAGAAATCCTCTGATACACAGGGAATGCAGAGTTATCCTTGGTATGCTGCTGAATCTTATTAAGCTCCTGTCCCTGCACATATCGGCCCCGGAGATTATCAGCCTCTCCGACAGCCTCCGCACTTGTGGAAGGCTCAACATGCTGCCACTTAGGGAAGGAAGGGCCCTGATGCTCCTTAAACACTGCATCCACCTCAGCCTGGATCATCCCCGGAATGGCCTGCAATGAAGGAGACTCTGCCCGAGTCTGCACACTAGGGCCTGCCCCCACTTGCGGTACGTCATCTTTCTCCATCTTGACATACACTCGGATCAGGCATTGAACCATCCCTAAGGTTAATGCAGGCTGATCCTGTTGTAATAGCCCAAAAACTATAGGAAGCCGGGCTGAGCAGCCACCTACACAAGCAGTGTGAACACTGTCAGCCTGAAGCGAATATCCATATTCCCCAGCTACTCTCAGTAGTCCAGGAATGCGTGACGTGTCACGGCTCAGCATCATAATGAGCCGGCTTCCCTACCTCAGCCCAATGCTCAAAAAAGCTCTCTAGGAAACACGCTCCAGCCCCATACCTATGTAGCACCCACCATATGGACCTCCTGCACTGCATCCTAGAGCGCTCAGGGGCCGCAGGAACAAACGGGCACATGCATCATTGCCAAATGCATTCCCAAACGGTGCGAATCGCAATTTTCGGCCGTTTGTGAATGCAATTGATAAAATTGGGATGCATCATGTTTTTCACAAATTTAAAAATCGCAATCATGTTGCGATTTCTAAAATTGCGATTGCATTTAAGAAATCGCAATTTAAGATTTCTTAAATGCAATGTATGAACATTTTTAATTTGCGAATTCGCAAATAGGGAGAGGTAAATTACCATGAAGTTGACCTTCATGGTAATTTGCGAAAACATTCAAAAATGCACAAAAGTGAATTTTTGAAAGTTTCATTTTATACACACACTGTGTGTGAAAAATGCACTTAAAGTTAGATTTCAGGGGTGCAGGGGGGGTCCTTTGGACCCCCCCCTGCACCCTTGAAATTACATTTTGAATTTGCGATTCGCAAATTGCGAATCGTAAATTGAAAATGACTTCCCATTCATTCCTATGGGCCTCTAGGCCCATAGGAATCATTGGGAAGGGATTCCTTAATTGCGATTCGCAAATTGTGAATCGCAATTAAGGAAATTTAAGAAATCGCAAAAAAAATTGTGATTTCTTGGTGCATAGCGTTTGCGATTTCTTAATTGCAATTCCTTAATTTTCGCAATTAAGAAATCGCAAACGGCAACAATGATGCATGTGGCCGCATATCCTGGAAAGACGGCATCCCCATAAGGAGAGGCTTCCTAAATATGTGAGCCGGCTGAAGCAGGGCCTTGAAACAAAAAAGTTAAGTGCTGGCTATGGCCAGCCCCCGCAACTCTCACACTCATGGACCACCCGAACTTCAACAGAACATAATCACAAGAGCCTGCTTAGCAGAGCTTGCACCGGGCCTCAGGTTCGGCTACCAACTGACCGCGCCCCACTTACCTGTAACTTGCTTAAAGAGTCTGCAATGCAGAACCAAAACAAAACAGGAAGTGTGGGTCATGCCTCCTCTTACCCTAGGTCAGGGGTGAGGGAGGTCGGCCATGTTAGGGAGGGATGGGAGACCTAGAGCGCTAATTTGCATGAATGGTGGTGTTGGGAGCTGAAGCTCACTATGTTAGTAATGTGGCGAAGAAGACTTTTGAGGAGGCAATGCATTCCAGCCCTTCCCTTCAGCATAGCTCCCACATAGCTAAGGATGAAGCCAGGGCCGGACTAGGAACCAAAACCGGCCCTGGCACAGTGCTAGGCCGCCCCCCCCCCCCCCATACTCGGGGGGGGGGGTGGGGTGGAAGTGCCGCTGAGCACTTCGCTGGGGCCGTTTTTGTTACAGGGCTGATTTTGCAGCTATGCTGTAAAAACGGCCCTGTAACAAAATCGGCCCCCAGGGGCTCAAAACCGGCCCCCACCCTTGCGGCGCACCGGGTTATGGCCGATCCGGGCCTAGATGAAGCTCCTAAGTCCAGCAGAGAAGCTAACAATCCTCACAACGAAGCTTGGGGTGGGTGGGGTTAGGTAGCATTTCCTGTCCTCGGATTGGACAAATTACATTATAACTAATGACTGGGTTGAGGACAAGGGACATGGAGGTAATTATAGTTTAGTCATCAATTGATTCAGAAAGAGAAACAATTAGGCATGGCGTGTCCCCGGTGCTCCTAGAGATGAGCCACCAATGAATTATCTGCTTATCCGTACACTGAGGATTTAATAACATAGGTACCAAGCTCTGTGGTTCAGTTTAAACCTCTGAAATCTGCAGGTCAGGTGCTTTAATCTTTGCAAGGCATCTTTGTTTTTATTCTTCCATGTTCAATAAATTGAGGAATCTTAAAATGTATAATAGTGGCATAACACTTATTTATGAAGCTTAGAAGCAAGGTATATATAAAAACAAATATTTTATTACCATGGCACATAAATAAGAACTCTCATTTGCTTTCGCGATTCACATCACTTATCTTACCTGATAAATTAATTCATGTTTGCTATTATGTGTATGTCCATAACATATACTGGTATTCAATTAACTTTCGTGTACAGCACTCTGATACCTTCCAAGCCAAGACTCTGGCATGAAGTCTATTAAACTACAAACTGAAGTGAACTATATCAATTATGTATGAGTGTAACCATTGCACTTTTTTGTAGTTTTCATTTTATAGCATGAACTCGGCCGAAGGGCATTGAGGAGCTTTACAATTTACATGACCATTTAACAAGCTCCCATTCATGTTTTTAGGCACAGAGAGAATACCCAGTTTTAGCGCTGGTGGACCCTGGTGTGACACTCTTTTTTGGCACACTCTTATGACCTCCTCCTAGCATTCCCTCACTACCACCCAGCCAAAGTGTTCCTATTCCTCCATGGGCTCTCCCTCACATCTATTTCATGTTTTTTTTAATTCTGGTTAAGGGTGGTTTTACTAATCCACTCAGCTATCCAATTAAAATACAGTTCTATTCTTTGGAGCAGGCACATTAACCCTCTTCAATTCTTTATAGCAAGTCAAAACTGCCACTAGACAAAACGCCACACTCTCTCAATCAATCAATCATACAGTACTTGTGTAGCACAGCTTATTACCCATGAGGGTATCCAGGTGCTGGGCTGTGGGTTGCAGTCAAAGAGTCAGGTCTTGAGTTTCTTCCTGAAGTCTGTCAACAAGGGTGCTATTTAGAGGTGGAGGGGGAGGGCATTCCAGGACTTGGCATTGAGGTGGGAATAGGAGCGTTCTCCCGAGTGGCAGATGTGTGGAGCCTGTGGGAGGGCGAGGCGAGGCAGAGAGGAGGTTTCTGGATGGTTGGTTGAAGTTCAAGAGGTGGGTCATGTGTGCAGGTTCTTGTTCCATTTAGATGTATGTATGGGTCAGTAGCTTGAACTGGCATCTCTTTTGGATGGATAGCCAGTGGAGGTCTCTTGTGGCCTGGGTAATGTGGAGCCTTTTGGGCAGTTTGAGGATCAGTCTGGCTGTTGTGTTCTGTATCATCTGGAATCTTCTCATGAGTTTGGTGGTGGTGCCTGAGTAGAATGCGTTGCCTTACTCAAGGCGGCTGGTGATGAGGGCCTGCGTCACTGTTTTTCTGGTGCTGATGGGGAGCCATTTGAAAATTCAGTGGAGCCTGCGGAGAGTGTGGAAGCAGGCTGAGGATATGGTGTTGATCTGTCATTCATGGAGAGTTGGCTATCCAGGATGATGCTGAAGTGCTAGGCATTGTCTTCGGGCGAGGAGGGTCTAAGTTGTGATGACCACCAGGTGTCATTCCAGGGAGAGGGGTGGCTGCTGAAAATCAGCACTTTGGTTTTGTCCATGTTGAGCTTCAGGGAGTTGTCCTTCACCCAGGTGGAGACGTTTTTCATGCAGTTGTGGAAGTTTGACTTCATGGTGTTGTAGTCCACTGAGAGCGCAAGGACAAGCTGGGTTTCATCTGCGTAGGAAATTAAGTTAATGATTTAGGTTCTGACGATTTCAGCTAGCGGCATCATGTAGATGTTGAAGAGGGTAAGACTAAGGGATGAACCATGAGGGACGTCGCAGATAGTGCATTTGTGTTGTAAGGTAAACAGAGGGAGACAAATTCTCTGGGTGCATCCCATGAGGAAAGATGCCTCCATCTAAGGGATTTTTCTTTGATTCCAATCTGGTGTAGTTGATTGATGAGTGTGTGATAGGAGACGGTGATGAAGGCTGCAGAGAGGTCAAGGAGGATCAGGTGCGGCAGATTCTCTGTCGAATACGTTTCTTATATTGTCTGTTGCAGCAATCAGGCAATCCCTGTGCTTTGGTTGGCTCTGAATCCTAATTGGGAGGGGTCTAGCAGGTTGTTTCTCAGCAGGTGTCTGGTGAGTTGAAGGTTGATGTCTTTCTCCAGGACTTTGGCAGAAATGGGAACAGCGAGATGGAGCAGTAGTTCTGGAGATTGCTGGGGTCTGCGGAGGGTTTTTTGAGGAGGGGCATGATCTCTGAGTGTTTCCAGGCATTGGGAAATGTGGCTGCAGTAATGGATGCATTTAGGGTGGTTGTGAGCTGGTGGCTGATCTTGTCGCTTCCGAGTTTGAAGAGTTGATGAGGGCATGGGCCAGATGGAGCTCCAGAATAGATGGAGTACATTAGGGCAGTAGTGTTCATTGTGCTGAGCTGTTCCCATGCGGTGAGTAGGAGGTTGATGGTGGTTTTAGTACTGGCCGGGAGGCTGAGGAGGTCGGTGGGTTGAGGATTGAAGTTTCTGTATATGGCAACTATCTTGTTGCGGAAGTGGTTTGTTAGACTGTCGCAGAGTTCCTGTAAGGCGGTGATCGTGTTCTTTGTGGCTGGTGGGCAGGTGAGCTCTCTGTCGATGGTGAAGAGCTCCTTGGTCTGGTTGCCACTGGCCTTTTTACAGTTTTCTAGGGTCTCCCTTTTTGCACCTTTGAGTTGGTAGAAGCAGGTGTTGAGGACAGACTTGAATGTGGCTCTTTGTAATTTCTGCTGGTGTGCCATCTTCTTTATAGGTGATTGCATCTGAGAACTCAGTTCTGGGGTGTACCAGCTGGCGCATTTGGCGGATTTGGGCATTTTGGCTGGTTTGGAGGGGTGACTCGGTCAGTGGCGCAGGTGATCCCGTCAGTGAAATTCTCTAGTGCTTGATTCAGGTTCGTGGAGACGTCAGACTGGGTGATGCTGAGGGCGGCAGTCCATCAGTGCTGTGTGACTTTGGTACATCTGCGGATGTCAGCACTGTGGGTGTTAGGGGTGGTATGGGGTGGGCCAGAAATGGTGAAATAGACGATGGAATGACCGGACGAGGTGTGTTCCGTGGTGTGACTCTATCAGACTCTGTTGCTGTACATGAAGTTGGGCTCTAGTGGATGTCCTGCTCTGTGCATGGGGTCTGAGACCAGTTGTATGAGGCTGATGTTGTCCATTCATTCCAGTAGGTTGGTGGGATTGGTGTCTGTGGGGTTGTTTAGGTGGAAATTGAGACGTAGTTTTGAGATTTGATGGAGAGCAGGGTGATGAATTCTGCGATGGAGTCGCTGAGGCCGGTTTACGGTCCTGGGGCTCTGTGTGCGAGAGTGCCTTTAATGGTGGTGTTTTAGTCAGCGAAGAGTTGGTAGTTCAGGTGTTCTATGAATGTAAATGTAAATGTAAACGTACAGGAATTATATAGCGCAAATCACCGAGCGGTTTCTAAGCGCTTGGTTAGGGAACCCGTCCTGGTATTCCCCTGTGAGATAACCCAGGCAGGGTATCCGCAAGGTGAAAGACAGGCATCCCGCCGCGAGGGGCCGTTGTGGAGATTAAGCAAGCTATTGCCCAGAGTCGCAGAGTGTGAACCCGTGAATCGAGTAGGCACCGGAGCGAGAATTGTCGAGTCCATGGACATTTTTAGGACTCAAGACCCTGCCGAGCTGGGAATTGAACCCTGGTCCCGGGCTGACCTCTGCTTCCAGGTCTGCCTCCTCTATCCAGTGAGCCACACTTTGGTGTGGGCATGGTTTCGTCTTTGGTGGTGGCGCAGATGATTGATTTCTTGTGTACAATGGCAATATCACCTCCGTGTATGTTGGCGCAGTGTTTCATCTTATACCTGGTCGGTGTGGCGGTTGTGATGTCAGGGGCCGATGAAGGATGGGGGGGGGGGGGTGAGTCACATCTCTGTGATAAGGTCACATCGGGGGTGAGGGTGGAGATGTTGTCCATACTTCAGAGGCGTGTTTGCAGAGTGATCTGGGATTGATCAGGAGGCGCTGGAGTGGTTCAGTGAAAGTGGCGGCTGGCAGAGTGGGGCGCGACGCAGGTTTCGCCAAGGGCGATGCGTCCACCAGAAGTGGAGGCTGGTGAACGGTAGATGCAAAGCATCAGTTTTTGTTGCGCCCTGCAGGTACAACGATCACACGGTACAGTAATCACAAAAGTTATAATGACATTTCTATTGCTGTCTGAATCGTAAGTTATTTCTGAACGCACCGCCCCCTCTGAGGTCACAGCCCTAATGCACCACTTCCCCGACCCAGGGCATAGCCGCACCGGTCGCATCCCCTAAAGCCGGCTCTGGGAGATATTACTCAGAATCACAGTATGTTGAGGAAACAGTCACTGGGACTCGAACTTGACTTTTTGGATCCGCAGCCAGTAGCCCTGGCTACGTCACACTCTCTCTATAGAAATGTTGGCATACAGATTCTCCATTCTCGCGCTAAATGCCATTAGAGCAGATGTTCATGGTTTCCTCCGTGTTGACATTGCCGTGTGATATACCCGCTCAGATCAGAAACAGTGCCTAAACTTTTACACTGGCTTGCTCTACTGAGAACATCAGACAACAGCGCCATCTACTGGATGTCTTTGATGTGGCGGATTTATTAGTGCGTCTCATAGACGAAATCCCCTTCATGCTGTATTCCTTCCTTCCATTCTATTAACCATATTTTCTCAGCGGAGGCGCAATTGCCAAAAACTGTCTTTAGACAGATTCCAACTTTCTTTTCATATTACCTTTAACTGGGGCTAGTTCCACACGTCTAGTTGCTGCGTTTTCATTACGCCGAATATGGCTCAAGACGCGCCTCTTTTAAATGAAGTTCCTTTGTTGTACATATTTTTGCTTTGTTTTTCGATTTTAAAGAAACCACTGGGCAAACACAAATATGCACAAGTGATCAATGAATGGTCAATTCATAAGGATAGAGTGAGTCCTCAAGTCTTATCCTCTACTGCATTCGCACCAACCCAACCAGTGCCAGCGTGCTTTTCAGTACTTTCGTCACACTGTAAGGAACAGAGGTGTAGCAAGGTTGTCGCTGGCACTAATGCAAACAAGGAAATCGCACTCCATCCCCTCTTGGTGGTAAAGCACAAGAATAATTGTGCTGAAATCGGTCCTTTAAGACACCAGAGCTCTGGTGCCACTTACCTGCAGCCAGCCCCTTTTATAGCTACACTTTTGCCACAGCGATCATTGCGGCTGAGTGCAAAATGCGTGGTGGACTCAAATAGGAACAAGCATTTACAATGCAACGGTTTCGCCTTTGCAAAAGTTAGAGCTATTTGCATTGTAAATGACAACATTTGTATTTATGTGTTGGTTTGGAAAACAGATAAATAAATGGCATTGTCATTTATATTGCCATTAGCTTTATCTCTCCCAAATGAGACCTATTGTACCCTACGGACGAGCTCAGCAGACAGCAATTACTACCACACAAACACACCCAGAGCCACACACACCCAGAGCCAGCCACACACACACACCCAGAGCCACACACACACACACCCAGAGCCACACACACACACACACACACCCAGAGCCACACGCACACACACCCAGAGCCACACGCACACACACCCAGAGCCACACACAAACACACACACCCAGAGCCACACACACACACACACCCAGAGCCACACACACACACCCAGAGCCACACATACACACACACCCAGAGCCACACATACACACACACACCCAGAGCCACACATACACACACACACCCAGAGCCACACATACTCACACACACACCCAGAGCCACACACACACACACCCAGAGCCACACACACACCCAGAGCCACACACACCCACCCAGAGCCACACACACCCAGAGCCACACAGAAACACACCCAGAGCCACACACACACCCACCCAGAGCCACACACACACACACCCACCCAGAGCCACACACACACACACACACACACACACACCCAGAGCCACACACACACACACACCCAGAGCCACACAAACACCCAGAGCCACACACACACACACACACCCAGAGCCACACACACCCACCCAGAGCCACACATACCCACCCAGAGCCACACACACCCCCCCAGAGCCACACACCCCCCCCCCAGAGCCACACACATCCACCCAGAGCCACACACATCCACCCAGAGCCACACACATCCACCCAGAGCCACACACACACTCAGGGGGCAGGGAAGCAAGCACAGCGAGAGGGCAGGGAAGCAAGCACAGCGAGGGGGCAGGGAAGCAAGCACAGCGAGGGGGCAGGGAAGCAAGCACAGCGAGGGGGCAGGAAAGCAAGCACAGCCAGGTGGCAGGGAAGCAAGCACAGCCAGGTGGCAGGGAAGCAAGCACAGCCAGGTTGCAGGGGTGCAAGCACAGCCAGGGGAAGGGGAACCAGGGGGCGGGGGAGCAAGCACAGCCAGGGGCGGGGAAGCAAGCACAGCCAGGGGGCAGGGAAGCGAGCACGGGCAGGGGGCAGGGAAGCAAGCACAGCCAGGGGGGGAGTAAGCAAGCACAGCCATGTTTCCAGTGTTTGGCTATTCTGAACAAACCATTGGTGGACTCCCAACCGGCAACCATCCTCAGCTATATTTCCAGCGGTCGATAAGGTGGGAGTTAAGTTAGCTCCCCTGCACCATGTGACTCCAGGCATCAACCCACCCAATCTCCTTGCTGGCCCTGGTACCTTGAAACACTAAGAGATGCTATGTCTGTGCTCTACAAATAGGAATTAATAATAAATTACGGTTGTTTTGTGTGCATACCTATAATCGACGAGTGATAGAAGGGGGGGCAGAGCTTAGTGTATTTCCAACTGTCTATGCCTAGGTTACCTCTGTGTCTCTGCCCTATATACCTGGTACCAACGAGCAGTGTCTATGCCAACCGGCGGTGCTCCAGGCACGGTCAGCTGTCCCACTAGAGGAAACATTCTGAAACACATCACCATTACAGATTATGGAAATAAAACTGAACAAAGAGTCTGAGGAAGTGGCAGATGAGGAGTGTGGGGTGGGGGGGGGTGGGGGTATCTGAAGGCTGTTCAGCCCAATGGGTGTTGGCCCCTGCCTAACAGAGAGGCTTCAGAGGAAAATGGTGAATGGTAGAATGAGGACAATCAAGGCGCCAAAAAGCCGTAGGAATGTTTAATTCGCAGCATCACATTTTCGGACTTGAAACATTATCACTTCCTTCCCTTTTATTTCACTCGCTCGGCTTCTTTCTTATCCCTGGGATTTTCTGTCACTGTTTTTAGTCTTTCGCACCCCCTTCTTTCGCCCTTTTGCGTTTTTTGTCTCTTGTTCTACGTCAAAGTCTGATAAGGGAAAAATAAGAGAACAGGTCCCCAAATCTGAGCACCAGGGGAACCTCACTGTTAAACACGGGCTCAAATTAGGTCCGGATGACAAGGTACTACGAGAAACTCACACTGCCTTCCTCAACCCCAGATGTCTCATTCGTGCCCCTCACAACCACCCTCAACGGGAACTCACCCTGTGACTGAGTTCAGAGCATGTACGAGGCTCATGCTGCGTGAAAGAAATGCAGAAAAACACAGCTTGAAAAAAGTAAATATTCCTAGGAAATGCAAGATAAGATAAAACGTGAAATGCAGCAGGGATTGCATCAGACAGGATTACCTTTCCGCAATAAAGTTTACGACATGACTATAAGCCCGACTTGTAAATAGACTTTTAATCACGGAGTTGAGACCCAGCGTCCCCCCTCCCTCCCCGTGTGAATCAGTGGAGGAGCAGGCACTGCGAAAGCACAGACACACCGTGTGCCCCTCCTCACACCAGCTGGACGGACTCCCTGCCTGGAGCTGGTTCCCTCCCTCCCTGGGCAAAGGTAACGGTGCTCCGCCCTTACAGACAGCTCTGAGTGCCAGCCAATGAGGAGAGGGGCCCCCTCCCTGGTGCCTCTATGACCTGCCGAGCCCACTCCGAGCACAGGAGCTGTGCCTCGTAGTGCCCACACCGCCATCGCTCGCTCCACTTGTACCCACTACATTCACAACCAAGAAGACTCATGAGACATAATTGTGGGAAAACGGTGGTGCAGGTTTATTTGCATACAGCTAGCATATAGGTGGGTCATCTTACAGGCGATCCAAGATGGCAGCCCCTCGCTGACCCGCCTGCCTAATTAGCCAATTTGCACGGTAAGTCGATGCTCTTGACGGTGCAATACCTTTAATAGTTATCTCGTTTACTCCCGCCCCCCCTGTCGGGGCGGAGCGATGAGGCACACCCCCGGTCGGTTAAGGCCCCCCGACCGCCCGAAGGACTAACGGGGCGCCGACGTTGTTTCCTGGAACCCCCTCGGCTCCAGGTTCTTGGCTCGGGCACCCCTACTGTGCCAGGCAGAGGTATTGCTGTCTCCTTCTGCCGCAGAGGTACCCTTACTGTCCATCTGCTTCCAGATCGCCCTGTGACTCCGCCTGCAACACAAAACAGACCATTAATTGTTCACACCAGCCTGCTGCTCTGCCGCTGGGTCTGGGCCAGGGCGGGAACAGCGCAAAGTAGTCCTGATGAAACGCGGCGGAAAAGAGGAAGTGCTGAACCGGGCTGGCCTAGATAAAGGCCCTAAGACCGCCCACCACCTTACGTGCTCGCGCTTGCATTGGCCACCCCCTAAAGGGGGCGGGGCCCTGACTGTCACGCTGATGACGTTTTGTTCGCGAGGCATGTGTCACTAAGACGCTGTCTCGCGTTATCTCCCCTTCGCGTCGCGCGGCCAGCGGCATAGTGCCCACACCGCCATCGCTCGCTCCACTTGTACCCACTACATTCACAACCAAGAAGACTCATGAGACATAATTGTGGGAAAACGGTGGTGCAGGTTTATTTGCATACAGCTAGCATATAGGTGGGTCATCTTACAGGCGATCCAAGACGGCAGCCCCTCGCTGACCCGCCTGCCTAATTAGCCAATTTGCACGGTAAGTCGATGCTCTTGACGGTGCAATACCTTTAATAGTTATCTCGTTTACTCCCGCCCCCCCTGTCGGGGCGGAGCGATGAGGCACACCCCCGGTCGGTTAAGGCCCCCCGACCGCCCGAAGGACTAACGGGGCGCCGACGTTGTTTCCTGGAACCCCCTCGGCTCCAGGTTCTTGGCTCGGGCACCCCTACTGTGCCAGGCAGAGGTATTGCTGTCTCCTTCTGCCGCAGAGGTACCCTTACTGTCCATCTGCTTCCAGATCGCCCTGTTCTCCGCCACAGCTCTGGATGAGGCCCCCGACGATGACAGAGCCCCCCACCACCTAGCACCTATACGTAAACTTAGCACCTGCATGTCAAACGCAGCCTGCTGCCGCTAATGTTTCCTGTAAGTCAAGGAGAAACACATCCATCCCCGTCTCAGACAAGTGAACCCCATCCTTTTCATAGTAACCCACAGTCCTGTCCTGTATTAATGAATGCCTAATAAAACCCATACCCCTCTTTTCCGTGAATTTCTGCATAGCCCTGTTCACCCTTCTCCTGCCCTGCTCGATGGCAAGTGGCGACCGCGCTCCCCTCCATGTCCTGCGTGGGACAATTTCTGACCATACCAATTCCGTGGTTCCCAACTCGTTCGCTATCGACGTGAATTCCCGCTGCATGGTATCCACTAAGGCTCGCCTCCCCATGGTTACCAGGTCGTTACCACCCAGATGTATTACTAGAATGTTGGGCGGTCCCCCCAAGGCTGCCACACCCTGCGCCAGTCTGCGCTTCAGCTGACCCCACTTCATTCCAGGTGAGCCCATCCATACTATCCGGGTTTTTGCAAAGGCCAACTCCCATTTCCTGTATGCCGCCCATCGCTCGAGTCTGAAAACATACGAATGCCCCATCACCCACACGCAGACGCCGACTGTAAGAAAAGACACCGTTGGTATTACACTTTTATTCCAAACTTCACTGCACAAAACAAATAAACAATAGCACACCAGAATTAATTGCACAAAATTCAAGGTGAGAGAAGAAAAAAAAAAAAAAAGGGAAACTGACAGCTCGGCATTGCCTTGCAAGAGCAAATGGTCTCAACCCTCTAGTAAGGTCTCCGACCCGGATATGCAACGTCAACATTCACGTTCGATGCCACTATATTTACGGGCGTACATATCTTTGGTAACATGCTGATGACCATCTCCCCACTCTTTTGACCCCTTCTTCCCCCAGGCCCGCCTTGTATGCTGCTGTGGCTGCACCTATTCTGAAAGAATGGCTGGAAAATCTTTTGCCATCCCCAGCTGCTGCCAACCCAGCCTTTGCCAACACTTTCTCCATCACCTTTTCAAATTGAAACTTAGTTAGTGGCATGCCATCTGCGTGGATCAGGAAAGGTCCCGCCAGCAGAGATCTAATTTCCAAGTACTCCCGCACCAAGGACACCGGGCAATATCTGGGGTCCTCAAAAGCATGTAATGTTATAGCTACTCCTTTCCCAGCCTGATCGGTCTTGGATTTGCGCAACCATAAGACCAGGGAATCCCTGGCATTCACGTCTAGCATGTCCAGTGCTCTCCCCGACCTGTCGTTTTTGGACCTGACAACCAGCTCACTGGTGCAGAATGCCCCGAAGAAGGCCAGGCAGAACGCTGTTGCAAAAAGATGAGCCTCAAAGGCAGAGCTGGCTACCGCAGGCACTGTGTCTACCATGCATTTCAGGGTAGGAAACTCTATCCCGGCTCTCCTATCAGGGCTCCTGATCTCATCCCGCGCCCAGCCCTTCAGCGCCGCCCTAATCCTAAATGCTCCCGTGGGGTCATCTTCACCATTCAGCTTGGTTTCATGCCTGAGTGCGGCCAGGTGGCTGCACACCCAAGAATGGGACTTGCCGGATTCGTTCGCCCAAACAACAAAACCCTCAACCTGTCCCTTCAAGCCCCCCTCCGTTGCACCAAGGTACTTCGTCACAGTTCGGAAAGTGTCCAGCTGGGACGCATATCTCCTCCTTGTCGATTGTGCCAGGGAACGCTGGCCCATCTGTTTTAAGCGTTCCCCCACCGAAGGAGTCGCCAGTGCACTGCCGGGAACGGTGTCATCTCCTCGCTTGCCTGCGGCCATGCCTCCCGGAAACGTGACAGCTGAAAGCGAGAGAGAGCGTCGGCTGCCACATTTTTGACACCTTCCACATGTCTAGCTCTAAACTCGATGTTGTAGCGTAACCCTGCCCTGACCAACTCTCTCAGTAGGCTAAGAACCAACGGGCAGCTTGCACTCAGGCCGTTAATCGCCTGGACCACAGCAAGGTTGTCAGACCAGAACACCACCTTCCTGTTGCCCAGTTCTGCCGGCCATAGGTGCAAAGCCACCACGATGGGAAAGAGCTCGAGGACAGTGATATTCGCCGTCACCCCTTTCTTGCGCCATGCATCTGGCCATTTCATCGCACACCATTTCTCACGAAATATTACACCAAATCCTACTCTTCCTGATGCATCAGAAAATAAACAGATGCCTTGGCTGCTCTCCCAGGGGGCCCTCCAGATAACTGTACCGTTAAAATTACTCAGAAATTCATCCCACATGGTCAGGTCAGCTCTCAATCCGGGTCCCAGCCGAACTAGGTGGTGCTTTTTTACCATCCCTGCCGTAGCCTTAGCCAACCTGCGTGAGAACACCTTGCCTGCCGGTATAACCCTTGCGGCGAAGTTCAGCTTGCCTAACAAGCTCTGCACCCGTTCCAGTGTTGCGCTGCCCTTACCCAGCATTGCAGCAATCTCCTGTCTCAAGTCACACACCTTGTCAGCTGGCAACCTGGATTGCCCATTGACAGTATCTAGCTCTACACCCAGGAATGTTAGCACCTGTGCGGGCCCTTCAGTCTTCCCTGGTGCCAGGGGGACCCCCAAATGCTTAGACAGGTCCTCAAAAGCTCGCAGTGCTTCATCGCACTCCTGAGAACCGTCCCTGCCAAAAAAGAGGAAGTCATCCAGGTAGTGAGTGACTTGTGAAATACCGTACCTGTGCGTGAGTGCCCACTGTAGGAAAGAGCTGAAAGTCTCAAAAAAGGCGCACGACACCGCGCAACCCATTGGCATGCAACGGTCAAAGTACAGTGCCCCTCCCCAGCTGAAACCCAGCAGATGCTGACTGTCGGGGTGGACCGGCAAGAGGCGAAATGCTGACTCTATATCTGCTTTTGCCAACCAAGCTCCCCTACCTGTCCTCCTGATCAAATCGATGGCCATGTCTAGAGAGCAATAAGAAACCGTACATGCCCCTTCATCCAGCCAGTGGTTAACTGAATTGCCCTCTGGGTACGAAAGATGGTGGATCAGTCTGTAAGAGCCCTGCTGCTTCTTCGGGACTACACCTAACGGGGAAACTAGAAAATTCGGGAGAGGTGGGGAAGAATATGGCCCGGCCACCCTCCCCAAGTCAACCTCCTTCTTTATTTTCTGGGTAACAACTTGAGGTAGATCCCTAGCTGATCTCAAGTTCAGCGCATCACTGTGGCCCAAGGGGCCCTTATATGGAATCCTGAAACCATCCATAAAGCCCTCGGTCAGTAGCTCTCGCTCCTTTTTAAGCGGGTATACCCTGAGCAACGGCAGCATGTTCAGCAGTCTTATGGGGGAAGGACCCTTGGAATGCACCATCCCCTCACCCAGCTGGGGGATTACCAAATCACGTTCAGAAGCTAAGTCATCACATACTAAACGTCCTGTCTGCCCTTGGATTACCTCATTGTCTGGCCCCATCCGAACCCTGTGCTGTGGTGGTGGCTGAGTTCTGGACAGTGGTGAAAGAGATTGCCGCGTGTTGGGACCCACACTTGCTGCACTCGTGTGCGAACTTACATGCCCTCCCCCATGTGCAAGCGCCATTGTTGAACAGCCTACAAGTCCCTGAGTTGAAACGCCTTGGTCCTGCTCCATAGCCCCTCCCTCGACCTCCCCGAAAGGGCTGCTGAAAGGACCGCCTCGGGTATTGTTCCCACTTCCTATCCTGGTCCCACCGCTTGGTCTCCTGGCCCTCACTCTGTGACCTGTGCGATGTCTCCCTTTTACCATTACCCGTCCTGCACATATGCTTGAACCATAGCTGTATGTCGGTGTGGTCCCACCCTATGTCAGGGCAGCTGGCCATGGACTTCCTGAACTTCTGATCGTAATAAAACCAACCCATCCCCCCAGATTCTCTTGCCCCTTGCTGGATGGAATTGGCATACTCCATCAAAGCCTCGCTTTGACCCGGGTCCTTCTGTACGATTATGGCTGCCAAGATGTTGAACGCCTCCGTCCAATTCTCGATGGTCTTTTCTGGCCACCGCTGAAACCTGACCTTATCCTCCTCCTTCTTACCCATCCTCCTCGTGTCAGCCCCCGAGTTTTCGTGCATAAGCAAGGTCAGGATGTCTATGTATTCCCTTCTCCATATGCCCTCCTTTGCCGCCTGCGGCACTTGCCTTGCCAATGAACAACCACCTTTATTTTTGAACCCTGGTTTCCCCGTACCTGTTGGCTGACCCACACCAGCGGGACTTGGAGCTGCCCCGCCCCCTGCTCCCACAACCGCGGGGCTAGGAGCTGCCCCGCCCAAGGCCCCCCCTGCACATGAACCAACACCTGCTACCCCTTCTGTGGCCGGCACCCTTCCAGCAGCATGCAATCCTGAAGCGGAACCAGGCAGAGGCACTGCCGGGGGGGCAATTACCGGTGTACCAGGAGGTCCGCTCTGAGGGACACTGGGAGGCACACTTAGCTGATTCACTGCTGACACATTCTGCGAGTTAAGTGCGTTGACAATTTGTGGGGCTCCAGTCAGGGGAAACCCGTGACCCATGCTCGGCTGAACCGCAGGCGCACTGATCTGCTGCGTGACGGCCGATACACTTTGTGAGTTGATAGCATTAATAATCTGCGGAGCGCCCGGGAAAGTGTTGGGCCCCGCCTGTGAAACGTTGTTGACAGCGCCCTGTTGACTGACTGGTACGGCATTCTGCCCCGCCTGTGAGTTGGCACCCAGACAGGCGGGCATCGATGACGGTATGACCACTGACGACGGCCCCCCTAACGGCGGCGGTCCTGCTTGAGCCCATACCTGGCTCACTGGATCAGAAGCTACTGCCCCCAACAAAGGAGCCAACTTCTCATGTGAAACAGTTATGGAGTCTAAACGCTTCTGGAACATAGCCATTAAACCCATCATGTCCTCCATTGTCTTACCCAGTTGGGACAAGTCATTCAACTCCGCCACAGGCACCGCCGTGGGTATTACTGCAGTGTTTGATGTGTTGACCACAACCTCAACCGGGAGCGCTGGTGCTGCCGCCTCGACCCTACGTGGCGGTGAGACTGGGAAGTCCTTCCGTGTGGCTTTCCTTTTGCGGGTGGACCGACGCGTCCCCTCTCCTGAAGTGCCCGGTGCGTCGTCGCATGCACCCTGTCTGCCCGCCTCTTCCAGACGGCGTGCTTCGATAAAGCCCTGTGCCCATGCCGGCCCCTTCGACTGTGCGACCGCCAAGAATTCTGCCCATAATCCATCCTGTGGCAACTCGTCATTGCGGGAGCTCATCGTGGCTGCTCCTGCTTCTTGGACCCTACAAGCGAAAGGTACACATCAAGCACTGCCTTGCTAAGTCATCTACCTACAACCATGGCGGGACTACGTCCTGGGCCTTCATTGGAGTAATAACCATGTTACTAGCTTGGCGATAACCCTCCCGCAACTACCCCGGTGTCGTGTACGAAGTGAGTGTTACCTGATGTTCTTTGAAACGTCCGCTGTCACGCACTCCGAGATCCGCCCGCGCCGAGCCGAACCTGTACCGAGCCGAACCTGTAAAACAGCACGTGTTACTTCACCTGTATCCCTACACGACCTCCTCCTACCTAACACGAAACCCGCGTTCCCGCTGCCACGTATTATGACACTTTGGCCAAATATATTACCTGGCGTCCTTGAATATGGCCCCCCGATCACTGCCCGCAATCCCAGCTTATCTGTGAAACCTGTAAAACATAATGGATTTAACCGACTGCACCTGGATCTGTCCTGCCCTGTTGGAAGAAAAGGGTCTTACCCAAATGCCCCACCCCGCCTTGCCTAGGCGGCCCCATCTCACCTGAATGCCCTGTGCAGTTGCTGCTGCCGACCCCTGCCCGCGCGCTCGCCGGAGCTAATCTCGACACTCGGTCCTCCTAACAAAGCGGACAAGATGAAGGAAATGGCAACAGATGATTAAAACATAACATATGGGCCCGTGACAAGTGTTCTCGAAACGTTAAATGGCACAGCGAGATGAAGGAAATGGCATGCAAGGAAGAAACGACATCGCAACGAAATACATGACTGAAAACTTAACAAACCACGCCACCTCCTTATTGCTGGAGCCCTCTACAAATCTTTCTGTGCATGTGTTTTATTTGTAATGGCAGCAGTTTTCCTTCCTTACTCCTTTTAGCTTCGTGTATCTCCTTTACTGACAAACCAATCCTTACAGACATGATTGATGCTGTGTTAGAATTACTAGTGTAATAACGTTTTGCAATACATATAGCAAGCTAGTACTAATTATGTTCTCCGTTCTCAGCTCTTTAATAATAATTTGTGGTACGACATGGGGAAAATGTAAACACGTGAACATGTAAGCCGCATATCATATTTGGCCTTTAGTATCATACAGGGCCCTGTTCTGTGGTATCATTTCGAAAGAAAAGAAGAACACGACGACTTGAACATTTCTTCAGATCATTAACCAAACTTTTGCTTAGCTGGCTGTGAGCGTGGAGCCCAAGAAAACGTTGCTGGGATATCGAGACAACACAGGTGGGCCGGCCCTCGGAGAAGAGACCATTGTATCCGAGCTTCCGCACCGAGGAGTTACAGGGAGTTCATTGTGTATCATGTACGCGCACAACTACCAAACAATACAAGCAGTAGATATCCTAGCGCAACTCGTGCAGACATCTCGAGTGAACCTATGCACATGGGTCTTTAATATTAAATGCGACATCGTCAAGATGCTGCAGCTTATCGAGGTCACACACCGAAAGCTAAAATAACTGGGGAGACCAGACATCGGGGGATAATGCCCGGGGCGGTTTGGCTGCGAAGCTGCCTGTGGCGTACCCAGTTGAACGTTTACCACTCACAGAGGAGAATTCCGAACGGATGCGTGCCCGAAAGGACGGATACCCTCATTCATAGCACGCGCAGACCTAGGGAGTTGACTGGATACCTTGAATCAGAGCACGTGCAGACACAATAAGTTTCTGGTTACCCGGACCGATGCAGGCAGCAGGACACGTGTGACCCCGCCGGAACAGCACTGTCCGGCCCGCCCCCCTCAGACCCCCCAGGCTGCAGGACACATTGGAACCCGCCGTAACAGCCACTGCCCGGCCCGCTCAGACCCCTCAGGCCACACAAACCGCCTCTGCGCGACACAAATACAGATACGGTATCTGCCAGTAGGCACTTCATTATTCTCGACCTTATTCAATTAAATAAATGCCGACACGCGAGGCCGCGCAAAACCGGCCGGCAACACAACCGCTCAACCCCCGTCCGACCTGGACGGAAAGCACCATCAAAGCGCCCCCAGCCAATGCAGCCCAGGCCAGGACAAGAGCGGCAACGGTCCCGCGACCACCGAGCCCCCAAGACAAGGAACCCCGGTTCAACACTCTAACCCGCCGCTCAATGTCTTGTTCACGCGGTTCTGTGCACACATTTATAACCCTAATTGTTAGATACCGTCCCTGCTGAGAACGGGCAGGCGACGGCTCAGCTCCCGAATCTGCATGGCGACCATGTCTGGTGGTGCCAGAGCGTGTGCTCGGTTGTTTCCTGGGGAAGGATAGCTGCCAAGTGGGCTCGGGTCATTCGCGACGACGTCAACCAGCCCAGAGCGCTTTGCGTGCTGGGAATTTTATGCGTTAGAACATGCTCTGCCCCCCAAACGGGAATCGAACCCCGGACCCCTCGCTTTACAGCCTAATTAACCTAACCGAAGTAGCTACCTGGGCTTCAGTGCATGGCTCGCTATACGCTGGCACAAGATGCTTTCAAACCAGATTACGGAGGTGGTGACCGGTGACTCCGATCTAAGAATTAGTTGAGGGATGCCAAGTCATATATTTACCGAGTGTCTCCCCGCGTTCGCCCATAATCGCGGAATGTTTACAATCTTCGCTGAAGCTCAAACCCAGTTGCGATACAAACAACTCCTCTCACTAGTGGCCTCATCTCAAGTGGCCGTCTAAAACTAAATGACCTCACCTGCCCGGCCACGAGGCACCCTACCGCGGCCCCGCCATCCGCGCGCATCGCCGTCCCTTGCAGGACGGCATGCCACATCCATGCAGGGGCGCTAGCATCTATAAGCCGCACAGGATTAAGATTAATTTCCAAAACCCGCCAAGGGCGCCCGTTGGCTTGTGTAAATATGCCGCGTCTATTGACCTCACCGAAGCAGCGTGCAACTTGTTTTCTGATGCAGCTTGCCAGGGGCTTAGTGCCTCGGAAGGTACTACCGCACCTCCAGCTTCTACGAAGAATTCGGGGAAAGGAAAAAAAAGGAGTCAGCAGTCTATCTTATTCTCCTACCCGACCGCCCCTCGACCCGCACGCTCGCACGCGATACCAAGCACTCGGGCCACTTCTCCCACCCCCGTGGTATCCTTACCACAGGGCCCCTGTTCAACCTGGGCTCAGGCCAGGGCCGGGGCCGGGGGGGAGGAGAGCGTGGCACATACCTCAAACGACGAGGGAGATGACAACGGCAAACAGCGCAGAGTAGTCCTGATGAAACGCGGCGGAAAAGTGGAAGTGCTGAACCGGGCTGGCCTAGATAAAGGCCCTAAGACCGCCCACCACCTTACGTGCTCGCGCTTGCATTGGCCACCCCCTAAAGGGGGCGGCGCCCTGACTGTCGCGCTGATGACGTTTTGTTCGCGAGGCATGTGTCACTAAGACGCTGTCTCGCGTTATCTCCCCTTCGCGTCGCGCGGCCAGCGGCATACCCTCGCCCGCCGCCATGCGCGCTGCACTCACCTGTAAGTATCAGCCCGCCCTGAGGGGGTTAATACTGTATAATACTCTGGCTCCCACCATGTGTATGTGTAGGTGTGTTTGCACGCGGGATTTGCATCACTTTAGGATGGTTCATGGTTTTAACGACATCTGCCTCTGGCCAAAAGAGGCAAAGATGTGATCCTGGCTCAGCAGAATCCGCTGTTCATCCTTCCGAGGAGGACACCGGCGCATAGGAAGACAGTGACAAAGGGAAAAGAGAAGGATAGAAAGCAGTATCCAGGGAAGAAAGAAGGATGAAGAAAAGGAAAGGAAAACAGTTAACATTGAGAAGCAGGGATGAATAGAAGGCTAGGAATATAATGACAAGGGGGTAGAGAAAGATAAAACAACAGCGAGAAAGATAACAACGAGAAAGAGAAGGACAGGAAGGAAGAAGGAAGGGGGAGCAAATGAAAAAAAAATAAAGGTAGAAAAGGGAGGTAGAGAAGGATAGAGAAATTGGGACCAAGAGAGAAAGCAGGGATGAAGAAGCACCTGTAAGAATGGGATAAAAAGACAGGAATTTTGGGTGATGGAAGAACTAGGCACGAGGTGCGCTCAGGATCACACGGCGTTGGTATTTAGCAACTATGGCATTTGTCAGGGCCACCCCTGAGTTGTGTAACCAAGACCTTTTTATATTACTAAAATGATTTGTCTAACATGTTTACTGTTAGGGGTATGCAGCCAGCCCCCTACATGCATTGACCTGCTGTTGTGTCATCCACTTGTTCACACCCACTGCAGCACACAGACAGGAGCATCGGCTCAGCCGATACAGCCATTGGCAAAATTCACTGTGTGACCCGCTCTGCTCTGTCACAAAAATGCTCCTTATGCTGAGCCAGTGATGGCAAACACCGCGTGGGCAATGTCTGAACACCGCACCGCCCATCCCTCGAGAGATGCCTGTGAGCCATGAAGACAAAAAAAACAGGTGGTGATCTAACTTGTGAGGCACACAGGGGCATCTGAGCCACGAAACCCAGGAACAAACGAAAACGAAATATTGCACTGAGGGTTTCCATTGGCACCCTCCCATCAACCTAATATCAGCATCCAGCGCCACAAAACCTCTGTGAGCGCAGGCGCTATAATAAAAGCAACGGTAGATAGTTTACACGGATAAAGACGGATGGATACACAGAATAGACAGAAAGTCTAGAGGTCTTACTGCTATACTGGGCCGCTCGTCTCTTCTCACAAAACCACCACCGAAATCGCCATTGTCGATGATAGTTTCAGCAGAGAGGCCAAGCACTGAATGAGCAGAGTGTAGGTGATTGCGCAGATCTCAGCTGAGGCAGTGATACTAGCTGGACATAGCGGGCACTGACATAGGGCTTCTGTTTCCAACAGGGCCGAAGGGTGTGCTTTCTCACATTCAGACACATTTTATAGTTGTGCGGTAATGGTGCAAATGCGTGGCACCCTGCTGCCATATATTTTGTTAACAGATTTTGAGCGATGCGGTATGTCTGATTGCAAGGCTGACTTGTAAATCACAGAAATACTCTGACAATTCACCAGTAGCAAATGGCAGATGGTACCAATGTGATCCTGTAGGTGCCACACAGGTGTACCTCAACAAATGCGACCCACCACACCCTTAAAGGAGACCTCAGATCCTTGGTACACTAAGTTTAAACCAGACAACTCGTACTCAAAAGACAGATGTGTTCAGTGCAGGTGCCTAGAAGCACCAGCGGCATCTTGCTGAACGCAGAGCCCAAGGTGAGAAAATGACATTTCTCGACGTCCACCGGGATGGTCCCCGCTGCTCACGGGGTCCGTATGTGGCAGTTTCTACTTCCTGGTTGGCAGAAACCACCATTTGCAAAAAAAAAAACAGCATGCCTTCAGCGATTTGTAAACACACCTTCGGTCTGTAGTTTATGACAGATTTTGTCGGACTTTGATTTGTAAAGTGCTCGTCAGTGTCTCCTGCTGCTTCACAGAGGAGCCATGGGCGTTCTTCCTCTGGGGTGCCTCAGGAAACACCACCACCCGTCTATACTTTCCACGAATCCTTCAGAGGAGCTGGCAGTGCTGGGCTTTTCCCATGCTAAAAGAGACGCAAGGGGGCGGCGC
Source organism: Lissotriton vulgaris (assembly GCF_964263255.1). Taxonomy (NCBI): domain Eukaryota; kingdom Metazoa; phylum Chordata; class Amphibia; order Caudata; family Salamandridae; genus Lissotriton; species Lissotriton vulgaris. The sequence continues at coordinate 646,537,486 of NC_141698.1, read as the reverse complement.
CACTATTGTTATTTCTGCAAAAAGGCCGCAGGCCATGCCCAGCGCTGTACCTCACTAGTCCCACTGCTCAAGCTTCACCTCCATGGTACCAATGGACTGAGTAAGCTTCACCCGCCGAAGCTTGCATGGTTTCACTGTACCATATCGTGAATACCATGGTTCTTCATGTGAGGCCTCTCAAGGTCTGGTACCGGTGACAATTGTTTTAATTATTCATGAGCCTTGGGTACCTACCACCAGTAACAGGGGGAAATGGTGTTCATACCCTACCCCCTTATATATAATATATATATAACTTCAGAACACAGGGACTAAATACCAGAGTCTTTTAATTACGGCTAAAATATGTTTCCTCCAAGTTGCAACCAGCCAATGAGCTTTCTCCATACTGTTGGACCAGTACCTCTATCGAGATACCAAAAAGACAGATGGAAGAAAAAGCTCTGTTGAACAATCTGAGGATCCATTTAAAAAACATTTATGGTACCACCAGAGTACCGCTGGAACAACAGTCCAGATATACCTATTGTTTAACCTATTCAAGACCACCCCAAGCACCTTTTGACATTTTAGCTCACTCGAAAATAGCTGAATGGATATACACCAAAGTACGAAAAGAACGCTTTCTGACTAAAGTTCTAAGTTTCAGACAAATTATTTACATTTAGTGTTGTCCCGTTCAGCTTTTTTTTCTGTACTTGAGAGAACATTTTCCCTTGGGAGTTAAGATAGAAAAACACTTTTTCTTGGCCCCGAATGGTGGATCGGCACAAACCTTTCCAGGAAGGAGCTAATATGAATGAACTTTGTTTGAACAGTTTTGTGCAGATTCACAAAAGACTCTGCCCTAACTATAACTATGGTGGCGGCTACCACTGTGTACTGGCTGCTATTCACCTTCAAGACCCCCAAGAATAGCCTAAGCAGGAGCAGCGCCAGGGAGCTAGGTACTATAGTGGTGCCCGAATTGACATCCACGCTGGTACTTCTGCAAGTACAAGGCAGGTATGGTGAGCCTTCAGGGTAAGCATTGCTAAATGTATTCGCTGATAATTCTGCATGTACAAGGCAGGACTACTTCCGGTGCGGTGAGTCTGCACGGGAAGTAGTGCAAAATTTATTTGTCAGTGACGTGTAGTTATTCTGGCTGTTGTTCCAAGACCACTATCCTTCTAAATTCAAAAGGAGGGGGGGGGGGGGTTGTGGCATTACAGCAAAAGCTACCGACTTTGGAGCTTGGTAATCAGGTTCGAGCGTCGGTTCAACATCCTGTGATTCTGAGCAAAACACTTACGGGCCTATTTACAAACCCCTTGTGCAACCGGAACTACTCCTGCCTTCCAAAAATGAAGATGTCTTTGCGTAACGTAACTGGTGCTCATGTAAATAAAGCGCTCCAAAATATTCAGGACGAGTTAGCGCTAAAACTGAAACCAAAAAAACAACAAAAAATACGGCTTGCGCTTTCCCCTCGCCCCTGCGCCCCCATCCGCCCCCTATTTGCTGCAGCATTTTCAGGTAAACACAAGCCCACGAGACCTGCTTTCCCATCCCATTCCATACAACCCTGTCAACTCTAACGCGTCTGGAAAATACAAACCGAACTTAAATCCTAAACCAAACACATCTGGGATATTGGGTCAAGAGGTTACGAAGAAACGAAAGAAAGGCGGGAAAGGGAGGCGGTGACTCACGCGCGCTGCTGTCACTGCTCACATATGTGGCTGCACCTGCACGCTGACTCACTGGGCTCAGACGTCTGGGAAGCCCAAACACTTGTTTGCACAGCGGCCGAAACTTATACCGAGGCACACAGTAGGCTTTATGAAGGCATCTATAATATTGTGTACACTAACACAAAACAGGTCAGCGCCAGCGAGCCACGAGCCACCGCCACACATGGAGCGCGCCTGCACGGCCATCCCGCCTGCACGGCAATCGGCTCGGACGAGGCGAGCAAAACTACGGGAGGTTTCATTCGAGTTTATCAACAACAACAATAGTTCACCGGGTCCGAAAAGAAATGTTAAAAAGAATAAATGCACTATTGACGGAAGCTGTTTGACTGTAACGTGTCCGCCAAAAAAGCATCCCCACTGAAAAAGGAAATCTACCCTCTTACGTGAGCGGTGCAGCTTTCAAAACTACAGAGGAGTCGCTCTTGAAGCTATGGCGAGAGGGTCTCCAACTCGGACCCAATGCTTACGGGGGGCTGCGCGATGCACAATGCTATCCAGGGCTCTGAGTGGACCAGGTCGCCCCGGGTCTCGAACCCGTAGTAATTAAAAACGGACTATTATCATTATGTCTTTAACAGCAATGTAAACAAGAAACAGGGGGGCAGAGGCTCCGGTAGACGCTGCTTGGAAAGCACAGCGTCCTGTAGGGATTCGGGGGCGTGCTCTCCCCTTCCCATTGGCTGGAAGGTAAAATTCCAGCCAATGGGAAGAGGAGAGGGCGTGACTTAAAAAAAGACACGGAAACGCCCCCGAATCGCGTCAAGGCGGGCCCTGAACTCAGTGACGCTCCTCTCCTCCAATGGCTGGCCAGCATTTACGAGGCCAGCCAATTGAGAAGAGGGGCGTGTTCAGGCACCTTACTACTAACAAAAGATTTCGGCTCCGCCCACCCACTGCTTACGCAGTGGGACGGTAGCCGAAACCTAAAAAGCCATGAATATGGTTAATAGAGTAAGTAAAATGGGCGTTCTAAGGTTCTTTTAAAATGGTGATGTTATCACAGCCACACACACTGTTATTGTCACATCCAGATCCCCCCAAACCTCCCCATCCCCTCCCAGGACTTACAGCATGGAGCAGTGGGTCCGTCCAATTCATCTCTTGGTTACATTCACTGTGAGTGATAGCACCCCCATCTTTCAGGAGGAGAACATCCACGCACAAAGTTGTTTCCTTCAGTGCCAGGAAAAAGTATGCCAATTAGTGCTTTTTGAGACCAAAAATATTTGTGCTTTTAGAATTTTTTTGTTTTTTAGACTGACAAGCGCCCACCAGCTTCTCCAACAATAAAGTTTCCAAGAAATCATGACAAAATAACACATGCATTGATAAAACTAAAAGGTTCTCAGCCACCACCAGACCTATGGGCTTTTCCAATGCATTTTGCTAATGTCCCCTCTGTTCAAGGTTTCCATGCAATTGCTGTCTTGTACAGACAAACCTTCAAACTGCCTATAATGTACATTAAGACCTCTCAATCCCTTAGGGATATTTTTAATATGAGTTCTGGAAATGTTCCCCTATTTTGGAGGACACATTTCAATGACCACAGATACAAAGATCTCCCACCGTGTCCCTAATGCATGGCAAACCTGACTTCATTCGAATTTTGCCCTCCAACTGGCCCCTAACATCCAGCCACATGGGCAGGAGCAGTTGAGGTGGAAAAAAATACTGCTTCGGTGACGGGACTTTACATTTGATGAAACATTGAACAAACTGCATGCAGGACAGAGGTAAGAGTGGAGTACATCTGAAACTGGCGGTTTGGAGGGCAGGTAGCCGAACTTTACATCAGGCCCCAACTGTGAAAACGTCACTTTTCCAAACTCCCAAAATCAGGTCCAATATTGCCAGTATAATTCTCCCTCCAAATTCAAAGAAACTCCTCTCTTATAAAGACATTTTGCAATGCATTCCCTTTGTCCACTATTTTATTCTCTCTTTTTCCTCAAACTCTCTTCTAACTCACTCTTCCCTTTGTTTCGTTCTCTTCTGCTACTCTTGAAGAGTGTTTCTCTTGTTTTCTGCTGACCCTCTTTCATCACGATTGGTCAGACTCTCATTCATTATCCTCTGTATTTTATTCAATGTTTACCTGAACAATTTCATGTTCTTTATTCATACTTTCTCCTTTATCCTGTGATCCACTTCTATTCTAATTTCTCTGATATTCATCTGTCTTTTTTCCTATTTGTGCCCCCCTTCTTTCTTCTTCTGCTGGGTTACATGTAAATCAAATATATATATATATATATATATATATATATATATATATATATATATTTTTTTTTTTTTTCAAACACGCTCCACTCCAATTTGGCTAGAAAGATGACCAGCACGCGAGTATTAAGTGATGAATTTCTTTAATTAAAGCCCCTACCCCCACAACAGACGCATTTCGCCAAAAGGCTTTGTCAGTGAAAAAAACAAAAAAGTATATATATATATATATATATATATATATATATATATATATATATTACCTACTGGCGATCGCCAGTAGGTAGTTATAGTTAGGATTTTTTTCAATGTTAAATCTCAAAATTCTATTTGGAATAACTTTGGCGCCGGTTGATGAATCTGCCTGAAAATTCCATCAGAATGGCCTCGTCAAGCTCCGGTCCTCCTCTGAAAGTTTGGGGGGGATGCGTCAAGCGGGGGCCGAGATAAAAGGGGGGTCCCAAAATGCGTTTTCCCCATGTTAATTTCCATAGGGCGGTCGACCTCACTTTTAGCCCGAACAGCTGAATGGATTTACACCAAATTTGGCAAAATTGTAGGGACTGGTAGTCCGATGTGCCTTTGCTATGTCTCAAGATATGTGCTACAGTGGATTTTGAGTAATTTAGGTTCAAAAAAAAATATATATCTATAAGCGCGCCCCGGGCGCGACACACAACTTGCGCGCAGAAAGCTGATTGGTTCTTGGGTGTCTGTAAGCATTCTAAACAGTCCGGAGCGGCCGCCATCTTGTGTCTCGGTAGGATGGAGACCCAAGAGGTGGCCAAAACAAAGGGGGAATTGACCATAAGGGGGCAGGGTAGACCCCCCCAGACCCCCTAGGTTTGATGTGAGGGCTATAAAAGGGTCCCGCTGGGCAAAAAAAAAAAAAACATTTCGATTTGCGCGGGGGGAGCGCCCGGTACGCGCACGGGGAGCGCACTGGGGAGAAAAGAGAATGGCAGAGTTTAAAAATGTAAGTCATTTTATATAAATGGGAGGTAGTTCTGAAAAGAACTGTTTTTTTTTCTTTTTGTTGTTTTATATTTTTTTTGTTTTTTAGAACATTTTTTTTGGATTTTCAGAACAATTTTATATTTTTTTGTAGTTTTTCTGGGGTGAAACAAAAGACAGGGAATTGCAAACAGCTCAACTGGAGCAAAAAAATTGAAAAAAATGAAGGTTGCTTGCTGCAGTGATGGTTGTCTGCAGGCCGATTAAGTAAAGTGATGCTCTGCTCACCATAAGATATAGTTTTGTTGCAATATATGCAAACAAATTTAAATTTTGAAAATTTGGTTTGAACATTAGGGACCATCTCCCTAGCCTCTGCACCCGATGGAGTGGGTTGGTTAAAGGTGCCCGAAGTTGAATGATGGGGAGGGTTCTTGGTCAGTTGCCTGACTTCTGCTCTTGAATAATTGTTTGGGTGCTTCCTCTGCATATGCCTTATCATCGTGTGGTTCCCAAACGAATATTTCCTGTTTGGGTTCCCTCTTGACAGTTCTTGGTCACAGATGAGGCAAGTCACCTTTGCTGCATTTACTTTTTTGACACCCCTTGGCATTTTGAACAACTCCCAAATAAAATGTTCTTTGGGTTTGTATGGTGGGTTGTCCTCAGGCAGATATTGCCTCTCCTCCTGCTCCTCTTCGTCCTCCTCTTCTTCATGACCACCAATGTGGTCTTGTGGTGGTCCTTGTGGTGGTGGTGGAGGTGGTGGTGGTGCAGATGCACCTGCAGCTGCTACCAGTGAAGCCATTTCTTACACAATGCAGGTCTTCTTCACTCAAACAACAAAGTGAAAATGAGGAAAAAAGGTGGGGTCTTTCATCATTTGGAAAACAAAACTGTTGTGAACCAATCAAAAGTGTTATTTTCAGGTCACATGACCCGACGCGCTTACGCTACGCGCCCCGGGGCGCGCCCAGGGGCGCGTCAAATGCTTCCGGGTGCGTTTACGCCGTGCGTATCACGCGGACGCGGCTACGCGTTACATCACGATCATGTTTTCATTCGCGACATTGGCGCTAACGGGACGCTTCCCGGTTCGCACACCGGGGTGCTTCAAATGAGTACGGCGCCAGCACCGGGAGCGCTCCAAGGCAAAAAAAAAAAAAAATTTAAAAAAAAAAATTGGAAAAATTGTAGGGACTGGTAGCCCGATGTGCCTTTGCTATACTCAAGTGGTTGTTACGAAAATTAACTTTGAAAAAAATATATATTGTGCTACATTGGGCTATATATATGTTAGAGCCCAAATGTAGCCCAAATGTAGCCCAATGTAGCCCAATGTAGCCCAATGTAGCCCAAAGATGGCCAACAGAGACAAAAAAATACAAATGTAGCCCAAATATCAGCCATATGTAGCCCAACTATAGCCCAATGATAGAATGTACCAGAGTGTTCTAAAGAACAACTAGAGCGTTAACAGTCTTACTTATAAAGTGAGACTTATAGTTAGGAATTAGCATTTAAAAAACCTATGAAATTCACTGAAAAAACCATAGGTTTCACACCAGTTATAGTTAGGAATTAGCATTTAAAAAACCTATTAACTTCACTGAAAAAACCATAGGTTTCACACCAGTTATAGTTACCTGGAAATTTTACTGACATAAAACCATTGAAATTCCACGTTAGTTAGTTGGACTCACTATAACTTGCGCGTGTAATGCACTGCTGATGACGTCACATATTACATCACTCATGACATGGTCAGTGACATCACTCATGACATCACTGATGACTCCATCCTTGTGACAGAGTGACAGACCTCCTTTCAGTGTAATGTAACCCTTGAAACACATATTCAAAAATAGAAACTAACATTTACAAAAAAGTGGAGGTACCTATACCAGTTACAACAACCAATTCAGTAATTCCACCATTTATATACACATCCACTCATTCACCAACAGTTCTATATAGTCAATCATACATATACTCACTTATCATATGTAGTGAGACACCTTTACATCCGTTAACACACCGACAGTCTTCCAAAAGTTACTCACACACATACTCACACATGCAAATAAACTATTGAACATCCATTTATTTGCATATACAGCTATACACACACTAGCACATTACTTCTAAGGAAACTTACACATACTTACTCTCTTAAACAATCACTTATAGAAACCCATACTTTTTTAAACAGGAACTATTTCAATTTCTCACTCTCATATATACTCACTTATATACATCAATACTCACATATACTAGATTAAACATATGTAGTTACTCATAAAGACGCTAGTGAGACAGTCATTCACTCACTAACCCACACATATACACACTCTTCCACCCATACAGTCCGGCACATATGCTGTCTTCAAAACACATACTAACAGTGAGTTAGTCATTGATGCATCTATGTGCTAAGTAAGACTCCCAGCAAACCATACAGACACTCATACTGATACTAAAAAAAACATCTAATAACACATATACACACAAATGTAGCTACTTACCAACCCATACAGCCACTTATACACAAAGTGAAACACTGATACAAACATTTAAATATTTAAACAATACTCGCTAATATATGTATTCACTAAGATACACTTAATAAGCCAGTTAACCAATCATTAAAAAAAAAAAAACATCCATTAAGACACTTATTTAAACATTTATTCTTCCATGGACCTTTACATATACATATATAAAACATATTTATTTTTAGAAAGACACACATTCACTGGATGGTGTCATCAGTGATGTCATGAGTGATGTCACTGACCATGTCATGAGTGATGTAATATGTGATGTCATCAGCAGTGCATTACACGCGCAAGTTATAGTGAGTCCAACTAACTATAACGTGAAATTTCAATGGTTTTATGTCAGACAAATTTCCAGGTAACTATAACTGGTGTGAAACCTATGGTTTTTTTCAGTGAATTTATTAGTTTTTTAAATGCTAATTCCTAACTATAACTGGTGTGAAACCTATGTTTTTTTTCCAGTGAATATATATATATATATATATATATATATATATATATATATATATATATATATATATATATGTATGTATGTATATATATATATTGCTTTGTTTCTTCTTCCCACGGTTTACCACAGATGAAGTCACGGCACAGCAACAGGTCAGTTCACAGATTTTTATTTACACACCATGTGCAAAATAACGTGCATCAATTAACGGACGGCCTACGCGTTTCGGCTCCTAGCCTTCAACTGGACCATAGAATCCTCGAGTCTAGACCTCATTTTTAAACAGTGCTTAGTGTAAGTACCCTCATCCCTTTCTTTGGTCATCTAGACCAACAACCCTGCACAATTGTTTCAGGCCGGCACATTCAGGTGGCCATTTTACATTTCTATATTTACGTGAAGTACTCGTATTAAATCAAAACCTTACAAACCACATTATAATATGTACATATTTACATTTTTACAATTGCACATATCCCCTTTCTTATGTACAGTTCCGATTTTTTAATAATTATCTGCTTGTATGATGTTCCTCTATTCTGTACGGTACTCTATTATTTTTGTTTTACGATAATTTTTCTGATTTTCATGATGCTATATTCGGTGAAGTACTCTGTTATTTCCACATTTATGGGCTTATCCATATTTCAACATACTTTTTTGGCCAAATTATAGTTCTACTGATATATATACAATATTTTACATATTTATAATTACTGTCGTAATCATTATTGCACAAGTATGTACATATTCAGTTGATCCTACATTTTATGGCAAGTCTATATTTGGGCAAGGGAGTTGAACATTCAAGATAACTGTAAAGTACATTTTATCAACTAAGTCCACATCCCAATCATCCCTTTGTTCTACATTTATCCTTGTCTGCCCATTCTAACAATAACTCATGTTCATCCTGTACAAAAAGGCGAGGGAACTTTAGATGTTATTATGGTTTGGGTTCTGACTGATATATTGTATCCAGTTTTTCCTCACATCTATTTACATAATTTTCCATACTCATTATGTACACTAATTACACTCCTCTGATATGTCAAATAAGTCTCTCATTAATATCACCTCATCTTATGTCTATAGGTGTACATACAGTTCGGCATCCAGATTATGTCCAAACGGGACCTCAGTTCCCATGCCTAATATCATTCTGGATTCAAGTCTTCTAAGTTGTAGAGTTTGATCTCCACCCCTTTCTGAGATTTTACAAAGTTTGATTCCTGAATATTTTAATAGGGTGGGATTGCTCTGATGGTGTTTGGCGAAATGTGTGGCCATCGGGTAGCTTGGGTCCTTGTCCTTAATCGCCCTTAAGTGTTGAAGTATTCTTAATTTCAATTTATTTATCGTGCTCCCGATGTAGAATTTGTCACAAGGACATTGTAGTCTGTAAACCACACACTTGGATTCACATGTGATGTGGTCCTTTATTTTCTCTGTTTTGCCGCTTTGTATTTTATATTCCTTGATGTTCACGCCATGCTCGCAGGCCTTGCACTTATAGCACTTCCAGAACCCCGGAGCTGTTAACCTGGTTCGTTTGTTCCCTTCTCTTAATTCAAGATGCTTTGTGTCAAGATATCTCTTAAAGATGAAGTTTTTCGATATGCAATGCTTGGATGCAATTTTAAGTTCATTTTCAAGGTTTCATCCAGGAGCAAAACTTGCCAATGTTTTTGTAGCGCCCTTTTCACTTCGGTACTTTGGTTGTCAAAATCCATGATTAATCTAGTTACTTCATACTCATGATTAGTTTTCCAGGCCTATGATGTTTTCCGGCCTTTTGTTTTTTAGTACCAGCAGATCCGTTCTGTTTTTCAAGGTCATTCTGGATTTTGCAGAGGATATTACTTCCTCAGGATATCCCCTCTCAAGGAACCGAAGGCCCATTTTGTTTATTTCCTCCTCCAAGTCATTTTCTTCAGAGCAATTTCTTTTTGCTCGCAACATTTGTCCATATGGAATGCTCCATTTTAATCTTACAGGATGTCCACTATTCGCGTGGAGGATGCTGTTGCATGATGTTGGTTTCCTGTGGATCTTGGAACACAGCTTGTTGTTCCTTACGAATATTTCCACATATATATATGAACACTGCTTTCTTCTCCGAGGATAAGAAACAAGGACCCAGCAGGGGAACAGTTGGAAGCCACTTTATTGCAGGGAACACAGCTTGGGCGAATGCATTTCGGCTTCACTTAAGCCTTCGTCAGCGCCAGGAAACTGTGAGAACAGGTAAGTAAGTTCATACTTAACTGTGGGTAATTTCAAGTGTCCTGTCTGTGCGGCATTGGTTACTGCCAGACCCGCCCCTCAGCGGATGCTTGGCTCCACCTGCTGTGCCTAATTGCAGCGCAAGCGGACTACAATACCCAGAATGCTGTGTTGATTCCGGATAGGTCCAATGTTTGAGTAATGGACTTGCTCCAAACAGGGCCCCACGGAGATGTTGAATGCCGTTCTCTACCTGTGAAAGGTGCCCCCTCAGGCCCCCAACCCGCAAAAACCAACACGTAGCATCAGAGTCAGGTTAGCAGGGACAAGTGTGCAAATCACCTCGCCCAGCGAGGAGCCGAATGGCGCCTACACTGCTCGCTTCTTTTTTGTTGAGGTGTGGTGGGATTTCAGCCTATCCAGATACCTGAATAAACAACGGTTCCACCGTAGTAAAACACACACCAGTAGGGCTGAGTCCTCTTCAATGTTGCGGGGATCCTTGAACGCGCGTCACTGGCATCCGCGCTATGGGTATGAACACTGCTTTCTTCTCCGAGGATAAGGCACAAGGACCCAGCAGGGGAACAGTCGGAAGCCACTTTATTGCAGGGAACACAGCTTGGGCGAATGCATTTCGGCTTCACTTAAACCTTCGTCAGCGCCAGGAAACCGTGAGAACAGGTGAGTAAGTTCCTAGTTCACTGTGGGTAATTTGAAGTGTCCTGTCTGTGCGGCATTGGTTACTGCCAGACCCGCCCCTCAGAGGATGATTGACTCCACCTGCTGTGCCTAATTGCAGCGCAAGCGGACTACAATACCCAGAATGCTGTGTTGATTCTGGATAGGTCCAATGTTTGAGTGATGGACTTGCTCCAAACAGGGCCCCACGGAGATGTTGAATGCCATTCTATGCCTGTGAAAGGTGCCCCCTCAGGCCCCAAACCGCAACAACCAACACCGTAGCATCAGAGTCAGGTTAGCACGGACAAGTGTGCAAATCACCTCACCCAGCGAGGAGCCAAATGGCGCCTACACTGCTCGCTTCTTCCTTTGTTGGGGTGTGGTGGGATTTCAGCCTGGGCTGAGTCCTCTTCAATGTTGCGGGGATCCTTGAACGCGTGTCACTGGCATCCCCGCTATGGGTATGAACACTGCTTTCTTCTCCAGCAGAATCCTATCAAAAACATCCATATCCCCTCGAGCATTCGAAGACGGAAACAGGTACAGACAACAAAATAGTTTGTGAATAGGTGCTATTTTATTTTCACCACGACCGTCCTTGCATGACACGTGTCGACTGGGTCACTCCGGTCTTGATCACATGACGTGCCTATACATAGGTGTGTCTTAAATAGTGCTTAAAAAACGAGTAGCCAGTCCTACAGGAAAAATAAACATAGAAAATATCTTGTTGTGTAAATACAAATGATAGCAAAATGCGTTTAAAACTGCAACATAAAATTAACAAACATTACAGTTAACAATGGATTCCTCAGCAAATGTACTGTCAGTAAATACAGTGACAAACTGCAGTATACCTGAAAATAAAGTAAGGCCAAGTGGCTTCAAATTCATAATGCAAGAGGAGAAAAAAATAGATTGTAGACAACGCTTGCTAAATACACATAGCCAAGTTAAATAAAGTCATATTCATGACTATTCATGAATATGACTCACCTATGGTCCTCTTCTGAGCGTTGTTGGTGCAAAACTCCTACCCACTATTACATATGGGAGTGAAGCACTAATTGGTAAAGATAGTGATACTTTGAATAAAATTATGACCAGAGTATACCGAGCACTTTTCCATCTCCCAGTGAACGCTTCCCCAGCACAAGTAAGGATGGAGTTTGGCCTAACAAATCAACACGTTGCAAGGCAAGGCCACTTTATTAAAGTTTGGAACCTAATAAAAAGTGACCATCAAAATGAGATATCATTGCTCCTATGGAGAGAAATAAAGAAGGACACTAACTCTAGTGCAGCTCTTTACCTTAGAGATGTGATTAATGAATTTGGGGTTATGACGATATGGGAAATGAACATAACCAAGTCTTCATTTAAGAAAATCATTAATAAAGCTGCAGACCACCTATTTATTCTAAAGAACAAGGCTACCCTTACCAACAGAAAACATGCCTAGACGGTGCTAAATGGCTATAAAAAGAAGGAGATACAACAATATCTGAAAACCCCGTGGACGGAAAAAAATAAGCAGGTGCTCATTAAAGCGAGATTTGGATCCCTGCCAGGCCGATGTCATCTTCCGCCATGGGAATTTCAAGAAACTCAAACGAAATGTACACTATGTAACATGGGCGAAGAAGACATTCAACATCTTCTGTGTATCTGCCCTGCAGTCCTGCAAGAGAGAAAATCAATGCTCAAGTTTCCTCTAAAATCACGCGGCATACCGACATGCAGGCAGGCAGTGATTAAGTGTATGGACTCAAACGATATTGCTCTAAACGCATTCTTCATAAAGTTCCTGCTGCTGGTTAAAAGGAAACTAGAAGATGTAACTACTGTAAAACTTAACTGTCTGTAAAGGTCCTGCAATGATAATTTTATGCGATTTTATGCTGTAACATATATTTTAAAAGTTTTTTTTCTATGTGCTATGTTGTAAGATTTTAAATAATCATCACAATAAAATACTTTACTTATATTCATAATATAGGAGTACAGGCTAACTAAGTGCATGTGCTGAAATTGTGCTAAAAAACGTGACATAAATTATGTAATAAAAAATATATAAGATTACGGGAAGTCTTACTCAGGCGGTTACTGTTGACATAGTGCCAGACGTCAAAATGGACCATAGGAATCAGAGTATAAATACATATAGGTAGATGACAAATACTAAATAAATAAACTGCATGTAAACTGACTGGTAGTTAAAACATAGGTGGTGTTAAACGCAGTCATTCAGTGGTCTCAACAATGTTAAGGATGCAAAACAGAAAAATCTGCCGGATTTATGAAATTAAATTGTAGCATAAATGCTTGTTGATAATTTGCCCGTATCTGAGGACGTACAAAATATGCATAAAGTGCTTCAATTGTATTGTATTGTATTGTATATTGGATTTATATAGCGCTTATCACCCAGGGGTCTCTAAGCGCTTGCCTTGGGAACCCGTCCTGGCTTTTCCCTGTGAGATAGCCCCGACAGGGCATCCCCAAGGTGAAAGCCAGGCATCCCGCCGCGGGGAGCCATTGTGGAGATTAAGCAAGCTTAATGCCCAGAGTTGCAGAGTGTGAACCCATGATTAGGTCCGGCACCGAAGCGAGAATTATCGAGTCCGTGGACATTTGAGCTCAAGACCCTGCCGCGTCGGGAATTGAACCCTGGTCCCGGGTCTGACCTCTGCTTCAGGGTCTGCCTGATCTAACCAGTGAGCCACACTTCTCCTCAATACCTAGAGTGCAAAGCTGTGCAAAGGTGTGCAAAATGAGGCACAATCAGGCAAAATCAGGCAACATATCATAATACCAACATAATCACTAAATCTCCTTATGGCAGAAACATTTATTCATAGCAGCAATATGGTGAATGGCAAAATGAATTGTATAGTATCCATAGATGGAATCATGATTTATGGACATAAAATCGAAAAGATATATAACTATAAACATGTGATGACATACAATCCTAAATAAGACCAGGCTAAAATCTAGGTATGCAGATGTATTTAAAAAATGGAATAAATATAGATAAAAATCTCCTAGATCTTAAAAGGGGGGATGATGCAACATACCCTTGTAAAACTGGATAAAAGGCCGAAAAAATCCATGTTCCATCATAACAGCTAAAACCCCCATGCTAAAAAACTGTAAAATCAGGACATGGACCATGACTTAAAATCTCCGGAACATAGGGATTGCTAAAACCTCCACTTAAAAGACAGCCTTACATAAAACATGTAAAAATACCTAAAGAATATACGTAACATTCAATCATGAATAAATTAAACATCCAATGCATTACAGATAGTTGTGCAAATCTTCACCAGTGTTCATACCATTAGGCATCTTTGTATCTAGCGTCAAGATGTAGTGTGACTCTAGTTGCCGCAGCTGTCTCTCTCTATTACCACCTCTTTTTGATTTGGGAACTGCCTCAATAACATAGTACGATAAATCATTTAAGTTGTTCTGGTGTACTACGTTAAAGTGCCTGGCAACCGGGTAATTGTGATCAGTGTTGTATATGTATGTATTATGTACATTTGTATATATTAACTGAAAGGATTACATTGAAGTTATAGTTAGGTGCTGAAATGAGATAAGAACTATTATTTAGTTGGTGGGGCTGATAGGGTTCAGAACGCTGCAGCCTCTCAGGGTCGTTCTGATAATAATTATGTTGATGACCCCCGTGATGGGCTGTACTACCATGATGATTATGATATGGATGAAGTGACAGGAATATCTTACAGCTAGGACAGCCAGGGACAGAGTGGGGGACCAGTTCTGATACCTGTAGACCAGTGTGGTCCCTATGTAACAGTGGAATTGCAAGGTTCGACTAAGGAATTTTTGGTGTATACAGGTGCGTCATAAAGTTCTGTTTCTCGATAATATGGTCCCTGGGACTCCTCTGTTTGGCCATAATAATGTTTCGGTAGGTTTCTCAGGCATACCGATTTTGAGCCCCATTTCAGGACCCCTTGCCTTGACTATTGGTCCTTTCACTGTGGATTCTCCATTTTTGCAGACATCTAATTGTGGTGAGAATTTGATGGGTTTGAATTTGTTGAAAGAATTGCATGCCACTATTTATTGTTTGCCGGCAGGTGTTTATATGACAATGGGCCCAGATGTAGTAGGTGTTAAACAGTGTTTGTCTAAGGATGCGCCTCTTCCTGTTGAATTTGCTGATGTGACTTCCACTTTGTGGGCGACAGGTGATACAGATGTAGGCCTGTTGCATATATCACCGGTTTCGCTACAGATAAAAGACAATGCTATTTTGCCTTGTATTCCTCAGTACAAGATACCACAAGCAGGAGAGCGAGCCTTATTGCAATTTATTCAGGATTTGTTTAAGAAAGGAGTGGTTTAAGAGACGTCTGCCAATATTTGTAATAGTCCTATTCTTCTGATTCTCAAATGGGCACCTTTGGGTTCTGCTGATGATCAAGAAGATGTTTACTGTTTTGTGATTGACTTGCGCAAAGGTAATAAAATAGTGATTCCCCAGTATCCAGCGGTTCCAGATATTACCACGCTTTTGACAATGATTCCTTCCACTGCCACATTCTTTTCTGCCATTAATTTGAAAAATGCATTCTTCAGTATTCCTATTCATCCAGATAGCAGATACTTGATTAGGTTTACACTAGCTGGTAGGAGCTACAGGTTCTGTCAAGCTATTCAAGGCTCCACTGAGAGTCCAAGTATTTACAGTCAGGCTTTGAAAAGTCAGTTGGATCCCCTTTCGCTTCCTGCAGGTAATTTATTGGTGCAGTATATTGATGACCTCCTTATTGCTTCTGATGCAGAGCAGGGTTTTAAAGATAGCACAGTTAAATTACTGTTGAATTTGGCTGAATATGGACATAAGATTTCCCATTCTAAATTTCAGTATTGTCGACAGGAGGTCACCTACTTAGGTCACCTAGCGTTGAAAGAGGGTAGGAGGTTGATCCTCGAGCGCATCAGTACCATTGTTAAAATGCCTATTCCACAGACTCAAAAAGATGTGCGTGCTTTTATAGGCATTACTTCTTACTGTCGGCAGTGGATAACAAACTACTCCCTACTACTCAAACCCTTGCTTTAACAACAAGTGAAGTGCATGAGCCTGTGCCTTAGACGCCTGAATGTCAGCAGTCTCTTTAGCAATTGAAAACTGCGCTTTGTTCGGCTCCAGTACTTGGCACCCCAAATTACGGCAAACCATTTGTGTTGTACATCCATGAGATGGCTGATTATGCGCTTTGTGTCTTAACAAAAAAATATGGAGATAAGCAATGGCCATGTGCTTATTTCTCTGCTGTCCTTGATCCAGTTGCGAGAGGCCTTCTGAGTTGTCTGAGAGCAGTCGCGGCCATGGCCACTTCGATCAGACAATCGGCTGGACTTATACTGGATACTGATCTCACAGTCATTGTACCCCATGCTGTTATTGTTTGCTAAACATATCACAATCAAAATATGTGCTACTCTGAATTCAGCCAAGTTACTACCCCTCCTTTCTGAGAGTGATGAAGTCGACAAACATGACAGTATCTTCCAGACAGAAGAAGAGACGAAAGGGCGGGTAGACTTGACTGATGTTCCCTTATTTAACCCACAAGAAGAACTATAAGTTGATGGCTCTTGTTTCAAAATACGAAATGGAACTACAGCTGCAGCTTATGCTATTACCACACTGCATACAGTAGTAGAGACATCACAAGTCCCTCCTCAGTCCGCTCAAGCTGCTGAGCTTGCTGCACTTATTCAAGTTTGTGATTTGAGTGAGGGGCTGGTTGTCAATATCTATACTGACAGTCAGTATACCTTTGGGGTCACACATAATTTTGGGTGACTCTGGGCTGAGAGAGGGTTCCTTACTTTCCATGGCACAAGAATCCAGCATGGGCACCTTATATTAATGCATTTGTCTGCTATAACACTCCCCAAGAAATTGGCCATAGTGAAGTGTAGCACCACCGGAAGGTCACTGATGAAGTAGGTAGGGGAACTGCTTTTGCAAATCAGACAGCGAAGGAAACAGCAGGGATAAAGATGAAAAGAATGTTTGTAGCAAGTCCGGGTAGGTGGGTACCTGAGGTTGCCATGTTCGAGGACTCCCTTGAGAATGTAAAAGAGATACAAAGTGAAGCCAAAATAAAAGAGTTAGAAGTGTGGCAGGAATGTACAGCACCATCGAATGATGAGGGAAGTTGGATTGACAAGCCAGGGAAGCAAAGATGGATGTTGCCCGATGCATATGTTCTGCCTGTGGTTACGATGGCCCATGGCCCAGCACATATTAGTGCAAAAGGCATTTGTAAGTTGTTAGACCCTGTATGGCAAAACAACAATCTCACTAAGACAGCTGCACATTTAGTGAAGTACTGTATGGTGAGCATGATGCACAGTCCTGGAAAAGGTACCCCTACACAACCTGGTAATTTTGCACAACCCACTTTTCATTTTGAAGTCCTTCAAATGGACTATATTGAACTGGAGAGATGCAATAATTTAAAGTATGTTCTGTGGTTGTCTGTGCATTTAGTAAATGGGTTGAGGCTTATCCAACTAAAGATAATACAGCCATTACAATGGCAAAGGTACTCCTGAAGGAGTTCTTTCCTCTTTTCGGCTTGCCCAGATTGATTTGGAGTGATAACGGAAGTCACTTTAATGTGAAAGTGATCCAATTGATTTGTGATGTTTTACACATAAAGCAAAAGTTCCATGCTGCCAATCATCCACAGTCAGCAGGTTTGGTTGAGAAGTGCAATAGAACTCTCAAGCTCAAATTGGCAAAAATTCAGGACACCACAGGGTTAAAGTGGCCAGATGCTTTACCGTTAGCTCTGTTGTCAAGAAGAACGACAACACGTTCTAGGACAGGATTGTCACCATATGAAGGCATGTTTGGGTGCCCGGAAAATGTCTGGGTCATCCCATTACCCCAGTGTTTTTCTGATACTGAGTATCCATTATTGATTGATTATCTTGGCCAGTTAACAGAAAGTTTGGGTTCTATTCACCAACAGGTCCAGGACACCCTGCCAGCTACACTAGAGGGGCCAGGGCATTGCATCCACCCTGGCGACTTCGATTTGATTAAAAACTTCAAGAGGAAGAAAAGTTTGGAGCCAAGTTAGAGGAGGCCAAAAAAGGTCCTGCTAGCAACTTGCTCTGCAGTAAATGTTGCTGGCTGTAAGAACTAGATTCACATGACTCATTGTCGCAGGATTCCTTTGCCCCTGCCCAATGACCCGCGGATGAAGGATGGAGTAAGAGACTCCGTGTGCGAGACAGTGCCTCGGTTTGACATGTTCAACGATGCTAAGCTTACTTGAACGTGAACAGATGAGGAAAATGATGATGTATTGAATGCAGCAGTTCCTCCGGCTATACAAGCTATTCAGAAGCCCCTGTTTATTGACCATTCTGTGCCTAAAGCCACTAGATACAATTTGCGCCCTTGGCTGGGGGACAGTGCACCAAAAGAGAAGAAAGATTAGTTAGGGATACCAACTGAGTTAGTTTAGGGTGATGAGAGTTGTGTGCACTGTTTGAACATTGGACAGGATAGATCGAAGTATCCCTTCGGGGTATATTATCCTGGTTGACATGGGATATGAGCCTAGTAGAGAGCAAGCTCCGCCGCCGGTGCTCAAGAGTGCCAACGTTTTGATGGACAATAGGAGCCTGCACCATTGAGGCTCTGACGTACACTCAGAATTCTTATATTTCTCTTGCTTGCATTTTGCCCGCACATTTCATCATTCATTGTGCATCCCTTTGGTAGAATGGTTGCTGAGGAAGAGCAGCCAGTGATTCTTGTTGCCCAGCACAATGCAGTGTGGACCCGTAAACAAAAGTTAACATGTATTGTCCTTGTGATTTTGTTGTTGATCATATTATGTGGTATATCATGGGTTTTGGAAAGTGATCAAAGTGTACCATTACACAGTAAGGATAAGGTTGTTCCTCAATTCCAAAAGAAAAGGACAGCCCCAAGCAATGTGTTTCTATATACACACAAGAGGTTCTCTGGAGAAGCGATTGCTAGTTACCCCACTGAATCTGTCATTAGTCTATGGGCAGCGTATCCATTGTCAATTGTCAATTATACCTTTACTCGGCCCACTGACTTTGTAGAAGTACAAGGAGTATTTGGGTTTGGCTATCCAGGTACTTGTCTGTATCATCGAAAGCCACAAAGCATGGGCTATCCGGGGTGTGACAACAATACTATTGCGACAACTTCTATATGGAAAAACAGAATGTAACTCTGGTGGGTTACCAGTATAAGGAATTGACAGTTCCCAGAGAACATGGTATTACCCTGCTTGTTGTCCTATTATCAATTTTATTGTCACTATATTGTATGTTAATTGTTCGGGGATAGTATTGCGTGAGGGCACATACTCATGGTAAATCCCAAGGACCCCAGCACCTTAGGGTGCAATACCCGATATTCTGCTGTGTATTACGATAGACCAATTTATGCACAACCTGAGTTTTTCTTTCTGTCTAATGGGACTTATTTGAATGTCCATAATGGTACTAACGATGTGGCACATGGGATAGTACTGCCTTTGGGTGTACCTTGCAAACATAAGAAGCCTAAAGTAATATGGGTTAAAAGGACATTAACCAGTGAATTCTGTGAAGGAGTGACCGATCTTGAAGTCAATAATTATAGTAATGGTATTACTTTTGGATACATTATTTCCTCAATAATTTCATTTGGTGGTACTGCTATGACCAGAGGTGAGAAAGCTAGAGAATATTTTGGATGTAAGCTGCAAATATTGTCTAACTCCACAGTAGTAGCTTTGCGTGACATCACCAATCAATTGGAAAGTATGAGAGTATATTCTGAGCAGGCTAGATATGCAGTTATTTTCATCCTAGCTAAGAGAGGTGGTGTGTGCCCGGTAGTAAGAGACCAGTGTGTAGTCGGGTCACAAATATGGAAAAGAATATCACCCAAAACATTTTAGACATCCTAGAAAATGATAAAGGAATGGAAACTGGGAAATGGAGTTGGTCTCTTTTTGGCAGCTGGGTTGGATCCTTGAAATGGTGATTTATTTAATTGTGATCTTGGTCTCTTGCTGTGTCCTGGTGCCATCCCTTCTGTTGTTCTTATTGCACCACTCTTCTCACTCCTAAGAGAAAAATATTGATTCATGACGCTAATGCTGCAGTTATGGTTCTAAAGGAAAATGATGACCTCAGGAATATAGATGAGGGAATTTTTGAGACTTCTTCCCTCCTTACGGTCTCTCTTCCTGATGTTGACAACATGGAGTGCTCCTAAGAGGTTTACCTATGACTTTCTGTTTTATTGATTTATATGCTCTTTGATATTAATAGAAAATGTTTAGCTATGCTAAAAGGAGGGTCTGCTATGATAGAAAAGTTCATGTTTGCGCATTGTTCTCTGTATGTTAGAATTTGCGGCACCATTTTCAATGTCTGCACCATTGTGAGTTATAATTGAAACTTATACTTTGCTATTTCCGAGAAAAGTTATGTTTCTCTAAGGCTAAGTTGTGCTTCACTAAAGAATACACTGTTATTATTAGCGCATACCTTTCCGTCTAGATAGAGGCCTTTTCCCACTTGTCTAGTGGTGGGCATGGGCAGAAAGACCTTGAATAGTACATAATGTGTGCCTGGCATCAGAATCGAAACGTATTCTTTGTACTTCACTGTTTAGCTGTATCTGCTTGGAAAATTCCACTGTAGGCATGCCTTGATTGTTTCTGAAATGTACATAATGTATTTTTATGCTTGCTGATGTCCGTCCCTCTGCAGCACTCCTAAGCGACTGGGGAGACTCGGCTTCACTCTGAGTGGACCTGAATAAACAGATATTAGTTTGTATTCTCTACTGTTTGACGACTATTCATTTGGTATGGAAGGCTGAGAGGTGATCATAAGTGACCTGTGTGACCTTAATCCGGCCTCTTCCTTCAATATAAGGATGACACTGATGGTTATTTTCATTTATCAATACTATTTTTTGATTTACAATTTCTGTTTTAACTGTATACGTCCCATGCAGAATTGCTTGTATATTCTTCTAATGTATATTTCAATATATACATCAGACACCCATGCATTCAGATGTATCTGCGTTATTTAGATTTTACAATTTTGACTAAGTGCCTAATTTGTTCTCAATATCTACTTGGCTAAATGCCCTTTGTCTTTTTTCTTACGTCGTACTTCCCTGTTGTTTGGTGCCAAAAGTCTTTTTATGTATTGACCTGTCTAAATTGCAGTGATGGTCCCTAATTATAGGTGTACATGTAATTCTTCATCCGCATTCAGGCCCAAAGGTATCTTCATTTGTAATCTTATTATATACTTGCTTTCCAATCTTTGCAGTTGTAATATTCTGTCCCCTCCTCTTTAATTTTTGGGGATGTGTGCAATACCATAGTACCTCATGGTTTTCCAGTTGTTGTCAGATAAAGCTGAATGCAAAAGACACAAAAGTGTTGTACGGAATGCAGAACAAATCAAAACATTCACCCCCAGTCAAGAGATCTGGGTTATCATCAATGCAGGCAGGGAAAGAGAACACAAGTCTGCTCACAGCTGACTGCAGCACTTTTAAATCTCCTGCCAGCTGGGAGCAGCCTTATTGTTTCCTCTCGGGTGGGAGATTTAAACATGCTCCTGCCAGACAGGAGCAAACACGTTTCCCTGCCTATGCTAGTGTGGGAAGGGAAACTCCTGTGTCCCAGGGGTGGGCTCCCCGGGACACAGTCACTGAGTCGTCCCTGGGGATGGTGGTTCCCGGGGCATAGATGCTCAGGGAGAGGGCCACAGCCCCTCCCCTTTTTATCTACTAATCGGTCCCTGGGGATGGGGTCCCCGGGTCCTTCAATGGCTCAGGAGAAGGGCTGTGCAGGCCCCTCCTTTTTTGAATAGGAATTGGCAGGGTGGTGAGGTCATCGGAGCCACTATCAACTCAGGAAGGAGGGCTGCATGCCCCCTTCCTTCAAATATACCTGGTCCTGGGGAATGGGATCCCTGGGGTCCAAAATGGGCCTGCCTTGGCTGGGGAGGAGGGCCCTTTCCATATATATATATTACAAAATTGTGGCCAAAATTTTGATTTCGTTTTGCCTTCTCATGGAATCACAGCAACATTTGCCAATTTTCTTTTCATTTTGACTCTGTGGGGACCCCATGGCGCTTAGGAGGGCAGGGTACCCCTACCCTGCCCCCTTATATCATTTTGTTTTCAACTCAGGGCAGGGGATTAAGTCCCAGAGTCCTGCAATGAAACTCACAGACCCACCAATCCATTTATACAAACGTTTTTGTACCTTTATTTTTCAAAACTACTGAATGGATGTGTATCAAATCAAAGAAAGCACAATCTATGAACCAAGATTTAGCTTCCTGACAAATTTTGTTTATCTCCATTTATCACTTTTTGCAGTAGTGCTGCTAAAAGAAGTCTAAGAAAAATGCAATGGGAATTTGCTTTTGGGACACCCCTTTTTTCTCGATCCATCAAGGATCACCCGGGAATATTCCAGGAAAGAGCTTAAGTGAATTAGATTTTTCTCAGAAAGTTTTGTGAAGATTTGTCAAATGGTGCCAAAGTTGTTAGCAAACCAAAAAAACTTTTGTCATACAGGATCAAGAGGCTGAACTGAATAGGTGTGGAATTTCCCACTGGGGATGAAGTGATGGGAAGATAATGATGAGCGTAGCCAGGTTCACCCTTACCCATCAGCTATGGTTTTTCTTTGTTTGATTTTCTTGTGTGAACTGATTAGTTGAGGAAATATGGGACCACTTGGTACTATAACTATGTCTTTGGACAGTAACTGTATGCTATGACTTTTCACACAAGCAGATTATAATTTTCAGGTCCACTTGGATTGCACCAAGTTCAAGCCTCTTTAAAATTATATAAAATTAAATTTAATTTGATCTGTATTTCGACTGCAATAAGATGGTTATGCAGCAAACTTTTCTAGGGGTCAGTAAAAGCGGGACTTTTTGCCATCTGAACCTGCCACTGGGCATGAAATTGTATAATAATATGTTTTTTTGGGGGTGCTCATTTTGCACAGAAATGTATTGCAAAGATATTCGTTCTTAACTATTAATTTGTTTTGACATTGAGCACACTGTTATAGAACCAGTTCAAGATGTCTGCCAAAGTGACCGCCATCTGTGTCCTTTGTTTATGTTCATACCGTTACCACTGACCACAGGAGCACTTTTGTAAAACTTTATTTAACTGGTTGTTTCTCACATCTGATTTACCCGTGAGCAAGGCGAGAGGTCAACTCGCCGAAACGCGTTGGGTTTTGGTTCCATGTTTGCCGTGATTACATGCTGGAACGCTATGGATGAATAAATCGATTTGCAGCACACGCACTGGTCTTTGTGGATTTGTAATACGCTGGAGGGAGTGCATATACACGGCTGCCGCTGTGTTTCTGTGGAAAACGATATATATATATATATATATATATATATATATATATATATATATATATATATATATATATATATATATAACATGTATTATTACCATTCAGTTAATAAAATAATGTACTTCAATTCAGTTTTTATATCCCACCAAAATAATTTCCTTCCCAGCACAGCGCACCACTCAATCATCAGTTTTCTATGATGGGCTCCCGCCAGCAAAGACGCACAAAATTGCTGTGAGCAAATGGGATAGGCTGTGCTAGACATATTAAATATGCTGCTGGCCATTAGCATAAACATAAAGGGAGATATAGGTCAAATATATTACAATACCAATCAAAATAAATATTGCGGTAGATTGATCCTGATCTTAGGGCCTACACAGATGAAGAATTCATGTTTACCTCATTGCTAAATTTTAATAAACTGCGTGTGGCCTGGTCTCGTTTTCATTCTGTGCAGTCCTTTGAGTGATGCAGGAGATCATTTTGATGTGAGATGCAAGGGCACTCGCCAGGGTCCAAATTATTGCTTTATCTGAAGTCAAATCTTTTTTATTAAAAAATGTTTTTTTCATTTCCTAGACCCAGGAATTCTAATAGACTAAAATGGCACAGCGGCAGGAGATTTGCACTGATGCTTGGAAACCTGCCAGGCCTGAATGGAGGGGAAATTGATAGCATGGTGCAGTTTGACATTTTCTACAATGTGAAGGCTTGAGCATCAAAATAAGTTATGTTCTAGCGGCATTCATCAAACAAAACGACATACATTAAAGCAAAAGTGTGTTTATTGTAAATCAGCACTCTTGCCAAAATACATTTTTGTAACATGAAATCATTAAAGAGACTTTACCAAATACTGTGCTCATTACATCTTGTTCTCAAATTGTGTTGCTTTTATTAGTGATAGTCAAAGTATCTTTATTTCAATTAATTACAATCATAAATATTTTACAGATTCATGATAACATTTCGATACTGTTAAAAAGATAACTTTAAACCGAGGTGGGCCTTGAGCTTATAGGAATAGATATTAGGCATAAAGTTTACCAGGAGATCTAAAATCATGTTCTTTTGCGGCTTGATAACCATTTTAGGCAGGCACCTCCAACGCCTTATGCCATCACCCCCATGTTATTGAAACAGAGTGCAATGGTATGAGTGCAAGCCGAACTATAAAGTGCAGGTTTTAAACTTATAGTGAACTGGTATTGCTGGCTCAGGTCTTTATTTTGATAAAATGTAAGTGACCGTGGACCCCTCCGCTATCAGCAACATATTTGCTTTTAACTTACATTTTAGGAAAGATGCAATCACTTGGGGGGAGTCGCCGTTCATGCTAAAGAGTAGTGCATGGCGGCAAGTTCTGATGCCCTGCTGGTCAAAGATGTTCAGCAGCAAAGTATTGGGTTCAGTGAATAATGCATGGCATGTCGATTAGATGTGAATCAGGGATTATTTGTGTTGATGTCAAAGTCTGCACTCAGTTGTGATAGGCCTCAGATGCCATTTTGGAAGACAGTCAGCCATTGAGAACAGCCCAAATCATAAATGTAGCACCATAGGGGCTTATCTACAAGCCCCTTGCGCCACTGGTGCGTCACTTTTTCCCATATTAAAATTGACACAGTGACGGCGCAAGGGGCTTGTAAATAAGCCCCTTAGGGGCATATTAGCAAGACCCTCGTTAAAATTATCGCTGTTTTAGCAGCAGAAAACTGCCGCTAAAACAGCGATAATAGACTTGCTAATATGCGTTATAGAATTCCAATAGAAGCCCAGGATAGATGTCTTGCACATCTAACCTGGGCTTTTATTGGAATTCTATAACCCATATTAGCAAGCCCATTATCGCCGTTTTAGCGGCAGTTTTCTGCCACTAAAACGGCGATAATTATAACAAGGTTCTTGCTAATATGCCCCCCAGTTTTATGGAAGCATTTCAGTAAGACTGTTAAATAGCTCCGTGGTGAGAGATGTTTATAGGTGTTAATAACGATTCAGAAAAGGGGGTGGTGATGAACAGAGTGTCTGAATTAAGCAGACCACTCTTACCCAGTCCAAAGATCAGGGCTTGATCCATCACCGTTATTTATCTCACTGCACCATCCCAGCTCAGAACCTGGCTATATGCAAATCAGTCTGTCCCTGGCCCAGTGCATCATGGGAACAGGGCAGACTAAACTACCAAGCCAATTCTTCACCAGAAAGGAGACAAGCTACCGGGGACCGGTTTCTGGCATTTCAGCCTTCTTCGGCCCGGCTTGCTTGAATCCTGATGGTGCAGTGAGAAAGGGACTCATGTCTGAGTATACCCTGCCACACCTATAGTGGCCAAAAACGATTCAGAAAAGGGGGTGGTGATGAACAGAGTGTCTGAATTAAGCAGACCACTCTTACCCAGTCCAAAGATCAGGGCTTGATCCATCACCGTTATTTATCTCACTGCACCATCCCAGCTCAGAACCTGGCTATATGCAAATCAGTCTGTCCCTGGCCCAGTGCATCATGGGAACAGGGCAGACTAAACTACCAAGCCAATTCTTCACCAGAAAGGAGACAAGCTACCGGGGACCGGTTTCTGGCATTTCAGCCTTCTTCGGCCCGGCTTGCTTGAATCCTGATGGTGCAGTGAGAAAGGGACTCATGTCTGAGTATACCCTGCCACACCTATAGTGGCCAAAAACGATTCAGAAAAGGGGGTGGTGATGAACAGAGTGTCTGAATTAAGCAGACCACTCTTACCCAGTCCAAAGATCAGGGCTTGATCCATCACCGTTATTTATCTCACTGCACCATCCCAGCTCAGAACCTGGCTATATGCAAATCAGTCTGTCCCTGGCCCAGTGCATCATGGGAACAGGGCAGACTAAACTACCAAGCCAATTCTTCACCAGAAAGGAGACAAGCTACCGGGGACCGGTTTCTGGCATTTCAGCCTTCTTCGGCTCGGCTTGCTTGAATCCTGATGGTGCAGTGAGAAAGGGACTCATGTCTGAGTATACCCTGCCACACCTATAGTGGCCAAAAACGATTCAGAAAAGGGGGTGGTGATGAACAGAGTGTCTGAATTAAGCAGATCACTCTTACCCAGTCCAAAGATCAGGGCTTGATCCATCACCGTTATTTATCTCACTGCACCATCCCAGCTCAGAACCTGGCTATATGCAAATCAGTCTGTCCCTGGCCCAGTGCATCATGGGAACAGGGCAGACTAAACTACCAAGCCAATTCTTCACCAGAAAGGAGACAAGCTACCGGGGACCGGTTTCTGGTATTTCAGCCTTCTTCGGCCCGGCTTGCTTGAATCCTGATGGTGCAGTGAGAAAGGGACTCATGTCTGAGTATACCCTGCCACACCTATAGTGGCCAAAAACGATTCAGAAAAGGGGGTGGTGATGAACAGAGTGTATATAGGTGTTACTAGACATCCATGCATGGATTCTTTTGCTGATTTTTTTTTATCTCTGCTTCATGAAATTCTCTGTATTTGGTTATTGAAAGATGTTCTAAAGGAGTTATGGGATGCAAACTGTTTCCCTATCTGTGTTGCATTTAGGTCCTTCAGTGCTGATTCAAAGCCCAGCGCCCAGCTATTTGATTTTCTCTTGATGCCTAATTGTATTTTCTCAAATCTGACTTTGCAGTGTTGCCTGGTCTGCCTTCCCCCATAAAGACATATACTTGAGTATTGTTGGGTTCTGTGATGGGTTTTTACGTGTGCAGGAAGAATGGCGCCTGGCTGGTAGCGGAAGGTATTAGATGAGAAGCAATAATCGTGCAACGGTGCTACAAGGTCAGAGGAGACCCCAACACCTCTGCATAGAGTGGCGAGGGCACACTCTGTGAATAAAACAACAGTCCTGTTGAGGTTCTTCGGTTTCCGACTTCGTCCCGTATTTAGCCGCCATTTTGTGTCTCGTCGCCATTTTGTGTTGCCCTCACTCAGGCAGCACGGCGAACGGAGTGTTTTTGCTTTTCCCAGCTGCTACGTGTCTCTTCTGTTAAAAAGTAACCCCCTGCCCTTGTTTACGAAACCAATGTCAGGGTCTGGCCGAGTTCACTAATCCATGTCTGGGTTGATTGATCCCTGTCTCGACTGACTATTTGGCTTCTCCTATTCTTTCCTTACATTATCTTATCCGACTGGCCTTCGCTATTCTCTCCTTGTATTCTCTTGTTACACAACTATCCTTTGAGGCACACCAGTACGTCCTGCCACCTGCAAATTGGATTGTAGGCACTAGCACTGATTAATTTGTGGGGAGGGGTGACACACAGGGTTTGAAAGAGGGGCGTATTTGGGACACCTGATAGTTTGTCTTCCAACTTTTCCTATTGGCTTGCTTTGTATGTACTGGGAGTATACATTGTAAATATGTGTGCTATAAAAGATTGTGCGCCACAGAATAAAGTGTCAGTCTCCTGATAACCTACTCTGTACTTCTGGGACAACTGTGCTTAGCTGCAGCTAATAAACCTGGTTTTCTACGCCCAACAGAGTGTCTCGTGTCTCTGTCTGACAAGGCAGGTGAACTCGGGGATTTAAGGCGTGCCCTGCACCGCCAGGCCCATAAGGCCCCGTTTTCCACTGTGCACACGTTATGATAGGTAAGTATAAATGTCATCAAAAGTGAAAAGCAAATCAGTTTTCCGGGAAACAAGGTAGACAAGGATATCAATGGATAAGTTCGAATAGCCGGTGATAATTCCAACCCGGCGTGGACGGGTAAGGGTGAGGTATCAATCAGAACACATCCTGTTACAAAACATTTGAGGACGGGCGGGTACAGCCGTCTTCGTGTAGATATCCCAACAGCCCTGAAGAGTCACGGGTTCAGTGCCCGCTTGACGAAACACGTGTCGGCTGGTTGTTTTTCTTTGATGTTACTCTGCCAGAAAGGAAGGTTCAATACACTTAATTTGTAAGAAACTATTGATTTGTGTCTACCTTGTTTCTTTGAAAACGGATTTGCTTTTCACTTTCAATGACATTTATACTTACCTATCATAACGTGAGCACAGGACTGCTAGCTCCTGATCGATTAGGCTAAATTCCAATCAGATTTGAGATGGAGAAACACTTTGTGGGAGGTAAAATAAAAGATGGAAAACCTTGTTTTGTGCAGACCTCATAAAGGGGCTGAACTTTCCAGGCGAAGCTTCCGTTCCAAAACAGATTGTTGGAATGGGCTTGGTCTTTATGACTGATAACAGTGGGGACAGAGTGGGGCTATGCAATTTGCTTTGCAGGGACAGGAACGCTGCAGCCAGGGCAGCGATGCTCGCCTTTATTGAGTTTAAGTGCAGACGAAGAGATAAACGATCTTGCAGCCATACCCGAAAGTATTTATAATTTGTTCTTCTAGAAACAGGATTTCCACACGAGACAAGCTTTCTTTTCTATTAATTTTTCTTCCAAAAATCACAACCTGTGTTTTTGTGAGATTGACAGACGTTTAATTTTCAATGCAGTAGGTGTGTTTATTAACCTCTGAAATCAGATTCAAGTCAGATTCATGAGGACTACATCATTGGGTATGGTAATGAAGACCCCCTGTACTGACCCAGGCTTGGCTGTGGGATTAGGCTGTGTCCAGGTGTGTGTTTAAATCTGAAATGAAATGAATTAAAAGCATTGGGTCAGGGTCCTTGCTTCAAGCCCCTCTTAGTTTATATTTTTTAAGACAGCCCTTGGTTCAGTCAAGTTTGACTTTTGCACATATATTGGTGTGTAGCAATTAGATGGACCGTAACAGTTTTGGAGGGAATTTTTTAGCCAAACAGCTTTCTCCAGCAATAACTTCTATTTAAGTGGTAAAAAGCCTTTGTAAAATCCATGATCCAGCGTTTAAGGAAACTAACAAATTTTACATCTGGACCCAAATTCAATACCCTACAATTCCATCCACGCTAGGTGAGTTTAAACCAAACTTACCAATTGGTTTATTACTGTTTATACCTTTCTTTGGCAATTAAAGGTTTTTTCAGTCAATCAGGGTTTGGCAAAATAATATTGGAATCTCAAAGAAAATCACCATAGAATTATCACCTCACAAAACTAATAAAATGACTCTAATAAAGACAAACTCATTTATGAGGTAAAATGCTTTATCAACATTTTGTGATTGCTCATCAAGTACAACACAACTCGAATCATAAGTCACCATACAAAGAACAAATCATCCAGAAAAAATTAATAGCAATTATACTTCTCTAAAGTCAGTGCTAAGAGTGAGTGGATAGGTGTAGAGACAAAAAGATAAAGAAATAAGTTATTTGCAAATCAATTATTCAAATTCAGAATATCATAATAACCAAGGTTCAAGAAATCTGGAAAACTACCCTCTGGCCATTAAGTAAGCAAGGCTCCTCAAAAGGAATTAAAGAGTCAGGAATCAGCAGAACACCAGCCAGCCCATAGAATATAGGAGGTACATGAGAGAAGGGGTCAGTGTTTGATTATTCAAATACGGAATGATTCTCAAAAGGACTTCAGAGAATGACTAAGTAAACAAATACATCATATCGCCATCTCATAGCTTGTTGAACATAGTGAATTTAATGAACATGAATCAAGTGGAGGTACAAAATCAATTATATAGCTTCAAAAAGGATTATTCCCAATGATAGATCAACACAATACAAACATAACTCTTATTAATCAAAGTTATCTGTATATTATTAAAATTCAGCGTGCTCTCAGTGAGGGGATAGTAGATGGTAATTGGGCAGGATGGGGGTGAATGGGCATGTGGGGGACTGGGTAAAGGTGGTGTGACAATAACACAATCACAATACAAATAAAGAAAGACCTTTACAGTCTAACAAGATCAAAGGTTCCCTAAAACTCTTCACACTTGGGATGGATTCCTCAATTCTAGTTAGATCCCACTAGCGTGAGGTGATGCTGTAGTCTACGTTTCGACCCCGCTTTGTATAAGGGTTAATGTCGCCTCATTCTGGGGTCCTCATCAGGACATTATAAGGTGAGAGCACCTAAAATCAAAACACGTATTTAGTCTAATGGATGGCTATGAGGAAGGTAGCAAAGTAATCGCATGTAAGCCTGCTTGATACCTACTTCGAGTGCGGACGACAGACGACCGACCGTACTGGACCATTGGTAAGTTCCTCATTAGTTATCTTGATCTCTAAAAGTGAAAGAGGAATGAGCCCATTAGTGTATAAGGGGACAGCCTTGAGTTAAAGTGACTTCAAAATGGTTGAATAGGGGGTAAGACTTACTAGGGAGTGGACTTTGTTAGAACCAGGTTAAGTTTCGCAGTGTTCTCAAGCTTCTATTAGCTTCCAATCGGCTGGCGTAATTAATAGGCCATCTCGAAAGCCCCGGTCAATCAGGCTGAGTCTGGGAGGAGTTAAAACAAGAGGGAGCCATGAGTGAAACCAATGCAAGATTGCAAGTTGATCCACAATTTTATACTGATTTGACAGAATAGGAAGATTCCGGTGTAGTTAGATCAAACGCCTGTTTGTAACGACGTCAATTACAAGAAATAATTGCATAGGGTGCATCAATACAAATGCCGAACAATGAATGGAATCTATATTTATACACAAAAAATTCAAAAAATTCATCAGGACCCTATATAGGGATTACATACTAGATTGCTTATAGGGAAAGTATTTGGATGTGTAACCCTCTTTACGGTAACTGATGGTGCCTGTTACAGAGGAAAGAGCCCACTACATTCACAACCTTTAATGGAATCGCAAAAACAATGTGTCTATATTCGAGTCAGAATAACAAAGCTTAGTGACGTGCCCTAATGAATAATCGTCCTGAATGTATCAGGGGGGACGATACGGTACGGAAAGTGAGTGCCACTGTGACTCTGGTTTGCAATCAACCATCCAAGACGCCGCGTCTTAACTAAAGAGCGTGTCTTCGCTGAAATACGTCTGTGACACTAAAGCGATGTTGTACCCTCCATTGTCAGCTAAAAATAGGTAAAGCGTAGCCAGGTTTCTTCCTACCTCTAGGTATTGACCTCCGCTGTCAGTCACTGCCTATCGACTAACAGTGCCCGAACGGCTTCTGCAGCTAAATACTTCAGAACACGAAGTGCAGCCGCTGGATGCTGCTCAGGGGCTTGTGTCCTGACTGCCAATCAGCTTCGCAGCTTGCGGAGGCCATAAGGGAGCGTCATTCAACATTCGTGTGCAGATAAATAGGCGGCATCTCTGGTTTAGGGACACTCTTCACAGTGAGTAACACGATATAAACAATAATGCTGGTTATACTTTAGTTTTTTTTTTTAAAAAGAATGAAATTTAGTTCTTAGTTGTGTCTGGACCCCCGGGGGGAACGCAAAAGCACACCTATCTAAGGCATCCAAATAACGCTATCTAGATAACATTTGTAATACAGTCTAGATGGATCGCAATCTTCACAATAAATAAAAATGCTGCCCTGAATACATAACATAAAACATGTTGTGGCATGAATTCATGTGATCGTGTTGACGACATATAAATGTGTTGTTATTCAAAACAGTTGCATATTTAAACATCTCTATAACTAGACACATATTAAGGGACTAAAATAGCCAAATTTCCTTACATAATAGTCACTATAACAGTATGTAGACACATGTCTTGTTATTATGCCCCTTCTTGCCTAAACGTTAGATAAACCGGGGTATTATGACTAAGACATTCAGCATGGTAAATGAACACAGGACACAACTACAGACATTGTGTTGTTAGTTGTTCTAAATACAGTCCAAGGCATCAGCAGAATGGATAATTAAATAGCTAAAGTGCCCTAACAACATGCTGGATTGCGGCAAGGTTAATTATCAATGTATATCACTACAGTTCACTCTTAAATTATTCCGGTTCAAGACCAGCCATCTGTGCATACGTAGCATCTAGTCCATTGAGTCCATTGCGGACTGTATCAAAGAAATGCATCCATTTACACTCCCTGATATTCATTGCGGACCTCATGTTACCACCCCGAGGACCTAGAGTCATTTTCTCAATAACCAACCATTTAATAGATTCAGGTGTGTGGTTGTGTGTTGTATAATGCTCTACTAAGGGAGCCCCCTGAGTGTTGCATCTGATCCTACTAGAGTGTTGCAGAATGCGATTTTTCACCTTTTGCTTGGTTTGGCCGATATACATAGAGTCACAGGGGCAGATGATGGCATATATTACCTCGCTGGTATTACAGTTGGTGAATGATTTCAAGGTTATTGTTTTATCATTTTGTGATAGTGTTTTGGTTTCATAGCATGTAGAGCAAGCTTTGCATTTAGTACATTTGAAGTGCCCTAGCACTCCAGGAAGGTTCCATCGATCTTGGATAGTAGGATTTGGTGGAGTGTCCAAGAGGGATCGAACTACACAGTCTCTAATGTTTTTTGACTTCTTAAAGGCATGCATCGGTGGTTTAGGCATCTCGATTGTTTCTCCAACTATAATCCAATGTTTATTGATTATTTTTTGGATCTCGTTGCTTTTCGTGCAGTGGGTTGTAACACAGATCATCCTGTCTTCCATCAACGTACGTTCTCTGGGTGTTAGTAGTGCTTCTCTATCACTGTACCAAGCGCGTTTCCTAGCCCTTCTGACTAGTCTCCTTGGATACCCTCTTTCAAGAAGGCAATTGATAAGATCGTCCAATTCTGTAAAGAAGTCATCTTTCCAAGTAGAATTCCGCTGGATGCGGAGGAACTGGCCATATGGTAGGTTGTCCCGTAATCCTCTGCTATGATGGCTCGAGTACCTCAGAAGGGTGTTCCGTTTGGCTGGTTTCCTATACAATGTAGTATACAGCTTGCCATCCCTCTCTTTTATTGCTTATGTCCAGAAAGTCAATTGATTCTTTGGCAGCTTGCATAGTAAATTTGATATCCTCTGATTGGGTATTAAGCCATGATGTAAACAAGGTCAGTTCTTCTTTGTTCCCAGTCCAAATCATCAGGACGTCATCAATGTAAGTATGCCATTCAGATATCATACTGAGGTAAGGGTTGTTGGGTGAGAGAATGCATTGTTGCTCGTAGTCGTCCATGAATAAGATGGCTAAATCCGGAGCGAACGCTGCCCCCATAGCCACGCCTTTGCATTGGGTGTAGAAATGGTTTTGAAAAACAAAAAAGTTTTTTGACATTGCGATGTCTAAAAGGTCAATTATGAATTCCGTAGGGACTGCTGCAGGTAATGGTTGCCTTTCTAGAGCTCTCCTCATTGATTGTAGTGCCTGTGCCTGCGGAATACTCCTATATAACGAGACAATATCCATCGTAACTAGTAACTGTTTGTTTTTGTCGAAGGGTTTATCGTCCACTAAGTTTATGACTTGCATAGTATCTCTAAGGTAGGTGGATGTAGTTTCAGCAAGCGGTTTAAGGAAGAAGTCCACATAGTTACCCAGGGGTTCAAGCAATGAGCCGCAACCCGAAATGATGGGTCGGTCCGGTGGTTTATCAGGATTTTTGTGGACTTTGGGTAAAACGTAGATGGTAGGTATCCTTGGTTGCTTCACATTCAAGTACTCAAATTCCTTATCTGTGAGGAAACCCTCTTCTTTTCCTTTCTCGTGAAGGCCAGGATATGAAGTCTTATTTCTTTGGAGGGATTGATCCTTGTTGGTCTATAACTTACACCGTCTCTTATTGGGAGTAGATCACATTTTTATAGTCCTCTACATCAAGGATCACAATGGCACCCCCCTTGTCAGCCGGTTTAATTACCAACGTTTTATTCTTCTTAAGTGAGTCGAGTGCAGTACATTCACCTTTAGAGATGTCGTATCTCACAAACGGTTTTGTGTCACATGGCTTCATTACATCCCTCATCACCATACTTTCGTAGGTCAATACCCTGTGTGAAACTGATGCCATGGTTGACGTAAAGGTTGAGGGTGGCCGTAGTCCAGTAAAGGAGGTATTGCTCGGCAAAGTTTTATGTCGAAAAAAATTCCTCAATCGAATTTTATGGAAAAATCTCGCCAGTTCAGCCTTTATATTAAATCTATTGACGTGTGTGGTAGGCACAAAACATAATCCTTTATTTAATATGCTGTGGTTCTCCGGCTGGAACCTCAACTGTTTCATGTTCGGGCCTTGTTATCTCCCGTCATCCCAGTTCTGTTGGTTTAGGCCTCTGGTCGGGCTCCTGTTCCATCCACCTCCTCTGCCTCTCGGGGGTCTCCATGTGGTATCT
Organism: Lissotriton vulgaris; assembly: GCF_964263255.1. Classification (NCBI taxonomy): domain Eukaryota; kingdom Metazoa; phylum Chordata; class Amphibia; order Caudata; family Salamandridae; genus Lissotriton; species Lissotriton vulgaris. The sequence goes on along the minus strand of NC_141698.1, from coordinate 646,502,976 downwards.
TCTAAAAAAGTCTGTTGAGGTCTGCTTGTGCGGTCTTGGGGGGGCTGATACCATTGATCCTGGTACTGATAATTGCCACTTGCTCCAGCCTGGTCACTGTCACTGCAACCGCTGTACGAAGAGTCTGAAAAGTTAGTGAACCTTCTTCCTCCTCGGTGTCCACCTCTCCCTCTACAGAAGAAACGTCCCTGATTATTTTGCTTGAAAGAATCCTCTTGTAAGTAAGGGTAGGTTTTCTTTTTATTGTAATACTGGATATCCTTAGCCAGTTTATCCAATTTCCTAGTCTGAGTTTCTCAGTCAAAATCTTTGAGTGTTTTTTCCAGACGTTCTAGTGTTTCCTTTGCACTGGAGAAAGCCGAGTGACTGGCTATCTCCTGCTTGAGATCTTTAATCTCCTTGGTCAGCTGTTCCACTTGCTCGCATGCTATCTCCACCCCTAACACCATCCGATGGCGTGAGCAGTTGTTTGCTACAAAACTAAAGCCTTCCTTAAACTTAGCGTTATCGACAAAGATTGCCGGCTCGTTGCGTAATTGCAAACCAGTTGGTATGATATTGGCCCGTAGGTATCCTGTCAGAAGGTGTCCATGCAATTTAGTTCAAACCAATTTCTTTTCTAGGCATTCAAGTTTGTTAATCTTCTCATTTAATGAAAAATCTACATTAGTGATATTGGATGTCAGGAAAGCATCCCCTGTGTCTTCCCCTATTAATCCTTTGATATATTCCTCAGTGTAAGAGAGGGTTTCACGTTCATTCATGATACTACCCTCAATGTATAAAGTAATTTATGACTGAAATTTAAACAATCTACCAAATGGCCAGTTCCTCCGCATCCGGCGGAATTGTACTTGGAAAGATGACTTCTTTACAGAATCGGACAATCTTATCAAACGCCTTCTTGAAAGAGGGTATCCAAGGAGACTAGTCAGAAGGGCTAGGAAACACACTTGGTACAGTGATAGAGTAGCACTACTAACAGCCAGAGAACGTACATCGATGGAAGACAGGATGATCTGCGTTACAACCAACTGCACGAAAAGCAACGAGATTCGGAAAATAATAAATAAACATTGGATTATAGTTGGAGAAACAATCGAGATGCCTAAACCACCGATGCATGCCTTTAAGAAGGCAAAAAACATTAGAGACTGTGTAGTTCGATCCCTCTTGGACACTCCACCAAATCCTACTATCCAAGATCCATGGAACCTTCCTGGAGTGCTAGGGCACTTCAAATGTACTAAATGCAAAGCTTGCTTTACATGCTATGAAACCAAAACACTATCACACAATGATAAGACAATAACCTTGAAATCTTTCACCAACTGTAATACCAGAGAGGTAATATATGCCATCATCTGCCTCTAAGGCTCTATGTATATCGGCCAAACCAAGCAAAAGGTGAAAAATCGCATTCTGCAACACTCTAGTAGGATCAGATGCAACACTCAGGGGGCTCCCTTAGTAGAGGATTATACAACAAACAACCACACACCTGAATCCATGAAATGGTTGGTTATTGAGAAAATTACTCTAGGTCCTCGGGTGGTAACATGAGGTCCGCAATGAATATCAGAGAGTGTAAATGGATGCATTTCTTTGATACAGTCCGCAATGGACTCAATGGACTAGATGCTACGTATGCACAGATGGCTGGTCTTGAACCAGAATAATTTAAGAGTGAACTGTAGTGATCTACATTGATAATTAACCTTGCCGCAATCCAGCATGTTGTTAGGGCACTTTAGCTATTTAATTATCCATTCTGCTGATGCCTTGGACTGCATTAAGAACAAATAACAACACAATGTCTGTAGTTGTGTCCTGTGTTCGTTTACCATGCTGAATGTCTTAGCCATAATACCCCGGTTTATCTAACGTTTAGGCAAGAAGGGGCATAATAACAAGACATGTGTCTACATACTGTGTTAGTGACTATTATGTAAGGAAATTTGGCTATTTTAGTCGCTTAATATGTGTCTAGTTATAGAGATGTTTAAATATGCAACTGTTTTGAATAATGACACATTTATATGTCGTCAACACGATCACATGAATTCATGCCACAACATGCTTTATGTTATGTATTCAGGGCAGCATTTTTATTTATTGTGAAGATTGCGATCCATCTAGACTGTATTACAAATGTTATCTAGATAGGTAATTTGGATGCCTTCGATAGGTGTGCTTTTGCGTTCCCTCCCGGGGGTCCAGACACGAATAAGAACTAAATGTCATTCTTTTTTTTAAAAAAAACGAAAGTATAACCAGCATTATTCTTTATATCGTGTTACTCACTGTGAAGAGTGTCCCTAAACCAGAGATGCCGCCTATTTATCTGCACACAAATGTTGAATGACGGTCCCTTATGGCCCCGGCAAGCTGAGAAGCTGATTGGCAGTCAGGACACGAGCCCCTGAGCAGCATCCAGCGGCTGCACTTCGTGTTCTGAAGTATTTAGCTGCAGAAGCCGTTCGGGCACAGTTAGTCGATAGGCAGTGACTGACAGCGGAGGTTGATACCTAGAGGTAGGAAGAAGCCTGGCTATGCTTTCCCTATTTTTAGCTGACAATGGAGGGTACAACATCGCTTTAGTGTCACAGATGTATTTCAGCGAAGACACACTCTTTAGTTAAGACACAGCGTCTTGGATGGTTGATTGCAAACCCGAGTCGCAGTGGCACTCACCTTCCGTACCGTAACCTCCCCCCTGATACATTCAGGACGATTATTCATTAGGGCACGTCACTAAGCTTTGTTATTCTGACTTGAATATAGACACATTGTTTTTGCGATGCCATTAAAGGTTGTGAATGTAGTGGGCTCTTTCCTCTACAGGCAACGTCAGTTACAGTAAAGAGGGTTAAACATCCAAATACTTTCCCTATAAGCAATCTAGTATGTAATCCCTATATAGGGTGCTGATGAATTTTTTGAGTTTTTTGTGTATAAATATAGATTCCATTGATTGTTCGTCATTTTTTATGATGCACCTTATGCAATTATTTCTTGTAATTGACGTCGTTACAAACAGGCGTTTGATCTAACTATACCGGAACCTTCCTATTCTGTCAAATCAGTTTACAATTGTGGATCAACTTGCAATCTTGCGTTGGTTTCACTCATCGCTCCCTCTTGTTTTAACTCCTCCCAGACTCAGCCTGATTGATCGGGTCTTTCAAGATGGCATATTAATTACGCCAGCCGATTGGAAGCTAATAGAAGCTTGAGAACACAGCGAAACTTCACCGGTTCTAACAAAGTCCACTCCCTAGTAAGCCTTACCCCCTATTCAACCATTTTGAAGTCACTTTAACTCAAGGCTGTCCCATTATACACTAATGGGCTCCTTCCTCGTTCACTTTTAGAGATCTAGCTAACTAATGAGGAACTTACCAATGGTCCACACGGTCGGTCGTCTGTCGTCCGCACTCGAAGTAGGTATCAAGTACGCTTACATGCGATTACTTTGCTACCTTCCTCATAACCATCCATTAGACTAAATACGTGTTTTTATTTTAGGTGCTCTCACCTTATAATGTCCTGATGAAGACCCCAGAATGAGATGACATTAACCCTTATACCAAGCGGGGTCGAAACGTAGACTACAGCATCACCTCACACTAGTGGGATCTAACTAGAATTGAGGAATCCATCCCAAGTGTGGAGAGTTTTAGGGAACCTTTGATCTTGTTAGACTGTAAAGGTCTTTCTTTATTTGTATTGTGATTGTGTTATTTTCACACCACCTTTACCCAGTCCCCCACGTACCCATTCACCCCCCATCTTACCACATTACCTTTTCTATCCCCTCACTGAGAGCACGCTGAATTTTAATAATATACAGATAACTTTGATTAATAAGCGTTATGTTTGTATTGTGTTGATCTGTCATTGGGAATAATCCTTTTTGAAGCTATATAATTGATTTTGTACCTCCACTTGATTCATGTTCCTTAAATTCACTATGTTCAACAAGCTATGAGATGGCGATATGATGTATTTGTTTTCTTAGTCATTCTCTGAAGTCCTTTTGAGAATCATTCCGTATTTGAATAATCAAACACTGAACCCTTCTCTTCTATACCTAATTAATGACCCAGGTCAGATAGTTTAAGGGTAGACCCTGTTGAAACTTTACACACAGAATATAGGAAACAGCGTCACAGCTCTTCCCTCTCGCAAAGTAAGAAAATGCACCTTAAAAGACCCCCCTTTCTACAAGTTATTATACCCTAAATTCAGGAAAGTCCAACTTCAATTCAATTCACTCCAAATAAAGAAAAAACATTTTATTGGCCAAAACAAGGGGTGTCAGAATAACACCACTCTTGACATAACTTCAACTTCAACAGTTCTTTGTTATTAATGATACACTTATTTCAGCCATCAGTAGTAGAACTTCCATATCTATCTTCCTTGAAAATTCACATAATCCTCATTCAGGCAAAAGTATCGAACTACAGAAGAAAATGTCCTCATGATCACCCTTGTAGGAAGTTCTGCTCCTGTTATATTTATTGTTTCCTCCACACAACCTTGACCATCATCAATAGCACGCAAGGATAGATTGCAGCATTACATGTTCACTTTCTACATTTTTAAACATCTCATGCTAACTCTAAAATGTCTCTCGGGCCTTCTCTGCAAAACTGCAGACTATGCTTCTAGGAAAGACAAATACATGCATTAATTTTGACTTTGTAAATCTCTATTTCTAAGCGTACGTTAATCATTTTCATTTATTTTCTCTCTCTCTACCTGCTGCACGTTTATTTTCAAATAAACTCTCGACTTTTGCCTTATTTTCTATATTAGGTGTGTGCATCTGCTTTGCGGCCTACTCTAATGTCCCAGAACGCGCTTGCACATTTTTCATTCTTTCCCTTTTAAGTGTATTGTTATTATCAGTTTCACACGTCACACTTTTATTGATTAGTAATATAAACCCAGAGAAGAGTTCAATCCGAGTAGGTTTTATTTTGCGAAAACCCTGCTCCATCATCCATGAAGCAGGCATAAAACAGCTGTTTTTTACGTGCATTTCTAGATAATTCTACAGAGCGCAACAGAGTTGTCTGTAGTTTTTGACATGGCTCTAAATTCCGTTTGATTCAGTGGAATTAGATGTTATCTAGCTGCCCAGTCCTCCAGGTCCATTAATAGTAAAACAGCAAAGTACTTTGAGTCTATGTCTGAAAGGGGAATCATTCGATAGCTGCCTGGGCTTGCACAAGGGTTTTTCTTGTAGATCGTTTGAAGTATGAACCGTGCCATGATTTCGGTATGGCCTCGGCAGGTAAACAGAAGTGAAACAATATATGGAAAAGTGCACTCCAAAAAGTGTGATCTTGCTTGCAGATGGCGGCTGGGAGCTCACTTGGGCCTGGGGCAACATCTTGTCTGTTTTCTTGATTTCTATATCTTGCCTTTGACTTCGTTCTGAGAGAACAAGGGGAGGGCAGGCTGTTCTTCAGGCGCCAGGAATGAATTTTTATCTGAGCTGTGATATAGAGAACTTATGTAGTCCAGCCATGCTTCTTGAGTAACATTATTAACTAGCACTCCCTAGGATCTCTTTCTAGCTGGTTTATTAAGAACTAGAGAGATTTTCTGTTTTCTTGGTCGTTTTGTGCATATTATGCCTCCCAGCTTTTCTGTAAGCCTTGTAACTCATGAAACTGTCTGATTTGTGCTTCAGTCTGGAATGTGCTTGATTGCCTTAATTTATTTATCTAGAGCCCGACGCTGTAACTTGAGGGAGCTCAGATACGATTGTTGTTGCCTATGCTTATGCATCGGACAGGGATGGTTTTTGGCAGTTGGAGAATTTGCTTTTAATTCTTCCTGGGACCTCCCCATGCAGAGATGCGATCCTCTAAGTCCCGGATGGAGGTCGATCTGTTCCATTGCCATTCCTCATATTTATCCAGCGAGTGGATGTTCCCTCTGACCCTTTGCCAATGAGTGCCTGTAACGTGTGTTCCAATGGTGTTTAGAGTATATGAGAGATCTTTAAAGTTTCTGATATTGATTATCTGTGGTGACTGGTCACATTCTAATCTTAAGGCTATGCTAAAATTCTCAATTTTCTGGAAAAGAGAAAGGGACACAAAAGTGTAGTCCAAAACTGATTTTGCTTTGCTTGTTTTTCATGTGGTAGCTGCCAAGTTTTCAGATTGATATGTGTAACATTTTCATAGCTTTAGTGTAATTATGAGTGATCTTTCACAGTCTATGAGTGACACTTTTTTGCGAGCAAAATCAAGCAATGATACACATATAAATACCAGAAACATATAAATATCAGCAATTACATCCATTTCAGTAACAAGATGGCTTTTAGAATCATGTGTTCTTACCCATGGTGTTAAGTTAAACGAGTGCGCATCATAACACATATAAACCCATGTCCATCTCGTAGGGAGAAAAGTGATGAGGTGGACAAGATATCACAAGACCATGGCACTATAAACATCTCAATGTAGAAATTGATGTGAGTGGGCAGGATTTCTTTACATAGGAAGAAGGGCCCCAACAACAGACCTTGTAAGCTGAATCAGAAGTAAGTAACATAATAATAATAAAAATGACCATAGTTATTTTACGCTATAGGTATATGACTGCAAGAACCGTTTTATATGTCCTAATTGAGCATTATACTCTCTAGTAATGTTATGCACATTTCATGGCATCTTATTAAACAGCCAACAAAAAGGAACATACTTTCTACTGCTTGTTTACAAAACACATACCATTTAAAACATTTAAAAAGTCTATCTCCTATATTTGATTTAGATTTGATGTAAAGCAATGCTTTAATGGACTCCCCTCATACTAGCCCAACCACTAGACAATTTGTCACACAAATTGCTTGCTGCTTCCTGTGACAGCATCGTTGATCACAGAAATCACTCTGCAGCAGCAAGATGAATTTGCTCAATTAAAGGCATTCTTGGGACACAACAACTGGAGACATTACAGAAACACAGCACTTCCTCTCCGCACTAGTAGCATACATATCAATATTGCGGCAGGTACAGTGGCATCAGGCCCCAGAAATGGATTCCTACCCCAGATCCGTTTCTAGCTTGCATTAGTGCCAATGGCATCCATGGGCCGGTGCACCACTGCTCACACACAGCGACTCTTGAGCTGTAACGGTTCTCCCACCAGCGTAGAGGGGCATTTGGGAGTGGCAAACCTCAGTTTACTCTGTGTGTACCTGGGGCCACCCCTAAAGGATCCCTATTAAGCCTAAGCCCATTATGGGTCAGCCACACCAAGGGAAGTGCCAGCAACATTTCTTTGCTAGGGAACCCCATCATGTGTTACCCCACTGTAGCTCGGCCTAGGCCTAGGGGTGTATTCAAACAGTGAATGCCTGAGGCAGGCAGTTCTCCTTCCAAGTACCCCACACAGAGCGGCGCACATATGTTTAGTCATCTTTTTGTAGTGAGGACCAGGCATTGTGAGCATCACAGAACTGCATTCATATACTTGTGTACTGAACAGAAAAACAATCATTTGGCCAAACATCATCAGGCAGGTGATATGGAAAACAGTCATCAATAACCCTAGAGACTTGAATAAAAAAACAATGCAGGATGGCTAATGATAAGGCAATACATGTAGTGATTTAAATTTCGCAGGCAGGGGCACCATAAATCCTGAACCTCAAACTCACAGCCAACACTGCCTACTTAGAGTCATTCTCCCTCCTTAACAGCTCTCTCCACTGGCTCTGTCTTCTGGTTCTGGCCTCCAGTGCGCTGGAGACAAGCTGGCACCTCCAGCTCGGGGGCTTCTCTAGGCTGTTGGTATCCCCTGCTTCACCAGATCCCTGTTCTTCTTTCCGCGGCTGCACACCATTGCCGCATGCAGTGCTTTTTGAGCACTCAAGGGTGAGCCTGGGGTAGAATGGTCAAGTTTCAAAGATCCTTGCCTGAATAGCTCAGGATTTTTGGGGGAATTCAGACACTATTACTAAAGTACTACAAATCCCAGTATGCAAAGAAAACCACCCTGGACTGAATGAGCTAACCACACATGGACAGGGGAACTCTGTGGTGGTATGGATGAAGACATACAGGAGACTGAGGAGGGGAAGAAGCACTGATGGTAGTGAGCTAGAGGCACACAGAGCCTGCCCTGTGTGAGGTGTTCTTGCTGACCAGTTGACAGACTAGATGAGTCTGGAGAATATGCTGTCATGGGGGACGGTCAAGGGTTACAGGTTGGAGCCTGGGGTACCCTGAGGATACGAGACCAGACTCAATGTCCTAGAATACAGGAAGTAACTCAATGGATGTTTCGGAAACCACTCTAAATCCGTATCAGGTTCTTAAACTGCAAGCAGAGATGAAAGGATAATAAAACTCACCTCATTGCTTCTAGGGTGTCAAATACTCCCCTATTTACTACAGAGAAGAGATTTAGCCCCACCCCCCAAGCCGCACACTCCGACACATGGAAAATTGATTCATATCACTGCAGCCAGCTGTTTGGGTCATGGGTGTAAAGGCTTAGTGTGCTGGCAGTCCAAAAAGAGGCAGTGGCAAGTGATCCTTCCCCCAATGATAATTTGAGTTACATTAAGGAGACTGAATGGATCAGAACTCTTTCTCCCCCCCTTTGATCATTTGACTATATAACTTTATTCAACAATAATAACTCATACCCATCATCCATTCTCCATCCGTCTAACCTGTTACACTCCCCCCCATTCCTGCTGTAAACTTCTCCAAACATCCCTTCTCGCCTTCACTCCCCTCTTCCTGACTTTCTTCTGCTTCAACTTGCATCCTGCGCTCCGCCATCATTCACCTGTACACCTTTCTCCTCCCCCGAATTGTGGCTCCGCCCGTCCGTGACTCACCACCCCTCCAAAGTATCGCAACCCTGGAGCCTTATAACCCGTCCTAAACTGGCACGCTTAAATCTTCACCCTTTCTCCCTTTTTAACTGCAGTGTGGGTGGGTGGACTAACTTTCCTATCAATCCTCCCTAACCCTGTGGTGCGAGGTGTTAAGAAAGAGGCCGGAACCTCCCTCCCTAACACCTTTTATTGCACCACTGACCTGCCCCTAGATGCTCCCTTATGACCTCCCCTACCTTGTGCTTCCGACCAGTGCGAAGATCCGTGTGGGAAGACTGGTCTGTGACCCTCCTCCTCCGGGGGCAGACATTGTGCAATAACTACACTCCATGATGACTTGAAGTGTAAAAGGTCATTTTCATAGGACAAGGTTATCATAACTCCAATCATTTATTAAACATAAAATACAACTATATAACTTTATTCAACAATTATAACTCATACCCCTCATCCATTCTCCAATCATCTCACCTGTTTCACTCCTCACCATTCCTGTTGTACACTTCTCCATACATCCCTTCTCACCTTCACACCCCTCTTCCTGACTTTCTTCTGCTGCACCTTGCATCCTGCACTCTGTACCTTTCTCCCCCCCGCCCGAGGGGTGGCTCCGACATTCCGTGACTCACCACCCCTCCAAAGTTTAGCAACCCAGGAAACCCCCGTAGGGCGGTTACCTGACCCATACTGCTTTGTGCACCTTTCAAAACCTCACACATCCCTACGGTACCATATGGTCTCATACCAGAGCTTGCTGATCGTATCCCGCACCTCCATCATATAATACGTATTTCCCATTCTCGAAAGGTGCACCCCATCATCTCTGAATAAAACAGGTTCCTCCAGCCTCAAACCCCCATGAGCAATTATTTTTATATCCTTTTCTTGGCAGAACACTCTCATTGCTCTATTCAGCTTCCTTCATGCCTTATCAATAGCTGCATGACTGACGGCCCCCCTCCAAACTCTCCAAGGCACCAGTTCAGTCAATACTATACATGTGCACGCCATATTCTTCTTCAGAACCTCCAGGTCCCTCTGCATATCCTGTAGTAATGCCAGGCCTGACATTCTCACTAAGTCATTTTCCCCCAGGTGCAAAACTAGCATATCTGGGCAGCCCCTCTGAGTTACCATCTTAGTTAGTCAGGACTGCAGGGCACCCCATCTCATTCCCCCTTTACCCTTCCAGCAAACTTCATGGTGGCTGCTCCTCAAACCCAGATTTCATCCATATAGCTGCTGGTCTGAATACTTGGCTGCCCAGTGTTCAAACGAGTGACCCACAATCCAGGTAACTGTCTTGGTCCCCTGTCCTCTCATGCAGCCGCAGTATAAAGAGATAATGATGAGCCGCTGGAAAATAAACCTCTTCCCCAACCTCTCCTCCCCCTGCTTCTCGCCCCTTTACTTCCGCACATATCTCTCACTACAACGGGAGCGCCATTACCCTATTTGGCGAATCTGCCCCCATGACCAACACAGATGTGCCGCTGATGTGGATACACCTATTCGAAAGGAATGTGTCCTGTATTCCGTTGGCTCCCTGTCCACCCTTCGAAGGGGCCTTTGTAACTGAAAAGACGTTACCCTTTCCCCAGAAGCATTACCGCTCCATAGCCCTTCCCGTTCAATACATACCCATGCCGTTGTCGGACCGGGCATTCTACACTGCACCCACTCTCCCTCAACCAGACACATCTGCCCCTCCCTGCCTGATCCGTTTTTGACTGCCTTAGCCAAATTCCCAGGTTACCTTGATCCAATCGCACCTTACCATACAATAGTCCAGCCTGTCTTGGTGATCCCAACAGTTCTGATACCCGGAAGGCCCCAAAAAAATCCAGATCATGCGTAACCTGAATATGGCCACCTCAACTGAGTCATAACAACAAACATGTAAAACCCAAAGCAACTTCCTCAACAATTCAAAAGTAATGGCTCTTCTCAACATCCCCCCGTCCCCCGCTCCCGCCCCCAACTCTTTAGCATTCTGCTAAGTCCTTGGCTGGATCAAACCCTAGATATAATTTACTATCAAAACGTATCCCTGCTAACTTTCCAGCTATGGTTGTTTGTGATAAACCCTTATCAATACAACGTAAAACAAAACTCAAAACTCCCTGCTCTGCCTCTTGCCAAGTGATATCCTTTGATGCCACTCCATGACCCAAAAACTCTCCAAACTCGGACCAAGCCAGCCTGTAACTCTGGCGAGTGGATTCCGTCAACGATCTCTCAACAAGACCTACTACTCTCACTCCCCCCAGGCCCAGATGTCGTCTGACAACTACGTCTTGCACTGCTCCACTCCAGGTGCCAGTCTCCAAAACCACTGCCACTGGAAACAAGACAAAGCATCTGCTGCATTTTTGCTAGCCCCAGGTACATGTTTGGCACAAAAGACCACATTCAACCTTAGACAACTTAACATGAACCTGCGCAACAGTCTCAACACCCTCAGATTCTCTGCCTTCTGTCTGTTCACCAGTTCCACCACCGTGGTGTTGTCTGCTCTGAAGAGAACCGTCCTATCCCTCAGTTCCTTAGCCCACACCACCAATGCCACTTGTAATGGAAAAAACTCCAGCAATGCTCCGACCTTGTCTTAACCAATGTGCCAGCCACTACTCTGCACACCAACGCCCCCCCCAGAACAAACCAAAACCTGATGCGCCTGCGGCATCTAAAAATATCTGCACCTGCCAGACTGCATTCTCCTCCACAAAACCAATGAGCTACCATTGAAGTCAGCCAAAAACGTCTGCCACACTCCCAGATCTTCCCTGCCTCCCATTGAGATCCTGACCCTGTGATGAGGTAAGCCGCCTGCAAAAAGTCCTCCCTGCTCTCATCACTCTAGAAGCAAAATTCAGGAAAAACAGCAACTTCTGAACAACCTTCAACTCAATCCTCTTTTCTCCTATCACCTGTAGCAAAAATGCCTGCATGTCATCCACTTTTTTCCTTAGGCATTTTTGCCACCCATTGTACAGAGTCCAGTTCAATGCTGAGGAAAGTCAACCTACAGATGGGCCCAGCTGACTTTTCCAGTGCTAAAGGCATCCCAAAGGCTTGGCACAATCCTTCAAACTGCTTTAGTGCTCTTTGACAGTCTCCAGAGCCCCCTTTGCCAATGTCCATTAATGAGACAAGTCCATGTGACCACTCTTCTTGATGAACACCCACTGCAAGATTGTACTGAACATCTCAAAAAGCACGTAGAAGATCGTGCACCCCATGGGCAAGACCTTGTCCACATAGATGGCCCCCTCAAACTGCATCCCCAGTATCGGAAAATCCACTAGATGTATGGGCAGTAGGTGGAAAGCAAACTTGACATCACACTTTGCCATTTCTGCTCCCTTCCCACGTGCCCTCACCAGGAAGTCCGCATCGTCCACTGAGGCGTATAGCACCCTAGAATCGTCCTCCGCGATAAAGTCATTGACTGATCCCGCTTCTGGCTATGACAGGTAATGTATCATTCTGAACTCCCACAGGTCATTTTTAGGAACCACCCCCAGTGGTGACACCATCTGCACTGGCCAGTCCGTGAACAGGCCTGCCCTCCTCCCTTCGTCAACTTCTTTCTTTAGTTTTGCTGCTACCACCGCTGGTAATTCCTTGGCTGGTCTCAAATTGTCCACCTATCGACGTGCCCGAGGCCCTTGATAACCTACCCAAAAACCTTCCTTGAACACCCACTGCAAACACAGAGCTGCCTCCCTGTCGGGATAGACCAAGAGCCATGGGCCCATGGCCTCAATCTTAACTGGAGTAGGGGCCCTTTGGTCCAGACTGTCCCTTCCCTATCATTGACCTTTACTGTTCACTTTGTGTGGCCAGGGTAAAACATTGGGTGAGTGGGTGTCTGCACCCGCATTTGGAGCATTATGTTTACATTTATATGGGTGCCTAGAACAGAAGCCCTTGTTGAAATTCCAGCAGGCCCCTATTGTGGCTCCTGCCGTCTTAGGCAGGGTACCCGGATGTACTTGACCAGATATTGTTCCCACCTACCCCATGTTGGGCGGGATGAGCCTGAATGGACCGATAGGTCACTGGCAGGCCGCTAGCTGTATGCAGGGATGCTGAAGGTGTGTGGACGACATCCACTGCATCCATAGCTCCTGGTCCACCTCGCCCCAGGGTTTGTCCGGATTAATGCTAATCTGTGCCATGAACTCCTCATCATAGCTAAGCCATGCGAAACCCCCATGCATCTGAGCCTTCCTTATAATGAATATACAGAATATACCCCAAAGTCTAAATAAAGAAGAACAACAATACTCTAACTAACCAAGACTCGAAAAAATATACAAAATTTGTATGAATTCCCATCACTCACCATTCCAGGTGACAGGCTTCATCATCTGGGTCTCCTTTTCACAGGGCTACTGCTCCACCCTAATAATGGAGGAGCTCAAGGATGTTTTCAAAGGTATGGATACAGTTGTGAGCAAATATAATATATAACGTGTATGGGGAAAAGTGCATTGCAAAAGGTGATGTGAATATTAAAATTGAAGCGTAATCAGACCCCAAGCTTTATTTATGTCTGATACGATCAAGAGTTAAAAACAGTGCAAAAGGACAGTTTCAATAGATAGCTGTCCACTAGTAAATAATCGGTCAACATGTTTCAGCATTAAAAGGTAGAGATACACCTAGTGCTTTTGTCAGGACCTAATAGATGTTAATGCTACTGCTCAAATATAAAAAGTGATATGAATGCAATCAATCATGGTTTTCTTTACTTTTCTTGAAAAAACTGTTTTGTTTGCCCCCGCCGGCCTCCCAGTTTCCCTTTTACTCCATCGTCCTCGTCTCGCACTTCACCTTCTTCCCACTCATCACTTTCTTCTTGATAATCCAACACCAACTCATCGTCAGTCACCATTTCTCTCTCTTTCTCTTGCACCACTCTTCTCTGCTCGCTCGCCCACTTTTGCTGGTGCACTTTCTCCCCGCTGCAGGCATTGCGCACTCCCACATTGGCGGGCTGGCTAACGCGGACCACCGCTGCTTCTGACCAACGTCCCATAGCCGTCGTGCGCGGCGCTGGTTTCGCCCTCCTGTTCCGGGCCTCTACCGCCAAGTATGACCCACCAGGCTCTCTGGCCTCATCACCGTGATGGCTGTCCCTGCCTCTCACCTAACTGCCGTCCAGCAGTGACCCACACCCACTTACCCCCTGCCTGCTCTTGCCCTTGTTCACGGAAGCTGTCCCTGCCTCACCCCCTGCTTCCTCCCACGAGTCAGTGTCTCCCAGGCCAACCCCCCCTGGCCTCGCACATAGCAGTCCACCTGGCTTCAGTGTCCTGTAACCAACTCTTTCCCTACTGTTGCACTCTCTGGAGTGGGAATAGTAAGTTTTACTCCAACGCTATCCAAAGCTTTCCCTACTGTTGCACTCTCTGGAGTGGGAATAGTAATTTTTACCCCTACGCTATCCAACGCTTTCCCTACTGTTGCACTCTCTGGAGTGGGAATAGTAATTTTTACCCCTACGCTATCCAATGCTTTCCCTACTGTTGCACTCTCTGGAGTGGGAATAGTAATTTTTACTCCTACGCTATCCAACGCTTTCCCTACTGTTGCACCCTGTGGAGTGGGAATAGTAATTTATACTCCTACGCTATCCAACGCTTTCCCTACTGTTGCACTCTCTGTAGTGGCAATAGTAATTTTTACCTCTACGCTATCCAAAGCTTTCCCTACTGTTGCACTCTCTGGAGTGGGAATAGTAATTTTTACCCCTACGCTATCCAACATTTTATATGATTAATTGTAAAAATATTAAAAGTATATTTAATTTTTTATGTTTTGTACATTTTATTTATGTTATTGTTTTATGTTTGTAAATGTATTTGTAAATTAGAATATATTTTAATAATTTATAAGTTAGTAAAATAATTATTACAACATATTGTTCAGAACATATATATTATATATTTACAGTATATATTTAATTAATGTATTATTATTATATATGTATTATTTATGAATTTGAAACATTATTAGATACTTATAACTATGTATATTATATTTATTAGTGTTATTTAATTTATTTTACATTTATATTTTAAAAGGAAAAAAACAATATTTTTAACATCGATATTTTTAACATCTATATTATTTTTTCGATATTGTTGTACTTACCATGTTGTAGATAGGATGTCGATATTCTTGTCCTCGATATTTTAGACTCGATATTTCTGTAGGTCGATATTTTGGAGGTCGATATTTTGTCAGTGATCCTACATAAACAGCTCACGGTCAGGTTTACTGAGAGAACTATACTTGGAGATTTGAATTAGGATCCCCCAGCTTATCTACTCATTTCTTAAGCTGCTGCTTCTTCTCAGATGATTAGCCAGGTTGAGATTGAAATCTCCAGTGAGAATTTGTGGTATTCCTCCACGAGTAGCTTCTAGTTCCATGAGGAGTGTTTCTCTCGTCTTTATATTATGTTGTGTTTGCAGTGAGTGTGGATTAATATATATGCTAAGATACTGTATACAAAAGCAGAGGGTGTACCAAGAAATGGGAGAACGTGTGGGGGCCCTGGCGGAAGTAAAGACAATCAGGGGAGACCAAGGGATGTGAGAGTGATGAAGATGGTTGGTTGTCCTCAATCTCAATTACTGATGATATGGTTCATGATTGTGATATCTCCAAGCATGCCTCATGAATACTGTATTGTATTAATTCCTGTTTATATTTTACATGCTTTACTTAGTCTTGCACCATCTCAGAATATTTTCCATTTCCAGGATGTTGTGAAGCTCTATTTTTTTTCATGAAGCATATTACTCTTGCACAGTGCATACTTTTAATGGAGCCACCTCCATATGTGTATACCAGGCTATGATTGAGAACTCTGGCTCTAATGATAAATCAGTGCAATTTTCTCACAGTGTCTATCAGTGGGTCCAGAGGGTGTTCAGAATACATAGGCATAGATTCATCAACCGAAATTGCGATCGCAATAGCTGCGAAACAGCTATTGGGATCGCAATTTCAGCTCCCGCAATTCATTAACCAAAAAACCATCAAATTGCGAATTCGCAAACATAAATTTGCAGAATCAATGTGGAACCCCCCCTTGCGAATTATTTTGCGAATTCGCAAATAAATCGCAAATCCAATGCATCAAAAATCGCAAATTGCGAAAAACACAAAAAATCGCAAAATGTGAGTCGCAATTTAAGGAGAAGTCAAACCAGGTGGTAACCATGAAGTACAATTGGGAAAAAAAAATATCAAGCAAGAAACAGGTGCGGGGTAAATCAAACACACTTAAGGAGACACAGTAGGAGCATGAGGACATTCACAATGCCAGGTCTCTACATAGTGGCAAGGCGGCTGAGGCTCCAGGCTGCAGCTCGGAACCGACGCAGGATCCAGGAGCGTATCTTCCGGCTGCTGATCACAATACTGGGCCAGACTGAAGAGGAGATCTACTCCAAATACAGGCTGAATGGGGCAATGATAACTAAGCTCATCAGAGACCTTGACCCCCCGATGCAGCACCCAACAAGGAAGACCAATGCCGTGCCCACCCATGTACAGGTCCTGTGCTGCCTGCACCTCCTGGCCTCCGGAAGCTTCCAGAGGATAGTTGCATATGCAGGGGGATATCCCAGAGCACACTGTCACGCTGCCTACGGAGTTTCCTGGATGCCATGCTGAGCCGGATACACCACTACATAACCTTCCTAACAACCCAACAGGACTTAACCCAAACAAAACTGGACTTCTATAACACCGCCCAATTCCCCCATGTAATTGTCTGCATTGGCTGTACCCACATCCACATCTGTCCACCCGCAGAGACAGAATACATGTACCGGAACTGCAAGTCCTACCACTCACTCAACATCCAGATGGTCTGCAATGCGAAAACCATCATCACCGACATTGTGGCCCAATACCCGGGGAGCACGCATGATTTGTTCATCTTCCGGCACAGCGGCATACACACCCGCTTGGCCAGGGGTGACTTTGGCGAAGGACATGGATATATGATGTTGCAACGCGTCCTTTTACAACGCATACCATGACCACGGATCCATTACAACGCAGGTCATGTTACAACGGATCCCTTTACAACGCAATTCACTACAACGCAGGTACTATTACAAAGCAATAACATTACATCGTAAGTTTAGTTACAGGTAAGTAAATAAAATTAATATTTAAAGTAAATAATTAATAATGTATTATTAATTTAAATTATTTATTATTAAAAAAATAAAACATATATTAATACAATTAATTTTATTTTTTTTAATTGTAAATATATATTAAAAATAACCCTGTACCCCAAAACCCAACCCCAGCCCTAAAACCTAAAAATACCCCTGTACCCCAAAACCCAAACCCAGCCCTAAAACCTAAAAATACCCCTGTACCCCAAAACCCAAACCCAGCCCTGAAACCTAAAAATACCCCTGTACCCCAAAACCCAAACCCAGCCCTAAAACCTAAAAATACCCCTGTACCCCAAAACCCAAACCCAGCCCTAAAACCTAACAATACCCCTGTACCCCAAAACCCAAACCCAGCCCTAAAACCTAAAAATACCCCTGTACCCCAAAACCCAAACCCAGCCCTAAAACCTAAAAATACCCCTGTACCCCAAAACCCAAACCCAGCCCTTAAACCTAAAAATACCCCTGTACCCCAAAACCCAAACCCAGCCCTAAAACCTAAAAATACCCCTGTACCCCAAAACCCAAACCCAGCCCTAAAACCTAAAAATACCCCTGTACCCCAAAACCCAAACCCAGCCCTTAAACCTAAAAATACCCCTGTACCCCAAAACCCAAACCCAGCCCTAAAACCTAAAAATACCCCTGTACCCCAAAACCCAAACCCAGCCCTAAAACCTAAAAATACCCCTGTACCCCAAAACCCAAACCCAGCCCTTAAACCTAAAAATACCCCTGTACCCAAAAACCCCAAAAAAGATAAACTTACCTATAATTATACTTACGAAGTTATGGTATTGCGTTGTAATAGTACCTGCGTTGTACTGAATAGCGTTGTAAAAGGATCCGTTGTAACATGACCTGCGTTGTAAAAAGTCCGTGGTCATGGAATCCGTTGTAAAAAATCCGTGGTAACAGTTGTACACCGAAGGACATCTCCTAGGTAAGTACACATGCCCACATACAGTATGTGAAGACCATGTAGCTGCGCATAACAGGCACTGACCCTCTGCTCCTATCCTTCAGATGACAGCGCTTACGGCCTCCGTGAGTACCTCCTCACTCCATACCCGAAACCTGCTACACCACAAGAACGGCGTTACAATGCTGCACACATTCACACAAGAAATGTCATTGAGCGGACATTTGGGATGTTAAAGAGCCGATTCCGCATCCTACACAAGACTGGTGGGGCCCTCAAATAACAGCCTGAGGTCTGCTGCCGCATCGTGGCCGTGTGTGCCATACTCCACAATATTGCCACCAAGCGGAGGATACCTGTGGAGGTGTCTGGTAGTGAGTTGGAGGGGAACAACCTGCCACCTGCACATGTGCATCATGCACGCGGGGAGAATCCTGCAGAAGGACACAGGCTCTGCAACAACATCACACTGAACTATTTCTAGTGCACCCATACCCCTCACACAACACTGCACTCATGCATGCGACATAAAATAATGACATGAGGAAGATTTGTGTTCAAAATAAACTCTTATTCCTAAGTTGAGCAAGATCTAGATGTTTTTTGATTTTTAAAACAACATAACAACTGTATTGTGTCATACAGCCTCTTGTATGCAGAGCAGGCCTGCTTGGTACATCATGCCTGCCGGTCGCACCCTGTCGCCTCTCCAACTCCACGTTGGGAGTGTCCAGCCGTGATGCTGCACTGGGCCTGGTACTGCGGCGCCTTTCTGGTAGCACCGGCACAGACAGGCTGCTCAGACTCGATGTGCCCTCACTGGCATCATCACCCCCCTCCCTTGCATGGCCATAGCCACACACCTGTTGGTTTTGAACTGCGGTGGTGACCTGCTCCAGGGCCCTTGCTACATCTTGGCAGCATTGCACCATTTGAATTTGCATTGCCAGTGACCTGCGCGACAGTGGGATGTTGTGTTCCCTATCAGGTGGTTTGACGGGGTATATGCAGATAGGCGGGTCAGCAGCTGGCAGTGGCGTCTGTGGGTGATGTCCTGCTGCGCCACAATCAGTTGGTTGTTCTCCTTGACTGCAGCTGTTAGCTCCTGCACACTTTCTGTCAGCTGCATTATATTGTGTGCAGTCTTGCACAGCTGCAGCTGCATGGCTGCCATGTGCTGTGCCTGCTTGCAGTGCACAGCTAGCATCCGGGCTTCGATTCCTAGCCCTAGTTCTTGGGCCTGTTGCTCCCTGTCTGCTCGTGTGGCCACGGTGCGCTGCTGCCTCAACCGGCCGCTTGCCTGGGACCGCACAGTGGCTGTGTGGCATGTCTGCCTCCTGGGTGGTGGTGCGGCCTGTTCCACTGCCATGCATGATGCCTAGGGTGGTTGCACTCCTCCTGTGCCTTCAGGGGTGGCCCTGTCCATTTAGGAAGGTGGTGGTACTGGTGCAGGTGCAGGTGTATGTGACGGTCCAGGTTGTGGGACTGGATGGCTCTCTCCCTCCGTCTCATCTGGAGTCTCCTCGATATGGAGTGCCTCACTATCCGAGGTCTCAGCATCTGCAGCACCTGTGATGTGAATGGGTGCATGATTATTGATATGAATCTTGCACATGGGATGTTGCAACATGCATGCAGACTTGCATTTCCTGACTGGCTTTAGGGATATGTTTCACTTGACAGTTCTGGCTGTGTGTGGCTATCAGGGAACATTGTCACACTACAGGTCCCACAATTCAATGGGGCGTTTCTGATGTGCAGGGACTGCATTACTGGGGTTATCAAATGGCTAGCTCTGGGGGCATGGACATTGTTAGGGGACGGGGTTGCAGCTGCATGGCTCTTACCTTGTGATTGTTGTGTGGGTCTGGAGGTGTCCAGCTGAGTGACCCCCACGCAGGCTGCAGGGTTGATGGTGTCCTCAACCAAGTCCTCCTGTGTGTGTTGGTGGAAACTGTGGAGCCTCCTCCTCCCATGGCCAGTCTCTCCACCAGCCTCTCTGCTATGCTCTCCTTGGCACGGCCTCTGAGGTCATACCACCTCTTCTTAAGGTCATCGATTGACCGCTGTGTCACTCCTACGGCGTTGACCTTCGCCTTGATGCACAGCCAAATGCGCCTTTTGTCAGCCTCGGGCCCCTTCCTGGAAAGCTTCCCAAAAAGCTTGTCATGGTCCCTGCTGACTCCCTCAATCAGGTACTCCAGCTCCTGTTTGGAGAACTTTATTTTCCTCTTCCTGCCAGTTTCACTGGACCCTGCTGCATCCTGGGACATTGTGGGTTCAATGTATGTCCTGTTGTGGGGCTGCAGGGTGTGTCTCCTAGAGCTCAGTGCTGTGCCTCCTCGTCCTCTTCTCTCCAGCTCCGTGTTCCAAATGAGTAAGGGAACTGCCTACTTCCTGGTTGTGATGTCATCATTGTGCTCAAAATGCGACTTCCCATTTTTGCGATCTCGCAATTTGCGAGATCACTATTTGCGATTTTGCTAATTGCGAAATCGCAATTTTGGGTTGGGAAAACAGCAGATTCAGCGATTTTTGTTGCGATTTTTTGATATTCTCATACGGCGATTGTGGCCGATTGCGAATCACATTTTTATGCGATTTTTTTGATGCATCCAATTCTGCTAATTCCAATTAGCGATTCGGTATTTTTCACAAATTGGAATTCGCAGAGTGCGTGCTTGATGCATCTGGGGGATTGTCATTCAATTCTTGGTCTCTCTACAGAGTGCACAGAGAGAAGGTCATGTTTTCCAGTTGCAAATGTGATTGTGTGCAAATGTGTGTGAAGGAGGTACACAGTTGTCAAAACATTGACAATGAAAAAGTAAAAGAAAATTAGGGGCTTATTTACAAGCTGCTTGCGCCACTTTTGCGTCAATTGTACCATGGGAAAAATGACGCAAAAGTGGCGCAAGGGGCTTGTAAATCTGCCCCTAAGTGCTTACAGATGAGTGGGTGCATTGTGTGTTTGGGGGGTGTTGATATGAAGGAGATGCGAGGAAACACATTCAAGAGAGAGAAAAGAGAGTACAGAAGAGGAAAGAGATGATATGTAAGATATGGAGATGGACAAGATGGGGAGAGAAAAAGGGCGTAGATGTCAAACATTGAGTGAACATAACAGGAGTGATTGAGACACTCTGAAGACAACTACACATTTTACAGTAAATAGTAATGTTTAATTCACAGTCTCACAATTTCAGAATGAAAACATTTTTGATAATTATGTACAACAAAATCATTGTTACTCATTTATCTTAAACAGTTAACAACTATCGACAAATCCAATTGTCAGTTTGTGTGTTATTTATGTGAAATCATAAACATCAAGCTCAGAGATGAACCAGAATACTGGTTCAGTGGAACAATATGGAAATTGCAGAACTGTAGTATACCATTTTATGCCACACACTAATTTACATACAACCCCTTTAATTGACTCCTCCTACTTTTTCCATATCACTTAAAGCCTGGAGAGACACAACTGGTTAGCCATTCAATGCGTGTTCTCCGGGATTTACACAAACCTGGCCAAAACAAAAAAAATGGCTCTTCTTCTCTTAACCTCGGTCTAGCCTCAAAGCACCATGAAGAGAGCCACCCTGCAGCAGCGATCTCAATAGTGGGTAGAAGAGTAAAACCTTACTCTGGAAACATGGCAATGGACTGGTCCTGCCTAGAAGGATAATGTGCTCCCTACTTTGATGTTAGTGTGCGTGCCCCTGGGCTGTGTCATTGCACCCTTACTTTTCAATTTACGGATCCTTTAATGGTGATACACAAGTATTACTTTCTGTCAGGGCTGACTCTCTATTAGTCAAGAGCTCTGATACCGACTACACATGGGTTTAGTCAGACAACGTGTTAATAGAAACTAAATCCCTGGAGAATTGCAGCACCCTTCCTAACTCCCTGACAGTACTGCTGCACAGTGGCTGTGCGTCCATTGGGGGCATTGGGGCGTTGCTCCACTAGCCATGGACGACCGCACTGTCTGCCAACACATGCATTTAAAGGGTTTTAAATGCATCTGAGATTAAAAATAAATCTGAGCGCACTGCACGCTACTGGCCCTGGGACAAGCCCGACAGAATCCGGCAGTGTATAAGGAAGAGGGCCGTGGGGGCGGGGCTGTGGCAGAGAGTGACAGGCAGCGCACAGGCAGAGCAGTCGGAGTACTAGTAGACTGCGCAATGCGCATGTGGAATCCAGGAGTAGTCAAAATTTCGACTGGCCCGCTCATGCGCACAACAGTGGTAGACCTTCCCTCCCCCCGCCTCTATAGCACTCGAGACAGGCACTGTCAGGCAGGGACCCGGGGCCCCGGTCTCATAATGGGCAGATAGTATCCTGCTCGTAGCCAATCCTGGCGCAGTGTTGCTGTTCACGCTGCACCAGGATTGGCTGCTGCAGCAGGATGGTGCCGCGCGTGGGTGTTGGCTGCTCTGCTGAGGGGCCGCACTGTATGGCCAATCACCATATGGCGATATCCAGCCATGTCGAGGTGATTGTCCATTTCCAACTCTGTCTGGATGTCACCGTGCGTGGCGCACTGCTGCCAGAACACAACATGTAGTAAAGTGAAAGTAGAACTAAAGCAGAGTCTGGAGTGGAGAGTCACGAAGACAAGACGCGTGAGTGAACAGTTCGTCGTCGTTGTGTGCTGACTGTGTGCCAGTGCCTACTACCAACGGTCCGGAACGCCTGGTGCTTACGCGTCCACCACGTAAGTTTTTTACTGTGCCGCCAGCACTTATAAGCCTTAGCCTGGCATTCTTTTTAATGTCACATCACATTGTCAGTGCAGGCGCTACAGAGCAGACGTGTTATAAGCGCTTCATCATACACTAATTGTCCGCCACCGCCACATTCACCGTTGCATTCCCAGCCTTGTCCATGGCAGTATTACAAATTATCCTGAATGTTCATTGCATAGGATAACTCTGTTGGTCCACCGCTCCCCGCGCGCGACATGCAAGGCAGCTGTATGTGCCACAGTGAAGCGCCGCCACTGATGGATGCTCTTGTTACTTCACCAGCAACTTTCTGAAGAAGCAGGGGGAGTTCCTGGGAGAGCTGCGGGGAGAAATCTTCGGGGACGTGGTGGTCCTCTTCTTCCCCGGCAGCCGAGGAAGCTCCAGTTCGAGATGCATTATATGTTCATTGAACCGGGGGAGGAAACAGGGATGATATGATGTGAAAGAGTTCAACCGTCATTGTGCAAAATGTACTACATTAGAAGAGAGACTGGAAGTATGGTGCCGTGCCTGTGCTGACTCTAATGACTCTGCATTGCCAATGCCATCCCGGCCTAACCAGTGCCAGGCGCTAGCTTCAAGTTCCCCGTACACGGCGTACCGTCATTGTCAGGCCTCCGGCTCGGTGTGCAGTGAGTCACAGTGTGCTTATATTACGGGCTCAGGGGTCCAAGTCCAACACTCCGGGTCTGAAACAAAATATTTATTTCAAATATTCAGTATTACTGAATATTTAAAATAAATATTTCATTTCAGAACCGGAGTGTTGGACTTGGCCCCCTGACAGGCCCGCACTCCGGTCACTCATCCACCTACTGCCCAGTCGGGTAGTGAGCCATCGCCCTGAGGTACCCGCAGGACGGTAGGCACTAGGCATGGGCACACTCAGGCTGAAAGGGGCATCCCAGTGCAACATGCACCTGCGCGCTGCTAGGTATAACGACTTAGTGCACCGAACGGTATAAAAAAAAAAGCATTGGGGAGTCCCCCGGGTGCAGGGGAACGTCATGGGACTGACTACAGGGTAGAATGTACCGGGCAGAGGGGAGCTGGGGTGATGAATGTATTGGAAAAGGGGGACGATTGGAGCAGGGAGCTGTAGTTGGAGTACATGGGTGTGTTGGATTGTTAGGTTAAAGAGTTGGGGGACGTGGTAGTTTGAGGATATTTTTTATTTTTATTTAATGTGATTTTATATAGCGCAAACTTTACCCGAAGGTGTGAAAGCTCTTTACATAAGAACCAGTTGCAAAACATAAGGACTTAGGATTACATGCGTTGCATAAAAGATGCACACAGAAAAAATTGCAAATGTACAGGATGTAAAGTCACACAAAGAAGAGACCGGCGGTGATTATAGTTATCTCTATATACAAAGGGAAGGGATATGAATGGATATACTCTAAGCGTCACATAGGAATGGTAGAGAGTACAAAGGTCTACTGCATATACTAGTGATTAGAGTTATCTCTGTATATATAGGGAAGGGATACAAATGGATACTCTCTAAGAGTCACATAGGAATGGTAGAGAGTACAAAGGTCTACTACATATACATTATATTTTCACACTGGAACGGCTCGTTGTACCTCTGTGCCCGTGTGTGCATTTGAGGCTTGCGTTTACAAGAGCCCGGAAAACATGTTTTAAAAGCGCCTTACGGCTGTTTGTGTGCTTATATTACTGAAAACTTGGGGACTTATTTACAAGCCCCTTGTGCCACTTTTGCGTCATTTTTAACATGGGAAGATACGTAAAAGTGGTGTAAGTGGCTTCTAAATACGGCCCTTAAATTCTGCTGTGGAATCAGGGCGATGGGCCTCTGCGCCCGTAATTATGGTTGGAGATTCGTTTTGGAATGTCCCCAAAAAATGTTTTTGTAGCGCCTCGTTGGGGCTTGAGTGTTTATATTCCAGAATAATTAAATTACAATCACTTTCAGGATTGGAGCGCTGGAGCCCAGCCTCTGCTGTATGTTGAAGACTCTTTCAAAGGGGTCCACGTCTAAAAACATGTTATTAATAGCACCTTGCGGAGGGTGGTGCGCTTTAATTATTGAATATTTAATGTCATTTCATAATAGGACTTGTGAGTTGGACCTAGCCCTGCATTTATGTCTAACCCTGGAGTTTACAAGAGCCGCAAAACATGTATTTTGTTCTAGCGCCTTATGGGGGGTTGGTATGCTTATATTACTAAATATATCAATTTAAATTATATGCCAGAACGGAACAGATCAATCCCAGCATTTTGAGTATGTATTTATTCTTATGCATGTTTACGCTTTGTTTACCTAGCGCCTAATGGCGATTCGTGTTGGTATATAATACTGAATGTTTACATAATACGTTCATACCAACATATCAGAGTGGGATGCCGGGCTCGTATGTGGGTCCGAAGCCTGCGATAACAAGGCACAACAAAACTTTTTTTATTTTTAATAGCGGCTGGTCGAAGCAGGCTGTCTGGTATTGAATATTTACATTATAAGAATGCACAGAGATCGAGCCCTAGAGTAAAGTCAGGGTTCTTGAATAGTCTATTGTTCCTCTCATCAGTGCCTGGCCTCGTCGCTCATCTCATCTGCCAAATGCCAATAAGTCGGTGGATTCTTATTAACACGTATGTTTTTTACTGTGCCTCAAGTCCTCCTCTGAGTCTGACCTCTGTGTTGCCATCCCTAACCACTGCCAGGCTACCTTCAAGTTCCCCGTACCGTCATTGTCAGGCCACCGTCACTCCTCAGCCACTCCACCCCAACACTGCAGTCTGGATAGTACATTTTGTGTAATCTGGATGAAGTGAGGTATCAATAAGTGGTGAAACTAAGGTTTCAGAGAAGGAAGTGTTTGTGCAGTGGCAGTGTGTCTAGCTCTGAAATATATCTTGCCCCATTCCTGATCGGCCTGACCTACAACTCCAACAAGTTACCCAGGACAGAGGAAAATCTTACAATCGTACATTCTCAAACACCTGGTACACAAAAGCTGATTGGCTTACAGGGTGCTCTTCAAGAAACAGACTGTTCTGCTTCCCCTGCCTGCTGTTTAATAGTGACTTTCCTTGGACAAGAGAAGGAGTGATAGACTTGAAGCATCTGTCTGAAAAAATAAAGAAGCATGCACACACAAGAAAGCATATGGAAAACGTGACAAGACTGGGAATGTTGGGAGACGCACCGATTGAGCAGCACATAAGCGATGCATATCGCCAAACAATACAGAAACACAATGAAACAGTTGATAGGAATAGACACATACTATCAAAAATAATTGATAGCATTAATTTCTGTGGTGCTTTCGAACTGGCATTGCGAGTCAATGATGAATCGGAAGGTTCCACAAATCCTGGAATATTCATGGGTCTTGTAGATTTAGTAGCAAGCATAGACAATGAAATGGAAGCAGATTTAGCAAGTGCTACAGTCTTTAAGGGCACCTCTAAAATTATACAAATGAACTCCTGGAGTGTATGCTAGAAATTATGAGAAGCCATGTTGTCCAAGAGTTGCAAAACACAGACTTTGTGGCTATTCAGGCTGATGACACCACTGATGTGACCACAGAAACACAGTCCGTATTAGTCTTTCGGTACCTGAACAATGGCTATGATGTTGTGGAGAGGTTCTATGGTTTCACTCATTTACAAAACTCCACAGCAGAAACCATTACTGCAGCTATACTGCGTCAACTCAACTTCATTTTTCCTGAGGTGCATCAAAGAAAAAAACTTATTGCACAAAGCTATGATGGTGCGTCCGTAATGAGTGGAAGCCATGGTGGCGTACAGAAAAGAATTAGAGATGTCTACCCGTATGCTCATTATGTGCACTGTCACGCCCACCAACTTAATCTTATTATGCAACAGGCAGTATCAAAGATCTCTGAGACACGAACTTTCTTTCAGGATGTAGGAGGCATGGCAGCATTCTTCTCACGTTCCCCAAAAAAAATGGAAGCACTTCAGGAGATTGTGGACAAAAGGGTTCTGAGGGGAGCCTCAACTCGGAACTATAACATACGTACAGTCCAACTAATATTTCAATATAGGGAGGACCTTGTGAAATGTTTTGAAGCCATAGAAGCAAATGAAACCTTTGATTTCAAAAGCCACAGTGAAGCCCGTGGCTTTGCTAGAACACTAAAAGATAGAGAGTTTCAGTTCTTTCTGTTTTTATTTGAAAAGATAATGTCAAATGTCGAGACTTCATACAATCAGTTGCAAGGAAGAGACATAGATACTGTCGATATACCACTGACTTTGTCGCAAGCATAAACAAAGTGAGAGATGAGGTTGACAATTTAGACAGCCAACTGCCAGCGGCTTCAACTTTTTCAAACCACAGGAAAAACATCACCACTCTGGTCCGAAGTGCAAAAGAGATATGTGACATTGTAATTGTGCATGCACAAGAGCGTATTGCTTTCACAAAACATTTGGGGAGTGCCGCATTATTGGAAAGTAAATACTTTGCAAAATATAATGAATCCTTCCCTGAGCATGCTCTGCATGCGGCTGTGGAAGCTTATCCGATGCTCAACCAAGAGGACCTGAAAACTGAGTTGACAGTAATGTACTCAATGCCTGTGTACCAGAAGGCCAACAATGCCAGGTCTTTGCTGTCTTTAATTCATGAACTTAATATGGAAAAGACATTTACAGAGACAGTAGCTTTACTAAACATTGCAATTACCACTCATATGACAACCTCAGAGGCAGAACGATCTTTTTCCGCCTTAAAGAGGATTAAGACATTCCTGAGGAATACCATGCTTCAGGAAAGACTCAATGTGTTGGCAATGCTCTCTATAGAGAGCAAGCTTGTTTAAAATATTGCTGACTTTAACATTCAAGTAATTGAAAAATTAGCTGCGCTTAAAGACAGACATGTTGAATTTAGATACAAAAAGTAAACATGTTGAATACTGCTAGTTTGTGACCTGTTTAGTTGGTTGTTTTGTTGTTTGCAGTTTAAATAAAAAAAGTTGTTTATTTTGTTGTTTGCAGTTTAAATAAAAACAATCTGTGAGGTTCTCAGCATTGTATATTGAAGTCTGTTATGAACTGCTGTGGTTATACTGAATAAGCAGCTACCTATGTTATATGACATCTCTTTAATAATGTAATACCGGCACTTTCACAATTGCTTTATTAACCTTCCTGCTTTCTCAAATTTGCTTGAAAATGCACCATTTTTCCACAATTTTTTTCAAAATGTTCTCAGCCACCTGCTAGTCAGAGAATTACCCAGGCCACTTCCCTTCTCTGTGTTTCCACTGATCAGGAAGTGACTCCTCAGCTTCGTTTTAGAAGTCAAGGGTGCAACCAGTGAGTCTATTTGTGTTAAAACTGCTTATTCATTCAAACAGCGCAGAAATACAACAGAGCCGTGGAAGCGGCAGCATGTTTGTGCGGAGAGGCGGCTGAAAGGCAGCACTTGAGAGTTATCAGTTGCTGGTCTAGATCCAATTGACCTATCCATAGGCATGATTTGTTCTTTGCTGTGATGGCAAGTCTGTATTGGTTAATGTCGAGATAGGTAATCTTCTGTTGGATCCCCACCGAAACCAGGAAGACGGTCACCCAGGCCCTCGTCACCAGTCTACTGGACCACGGGAACACCCTCTACACTGGAACCACAGCCAAACTCCAGAAAAGACTCCAGCGCATACAGAACGCTTCTGCACGACTCATCCTGGACATCCCTCGTCACAGCCAAATCTCTGCCCATCTGAAAGACCTGCATTGGCTCCCTGTCAGCAAGAGGATCACGTTCAGACTCCTCACCCACGGACACAAGGCTCTCCACGACATGGGCCCGAAATACCTCAACAGCCGCCACACATTCTACACACCCACCCACCAGCTTCTATCCTTCAGCCTCGCCCGCGCCGCTGTCCCACGAATTCGCAAATCCACCGCCGGAGGAAGATACTTCTCCCACCTGGCGGCCAAGACGTGGAACTCCCTCCCCACCCACCTACGGCTGACCCAGGACCATTTCTCCTTCAGGAAACAACTCAAGACCTGGCTGTTCGAGCAGTAGCGACTCCCCCCCCCAGCGCCTTGAGACCCTAGCGGGTGAGTAGCACGCTTTACAAATTTGTTTGATTTGATTTTGAGGTAGTCGGCCGACATGAAAGTTGTATTTCAGGCATACCATGATGTTTTGTTGAGCTGGGTAAGGATATCTGATGGCATTCTTTTGGTGATTCCTTGAAACACATATGACAGAACAGGCCATCGCCATTGCCGGGACGAGTAGTTGAGCGATAATTCTATATAGGAGCACTTTTCGATGTTTTGCTTTGCCAGGACATACGTTGGACTATGTCCTAGAAAGTAGATAATAAAGTAAGGGAATTAAGGGTGTTTGGAAAGTTAAGTAGGCCAGTGTGATTTTTTTTAAACTTGTGAAATTCATACCACTATTCAAAATTGTGCTAATTTCACAGGTGCACGATTTGACATAATGTTGGACGGTGTGAAAGTTTCTTACTGATATTTTTCATAACGTTTGTATAAAAGGATCCTCTGTGTTCAATTTTCACTTGAAATTGCAGCAAATTAATTTTGCAACATTTCTTATTTTTTTTGTTTAATTTTAGCTAAATGTTGACAATTGCAAATTTGGATATTCCTAACCATTAGAACGATATTTAATAATTGCAGCTGTTTCTTTTACATACCCAAGATACTATATAAAGTTTGATGGCAAGCATTTTTTTTCCTGTGAGTAGGTGTGTGACTTAATTCTAACTTGGGTGAGGTGCACTTCTGAAAATCGCACCTGTTCACTGAAAAATATCGTGAATAAGCTGTATTTAATAGAAAGTTTACGACTCCAGAGAATCCACAGTGGGGCAGAGAATTCTGCACATAAAAAGATAGGACGGACCTATCTTTTTATATGCATTGTTCTCTGCCCCAACTGCAGAGTCTCTGCAAACATAACCTTACTATAAATTCACAGTTTTGTGAATACCAAAAACAGCAAACTTACACAAATGCATAAGCCTACCTTTGTGAATCCGTACCTATGTTTTAATTATGCAATCAAAGCCTTGCATAGATCTTGATTCCCAGCCTTTTCCATTTTTCCCTACATTTCTGCCTCTAGTTTTTTCACACAAACTGGTAAAAGTTCCTTGGGACTTCTACTTTGTGCTGAAAATGGACAAAGTGTGTTGTCTGTGACTTCGAACCTGAGTAGATACCAGTGATCATTTTATTCCCAAAGAAACTAAAAAGGAGCATATCTAGCCCTAAATGTTAAAACTCATATGCAGATTGTGTGGATGTGGGTGTATTATATGGTATGGCTGTTCAGCCTTACCATAGAATACACTTGCAAAAAACATATTAGGTCCTATCAGGCTTGCTTGCACAACCTTAAGCTCAATCCTGGGTAGCCATTGCTTCGACCAGCAAGGCCTGAATAAAGGAACTTGTGTAAAGCATTTAACATTACCAAACCACAAAATAAGAAGACAAACAACTCAAAAGAATCACAACACTAATTTATAAAACAGATTATATTTATTTCTGAATTTTTTAGAGTCCAAGATGAGCAAAATCCACTGGAAGGTTCCAAAGATACCGATTTTAAAGAAATCTTAATTTTTAATCCAACTGCAAATAAGCATTGACAACTGTAAAGTTTGGATTCTTTGGAAACATATATTGTATATAAACACATTAGACCACAATCACATAAATGAACATCAGTTTTCCAACTAGGCAATTGTCATAAGCTTAACAGTTAGGACATTGTAATACACATTTTTGTGTTGCTCTTTTCATGAAATCCCTTCCACTGCACATTATAGGAAGGCCCTGCCAACAGCACACTTGTTCTATGGTCTTCAGAAAAGGAAAAGAAAAAGGTTATCTTTCAATCTTTATTTCGATCTATTTAGATCATAAAGTTTATCACCATCAACAATGGCCACGTGTAGTGAAAGAACGACACCAAGGATTACCACTTTGTTGTCAGCACTTTGGTGCTAATGATCTTTGAGCACACCATTCTGTTGCAAGGTTTCTGTTTCAGGTAATTTAGGTAATTGGTCGGCCTGCCCGTTCTCCATAGCAAAAATGTGGCCAAAATAAAGAAAATGCCCCCAACGGATTTGCGCAGGAGGCACGAGGCGTCACTCCTGTAGCGGTGCCCAGAGATTTGGCCCGTGCAGCTAGTGCAGTAAGGACGGGGCTCCTGCACTGGTAAGCAGCAGAGCTTCCTCCTCTACCTTGCAGCCGGGACTTCTCTTGGCGGTGATGGCTGACTGGGTATCCGCTGAGAATGGTGAATTTTCTTTGGCCTCCGGGGGTGTTGCTGGGCAATTCCAGGAACTGACAAGCGGCTGTGCTTGCACTTACAGATCTTCTCCAAACTCAGGCTCTGCACACAGCGGGTAAGGGCTCAGCCCTGAACTTTAAGAAAGATTAACAAACACTCAGCTTCCAAGGAGCACAGCACCAGGAGGTTTCCATGAAGGGAAACACTAGGCAAACTCCCCAAATAAGTAAATACGGTACACAGTAAAAATATCGAGTTGTAAATATCGGCCTACCAAAATATCGTGTTTGAAATTTCGAAGGTGTAGAATATCTATGTCAAGAATATCGTTGGACAGAATATCGACCCTAAGGTAAGTAATATCAAAATTCTTTATATCGATGTAAGTAATATCGAAGTTAGTAATATCGATAGCATATATATCGATGTAACTAATTTCGATGACACTAATATCGATATTTGTATAATTGTTTTGTTTTTTATTATGTATGTGTTATATGTTTTACTTAAGTATTTAAAATAAATAATATTATATGTGTATTAATTTAATATATTAAAACATTTATTTATAAGCAAATTATATGTTTTAGTACCGGAGCGGGTTGTGGGTTTATAGGTGAATAGGGTGGGAAGTAATTTAATTATGTTTAATTATTTATTAATTAGTAGGAATTATACATTATTTGTAATTAATTGCTAATTAATTTTAACTAATTGGAAAATAATTTTAATTAATTGATTAATTGATAAAGATGTTCTGTAGCGGGTTGTGGGTTTATAGGGAATAGGGTGGGAAGGAATTTAATTATGTTTAATTAATTATTAATTAGTAGGAATTATAAATTATTTGTAACTAATTGGTAATTAATTTTAAATAATTGGTAATTAATTTTAATTAATTGGTAATTAATTTTAATTAATTTGTAAATAATTTTAAGTAATTAATAAACAGATAAATGTGTTCTGTTGCGGGTAGTGGGTTTATAGGGGAATATGGTGGGAATTAATTTAAATATAATTAAGTAATAATGTTTTTAAATTAATTGTTTTGTTAATAATATAATTGATAATTAATTATTAATTTATAATGAAATAATATGAAATGTTATTTTTAAATATTTATTTTTGGTTAAATATATTTTGTTAATCATGTATTTAATAATTATGTATAGGTATTGTGTATGGTTTATATTTATGTAATAGTTTATATTTTTATTTCTAAAAAAAGCTATTATTTATAAGTATGTTATTTTAACCCCTACGCTATCCAACGCTTTCTCTACTGTTGCACTCTCTGGAGTGGGAATAGTAATTTTTACCCCTACACTATCCAACACTTTCCCTACTGTTGCACTCT
Source organism: Lissotriton vulgaris (assembly GCF_964263255.1). NCBI lineage: Eukaryota > Metazoa > Chordata > Amphibia > Caudata > Salamandridae > Lissotriton > Lissotriton vulgaris. The sequence goes on along the minus strand of NC_141698.1, from coordinate 646,470,535 downwards.
CTGGAGTGGGAATAGTAATTTTTACCTCTACGCTATCCAACGCTTTCCCCACTGTTGCACTCTCTGGAGTGGGAATGGTAATTTTTACCTCTACGCTATCCAACGCTTTACCTACTGTTGCACTCTCTGGAGTGGGAATATTAATTTTTACCCCTACGTTATCCAAAGCTTTCCCTACTGTTGCACTCTCTGGAGTGGGAATAGTAATTTTTACCGTTACGCTATCCAAAGCTTTCCCTACTGTTGCACTCCCTGGAGTGGGAATAGTAATTTTTACCTCTACGCTATCGAACGCTTTCCCTACTGTTGCAGTCTCTGGAGTGGGAATAGTAATTTTTACCGTTACGCTATCCAAAGCTTTCCCTACTGTTGCACCGTCTGGAGTGGGAATAGTAATTTTTACCTCTACGCTATCCAACGCTTTCCCTACTGTTGCAGTCTCTGGAGTGGGAATAGTAATTTTTAATCCTACGCTATCCAACGCTTTCCCTACTGTTGCACTCTCTGGAGTGGGAATAGTAATTTATACCCCTACGCTATCCAACGCTTTCCCTACTGTTGCACTCTCTGGAGTGGGAATAGTAATTTTTACCCCTACGCTATCCAACGCTTTCCCTACTGTTGCACTCTCTGGAGTGGGAATAGTAATTTATACTCCTACGCTATCCAACGCTTTCCCTACTGTTGCACTCTCTGGAGTGGGAATAGTAATTATTACCCTTACGCTATCCAACATTTTAAATTATTAATGTTAAAAATATTATAAGTATATTTAATTATTTATATTTTTTACATTTTATGTTTTTGTTTGATGTTTGTAAATGTATTAGTAAATTTGAATATATTTTATTAATTTATAAATTAGTAAAATAATTATTACTACTTATTGTTCAGTACATATATACTATATATTTACTGTATATATTTAATTAAAGTATTATTATTATATATGTATTATTTATTAATTTTAAACATTATTAGATACTTTTAACTACGCACATTTTATTTATTAGTGTTATTTACTTTATTTTACATTTATATTTTAAAAGAAAAAAAACGATATTTTTAACATCGATATTTTTAATTCCTATATATTTTTTTTCGATATTTTTGTACTTACCATGTTGTAGAAAGGATGTCGATATGTTTACCCTCGATATTTTCGACTCGATATTCCTGTAGGTCGAAGTTTTGTCAGTGATCCGTAAATACAAGGGAGCTCTGAGTAAAGCAGAAGGGAATTTCCAGCAAAGCTCAAGGAATTTCCCCGTAAAGCGCACAGAAGACTTTGATGTCCTTGAGTCTTCCAAAACAGGATGCAAGCCCACACAAGCCCTTGGAGATCATTCACAACCAGGATACCACAGCAGGGCAAAAAAAGTCAGTCCTTTTCCTCTGCCACAGACAGAAACAGCAACTACAGGCCAACCCACCCCTCACACAGAAAAGGTAGCACTCCTCACACAGCTCGTTTTCTTGGCAGGGTCCTCTTGTTTCTAGAAGTGACCTAAGTCTAGGTGTTTAAGGTCAAATACTTATATCCCATTTTCTCGATGCTAACTTTGCTTTAGAGTCTCTGAGCACAGTCCAAACCAAAGCAGTTCTGCTCTCCTTGTTCCAGCATGACCATAGGAGGTGGAAATAGCATTGTGCAAGGGAGACAAAGCCTGTTCAGGTGCTAGCGAAACTCCCCCCACCAACGTAATTGCATACCAGGTCTATTCAGCCTAGCGATGAGTCACACAGGCACGGCAGGGCACACCTCAACCCCCTTGTGACTCTCCAGAGTGAATGCACATCCCCAATTGCAGTCACTGTTGTGTAGCTCCTAAAAATCTAGATAGGATCTGCGCGTTTAGACAACATAAACAGAGGGATTCTTGTCCAGACTGATTCCAGACACCTCCAAAGAATATGTTAGCCTTCAGACCAGCTAGCTCATAGTGCCACCATTAACCCCACAACCTTACCAAGGAGCGAATAGTTTCTGGCAACTATTGAACATGACAACTCTCAAACCCCTCAGGGATCGTGGAAACAGTACAGTACTTTTCGCTCAATCACTCGTGCTCACTTGGTCTCAGAGAGATACAAAGAATAAACTGTGGGGACGTTTTCAATAAGCATTATTGAACCAGCATCATTCTAGTATAAAATCCGTGTTCTGTAACAACCGTTAGACAGAAACATATATATACGATTATAAGCACTAACAGAGCAGAAACCCTAACTAAATGTAACTGAATTTATTTATTTATTATTTTATTTTATGAACTTGTAAGGCGCAGCAGCTACCCAAGAAGGGTTTCCCAGCGCCACAGACAAAGCAAGCAGTGAGAGTGGAACGTCATAGGTCATTCAGAATTATTGATCGAATAACCAGGTTTTTATTTCTTTCCTGAACTTAGAATAGCTCTCTTCTTTGCGTATGTGGATAGGTAAAGTATTCCACATAGAGGGACCCTGATGTGCGAAGGATCTCCCTCCCATTCTGGAAAGCTTAAATCTGGGCATGTACCTAGCATGTATGTAGATGTATAGCTAAGACTCCCCTTAGGGAGAGAAGAAGGACCCTGTCTTGGTCTTGAGTTGGACACCCAGTGCAGGGACTTCAGTGTCTTGTGGCAGCATTGAAGCTTCTCCTCTGGTTTGCCCAGCAAAGATGTGGTACTTATATACCCGAAAGGTACCCTCAGGGGTTCCACCTAGATATGTCATGGTACTGTGGGCCTGTTGTCCAGGGATGATGATAGCGGTGACTTTAGTACGGAATTGTTATAAAGAAGATGGTAATACTGCTGTGATACTAAGAATCCTCCTGCATAATGAATTGGGCTACTTTTCAAAGAAAGTCACACAACATTTATTCGGCACCTAACTAGGTAAAAGGTCAGCACCAGAGCCATTATGTAGAGCAAGGTAGGACAAATGTAAATAAAAGGTCATGCAGCTATTTAGGCCTATATTTGGGTACATTGGGGATCATAATAACTCCAAAACCAAACTAGGAATACAAAAAACAGGCAGAGGCACACAGAATGATAAAGCAAGAAAATGCTAAACTCCAGTTCTCTATCTTGTCCCAATGGCAAGTTACACTTGTAAGATGTTACAAGGCAGCTCTAATGTTAACCTATAGGACAGACGGTCTTTCAATAGTAAAAAAACGAAATACCCAGTATTTCATCATTAGGACATGTAAACCACACAAGCACATGTCCTCCCTTTCACATACTCTGCGCCCTGTCCTTGGGGGCACCTTGGACCTACCTGAGGGGTGCCTTATAAGTATGAAAAGGGAAGGTCAGGGACTGGCAAAGGAGTGCAAGCCCACTAGTAGCATTTGATTTACAGGCCCTGGCACACTCAGTGCACTTTTCTAGGTACTTATCAGTAAATAAAAAATGCTAATCATGTTTAACCAATCACAATTTACACAGAGAGCATATGCACATTAGCACTGATCAGCAGCGATAAATTGCCCAGACTCCTGACGCCAAGAAAAACAAGGTAAAAAAAATATGAAGCAAAAGGCAAAGGTTTGGGGATAAACTTTCAAAATGGGCCAAGTCTAACAATGACGTTAAATGTTACTTAGGCATCAGGTCAGGTTTAATGCCACAATTAATTTGATACCTTACAGTACCCAGCTAGGTATTCCCATTCATAAGTTAGTCAGGCTGAGGGGTCAGCCGGTAACCCTCTGTTAGCCAATGGGACAGACTAGCCTTCACACATCAAAAAGACAATTTAGAAGCATTGCTCTTTAGACATTCATAAAATGCATTGGATACTTAATAATATATTGCTTGCTGCCTTAGGGCTGTATTGGCCTTCCTTAGAGGAGACTTACATATAGTGTTAAGAAAGTAGGGGCTTAGCCTTTAGTTTAAATGGCAACTTCGAATTAGCATTGTTACCACCGTCCCTCCAATCTGCAGTGCCAGGTTGGGAGCCATTATGTAAATTGTAACATAGAGTGGCACAAACTGCTGCAGCCCTGGGTGGACGCTCAGCCTTACATGCCCTAGGTACCCTGGGTACCATATACTAGGGACTTTTAAGTAAGAAGGGGAATTAGCCTAATGGCTAGGGCGGTGAACCTCGAATCTGGGGAACTGGGTATGAGTCTCGGCAATGACGCTGAACATCCTGTGATTCTGGGCAAATCATGTAATCTCCCCGTGCCTAACAAAAATTAATGTGTCCTCATGTAATGCAACAGGTGCTATGTAAAGCGCTCTGATACCCGCTTCGGGTCAAGTTCGCTCTATATAAAACTCTGTAAAAAATAAAAAAGCCAGTCTTTGCCAATTGGGGAGAGCCAATTTGGCATATACTTTGTAATAGGTTATCACATTGGCACTGAGGTCTGATTAGCATTCCTCAGTGCACCCTTAGAGTCAATAAACCAGCTGCATCAGCCCAAAAATGTGGGGTGAACATGCAAAAAGAGGCATTTATTTAAACAGAAATATTAGTGAACTGTGTGTAGTAAGTGTACTGTTCAAGACAATTACAAGAAGTTCACAATAGACAATCTTTGCAACTGTCCACATTCTTCATCCAGTTGTTTAGTGTGGTTAAGTATAATTATTGTTAATTTAACAGGCACAGCACGGAAGCAAAATCCCGCACTTTAGTTTGAAATATATTGAACCTTACCATAAAACTTAGGTTTTGCATTTGCATAACAAAGTAGCCTTAATATCGGATTTGTGACAGTCATAAATACTGTATTGCCTTTGGATGCCTGCAGTGCTCGAGGAACCCACTCATAACGTTGTGGGTCTATCATCGTTTCAGACTTTTACTCCTACTACAACCACATGAATAACTGCA